>NC_079558.1:2527500-5207500 GCF_015846415.1 Triplophysa dalaica | reverse complement strand
AAAAACTTCAATCTTTCAATTGTTTTTTAATGATTATATTGTATACATTCTTCTAAATGTTTTATCAACATTTTGAACACATTAGCATGTATTGTCTTAAATATATGGACTATGAAGCAAAAAAATATATATCTTAATTCTTGGGATCTGTAAAAAAATGTAAATTAACCCGTCACGATAAAACTAACATGATGATGTTTCATCACAGAATCCTCCACTGAATGACCCAAGCAGCTTTAATGCCATATCTCGGAGCTCAACTAGTGCTGTCTGCTTAGTGGATTTGACCGCGATTCTGCTCTGTCTGGTCTCTATTCTTCAGCTCATCCAGCTAGCAGCCCCACAGACATTATAGCTGATCATTGATCACCGATCAGACCCGCCAGACTGCTGCCGCTGCTCTGTACAATACAAAAATGTTGTTTTTGAGTTTTTCCGCAAGTGGTGCCGTGTGCAGTTTGGTGTTTCAGTGTGATAAGACATTTTCAGTCCACCTTGTTTTTTCTTTCTCACTGATCGAAGATAATGGACATAATGGACAATCATGGACGTATTAGGACGTCAGTGGAAGGATTATACGGTTTGCAATAAAAGTGCAACACAGACTCATATACTGTATATGGAGCACTTCATTGCCAACATTAGGAAATACATGCAAGTGTTTGGACCCTGAAGGATTCTCCTGCGTATTACGGGGCTGTTGGTTCTGATTTATTTACATCATGGAGATGCGGCAAGAAAACCTGCAGACCAACTTCTGTTTAACTGTGTCAAGTAACACACAACGGTTTTGAAGGCTTATCAGCAGAACCTGCTGCACCTGTCACTTATTAGGACCTACAAACCCTTTAAAGTGGCAGTGACAACCTGCTGTGGCTCATCTTAGTCGATATGGCCTGGAAAACCAACATCTGGATAGGCAGGACCCTTTATCACTTCAAAACATGACAGGGTTTTTTAACTTCCTGTCCAGTAAAGCACGCTTTGAAGGTGAGAGACGAGCACCATTTTTTGAGAACGTTTGCAACACGCCACTCATGCGGGATATTTAGTTGTGAATACCACCTTTGTTTACGACGATCATGTTGTGCTTTATTTGGCCTAGCAATGCTTTTCATCTGTTGTATTCAGCTCTGTTGTATAAAATATGATTTATGTTTTAACATTAGTGATGAAACTCAGAGTACGAGGGTCAATATCACAGTCCAGTATAATGTATGTAAAATGTGCTGTACATTTAGTAAGACTGTTTTTTTCTTATTTAAAAGACATTTTGGATTGTTGTTGTACTGGTTAGCTGTAAAATGAAAAAGGTATATATATGAAACAATACACATATAAAACAGGGATGTAAGACCAACAGGAGCAAAAACAAACTTATTAAACAAAATAAAGTTGTTTGTCTCAGTTTGACTTTTTTGAAGAAAATATATCTATTCTAGGACCTGATATTTAAAAAAAGAAGTATGTATCAGGCAGGCTAATCGAGACTAGAATTACCATCATTAAAACGCTCTGGATTCTTGTTACCAAAATAAGCCACACAATAGATGTCTAGCGCACCTATAGATTAGCCTCATGTCATTCAATGTGCCAGTGAGGTTTCTCAGGGTCATACGCTTAACATCAAACCTGACACATCAACAGAGAGGTATAAACAGCTTTCTTGATATAGTGAGGAGCTGTCGTTTTGATGGATGAGTAAGTCACTCACTAGCTTAGCGGCCCTAAAAAACCTGAAATTCATATTTGAGTAGATGTTGTTTAGTTAACCCAAAAATAGATAAAAATGTTTTTTTTTTAACATGGATTTAGTGGATTTCAGTCTCTTTTATCTATAGACCATTTTGCAAGATATAAACCACGCTGGTCCAGAAGCACTTCCTGTTTGAGTTTTATAGTTTTGAATTTCACATATGTTATTAACTCTTCAGGCAATTTGAAAACACTGATCCGACAAACTTCAACTCCAACACCAACAAGCGACAACAAAGTGTGTGTGGATTGAAACTGAAACAGGAAGTGCTTCTGGACTAGTGATGTTTACGACTTGCAAAATAAGATATTGAAAGGGGTTTAGGTGTGTGCTTTTTTTATGAAACATAAGTGTCTTCTTAAGTATTATCATTTAAAAGATGTAAAAAAAGAAAATGAGTAGAGCGAAAATACATTCGATCGCAATATAAATACTACATATTCAAAATGTTTTAAAAATACTACATTTGAATTTTATGAATGTGTAGTAGAACGAACACATACAGTTCTGTGAATTTCGGTTCCTCTCTATTGTCAAAACCATTGTTTTATTCGTATCTTTAGCTTATTTGAAGGCTTGATTTGTCATTTTAATATTTTTAAGTCATCTTGAGGTCCTTTTGGAAGTTTAGGACATGATCCTTTCATTGAGAAATACCGATATAGATGGTTTCAAAAGCAGCACACAAGGCCTTAAAGCAAAAATGTATCATTTTGATCACTTCATGTGATCTTTAACTGTAATACAATGTTCAAATATTCATTTAGATAAGCAAACAACCACATCAAAATGGTCATTTAAGTTCAAATGAGCTGTCACCCTTTCGGTCACATACATCAGTGTTTCTCTGCCTTTTCAACGCAATCTCACAGAAACTTGTTGCTATTTTACAAGGTGGCTATAATTCAGATGAATTATAGAATGATTCGTGAGTATGATTCACATCGTACCAATTCATACAAATTAGCCACCTCGTGTATAATAGTTATCAATTCCCATGAGATCACTTTTCGTCTACAGAAATGTGCTCCTATTGACTCATATATTATAGCACTGTAACAAATGTAAGTTTGTGCACTATTGCTTTAAAAAGAAGCAATTATGAAATCTTATCCATGTACTGTAATCTGTTACAAGGTTAAACAAACTCTAGCCATATGCGTTTCCCTGTATAAGAATCACTGACATACTGCATAGACTCAGTTATGAGGACGGCAGTGTCGTGATTGGTTCACCCTGTGCCGAAGGGCTCACGGTTACCTTTGCTGGATTAACTTTTGCTGCAAGCAGGCAGGATGGATTAAGCGATAATGGGGACATGACATGATTTTCAGTCCGATCACATCGGTCCACCTAGGTACAATAACACACAAGGACACAACCCGGGTTCACCTGGCACTCACTCTTTGTGCCGAATCGGGACGTGATGTTCCATAACACCTGGTGTTGGTTCTGACACGGTGGTTGAACGCATGCGTCCAAAAGCCTGGTCAAGGATTTATTAGCGTTGTCACATTTGGGAAAAAAAGTTAATTTATGAAAAACTATGCTGGAGGGGAAAGAAACGACAGTGTTGAGATTTAATAACCGCTCGGTGACAGTGGAGGCCGTTGGAGAGAAAGGGATGCATTGTAATTGCGGGCCGTCATAGATTTGCATCAAACACATTATGAGCTGTGAAGCTGAAATGAAAAGCAAATGACACGGTGTTGAATGAATGAATGATTTTATGAGCTGGGGGTCTAGTCTGTTTCAGATAAATTTTGAATAAGAAAGCCCCGCTGATTAAAAAATACCTTGGAACCATCCTTTGTACACAACAAGCATAGCCACACTCTAACCTCAATGAAAGAGAGAGAAATAATTGTGTCCTTCAAATGAAAAAGAGACGGAGGATTCAGAACAATGTAATCCGTGTTGCTTCTGAGAGAGGAACTCATGTCTAATAAGTTCACCCTTGACCCCACTGTCTGACAACACTGCTCACATTCTCTCAACAACATTTCCACAACGATTCCGTGCCGTCACCTTTACCGTTCTGCAAAAGTGACACTTTTAGATTTAAGAGTTTTTTATCTTATTTGTGGTAAATGTCAAGATTTCAGGGGCTGTTTGGTATTGCTGTTTGGAATTGATTTCCTTCAGAGCTACTGAAGGGCACTGGTAATAAAGTGGGATAGTGATTTGACTTATTGATAACACTAAGATGATGTAAGACCTCATGGCCTTCACATTGGAACTTACATGAAAAAGTTTGAGTCTTGCTAGAGAGCTGCGAAACAGAAAAGACACTTTCCACAAACAAGGTCTTTAAAAAAAAAACGAATCTTTTAAGAAATGCTGTCAAAATTAGAAGGTCAAACCAATATTATATCTAATGAGTATTACAGTTTACACATTTGTGTGGTTTCTTAGCAATAAAGAAAATGTATGAAATAAACATAATGGTAACATTATGAAATCTGTAAAATAAACATAACAGTTTAAAATAACAGTTTATTCACGTAAATAAATCTTGTAAATGTGCTACCTTTTGATGTAACTTGACGTTCGTTACCGTATTTCAAAAATACGTGAAAAATCTGTAAAATGAACAGTAAAATTTCTGTATCTTTCTAAATAAGCATTTGAACATGTTTACAGTATTTATTCATCTCATGTCATGTCATTTTAACATTTACTTATATTTTTTAAAAATCAAAGTTATATGTTTGAACATTAGTTAATGTACCATGAACCATGAAAAATGTATAGCAATAAATGTTTTAAAACTATATTGCTCATTGAGTATGTTTACATTCCCACTCATAATGTGATTATAATAGGATTTTGAGCATATGCCCAACTTTAATTAGGCATTTGTTTTAGGCGCTTTTATCCAAAGCGACTTAGATTGCGTTATCCTATACATTCACACATAAGTATTTGCAATCCCCTGGGATCAAACCTACAACCTTGCGTTGTTATTGTTACGCAATGCTCTTACCACTGAGCTACAGGAAAGCACCTTTAACCATGTAAACGCAAACATTAAAAAACCTCTCCCTATTCAGCCCCTTTCAAAGCATGATGGGCAGTGGAAATCCTGTTCCTAGTTTCTATAACGCTACTTTAATACAACTAAGTTCAGTATCTCAACTCAAATCGATTAAGTAAACCGGTTCAAAATAATTGTGTTATGTTAACTTGATTAATTTATGTAAATTGAACAAGCAACTTGATTGAAACTTGTTAATTCAAAATGTTTAGTTAAGCCAAAGCATTACTGTTTTACTCCATTTAACACAATGCATTTGACCTTGAACATAGAAGCTACAATGGTGTTAAAACTAAATGTACTTTTTAAGTAAAGTGAACAGTATGGTAAAATCCTTTTAGGAGAATTTGTTACAGTGTACAAATAGAAGCTAGAGGCCACTAGTAGTAATTCATCTTAGTGATGTATACAGTATAATATATAATGTTATTGCTGTTGAAAAATGTTGTTGCACTTTTTAGAGAACAGCAAATTTGTGACTGTACTGCTTTAAAACACTAATGAAAGAACAAACTGTTCCTTAGCTGTGAATCAACTGAACCTTTTACATTCTTGACAAGAGTCACTGTACCATGGCTATAATAGGTTGGGTGAAAATTACAATCCATCTAAACATCAGACAGAAAAGAACAGTGGAGAAAAGAACAGAGTGCAATACTAAAAAAAGGTGAAAGTACAACACGTCAGCACTCACTGTGATCTGAAGAAAGACGACTAAAGAACTGATGATTGCTAGCAGTTTTTAAGAAGTAGTGCTTGTCTCTAAACTTTGACCTGTAAAATCAGGAATTGTGGCCCATTTTTCAAGGACTTCATATGTGAGGATGGAAATGGTAGACCTATGCCCTGCATCTCCTCAACTTGCTGTACATTCACGGCTCATTTCATAGCATGAGAGCAACAACGGAAGTGGGTAGAGGGACAGGATAGCTGAGGGGAAGCTGAAGATAGGGGGCTCTTTGTTATTTCCAAAGGCAATTAGGAATAATGTCTGGTTTCTGAGTCCTCAGTGCACTTCTTAAGAGGTCTCGAACCCAAAAAGACAAGCATCGGCTTTGTGACCAGATGAGATCCGTCCGTGTCATTTGCAATCAGACTGTAAAAATGACCCGACATCAGAAGAGAAATAATGCCATGAGGGTGACAAATTAGAGAGAGCATTCATGTGTTCTGCAGGGTCAGCAACACAGTTTCATTTTGTCAATTCGCTGATTGTTTCTGAAGTTCAAATGAAGAGGCCTTGAAACTAGCTGAAGGAAAACAAGACGAACAAAGGAACGTGGAGTCACGCACATTGTTTCATCGTTCTGTCCTTTCCCTCAGAAGTGATCACGTGGATTTAAAATTTCTACTTGTTGCTTCAGTTTTGTATTAATCAAATGACTGAATTTCAGAGTCTTGAAAATGTTCACATTAAAGGGATAGTCCATCCAAAAATAATAATTCAAAACATGTATATGACTCTTTCGCTGTGGAACAAAAATGAGATATATTGAGAAATGTCTCGTTGTTTTGTGTCCATAAAATTACTGTCAATGAGGCTCAGTGCTGTTCGGTCACCCTACATTCTTCAAAATATCTTCTTTTGTTTTCTGCTGAAGAAAGAAAGTCTGATATACAGTAAGTATGAGTAAATGATGAAAGAATTATATTTTTTGGGTTAACTATCCCTTTAATATCCACGGAACATTTCTGATGCACAAATGGCTCTTCGTAGTAGAAACAGGTTCTACAAACTATGAAAAGTCAAAGAAGTGAAAAGGTTTTTTGGGAAACCAAACATTGTTTTCTATGGCATGGTTGCCAAGAAGCTTTTCAGCATCTTAATATTTATTAATATTTGGAAGACAAGCAAACCAGGCGGTTAAAAAGCAGAGATGCAAAGCTCAAGCACGTCTTTTAATTCTTCCATGTTATTTGGATTGTAAAGTTGTCCAAATCATCCTTTTAGCAATGAGACCGCTCTAGATAAATCTGGCTGTGGTCATGCGTTACTGGCATAATTCCTGCGCATGGATATTTGTTTGGTTGTTTATTCAGTGCCATAAAATAAAAAAGTACAGAAGAAAAAACGGTAACACTTTATAATAACTGCACGCTATGAATCATTAGTTAAGCATCAGTACATAGTTAATTAATCATTTATGAAGCATTGGCCCCACATTAATAGACATTAGTAAGCAGTTTATAAATACAGCTATAAATGCTTTGTTCTTGATTTATAAGCATGTATATAATATGCTTAATAATCAAATTTTCATACTTTATTAAGGATGAATTCATCATTTCTAAATTAAGGATTACATTACTTACAAACCAGTTAGTTAGGAGTTGTCAATGGTTCATGAGATCATTTAGAAAGTGTAAGTAAATGATTAATAAACTCTTTGAATGCACATTTATACATCTTATTATTCTGACATATAGTAACAGTTACTTCATTTGTTAATAAATGCTTTTTTAACACACATTCCTGCTGTAATTCATGATTAATTAAGGTAGTTATAAAACATTTACTAGTTGTCAGATAACTATTTTTTGTGAGCTCATCTAAAGTGAGGACTATGTGTCTTGTAAAGCATTTACAATAGTCATTTACAAAGGATTTACCTTTATAATAGAAAAAAATCGTATAATGTAAAAACCTAATTTTACAGAATTATTCAATTTTTACAGATTTTTCATGCATTTATTCGTGGAGACCCAGCTGCTGAAAAATGTATAGAATTTTTAACAGTTTATAGTTAAAAGAACTGTCAAAAACTGTAAATCACAGAAAAGACAGCAAATGGACAAGGAAAAACATAGTAAACATGTCATTTTACAGGATTTTATTTTATTTTACAGTTCACCTCTGGTGCCCCAGCAGCCAGAAAATTCAGTTTATTTTTTCCATTTACGTATTTGGCAGGCTCTTTTATTCAAAACCACTTACATTGCATTGTATTTACATTGCATTACTAATTACATACTCGATAATGTAATTAAATTACTGTACAAATTACTCTGTCCAAAAAGTATTTAATTATTAAACGAATTAATTTCTATATCCTACATCAACCTTGATTATTTAAGTTATTCAAGGATAGACATGAAACGGCTAATACATATTAATAATATTAACTAACCAAGTATTACAAATGTATGAATTATACATTAAACCAACTATTTTAAAGTTGGACTTTGAATTTTGATGTCAATTCACAAACATACAGTATATTACACAAAGTATTGAGTTGAATTACGTAAGAAGTAACTGTAATTAAATTACACAAAATACAATTGACCTTGGTGTTGCTAGTGCCATGCTCTAACTACTGAGCCACAAAAAAGTACATGCACAGATACAGAGGTAAAGGAAGCATTTCCTCTATAATAAAGTGTCCCATAGACGCACACACCGAGTAAAACTCCTCGCTTCTCCCCATCAGGCTTCGGTATTACAGGCTCCATAAGAATGAATGATTTATCCAACCCCATCGCTCACTATCTCTCTCACCTCCAGCATTACCAACAGTCTGCACTCTCATTAATATCTCCTAATGTTAACGTCAGACACCTTGATTTACACTGGGCTTTTCCTGCCAACTAAAAGCAATGAAGAGCCACTCATCCTTTGATGCACCCGGTCGAGATATACAGCCACACCGGATACACCCTACGTTACTACCCCACTCGTTGACTTATACGACCCATAGTGACAGATTCCGAACCGTCTGTACGGAAACAGCACGTCTAGAGTCGATGGAACGGGGTGAATAATAGCCAAAGGTAGGAGTCGTCCAGGATGAAGGGAGGAGGGATATGGATTGATGGGTGATTTAATATATCTTTAACTGTCTCCACACTGACGTTGATGGTAGCACATAACCGATCACAGATTGAAATTTTTCATTTAAACAGCGTTGAACAGAGTAATGGGGAGGTATTGAAGGGATGTCCAGAAGAAACCAGCTCCTAATGCAAAAAAGGGAAAAACCAGCAAGGCTTATTCATCACTGTCTCTGATACGTGACACGACGTTAAGGATGTCTCCCATCAACAGGCTGGAAAAACACACATACACACACAGATCTGAGGAGAGTTGTCCATACATCTCCTCGGAGTGTCTTTATTGGCATTAGTCAGCCGTGACAGCTCATTTTGTCTGTGTCAGCCCGTGTCGTGCGTCTACCTGAGCAGACTGAGTGAACAGTCTGGTGTGGTGACTGTCACAGTCAGGTGGATTGACAAGAGGAATGTGTGAAATGTAGTACAACCTTCAGCAAAATAGAAAGTACATCCTACAGTATATACAAGTTTTAAAGCACAACAAATAAGTGGATAAAACATTGTTTTTACTGTAGGACTGTAAAAAATACGAATGCACGACCTTGAGTGACCTACAGCTTTATAAAATGGTGGCACAAACAGGATGATAGAAGACATCAATGTGGAATAAATAGCTACATAGACTTCCTGTTTCATTTTTCTTAACTGCACTAATGTTTGAACAGAATCCAAGAGAACAATTATAAGTGAATCAAAATGTTAAAAGAATATCTTTACGATTTAATAATATAGGAAGAATGAAAATAAGAAAAAGTTCTTCTTGACCAGTGTTTATGTCTTGCAGAGTGGTGTAAACCCTCTGACTGTGGTAAAATGCCTCTTGCGGCTTTAACTCTATTTTAGAGTCGCCCACTAAAAGAGACTTTTTTCTTCATCCCGGTTAACTGGCTAAGGTCAGCGTCTCTTAAAAAGTTGGCTATGTTTCATCGTGATGTTTGAGGACACTTGCTTGGATCAGCAGTTCTGAGGGTGCTCAATGTTCTCCAAATTGATCACATTATTTTGTCTTGTCGATCTCCAAAACACTTAAATCTGGAAGTGCTTTGGGTGACCCAGAAGATAATATTTGAAGAGTCTATTAGCAAAAACGGATAACTTTTGTAAAGATAACCTTTAACTGTTCGTTAGATGCATTTTTTACGTTATTATTACTTAATGAAAACAACTCAACTGCAGTTTGATTGATATTACTTGGAATGCACAATAAAAAACTACTTTCCCTTCATTTATGAACTATATCTTGTACAATAAAACCTATATTACTAATTTACCCAATCTTTGAGTGTGACAGATAAAGGGACAGCTCACCCTCGTGTTGTATACATCTGTATGTATCTGTTCTGATAAACAGAGAAAGACATTTGTAAGAATGCTTGCAACCAAACAGTTCTTGGCCACCATTGACATAGAAAATTACATTTTTTTGCTATGTTGAACACAAAAGAAGATATATTGAAGAATGTAAAGCAAATAGTTCTAGGGCACTTTTGACTACCATTGTCATTGTTCATACTCAATAGTGGCAAAAACTGGTTACAAGCATTCTTACAAATATCTCTCTCTGTGATCGAATACATTTATGCAGGTGACTAAATGATGACAGATTCTTTCATTTTTGGGTGAACTGTCCCTTTAAGCATTGAGACTAACGGATAGCATCAAGACCATTAAAAGAGCATTTAATAAAAGCCTCCAGCTGCCTCATATTTGTAATCATAAGGATCGAAGGATCTTTTGAATATTCAAGTGTTTTATTATTCCATTCATCTTTAAAATACAATGAGAAAAGCACCCATTCATCCCTCGGTTCATATCATTAATATTCAGTGATTCCTGTGAAAGCCGTCTGTAGAATACCTGTGTGAGAATCTCAAAAATAAACAACATTTTTAACACATCATGACCTCAAATTAAAGTTCAAATGCCCAGAAAAGTTCAGTTGAGCAGCTTCTTTTGACTGAAAAACAAGACTTACATGACCCACATAAATTAGTTAAATGTGTGAACTAAGAATCAATCCAAGAGGAATTACACAGGAATCAATTAGTTACAAAAACAATTAACATTTTCTTCCACAAACGAATGCAAAAGACATGATTATTTCTCATCACGTACAGAGGATGGCCCTAACTGACCTATTTACCATTTTAATGTCCTTTATTAAAACCAGCAAAAAATACAAACGAAACATTGAAGTAGCTACATGAAGAGAAACATTAGATTCACGTGTTCAAGTCCATCTAAAGCAAACGAATGAAGATTAAAATGCTGTACATTTTCTTGCTGTTGTCATACAGATCATATACTGTAGGCAGGAAGACAGTCTACATTTCCTGTTTAATCCACAGAGGGTGGGCCGCCAGTACTGCGCTATTCAGACAGAGCGGGGTCTTTTCTGTGAAGGGTTGAGTTCCTGGAAAACCTGAGCGGCCTAAGCCCACCATCTGAGTGTTTGACCGGTTTATAATTGCACACTCTCTTCTTCTTTTTCCTCTTCTGATGTTCACAATATGTGAAACTTCAAAGTGTACAAAAGTCCATTATAAAGAGATGAAGCGTTACTGCAAACGTATGAGGCGTTGCTCATTCAAACCTGTACCACTGCGAAATGAAAACGGAAATAAGAACATCAACAGCTTTTCTAGAATTTACTAGCATTCTGTAAAAAACGACTATACAGGTTGTGATACTGCCTTCTGGTACGTAACAAGCTTAAAATCTCCAGGTTTGTCATGATCAGGGAGGCACGCATCAGTTCCCTTCACCTTCAAGTCCAAGCTTTCTTAAAGATGTACACTTGTACTTGGTTCTAGTCCAATTGGCCCCTTCAGATGGTGCGATATACTGCAGCTATTAAAGTGAACTTTGCTCGTACACACCAAACCTAATACTTCACAACATGAAGACACTCTTTGTGTGACACGTAACCCACAAACTAGGTTGTCAAGCATAGCGTGTATATGTGTGTGTGTGTGTGTGTGGTCCATGCAAAGTCTTCACAAGAAGAATTTTAAGGATGAAATGTGTAAAACGTCTTTAGCTAAACAGCAGCAGAACTTCATCAGCTTACGCGCCAGATAGCTTTCACGCTATCAACCGTAAACTCTTCTATATTCCGTCTCTTAAATAAAATTGTTGAATAGTTAAAAATAGTGATTATGAGCCGCCTCATGAGCAAAAACATTATCTAGTTGGTGAGCATTCAACCCATACACACAACCCACGACCGACCAAACATCCCAGAACCATGATGCTGGTTCTGAATCTCAAAATGCATATTTTCAGTTTCTTCATAGAGGCACGTCTGTGTAAAGCTGACATTACACAAGGGAGAGACCCTCTTGACACAATGAAAAAAGCAAACATCCTAAAGGCAAGGTTTGACTTAAAAGAAGGAAACCCGAGAAATGGTTTTTAAATGCGGTATGAAGAAAAAAGATGTGAAAAAGTGTTGCAGTCGATTGATTCTTTATAAACCAGAGACACTAGAAAAATAAAGCTGAAAGTGTTGGTGGAGGCGACGGGGGTCATTCAAGACGGGCGGCACCGGTGACGTCTATTTACGAGGGATATGGAGTGGAAATAGAGGGCACACTGTCACCTAAATAATACCCTCACATGGGTTCTCTCTCTGATACACGGTCCTCCGTTTCCCCGCAGCAGCACAAGAGAGTTGACGCTGGTAAAGGACAGCCCACAAAAGGCCCGGATGGTTCACACGCAGGTGCCCTGGTGAGCAGGAGGAAGAGCTTTGCGGTTCTTCAGGCCGTGAAGAACCTCTTTGAAGTCCATGGGCTTTTGCTGGGACGTGTCGATAAGAGCGCTGGCGATGGCTATACCTGCAGATGACACACAACAAAGCAAACTCGGGGTCAGAGAGCACTGAATTTCAACCTGACGCCGTTGAAAACGGCGCTTCATTTCCATGTCAAAGCATAATTCTTTAAATAGGGGATTTGGGTAACTTATAGAAAGCTTTAAAAGAACAGCCGTGGGCTCATTCAACTCAATTTTAATACCTCTGTGCCTCGAAGAGTTTTAAAAGCTTTGCACTCAACACACTATTAAGAAATTAGCTTGTTTATATACCGGTCTACCTACCTTTGCATTGACTTCTCTGTGTACATATCTGTCAACCTACGTCATTTCCTAACTTTGTCTGTATATGCTCAAAATGAAGGACGTATTAGAACTCTTTTGTTTGTTTCTTAATATAGAGTATTAAAGTGAACGGGTCTCCAAACATGACCTTCTCTCCCGACCAAGATTCACGCCAGGATTCAGTCACGGACCACTGTGGCCGAAATCCCGGCCAGAACCCCGGAGCCATTTTTCAAAGCGGAAACTCACAAATCATCCTAAAAACACAACAGTGCTTCTGCGCTTTCCTGGCATGGCTCCCTCCCGCTATTGAACCAATACAATTATCAGAGGGGAACAATTCATTACTTCGGGCAGGCCGGCCAAAAGGAATTGAATTCAGCACATCGGTGTGAAGCCAGAGCTATAAGCGTTCAGGCGATGAGGATTTACATCCAGGAAAACCTGAGGTTGACACAGTTACACTCGGCCCGCATCAATTTATTACCCATCACACCTGGGCTACAGAAAGGGATGGAACACTACACATCTGTAAGCAGAGTGGTCTGTCGCGATGAAGCGTGTGGGACACGCCCACAATCATTGGTCTCTTATAGTCCGGTTTACATGAAGTGGAAATACACACCTTTTAGAGCAAAGAGTTTTGGATGTGAGCTAATAACACCATTATGGACTATCTCTACGTTATTAAGTCTATGAGAATGAATCAGAATTTTCTATTCAGAACAAAGTTGATTTCATTGTATGAGATTGTTAATATTACGACTGTGAAAAATGTATATTATAAAAGTGCATTTAAAATAACATTTAAAAGTGTTTTGTTGTATGCAAATCATTTTTAAAATATTACAAATTATTAGATTTACTGTAGAATAAGACATTTTATGGGCTTTCTTCTGTCACCAAAAAACTTCCATAGAAGACATGGTGAAATAAAAAAATAATAAAAAAACTATTTATTCACCCTCATGTCATTTTAAATCTGTTTATGACTCTTTCTTCTGTGGAACACAAAAGAAGATATTTAAAAAAAAATGAGTCCATACAATGGAAGTCAATGGGACCAATGATCTCTGGTTGCTAACATTCTTCAAAATATCTTCTTATGTGTTCCGCAGAAAAAAAGAAAGTCGTAGAGGTTTGAGTTTATAATGAAAATAAATATTTTGGCTGAACCATCCCTTTAAAGGCAAATACCATCATTTTACTATTAAACCCGCTTGGACAGAATGATTCGGTTACACAAGGTCAGTGCATTTCTTCCCAACTGATATCCTAACAAGGGGGAACGAAGCACACTTATTTGATCACGCATGCATTTAATGAACAAACGTTCCGTTGATTGCGTTAGCCAAGCGCAAAACGGGAAACACCTCCGGCGGCGTGGAGATCTCTGAGGATCTGTGAATATAATCAATACGGTTAGAAGCGATTCACGGCTGTCTGCTTGCTCATGACTTCATTATCACAGTTCAGGTTGAGTGGGAGGTTGTTTCCTTTCCAAAAAAACGAAAACATTGTTTTCAGGATCATACACATCACACCAGGAAGAGACGCAGCTTGGCAAGGTGACGGCTGACAAAAGCGGTCTGCTCTGCTCCCAGCCGCATCAGTCAGCTCTGATTGGTCCGCTCTGTGAAGGTGATGTACTGTTTTATCCTATAAGAAAAACACCTTGACATCCATCCTGCTGTGGAACTTCCAAAAAGGTTTTTCAAAGAGTGATGACAAAGAACAACTGAAAATGTCTATTACTAAAAATACTGTTTTGTGCATCTCATGCTTTGTTGTTGTTATGTACTGTTATTTTGTCTGTGTCAAACAGAAAGAGCTTTTAGAAAAGCTTTAGCTAACAAAAGTTCTTCCAGATCAGTCGAGCTCCCAGAAGTGAAGTCGAGCTTAAAGTGAGGAGGTCCGTGTAAAGCAGCGTGCTGACTGACAGGCCTGCTGCGAGAGGGTGGGGCTAAAACGTTTTTTCTTAGCCCAATATTATCACTCAGTAGGTCTACAAGAACAGACCTCAGACTGATATGGCTTTTAAAGTGCTTGCGTCTCACTATATTTATGCCAGATGCGTCTGCTGCTTCTGTTACAATCCACCGCTCGGGGAAAAGATGCTGTCGGTGGAATGTAAATGACAAAAAAAAGATTTCCCGGACAGAAACTGGACACTGTTCTTTATTGATTACCTTTTGTTTGTACATTTGTAGGGACGTTGTATCGTACAGTTGGGAACAAGATAATCCTTCATTTGAAAGTCAAGTACACTAAGAGCTACAGGTCCTAAATCAACTCAAGTGTCTCTAGATTTTGTTTTATTTCAGGAAGCTTTAACAGACTGACAGAGGGGTTATCCCTAGTGATGTAAGAAGATATGACCTGTAGTTAAAGGGCATTTTCCAAACGGAGGCGAGTATCCTTCCTACTCCCTTAGAAGGGAAGAGCCCTTAAAGTGAGCTCTTTGAACAAACACAGCTATTTTATTACAGCTTATTAAACATTCAACATACATTTTTACAAACATTCTATCTTTAAATCCTCCTGAACCGTATTTTTATCCAATGTGTCATAGTACAATAGTCCATTTTGAGTTTTTACGGAAAGAAAATTACTTCACTACATTCTAAAGCCTTTGTCATACTTTTCACTCCACTACAATTCATAAACATATGTTGTTGTTTTTTACCTTTTAATACTCACACATATTCAAATCTAGTACTTTCTTTTACAGAGTATTTTTACTTTTAAAAATGGTTAAAGTACTACATTTTAAAAATGTACTTGTAGTGGAGTAAAAATACGATTTATGCTTTATGATGTAGTGAGATTTTTTTCAAACTAAAATCTCTCTCATAAAGTACAGATATAAACGGAATTATTCGACTTTCATTAGTATGTAAAGTTGAAACACCGCACCATATTTGCTTCAAAATACGTAGTGAGAACTCATAATCCAAGATCACGTGATCAAAAGAAACTCACTTCCTTGAAGTGACCATGGCATGTGCCCTTCACTAACATACTTAAAAAAAGGGAAGGGCCCTTTATAAAGAGATCCAGATGTTTCGTTCAGAATGCCTACAACGGCATCCCTTCGAGGGGACAAAGTCTGACATCATCATCTTTTACTTCCTGTCTGAAAATTATTTACCATTGCAAGATAATGTATAATCATATTTTTATAATCATATGGCAGAAATTTCGGCTTGTTCTGTGACAAGTTTCATTCAAGCTTGATGCCCACAAAGTGGACCCATGTTATGTTGAAGTCATTTTTATTATCCTATATGGCATGAATGCATAACAGGTGGTGGGCTTTTAAGACTCTCAGATATTTGTCACTCATAGGAAGAAGAGATGACTGTATTTCACACATCACACATCATAAATACACCGAGACAGGATGTTTAAATTAAGACACATGAGCCGGACATCCTCCATATGATAAAGAGGATGTACGACAGTGGGGACTTCTGTGAGTTTTGAATGAATCAATGAAAAATGACTAGATCAAGAAAGACTCCAGGTCTGTGTTTGAACTGGTGGGATACTGACCTGACTGTCCAGGTGGCGGAACGCCAGACGCCCCTCGCGGGAGGCACAAGAGCACCGTGAGCACTGCTGCTTTACTTCCTGAACAGGGTTCCACTGCAACCGGCTTGGGCGGTCCCTGCGGAGAGACCAGACGTGTAAAAATGTGTCATTCTTCCAGCACGTCACCATTACTTACAAATGTCACAGTCGTCGGTGTGAGCTGACAGAAAACCAAAATGTACATCATAATAATCTCAGTAACGGCTCTCTGAGATGCCGCGCCGTGCAGAGGCGGTTTTTAAAGTTCACGTTTTTCGCACGCGGGTGGAGAAAATCGGTGACATTTGAGGTTGTTGACTACCGCCCGGTCGCCCTCCCTATAAACGGTGCCCTAGTTAGATGTCTACATCAGAGGGTCTTCCACACGGCTTAAATATCACAGTGGTGGAAGTGTTGGAATGAGTAGGAAGCCACAGGCAATCACAGTCATTTTAAAATGTCATCTTTTATCTCTCATTACAGATTATTTAACAACACCACGTTGCGATTGGAGCATTGTCTTGTGTGTTTTAATGATGAAGGCAGGTGTGTGGTATTGCTTCCCTGAGCTCATTAAGATGCTCTCATCTCTGGCCCTCCGCACACTGACTCAGCTTTAGTGGATTTATTCATCACTTAAAGAGAGTGCTTCTTCAAGAGCATTTCCAAAGCACTGCTGCACCGTCACAGACGTTGGCAGCCAACCGCTCTCCGCAAATTGAAGCCTTAATATCTTACCTCACGTGCCAAACGGCATTAAAAAAAATAAAAGGCGCAAGGAAAGGGAGCGGACGCCAACTAGCGTTCCATGCCAAGAGCGGTCCACTGTAAGCTTTATAATCGGAGTTCAACTCCGAGAGGCGGACCAACAAAGTTACCCTGAGGAAAAGTTAGCCTGTCGGAAGCAGAAATCTTAAAAATGAACCTGGCCATTTCCCACCTCAATATAATTACAACAATTACTGCAGCGCAGACGCTAAAATGAGCTCCCGGTGGCTCTGGAGCTTTGGACTGATAAGAGGATCATTAAAATGAAGATAATAACATGTTTTAGTACTCGAGTGACTGTGTCATTGTGTTATATATCAATCAATCAAACAAACATCTGCCATTTCCAGTTTAAGTGCTGAAAAGAGGCAACACTACACATTTCCTCGCTGTTCCTCCTGATCCTAAGATGTCCAAATTTTCCATTTTTTAGCAAATGGAAAAACAATGTCCTTTAGTCAAAACTTGGGATTTCAAAGGTCCTACTTTGGTTTATGGAGTGTCCAACGGCAAGGTATGTACATAGAAGGTGTAAAAGCACAGTTATTTCCTAATAATAGGCAGTTATTCCTTGACTGACTCTCAAATGATTCGTTCCACAATTCATCTGTCTAACCCCTCCTTTCCGCTAGCCTAGTCTGATGTGATTGGTCAGATGGTCTAGTCTGCTGTGATTGGTCCCCCGAGAATGAGGCTCGTAAGCTGCAGTGTTTGGGTGAGAAGAGTCAAGTTTTCACAGGCAGTCATAGCAAAAGATAGGCGGGGACTTTATGTAGTGACGTAAATCCACGACGATTCGCGAATCAGACTAGGGACGACCAGTTTGCGTGATACAGAGTCGACTCACTTTTCCCAAGCCAATAACTTTGTTATTCATTCACTTCCGGATTTACAACTTGGCAGACTGCTTACTTTCAAACACGGCAACATTACACACTGCAACGAAATGTAATTTTTATGATCTCATGCTCTTTAAATGATTTAAACTGTGTTGTCAAATTTGAGAAGCAGTTTTTTTTGGTAAGATATTTACAAAACTAAGGGGCGAAAATAGAGGGTGACTAAGGATTAAAATAACATGAAACACAAAGATACATGTTTTAAGAAGAACATCAGTGATTTAAATCTAAAGATTGCTTGGCCCTACAAAAATAATCATCTTAAACATTTAAAATTTGAATTAAACTATTTTAAATTATACAACGCTGAAACATCAGTTCTTTGGTTGGTTTGATTGAAAAAAATTGATGATATATTTCCATATTTCATAAAATGCCACAAAAACTGTCCCCCCCTGGATCCACCCCCAGGGAGCCACGGCCCCCAGTTTAAGAACCACTGCTGTAGTATACCTTATCATATACTCACCCTCACGTCATTCTGAACCTGTACGACTAACTGTCTTCTGCAGAACAAAACAGAAGATATTTTGAAGAATGCTTAACTTTCATTGCGTGAACAAAAAATTTACATTTCTCAAAATATCTTCTTTTGTGTCCCACAGAAGAAAGAGTCATATAAAGTGTTTGAGGATAGACATATTTAACATATTTTTTTGAGAACTGGCCCTTTAATGGATATCAAAATGAAATATGGTTATAAAACTAAAGAATGCCGGAGCCCATCGCTCTCTCTTATGTGATGGTCCAGGCATTGAGGGGCTTGTGAAAGGTCAAATAAAGCCTGCGCTTGACAGTGATGTCCATCAAGCCCAGCGGACAGAGGCTGTTATCAGAGCAATATCTGTCTCTTTGAGAGGAAAAGAGGCCACTTGTGCTGCACTTAAAAAGTTCAAAGCCATTGTTTCAGAGTGACGGGGTGGCAGGGGGCGTCTGCCTTCCCTTAAAGCTCCTCGTTTCTCCGTGTGCAGAATATTGCTGTTTTTGTCTCCCTTTCTCTTTCACACCGAGTAGAATGCTATTCCTTTCCAAAAATGAGTCTGTAGCCTGCAGACATCGTTTTTTCGCTTTGCATTAGACCAACTGAGATCTTCGACACGGCTTATAATCAGTCTTTTCTCTTTTTATATTGAAAATGATTTGCTAACCAGACTTTGGGTGGCTGGTCTCACATACACCCTAGTGCACCTTAGTTATCATACAGTAAATGACAGATAGCAACATTGTGTGCTGATGGTTTGACAGCCGCCTCAAGACTTCAATCTCCCCTACATGCACAAACAAATCTCTGTCTTAAATGACACAGTAATCTCATTATTTCTGGCAGAAGCCTCTAATCAAGTGATTCACGCTAAATATTGCATTTAATTACATACCTTCTTTCCCAAACCTACACTTATGTATCCGTTTCTGGCCAGCGGCATTGTCTGAGCTGGGTAGTTATGCAAAATGTACAGATCCATTACGCTTTCACACCCAAACATCCTCTTATAATAGACCGAGAGAAAAGTGGTTACCACTTCCACAAACACTGAACTTTTTACTTAAAGGTATAGTTCACCCGAAGTCCCAGATTTCTTTTCTTTCGCTAAATAGAAGCATGGGTTTTCATAAAAAATATACTTGTATGCTCATATACAGGACCTAAGTTGTGTTACTTTTGTCAGCTTTTTTATTATAGTCCTAGTTTTAGTCCGAAGACAAATATACTTTTTACATTATTTAGTCTTCCATGTCCTGTTTGTGTTTAGTCAAGTTTAGTCAAATAAATGTCAATGCATTTTCGTCTTGTTTTAGTCAAACTATTTCACATTTTCGTCACTCTGTATAATTGTTAAAATACTATAAATAGCTATTTTGCTAAAACTTATAAAACCAAATTTGGCTAACGACAACAATCACTGTGATTATATTTCATTATGAGCATCTCTTTTACGAAGAAGCACCAACCAATAGAATGTCAAATCATCTGCATATCTAGTTTCATCTAAGAAAGTACTTCAACAGACAAGTGCACAGGATTCATAGACATCCAACCACTCCCTCGAGTTCTCCTGCAAATTACTAGCGTACGGCCTCAGATATTTTTGTGAGGTTGGATGTCTTCATTTAGCAGCCACAATCGCAAACAAACAATGTAGTGGAGATCACGTGGCTCGAGCTGCTCATGAGAGAACACAAACCGGCCGAAGATCGCAATACTCTTGTTTATTAACTTAAGATCCTCAACGTCGCTTCCACAGTGTGAGCATTAGTGTATGGTTGCCAGATAGCATAAATAAGTCACCCACTGGCAGAAAACGTATACTTTTTTAACATTTCATCCCTGTTGAGGGATCTGAACTCCTGTTATCTTGCGACCGCAAACATGAACGCTCCACAATGACTTAAAAGAGCTTTTGGGTACGTTTTTCTTTTATAACTACATTTTAGTCTCATTATTTTTCGTCAACGATATTGCATTCCGATATAGTCTTCGTTGTCGTTTAATGGCCTTACTTTTCATCTTGTCATCATCTCGTCTTCGTCCTAGGAAAATGAATGTCTACAAATATTCGTCGACGACATTTTCGATAACGAAATTAACATTAGACCAAAGTTGTTAATGAAAAATAAATGATGTCATCATTTGCTTACCCTCTTGTCATTTTCAAACCTGTATGACTGACTTTCTTCTGCAGAACACAAAAGAAGATATTTTGAAGAATGTTGTTAACTGGCCCCCACTCACTTGCATTGGATTTGTGTGCATATGAGTGAAGTGAACGAGGGCCAGTGCTGTTCAGTTACCAACTTCCTCAACTTGTGTTTCAATCAAAAATAAAGAAAGTCATATAGGTTCAAAATGACAAGAGGTTGAGTAAATGATGACAGAATTTGTGTGTGAACTTTTACTTAAATGCTATGAAAAGAACATACGTCAAAAGTATGATTAGGTTTAAGTCATGGGCCAATCACTGTTGCCATTTGCCCATCACCAATGATTTCATTCTAATCACAGCCAATGACATGCCTGCAGAGGTGGGACTTCCACTATAGTTCCACAATCTTTCCACAGAAAGGCTTTGTCTAACTTTATAAAAGAGAAGAAAAAACAACCATGACATTTTATTCAATATTTATAAACTGTATTTAACTAAAGTGTGTGATTCGAAGTATCGCGCCAGTAGGTTCACAGCCACTTAGGTTTCAAACTAACCCACTTTCCGGATTATAGGAAGAACGCTCCCCACAGACCCCCTTATAACACATCCATCCTATAAAATTTGTCACACGATGCCCTTTAAAAGGTTCTCTTTACTCTGTTATTGGTTTGAGGGACCATGTATTCAACATATAAACCCTCTAACAAGGCCTTCATTCCAGCCAACAACTTGGAACCATCAGACAAGTCCATTTTCATGCATTTACTCTCCTCCCCAATGGTTTCGAATTCGGAGATATTTGTCTCATTCACATTAGCCTCGCTCCATACAGATCAGAGTAATCCAATTGCAGGCCATTTAGAGAGTATTGCCATGACACAGCTAATGAATAACGATAAAGTTAAGAGCGCCGCGAGCAAGCTAAGCTAATGTTTGTTTGTGAAATAAGATTACAGTGGATTCCGTTACAACACACATACTGAAAGATGCTTTGGGGTAGGTAACCTTAGAGTGAGCATTTCATGTTGTATAAACAATATCAAAACAAGTTATTAATGGTGCTTGCAGAGGCAAAATGGGTATATGGACATGACAAATGGCATTAACACCCTAATAGCCACTTAAAACACCATAGCAACTGCCTAGTAACAGCTTTGAAAACAATACCTTAGAGCAATGGTTTAGCCAATACTATGAAAGCTGTTTGGTCACCGTAAAGACTTGTACACACCGGGACGATAATCGCACGCACTTATCGCCACCGTTTTTTGACGTTCATACCCAAGCGATATTCACAGGCGGCCCTGGATTGTTAGGCCCTCCACCATTTCTGTCGTCGGGGGAGGTGGCGGTTGTTGTATGTATTGTGTCATTGCGTTACATGCATATGTGTCTGACTCGGTAATGCCTTCGTGTTGCGGGCATTCGCGTTAATAATACGTCTGTCTGTCCGGCCCAAACGGCCATTCCAGCCCCTATACATTAGCGGCCCACCTGGAAAGTTTCGGTACTCCAGATTGCCAGACTGCCCCTGGTCACACCCATAGGCCGTCGGTTGGACAGCCATTCTGGACTTTGACTGTATGTCCTACCGATCATTCCACCCCTGGCAATGTCAAGTAAAGATGCAAATTCTCTCTGACATCGTTTGCGCTTAATTAAAAATAAAAAACCCCGTTAGACAAGGTGTTGCTGCGCAACCTTATGCATCTGACCCTCGCTTGTCACAAAGAAGAAGAATTTATCTTGCTTGCTCTTAGTCAATGTGTGCTCGGCAAGACCGTTTTGTGCTTGAGCGCCACCACGTCGTGTTTTACTGTTACTTCAGCAGCTTCAGGCACGTGAACAAAAGCGCTTATCTCATTGGTCGGCCAGTTTTTAATGCGGCGCATCAAACCAGAAAAACGAGCGAACACATTTTAAAAATGAACCTTTTACACCTGCCGTTTAGTGGGTTGGTTTTTAATTTTAAAACAAATTTCAAATCAAATAAAAAACAATAATACAAAAGTCTCTTTAATATTTCTTGGATTTTTTTACATTTCAGAAATATCAGCGTATCCATGTTTTCCATGTTAAGCAGTAAACACAGCGGCCCATGCTGTTCATAACATGTACCGCGACTCAAATAACATTGTCAACCAGTTTAAATCATCACATATTATGATAGATTTTCAACCGGCTCACGGTGAATCGTTACATCCCTACTTAATAGACCTGGCCATAAATAAACTTCATAGGTAAACATAACCAAGTCGCTCTCCTTTTAACATGACAATCAAGTATCAATCCAGACCAATAGTGTGTTCACAAAAGTCTCATGGATTGACATTGACTTGTCTAATCTAAACTAGAACGCTTATAGCAGTTAACAGATGTCTGCCGTATAACCCAGGTGATTTACAACTAATTGAGGGCCAACATCTTCCCACAATCCTGCATTGACTAACCTGATGAAAACAGCTCAGCGCCAATGAGCCGTATTCCAATCAGACACAGAGACAAACGGGCTGTTGAGAGACTGCTTTATGGACCACGTCTTCATCTAGCGCCAGCGTGTCGTATGCTTTCTGTTAACTTGATTTACCCTTACATCATCTAATCTTTCATTTGCTTCTTTCAAAAATCCTCGCTAATGTAAATATCTGGCACCGCTGAACATTTTTATAACCTCATCCTATCCCTTCCACTTTCTGTTATTATCACATATTCTTTATTTCACCCCGGTCTCATTTCCTCTTTGCATCTCGCATTTAAAAATATGTATCGCTGTAACGGTCCGTGGTTGAAGATGAGACCGATAAGCTACTGCTGCGGTGAGCATTAGGAGGGGAATGGAAACACAAACAAAGCCATAAAGCAACAGGACAATCCTCTTCATCAACATGTTTCTCCAGCTCTTAACGGCCTGCAGAGCATCTCATTTGCATGGCTAATAGAAGCAAAAGCAGAAAACAGGTACGAGAGCGGGTCGGTAGATAAGAGCTTGCCATCGAGCACTCTCAAACAGAAGACCGGTATACACAGTATAATATAAAAGGCCCTCTCTTTGTTTCCTGGTGACAGCCTCCATCCATCATACTCTGCCACTGTTAACGGGCCCATATGTTGCGTGCTGGCTGCGGTGGCGGAGCAGCATCTGTGTCATCTGCGCGATTCTAAATGGGCCGGCCTAGCTTTGGCTCCATAACGCACTCCTGCTGACCTCAGAGCGCAACAATTCTTTCTTTCAGTCCAGCCGAGCTCGACACAGAGTGGTCCAGGCCAACGTGCCTTTAGGTGACCCGAGAAGGATGGGGGCTGACCCTGCCAGGCATTGAAGAAATGACAGAGCGCAGATTTCACTAATGAAATGCTTTAAAGAAAAAAGTTTATCTATTGAACAATTAAATTTTAGGCCGGGGGATGGGCGTAAGTTGTTTTTCAACCTAAAATGAGTATTGGGTCATCATTTACACATCCTCTTGTCATTTCAAACTTGTATGTTTTCTTCTGCAGAACACAAAAGATTATATTTTAAAGAATGTTGGTAACCGAACAACGGCGGTACCCATTGACTTGAATGCGTTTTGTGTCCATACAATATAAGTGAATGGGTACAATTACATTTAGTCATTTGGCAGACGCTTTTATCCAAAGCGACTTGCATTGCTTTATCCTATACATTTATACATAGGTATTTGCAATCCCCTGGGATCGAACCCACAACCTTGCGTTGTTAACGCAATGCTCTTAACACTGAGCTACAGGAAAAGGTACTGCCGGTGTTCGGTTCAGAGTTATCACAGTTTTGATTTTAGCTTAAATTAGTTTTATTACTTTTTTAATTAGCTTTGTTACTTTTGGTTAAAGTTTTAGCAATTTTTGTATATGCTTTTTATTATTATTATTTATTTTTTATATTGCTATATTAATTTATTTCAATTTATTTTGAGGCAACGTTAAAATTTTTCTTTAGTTAAGTTTTGATATCATATATACATTTGATTTCATATTTCAATAAATTAAAACTTTGAAAAAGTCTCCGTTCGAGTAAACTAAAATAACCTTTGTTCGGCTACCAATATTCTTCAAAATATCTTCTTTTGTGTTGTGAGGAAGAAATAAAGACAAAAAGGTTTGACATGACAAGATGATGAGTAAATATTGACACTATTTCTATTTTGGTGAACTATCACTCAAAAACCCCGTTCAGACCACCAGCGACACTCCACGACAAAGTGAGGGGACAGGTAGCTCAGCGACATCTATCGCCAGTGACCGTTTGCCACAGTAAGTGGGCGTGTCTAGCGACTCAGCAAAGTTGAAATTTGCTCAACTTTATGCAAATGATGAGCGACTTCCAATAGGAGTACAGCAGCGGAGCTCACGTCATCAATATCTGCAGGGTTTGTTTATAAATGTTTCATGGACAACCAAATCAAGGAACACCTATGAAAAACCTCGCAGCAAGAGACAAGCGACACAGTCACTGGCGGTCTGAACGTAGCTTAAGCCACGGTCAACAAGTCAAAGGTGAGCGGGACTTTTTTTTTTTTTTTAGGGGTGGAGTCCCCCCTGAATAAACATTACACAGAAGATATCTTCATTTATTTGCCAATGACAGAAAACCTACGATCTATGATAACTACAGACAGACATAAGCAGAGATACAGGCACATATTAGTGCTGCGAACCGTCTGGATTGTCCTCTTTTTATATTAGCAGGTTATGCTTAACAAACCAACGGCACCAGATGCCGTGTCATTAACCTTTATAGAACAGAATTGCTCTCATTTCCCTCCTTTCACCTTCAGCTGCTGCCAGATCCCAACGAAGTGGGCCCAACATCTGGCTCTGCCTCAACAGACTCCAAGTGTCAGTGTTGATCACTCAGCATATGATGAATCCTTGGGAAACAATGACGCGAGGGGGCACATATGCTCCCGAACTAAAGAAAACATCAGCTAGACTGGTTTGCTTAAGGACTTCACACCAAAACGTCCTCAAGAGCTGCGAAATACACAGAGGAAACATTTCCTCAGTCAGGAGATATCTACAAAACGCTGAGAAGCTCTACTGAGCATTGATTTTTGGGCCGGCATGCGTTTTGTTAAATATTCCTGGGCTAAGCTCTATATCTTCAATCCGAGCTTAAAAAGCTATTGTAATGAAAGCTTTGAGGGAGCGAGCGAAGAGTGGAAACAGACGACTCGCGGCAGGCCTCCCGAGGCGAGCCGGTGTTCCAGCTGCAGCTGTTTGGGAGATTTGCGCTGGTGGAAATTGAGCCTTCGAGAGGCTGAGGCAGAACAGCAGGACTCCAGCCTCAAAAGACATATCTCCTTCTGAAAGTGACGTTACATAGAGAGCGATTAAACAACAGAGAGGAACCATGTGTTTCTCAGGGTTACGTTTGTGACTGAAGAGCTAACAGACTCTCCTTCCGTACAGCACAAAAACAAGATGGAGAAAGTGCACTAAAGTTAAAATGTTGACTTTAAACGGCCTCGGTTAACGAAAACTTATTCTGAACAGTTGGCTTGTGGGTGCAATTTCACAGGACTTGAGTGGCTTTTCTCATAAGGCACGCGCTGTTGAGAGCGAGGCTGAGACTTGTTTAAAAAGGTCCGTGTTTAACGGTGTTCAGCTAAAGTGTGTTGTTTTCTGCTCTTCATTTGTAACGTGTCCTCTGGCAGTCCGTAATGTTTGCTGAGCACCTCTCCACTAGGCACTAATGCATTCTGGAGAGGCACATCAAGTGCTGTTGGACGTGCGTTCTGAATGTCTCTGCTGTGCAGCAGGTAGATCTGCTCTCACAGGTGTGTGTGTTGTGTAATAGCTATATACATTGATATTTTACAGATGTCAAATCATAAACTGTCTGAAGCTGACTGTTATTTACAATAACATACGAACACATTTTAAATGTAAAAAATTTAGAAATCTCTCTTTCTCTCTCTCTTTTGTACTCTCTCGCTGTCTCTCTCGTTCTCTTTCTTAACATTCAACTATCCCTTTATCAATGGATGGATCGATCCATCCATCCATCCATTCATTATTACAAATATTTATCAATTCATCCATCACTTTATCTATTTACCCATCCATCCATCCATCCATATCAATTTATCCATCTATCCATGTATCCATTCAACCTCCATCTAATCTTCCATCTATCCAACTGTCATTCCATCTATCGATATATCCATCCTCCATCCATTCTATCCATTCAACCTCCATCCATTCTTACATCTATCCAATTGTCCCTCCATCTATCCATATATCCATCCATCCATCCTCCATCTATTATATCCATCCATTCAACCTCCATCCATTCATCCAACTGTCCCTCCATCTATCCATCCTTTCAACCATAAATCCATCTATCCATCTTCTATTTATCAATTTATTCATCCATCCATTAATCAATTTATCCGTCTATCCATCTTTTCATCCATCCAACTGTCCCTCAATCTATCCATCTATCTAATCATTCAACCTTTCGTTCCCTCTCTCTCTGTCTGTCTCTCTCTCTCTCTCTGTCTCTCTCTCTCTGTCTCTCTCTCTCTGTCTCTCTCTCTCTGTCTCTCTCTCTCTGTCTCTCTCTCTCTGTCTCTCTCTCTCTCTCTCTCTCTCTCTCTCTGTCTGTCTCTCTCTCTCTCTCTCTTTGTTGTGTTGTCTCTCTCTCTCACTCGCTTTCGTTCTCTCTCACTCGCTTTCCTTCTCTCGCTCTCTCCCACTCCTGTTCGCTCTTTCTCTTTCGTTCTCTCTCTCTCTTTAATACTCTCTTTCGGTCTCTCTCTCTCTCTCTTTCTCTCTCTTTACATTCAACTATCCCTTTATCCATCCCTCTATCCATCCATCCATAATTGAATTTTTTTATCAATTCATCCATCCCTTTATCTATTTACCCATCCATCCATTAATCAATTTATCTATCTATCCATGTATCCATGTATCCATCCATCCATCCATTCAACCTCCATCTATTCTTCAATCGATCCAACTGTCCCTCCATCTATACATCCTCCATCAATTCTTCTATCCATCCATTCAACCTCCATCCATCCATCATTATATCTATTCATCAATTTATTCATCCATCCATTAATCAATTTATCCATCTTTTCATCCATCTAATCTAACCATTCAACCTCCATCTATTCAACTTTCCCTCAATCTATCCATTTATCAATTTATCCATCCATCCATCCATCCTTTCCTCTATCAATAAATCAATTTATCCATTCTTCTCTATCCATTTACATGTATATCTATCCATCCAGCCATCTATATATCAATCTCAACATATCTATCCATCCATCTCAGTAACACAAACTTGATAATCAATACACCATAACACTATATTTCAATAATTTAAAGCAAGAAGAACAAACACACACCTAACCCAACTCTGACATGTATTACACAGACGTTTACTATAAATTCAAACATACCATTAAATTAAATTTCTCAGGAAAGTTCTGTATTTTTAAAGCAAGAGGTAGTGACCCTACATGGCATGGGTGAGAACTGAGTTTACCGGTCACACTCACCTCGATCCCACCCTGAAGCAGTTCCGCTTGCTCGCCGCCCACATCCAGAGTCACCGCGACCGAGGCGAAAGGGCGACTGGCCATCTGCTGCCTCTCCCTCATCAGTTGCTGTAGTGGACAGAAAGAGAGGCAACATAAATATACGTCAATGCTGTAAGTGTGTTCAGACAACTTTCTAAAAGGTTCAGGTGACTTCCTTTGACAAAATTTCAGATGTAGAAAAGTGGTTGAAGTGTTCAGTCTGACAGTATAAGTGAAACGCTTCAGTTCCTGGACTGACGTGTTCAATGAAAGCAGAATCAAAAGCATCCTGCTCCTGGTGGGATTCACACAGGTGAAACACTTTACAGAGATGTTGATGCGTTTGAGATCAAGGAAAGCTGGGGGTGAAATAATATGGAGAGGATGGGGAGAGATGAGAGGCAACGGAAGAGACAAAACAAAGTGAAGCAGAGAGAGAGAGAGAGGCAAGGATGCCGCTCTGGCTGTTTTCCAGCGCAGACAGAAACAGGTGGTTGAATAATTCATTTGTTCCATATAAAAAAAGTTTGGAGGACCTGGCTAATCAAATGTCTGCGAAGATTGGAGGGAAATTTCTCTTGCCACAACATGCATGACAAGCAATTATTTCGCCATTGATTGTGCGGTCATCAGTATTCCAGTGCTGGAGTTTAATTAATGATGCATTGCCTGTAATTTCTCCATTCCACCGACTGGTTTGCTCCCCCAGAACGACTCGCAACCTTCATATAAAACTCCATCCATAATTAATAGCACGGTTCATTTTGTCTCTCTGATGGACCCGGTTTATCTATCACGCGCACACTTTTTGAGTACAGATGCTCGAATAATATCAGGCCACATCAATTTATTTACCAATACCAACTCCTCATCTGACATCATAATGTGTGGATGTCCGTGAGTAAATGAGCGAGTATCGGCGAGTGTTTGTGGGTGCGTGTAACACAAAAGATCAATAAAACCCAATATACGCAACTCAATAAGACTTCTAATCCAGTGATGTAGTTGCCTCCATCTTAGTAAACTCCTGGAGGAGCAATAAACACATTGTTCATTAAAACCACCATTGAGCATTCTGACAGGGTCTCCAAACAGCACTTAGATGTCTCGTCGTATTTCTTTTTCAACTCTAACAGACAACATATGACAAGAAAGATTGCAAGAATGAGCGAAAAAGCATTAGCTGCAGGACAAACTTTGAAAGACATTAGTATTTGGAGAACATTCCAAATAAGGTTGACTCACGAGATGGAGTCGCAGGTCACGTTTCCATCATCTCTAGATAATCAATAGAAAAAAAAACTGTGTTCCTCACCAGCGGTCGATCGATATCTAAATGCAGGCTGATTTGGGTACCAAGGACGAGGCTGATTGTTATTGGTTTTGTGACGAAGTGAAATGCGGAGCATTAAACTCTAATTGTTTCGCAACTGCTGAGGTACTGTCACTCGCATGGTTTCACAGCAATTCTGCATCATCTTCAAGTCCTCACTGATATCCTGGCTCCCAGTTTTAAACAAGGACAGCCCCAACAAATAACATAGAAGTTGTTAGTTCATGCACACAGAGCTTTGGTGTTATAAATATTACGTACATAAATATCATTTTCATTGTCTTACAATTTTAATTTCATAGCAAGGCATTTGCTGTATATTAGGCTGCACCCCCTCAAATGAATGATAACTGTGCCGGTGTCACCCTGTCAACTAAACATTTTCTCTCTCGGTCTCTGAAAGTCATTCTAACCTCAGAAATCAGGGTGTGAACTTTTCCCTGTGTCCATGATAAACATGAAACGCAGGAAGGTGGCGACGTCCTTGGCGTTGCACGTATCACGCCGGCGGCGCTGTCGTCTGCGGGGGCATCTCCACAAAGAGGTTTCCTCAATGACTCCACTCAAATGGGCCCTGATGGCACCACGGTAATTAATCATTCATTATCTTTTCTATTAATCACCACTGGAGGACTGTTATGGCTGATCCCGCGCCACCACATTCATTATGAAATTATCAAAGCCGCGCGCGCTCCTCGGAGCAATGCTTCTCCTTAAAATGTGATTTGATCATTTATGAAAAGACAGTGACAACAAACTGCGTACAAAACGTGTGTGTGACGTACAAGACATATATGAGTGAGGAGGACAGATGACATTTGCACCAAACCGGCCTTTTTTGAGGGTTTAAATCCAGAAACATTTACTAGTCCGGAAAGGATCTTATTTCAGACTCTGCGATTGATTTCAGGCTTTCATTCATCCGCTTCCTCCAGCATATGTGTGAGAAAGCGCTAAATAAAGAAAAACAAAGAAATAAACAGTCAAATAAAAAAGCGCGACAGAGACGTAGCAAAATCAGTAGATAGTAGTGGCATGCACTCATTTGCACTAATAGATCTTCTCTCTGAAAACAGCCTGGCTTGTTGACAGCCAAAAAGCGCCATCTGCAATTTATCCATCTCTCTCTCCATCACCTGCTATTACTCATCAGCCCCACTGCCTTTACTCGATCTGTGGCATCTCCATAACAATTATGCCAGACAATGCCGGTCCATCACAGAGATATCCGCAGAGGAATTGTCGCATACATGTCCCCGCACACTTGAGGATGCAGCTGCCCTTTTCAACTATGGAAAGCGTTCGGTTTATGCGTTAGACAAAGCCAAAGCCGAGAGGGTGTGACTGAATTTCAATCAACAAGTTTGTGCGAAATGTGCTAACCTTTGGAGTAGTGCTGTTAAACTTCGTAATGCCATTGCGGTCTACTCGGTCGCATAAACAAGCCGGACACGAACAACACACAAACACATAGGGGTTCAAACAAGAGTTAAGGTCAAATTTGTGTTATTATGCTTTGAAATGCTCTTAAAACCTCGCCCAGGGCTAGTACTGCGAAAACTTCACTGATGTGAAATTGAGATTGATTGTCTATTGATTTTTACTGTAGGCTTCATGTTAAACCCCACAAAACCTTCCTTTATGGCATTAGAACTTCGCTGTTAAACATTAAGCAAAGGCTAAAACTTCCAACAAAACAAAATGTCGCCTTTTTGCCGGAAATAGTCAACTTTAATTGAACAGCTTTCTCATTCTCACAATGACTAACCTGTATACGTAACCCACATAAAACATGGCAGATATGAGCGAAAGACCATCCACATATAAGAACCAAGCTAATCTTACACACACAAATGTTGACTAGACACAATCTAGAACCACTCACTTCAATAATATAACTCTTGTGTATTGTACATTTAATAATCAACTTTTTTTTAAATCATCACTTATTTTTGAAATCATTTACTTCATAGCAATAACCCAATATTTACAAACGGTCATTGATAAATTCCTGTTTTTTATTTTTCAGGAAAACTTGTTAAGATTTCAAAAACCTACCAACACAACACAACACAACAATTATGTAAATGAAACAATGATTCACAAACCAGCAAATAAATCCTAAATGACGTGTTGAAGTGTGCTGGAAAATTCACCCAGAATGACACGAAAAGAAAACTCTTTACTCCGCAAACGAAAGGACCTTGTAAAAACAAGATGGCAAGAAATCAAAGCATGGTTGATCTGAAATCTTCATACGTTTGGCAGGTTTCAAGGTGTGCTCTCAGTACATTTGTTTAAAGAGTACATTTAAGGAAATCGTTTGAAACAATCTGACATGAAGGGATATTTCACCCAAAAATGAAAATTCTGTCATCACTTACTCACCTTTGAGTTGTTCCAAATCTGTATACATTTCTTTGTTTTGATGAACCCAGAGAAAGATATTTGGAAGAATGCTTATACCCAAACAGATTTTGCCCCCCATTGACTACCAAACATCTTTCTCCGTCTTCATCAGAACAAAGAAACTTATACAGATTTGGAACAACTCGAAGGTGAGTAAATGAAAAATGATTTCTTCTTTGGGTGAAGTATCCCTTTAAGTAACATTGTATGATGATGACCCGATTAGCTCTTCACAACATGGATTATGAAACGGACTCAATTGGTTAATCCACAAAGACCTCCCGTGGAACTGTTCATTCTCAAAGGACATGTTACTCTGATTGGCTCAAAAAGATTTTGAAAATTTGTAGTGCGGGGCCATTTAATTACATGCTGATGTTGAACAGTAGTTCATCACAAAACAAGCATGCGGAGGAAAAAGCCTGAGTCTGAATATCATTAAAGTTTAAAATGATGAATCCATTGACATTTTTAAAAGTTTACAATAACCGATGGCCGTGCATATTATAAAAAACTGAAAACATACTTGGCACACTTATAATGATATAAACTAATTTAAATCACTGACACGACTAAATTTTTGACACTCGAATGCACAAATGAATAAATAGCAAATGTAATCAAAATAATTACAGTCGCTTGCACTGCAAGTCAGGCAGGAAATGTCTTGTTCCTTCCCCTACAGTAAATGCAACAGTATTACATTACTAAACAAATTTAATTTAACAACAAAACTTTATGTACAAAGCTTTTATTTGAAAATCAAGTCCTCTTGTGTTCCCAGTCACAAATGCTTAAAAAATATAATTTTATAATTCTTATAATGGGCAAAACATTACGGGAAATATGTTTTGCAGACTGTTCAGAAGCACTTTTCTGCAAGGCTGGATGCATCCGTACTGTTACAGAGCTCTCTCTCTCCCTGAGACTTCACAATGTGTCTTCTCTCTCTCCAATCCCTCTTGATCAATTTGTGTCTTATAGGATCTCAACCCATTAATTACGGCAAGTACTGAAAACTCATTAGACCATAGCGAAGGGCGTCCAGCATATACAAATGTCAGTGGTTCAAAGCCAATTGTTACACTATTGAGGTGCTTAATATCTACAACCAACCGAACAATCATTAAGCAAATGAAGCAAACACAAGACAAAGAGCACGACCGCCGTACAGCAGATGAATAGCTCCTTTCCTTGGTTACACACACTTACACCCATGTCATGGGCTGTAGGCCAGCCAGACTGGTTTTATTATTGAGACGTAATATTAAAAAAGATTAAACCGGTGGCGTCCTGAAGTTCGCTGATGCCCTTGAAAGAAAAACCTACTTCATAACACATATCTCTATCGCAGAGATAAAAAGTTTTATCACAACGTCACCATTTATCATAATAATAGATACTCCCAGAAAAAACAAAGCAGGTACTCAGCAGAGCAGGAATGTAATATATAACAGAAACTATAAATTTATCTTGTCTATATACACGACAAATATAGATGAAGATACCAACAGTCATTACAAGCCCCAGGTTTCTATTCCTTTAAAACTGTGCCCAAATGCAACACTGCTGGAAACCAAAAAGGAGATAAAAAAAACATGCAGTCAAGGTCTTTTTAATATGACTTACTTACTGGTCAAAATTATTGGCTAAATGGTTTTCCAATAAAACACTCAAAAAAAGTTCATAAATTAGCCACCATTACCCAAAATAGAGAAATGGGCCACTTTAGCACCTGTGCAGAACAAAATTAAAAAAGTTTAAGATCACTCATTTTACCCCACATTTTGAATAGTATTAAATTATGTAACAAACAGAAAAAATTCTTGCAAAAAAAAATGCAAAAAAAAATCCAATCTAGTACCTAGTAGTAGTCATATTGGCTGATATTTCATCATTATTTGGTCCAAATCATCCTTTAAAATTTTGTTCTGTAATTTCACCAAATGTTACCATAAACTTGTGAATGGTAGTCTATAGATTCTTTAAAATGAAAAGAATTTAACTGATAGACTAACAGCTGTGATAAGATGATAAGATCACTAAAATCTGTCCATTAATGGCCTAAAGTCATCTAGTCTTCATGTTATCAATGCAGCTTTGCTTAACCAGGTTGGGTAAGACAGTCACAACCCATTGACTAATTTGTCCAAGTTGATTAAAATATCCTATCGTCTATAAATGATAATTAGATAGAACACAGCAGAAGCATGTAACCATATAATGAGTAAATTTGGTCCCGTCAGGCACTCTGAACTGAATTGGATGAGACTGCATGTTAGACGAAATTGAATAACTCAGGTCGACGGGTGTCATTATTTTTAATCACGTCTGTTCCGTCTTGGTCGTTTAATTTTTCGTTTCACTGCAAGTTTCCAGTCACCGGTCCAATCGACGGGACAGCGGTTTCCTCAAAAAGACAAATCATAAAACATAAGGGCGTACAAGGGCGATCCTCACAGCCAGACCCGGTCGTGTTGCTCACTGGAGAGAAGAGATGAAACCATTTAATCGAACTTCTTTCCCGCTGTTTAATTTCCAGCTATAAGAAACCAGTCGGTTGAGATGTCATTCTCCAAAAAGACATGATAAATATTTCATCCAAGACAACAGATGCCTTGTTTTCTGAAGATTGATCTACAGTATTGTACTGCGCAGCATAGCGATAATCTCCGGCGGAGAGCTATGACTGCTACACCCGGAATGAAAAATGTTGTGGGACAATTCTGGATTTCCGCACGCTGGTTGGAAGATAACCACCTACACACATGTCCGCAACACAATGACTTTTCTCATGTAATGTTCCAACACAATATGAAACTCCATTATCAAGCCCTCCTGCATCAGATGCCAGTCATCTAATGCACCTGCTCCGAATAATCGCTCCACATCTGCACCAAACACACCCAACAACATGCCTTTATCACTGTGCCGATTTAAATGGAAAAGAACCACAGACCCATCTTTTGCTTTGTTTCCATTTTGTTCCTTTGAACAAAGTCTTTTCTGTACTATGTCTTTGTCCATTAAGCAGAACTGTTTCCATAGTGTTACCATTAAAAGGTAACAGTATTTAAAGTCAATATCAAGATTGGCAAAACTTTTTTTCCCAACTGAATGCGAATGCGTCGAAGTGCTCTCGTGAAAGCGCATCATAGACAGTCAAAAAACAGAGGAGAATATATAAATCAAAGTCAGTTTTTTTTGTTAGTTTTTCGCACAATTCTCGTTGCTTCAAAGACATTCTATTGAGCCACTATGTGCGGATGGACATATTTAACATTTCTTTAGTAGTTTTCTGGACCTTGACAACAACTATAACCAAGATGTCTATGATGAGGCTTGGAAATCACTCGGATGTCACTTTAAATATGTTTATTTGTGTTCCGAAGATGCCGGGAGGTCTTGAACATCATGTGGGTAAAAAAAACACAATTTTGATTTTGAGATTAACTGTTCCATTAACAATTTAACACATATAATTTAAGTACATACAATAAAATTATAATTTTTGTTAGTAGTTCTGTGAACTACTAACAATATTCCTCCCAAATTTGAATTAAATAAATTGTTTCTATTTGCATTTATTTGCATAAAATGAAACCAGGAGAAACAGGTCAAAATAATAAAAAAGATGCTCTGAATTTTTTCAGACATCAAATACTGCAAAGATGAGTTCATATTCACTTTTAAGCGATACATTTTTATTTCAAATCTTAAAAAAGTGTCTTTAATCAAAAGAGACAGATTTAGAGCCGAGCTAAACCAAGAACACGGAAATGCAGATACCCGAGCAGATGAGGACAATAAGACATTCTCTAAAATGTTTGAAGGAACGTCGCACTGAAGGAAATCAAAGGCAAGCGCTGTGATTTGTGTTGAGCACTGTTGCTTTTCAGATATTCTCATGTTTGATCTCACAGCCAAAATCAGTGTAGTGGAGAATATTTGCATAATTGAAGTCTAAACATGTCTTCTGCTTTCAGCTCGTGTCTTTCAAAAAGTCAGCCGGGACAAAAAACAAGCAAAGGAGAGGTCTGCAGAACAACGCACCTTCTTCAGTTACGACTCTAGGAAAAAAGCTAGATGCCCTTCAAACGGCAATAAATAACCACTAGATTCACGTCTCTGAAAGCAATAAGAAAAACCCTGAGAAGTCCCTGTTAGTTTCATTTCTGTCCGCACCTCCAGCTTCCCAGGCAAAAACCATGCGCCTTTCTTGATCAAGACTTTATCAAGACAGAAAGAGAAGAAAATAAATCTTCAGAGGCAATTATTCTTTCCGAGTGCATCCTCAAACTTTTCAATCATTTCAAATTAAAAGATAAAAGCTTTTTTGAGGGTACTTGAGGGCAGAAACAAACAGATCATTTGAACCTGTGGAGTGGAGCTCAGCAGTGAGCCGAATGCTAATAGTGGAGGCCCATCTGCCCGTATTACCCGTTATTGAATTTAATTCTTTAGATGAATATAGCTTTTGATCACAGCAGTCATAACTCTTATTTATTTCCATATGTCAATTAGGACCGGAGCAAGTGATCAACCTCTCTGATCGTCAATGTCAAGTCCATCCACTAAAATGGAATACACAGATTACAGACGTTCAAAATATTATTAGCGAATTTACGTTGGCCAGTGTAAGGAGCGTATTCAGATGAATATTTTCAATGCACTTAAGGTTAAATCCTGAATCTGTCACAACTAAATAAAGTCAAGCAGCAGAGAGAGGAAGGATGGCAGCTCCATCTTAGATGCGCAGACATCTGCTGCACTTAGCGCTCAGCCTGCTTTAAATGGCAATTGTTGTCAGAGCTAATTGGCTCATAAGGGCCTCTAATTAGCAAGATGGACATGTTTGTAAGCAATGGATTCTATGAAGCAAAACTCTGCACGTGGCTGCCAAGACTTTAAATATATACAGTATATAGATGCATTCATTCTCTAAATACACACATATGCACAGATCTCAACATCACCTTATCAAATGCTAGGGAAAGAAAAAAACTACAAAACAGAAGAACTTTGTAATCCTAGCATGTAGTTTAAGACATCATCCAGTGATAAATGAGGATGATATTTGGGTTATCACTACATACATGTACACATATACAGTATAGACAGTTTTCTTATATGCTCGCGCCTAGCCTTAAGTTAAAGGAATAGTTCACCTTCAAATTCTGTCATCATTTACTCACCCTCTTGTTATTTCAAACATGTATGACTTTCTTTCTTCGGCAGAACACAAAAGAAGATATTTGACAGCCCCCAATTTACTGGCATTTGTTACAATAGAAGCAGAGGATAGAAAGTCCTACAGGTTTGAGAGTGTGTTAATGATGGTAGAATTTTTATTTTGAAGGTGAACTATTCCTTTAACTTTCGGTCAGTGTTTGTTTATTGGTCTATATTATCTAACAATTTATTTTGTATTAATTGTAATAAAATGATCTACTCTAAAGGGACTTGTTAAAGCTTCTTTATGGACGTATACCGGAAGTTAAGTTCGGGCCACATAACATGCGTTCATGTTGTTGCTACTGAAACCGTCTATATTACTTAAAGTGCATTTAAAATTTTGTTTTATGACATACCTCTCGTCGTCTGGAAGCCCAGCAGGTCTGTTTGACCTTCCACACCACTGCAGCTACCAGCAGCAGAGACAAAAAACAGCTGCAGATGGAAAAAAGAAACAAACAGTAAAAGCGTTGCACCTTCTAAGTTTTACAACAATTTTTTTAATAAACATTACATAGCAAATATCAAAAAAAATATCAAAACAGTGGATTCTTCAAAGAAGCCCCATTTTGTCTAGATACAAGCCATGAACGCTCTTAAAGGAATAGTTCACCCAAAAATGAACCCACATGTTATGTCATACCTGTATAAATTACTTTGTTCTGAAAAATATATATTTGGAAGAATGTTAGTCATTTTCAGTTCCACGACATCCTGGACTACACTGCAAAAAATGACTTTCTTACTTTTATTCTTGTTTTCCAGTAAACAAAACAAGCAAAATATATGCTGTGTACCATAGTAGGAAAATGAAATGGTAGTCAGAGGTGCCCCAGAACTCTTTGCTTTTCGTACATTCTTCAAAATATCTCATTTTGTGGTAAACGGAACAAAAAAGTAATATTTTTTCCAACTATGGTAGTGGATGATGACCCAGAACTGAAAATTGCTCACACTCTTCCAAATATCTTTCTCTGTGTTCATCGGATTTATAAACCCTTAACAAAATTTATACAGGTTTGAAACAACCTGGGGATGAGTAGATGATGAATTTTCATTTTTGGATGAACTGTTCCTTTAAAGCTTTCTTTACCGATTTAATGTGGTGCATCTTGGAATGAATAGAAAGTAGTTTCCATATGTGCTGGGAACTTTGAGCTAGTTTTATTCCACTGATCCATTGAAATGACAAAAATATATACAGTAAGCAACAAGTTAACACATAACCTTCATGCTTTGTTTTGAGGCTTTCGGAACAAACTCTGCTGATGGAAAACGATTATAAGAATTAACTGGGCAAATTTTCACCAGAATAACTCATAACTTCTTTACAAAGCCATTGCATTACTGAGAAATCAAACTTGCAATGCGCTGTTACTCTGTACAACAGCACCAGACTATTAATGTTTGTAGCACCAGAACGCAAGTGCTAAACTGTAAACTATATGACTGATTCTTCTAAAATGACTGGTTGTTGCAGTTTTAAAGCCCATCATGAACCAGCTATAATGTCATTGCTTTGTCACCTTCAAGATTTTACAGCACATTAGAAGTGGGATTTTCTTTTGCCAACATATTTCTGAAACCCTCAAAAGGCCGTCCTTTGGTCAAACTGAGAAATCTGATCATCTCAATCAAGTGTCAGGTCTGGCGATGTTCTTCAAAAGACAAATCCTAAAAGCGTGCCAACAGTAAAGTCATAAATTCTATGGAAATTGCTTTTGCTGACTGTATTTGCAGAGATATGTGAGCATTTGTAAACATCTCCATGTGAAATTAATTCCCAGTTCACACAGATGTGAAAAAAGCAAATGAATGATGAAATCCCTTTAATGCTTTCAAACGCACAGCATCTCAGGTTCGTTTGAAGATAATGGCAAATTGGAGACGCATGGGGAAGAGGGAAACTTGAATGGCTCGATTAAGTAGCAGAGAGGGAGAAATCCCCTTCAGATCTGCGTCTTTCACGCTGGGAATTGCAGGCAGTAAACAGGACTTAATCCCCTCGGCAGTTCCACCTGGAATCCAAATGAATACCAAAAAATAAAGCAATTAGAGGTCCTAGCCCCTTGTGTGGGTAAAAGAATAAGGGCCAAATAAAGCAGAGGACAGTACAGACTGGGGGAAGCAGAATTTGCACCTAACCGCTAACATGTGATAATAATGTCCAAGAAAAGCTTTGATGTTTTAGGATAAACTCTCATGCGTAAGTTTAAACATGTTTTCACAGTAATGCTTAAATAAACAGGTCAACCTAATAATACACAATATTTACCGTTGACCTTTTCCCTCTTGGTAGTAGCAGAAAAGAGTCAGAGCAACAAAGGGACGAATGAACTGTAGACTAAAGTGTTATTCAGTAAATTAACAGCAATTAGCCAGATAAGCTTTGAACCCACTTGCTCAGTTACACGAAGAAAACTCCTTCCAGCTCCAGGGCATAATAAACCGTTTTACCAACACGGGAGGGTATCTACAAAAAATATTTTTTTCTCCTTCCTTGGTGAAGTTCTTCACAGAAAGATTTTTTATACGTCACAAGATTTCGAGATGATCCCATTGCTCATTTCATTTTAAATGCTCATTCGTTATATCTCTAAAAAATAACCCATGTGGCCTTGTAAATATCTAAAAAATAAACCGTCATATTAACTTAAGAAAATCTATTTAAATCATTTAACAGTTTTTAGTGGGACTTACAGGTATTTTTTCTTAAATTTATATATATTATTTAAGTTAACTATGTTTTTTATACTAAACATTTAGATCTGTCAGCTTTAAATAACAAGTGTTTGACTGGTTAACTTAACATTGTTGAGCAGAACGAAAAACCCTTTAATATTGGACCTATTGTTGAGTTTACTTAATATACACAAGTTAATTCAACATGACTGGTTGAGGGGGATTTTCAGTTCCCAGCATGCTTTGTGTAAGACTGGATCTAAGAAGTAAATGTCAAAATATAAGTGTTTTTCAGTAAAGAAAAAAGACTTGTTTTTGCTTGATGTTCATTTATCTCCGAGGTTTAAAAGAGTTTGTTGTATGTTTTAGTTTTAGGATTGCCATTGTTTTGAAGAGTGGTACATATGCTTAGGCTGTGAGAGGTTAAGTGCGTCCATGATGTGTATTGCATCAGTCGATGAGCTTTAACTGTGCTAATGCCAGTACTGAGATGCCACTCATCTGATTTGCTCATTGTGTTTTAACTTGTAAGTCTGTATATAATGTATTTATGAAAACAAAAAGTACCATTGAGAAGGATAAATATTGAGTTTAATTAACTTAAAATTGCTGGTACAATCGGAATGGTATGGATGTACTCAAAAAAGTTGAGTCAACATTACTTAAAATTATTTGTTTCTTACAACTAAAGTGTTATTTGTTTCAAATTATTATTGTTGGGTGGAACCACTTGACGCAGCTTTAGTAAATTCAACAAATGCATTTTTGAGTGCACCTGGCATCCCAGAAACACGAGAACAACAATTACAACCAGTGTTTGGTAGAATTCTTAGTCAAAACACTCTGCTGACTCACTGAGAGCCATGCAAACCAGCAAATTGCTAGGAAATGAAATAATTTGAAGGATGTTTTGGTGATTTCATAGACGTGACATAAAGAGGCACTGCCTCATCTCATTTAATGAGGTAATCTATGCACACAATTGATAAAAGACTGCTACGGCAAACCTCTACAATGCCATTTACCACTGAAGAATGTGTCTTTTTTTTTAGCCCTGAAGACTAAACCGTATGCCCAGGGCATTAAATAAAAGCAAATGGATTCCAGGAATTAAACCAAATGCATTCGCACACATTTAACAGAGAGACCATTCTTTGGGTGAAACCGTAGTTTGCAATTGCTCATGTTAACTACTCTGATTTCAGGCTGCCCACGGACAGGTTCTTTTTCAACAACACATTTCAGAGAAGTTATGCGTTAACAACCCTGCAAATCTTTTTTAGTTGTAACAGAAAGAAAGATAATGGGATAGTTTGTCCAAAGATAAAAAAGTGTCATATACTCTCCCTGTTGTATGGTCAAAATGATTATCTTTTACATTATTTTACAATGAGTTGCAAGACGGCACCTCTTATCCAAATGTATAACTGTCGATTGAAATATTAGCAAGATATCATTTGCTTAATTTGTTTCTATCTACACTTGAAATCTGTTATGTTTCAGTCGTGCAGTTCAGGGGCAGATGTGAGAAGAGATGTACCCTGTCAGCAACCGTTTCTCTAGTTGTACTGTTAATGGAGCAGAGTCCGCCTGAGGCGACACCCGTCATGAGTTCAGCTATCTCAATCACATCCGTGAAATCAGGGGCATTCTCATTGGACGACGGCACTTGAGTTACTGCGCTAAATCCTTCTGAAATCTCCCATGCATTAACGATTGTTCCAAAAGCAAGGGCAAAGTTAAAAAAGTTAAAAGGTTTGACTTTCTGAGAAAAAGAGGACTAGATTTTGGGCACTGCGAATGAAAGCTTTGAAAAGCACATCATTGTTTGACAGTTTATCCCATTTGACCGTTGCATCACACCTTGTCATGGCACGTTTTCCACGGCAATTCACGGGGTTACAACAAGTAATCCGCGAAATACGCATTCACCCAAGCATTTGAAATCATCTACGTGCTTCTTCTCACCTTTCACTTCCAAGGGAACGCCCACAGAAACTGCAGTAATTTTCTATATGATGTGCGAGCAACATACACACCACAGCATATGAACTTACTCAGACAAGAGAAACGTTTTCAAAGTCTGCCGGTTTTTCATTCACGCGGAACCGACAACTTTGCTTTTTTCTTCCCTTATAATCGCATAAATGGTGTTGGTGAGAGGACAGAAAGGCCTGGAGAACTACTTTAAAGCCTAGTGCATTGGAAAATTGTATACAAGGCCAAACATTTGCATTTGACCTGATGAAGCGATAATGAATGGCAAAATTCAAACATTGTCTCTCTTCCATTAGGTAGGATAATGGCTACAATGTGAGTTAGACATCCAGGCAGTTACGAGCACAAGCTGACCCTGCGTCAGAGTGCATCAGTATTTGACACCTGTCTAAACCGGAACAATGATCTGAAAACAAACACCACAGGGCACTAAAGCACCTGGAGATGAACCATTCTGAGATAGAGAGAGACACCCTTATAACCAAATCTAATGAGACAAAATGGGAACAGGTGTGACTTTAATGACAAATCAAGAAATTCTAAAGGAATGAACAAATCACTATGACACATCTCCCTTCTGGCAATGACACAATGTGGTGGTGTACAGAGAAAGGAGCAGAGCAGTTACAGTTTTCTCGATTGCTTAAACACATTTCTTGAAATGATGGCTCCTTTTCTCGAAACACAAATCCATAACTTCTCACCCAATTCCCTCAACATCCTACTTTCGTGTCAAAAGGTAGCTCTCCACTATAGTTCAAACTATACCGCCAAACATGACACACAAGCCCTCAAAAACTCTCACACTACAACATAGTCTTAGACACTGCTGAGATCAATTACTAAAACCTCTTATTTGGATTCAAGAATAGAGTCATTTGACAGCTCAGTGTCTATTAAAATATACAACATAAAATACGCAGAAAGAGCAAAATTCAAAAATGAGTTTTAGGAAGAAAAAAAATGACACTACTGTCAAGTAATCTTACATGAAAGTAGATAAAAGTCAAGAAAAGTTCAAAAACCAAAAGGACAATATAAACTTCATGCAACACAATGCAGAATACAATTGCATAAATATTTTAATAAAAAAGGCATCGTATGCACATTTGGCCCAATTTCCACGATACTATGGCAATTTCTTGGTCTTTTGAATTTTTGTAAGTCGTCGTCTCTTAGTTCTGCAAAAATACAGAACATGTAAAAAAATGTATACAGAATAGTGGATATTCTGGATACAGTATAGTGAAACTTATCCCAAATAAAGTGTGTACTTTAATTCTACTGCATGTTTACAGTTAGTAGTATAAAGCCCAGTATATGATTCTAGGATGCACAAGTACCAGGGCTCCTATTGATATTATCCTGAGATGCTGAATGGCATGTCATCAGTTTTGCTACTGAATGTTTACAGATGGATAAATATCTGCCATTTGAATTAACATTTTGACACTTTAGTTCATTATATTATGTGTTTTTGTTGGGGGTTTGTACAAGTTGGTGTAAAGTTCTTAGAATGTGTTTATAAATGTGAGAAAATGGTGAATTGTTTCATGAATTGTGTGTTAGCGATCGAGAAAACTGTAGGCACTGAATTTATAATAAAAAATAAAAGTATATTTGTCTTGTTTTGTAGTACATATATCAAATAATTTCTTAAAACAATATACTGTTTCTTTACAAGTAAAATGACTTAAGATATTTACTTTTTCTAAATTTGAAGCGATAGTTTACCCAAAAATGATTAAAAATGTCTTTGTTCTGCTTAACACAAAGTAAGATATTTGGAAGAATGCTTGTAACCAAATAGATCTCGTTCCCCACTAACTGCGATGGTAAATACTATGAGAGTCAATGGGGGATGACATCTGTTGGGCTTACTGACATTCTTCCAAATATCTTCCTTTGTGCTTAGCAGAACAAAGACATTTATACAGGTTTGGAATAATGTTAAGGTGAGTAAATGATGACAAACTTTTATTTTTGAGTGAACTTTCCCTTTAAGCAAGTTTATAGTTCAAACAAGTAAATATATGTGCAAATGGGGTAAAAACAATAAAACCTGAATAAATTACTTTTTTATCCCGATCAGCAGATATGTTTTTTTTCCTTGTTTTTTTTTCACAGAAACTATTCACAAAGAACTATTAAGATTCAATTCTCTATATAATTTTAATTTGGAAGAAAATGTATCTTGCAAAACAAGACCAAAATGCTAAAAAAGAAATTCATTTTTTCTTCATTTCTTCAACAAAACATATTGCAAAAAATTAAGCATTTTTGTTTTGTTTTTGGTACGCAAATCTAAAAATGATTGAATCAATATGCATTTACCTGACAGTATATAAGTTTCAGTTTAAAGCAATCAAAAAATTCTACACAAATACTTTACAAAAAGGTAAAACTAAATTAAAGTTTATTTTTCTTACCCCATTGCCAGATTTTTTGCTTGTGTAAAATATAAACTTAATTCTAAAGTACTAAATATCTTAGGTTACCTTCCTTGTCAAGTAAATGTATCTTGATTCCACAATTTTTAGAGCTAGTACTAGAAAACAAGATAAAAGTCCCTAGTAAGAAATGTTTTTCTTGTCGTGCATTGCTTTATTTGTGCTAACCTAACCGAACCCTTAGCATGTACATTTTCCTTCCTGCCTAACCAGCCTACATCCCAGCCTCACTACTCTAAAGGGTCAAGACATGAGACATGAGACATATTGGTTGTTGAGGTATCCAGCACACACAGCCAATCACTATGATTTCACCAATTAAAAACTTGTTTTCACAGTCAGGTTCTGTGATGTCACATCTCTCACTCTCACCTGAAAAACGTCACAAAGAACTGCACCAGATCCATGATGCTGTTGTGTTGAGAGAAGGCGATCTGTACGGAGACAAGAGTAAAAGAGAGATAAATGAATTAGTGACATGTTACCAAAGAGACTTCTTTACATGAAAAGGTGTGATGAAGACCTTTGCCTGTGGCTAAGGTGCTTCACAGCATACGGTATCATAACAGAGATTTGCTCGCGGGCACATCACATGCATCGTTTTACCTTTTCTTTGGCCTCTCTAATTGTTAGACGGAGGGTTACCCGAGCCCATATCCCTCTGGGATATTACATATATGCCAACCGTTTGCCTTATGGGCTTGTGGTCTACATTGGATCTGTATGCTCAGGTGTAACACAGTAAAACCCAAATTGTCCAGGTTTAAATTGGCTTGATATGTGCACAAAAGTCTCACAGGCAGCTTGACCAAACGTCTGGATTAGATTTCATTGCAGAGATGGTAAGAATGTACACAGGCAGCCCAATAGGACATTTGGAAGTTTAGTATAAAAACATTTGTTTTATAATATGTAACGTAACCTTATTTGTAAGATATTATTCTGGCTCCTAACTCGAATCAACCCAGATGTTTTATTCAAAAACTTCATATCAACATGCCGCATGACTCAGTACATAGATTGATAAATTCTACGCCAAGCTTCAGAACTCACACAGCCTGAATGAGACATTCTGGGTTCGGCAGTGAGAATTGCAGGGCCATTAACTCGGCATCAGCATACTTTTGAAATAGAGAGTATGCTGCCACAGTTTCCTACATGGCAAGGAAAAGAAATACTTGAGTAAATACCCAACGAAAATAAACGGATTAATGTTCTAAACGCACGCATTTGTAAGTCACCCTGACTCTCTGGATGAATAATGCAACAATGGCAAAGCAGGACAGGTCATTTGGTGAAGCCATTCATTTCATTAAGCTGTTGTCACGGGAACAAGGCAGAGGCTAAAGACAGTGCTAGAGAAAGCTTTAACATTCCATTAGGACTGAACCATTTTTGCCCCCAGAAGGCAGGCGAGCGCGACTTGAAAAGAGCAGCTGTAAATCATCACGTCTGTTCGGTTAAATCATCGCTTCCTGTGACACTGTATGCTTACTATGTTGGCACAATTCCCTGCGTTTAACTTCCCAAATATGACCCTGGATCACATAACTAGTCTTAAATTGCACGGGAATATTTTAAGTAAAAGACAAAAATACATTGTATGGGTCAAAATTATCGAAAATCATTAGGATATTAAGTAAAGATCATGTTCCATGAAGATATTTTGTGAGTTTCCTACCTTAAATATATAAAAACTTGTATGTGAGTGGATGGCCTGCTACAGTGCCTCTAAAAATCTAAATATTGAGAAAATTGCCTTTGAAGTTGTTAACTTCTCAGATTCCGGAGTTTTAAATGGTTGTATCTCAGCCAGATATTGTCCTATTCTAACAACAGCTTTTATTTAAACTTGTTTATTCAGCTTTCAAATTTTGTAAAAATCTCAATTTCGAAAACTTGATCCATAAGACTAGTTTGTTGTCCAGGGTCACATACAGGTAAATTATCATTCTGAAGTATTTCGGGGTAGTTCACACAACAGGAATGAAAATTCTGCTGTTTTACTAGACATTAATTGGTTTTAATGTAGAATATTTCTTTTTGACAGGAAATGGGGACTAAGTTATAATTTATGATGTATTCTGTATACAGCCACAGAAAAAATTAAGTAATCAGCATTTCTAGATGTATTGTGGTCATTCCAGTCCAGTGTCTGTAAAATTTCAACAAAATCAAACCTCAGGAGGGACACAAAGTCAACCAATATAACATAACAACTGTGATAAAATCGAGCTTATTACATAAAAATACTTTTTGAACTTTTCCTAAATACATTTACAAATAAAATTGAAAATGAACTTTTTTTTGTTGCAGTATTTGAAGTCTTTAAAAATGCAGATCATCTTTACTGTTATTTTAACCCTTTTCTCCATTTTACATTGTCTGCACACAAATGCAAAAAGAAACAATTTTTTTATTTTAAATTTGGGATAATTATTGTTAGTAGTTCACAGAATTAAACAACACCTACCTATAAATAGTAAAATTCATAATTTTGAAATGGTCCCTTAAATATTTTATATATATTATATTCTGTATACTCAATGAAGGTGAGTCAATGATGAACAAAATTTACATATTTAGGATAACTTTTTTTTTTAAACAGTCAAATAAAAAGTACTTTTGCTTTAAATAAATTATGACATAGCTCTTGACCAACCATAAAAGCATTTTTTTTTTTAAAACACAATAAAAACAGGTTTCCAAACAAAATTCAAAAGCAAGTTGAAGTATCCAATGAATGACCCGAATCCAACATTTTGATTTCATGCTTCACATTATTTATATGTTTGTATATTTTTTGTTACTTTTCAGGACACGCGAGATCTAAGTCAAATGAGAAATGACTTATTAAAATAAATGATGATGTATTTAGTCATCCTATCCTTTGCTTTGTTAAAACAAACATACACCAATAATTTAAACATGAACTAAACAGTTAATGACTCTAGGTCTCATAGTTGAATGAGCACCCCTTTAAATGCTGATCTTTTTTCAATGATGATTCTTTTAATCGCTGTTTAAATTGATAGGACTTTAACTAGACTGTACGGTTATTTCTCATCATGAAGTGGAATGAAAAACTACTAACAAGCGTGTGAGATCTGCCCATAACTGTCAGGAACATTTTTCTAATGAGCATTTCATATTAAAAACTAAACAAAATAAACATTAGCGGAAGCCCTTTGCTTAGTTCTATGATTTAAAGCAACAAAAACATACATTAAAGATGTATGAGGATATTAAAGGCCTTATTTTGCTTAGCATGTTGATTCATAAAATAAAATAATATTACGTAATGTAGCTACTTTGTTGTTCTCTATATGCATTTATTTTGCTAACCTTAATGTATTGTTATCAAATATATTTAGAGTTTAGAAATACAGAATCTTTGTTTTTGCGATTGACGTGCGTAAAAAGTTCAGTTTCATAAATGAACCATACAAGTGTCATCTAAACAACATTGATATACAAATGTATATTTAATGTAGTGCCTTATTTCAAACAATTGTAACCCGTATGTGCATAATGAATAACATTAAAAAACATTTAAAAACGAAATAAAAAGGCTTACACATACATGCCTGAAGTGAATTCTTTATAGTGCTCATCCTGACTGACCTCATCTCGACCCAGCGATCAGATGCGGAGACAGTTAAGCCGCAGTAATGTTTTGTCAAATTGAGTTCCCAGCACAACAAGAGCACTTCACTTCATATGCAATATCTGATGTTTTTAGATGAGTCGGGGGTCCTCATACACGTATATCGGAGCTTGCTCTCGCATTCCCAATTTCCCCAGTAAGCTAATAAAAGCCGATCGCGTTCTCTGATCATAAACATCACAAGAGAGCGAGCTCACCGTGTCACGGGGGGTGCGTTTGACTTAACGATGCATCGCCATGGTAAATAAGTGACTCGGCTTTTGGGAAATCTAATACAAAACTATTACTGCTTGAACTCGGCTCAACCCAGATGAAGGTCTGAGGAGCGCGCGTAAATAAATGAACCTTATCAGAGGCGCTCATCTTGTATATGATGGAAGAACAGAGAGATGAATGCAGATCAATATTGGCTGGTGTTCTCTCTGTTGGAGATGGTCCCATCTCATAAATGGCCCGCTGTATTCGAGCGTCTTGGCGCACAGCTGGCGAGTGGTAATGAACGGCAGAAAGGTTGAGAGGATTTGTGCTGGTTATCTTTATAAACCATATGGATATCGACCAGATGAAATCCTCCTTTAATGTGGTAGATTTCTTAAATAAATTGCTTCAGCAGGCATTGAAAACCTGTTCAGAAATGAGCCCTCTAAAGAGATGCAATGAGTGTTTATCATATTCAGTGCAATACTTTTATTACCAGTATGGAGGGTTACATAAAGAATAAAACATATGTTAAAATGTAATAAATGAGAGAGTTTAAATATCATTACATAAAAAACTTCGAATTATAACGAAGTGTTCCAAAATAGTAATATTTTATTTACCTGACCAATACAATGGTTGGTTTACATGTCGTGTTGTGATCACATGCATGTGTCATAACAACCATGCGTGATGGGATTCCTCACTAAAGTATTATGGACCATGCTGCTGCTGACATAGTGCAGTGCTTATGTCATTAAGCCCCGCCCGCTTTAGAGGACAGAGAGTCAGAGACTGTCAGGGTGCATGATCTTCTGCGTCGGTCAATTCCCCAAGGCTTCAGCGTGAACCTCAAGTCTCAATAGTCACATAATGCTACAGTGATTCTGCTCGTTCATGCGACAGTAAGGAGGCTTTTCACATAATAGTTATTTGTCATCCGGAAGACACATTTCAGCAAATCAGAGCATACTATGCATGCTCTCTGCATCTGTTCCTGAGGTGCGATCGATGGGTGACCTCGAATCCTTCTCTACTTACTGTGTTAGAGGTGCTGCTTGATACTGCCCCATTACAACCCACAAAAACCTCAAACCTGCCGGTGTCGAACTAAGAACCAATGAGGTTTACTTATCCAATAAAACAAGTATCTTCTGACAGCTACATCAAAGCCAGTGAGGCTAAATTAAACTACACTGCAGACACATGACTTTAATGACTATAGTTACATCTGTCCGTTTTAAATGGATGCTGATAAATAGAGGCTAGAAGCTTCATATCACCAAGCTGATATTTCTGTTCATCCTAAACTACCTGTCCAAGTCGAGTCTTTCTGTTTGATTGCAGGCAATAAAAACCGCAAACATTTTTCATCACATGAGCGATGTGCTGCGGTGCAAATTCGACAAATGTTTTTCCTGTGATAAATAGCATCAGTCCGCGCATTACTCCAGTCCTGTCATTTCATGTCCGTCGCCAAGGCATCTGGCAACGTAACACATTGCCACTTAAGAGCTGATTCAATTTTATGGATCATAAGAAGTGAACTTGTCCAAGTACATAACTGAATAATTGATTTCCACATCATGGAGCTCTGGATCTTTCTAAAAACATTTGTTTTTGTGATTGTAAAACGCAGCAGTCACATCCTTTCCACACAGGAGATAGATGCTCCCTTCAGATTTGTCATGTTTTGACTAACAGAACAGTTTAACGGTATGCATTCAGTAAAATTCACTACAAGCCGATCTGATCATAATATACCCTCACCTGTATTTTGATTGGCCATGTGAAATTGCTAACATAGACGTAGAAGGTGATGTTGGGGTTGCTCTGGAAACTGAATTTCTCACAAGAGAAACTGTCTCTGTATTCTTTGATGTTGGTCTTGGACACGATGGGAATCTCTTCCCCGGAGATGGTTCCCGCTGTTAAGGAAAACAGAATGCAACAGATTAATTTATATACAGAAAATAATAGGCGAATGCAAATTTTTTCATTAAAACAAAAAAAAAACATACCATCAAGCCAATGACCGTTAAATGAAAGAAACGCTCCATTATGCATGTGCAAGTCAATGGAACACAATGACACATTGATTTCTTAGACGAGATTTGTCCATGATTTTTATATGTTCGTGATAATTAAACAAGCACTATTAACAAAATTGAAAAAACAACATAAAATTACATAAATCAAACATTTTCCTGAAGCGAGACAATTTGGTTTGCCGTACATTTCTTGCATCTGAGAATCCTATCTGGTCACCACTTAATGTTTTCGGAGCCATTAGATGAAAGTAAATGAGAGCAGCGTGAATGCAAAACGAAATTCATCAGCAATCTACAAGGCAGACCGCAAACAAATGCACGCAATCAAACATTCGTTTAGCTGTTTGTTGATGTGTTTTGTTCGGTGAGAGAAAATGAATTTGAAATCGACCACTTAGTATAAGGACTTTTTACACATGAAAAACATAGAATAAGACCATAAAGTAAAAAATTAAGAATTACTTGAAGGAACTAAAAGAAAAGCAGCCATTGTCCTATTTTATCAGAACGTTTGAACGTTTTTTTTTTGAAGTCCTCCGCTGAAACACTCAATCGTCATTCCAAACCACCGCTATGAAACAAAACCCTCAAAATGACACCCCAAATGCCGCTACGTGGCAATGTTTATCTTAATTGAAATCGTACAAGGCTCCTGAAGACGCCTCAGTCCCAGAATTCAGAGCCGTGTGCTAGACTATTGTAAGAAGCCCTTCTCAGGAAAGAGTGCCTTTAAACAGAAAGACACTACTTCAAATATTAATTGAGGAGAGCATGGAGGTCGACGAGGAGGGTGAACTGTTAAAATGGGAGAATGTCAAAGTCACATTAAAAATTGGCTGGTGACTAGACGAAAACGTTGTTACAGAAATAATAGAAGAGAGGATAATGGCGACCTTCTTTGCATGACTATCGTGAAATACAAAACACGCCCATGTCTTGGAATTACATCCACATTTGTAAAACAAATATGGTAAAAAACTGAAAACACAGATAAGACGTTTACAAAAGAGAAAGTGTTACCTGTTGACCCAATAGACCACGTGATGTTCAGATTGAAATTGTTTGATGCGTTAATGGACATGTCCAAGTTCTTGTTGGGCTGCACATGAAAACAAACAAATGATCAAATAGATTACTGCAAAACAACTTCATTATAACAAAATGCACACATTTAATCATTTTACAGACTAACCCACTAAAATGCTAAAAGCATGTGTATGAAACGTGTGCTAGCTGACCGATGAACTAAAACTAGGTCAAACCCTTATAGTTGCTTCTGTTCTGAGATCAGTAGTCAGTGACTGACCTGTTCAGGTGTGGCCATGAAGTTAATAGCAGTGTAGTGCTGATCATCTTCTTGAAGCAGGCTGAAGGTAAACTGGTAATCGATCAGAAGATTATCTGTCCAGAGAAAAACATTGTTACTTGTTAGATTTTCGTACATTTCAACCTTTACGATGATCAACCATGTTCTTTATAATGTTCTTTATACTTCTTTATAATTTTAAGTACCGTTCGTTCAAAAGAAAAATGTATCCAGAAATAAAATTCTGTCATCATTTACACACCATGATGTTGTTCCAATGATTTATTTAGTTTCTATAAAAACAAAGTAAACGTTTAGCAAAATGTGCCAGACTGACCACTTAAAGGGATAAACATTTGTTTCAATTTCTTTGTTAATTTCAACCAAACAGGTATGAGGCACCATTGAACTTTAGTTTCGAACTATAGTAGTCAATGGTGACCCAGAACTCTTCGTTAAGAAACATTCTTCCAAATATCTTCTTTTGTGTTCAAAGTCACAAGGAAATTTATTCAGATTTGAAACATCCTGAGGATGAGTAAACGAGGACAAATTTCATTTTTGAGTGAACTATCCCTTTAAGGAAATTACATTTACATCACTTACATTTATGCATTTGGCGGACACCTTTATCCAAAGCGACTTATGTTGCATTGTACTATACATTTGTTTCTGACTATGTGCAAACCCTAGGGATCGAACCCATGACCTTGGCATTGCTAGCGCCATGCTCTAACCACTGAGCTAGAGGAAAGTCTTTAACAGCCAGCCTTGTATATTCCAGGGAAGAAAGACATCATGGAAGTCCTATGGGTTTGGTGAGAAAATGATTGAAAATTTGTAATATTCCTTTAAGAAACACCTTGGGTTACAACAAGGGGGCTTCATTCACCATTAATCCCTTTGATTGAACCAAATTATCACCTTTCTTTTTGAGTGTCATTGCTTTAATAAGCATGCATTGTGATTAAGCACATTTTTAAGATCTTTGCAAGTGTGTGAGGTGGCTTGTAGAACCCGGTGACCTCAAACAGAACCAGGACAAAGAGTTTATGACATAGTTTATGCAGTTTACTCTGATGCAGGAGTTCTTTTCGGTTTCAAGGACTCACTAATGCGTCAGTTCTATACGAAAACAATATCCAAATTATTTTCTTAACTCCTTGGCTATTAAATGGCTGAACGGTGCCAGAGGCGTCATCCACAGAACATCTGTTTGTCTGAATCACAATATGGCAGCGTAAACATCTCTTTCACTCCCTGTCAATCCCAAATATGCCTTTATAAGCTTTTAATCAATTCAGATGGGACATGATATGAATGCATCACCGTTCATTGTCGTATTTATGCTTGAATCCTGTAGACACACTGACCGAGTCGCCTGATCCATCAATCACTACAATCTATAGACTTGCTGGGGAGTCGGGAGGACTTCTGTTCCCCTCAAATCTTCCCCCGAGAAGGAACACTGTCACTTGAAAATGAGTTTTAAAAGCATCCGTACTGACATTACGAAACCTAATCGTCCTCCAGATGGCTCTTAAACCATTGAGGTGATGTATGCTTGATCTCTTCGAAAGTGTAACAGAATGGAAATGAATCAGATCTATTCGAAAAACGTCAGTTGAAAATAGAAATTTGATGAATGGGATGTTTTGGAGCCATAATTCAAAGCACGTATGCATGGTACAAGACAGAAGCTCATCACCCTTCTCACATCAAACATCCTGTTGCTTGTTTTCTTCATCGTGTTGTGTGCACTTTATGGAACAAATCGGCGGGACATCACTGACTCCTGTTACAAGCATCCAAAAACCAGAGATGCTGGTTATAAAGATGAGGGCAACCAGGCTGTTCCGTTTTGCTTGCCATTATCTTACCAATTGTTTATGTTCCACATCCTCGATTTAGCAATTAAAACATTTCAACATGACACTGTAACAGAGCATCAAACCACCCACACTCCCTGTCTTATGCATTCGATCCAAAGCAACAAAGAACCAAAACAGTCAAAGACATGACATCACTGATCCTTGCATACTCATAAAGAGGAACTTGACATCAAGCCAGGTATGATATGATACCAGTTTGAGTAACTTAGCACGACCGACACTTGCCTAAAGCTCTTACTGGGTCTGAAGGTCAGTTTTTCTTCAGGATCTTTCTTTTTTACGGGCGAGTCATGTAACACTCACAGAACGCAGCGAGCGTGTCTGCTAAAGATGCCTCGGGAAACGCACGAGTCGTGTACAAGTGCAAAAAATTTCGCTGCCTACTGGAACCGTGTCGGCCGAACTTCTGTTTCTGTGTCTTTAATTAGCCGGGATCACTCACTTACTCACACCGACAGGGTTTGACACCATCACTAGTATTATATCACCGCCCGCAACCCACTCTCCAGCAACACTTCCCTCTACAGGACACTGTGTGAGAGGGTGAAACTGTTCTTTTCCAAACGTCGTAATTGGGCCGGAAGCTTGCGAGGGTACGCGCTCCATCTGAGAGACGCAGCGGGAGTGGAGTGGATGGGAATTGATTGATAAATTGAAGCCTTTATTTAATGCTGATTGATGACGACTGGGATAATGCTGGCAGGTTTTGCAAACAGAGTGAAATTTGATGTCCTAAATGCTACCGAACGCGTTTAGCTCTCTCCGACTCCACATTGAATGCTGATAGCAATAGCAAAAATAAATAAAAAAACAAAAGCGTGTGCGTGCATGCAGAAAGAGGAAACGGGCAACTGGGGAGCTTTTCCCGATATACAGCAACAATGCCCCCTAGTGATGTGCTTTTGAGACAGCAGCCACAAAATACACAGCCTATGTATAAACACTTTACTGCACATTGGTCTCATCGTTCTCACGGACCAATCAGAACGTCCCAATTACCAATTTACATTTTTTCAGTGTTTTTGTTGTTAAGCCCGTAGCATATGTGGTCCCAGTCTCATTCCATTAAATGGCAGACGGATTTTGAAGATACAAGATTACTTTAAGGTCAAAGCATACTCACAATAACAGGTTCCTCTGAGGGGGTTGCCAAGGTAACGGTTTTCTGAGTCGCAACTGCAAAGGGAAAAAAAAAAACATTTCGATGAAACACATCAGTAATGTTTCAATGCAACGGCATCTGATGCGCAGGTTTGATGATTATACATCAACATTCATTAAACATCTCAATTAAAAAAACATAGTAAAGGTCAACACTTGTTAAAAGCAAAAAGCCATCAAAACAAATTGATTCATAATGTCCACTACATCATTCACGTTCCTTAAAGTTTTAAAGTGATAGTTCATCCGAAAAAGAAAATGCTGTCCTCATTTACTCACCCTCATGTCATTTCAAACCTGTATGACTTTCATGTTTCGCACATCACAAAAGAAGATATATTGTCAAATGTTGGTAACCAAACAGTGCTGGTACCCATTCACTCCTATTGGACCGACCCAAAACCAATGCAAGTGAATGGGTGCCAGTTGACGACATTCTTCAAAATATCTTCTTTTGTGTTATGCATTAGAAAGAAAGTCTTACAAGTCGATACTTTAACAGGATCTGTATTTTTTTACCTAAAAATTTTCCCGTGCTACTTAAGACTGGTTTTGTTGTCCCGGGTCACATATACATGAAAAACACTACATGTTTGTATATGTATGTGTGTGGTGCTTACAGCATCCGTGTCCTTCAAACGAAGGCATTATGTAATACAGCCCGGTTTCTTTATTTTCTCTGCTTCATTAGAGAGTGCCTGGAGACGGTCCACAGCTTCCTTATCCGCAGCTCAAACACGCTAAACAATTAACAGCGCGCTGCCGGCCCCAGCTCTCCACAGGCCTAAACAGATTACAAATCCTGCGGCTCATCTGAGCAAGAACTGACGGTCCAATTACAGTCAGCGCAATTCTCCGACCACTTCTCCCTTTGCACAACAACCGCGCCACTTAGTTTATACAGTCAGTGTAGTGGGAATTTGCTTTCAATTGACTATAGTGTCCTGTAAATGGTACAAACGTGATTAATCATTAAGGACGGTTGTAATAAAAAATTGTAACGGGACTGTTAATGCAGAATAAACTAACTACTTTGGAGGTTAGACAATAATCCCGATTCATACGCATTAACAAACACAATCGCAAATGGTTGGCCGATGAAATGTACGTGTGCGATCTGGTTGTATACAAACACTGAAACATTCTTACCTGTTCCACTCTGCTTTCAATCACAAGTTACACATTCTAAACTACACCATCCTTAGTCTAATATAGTACCCTTCCATTTATACTGTAAATATCTTTGCCCTTAGCTGGCGGAAACCGAACTTTACCACAGCGGACCAACGCATTCATATTTTTCTACGAGACTTGGTGATAAATACGAGAGGACAATGTAGAGTACGCTTTTACCACGGTACAGAGGACACAGGACAAACAACACCACGGGCATTTTAAAACCTCTGCATATCACTCCCCTAGCCTTTAATCTGGATGACATTTTAGAAATGACTATTCTCTCCCTCACCCATACAGGCTGCAAATCAGCGAGAGAGGTTTCGAACGTTCGTGCCCACACGCACAATGCGCTCGGTGAGGGCGTTGAAACATAATGCACTCTTACTCTCAGTATCTTAATTTAATCTCCAGCGAGATCACACCTACATGCGGCGCGTGCTTTAATGCACTCGCTCTTTTCCATACCGCCTATAATTTGATCCCTATTTGGTCACACCAGGTGTGCCGCAACAAATGATGATGGACTCCACGCTAATCAAGCTTGCTTTTTCTTTAAATTGTATCAATTGCTGTTCTTTAAGCACGTCTATTTTTCCAAATGTGTCCTGCGAGCTGTCGGCTGATTGAGAGGTGAAGCGACGAGGGAGTTCTTGTTATTTAAGACTGTGAAGGAAAACTTTGAATTGCTCTTTCACGACACACAGCGGCGATCGATGACATCAGGTCTTTAGTCAACCGATCATTTTTGTGTGACAAAAACAGTGCCGGCGCTTCATTACAGAACTCGGGTAATGGCATCTGTCCGTCTGAGTAATGAGAGAGAAGTGAGAAAGAGAGAAGTGAAGGAGAGGAATAAACAGGAAGTGGAAGCAAGCGTTTTACTGCCACACTCATTTGTCCTTGTGATGAAGACACGCTTGAATACATCATCAATGGTCCTTGCTTGTGTTACACACAATTAAGAACAAGTGTTAGACACAAAACACAAGAGGACCTGTAAACTGACTGGAAATCTGTGCGCATTTGGTTTTAATTTGGGGGCAAATTTTATAATATAGCAATATTATTCATCTTCTGATATTTATTGTTTTTGGAAAGACAGTGCAATCAGATAAATTCATCTTTAATTTTACTTTGTGTCACATTGTTGCCAAATTATTTACGATATTACCACACAACCTCACAGAACTATTTATGAGATGGCTAATTTGTATGAATTCGTACAATTTAATACGATCTGTATTTGCGCAAGTGACGTTAGGTTGAGGGGTGAGGCTTCAGCATTTCTAATAATTGTATGTTTTTGTTTGATTGACATCATACAAATTAATTAGCCGCCTAGTAAGTAGTTACAAACTCCCACAAGATCTTGTAAGATATTATCATGTGTGGTATTGACTACAGATACCAAAATTCTCCAATACCTATATCCTTTTATACGGAGTAAAATCTGCCCATACCTTTCCCGATTTTTGAAAATTAAATCAATATTTCTTAACTTTCTGAATGTTATTAATTTATATAATGACTATTAATATTGAACATCAAAATGGTGATGTTACTTTAAAAAAATTAATAGAGCACAAATTTATTGCATTTTCCTGTCCTTTTATGATTGACCGGATATATCGGCCATGATCATCGACTGTTTTTAAACATAGGACAAATGAAGATTTAAAAAAATTGCTATTGGCAACTGATACCAATTATTTTCTGATACATTGGTGCATCTTAAGTATTAACACAATATAAATAATCAGTTATTCAAATCACGGTTATTGTCAATGGGACAAAAAGGAACCAAGACCTTTGTCTTCCCTCATAACCTGTTGTAACTATTGGCTTCCTTTAAAACAGAACCTAGGGACACAGCCCTTAGTCTCCTGCCATGCAACCCTGTTAAGAAATCCAGTGAGACCATGCTGCAAATTTCTTTACATCCCAGAGTTAAACGACAGCCCGGAACAAAGCATTTGTCATCCAGCATGCTCCCAACAGCAAACAATAAAAAAGAGCTAAGATCCCCTCCTGTAGCCCTGAATGCAACACCTCAGCCTGCATTTTAAGCTGCTCTCCGGCTTCTGATTCTATAACTGAAGAATCAGAGTGGGAAATTCAGCTTCCACCCACGTCCCCTAAATAAGCATGACAGCTCGGCCCACTCTTTGGAAATTCTGCATATACACATATACACACAACAATGCAACGAGAGAGGCACTTGAGTTTCATTATTCTCAAAGAGGAACCATCTCTCATAGTCACAAACACACGCCGGCACACTCCCACACCACCTCCATTAGTGCTATTGTTTATATAAGTACCTGTTCACACAGTACGCTGCATCAGCACTGTGTGACATCACGGGTCAACTTTAGCCAAAAGTGTTTGGACAAAGTGTTAAGCTAAACTGATAGGGATTTTAGGATGGGTGTATGTATTTATATATCTACATTAAATGTTAATAGGCTACATGTGTGTCTAGCGGGGGTACTTACAGCTGGCACTGATCACCTTTGATACCCTTGGTGGTGCAGAAACATTTGCCCGTCAGCACCTGGCACACGTTAGCATGACCATGACATTTACAGGCTACAGGAGAAAAAGAGAAAGACAAAAGCATCTTCATTATTATTTCTCATAGCAAAACCACACATTGCACTTTGAATGACCTGTATAGTTAACCTGCTGCTACAATAAAACCATTCAGAGACCACATAATGTAAAATATAACAAATTAAAACAAACGAATCAACTCTTACATTGAGTCAATTGAGTTCTGCTGTATTATTTGGCATCACTGCCTACATTTTTTTGTTTAATCTAATCATCGGGCAAATCAAGCTGACGAACAGTGAGGTTAACGGAGACGTGTTCTAACATTGTGTTCTCCAGGGTTTTTCCCGCATAGCAAAATTTGAGGCAGCCACCTCCGTCAAATGCTGTGCCGCCTCAGACTCCCGCCAAAATTATGTCGGATGTCTTCACAAGAAATGCTGCATGCATAAATAAAATAATATTAAATATTGGGTTTAATTTGTTATAGGTTTATATTACTTAATAATTGTCATTTTGATCAAATTTTATTAGAACTTTTAAAGTCAAAAAAATTAAACTTTTTTATGTCAAAGTCACTTTAGTTAAGCCACTTAAAGGTACAGTAGTTTGTGTGTGTGTACAAGATCAGGATGGCACCACCTCCGCCTCATTTTGAGCCAGGAAAAAGGTTCTCCATCTGTGCTCTAACAGAAGAGTTTGGCTGAATTACTGTATTCATACAGTTTAGCCCCAGGCTAAACAGCATTAATGTTGAAAATCAAAATAATAAATCATGGACCATGAACACAGAGGACAACATAAAAAAGAAAACTCAATACTCTTTAAAGGAGTGATGTCACAGCTAAAACAAATATAATTGTTTCTTTAAGATTTAATGCAATGTGTGCACACAATTAAGGGTTCAAAAACGCTGTATATTCCACAAATCGTGCATGTATCTCATCTTTGACGTGGATTTATGGGGGTGTGGTTACACGAGGCGCTTCAAGCAGGTCTGGGTGAGCATTCGCTTTTAGATAGAATGCATCTTTTGTTCCGACGCTTATATTTTAGCAATTGTACGCGTCTAATACATGCACGGGCAACTTATAACACACCAAAGACACAGAAAAACACATGTTGGTGCCATAGGAACCCTTTTATATTTTTATTTTGCCTTATGTTAAGACTTCTTGTTTTCTGTTTTACAGGGGGGAATAATTGGCTTTAAGTGCCACATCCTTTTATCTGAACAGAAATCCATTTCTGTCTGTTCTAAGCAGTGCACTATAATTATTTCCAAAGCCAGCATTAATTCTACACGCTCTCCTCACGTCCAGCTAACACCACTGCGGACTGCCTGCGCTCCGACAGGCTTTGTTCTGCCGTGCTAAACATAAATGATGGCGTTGTCTGAATCCTGACGCCTGCCCGCAAGACTACAGACACTGCCTGTAGGTCATGTTTCACAGGTCCAATCTGACACATATGAACAAACCTTTGTGAGTTGGCTGGCTTTCGAGGAGGACGATGTGAAGAAAATGGGAAACATGATATTGTCTAGTGCTCGTGGGGTGCAGTTTCAAAAATGATGTTCCATCAAGTATTAAAGGCAAGAAAGCCTTGGGCCGACTTTCCCACAAGAACACAAAACCATTTTCATATATTCACAATTATGCATGTTTTGTTCCCTTGGAATCAAACCAATGATCTAATGCAAAATCATCTTTAAATAAAACAAGACATATTAAGTGTTTCTCTATAGCCTACACACATGTACATGCCATCTGAATCAGCGCACACTTTGAGATCACTACCTCTTTCGTGTTAAACCCCCATGGTGAAGGTGATGTCTCATATCTTTGAGCATGATGAGCTATGACAGCATATCCCGTTTCACCCGGCATCCTGGAGTAGTGATGTAAACACATCTCCAGGACACAAAAGAAAAAAATACATCTAAACGCATGTGTGTGTGAGCTCACCTTTCACCTCTGGCAGTATAATCACCTGCATGATCTCAACACCCAACACTTTCAGTAAGTAATGTTCTCATGCGTTGTGAACAACTGCCTCCTGTAGCAGCGGATGTGAATGTTCTTACCTTGGCACTTTCCGCCGTTGGTCGGGTCTCCGTGGTAACCAGCCAAGCACGTTTCGCAGTGAGGGCCGGTGGTGAGGTTACGGCACTGCTCGCACACGCTGCCGTTCACACAAGTGCTGTGGCCGTTGCACTGGCATGCTGGGAAACAAAGCCAGGTCTGCTTTTAGTTTTGAGGTTTTAATTTGTGGTTCTGGGATGATTGGTGCCTTAAGTATAATTAATGTGTAATAATCTGGATGTGTTTAATTGTAAGTCTGGAAGCATCAACAAGACAATTGCAAATGTAATGACTGTTTTCAAACTGTGTTTGTTCACTGTGTTTGGTCAGGTTGGTCATTAACAGCCAAACAAATAATCTGCAATACAACCTGTTGCCCCTAGGGGCACCAACAACACATTTTATCTTTCAGATGCTGGTGTTTCGTTGATGTTTTTGAATATCTACTGTTTATAAAACATCTGTTTTCAATGTGCAAGGAAACACTTTCATTATTTTGTGTGGGCATTTAGATGGTTCTTACCAGGACACTGGATGAATGCCCACTCAAACCCTCGATCCTTTGGGCAAAGACCCGCTTCCAAAACCATGTCTTGACTGTGTCTTGAGGGGCTCTTCATGGGTCCGCGATACGAGCCCTCCATGCACTGCCCTCGACCCGTGTTACTGGGGTCTCCGCACCAGCCACAGTCGGGCTGCTCCAGACACTGACCACAGGTGCGCAATCCAGAGCAGTTCTGAGCTGTGATGAACAAACAGAGAAGTGAGAATAAACCGAGAGAATTATAAACAAAAAACAACATGAATTGTGGGTAATAAGCAATGTAAATCACAAAATCAACATCGCACAATTAATCACTGTACAATAATATCTATTAATAAAAATGAAACTCTACCCAATTGAGAGAGGGAGAGAGAGAAACGGAGGCAAGTCAAATAGCTGATATAAGCAGTGCGACAAGGACACGGCACACACTCTAAACAAACAACCTTCAGGCCACCGTGAAGTGGCAGCAGCAGCCGCCAGATTTAAGAGCAAATTTATCAGACCGCTACAATGCAGGGGTCGCCACACACAGGTTCCCCGCGTCCCGGTACAAATCACTGCCAGAGAAAGCCGAAAAGTGAAAGGAAAAACCACTGCAACTGGAAGCAGAAATAGATCTTTAAAATGGCATTGCTGACACCGGCCGGGGCTCGTACCTGAGCCGCTGAAACGTTAAGTAACCATCACTTGGACAGAGAGATATATTTTGGTGACAAAAAGGTTTCCGCCCCTGGACAGATTCGCAGAATCGTACCACCTACTTCAGGCAGAGAGCTTTTAATTCATTTTCCATCAGACTGAGCATAATGGAGGTTCTATCAGTAAGTCTAGACCTGTCATAAACGCAAGCGGAGAGCGCCGAAGTGTCCCTCGAGCTTACCTCACCATCTGAGAGAGAAAAAAGACATCAGAAGCATTTAAGGCTTCTAGTCTGAAGGACAAACAGAACTTGTTTTATGCCAAAGGATTCGCACGGCGCTGTGAACTAATGATTTTCTCCTTCACAAACAATACGTCTATCAAACCCGCAGAATGCAGACGTGTACTGAACAACCAAAGGGAAATTCAGGAATATGAAAGTGTTTGTGGGAAGACGCAGCTTTTTTAGGAATTTGACAGGGTAATTGTTTCCACCCAATTATGCTGTTTTCCTCGAAGGTTCCCCTGCTTAGCGCATCGGCACGCGCCCTAAGAAATCTTTCCTGAGCAGCCGAGAGGGAAGAGCGAATGCTTAGGCAGACAAATTGAAACACTAATTGCACATTACAGGCGGATCAGAGGCCAAGCAGTTCAGCTAATGGGATGAAACAACAGATCTGATAGAGATGAAAAACCTACATAAGCGAGAGTGCTGAAAGACGCCGATTGGTCGTATCATTCTGTAAAAGGCCCGACAAAGCTGCTTTTTCATCACTGGAAGAGCATACCCATCCACACAATAGTAATGATTACTACAACATTTTCAAGAAACAAAGTTAAAGGCTTAAAACAACTTGAGATTTTCAGAGAATTGTATTCCTACTAGCAAAATCTCAGAATTGAAACATAAAACTACAGGGAGCCAATCAGACTTCACTGTGGGCGGAGCTACTCTCTGCAGCAAAAAACAGTTCACATACGAGCAGAAAAAAAATCAGAATAATAGATCAAAGACAGGATGTATTGATTCCCGCTATATGAATTCACCTCTAGTGAGGACACAACAAAACTCCAGACTGCAATTTCTAGGAGTGTGGCCACCTTATGAAGATAAAGACACTTACACACGCAGTCTCCTGTCTGCCACTCCAGGCACTGGCCGTAGGGGAAGGAGATGACGTAGGCGTTGGAGTCCACGCAGCGTTTGGTGCTTCCGCACCACATGCACTCCATGCCCTGGCTTGTGCAGTTCTCGCAAGTAGTGCGCAGGGAGCAAGGAGTCTTACAGCGGGCATTCTGGTTCTGACTCACAACTGGGGGGGAAATATTGATTCATAGTTATGAGGTTACTAAAAATACTATTTCTGTCATCTTTGTACACTTTTTCGAACAGTAGTGTTGTCCCGAAGCCCTTCCCTTTTTTGCTATAAAGAAGCATTAACTGTTTTCCCTATAAAGGAAATGAGGATTTAAATGATGATGTTAAGCCCCGCCCCTCAGCTATAAAAGGTCTCTCAGAGATCACATCCCTCCCATTTATATTACATTCTTAAAACGAAATGCTTTGTGGTTGTTCTTTAGTGTGTGAATTGAGCCAGACGAGTGTGAAGAACATACAGACATACCCACTGGTTTCTCACAGATGAGGCCATCCGTGATGGCAGTACAGGGGTTGGCTCTGAGACCAGAGACCTGAGCTCTCTCCAGGTAAGCACAGAATCCCGAGTCATTGGGCTCATCGGGCAGCCATTGTAGAAAGGTGTTAGTGAACGGAGAGGAGTTCTCCCAGGCCCAGTATGACACATTGATCTTCCGCAGGCCCACCCATGGCGACAGTTTCTGCTGAACAAATACAGTGAGTGAACGGGGTCGTGAGACTTTTAAACAGTGACCATACTGGTTGTATATGTCAGATTCAAAAAAACAAAAATTATAATAAAATTCAAAGCACTACAGTTTGGTCGAGCATCAACATGGGCCAACACATTACATTACATTTACATTACATTTATGCATTTATGCAACACAAACCTTCCCCTTCAGTTGGTACTTTTGCATTTCCTCCAGCACAAAGTCCACCTGCTTGGCTGTGGTAAGAGAGGCGATGCTGCCTACCAGGTTCTTACAGTAATGCTGAGCGTTATCATAACTCTCCCGGCTAAAGTTAATCTGTAGGCAGGCGTCCCCAACGTTGCTCCAACCGTCTCCACACAACTGGGCTACAATGACAACAAAAGAAACGGAATGGAACAGGGATCTTTAAACTCAAGCATTTAAAGACAGTTCTCCCAAAAATGATAATTCCGTCATCATTTACTCACCCTCAGATCGTTCCAAAACCTGTACACATTTCTTTGTTCTGCTAAACACAAAGGACGATATTTGGAAGGATGTCGGTAACCTAACAGGCCATCATTGACTTCCATAGTCTTAATTTTCCCTACAATGGCAGTAAATGGGGGATGAGAACTGTTTGCTTACCGACATTCTTCCAAATATCTTCCTTTGTGTTTAGCAGAACAAAGAAATGAATTCAGATTTGGAACAATCTAAGGGTGAACAAATAATGATTGAATTTTCATTTTGGTGAATTATACCTTTAATTTTTCTATTTTTCTATTTTTTCATGTCAGTACTTCAGAACAGCAGGAGAGCTCTTCACATAATAAAAATTACTCCTTTTTTTTTAATGGCAAATTTAAGCAAAGTGTCCACTAAAAGTAAGTTTTTCAGTGCAGTAAATGTCAAGCACAATCAGATTGAATAATTCTTCACATTTGCAATTCGCAAAGGGGAAAGGGTGTCTTCAACTCTCAGTTTGCTTCAGATTGAGATGTACAAAGATTTTGCAGCCCTAAAAACCTCACAATGAACTCTTTAGGTCAATTACACAACTAAATAAGTGGTGAAAGCAGGGGGGGTGTGCATTTGTTATACGGCATTTTTATAAGAAAAATGAAGAACAAATCCATCTTTAACCACTCTCTGTCTGCTGTCAGTACAAGTGTCGAAATGACAAAAAAGCATTGATTCATTCTCCACCCATTTTACCCGGGACGGTGTGGCATTCCAGCTGATTAGGATCCCATTGGCAGCTAAGGTTCAGTGAGCAGCTTTTGCAGTTGGTCATTTTACTGCAAATCTGCTCATTTCTAATTGGACATTTGGTGAAATTCTTCACAGACTGGAAAAAAGAAAACACAAAATAAAGTCAAATTACTGGAGAAAGCCAGGAAATTTAGACATACATTTGTGCTGTGTAACGCTGGTGCCCTCTGCAGGCCGACTTACAGAAGTGCAGTTACTGAGAGCTGAGAGGCATTTCTTGCCATCGCACCACTGACATCCGTTAGTGTTAGAAGAGCAACTAGAGCAGTCAGAGAAGCGGTAACATCTCTCATCAACCGTAGCTTGAGGTGAGACAGATTTAAAAGGAAGCAAAGTTGAAAGATGAGTATAACTGTCTAGTCAAAATACATAACGTTTTTAATAAAAGATATTCATATCTCAATGTTGTTAAGCATTGATCTAGAGGCAAATTATTTTCTAGAGCTGTACGCACCACACAGCTGTAGAGCTGTGTGCGTCTTCTCTACAGCCAAAATTCATATAAAACTTTAAAACTAAGCAACTTTCATTCCCCATTTACTTCCAAATACAAACAAAATCATTCAGTCTTAGCTCGCCATGTGGTACATTGTCATTTCATCACAGTCCATTTAAGCACCAAGCTCACAATCCAAACAAAAAAACTATTTCTTTTGCCATTGCACTAAAACACTCCCTTGCATCAACAGGCCCAGCCAGCACTGCCAGAAATGATCCCAGCATGCAAGTTCAGATCTCAAATTTGAATTTCAAATCAAACAAACGAAGCCAGATATTGCGCGGTCTAAGGTCTACGCACACACTCATTCACAAATGCGCTAAATTACTGGTTCAGTGTGACTGGTTGTGTTCTGACAGGTGGCAAAAGATCATACAGAGTTGGCAGTCCTGCGGAGCAAAAGAGGATTGCGGGAAAGTCTCCTCTGTGTCCGTTTTAGACAGTCTGTGCCCTTTCCATTACTCGCTCATTAACACAGTCTGTGGCAGACAAACCCGGGGGCTCAGTTCAGCGAGTATGTGCCAGAATGATTTCCCAGCTTGGGCACGATGGAAAATGTCACAGCTGAGGGAGTCTGTAAGCCTCTTTCTGAAACCTACCGGCTTTGTCAGGGCAGAATGGAGCAGGTGTAACATTGGAAGTAAAGCTGGGCTCCCAGGACGTGCAGCGGCCACCCTTCCAGGTGCAACGTACACCAGGACCCGCGGCCTCGCAGCGTTCCCGTCCAAGGAAGGCCTCGCAGCTGGGTGGCCTGTAGATGAGCACGTCGTTCAGGAGCACGCTGGAAAAACCACCGAACACGTACATGGACCTGGAAGGGGAAAAAGACACAAAGACACATAAAAGTCTTTACTCTTGTGTTATTTTGTGCATTTACTCTGATTTATCGTGTTAAGTTCCTACCCGTTACTGGTCACAGCAGTGTGGCCGAAGCGGTTGATGTCTCTGTGCAAGTTTGGTTTAGGGAGGACCTTCCACTCATCACATGCTAAGGAATAAGTCACACAATTGATTAAAACACATCAAGAATAACTTCACGAGAACTGAAAAAGCCAGCACAAACCAATGTCATAGGCCAGGAAGTCAGCAGAGAAGCATTTAGCCCCATTGCTCAGAGAGGTGTCATTATGGGTATTTCCTCCAAAGATGAGCAGAGTTCCTCCTAACATCACGGATGAATGCAGATAACGTGGGTACCCGCTCTCTCTCAGAATCGTCCTGCGACACGACAGCCATCAAATTTAATCTTTAAATGTGTCTTTAAAGTGTTTGCTTATTTGTCAATTGCTCTTACCAGGTGCGGGTCTGGACCTCATAGCGGTAAAGATCATCCACCAAGCCATATTTGTTGGCGGGGAGAGATTTGTAGCCCCCGTGGACATACACACTCTTGGTGGCGCTGTGGTAGACGCTGCTGTGGCCGTACCCACCTTGAGCGACTGCTCCTTTGGTTTCTGGCACAAGCCATGTGTTTGTCACTGTGCACAGACACAACAAAGCAAATCACTTTTAATAAGTACAATTATCACAGTAAAGTGAGAAGTTCCAAAAAACGAAATGCAATACATAACACAATGTAACAAACACAATATAAGCCACTATTAAAGTTTCCGGTTGGACACACTTAAAGGATGGAAAAATTTGAAAATAAATAAATTTATCATATGCTGTACATTGCAACACACAGCAGTGGTATATAGAAGTGCTGTTCTACCGTATCTTAAATGATACTTTCATGAGTTAACATTTCGTTATAACATTCAAATGCGGTAGAACGCCACTTCTATATACTATTGCTGTGTGCCTCAATATACAGCATCTGCTAAATTTAACTATTTTCTCATTTTTCCCCATTCCCCCCGGTTTAAGTCTCCCCAACCGGAAACTCCCTAGGGTTCAGAGCGTGAAATGCATGCATAGAGCCCATTGTTTTCGATAACCAAAGAGCCTTTTCTGGCTTGTCATACTCGGTCTGTGAGAATCCCAAATGAAATGTGTGTTGAGTTTAATGAGAGGAATTATCTCATCCCAACAAAACCGAGTGTCTGGCATGAGTTCATGACACTTTAAAGATTACTTGATACCACAGAGATTGTGGCTTTATCCTGGAGTTAAACAAGATTAGCAAAAGTACAGATTATCTGATGCCTTCAGCCGTGAAACATAAAAAGACCTTCTCATGAAGAACCACAGCTCCACCTACTGGCTAACTGATGTAAACTATATTTTCAAACATATTCTAATTAAAGGGGTTATTTGACTCTGCTTAAACGAATATTATTGTTTGCTTTAGATGTAATACAATGCATGTACACGATTTACGGTTAAAAAAACGCTGTATTTTCAACATACCGTGCATGTTTGTATCACCTCTTTGCTCCGCCTCTCTGAAACGCCCAGATATTTTTCAAAGCTCATCGCTCTGAAAAGCGAGTTGTGCAATGATTGGCCAGGTCACTAGTGCGTAATGATTGGTTAAATACTTCACAGACATGTAACGCCTCTTCAAATATTCGGAACATCATGCTGGCCTGGCGACGGTATAATGAGATTTACAAGACAGCCCACATTACTTGCTTGTAGATTTGGCCAGTTTTAGTCAAATCACTCCACGAGCTGACGTTAAGTTGTGGGGGTGTGGTTACACGAGGCGTTTCAGGCAGGTCTAGGTGAGCATTCGCTTCTAGATAAAATATATCTTTTGTGCGGACACTTACATTTTTGCAATTTCACGTGTCTTATACATGCATGGGCAACTTAAAACACACAAAAGACAAAGAAAAACACGTATTTCCGGCGAATGACTCCTTTAAGGCTTTCTTAAAAATCTGACCTATTTTAGATATAAAAGCAAAGAAATATAATTTAAAAAAAAGCCTGGATCGTCTATAAATAATAACAACAAAATCTCAAATTTACTGCTTTTAATCTTTTCATGCATAGAGGTCACTACAGCGGACAGATATCAAAATGCAGATTTTGTTATGAATTTTAATGGCACAGTTGCACATTAACCACCAGTGGACAATAAAGAAGTGAAAAATGTGTGTTAAAAATGTCATTTTCTTCATACCCAGAGCACTGCGATGAAAAAGTCCTGACTTTGTCAACCTCAGAATACAGCCCCTTTTACTTCTAATTTTAATAAGAAATTACAAAGTTCTATATCCTGCCCCCATTCTCCCTTTTGGTACTGCTCGGTTAGTCACTCACAGATGTTTAGCTCCTGAACGTTGCTGATGTAGCCGTAGATGGAGGAGTAGCCGAAGATGATCACCATCACCACATCTCCATTGTCCAGCTCTGCTATATGAGCTGAGTGGCCTTCCACAGCGTAGATCTGCCCGTGGGCTGGCACAATGGGGTTCTTCTGTGACCACGTCATGCTGGGTATGTTAAACACCCACAGTTCATCTGTTATGTTCTTAGCACCCATCTCCAACTTGCCTCCGAACATGTAGATCTCATCCTGGAAAAGAGAATGAAAATTTTAGTTTCAAAGTATAGGTCATTTATGGTTCCATTTATTTACTTTATTTTTTTGTTTTATTTTGGGTGCTACAGGATATTCTTGTCATTGTCAACAGCTATATCAGAATATCAGAATATCAAAACAGATATTCAAGCCAAAGCGAGAACATCTTATCACTTAAATATATTGATTCATTCATTCCACTACATGTATTTTGTTTAGAGATAGATGCTAAAAAATATTCTTTAAAACAAACATTGTTGAACTTATAAAAACTGATGTTACCAAATGTAGTGCCAAGGCCTGTCCGTATCTTGGCAGGGGTCCGCTACTGACAGGCACGGTGTTCCAGATGCCACTTTCCAAATTATAACTGCAAGAAAACAGTGACATTTTTTTATCTGTTGCAATTTGTATTTTACACAATAATCTCAAGACATCCAAATCACGACTACAAAGAGTTTTATTATTATTACAGTTATAAACGTCCATGTTTAGTCAATTGTCCTTATGCAATCCCAAAAATGTGATTTGCCCCTGATATCATGATCAACTTAGAATAAAAACATAAAAATCACTCACTTCAGAACCATTTGAAAATTGCTGTAGTTAAATGTATAGCCGCCGACCACCCACATAACCCTCTCCTGCACCACGGCCTTATGGGATGCTCTGCCCAGAGACGCTCCAAATGGCTTCACTGTTGGCATAATCCAGTACGACTCAGTGGAGGGCACCGTTAAAGAGCAGTCTGGACCTGAGAGAAAGAGCAATGGCTACGTTAAACATGTAAACAAGCAGGGTTTACACCGCAATAATAATAGGCTGGATGTGTTTTATCCTGCTTATAACACGACACCTCGCCACATGAGTAAGTTATTAGACACAAAATATTTTATTAGCTCCTAACTAATACAAACCTTGAGGAAAAATGTTTTCTATCATCTTTAAATCAAGACACAATGTTCAAACAAGACAATGCAAAACAGGCAATGTGGTTTAACCATTTCTTATACGTTATAATTTAGGCATATTTACATTTAATATATTTTGATGTAAATTATTTGTAAAATCAAGAAGACTGGCAGTACCCGGATGACCATGTGTCATAAGTCTTATGCTGTTTTTTTTTATCTGGGAATAACACATTGGAATGCCTGATTCTGAATAGCCAATCACAACATTCCAGTGTGCAGAGCAATAATGCCTCTTATCAATTTCTCATGTTCATTACCATTCAAACTTTCTCTCAATTTCCTGTCTCCTGTCACTGGCATAGTGAGAAGTTTCCCGGAGAGATTCATGTCACAACCTCAATCTCAGGAAGGCCTTAAGTAAAGCATCACTCAGGCTAAACGGTGCCTCTGACACATTGCGACAGCGTGGATGCTGCAGCGATGCAGAAGTGACAAGTGCACCGCTACACATTGTCCACTAGGGGGTGACAACAAACACAACCAAAACAAACTCCCCTAGCTGCAAAGCCATGCTGAGAACACAGAACCTGAAAGGTCTCTGATTCTCACAACATATTTTTAAGCATCCTTCGGATTCTTTTGGTTTAACATAATCTGGAGAGGGGAGGGAGACGCAGCAGGGAGTGAATTGGAGAAGAGGAGGGATGAGAAAGTACCTTGCCAGCTGTCGTTGCACACGCACAGCTTTTCCCCGGTAAGGTCGCAGTAGCCGTGGTCCGGGCTGCCACAGTTGTTCCTGCAGTAGGGGATGTCGCAGGCCTCGCCCTTCCAGTACTTATCGCATTCGCAATACACACGGCTCGATATCGAGTTCCCCGAGGTGCACTTCCCGTGGCCTGAGCAGTTATTTGGACATGAATTGATTCTGTAGGAGAGACGAAGAGAGAAGGTCATAAAAAGCAAATAAGAAGGACAATTTCCTACTGAAAACAGCCTGAATTGGGGAGTGCAAAGAACAGGACAAAGCCCATGATTACAGTAAATTTGAAACATGCACCATTCGTGGTTATGTTGTTTTAGCACCCGACAGACTCTTTTCAATTTATGCAGTGCTGATGTCATACTCCTGATACTCACGAGTAGAAGATTTCAAATCCTGTGAGGTTGTATGCAGCATCGCTAAAAAAGTGCAGGAGTGCATATCCCGAGTTGGTCTCCACCTCAGGGACGGTCTCATTTCCTTTGATTTCAGGGACAATGAGACCACTGCGGGACAATTAAAGACAAAAACCTGGTTCAAAATGAATCAGTTCTTTCATCATCTGGATCTGGGCTATCCTTATTGTTGATCTCTATGACACAAGCATATTCTAGATGTTTTCGACACTCACCTGAACACCGCTACTAAGGGAGCATAAATCGAGTCCCCGTCATAGACGTACATATGATCCCAGCTGCATTCGGTAGCGAAATGGTTAAACCGTAATCGCAGCACTGCGTTTGGGCTGCGAAACAAAGGTGATGACATAATGGTTGAGAACTTGTTGCTGTGTGCACGGTAGGAAAGTGTGGGCCAAACGGTGTCAGAATCTGGTGAGAGAGAGCGACAAGGATAGAGAGATACTTACTAGCCCTCGATCAGCCAGGTGCACTTGGTTTTGAACTTGTAGTTGATGGGGCCATCTGTTAGGTACCCAGACGGCTCAGTCAACCTGAAAAACAAGATCACAGTCAGCGTAAAGGGTCCGCATCCAACAAAGCCCGAGATATAGAACAATTGATAAACAAAACAATGCTATACATTAAGCAAAACATAAGTGAAGCTTCAGTATCAGCAGACAAATAGGGTGAGCTGGTTTCTGTGGTTACTTATGACCATATGGATGCAGGAATGCGTGGGAGTTGTTCCACAATGATTCAATGCTGCAAATGCGTTCACGACACAGACCGGCCCAATCAGTTTTCTCTCCTTCTACCATACTGCAACAGAGCCGTCGGCCCCATGGAGCGTCGGGACTCGGCTGTCTATTTCATCACCACGAAACACTAGACCCGCCTGTGTCATGGGCCGCCTTGTTTACCTAGACAGGGCCTATTGTTTGTAGATGCCGACTTAAGTCTCATAAACAATGACCTCAATATTCCAGAGACACACTCTTAATTGAACAAATGATTGCTGCTCACATAGCCAAACACTCCTCGGGGCAGATTCTCAAAGAAAATCAATCATGACATTGCTGAGACCTTCTGTACTAGCCTTCTTGAAACGAACAAAGACTGAATTGAGCTAATGTTACGCAACTCTTTGGAGTGGATCAGAGGAAGTCACAGATTCAGAATCTTCAGAAAGATTGAGAAATTATCATTACACCTTCCCTGCTGCTCAACAGGTACAATATGGTGAAAGCATCCTCAAGGTCAAGGATTCGATTTTCGGGTAATTCGATTTCTCATTAAATGTATAAGAGAAATAAAACATAATTAAAGTCTTTGACACATGCATTTGCCCATTCATTTTTTTTTTCCATTAATTTTCTGGACATATTGGTCCAAAACTGAACCTGAAAACAACTTTGCAGAAACTATAAGCTAATAGAATCTATTTAAATACTAGGGCTGTCAAACGATCAATCGCATCCAGAATAAGGAAAGGAAATAAGGAAAAGGAATAAGGAAAGTTTGTTTTCCATAATATATGCCTACTGCACAGTACACATACAATATATGTGTACTGTGCATATTAGTTTTGTTTTTATAAACACAAAACATACACATTTGTATATAAATTTAAGAAATGTTTAGATGCATTTACTTATATTTACCAATAATTGAAATTATACACCATTTTTTATATTTTTCTTAAATATATGCATGTATGTGTATGTGTTTAAAAATAAACTTATATATACACAGTTTTATTATTATTATTTTTACTTTATTAATCCTTTAAGAGGAATTTGTGTTGGGCAATGCAGGTAAACCTGTACAAACAAGTTCCAACATAAATAACAATCATCATAAACAAAAACGCTCACACAGTCCCATCCTTTGCATTTGAGTTTAACAACCTTATAGCCAGAGGAACAAAAGAGTTTTTATAACGGTTGTTACTCGGACATATATTATGTAAACGCAAACTAAAATTCATATTTATTGTTATTAAAATGAATAACAAAGTCAGGCCAAAAGGTGAGTGCATTTATATTAAACCTAAATTTAGCATCAAGGGAACTGCTGCTACCAGTATGCTATTGCCAATCATTGTGGTTGTGTTCCTCATGTACTCATTTGCGTGGGTCTGTGAATTACTCCTTACAAGAAGTTGAGAATTTCTTCATATCCCTTTCAGTACTGCACAAACAAGCCATCTGTGACTAACACAAAAGCAAAAAATCTGGCAGTCACTTTCTTGTAGTCTAAATCGCAGCCTATTAACAAGTCGCCCAGCTATTTCCCCACTCTGTTCTGCAAGTCTATAATCAGACATCGGGATTTTAAGAGCAGTAAAACACAGTAATCACGGTGTACCACATCCTGTGCTAGGGAGGACGTCCCTCAGCCCGAGTGCTGGCGAAAGAGTTTTTTGAAATACAGGCGCACAATTGGCAGACCCAAAAAGATAAGGGAGAAGAACTCTAGGTGAGTAAACGGTTAAATTATTTACCAAGTATTCATGAACCTTTTATGAACTAGTACCACCAGATATATCCACCAATAGGCAGGACAAATTCCTACCTTAGAGTAGCCATTGGACAAGGATCAGTCACCCAGGCCGGAAGGCTGGCCTCGGGCATTCAGACAGACACGCTGGTAAGAATTCAGAAAGACTGCGAGTATAAAAAACAACCAACAAAACCAAAAAGCTCATATGCTCAAGTAAGAGCTGCCCAAAGCTTGTATCAAATTGAAAGAGTAGTTGACCTTCAAAATGAAAATTCTGTCATCATTTACTCGCCCTCTTATCATTTCAAACCTGTAAGACTTTCTTTCTTCTGCTAGAAAGAAAAGAAGATATTTTGAAAAAAGTTGGTAACAGAACAGCACAGCCCCCCATCCACTTCTATTTTAACCAATGCAAGTGAATGGGGGGGCTGTTAACAACATTCTTCAAAATATCTTTTTGTGTGTTCTGCGGAAGGAAGTCATACAGGTTTGAAATGACAAGAGGGCGAGTAAATGATGACAGAATTTTCATTTTGAAGATGCATTACTCCTTTAAAGAAGGTAAAGGTGATACTCGGTGGCATAATGTTAAAATTTAAAGGCCTTTTGCAAAAGACTTCATAACCCAACCCCACTTTCTGCCACGTGAATAGGTGTGAAGTGATGCGTCTTGATGTCCTTCTAACCGTACCTATCTTTGGAACCCGCGGCTGTTTGGTATGCTTGCTTCCTCCCACTTCCCGTTTGTTTCGCTGAACCCTAGCTGTTGTGTAACAGGAAAGCTGTTGAAAGCGTGATGTGGAGGTAAGAACACTACCTTGGCACTAAACAATTTAAGCCTCTTCATTTATTAAAACAGTCATGGATTCACTAAAATGGCACTACTCGCATCTACATAATCCAAAAACGACCATGTATGAAAAAAGCATTCATATTTATTTCATTCCTATAAATTAATATTTAATCATTTCTGTCTCTCAAACAGTAGAGGATTGAGCCAGCAATGCTTTGATTATGGGTATAACTCCCACAGAATACATGAATAAAGATGAAATAAGAAAGTTACTTTATTGCAGATGGGATGTTATCGAGTATTTCCAGTTCACTAAGAAACATCGAGGAGTAGACTCACAGGGCAAACAAGATCAAACAAGGTACAAGAAAAAGAACCATTCAAGAAGAGACCGCCTCAACATTTTTACTGTCAAAGGGGATTTTACAATAGAAATCCAGTTGATAAATTCAAAAACTGTCCTCATGTTTGGGAGAAGTGACATACAGAGTAAGGTTCCATCCGGCCTGCGTCAGTGTTTGACAGAGCTCTCAGCACTACAAAGCATTGGATTTATGCCTGGTGGTCCAAAACAAAAGAGATATTTTAAATGGATATCATATGCTGCCTCCAGTGGACTTACCTCTGTCTGACCTGCATTTTTTCACGAGCACATTAACTGGATCTATATTATAGAAGCCACTTATAAAAGCTATTGCAGAAAATTGAAGTAAAAATAAAATATAAGCTGCTATCTGCCACTGACTTTTCTCTAATGTAGAATCACACTGTCTTGATACAATGTGTAAGACAAGCAGTCTTTCAAACAGCCTTGAATTTAGTCTACATGTCACATGAAAACATGAAACCTTCCTTTTCTGAAATGGAAAACAAATAGGCCCGGTAGTGATGCTTACAACCTGTGTGTACCGTTTATCAGAGGTGGTTTTATTTATATCTTGTAACTGCTTCAGTAAGTAGCCACAATTGCATAAAATACAAAATAAAGATGAAAAAAGAAGAAATTAAAACATATACGGACAAACTCTGAGTTTTTGATCGCAAGATGAAAGTAGCTATATACACTATAATTGGTATAAGTTAAGTTATTTGTCAATACTGAGATCAGATGAATATGATGCAGCTTATGGTTGCACTTTGGAAAGTCATCTGCAAAGATCAGTCTATAAATAGAGCACAGATCATGTCGGCAGGCTTGGCTTAACCCAAATGCCAAATTGGTTCACCAACAACTACCCACCCAGCAGTCTACAGCAGACATGATTTTTGTATATCTAATGGATGTTTACACACACACAACAAAGATCAGAGTACTAGTTTCACAAAACTAAACCCTAACCCACTGCAAAGTGTCTTTTCATTCACAAGTAAGTACATTTCACGCACCGCAAAATGATCCAATGTGGACAAAATTTAAAATTATAATAGGTTCCAATGCGCTTTATTGTGTTTTGTAGCGTCAAACAAAACCAGTCATAAGTAGCACGGGTATATTTGTGGCGAAGCCAACAAAACATTGTATGGGTCAAATTTATAGATTTAATTTTACGCCAAAAATCGTCACACAGTGTCTATAGCTAATGCAGCTTGACGAGAACAGACACAGCGCATCCAGTGTGGACACAATTTTAAATGATAATGGGTTCTAATGCGTTTGATGTCTGGTGTAGTGGACACTGTGTTAGGATATCAAGTAAAGAGCAGGTATAATGAAGATATATTGTAAATTTCCTTCCGTAAATATATAAAAACTTTATTTTTGTGAGTGGATGCAGCAAAATAGCAAACCAAAATTGCCAAAAACACGCCTACAAACTTCGCTTGCTGCTGCCCACTCTTTGAGAATCACACACTCACGTTTATGTAAAGCTTAGAATTGACCCGTGCTGTAAAACCATCAATTGAAAGCTTATTTATTCTGCTTTCAGATGACGTATAAATCTCAATTTAAAATCTCAAGTTTTGTGGTCCAGGGTCACATACACAAGTTGAAAGTCCACTAAAGAATATGAGGACTTCATACTATCAGAAGTTCAACTTCATACTATCTGAAAAAGCGATATTCACTCTTTTACGTGTAGGTTACAACTTTAACAACACATACACAGTATACAGAAAAATAAATGGTAAGTCATATAAGGACAACATGCAGTTAGCAACAAACAGCAAGCCCATCTCCAAGTAAGACTGTGAATTAGACTTCATACGAGGGCTGGGCGATATGGCTAAAAATGATATCAACGATATTTTGTATTTAACCACTGTATTTTAACTGACCCACATTAATAAGGCATACAGCAAAAAAAAATGTTTTAGCAGTAAAAAAACTAAAACAAAAAAATGTAAAGAAAATATCTTCTTTATGTCTTACTCTTCTTATATTAAGATAAAAGTTTAAACAAACTTTAACTTTGAAGTGAACACATTTTGTAACATTTTAAGTTCAATGTTATGTAAACATGGAACAATCAAGGCAAACTTTGAGGTAGATCAACAACAGCATCTGTAATAAGTAATACCAACAAACCTTTATAACAGTAAACAAAAGCCTGACTTCTCCACCATGCTGAACGGCAGCATTTCTTTTGCAATGAAGTACACCATTGCATGGTTTATATCATTATATCGCTTGGAATATTTATCATATGGCATTGTTACAGAGTACCTCTCCATCGTGGACTGCTTGTGGGTTGTTTGTTGACTTGAGGTAGATGGGCGACATGATGTATATTCCAATGGGTGGCAGCGGATTAGATGGTGAAATAAATTGCTTGCGTTTCCTTGCTTAGCCGGGACATTTTTTTTTTACATCGCTTACACACTACGTTCTTCTGATGTTGGCCGGAAGAAAAGAAACAAAAAAACTGCAACACTGGCGAGCTGACATTTCCCTTTTTGTTCACAATTTCTAATGTCAACATGGCGATGACGCAACCAAACTGAGACTAACGCAACCCGGCGAATTAGATCTTATTGGTTGTTTGCTTGTCAATGGTAGCACGCTCATGTAACAAAACATCTTATAGGCGGTTTAAGATCTTCAGACGTCACGGGCGCGCATATTTTAAGGAAATGATCTAGCACTATATCGAACTTTTTTTATATTGATATCGACAATGTTGTACCGTCGATAAATATCGATACCGTTTTATCGCCCAGCCCTACTTCATACTGCTCTGAAAAGGCTCAAACCACACACTTAAAAACAAAGTTGACTCCATTAGTGATTCAGAATTATGGACATTGGTGCATAATTTTTCACATATCTCCATTAAGTATACCATTGCATTTTTTCTATTATAATCTTCTATTTCTAATTCAGAGAAATAAACTAAACTGAAAACAAATTAAACATGCAGTTACAAGTTTTTTCTCTGTAACTAAAGAATTAAATACGACATTCACCATGCTTCCTTCTTATATTCTAACTAGAAGTGACATGAAGAGACTCTCTACATTACAAGTGCACCAACAGGCAAGCAAGGTACATGTTACTTATGAATATGAAACCGAACACAGCCCCTCAATAATTCTGCATCCTGATAAACAACATCCTAAACAATTGGTGCGGTAAGCCAGGCAAGTGACAAATTCCCCTAACAAAAGAACAGAATTCGTTCCGTGTATCCACGAAGCCGGTCAATAATTCACAACAAAACGTTATTTGTCAGGGCGACAGCCTGATGTACGATTGCTCACTTTTGAGACCTCCCCTTGTGTGAAAGATAGTCTACCTGGTTTCCCGAGACATAAGGCCAGGCTTATAGATGGCGGAATCTAACAGGGAAATGTTGTGTATGCAGTGTAGTTTGATGAGATGAAAGATCAGTACGTGGACAAGTTACCTGGGCAAATACCAAGTTATTATTCCTTTCATGTTGGTCTGGATATCACTCTGAAGTTTATTTTGAGTGATGGGGTTATTTATAATGATAATAACATCATATCAGATTACTCTGAGATAGGACTGTGCAATTAATCGAAAATAATTGAAATCGTCAATTTTGGCCTTCAACAATTACAAAAACGAAATAATCGAGGTAAAACTATTATTTTGCCACATTCCATTTTCCACTTTTCTTATGGTATAAATCTACAGCGCACCCACTTCCTTTACAGTGGTTCAACTGTGCCATTTCTTTACATTTATAAAAGCCAAGTTTTTAAAATGTTCTGTTGTATTAAAAGTTAATGAGTAATCGTGTTAAATAATCAGGATCTCTATATTGGTCAAAATAATCGTGATTAAGATTTGTGTCCTAATCGAGCAGCCCTACTCTGAGATGGAGAAAAGAGAATGAACTCTAGTCTAGCCAATAAGAACGGGATGCTATTTAAAGCAATTGCAGGAGCTTTGTTCAAGAGTTTCATTTATCACACAGCTGTCAGACATTCATTTCAAGCTAAATCCTATCTTTCTACAGTACCGCTGACATCCATTGTGAAGATACAGGAAGATCTATATGTATGTAGTACATCTATAGATAGATAGACTGAGAGACCGACAGTGAGTCTAAAAGACAGACAGATAGGGATGCACAATAAATTGTTGGCCATATCGGTATCGTTAAATTTAAAATAAAATTTAGGCTGATATATTATAGCCGATAAATCATACGCAAAAGCACCCAAAGCAAACAAATGCTCATCACGTCACTTCTTCCAGCCACTTAAACCATCCTGTCAGTGTTGGTGCATCAGCAAATGCAGAAATACAACAGATCATAACGTCATGAAAGTTGAACACATAGGCCTATGCCTGTTTTAGCTACATTAAATATTGGATATGAAAGTTTGATTAATACATTCTTTAGTCTTTAAACTGTATAGGCTATTACATATGCCCTACACAAAGTTTTTGGACCGCCTTCTGAGCCATTTTTAGTTTTAGACTAGTCGACTACATTGTAACACACCTTTCGTTTAAACGACTGTCAAATTAGTCGTAGGGCACATGTCTAATTTATTTGAAAACATTTACCAAGCTATTGAAGCTGTTGTTTTATTTTAGCTGCTTTTGTTTTGGGTGTTTAATTCCTATTTGCACTTTAATTTTGAATGTCAAGTTTAAAGTCCCCGTGAACCGGAAGTTGCGATAGTTTTTACTCCGTATTTTGACGCATTTCCAGGTGAAATGGAATTATAAATGAGAAAAATTGTGGGCGTGGCTTTTAGTCTTTCTCTGTGATTAGATTGATGTATAAAAACAGAAGAACAAAAATTTGAAATGGAACTGGCAGCAGGGGAGGGGAGGAGTTAACGTATGCTCCGCCCAAGCCGTCTAACATACGTCATTTTAGATGGAAAGAGATTACAAGACAGAAGTGCTTTTTTTAGATTTTTGCAAAAGATTATCAGGGCACACAATTTTTTTTTAATGACCCATATTGATAATCTATTTACAATAAACGCTGCAGTATTTCACGAAAAATTATTTTACGGAGACTTTAAGCTAGTAAACTTGTTATATTTTGCAATTGTTGCACTGATGCTGGTTTTCATAAATAATTCACTAAACTTGTGAATAATTTGTTCGTTAATTTGTTTAACAGGGTAAGAAAATGTTTTTTTTAAGTTGGGCCTGATGCCTTGCACCGTTCATACAGTTGCATGCAGTTTGTTATGTAATTCAGTATTTTACCTCAGTATCGGCCAATTCTAAATCTCAGATAAAGAAATAAAAAATTGTGGATCGGAGCATCCTAGTAGGAATAGTATGTAGATACAGAATTTTTGAATGTGTAAATTATAGGAACAAAAGCTTATTGTTCAGACTGCTTTCTGAATGGTTTCTGTCATGAGACCTGTTAGACATGTGGCTATTAAGAACATTTTTCTGGGTTGCTGTGGAAGAACATCTATCATTTGTTTATTATATAAAAAAATACCAGAAAAGTTAAAAAGTTGAAAAATCCTTAACTAGTGTACATGATTAATTATGATTATGGTAGAATTAATGGTTACCTTGTGTTCTGCAGTCAATGTTTTCAAACAAAAGTACTTCACTTTATGCCTTCTTACAGAATTTATACAGTCTTAAAGAATCTTTTATTAAAATGTATGTACTGTGTGTACTGACCAATATATCAGTTATCGGATTGTAATGTTGAAGAATTATCGGTTATTATTATCGGCCAAAATGTACACATCGGTGCATGGCAGACAGACGGACAGATAGACGGACAGAGAGACAGATAAAGATAGATTTTCCAAGTTTAAATAACTTAGTTCTGCCTAACTGTGTCATGACCCATGGGATTTCACAGAAGAATATAAAGACTTTTATAAAGTGCATATAGATCTAGATTTTCAACCACATGAAAATGGTTTGAGGAAAGGGCTCAGTTAAGAACAAACACCCCACATATCAGGTTTTGCCCAGATGGTGCACACATGTTAAAAATCCCTTTTAAGTTATCCATAATACCTAGACAAACTTTAGAAATTATAGCACATACCACGGAACAAGCCAACTCGTCGATCTGTATGCTGGGTTACAATAACAACCCTCAGCAATAAAGCAAAACAAATCTTGGGTCCGTCTGTTTAATGAAACTACATTTGACACACAAACACCTTCAACATGTTACCAAGATCCAGACTCACAAAGCTTAGAACAGGCTCAAATGTTTTTAATAGTCATTCATGTCTAATTTATTACTCACTTGAATCTGCCTTGGCAATGTTGGCACTGGTCCCCAACCCATCCACGATCACAGACACAGGATCCGTTCACACACCTGCCAGACAGACAGCTCTTCTCGCAGGGTTTAGATGGAGATCCTTCCGACAACAGCACCAGGCAGAACATCACACACAGCCATAAATACGTGTGCATGCCCTGCAGTCTCTGCCTGACCAGAAAAGGCTTCAGGATGGGCATCCTCTTCCCAGCATCCATGACTTTGCTGCTGTTAGACTGGGTATCAATATCCTTGGGCCTTTCTTCCCAATCTGGTGCCCAGACTGTTTCAATTATAACAGCAAGGAGGATCCATTCACAAATACAACGAATATTCCTTAAATATACGAGATCTTAGCTTTTTCCCAAAAATCTAAGCAATCACTTCAGGGAAAAACCCCAGATGAGAATGTGATGTGATAAAATCAGCACAAACACAAGCATGTTAAATCATATGTCTCGCCTCATTGTGTTTATGAACAAGGGCAGGAATTTCCTACGTTACCTCCTGCGGTACAGGGCTGGAAAATAATCCCCCATGACATTGAAAAAAATATTTCCCCCCAAATCTAACTCATGCGATGGGATATTTCAAAGCATCATATTATTCAACGGTCTTATTCTGTTTCCACAGACCCTCCGCAGCCATTTTAAAGCGTAAACATTGAGCAGGCTGGACAAATACACTGCTGGTTCGCTTTAAATCCTTTAAACCTTCAGCTTTTTCTTAGTTAAACGTTCATGAGCTACACATAAACCGCTAAACGGACCAGGAAGCGGAGATGTTTTGAGAGAAGAACGCATCCTTTAAAACCGTATCAGTCAGTACTATGGATGTTGTTTCTGCTGTTGTCCGTTGCGCTGAGGGATTTGGAAAACCTGAGCAACTATCCTCTATGAGCATATTTTCCCCTTTTTCAAGCTCGATGTGTTATACTCCTTGTCAACCGCTTCGCGCCCCGGGATAGGTGTACTTCTTTTTCGTCCGGATGTGTTGAAAAATCCTTATTGTATGAATCTGGCCCCGTAGATCAACGTTTAAGCGTCCACAGTACGAGCTACTCGCGCTGGCTGCTCCTCAGGTTGGAGCAAACTCAATACGGAGATGTCCGCGCATGCTCAGAAGTAAGAGCGCACATTTAAAGAGACAGTGGTCAGTGTGCGCGTCCCCGGACTTTCCGTTGCAGTAGGATAGGACCTTTTTTATGTGGAAATTATTTCGTGTATGGGAACAATGGAGTTGTTTCCTTTGTTTGTATGTTTTTTAAACTCTTTGAAAGTAGTATTTGTGCTGCTTTGTGAAACATTGACTTGCGCATTTGAATGCGCCGTTATTTTTACGTTTATGGATTTGGCGGACACTTTTATTCGAAGTGACTTACGGTTAATTCACTTAATCATTCGCATACGATATATATAATAAACACAAAAAATTATTTTAAAAAGTTAAAGCTATATCTAGCTAATAACATTCAGCTAGTGGCAAGCACTTCAAAATCATAGAAGAGAAATAGTCTATTTTACATAGAATTATGCAAGAACAGACCATCATGAAACATTTACATTTTACATTTTAGGCATTTGGCAGACGCTTTTATCCAAAGCGACTTACATTGCTTTATCCTATACATTTTACATAGGTATTTGCAATCCCCTGGGAACGAACCCACAACCTTAGTTCTCTAAGCTCTTACCACTGAGCTACAGGAAAGAAACAATAATGCATATTACGTTTAATTGCATCAATAAAATATATGATAACTGAAAAACACAATTGTTGTCAATTATCCGTCTTACTCCACAACATCCTCAGTGATTGACTATCAACCATCCCAAATTTGAACTCTGCCCCTCTTTTTAGTGCTTTTGTGAATCTCAGTATATGATACACTGTGTTGCCCACTCTGTAGGACTAAACAGTAACCAGAGAACTGCATGATGGCATACATTGTGTTCCCTGCTGCTCTTTCTGTGCCACTCTTTTATTTGTATCACCAGAAACATATGGCGTTGTTTTCTTGCTATAATGTGGAGCATGGGTGTGTCTCCTGCAGTATAATCAAAAGACAGACCAACAAAGGGCCAAATATGGAGAGCATATAAAAATGTCTTATGATCTGACCAATCATCATGTTACATACAGTAGATAGATATACTTTGAAGAGTGTTTCAAGGTGTTATATAATTAACAATTCAATCATTTAAATACAAGGTCACATTAAATATAGTGTACTGCATTATATTATATTTAATTAAGTAATCTTATATTACTTTACAGTGAATTATATTATAGATATAATAAAACAAACACAGAGAACATAGGTTAAAATGACTAAATGCAATTGTATCCTTGCCTTTGGAAGCAGACTTAAAGAGTTTTTTAAGCTTTACATTTGCATAAGTCGCACAGGCTATATGAACATACCTGTCTCATTTAGAGCAGCCATTCTTTCACGTCCCACCAGGGAACATGACACTTTCTCTTAAGACCTTAAGCATAGGAATGAAAGAATAAGAGCCTCGGGCTATAAAGAGAGATTCAGTAAAATGCAGAATAAGTGCACTTGCATGCCCCTGCCTGTCACAAAGCACATGTGCCATAACTAAAGGTCTACAGTGCCCCCAGATGGTAAACACTTAACAGCATAGTTTTGCTGCAGCTTTGTAGAGCTCCTGAAGAAGGATGCATGAAACTGGCACTTGCATGATGTAATGTACTTCAAAAAACGTAAGCTGAAGGTAAAGAATTAGTTTATCCATGGCAGTAAACATGTCTGTATTACTTCTTCTTTCTAATGTAAATAAATGTAATGCAATCAAGGGTGGAGGTAAGGTTTATATTTCAGAGATTTCCAGTGAATATCGTTGTTCATAATGCCTTTAATGTATAGGTGGACACACCGTCTGAAAGCACAGAAGACAAATTTGATATTAATCCCTGACTAAAAGGGATTTACAGATGATTGAATGCCTAAAACACTCTGATAAACCTGATTAATCTCAGCCAGAGTTTATAATGTCATTCTATGGTGTACAATGCCCTGAATATATCTCTTATTTTTGGCATACACTTAATCGTGTTATGGAATATTGCGGGTCTGCAGTTTATTAAGGAAAAAAGAACGAAAAATATGAGAAATCTTTAAGCAACTTGGAAAGTGTAAACTGTGACATTTTATTTAAAGAAATTAACATAATGTTACGAGTAGTTTACAAAGCAAAATGTCTTCTTATTACATACCTTGAGGTTACTACTGCTTCTATAAAATGTATGTGTCAGGTATTTACAGTACTTTTAATCAAATTATACAAAGTAAGATGCAGAACAGAGAGCATTTCTTATGCTGGAAACAAAAAAAACTGCAGGACATAGATATATATTAGCAAACCAAAATAGCTGTAGAAAATAGCAGACTGACAAGATTGCAAAGGTATTGATAGATCCAACTTGATATGACAACAAGTCCTGTTCAGTAGTTCTTGCACTAGGTGTCACTAGATCGCTTTTAGACTTTCTCCCTTGGCTCAAGTTCATTCTTCTTATCAACCACTTGACATATACAGAGATGGAGGGAAGGAAAAGCAGCCAGGAGACAAAGTGAAGATATAATAAAGAGCAGAATTTGTACAACTGATATAATTAGAAAAAATTAAGCGGGGGTTATTATGCTAGCGATCTTGTAATGTTAAACTTGGAAATAAAATGTATCTTGTGAAGACACAACAGAACACAACATAAGATTAAGCTAGAACCAGAATAATACAAAATGCCAAAATGAATGATTATATAATAAAAAAAATCTATGTAATCAACTACAACTGAATATTACTCTAATAAAGCACACAGAGGATGCTTTTAGGAAGCTCAGGTGCATAATACAGTTATAATAAAGTAGCTCAAGCCTCAATGTAAAAAAGGCAGTGTCCGAAAAAGAGTGAAATAATCTCATTTCAGCAATACTTCTGAGGTGAAGTAAGATGATTTCACAGTGGACATCGCATTGTTTGTCACTCACAACCTATAAGCACCTTTCAATACTTTGTTCTCCAGCCACATCCTTAGATTTGGAGTTTATCACTCGAGTTTTATTTTTTTGGCATTCGACTCGTCCTCTGGTGATACTGGGCAGGGCTTCAAAACTTGAGAGATTTCTGCGAACGTCCAGTGATCCTCCCTTAGCGCATCCTCCAAGCTGAAGCCCTCCTGCTTGATCCGGGTCAATTCCTTTAAGTGAGCGCAAGATGACAACGCTGCAGAAGAATGGGTGTAACTTGAATTAGACATGCCAAACAGATGAGATGTTACTGAGACTGTATTCAAATAAATATTTTTAGATTCCTACCTTTTCCAAGATCATCAACCAGACTTCTGACATGACATCCACTTCCACTCTCAAGTTCTGAATGTACAATGTAAATGTGTCAATAAGCACTTTACCACTGTTAAGTACCTGAACGAATATAACTGTGTTAACATTGTGGTCATGATAAAAAAATCTTTGCCTAAATATAGAAATGAGAAACCTAATGTGAATAGTGGCGGGCTGAAGTCTTGTAAAGAGAGACGGTAGACTCTCACTGGACGTGCAGGTTTAGGCTCGACCTCCTGACCTTGCTTCATCAAGTCGGCCATGCGCTTGCCGTTCCTTTTTAGGGCAGAGTATCTTCAAAAGGCAAACATTTCTATGACTTAAGGAAATAGACACATCTAAAGCTCTTGTTCTTTATCAAATGAAATGGTCAGACTCACAGCGGTGGAACCTGCATAATTTCACCAGTAAACTCCTTCAACTTCTCCTCCAAAGCTTCTTTTGTGATGTGATCTGAAAAATTCAACAATTTCAAGCCCTAATCCTGATAAGTGCGGCTAAAAAAATGACAATTCTCACCATATTTCTTCTCTTCAACGACATTTCCCTTGACGTCAAGAGTATCGGTTGCTGTCCCTAGCTCTGCAACAGCAGTGTATTTCTGTAAAAACACCACACGATGCAAAATTATGCAAGTAAAAACGGAAATGACAAATGGAGAAAGATTAACTTTTGACCCAGGAAATGTTTACCTTTGGTCCTTTGAGCAATGAGGTAAGCATCTTTGTTCCTTCACCAATTCCAATCACTTAAACAAATCATGTATTTTCTGTCCAACATGTATCAACTTGTAAAATCTTGATCTAGTCTTTCATATGTGATCTTAACCATCTCATAGTATCAAGCTAATGTTTGCATCTTTCACATTAAAAGAAAACATTTACCAAGTACACCAGATGAATTGCTGTCCAGAGTGCCGCCATGGCCGATTCTAACTTGTTTTTTTCTTTTACGTGAGTTAGGATTTGCAACACCAGCCTCTGTGCAAGAATAAACAAGTTAAACAATAAAAAACATTCTGACACTAAATCAAACTTCATCTTGTGATCAGATGGTCAATGCAGTGCCCTGACTATACCAATTCTGCATTCTACACGAAATATGAGTTTCTTATGTGAAAATTGCACGTGAACGCCTTCTTCCCACTGGTAAACACGACATCAGAGGGTGTTTGTACGCAATGTTTACATAGGAAACTATGTCCGATCATTCCGAGTAGAAATGTGAGGGCAGTATCCTTTAACATGCGCATAACAGAATATCCGCTATTTTACTCCACGTACATTTGTAATCACATCGAAGCGGGGAAAAGAAATGAAAACTCATTCACCCCTTAAAAGCTTCTTCTTCAGCCTGCCTAAGACCTCTGCCGAGGTTTGGCCCCGTTTCTTATAAACGGCAAATAAACCATGCAAAGACTGTAGTTGGGCTAATGTTGTGTTTGGTACTTCTATCGTATCAGCCATGCTTGACGCTTTTACTGCGCAGTATGATGACGTCTTTCACTGCCACTAGACGTTTTGACGGGCTACTCGCTGCAGAGCAAATGGGTGGAGCTTATATGTAGCTCCTCCTCGCTGGACGTCTAACGTCCGCCCATTTGCTCTGCAGCGAGCACCACATGGACGTTTTTGGCCCTGACCACACGGGGGTTCGAGACAACTCGAATATTTCCCAGCTCAATGTAGGATAGGTCGCTGGAAATTTGACCTCTGAACTCAGAGCAAATTAAGTCGCAATTCAATGTATCTAGGATGTTAGTGTATGTTTATGTTTAGATTAGATTCAACTTTATTGTCATTACACATATACAAGTACAGTGTAACGAAATGTAGTTTAGGTCTAACCGGAAGTGCAATTAGCAAGTGCAGGATATACAGTGTGATGTTTATGATGGCAATATCTACCCATTAATTGTATTTTTTTAGGTTCATGTGTTCCTATGTGATACTAGGAATTATTGTACTAATGTTGCATTCATAGCATACATATAAAATTACCTTGTCTTTTAAATTTAGAAGTGTCAATGCTGTTTTTAATAATTAGAAAAATTTGCCTGTTATTAGTTGTGACCCTTGACCACAAAACATTTTAAGTAATAGCCAAAATACATTGTGTCGGCCAAAAATGAATAGGATGTAAATTAAATATGATATTTCATTGAAGATATTTTGTATTTTTTTGCAGTAAATATATCAAAACTTAATTCTAACCTATCATAACAAACCGTACATCAATAGAAAGCTTATTTATTCAGCTTTAAGATGCTGTAAAAACCTAAATTTAAAAAAATGGAGCCTTAGAACTGGTTGTGTATATTTTGTAGTAATTTTGAGTTCTGAAGTTTTGTTTTTCTATAAAGCTTGTGAATATAGCAGGCAACTATTGTACTTTAGCTGCGATAAAATACATGGAATACAAAAACTCAAACAGATTGCAAGATATATTTATTAGTGAACCAAAATTGCTGTTTTTATAAGTATATTATAATAAAAAAAAACTAACATTATATTTGAGTTCATAAAATTAAATATTTACATAACAGTACCAACTGGTGTTTTGTCACCAAAATAACAGTGCAATTTAGCCATAATCTGTTTAAAGAAAAAATATAATTATTTATTTCCCTTGGCACTATGGGGACTACAACCAAATTGTTACTGTATCGAAACAATAATGTGAAATCTTTAAGATACTTCAGTGGCTTTGATCCCAATCACTAAAACTTCTCTAATATACACTGCACAAAATCCACCAATTTCAAAAAAATGTCACCAGCTTTCCTATCCTCACAAGTCCCGTATATGGTTATACAGAAAGATGCACGGCAGTAGTAAGGAAAGCCAGATCAAATCAGAGTGGACCAGTCAGTTTCCTACAATTCTCTACATGAGAATAGTTTGTCACACAGGGACCTTTAGCATGCCTATTCGCTGCTTTGCTTTTCATCATCACCCTTAGATTTAGATGGGGTGTGTTTATCTTTTGGTTTTGCTTTCTTTGCATTCGTCTGTTTCTCTGGTGGCTCTGGGCAAGGCTGCAAAGCCTGAGAGACATGTGCCAACATCCAGCGATCCTCCCGCAATGCATGTTCCTCTAAGGTGAACTGACCCTGCTTGGTCCGGGTCAGTTCCTTTATGTGAGCACAAGATGATAGCGCTGCAGGCAAAGTGGTATAATTTAGATTACACATTCCAAATAGATGAGATGTTTAAGATGGTTCTTAGAATGTTTGTACAGAATATTTTTACCTTTTCCAAGATCATCGATCAGACTTCTGACATAAAACCCACCTCCACACTCCACATCTGTAAATGTATAAAAGATTATTTATACACATGATACGTTTACCATGTACGCTGTTAGTCTCATGCCTAAAATATATATAGCATAAATTAGTAACCTAATGTGAATAGTGGCGGGCTGAAGTCTTGTAAGGAGAGGCTGTAGACTGTCACTGGACGTGCAGGTTTAGCCTCGACCTCCTGACCCTGCTTCAGCAGGACAGACATGCGCTTGCCATCCTTTTTCAGCGCCGAGTATCTTCAGATTCAAATATCAAACATTTCTGTCGTAAAGGAAATGCTTTTTGACAGGTATGAAGTGTGTGTATATCCAATGCAATGGCCAGACTCACAGAGGTGGAACCTGCATAATTTCACCAGTATAATCCTTCAACTTCTCCTCCAAAGTTTCTTTTGTGATGTGATCTGAAAAGCAAAGAAGACTTTCCAAGCACAAATTTTTAAAGACTAACTTCTGTGAGATTTCCATTCCTGTATCATGATGGCGGCAAAGATTACGATGCTCACCAAAATTCTTCTCTTCGACAACATTTCCTGTGACGTCAAGAGAATCGGTTGCTTTGCCTAACTCTGCAACAGCTGTGTATTTCTTCAAAAAAGATGACACGGTTCAGCATCATGCCAATGAACAATAGGGAAAGGATAAAGTGTAGCCCAGGAAACGCTTACTTTTGATCCTGCCAGCATTGTGGTAAGCATCTTTGTTCCATCACCAATACCGACCACTGTGAAAACAAAATAATGTTTGTATTCTTCCCAACGTGTAACAGCTTGATCTAGCCTTCGATAGGTATGATATCCATTGTTTGTATACTATTTCAAATTGAAAAAAATCATTTACCAAGTACTCCAGATGCATTGCTGTCCAGTGTACCTCCATGGCCAATCTTCAGAGCTTGTTTCTTCCGTTTACGAGGGTTTGGATTTGCAACACCAGCCTCTGTGCAAAAACAATCATGTTAAACAATTAAGCATTCTGACACCAAATACGATTTAATCTCGTGATCAAATGTCCAATAGGGGCGTGACAACATCCGGGGCTCATAACAGAAATATACAGCGAACCGCTACTTTACTGCACGAAGTAGTTGACTTAACGTTACCTGAGTGGGGACAACACTGAAGCGTTAAATTTAGGCTTGAAAATAAATGAAAACGTTACCTTTTAAAAGCGCCATCTTCAGCGCGTTTAGCACATCTGCCGAGGTGGGCCCCTGTTTCTTATAAATAGCAAATATACCATGCAAAGACTGGAGTTTGGATAATGAACAGTTTGATACCGTTGTCACACCTGCCATGCTTGACGCTTTACGGGCGCGGAATGATGACGTCGTTCAAAGCTGGATTAGTAGTTTTTGCTAGGATGACCAATGCTGCGTGTTTGTGGTGTGTAGCGCGTGCTTAGTGAGTATGCATTTGAGCACGAAAGCTTAAAATAAAAAAAATATTAAAACAAAGCACACATTTTTAAAGTCGTAAGTTTACAAAGGATGTTTAATATGTACTTCCACAAGATGGCAATATATACCCATCAATTGTAAGTTTATGAGATGACTATTATGTTTGCGCCTCATGTAATGTCAATCATTTTTAAAATGTAGAGTTTGGCTCCTAATAAGAATAACTGTACTACCATTGGTTTATATTATACATGTAGTATACATAAAAGAGTATTTGTGCATTTATTTAGTTATTTACTTGTTTGTCTATTTTTTTTATTTTTATTTCATCCAGTCCTAATTTAGGCTTTTGATACAGAAGTTTTTATCACACGGGCGAAGGTACACTTGTTATGTAAAAAAAACAATATATAGGTGTTAATAATATAGAAAGCAGCAGAAAAAACAGCCATACACACTCATTTTCAGCAGGGTTGGCTGATTCAACAGAACAAACGTTACTGCAACTGTAGCCACCAACCGTAGTCTATCATGCGTTTACCGAGTACGGGCACGCCCATTGTAAAAGCCTCGCTCCCGTTATTCTCTCGCTCTTTGTAGTAATAACTGTAAAGCGTGCCAATTGCCGGGTTATGTCGCTTCTTATTGGACGAGATCTCGCGTATTTTCTATTCATTTAAAGTCGGGAGCATGTTGGATTGAAAGGTTGATTTCTGACCATCACCGTTATTTCAGAAGGAAATCCACGCCTTTACATTCCGCAACATGTCAACAAGAGGTAACCAGATATTCTTTGCAGATTGAAGTGACATTTGATTAAGTGACGGTCTCAAACGCGCGTGTCCTGCCGTGAACGTTGCATGTAAAAAATGAATCTGTCTTTGAGCTTGACGTGATGATACTCCTATCAACACGTGTCTTAATTTAATTGATTTAGGATAAAACTGGCTATAAATAAACCCTTGCACGCGCTTTGACTCAGACCAATAGTAATATTAATAGCCTACTGTATAATACAAGATAAGCCTACGTATTTTCCTTATAATAATGAGTTATAGTATTATACAGTGGGCTATTAATAGTGCTTTTTAGGGAGATTTAGGCAAAGTTTACGAAGCAAGATTTGCAAAATTGTTTCTGTCAAAATGTGTTATAATTTATGTTATATACTAATGGCATGTATTCAGTGTGCTCATGTCACGTAGCCTGAATGCATAATCGATGTAATGAAATTGCTTAAAAAATAAATTGGTACCCCTATTAAATTATTTTTCTCTATGGACTGTTAAAAAAAGCCAATGATGCTTGTTGTATTATGCATTTCGTTCCATTAGAATGCTTTTCCTATCGTATTAGTGTTAAAGGAGATGTGACGCCCACTGGACGTTTCTTCTTGTTGTTCTTGCTTTGACGGCTCTAAAGCATTCTGGACTTTAGTTACGGACTTCACCACAACCACTGGATCTGATGTGTGGTAGAGAGGCTATTTAAAGAATCAGGCTGTTGCTGCCATGCCCCACAACATGCTGGCCCAGAAATGATTCTTAAAAAATGCTTGAATACAATATTGTTCTAGTATATTTCCAATATACAATATTTCCTAGTATTATTGGAAAATATGGTAATTTATAAATATTTTAGAAATAAAATTGGGACGCAACCCTGAAGCAGGGTCCAGTAAGTTCAGATGAGGCAAACGTGGATACAAAGAATCTGTCTAGTCACAAAGTATGGTGCAACCAAATGGCAAAACTTTCATTACTTTCGTTACTTGCATTCCAGGAATTTCATAAGATCCGATTTCACTTTGTCTAGAAGTGTGTTTAACTTTCTAGTTTGTAGTTTCCTGTAAGATTTAACACCTGTTTTTCCATACCATCTTTGCACAACCCCTTTGCCGCAAGAACTTAATTTAGGGTTCATTTCTACCTTTGCACTTGAAGTCACTGAGCCTATTAATGACTGGGGTCAATGCCAGTCAGTCACAGCATAAGACATGCATCACAAACTTTGAAATATTCACAAGAGCAAACAAATCGGTGCTGGTCAGCCGCTTGCTTTTTTCAGGCCATGACTCTCTATGGTTCCACTCCACGGTTTATCCCCCTCTCTATCACTATTGCCCGAACCCTAGATTATCGTCGGGCCCTAGGGAGGCTCAGTTTGGCTGTCAGCTGGAATCAGTGTGAGATTCTGAAAAGTAAACCGTTCCTAAAAACATACAGAGAGAGAAGTATGACCTCTGGCTTGATTTTCTTCAGGCTTTAGGTGGAGCACTGATACCACTGTTTTCTTTCTCAACAACTCTCACTTAAATTTCACAGGAAAGACTTCTCTCCATTGCTATCAAAATGAGATTTCCCGCACATTCCATCCGTAATGGAAAAAAACGGAATATTTAATGTATTTCAAAAAATGATTGAGATGCTACATTGTGACTTTAAGTGTGTTATGGGTTGAATGGTCTATCACTCTCTCAATTCAGGTCATCACGGCTGTTTTAAGATGCATCTCTTATCATCGCTTTAAGTGTCTGTCTCTGATAGGACAGTCGTCTGTGATGGGTTGAGCAGGATGCAGGCCAGAGGGCATTAAGTTTTGTTGCCATGGAGCCGTCTTTGTTTGACATCCGAGACACGGAAACACCATCATTTCACTTCAGCAGCGTGACGCATCCTAATTCTTGCTGCCTATCTCTTGGCTAAGCTTTTCTTTGTGTCCTGCTTAGTCACAAGTATATTGTAAGAGTTGCAATTTTAAATCATATGACTCATTCTTTCATGAAGCTAAATGATTGGATGTTGCAAACGTTTATAAAAGGATGTGATATTTAGTTTTATTTGTAGTGTGTAGAAGATGCAACATTAACCTCTGCTTTGTGTGGGCTTGCTGGTGCTGCCACAGTTAGGCTGACCAGGGGAAGTGGAGCATGCTTGCTGATCGCTGGATGTTTCAGCTTCATGAAAGCCACAGGGCTCTAACTGTTGTCCCAGGCTTAATTAAGCTTGATGCCACTAGGAAGCAGCCCCTCTCCCTCTCGGTGTTCCACAAACCGCTTGCAGCCAGTAGAATGCGGACCCACAGCATTCCTATAACTAGGATGTCACTTTGGGAAGATGAGATTAAACATGATTTCTAAAGTTAAAGTCTTTAATTTATTCTTCACAAGCAGCACCTTAAAAAGCAAAACTGTTCAAACAGGTTTTCCTTTTACCCATCTTCTTCTAGAGTCACAGCCTCTCACACGTTTGTATATTCTGTATTGCGTTGCTGGCCCACTTGAACAGAGATTTTAAAAGCAGTTTCTGAATCAGCATTTGCATAGCTTGCTTGCTGCTGTCTCTGCACATTAAGTTGAGATAGTTAAAGATGTATTCTAACATCCCAAAATGAACCTGGGTAGGAGCTTTTAGGATTTAGTTATGGGCTTTGAGAGGAGAGAGAGGAAAGTCCCGGATGCTGAGTTGGTTTTGTAGATATGAAGAAATCACAACAACCAAATATAAAGCCCTGCTGAAAAAAACAATAGAAACCCAACAGAAACCATTAAAGAAATTCTAATGGTTTCCATTAGAATACCATTATGAACCCTTATCTGTTTCATTATAGCCATTGCCAAATTCCTTTCAGGAGTGTGTTTTGGGCATTATTTCAATAGCATTTAACATCCTGCACCAATATTATCCATCACATACTAGTAGAACCATTACAGTTTCCATTAAAACCAACACAAATCATTTTAAAACCATTGTAACTTCCTGCTGAAAACAAACAATAGAAAACACTAAAGAAGTTGTAAAGAAGTCTAAATGGTTGTAATGGGACTTGTATTGGTTTTAATGGAAACTATTATGGTGTCTACTGGTGTGTGATGTATTCTATTTGTGGGATGTTAAATAGTATACTATTGGAATAATGCCCAAAACACACTACAAAAAGGAATTATGTAATGGTTTGAATGGAAAAGCTGTTGTGTTGATATATTTATGCAAACCATTAGAATTTTTGTAATGGTTTCTTTTAGGTTTCTAGTTTTTTTTTAACTGGGATATGGTTTCCCTGCTGAAAAAAAACATAGAAACCCTTAAGGAAGTTGAAATGGTTTTATATGGATTTGTATTGGTTTTAATGGAAACTGTATTGACTCTGTACCATTATGTACCAATTAATAGCGGTTTCCATTAAAACCATTACAAAATTCCAGGGATGTGCCCTACGTTTTCAAGAGTAAATCAAACCTTAGTCATCTTCTCAGACTCTTTGGATTCATGCATGACAGATTTGGCACTCTGCATCTATTCTAGCTCTCATTGTCCCTCTGGATTGGTGAGATTACGATTCGGCATTGCTTATTGTTTTTTGGAGATCCTGTATGAAATCACATCTGTGGATCGGCTCCTACTGAAACAATGGCAGGAGCTGGAAAGTAGCCAGGGACATGAAAGTTAGAAACCTTTCCATCTCTGTGTAGTGGGTTTTGTTAAAGATGTTTTCCACACTATAGCCTGTTCTCATATGATAACCTCCGCTTGAACTAGGCCTCATTTGTAGTGTACTGTACTGAACAAACACTTAAAGCCCTTTAAATACCACCACGAGAGGTCTATAACATGTAAACAGATGGAGAGATAGTAAAAAATGAAGAACATTTTTGGGTGCATAAACTGTTAAAAATGTAAAAGCGTAACCAAAAGTCACAGATCAGACTGAAAATCTAGAGATTCAAAATCAAATCCAAAAAACAGGTTGAAAATGTAAATATTTGAAAGAAACATGCTGGCCATGTGCAAGATTCTGCAATTCAGTTCTTAAGTGACTAATACATTTGTGTTGTTGACTATGAAGTGTACGAGACGTTTCTTTGAGCAATATGAAATGTCATTAAAACAGAAAGGCACCAATTGCCAAAAACTCATCATCATTTTTCTATAGTTTACCAGTCATGTCTTCTACTTATTATATACTAATTTACAATGAAGGAATATGTCTCAGATTTTCGAAACCATACAGTACACATTCTATATGTTTATATAGACCTATAGTGTATATACTGTATATGTATCCCTTGTAGGTGTGTGAGCACCAGATGGAGCCCATCACTCTGATTCCAGCTGACCACACACTCCTGTGCTCCCTATTCCCCGTAGGCTGCTGATTCTGTGCTTCTGTGCTAAAAAATTGCCATCCGGACTAATGTTTCATCTGCGCTCAGCTCCAGAGCCACTCAAGACCCTACAGAATAAATTCTCGGCTTCATTTTAAACTTTATCTCAGAGTTATTTGCTGAAATGTATCAGGCCACGTTCTCCTGAGGTCTGGTTCATATCAAAGCCGGTCTGCCTTGATAATGCTATAACTTATCTCGAACAGAAGTCCAGCTGCAGGCCTGTGGGGAAAACAGGCACTGATATAACTGGCTGTCAGCCGAATAATTGTCCCAATTATTATTGTATTATTGTAGATGATGTGGCTAAAAGTAAACTGAGATATCCCATTTAAAACACAGCATTATGAGTTACAAAAAAATTGCATTTGATCTCTCTTGCTCTACAGTATGGTCCTCTCGGTACTTTAAATTATAATTATTATTTATTAAATCTGTACAGTAGTTTCTGATTGGTTAAAAGATGAATAAACAAGCTTTTTATTGATGTATAGGTTGTTAGATACAGACCATGCGAGATACAACCATTTAAAACTCTGGAATCTGAGGTTTGCCAAAAAATCTAAATATTGCGAAAATTGCCTTCGAAGTTGTCAGAGGCACTGTAGCAGGCCATCCACTCACAAAAATAAAGTTTTGATATATTTATGGTAAGAAATACAAAATATGGGGATGGACCATGATCCTTACTTAATATCCTAACAATTTTTGGCATAAAAGAAACATTTATAATTTTGACCCTTACAATGTATTTTGGTCTCTTACTAAAAATGTTCCTGTGCTACTTAAGACTGGTTTTGTGATCAATGTTCACATTTATGCATGTATGGAGTTTGTCTAGCATCCTTGTCCAAACTGAAAACAACCTCTGATTAGACTGTCAGGATCTTGTAATCTGTAGCAACATTATGTAAGCAATATTCCAAAAGTGGGTTTGTGGGTCATCCGTGCAATGTGATGGCGGTCCGAATGCTTATTGCTGCATCCCAGACCACCTTCAGTGAGAGCAGCAACAATTACATAAATTATATCTTAGTAGGACACAGTTTCATTAATAACAGCTCTGCAGACGGTGACTCACAGGCACATGATGTTCTAATAGGATCGGAGAGAACTGAAATCAAGCATCAGTTTTGTTCCCAGGGCTTATGTCAGTCTCCCGTTTACCCAACATTTTGTAAACCCATAGGGCTTTTTAAATCCCAACTGATGCTTGGGGATCATTCGATGCCCAATTCTGGAGATTTGGAGCATTTGAGTTTTTTGTTTGTTTGCTTGCTGCGTCTGAATTTGTTATGTTAAAGCTCCCCAGTCTAGCCTGAATACATCGAACACCATGAGACTTATCTGCATGATGCAAAGTGACATGGTACTATCAGGGCGTTCTGATTGGAAGTTAGAATTACGTCAGTGAGAGAAGTCATGAATATTACTCCGGATACTCTTCTTTCATTTGGGTTAGTTTTATGATATAACGATTTCAAAATATGAATATGACAATTTACACTGTTAATATTAAATGTCAATTTACTATTATATTTTATTTAATATTAACGGGATATTTGACCCAAAAATTCTGTCACAGCTTACTCACCCTCATGTCATTACAAAACTTTCTTTCTTCCTCAGAACACAAAAGAAGATATTTTGAATAATGTCGTTAACCGGGTCCCATTGAGTTGCATTGGTTTTATACTATAGAAGTGAATGGGTGACGGAACATTCTTCAAAATACTGTATCTTCTTTCTTGTTCTGCGGAAGACATATAGTCATACAGGTTTGAAATTTCAAGAGGGTGAGTAAATGATGACACATTTTCAGTTTTGGGTGAACTATTCCGAAATTAAATACAAAATTACATTTAATATTAAAGTTTGTAAAAAGTTTTTTCTAAGCAAAATCTGCCTATCTTTGTAAACTCAGTTAGCCATGTCAGCTGTTATGCTTATAATACTGAAAGGAGGACATGATTACAGTTATAATAGTGCTGTGCATGTGACAAGGCCATTGCCAATGGCTACCTGACATGGTTTTAAAGCTGCATCTAACAGTATCTTTGGGTTGCCAGCTGCAGCTGGGTTGCTCTTCTGTGTCACATTTTTCTTACAGTATGTCCTGTGTATGTCATCTTTAAAATTTAATTAATACTGCTATTTGAAACTATGTACTACAGTAAGTACGGCATTCGATTATGAATGTCAGTGTAAGAGTTATCAACATTCATCAAAATTCTTCTACACTGTGTCTTAACAAGGCAAATATACATTTATGCATTTGCAAGTCATTTTTTTCAAATGCCATTTAAAGTATATTCAATGTTCAACACAGACATGGAAAAAATTAAGAGTCCAACCCAGTTTTGACTTCAGACAGCATTCCTGCATGTATTGTGGCAATTCCAGTCATTATCTGTTGAATTTCAACAGAGACAAACCTTAGGAGTGACATAGTCACCCAACAGACCTGTGTAAGGCTGGGACAATGTTGTCAAAAATTGATAAGATAAAGATAAGACAAAAAGTTGATTATTGAAATCGAAAGTTGAAATTATGATTTTACTTAAAGGAGCAATGTAGAGATTGTATCGGCATCTAGTGGTGAGGTTGTGAATTGCAACCAACAGCTCAGTCCACTCCCCCCTCCGTTTAGAAGTACTACGTCTAGAGAAGTTTGTCCAACTAGGGCTACTGTAGAAACAACATGGCGAATTCCATGGTGTATGTAGATAGAAATAGCTCATTCTAAGGTAGTAAAAACATAACACCTCATTATGTAAACTCTTTATACACCCCTCAAGATATAGTAATGTATATTATATTGCGTTTAATTCCAAATCTTCCTCTACAACAATTAAGCACCTGACCTTTAAAAACGTACCTAGAAATGGTACATTTAGTAAAACTGAAAATAATTTTGGTGTGGTCTCAATTGTTTTTTCTGCAGCTGTAAATTCGATCTATTCATGTGTTCGACATAAGCAGGATATGATACAATGTATGAAACAAAAAAGACAAGCCATATAAGACACATATCATGTTTTTACTCATGTGCCCCGCCCACATATCATTGGCCCTGAATATCTGATTGGTTGTGACCAATTTATGTGGCATAAGATTTTCACATTCAGTACGGAAAAACTGCTTATCTGAAAACTTGTCGAACTGCACCTGGTCATTTTTGTTTTAGTCTTGCTTGCACCTTGTTCTCCCTTGAGACATCTGTGCTATTTGCTCCGGTGGGTCTTTGAAGGGACTCGGGGGTTACAGTTTTGATTCTGATGTTGGGTGAAGATCTAAGGGTTATCTGAACAAATCAACAACAACCCCACACCATTTCCGAGAAGCCTCTGTGTGAATGCACGGTAGACTGTAAATGCCAGGGATATAACTCAAACCAGCCTCACCTAAAATACAGAAAGAAAAAGAAAAAAACTCCCCTTAACTGGAAGGGATTACGACATTAAGAAAGAATTTTCCCAACATCCCAACATTTCCTCAACTCCAAAGTAAGTGAGCATTGACAAAACAGTAGTTTCAAACTTAAGGCTGGAGGTTTGTAGAAGTGTAACTGTTTTTGTGCAGAGATGGGAAGCTCTTTTCGTTCCTTCAATATCAAGAGCAGATGTGGCAGTGTATCCAGATACAGTGTCTTGACAGCAGATTATTGAATATTAAATGTCACCTTCATTGCTGCTGTAGAGAATGCATCTGTTTCTTGGTGTGCTCTGTATGTGTGAGAATCAAAGCAGGGATGCAGTCAATAAATCTTCTCAATGTGAGAAAATTCCTTGTCATAAAATGCTGCACTCATGTATTTATCATTTTTATGAAGTGAGATTCCTTCAAATTTGCTGAAATAGAGTACAGCCGCTGATAAAAGACTCCAAACCTTATGACTCAGTTTTAGTTGTGTCAGGGTCACCACCACTGTGATATTTATATGATTTTCTTCTTTGACCACATGAGTTGGAACCTCCTGGTATGGAATTGAATCAAACTGGGATATTATTGGCATCTAAATGCTTTATTTATTGAAGCCATACATCCTTACTGGCTGCAGTTAACACATAATGTGTTATTAAAATTCAGTTTTCCACTTATTAATAACATGTTCAGGTCATATTTGCAATTTACACACTTATATTTCACACTGAAACTGAAGGGTTTTTTTCAGCTGGTCATTTTCTTTGTGTGCAGTGGACTGTGTGTGATTGAATAAGATTTGCTGTGATTTTGGCCCACAGCTTTGTGTTTAAAAAGTTATTTTGTTGCATTTACAAATATTGTCGCTAGAGGGAGCAACACAACACAATTCAACGTGTTTAGTTTAAGACATAATAACATGTAGGCCCAGTGTATCTTAATTATTAAGCCTTTTTCATTCCATTCCATTCCATTTTCTACTGCTTATCCGAACTACCTCGGGTAGCCTTTTTCATAATAATTAAAATGTTTGATATTTGATGTTTTAAGTCATGCTTTCCTTTTTTAAAGGCTTAAAGTCTGTCTTCATTTATTCACCATCAAGTGGTTCCAAATATGCGTATATTTCTTTCTTCTGATGGACACAGAGAAAGGTATTTGGAAGAAAGTTTGGGGCCACCATTGACTACCACATTAGGAAAATTTGCGTTATTAATGTATTTGTTCTGTTTTGAAGAGTTGAGGGAAGCAAACAGTTCTGGGGCACTTTTAAGTTAGTTAATGATGGCCCAGAACTGTTTGGTTACAAGCTTTTTTCCAAATGTCTTTGTGTTTATCAGATCAAATACATTTATACAGATTTGGAACAACTCGAGGGTGAGTAAATGATGACAGGTTTTTATTTCTTGGGTTAACTGTCCCTTTAAAAATTGAAAAATGGCTTATTGCAATGTGCATTGAATCTGTAGAAATGATTATTATAAAAACACATTTTGAATCTTTGTTTAACGTAACATAAAGGAAAGCAATTATTAGTGACTGTATCTATAAACCCAGCAAACAAATACTTAATATTCAGACTGACACACATAGAGATCTTAATACAATTGTGAATGTTATATAACACCACTGTTCTTCATTTTGATGCATCGTGTGTATTCATCTGTTAAGCGATTCACTTTGGCTAGATCAATGTTATAGTCTGCATCTATATCCATAGGGTCGCCATAGAAAATATATTATGCATTACATAAGGATTGAACGTCTTGTGTACGTGAAGCGGGATGCAGTATAGTGGAATATATCAAGAGATGTATTTAAATCCAAAGCTACATATCCAGAACATAGCAATTTTATCCATTGCACTTCACCAGTGGAGGTGTTGTTCATTATGCAGATTTTCACTGTTCTTTAGTGTGATCTGTACATATGTTGAACAGTAGATGGTGCTATTTATGGCCATCTCTATTTGTGATAGTAAATACTTTTGAAATACATGTTGAAATTAAAGGGGTGATATGACAGGGCTAAAACAAATATTATTGTTGTAATTCAATGTGTATACACGATTTAAGGTTAAAAACACTGTATTTTCCACATACCGTGTTTGTATCTCCTCTTTGCTCCGCCCAATCACCCCTTTAAATTAAATTACAATTCTGTCATCATGTTCTTACCATTATGTAGTTTCAAACCTGTATAACTTTCTTTTTTCCATTAAACAAAAGAAGGTAAACATTTGAAGCGATAGTGCACATACGGTTGCAGGTGTGAAAATTTGCTACATGTTCTGATCCCATTTCGCTATCTTCTTGCACTTTTCTTTCTGTTGTCTACTGACTTCTGGGGGTCAATAAATATACGGCAAGAGATCAAATGTGTAAGTGAAGTTTATATAAAGCAATTGCTCTAAGATTAATAGTTATTTTCTGTAATATCCATTTTGTAATTTTAAGTGTATGTCTAAATGTACAGCCAGAATTAATACGTTTTTTTAATGTAAATGCAAATGAACTGATATGATTATTATGAGTTTTATTATTACACTTATATAATTTAATAATGTTTATACATTTTGTTAATAATAGTTAAAAAGTGCTAGAGAGGGGTATTTTATTTATTTATTTATTTATCTGTTTATTTTTAAGAAAAGTGGTATTTCTAAATAAGGGTATAAAGACGTGAAACAGATTTCAGGGGAAAAGCTTGAGAGTTTCTTCACCTCTTGCTCAGATTTGTGTTAAAGTTGTGTATTGGTTTAACCTTTATCTGAACATGAGGACTCTTAGGTAATGGATACTGAGTCTGAATGACAACACTGCCATTGCTGTGCTATGTGTGGCATTTCAACTTTCAAGTATGCGTGTGCTTGTAATATGATGAGGTAAAAATACTTCGATGTAATTGTGTGTCTGAACAGTGTGCATAATACAGACAATTAATATAGACCCCAACTGAGTTTTGTCTGTGTACTTAAAGTTGTTTTGTCTATGAGTGGCGACGATCACGGCATTTTCTTAATACACCATGTGAAGCTTAATACTGTTCCATAGTGTTAAAAGAATGCATGCATGAATGTCCTATTTAGTCCTTACAAATGTAGTAAAACCTGAAAACCAGACTATACTAATAAATCCGAAGCTAATACCAAAGTATCCCTAAAAACCTATTTTCAACAGGATATGCAAATCTTTCTTTTAGTTAACATTTGTGATCCTGCATGAATTTCATACTTTAAATGGCATCCCCCCTCGCACACCACAGTCATCTCCCAGAAGAGTGGTATTTATGTACATGCAACTCCCCCATAATCCTCTCTGTCGGGGGACTCGGGGCTTTAAGCGGTAGGGCACTCCTGTGAAGTACTCCATCATTAAGAATCATTAAAATTTACATTGTATCCTTGCCCACATAACCTCTACATGAATCGTACTTAGCTGTATGCATCTGTAATGTCACAGTTATTATTTAAAATGTACAAAGATAAAGGTGACAAGCTTAAGGGAAAAGGGATAGTTCAACCAAAAGTACAAATTCTGTCATAATTTACTCAGACTCAAGTTCTTTCAATCCTGGAATCATTTTGAACACAAAAGAAGATTTGTGGAAGAATGTTTCAGAAAAAAATTCACTTAGGAAACGAAACTACCATTGTAGTCAATGGTGCCCCAAAATGTTTTGGTTTTCTACATCGTCCTAAATATCTTCTTATGGGTTTAGCAGAACAAGAAATGTAAACAGATTTAAAACATAAGGGTGAGTTAATGGAGACAGAATTTTCTTTTTTGGGTGAACTGTTCCTTTAAGAAGGATTATCAAAAACCTTGAAGTATGAGGGATGTTATTATTTATCCAGAATGCTAAATTAAATCACCACTGTCTGTGACATCTACCCAATGGGTGAATGTAGTACCTTGTTGCATGTGGGGTGCATGTTTAAAACCACTTCTGCAGGCAGTTTTCATGTTGTCAAAACCTTACAACACCCTAGTTGCTATAGTAAACCTTAGACAAATATGACTTATAATCCAACTTTTGGGGTGATTGAAACCTTTCTAAAAGCTATTGAAGCCTTTGAGATGGTATGAAAACGTCTTGGTTACGTATGTAACCTCAGTTCCCTGATGGAGGGAACGAGACGTTGTGTCGAGAACGACAGATGGGACAGATGGGGTTCGCCCTTGAGAACCAATCAACTCTGACTACTATAGAAAAGGCCAATGAAATTTGGCGAATGCAATTTGCATGCCGGGCTCCGCCCCCGGAAATCCGGTATAAAAGGAGGCCGGCGTGCAGCATTCACTTACCTTTGTTCTGAAGAGCCTGAGACCTCTCAAACTGCAGCAGAATACGATACGTGTTCGTGGCATAAGGGACACAACGTCTCGTTCCCTCCATCAGGGAACTGAGGTTACATACGTAACCAAGACGTTCCCTTTCTGTCGGTCTCTCGACGTTGTGTCGAGAACGACAGATGGGGTTGCCTATGGAAAACGCCACAACGCTGTATCGCGTCACAATCTCTAGCGAAGCGACGGTAACAAGCCTGGGCGTGTCATCTCGAAGCTTTCGTGAGACTGTAACCTTCCAGTGTGGTGGTCGGGGGGTTCCAGAGCTTTCTTGGAGAAAGATGGGTACAGCCCTGACCGGTAACTTTCACGGACGGGGCCTTAGCTCTCTATAGGCGAGAGGCCGTCCAGATCAGTTTACACCGGGTAAGCGCGACTCTTAATCAGAGAAGCGCTACAGAGGCCACCTCCTACCCGTGGGGAGGAATATGGTGGATATAGGTATGGTCTCGTCCTTGGAGGAGAACGCATGGAACGTGCGGACTGAGTAGTTAACCGCGAGGTGGAGGCCCACCTGGGGAAGCTCATGGGTTACCAGGAGTGGGAACCATTCTCATGAGGATACATCAGACGGAACAGCCCACGGAGGGGGTGTTACAGACGTCCGGTAGCACTAGGTCCGGTTAGAGCTATCTGTGATAGCTCACATGGTATCCCGGCCTAAGGGGGAAGGCTGCTCTGCCCAGCCAGCCCCCAGGGGGTGCTTGTTTGGTGATGGATGGAATGCCTATTCTTAACCAGTGTCTGGGTAAGAAGGGAGGCTGGTGAGGTACCAGTTTCTTAGCGATGTGTTCGGGTAAGAAGAAAAGGTAAATAGCACACTGACCCAACCTGTTAGAGGGTGGAAAGGTGCTTTCGCAGGCATACGCCCCCCCGGATGCCAGTCCTACATGTCGCCACGCAGGACGTGGGCTGACACCGGGTTTACGCGAAGGTTGTTAACCCTTGCGAAGGTGTTTGGGCATAGCCCAACCCGCAGCTCTACAGATGTCTGCTAGAGAGGCGCTTCTGCCAGTGTCCAGGAGGTGGCTAAACTCCGTGTGGAGTGAGCCCTCACTGCCAATGGGCATGGGAGATTCTGAGATCGGAATGCCGTCGTAACGGCGTCCACGACCCAGTGCGCCAGCCTCTGTTTGGAGACAGCCTTCCCCTTCTGCTGTCCTCCAACAGACACGGAGCTGGTCAGAGCTTCAGAGCTCTGCGTGCGGTCCAGTACGTACTGGACACAACACTAATCGGGTTGGGTCTTCCTCCCCTATGGGGAGCGCCTGCAAGTTCACCACTTGGCCCCGGAGGGAGTAGTGGGAACTTCTTGGGCACGCATCCGGGCCTGGGTCTCAAGATAACGTGAGAGTTTCCAGGGCCGAGTTTAAGGCAATCCATGGACACTTGAAGGAAGTGAGCGCCGTCAGGAGGGCCGTCTTACTCTATGAGGAAGATCGGAACCTCCGAGGGGCTCTTTGGGGGGCCCTGAGGCTCCCCAGGACCACTTAGGGTCCCAAGAGGGTATGGAGCGGAGATGAGGCGGATTCCGCCCTCTCGCTGCTTAGGAACCTGGTGACCAGGTCGTGTTGCCCTAGAAACTTTCCACCGACTGAGTCGTGATGAGTGGCAATAGCGACTACATACACTTTCAGTGTGGAAGGGAGATGTTAGTCTCCAGTCTCGTGAGGAGGGGAACACAATCCTGATCAAGCACCTCAGTGGGTCTTTCTCGTTGAGAAAGACACCAGGACGAGAAGAGGCACCGTCTAGAGGCGTGTAACCGCCTAGTAGATGGGGCCCTAGCCTGGGTGATGGTCTCAGCCGTATAGGGGGAGTAGCCATCTTAGGATCTTCTCGTCCCGTCTAGAGACCAGACATGGGTGTTCCAGAGGTCTGATCTGGGATGCCAGAACGTGTCCTTCCCCTGAGAGAGCAGGTCCTCTGTCAGGGGAATGGTTCAGGGGGAGTCGCTGTCCAGAGCATCGGCTCTGAGGCCAAGTGCGGTTAGACCGGTGTGGTGTAACCAATAACACTTGGTGCTCCTGCTCCCTGACCTTGCACAGAGTCTGTACAAGAAGGCTCCTGGGGGGGGGAAGGTGTGCTTCCGCCCATCCCGCGGCCAGCTGTGCGCAAGGATATCCGTGCCGAGGGCAGGGACTATCAAGCGGGCAAATGGTGGTGTTACGGGAGGTGAACAGGTTTTACCTGGGCCTACCCGAACAGCCTCCAAATGAGCTGGACTGCACGGGGGTGGAGTCGCCACTCTCCACGAGGCATAAACTGGCGAGAAAGCACGTCGGCTGTCTAGTTCAGTTTGCCCGGGGTGTGTGGCCTGCAGGGAACGAGTCACCTGTTGACTCCACCGGAGGAGGCGTCGAGCAAGTTGTGTTTAGCTGCTGTGTGCGAACGCCACCCTGACGATCTGTATTCGCTACAGCTATAGTGCTGTCCTCGGAACAGCACGTGCATGTCTCGCACGAGAGGCCGTAGCCTGCTCAGTGCAAATAGCATAGCCCACAACTCTTGGCAATTGATATGCCAGCGCAGGCGGGGGTTCGTCCAACACCCCACCTGCGTGCCCGTTGCACACTACACCGCACCCCTGCAGGGAGACTTCAGTCGTCACCACGACCTGCCTCATAACCTGCTCAGAGGGACCTGAGTCCGTCGAAAAAGTCATAAAGACTAGGGGTTATGGTGCGTCGGCAGCAGGGCGGCATCACCATGCGCCTGCTGCCGGTGTGCCACGCTCTCCTCGGAACTCGACTCTGAAACCAATGTTGGAGCGGTGTCATGTGCATCAACTCGAGGGGTATTAACCCGCGAGGACGCCATGTGTCCCAGGAGCCTCTGAATTGTTTCAGGGGGACCGCTGTCTGCCTAAAATGTTCATTTCAGACAGTTCAACACTGGTTGGGCACAACTGCGGACAGGTGTGCCGACATGGTGACAGAGCTGAGTTCCATACCGAGAAAGAGGATGCTCTGCACTGGGGAGAGCTTGCCCCTCTCTTGGTTGACCTGGAGTCCCAATCGACCTAGGTGCCGGAGCACCAGGTCCCTTTGTGTACATAACAGATCTCGCGAGTGTGCCAAGATAGGCCAGTCGCTGAGATAGTTTAGTACCCGCTCGCCTTCCTCTCAGGGAGAAAGGGCGGTCAGGGACAGACCGAAAGGGAGGACTCTGTACTGATATGCCCGCCTCTCGCACGCGAACCGTGGGAACGGCCGGTGTCGAGGAGGATCGAGACATGAAAGTAAGCGTCCTTCAGGTCGATTGCCACGAACCAATCCTGACACCTCATAGATGTCAGGACGCGCCTCTGTGTGAGCACCCTGAATGGCAGCTTGTGAAGGTGCTCTGTTCAGGGTACGCAGCCTTTGGGGGCAACCCGCCGTCTTTCTTGGGAACGATGAAGTGCGGGTGGTGACCCACTGAACATCTTGGTTTTGAGGGACGAACTCGATGCCTGTTTTGCCAGAAGGGTGGTGACCTCTACCCGAAGTACGGAGGCGTCCCTGCCTCTGACAGAGGGAGAGATGATGCCCCGAAACTTGGGTGAGTCTCTGGCGAACTGGATCGAGTAACCAAGACGGACCGCCCTCATTAGCCAGCGAGACAGTGTGGGCAGCTCTCGAGCTCCCAGGGACTGTGACAGGGTGACCAAGGGGATGGTCTGCTTCATCATTCCCACGGGGGGTGGTTCGTCGGCTGGCGGAGCTAACCATGTCGCGGGGAGTCCCCGGAGGGAAGGTTTTTGCTCCGCCTGCTTACCTGCCTGGCGGGACAACGGCACGCACTGTCGGTTTGAGAGTGGTGACGGCTGTCGTATGTGTACGACCTCACGCCTCGCCAGGGTGTGAGGTCGGTTCGCCGAGCACAGTCCAGTGGAGTGTGCGATCGGCTGCAAGTAAACCCGGGGAGAACAGAAAACTCAGTGAGTAAGTGGGCGCCAAGCCCTAACAAGGGCCCGGCTTTGGTGACGAGGCAGGAGTCGTCCCGTACCGACCGATCAGAGCCGTGGCTGTGAAGGTTCGGGCCCGATGTTGTTCTCCCTGGGGTCTTCCCGTCAGTGTCCCTTCTCGCGAGGAGGTTGCTGACGGGGTGGAGGTTTCCCCCTCGACCTCTGCTTCCGGGGTGCCGCCTGTGGGGGCACAGGAACCGGAGCCGATGTCGAAAGGGTCCTGGGTTGCAGGGAAGCAGACGTCACGTGAGATCTCGGAGGCCTGTAGGCGGCCGAGTCGCGGCGTGAAAAAAATGTGGTTAATTGCCACTGTCTGCTTCGCCGTCAAAAAACTGCTGAGCGCAGTCCTCGACGGTGTTTCCAACAACCCACCCTGCGAGATGAGTGCATCAAGAAAGCGGACTTCCTTGCTGTCACTCTTCTGCACAAGGTATAGCCGGGGGTGTCTCTCCTGGACCACTACCGTGGACATCGTCCGACCCAGGGCCCGTGCCGCCGCCTTAGTCGCCCGTAGAGCGCTGTCAGCGGTGGCACGGAGATCCTGCATTATACCCGGGTCGGCCTTACCCTCGTGGAGCCCTCTCAACGCCCTGGCCTGGCGGACCTGCAGGATGGCCAAGGCATAGAGAGAGGAGGCAGCCTGGCCCGCAACATCGCAAGCTTTCGACACCAGTGATGCCGAAGTCTTACGTGCTTTGGACGGTAGGAGTGGTCGATCCCCCCCCAGGTGGTAGCCGTCCGCGGCACAGGTGCACCGCAGGCGGACGTTCCACCCGGGGGATCTCGACGCAGTCCTTGGCTGCCTCACCATCGAGGGAAGTAAGGGAGCCGGAGCTGGTTTCACTGGAACGGTCCGTGAGTGGAGCGTTCCAAGTTTTACACAGCTCCTCATGCACCTCCGGGAAAAACATGGCACCCGGGGTGGGCGCGGTTTGCACCGCGCACCGACCTCGGGAACCACGTATCCCCGGGTTAGCACGGATGACATCACTTCTGCTTCCTCCTGAACTCGACCGCTGGGGGTGGAGTTTGGATTCGGCAGAGTCGGATGCCAGTCTCCCTCCGATGCTGCGAGCGACATCTCATCTACGTCACACATCGTTTCCGAGTGTGTGCGTGAGGATCCGGACGGTATGCCACCGCCGGTTGGGGAACGTTCAGAAGAGCGAATCGGGGTGCGATCGGCCCGTGAGCACTTGGCTGGCGGGTTTACGTTCGCAGAGTTCCCCGTATCACTAACGCTGCTAACGTGGGTGGTCATCGGGGCCGTAGCCACAGATGTCACAGCCCGGGTAGCAGACGAAATGGTGGCTGGTTCCCGTAGGAAGACAGCCACCCGTGACCGCAACTTCTGAATGACAATCTGCCCGCAGTGCAGGCAGATGTGTCAACGAACGCTGCTTCAGTGTGCTGGACGCCCAGACACCTAATGCAGCGATCGTGTCCATCCCCCTCCTCGATGAGGGTGCCGCACCCAAGAGAACAGCGGGACATGCCGCGCTGGAGAATGCTCAGTCAGTCCTGAAAAGGACTTTTAGAAAAAAATCTCTAACACCTCCGGAACCGCCGAGACGCCCAGGGGAAGGTCGCTGCAGGAAGGGACGATCCGCTGTAACACGTCGTAGCACCAGCGTGTAGTTGTAGAGGATTGAATCCTGAGTTGTACTCATGAGCGATGGCTCTGAAGAACAAAAGGTAAGTGAATGCTGCACGCCGGCCTCCTTTTATACCGGATTTCCGGGGGCGGAGCCCGGCATGCAAATTGCATTCGCCAAATTTCATTGGCCTTTTCTATAGTAGTCAGAGTTGATTGGTTCTCAAGGGCGAACCCCATCTGTCCCATCTGTCGTTCTCGACACAACGTCGAGAGACCGACAGAAAGGGAACATTGCAACCGTTTTGTACTTCCTGCGGGCAGGGCATTGGTCAGTAATAGAGTATCACAGAGCTGACGTATTTTTGAATGCAAAACCCGGAAGTGAGTTAGCATTTGAGCAGTTCCATCGCCCCACAGTCAATGGGTTTTGTGAATGGTCTTTTGGTTAAATATCTAAAATAAGACCTGTGGTTAACAAAATCTGTAAATAGTTTCAGGTTTTAATCTATGACATAAAACACACCCATTAACCTACACTCTTAAAAATTCATGTGCTTCAAAAGTTTTTTTTTTGTCAAAATGTTTCCATTTGTATTGTAAAAAAATGGAGATGACTGAATGGTTCTTTGTGGAGCCAAAAAATGGTTCTTCTATGGCATCGACGTGAAGAACCTATCAAGCACCTTTATTTTTTAGAGTTACATTTTTTTCTGGGGACGTTAAATGGTCATCACACGTTCAACTTTCAGTCGAGGGGACCAGTGCGCCGCTTAATTCTGGGTTGGCCTAAAAAAATAGGTCATCTCTGCGATACTCCATGGACAACAGTGTCATCGTGTTAATCCACTCGAGCCAGGAATCAATATGAAAGTATGAGAACGGTACTGAGAATGTGACTGTGTGTGTCTTACAAGAGTTAAAGGAGTCATTAACTTTAACTGCAGCACATTGAACAAGCAAATATTGCACACGTCCTCTAAAGTGACTGTTTATATAAATAAGCACTGTAAAAAACTAAATGTAAATTGACATTGTGATATATCTAATCTCTAGCAATAACTTTTTGAAAACTAACGCACATGATAATGTACATATATAAGTAAAATGAATCACTCCAGGTTAAAGGTCTCAAGAACTGTGCTTGTTTATTGTTTTATACTGTTATATGAGGTCTACTTATGACGTTCGTGTGGTTTTTACATTTAGAAACATCAAAATCAAGTAGTAGGCTATTTACTACACAAGTTTTGAGGCCAGCGCTGCAAACGTTCGGTTTTAATGGGTGTGCCGCATTGAAGACTTTATAAGTAAACGCCCACTGCTTTGATTTGATAGCAGTTTGCGTAGTTGGAGCCTTCTGTGAATTTGGTAAGAGACGTAACGTTAGTATACACATTAGCACCATTCACAGTTTTTGCACGGCATCAGTATTATCTGGAGACCTCCTGTAATTTATTAAATGACATCAGCATTTCATTTGACGCATCGCACGGCATGATTTTACTCAAATTTTCGGACTTATTTCCTGGATGTGATGGCAAGGCTTTGTGTATAGTTTGTATAGCCTATAGTTGTATTACTTTTAATGATATATTACCGTACCTGTCTGCATTTGAGAACCGTGAACGCGAACTGGAAATTTATCGCCGCGATCGCGGGTCTCAAATGTTACAAATAAATAAACAGACTCCCGGTAACTTATGGATATCACCCAGCACCCGAAATAATACCAAAACACTTCAAAATAGCCTCCATGATTCGCAAACGGTGGATAAAACCTTGGAAAATTATATATGAGCCAACCAAAACACAGAGAGAAGTAGTCGTTGATACTTTTCTATGGAGGCGGTGTTCAACCTATCAATGTCGTCATAGATTGGCGCAATCCAGAACCTGCCGTTCTCTGCGCCTGGTGTCAATAACAGATGTAATCTCAGTAGCAAGGGTGTTTTCAGTTCTAACACTTACATGATGTTCACTTGAATATGATTCCCTCTTATATAACAAAATCTTGGGTTAAAATTGTGATTTTAATTCATCACTCCTTTAACACTAAACTTTTTTCTAAGCAAGGTAAATATTTAGGGTTTATCATTCTTTAAGTATACAACGGACAAGGTGCCTTCTAGAAGCTTGGTGATGTGCCAGGTTAAATGTGGATACTCATTTGACCTGGGTTTACAAGCTCAAATTGAAGCATGTTGTGTTTGACAGGATCTTTATTTTAATCAGAATTGTTGATTTAACCGAGCCGATGCGTTATGGTCAGTTGATTTGATTTCCTTGTATTTCCCGAATAAGTCATCAGATTCCATTCCTTGTATAACATAAAACATTAATAAAAGCCTGTGCGCATGATTTGATTTAAACATGATTGTATTGTGGTCATATTATTGAATTCTTTTACAATCAATCTAAAACTTTGTAATCTTCTATAAAATGTACCCAGTCACAGAGGATTAACCTGTGATGCGTTTGTTTGCGATATTGGGCATGATTGCATCTTTGGTATACCCAGTCATTAGGTCTTGAGTCCTACTGGCCCGTGCAGGTGCTCTTTTTCCCCTCCTGTGAAGATAATCACTAAAAATACATCAGCCGTAATCTTCTTAAGGAACCAGGAAGGAGCTCTCAGCATCTCCTCAGAGCTGCTTTACCAACAACACACAAATAAAACCCGGTGATCCGGTCGTTTAATCTCAGACCCGGGGTTCCGCTGTCATACGACTCGCAATTGTGAGTCCTTCTTGTATCAGCGGGCCGAGGGTCTAGCAATGCCAAATATACCCAATCTGAACAGCTTCGGCAAACTGTGCGGCTCTGGCCGCAGCGAAGACCAGGTGGTGCTGGACATGGTGACACGGAAAAACTCGGTTCGGAGAATGTCCATTATCGAAGACGGAAACGTAGCTCAGGTGCTCTACCTCATTCCCAAACAGTCCATGATGGAGCAGCTGCCCTTTCTCAACCCTACTGAATATCTCATCTTGGAGAAAATGGCCCCTCCTGATATGGGACCCGGTAAGAGAGGACAGTGAGAAGAGAATAGTGGGATTTCCGGTTGATATGCAATAGATTGTTTTTAATAGATTTCTATGTATTTTTGAAAAAACATACAGTTAAAGAAAAAGACCACAAATTTACGAGGAAAACGGGAAAATACTTTGTTATATATTTCTTTAATATCTGTTATCTTACAGGATTTTTTTTTTATTTTGTGATATATTTCTGTTTCTCCAGCTTGCAGAACATTTTTCAAATGATTTTGTTTACGATTTTTTTACAGTGTAGATTGTTTTTTTTTTATTTTTTAAATCCACTTCATACAAAGTTATTTATAGTGCTTTTTAAGAGGACAGGACCAATCATTTTGTTATTTAGAATATTGTCGTTGTCCTTACGAAACCTTGCATGTCCAAATCTTTTTTTGTTAGGAAATGAAAAAAACACAGTCATTTTTAAATGATTATTAATGCTTGTTAATCATTAAATACTGTGTTGTCGAAGTTGACAAGCAATTTTTAATACTCTTTATTGGTTAGATGTTTGCAAAACAAACATAAAGGGTGATTTATAATAATGTTTTTTGGCCAAAAAATAAAATCACGAAATATGAAGATACAAGGTTTCAGAAGGAAAGCGGCGATGCATTTGATGTGTGCTTGTCTGAGTTTATAACTTTTTAAAGAGAACATCAGCCCTTCATAATCATTGTAATTGAGATAAACAGATGCTGGCATGTTTGTTTTATAAATCAGTGGGATGGAGGACTAATCTAAAGACTGAGCTGGATCATGGCACTTGCCTGCTGGCAGGATTATATCTAAATCTGTGGACACATTCCCTAACAAATATTTCCATAAATCTGCCGCAGAAACTTTTTTTACAGAAATTTTATTTTTCTGTACCTCTCGTAATACAGTCTGGCCTTCACTGACATTTTAGATGTTCGGTAATGAGAAAGTATTAAGACACTACTGTGGCTGTTTTATGGGTTTCAGTTATTATTACATCCAGGTGTGGTTTCTAAATCATATTCAGTTTAAATGATGATATTGGATATCGATGGCCATTCATTGTCCACATTTCTGCCCATGTCATTCTTTTTTTTTTGTCATGAATACTTTTGCTTGTAAAGGAAGCATGTGCTTTCGTATGTTTTGCTTGTGTGTATACACGTTAATGCGATGCATGTGGTTGTGTAGATGTTTGTTGAATGTATGTGACTTCGCCTTTTGTTCAAATGGGTATCAGATGATTGCTCACAGTAAATTATTTCCAGATGATCCATTGTATGGGCCATTCTAGTAACGTGGGTTTTCTGGGTATTGTGTGGCTCTAGATGGAAATGTATGTTGTATGTTTTGAAAAGTTAAAGATGGATGACTTGAAAGGGGAAATTGTTCATCTGCAATGATATGAATAGACTGTTTCATGTTTGTGCTCATGGCATGGAACCAGTACAGCTAGGAAATACATCTAACCAATGAATCATTTACAAACAGTTGAAGAGAGAGAGAGAGAGAGTTGCGTTAAATTCGTTGGGTCCAATGGAACAGTTTTTTCACAGCAATGGAGCCTCTCAATAGTTCCCGGAAGTTACTAGTAACGCACGAAGCTGCAGCAAAACAGACCAATTTTAGCACATTTAAAGACGTAAAGTCATTTATTGAATAAAAATGAAAGTAATAAAGCTTTTAATGAGAAAATATTACTTCCTTGAACTATCTGAAGGCTCCATGAATCATGCGACACGCGAACATTTTGAACTTCCGTTGATGCTACTCTCTCTCAATGGCTCTGATTCAAATGCAGTGCTGCTCTGGCAGGCATCACTATATTTAAAGAGATAATTCCCCCAAAATGAAAATTCTTTCATCATTTACTCACCCTCATGTTATTCTGAACCTTTTATACTGTGGCTCTTCTGCACAACACAACATTTTATTTTTTTAAGAATTTTTTTAAAGGAAAGATTTGACCCCCATTGACTTCCATTAATTAGATATAAAACCAGTGAGACATTTCTCAAAATAACTTGTTATTTGTTTGTGTGTTTAACAGAAGAAAGAGTCATATACAAGTTTTCTCATTTAAGATGTTTGAAACTCGTTGACGACAACATAGATTCATATTGAATTCTATGTTTCACATACATCTGTCGGAAAGCTCTCTGCATTTACAGATACATGGCCGAATATTAATGCCAATGTTCTATGTAGTCTCATAGGTTTGGCTTACTTTTTAATCCGTTCTCTCATTTGGTGACAAAAGATTCAGTTGTCTTTTAATATCGTGGGCTTTATATTCCCCTCTTATTCAACACCTGCTGTCTGTGGCTGCCTCTCGCTCAAACCCTCTCTCTTTTTGTCTCGCACCCTTTATCTAAAATTAACCTTTAATAATTGTAACCCTTACACGTTCAAATCCAGACCTTTATCTCTGAGTCGTATATAAAATGAAAAGGAAACTGTATATACCTAACTTTAACTTAGAATTGAGAACACCAAGGCTTCTGGGTAATTTGTCAGAGCAGCCCCATTCTCTCAGCGCTCCGTTGCCCCTAGTGACGCCACTGCACCAGTGTGAATATTAATAACGCCTCTCATTAAACTCCCAAAATTCAATTGTCGGCCTCGTAATCCTATAATCTACTGCCATGACGTGTGGATAGTCCGTAATGAGACTCGCTTATCCCTAACTTCGTCTCGTTTCACATACCACGTCTGGAGTTTGTCGGGAAAGTCCAGTCCTGGTCGGATCAATGATAGTGAGTTATTTTCCTGCAAATTCCTCATTGTAATGTGGCACAGAGACATCACGCCGCAGTGAGAGGCTGAAGTAAACACAGCTAATCAGAGCATGTGATGAACAATGGTATAGACGGTGTTTGTGTAGGAGAGAGAGAGAGAGAGAGCAGGAAAGATTATAAATGTGCAGGATGTAAAATGTGCCACATGTCCCCTCCATTTCTGTTGAAAGAATTTAAGGTGGTGTCTAGGACTCGAGGATTATAGCTATGGAATCTGCATTTGTCACACAGCAGCTGCAACCTGGTTATTTCAGAACGACGAGGGCAGAGTCCACAAGCGCGCACACACACAGTATGCCTGTGTATGAGGAGGGGGGGGCTGCTTGAGACACGAAGACCAAGCCAGCAGTTGCTGAGCGGCTGCCTAGTTTGAGAGAGTGTCTGCCTGTTCTTCTGCTCTCGTCTCGCTTTTCTGTTGCCTCGCTCTCTCTCTCTCCTATCTCTCGCCGTACCCTCCTTACGTTTGGATCCAGCGGGGGAATAAAGCAGGGAAGGAAGGCAGGAAGAAGCTTCGCTCTCCCTGATCCTCCTCATCAGAGCACCGGCAGAGCAGTGAGGAACCAATGGTCATGGTGAAGGAGAAAGGTAGCGTGGATTCGCTTCTGGGTGGGGACCAGAGCTTACACGGGGAGAAAATCAGCGTGTGGGAGATTGTGTTCAGCGGTTTGTGAAATAGAATACTGTGGTTTTAAGAAACATAGTTGTGTTTGTGGTCGACCGATATATCGGCCAGGCTTATTGTTACGGATGACGTTTGATCATTTTAAGATTTGGCATTGACAGATAACTGATTATCAGAAGCAACTTGTGTCAGTTACGCAATCTCAATGGCATTGTTTGGAGTTTTAAATTAATGTTGTGTTCAAGTGTTAAACGTATCAACGTTGTGTATTTGCAGTTGGGAAAGTAGTAGCATAGGCCATCATGTTATTCTTGATGTCCGTGTTGGCATCACCTATTGCAAAATCAATAGTTGGTTGAACACTAAGTGGTACTTGTGGCACAGTGTTTTTCGTCTTTGTTTTGTGTTCTGTAGCTTGCGATTTATATAATTTAGATCATAAATTGTAATCGGTGTGTGTGTGTGTGTCTCTTTCAGTCTCTATGTAAGATTTCAGATAAGGATTATTTCACCACCCAGCATGTGGCTTTGACATTATGCTATACAATTGACAATTGCATACAATTCTATGTATGGTTGATGAAAAGTTTGTTTGAGGGTTCTTTTTTTCTGTGTGTGATTTTTCCATTAAAAATACAATTAATTCATTATTGACGTGTTTGTTTACACAAGTGCATCCAAATGCATGATATTTTTTTGTGTGAATATGCATCACTCTTTCATCTTTTTTTGTGGAGCACGAGTGTGTCTGTATGTTCTGAGTTCTTCAAAGATAGTAGGTATCGATAAAGTTTCAGTGTTATCTGATAAAGGAAGCTGCATTAGAACAAGAACATCTACTGAATCTTAAACACATCATTATCATCTTCACAGGCCTCAGGACCACAGCACCTGATTCAAACAATACTTGTTTTCACTGAACGACTCCTGATATCAATTTTGCTGTCATTGTTCCACAAAAAGAAACTGTCCCTCATACCGGCACAGTTTTGAGCAGAAATGTTGTGTAATACTATGCAGGAATTTAAAGAGCTAATGAATTATTGAAAAAAATGCGCACGGTGTGTTCCTGTCGAAGATGCGCTGTTTGGGAATCCTCTCAGGAAAGATGAATGTTTCTGGAAGAAGACTCTTGTCACAACTTGGAGGCATGTTACAGAGCACTGATATATGTGTGATTTGAAAAGTAGATAATGGTTTAGTAAAGGTAACAGTGGTCTGTTCAAAATGTGGTAGAGGCTGAGAGAGAAAGAGAGAGAGAATGAACTCAATAATGCTTTTATTGCTGTAGCCATGGCAACCGAGCGATGACTGGTCTGTTGCCGAGGCCGTATCCCATGTGAAACAGATCCCAGAAAACACTGCAGACCTCACACACATGTATTCACATGCGACACACATGTTAATGCTGTCATAAGTATGTGTGCTTCATTATTTAATTTATGTATATGTATAGTCTCTTCATCATTTATTCAACATTCAGAAGCATCATTGTAATACTTTACAATAAAGCTGTATGTAGTAATATTAATTAAAACGATAATTTAGCTGACTAATAATTTATAATGCTTTTACAGCATTTAGTCAACTAATTTACTTACTATAAAAGTGAGTTTGAGTAAATGATGACAGAATTTTCATCCTGTTTACTGTCGGAGCCCTACTATCGGAACACATAAAAACACATGTTGGAACTAAAATGGCGGTAACTCATGAATTCTTTGGAATACAGACTTACGTTTGGTCTCGTTTGAAAAAAGAAAAGTAGCTGATTATTGCAACAACAAAAAAAATCACACAAACATACAAAAAATATTTAAAGGTATGTTTTTAGGTTTATTGTAAAAAATAAATAAAAGACGTTTATGTTTTTCTTTGATTAAAAATACTTTAAAAAAATACGGGTCGCTCAAGGATAACAAAAAATCTAAGCACACTCTTTACAAAAAAGAATCATCTACTCTCCCTACTTCAATTATTTAAAAACACGCCAAAGAAAACTGTATTCTAGCGTCTTAGACCTTTCCAATGATATATAGTTTGTCATGATTCAGTTAGAAATTACATGCACAAGATTGACGCAAACTTAGGTGTCCAGTATACGGAACGGGTTACAGTTAACAGGCTACGTCAGCTAACATGAACTAACTAAACATTCACTGCATCTTAAATAGTTTATAATATTGCATATTGCTGAGGTTTGTCCTCATATGTTACAATGCACGACCAGTGGCCAGGTGTTATTTTAGCCCCTTCTGACCCAAATGTACAGATTTGCCATTTCATGCAAGCAGCAAGTATCTAAGCCTGACTTAGTAAGATACAGATACACGCATATGTACACACATACGGGATATCGACTCCACTCAACACTTGCTGGAACAGCTTCTGGTCTATTAGTGGTAAAATGGGAACACTCAGTTGGACATACAGTAACTCTGATAACCTTTTCCATAATGTGCAGTTTAGATGATCAGAATGGGATCACTGGTTTGGAAAACGAGAATGTGCTATTCTAAAAAAAAGTACTGTAGACTTATGGTTACTGAATGGATATACTGTAGGTCACAGTAGTCTATTTTATCATTTACATATCAAAAGACGTTAATGCAGTTGATCAAATGCATTTTATAGACACCAATTCAAAGATGACATTTTGGGATCAGCTGACCTGAAATGATGCTTTAAGGGCATTTTAATGTGAGGGTAAGTTCAGAAGGATCAAGCTCATAAAACAATCTGTCTGACACTCTCAATTGGAGATAGAAGTCTGTGCGTTTCATACCTGTGGATTCATGACATCAGTGATAGAGATATGCTTATCACATTTGTCCTTTGGCCACCTGGTGAGTTGGCTTAACGTAATGTGCACTTCACGGAGCATTTCTAACTTTACTTTTTAATAAAATCTGAAATGCTACGATTTTTTGCAGTGATTTTATAATATAGTTTCACTTTAAAACCTTGACTTTGTATCCACGCACATTATTTATTTAAATAAAAAACTATAATTTCTTTGCTAAGCTTTGAGGACAAAGTGCACACGCACTTTGGAATCTATTTCACGTTCATACTACACATGATGCTGTGATGAATTTATAGCAGTTGGGGCGTGGTTTTCATTAGGTGCTAACAATGTTTGGTTTTCTGTCATTCTGTTCACCACGGGCACTGTTTGTAAGGGCTGGACGTTGGCCAACAATGTGAATGTCGGTGTGACAATGTCTGGATCGGGGCCAGATAGTCCATCACAATACGAATACGATATAAATGTAATAAAAATGATAAAGCAGAGTGGGTATATTGCACCACACATCCTGATGTACAGTTCAGTCTCATTAAGTGTGTGACTAAAAAAGCCCTTCCATTTATGTACAACTGTCACTGTTCTTCCAAGACTTGGCCAGACCTTTGAGGTCAGTGGTAGTCAGGTATTTAGGTGAGAGGTGCACTAATTCTTAGATTAGTATAGGGGTTGTTCTGAGTTTAAACTCCTACTAAAAGCAGCAGAGGTGAAACAGTTGCTTAGAAGAAAAGAGGTTTAGACCTTTGTCGTTTGGCTTATAGTGGGATGTATCATTGAGTTTTTTGAAAGGTGATTTGTTTTAGTATGCCTGCTGGAGGAAGCTGTGAAGTGGAAAACATTGACTCATGATGTTCACACATGCACACGCTTACTTTGAGTCAGAATGCCAGTTTAACCCGTGAAATGTTTTTGCCTCAGGTTGTTTAAAGGTGCAATGTATGATATTAACCCCTTGTGTGGTGTTCAAATCTGTAGGACGTCAAGATAAAAACGATTTTTTAACCCATTTTCTTTTTACTCACAATTTTGTACTAATTTTTTTTACCACAAAATAAATAGTCCCTTTTTCCTAAATATGATTTAAAAAAATGTTTATATAAAAAACAAAGTTGCTTGTAATTGGGATAAAGTAAACATCTTTCATATTTACTATAATAGTATTTACTATAAATTATGCATAATAACATTTGACTAATCCTCAACCACACTCTTATCCTGACCCTAACTAAAGTAAGTACAGTACATAGTTAATTATTATTATTCAGTACTTTAATGTAAAATTACACTGTAACAAGGGCACCTTAAGATAAAGTGTTACCAAAATGAATAATGCCGCGGGTAGACCTGTGAACATTTACAGAGTAATAAAAACATGAAAACCATACAAGATGAAAATCGTTCATACTGCTGTGATGAATAGAAAATAAACACCACCATCTTTCACAAATTAAATTACACCCAGATTGACCTTATTGTCTATTTAAATAGAGTACCTGTAAAACTGTGACTTTATATAAAATGCCATAGCAATATTCAGGTGCATGTTAAACAGAATTGTGAATAGCTAGTAAATAACATGTGGGTACATTCAGACTTCTTCTCCACCCGCCCACCCTTCCTCACATTTGCATCACCCGTGACAGAGGTGGCGTCCTCCTCATCCATGCTGTTTGGCAGGACGCAGAGACCACATATCTCATAAATGGACAGAATGTTCAAGTGTGTATCTTTTGTGTGCCTGCTCAATATAGTTGCAGTGAAAGCTCATGTTTGAGTGACAGCATATCACGAGAATCTGCGCCAGTTCAGCTTCTGCGTATGATTGAAGCGGTAATTCTTCCTCTGTGTTGTCTATCAATTCTGCAGCCTCACTCTTGGGTTCCACCGCATGAGCTCCTGGTGTCACACTGTTGCCGCTCCGCTAGAGCTGGTTGCCATAGCAACAGCTGTCTCGGGTGGAGGGGGCTGGTTGGAGACTAAATCCTCTGCTTTGGTGGCAAGGGCCGGTAGGAACATTCCTGAACATGCAACTTCTGCCAAAATCTTATCATTGCTACCTAGTGGTACTTCAGTAACCTCTTTGAGAAAAATTCCTGTCGCCCACAACAATTCATCATACTGGACACTCAGAGATTAAGGGGCTGTGTCCATGAAGGCGTTTCTGCCGGCGTACGGCATCACGTTTTTTCAACTGTTTCCAATGGAAACGGCACGTTTTTTGAAAACACAAGCAGCTGGCTTTTTTTCCGTGCTCATGCGCTGGTGCTATGCGTTTTCCCACGATCAGCACCGCCGTTTGACCAGGCACCCAGAGTTGAAAAATGCTCAACTTTGGGCAGAACACTGCGCCTGCAGCGGGCGTTTTCATGCCGAGTAAAGCGCCTCGGTGGATACAGCCCCAAGACTTTAATGGGCTAAGAAGGTACTGAGATTGTGTGAACAGGAAACAGACCTAATATAAACTCTCTGAGATGTTTTGCTAGTGACATGCTCTTTGGTGGTAATATTATGAGAGAATGTGACCTGATAAGGACTCAAGAGTGATATGGGAGGAAGATATTTTCCTGTTAATCTCACGCAAACCTGTCAAGTGGCATGCGATTAGATTAAAGAGGCATGTATTAACCCTCCAATAGGAGGAGCGAGAGGTAGAGAGTGAAGAAGTGTCATTCTGAGATGAAGTCTCATGTTTATATGAGCGGGCAAGAGAGAGTGATAGTAAATGTTGAGAGGATGGGAAGGCCGAGGGTAAAAGGAGAGCCGAAAGGTTTGAAACTCATTGCGTTTGAATTAACTTTAGCCTCAGTGCCGCACAGTTTTGTGAGGTCATCTTGGCCTGGTGACCTATGGCACAAGACATGGCACAATAAAGCCTTAAAAAGTAAGTAACACATGATTTTTAGGGTCCTACTTTGTTTTATTTTTGTCCAACAACACATTTATGTACATAGAAGGTGTAAACACAGTATTGTGCCTCAATATTACTCAGTTATTCTTAACTTACTTCTTGACTGACTCTCAAATGATTCGTTCCGCGATTCATCCGTCTAATCCCCTCCTATCCGCTAGCCTAGTGTCATGTGATTGGTCAGATGGTGTAGTCTGCTGTGATTGGTTAAACGCATTTAGCATGTGCCGCAAACGGAACGCCCATCATCATTACGGGAGTCTGCTGTGATTGGTCAAACGCGTTCATAATGTGTCGCAAATGGAACACCTACCATGATTACTGGATTACGTATTACAAGTTATATATTATATACGGCGGGGATTTTACCTTACCAGTTTGAGCCCGAGTCTGACGAAGAAACATCCGAAGACGATAGTAGATAATAGATAGACGATAATAGATTGAACATTTAAATTAGCAGAGTTCATAGCTAGATTAACAAACTGTAATACCCCAGAAATAACGGTGAATGTTAACGTTAGCGTTATATGCATTAGCTAAACACAGACATGAGGAACACAAATATTTCTTGAAGTTGAGACAAAAATAAATAGTCACACTTACAGGTTGTGATTCGGTGGAGCTAAAAGGTCCAAATGAAGTTCGTATTGCCCCCTCTTTTAAGGATAGTTGTTTCACATATCCTGCAGTGAACGCGCCAAGATTATTGAAGCAATCTTCGGTGAAATGATGCGCGCACATAAAACCCTGGGGTTATACTCCTTTGGTGTCGTTTGAAAAAGGAATTGTATCCATTGTTTCCTCAGAAGTTCTTCCTTTGGTAGTTTAAATAAGACGGACTTAGTTTCACAACGTAGAATACAGGTTCTAGACATGATGCACACGCATCACGAACGAGCGACAGTGTTTGGGGGAGGAGAGTGAAGTTTTCGCGGCAGTCTTAGCAAAACGTAGGCGGGGACTATTTCTAGTGACATAGATACGCGGAAGTTAGAGACTCGGACTAGTTCACGTCTTGTTGGCGTGATTCAGAGTCGACTCCCCTTTTTACAAGCCAATAACTTTGTTATTCATTCACCATCGGACTTACAACGTGGCAGACTGCTTACTTTCAAACACGGCAACATAACATACTGCATGAAACGTCATTTTCATGATTTAAAGTTACTTACTCTTTCATAGCATGGGAACACACAGATGGAGAGATAGAGAATGAGAAACTGATTGAACACATTGTTTATAAAGCTATAGTGTGTGCTTACATTTTAGTGGGAGTGAAACTCTGAGGTGTGTTGCTTTAAAAGTTGGGATCAGTGATATATTCTTATGTTGATTTTCACTTATATTTGCAATTATTTATGTTTACATTTATTAATTAAACAGTCTCTTTTATTGAATGTGATTTAAAAATGAAAAAGCGTTTTGTCAAAATGTTGTTGCTGGTATAAGAATAAACTATGCAAAATATTGATTTTATATCAGTTGAAGAGCTTTTGAGAATTTGTCATGTTATTTTTCCCATATTTTTTTGACAAACAAACTGTTACATAAAACTTTGTTTGCTTTGATAACTGTGTACACTGCTTCTACATTTAAAGGGATGGTTTAGCCAAAAAGGAAAATTCTGTCATCATTTACACTCATTTCAAACCTGTATGACTTTTTTGTCTTTTGCAGAACACAAGAAAAGATATTTTGAAGAATGTTCACTACCATTGAAAGTCAATGGGTAATCCCGTTGTTTGGTTCGAACATTCTTCAGAATATCTTCTTTTGTGTTCAGAAGGAAAACAAGGGTGAAAAAATTATGACAGAGTTAAATTTTTGGGTGAACTATCCAGTACAACTAACATTACAAAAATGGATTAAATTTAACCTGCAATCGCCTCAACCAGTTTGAATTACGTTATGCTCTCAAGCAAGCAGAAAGTGCTCAGCAGGCCAACACCAGCGATTCAGGTGTTATCACACCCTGTGTGGGTGACAGAGAAGTGTTAGTAGGTGTTTAGAGTTTTTTTAGAGTGATATGTTGGACTAGCTTGTAGTCATGCTGTGGAGAGGTGCTCATGCTAGCTTCAGTCTTTGTTGTTTACGTTCTTTTATGTGCAGTTGCATAACAAAGGTCAATAAGATATTTCTGCTCAGCTCGGTTTTTGTACATGTAGCTTGCAGACTTGAGTGATATAGCTGCCAGAAATTATTTTAGTAATTTATTAGTTTTTAATGCAATAAAATGGCTCAGAATATAAACCATATATATAAACCACTTTAACTACTGTAGTCAAAATACTGCTGACAGAAATGCTAAATCACAAATGTGTAGATGCCAGTATGCATATTGCAATTGTTTCTCAACTGAATGACTTTAATATTCCAAAAGGTTGTTTAGTTAGTTTTAGGTGGATTTAGATAACAGAGACTGGTGAAATTAAGAGAGTGATGCTTTCGTTTCCCTGAAAGAATGTGAAACATGTATGCTGCTTATAAAATTCAAATTTTTTAAATATATTTTAATATAATGATTTTAAAACATAAAGGATCATCATACTGAGTATAATATTATTTAGCAAGTTATTGCAAAACACATTGCACTTTTCTTCAATATTGTGCAACACTAGAATTATTTTTATATAACTCCGCAATGAACTGCAATATTGTGTCATATACAGTATATGCCTCGAGGTGACTTGAGGTTGAGCCTAATATTTTTAAGTGATCATGCAACTAGATTTTTTAAATAAATATTAATTCATTTCTAATAATTGAAAATAAAAAATACACCTTCCAATGTTTGTTATATTTGAAAATCAAGAGACAAAACAAAACATTAGTTATTGAAATACATTTACGATATACATCACATCACATAATATATTAAAGATTGTTGTTTTATTGTATTAAAATTCAATAGCTACACAGGAGTTTATTTTATCATATAATTTATCACATATTTAAAGGAGTAGTTCACTTTCAAAATAAATGTTCATGATCATTTACTCACCCCCATGTCATCAAAGATGTTTATGTATTTGTTTCTTTAGTTAAAAAGAAATTAAGGTTTTTGATGAAAATATTCCAGGATCTTTCTATATATAGTTGACTTCAATGGACTCCAAATGGTTGAAGTACAGATTCAGTGCTGTAATTTTGACCCTTAAGCGTAATTTTACATCACACCATGAGTGTATATTTGTATTGTTTGTTGTTTGATTTTGGCACTCATTGAGCATTTGGACTCGGGCGTGATGGCATGTGAGGTCAGACGTAACAAGTGGAATATCTTTAATTGTGTAACAGCTGCTTTATCCAATTTGGATACTTTTTCTGATCCTTCATCTCTGTTGCTTCACAGTGGCCCATCCACAGGACCCTCACCACCCCCCCGGAAAACTGGTCATCGAGTGCTATAAGTGTGGGGAGCCATGCAAAGGAGAGGTTCTTCGGGTTCAATCCAAACACTTCATATAAAATGTTTCACATGCAAAGGTAAATTCTTTAAGCTTGCTTATTCCATTATTTGCTGTTTGTCTCAGGTCATGAATGAAAAACTTACTGAATGGAGAACCAGATTCCTAAGCAAAGTCTGAGCTTTGCGGAATGTAATTTAACTTAGTCGTGGCCTCTTTCATGTCAAAATTTTGACCTCAAGATAAGGGAACAAAGACGGCTCTGATAAACCAGGAATAAGGAATTCAGAACTTTATTACCTGGTGAATGAAGTCTTGGGCTAGACGAAAGCTGGATCACGCCCTTCTGCATTACCAGGTTAATTGAAGTAAAGGGTCCACTGTGTTCTGTTTTCTCTGGTGGTCTACATGAATCTATTTTGCTTGTAGCTTGTTTCATTTGATAAGAATTTATAGTGTCCTGAACTGGATATCTCGGTGAGTCCTCTAAAATTAAATTGGTTTTGAGAAGTAGATTAAATTTGTTGGTAGAAAATAGCTTCAGTTGATCATTTTGGTCTGTTGTGGTTATTTTGCATGAGCTTGTGACCTTCTTCTTTATTGGGTGTGTTTGATTTTGTGTCTTCAAGCTTATTTACTTCCTTTTTCAGTCTTTTTGCTCTGTATGGTTTGACCAGCCGAGCCCCCAAGTCCTAGAATAAAATATGAGATTTATGTGGTGGGCCGTTGCCAATCACTAAGAGCAGACAACTCATTTTCTTCTTGAAGCCAGCAAGAGCTTTCAATATTTCGGTGTGTCTCTGTACAAGTTCATTAAATCGTTTTGTAAATACTTAAGAAAAATCTCAAAGCGTTTTCCGATACATAGACGGTAAGCTAATGCATTTCTGATAAATGTGCATCACTTGGAATGGGAAACAGGCATTTAAATGTCATCGCCATGGTAACCATAATAGCATGTGACTGCATCTGGCTGTAATAACTGTGTATGAAAAGTCTAGACATTAAATGTCAGTGTGTCCATAAGCTTCTGTTCTCTTCCTTAAAACGCCATGTGAAGCTGAGGTCTCCTAGGTTTACCTTCTAAATCTCACCTGAGCTAATCCCAGATGCTAAATTACAGGTCGGAACGGGGTCAGAAATGAAAGTGCCCTGTCATTACTGTGATGCCTATAACCCATCACGGGTTGCTTTGATATTCTTCATACAATGTTGGTAAGTAATTCTTTGTTTTGGCTGCAATGTGGCCTGAAATTTTGCTGAAAGCTGTTTGTGACAACAGCCTGCATTTGGCCCCTTGACAATAAGACCACTTTGCGAGATATAAAGACTGGTCCAGAAGTTTTTTATATCACACATACTGTACAATTTAATCTTAACGATATTTGTTTCAGATTTGAATTCAGTTATAAATGTTCTGTTGGTTGTATTTTGTTAAATGTTTGTGTAGTTTTAAAAACACAGAGACAGGAAGTTCTTCTGGACTTTGTTTACTTCTTCCGAATTGTTTTTTTTGTTAATATTACATATGTGCTAAAACCGTAAATAATTCAGCGCTCATATACAATTTTTCCTTATGATCCACAATGAATACAAACAAGTATGATTCATTGGTTAAAAAAAAACACACACACAAAAAAAAGAAGATTTTGACCTAAACCATTATTTATTCTTTTTTTTAAAAACATAGATGCCGTGAAAGTATTGGTGTGAACAATTCTTTTGGTCAAGATCTGATATTGTAACAGCCCTAGTGATGACTTTAAAGTCCAGTGAAATAAAAAATGAAATTATTATTTTTTCATGAAATATTATTGCAGCGTCTATAGTAAATAGCTTATCAATGTGGGTCATTTTCTTTTTAAAATTCATGTACCCTTCTAATCTTCAGTTAAAATCTGAAAAAACAACTTCCTCGCTGAAATGACTATCAATCTCATTTTACACATCCAGTCAATTCGCAGGGAGAAAAACACAAGCCACGCCCACTAATTGTCTCCTAATTCCTTTTCACTCTGAAATGTGTCAGAATTCGGAAGTAAAAACGATCGCAACTTCCTGTTCACGGGGACTTTAACTAACCTGTATTTGGCCTATCCCACTATATGATGACCACACCCAATCGGTATTTGGCACCTCCTACTCTGTTATGACTACACTAAACCTGTATTGGCCCATCCCACTCTGAGATGGGCCGTAAATATAGGACCATGCCTAAAAATCTTATTTGGTCTGATCTGAAGCTTGTTAAACAAGAATTGTCCGAATGGACAAACTAGGATAATGAATTGCATTAACTTCATCCTATAGTGACCGATTTTAAATAGAAAGGTTCAGATTTACTATATTCATCTTTACCAGGACTATAGTCCTTTTACATTAGTCAGCCACGTGTGGTTCACTCAGAGTACAAGCTAATCCTATACATCCTATATGTCCAATCTATACGCTCTATTCCTGGAACACAGGATTCAGAATCTTACATAATGTTACTTCCTCTGTTAAAACCTGGCGAGAGTGCTTATGCTGTGGTCACCTGCCAATACCTGAACTGCAGGAGAATATGCAGCGCTCTACAGCTCACTTGTAAGCTAATGAGTCTTGATCTGCTCTGTTAGTTCCATTTGTTCACTTTAAACAGCCTCACTTAAAAAGCTATAGTAAACAAGTGTAGTCATCTACTGCGCCATCCTCGCCTTCTCTGTAGCGATCGCTTAATATTCCTGTCCATACCTCACCCTGTGTTTCTGCACATTCTCTCTCTCTTTATCTCTCTCTCTCTCTCTCTCTCTGTGTGTGTGAATGCTGTGTCAGTCAGAGAGGCTGTGTGCGCTATTTCAGGTGTAGTCTCTATGAGCTGTTAAAGCGCCGCAATGCTGGAAATAGCTCTGCTGATCCCCATTGGGAAAATAAGAAGGCAGAGGAGGGGTCCGCACACCTCTGCAGAGACCGCCAGTCTGTCTGTGAACACGTGTGCTCGCTTTGCTTGTGTGTTCAGACGGTAATTAAAGTTGTCCCCGCAGCTGTGGGTTTACATTAATGAGGAGCGGCAGAGGCTCTGGGGGTCAGGGGTCGAGTGCCTAAAGATGTCGTTTTAATATGTCATTCTCGCAGCCTTCTGCAGAGATGATGTCACAGGGTCAAGGCCACACAACTGATTCGATTTGCACATCTTTAATGTTTGGAGCATTCCAATGATTTGTGAAGATACTGTATGCTTTGATAAAAGTTATTTTGGTCTTTATTGCTCTCAGTTTAATCGTTTTTCTTTATGGTAACCATATGCACATAAAATGGATCGAATGAAATAGGATCAAATTTGACCACAATTCCATGACTGGAATTAAAGGAATGTTCAATGTTAAATGCAATTTTATTAATATTAGGGCTGAAACGATGTCTCGAGTTACAAAAAATTGTCTCGAAGCTTCATTTAATCCATTTAAGTACAGTACACAGCGTTTCCCAACGGACCATTATTACTCACGCCCGTTAAACTCTATTCATGTTACAGGGCTCGCTCGAATCTCACGCATTCACCGTGAGACACACGCATTTTAGTCTGTTCACACGTATTTTCATGCTGATAAATAAGTGATACTTATTAAGTAAACTGCTATTTTGCAGTCTATTTTGCAAGTGAAACAAGGTAGTTGTATATTTACTATTGCTCTTTAATAAAGGAAAATTACTCATTATCCGAATACTCAACTAACCAGTGGAAAATTTAAAGAATACTCGGTTACTAAAATAATCGATAGCTGCAGCCCTAATTAATATCATTTGTGATACTGTGTATGTGCGTATACTGTGAACTTATGTCATGCAAAAATGCTTCACACAAAAAATACTGTAAAACACCTTTTTAAAGCAACTATTCACAATAAAAGAGTAGCTTTCCATGTTTAACACTGGACCGGACACGACACGACAACAGACAATGGAACCCATTTGAACCCATTATAATTTAAGATTTTGTCCTCCATGGATGCGTTGCGTTGTGACACGCAAAACCCATTAAGAACAATCCGTTTGTCGTGTCGCTGGTCACATTTGGTGTAGACACGATATTAGATTAACATTTTCGCATTAAAGCTTCCTGCATAATTGGCTTTTGAAAGCATTGACAAGTTTTTATTTCTTAATTTAGAACTCAAACATTTAATATTAAAAATAGTATATGTTTTAGGTGTGTCAATCTGAAGCTATCAACATAAGCTATCAATATAAGAAGGAAGAGGAGATCTACTTTTTTTCTGCCTGTCATGGTGAGCTCATCCTTGGTTTAGTTAGCACCAACAAAATGATTATACGTTTATGCCGGGAACCCCACATACTTTTAAGAATTAAGCGTATAGTTGATCGTGAAGAATTCTTCTTTTTCAAGGCGCTCCGTTAAAGAACGCGACACGTCTACTAGAAATCCTGTGAAGTTCAACCAATCAGATGACGACGTCGAACGTGTTGAAGTGTTTCCAAAAAAGTGTGCCTTATGCATCAGACGTTCAGCCATCCGAATGTGGGCGTGACGTCTGAGGTTATGACTGTTCTTGGTTTAAACATTAAACCGAAAAGAGTTTGATGTGTGTGTGTGTGTGAGAGAGAGAGAGAGATTCTATGTTTAGAGGTTAAGGGAGTTATTACTAAAATAGCAGAGAGGATTTTTGGCACCTGTGTAAGAGACTTAACGTTATCAACAATCCAAACACACGCACACACACGCGTTTCACCCGGCCCATTAGCCTGCCAGTTGTCGCAACCATACACACACACCCCAACATCTTCGGTCAGATTTCCTTCACATTATTTTAGTGTCTATCTTAAAAGTGGACGCTCATAAACCCGTTACAAACTAAATCATTATGAAAGCAACAAACTATTTACTGCTCTCACCAAACATCAACATGTTGCTTGGATACAAAACATCACCTGTTCTGCTGTGATGGGTGCCTTGAAATATAGATACCGAAGGCTGTAATATTCTGGCTTCAGAGTCCAACCAGAGGTCAGTCTAAGAATGTTTGTGGGCTAAATATTTGCCTTTATCTTTAGAAGTCTTTTGCTCTGTTTGTGAATGATTGATTTCCCATAGCAGCTCCTCAAACAGAGCGAAAATAAAGTTTGATAAAATGAATGATTTGGATTAGTGACTAAAAACCGATTGATATGTCCTCATACATTTTATACATTACGTTATACCTGTATGTTTGCTGAAAACATTTTTGATCATTGACTGTAGCCATAAACAGTCACATTTCACAGATCAAGAGTGGATTGCACACAATTTTTGGCTAGGATCCACCACTTACAATACATAAAAAGAAAAAACATTATTCATGAAACCATTACATATGGGTTGGCAGTAGCCCAGTTAATGTTTTCCCGTTACACACATTGTGGCTATTTTTATAGTGTGTACTCAAGCAAACAAACAAACAAAAAGTATTATTATCTTTCCTCTGTTCTGCAGCTTTGGCAGCTCTTCCAGCACCTGTAAACACAGGCGCCATAAATAATTTTGATTTTCTCCCTTTGGCAATGCAACCCGTCGAGTCATGGTCTCCACTCAGGACTTCCCGGCAATATATACAATACACCATCTTGGTGCATGCATTGTTTCTCTCCACAAAGATGACCAGGGTATAACTCGCTCCCACATATCCGGCCTTAGGCAGTTCTAGTAATGAGGTCGGACAGATTTGGCGTACACATACGATAGTCTTGCTTTGTGTTTGTAGTTTCACATTGATAATAAATGATCCCATTGTCAGTTCCAAGAGGCCCCTCATTCCAGGGCTTTTGTTTGGGAATTATTTAATATGCTCCGTTGGCTCATCTCAAAGTCCATCATTCATTTAACCGAGTAAATGCATTTGATTTAACTCATTTGGAGTTCTTTTAAATGACTCGGTTTTGTTCTTGTAACTTTGTGTGCAGCGTTTTACATTCTTGGTACCGAAGTTGCAGAAATACCAAAGTTTTAGTTTCTGTTTTCTAAATTAAGCTTTTCTTTTAGGTGTTTTGTGTGAATGTATGTGTATTACTTCAGCAAGCCTAAAGGGACAGCTCACCCAATAAGGAAAATGATGTCCTCATTTGTTCAACCTCGAGTTGTTTCAAATCTCTATACATTTCTTTGCTCTGAATGATGAACACACAGAAAGATATTTGAAAGCTTATAACCAAACAGTTCTTGGCCATCATTGACTACCATAGTAGGACAAATTACAATGGAAGTCAAAAGTGCCTCCAAATAGTTTTCTTCCAAATATCTTCTGGTTGTTCAACAGAACAAAGAAATTTATGAAGCAATTTTCCTACTATGGTAGTCACATGTGGCCAAGAACTGTTTGTTTGCAGCATTCTTCCAAATATCTTTCTCTGTGTTCATCAGAACAAATAAATGTATACAGATTTGGAGTAAATCAAGACAGAATTTTCATTTTGGGGTGAACTGTTCCTGTACCCTGTTAACTGTCACACGTCCCGTATACCTACGTTTGTGTCAATATTGTGCATGTAAGTTCAATCATGACAAACTATATATCGTTGAAAAGGTCTAAGACTCTAGAATAAAGATTTATTTGGTGTTTTTTAAAACAATTTATGTAGGGAGAGTAATTGATTCTTTTTTATAAAGAGTGCTTCGATTTTTTGTTATCCTTTTGCGACTCGTATTTTTTAAATGTATTTTTTTATCAAAGAAAAACATAAACATTTTTTATTTATTTTTACAATAAACCTAACAAAAGGGCTCAAAGAGGCTCAAAAAGGGCTCTGACAGTTAAGTGCTCACCATATAGATACCCATTGTTTTTGTCACTGATGATCTCTTTTAACTAAATCATACAATAAAACATCTAAGTTACAAACTGATGATGTTGCTGTAGTAGATCTACTTTAAATCATGAGTATTGTGTAGTTACAATTTTTATTTTTTTAATTCTACAACACTGATCTCATGTGTCCGTCATATTTATATTACACACACATATTGCCACAGAGAAACCTGCAGCAGTCTCAAACAGAGCGGGAAAGGAAACCCATGCTGAAACCACACTATTCACAGAAGTGCAGGTATAAAGCTGCATGCTGAAAAGCTTATTGAAATATTGATGAAGCCTTTGTGAGCTTGTTTGATGTCTCCATACAATATACTGTTTGGTATAACCTGGGATTTATTCATTCCGGCACATTAAACATATAGCAAAATGTGTTTTTATTATGAGGTTCTTTGTATGTGAACTGAAGCAAAGTTGAATCTGAATTATGTAAGTATCTGAGCTGAATCAAATTGTATTGCTTTTCTGAAATCCTTCTGTTTGTTCCTATGAAACTTTTAATCCATTCAGACGGAGGCAGCCAAAGAAGAATGTTGGGATGGAGGGGGTTGGCTCACTCAATTACATTTATATAGCGCTTTTCTGTCTACTCAAAGCGCTTTACATCATAGTGGGGAGTCTCCGCAACCTCCACCAATGTGCATCATCCACCTTGATGATGCGACGGCAGCCATTTTGCATCAGAACGCCCACTACACACCAGCTTATTGGTGGAGAGGAGACCGAGTTATGAAGCCAATTAGTACATATGGGAATGAATAGGAGGCCATGACTCAATGAGAGTGTTTGAGTGTTTGTTCAGGATGCTTTGTCGAGGAGGGACTCGAGCATCATAACACTTGCGTCAATGGACACGCATACATGGAAGGTTCAATTGCAAGTCAATCCATCCCCTGTAATTACTGCTTGTCTTTTGATGTTAAGAACACATACAGACACCGCTTTCAGCATTCCTAACACTGAAGGTCATACGTTTAACTCCTAGGAATGCATGCATTCATACAATGTAAAGATTTAATGTTTGGATTAAAACATCTGTCCATCCAAACCTCCCAACCCTCCACTCATCTGCAACTTTTCAGTTGCTAGAACAGTTCTTTGACTACTAAGCAAAACACAAATTGGTTTCGACAATAAATAATTTCAGGAGTCCCATGACAGAGTGAAGGGAACTGCAGTTGTATCACCCCCTCGTGCCCCCCCCGCATTCTGTGGTTACATGAATGTGTGTGGCTCAACAGTAATGGCTATGACATTTTCCAAACAGGCAGGGTGGCATTCTGTACCCTGTCAGAGAAGGTTACCAAAATGCCACACACAGAGAGGACACAGGCAGCGTTTCTTACGCAACTGTCTCTTGTCACACGGCCACCTGCCTGTCACATTTGTCGGACTGAATGGAGTAAAATGGGCCTAATCTTCCAGAACACAAGTGGAAGGTTTAAAGGAAAATGGCAGTGTTGATAGCTGTGAAGTTACAAGTGTAAGGCATTGGATTTATGGCAATGTGAGATAAAAACTTTAAGCTATTTATATTGAGTTCAAGTTATGTGATTAAAAGTTATTTTTGGGCAGCGAACAATTTTTTCAGCGCACATATTTTGTTTTGTATGCAATGATTCTAAATGTCTATATGATGTGGTGTTCATGTGGAAAACAAGGGTATGAATCTGGTCTGCATTACGGCTATGTCCTGTTTCCCTGTCATCTTATAATGTTTCTGTCAATAGTTGAGTTACACTATTAAAGGGGTCATGTGGCGCTATGAGAGAAAGACAGATAGAGAGAGAGAGAGAGAGAGAGAGAGAGAAGGCATCATGTGACGCTAAACAAGCTGTTAAATATCAGTGCCGGCCTGCCAAGGAGCTTTCAAGCAGTTCTGGCATGTGTGATGGCGGGATTAGAGGCAGACACTTGCAAAGAGGACACCGACCCAACACACCTTTACACGCACTCATATATACAAATGTCTGAAGTTATGCCAAACTCTTAAAAGCATTCTCTAGCACAGGAAATCTTAAGTTAACCAAACTCTCTGGTTAAATGCTTTTGTGCATTAGCAGACACACTGGCCAAGACCAGCATAAGCTCCCTGACCTTGTGTTTGCTGGCAGCCAAATTGTGTAACTCCCCGTGAACTAGTGTAACACACATCTAATGAGTCGTGTTACAACACTCATGGAAAAGCAGACGGAAGTGTTTGTTTGACTCTTGTTGAGTGTTGTTTATTTTGAAGAAGGTGGCGTCTGGTGTAACACATGTTTCAAAATGTTTCCTCTCAAGGATATTGATCACAGATGGCTCTTTTTTAACTCATGAGACTTTAAAGGATAGTTCACCCAAAAAAATGAAAAATCTGGGATCATTTACTCACATTCTTGTCATTTCAGACATGAATGACTTTCTTCCTTCTGTATGGAACAAAAGAAAATATTTTGAGAATGTTGGTAACCAAACAACGACGGTACCCATTCACTTCTTTTGTACAGACACAAAACCAATGCAAGTCAATGGGTAATGGTGTTGTTCGGTTACCAACATTCTTCAAATTATCTTCTTTTGTTTTCTGCCGAAGAAAGAATGACATTCATGAGTTTTATTGTGCTTTTTATTAATAATTTGAATTAGGTAAAAAAAAGAACTATTATTTTTGGAAATTTTTAATTGAATCTTCATTTTGTTGGCTTTGCTATTCTAATTTTATATTTTAAGGTGCTCTATAATTTTAATTCACTTTTAATACATTTATTTTTTTTATTTACTTTTAGTTAGTCATTAAAGTGCTTCACCTTAAACTTATAACAGTTTTGCTGAGGGAACATTTCAAATTTTCTAATAATTTGATTTTAACATAAATTTCATTTTTTTAGACTATAATAACCTTGGTTCTCAGTTATGGATCAAAGTATCAGTGTTGTCTCCAATGTTTCTTATTAAAGTCCTTTAGAGACATTATAATTAAAAGATTCCTTAGAAATTCCTTAGAAATAGAGAGCAATATAAATCAGCTCGTATAGAACAGATCAAATGATAAGAAATGTTACGTCTGTAGTGAAATCTCTGACATATCGTATTTTATGAGATAGAGGAAACACCTGTGGGACTGCTAGGGTGGTTTTCTTGATTTATTGTCCATATAAACTCATTTTTTAAACAATTTGTGAATTTCAAATGCTATAACATTTATACATTAGACTATTTGCAAAAAAAGATTTCTTTGCATGTTTTTGTTCAGTGTGCGGTTGTGACCTGGCCCAAGGCGGGTTCTTCATGAAGAACGGGGAGTACCTGTGCACGTTAGACTACCAGAGGCTTCACGGCACTCGCTGCAATGGATGCGGAGACTTCGTGGAGGGAGAGGTGGTCACGGCTCTGGGGAAGACCTACCACCCTGCGTGCTTTGTCTGCACCATTTGCAAGTAAGCGTTCCTTATAAATCTGAGTCCTCTTCAGAAAGTTCTCCATGAAACACAAGGTTCAACACATCTCACGGCCTTTGGTTTTTAGTTAATTCAATTAGTGTAGTACTCTTAGAGCCTCATAACAACACCATTTATCATGTTCACATCTATAATGCAGAATACCACAGGCTTTTCTAAAATTAGCATAGAAAAAAAATAGTGGGCCTGATCATAGGTGCTTTTGCATAAGATCTCATACCTGATTAGTAATGTCCAGAATACCAAAACATTGTTTTTAACAGATTTTTGCTGTAGAAATAGACATTAAGGCTAAACAATGGTAACAGTAGAGACAGATAATCTGTGTTTTTGAACTAGCATTACAAATGTTTACTTAAAAAAGGATTTAAGGATAAATGTCTCCAATAACTGTTCTGTTGCCAGACGACCGTTTCCTGCTGGCGACCGAGTCACTTTTAATGGAAAAGACTGTCTGTGCCAGTGCTGTGTCCAGCCAACATCCCCAACCCCCAAAGACGTCAGCACCACTAGCAGTGAGTCACAGATGCTACTTGTTTTGCTTGGTTATGTTTTAGTGTCCTACTCAGATTACATCTGGGCAAAATCGTCCTCTTTTTATAGATGTGTCAGCTTGTTTAGTGTTGTGTGTGTTGACAGATCTTATACCGATCAGATCTCAAGGTCATTGCTGATTGAAAGCTCACCGAGTCTCCATCCTACCAGAACACCCTGCTGTGTTAGCAAAGCGGTGCGCTAAATCCCATTCTCCTATTTCGGACTACAGCTTTCACAGACTTGTGCGGTAGTTTCGAAAACTGAGGATGCAACACATCTTGTGATATCAAATCGATACGTTGACATTATAAACGTTATTTAATTGAATCGTAAGACTAGTGGGCATTCGCAACCCTTATATCGTATACCGTAATGTTGTCACGGTTGGGCCGTGTATATAAAGCGCACAACGAAAGTCGCTTATTAGGACTAGTTGTTATAATCCTACTATTTCAACATAGCCTTTTACAGGGGGAAGTAGTCAAAAATATGAATAGATGTCTGAGGTTTCACTGGGTCGTCGGGTAGGCATCCTCTGTGTTTAGGGGATAAATGATTATAGAAATACATAGCATACTTACCTTTCCTTGCCATTATCAGAGAGACATCTCATTAATTGTAATGTCCCAATTTCATCACATTTTCCTGAGTGAAAGATGCCTTTTGGTGAGGTGCTGCTGATATGCCCATGGTTCCCATCAATGTGACACATCGTCAGTTGTGCACCTCAGCCTCATTGGGTGTTTCGGCCCTTTATCAGCAAGACACACTCAGCCAAGGGAGGCCCACCGCAGGTTGATCAGACCTGTCCGTTAATGCAAGCTCAGTGCCCCGGTCCCTTATGGCATCACATTACGAAATATAACCAAAAATGTCAACGCAACCATACGCGTCAACCCGTTGGTTGATGCTGCGTTCAGAACAAACGTGAATGAAGCGTTAAACGCATGTGATTTACATGTTAAGTCAATGCAAAGACCAATTGACCTCCTTGCGGGGCGAATGAGTACGCATGAATATCGCGATATTGCGTTTGGTATGAACACACAGTAAGGCTGTTATAGCCGCACTGGCTAAGTTGATGCAAGGTCGTCCTTCCGTTTCAAAGAGTAGAAATGGGGAGAACAGAAACAGGTGTCAACTAATGAAAAAACATGGCAACAAATGATGGAACAGGGAACACAGGGAAATCAAACAAAACCAAAATAGAACTTACACGTTACAAATGTCAGAAATATATAGAAAATACACAGAATAACACCTTGTCCTAACCAAATGCGACGCCACGATAGGTAATCAAAGGTATCTTTATATTTTACAAACGGTTTCAATTTCTGCGGCAAGCATCACTCACATTTTCTTCATGAAAGTAAAAAAAACTTGTTTGAAATAAAGATTTTATACATTTTCTCATTATAAGACTCCACTCTTACATACGCTGAAAAAGCTGAAAACCTTAACCTTTACTCGGATCAATTCCTGCACTGTCAACCAGAGTAAAACTGAACTCTTTATAAATCTCCTTCCGTATTTCTCTCTCTTTCTCCGTCTCTCTTTTATCTCACTTTGAGGAAGTTCTTCATCCTCCTCCGGTAGATTAAGGCTGCTGTTGGCGTAATTTAAGACGCAGGGCCCCAGGAGTCAAACAGACAGGCAGAGAGGAAAAAAGAGGCTCAGAGCCAACACAAAGCTCCTCTTCCTTCACAGATCTTCTGTGCCTGCCGCCCGCCCCAATCTCGCTCACCTTGCGGTTTCTGACAGAGTTTACATTGATGTACGCCGACAGGTCAGGCCTTCATAGTGTGGAATGTGCGGTGAGATTTCTCCAAGATTTCCCAAGGCTAGGGGTAAAAGGCTTCAATGATTAGAATGGAGTTGTTTTAATGAGGGGAATTGTTATTGTTACATAACAACATCAGGTAATAAAGAATTAGATGAGAAATTTTGGATTGAACAACTGCTCTGTTTGATAAGGGAGAATTAGTTTAATTGTAAACGCAGTGCAGGGATTGCAGTGAGTCGGAAAGCATCGCTGTGTACTGTAAATGCTCTTTGTTTTAAATAATAGCTTTGAAACAAGGAGTCATTTATAATTTGTAATTTTTGGGGGGTTTCTTACATAAATTATATGTACATAAATAAATAAATATTATGTTATATTATATTATGTTATGTTATGTTATGTTATGTTATGTTATGTTATGTTATGTTATGTTATGTTATGTTATTATATTATATTATATTGAAATATAGGTCACACTTTATTTTACGGTCCAATTATAGCTATTAATATACCATTAGCTACGACTTTTGCCTCAGTAAACTCCTAATTTGTTGCTTATTAAGAGGTTTAGGTATTGGGTATAGGGAAGTAGAATATGGTCATGTAGAATATGTGCTTTATAAGTACAAATAAGGCCAATATGCTTATAATATGCATGATAATAAGTAACTAGTTATCTGTGTGAATTTGTCCCTATAATATAAAGACTTGCCAAACTATATACTGTATAAATACATACTGTAAAAATGTTCTTTTATTGTATGAATTTATAAATATTTTCTAACCCACTTACATTCTATTTATTTAACTTTACCCACATTATTTAGATTATTATATATTACATTTACATTATTGACCCATTTACAATACAATCTTTAAAGGAATAAACTATTTCAGTTTTTTTTACAGAATTGTTTTTCTTCGTTTTTTGTAAGTTTTCAAATTATTTTGTCAGTCAACAATTTTGCCACTAATCAAGCCTTATAAATAAGAAAAATAAAAAAGGTTAAATGTAAATATCAACAATAATTCCCAATTACTGATAATTGGTGTGTATTAAGAATATATAAATGCTTTAGGGCCACAAGTGCCTGTATTTGCACACACACACTCTCTCTTTCTCATTAAAGAGCACAACTGAATGTCTCTTTGTGTCATGCTTGGCTGCTTTGTCATTCATGAGCTGCAGGAAATGATCTGAGGCCTTTAGCTCAGATAAGCTTTGTTTTTGGAAGGTGATTGTACGAGACATGTCTGTAATGGCTTGGCCAGCTCTACAAAATTTAACGACACTTCTAAAAAAAACTACCCCTGAGTTTGAGAGTTTAGATAAACCTCATGACAGGTGGATAAATCCCAGGTCCCTGTGAAAGTTCTTTCTCTATTTTCACACAGGAAAATGTTATTAAGTGGTTATTTTATAGTTCAGGATTTGAAATGTTATAAGTAAATATCTTACATTTATTATATTTCTGTGTTTTTAAGTATCTCTCCATCTATACAGGAGATGTAAGCAAAAGACTCCATTGGCTCTCCATTAAACTCACTGCTGTTTGTGAGAAATAACAGCTCAAAAATCTTAATTATGAATATTCTTCCCTATCCAAGTCTTTCTCTCTCTATGCACACAAACTCTCTCTCTTGTTCTCGAACAGAAAACTCTGAAGGCTCTCTCGGTGCAGAGAGAGGTTGAAGCTTAAATGATGCATCAGAGGGCGAAATGCAGCGCAATGCATCACATCTTCTCCTCACTGTCAGTGGTTGCATTCGCGCCCCGAGCAACATCAGCAGTGTCTGGGACCTCCCCGGCACTACTCATCCATCCTTGCTTTTAATAAAAGCTTCGGGATCACAGCGAAAGAACATAAATAGAAGATGACAGCCCTGAGCTATTTTTAGCACTGAACCTTTTACACACATTACACATGTATAAACTAAACTCCTGCACGTTCCTTCAGGAGGAAGCTCCATCTCGCGGAGGAAGGATGCTCGGAAAAGTCCTCCAGTAGCGTATCGGCACTGACTCATGATGCTCTGATTCATGCACTGTAATGCTTATTTACTTTTGATTGTTCACTGATGGGTTTTACAGTTACAGAGTGCATGAATAAGATGGAGCTTTGTTTAAAAATCATTTATGGGAGGCTGTAGTTGAAAAATCGGTGGGTGTTCATCAATAGGCCTCTGGTAAATGTAAGGAAGGTTTTGTGTTGCTTCATACTTCCATCTAGTGGATGGAGTTGTTTGTGCACACCTATGATTGTGTATCAAGCAGAAATTCTTTGTTTGAAGGTGCCAGTAATTGCAAAATGGCAAATTCTATGAAATTTAATTTTTTTGTTATTCAATGCAGAACATACATTTTTAGATTTTATGTTAGCTTAGATAGCATTTATATGCAAGTGTACAAAATATAATCAAAGATATTTTGTTTCCATATTCAATAGAAGTGAACGGTTACTGCCATAGTTTGGTTACGAGCATTCTTCAAAATATCTTCTTTTGTATTCTGCAGAGAAAGCCTTACAGGTTTGTAACTGATAAAAGAGTTTTTATGGGGGGTGAACTGTCCCCTTAAGGCACACGCCCTATGAATTGACACTCTTCCACTTTCTAGTTTTAACAGGAAATTAAACGGAATAATTTATCGGTACCTCTAGTGTCCAAATACTTTATAAGTGTATCATCTGGCTGATCAGCGTGTGTTCTCTTCGCAGACTGTGCAGGATGTGGCAGGGATATAAAGAACGGTCAGGCTCTTTTGGCCTTGGATAGTCAATGGCATCTCGGCTGCTTCAAGTGCAAAGCCTGCGGAAAGGTGCTGAGTGGAGAGTACATCAGCAAGTGAGCTATGCCGTCATTATCTTTTATCTCTTACCGTCTCATCCCTCTATATATTTCACTTTCTCTGAGTGCCTTACGTGTCCTCTTTTCTAATAACATTCAATTTATGCTCTTATCCTTATTTTATTGAGGTGAAATGCAATTAAAACATAAATCTCTCTTTCTCTAAATCTATTTTTATGTAGGGATGGTGCTCCGTACTGTGAGAAAGATTACCAGATCCATTTTGGCGTCCAGTGCGAGGCCTGTCATCAGTATATCACAGGGAAAGTTTTGGAGGTGAGTAAAAAAGTTATTTGAGTCTGTTCGAGGGGATTTGTGTTAATGATGGGTGATCCAAAAGCTGTTGCAACTGGTTCTTGACTCGAGAATGAGAAGCGGTCTAGCAGTGGCATGAATGAAATTTATGTCATCGTTTACTAACCCTCTTGTCATTTCAAGGCTGTATGACTTTTTTTCTTTTTGCAGAACACAGAAGAAGATGCTTTGAAGAATTGTGTTAACAGCCCCCCATACACTTGCATTGGTTACAATAGAAGTGAATGGAGGGCTGCACTGTTCTGTTACCAACATTTTTCAAAATATCTTCTTTCGTGTTTTGCAAAAGAAAGAAAGTCGTACAGGTTTGAAATGACAGGAGTTGGTGTAAATGATGACAGGATTTTCATTTCGAAGGTATTAAGGTATTTTTATGAGACAAACTAATGGAGTGGTAAATCAATGTACAGATATTCTCAAATAAGCCATTTTGAATTTAGCATTGAATAGAATTAAGTATCAGTAAACATTACTTCTTTATTTAATATATCAAACGTTTTGATAGATTTACAGAAAGTCTACTATTGTGTCATGACAATCTGTAAAGAATTTGTACAAACTTCTTAGTCTCAATTTTCTCTCCAATAAATCTCGCTGTCATAGAGAAATATTTAAAATACGAAATCCCCAAGCTGGTCCCTTTGGGATTTTTATGTTCACTATTTTATAGCCGTGTCAGCTTGTGTCCAGATTGTTCCAGAGTCGTGCACTTCCGCTCACACTGAACATCTGTGGCCGGATCCCCTGTGAGGGTCTCAGCAGTTTGACTGCATATACACATGCACACAAGTCTCAACATCTCATGTCATGGCTGAACTTAAATCTTAAAGAGCTGCACGCATGCTTCATTCATCAAACACATGAGAACAGACTCTGTCCCGGTGGGAACAGAGCAGAGACCCAGAACCATCAGCGTTGGAGCCATTCCAAGGTCTCGCCCCAGCTATTGTGCATGGGACGGCCCCGTTCAGGCCGGTCCCCTCTAATAGGCTGAGAGAACAGTGAGGTGGGTTGGGAGGGTGAAATTTAAGAAAGTTCTCAAGAAAGTCAGAGGGGAAGATTGAAGGAATTAGAGAAATACTTTCGTAAGAGAAGGAGAGTGTAAATTAAAGTGAAAAGGAGGATTTGTAATACAAGGCCGCAGGTCTGGGGTGCCATACGAGCAGCCTGCCAAAGGTAAAGTTATTTCAGCTGACTTCATAGAAGTGATTAGAAACATTCTTATCAGACGTGATGTTGTTTGAAAGCATTTGACTAACACGTTTGCATGTTCTGCAAACGTGTTTGCATGTTCAGTTCTGTCATGATGTTTGTTTTGGGAATATGGTATATTCAACTGTGTGTGATTCTGCGTAAGCGTGTAGATGATGTTTATCAACGAAGAATTTCTTGCCTGTTTAGGTGATGATGGTCACTCTTTGTCAACATGATAACACTGACCTGTCAACCGTTTATTAGTTAGTTGTCATATTTCTGCACACACACAATCTCTGTCTACACTTATGCACTCCAGCATACTACTTGTATTTATGGGGCTGTGTGCAGTCGCAGATGGCGAAGGGAAGTGCATTGGAATCTTATGTATGTGTGACCGCAGGACATCAAAGCTACAGGCCTATCTATATTAATCCAAGCAGATACGTGTAGAATTTTGTTCTGATGTTTAAAGCAACAGATGCCCTGAGCTGCAGATGGAATCTCACTCGTGCCAAAAAAAGCCAATCAGATTTAATGGTGCGGGAATGGAGCTTATTAATGCTGCTATGGAATGCTGGGATTTTTAGATTTTAGGTTTTGACAAGAATCACGACTTCAGTTAGAAGTTAGCTATTAGGGAAGGAGAGCACATATAGCGATGCAATAGCAGACACGTAGACTTATATTTAAAGAGATAGTTCACGCAAAATTGTTTATGCACTTTCATGTCTTCCCAAACCTGTGTGACTTCCTTTTTCTGAGGAAAACACAAAAGAAGATATTTTGAGAAATGTCTCAAAATATGGGTTGTGTGTCCACTGTCCATACAATGGAAGTCAGTGGCGGCCAATGATGTTCGGTAACCAACGATCTTCAATATATATTGCTGTGAGTTCTGCAGAAGAAAGAAAGTCATGCAGTTTTGGTAAGACACGCAAGCAAATGAGGATTTTTTTATCAATTGTAACGAACACACTAACTGAGTGTGCAATGTGTGTATTCTGTCCTGTCAGCTTCTATATGTCAAGCGTGAAAAAGTTATTTAACAAAGCGGTATTTTCCCTCCCATTAAATCTCACTGATGAGGTTTATCCCAAAATTACAAGTCTGTCAGAACAGCTGGCCATGCACTATCTCTCCACACACGCTCACAGATGCAGAATGCGCTCTTTCTGTTTTTCTGCTGGCTGATTTTGTTCTAACAATGCCCAAATATCTTAGCAAAATGCACCTTGTCAGGTTGTCTGGTTCTTCCTGATTTGTAGAGTTTATTAGTTTTCAAAGAATTGTATATTGTTACTGACTGCTGTGCCTGGTTTGATATATTTAGACACACTTGTTACTGTAGCTTGTTTGACCAGTCGCCTAGAAACGTGACCCAATGAAACACCCGCCTTAATCTCACAAAGTTGTCATTTCCCCTTGCTTCCTTTAGCTGTGATTCCTGCACGCTGTTTTCTCTTTCCCCATCTCCCTGGCCCCGTCTTCTGTCCACACCCCTCCATCTGGGCTGACGCACAGACGCGGACTGTTCTTGGCCCCCGTTCCTCGCAGTTATCTGGTCGCCCTTTGTTTATAGTGTTGGCTTGTCTGATGCAATAAGAAATAAAACGATGGCTGTCTGCTTCAGACTGCTAAAGAGAACATGTTGTAACTGGGGTTTGTGTACTGGAAAAGTTTTGCAGGATCTTGTTGCCATGGGGAGGGGGCCACGGGAGCCGAGGGGTCACATCTGTGTGAAATCATGCGTTTCAGCAGCATTGCCTCATAGTTCAAGACAGCGGTACACTATGGGATGTTTCCCCTGCGGAGGAGCCAAACGGGCGACTCCCTCCTCAATGCTCAGAGCTCCAGCTGATAAAGGAACAGCCAAACAATTGAACTGTGTGTTTGTGTGAGGCTCCACCTGAAAAAAGATAAACAAACACTTCGGTTTCTTTGATTTTTTTATTTTAAGGTAATTTTTTTGTATCATTTTCATTGATATACGCTAATATAACTATATAACCACAGCATTTACAACAAATATTTTTCTTTTATTTAAAAAACTGAATCAATGTAATGATGCAATTTTTCATGCAATTCTGAACCTGTATGACGTTCTTTATATATTTTGAAGAATGTTGGTAACCAAGCAACATTAGCCTCCATTGATTTCCATCGTATGTACAAAAAACCACTGAGACATTTTTGGTTTTGAACAGAATTGTTATTATTGGGAGAACTTTAACACTTTTATCCCTTGAACGACTTTATCAGCATTATTGAAGCAAAGTGTAAATCAGAGACGCTATTTAAAAATCTGTCTTAACATTCTAATACGTTAAATTTGTGAGACAGGGAAGGGTCCCCGGACAAGTCTAGTAACGCAAATATTTGTGTATCTAAAGAAAAAGTGTGTTAATGTCACCATATTTATTATAAATATTGTCATTATTTGATACATCACCCCGCACTGACAGCTAATGTAAATTTAAGAGGAAAACATATCATATTTTGGGCAAAATTGTGTTTAAGAAGGGGAGTTCATAGAGAGAAGTGAAAGAGGAGATGAAAGATACAAATCGAATATGTTTATGGAAACGAATAAAAAAGCTACGAAGACAAAGCATTGCCTGAAGGAAACACTGTTTTAATGAGATTTTGAAGGATGTCATCAATACTCCCACAGCTAGCTGAAACCAGCAGAAGGATGATGAAATATCAGATCAGCTGTGTGCTACCTGCCCAAATGTGTTGATCTCACACATACAATACCATATGTATATCATGTAGGACGTACATTGGTTCGACCTGTTATATGAGCTATATGTGAGCAAAAGTTGATCCATCAACATTTAATTCTCAGATTAACGTTGTATTTTTCTGCTTGTGGGTATGAATGACATGTAAACAAATGCACAAATGTTTCCCAGACCTCTCATATCAACATTGCAGCTCAAAGACTAATACTTGAGAGCCTATGATGTCAGAGCTGCGGTGTAGTGGTTAGCAAGCTGTTGACAAAAATATTGGTAACACTCTTAAAAATAAAGATGCTGAAGGGTTCTTCACGGCGATGCCATAGAACCATTTGTGGTTCCACACAGAACCATTCAATCAAAGGCTCTTTAAACATCCATCTCTTTCTTACCTTTTTCATAACCTTTTGTGTCTTCGAATGGTCAAGGCTCCTTATGGAAACATTTGGACAAAAAGGTTCTTCTATGTCATCGTGAAGCACCTTTATTTTTAAGAATGTATGTTGAGTCACATGTTCAACATGGATCTTAAGGCAAAACCAGGTAAAAATGACTGTGTTCGTGTCTGTGTGTGTACCTTTGCGCATTGCAGTTGTATTGTTGTCATGACCTTGAAACATCCCAAGGTTCTGTGGCCAGGCAAGAGGATAGTGTGCACTGGGGATCTTATCTTTGGTAGAATTCATTCACTAAAACCATGAAGTGATGCAGAACAGAAGACAGAAAATAAGGGACAAAATGAAGGACAGAGATTTAAAAGTGAAACCACAGCTGTTCTATTCACCAACAAGCCATTATACTTTGTCATAGCTGTTAACACATTTTTTCGGTCCGTTTTAGCCTCTTTGTGCTCTCGCCTCTTTGAAATGTATTTCTTCCTGTTCTTAAATAACGCTTGACCTTTGCCCCTCACAGGCAGGAGATAAGCACTACCATCCCAGCTGTGCACGATGCAGCAGGTGCAATCAGATGTTCACGGAGGGAGAGGAGATGTACCTGCAGGGTGAGTGTATATCCAAGCCTCCTTGAATGGACAGTTTACCCAAATTTGTATAAACTTCTTTGTTCTGAAAAAAGATATTTGGAAGAATGCTCTAAACCAAACAGTTCTTGGCCACCAATGACTACCATAGTAGAGAAAATAACAATGGTAGTCAGAAGTGACCTAGAACTGAATCCGAAAATCTTCAAAGTACCTTCTTTTGTGTTCAAACTTATGAAGCAATTTTTTGCGAGGGTGGCAAAAATCTGTTTGGTTACAAGCGTTCTTACAAATATCTTTTTCTATGCTTATCAGATCAAATACATTTTACAACTTCTCCTCAAAGCTGAACTTCAGTTGATTCTCTATGCAACATGCACACAAATGTTTAAATGTGTTAATAAATTATTTGTAAGGGACATCATGGACATAACTAATGTACTGTAGGCAACCCACTCTGTTTGTCTGTTTTCAGGTTCTACGGTATGGCATCCAGACTGTAAGAACAGCAGTAGAGTGGAAGAGAAGTACAGAGTGAGTGTCCATTTATTTTAACACTTCCTGTCTGTTACGACTCACATAGTCATAATCTTAGAAATACAAAACTCTTCCTTCCAAGAAAACAATATCAGCCTATTATAAGAGAACAACAGACATCCCTGAGAGACATCTTGAAAAATGCTCACAATCCCTTGTTATGTTTGTTGTACCCAAACGCCCCTAATGATTCCAGATTTGTTCTCTGAAGTTTAAATTCACAAAGAGAGAGTGTGTGTGTTTGTCCATTCTGTTGTGATTCTCCTCCTTAGGCAGCTTGGCAGCGTCCTAAAGGGAAACCCAGTCCGTTTGATATCTTTTACCCACACTCTCAGATAAAGACCCGGGGCCCAGGTGGCTCTCGGCCGGGCCGGCGTCCCCTGAGCGGGCGTGAGGTTTGGAGTCTTCTGCTCTGCACTCCCTCCAGATTGCAAAGCTTCCAGCTAATTCAACTTCCACCGACTGTCTTGCTTTTCTTTAAAGCAAGACCACGCTGCTGCGTTTTGATCTTAATTTTAGTTCAGTGGTTCTCACAGCACTGCACATTTGTATGTGTCTCCTACTATTTGAATCAGGTTTGTTAAAGGGGTCGTTCACCCCAAAATAAAAAACTCTGTCATAATTCACCCTCATGTCATTTAAAGCTGTAGTATATGACTATATTTTGTTGAACACACAAAAAAAGATATTTTGAGAAATTACTGTGGTTCTGTGGCCACACAATGGAGGTCAATGGGGGTCAGTTTTGTTTTGTTAGAAACGTTCTTCAAAATATCTTCTTTTGAGTTCTACAGAATTATAACAACGTGTCTACACATGATACGGTGCCATGCGACAAAAGACAATAGAACATATTAGAACCCATTATATATAAAAATTGATGCGGAGCCGGCGCACCGGTCCCGTCCGGTATGGACACATTGTGAAGGTCATACAGGTTTGAAATGACATGAGGGTAAATAAATGATGAAAGAATTTCCATTTTTAGGTGACATATTCCTTTAAATAAGGAAGACATGGAAAACGTGTAGTGTGCAGTTGAAAACAACTTTGTGAACTGATTTTCCCCTTCCCAGCACGCATACACGATAAGAATACGCTTGCTCCTCCTGCAAGTTACTTGACTATTCTTATAGAGATGTTATAACCACTAGAAATCATAACGTCATGTGCTGAAAAATAAATAAATCAAAATCTGACACGTATGTATGGGTTATTGTGCAGATGACTTTAGATGTAGCAAACAGTAGAGTTAGTTGAGCACTGGCTGAGTTTTGCTACGGTATGATGTCACAGTGTTTCTTTGTGTGTGATGTCATATCCTGCCTTTTCCTCCGTTTACAGCCCCTCCCAATCTCAGTAACCTCTCTGCACCAATCAGAAAGGCAGGTACTGTATTCTGCTTCTGGCAGCAGAGCGGGAACGCTGAGTGTTTTGCAACTTGTGTACTTATAGTCACCCACCAGCAGAGGACGGACCGCTCAGGCCCTTCCTTCTCCAACGTCCTCATAACAGCCTGTGTGTCATTGCGCTTTTAAGACATGTGGCCTAAACCTCTCACTGCTCCATTCACCATAAAGGAATGACGGTTGGCTGACTCTACACGCAGAAAGAACTCAGATATGAGCTCTTGTTGTAGAATTTTACACCTTTCATACACAATATTGATCCTAGAAGGTGTCCAATTTAGGTGTACACTAAACCAAGGGTCATATCTGAGGGGTTGGCTGCGATGGCTGCATTGGTTGTCTGACTTGAAAACTGCATTGTGGGAAGGCTTGCATATATGTGGTTGCATTGGAGGTGGCAGCAGTCCATAGGCAAAGGATACCATTTGGGACCAGACCTATGAGTGTGCGTATTTGTGCTAGATTATTTCTAACACAGCTTCTCGTTCTCCCGCAGCCCACAGGGTCATCGTCTGAGAGTATCTGTTCCAGACCTGGTTCGAGCATCCCTGGATCTCCAGGTCACACAATCTATGTGAGTCCCACCTATCGGCGCCCTCAGTCGTTTCCTGAGTCTATCACATCTTACCACTCGATGCGCAATGGATTCTGAGGCCGATACGTTTCAGAATCACTCTAGAAACAAACACCTGGACATTCAGGGAGAGACAGGATGATGTGTCATCTTTCGTCTACTGTCTGCACAAACCTGTTCTTATTTCTCAAACATCTGCCTTGTATTTGACACGCATTCTGCACCCATCTGCTGCAGCATCTTTAGCATTGCAAACAGTCACAAAGAACTTAAGGAATAGTTCACACAAAAATAAAAATTTAAAATAAAATTGTTTACATCATATCGTTCAAAACCTGAATTTGACTCTTTCTTCCGTGGAACACAAGAAGATATTTTGAGAAATGTTTTGTGTATATATAATGGATATCATTGATATCAGTTTGGTTACCAACATTCTTAAAAATATTTTTTTTGTGATCTGCAGAATTGAAATAGTCATACAGGTTTGGAATGACATGAGAGTGCAAATGTTGAAAGAATTTTTTGGTTTGGGTGAAATGTTCCTTTGTATGTTGTGGGCTCTTTATCGACACCTGTGATTTCAACATAAAATTGCAAGAACCTATTAAGAACATTTTCTTTGTCTTTGCTTACTGGGTTTATTTTTTGTAAACAGAAACCTAAACTTTCCTTCTAAATTATTTATTGAATTATATTGAATTAATAAAAAATAAGAATTGTAAGATTAAAAATATTACACGGTTCTACTTCAAATGTAACATTTTCAATGAGAAGTTAAAGTACCAAAATTAAAGGGATAGTCCATTAAAAAAATCTGAAATACTCCAGTCGATCCAAATTTATATAAATTTCTTTGTTCTAATAAACACAGAGAAAGATATTTGGAAGAATGCTTGTAACCAAACAGTTCTTGGCCACCATTGACTACCATCGTCAGAAAAGTCAAAAGTGGTAGTCAAAAGTGCCCAGAACTGTCTGTTTTTTACTGGGGTTCTTCCGATACCGATCAGAAATGCTACAGATAACACATAAAATTCTGGTATCGGTAACAGCGAGTACTTGAATCCAATTTCTCAAACAGGACCTGATTATGTCTGCTAGCTTTGCTTTGCGACTTGAGAAAATTAAATAGCATTACTGTCAGATAATAAAAATACTCTAGTTTACTGTATTTATTTGTTCATGTTTTATTAAGGGATAAGTCTGAATCACATCATAAAATGATTATATCAATTCATACAGGGCTAATAGTACAGTATATACTGCTGTGTACAGATACACACGGAGGTATTGGATCAGTACTTGGTATCGGTCGATACCCTGAGCCCATGTATCGGAATCGGTATCTGGAAGGGAAAAAGGGTATCGCAAGATCTCTATTTTCTACATTCTTCAAAATATCTTCTAAAAAACAGAACAAAGAAATAAAAAAATGCACTCCAAGTATGTTCCTTTATGTTCATCAGTAGAAAGAAATCTATACATATTTGGAAAAAGTTAAAACGGACAGAATCAATTAATGCTCAATTAACAACCAAGTGTTGAGTTGGTTTGGTGCTTGGAAAGTGTTCATTTTGAACCCTCTAATAGCAACATCTATAAGATGTAGTTCATCTTTCCCTACTGTATGTTCCACCCTTGTGGTGACCTGTGTAATGGGCTGTGCCTCTGATTGGATGTGATGTGGATGACCTTTGACCTGTGCCGTGACCTCTTCCTCATCGTCACATTTTTTCCTTTTGTGTGTCCACCTGTGTTTCCCCTCCCTCCTCGTCCTCTCTTTCCTCCAGGCAAAAGTAGACAATGAGATTATTGATTACAAGGACCTAGCAGCCATCCCCAGAGTAAAGGCCATTTATGACATAGAGCGTCCAGACATGATTTCATATGAGACCCTCCATTCCACCACCTCTACCCTGGACAGACAAGGAAAGCACACCCCAGGAGAGGTAACCGTTACCCATATGTAGTTGCTATCTCATAAACAAAAAATTTGCTATCATGACATAAATTGGTAGCTATAATGACAGTTAAAAATATATTTTTAAGACACATGCAAAAATATGGTGATGCTATATATGTTCAGTTTCTCTTTTGTACTAGAGTTGTCAGAGCAAAGCGTCAACTAACATCAAATCTGAAAGTGCAGATAGTCTGTCTAAAAATTGTGTAAGCAGTCCATTCCTTCACAAAACAGTACATATATGTGACCCTGGATCACAAAACCAGTCTTAAGTAGCACAGGAACATTTTAAGTAAAAGTCAAAAATACATTGTATGAAAATACAAATTTTCTCTTATGCCAAAAATCATTAGGATATTAAGTAAAGATCATGTTCCATGAAGATATTTTGTAAATTTCCTACCTTACATATATAAAAACTTTGTTCTGTGAGTGGATGTCCTTCCACAGTGCCCCTATCAACAACTTCGGCAATTTTATTCATATTTAGATATTTTTGCACTCTCAGATTCTTGAGATTTAGGCGGTTGTATCTCAGCCAGATATTGTCATATTCTTTCAACTTTATTTAGCTTTCAGATTATTTAAAAATCTTAAATCAGAAAAATTAACCCATAAAACTGGTTTTGTTGCCCATGGTCACATATAGCTGTGGGAAAAAATGTGACCATTCAAAATTATATTCAGTTTTCTGAATTTACTGTTTATAGGTATGTGTTTAGGTAAACTATCATTTTTGTTTCGTCCTGTGAACTACTAACACAATTTCTTTGAAATTTCAAATAAAAATATTGTTTCTATTTGAATTTATGTGCAGAAAATGAAAACAGGTCAATATAACAGAAAAGATGCTCTGTATTTTTTCACACCTCAAATACTGCAAAGAAAACTTTTAGCCAATACAACAGTAATATTTGTACATGTATTTGTGAAAAGTGCAAAAAACAAAATGTTCACGTGTCTTGTCCTTCTGTTAGTCTTTCACATTGCTGTTGGATGACTTTATGTCAACCATGAAGTTTGATTTTGCTGAGATTAAACAGACCACATTACATATAGAAATGCTGATTAAATAATAATTTGGAATGGTCTCTTAATTTTTTCCGCGGCTACCTTACAATGGCCCAAAAGTATTAGAATACATTAGCTGTACATATATACACGACGAATTTCTGTGTATTTGTGTCAGTCATGATGCTTTTTCTGCTACAATTTAGCATCCAAATACCTTAATCATACAAATGTATTTTGCAATCTGTATTTACATAAAAGTATAAAATGATGCAGAATTACATATAGGAGAATTGTAACTTCCGAATAATACAGTCTTCTTAACTAAACCTGCATGTATGGCTTTTCCCTTTAAGTCGGGCCTACACTGTGCGATTATAGCTAAATTCTATTTGTTTATTTGCCTGTTATTGCATAACAACTGTCAATGTATGAGTCAATCCCGTACAATGTGAAGCTGAAGCTTATCCAGTCCGATCATTGAGCTGCAACTGCTTTAACCAAGCGAAACCTTCAGAATGGCGACCAAAATTTCTGTTCGAAAATCACTCAACTGTCCAACTGCCATTCACCAGATGTTAATCGCTTTTTATTTCCATGATACACTGTACGAGAAACGACCCACAATTACAAGGCTGAAATTTGTCCAAAAACAGTTTAAATTCAGACAAAATATTACACTGTGCATGCCCGACATTCTCTCTACCAAACAAACGTCCATCGTTCTGATGCCCCTCAGTAGCTCTTTGACCCCATTAGTGTTCCCCCATTGGTTGAGTTTCCAAGGCTGTCTACAGATCGCATGTGAGATCATATTTAAAAGTACAGTGTTCACATTGTATATTGCATGTATTTGTGTGCCCATGTGAGCTGTATGTCCATGCATGAAAAGAATGTTTGAAGATGTGTTTTATTGACTGTGAATGCTCTTTGGGTTCCCTCTGTTACATTAAACTTTGCTCTGTTGTACATCACAATGCCTAAAAGCCTTCTCTGTGTAGAGATAGCAGTGTAACAGCAACAATTAAAATCTCACCCAGACTGTGGCGCTGAAGTTGCACAGGATTTTAACTGTCGGACAAGATCGAGTAACTGAAATCCTTTCCTCCTCCACAGCTTGGCACAGCATCAGGTGGCAGCCCCCTAAGAGGCCGAGCCACAGTAAGACCACTGACACAAATCATTTGTTTGTGGATTACCTCCAAACAAACTAACATGAACAGACTAACATAAATTTATCTTAATCCAATACGTGCCAACATCGAACTCTCACGTCTAGTTTCTGTCATCTCATTGGCCGCTTGTACTCTCATCTGATTTGCCGCATTGTGCATTACTTCAATGTCTCTAGATTTCCCAAGTGACTATGAAATGAAAAGTAAACTAAACCCACTGAACGTATTAAGCCAATGCTTAACAATGACATTAGACAGCCTCTAACTCTGCAAGTGCTTCTGTCAGTCGTCTTTCACCACTGAATTCATTACTTTAAAAGCATTATGTGTGCATGTTTGCTCACAGAAAACCAACTGACATAAAATCATTTATTTTTAGTGATTAAGTTTTGTGTCCACATTCCCAGACCCTGCCACAAGACCCCTCCACACTGTCCACCGAAACAGTAAGTGTCAGAGATCATGAACCATGCTGGTGTCAGGATACAGGAAAGCATTCACAAGCTGTTTCTAAGAAGCACATTTGTTGTGAGAATGTATGATTGTGTTCCTCTCTCTGGGTGAATCTCACCAAGAACTGTCTGGGACACATTAGAAAATTCCTGGGTTGTGTGACTGTTCAAAAAATAAGCTTGTTGCAAAATATTTTTTGTTCGATTTGTTTCCCAATTCGATCATCAGTTCAGTTTTGCTTTATTCACACAATGTGCTTCATAAACTAAGCAGGGCATTTGCACGTATACATACTCTACTGGTAAAGTATTGTCCACAATTGAACATAATCCCATTCTGAATGACTTTATCGTGCACATTATCTGGAGATGGAGATGGTGGTCTAGTGGGTTAAACCACTGAACTGATAAATCAAAGGTTGCTGGTTCGATCCCAGCAGCCACCACCAGTGTGTCCTTAAGCAAGACACTTTACTCCATGTCGCTCCAGGGGGATTGTCCCTGTAATAAGTGCACTGTAAGTCGCTTTGGATAAAAGCGTCTGCCAAATGACTAAATGTAAATGTAAATGTAAATCTAGCACACCGATTCTGATGCATACTTACAGTACTTGCTCCTCTTCTCTTCCAGTCTCCGAGGACGCTGTCTCCCACCCCTTCTGCTGAGGTCAGAGACTGTTTTATGATGCTTATAATCTGTATTCGTGTTACAGGAATGTAGACTGGACTTTACATAAATCACAAATTAGCTATTCAATCCAAAATTCAAGTACTTCAAAGAAAAATTCAGTAAATTCAAAGAATTTGTGCATTAGCCAACATGAACTAACAATATGAACAATACTTCTACAGCATTATATGAGCAGTTCATGATAATTTGAACATTTACAAATATATTTTTAAAGTCCAATTTTGTAACTGTTAACATTAGTTAATGCACCAGGAGCTTAGAGAATTAATTTTACTGACATAAACTTCCAGTCAATATATGAAAATTAGCAGCATCTAGGTGTGAGGTTGCGAATTGCAACCAACGGCTCACTCCACCCCTCCCCTTCGATGCACTACGGTGGCTGACACAGAACAAAAATGTTATCACGTTTTTCGTTTCTTTGCAGAAGGACAATAACGTATTTACAAAACGCGCTTTGTAGAGCAGTTTGTCCGTTTAGGGTTACTGTAGAAACAACATGACGGATTCCATGTAAGGGGACCTGAAGCGTATGTAGATAGAAATAGGTCATTCTGAGGTAATAAAAACATAAAGCTTCATTATTTAATGTCTTTATACACCTCTGAAAACTTAGTAATGTATATTATATTTCATTTCTGTCAATATATCCTCCAAAAATGACACACTGGACCTTTAACATGAACAAGGATTAATACATGCTGAAGAATTGAATTGCTTATTGTTAGTTGATGTTAGTTATTGCATTAACTATTGTTAACAAATACAACCTTATTGTGAAACGTAACCAATAACAAAAAAAATTCTCATTACATCATTATTTACTGCTGATATGCTGATATTTTATTGCTGAACAATTTTGAAGAATCTTGCATCTATAAATCCATATTTGTATACAACAATTTGCTGAAACTTCCCACTTCGTGTGTTTGTATGCGACAGGGCTGCTATGACACGAGGGAACGCATCATTCAGCGATCCACCAGTCAGGGCTCTATCGGCTCTCCGGTCTATCACCGGCACAACTACATACCGCCCATATCCAAATCTCCACAGCACTTTCACAGACCAGGTGAGTCAAACAAAACGATTCATTGAAATTCTCCCCCTATAGGATTTCAGAGGATGTGGCCTTAACCCAGCTAAACATGTCAGCCCACCTCGCCTTGCCTTTCCTTGCATTCGGTTTCCCTTCCTCCCTCCTCTGCTGCTTTTCATCTTCTCTTTTCTCCTCTTTTTCCTTCTTCCTCACCTGTTCCTACTCCTCTTCCCTGAGCGGCCGGCAGGAATGCTGAAGCTCTGTTCTTCCTTACGCTCCAGCCACAGCGATACGCGCCCCACCTCCCCTTTCCGACATCACTTCCTCCCCCACAACAAAGGTAAGGCCCCACCGACCCCGTCGCCACACCTGTTCGGGTCATTCTCAGTGTCAATTTGTAAAACACAAGACCACCCTTCATTCGGGTCAGTGATTGAGTCTAAAGCTTGTAAGGCTGTGCCTTTTTTGTGGCGACACTGTCTGAGAAAGTTCTGGACTTGCTTGAGTGGCACCAGGATCTGTATGAAAACTTTGACATTGAAGGCTGTGTTTGGTCTGTAAATGCAACTGAAGCATATGTGGAATGCAAACGCACATGACATGTTCCTTGTATAATATCCCTTTCCTCTCCACAGATTCTTTCTGCATAGGTATGTCTTGGCTTTATGGCTGTTTTTGACTATTTGTGGCAGGTGCATGCTGGTTCCATTAAAACCCCTTCCTTCATGCTTTCATTCTGCCCATTCAGTGACATTTAACCAAGTTACTGTGACATTACTAATAAGCCACAAACTTAGTGAGCTGTCACAGAAGACCTGACTCAAAACAGATTTCAATAGATCCATTATACTGACCCAATGCTACTAGTATTTAATAATTGATTTTATGATAATTAATAATTTACACAATATTATTATTGTGGGCATTCAAAAAACAATGAATCAGAGTTATTATAGTTTCGTTTTCAGTTTTATTTTAGTTTTATAAATTGAATTATATTTTATTTGTATTATTTAATTTGTATTTATAGTTTAGTTGATTTATAGTTTTAAAAATATTTTTAGTTTTCGTTAATTTTAGTTAAATAGTTTTGTAATTATGTTTATATAAATCTTTATTTTATGTTTAGTTCAATTTTTAGTTATTCATTTTAGTGGCAATTTCAGTCCACTCCTGAGGCAGCATTTCCAATGAATGTGTAATATTTCAACCAATATTTTGTTTGATTTTAATGAACATAAATGTTTAGTTTTAGTTTAAGTTAACAGTAATAGCCTTGTTATGAATAATTCTAGATAAAATATTAGATTTTTTTTTACATTTCTCGACAATTAAAGTACCTTACACATTAATAACGTAAAACTTTAAGAAAAGCAATAAAGATTTAATCTAATAATAATAAAAAGATATCTATTGCTTTTATTATGTTGTTTATTATTATGCTTTTATCATGGAATTATGAATTATTACCACGTAGGCCTATTTCATATAATTAATCCCAAAATATTGAAGCTATATTGCATTAAATGTTGCTTATATGGGCAGGTTTTGAAATGAAATGCATAAGTTGCATGCTTATTTAGTATGTTTTCATCACAGGCAAATGAATCCTTATCCAAAACTATCCCTTCATTGGCTATTATGTCATAATACCACAAAAAAACACTTTACTAACAAGTGACTCTACTTTGTATTTTAAAGCTGAACCTTTGACCTTTTGAGTGCCCCTGTGTTCATAATTGTGAAGCGTCCGCATGTTGTCTCTTTCCACTCTATCATACCTGTTTCTCTTGTGGGGTCGACACACACGGTCCAATCTGTCCCACCCTCATCTCCCTTTTCTGTTCGGCCATCTTTCCATCAGTGAAGATATATTCCAGCATTATTCTCTCTTTCTTTCATTCTTTTGCTCTTTCATTTTGCTTTTTGATTTCTTTTTGTTTCTCCCGCTTATTCTCTTGTTCTTGTTTGGAGGCACTGAGCCGTCCAGTGGCCGGAGTTCTCCCCTTTCCTCTCGGCCGGCCACCCCGACCCTCTCTCTGACCCCTAAACATTTCCACATCCCAGGTAGGAGCTGGAGCGTCCATGAGTACATGTGTCCTTCCCGCTAATTCTGCCTCTAACAGTTGATTTCTATTCCTTTAATCATCTTTCACCCTCCTCCTCTTTTGTTGATTTATGCATTTGTGCTTTTTCATTGGTTTTAACAGTGGATTCTGTTTTGCTAAATACATGTATTAATGCGTGTAATTCACATAGAGTTCTGGTTCATGTTATATGCATCAGTTTTTCCTGAATCATGATCGACAGACAGTGAATGGATGATTGAAGCATATTATTTGTGACTGGGTTTGTATTAAAAGTATATTTATATATTTTCAATCCACAGACCAAGGCATTAACATGTATAGAAAACCACCAATCTACAAACAGCATGGTAATGTTGCTTAAAGTCCTTGAGCGAGAATTTCTGATTAACATTGTACAGTATATTGAAATATGCAGTATTGTATGTTGTGTATCTATAATCTATGTTTCTGATCTACGGTAGATATATACATGCATTTACATATACATACAGTATAATATATCATACATTGTATATCCATAAAACATATTAATAATACTTTTTTCAATATACTCGTGGAACACATAATACATTTTGTGCCATGTTTGTATATATGCATACAATCACTGACTATTTATTTGATTTATATATGTTTATGTGTGTTGACTCCATCCATCTATTAATGTGTGGTTATGATGATTGTCACGTCACATCTTATGTTTACATGTAAGTATCATTTGACGTCGTAATCCTCTCTCATCTCAAAATTTTGGAGTTTTTACTTTCTCTCCTATTTTTTCATGACTGACTCGCACACCAGAATAATCTGAAATTCCTTCTTCTTTAACAATCGCCGTTAAATTTTTATTCTGCCTTGTAACTGCATGAATTTATAGCTTGACAGATCCCATAACAATTTCACTGAATCCTCAGATGACTTATTTTAGTTACTTAGATTACTTTGTTTTAGTTTCTTGCTTACTCAGAACTTCTATACACAAACTGAACAGCACACTTGAACAATAAGTCTTTGACTGGTTACAAATACACTTTACATATCTACATTTTCTTCTTGCTTGATAATATACAGCACTATAAATGTGCAAACACTTGCATGTGTGCCCGAAAAAATAAAACATTTTAAATTGTCATGTATCAAACATAGTGGTGGCCATTGACATATCATAGCATTTGGCAATATATTTTAATAAAAAATTATGTTTAAAGTAAACAATATGTGGCTAAAATATTAAAGCTTGTACATTAATATTATAAATATCAAGCTTTATTGTATCGTATTAATATTATTGTAAAACATGTCATGTTGAATTGTCATCGGCCAGCACTGTACTTACTGTCCGCCTATGAGATCCGGTCACTGATAGTATAGTTCCCCCAAAATACCGATTCAGATTCAGCTGCCCTGGCAGCCCAAAGCAAGTCTGCCGATGACATCATCAAATCATCCAAGTTCCCTGCTGCCCACGCCCCTCGACCGGAAGAAACCCCAAAGATTGAGACGGACTACTGGCCGTGCCCTCCATCCATCGCTGCTTTAGGTATGCCTCCGCCTCTGGCGCCTCCAGGCCAAGACCTGCATTACCAAACAGATGGAAGCCATTCGTGAACACTGATGTTTGAGACGATTGGATTGAATTCAGAGTTATCTTCTGTTCTACCTCAAGTCCTTTACACACTAATGTCTAAAAATCTGGGAGATGCTTTACTGTAGGATGCTATAGGTGGCTCCACAGACACATAAATCAAATACAGCCACTTGTCCAATCAAAAATCATTTCACGAGTCTTTTATTTCTTTGTTTATTTATGTTACCATTTTGTTCCATTTGATTTCCTTGTGCATAACAGCATTCATCCTCAGGTGGTCCATTGCAGGTTGCCATGGATACAGTGACATGGCATCATTTCAATCAGCTTAATCTTTTTCTTTCTATCTTTCTTTCTTTATGGTCACATTCCACAATGTTTTACTGGTCCTGGACTGGCAGGTTCAGATGGCCGGAGTCGCTCACAAAACGAAGAGGAGGAGGAGCATTTGAAACGCAGGCAACTTCAGGAAGAACATCTCAGCAAGGTACAGGGTGTCTGTTACCTATGTTGATCATTTTAGCTTATTTTTATATTCAGAATCAGAACCAGAAGAGCTTTGACGCTCACTGAAACATCATGTGCTGGTTGATAAACTAGTCCCTATGGATGCATAATATCAATGTGATGTCATGTGACTGAACCCCATGTTTAAATTGCAGATTCAGTCTGGTCTTGGGAAGCTCATTCTGAAGGAAGAAATGGAGAGGGAATTGACCAGAGAGAAATACACACGCAGTGTTGCCGCCCAACGCTTTGATTCCCAATACGCAAACTGTATCACAGGTACATTGACATCAGTGTGCGAAAACAAGCATGCGTACTTTGACAGGTACTTTTGACAAGTGATAATTTACCCGAAAATAGAAATTCTGTCAACACCCTCCTGTTATTTCAAGCCTTTAAGACTTTGTTTCGTCCGCAGAACACAAAAGATATTTTGAAGAAAGTTGGTAACCGAACAGCTCGGGCCCCATTCACTTCTATTGTTTGGACACAAAACCAATGCAAGTGAATGGGGTCCACTTAACAACATTTTACAAAATATCTTCTTTTCTGTTCTGGTTTAAAATGAGTTTTAATTTTGGGGTAAACTATCACTTTGATATAATAATATTTACGTCTGTTGTTGTAGACTCACAAAGCTCCAAAACATCATCTCTACCGGGATATGGACGCAATGGCCTTTATCGAGTAAGTCTCTACCACTCACCTGTATTTTATTAAATAGTTCACTGCTATAGGAAAGAGGAGAATTAAATGTAATTTATTGTGATTTATTTCTTATCTCTGTTCTTACAGCCGCAATCTACCGAACTTTCGCAGTATAACAGTTATGGGGATGTGTGTGGAGGACGAAGAGGTAATACAATGCTTCTAATCAGGGACGGATTATGACTTCAAAGGCCCCGGGGCCAGTTACCTTCAAGGGCCCCCTCCCACAATTTTTCTCTCATCTCTTAGCTGCGCATTCACAGTTATGAAAAGTGAAAGTTAAGATGATAATGAATATTAAAACCGTGAAACACACGCCTTTAATAAACTGTCAAAGATACACATATTTAATGCAACACATAAATACAAAAAGATTTCTCGCCATAAAATGCCCCTGTGACACATGTCTGTTAACATCAAATAATCAAGCAGAAGAAGTGCTGTAGTTTAATTAATAAGTTCAATTTAATTGAATTAGTTATAGTAACACAAATTGTTGGGTTTTCTATACCAAACTAGATAGCACAACCTTGAAGCCCTGGGCCCCCTCGGGCTCATGATAGTCAAGGGGCCCTAGGCACTGGCCCCATTGGCCCGGTCAGTAATCCATCCCTGCTTCTTATCCTCAAAATACCTCTGATAACTGGTGTCATTAAGTTTTAAGTAATTGAAATGTTCTTTTTTTTCTCTTTTTACAGATTTTAAGGTATGTGAAACCCACTTTAAGCACTGAGCATGTGCATCAGCTCTCATGCATATATATATAAATGAAACCATGCTACATGTAGCCTAACCGGAATGGCACTCATGCCCTCATTGCTATGCTTGCGTCTGAGCATTGAGCACAGTCAAAGATGTTTAACTTTGAAAAATCACCATCTCTCAGCACCGACGCTACATTACAAATCACATGGATGGTTGAGCTTCCAGCCTGTCTGGATCCACCTCCCTAGAGAGTATCGCACACAGGGCTATAGCTGTGAGGTCTAGACTGTTTCCCAAGACTCTGAATTCTTCTGAACAGTTTTTGCTTTCTTTTCTCATCATCTGCATCACGTGTATATGTTCTTGTCTGTAGCCCACCCAAGATGCCCAAGATTCCATTACAAGAATGGACAGGGGAATGTCCTATGCCTAATATGTTGGAATTTAAAGCAAGTATCCCAAATATTTTCTTTCATGAAAACTCAGTTTTTCTTCTTTTTCTTCCTGTAATACTCCTCTTGTCATCAGTTGGGATTGTAATTTTGGCTCCGATCTTAGACAATGGTCAGTGGGAGGAACAAGAGAAGCATATCTTGCATATCTTCTTAGTAGCTATAAAATCATTTAATCACATGACTGGTAAAGAGGGTTAACAACAACACAATAATATTTTGTTAAAGTGGTTGCTATAGTCACCAGAAGCCTGATTCTCTAAGAGCAAAAGTAAGATTCAGGTGTGCGCCCCAACTGGTAAGATTTAATAGCTTAAGTTTAATAGGCCTTCCCAGCAGCATAAAAGAGAGGAAGTCACTTCATTTATTTTTGACACTTAACTGTCCTCAGGAGTGCTAGCATTAAAAGCGCTATAATTCTTTCCTATGGATAAAGTTGGCAAATAAGCCCCCCCCCCATCCATTGGGGAAAACTAATTCCTATTGTTACCCAATCATTTTCTCCAGAAACACACATCTGAACACGCAACAAACGTTGCTTTGCATGTTAAGTACAAGTTAAATGAACAGTAAATTCCATCTGATGGAATATACTCGGTTACCTCTTGCTCTATTGATTCATCTGCACTGAATTAAATTAAATATTAGTCATTAATCCACAGATCAATACACAAAGCCTAGAAAATATTAACATATTTAAGTAGATATCATTTTCTGACTATTTATTGATTCACTTTATATGAATAGTAATGTGCTCCATAAGGTCTGCTGCTGACATATGTTCATTTTCCGTATCTATTATTATTAAATTCACTGAAATGCAAAAAAAAACGAATTTATATATTATTCTGAAAATTACTAAATGTAAATCTAAATGCAATATAAGTCGCTTTGGATAAAATGCCAAATGCATAAATGTAAATGTGACCTAGATCTATTTTTCATTTCCCCAATACAAAGTAACTCAAGTGACCTGGATTTGTTTTCTCGAATGCACAAATTATGACACATTGCCATCTACTGTTTATCGAATTAAAACCACTACATACTTCTATACTGCAGACCTTTACACATACTTTCCTACATTTGAGACACACGATTCGCTGCATGCTCACATCTTTTGCTCTGCTTCCACATGCTTTAGTATTGTGTATTCATTGTTAGAATGTCATGTCTGTGTGCATCATACCCTCATCCAGCTTCCAGCAATTCATTGTGTTTGGCAAATACCTCGCATAGCATTCTTCATAACAACACAATCCCTCCTTTTATAAAGGTGTACCCATGTGAAATGCTCACTGTCGCCAACAGAGGGCGTACTAAGCTCCCGAAGGACGTGGACAGGACGAGATTGGAGGTAACCTGAAGGAAGCTGATCAGTCGTCAATGGAAATGTCATAGCATCTATGAATAATTCGCTCTTGTTCTATTTCTCTTCTTATTTATAGCGCCACTTGACTCCCGAGACGTTCTTTGACACCTTTGGAATGGAAATCCACGAGTTTGACAGACTTCCGCTTTGGAAGCGCAATGATATGAAGAAGAAAGCGAAACTCTTCTAGATAACTGTGCATGTTTTAATTTATCAGTCACTCATATGATGTATAAGAGCTCTGATTTCCTTGTTTTTATTCTTTGTTGTTTTTTTTCGTATGCATTCAACATGCACAACAATTCTGCTTCACTAAGCCCACTCCTTATTTTTCCCGAATCGACAGTTTGATATGAACGTGAGGTTTCATTGAGCCGATGGTGTCCTTTGCACTCATTAAACCCGCTTCCATAGATTCCTCCTCCATGCACCTCTTATAAAACAGGACTGTGACTTTTTAGATGAGGGACCGGGGGCTGTCAGCGGGGCTCTCCCTCTAAACAGGCTGTTAAGGTGGTGAAGTTGAAGGCATCCCTGGAGACCCCTGCTGCTACAGACCTAACCAGAGCTTTCATGTGCGTTAAACTGGGGAAATGAGTTCTACTGAAGATGTTTCCACCTGCGGAGTCAAAGCCCCAAGGCTCATCCGAGTCCCGGCTCTGGAAAGCATTAGAAAGTGTTGAAAGTGAGGTCGGCGTTCGTTCCCATCAGACCTCTGCCGCCTGAACACAGTCTACAAAAACTAAACGTAAAGTAGCTCGCATGTTCTCGCCAAAGTCTAAAACAGTACCTGAGATAGATAAGTTCTTTATATACAATTCTTTTGTCTGATGATGTCATAAGAGGTTGTGGTGAATATTATGAATATTTAGAAAATGAAGCGTAAATAATTCCTTTTTAAAATGGTTATTGACGTCTTTCACCGCTAGAGGCCAGGCTCGAGTCACACTCGGATTGGTCCTCTTCTGCACAGTCCTCAGACAGTCTGTTTATTTTGACCACAGTTGGGTCCTTTCTGCAATATTTAATAGCATATCGTTTTGAATAAAGTAAAAAAAAGCTTTTGAAATGACTTCCTAGGAGGTTCCAATACTGCCACTGTGTTGCCATTGGGATTGACGGAGATGTAGCCATAGCATCTGTGCCGGGTGTTTATTCATACTGCTGCCGAATAATGCCGTTCCCATGGACTCTGTCTCGACTTGCAGACGTGCTATGGAATGCCGTCAGGTATTATTCCCGACAGCTTCCTGTATTCCTAACAGGGTTAATGACAGAGAGCTAGGACATATTACAGCATTGTGCTTTTATAGTCACAAAACACACAAGTACAAGGAGTGTGGTTACTAGAATCAGCCGTGTATGTCTCTTTAGAGTTGGTTTTGATACCCCTACTGTGTACCTCACCTTTTCTGTCTTTTTTGAGGGAAGGATTGGGTGTTAAAAGCTCTGCTGAGTAATAAAACTCTGCCTCAGAACGTATTCGTGTTTTTCTTTGACTGACATAATCGTTGCGGTGTGGGGCATGAAATATATGTCTCAAGAAATGGTCTCTGTGTGGATCGAGGGGCCCGTCTCACAAGTGGGAGGTCCGCCTGTTGAGTCACTTGGAAATCCCTGGGTGCTTTCCTTCCTTTTCTCTACGCCTGATAAATGGACCCTGCCGAATGACCCCTTTCCCACAATGCTCTCCGCCCAGGCTTCACAGTCAGTTAGACTCAAAACAAGACATGGCATCTTGATACACTCGAGCGCTTTCACTGCTAATTGTAGAACAGACATATTTCAGCAAAGTCAAAATTTGTTCAGCAAAATTTGTTACTGTTTCTAGTCATTTGTACCAATGTCTCCTAAGCAAGAACATTTGCCAAGTTCGACAGACTGTGAAAGAACACTCTTAAAAACAAAGGTGCTTAAAATGTTCTTCACAGCGATACCATAGAAGAACCTTTTTGGTTTCACAAAGAACCATTCGGTCAAAAGCACTTTAACAAACATCTTTTTTTTACTTTTTATAATCTGTAGAGCCTTATTTCGCCACAAAGAACCTTTGATGCCATAGAAGAACCTTTTGGTTCCATACAGAACCTTTAACATCTGAAGAACCTCTCTGTTTCAAAAAAGGTTATTTAGAATGCCATAGAATAACCTTTTGCTTCCACAAAGAACCTTTTTGGTTTCACAAAGAACCATTCGGTCAAAAGCACTTTAACAAACATCTTTTTTTACTTTTTTATAATCTGTAGAGCCTTATTTCGCCACAAAGAACCTGTGATGCCATAGAAGTACTTTTTGGTTCCATACAGAACCTTTAACATCTGAAGAACCTTTCTGTTTCAAAAAAGGTTCTTTAGAATGCCATAGAATAACCTTTTGTTTCCACAGAGAACCTTTTTGGTTTCACAAAGAACCATTCGGTCAAAAGCACTTTAACAAACATCTTTTTTTACTTTTTTATAATCTGTAGAACCTTATTTTGCCACAAAGAACCTTTGATGCAATAGAAGGACCTTTTGGTTCCATACAGAACCTTTATCATCTGAAGAACCTACCTATTTAAAAAAAAGTGTGCCAAAAAAGGTTCTTCTTCTGATTATAAAACAAGATCCTTCGGATTATAAAAAGTAAGAAAGAGATGGTTCTTTAAAGAACCTTTGACTGAATGGTTCTTTGTGGCACCAAAAATGGTTCTTTTATGGCATCGCTGTGAAGAACCTTTTAAGCACCATTATTTTTAAGAGTTTTTACCAGATCACAAACAAATGAAGTTCAAGAAATTGTTCCAGGACATCATGTGAGCTCATTGAAATGCAGGTTTGGATTAGGTTTTGTTATTATTTCATATATTTCTGAAGAACTCTGCAGACTTCTCATGTCTTTCCTGTTTTGGGTTGTGACATCATCATCCGATGAACATTTCAGACCCCACAAGCTCAGGAGTCTGATGAAATCGGATGAAAACGTAATGAGGGGCTTTGCAATCACACGGCAAACCCGATGTCTCCCATGTGTTCTCGGAACGTCTTGACGGTTCTTTCTCACACCGCTTTGACCAGAAATGTATTTTTCCTTATGGGCTAGACTGAACCTCACTTAGCGAAGGAGTGGCAGAATAATATTGTTTGATGACATAACACTCTCCTCTTGGGAGTCCAGGGTAGCGGAGAACATAGTTTGATCAGGTGCATTTCTTTTCCTGACCGTGTGAAAAGCTGCACCGACTTGACAAGGTGGAAAAAAGATTGGGAGGAATTTGGGATTATGGTCAATGGTCAGCAAGATAACACAGTTGGTCAGTGACTCAGAAGAAGATACAGAGTATATGCAAACCAGTCCTGAAGATTTTATTTGTAGAGCTCAGTGGTTGATGTATATATCTCATAAAAACCTTGAATTATGTTTTATGTATCAACTTTCCCAATGATGTCTTTCAGAAAAATGAAATAAAATGCAATAAAAAAAACTATACATGTAAATTAATATTTCAATCGCTTTTATATTTTTTGAAAGTTTCATATTAAAACCTCTTAAGACATTCATTTGTGGACTTGATGTGTGAGCAATCCTGAGCACTTTTTAAAGATGTGAAAACCTTTCTACACTCTCTATTTTTTAACTTTTTTTATAATCCTACATAATCTAAAGAACATTCTGTGACAACATAACCTTGATATTTAACTGACTTGGTCATATATTGGTCAGACTTGGTCATATATTTGAACCTCTAAAAGAAGACACGCATGAGATTACCAGGACTCATCACTTTCTAGGAAAGAGTGACACATTAAGGAGATTTCTGCTGTTTATTACTCTATCCTATGGGAGGTATTCCATTTTACATACGATCCAGAAATCCCTTGTTGTTTATGTGTTCCTTTTATCCGCCTGCTGTTTCACTTGTTGTGTTCAATTGGAGAGCATCTCATCGCCCCCGTGCAGTCTTTAGTCTCGGCACTGACTGATGTATCCTGAGCACCTCTCTGTGTACAAAGACTGTTTTTGTGAGTGTATATCTGTGTGTGTAACATGGGAAAGGTCCTCGAATCAAAAGGCCCCAGTGGTGGGATGAGGCTGATTCAGTGACCCCTGATCTGTGAGTCACAGCTGTGGAATGTTCTTTGTGCTCCAACCAGTGGCAGCCAGGAGGATCTGCCAATGTCTGCACCCACCCGATCCAGCTGATACACAGCATCCAAACAATTCCCATAATGCATCAGGAACCTTTTCAAACTCTCAACAAATCTCAACAGTATTCCACATTTCTTAATAAATCTGTATGTTCTGAAAGCCTTTGATGAGTGAACGAAGGCCTTATAAATTTGATGTAAATCACAGCAATATGCGTGTACAATAATGTTTTCCTTTTGTTTCTGCTAGTGTGTAAATGGTCTTTACGCTCTATGAGCATGAACAATATGACTTCCCTCATTTTTTTCTACAGACGAACCTTTGGGAGCCAGACCACCCTCCGTCAGGCCCATCACCGCACACGTCTCGCAGACGGTTTCTCATTCACACATCCACCTCTAAAGCCGCAGGATCAGCTGAGCTTGAATACTGACTGGAAACCCGGTAGATTAACTGCAGGCAGTTTTAGGGGCCACCTTAGTTGGGGGGATTACCATGTCACTCTGAAATGAGTAACTCAACCACTGTCACTCTTGGATTGCATTTAATTATCAAGTAGGTTATTGAAAAAAGTGCTTCAATGAGACCACCAAGTAGGCTATTAAGAAAGCATTTATGGTGGGTTTTTCATCAATGAGAGATTCGAAAACATATTACTTAGAAGGCATCCTTTCACTTATGTTACAAAAAAATGTCCATCTCAATTTTGAGTCAGCCATCAATAGGTTGATCTCTCCAAGAAGCAAAAGACACTGTGACATTTTCAAAACACTGATCTGTTTACATGACTTTCTTTTGATGTCTTTCAACATAATTTATTAGAGATTAGAGATGTCTATAAATAACCATCAGCATTGCACGTGGGAAATTAATGTGTTGTGTATACATCACCGTATTTGGGAATTGCATTATATATGTACTACATACATGATGGGAAAAAACAAATGCTGCATATTATGAATTATGATTTTTACACATCTAATCCCCTAGTTCACCGAAAAGGCATTGACAGCAAAGACTGGAGACGGAAACTTTTGGAACCCTTTGGGGTTTGTTACAGGGGTCAACTACTCAGAGCATGTAACTCTCAATGACCCAGATGATAGTTATACAGGAAAAGGTTCTCACAAATACTGAACAACTGACAAAAATATGATACGAAGTTCCTGATTGAGTAATTCTCCTTATCTGGAGCAAACAGGTTGGACTAGGCTACAGGTTTATGTGTGCAAGAGAAACAATAGATTTTTTGTGGATTATATAATAGTACGACTATTTTTCCTCCATCCTTTTCCTCCCAGGTTGACGCCAGAGATCATTTCAATGAAATATGATTGATTTTTATTCACGCTTGTGGCTACACAAGACACATGTCAATTTTAGTTTAACCTTAAATAAACAGACTTGGATGATCTTGACACCGTTTTAATCTGAGTTAATATTTGATCCTTTTTTGTGCATGTGTGACATCCCTACTTGCATATTTATGAGATAAATGACACTGATTGGTTAAACACTCAGTTGCATATTAATGAGGTCACAGTGTTGACAAATACAGCGAGCTTCTGTCGAAATTAGCCTACTTGGTGTAGTTGGGGTAGTTACTCTGAAAAAGTAATTAATTACTAGTTACTCATTACATATTCAATAGTGTAATTAGATTACTGTCCAAATTACTCTGTCTAAAAAGTATTTAGTTACTCATTACTAATTACTTTCTATATCCTACATCAACCTTGATTAGATAAGTGATTGAAGGATAGACATGAAACGGCTTATTGAATTCATTCAAAAAATATTATTAACTGACCAAAGTATTACAAATGTGAGAATTATACATTAAAGCACAGATTTTAAAGTAAGACTTTGAATTTTGATGTCAATTACACTATTGCACACGCATATATTTCACAAAGTATTTAGTTTAATTACATCAAAAGTAACTGTAATTAAATTACAGAAAGCATATGAGTAATCCCTTACTTTAGTTTTTCAAGGGAAAAGTAATTAAAATACAGTAACTAATTACTTAGTAACTAGTTACACCCAACACTGGTCACCATGCACGCGCAAAAACAAAGAATATGCTTCTGGATACAGAAGATAGGGAGTTTGCACCCTACAAACAGACGTTTTTTTCTCGGACACTAATAATTGCCTACTTACCCAGCGCGTGAAAGTGTTTCTTCGTTGCGCGTGAAAGTTTTCGAAAGCTCATCTGGGGTCTCATGTAAAAAGACTTGCGTTGAATTCATACTAAAACATTGCGTACGGACAAAGCTGTAAATGCACATTCTCACGTTAATTTCACTGTTAGTACATCCGAAAGTGAGCGCGAAAGCTGCCGTACGCAACGTTTCGTGCGTACGCAGCGTTGATACACGAGTCGCTGTGACGTAAGCACTGAACAGTTCATGACTACATTTACGCATTGGGCAGACGCTTATATCCAAAGCGACTTATATTCCATTAACCTTATACTTAGGTATTTGCAGTCCCCTGGGATCGAACCCACAACCTTGCGTCATTAACGCAATGCTCTTACCACTGAGCTACAGGAAAGCTTAGGACTAGATTTCTGTTGTTAAAATAACATGCTGTAAAAAAGGTGTCATTTCACACTTTTAAGATTTCAATTCGAGGCTATATTCGACTTCTCAACCCGGGCATAAAACAGGCCTGGATCGGGTAGACTATTTAGCAACGAATTTAGATTCATTTAGCAAACCTAAATGGTATATGCTTATTTTCTAGAATCTATTTGAAACTAAATATGCAGTTGACGTATTGAATCTACTTAAGTGTTTAAACATCACGTGAAAGTATACATACTTTGAATAGTTCTAGCTTTCCTTGTAGAGTGCATGTGAAGTATATATTAAACTTTGAAGTATACATTACTCGGAAGTGTATAGAACTATATACATATTTTAATAAATGTCAAAGTTTAATTTAAGTGCATTAAATTACAGCTTATTTAAGTAAATACTGTGCTGCAAAGTGACTGTGAGCTCGTGATTTGACGTCCAGCACTGGACAATGACGCGGTCCAGAGGGGGCGCGGCAGTCGCGCGACAGTTCGAGCGAGGCGCATCTGAAAGAGTTGTAGAAGAGGAGAGGATAACAGCACACCACCAACATTCTAGTGATCCACGACTGTCCTGAATCTGTCTTTAAAGCTGACGCGAACTGGTCTGGACCGATCTGCTTCTTATAAAGAGACCTGGCACACGGGAAGACTGTTACACGCGTGAAGAATGGAGAAGCACAAAGGTAAATGAAATTGTTAGGTGAACTTATTCCTCTTGAGTCTGTTTTCTGCATGTATCGCTATATTGTTTGTTTGCATTGTTTAGGGTCACGTCAAGTTTAGGGTCAAGTTTTAGATGAATTAAAGTAGACTTCTTAAGTCTTCTCAAGCAGTTGCGACGTACACTGTTCTCTCTGTTTCCATACTATATAGGATATCGGATCGTGGGAATCTCTCTACAGAGGGATGTGAGGATAATGAGTTTTCAGTCAAAGTTTACTTTTCCTTGCACTGATTTTCTGTCCTTTGTATAAACTTCAGATCCTTCCTTAGTATAAATGTGAGTTCTGGATAGATAAATAAACAAACATTTATTAGAGACGCTCACAGGAGATTCTATCCAGTAGCAACAATTGGTCTTCCCAAATTCTTTGGATTCCTGTGGTTTAAGCTTTTATTTGCATAGGAATTCAGACCTTTAATAATTCATGACAAAACTGATAAGGCTCTACGTTATGGGAGGAACGGCAGCGTAATGTTTTTCTTCCTTCTGGAAATGACTTGCACAGATATGTTTGAAATGTTTTAAAAACCATCACAGTGGCCATTCATCATGTGTGGCGGTAAGTGTTGACCACATTGTGTTGTCAAACTTACTTAAAGAAGCAATGAACCAAAGTCCATAGAGACTGTAAAAACAGCAGTGTTGGGACAGTAAAAATCTCTGTACCACAAATGACAACGGTTTTCACTTCATAATTCCACTTCCTTTGCTGGAGGCTTGAGCCTGTTGTGTAGTTTTACTTTGAAGTCGGGTTTCTGTTTAACTCAAAACACTTATTACTCATTGGATCTTGGGATTTGCATAACAGGTTCACATCGACATTTCTGCATATTTTTGAATAACTGGTTTTGCCGCTTTACTATAATGTGGTCTGTGGCGTAATGATGAGATTAGTTGATATTTGCATTGTATACCATTCTAGACATGAATGGTTCCTATACCCCCTGTTTGATCCAATAAATATTCAGCATTCTTACAAATTGTACAATTGTCAGCTGAGGGAGCTTAGCATGTGCGGTGACAATTGCACTGTACATTCAATTCATTTTGTTCAATTCAAAGGTACATTGGTTTTATTTTTATGGTATGCCAAGTCTAACTCTTGGAAGTGTAAATGTTGACAGTGACAGTGCTGTGGTTGTTGTGGTTAGACGTCAATGGGCCTCTTGAAGAGTCTTTGTGAATTTTGTTTTTGTGAGATAAGAGAAAAAGGAGGGAAGGAAGATATAGGGAGGGAAATGGATGGTGAGGCATGTTGAGGAGTATTGCATAATTCCTCCCATGATAAAACACTGAGGGGGTGGCATACTGTCCCATATTTTCCAGGGTCGTAAGTTGCTTTGTTTGCATCTAGCATAGCTCTATAAGATCATATAATTGATATACTTCCTGTATAATTATACTGGTGTACTTGACACGTTAAATCCTATGACTTAATCTTGTACCTGTTTGTGATCGTGCAGATTATTGCATCTAACAACGCAGCACATGTCAACCCAAAATGATGTTGTCTTTGAATGGTCTTGTGGTGGGAATAGACTCAAGGACTCTTGTTATAATGTGAAAGGTTCTTGTAATTCTGGAGACCGTTTGTATTGGGGTTTTTGACACACTACAGAGCCTCCGAGTTCACCCTTGCGGACTATCATTGTTGATTCTGGCCTATTCAGTTTCACTTTTACATCAAAATGTGCCTTTTGTGTTGAATCTTTGGTTGATATTTGAGCCAGGGCTCAGTTCAAACTCTCGTTCCCTTTTAATAGCAGTAATTATACTTTACGATGAGATGGAATGGAAGGGTGTTAATTAGAAAAGAAAAAAGGAAAACTCACAAATTCTAGTGGTACCTGAAACAGTGCAAAAGTAGGTCAAGGCATCAAGCATCTGAATCTGGTACAGTGATGTTTGGCATTGGCCAAGAAGGGTATTTAAATCCTTGACATACTCGTCCCACCAGTTTCCTTCTCTACCGCCCCAGTTTGTCTCTTCAAAGGTTGCCTGTGGAACCAGATCTCACCCCTGAGGTTCAGTATGATACGAGCGTGTTTCCTGACCCACCCATGGGCCCCTCTGCCTGGGCCGGCGTTTGAACCGTGTCAGCTTTCCAGAATGTTGCTGGAGACAGAGGGACGTCTCGTGCATCTTGTGCCGGCTGGATGCTGGAGGCAGCTCCAAAGCTGTTTGAGAATGAGAGCTCAGCACTTTTTTTGCGCCTCGGTTTCTGAGTTCATGCCCTAGTTACACTCGCTTCTAAAGAGAAGCAACAGGGAGGCAGCGCGCTTATTAGTATCCGCACAGCACAGCGGAGCCAGGAATCAGCACTTTCCCTGGAGCAGGTTTACAGAGAAAAGATCATATAGTCTTCCCTTTAGGGCTCAACTGCTCCCACTAGTAATTCGGCCACTTTGGCTCTTATCCTGATCAGAGCAACGTGTAAAGCTGGCAGAGAGCGATGGATAATCTGCTCAATAATGTTATCGGCACGACTGTGTTTACCAGTGGTTCATTCAGGCGTGGAGGTTGTGAGTTTGCGATGGCTTGATAACTCTGTGCTTATCTCTTAGGAGTGTCAGTACTGATTTTTCCACGGTTAAGATTACAACCTGGCGTCTTTAGCTATGACTATGACTAACCAGACTATGTACTCGTGTTGGTTGTTACTGTCAATTACTGTCAGCGTGATGTCACGGCTCTTTCAGATCCTGTCTTGGTCATAGCTTCATGATTTGGGAGTTCAGAAGCAGGAAGAATGACCCATTTGTTGTGACTGTTTTGATTTGCCGTTCATGTTTTGACTGTTGAGTGGCACAACCGGATTCTTAAAATTGTGTCGTGCACATTTCGCCAGCGTTATATATAATTTACATTTGTGAGAAGAGCTAATCTCTTTAGAGATCTAAAGAGACGCCACTGTTTCTGGACTCTTGTTTTTTTACTTAGGGCTTGAGTTGAACATCCATATCAAAGTTAGTGTCACGTTGTGGTTTGGAACAGCATTTTAGTGGCAAAAATGTTAAGAATAAGCAGCCCTTTTTAATCTCCTTTACCATGTCCTATTAATTCTCTAAGGAACAGTTGAGGTCAGAAGCTGCACGGTTGATTAAAACAGAGGTGAGACAATAGATAAAAGAGTTAAGTCAGGATGTGAGCAGTCAGTGTGTCACCTGTTTGGGCCATTAAGTGGACATGTAGACTTTGTACCTGCAAGTAAATATACTTATTTTGAAGGCTTTTAAAAATAAAAGTGCAATTATTATGCTTTGACATTTACATATATGCAGTACAGGGGTGTGACAGTTTGACATGGTTTGGTACTTTCTATAAAACATAGTTCTCAAATTTGTTCCATCATGGAGTGTTGTTGCAATGCAGTTCAGACATCTTAATCCCAAATGGTCTACAACAGAGTAAGTTTGTCATTGCATCATAAACATATCTTAAGATAGATACTATACAAGGCTAGGTATCACAATGTACTGTATGACCATAAAATTTGCCAGACCAAATTCATCATTAAGGCCAAATACACAAGACAATTCAAAGCAAAAAAAGCTGTGTATAAACTGGGGCCTGGTTAGACACATGTCTGTAAGAGATGTGTACGTGTCAGAGAAGCTTTGTGATTTGTATCTCGCTGTGCTGAGTGACTCATTCACACAACTTAGTCCATTTTAAGATGAACTGGAACCGGATCCAAAACTGTCACTGGCTATCCAAAATAGTTATTCATTATTATCATCTGTGCAGCAAATGTTGGTCAAAGAGAAGATGCATCTATGTGACCCTGTGTGCACAATTCTATTGCATGTCTGCATATCAAATAAACTAGTCCCATAAAGTAGCACAGCAGAAGTGTGAGAAACCGTCAGTCCAGACCAGAGTCATGTTTGTGGAGAGAAAGGGGAACAAGGAGAGGTCAAATAAAACAGTTTTTTTTAGTTAACAGATCTCGCTTTGCAAATGTTTTAAACGATAACACAATTACTTTGTTTAAGTAGCCTTCGTATATTTATTGTGTGCATTAATCTGTTCAATACAACCTTTTGAACCTTTCTAAAGTTTTGAAACACAACCGTCACGTTTGTAATGAATTTATATTGCTGTATATTGGCAGATAGCTCTTTATCATGGATTATTTGGTCATGCTTGCCAGAAGATCTCAACCATAACTAGTTCTCTGTCCAAACTTGTGATTGTAAATGGCCCAGACAAAAGAAAACATTTTTCCTCCATTCGATAAGAAGTAATTGTAGGAAATGGGATTTGTATTGCAGTTTTTCTGTGCAATCTGATTTTCTAAGGTCCTGATTGCTCAACTTAAATAAACTGAAACTGTACTAAAAAGTCAAACCCAGTGGGACGGACCATAATGCAACATTCCAAGGTTAAGACTGATGTATGTCGTATATTAAGGCACGTGTAGTTACATTTTAACAAGTTGGCCAACAGATGTATGTTTAAGTGTGGGTGTGACAAGCTTTTAGACATTACGCTGAAACGTAATGAAGTATGTTTTAATTTACAGTTTGTTTAAACTCTTTCGTTCCTTCTTTTAAGGACAGCAGTTATATTTAATTGATGCATTTATGTTGCATAATGTCTGCTGGGTGTGTAGTACATAAAGACTTGTTTTGGTAAATATTATGTGTTGCTGTCAAGAAGAAAAGAAGCCAGACTATTAGACAGTTTACATGATGAAACCATGAAATAATAACCTTATTACTTGTGGTGCTTGTGTGGTTTTGTGTGGTGGCAGTTCTGATTATTTAGTCATTTAGATAAGTGTACTTCAGGGTTTATATATGCAGATTAAAAACGGGGACAAAAGAGCACATTTTTGTCAGTGTGGATCTTTTGGGGTCAGTAAAATGATCAAGAAACACAACTGGAGGCCTTCAATTTTAAGCATTTTTAGGATTTTATTATTTTATTTAGGTTCTGATCAGAAGTTGGTAGATGCTTTCTAATTTGTTACACAGGTTCTTTCATGTTTTTTCACGCTTGTCTTTCAAAACCTGTATATACCATAACAAAGATATTTGGGGAAATAACAATGAAGGTCAATGGGGGCCAATTTGTTTGGTTACCAACGTTTTACAAATCTTCTTTAGTGTTCTGCAGAAGAAAAAAGGTCATACAAGTTTGAAATGAGATGAGGGTAAGTAAATGATGACAGAATTTTCATTTTTGGGTGAACTATTAGACTAGGTTTTTACACAACTCAAACTCACAACAAACTATTCAACTTGTTGTGCACAACCCTACACAACAGGTAAGTGGTTTCAGACTGCTTTTCTGTGGTCTTCGGATAGTCAGTGTCATCTTGTTTGCTGTAAAGAAGACAAGAGAATGCTATGAAATACCAAAAAGCATTCCACCACTCTGCCCACATGCCTGACAGCCTGTCATTTCAGAGATCGAGGGTTTGCCTTTAAAATCAAATAAATTATGTACTATGACTTGTTGCTTTGAGCTGTGCTGACTTTATGAGCCACAACTGCATTTTAAGTGTCAAGCAGAAGCTGCCTTTAAAATAAAACCGTAAAAGACACCAAAGCATCCAAAAGAAATCCAGTCAGACCAGTCCGATTTAAGCTCATGTTTATTATCTCTGCTCTGATACAGTAAACAGTTTGCGGCTTTGATTCCTGGAAAAGTGAAACCTTGCAATTTACAGTGCGCATGTGTCTAAAATCAGTTCAGTTAATGCTAAAGAGGAAGACAAACAAATACAGCAACAATGTGCAAAATACGAGACCGGGTTTATTGAGATGTTCCTCATTCCATCAAACACCTCACTTCCACATCAGCTAAAGGTATCAGCCAAAGAATTTCTTTGTGCCTCTGCGAACCAAAAGTCCCAAAATAGAGGAGGGGTTATAAAACGTAACAAACACTTTATATTCAAACGTTTGCACTGGAAGAAGGAAGTGGGTGGTTAGTAAGAATTACCCTGCAATTTTGACAAGCCAGGTTTATGAGCATTCTTTCTCCATCCTTATTCTTTAATTCTCTAATGTAGTATTTTAAGCTTCCAATTGACAAAAGTGTGCAGTCCACGAGTCACTGACAAACCCAGGTTTTATTATGGTGAAGTATTGTGAGCTGTTATAGTCTTTACAGGAATGTAACATAGCAGTTCTCATGCGATGAATGGGCTCGGGGCCAACTGTAACCAATGAAAACTCAGGCCTCTTCAGGCTGGAGTCAGCTGACTTTATATTCCCAGGGTCTCTCCAGAGAAGGGCATCGAAGTCAATTTCTAAAAACACACGGCAGAGAAAATGTTTGAATAGAGAAAACAGGATGAAAGAAACATAAATGACGTGCAGAAATAATTTCAGGTAAAATACAGTATGTATGTCCTATGGTGTGAAAGCAGCGATTTAGAAAACAAACAGTTAATAATAATTGTTGAATATTATTTATATATAATAAAATCAAATATTTGTATTTATTTATTTATGTCTTATCTAATAATCTAATATATATATATATATATATATATATATATATGTATAATACAAAAAACATATGATGGATTAATCTTCATTGTTGTCACACCATAGGACACATGTATAGGGTTTATTGGTGAGCTAAGCAAATGCATTTTTTTTAACTAAAATGCCATATGTCAACTGTAATACAGTATATAGAAAATAAAATATATAAATATATTTGTAGTATTTGATTTTTGACACAGGCATCTCTTAAAGTGTAAGAAACCAAAACAAATGTCAAATAAAATAACATGCACATAAAACACCATAGAAAAAACTGCTGTGAGCTTCTGAAAATAACTACTACAATTTTTAATTCTTTTTATATATACATAAAGGGTGCGTTCATATTTATAGTCCTGGTCCGCTTAGCGCTCAGACCGGCATTCTAACAGCAAACCTAAAGATATCGAACCTAACAGCTTACGTGTAATGTGGCAAAGTGATTGGACTGCTTTTATGATTTATATTTTAAAACAGAACTTACAGGACATTAAGAACAATACTCTGCTCTGGGTTAACATGCTCAGTGTATGCCTTCACATATGAGGGTATTTTAATCAAGCCGGTTACTGGCTAAGACCTCGTGAAGTGTTCAAAGCAGTCAAAACGGCGCCAGGAATTCCTCCATAACATGCAAAAGCACAGATCTATAAACACACCTTTTCAAGTACCAAATCACTTGATTTTCGGCCCCTATATTGTAGTCACTTCCTGTTTTTGTTTCAGTTCGATGCCTTTGGTCCATGTTGCGTTCATATTTCAATCGAACCGTGGCAGAGTTCGTTTGAAAATAACTGAAACCCATCTTTTCAGCGGTCTCGGTCCACTTGTTTGCTACGCACCAGGGTTCAGGTGGCAGCATTCATACTTACACAAATAAATCCCACTAACAGACTAATCGCACCAGAATTAATTTTAATCGAACCAAACATGGCATATGTGAATACCCTTACATTAAAAACATATTGAAAAAGACACTTTTTTTGTGGGAAAGAAACAAGCTGTTGATTCCTGAAAAAAATATGTTTGCACTAAAGCCCCCAGATGTAAATGTGCACTCAGTAATTTTCCCTTGTGGGCTTTACATGTTTGCCGCAAACATTTCATCCCTGTCCTTGCTTAATCACGGATGACCAAACAAACAGTTTTTCAGGAAATGGGAGAAACACTTTCCTTTTTATATTATCAAATACTGCGTTGTCAAAGTTGACTGGCATTTGTATACTTTTTATTGGTTAGATATTTACAAATCCCAGTGACAAACATAAATGGTGACTAATAATAATGATTTATGGTAAAAAAATGTAAACACAAAATATTGAGATACAATGTTTCGGAAGGACAACAGCGATATAGTATATTGAATTTGCTAGGTGTCAGTACGAGTCCAATATGACTGTGTGTCAAATCTACTAGTGCAACATAAACAAAATGACTCCTTTATGCTGTAAATGCCATTGAATGATTCTATCAGTGAAATGGAACAAGTTGGCCTGTTTGTTTGTTAGTTTGGCAACTTTTTCAGGATAAGGAGTGAATCCCAGGAGCTTTTTGTGCATGAAGTGAATACATAGATGTTATCTGCCTGTGGAGGCGGCCAAGAATCTCTACAACAGAGACTGACTCCCTAAGTTATGCCTTCCTATTGTCTTGCATGCCTTCACTTTGACATGTCTCGAAGCACATCATAGTTTCACAGTTATCGCAGAGAGAAGATTAATATTTGGTTTATTAATACCCTGTACCTTTGCATCCATGCTTTAACTTGACATCATTTTGAAATGTTAAACATTACAAGAATCTTCTGATCGTAACTTCCATAAAGCTTATGGTCCTTGTTTTGCACAAATATTTATATAGTAGGAGAGTGAACCCAACCACCAGCACTCACTCATATGTCATTAATTTGCCGAAACGAACACAAATAGCACATTTCTGAAATTAGAGATTTAAACTGTGGCTGTAGGAAGTTGTTTTGACTGGATTAGCTTACATGCACAAGCTTTATTGCGCTGTGTGGAGTTCACATAATAAGGATCTTTTGTTTCGTTTCTGTTTTGAATGCTTGTGCAATGAGCTCTGTTGTGATGCTGCTTTATTCATGAAATGGTAAGAACAAAGTCAGGCCCTTGTAGTCAAGTCTGGGCCAATTAGCTGCTGACCCCGGAGGGTGTGTGGTTCACGTTCATGTGTAGTGTGACAATGCGTATTCATTCACAACTATAGCTTTAAACAGACACGCCACGACAGATATAGAAGTATGGATGTTCACAAAAATAGCGTTTAACAACAAGCTAAGAGGGAATTTCGCATCATGTGTTTTGGTGTGAAGCCTCTGCCTTACTGTGTTGAAATAATTAAAATGTGTTTGAATTAAAACACATGTGTAATTGAAAATGAGATAAGAAAACAACATTTGAGATGAACAAGCACATTGTTTTATCAGGTATTTCATCAAGTACTTACGGACTGATTACACTGAGCATATCAAGTGCATGAATACTTCCCTTACAATTGAAAAGTGCTTATTTTGTTTATTGCACATGTTAAAATAAAGCTTTAAAATATGGGTTTTAAAGGGACAGTTCTCTCAAAAATGAATTTTTTAAAATTAGGCCGATTAACAGGCAGGTGCATCTGTGAGCAGCTTTAAACATTGTAGTGGAACGGGCGATGCTGCCTCATGCGGCATAACACTGTGACATCCCCTTCTGCCTGCGAACTGTTTAAAAGGGGTTATTCAACGGAAATATGTGTTTTTGTTTGTCTTTGGTGTGTTATAAGTTGCCCTTCCATGTATAAGACACATAAAATTGCAAAAATTTAAGTGTCGGAACAAAAGATGTATTTTGTTCTAGAAGCGAATGGTCACCCAGACCTGCCTGGACCGCCTCGTGTAATCACACCCCGGCGAATCTGTCAGTTCGTAACATGATTTCACTAAGACCGCCCTAATGTATACGTAAGTACGGTGGGCGTACCTGTCAGTACAATTGCTTTAGAACCTGATGTTACAAAAATTGAAGAGGCCATATGCCGTATTCGACCAATCACGCACGAGTGAACTGGCCAATCAAAGCACACCTCGCTTTTCAGAGCGATGAGCTTTGTAAAATATCAGCGCGTTTCAGAGAGGCGGAGCAAAGAGTAGATACAAACATGCACGGTATGTGGAAAATACAGCATTTTTTAACCTCAAATCGTGTATACACATTGTATTACATCTTAAGCAAAAAATTATATTCGTTTTAGCCGCGACAAATTACCCCTTAAATACCTGATAAACTCACAAGAAAACGGCAAGATTTAAATTATTAAGTTATTAGCCTTGTATATTTCATTGATTAAATATGATGCTTCACGAGAATCAATTTCACTTTTTGGAACTCTATTGTTAGCGAACCTTCATTTATTATACATGTTTGTGGTTGAAGGCTCGCTAACAATATAGATGTAGTCTAAACAATGTGGTTGAAGGCTCGCTAACAATAGAGTTCCAAAAAGTTACTTTCATTCTGTGCACGATTAACAAAACCTGGTGACGAGCCTGGTGGATAAATTATTACAGTTGTCCGCATTGTATAGCTAGATCAACTCTGACATTATCAATGCTGTTTTTGCAGAGCTCCTCTGAGGCTTCCTGTGAGATGGAGGAACTCACCTTCTGCAGCCATGCCTTGTTAAAAGACGAAACTTCTGTCTAAAACGTGCACCTTAACTTTCCTGCTTAAATGTGTCCATGGGTTGGACTCTGTTTATACTTGGTATTAAGATACGTTTGGTTGATCTTTCAAATGGAAGAAATAAGTGCACACAATTTAAAATGATCGCGACCGGGACAAATAAACATATAAAGAGAAGCAGGTTTTTTTCTGCTCTGACAGCCGCGAGACACACTGAACACTGTAAGTGTGTGTTAGAAATCTAAAATGGAGAGAAAACATTCTGCTTGTTTGGTTTTTCGTCATGTTTATATATATACTAAATATATAATATTTTGGGGAATTTGTGTTCAACAGAACAAAGAAATTTATGAAGCCATTTTTCCTACTATGGTGATCAGGAACTGTTTGGTTACAAGCATTCTTTCAAATATATAGGAAGTTAAAGTGAACCACAATAGATCATTTACAGGTTGGTCAGAAACTGTGTTTTCTCATGAACATGTTGACCTAAGGAGGTACAGTAACCATAGCAATAGTACAGTATGCCGCTTACAGTTTTCATTTAGATCATTTTTGGACTCAAACATTGTCAAAACATACTAGTGTGGGAAACCAAATGCACATGATTCTTCTTAGCAGTAACTTTGTTTGTGTGTGTGTGTTTGAGCAGTGCTGGAGCAGCTGTTGGAGCAGCTTCAGAGGTTTCTAAAGATTCTGGACGGAGAGAAGCTGAGTGGAAATGCCACAGTACAAAAGGGCCTTCTGACAGAGCTGCTGCAATCTTACAAGTCCTCCTCCGGTACGTACAATGAAAAACACAAGTGCATAAACACTCGTCATGTGAACTTTACACACAGTTACATGACATCTTTTATTAGGAACTCTGCCCTTAAAGCAAGCACATTTCAAATATGTTTAATAATGATGCTCATGTGATTAAAAGGATGAAAATGACAATTCTGTCAACATCTACTCGCCTTCAGATTGTTGCAAACCTGTATACATTTCTTTGTTCCGATGAACACAGGGAGAGCTATTTGAGAATGTCAGTAACCAAACAGATCTCATCCCCCATTGACTCCAGTAGTGGATGACATTCTTCCAAATATCTTACAAAAATCTTTCTTTGTGTTAAGCAGAACAAATTTTTTTTACGGGTTTGGAACAACCTGAGGGTGAGTAAATGATGAGAGAATTTTCATTTTGGGGTGTACTATTCCTTTAATCCAAGTTTGGGTTTGCATTAAGAGGACTTTAAAGCACAATTGTCTATATACGATCTGTGTGTTTAATTCTGTGCTGTTTTAAAATCTGTGTTCTGGTTTATTAAAAAGCCCGTTATTTTGGTTAACGCATTTGACTCTGTCTTCACAAGCATGGCTGTAGGTTTTTCATGTTCTGGTGTTGAGCTTGTGCACTTCCTCCCCTGGCTTCAAACTGTATCATTTTCCAGAGCTGTTTTTATTCTCTTGGGACGCTCACTTCCTTTGAGTAGCAGCTTATAAATAACTTTCATTTCCATCCTCAAAATCCCAATCTGTTTTCACTGTACTCTCGTGGCTTCATTGCAGTGTGTTGTTCCCCTTCTCAAACCCATGAAAATGGAATGACATTTTGACATTTGGATAGCTTCGCTAACTGACGTTTACCACCTGTTTGCCATGTAATCTAATTGAAAGTAGTTCTGTATGTAATCCGAATTGTGAAAATCCAAAACATTGCAGGACTAAAATGTTTTCTGTTGCCAAATGCTATAAAAGAGTCTTAAGCGGGCCAGGACTAAATCAGCAGTTTTATTATGATAGAATATGACCTCTCTGCGTCTGCCTCTCTTTGATGTGTACAAAAGAAGGGACTCTCAAAGGACCCCTTTTTCTGAGGAAGAAAAGTGTAGCACAAAACTCTCTTTGTTCCTCATTATAACAAATCAAATGCATGTTCTGTAAAATCTACACAAGATTAGGAGGAAAAGCCTTGAAAGAAATTCTTACAAATTCCGATTTAATCCTTTAAAATGCAATGCATTGGACGCAAAACGCATTTGGACACTTGAATAAATGTTATTGCATGGAATACCGGGACAAAACGACATATGATTGCAAATCTTAATTTCTCCCCCCCCTTTTCCATTTAACCCACCACGGAGTCCATAACAATAACAATGAACATACCAAGTCTAACAGCCTAGAGACCAACCTCTTAATTTTCATTTTCTATGTGTAAGGATATCTTTTTTTATGTGAGGTTGTTACATAAACAAAGTTTAGATTTCCACTCCAGCCTTTAATTGTGTTTTAATTGTTTTTGCAGCAGGAGATGAGGAATACATTTACATGAACAAGGTCATAGTCACATGTCAAAGCCCAGACAAAACAGACAAAGGTGAGTGCAATCTCTTAACACCTTCAAGAGACTTCTTCTCCTGCTCTGACCGTATCTCACACATATCGTTGTGGTTTACCGTGCTCTTTAACAGCCTGACTGAGAATTCATATGTGTCATGTTCAGGGGGGTGAATGGGTTATGGCTGAAGTGTTGCACCCCCCACACTTCCTGTCTGTTTCTCAGTAACTCCCGATCTTTCTCTGTCTGTCTGCCAGAGCCCCAACTGAGGCCGAGCTGCTTTGTTTAGATTTCACAGAAGAATGAGAGTAACAATAAAACTAGACTTAACATTCGGTTTTGCGAACTAAAGACACATGCATGACGAAACCGCCGTGGCGTTCTGTGATCAGATTCACCACTTCCATCCCCGTGCATTGCGACTCTTCTTTAGATAAACAAAAGGTTATGAAGAAAAGGATAATCAGGAGAATCAACCTTTGAAGTGCACGACCATGAAAAGGGACTTTTCACTCCTAAACCGTTTTCATCACTTCCTGCCCATATGTGAACACTTCAGTCTTATTTGATTAGCGTCTGATAAATCCGTCATCAACATGAACTATGGATCCGCAGCCAGTGAAATCTTTATGAAAAGCAGCGCTTGATGGTGTCCTGACTCCTCAGTGACTCTTTGCTCTCGCTGTGTGGATTTGGTATTCGTCTCGTGTTCCTACGGCAACCCAGATGTTACCGTTTGGAGAGGAAGTTGAAGGAATGTCTGATGGAACTGAATGTGGCCATCAGCTCGACAGGACCGCCACAGCCTATGCAAAATTACCACAGCTTATGCAATTATTACGTTCGCATCGGACTAAGAAAAGTGTTTTTAGTAACAGACACTGTTTTATGTTGAACTTATTGTGTCCCGCAGACCACAGACTAGATGAAGCCAATGGAGAGCAGGGCAAACACATTCCCATATCTGTGAAGAATCCACCTGAGCCCCCTCCTCCTAGATCAGTAAGTGACCATCAACATCATTTACATCGTAAAGATGTAAACATAACAAACACGTTGCTCGTGACAATAAATAAGGTATGCATCATTCTTTCTATGCAACACATTGTGGTTCTGCTGTTATCAGCTGTTATCATGAATTATGCTTTAGCTTTTGCGCTGACTACAAATCTGTTCTGTATCTGTTTCTCACAATTCAAAAATGTTTGTTCTTCTTCAAGAACCACAAACAAGACAAACAACAAGCCCTGCATGTTTATAACCGATTCTTCCGTTGGAAACCACACTGCAACTTCTATAACTTATCAAGTGGTAGAAATGAAAGAGAAGTCATGCTATATGGTGTTAGTGTGTCAAAATGCTTTGCAGCTCCTGTATCAATCCCAGGGTGCATTGGGAGTCGTCAGACAGACAGCAGGATGGAGGGTATTAGAGCTCTCCAGTGAGAAGACTTTGAACTTCAGACCCTTCTGCAGGGTGCTGGGTTTGATTAACAGCAGCTGCTCAAGCGATCGGGGAGCTGTTTATAGAGGCCGGAGAACCGCGGTTTAGAGCAGGAACACGTGTGCGCGTGCACAAGCGTGTGTTAGAACGAGGCAAGACGTGTTCACACCTGATTATTTATTGTGTTCCTCTCATTTCCATGGTGAGGAAAGAGACGTCTAGTGGCGTTTCCTACCAAGGACATTAGATGAGTTTGCGCCTTTAATAATTTAATGAAATAGTTGACCCAAAATGAAAACGCTGTTATCAACTCATGTGAATTTCTTCTTTTAAACACATACAAAAATAATGTTGAAGAATCTAACGCATTTAATTGGGCTATTGGTATGAAGATACACTTGAAGATACTTGTAAATTAACTTATGCTGGGTTTTGTGGGTTTCATTTTTAGTCCCTTTTTGACCCAATGTTGGGTTGAAATGGTGTAGAGTGTATATTCTGTTGCTATTGGCATTTTGTGGGTAGTTGACAGATATAACGTAATTGTGTCCAATGGTGTGAGAGCAAAAATTTTGAAAACAAAAAATTATTATATTATATCATGTTATATTATTATTTTTATTATATAAAATAACAATAAAGCTAAATCTCTTTTATGCTAGTTTTTTACCCACTATAGGACACATTTACACCTTTTTTGTGTCAATTTACTATAGACGGCGATATGTAAATAAGTTGGCGTGGCTAACTCATGTAAGGCTGAGTAGGACTTTACATGTGTGCTTGATGAAGAAACAAGCCCTCGCCCTCCATTCAACTTCCATGCTTTATAGTGAAAATCATTATGAACAGTATTTCCGAAACTAAAGTATGCAAAAAAACATAAAGCGCCCCCCTTTTCTCTCCCACTTTGCTTCCTGTCCTCTGCCCCTCTGTACTATCTCCCGATCCTGCCCCCCTTCTCTCTCCCACCTTGCTCCTGTCATTCTAAATAAAGGCAAAAAACTGCAAAAAATAAAACTTTAAACAATAATCAAACGCATCATAAAAAAATCATTTTCCTCTCCTTTAAATTGCACATTCAATGATTTTTAGTGCGATATTTCTGGTGTGGACATGGTTAAGGTTTTTATATAACTATACCTTGAGAAATGAAACTACTCGTATACCGTGAAACATTTTGTTCTACCGCCCCCCTACTTTGCACTAAGGTGGATGCTTAGCATCTATAATTTCTTCCACTATTTCGCCATTAGCATCCATCTCCATTACCTCCTCAGCATCATCCTGCTGTCTATCTCTGCTTTTAGGCAGTCTGAGTAAACATGTCCAAAGTGAGCCACTTTTTGGAAATCCCGTCATCTGCCTCCGTGGCTTCCACTGATCACCGCAAATGTGATATTCCAGGGTCAAATTGCGGTTAACGGTGAAGGCAGAGTCCCCCCTCACAATAGCCGTGAAGAGGGCTCCCCTGCTGTTCACATAGTGTCCTGGCATGGCCGTCCATTGGCCTGTAGTGGTATTGTAGCAGTCCATGAGGCAGCGCAGGAAGTCATCACATGGGCCGTTCCTCATGACGTACAAATTGTCACCGTGAGCAGCCATGCAGTGACCGTAACTCTGCGGTTTGACCATAGTGGTGGTCAGCGTCCATTCATTTTTAACCGGTGTGTATTCATAGATATCTGTAGTGTCCGGAGGCTTCCAAAAGCACACAAATATTCTACGTCTAGCAACGGCGCTGGCAGCCGCAGCCACAGAACGAGGCGCGTGCTTGCAAGACGTCCATGCGCCTGTGGAAACGTCACAGACTTCTACTGAGGACATGATCCTTTTATCGTACTCGCCTCCGATGGCATACAGGTGTCCGCTGTGGCCCACCAGGGTAAAGTTATACCTGGACTGCTGAGGACCATGAAACTCACTCCAAGTGTTTGTTTCTGTGTCGTAACAGAAACTGCAGTCCACGGTCTCTTTGCTAACTCCACGAACGCCTCCGACTATATACAACCGATTGTCCACAACAGCCACGCCAGCCATAGACGTGCTGGCATCTATCGGTAGATCAGTCAGGTACTTCCAAGCCCCCGGTTTCTCATCAAGATAAAAAACAGTCCTGTAGGAGTCCTGAAGCATCCTCATAGAGGGGGAATGAGTTCCAAGAGCGACGAAGGATGCGGGCGAAAGAGACTCAACGTGGCGAATCATCTCTACTGGAAGCGCCTCAACTGCATCCTGCAGGTCAGAATATGCATCACAGATAAACACAGCAGCGCTGTGAAACAACTTCCACAAGCCGTACACACCGGCTGTATGATACAGAAGATGCAATTGTCAGTGTCAATGATTTCTATCAGGTGCTGCACTAACACGTCCACTTGAAGGAAGGCCGCACACTCGGCGGCTTCCACAATCTCATCCGGATCCTGGATAGCAGGACGCTCACCTCTAGAAATAGCCATAGCCATGAGAAAACCCCTCGCTTTTAGACCTCCTCGTATGTGGAACTCATTCTGCCAGCTGTCCCTCATCCCAGAGCGGAAGAGAGCGCGAAAATACTCGCAATTCTGCCACAGGACGGCCCTGTCTACGGTGAAAACAGTCTCTTCTACCCGCACTCTCAGAACTCCAGACTCTTCACCGTCTTCTGGAGAATCCACAAAGTGGGTCACGTTGTCTCTGCTCGGCCCCATAACACCTCTGTCCTGCCTTTGTTTGTGCAAAATGCTTGTCTCCAAATCATAAGGATAGACGGCGTTCAGATTGTCCAGTGTTTCTGTTTAGGTTTGACCTGTAAATGGTGCAAGCAGTGCAGTCGCGTCACAGTTTCGGGAGCGCTGAAAATAGCAGCATGCTAAAGATAGCATAGGGTGGTCATGGATATGAAATAGTGGTGGGAAATGAGGGTCTTGTATGTCACAATCATAACAGTCAGTGTTTAAGTAAATTGCAAATGATCATTGTAGTGCAGAATGAATCAAAATGAACTGTTGGGTTGTAAATGAACCTATGCCGGACTTAAAATGTTGTGTTGTTTTAATCTACTGTTGTGTCAAATATTGTATGGGTTCACTTAACTCAACGGCTGGATTTCTCTCTTTTTGATCCAACATTTAATTTGTTTTTAATTGTTTTAAGTGTTCTGTTTTAAGTGCTTTCATTGACTCGTCAAATGGCGATGACAGTAGTTCAGAACGTCTGTCTTGGTTTTAATGAGACTATAAAGATTATTTGTCTTCAGTACCCTCTCTACCTCAGCAGCGCTTTGGCTCGGGTGGGTTACATTTTTTCCACAGTGGATTTTTGGCTCTAGAACGAGGGATTTTCCATGTTCTGGGTGTTCATTTGGACTCTTGCCCACTTGCATTTTTTCTTTTTTCGCAAAGCCTGGTGCTTCATCGTTATTTGGACCTTACTCATACTCTTGATATACAGTACACTTGAGTTTTAAAAACACTTGAGTGAAATGTTTCGCATATCTTAAAAAGGTTTGGAGATGAGGATGTATGCTTAAATGTCAGAGACAGAATAAATTGTTGAAATATAAACTGTTTCTCATTACAAACAATTTTTTTATTTAACACAAATGTCTTTATAATGGAAGAATTTGAATAAATAATGAAAAATAGCAGTCAATAAGAGCACAGAATATATGGGAAATACTTAAATATTGTTTTAAAAGCATCCCAGGGTGAAACCCCAAGAAGCTGCTTGATAAAATGCCAACAGAACATGTCTGCAAATTCTAGGCAAAAGGTGACTACACTGAAGATTCTTAAATATAACAAGTTTTTGTTACCACAAAACTCTAATTATTACACGGCTCATTGGAATGCTTGATTCTGATTGGCCAGTCTCGACATTTGCAGGTTCAAGATAACAACCTCTCAAAACTAATAACACTCGGTAACCAGGATGCAGAAAATCATTTTGACAGTTTTTTGGACAAATTAAATATAAATATGTCTTTTAATAACATACTGTGTATGACATTATATTTACAAATGATTAAACCAAATTGCCTGTTCATGACATTCGTGACATGGACGTTGTTTCTTACCCTAAAACCGAAAGTAAACTGTTCTCGCAGAAGGTCTGCATTCAGTAAAAATTAGCTATTAAAATATTTCAAATTCACATTTCATGTCCAGTTTTTTCTCATGTGCAAGTAGGCGTGTAATAAAAACCCCTTCAGTGTGACACAACTGATCAAACTGTCCGGGCTTATTTCTGCGATAACAACCAGCTGCCTGTACATTATCTCTTACTAGTTCCCTATGTGTTATTGCCCAATTTTGAGCCCACTGTTTTTTCTAAAGTGTTCTTAAACTTTTGACCGGGAATGGATTTGCTAAGTAGACTGGATTAACATTATTTCATTTTAAAGGGACAGTTCACCCAAAAATAAATATTCTGTCATCATTTACTCGCCCTCCAGTTGTTCCAAATCTGTATCACTTTCTTTGTTCTGTTGAACACAGAGTAAGATATTTAGAAGAATGCTTGTAACCAAACAATACTGGGCCACCATTGACTATCATAGTAGGAAAAATGACAATGGTAGTCAATAGTGCCCCAGAACTGTTTGCTTTCCTACATTCTTCAAAATATCTTCTTTTTTGTTCAACAGAACAAAGAAGATAATAAAACAAACTGTCCTACAATGGTAGTCAATATTTGGTTACAAACATTCTCTCCAATATATATCAGAACAAAGAAATGCAGATTTGGAACAACTCGAGCGTGACTTACTGAGTACAGAATTAAAACTTTAAGCAGAAGATTTCATATTATAGTGTGATAACAAGGCTGAGGTGATTTCCAAACTTTGATCAGATATTAGAATTAGTCACAACCCTTTTGAAATACGTCCTATATACAGTAGACTAGAGTAGCATAATTTTCTTTCTATTTTTTTAGAGAGAGAAAAGTGGAGTTTGAAAGCAAGGGTGTGGTGATGTTCTACAGCAACATGTATCTAGCACTACCACTATACTGCCTTGCTTGCTTGATGATTTTTACATGTACTTCATCTTGCATACACAGTTCCTGAGATTGTCATGGAGATACTGTGACGTGCTCTGACTCACAGACCTCTGTCCTCGGCCAGCGAGGGAGCGAAACTGAGCATGAGAGGGAGGAGGCTGCCCTAAAATGCCTTTACTTTGTGTTTAATCATTGTCAGATGCCTGAGGTCTCTAGATCTGCTGTTCCTAGCAGCTTTCTTTTTGTTTCACAGATTTTATGTCAGTAGGGAAATGTGGGGGTTATACGTGTGATTTGGGGTCAACCTCTTCCCGGGCTTGTTTTCACTTTCCCACCAAAACCCTTGTTTTCGTGCTTCCTTTTCAGTCTAGATCACATAACTCCTAAGTGTGTATTTTACTCTTTCTTTGCATCACTTAATTCAGCAAAGCCTCTGGCAAGTTTTACTGTTCAACTTCCTGTGTCCTTGACGTCCGCTTGTTTATGTACATGCCTTCCTATCGTTCAGCCTGTCTGTTCACCCCAACAGTGCAAGAACATCGAGCCGAGCAGGAGGTTTCAATCAAACCACTTAGTTTAACAATGCAGCCGAAAGGCGATTCTCCCAGTGGTGTGACTCTAACCTTTCATCAGCATTTATCTTCGTGGTTCACAAGCTACTGCTCACATCCATCTTGCGTATGTGTGTAAGAGGATGTACAAGAGAGGTCCTCAGTGCATGGGTTTGCTCGAGGGCTGTCACCACTTTTGTGGGAAACAGGGGGAATTTAGTAATGATATGAAACGGCTGATTTGGGAAACCTCATAGTAGCTCCACGCCCTTTTAAAAGCATTACTCCTGCAGCCAAACACGTGTGGAATTCCTTGTTTTAGCCCAGCAGGGTTGAGGTCAGGGATAGTTTGGTTTCGGGGAAGAATCCCCGCCAGTCAGAAAGAGAAGAGCACATAAAAGACAGGTGCATGGATAGTATACTTCATCAGATAGAGATGTTCAGCTGAGCTGCAGTGTATCTATGTATCCGTGATTTGTATGTTTATTAAAGTAATAGTTCGACAAAAAATAAACACTTCGTCATTTATTCACCGTCATGTCATTTAAAATTGTATACGATTCTTTCTTCTGTGTTATTTTGAGAAATGTGATTTTGTGTCCACACAATGGAAGTAAATGGGGGCCAGAATTTTCACGGGTGAATGATTTCCTTCTGAAAAGACCAGCATGCATTACAAGTTTTAGCCTGATCTTTTCAGTTCTGCAAAAATAGCATCGTGATATATTATACTTACAAGAGCAATGACATGATGATCATATCTCTTGTTCTTTATCACTCAGAGCAACATCGGGAGGGAACCCTTTCCTCTTCCACCCACTCCTGCTCCAGCGTGTTTAGAAACCGAAGGCTACTATGAAGAAGCTCAACCCTATGACTCCACCATCAATGGTAGGTCATTTGCATTACATAATGAGGTCCTAATGTATCTTAATCAGCGTCTTAACAAGATAATTTACATGTAAAGTAAAGTAAAATCCACAATGAGTCAACTATTGTCCTATTTGCTAAGTTTCTGTTTTGGGCTGGTCACTCTCTCTGTAAACCCCGCCCAAATAGAAATTTCACTGGCTTGAGTTCAAATGATTTAAACATTAAATATGTTTTATCTGGGTTTTCTTGTTCAACTGGCATTAGTCATGACGAAGTGATGGATTTGATTTCAGGAGAACACCCAAGCTAAAGAAAATTTATATCTACATCGCATTGCAAGTCACTTTGAATATGCGTAACTAAATCTTTTATTATTTACACTTTGCCCAAAGTCAATACTTAACCATTTTATCCATACACATATGTTCGTCACTTGCAACTACAGAATGTGCAACTCTGCTATCAAAAGCAATGTTTATGCAGAAATGTCATCTTGATAGCCGCAAGCTGTTGTGACGTCTATGCATAAAAGGATAAAAACTACATGAAAGGATATTTCTAAAGACAAAGTTGCTGATTTGTCCATAGCCTAAGACCTTTTCTTGGTACTTTGTGGTTAGTGAGCAATCTGTTTTACTGTCGATCGTTTCAGCGTCAATGCTATAATAAAGTCATGTGGCCCAAACTTAACTTCCAATAGACCTCCGCAAAGAATCTATAATTGTTGAGTAGTTTTAATAACATTTTTAGTGCAATTAATATACAACACAATTGTAATATGAATGAATAAGCTGTTATATTAGAACCAAACACAGACAGGAAGTTAACTTCCTATGAAACTGTATAAAGCTCAGCCTCTATGCCACTGTAATCTGCCTCATACAACCGAGCACCACTATCTCTAAATTTGGGCCTCAGTTTTCGGACACCCCCACCCAGCTTTACTGTGGCACAGAACCCTGCAGGCAGAGAAAACAGAACAGTGATGCTCTTTGTTTAACACTAACCGGTCATCTGGCTCTGGACATACAGTGACGAAACATTGAGCTTGAGCCCAGGAAATGGGGCCAACTGTGATTGGGCATTTGGCTGGGGTTACAAAGTTCAGCCTAGTGAGAGGACAATCATTCACAATCATCTGCATCACATGACGCCTGTTTCTAGTCAAATCATACAGTGGCATTATCACACAGCTGTGATACGAAATAGTGACTGCACAAATGATGCACATAATAATATGAAGAAACCAATAAGCCACAAGTTTATATAGAATTCTGTCATGTGTCACATTACATTGGAACTCGAAACCTATATGCTCTGTTTCTTCACACCTTTATTTTTTTCTCTTCCTCCCCCTTTACAATTCCTCCCTTATTCTCCTCCTGTGTTTTTGTAGATTTTGGCTGCTTTGCCATCATCACAGGTGCCAGGAATCGTGTCGATGCTTCGAACAATGTGAACTATCCTGTGATTTTTAGGGGTATCTATCTCTCTTTTCTCTCTTTAGGAGAGAAAACTAACAAACATTAACTTTATTGCATGGCTCTGGAACACATTCATCAGAAACCTCAATGTTCAGCGTGTCCAAGCTTGAGATCACTACTTTGCATGCGCTTACTGCTTTATAAGCTTCACATATAAAATCACGATCTGTTCTTATTTTTCTATGGACCTCCTCTTGAACAGTTTTGTGTTTCCTCTTGTTTTTTTTCTTGCTTATTTTTAATCAAGCATGCAAAAACCTTCATGTAGACTAAACCCTTGTTTGAGAAGTCAGATGCTGTTTACTTAAAAATTTCTGAAAAGTCTATATTGCCCAACTAAAAAATGGTTCACCCAAAAATGAAGCGCTGTTCCTAACCAGTATTCTTTTTTTTCTAATTTAATGAATGAGTTTTTATTCTTCAAGCTTCTAATAGGACGCAAAGAACATACGTTTCATTAAAGTAGTCAAAGTAGTCAGGAAATAAACAGCTGCAGCTGCGGGAAAAATTAGCAGAGCATTCCAAATTTTCATTGTATCAGCATTTCTAGATGTATTGGGGTCATTGCAGTCCAGTGTCTGTTGAATTTCAGCAAACTCAAACCTCAGGAGTGACGAAAAGTCATCCAACAGCAATGTGAAAGACTGACAGCATGACAAGACAAATAAAAGCTGTGATTCAAATCAAGGTTATCAAATAATGTTATCAATTATGTAAATACACATACAAGTATTGCTGTGTTATCGCTAATGAACACGAACCTGTTATTTGTAGTATTTGAGGTGTGAAAAAAATAAAGAGCATCTTTTCTCCAGTTTTCATTTTATGCAAATAAATGAAAATAGAAACAATATTTTTATTTGAAATTTGGTAGAAATGTTGTAAGTAGTTCACAAAATGAAACAAAGGCATGGTTTTACGGTCCGTGTACTTTTGCGTCCATTCGTTTTTCTTTTTTTAACAACTATATAAAAAACAAAAAATGTGCTTTTCTTTATATTTGTTTTCAAGTTAATGGAGAGATTAACCACAAACAAAGTAAATTTTCTTATTTAAAGTTATTTTATAAATGAAAATCAAATTATTGGTATACAACTATTTTTTCAGTTTTACAAAAATGCAATTTTTGATTCTTGCATTTTATTTGAGTTGACCCGGAACATTTCTTGTACAGCTATCTCCAGCTGAGTGTCGGAAACCTCCCGTCTCACACCATGACTGGCACAAAATCTTCTAACAGTCCTCGCCGAACAACCTCGCCCAACACCAATTTGAGACAGATGCTCAGCAATGTCCTTGTGTGTGTGGTGTTTTAAAATCATGTCCAAAATCACTTCTCTGTACGGTTCCAGAGACATGGTGTTTCGCATTCAATGGTGCGGGAAAAAATATTTCCGGGTCAATAATTTGGCCTCAGAAAACTAGTACAATTCGCTTTTATTCGATATTAATTTGTGTATTTTATAAATGTAAAGTAAGGTGCAAAGTCATAAACAAAAATCTGAAAATAAGTCAATATACATTTTTTTCGTAGAATGTTCTGAATACAGTTCTAATTCAAAATTTTGAATGTAACTTTTTTTGCTTAAAATACAACAACCGTTTATATTTTATTTTTCTCGTCATGGTTAAAAAAAGAAAAACGAATGGACGCCAAAGTACACAGACCTTTTACCTAAACACCTCCCTATATATATATATTACATTCAGAAAATCTAAAAATAATTTTGAAATGGTCTTTCAATTTTTCCGCGGCTGTATACTCCAAGTCTTCGAAAGTCTTACAAAAACTCAAGAAACAGATTGAAATGATTTAAGTTATATACTGCATCTTGTCATTTTGTGTGGTTAAACACTATGATCATATCATTGAATCGCTAGTTTAAATCCATAGGCTCATAAGACTCAGAATGTAGTGCAGAAGTGATAGACCATTTATGACATAGTAATATTTATTGTTTGTTGCCAATTTAATCTTTGTGTCGAAAGAGGAAATGGTTGAACAGTTTCTTCTAAGTGTCCAATGTTGCAATGTTGAACTGAAAAGAAAAAGTCCAGATCTTAGAATCTGTGAATATTTTGGTGCTATCCAAAAGCACATGCAGTTCAACAAACAACGCTGATTATTTCTGACTCATTTCATGCAGAAGATATAGATGCAGTGAGCAGTTCATACGAATCGTACGATGAGGAGGAAGCGACGAAGGGAAAGTCCACAGCGCAGCACCAGTGGCCATCCACAGAGGCTTCCATCGAGCTAATGAAAGACGCCCGCATCTGTGCCTTCTCTGGAGAAAGAAGTGGCTCGGCCAGTGGGCCAAACAGCTGTGCGTCATTCGTGAACATCGTCTCCTGGTAAGTGACATCATTGCTTCATCATTGTGAGAGACACCCATTTCCCACCTCTGAAACAACAGCAAAAAATGTGTTTTGCTACTATGTGCAGTGCTACAAGAGCTCAAAGGATCAGATACCGCTGCTGGATATCAGTCTGCTGGGCTGCAGTGTCACCTACAAAGAGAAACAAACAAAGCGGAAAGAACACAAGTTAAAAATCACACCGCTGAGTGGAGAAGCCATCGTCCTGGGACTGCAAAGCAAAGATCAGGCCGAACAGTGGCTTAAGGTGAGAGCCATGAACCCATACAGATGTTATCAGTGCCTGGTTTCTGCAGTCAGACCGGCATTTACATCCTCATTCCGTTTTTATCAGGCGATTCAGGAAATCAGTCCTAAAAACACTGCGGGATCTGATGTGACTGACACCCCGACACTCATCTGCACTAAGGTTTGAAAAGTTTTTAATGAAGTGGATATAAATGCCTTAGCATCAGAGCTAAAAAGTGTCTTCTATCAGGGTGAACATAGTGAGAGGTTCTCGGTGGCATCGGAGAGCGGAAGCAGCACAGACAGTCACGCTGAGAACCTGGAGAACAAAGATGGTGAAACCACTCATTCATTTACATGAATATTGCCCTCAATTGTTTTATACACAACTATTCAAATGTACAATCGTGCCTTTAACGTTTCATCAACTAATACTTAGTTTTGTAAATGAATCCTTAGTTAAGAAGAAATATGGCAAGTTAAGTAACTTCATGAACATCGGGAAAAAGAAGGTTTCCTCTTTGGAGAGCCCGGATAAGGCACTGGATACATCAGGTAGTCAATAATTAGCATCTTTGCATTATCAAATGAATCATCAGTTGAAAAGAATATGTCTACATTAATCTCTCCGTCTCTGTTACAGGTTATCTTCATGTTCTGGTGAACCTGCAGTGGAAAAACCGATGGTGCTCAATACAGAACAGACAGCTTTGGATCTACAATGATAAGTACAAGACCAAAGTAGCCCAGCAGCCGGTGCCTCTGGAGGGGTGCATGGTGCTGCCGGACCCCAGCCCTGAGCATCTCTACTCATTCCGCATCCAGATGGACGGAGAAGAGCTCGCCACCCTTGAAGTGAGTAGGCGAATGGGACTTCCGGCATAAAATCTGATGTTTATATTTTGCTCAATTTTTTTTGTAAATTGGAAAGCGAAGGTATGAACATCCAAATGAATCATGAGGTACACTATGTAAACAGATAAACATACCATTTCCTATTTTCATTCTTTAGTTGTTTATCATCTGTTTTCAGTTCCAATATTTCTCAATACACAAAAGCCGTAGAAACAAAATGGTAACTTCTCAGAATGAATAGTCTAAGGGATGATTCAGTAGCCAGATAGAAACTTAGACATGACTGCCATCTACAGTCAAGAATACAGCATGATAATGGGACAAACTTTTTTGTTTGTGTTATTAAAAAAGTGAATCGTGTTTTAGCTCACTTAAGAAATATCACATCACTAGACCACAACATTTTTATAAATAAAACATTTGGTTACGTCTGATCTCACCAAAGGCACCCTGTGGGACAGGATCGCAGTTTTTTTCCCCTTATAAACAAGCACGACACTTCTAATTCTACGTAATTCTCTCTCCTCCCAGTGCAAATCTTCTGCCGATATGGGCCACTGGCTAGGGCTCATACTTTCTCAGACAGGCACCAAAACAGACCCGGAAGACCTCACATACGACTATGTGAACTCCGAGAGGGTATCCAGTATTGTCAATGCTGCCAGGACATCCATGTAGTACGTCACTTCCTGTTGATCTGAAATTGTACCCACTGTATAACGGCTTTATATAGTGTTCAAGATAGATTTAGCTTTCCTTATGGAGGTGTGTTTGTGCTTCTCAGTCTGATGCAGAGGAGGTACTCCGAGCCCAATACGTATACAGACAGCCCTCCATCAGACCCTCAAACCTGCGATGACATATACGATGACGTGGCATCCATAGATAATGAGCAAGAGGTGGGTAAAAAACGTCCCACCCTGCAAACAGCTGTGTTTATTCTGAGTCAGAGCCTTCACTTAAGCAATCTGCCAGAAATAATATAGGAACAGGAAGTCATTGGTATGAGAGTGTTGACTTTTGTAACCTTCAGTTTCTAATAATGTTTTCACTCTGTCCGGCCGCAGGAGGTTCAAGAGGATCAGGACAACTGCTATGAGCTTACGTTAAACACAGAGCAGAACGAGAAGGACAGAATATATCTGGATCTGATCCCGGTTCGTTCCTTCCTGCACACGAGCCCGGGCAGGGTGTCGCCCCAGACGGAGTCCAGCCCATCGGCTGTTCAACAGGAGGAGCATCCTCACCCTGCCAATGAGGTGCATATGAATTATGACTTGACAGTTAACACACTTCACATGAATTTAATTGCATAATAATTATTAACTAAGTTTTATCAGGCATTTTTGCAAAATTTGTTTTTGGATTTTAATGGCTGTATAAAGGTCTCAACTTTAAAACAGATTATTTTTCATGTAAAACAGCCTGAAGACAAAGACTCATCGCCAAGCAGCACAAAGCATCCTGATCCCCCATCGAAGTCTCCAATAGAACTCCCAGATGCCACCTCACCCCAAGTCTGCACGTCCAGGTTCAGAAAATCTGTCATGAAGGCCTGAAAAAGACCTCATCCTCCACACTGCCATCCCAGCCCCAAACATCTTCACACACGACCCAGTTTTCACCCAACCCCAGAAAAAGAGCAACCAGTGCAGACAGACTTCTAGACAAACTCAAATTCTCTGCAGCGGGTGAGGGCCGTCAGCTTCAAAACGTCCTAACGGATCCACAAAACTGTATTTATTCATAACGCTGTTGTTTGTGGCGTGGAAGTGGATCGTTATTTTAAGATCGTGCATATTTCCACTTGTTAAGCAGGCCCGGGATCAGTGGAGGGGAAGTTAGGGAAGAACAGGACAGAGGCTGATGTACGACTATACACGGACGAGAGGGACCGACTGGAGCGAGAGAGGGAGGATGTGAAAAACACTCTCGCTGCATTGAGGAAGGACAGACGGGAGGTGAAAGAGGAACTGAACTCCTGCCAAGGTACTGCAGCTCCCCTAGTGGCATTGTTGAACTGTACACGTAAAAACAGTTGTTGACAAATGTTTTTTGTAAAGCAAATAGTTGACTAATAAATAATGAAATGAACGATGTTAGGGCATCAGAATGTCACTTTTCATAAATGGTCCAAAAAAACATTATAGTGTTTAATACTACAATGCTCTTGTGCATGTGATATGCTGATACATTGTTTAAACTGTTGCTCACGCAGACTCCAACCGGCAAGCTTCTTTGGAGGCACGTCTGAAGCAAATGGAGGAGACGTGTCGTGAGGCGGAGCACCGGCGGGTGGAGGTTGAGCTTCGACTGATGGAAGTAAAGGAGAATTTGAGAAAAGTGGAAGCTGGACCCTTTACATTGGGCACCACTGTAGATAGCAGTCTAATGGAAACTCCAACAGTAAGTTAACAGAACACAGGTTTTTATAGACCCAAAGGAACAGTTCACCCAAAATTGAAAATGAATTTACTCACCCTCAAGTTGTTCCACATCTGTATAAATGTGTTTGTTATGATGAACACAGAGAAAGATATTTGGGAGAATGCTTGTAACCAAAGAGACCATCATGACCACCATTGAACTTAGTAGGAAAGTTTGCTTTATACATTTCTTTGTTCTGTTGAACGTATGAGAAGATATTTTGAAGAATGTAGGAAAGCAGACAGCTCTGAGGCACTTTTGACTACTTTTGTAATTTCTCCTACTATGGTAGTCAATGGTGACCAATAAATGTTTGGTTACATCATTCTTCCAAATATCTTTCTCTGTGTTCATCAGAACAAAGAAATGTATGCAGATTTGGAACAACTCCAGGGTGAGTAAATACATTTTATTTTTGGGTGAACTGTCCCTTTAAAAAGCAACTTCTCAGTTTAAGCCTACTAGTTTACACACTTAATAATAGGTTTTTGTTTCCAGTTAGTGTATGGTATCTGTATTCTGCATCAACTACACAAGCTAATTTGTGTTGTATATTATGTATTATAGCCTAAGACAGCACCTGTTTCCTCCCCTGCTCCGAATATCCCCATCAACAACGGAGATTCGCCTGTCAACTCTGCCACAGTGTTGAAGAACAGACCCATGTCCGTCAAGGCGTCCAGCAAAGGAAATGTTATGCAGAAAGCCAAGGTTAGAATTCACTTAAGAATCGATTGTCTCATCTCTAAATTTGAAGAAAAGCATTTGTCTTTAGATGTACCATGGTATTTTTTGTGGTATTTTTCGAAGATGCCTATGCAACACTGTAGCATGGTGTATTATAGTATAAAGCATAACCATCCGATAACATCACTGTCCCATAGTAGTATATTTCTTTACACGTTTTCACAATAGTTATATGATCTAAATACACAATTCTTTCATATTGTTTATTTGCAGGAATGGGAGAAAAAATCTACAACTTAGTGGATGGGAATAGAAAGACTAAAAGGACTTTTTATCCAAAGCTCAAAGGACTGCTAAGGCAAATGCTTGAGGGAAGGAGGAAGAGAGGGCGTGCCCAATAACCTGCAGGCTCCGCCTCTCTGAAGCCACACCTCCCCTTATATCTGTTTCTCAGAGGCTGAGATGGTACTGTGTGCTTGCAGGCAGCTGATCCAACAAATTTTTGTTGCTGACAATCCCTGACTATGTTACCCTGCCAGATAATGCCACTGGACAACTGTTTTTATTGAAGTCACTTTTATGTAAGAAACAGGAAGGGATGTATGGAAACATTTTGTATAATACATGGATTTGAAAATCACGACGTGTTTAAATCACCATGAAAACCTTAAAATAACCCATTTGGTACATCTGATACATGTGGTACATTCTAGCTTGGTTCATGTATGCTGGTAGCCAAGATGTGAATATATATTACATATCTGTTCAGTGTTGTTGTATCCTAGCTGAAACGTGCACTTTTTATGCAAATAAAAGTTTTTACTTACAAAAATTGTGCAACTAGACAAACCTTAAATCGTAAAAACATAACTGCAGTTTCTCCAATAGGTGGCACTAAAACAAAATTACTGGTAAGGAGGATTCACTATAAATTCAAGGTTTATAACAAAATAGTTTAACAGTAGGCTAAACCACTGAGAATAAGAAATAAATATGACAATTGAGCCTCTTAAAGAAGCTGTAACACAAAGCTTTTCAAAAACAGATCACAAACAGATAGAAAACATGTTCAGGATCTCCAATACTCCCTCAAACACAATCCTCTGATATTCTCACAAACTGTTACCACACCCTTAATGTTGTTTGCGTATATGTATAAAATAATCAATTTAAGGCACCAAATAATACAATTTATGCAATAACAGATACACTTTTTGTTTGGAGTGTTGTCTAGAGAGTTCACCACAGGTCAGTATGTGCTTAAGAAAAGTATGAGGGAATGTCATGAGAAGATGAAGTAACGGTTGGTTTAGAGAACGAACACTGTTAGTGTTGGAACTTCCTTAGCTGCAGTAATGTCTCCTGTTTGTCAAGCTATTGCTATTTTCATGGAGAAGATCTTGTTTTACTGAACTGTGGCTCTGTCTGGTTATATACATGATGTAGGACAGATACTTGTACGTTGATCTGTTTATGTTTTCTGTGTTCTGGATATGTGTCTCCTGCGATGCGCTCGATAGCGTTGCAGTTGCTCTTTCTCACTCTTGTGCAGACGACGCCTCAGAGCTGCAGGTTTGGGGAGATCTCCTCTGGACGGCTGCTCTCTGATTCCTGACAAAAAAAAATACATGTGTGATAAAATAAACATGCATATATAATATAATCTGGGTTACACTTTATTTTGATAGCCCAGGTTAAGGTTAGGAGAACAAGTTGACAAAGAATTGCAAAGTTTTTGAGATACTAGCCTAGGAAATTGTTATACGATATTAGATAGATAGTCTACTTATGCTTAACTGACTGGTAGTTGCCAAGAAGGTGCAAAGTGACTTATAAATTGTAAAATATGTCAAGTCGACTATCAATATAAGTGTTACCAAATATGTAAAATAAAAGAAATATGTTCGGACAACTTTGCTATCTGACAAACTTCAAATTATGAAATGAATAGGATTCACAAAGGAATAAACATATCACAGCATAAGCAAAGGCAAATATTTACGAAAATCCAGCACGATGAGTAGAAAATCTTTGTTTTCTACAAAAATATACTTTTAATTTATAGTTTCAGGGTAGTCTTCGAGTAAATTAAGTATATTTAAACAACGACGCAATTATAGACAAGCATAATTTCACCCATCTTTCAGAGAGAACAGTGTGAATATTGTAACTCAAACAAAATTGAAAAAAAAAAACTTGCCAAGCGGTTAGAAAATAATAATTTCTATAATAATAATTTAATAATAATAAAAATATCTTAAAACATATCCTGATGAACTTTAAAATATTTTTTTACTCAAAAACATAAAAAATATTCATGCAATGTTTTTACGGTTTATTTAATTTTTAATTTTGTTATGAGAAAATCAGCGGTGACCGCATTACTCGATATGATACACTATCATCATCTAAAAACATGTTTTTTTAACACTGTACTAAACTACAAAAGTTGTAAAAACGAAATCCTATATACACTTATCTGACCTTGTAGTGTACAAACATAATGTATTTACTTACCCTAAAATCAAAAACAAAATAATGCACTCGTTACTAGTTATAGATACTGACTTGTTTCACAGTGGGGGCCTTTCCATCCCTGGCATTCACAGCGATAGCTGCCGTTGGACAGTTCACACACACCGTCATTCATACAGGGGTTTGGACTGCACAGATTAACCGGTTTCTTTACATCTGTAGAGAAAAACAGAATTACACCAAACAATTACAATCTCATGTTTTTTGTCTATGTAAAATATTTGAGCTCATCCTGCCTCACCTGCGCACACCATCTGCACCAGCACATCCTCTGAATATTTTAAGTCATCGTATGAAGGCACAGAGATCATGTGATCTTCAGAGCCAGCGATGCGGAGGAGAACCTCCTGCTGTGTGTCCCCGATGCCAATCGTAAACACAGACACGCCCCGATCACGGATCTTCTGGGCGGGAACTGCAGCATCCTCCGCCCCCGTCCCGTCGGTCAACACCACCACGGCCTTGTTGACCCCTGGCCGTGCCCCCTTCCCCACCGTCAGGCTGCTGGAGTGGACATGAAGCAGGGCGGAGCCGGTCGATGCCTTCCCATCCAGATACGACGCATCTCCCACTGCCTTGAGCACAGCGGAGCCCGAATCATATTTGTCCAGGTCAAAGACTGTTACAGGTCTCCCTCCGTAGACCACCAGCCCAACTTGAGCCAAGTCCCGATTGATGTCAAACTGCACAGAGGTGCTTCGTACGAAGTCTTGAAGGTAAACGAAATTGTCTTTCCCAACACCGCTGGAGGCGTCCAGTACGAAGACAAGATCCAACGCTTGACCCAAACAACCTGTTATTAGACAATAGATTGAATATGACAACAGAAATGTCAAATTTAAGTCAAATTTCCTACAAACATCAGATATCTACCCTGGTTGTCCACGCTGCAAATTTTGGCTCGGAGTTCTGGGATCTTAGTGCTCAATCTATCCGGTGACTGATAAGTGATGGTGCGCTGGGGGTTACCGGTGATGTTGTTTATCTCAGTCCGCATCCCTTCTGGTGCCACGCCGATGATGAAGATCTCTCTGTCTCGGGCGTACTTTGCCGGCTCCACCACGGGGTCCACCGACGGCGTTCCCGCGAGCAGCACCACCACTCGCGGCAGGTCGTCCTGGACGTCGGCGAAGATGGGAGAGCTTTGAAAACCGTGGCGTGTGATGTGTCGAAGAGCATTTCCGGTCTTGGCTTGTCCACCTTGGTGCTGCATACCCTCGACCGCCTGAATCAGCTTCGCTGGGTCTCTGTGCTCTCCGATTTTAACCTCCATCTTCACGTCACTGCCGTACTGGGCCAAACCCATCTTCACTGGGGTGTCGGAACTCAGCACGGCCTGCATGAAACGCTTGAGGAAGGACTTGAACCGCAAGAAGCCCTCAAGTGTGAGAGCTGAGGAGCCCTCCACCAGGAAGAGAACGTCCACGGTGCAGTCGAAGCTCAGAACGGGAGCTGGAGGAGAAGATGCGGTTAAGAGCCGTGCTGATTGACATGTATGTGGGTAACAAAGGACATGCTAACATTGCATCTCTTGTTTCTTTTGAAGATCAAAGAAAGGATCATGTGATTCAAGAGATTACACTCCATATCTTCTTTATTCCCATTTACTCACATATTCAGAGACAAAAGTGCACCATAAACAAACAAAAAAGGTCTGTCTTCTACACTGGAGATAATTGAGGTCATCTGATGTAACCTCTTCCTGTGATGTTATTCACATTGAGTGATGGCAGGAGGATATTCCGATTGGCCAGTATTCAATGTCAGCGTTACAATGGACGTCAGGGGCACTGTTGACATCTATCATCCCTGAATCTTATTACACAACCCTGTTCGAAATGTATGTGTTACAGATTCAGGCTAAAAAATAAAGGAGCACTTGGCTTTGTAGGCTAACATTAAACGACCAAAAATAGCACCTTTAAAGGGACAGATCACCCAAAAATGAAAATTGTGTCATCATTTATCCACCCTCTTGTTATTTAAAGAGATATTTTGAAGAATGTTAGTAACCGAACAACAGCGGTATCCATTCACTTCCATTGGCTTTGTGGTTTAGTGAACGGTTATTGCCGTTGTTTCTTTACCACAATTCTTCAAAATATCTTCAATCAGGTTTGTAACAAGGTTATTTAAGTTTACTCAAATTAAAACTTTGAAAACGTCTCTGTTCATTAAAATCAAAAAAAGATACCGACCTATAAATTATGGGAACTTAACTAAAGGATAAATTGAAAGGTTGCCTCAAAATTAAATTGAAAAGTTTTAAGCACTGAAATCATAATAATAATAAACAAAAACTGAAATACAACTAAAACAGAATTATTAATGAATATTATATAGCAACATAAAAAATAAAAAAATGACAAAAGCATATGCCAAAATTGATAAAACTTTTAAAATAATAGATTTAATAAAGCGAATTTTAAATATATCAATAAAACTAAAATCAAAACTTTATTAACTCTGGTTTCTAATGACAAGAGGGTGAGTAAATTATAACAGATTAAACTTTTTTGGAACTATCCCTTTCAAGTAGATAAAAAATTTGGCATTGGTATTCACAACCATCGTAGTATTCATATTATGTTAGTACATATATGACAATATCATAAAACATTCAGTGCCAATATCTGAGTGACAATCCAACATAGTTTGCGACAGTTTTGTGAACATTTGTGACCCTGCCTGTGAAAACCCAACTAAAGTCATCTTTGTCGTTTATGTATTTTTTTCCCTCAATAAAATCATTTTACATAATGTAAAGAACATTCTGTGAAAATATAACTTTAGCACTCCTTAAAATTATAAAATGTGAGATGCCTATCGTTAAGAAACAATATAGTAAATTCTCAGGGAAAGACGTTAAACTGTTTGCTTAGCATTAACTCGCAGTCTCTGGATTCTGACCTAGGCATCATTCAAGGGCATTATAGCATGGTCTATAGATGGTGCCCAACTGACATCCGCAAAGAATCAATAACTGTCGAGTTGTTTTAATTTAAAATAATTAATATACAATAAAACATTAACATTAATCAATACTTATATTATTTATGAATAAATAATCATTTAAATATAAAAATTAAATTACTTTGCTACAGTACTAGATTACAGGATTGGTTGCATATCACTGCACACAAGGTTTCTTTCTGTTATTTCCTGTAAACAGGAAACAAGTGATTTTATTACCATAATGAAACTATCCATTGCATCAGAAGGACATAATACATCTGAGGGATTTAGGTTTGTTTCGGTCAACCATAGGCTGAAAGCTGAGCCACGATGTAATGTAAAACCACAAGCTGAATAAAACATCAGAGAAACACAATCCAGACACACAAATAGCGTAGTAAACTCGAGAAAGCAGTTTATTGGAACCTGGAAGTGTGGGAGGACAAGCAAATGAGTTTTAACTCACCACAGTTGGGGTCACTGCCGTAGCCCGCGGGGCATTCACAGCGGTATTTCTCAAGGCCCTCGGAAAAACACTTCCCTCCGTTCTGACATGGCTGTGAGTCGCAGGGGTCTAAAGAGAGACGAGATAATCAGTAATATTTATTATTTCAAGATATGAAATCACTGCAGTAATCTAATTAGATGTGACTTACCTGGACATATTGTTCTGTGACAGACCACAGGGTGCTGCTTGTAAACTCTACTATACCTGTAAACACACAAGTGAAAGAAACCAGTTTAATGTTAAACAAGATGTTTCTAGGCCATTCATACACGTTTTTAGAGTTAATGATACTGTAATTAACGAGTTATGGAAAATGTATGCGTTTAAACATTTTAACACACCCGCCCGCCCCAGACGTCATTTTAAATGTTATACAGTTTATTGGCAACAACTTACTTTGTGATATAAAATACAATACTGTCAGAAAGAGTCTTAAATGAAAGATTATACTGAATGAGCTCAAATTTCTCAAATTTATTTAGTTATGCAATCACACAAGCGCAATGTCATACAGTGCTATTTTTATCCAGAAACTTGTAATGTTGATTTTTATACAACAGTTAAATAAATAATACATATATGTTACGATAGGCCTATATTCTATAGTCTGTTTTCATACAGTTTGACGAAAACATGACCTAGAACGCCTCAGGAGTATTGCGCATCTGTGAGGATCCCACAGAACGGTTTTTTTTCTAAATGAATAGTTTGTTGAGTGAATAAACTGGCTGAATCAAAGTCATTTACTGCATTCTTGACGAGTTCAGTGAATCCAATGAACAAATGATATTTACTGCCACCTACTGGCAGTTTTTGATTCTTCAAAGAATTTGAACAGTACAAAAATAAAAAAAATCAATAATCATACTACTAATAAATTGGTGATACTGAAAAACAGAAATTCAGCTTATGTACATTTACCTACCCTCATGTCGAGTTTAAACCTGAATAATTCATTCTTTGGGGAAAATGAAGATATTTCTTCAGAATGTTGGTAACCAAACAGTTTTGGTCTTCACTTATATACCTATATACAAATAACAATTGTATAATTGTATTATATATATATAATATATTTATATATAATAATAAAGCTACTTTCTGTTTTTTTATATAATGGCTTTAAATTATATTTCGGGCCCAAATATGATGTGTGATTTGCATTTACCTGTAATGAGGGCAGAGGGAGGTATATGGTGAGTATCCTTTGGACCCTTTCCAGCACATGAAGTTCCCCTGAAGCTCTCTGACCGTTTCCAGGCTTTTCTGCACACATGGATATGACTCCACCTTACACCCTGCCGACACAGACATCGCAGCTCAGATTCATCTCACAGAAGCTGTAGATAGAACCTCAGGTGAGGGTTTTACCTGCAGGAACGGCTGTGCAGAATGATGAGGTGGTGAGGGCGGTGAGCAATCCGTTCACAGCGTCGCTAAAGTGCTCCGCAAAGAACACGTGAGCATCAGATGGACTACTGGCCACATCACGAAGCTCCTCCCACCTCAAGGTAAACATGATGAGAAGAGGAATATTAATGTTTGCACATTTACACACTTACAAACGGGCATATTTACCTTTATATTATACAACACACACCGCAGTACAATATTGTTGATATTCAGAGATACAAAAGCATGTGGTGCTGAAAGAGCACTAAGCTGCGTCATTCATCTAAATTAGATCCAAATCAGCAATGTGCACAAAATCCTAGAAAATACATTCCCAGCTGTGTTCATGGAGATGTTGTGTGTTACCTGGGGTAACGTATGCCCACCGCAAACAGAACCACCCCAGACTGCTTAAGCTCTGAGGCTGCCAGCTCCACGGCACCCTGGGACTTTCCGTCGGATAAAAGGATGGCGACGCGCGGCACTGTGGAATTACGTATGCTGGAAAATCCCTTCCTCACAACAAACTTGAGAGCCAGACCTGTCTGTGTGCTGCCACCTCTAAACAAGACAGAGACAGGGAATGATATAAACCAATTATATAGACAAAGATTCAGTTTTGTTTTTCAATGTGTTAGCATTATGTCATGGGTTCTATTCCTAGAAATCACACAAACAAGTTAAAATGTATACAGTACATTGAATGCATTCTTTAAGTAACTTTTGATAAACGTGTTAGAAAATGAACACGGACAGGATTCAAGGTTATTAAAGATTACAAGAACATTTCTGTTCAAATTAGAAATGGTGTCACAGCAACTGAAGTTTAAATTGAGGGAGTAAAATTAATAACTGAAAATAAAGTAAGAGTAAGAGTAAAACTAATAATCAAACCAAACCAAACAAAAATAAACATATATAAATATAAACTAAATATTAAAGGGGTCATTTGACTCGGCTAAAATGAATGGTATTGTTTGTTTTACATTTAATGCAACGTGTACTGTATACACGATTTAAGGTTAAAAAACGCTGTATTTTCCACATACCGTGCATGTTTGTATCTCCTCTTTGCCCCGCCTCTCTGAAATGTGCAGATTTTTTTAAACAAAGCTCATCACTCTGAAAAGTGAGGTGTGCTATGATTGGCCAGTTAACCAGTACGTTGTGATTGGTGGAATACTGCAAGCTTGTGATGGAAATGTAACGCCTCTTACCATATTTGGAACATCAGGTTCCAGAGCAATTGTACTGACAGGTTTGCCCACCTTACTTGCGTATACATTTGGGCGGTCTTAGTCAAATCATACCACAAACTGACGTAGATTTGTGTGGGTGTGGTGACATGAGGCTTTCTAGGTAGGTACATGTGGGCATTCGCTTTTAGATAGAACGCATTCTTTCATCCGACACGTAAAATTGCAAAAATTAAAGTGTCTAATACATGCATGGGCAACTTATAACACGCAAATGACACAGAAACAAACGTATTCACGCAATTTGACCCCTTTAAACAAATAAAAAATATAAAATTGACAAAATCAAAATAGCTAAAAAGCTAAAAATTTAATTAACATCAGAACTAAAAATATAAAAATGAAACTTTATTCAAAATATTTATAAAACTACAATAAAACTAAAAACTAAACTTTCAGCTCACCGACTCTGTCTAATCTTTTATTAATTGAGCTACTTCTTTAAGCAACAAATAAGTTTTCAGTTTCCTTACCTTCAATGTCTCCTCAATGCACCGCTTATGAAACATAAATGAATAATGTTTATACGAGACCTTTCTAATGCAATTTCTTTGTAGACAAAATGATTCCACAAATCTAATTTGAAGCATTTAAGCCATTAGACAAACGTTTCAAAGATCACAAGAAATTTAAATTCAATTTTTCCGTTAGACTGGTTAGACATTAGACTGGTAATGTAAACATTTTAAAGTAATGATATAGGCCTATTGTAAGACCCTGTCTACAATATTTCAAACTATGTGATTTTCTCACCTACAGATCAACATCTACATTCTTCATTGCCAGAGACTAACAAAGCGGCTTTATCTCCTGCAGAGATATGGCATGAGCACCAGTGGAGGAGAAAGCATGTGAACAGCTGAGCTCCTCTCCATCATTTACACTCCAAGTTGTTCGATCAAGACAGACAAGTTGTGAAGTTATGATCGGGTGGGAATCCACTCTTGTGGTATGTAAAATATAAAAACAGTCCAGTATGCCTCTCAAAGGAAGTGCTTATGCATAAACAGGCACACACCGTCGTGCTAATCTCTGTACCTATAGTGGATTTTCTTCATCCGCTTCTTCAGGTCTTCCTTGTTGTTGTAGGAGTCTAGACTGATTTCCAGTCTTGGTGTGGAGCCACACTGAACCACACCAACTCTCACCTGGCCAAAAACCCACAGGAAAAGGAAACAGTTTAATTGATCTACATTATAGTCATTCAAACATTAATAGGATAAATCCTCCAATAATGAGTTTAGTTTTGGATCAACAAAGGTTGAGTAAAATTTCTAAGGTCCAATGTATGAAATTTAGCAGCATCTTGTGGTGAGATTGTGAATTGCAACTAATGGCTCACTCCAACCCTCCCTTTCAAAGCACTACGGCGGCTGACAGAGGACAAAGATGTCATCACGTTTATGCTTCTTTGCCGAAGGAGATAACATTTTTACAAAACACGCTCTGTGGAGCAGTTTGTCCCTTTAGGGCTACTGTAGAAATAACATGGCGAATTGCATGAAAGGGGACCTGTGGTGTATGTAGATAGAAATAGTCAGGTAAAAAAAAACATAACCCTTTATCATGTAAGGTCTTTCTTTATACTCCTCTGAAGACATAGTTATCTATATTATGTTGCATTTCTGTCAATAGATCCTGTAAAAATGACACATTGGACCTTTAATATACATTCGAATAGGCCGGTCCTCACCTTATCTGTGTTGATGTCAAGTGCCTCGCACAGCTTTAACATGTAGTGCCGTGATCGTTCAAATCCTCCCTTCCCAACGCTGTATGAGCCATCTATCACAAAGAGAATATCCATGGCTGCGGAGCACTGCATCACTAACCACACACACACAAAAGAAAACACACAAGAGCTCAACATAATCTGAGTTCCAGCAATGGCCACTGATCGTACCATGGACACCGATGTTTTAGCACACAAAAGTCCTGCTTAATAGGATTAACTCAAAACAATGCACAAAACACAACACTGCAGTGAACTGAAAAACACAGGCCTGTATTTGACACACTTAAAGGCTTTTCATAGAGAGATCCTGTGAAAATACATGGAAAATGTGTCCAGGAATTTGTCCCGGGATCGTTCGATTTTGTACATTCACACTTGCAGGGATTTTCTGGAATCTTAAGGAGTTCAGTTGTCGCTTGTGGCATGTTCTAACAAAGACAAATACTCAAAAACATATTACACAAGTTTGTGCTAGTCAACCGGATAAATTGTAATCCATGTAGCTGTCATGTTACAACCCGCCGTCTGTCATAATGACAATGATTAGATACAGGCGGCACGCCACCGTCTGCAGAAGCACACACAAATAGACATCCCTGACACTTATGCAGACGTTGATCAATGATTCTACTCACAGATATAAACCATTTTACATCCTTTTTTGTACATCAACACAACAGTGCTGCTTTGTATTGGTCCTGTGAGAGTGACAATTTTATTCACAGAAACACAAAAATAATGCCTTTGCTCACTTTCTCCAGCAGCATTGATCTTCATAATGGTTTCATGATCTGTTTGAATCTCCAGCACAGCAAAACTAGACAAAACTGTAAAGAGAGAGAGAGAGAAAGCACTGGAAGAAGAATTCATACAACGATACAAAGACCTTCATAACTGCATATACACACATGCACAAAATAGAAAGACGAAAAATGCATTGTGCGAAAACACTGATGATGTCACTTTTAAAATACTGTAAGGACTAATAGGATTACACTGGACGATTTTTTTTACATTGTGGCATTATTTTATAATAAATAAACACGTCCTATTTTTCATTACTTTGACAAAAGAATGATCATATAATATCTATATATTTTTTAATATATTTATAGAATGACAACTCAAAATAAGAATTTTATGGTACTGTATTATATTTTATTATAATTTTTAAAGCTTAATTTTTAATGCAAAATTATAACTTTTTGGAGGGTATATGACCTGACCATGTTTTTGTGAGAGTGACCCTGCTGCTCCTTCAGGCACAGTCAATGTCAACAACAGGCTCCACAAATGAGTCATTTGAGCCCAGTTCTTAGATAACAGAGTTGACCCCCTGCCCCCAAGACACGGCTCCTTATGGAACCTGCTCCCTTTGACAGGCGGCTGGTGCTAAACATCCTTCGGAGGGGGATAATTCACAGCAATCTGCATTCCAGCAACGCCCACTAGACGTCAAGAGAAGAGTCGATCTGTCCCATAACGGGCTTGTGTTTCCCACTCGAGCGAGCAGGAGTCTGACCGACGTGCTATCTCACGCATACAATCGTTGATTGAGAGTCAGGGGCCATGTGAACAGCCCAGGGCAAGGAGGAAAGTACCCTCTTATGGAGAATCACACAGTTCATGTGCTTTTGTCTCCTCATGCATCATGAGCAGGGCCGCTCTCAGCACCTCGCCATGGTAACAGTCCCCGGCAAAAGAAACCTGTGGGCCCCTGGTGCGATGAGGGGCAGGGGTCTTTGAGACATTCACAGAAAAATTATAAGGGCAATAAATTGTTGGTTTCATTGATGGCGGAGTTCTGGTTAATCCAGAGTCACCAAAGTACAACACAATCTCACGGCAAAAAATAGTTTACGATGTGGCTAATTTTGGTTGATTTGCATGAATTATCATTTTAGTACGATTTGCTTTTGCATCAGTGATGTTGAGTTAGGGGTGGGGCTTCTATAGTGCTCTTTTCTTGTCACCTCAAAAAACAGCTGCAGACTCCTGTGAGATCAGGTTGAAAGGTCTCACAAGAATAAGCTAAATTTACTACAAAATCCTGTTTAAATAAAGTCATTTTAAACTAAATCCTAACAGAACAGTTTAATTTGTAAAATTCTAGTTCCTGTATAACATTTAACCCCTAAAACACTGTCTTACGTGCGTTTTAACAAATCTATGGTACTTCAACTTTAAACCTGTAAAACAGCAGGCAGGAGTGTGTCTCAGAGACATTTCGAACACGTGTGTACGTCCTGCAGTGAAATCTGAAAGAATTACAACTTAATTACAAGTCAAACACAAGCTGCGAATAGATTTATGAACCCATATATCGTCCAACTAAAAGGATGAGAAAATCAAACCAAACCCAATTTGACAGAAAACTGTTCTGTTTTGGTGACAATAAGGTTCCCACATACTTTAAAGCTATTGCACTGAACAACAAACTTTACGTAATTATGTACATAAGATTCTACTGTATATATTCAAAGAACTGGTAAATATTTAAAAAGATGATGTCAATGCTTGCAATTTTCATGTTCATAAATGCTTTAGTCTTCTATCTGCTTTTTTGGACTTGGCAACTCATATTGGGTAATGCCAAACTCTGCTATAATGGGCTCTGACAGGTTGTGCTTTGGAACAGGATATGTTTTACTGGACTGATTTAATCGGCCGAAAGACTAAATCCCTCCTCAGATTTATGGCACATGTCCAGTGTCTGCTGAGGAACGTAGTGGGAAAAATGCTTGAAGAACATACGAGTTAACCCTGTGTTGATGTTCAAGGGAGAACACATCTCAATTCAGTAAATCAATGCCTCTAGAAAAATTTCATTGAAGCCTGGTCTGAGCAAGCCAACAATGTAGAAATAATCAAATAATATAAATACCATTTAGAGAAAAATGTTAACTTTGCATCCTTTAGTGTGATGTGTGTAAGATTTCTGTAGTTCAGTGGTTAGCATGGCAATGGAAACGCCAAGGCCATGGGTTCGATCCCAGGGATTGCACACAGTCAGAAACAAATGTATAGTATAATGCAATGCAAGTTGCTTTGGATAAAAGGGTCTGCCAAATGCATAAATGTAAATGTGCGAAATTAGTAGAGTGCTATACTTGTTTTTTGTCCGGCTTAAAAAATTCCCACTTTCAAATTTTAATGTTAAATGGTTGAAAATGAAATACAGATTATAAATTACAAATATTCACAATAGTTTTTCATGATTATAACAATTTTTGTTTCAGGTGGTACCGTATCAACCAAATCTCCAACTATGACCTCTGTCTCAGGATTGAAATCTGGCCTCAGGTTTAAAGGTTCGCATCCCTTACCTTGAGCAAGCAGGAGCATAAAAATGCGATTCAGTCGTCTGCTGGAAGGCATCGTGGAGTCCTGAATTGTGAACAAAACGAGAATCTAAATCTTTCAAGAGAGCAATTGTAACAAACAAGGCTCATGAAGGTTAACAATGGAAAAGCATCTGTGAGAGATTATAAGGGAAACAATATTTTTTTTGGGAATTCACTTATATGAGGGTTGAGGTTAATAGGGCAGTAAAAACGCTGTTATTGACAATCAAGGTCATTGGTCAAACAAGCAACAGATGGGAAAGAGACAGGTTGACTTATAGGGCTATTTCAAGACCAAGGGGACTGAGGGACTGACCTGATCATTGAAGGAGCTTGATAAGTGAGAATATTGCCAGCCAGCCAGCAGGACATATTATACTTCCTACTACCTCTCTTTTTATTAAGCTTCCAGACAACAATCTGGTTGTTAAAATAGTGAGCAGAAAAAAAACATACATTTCACCAAATAAAAGTCCCCCAAAATCCACTCTTAAGGGAAAAGGTCACCCAAAAATGACAATTCTTTCATCAGTTTCTCACCCGCTTGTCTTTCCAAACATGAATGACTTTATTTCTTATTCAGAACACAAAAGAAGATATTTTGAACAATGTTTGTAATCAAAAGGCGGTACCCCATTCGCTTCAATAGTATCTACACAAAACCAATGCAAGTCAATGGGTACCACCATTGTTAGGTTATCAAAACATTCTTCAAGATATCTTCTCATTTACTTCACCGACAAGCACAAGTCATGTCATTACAGCTGACAAATCATTTACACATCTATGTTTTGAGAAAGATGTAGGCAGAGCTATAACCCAAGTAACTGCGAGAGTGGCACCCTGCAGCCATAATACTCCCTGCCACATTCTCAGAGTCCATGGTCAAAGATCACATCTTTAGGAGCCAATCTTTTATTAAATTAAGCACTTGTTGACAAATGCCAAGTATGCACACCAGACCGAGAGGAATTATTCACCGTCACGGGTCACAGAATTTAATTTCGGAGTCTACCTGCGAACCATGTAAACCTATGTTATAAGAGAGACTTGGCACAAGCTAAGACTAGTAGGATTACCAACATATTTCAATCCATTTAATGGATAGACATACCTGCCAGAGACGCATCCATTGTGCATTTACTATGCTTTTCTCAATAGGCCATGATAACAAACCTTTTGTGGAAACCTTTTTTAACGCGTGAGAGGATTTCAAAGTCCCATTGGTGCATATGTGTGTGTTATGTCTGCAAAATGGTATCTGATAAAGTGCAACGTGTTTATCAGCTTTGCAATTATATGAAGTGACTATTTAGGTAATTCTGACCCACGATGTCCTCAGAGAATGACTCTTTGATGATCTCACTCAAAGTTTGACTTGTAAAGATACCCACAGAGCCCCTCTCGAGAGAGGAAATGCTAGGAATGCCAGACTTTCTTGAATATAGAATATAGGAAAGAATGATCTTCAATCTATTGGGCTATATCTTGGACTCCCGACTTTAGAAAGACTCCGAGATTTAAGAAAGTTGAACTAAACTTGTAAAAAGAAATGTGATAACATCGTGTCTTGATAAGATGTGATAAAATGGGCAGGAAGCAGACAGAACTTTTTCCCATTATAGAAACTTCTTTGAGGTTGATAATCATCTTGCCGTATTTCAAAGCACCTCACATACCTTCCATTTGATAACATTGACTAACATGGTGACAAAAGTGGATGATCAGTGTGACATAAAAAGCATTTGCTCTCCCAATTTTTCCTTATTCTTAATTTAATGTATTCCTCATTTGTCTAATTTGATTAACACTTTCATTGCATCTATTTAAGATTGTTAACCAAAGATGCCCTATCTCTGTAATATTTGTGATAGCCAGTTGAACCTTGGAAACAACCAGCAAATGTACAACCTTATAAAACACATTTTGATCTACAATAGCCAAATCAATGTGTAGCCTACGAGCCATACAAGTTCTCACAATTTTGATATTTAAAACATTTGACACAAGCTAAAACAATGCTTATTATATAGAAAACAGGTGTATGCAGATGTTGCAAATGCTTGAGTAAAACTCTCTGTGGCTCTCTGTAATCACAGGATTGACAGAAACGTAACATGAAAAGACTTTGAGGATCAAAGCACAATTGAACTCTATGGGTGGCTCAGAAAGAATTCAAAAACGTAAACTTGAGACGTAACGAACGCAAACATGTGATACCGAAATAACGATTAAATGCATATCAATATCTTCTTTAAACATCAATTCCGCGTCAAACTGTTAAAATAAATCAGTTTAAATATGTCGTCGACGCATTGTTTAGACTGACTTTAATCGCGACATTAAGTGCACTTACAGCAATGAAGAAATAACTTTGAATTGATACAATGTGACAGACTTGATTACGTCTAGACAATCGCCTCTTGATTTTGTGATGCACCCGTTAAGTTCGACAACAGCAACATTTCGTTCAATTTCCCAATTAAATCGTAAAAGAAAAGTTTATACACTTTCAAATAATGTTGAATAACGTGATAGTCTTACCTAGGTAACATACAAGTCTTCCTCACCGCAGGTACAGAGCGTCAGTGTGCTTTAAACAGCAGATGGAAGTGCACAGGAGATGGTACTCTCTTGATTCTATTTCCGCACTAATTCCATCCTCACTTTAACTCATTACATATTCACACTAGACCAAGAGCTGCCACGCATGGATATATGTAGCCGTATTAGTGACGTTTCATTAACTCAAAAATTGTGTCAAAAGTTAAAGTTTCATTTGCAATCAAACTTGAATAAGAACTTTTTTCTTTAAACTTTAAAACCATTCCAATATAAAAATCGTTTAAATGTATTTAAATGCTAATTGTCTGTTATAATTGTTAAGAGTGCAAGACTCTTTTTCCTAGATTGCTTATTCAAAACCAGGACATATGATAGTGTATAAAGAACGACAAAGATTTTGAAAGAACTCAAGTTTTTTTCTTAAATCAAAGCAGCATGATACTGTCAAAATCTACATGTGAAGACACTGAACAAAACTGACCCCAGTTCAACAAAAAACTGACTGCGTGGAACAAGAAATCTGAGCAGGTTGCATTACTGAAGGTTAATAGTTAACTGCTATATAAAACTTTATAAAACACAGTAGAAATAAAAAAGGTAGGACGAACAACCATTTGTTTAGACAGATTTTAAACTAGACATTCTTGATAACAAATCTTGACTATTTGGCTCCGCCAACATTTTTTATGAGTAGGAGTATCAATTCTTCAATCCGGTCAATCTATAGAGAGGAAAAAGAGAAATGATAAATCACATTGTCAAAAATGCACATTGGCCATGTTCAATTTGCGGAAAACAACTGCCAACCTTTCGCTTTAGATCAAGACAGCAGCACGTGGGGGGGGCTGAAAGAGAAAAAAGCACAAAATAATTTTCATAACTAGAAGTGCATTTGTGGTTTAGACTATAAAACACACAATTTGTGCAAGACACATCCACTTTTTGAAATAGAAAATGACTGCCTTCTACTGTCAGCATTCCCAAGTGGCTCAATCCCTTGAAAGACAACATCTCAAAACGTCAATAACACCTACCAGTGCTCGCATTTGAGCTTGTAACATTGTCTGGTTTAGTGCATTCCACTGTAGTCATCGCCTCGCTTGCGTTTTCTGAAATCAAACACAAATGATAGTTCAAACTATTCTAGATATGATGACAAGGCTTTCAAATAACACCCTTGGGTTACAGCTAAAAATACCAGGTGGTGCTGCACCTGTGTACCTGAATTTCATAAGCAAAGACCCAGATAAATTCTTGTACTGCAAAACCACTAGTAGTACAATTTGTTAAAAATGAAAATCCCTCACCCGGTTCCTTTTTCTTATGGTAGCTGGCACTTTGTATCAGACTTGTGCCATCTTCCAGGTCATGTTTCTTAACATCTGCAGTTTTATTCGTGGTGACGGTCTGTGTCTGGTCTTTTTTCTCGTCGGCGGGTGGCTTTGTGTCTTTTTTCTTGTCGGCGGACAGCTTTGGGTCTTTTTTCTCTTCGGCGGGCAACTTTGAGTTGGTCTTGTTCTGTCCTCTTTCCAGAGCTCTGAGGATAACAGCGTTAATGTCTCTGTCATCTTGGCCTGATTGCTGGGTCAGAGTTAGCAAATTGGACGTCCCATTAAAGCGCTGAACAGATGCCACAACTCCCCCGCTCAACTGCATCCCAAAAAGTTCCATAACATCAGTGGGCCACACAGAAGGAAAATGCTCGTTACCTGTTAAAAACAGGTAACAATAATAGCAGAAATCACTTTAGGAATAAACTCAGATGGTCCATGATTAATGACCCTCTGCATAATCTGACCAAATTCAGGTGGTACTCTTACCTTCGAGTGCACACCTGACGATCTGGAATGGATGCTGGAGAAGCTCTTTGGTGATGGGAAGGATGTTAGAGACGGGGACTGTCTCCATGTTCCCATAATCTGCATAGATTACATTCGCGTGCTTGGTTGTCACCTCTAACACAACAGCTCTGTACCAATTTTTGTCACCTGAAAGGAAAGAACAACATTACTTCCTAAAAGATTTTTAATTACACATTCATAAAAACAACACACTTACAAAAAAGTATTATCTACCCATTGCATACATACCTTTGTAGTTTAAAAGCCATGAGCCAAGCGTGTCATTATTTTACAACAGACATGAAATTACTGGCTTGCACAGGAATTCCAATGAATCTCCACAATGGTCTCTTGCCAGTGCTTCCTTATTTTCAAGAATTATCAGGGATGTTTCAATACAAATGCTTAAACTTTTGATCAGCTGATGAAAAGCCTGTTTGAGTTTAAATTAAGTTAAATTGCCTGCTCTCTGTTTTTTGTCTCTTATTCCAGTTTCTTGTTTTGGCATTTTGAAGCAGTACTCACAACCTGGTTACGATTCACAAGCGAGAAATGCGAATACTTGTAATGTTTCCCCAGGTCATAAGATTTTGTTCAGGTGTGTATGTACCTAAGATTTAGCGTTTAATTACACTTTGTTGCTATTTTCACCGGTGTTGTTCACGATATGTTGTTTCTATCGTCTATAATAAGATTAATTACATTGTACTTGAACTTGTCTCAAGTAAATAGAAAAAGTCACATCATTTAGTTTAATGAAATGTATAGTTGAATTGTTTGTTGCCTTTCTGTAATAAAGTGAAAATAAGATAAGTAATTGTGAATAATAATGTTTTGAAACTAAGGCAAATGCACGCCTGGTGCAGTGTGCGTGTAGTTAGCTCCGTGCTGACAGTGTATACTCAAATATTTCTCGATTTGTGACAAATTGTCTGCACTATACGCAATGCATAATAAAATTTAAAACTATGAGTTGCATTTAAAATCAAAGCGATTAGAAAGCAGTAGCACATTGAGGAGAAAGAGTAACAGCCGTGCACTCCATGTGAAATATAAGTGATATAGCAAATATGTCTGCATATATCCGCTTTTTAATGTAGATGTATACGATGACAAGTTTATAAATCAGGATTTTAGCAGCAGTTAAAGTGACTGCTGGCTGTATTAAACATTATTGGGTCAGGACAGGTTACTATTTTTTAATCGTGTCATGTCTAACAAAAGAACAGAAAATTTGTGAGAATGGCATTCAGTTGAAGTATAAAGTGACAGATCAGAGTGTAAAAGAGAAACAGCGTGACGACGTCATAAATATGCCAATTAGTGTGTGACGTCATCAGCGCCACAAGTCTCAAGATCCTGTGGGAAACACTGAATGCTTGTGTATTATCTTTACATGAAGCTTAGAAAATTAAATGTGGTCTGAAGGTCAAACTGACCTGAAAACTGTGCGCAGCAAGCGGCACCGGGTAAGGGATTGCATTCTGTGGGGGATGACTGTCTGCTGCAAAACTTTGCCACATCAGTCATAACAGCCTTCAGACCCTCAGCATTCACTAGAACAGAACAGACAGAAATCAAATCCATTATTTTTCTATACTAATGGCCATGTGTGAATTATAATAGTTTTGGAGATTTAAGTTCATAGTTTTACCCAAATCTACTAAATGCACACCTTTCCCAGGGTTCATTATGTAGAAGAGACTTGGGCTGATCACTGCTGCCACCCGAGGCTGAAAGATCTCATTGCAGGGCAGCTCCAAAGTCTTCCAGTTCAAATGGAAGTAGGCACCTAGGTGACAATAATCATCACAAGAATGACCAGAAGTAAACGACACAATTCACTAATCCAACCATTACAAATGTTGAGAGACAAAAACAAAGCCACACAAAATAGAGCAATATTATCTGACTGCAATACCGGAGGCCGCAATTCCAGGATCGCTAAATTGCATAAAATATTAACACATCAAGTACATGATTTAACCTTTCCAATCACGAGATCAACCACATTTCAAGTGCAGAGTGAAGACACAAGGGTGCCACGGGGTAGATTTAAGATTGTGTATATATTATAAAATTAAAAATTAACAGTTGAACACACAAAGAAATAGTTCACATGAACCACATTCATGCACCACTTCATTAAATTCACCAACTTCATTGAATACACTATATTGAATATACGTTGACTCCTAAGAGAGATAAAAGCGTAAAGAGAAAGAGAGAGGAGTGAATGAAATAATGAACTTTCAGTTGAACATGTTCAACTCTCTAATTTTTATTTCATATTTAAAAGATCTTGATCAAGTACTTTGCTTCAGACTTACTGTTGACTGGTCACTAATTTATTTATTAACCTTTTGTCATTCTATTGCCTGCGCTGAGCTCTGTCCTTGAAATCACTTCATTTATACAGTACATGACAAAATCTAGCATGCGGTATTTTAACAAACAATTAATTTGATGTCAAATGTAAAAATGAATATTATAAAAATTATGTCAAAATGAAGAGACGTGCAATTAAAACATAAGATTAATTTAAAGAATTAGTAATGAAAGTTTCACAAAGTGCTACAGTTTATTGTGCTGGCTAGGCCTTTGGATTAATAATCATCCCATAGTCACTATATCAACATAAGGTTGCCAGTCGTACTGGTTTCGTTAAACAAATATACTTACAACTCGTTTTACAGAATTAGAAACTGATATTGTCTCACTCAACTCACTTCGCCAAAATTTAAAACAATTATGAAAAATTTAATGTTAAACGAAAAAAATAAGAGTCACATTTGATACTCACACTCCTATTGTCATCCATACTTCAGAAAAACAAGCAGATACACTCGTCGCATCCATTGTTGCTAAAAACCTAGGGTCCTAGAAATGCTGTCCTGAAAGTGCAGCCTCCGAGTTTGCAGGCAGATGCTACTCAAATAGACAGCAAAAACAATTACATACTTGATGTTGTTGACTGTGCTAGGCCATTTTCAGCCCCCCTGTTTTTCACTTTAGATGTCTCTTCAGCAGGTTGTTTCTGATCAATAGGTTTAAGTGTGGGCAAAGCCTCAATCTGATTGGAGGGTGTTGCTGGCTTTGGTGGAGGTTGTTTCTGTCCATAAAGCTTGGCCAGCTGCTCAGAGATGAGCAGAGCAGCAATGCTTTGTCCTCCGCTCTCAAGTTCCACCCCGTATCCTTTCTCAGTGATGGACAGCACTTTCCCGCTCAACGGCTGACTGACACAAAGGGCTTGAAACCTCTGAAGTGACTCTTTTCTCCACTGCGTCTCCACCGGCTCAACTCCTGCCGTACACATGTGTAATGTTGACAATGTATTTAAAGCCTTTTTAGATTTGGTTATTAATGAATCGAAAACAACTTGAACAACACAAACCTGCAAGCCAGCAGCGTATAGCTTGGTAGGGGAGTTTGAGCAGGAACTGGGAGATGGCCTTCAGCTGAGATGACTCCACCTCACAGGAGTTGCCATAATCCACAAAATAAACTCTAGCTTTATCCACTTCACAGACTTCCAGAACCATAGCCCGATACCACTGGCCATCACCTGCAAACATGTCAGTGATGTACCTTAAAGCAACAACAAGCTGTTTTTCAAATTTAAAATAATCTCTCAAAAATGATTTTAGTGGTAGGACAACTCTTAACAGGGCGACCTTTTACTGCCGCTGCTACCTAAGCAGCCCTCTATCGGCAGAGTGATCGGATATGAGCCCGAACACGACTATCTGACAGACTTATAGGGTTGGGCGATATATATCGCGGTTAACGCTAATTATACACGTCTAAATCGATTCTGAAACCGATTCGAAATTTATGCACAGCTCTTCCGTGAACTACGGCTCTTTGATCAGTAGGAGGTACAGCTCGATCTAAAATTAAACCGCGATTTAGTCGTTTATAATATACATTTGAAAAGTCAATACTCGTTAAACGTCATGACTATAAATATGATATAATGACTATAATAATTTGAAAAGGTTTGAAGAACAGCAATAAAATATGACCACTGGCATTTCCTGCAATGAAGTGTTCTTCTTCTGTTTCCCATATTCAGAATTTCGGCGTAAGACCGCCCTCTGGCTTTCGGATGTGGCGGCATTTAACAGCAAGTCATCGAGAAACAGAGCATAAGAATCGCACGATATATCGCCAAACCCTACAGACTTACACTCGGTGACGCGTTATCCTTCCTGTTACTGGATTTGAAAGTCTTAAATGTAAAAAATGTTCTTACAGTCCTTTACTTTTGAGCGTATTTGTAATTTGGCTGTGTTCAGGTTGTTTATTGGTGCACTAAGGTTACTGGTTCACAATTTATAACTGTGAGGAAGACTAGAGAGAATGTAATGTTGCCTAGAATCTAGTTTGAGCTATTAGTATAGTATAGCCCAGTAGTATACCCCGTGGGTGCCAAAAGAGTGCTTTAGTACATGCAGTTTATGAAATAACATAATGTAACAGCGGTTTCTGCTTCGTCAACAAATTCTCGTATGCGCTGCCCACTTGGAAGCTTTTATAGCAACAGTATTTACGACATTGATAAGATACAACTGCGCTTCTAAACCACAAGGGGGAACCATATACCAAAACGGCTTGTTTCTAAAATCTCAATCACACTGTATATTTTAAAACTCCTCACAAACAGTGAACAATTGTTTTCAGTAAACTTGACGTTACAATTGAAAAGAGTTACCTGGGAAGAGAGCACAGCAGGGCTCTCCCACAGTCGGGCTGAAGGAAGCTCGCTGTGACTCACAATGCTTCATGAGCTCACGGGTTAGATCAGTCAGGACGTGTACCTCTGCCGAACAAGTGAACAATAAACAGTCTGATGAAAAACTTGATGAATCACAGTCGAGAAGAAATAACACAGACACCAATCTCACCTCCTGCGCTGTAGTTATAACAGTAGAACTCATCAAGACTTTTCAGTGTACTGACAACCATCTCCACCTTCTGGCCATCAACGGGAAGTTCGGCACAAGTCCACTCCAGCTTCTCCGCAGCTGGGCCAGTGAGGGCTAAAGCAATAATTTAACACATCGTGAGGTCATGTTCTCAATTTTCTGAAAACTGGAAAAAATCTTTAGACTTACAGTGCATTTGAGGCTGTTCCTGCACAGCAGGTTCTTTGTTCTCTGTTGTCTGCACACTTTCTACGACAGCGTAACCCATTGTAACCAACAGCTCTCTCGCGTTGGTCTGGGGGTCACTGGATTCATCGTTCATGGTCACCAGAGCCTTCCCGTCCTTCTTACCCATTATGACAACTCGAATAAAGCGATTGCAAACAAGGCGTTTCACCATTAGAATGGCTTCCTCCGACCAGGTTCCAGTGGGTGGCATTATATCTAAAAAAACAAGATTAAAAATATTGTTTTCTTTTACAAGAGGCCTTATGTATGATCTACATCAACGCTTATACACACTGTAAACATTTTGACTGCACCTGCTAAACAACAGGGAATTGCTTGAGTTGGCAAAGCCAGCAGCTCCATGGTGATGGGTCGCAGACATTGCAACTGAACCTCCTCAGAGTTACCAAAGTCTATGTAACCGAGGCAAACGCGGTCCTCGGATGAATATGCCAGAACTTTCGCTCTGTACCACTGGTTGTCCTCTGTAATGCACAAAATGATATTAACAGTTTATAACTTACTGTTAACAGCCCGTAACAACACAAAATAATTTCCAGTGTGGTAAAATGAATATTATGCAATGTCTTTTGAGCAAGTTTGAGCAATCTTATGTGTGCACAACAACTTCATCAGCATTCTCAGGGTTTAAACACATGAGATGAATTTATAAATGGATAAAGAAATAAGTTTATGAAGACAAATGTCTCACCAGAGAAAAGCGAGCAGCACACAGTTCCCGGTGCAGGTCTGAAGTTCTCACTAGCTGGAGTGTTTAAGCAATGCTCCCTCAAACTCATCTGCAGCTGCTGGATTATACCTGCATACAGAAGAACGGATCAGACAGAACCAGACCATGTTACATATTAAACAGCATAAAAATAGTGGAAAAACCACTAATACACTACGTGAATTGTTTCTTGTTATTTAAAAAAACCTTTTGATTTGAAAGCGTATGCTAAAATGTCTGAGTTTAGTTTAGTACAAACTTGTTTTTTTCATGACGACACTAAAAATAAATAAAATTGACATGTGTGAAGCTCACTGGCATTTTCGAGCTTCTGGCAGAGGATCTCTGAAGGAGACTGGATGTGTGTGACGATAGCCGTGAAAGTGTCACCCACTCCCTGAGTCAAAGGCTCAGGAGGCCTGGCTTCAGAGTTCTCGTTCTTCCCACCGGACAAACGCTTGAAGTTCTCGAAGGAGGCTGTCAGGAGAGAATCTAAGTAAGGGATGTGAACAGATAAAGGCGAATCAAAACATCATCAATCTTTCAACTATCAGGATTGTAAATGAAGCATCAACTCACTGATGTCTTGTTCACTCTGCGGTTTGTCAGGAACAACCTTTACGGCATAGCCTTGGTCTATTAGAAAAGTGCTCAGGTATTTCCCTGTAACACAGATCCAGATCATACAACTTATTGATACTTTGGAAAGGTTTGTGTGAACGAGAAATTACACGATGAATTCCCTACCGATTGTGCTTAGAGGAACGTCCACCGCAAACAGAGTTCCGTCGTTCATGACATCCACCACAGTCCAAGTGAGACTCTTTCCAGCAAACATCTGTCGAACAGCAATAGTGCATTCGCCTTTCCAGGTTCCTGTCAGAGGTGTCACCCCAGCCACACAACACTCCAAAGCCTGTTAATAAGAAAAAATAGCTGAAGCAAAAGCACAACCTGGTAACTTTTGCTGGCACCACAATTCATCGGAAAAGTAACCCACGTTACAGAATTAAAGCAGAAAGGAACTCACAAAGGGTGGTGCAGTGTCGATGCTGGCAGAGAGAGGTCTTATGTTGTCAATAGTAACATCCTCCTCGTTGCCGAAGTCAATGTAAAATACACTAGCAGTCCGACGGGACACATCAACAGCCTGAACCTCAGCCCGATACCAGTTCTACATCAGTGTAAAGAGGCGAAACTAATTACAAGAAAAACTTTTGCAAAAAAACAGTTTCGAATCATAGACTAGCACACATTGATAAACATCTGATATAAAAAAAGTTCTGACCCGATCAAGAGGAAATTTAACAGCACAGAGTTCCCCAACTTCAGGCTTGTATGGGGCGGAAAATGATGTGCTGTAGGCTTTCTGGAGCTCACTGGTGATGTTCTTTAAGGACTCCATCATCTCCACTGACTGGAGGTTGATAAAGAACTTTCCAGGGTTCCTCAGTTCAACCACTGTTCCCTGTGAAGAAAACTTTACATGTAATGTGTGCATAAAGGGAAGAAAATGCAATGTCGTACAAACACACAGTACCTGTATCTCAGTTTCTTTGGAAATAGTGTTCTTGCGCAAATCGCGCAGATAAACTCTTTTCGCCTGTACATCAATGCATTTGTCCTGTGATAGAAATGATGTGGGTTATCATTTGGAATAGCTAAACTATTAACCGAGCTTTGCTGTGACAACAAGACATACCTTGCCTTGAAGGACACCAAGCCCATTACCACATGACACAGCTGTGGATTCCTCTGCTTTCTCGCTGATTGAAAAGACATTTTTATTCGTTTTTTATATTTTTTTTATGAAATACTTAAGCATTAAATTAAGAAGAGGCGGTACCTGGCAACTTCTGGGTTACTAGGTTTGCAAACATGTCGATGAGCTTTCCAATCCTCTGTCTGACAAGCTACAGAACAGTAGCAGGTCTTTTTACAACGGGTGCACCTGAAGTTACCTAAGACATAAAGCAAGAAAAGGTGAATGACAAAAGTGATTTACCTGTAATTCTACACGCCTCTCAATATGTGTGTGTGTTTTTGTTATTTTATATTTCACAAAAAAAGAATCCCATGATCAAAATCCAGACACAAAGATAGACATCGAAGTCTAGCAAGGGGAGATATCAACCTACCCTGGTGACTGCAGTAGTTACACAACTTCACCAGTGGGCCCAGCATGGTCCCTGCCATCTGTGGAAAACACAGGGAATCTCCACACTATTATATACATGTTAACGTGTTTATGTAATCTTGACATGACTTCAATCGAAGATTACATGAATAGAGAAATTTATTTTCGAGAAACGTCTAAACTTTGGTTTAGAAAGCCATCTGACATTTACTTTAACTGTATATATTCAACTAATGTGACTTCCACTGAAGTCTGTACTATGCTTAAAGCATCAATAGAGACACATCAAACATATTAGTGTAACAAATTATAATTAAAAAAGGTGCTGGTTTAAGTCAATTAAAATTCCAAAATGTAAACTTGCATCTGAAAATTTTAAAGTTGAAAAAAAGCTATTGTATACACACATCAGAATTGCTTTTTGCAAGGACCACGTTGTTCTCTTTTCGCGCGGCGTCACCTTTAGGACCTGAAGTACAAAAACACCATCAAAAACAAATCTGGATCAATGACATGCATGTCTACATCAAATGCATAAACTCTTACCCTCGAGAATGTCTTTTGCTAGAAGCTGTTCTTGATAGACTTCATGAACTAGTGGTACTGGACTTCTGGGTGAAAATAAACCTGGTCCAGTTGCAGGTCTCCTCAGGGGGAGATTGGGTCTCATCAAGTTCGGAGCGAAGGCCGGATTCATCCTGCCCACCTATTTTACTGCAAAGTGTAACATACCATTAGGCTGTGCAGTACTGACAAGTTTTTGTGTGTTTAATGCTAAAAGTTGATAATCCTACCCCTGGAGATCTACGTTCCTGCAGAGCTCAAACTCTAATAGACCCTGCCTGTTATTTTCAAGTGCACCAGAAGACTCGGATTAACGTTACCTGGTTCAGGTGTATATTGGATAAACTGCAATTAAGAAAATCTCCCTTTAAACTAGGTGTTCTTATCGTAGCATGTACAAATATTATATCGATAAATGAGTAACGTTACAGACGTTGTCATACAATACTCCACTTTCCTTGCAACTTAAGACAAAACGCAATTTGAGTAAACTGAAACTTTTGTTCATGAACTCGATAAAAAGTCGAATGTAATGCACTAAATCTAGACCAGTAAAACCAGCGATTACACGTGACATTCTCAGTTGATAGAAAAACTCGCCACGTGGCTGGACATGCTAGGTTTGATGGATATAGCTAATTTACTTTATATAGTAACCATACATAAACTTAGCAACATTCTATAATTTTAACTTAATAAATGTATTGTGAATTTGAGTAATTCATAATGGTAAATTACTTTACCAAATATATTGAAGATTTTGTGAACACCGTTGCACACATACAGACGTCCTCGCGCTGCAAGCAAACGCTCAATGTGCGCAACTGCGCATGCTCAATTGAGAGTCGAGAGACCCATGGGACAGGTAACCACGTGACTCTAGTTCTTCTGTATTGTTTTTATTTTTATATTCAAAGTTGATAGACAGTATGTTTGACCATTTGGAACATAGAAGAGTTTTTAAAAAAATCCCAAAAGTGTTGTGTGAATTGTGTAATTATTAAAGGCTGTATTTTTTACACAACTCATGGATGCTAAAATACGCATACACATTTAATGTGCTGGAACACAGAACAGTGAGAACTGAATACAAATATTGTATCACATTAAAAGTATATACATATTAATTGATTAATTTATATTAATAATCTATTATGTAACTATATTTAATTCTGTATTCATTTTGATTTCATTAAATGACAAACCTTGGTTGATTTACACAGCAAGATAACATTTGTACTCAGAATGCCTTAACCCAGCATTCAGCCAATCCGCTTTGGTTTTTGGAGATTGGCGGAAACGTGGGCAGGTTTTTGTTTAGCTGGAAAAACCAGCTGTGCCACAACGAGGCAGTGGTTGCAAAACAGCACATTTAAACGGCAGCAAATGGATGTTCCCATCATGTTCAGTCCTTCCTTTTAAAGTTTTTAAAGAGGTAAGATCAAATAGATTCAATGCACACTGACATTGGTCTTGTGTCTTTTTAAACATTAGTGTAATTTGTGCAGTATTTCACAGTATTACATGGCTGTAAATGTCAAATTGGTTAACAGGAAGCAGTTTCTTGTGTTTGGCAGTTAAGATTTTATCTGGGCATCAAGTAATGATCATGTCAAAAAGTCATGAAGCGTTTTTAATCAAAATTCTGTTCAAATTAAATGTATAAAGTCATGCCAGCTGCACATGTAAAAAGTGTAAATCTAACCTGACACTTTGAATGTTTTAGCTTACTGTAAGTGATCTCTAACACAGCTTGAGGTGAATCCAGTTACATCTTAAACAATGAAGCGTCTAAATAGAAAAGGAGCTGTCAACTTTGTAAAAGAGCTAGATGCTTTTCCTAAAGTCCCAGAGAGCTATGTTGTAACATCAGCTTTTGGAGGCACAGGTGAACGTTTATGTTTTCTGTTTATACATTGCAGTATATGTTTACTAGTTGCTATTGCATCAAACCTTTTTGGTTCTTCTGTACAGTGTCCCTGATTGTTTTCATCCTCATGGCACTTCTGACCATCTCTGAGTTTCTTGTGTACCGAGACACATGGATGAAATATGAGTATGAAGTTGACACAGATTTTACAAGGTGAACATTGCACTTTCATATCTATAAATATATTATAGATTAAAAAATTAACCATGACATCGTTTTGTCGTTTGTTTGATTGAATATTACAGTAAAATGAAAATAAAAATTGACATCACAGTTGCTATGAAATGCGAAAGTAAGTGAATTTATTATTTCAATGCGATTATAATATCATTTTAATGCTGGCTTTTCAATACACTCTTAAAAATAAAGGTGCTTCACTGTGCCATAGAATAACCTTTTTTGTGTAAATGGTAAAGAACCTTTAACATCCGAAGAACCTTTCTGTTTCACAAAAGGTTCAGATTATAAAAAGGTGAGGAAGACATGGTTCTTTTAAGAACCTTTGTGGAACAAAAAAATGTTTTTATGGCGTTGCTGTGAAGAACCTTTTGAGCACCATTATTTTTAAGAGTGTGCGTTTTATGCCAAGTCTGATTTAAAGGTGAATTATTTGGATTAAATGTGAGTTTTTCGTTTTCCTATTGTCAAGGGATAGGCGCAGATGTGTTAGATATTGCTGAAGATGTGGTTGCAGCAAAGGAGCTGACATATGAACCAGTAAGTAGCTTCTAACAAATTGTGTTTCTGAACAGTTTTCCAGAAAATAGAAACATTTCTAAATGTTTTACTTTTTAGGTCAACTTTGAACCCTCTGAACAACAGAAACTGTGGCATCAGTAAGTGAGATGCTACTGTTTTTAAAAAGTAACATTTTGTGGCATAATGAAATATTTATCATGATAATGTATATACAATCTCTGTCTCTTAAACAAGGGTATTACAGCAGATTCAAGGCAGACTGAGGGAGGAGCATTCACTTCAAGATGTACTCTTTAAGTCTGCACTGAAAGGATACTTATCTGTCCCGCTTCCATGGTGGGTGTGTTAAAACAACCAATCATAGTAATTAGCCTATTAATCTAAACTTATTTTTTTTATTATTAATATTGAATTAATATTCTGATTGATTCTGCATTTGTAGGAATGATTCTGCATCTTTATCCAACAACAATTCCTGCAGAATACACGGAGAAATCTATGTCAATAAAGTTGCAGGAAACTTCCATATCACGCTAGGAAAGTAAGTGAATATATACAGTATACTTAACATTATATACTACATGGTTATATTCATATTCAGATATGAATTGCAATGTATCTGGTAAGAAAACATTCTTAAAGTCTTTGTTTTGCACCTTTTTCATTTAAAGTATGCTTTTTCCCAAAATTGTCTTCCATTTAGACCTATCACTTATCTCATGGGTCATGCACATTTTGCACCTATAATCAAAGAAGAAGGTGAGTTTTTCTCACAGAATTGCTAATGATATGAAGAGCTACGTCACTACATTTCTTTGGAATAATTGCATGGAATTGTAATTAAAACAGACCCTTGTGTTTACAACACCAAACATTTTGCAAGTGTAATTTTCCAAATATCCACTAGATAACCCTCACTTTAATTTATGCATTTAAATGGCGCTCTCATTCAAAGTTAAACATTTTATTTGCCCTCTCTGTCAGCGTTGCCAGCGTTATACTCATTTGAGCTACAGCAAATTCATGTATCGATATAAAAATATATACAACAAAACTATTTATGTTTTTCCCCCCACATCATTTTAAGGCTATATATAAATAAACAAAACCTTAAGGTTTAAAGTGAACTTTTTTTACTTTTAAGAATGGCAAACATGCACCTCTAATTCTCTCCCATTGCTTACTTCCCCAACAGTTCATAACTTCTCACATCGAATAGATTGTCTGTCTTTTGGAAACGAAGTTCCTGGACACATCAATCCCCTTGATGGCACAGAGAAAATAACATTAGAGCGTAGGTTAAAGTTTAACTCTTCATTAAAATGTCCAAACAATTTGTCCAACGCAAATTGTTGTGTGTCCACAGCAACACAACACACAAAGCTTTCACTGTGATAAGATCGCTCCGAGTATGCATGCAAATAAATGGAAATGCATTCAAATGGAAATGTACATAAACAGAGAATCATTCACAGCTTTGAATAACCCTGGATTTGATGAACATTTGTGTTCTTATTTTGTTTTCAGACAATCAGAATTTTCAGTATTTTATCACAGTTGTGCCCACCAAGCTTCACACATCTGATGTATCAGTGAACATGCATCAGTTTTCTGTCACAGAAAGGGTATGTTATCTGTGTGCATTGGTACATCTATTTGTGTGTGCTGCTGATAGTGGTTTTGCTCTTTCATGCAGGACCGGGTTATAAACCATGAAGCAGGCAGCCATGGTGCGTCTGGCATTTTTATTAAGTATAAACTGAGTCCGCTGATGGTGAAGGTGAGTGAGGAGCATATGCCTCTCTCTGTGTTTCTTGTGAGGCTGTGTGGCATCATTGGAGGAATCTTCTCTACCTCAGGTAACTGACATATTATACAAGGTAAAAAAAATGAAACGTGGTATTTAACAGGGTCTTCTCATAATACATTTGATCAAAATCATTATCAGTGACATTTGCTTTTCATCCCATATGCTATACCAACTGACATAGTTGTATTATATTGAACTTTTCCACACAGACCTGCTCCACAGATTAATTGGGTATTTTGTTGACATTATCTGCTGTCGCTTTAAACTTGGACCAAATTATTCCAGGGAGGTGAGTCTATTAGGAGCCACAGTGATATAGGCTACTCTTAAAACATAAAGCATGCCACACAATAACAGTATATTTTATAATGATATATTCTGACTAATATGATTTTCTTTTTCAAGGTCCTCCCTGATTCGCAAGGCACACTGGAGACATCAGTCGTGGAAGCATAAACCAAAACAGACAATTTGTCATGCCTCTATTGTTAACAGTCTTGTGGGTGATTACCAAATTGTGCGTTTAAGAAGGAGAGAAAATAAAAAATATATCAAAATGATGCCTAATTAATGTGAAACAAAGCTATGAACAGATTTAGTATTAATTTAAAATAAGTTATTTTGTGATTATATTCAATCATCATTGTAGGCTACATGATAAGTCAATATTTGATATAGCCTACTCGGAAGAGCTCAATTTCAGGGCGGCTTAAATATTTGTGTTATTTATTGGTCCTCAATATACAATACAACCAAAACACAAAAATGCAAAGAAAAACTAGCTGTTGAATGTCCTGACCACTCATTAAATCACCGTTTGCTAGCATAAATAGCCTAGCCAAATTACATAGCCTAATTACATAGCCTTTTAAACCAGTAGGCCTACATTTTTGTTTTATTGCGATTTTAAACATTTCCAACGTCAAATAAAGGAGAATAAAGTGTAAATGGTTTAACTGATAATACGTAATACGTGATTTGGGCCGCTTGGCCCTCCCTATTGGCTGCATTTGATCCTGCATCTCAAATAAGCGACTTCAGTCTTGGGTGTTTGTTTCGCCGCTATCGGACGGGGCCATATTGTTGATGTGTCACCTCAGAGTGACTTAAGATATCACAAATACAAAGTTGACACTCACTATAGCATACGGAAGCTAGTTTATCGCATTTTAAATGGATTTAACATAACGGGTAAGTGAACTTTTTAAACCAAGATGTTCATAGTATGTTCCTGTATTTAAATAGCCTTCAAGCTAGGTAAATGCAGTCTGGGTGAACTTAAAGGCAGATGGCTGATAAAAATGTAGTATTATTGTCATATACTGTTAGTATAATTTAAAATATATTAAACGTACTCTCATACCGTCAAAACAAGTTAAATTTACTGTCGTAAACAACGTTGGCTTGTAAAATTTAGCAGATTAGCCTGAGTTAACCACTGGATCACCACATAGGTCTTTTGTGATTATTTGTGTGTCATTATACATTTAAATAATATACGTTTGTGTAATTGCTTATGTTAACAATGTAGGAGTTTGAACTCAAGTGGACAAAGCTGATATTTTTTCGCAAACACGTAAATTCTGATAGATGTGGACAGGTTAGCCGGTGTGCTAAAGCTAACTGCACCTGTGTGGGTGCAGCAGTATCTGTCACTGAGATTATTACTGTAAGGTTAACAGTTTATTGACCATTACAGCTTTCGTTTGACAACGACACTCTTTGATTTTAGTTTAAATAACTGTTTTGTGCATTTGATCTTAGAAAATATGTCGTTCAATGGTTGTTATTGTGGGCTAAAAACCTTCCCCCTCCCTCCCGAAGAACGTAGACTGGCGTACATGTAGATGTGATTGTGTGTGAGACTTTTAAGTAAAACAGAGATAAGAAAGACAGAAGGAAATGAATCTAACTTCGAAGGGAAATTGCTTCACTCTTGTCTTTTGTGTACCTTTTTATATAAGCAGGTGCCCAAACAAGTGTGAAAGGGTGTTATAAGTATTTCACTGAATGGCAGTGAGTAAACTATTTTATGTGCCAGTTTGATGCTAAATGTCAGAACGTCTGCTTTGAGAGAGGAACAGGAATGTTTTGACCTTGAAGTTTGAGGTATTGGGCAGACTCGCTTCCTTTCCTACTCCAACAGTTTTGTTCCGTCAACAGTAGGCCTACTGCTTTCATTTCCTTTGAAGAGAATGTTATTACGTATATACAAATAATGGTTGCTTTAAGTATTGGATATGGTATCTGGTTGTCAACAAATGTGTTTTTCCATTGCTAATAACTATAGAGCATGGTGGCAAGATGACCAGTAAATATACAGTAATACAATATAACGTGATTTTTACATGCACTGAATATAAACAGAAATATCCTATTTATCAAGAAGGTTTAAGGAGAAGATCGATTTTGAAATTGACATATGGTTCATAATCTGTACTGCAATCTCAAAATTGCCCATTAATAAATCGATTATAGTTATTCCTCTTCATTTCCTTAAGACATACGGTAATACAGATCAGTCTTATCTTTGAAGGTGCTTGGGCCAAAGTTCATTGCTTTCTCTCTCAAACTCTCTCACATTCTCGGCCTCATTTAAATGAACATTCTTCCCTATAGTATTTGTATTTGTAACATACGCTTGAATATCCTGCTGGATGGGATTCTGCTCCAGTTTCACTTAAACACAGTGAATCACACTATCTGTGTCCTTTCCTGAATATCGAGTAGTATTTCCTATTGTGAATCTAAAGCATGGCCTGTATCATCTATGAGTATTTAGGTGGGAATGCAGTAAGCTACTGAATCCTGATACAATGACGTATCAAACACATTCTTTGGGTGTGAAAAGGGCGGGCCACCTTAGTTTCACAATAACTGGTAACACAGCACTGCCTCTTAATGCAAGGATAGCTGTGTCCTGGTTGTGGGATGGAGTACCACACCATGAAAATACGTGTGTGCTAACTGTTACAGTCCCATAAGGAAATTTTACCCTGTATAACACTGTACGGTATTTTGAGTCCAAGTTGCATGTGACCTACCTCCTAAATTGTTGTATGTTGTTTTTAGGCCAGTACTGACCTGAAGGAGAGCATGGAGCCATCAGACTGTCAACGAGAAGAGAACCCTGACTCTAACCCCACCCAAAGTCCAGAGGTCACCGAGGTTCCAAAAGGTTCCTCTGATATCATCGGCAAAGGAGGTGAACCTGTTTTAAAAGAACTGGAAGAGGATGGTGAGCTGGACAGTCTTGAGCTGGATGCTACTCTGTCATCAGAAAGTGTCGACAAAGACCATCAGTTACCTGACGTGCACTTGAACATCCAGCAAACTGCATTTGGAGATGATGCACATGGAGATGGGAACACTAGCTGTGATAGTGGAACAGCCTCTATTGATGATTCCAGGACACCCCCAGCTCTCTACGACAGTGTTGCAGGGTCGTTGCAACGTTCTGGACCAGAGAAGCCAGCAGCAGATACAGTAATGGAGGATGTGGCCCATAATGAGGTCAGCGAATCCTCTCCTTCTGTTCTGAATGACTCAAAAGATTTTCCACCCACCTGTTTGGTTACAGTAGCAGCAGATTCTTCAGTTCAGAGTCATACTTCCAATGGGCCAACAGAATCTCAAGACACAAATCACAGAACTCATTTGACTCCGACACAGGATCCCATAGCTCTGCAGGAGGAGAAGCCTCCCGTTATTGCCAATGTGGTGTCCAAAAAGTCATTACCTCAAAACTCTCACTCGGATATAAACCCATACGACACGGACTGCAGTCGGAAACTAATGTCTGAGATCCAGAGATCTCTGTCGCAGGAGTCTTTACTGGATGAGTTGGAGGATGAACTCTTCAGTCCACCCAACGGCCTGCCTAAGGACCAGAACTCCAAGGGTTTATTTGAGAAGTGTGTGCAATACAAATACTCCCAACAGGAGAAAGCCATCAAGAGGTAGGTTGTTGATAAATGGATATGGAAAACAGCGCTGAGGTTATAGTCCATTGATGCTAGTCGGACATGGTCAATCATTATATACAGTATATATTTATTTACAATAACAGTTTATTTTCATAACCAGTCTGCGGAACATAAAATGAGTCTTTTTGCCCTTTTGGACTTTAAATAAGAATTTATTATTTATTTTTTATTTATTTGATATTGTCAGTCTCATGGGTGAAGATCTTATTCATCCACTGACTCATATAGTGTCAAACTAGTTTTTATCAATTGTGTAGTTAATTATATCTTCCATTACCCAAGCAGACTTGCATTTCACACTCAAGTCTATCTAAGTCTTGCTACTGTCAAATCTCCTGCTGTTCTGGCTTTATTAATTTTTACAAGGGCATCTGGTTGGCTTACATATGAACCCTTTTTCCATTGCCCATCTCAGATGGTTCCTACTAAATTATGACATGTATTGATGCCTGATGCTTTATTGGAAAGCATTACACTTGTTGTTACAGATGGACAAAACAGAAGGATTTTCTGACAGTATAACACGTGTGTAATAGTTACTGTATAATAGTGCTGTGCAATTTGTAGTGACTGTTAGTGGTTACTGTTATTGTCAGGTTGCTTGATGAAAATAAGAAACATCAGGAGCTGATTCTGGGCATCTGCTCGGAGAAAGACAACATGAGGGACGAGCTCAAGAAGAGGATGGAGACAGAGAAACAACAAATCGGCACCATTAAAAAGGTTTGTTCCGGTCCTTAAAGATATGGTTCTACCTGAAAATAAACGATACGAGTAAAGAGTACATTTCAACAATTAATTTAGTTTGAGCTATCTCATATTGTCCAATAGTAATGCGCAGATGTATACACACGTCGTAGCCTGATGTTACCATGGCACTTAAAAAAATTCTCTGTTTGACATTTGGAGCTGTATCCAGATTTGGAGCTGTTTCGCTAAATTACATTATTTGTCATTTAAATGACTTTCGCAGGATCTGAATGGGCATCTCTGTGGCCAGTGCACTGATTTAAAAGCACTTGTTTGTCTCACAGCTGATACTAGAAAAGCAGGTTTGTTTGCTAGCGCCCCAGGCCGAGCAAAAATGAGCCCCTGCTCATAAAGAGAAAGAGCACAGATCAAACAGAGCTGCCAATAAATACCGTAATATGCATCCATTGTGTGTGATTTGTCGTCTCGGTTTCCTGTCAGAAGTCAGAAGTCACACACAGAAAGGCTTTCTTTAGAATCAAACCTTGCAAGCCTGGCGATGAGCTTTAGATTCATTCAGTAGCAGCACTGTGAAGGAAACGTAACACACAGTTTCTACACATCGGTGCTAGAAGCAGAGCTGTCAAAAAAAAAACAGTCTGAATGGAGTCTTTGTTGCTTAAGAAGAACATAATATAACCATCAGCTTACTCTGAATTCATTTTATGTAACTTGAAGGGATAGTTCACCCAAAAATAAACATTTTGTCATCATTTACTCACCCTCATGTTGTTGCAAACCAGTGTAAATGTTGTTGTTCTGCTAAACACAATGAAAGATATTTAGAAAAATGTTTGTAACCAAACAGTTCTGGTTGTAGAACAACATAAGGGTGAGTAAATTTTGACAAACATTTTCATTTTTCGGTAACCTATCCCTTCAAGATTATATGAAGATGAAGTATTAAACAGCTTATTGTTTTTATAGTGCACTTGCTTGGCGTGCAAACACTTGTTTGTCTTTGATCAGCTGCTGTATTTCAGATTTGCTCCTGCTGTCATGTTAACGGCTACCACAGATGTGACAATTAAGCACAAAGATGTTAGCGTGTTTAACCGATCGCCTGTCTTGTTTAACCAGTTTGAAAGCCGTGTGGAGGAACTCGCGAAGGAACTGAGAGATGCCAAGGACAAACTGGTTCACCAGGATCAGGCTGCTAAAAATGCAATCCAGCAGATGCAGAGAGACATGGCCTGTCGACTTGAACAGGTGAGAGGTCATCACTGTGGAAACAGTCCCCCCTGCTTCTAAACAAAGCTCTGTATGAGTGGTGGGTGAATTTCCTTTAGACAGGTATTAGTCTAATACCTCTTAAATGAAATCACATGCTGTGATGCAAAAAATGTAGGAGGGAGTTGGCGACTGCTTTCATCCATCATTTGTGTTTTGGATCCTGTGGACCCATTCATCTTTGTCATGTTTTGTACCACACAAATGGAAGTGGTATTAGATTTAAGATATAGAGGACTGATGTCATGAGGGATTTGAACAATATGTAAAAAGAGGGCTGTGTTAAGATTGGCGTGACTTGTTCAAACAGCCCCATGCTCTCATGTAGCCATCTCAGTTAATTTGGAGGGCTTCACTTTCCCTCTTTTTCCATAGAATAATCTAGACTTAGGTTTATATGTTTAGACCTTGCATGGGGCGATCCATAAACATTATCTCCATGCAATATTTCTAACTTACACAAGATGTGTGCAGGGTCTTTCGATCACATGGGTAAGAAGTAAGAAGAAATAGCCGCTTACAAACAGGTTCTCTGATCTTCACAGGTCAATAAGAAATGCGAGGAGGCACGGCAGGAGAAGGAGACGATGGTGATGAAGTATGTTCGTGGAGAGAAGGAGGCGCTGGACCTGCGCAGGGAGAAGGAACAGCTGGAGAAGAAGCTTCGTGAGGCCACAACCGAAGTAGACAAACAGGCGCGACGGGGAAACACACTGGCCCAGGAGAAAGGAAGGCTACAGCAGCTTTATGATGCCAAGGTCACACATATAATACAATCTACATTGAAATTTCATTATAGAGCCATCCTAACACCAGACTGATTATACAGTATGCATAGATTTTAAATTCTTTTTTATTTTCCTCAATCGTTCCTGTAGGAGAACGAGGTGGCAAGATTGTCTCGTGAACTTGAGAAAGTGAAGGAAGAAATCAACTCTCATGTCATTAAAGTAAAGTGGGCCCAGAACAAACTGAAGAGCGAAACAGATGCTCATAAGGTAAAGCGGAAAACATTGTGAATTACACAAAGTCTGTTTATTGTAAATAGGACTTGTTATAAATAGGAAAGAAGAAGTTAATTTCCATAGAAACGGAACAAAGTTCACGCAGCCTATGAATGGCACAACATCAGTTACACAGTTAAATGAAAACATTAAAATAACAGTTTTTTTTTTTGAGATATTGAAAGTGTTGACGTCAGCTACTTATTAAAATTCTGTATTTCCAATAACAGGATACAAAAGACAAGCTGAGGGAAACAACCGCCAAGCTGACTCAAGCGAAGGAGGAGACTGAACAGATTCGCAAAAACTGCCAGGACATGATCCGAACATACCAGGTGCTGTTTATTTGAAATAAGATGTGACAATAATGTCCACTAGAGGGCAGCATATGTAAAGGATTTGTATTGCTTTTCGAAAGCAAAAGTTATTATGTTGTCAAGAGCTGGAGCAACTATGAATCATAAATGTTAAAAGTGGTGCATTTTGTAATATGTTAAGATTTTTGCTGGACATCTTTCTTAAATTATAGGCTAATGTTGTGTTTGTGAGTTTGGTCAACACTTTTATTATTCTTTTCTGCAACATGCTGTGTTTGCTACAGGAATCCGAGGAGATTAAATCAAATGAGTTGGACACAAAACTGCGGGAGACCAAAGGAGAGCTGGAGAAGCAAAAACAGGAGCAGACTGACCAGCTAGAGGTGCAGTTACACTTCTTTAATCGTTCTTAATATGGCACGAAAATAATTATTAGGTCAAAGTGCAATTTATGTCTGTAAGTCTTACAGAAAAGTAGAACTTTGACATCTCTGAGTAAGGCATACGCATAAGAGACAAATGTGTATGCAGGCATTATGGTTTGAATTTCATTTCAGACCATTTTGTCATTTGGATTGGGTTCGTAAAATTTCAGTTGTTTATGCTGGTTTAAGTATGTGCCACACATCTGATTACAGTTTTTGACCCGTATCCCCCTAAGGAGATTATATTTAAAGTCTATTTTAAAAACACAAAATATTAGAACAATATTCAAAACAGCCCGACGGCATCAGTTCACCATTAATTTTTCAGTAATGGGTCTCTGCCACAAACAGTCGATTTTACAGATTTCGGGGTGCTGATGTTTGTTTGTTACACATCATACATCTTCGTTTCAAGCTTCTATGAGGCCAGTCTGCCTCTGCTGCTCCGTGATACGCCGTTGGCCTTGGAGTTTGTCGTGTGTGGCACTTGGCCATCCCTTTAGAAATTATTTATGAGCAAACGAGCCTCCATTCTCCGAGCGTCATTAGTACCCGAGGCCGACAATGAGAGAACACGCTCCCCTATCAATGAGTCATCGCCGTGCAAGAAACAGCGTTATTAGCATTTGGTTTCTCATTAGCATTATTAACGCAGTGTTGCCTGGCAGGCTTCCTCTTCTGATTGCAATGACAGAATAAATAATGTGTATTTGGGAACAAGTGGTTTTGATCGTGCTGCGGTTTGATTGGCAGATGCACAAAGAGAAGATTAAGGAGTTAGAGGATCTGAAGAGGACTTTTAAAGAAGGCATGGATGAACTCACCACGCTGCGAACCAAGGTGAGAACGGTTTCTATAAATAACCGTGAAATGGTTTTTGTGCGTGTACAAAATTCAGATTTTAACTCTGGCTTTCAGGTTAAGTGTCTGGAGGACGAAAGGCCTCGCTGGGAAGACGAACTTTGTAAATACAGAGAGATCATTAACAGACAGAAGACTGAGATCCAGAACCAAAGAGAAAAACTTGCCGCCATCACTAAACTAGAGGAGCAGCACCTGAGGTGGGAACGGCAGCTTATCTCTTAACCATATTTTCACTTTATTCATCCAACTACATCAACTAAATGTTGTACTGTATTTCTAGTTTGAAGTAAGACACTATATTTTTATTTACAATAAACAATATGTCCAGGGCCCTATGAATTTTTTCCCCCAGCGATTGCTCCGTCCCAATTTTTTGTCCTTTGACATTCACAAAAGGACACCAGCTTAAAGTTAGACTCCAAGCTACACAACTCAAGTGTACTTTTGTCCTTTTTTTGTTCGCATCCGTTTAAATATGCTGTCTCCTTTGATTAAGGTCGATTATAACCCAGACAACACTACACACCTCGTTTGCATGACATGTCCTGAATTCCTCACTGAGACTATCCACCCCTTTGACAGTTTGTGTGGCCGTGGATCAGTGCTTCTGCTGAACATGGATGAGCGTCAATAAAAGCTGCATGACCTTGAGTGATCTCACAACGGTCTGTGAACCCTGCTGATGCTGGATCAGCAGGTGGCTGCGAATCCACAGCAGCATGATCACACAACCTCCTACAGCGCTGACAGAATAATTCATATCTCTGCGCTCGTCTCATAGGGACTGCTCTGATTTCATTTCGGGTGGCCACATAAACGTGTCAGTCAGCCACGTTCTCTCATTCTTATTATAAAACCTGGTCCTCTGGAATACATGATTCTGATTGGACAGGCCGTGGCATTGGGTGGTCAGAAAACACTGAATAATTGTAGTTTATGGCAGTGCTGTAAAATGATCCATTCATCCTGGCGACGGTCCTCTCTGTATCAGGGTCCTCATCTCCTTGGGGGGGTTTATGAAAGGGACAGTTCACCCAAAAATTAAAATGCTGTCATCATTTACTCACCTTCGAGTTGTTCCAGATCATTATAAAATTCTTTGTTTTGATGAACACAGAAAAAGATTTTTGGAAGAATTGACTACCATAGAAGAATTTTTTTGTTCTGTTGGACACAAAAAAAGATATCACTAGATTCATTAAAGCGGAGGTAACACACACAGTTTCTGCCAGTCTCATATTAATCTTGAGTACCTATAGTATTGCATACTTCATATCTTCAAAGAGTATTTCGTTTGATCACATTAATAAAAGATGGAGAACTGGGCGGAACTAAAGCACACAACACATCATCGTATTATCCCTGCAAAACTGTTTTAATTCGCTATAAGTTTGGTTTGTTTGCATTATGCAGAGATTTTCTGAAACCTATATGAACCCTGGCGGAGTGTATTGAGCACAGAAATACGTTAAGCATGAGAAGCCAGGACGTTTAACATTGTAAAGAAGTCAGAATGCATGAAATGGCATGTTTCCCTCGCTTTAAAAATGCTCAAATTTACAAGATTCATTCATTCATTCATTCAAATCGGACGTTGTCTGATTAACTTTCGAATAACAAGAGTATTTCCTCTTATTTTTGACATCTATATGTCTTTTTCAGGGATGAGGAGGAGATCACGTCCATTCGGGAGGAGCTGGAGAACATTAACTTTCAGATCACTGACCTGCAGAGGGACATCGAGGGCAGCAGAATGAGAGAGGCAGAGCTTTTGGGCTTCACTGAAAAGCTGACCAGTAAAAATGCTCAGCTGCAGTCAGAGAACAACAGCTTACAGGCTCAGCTGGACAGACTAACCAACAGCATCAGAGAACTGAAGAGCAAATTAGAGGACACGGAGAGGTCCCTCGCAGAGATGGTAAGATGACTTTGTGTGTAACATTGACAAAGTACTCCAATTCATAGTTAAACGGTAGTCAACCAATTCTATGGGCAATTCATATGTAATGCTTTTCAATGGTTTTAAATGAGTTCCTGTGTATGCTGGTCCAATTCATTTACTATTAAAAAAACACAACACAAGTTTTGAAAGGTACCAGGCACAAAACTAATGTGAAGTATTGCGTGCATGTTTTTAGACAGACAAACTGAAGAAGGAGGAGCAGCAGAGGCAGGAGGAGGTGCACTTGCTGCAGACAGAGAGAACATCGCTGCAGGCCGAGACGTCGCAACTGAAGACGCGTGTGGAGGAGCTGCGAGACGACCTAGTCACACAGAAGAGAAAACAGGCAGCCAACATCAAAGACCTTACTAAGCACCTGACGCAGGGTCAGTACTTATATTCACAGCATCATAAATACCCTCTCTCCAGAACATGAAGTTGATATTTTTATATTTGTTTTAATAAAAACAAATTTTACAAAACATATTTTAGGTGCTTGTTTATAGAAAAAGATGCAACAAGATCTTAGATCCAGTTTTTCTGCAGTCTCTTCTGGTTTTTGGACCCACACTTTACATGGTCCAATAATAAGAATGTATCATTCAAGAAAACTGAATTTAATTTCAAGTCTAATATTTGTTGATTTTTCACATATTAGAGAAGAAATGTTTCGACCCAAAATATGGTTGCTTATTTTTATACGGCTGAATAGAGAAATGGGCCGTTTTCTAAATGCGTCAACAGCAGAAATGTGAGTTGGCCATAAACCTATTGAAAGCAGTGCGAGTCATATTTTATCTCACGTCATTTGTTTATGTCTCTGAAGGGGTAGTGCATGTCACACAACCTGTCCACGTTGGCATCTATCTAACATAGCGTGCTCCTACCAAGTGACACGTGAATTTGTGCCAGAGTGCTGATGAGTTTGAGCCGAATTTGGCTTATGAAATCATCAACAAAAAATCTAGATTGAATATTTTCCTTTTTTTCTAAAGCTTGAAAAATCATTAACAATTCACTACATTATTTGCATTTAGAATAATTGTTCCCCTGCTGTCATAACAGACCCACCAGTTGAAAACCATTGACGTAAATCTTTTCAAAGCAGAATGAAGACAGAAAAGGGAACAAACCGTAAGGCCATGACAATTCTGAAAAGCTGTCTTGTATCACTTTTTAACATCAGTGTGTACATCTTAACTAGAATTCGATTTGTTATTTTAAAAGGATCCCGGTGAGTTACTTCGCCACGCTCCCCGGAGCCCACAGGCACTGTTAGTAATTATCAAGCCATATTGACGCTCTCAGTGGGGCAGATTGACGTTCAGCACAGACAGATTGAGTTTATGTATCTGTGCCTGCCTGTTGCCGCAGGAGATGCTAGGTTAGGGCACGCCAGGCTGTTATACAGCTTCTCTTTGAGAGGAGAGAGAGAAGGGAGAAGTGCGGGAGACAGAACATGAGCCATGGGACTCTCTTTAGTGTCAGGAGGCGTGTACAGTATGTGAAGGTATTTTTAAACGTCTATTTTTCTTCGTCCCTTTTGGGTCACCGTGATCTTCAACGTTTTTTCAAGGTCCACACTTAAACGTAAACCTTCCTAATCGTGCACGTCTGACAAACAGTGCAGATGTGTCCGCTGGGTGGGCGTTTCATTGAGGGTCAGATGCCCCCCAGCAGGGGCAGCGTTAAATGAGGCTTTGAGTGATGCAAGCACTCAGACATTGGCTCATCCGACGCTAAGGTGTCTGTTGATGCCAGGTGTGTGTGTGTGTGTGTGTGTGTGTGTCTAATGAGCTCATTGTGTGTTTGTGTCCATGTGTAGCTCGTAAGAAGCTGGAGCAGGTGGAGAATGGAGGTTGTGATCGAGAAGGCAGCAGTATGGGCAGTCGCTCTAGTTCCTCAGGTACATCTGTTTAACAGCTTATCAAAGATGCCGAAAGTGACTCTCTCGCTTTCAGCTTCACCTCCCTACTGTATATAGACTATTTTGGTAATATTGTAAATGAAGTCTCCAAATCTTATAACTTACACATAGGTTAACCATAATGCCCAACATTAAACTTCAAACTTATAACTGTCATTATATTGTTTTAAATGTATCTAACATAATATTTAATTCAATATCTTTATCATAATGCAATAACACACAACATGATGTAATTTAGTGCTGTGTGTTCCTTAAAAGACCAACTATAAGGTTTATTTGTGTATTATAGTAATAAATAACTGAAGAACCTTTGTAAAGCATTATATATAAATATATGTGGTATTCATAAATTTATATATATTTTATTTCTGCATTTTTTGATTTCAGTTTTTGAATGAATGCTTTTGTTTTTGTATGAATTAACTTATATTAACAGTGTTTGTGGTACAGTCACGATTACCAGAAGAAAAACGAATTGACCCACTAAGTTTGCAAGGCACCGTTACACAGTTTTTACCAAACAACTTTTACTTTATATGACCTTTAACACAGCAATTACATTTCTGTTTTAATTCTTTATTAATGTTTTAATCACAATTTCTGCTATTAAAAATGGGATACATCACACTTATTTGTGGTTACCGAAATGTCTTATTTGTCAAGAATCCAAAAGTTTTTTTTTAAATCCTACTTCTTTATTTTTCCTAAGTCTCACTGCATCTTTGTGTATTTATGTGTCTGATAGTAGGTGATATTCTCCTGATTGTTGGGCTGTCTTCATTGTGTGACCTGCACAATGGTTTAAATCTCTCCCTCTTTCTCTTTTAGGCTCTCTGAATGCACGCGGCAGCAGTATGGATGATCGGTCTCCAGAGAATCAGTCCGGTTCATCTGTGGTGGTGGTGGACAGCTTCCCTGAGGTGGACAAAGCTGTGCTGGTGGAACGCATTGTGCGGCTACAGAAAGCACACGCACGCAAGAACGAAAAGATTGAATTCATGGAGGATCACATTAAACAGCTGGTGGACGAGATCAGGAAAAAGACAAAGTGAGTGAATGAGAAAAAAACTGAAATGCGAAGGACCCTTTTGGACCAGCAAAAAAAAGCTTTAAGTTGCATAAGTGATGATATATATATAAATATAAATATAATATGACTAAGGACACAAAATAGATGTCATGTGGTAAAATTAATAATAATGTACATGACTTGATTGTCCAAGAGTGTCTAAAAACTTTATGGGGTCATAGTTAAGTAGCACTAAGCTCATGGTTGTGTACATTTCTCCTTGCTCTCTTTCCCCTCTGACTCATCCAACGCAGTGTGATTGGTTCAGTTTGGCAGGTCGTTGTACCTCCCTTAAATTCTCCTTTGCCTTGTTTTGTTATTTTTTTCCATTTATTTGACTTCCTGTCCTACAGTTTTACCTTGTGCGTCTGACTTTCATTCTGCGATCTGGCAGATGTTTATCTGTCTCTTTCACACGCGCTGGGCTAACCTATGCTTCCGACAGCAAGGTGATGGCAGTGATATTTATAGCTGCCAGTTTGTACAGGATTGATGCGTCACCTAGGTTGCTAATGATGTCTGATCCATATTCATACGCACCTCCATAGACGCAGAATCGAGCCGGTGGTGCACGTTTCTGAAGCCGGAAAAACGAAACAAAGCAAATGGAGGAAAAGTGCATTGTGATTGTAAATCTGATCAATAATTTATGTTGGGATCCTGCCACAACTCAGGACATAATCGCTGGTTCTGTCTCAGTCCCTTCACTTTTGATTAATGATAGGCCTTGAATCGATCCACCTGCACTAACCCACATTCATTAGTTCTAATCAAAGACACATCCCACTGAAGACAGGCTTAATTTAGCCAGCTTAGATAATCTTTAGCCATTACGCACAAATGAGCTTCTTCAGCAAGTCCAAATCTGTCAGTTTTTCGACAGCGGGATGCTTCCTTGCGTCTGTTGGTTTGCATGGGTTTTATTTGTATTTATTTTGCGGTCACATTACATTAGAGCACATATCAAGGTTAGATCAGCCCGGTGTATATTTCACATTTATTACAGCATGAACCCGAGTTTGATTTAATAGTGTTACCTTGATATAATGATATTTTCTTCATGAATGCAGTCAGTGCACCTAGCTAAGCTTTACCGCAGTTTTCAACAGAGATTAATGTAATACACACTCCTCAAGGGCAGTTAGCGGCAAACGTACTGTAATGTTAATAAATTGATAGAAGGCATCATTAGATTTGCGTTTGATTGTTTTTATTGGATAGTAGTGATGCATAAATGATTGATATTGTTAGTGGGCTGTAGGGTTGGGTTGTAGCCCTGCGGCTTGATAGTGAATGTGAAGCTGATATCACACGCTATGTTGCAGTGGCGCCGCCATCTTGGTAGGATCATATTCCACTTCTATTATCGTTTTAATATGCACGATTACTGGTTTTGTTTGATATGGAGAAATCGAAAGTGAAAGAACCAGGGGATTTCCTGAATGACTCTGCGTAATGCTTTTGCAGTTTTTAACACGGCAAGACTGACCTACCATAGTTATCTTTCCTAATCAAACAAGAAAAACAACAACTGCGGAAACTGCGCGTCCTCTTTATACAGCGCAAGCTTGATACTATATGATGCTTGCTTGACTTGTTGAGATCTACTTTTCATTTCTAAGCAAACTGACTATTTATAAATGTGATGGACGTAGTTTGATAGAATGTTTATGCTCTGTTCAGACTGGACTTTATTTGGACACTTTACAGAGGCGCTGTGTGTGGCTGAGGTTATGTTGATAGGATCATAAAGACAAACTAAATCATGAAACATTGGCAGGCATTGTATTGTGACGGACAGTTTTGTAAGGGCAAATGCCACTTACATTTTTCCCAGAGAATGTTAAAATCTATCCTGGGTGGAATAACAGCCAAGTATATTTTGGGCCGTTTTATGTCTCTATCAACATTTACGCACCTTGAATGAAACGTGGAAATACTGTCTAGATTTGTCTTTGATACAGGCTGATTCAAAGGTAAAACTGCCTCAAACTTGCCCGCGGCTCTGTTGTAAAGATTTTAGAAATCCACAATCCTTATGAAATAAACATTGCACTCACATTTTGTCTTGTGACAGACAGAGTCTTTTAGAACCGACACAAACACAAACAGAATGTCAGTCAGACTTCCAGTGGGTTCTTGACACCTCGCTGTCTGTTTCTCACACTATCTGCTCTTGATGTTGTCAGTGAGAATCGTGCTACGCTCAAACTAACATTCATTCATACAAAACGTATGATGATTATCATTCCGCCGTTCTCACAATTAGCATAGCAGCCGAAGTAAATTGGTACAATCGAATGAATTGCATTGGGGTTTATTGCGCATCCGAACAACTTGGAAAGCATTTAGGAAGTCTTTGGATTTTACCAGATTATCACTGGAAAACAGAGGCCGGCTTTGTTTAATCTTATTATCTTCTTGTGTGCACGGCAGCGTGCATGCAGAGTTTTCAGCGTTTTAATTTATTTTACTTTCGTTTTGTTAAATACTACCATTATGGAGTTGGGGTCTACTTTGACCCCCAAACTTAGTAAAAGGTAAGTTGATTGTTTTTTTGGTTGTCTGTTGTGTGTCTATGTGCACTGGTATGTGTACATTTGTGTATTTTTGTCGTTGGAATAGCATCAGCCCATTACAGAGTAGCCTTTGTTATATTATCCCAGTTTCCCTGATCAGTAAGCACTTGTAGACATTTCCAGTCATCACGAAAGAAAAAAAGTCCCATCTTTAAAAGTGTGTATCACTGTGTCCCACATGACATACTATAAACTATGCACTTAAACAATGGACTATGCACTCAACCATCTAGTGTATGAATTTCAGAAGAGTAGTATCATCCCAAATGAAATGGAGGGTATGCATTGACATCTCTTTCCCACGTGAACACGCTCCATGGAGTGGTAAAACTAAGGCAAAATGGCTGCATTCAATGGGAGGAACAAAAAACCGGGACTAAAACACGCAATTATTTGCTGAAACTACAAGCAGCTGGACTCAACTGAAATCCCTACGACTACCTTATGACTTTGAGACACTCAAATGTTGTTCGGAATTGCGTTTCCAGATATTGTAAACATTCATTTTGCCCAGTCTTTTACCACTCAAGAATGCGTGTTCCGGCGGGCTCATGTGAAACATTACGACACATGCCAGGGGTGTCCAGTGTCGGTCCTGGAGGGCCACAGTCCTGCAGAGTTTAGCTCCAACTTGGCTCAACACACCTGTTTTGGAAGTTTCTGCTTTGTGGGACCTTGGCTAGCAGTTCAGGTGTGTTTGATTAGGGTTGAAGCTAAACTTTGCAGGACACAGGCCCTCCAGGACTGACTTTGGACACCCCTGCTCTGTACCAAACCGTTCTTTTACTAACCGGAAGTATATCGCTTTCCCAGACGAGCTCAAATGACGTCAATCGCACGGCACAGTGCATGTGAATAAAAATCCATTTGTGCAATGTACATTTACTGAAGTTTTTATTTTGCCAAGCATTTAGTCATCATCAGACGGAGAGTTTTGCGTCTGATAGCCACGCCTCCCTTCTACTACGTAGGCGAAAATGCAATCGTTGAGTGCATGGTGTCCACTGCGCCAAACTTCATATTTTCGTTTGAAATGTGCATCATCCGAGTGCTTAAAGTGCACTTTTTGATCATTTGATCTACTCTCCTGCAGTATTTATACTACAAAATGGCGTTGAATAGTGCATAAATGAGCGATTTGGGATGGACCTTATGTGTCTGTTACAAATATAGGAATGAAATAAAAGTGGATTCATTCTTTCAGAAAGCCCTTATCTAGAGTTGTTATGCTGTCAGACGGAGACCTTCATTCTCATGTCCTCTAATGTTTGTCTCGAGCCGCAGTCTGAAGAAACCATTAGAATCGAATTCTGCCGTTATTCGGCCGTGCGTCACTGAAAGGAATATAGATTTGAAATAGCGCTGACTGAGATCGAAAGATAAAAGCTCATCACTACTATCATCCTTTGTAGAAGACCACACAAGGTATTTTTTCTTTCCCATTTTCTGTTCCTGTAGTGCATATTAAATGGACAGCAATTCCATTTAAATTTCCATCTGTCTGCCGCAGTGGATCAAATGGAAACAATTTAAGCTGAATTATGCTTTTGTGACGTGAATTTTCTTAAGAGTTTCCAAATGACTTTATTAAAACTTTCTGTGAGGTTTGTCTGACAGATCTCTATCTGGTTAAAGATACAAAATAAGACCGAGACTAGATTAAACCAGTTAGGTCTGTAATGCAGTCCATCGTTGTGATTATCTTTGACGAATAAAGATTGTTTTTTTAAGGCTAGCAAACATAATTAAATTCCTACATTGATATGAAAGTGAATCTTTTTTTATCCAAGATAGTTGATCTTAGTCTACTTGTCATGGACACTTTAAATTCTTGGTGTAATGCACAGTGATTGGAATTATGCACTCGATCTTATATTTATTTTATATAAGCCGATAATCAAGCCTGTTCTGTTTCTCATGGCATTACTCATTATATTCATCAACTATTAAAAAGCCAATTATCAGTTAATTACGTTTTTGCAATCGTAACAATGGTGCTTTTTCTCACAATTTGTGTCGAAAAGGAAACCTGTGAGACAGGCAGTCTGAGATTTTAGTGTGTGAAAACTCCCAACCTGTGCCAATGTGCAGCGTAATTATAATCGAGAGAGAAATGGAAGAAATGGAAATGGAGACATTGATGACGCCGTCAATTAATGCTCTCTGTGTGTCCTTTGTAGGATTATTCAAAGTTATGTGCTGAGAGAAGAGACTGGAGCCCTGTCTTCCGAAGCCTCGGACTTCAACAAAGCCAACCTCAGCCGGAGAGGAGGCATCATGGCTTCGCTATACACCTCCCATCCTGCCGACAGCGGCCTCACCTTCGACCTTTCGCTGGAAATTAACCGCAAACTGCAGGCGGTGCTGGAGGACACGCTGCTCAAGAACATCACGCTGAAGGTACGTCTGAGTCACCATGAACCGTAAGGACCCAGAGGTTTTAGCATGCATTTGTTTTTTAAACTGAAGCAATACGTTTCAGGTTTCATTTACTGGCAAAAAAGAATGAATTAGTTTTTCTTGTGTACAGGAAACAACAGACTACATGAAATCTGCATCATTTTTGTTACTCTTACATCTTAGCCTAACACATTCCATGTGTCTGAGGCCACCAGCCGTGCTTTGTTTACGTATGTCGACTCTAAACTTTATCCTAAATATAGAAGCAATTGAAGCGCAACCTTATTGATGATTCACGTGAATGTGATCTTGTGTGACCATATATAGCCAGACTGCTTGTTGATGTGTCTAAGTCGAATTGAAAACAAGCATTTGCGTGAGATTTAGGGTGATGGCTATCGAAAGAAAAGCAGTTTTAGTGATGATGGATGACCTCTGTGTTAGTGGGCAAATTCCCACGCTGGCATTGGCCAGCGCTCGGCTGGAGAACTGGATTCAGGTCAGAGCAGGGACAGAAGTTTTCTCCCTCTACGATGGAGCACATCCGCAGGGAGATCAGAGGAATTATTAAAGTATGTTTTGAGGACAGGTCGCAACGGGAAGGCGGACAGCTCATTTCAAAGCACAATGGCAGGATTATAGCCTTAGCCCGAGACGAGCAGGAAATCTGACCGTTTCAAAGCAAAACAGCTTGAAATTGCGTGATTATCCTAGCTTACTTGCTTGTTCTATAAGATATATCTCTGTTTACAGCTTTTACACTGTCTGTCCCAGAATAAACTGCGTCGGGGTGAAAAATGACTTTGCACAGGGTGAAAAATAAATAATATGATTTGTCTCTTGATACAGGAGAATCTCCAGACGCTGGGCTCAGAAATCGAACGACTTATTAATCAACAAAGGGTGCCAGGGGAACCTGGGAGGAAGTGATGTCACTGATGGGAAGGTTATTAACGTAAATAAGACGTCCAGAGGGACGAGCCGGTTCTGAATCAGAACTGAGTTCGGTCTGATCTATACACTGGAGGCACGGCCCTTAGGACTCAACTGAGCCACACACCGAGAACTATTACAGCAAATGAATGGAATCGGAAAAGAATAACGTCATGTTTCTTCTCAACGTGCCCAACATCCAGGCTTCCTTCATTTTCCTTACTGATGTTTGATTCTCTCTTAGCATTTTCTCCTTTGGAGCTCTGTGCAATGTAGCCACCTCATTTGTGCACACCAAGCTCTATCCAAAACAGCACAATCCTAAATCCAACACCGAAGTATATAAAGTTGGGTTGGTGAATGAAGGTTATTATAAATGTGGCTCCTTTTGATTAACAATATGTGCTGGACTAATGGAGATCTGCTAAACTCATTGAAATCTGCATCTCTTTCAAAGGACAAAATGCATCTTTGTTTCTATTCACCGCACCCCAGGTTAATGGCCATTGCTCGCCGCTCTCTCTTATCCGTCATAAGAACGTGCCAATTAATGAATGTATTATGTAACGAGAAGGATCCAAGCGTGTAGTGCCACAGGTTTCTTACCCAGGAGTGTGGGCACCATTTCCCATTTGCACCGCTGCTAGGTTACGGCTGTACCCAGATAACATTATTTCTGCACCGGCCTTGCAAAGCACTTAAGAAGAGCCGTGCCAAGAAATACAACTTTCCCTCCGTCCCATATTATATGTCATGAAGCTGAACACGTTCTATAGAATGCATATAGAACCACATCTTGGGAATGTCATGATGTCTAGGGCTGGTCTTAAGTACGCTTTGTGGTTTTATTTTTTTTCTATCTGGATTAAGTTGCAGTTAAATATTTTATTTTGTTCATTTCTCCTCTGCTTATCCACTTCTACCTCTGCTTATTTGCTTTTTCGCAGGAACAAGCTTTTGATTATTTTTAGCCTTCCTTTTTTATTGATGTGTATGAAGTTTTGATGCCGCTTTCAAAGAGGTTGTTGCTTGTTTTGTTGCTCCCCATAGAGATGAGTTTAACAACCCGGGGAAATGAAGAAGAGATTGTAAATACTTAAGGGCAAAAGTGCAATTTTACCGCCCTATTTTTTTTATTTGAGCATTACAAAGCTGCCGCTCTCCCCGTCGAACTCCCACCCAAATGTTCCCAGTTAACATTCAGTTCCTCGGTGATGTAACTATACGGTACACTGAATCCATTGAATTGTGCCCGAAGCATCAGCGCTCTGGTTATCCCTCCATTCCGCCCTGCGAGGGTTCAAGATGAAGAATCGTCTCATTGGATGCCTCTGGTGGATTTTCCTCGCTCACCTTAAATTTGTAACAAGCTTGTTGAAGGCAGCAGTGCAAATGATTGGCAGATTTCACTCGGCTTGCAAACATTGCAGTGCTGTTCTCTGGTCTTCTGGGCTTTCTCCTTTCCTTGTTGAAAGTAAAGTCATAGCCATTCACTGTGATAAAGAGTTATTAACTTGGCATACTTAAGTCAGCAAAATAGCTTGTCAAGGTCATATCAGCTGTTTCGACCTTCAGAGACTCCCAGTTCCCAAACACGTTGCAGACATTCCGTCATGAAAGAAATTATGGAGTGCTTAGAGAAAAAGTAAGCATTTACCTTGATATCAAAATGAAGACTCTAATCTGTTGATAATTTATCAATGTTGTATACATAATTTATTAAATGTCATGATTTATGATAAGATGTCTTGAAGTATGTATGTCTGTTTGTATGTGTACGGTGAATTTAAACTGGTGAGAAAAAAACGATACTGTTTCTGTTTTCTTATCCGTGCTCTGCTTGACTGTATAGTGAGTGAAACAGTGATTATGAAATTGTAGATATACTGTAAAATGGTCCAATGTTTTTAAAACTATGAATCTTGATTCTGCTGTATATACTGTATGGCATTTCAGTGGGATTAAAATGGAAATACTACAATCACTGAAGTCCTTTTGTTTGGGTTTCAGTACAAGATTGGTTTCCTCTGTGCCCGTGTAGGGCGACCAAGGGTCTTTCGTTGGTATACCTCTTTTAAATTCACATTTCTGAATGCGCTTTGCATCTGACCCAAGCAACTGATAGTTTGAGGCGTGCTGCCGCAGGACATGAAGTTCTGGAAACTCACTTTTGAAAAGTAATTTAGGTGGTGCATTTCCTGTTGGCTACATTCAACACTATTAATAGACGTATTTACACAAATGGCTGAATATGTTTATAAAACAGAAGCTTTGTCTACAAAGGAAATGCATCCAAGTCAAGGAATTCCCTTACACGTAAAACAAATCATTTTCCAAATTATGTCAAGACATGTGCACGTCTAAAATTCTCCTCACAAAGTTTGGAGAGGTGTAAATCTGATGATAATCTCTTTAATGCATTTCTCTTTTTGTTATAGATTGAAAAGTTAAACACTGCTTGCTTTAAATTCATCTCACCTGTGTGGCATTTAGAGTCTGCCGGAGGAGTTGAGAGACAGCAGTTTTAAAACCCCCTGTTCATGGCAAAGAGCCATTGCGTAAACTCGGATCGCTGCCTATTTTTAGCACACCAGGGAGATAACATGCTCCGACACTCATATCAACAGTGTAGACCCCCAGAGAATTCATAAACCTAACTTAAAGCCTCCAAGTAACTGGCTTCGCGATAGGAATGTTTGGGAGATTATCATATTTCCAAATGTCTTCCGATCCAGGTGAAAAAAAGTGCACTTCAATAAAGTACTTAAAGTGATCTATTTTCACACACTAATGTGGTACTTAATATACTAAAAATTTACCTTTAATACTTCTTAAAATAATCTTAAATCCATCTAAGTTTACTCACCTGTGCTATTTTGAGACACCAAGAAAATGAACAAAAATATACTTTTAACATACTATCACTGTATTTAAAAAAGTATTCAGTTACCACTTGAACCCATCTTTCATATAATAGTGTGTTCAAGTTTATTTCAAGTACAACAAATAAATAAATGGGATAGGATGTTAAAAGCATATTTTTGTTCATTTTCATAGAGTGGAGTAAACTTAGATGGCTTTAAGATCATTTTTAGTATATTAAGTACCACATTAGTGTGTGAAAAAAGATCACTTTACGTACATTATGGAAGTCCACTTTTTTTTCACCTACAGAACAACTTGATGCTCATTGGTGCAGCATTTTGACATCATATATGTTTGCGTAATGACTGTTTAAGTGTATATTTAAGCTATAGTATATTGTCTCAAAAGTCTCATTCACATTACCAAAAAATTTTAGATTAATATGTTATGCCCATTTATTGACTTAATCAGGAAGCACACATAGAAAAATTGCTCACAGGTTACACGTTTATTGCTAATAAGTTCTCTACATATTCTCAGGTTTCCCTTATGTTATAAAAATAGAAAAAATGAGACAAATGTTCAAATGCATTTAGAGTTTTGATCTGTAAAAGTAATGTAGGTGGTATAGGTAAAATTATGATTGAAGTAAATCTGCTGAAAAATAGTTGAGATAATCTAGAAACATTCAATATTTTTTAATTGCAGGCTTATCAAATTTGAACTGTTTGTGACATTGTGGAAATCTCCTTAACAATCTGTGATTGAGACATTTGTGAGATTTCTACAGTAGGTATTTTTCTTAAGAGAAATATCTGAGATGTGGGAGACAAACATGTCCATTTGCTATCTATTTAGTCTCATTGATGTCTAATAGTAAAAATTTAGATATATCAAAAATGTTTCTTAAGTGTAGCCACGTAACAAGCAGAATATGAAAATGTGAAGCTACGTCACGCAGTGTTGGATATTGTGCTATCCTGGGAGGATCGCTGCTAGCACTTTCAATGCAGGTGTTGTGATTAGATAATGCAATGGTAGGTCGATCTTGCTGTGTTAAAAACTGCAATAGCATTACAGTCTCCCACAATGGTGGTGCCAGTGCAACATAGGTGGCCTGACCTCAGCTTCACATTCTCTCTATCTGCGCAGTCATCATCATAGAATAAGTTGATGATGATCATTATGCACTGGCAGTAGTAACCAATTCACAGTACATGATTCACTATTATTTATAAGTAGTCATATTGTATTACATTTAAATATTTGAAACATTGAATAAACTTGGTTGGTAACCGTAATGAGGGTTTTTCAAACTGGGGTCAGGGGACCCCAGGGGGGCTCCATAAGGTTGCAAGGGGTCCCCCAGAAAAATGATCAAAGTCCACCGTGTTTATCTAGTGAGTTTTTCTCACTTTAGTTTTTTTTAGACTCCGAGTGTAATCGTTGCAGACTATTTAGGTTTAGAAACACTGTGTTTTTATAATATCATTTTTACTATTTATCTAGCAAAATATAAATGTTTCTTAACCTTTATTTCTATTAAAATAAAAAATATAGATTGATATATATTTTGGAAGAGGAGGTCATATTTGGGGGTCCTTGGCATCATAAAGTTAAAAAAAAACCTTGCCTAGATCACACTGTTCACATGTATATGTGCACAAGTGTTGATAGGGCTTGGAAATGACAACACTGGAATGCATGGAAGCAAGCCAGGTCAGCACAGGTAGTCTATATAAAGTGGATGCTATTCTCTCAACACCTCTTAAGGCAGTTATGCATGAGTAGTGAAGGCTTAAACTGTTAACAAACTTCATAGAGAAACATGAGCGCGTTTTATCTCACTGGTGGTGTGCTAATGGTGGTCATTGGCTTACATTACGTGTTTCAAGAGTGTTCCTCACCAAGTTTGTCGTATACGTCAACAACAGACGTCTGTTGGAGGTCAAAGCTCTGCAAACTTTCTGAACACCACCAACTCACTAAACTACAAAGTATCCACTTTAAACTACCAAAATGTACCATTTACAGAGCTTATCTTTTCTACAAAGCTCCATCGGGATTTCAATGTGATTTCCTGATTTATTTGATTCACATGCTCATGAGCATCGGGTCATTGCATTAGAGACATCGAATAAACGATCACGAACTAAAAATAAGCATTCCGATTATTGAAACCGATACATTGCTGATAAACAAACCCAATGCAATCACGCACAGCGCTTGTTTCCACATAAAAGCCCCATCTTGTCACGTCTGTGGTTTGGCGTCTGCTGTGCTCCGGTACAACAAGTTCCTGCCAAGCGAGGGTGGTTAATAACACGTGTAATCATGCATCCAAGAGCACATACGTGATGTGGGCGGGGCTGCAATTTTAAAACGCAGATATGGCGGATCAGTGCATGTAATCGCATTTAAATAAGGCGCATTAGCGGAAGCGGCTTGAACATATTGCATCCAGCAACCCTGCAGCAGATTTAAATGCAAGGGGACTCGGGGGACAGCTCAGAGCAGTAATGCATTTTGAAGCTTGCATCCAGGACCCTCGTAATTAATAGCACACAGATGTGGATCGAAATGAAATGTAATCTCTGCAAGCTTTCCTCGTAGACCTTTGATTATATCTCGATTTTTGAACGATAAACTGAACGAGCTGTAAAAGAAAGTCCAATAAACAAACGTTTGATTGTTTTATGGAGGCAGTTTTGAGTGTCTCTATCAAGTCCCCAAATCCTTTGCTGACACTCCACTAGTGCAGAAAATTACACAATTAGAAGAATTTCCAAACGCTTTGCGTTCACATTGCGGTTTGAATCTCAATCACATCAACACTCTGTTTAGTGCAGTGGCACGACACTTGTGTAACTTTAACAGTCATATCCTCTGGGATGGTAGAAAAGCCAATACTGATGCAATTGCAGCAATCAGATCAAACTGAACGAGGCCAGCGCGCATTAATATTTAAGACGGACTCTAATGGGGTCCTTTGGTAGACATTAATGAGAAGCGTATTTAGCTTCAGTCAGCTGCAGGCGGATATTGAGATGTACATCTCAACCTGAGCAGATACATTTAAGGACAACCTGTGAGGATGTTTCATAAAAATATACCATACTCGTGATAAAATTGTTGCAGAAGAAACGTGCCTTTTCACAATTACATTTATTGCACACTAGCCATTTGACGTCCACATCGATCTTGAATAATACTTCACAGGAGTCACAGTACATACATTATTTCGGTAAAAACTTGAACTTGGGGACAATATATATTTATAACAAAACGCTCCCCAAAAATACGCATGTCTTATTTACAGATAAACCAATAAGGGAGTACGTAAATGTTGACAAATGAATACTCCGAGATGCCTATTTCTCTAAAGGCAGCTCGCATTTGACAAAAATAGGTGCACTCAAATTACATATATTTTACGTTGTTTTTGGAATCACTTTACTTATATGCTGTACAATGCATCAAATAAATAGTGTACATTGTAAAAAATTGTTTAATATAAACAACTTTGTCCTTGTACAATTTGCACATCATACAGGTATGAGGTAAAATAAGAGGAATATATTACACTTTTTTGAAAACTATTAAAAACTATGTAGCCTAGGCTACAAATGGTTTTACTCTAACCACAGTTTAACTATGGTATAGTAAAATCATGGTAACAACATATTACCATTGTTTCACTATACCCTTTATTTATAATTAACCATGGTATTAAAAGTGTTATGAAATGTTGATTACCATGTATGTTTTACTACAATTTTCATGGCGCCTATAGTGAGAAATGTGTGATCAAGTCACTAATGCAATAGTTAAATTATGGCTATAAACCTTGGTTAAATTTCGTAAGGGTAGAAACCACAGTTTTATTATGGAATTTGATGATAAACTGTGGTGATAAATAAGGAAGTCGATCCAGCAAAAACGCTTGAATTATTACGCGTTCACGCAAACCATGGTTATTTTATCTAAAGGGATGTCTTAAAATCTCAATTTCAGAGTAGTTAGATTTACGTTTTCACGTTAAAAAAGTTATTTGGCTCATTTCCGTTGAAAACAATTCGTTTTACAACTTTGACTCCAGATCGGACAGTTTGGCGTTGCGCTCCAGGCTGCAATCGCTGCTGTCCGCGCCGTTGCACTCGGACCATGTGCCCAACATGCTCTGCTCCATCGAGTTCCCAAATCCTCCGGTGCAGCGCGACAGGTCACACGAGCTCACATGCAGCCTGCGGTCCGCCTGTCTCGGACAACACAACAGCCGTTTGAAGGCTTTCCTGAAGTCCGGACTCCGGCAGTATATGATCGGGTTAAACGCGGAGTTTACGTACCCGAGCCAGTTCAAAAACACGAAGAGCTCCTTATCCACCACCTGTGCGCAAAACACCCGCATCACGTTAACGATGAAGAACGGCAGCCAGCACAGTGTGAACGTTCCCATGATTATTCCCAGAGTTTTCAGCGCCTTCTGTTCTTTTAAAGCCAAGATCTTTGTTGTCTTTTTCCTGTTGGGTTTGCAATTATTCACACCGTTGTTGTAAAACCTTCCTTCGCATTTGTTGATTTTGTTCACTTGCTGCTTTGCTTCTCTGTACACTCTGGCGTAAACGAATATCATAACTACTAAAGGGATGTAAAACGATATGATGGACGAGGAAATGGCATATGCGCGGTTGGTAATGAAGTCACAACATTTCGGATTGTCGTAGCAGGACGTCTCCTCGCTGTCCCGGGACCAGTGCATGAGGATGGGTGGAAATGAGACGAGGGCTGAGATAGCCCAAACTCCACATACCAGCCCCTTGGCCCTTGCTTTTGTTAAAAGGCTTTGATAACGGAATGGAGAGATTATGGCGATGTACCTGTCTATTGCGATTACGCACAGCGTCTCGATGCTTGCCGTGACGCAAAGCACATCTAGGGATATCCAAAATTCACAGAAGAATGATCCAAACATCCAGACTCCTTTGATCTCCAGGGCTGCGCCAAAAGGCACCACGAGTAAACCCATGATGAGGTCCGCGCACGCCAGGGAGACGATGAAAACGTTGGTGAGCGTCTGAAGTCTCTGATTCCGGGCTATGGCCACTATAACCAGTATATTTCCCACAACAATAACAAATACTATCATACCCATGATTATTCCCATGCCAGCGACCCACTGTTCTGAAATGTCCGGAGACGTAAGATCCACTGAGGCGCGTTTAGAGTCATTGCTGTAGTTAAAGGACGGTAAACCGTCTCCCATGATGTGAAGAAATGAAACGCATTCATTCAGACTGGTATCCGAACTACCGGTCCCGCGTGGAGCGCACCAGCACCAAGCGCTTCCATTTGGGCTCTGCTCTCCAGCCTAGCGCCTACCCGCGCTTACTGAAAGAATAAACAGCGCGACAGATATAACGATGACATCACAGACTTTACGGCCAATGGCACGGCTTGTGTAAATTATGGGTCCTTTACTATCATGGCACAATGTTCCTTCCAAAAAATGTGCCGCTTTTACGCACAGTGTTCTTGACAAATTACACATATAAATTGGGTTCCAGGAGTCTGAGATTGTCTTCACATAACAGCTTGTAAAAAACAGAGTTCTAGAACATTTAAAACAAAAACAAAAGTACCTAGAAGAAATATTTACTATGAAAAGAACCAAATATTTTTGGAACATTCATCAATCAAGTTTTTCACAAATAAAAAATACACAATCGTTTTATTTTAAATGCTGTGCCATCCAAAAGGATTACCATGTTATGAGCTAGAAAGCTTAAATAGTGCTTTGAAGCTTTCCCACATCAGTCATTCTGCTGAACAGGACAGACGTAACTTTTGATCCTTTCTTAGTAAAACAACTTTTAATCATTTCAAACGAGTCTGTTCATAATAAAAATATACATCTTAAACTTCTGTGTTAATGTTAAGCCAGCATGTAAAAACATGCAATTGTTCATTGATGATTAATAGAGTTTCCAAAGCTAACGGAAAAGAAAAAACTGAGTTAATTATTTTAAAGTGTTCTTTATTTCATTTAAGCACGTGTAAACTACAGTGGCAACTTTCCAAACATCTGGAGAAAAACACAACAACACCGCCTGACAGCACAGAGCAATTACATAGGCCCCTGAACTGATATGGTGCTTGTCTGCAAACTTCACAATGCTCGATTCAGTTGTTCTATAATTTCCACCATGTCCCAGCGCTTTCCTGGGACAAACCACCACCAGCCAAGCTAAAAAAAGAGTAAACAGTGGGCCACTTGCTTTCCTTATGAAATCTAAACAGTCCGGGCGAGAGATGTTTTTCTAGCAGTAGGAAACCGTTACTGTTGATAAGATCATAATTGCAGCTCCTTATAGCAGAGACGCAGTCAGGAACATTAGACTAATGCTGCAGCCACAGAATTTCTCTTTATCATCTACATTCCAGCAATGTAGAACATCAAATCTCTTTGCATGTTTTGAATACTCGTAACTTAAAAATAAATATTTATTTGCACAGATTTGTAATAACTTGGTGCCATTACCTCTAATACAGGGTCAACCCTTTTGTCATTGTTTGATCCATCAGATAAAGTCCTGGGACTTTTGTGAACGCAATGATCTCACTCTCTTTAAGCAAGTGAGAGGAAGTCTACTCATGTTGCCTGGCGACAGAGTCTGTTGCAGGATGCAAAGGTAATGGTGTGCATGGAGTTATGCAATCTGTGTAGCCTAAGTGCCGTTCAGGTCCGAGAGGATTTGTGGGTATGGCAGTATGATGGGTTGAACCTTTAGCTAAAATTAGGGCGGGGTCTACATGGCCAGCCAACTTAGTCACAAGACCAGGCATTTTGGAAGGGGTGACCTAAGCTGGCTGATTGGGTGTTGTTAAATTTTGCTGCACAAATCATTTAAATCAATGCTGAATGAGACTAAACAAACCTCATATTTCTCTGGCACTAATGGTGCAAATGAGGATTTGAGCAAGAAACTAATAATTTATAAAAATGACAAAATCTTTAGACATTCTGCTTGGTGAAACAAAACCTATGGTGTTTCTAATGCAACATATTCTAAAGATAAAGAAGCCAGTGCAAAGCAAGTGCTACAACAAAAGAGGAACATAGTATAAAAATATTATACCCAGAATAATTAATGTGAAAGAATAATTTCATGTGGTTTTATATGAAGTACTGTGAGGATTATATAAACAAAACAGATAGATAAACTATTTCCAGCCTATGCAGTGTAATTAGTTTTATTTAATGAATCTGAGCGCCCAAATGTAGAATATTAATACTAGATTATTCCAAACTTAAATGATCTTTCATTGCATATCTGCATATTTACACAAATACCTTTTTATTCAAGATTATAGAGTTACCTTTAATGACCTTTAATGATATGCTTAAATTGCATAGAAAAGATTGGCTAAAGAAACGGTTAAAGACATTTTGAAGTTCGAGCCATGTGCAAACGTTCACACTTTTCATCAAAATAATTGTTCCTGTTTTCATAAACCCTTTAGGTGAAGCTTTCATTTTGAGTACAGTAAACATCTGTCTGTCAGTCCATGTACTTCACACCCCATATGTTTCTTACATTCCATACATTTTACGCTCCTGGCAAATGTCAACCTCTGTCTTTCACAGATCAAAAACGGCATCTGTCTTCCTCACTTCTTAATGGACAAAAGGTTCAAAGGGCCGTTATCTGCAAAACAGCAGCCTTGGATCTTAACCACCTTAAAAACATGTTTGTTCATTCTGTAGGGTCTTCACCTATGCAAACACACGTTTCTATATCAAAAAGGTCAATGTCTATCTCGATGTTCTGGAAGTGCAGCATTGTTTTTTCTTCAGCTGATGTGTAGCTTTTTATTTCCCTGCTGTTTTATTGCTGACACATTTAGATCACAGTTAACAGCTGTTAGGATTGTAATGACATGGTTTATACTCTTAACACTAAACAACAACTTTACAACTAACAATTTTAAGCAGAGAGTATATTTATATGATTTAAATGAGGTTTAGGTAGGTGTTTAGCACAACGGATGTTTCAGTATGTATCATCCGATCAAATTGTATTCTGCGCGATCAAAATGTGTTGCCACATTACTAGGGTCGCTTTGGGTGCTCTGGGTGGTTGCTAGGATATTCCTGGTGGATCCTATACAGTTTTACTGGAACAGGATTGAAACAACCCATCCTGGTATTCTGGCTGTTCGATATGAAGCTCTGGCACGGCATGGTGAGCGAACAGTCCTTGTTGTATAATGTAGAGCGATGCTAAGGAGTTCAATCATCACCTGGAGCAAAGTTTAATGTGTTCTGGAAGCCCAATTTTTTATTTGTTGGAGTAGCTTGAATGCAGTAAAATCACCTGCCAAATGCATAATGTTAAAATGATATGAGGAAAAATTGCTAAACACTTTTATTTGAAGGTGAGCCTTCAAGATTTGTGCTTCTTTAGTCCAGATTAAACAGACATGTTCTTAGCAGTCCATTCAAATAAGTAGGGAGCTTTCAGTTTACAGAGTAACGGAAGTAAAAATTGTTCTGTGATTGAAATAAAGTGACCCCAATTTATTTGGAGGAACAAATGGCAACTGGGGACAAGCCACACTTGTTGATTGACGTTTCCGTCAACCGTCACTGTAACACCAAAACAAACATTTTCTTGTTGTTTTATTCAAACATCCATTACATTTTCCCGATTCAATGCTGTTTGAGCATTCTGGGGGTGCAGGTTAAGAAAATAAAGAAAATCAATGCTGTCCTCACAAAAAAATACGTAATAAATATTTTTAGGTAAACTCAAACAAATAACAAGTATATTTTAATATACTTTATGTAGTAAGTGTACTTACTACCTTTCAATACTTTTTAGGACTAAATTGCCCCAGTTTTTAGTTTATAAGTGTACTTTTAAAAGCAACTGTGTTTCACGAATTCTGACTTCTTTACAATGTTAAACTTGCTGTCTTCTCATGCTTAAAATGGTAAATTTGAGTTGGGTGAGAGTTGGGTGAGAGTTGGGTGTATTACGTATTATTTCTGTGGTCGATAAACTCCCGCAGCGATCGTACAGGTTTCGGAAAGTTTTTTTCGAACATATAAAATTGTTTTTATATACAACTTTTCTTGGTCCCTTATTGGAGAATTCTCCTGGAAAAGCACGCAAGCATGCTGGCCCTGGCCACAGGGCAGCAATGAGAACAGAAGGAGCATGCGCAGATGTCACTTTCACTTGTAAGCAGGAGAGAGAGAGAGCATACGTTAGTTCACTGCATTTTGGTGATGAATAATAATTTATTAATAAACTGTGGATATATTGGAGATCGTTTGAAACTGATAAATGGAGCCGTCCCAGCGCTAAAAGATGCCGGACATGAACAGCATGCCATGAGTGAAACTGATGTCTGTGTTTTGTTGACAATGGGTGCGCACGTGCTTTGGTTCTTTTTAAGCCGCACTGCAACAGGGTGTACATAGAAATATCCGATTCATTTGGCTCTCACATTAAATGTTCTTTTTTCTTATCTACCCTCCTGCAAATCCTGCAAAGACCCACGTAGGTCTCTGATTGGTCATGGGTTTCCATTTAAATATTAGCATGTAATGGGCACCGCAGTTTCTGAGGGAAATTCTTGAGTGAAAATCAACATACTGATGGCATTCAGTGTTTGTGAGATTTAAAAAGATCACTTTCAGCACAGACAGCATAAATTTCACAGCTCAGCTTTACAGGAATGCTGAGCAAATAATGCCAAGGCAATGGAGCATGGTGGCGGTTTAAGACAGCTGAGCGGGATAGCATATGGTGAGCAGGTGTATGTGTATGTGTGGACTGTAACTGAAATAAATGTATGGTCAGAAATCTCTGTCAGAACTAAACCTGTTGATCTCATAACCAAACACTTGATATCTCATTGTCACTGGCCTCTATTGTGATGTTTACATTCTGGATCAATGTGACCTACATTTCTAAATGGGATAATATTATTGATACACTGATATAGTATCAGTATGCCCTGGTTCTTTTGTGTAGTGAGGAAAATAAAATGCTGAACACACAAATGCTGAGAAAATAATCTTTATTAGTCTACGGCATCCAATTAATCTGTTAAAAGTGCAGAAATTGGAGGCTTTATAAAAGAGCAGCCAGCGGGGAGACAAATACATATATATTTTATTAAACAGGTTATAGCCAAGAAGGCTGCCATGGGAAAAGCACAACTCCATTATGCACTTAACGTGACCGCTTGATTTCCAATTATAGTGTATTGCTAATTGAAAAGGCACTAAAGCCTGCTAAAAAAACAATAAATAATGGAAATTAAATAGCATTAAGCATTAATTTATCTAGAACGCTTCCTTATGATATGATACAGTGAGAGAAATGTAAAAATATAATAAAAAACCCAATTGCGAAGTCCTGTCAAAGAGATGCTACATTTTAAAACCACACCGCATAATTTCGAACAGTATGTGCGAGCATGTGAGTAAATGAATGAAGACGGCAAATAATGATAACAAGATATAAAACAAACGCATTACACAGGCTTTATCATGTGAAATACCTCCCTACACAAACTGTTTAGCCTAACAGAACCACAGTAGCTGGGTACAAAATATTGCTGATAAAAAAGAGGCACTTTGCTCCTTATGTGTCCGGTCGGATCATTTTATACCTAGTGTGGCTGTTCATCCCACAAGTAGTAGCTGCAATCCATCAGAAGCATGATGAACATGATTTCAATTTATATATAATCAATTCAATCTCAATTATAACAGTATTTGTTAGCTATACGGCATTGTTCAATAATGAAATTAAATGTGCTCAAGACTCAACCCAAAAACCTGGAGGACAACAAGGTTGTTCTAAAAAGCATGCTCAAGCGTCACAATAACGGAGCCTTCATGGGAGGCAGAGCCAATTAAGAGAGGCTGTCTGAAGGACACCGCCTTCATCATACAAGCCCCGCCCCCTGAAAGGCAGCAGTAAATCCAGGCATCAAGCGTCAGCGTGGGGTTTGGGGACAGAGGGGCTGCTGGGATTGATGTGACGATAGAGATGGGTTCGGAGAGATGCCGGATGTTCCCGGTCACATTGTGACCTTCCAGTAACCACTCATTACCTGTGAAAAGAAAACATTGTGGGCTCAGTGTGCGGTCAAAAGCAATTCTTGTAATGTCTGATATTTCTGGCTGATGTTCGTTTGAGAGCCATTGATTCCTGTAGCACCTTGTGCTTGGGTGCAAAACAACACAGATACACCCTGCCAACATAATGAAAGATTTCTCTTGCAGGAAATGGGGACTTCACAATGCGTCCCTACCGTGGGGCTCAACAACCCATTCGTAGGGGGGTATGCCAACACAACACCCCTGGCTGTTTAGTTTCTGACTGTTCTTCCCTTTGTTCATCCTCTCTGAGTTGCATGCTGCATTTATCAGTTGTTTTCGTGCTCCTGATACAAACATGCTGCAGGGAATCAAGTGCAATTGTGGTGAAGGAAAACGCCTTTGTTTAAGGCATTGACTGTTTTGCAGTGTGTACCAGGTGTGTATCAGTGCCCTTGAATCAAGGGCAGACTACAAAGGCAAGTGCCGGATAGAATTAGGACGCCGTCCAATCAAATGATCCCTAGTGAGGTAGAACAGGAGGAGAGGAACAGAGCAAATGTCTACAGGGCTGGGATGGGTGAAACAACCATGTAAAACCAGTGTTGGTAATGTACTTTGTCATTAAAGGGATTATTTATCCCATGGACATTTGTAACCTTCGTTAGGGTTTCTCATTTTATATAGTCGTCCAAAAAAAATTGTCTCATGAGTTTGTTTAGATCCCCGTTACTGTTTATTTTCATAAATTGAAACCGGAAGTGTGCCAGTGTCTTCATCTTGCAAAGTGGTCATAAGTAGGGCTATTATAATGTAGTTTCGTATGATAGGAATAGTTCAGCCAAAAATGAAACTGCTCTCCTTATTTATCCCCCCTCATGTTATCCCATATCACTCCCATGTATATGACTTATTTTTGAAATATTATGGTTGCACGTCTCTTGACAAAACATGCATTTTACAACTAGTCATAAGACACACAAGGACCAATGCGATTTTAATGTTTTAGTGCCTGGTTGTGATTTAAACATTTCGGGTTTTGCTCTCAGTCTCTTTTTTGGATGAACGCTTCCTTTAAACGCTCAGGTTGTCTGATCTATAAAAACAGACAAGCTGAGACAAAAGCCTGGAAACAAAATCAACTACATCATGCATTTAGGGGGTCAAAAAATATAGGCCCCTCACATTTGTTTTCCATATAGCACACAAAACACATTAACAGTATTCACAGAAAGCGTCCCACAAAGTATTCACAGAAAGCTTCCCACAAATAAGCGCATACAGCGCTTCACTATCGTCAATCAATCAAAGTCAGGCAGCACCAATAATTGGGATCACGGAACCTTCATCGCCCACTGACGTTTATTTTTTTCCAATAAAGCCTAATGGGTATCTTTGTTCTGATTATGCACAATAACCCCTTGGGATTTTTGTCACTTCGATTAAGACCACCTGTGTTAACAAATTAGATGCTTGTTTATTGGATGGTACAACGTTCTTATGCAGAGCGTAGACAAATAACCCATGTGATGAGCAGCCAGCTCTGGTGCCCGGCAGGCCCGGTTCCTGCCAGGTGCAAAGGGAGGACTAGCAGATATCCTGGGTGGGCATTTACCACACACAATATATAACCGTAAATTGTTTTAAAGATCATTCCCCCCAAAAAAGGTACAATTATCATTTTTTTATCTCTGTGAAATTCTGACAACATTTCTCTCAAATTTCATAAAAAAGGTTGTATGTTTTGCAGAAAATGAACTGGAGAAAACAGAGTCAAAGCAACAGAAAAGACGATCTGAGATTATAAAACAGAAACAGGGTTTCATATTGCTGACTGTCACTCTTAAGGTTAGCTTTTGTTGGACTTCAACAAACACTGCAATATATGACTGCAAATGCAGGATTGAAATGATTTATGATGTTATAAATATAAAAAACACGCATTCATTACAGAACACTGAGAGATAAAAAAAAGAATTTTTGTTGATTGTTGCCTTTTATATAGTAATTGTGTGCGTATGATTTTAATGATGTTTTACGCATTAATAAAGCAGTAATGTAAACTGGACATAAATAGAAGCCTATAAAGTGGGCTAAGCACAATCTCCATCACTGAACGATCACAGTTTAATTTCGCCAAAAATCTCGTTTTAATGAATGAATCAATTACACTGTACAATGAACTTTACATCATATCTGCTGTTGTTTATGAGGTATGTGAGCGGGCAGCGCAGCTAAACTAAATAATTTGCATAGTGTTTCGCTACCACCTGCAGCGTGAATTGGGATGTTGAGATTGAGAGAGACAGAGATGGAGCTTTCAGTGATTACTGAGGGTCAACAGGTTAAAATCAAATAATAGCTGTTTGTTAACAACACAAAACAAGAGGGGGAAAACTCCCGTTATAATAAATGAATCAGACTTTACATGCTAAAATCAAAAACTAAAATCAAGCGTGCAGTGCGCCTAAAATTCCTTTGCCCAGTATTTTGCTTCCACCATAGCATGTAGCATGCTTCTCTGTTGCAAACTAAAGCCGCTATGTGACTGAAGAGTGGCGTTGCTTCCAGCCAATAGAAAAATACTGCAATTTTCGGTGTTATTTTTTGTTCTCATTGGGTTGGCCAGACATACGTTTAGGTGTGTTTATATATATATACCGTCCATGCCTGGAGCCGGCCCTGGTGCCCGGGCTGATTATCATTCGCTGGAGATGCGCGTTTGGGCAGAATTGGTGAAACAAATGTTGCAGCAGACGGACAGAGGATGAAGCAGAAATGATTACATTAAAAAAGCGAGGAAGAGCTAGCGGAAGCAAAAAACGGAGGCAGACGGAGATGGGTAGGGTGAGCTAGAAAGAGGGGTTTACTGTGTGGTAGGAGGCATAAAGGAATTGTTTATTTATCCTTGGACTGTCTCCCAGTATGGCCAGCTGGTCCCTGAAGCCTGCTGAAAATGTGTGAACACAGCAATCAAAGTAAGGAGCGCTACACTGCCACATATAGGCAAAACAGACGAACTACACTGAAACTGAACAGTAACTGCACTGACACTAAAGAAAGCGGTATGAAAGTTTCAACTCAAAACCTTTGTTTGGGTGAGTAACAGACTGAAATTAAGTCGCTGTGCACAAGAACATGACAGAATTATTCAGAAGTTGTCATTTTGTACCTTCTGCAGATAGGCTCCAGAAACTGGGAGCTTCTTCAGTCAGTTTGGTTCCAGCTGGAAGTGCCAGTTTCAGTAAAAGAGTGACAGAATGTCCTGCAGACACCACAACAGATGGCATGGTAAGGATCGGGGCCGATTTGGGAAGCCTGGGAACCTTTTTTACCAGAGGTGTGCTGGTGGGGATTGTGTCAACTGCTGACTCCCCTACAATGGGAAACTAACAGAAAAAAGACAAACCAGCCAGTCAGTCAAACCTTAGAAATGTGTATACACACATTCACACCTGTTCAGAAAACCCACATATAGAACTCACCATGGAGACCGTTTTGGCCTCAAGGTCCAGGACTTTGATGCAATGGTTGTTGGTGTCTGCCACATACAGAAGCTTCCGCCCTTTATCAAGGCACAAGCCTCCAGGTTCATTGAAACTGGACTCCAGGAAATTTGGACCGAGTTCATTCCCAGCCTTCCCAGTGCCTGCCAGAACCCTGCACTGCTTAGTCTTTGGATCCACCACTTTTATCTGCAAAAGAAAACATCTTTTATTCCTGAGTGCCATATAGTTAAAATACGAGGGTTTCTCGATCATGCAAAACTTCTGTATGGTTGCTAACTTGCTACCTTGAAGCTCCACATTTTTGGATAGTTGCTCTATATGTGCGCCACAATTTCTAGGCAAGTCAACTGATGTAATCTAAAAGTCATTCTTAAAAGCTGCAAAATAAACGTCACCCATTTTTTTGGTTGAGTTAAACAGACTGACCTTGTGGTTGTAAGAATCGGCCACATAAAGGAGGTTGTTGCCATCATCCCAAGACACTCCTAATGGATGCTGCAATTTGGCATCTATACCCTTGCCATCAATGTCTCCAAATGCAAACAGGTTCTGTGTGAAAACAAAACAAATTCAGATGTCATGCATACGCCCATGTCTCTTTATTAAGCAGGTGTTTTTTCAGCTGTAAGTATATGTATGTTTTTTTTTTAGAAAGGGGATCCCTCACAAAAGGCTCATCATATTTGGGGGTCCTTGGCGTTGTAATACATCTCCATAAAAGGGAAGGAAGGAGGCAGGAACCGGCAAACATTTAAACATTTAATAACAGAAATAATAACAGCCGGCGGCCCCTCACGGACGACCACCGGCGAACAAAACATAAATACAAACCACAAGAACATAAACATAAACTTAACATGTGTCCGGGTCCTGTCCTCTCTCTTCGACGGTCCGGTCTCTCGTTCCTTTTATATGCTCCCTATCTCCCTACGTGATTCGAGCCCGGTGTGCGCACAGCTGGCGCTAATTCACAATTACTCACCGGACTCGAACCACGGTCTCGCCCCGCCTACTCTACTACAGGCGTAAAAAATGTTTGAAAACACCAGGTCAAATGTACAAACCAACTATCCAAAATGTTAGCAAGGAGTGCGAAGCGCTAATTAATCCAATGACTGAATAAGATGAAGTCCAATCCATTTTCATTTCCCTGGCAGAACAAAAGTCTCCTCAAGGAATCAAGCAGCTCTAAAGAATGTCTGAAGAACTGCTTCAACGACCGGAGAAAAACATCTCATTTAAGTCGACGACGTTCATTAAATGATCAAAATTGCCCCACAACTTCATTTATTAAATGTCTTCTTGCATCACAGTAGGCTTTGGGAGCTCGCACTGCCAACAAACTTGTGGCAAAAACTGCTTTACACAGCATGCAATGCTTTTGAATCTGTCGTTCAATCATCTGCCCTAATTTATGACCTCATAAAAATCGAAATCTCTACATGTGGTGCGTTTCTCCTAAAACGATCTGGATAATGGCACCATTCTACTCTTATAAATCATGTGTGGGACAACAAAGCGCTCAGCAAGAGGAAATCATCAGATGCTGATCAGAAGACATTAATGGACCTGGGGACTCAGACAAAGAGTCTCGTATTCCACAGTACAATAATAACACTCTAGGGATGCTGACCCAAAGGAAATAAAAATAGTTATTTAATCATCTTCGTGTCCTTAATCCATGTATGTATAACATGAAACATTACTTTTTTAACAACACCCTAGTGACCCGAGGTGAGAAAAGTGCAACATTTTAGACTTAAGTACTTCTTTTCATGGTGTCTCAAACGAGAAAAGTTGAGTATACTTAATACATTAAAGTTTATCTAAAAAATACAAAAGACCAGATTTTTAAGTATATTAAGTACAAACTTAATGTGTGAAAATAGTACACTTTCATAAGTGTACTTAAAGTGCTCCAAGTGTAATTAAATAAAGTGCATTTTAGTGCACAATTTTTTACCTGGGACTCTTTTCATATAATAAAAAAACGATATACTATATAACTATATAAATAATAAACAGGGGTTGCCCAAAATTCAAAAATGACAGAAGAATCATAAAACTAGCCCAAGTTGTTATTCAATAGTAATCTTTTTCTCCAGTGGGCTGTTAACTTGTGTAACTGGATCGTTAAGTCAATAAATTTGAACTCAAGAACCAGATCAGACCGGTTCATGAACAAATCATTCAGACTGGTATTGTGAACCAGATCAACTGATTCATTGCATACTTCACTGAACATGTAGTTTAATATCGCCTCACCTACATCTTAATTTAGAAATTGGGTTTTTGATCTTTTTCAAAAACGCCGCCCTACAGCTCCTACTGAAATGCATCACATTTACAATTTATTATTTTATTAATTATAAAAAAAGCTGAACTCCTTTACGGTTCAATCTTGTAAATCAACAAAACTTCCAAAGGCTGTAAATACTTTTTATAAACACTGTAATTCATCGCATGAACCCCAGCTGTTTGGAGGCACCTATAACACATTACGCAACCATATTTGGACCTGTAAACAAAGTAGGCGGGGCTTACCAGAGGGTCTCTTTCTCCCCCCACCACATGTTTGACTGCTCCGTCCTTCAGAGAGACGCTCCGAATGGTGCTGCTCTCACTGTCCGCGATAAACAGGCACTCCCAAGGCTCCGTTGGGGCTAAAGCCAGGCCCGACGGCTGCGCCAGACCCGCTTTATGAGGGTACGCGTTATTTCTGTTCTCCTCGTTCCCACTGCCTGCAAAGCGCACACACGTTCCCTTTCTGCAGTCACTGGAATACAGATGAGATAAAGATGCTTGAGTCTGATTAGGATGATTATATGGGACGGCTGAAAATTTGGCCGACTTCATTTGGCCGACTCTAAAACGAGAGCCGGATTTGTGATAAAACGGATTTAATATCCACCATTAACATCTAATGGCATGTAAGGGCTTATCAAGTTTTTAAGCAAAATCTATGGCAAAATGTCTATTTTAAAAGTTAAATGCTTTTTTTAACTCGCATGTGACGTTAAGGCTGTTGTCTGTGAAGTAAATTAACGAACAGCATGCCAAGTTACGAAATCATTTTGTATCGGGACAATCAGATCCGTTTCCGCCAACAGAGCATTTGTAAGCCAGCCCAGAAAGTGACATCACTTGGGGAGTCTCATGGCCGCTTCGTATATGTACATCTTTGTCTGCACTGAACCGAGACAAGCTCACCTCCCCTTGGGAAGCTTTCCGTCCTCCAGGAAGAGAGCCCAGATCTGATGCGTTCCCGCCATGGCTACCCACAACAGATCACCTGCATAAACAAACACACAGTACCATCCATCCATCCATTTTCTACCGCTTATCCGAACTACCTCGGGTCACGGGGAGCCTGCGCCTATCTCAGGAGTCTTCGGGCATCAAGGCAGGATACACCCTGGATGGAGTGCCAACCCATCGCAGGGCAACACACAGTACCAAAAAAAGTAAACGATCTGCACTTTCTAGCAGATATTAATCTTTCTAAACATAACAAGATGAATTCTCAGTCGAGTGTGCATGAATCTGGAGGGCTTGAACAAGCTTCTGAAGGCTAAACAAGATGAGACATTTAATCTTTACTATGGGACAACCATCGTATTTTATCTCTCCTCATTGAACTGCATGGTCAATCTCATTATTAGATTTCATCCATGTATGCGTTTTAACAGGATAGAGGTCTAATATGTATTCTAAAAGTGTCCGCTTGTATACTGTACTGTATATAAAATAACATATGGGGTGTGCGGTAGGTGTCTGACTCGACCGTCTGTCACATGCGAATACATGTGAGCCATTGCGACTTCAATATCACTTGTTAGCCGTTCAAATTCGTATGACCGTCTCATTTTGTGTGAACTGTTCCTTTAAGTTCCTATTTGACTAATATTTGAAATCTTGATTTTTCATTTTTTAAAGTTCTACGTATCAAAAGACTATTGAAGTATTGAGTGCGCTGGAATAGGAAAAGAAAGAAAAAATAGAAAATTACGGAACGTTGACCCGAGCCTCTGCATTTACATTGCAAATTAGTTTTAGTAGCGCATTGAGTGCCACTAATACTCAAGAGCATTACCCTGCGTTCTCTCTTCGAGGAATCTGGAATGAGGCGCTCTGTACTTTCGTCTAACAATAGTCTCCTAATGGTACCGCGCTTATCAGAAACAATTTCGCTGCTGGGCTGGAGACTAACCATGAGCATTCATGAAAAAGCGAGACAAGAGTGGCGTGGGGGGAAAAGCGTGAGTGAGTGAATAAGTAGTGAGATAGAGAGGGGGGAAGCAGAGCTCTTCAAAGGGAATGGAGATGGATTGAAAGGTGAAAACGGAGGAAGTAGCAAAAAAGTAGATGAAATTGGTGATGAATGAATGAACGAGTGGTGCCGCAGGATTTACATGACACTTAAACTTTAAGGGGAAAAACAAAAGAGGTAAAGCAGACAAACTTAATGTAACATTAAGTAACTAACTGAATGATGACGGTGAAAATACAAGTTACTTAATAGACACTGTTTGTAAAAAACCTGAGCTGCGTGTATGAAAGAGATGATGAATCGAAGAAAAAAAATGCAAGATGAAAATAATACACAAAATTCTGATATTTCACAAATGTCTGATATTACACAAACTTCGGATTCAGAAAGTGACCAAGAAGTGTCTGTAGCCTCTGTAGAAGATAAGAGAGGCCACATTACAGTGGCTACAGTTTAGAAAGAATGAAAGACTTTCTACAACGTACAAAAGGATTGAGAAATGTTGAGGTGATTATGTTTTTTCAAGATCTCTCTCTGTTTGTGGACTCAGCAAAAATCCTAATGAAGCAAAAAGGTGGAAAATGTTTGTCGATTCCAGAGGTGTATAGCTTAAGGAAGATTTTGCAAAAAGAACGTGATAAGAAAAAACAAAATGGTTCATAAGAGTAATGAAATTACATTTTTTACATTTGTCTTTTTTCAAAATAATTTTGGCCAATGTTCTTGAGAAAATACAAATGAAAATGGTAAATTTTTTCTGGGACAATTTACACTGGCTACCTAGGGCGGTGTTGTATCTCCCGAAGGAAGACGGAGGACAAAGCATCGTACATCTTAAAGGGAGGAAAGCAGCCTTTAGGCTTCAATTTCTTCAGAATTTTTTATATAAGCCAAAGGTATCATGGAATGGTCCAGCGGCTTGCCTTCTTAGTAAGGTTGGTGGGTGGGGATTTGGGAAAAATCTCTTTTGGTCAGACTGTTCTAATTTGGATTTGAAGTGTATCTCTCCTTTTTATGAAAGTATGAGAAGAGCTTTGTGTCTGGTTCAGGCCAGGAGGTCTTTAGCTTACAAGTCTTTACACTGGTTTTTGGAAGAACCTCTGATTAATGGTGCACATTTGGATTTTTGTGGCAAGACATCAATTTGGCCAAAAAGAGCTCTAGTAGATTCCAACATAGTGAAAATGAAAAATCTAATTGAAGTGGCTGGTAATGCTCTGGACAATACCATTGCGGTTGCAAAAAAAATTGACATAAGATCAACAAGGACAGTTCAAATGCTGTTGGAAAGATTTAAAAAAACATTGAGTGAAGAGGACTGGACTTTTTTATCATTACAAACTATCCCAAATGAAATGGATTGTTTTCCAAGCATGGTGATACAAAAGACTATTTTCAACACAGAGAGCTCATCATCTACTTCAAAAGTTTTAAGAGACATGGTCTTTGAGTCAATGGGAGGCAAGAGTTTGTATCAAGTATGTGTTAAAATGATAAATAACGAGAAACTACAACGTGTGGATACGCCTTGGAGAGACCATTTAAATGTTGAGGATGATATTAAGCCTTGTTGGGGTTCATTGTACAAGCCACCATTGACTGAAAAAGTTGTAGATCTTCAGTGGAGTGTGTTGCATGGCATTATTGAAGTAAATGCTTTTGTTTCAATTCTGGATCCAACTGTGCAGGATAAATGTGTTTTTTGTGATGAAAAGGAAAAAAAAAATCATTTTTTACACAGTGTGAGAGACTGAGATCTTTGTTTGTTTTATTGCAGACTTTATTTTCTTCTGTTGATGAGATGTTTAGTATGACGGTGTTTATTTTTGGGTTTAAATATTGTAAAAGGAAAAAAAGGAAAGGATGGCTGTTAAACTTCATTCTGAGACAAGCAAAAATGGCTATATACTTTAGTAGAAGGTACAAAGTGACTCATGACACAAATTCTGATGATGGAACTGTTTTTAAAGGGCTTTTCAAAAAAAAGAATAAGACATGATTTTTTTTTTATTTTTCTATGAAGGAGATGGAAAAGTTCAAAGAAATTTGGAGTGCAGAAAAATTGTTGTGTTGGGTAGAAAATAATGTCTTACTCTTGACTGAGAATATTGGATAATCTCAGTGTGTAGTGATAAAGGGTTTGTTGTTTCTTGCTAGAATTCTGTAATTAAATAAAGGTGTTAAAAAATCAAAATCTCTCTCTCTCCCTGAGGGACATCATCTGGTCTTGGGCAGCTTCACATTAAGATACCGGCATTTCAAATGCAAGCCATAAAACAAAACAGCGATCAATGGCGAAACAATTTGTTGAAGGGACTGTTTATTTGCAGCCACAGCCACATGAGTTCCTATGATCATATCGCCTTCTTTTCTTTGAATTTGAACTCGGGCAACACTGAAACATCAGCTCTTAGTAGGTTAGGTAACGCAATTTTTTCTCCAGGGCCACGCCGCACAACAAGAGGCCATTTTAACAGAACAAAGCTGATTTTTTTTCTGACCCGTCGCAGTACAACACTTGTGAAAATCAAAGGCGAGTGTGGTATCTACAAAGAGAGCACTTCTGAGAATGTTCTCATGATTCAAAGATGGACAGGGCAGATAGGCAAAGATGTGAAGAGGAAAGAAGGATGAATACAAAGGCTGTAAAAACGCTCCCTGTAGAATAAAACGCAGATTCGCATGATATCACATTTTATGAACGAGGTTGAAAGAGGAAAGCAGTGTGACCCTAATTTTAAAGGAAGAAGTAGAACATACTGGAAGAGACTGAGCAGAGGTGGGGATCAGTACCTGCGTTGCCTAGGGTAACGTCCCAGGGAGAGCTGATTGGCTGTTGAAGTCCCAACGCTCCGCCTTCTTTATCAGTGCCTTGCTCCCCGATGCCAGCTAAAGTCGAGACGTTTTTCTCTAAAAGGTCGATCTGAAAAGGGAACAAACATCATCAGATTTGATTGAGGACAGACATAAATGGTAACATGAGGGGTTTTGTGTATTTGAAGCAGCAATCAGAGTTAATCTGGGTCGAGAGCTGCCAGCAGGAATTCTGTCTTGACCTGATTTCACTGATTTACCTTTCTAATAAGGTGGTTCTCTGTGTCGGCCACGTAAACCGTGTCTCCCTCCATGAAGACCCCCTGTGGAGAACTGAACTGGGCCTTGGACAAATTTCCATCTCGCTGTCCACTTGTGGGACCTAAAAAAAGAAACAAAGCAAAGATAAAGGGTTGAAAATAGCCTGGAACATTCTCTGAATCTAAAATTAGCAGATTTTAATTTAGTCCCCATTTACACCTGGCACTAACAGTAATGATTGACAAAGCTAAATACCGGTGTAAATAAGATTTTGCGTGTTTGGTGATCAGATCACTCAAATTTTTTTTATTATATCAATTTTTTTTAGCTATTAAGATTAAGAAAAACATAAAAAAAAAATTTAAATTTTTTAAAAAAAATAGTCATAATACTATAACAAAAATATATAATAAAAAAGGAATATAATATATATTATTTTTATGTAATTTTTTTGGTAAAAATATTATAATTTTTATTTTAATAAAATAACTTACAAAACAACAAAAAGAAATGTAATAATAAAAACATAATAATTATTATTATAAAATATAACATAATGACAATAAAGACTATAGTATTTATTATTATTACAATAATTGTATAATAATTATTATCATTATAATTTTTTATTTCAATTACTAATTGTGCTTTTTAATTTTAGCATCAATCGGATACAAGTAATCTATATTGTGATTAAATAATTAAATAATAACCTGATCACAAATGTTTCCGGCAAACATATTTACAACACATTGAGATGTTATTATGAGATGTTATTACCGAGTGTAAACAGCTGTCGCTCTTAGCTAACCACCTGTGAATGGATCACAAATCTTAATACCAGGTGTAACAGGATCACAAAAATGGCACATGATCCGCGGAAGAAACGAGTTGTTTGCTTTACCAACTCTTACCCCCTACAGAATGTAGCACCTGCCCAGTATTGGAGACCACCAGTATCCTGTGGTGTCCTGTGTCTGCGATCGCCATCCGCTTACTGCTGGGGTCCATGGCTATTTTCCCAGGGAAGGAGAGGATGGAAGGGAGCAGGGAGTCTTTATACAGTTTGATTCCCACACTGTGCTTCTTCAAAAGACCCTTTTCTCTGTAGTGCTTGAGAGCCGCCGCAGTAAAAAGGAAGAGTCGTTCCCGATGACCCTCGCCCACCAGGGAGAAAAGCAAATTGCCCCGGGGTCCCAGCAGCACTAGCGTGGGCCAACAGGACACATCCAGTTCCTGCCACAGACGAGCATCGCTGTCGTTCACTACGGGATGGGTGATGTCATATCTTAAGACTGCGCTGCGAACATTCTCCAAGACTTTTTCGTTGGGGAATTTAGCAGAGTGAACACCTACCATGACCAGACCATCTGTGGTGATGAAAGAGATGAGAAAGAAAGTGGGCATAAGGCATGTTGCTGTCTGACTTGGCATAAGGTTTGAACCACAGTGCACTGGCTATTCTGGACAATAACGAAAGATTGAAGAATATTTTTGAAGAATTGGTAACCAAACAACAGCAGCACCCGTTGACTTGGTTTTGTGTCCATTCAATGGAAGTGAATGGATACGGCCAATGTTTGGTTACCAATATTCTTCAAAATATCTTTTGTGTTCTGTGGAAGAAAGAAAGCCATTCAAAAAAAAAATTGAAATAACAAGAGGGTGAGTAAATGATGATTGAATTGTATTTTTAGGTGAACTATCCCTTTAAGAACATCTTCCGGAACCAGCTACAATAATATATAATATTATTCAATATGAAGTAATTAAAACAATTCAGGCCGCTTCGATAACTGCATTTAAATATATTTCTTCTAAAGCCAAAGTATTTTAATGGGGAAAACTTTATTAAAATGCCCTGAGGTAAATTTAGAGTTATTGTAAAAAGGTACTTTAGTGAAAATTTGATGAAATAATACATTTTATCTAGTTCTGGCCATAAATCAAAAGGTAAAGATAAAAAGGAAAACTTGCTGTAATTATTTTTGTGAATGTATTTTGTGCTTGATTAAGATTTTCAAGGACACTTATTTTGTTCCTGTTCAAAGAAAACCAATTCAGGTCACACAAAGCTTTTCCCCATCAACAACACATGGAAACACATTGCGTTGGAGTGTGAGTTATTGAAGTTTGACACACTTTGTGAATATAAAAATCTGAAAGAACCGTCTTTTGTCTGCATGTCAATTTGCTGAATATTCATCGTTTTTGTTTTTCAATGGTAATAAAGCAAACTATTGATAACCAACCCTGGCGTTTTCTTTCTAAGGAAACAAAGACTTGATGGATTGCGGGGCTTACACACTTTATAAAATGTCCTTACTTTTCTTTCTGAAATGAGAATATAATGCATTTGTAGACATACCCTTATAAGAGAAAAGCAAAAAATAAGATAAACATATATATATAAACAGACTGAAAGAAAATGCGGAAAAATGGCCCATTAAAGAAATATATATAAAATGACAGTCCTATAGGTAGATATCTTAACACGTGCTACTGAATGCAATGTGTCAAAACCCATCAAGAAAACACAGAGGACTTGATTGAAAGCTTGTGCAGCCCCCAGGCATTCCATTAAACCCAATGCACTCTGTTTCTCTGTTTGTTCCAGTCTTACACTGCGCTACAGTCTGGGTTTGCTTTGCATCACTTCGTCTAATTTAGCAAAAATGTCAGAACTTGTCACGAAAGTGACATTCCTCTGTTCTGTATCCCTGGGGTGTGCAATATGGCTATTGAAAAAAGAAGAAGACAGAAATAAGATGCACGCTGGGACGGCCATCCCATTTCTATATGCTTTTACCTTGCTTCCCCTTTGCCTACAAATGATTTTAAAATACACATGGTGTATTTTAAATTTAAGTTTAAAACGATAGACAAACATCAATCACGTTAACTTCACATATTCCCACATAACAAGCAAGCAGTTTAGCCATTGGTGTCCATTTGGTGTCGAGATATCAATACTGGGGACGTGATTTTCATTCTTACACTGTTTAGTGTCAAGTTGCGATCTTACACTCTCTCAGTGTTTCCCCTACCATTACCTCAGGGGGGTGCCCGACCCTTCCAACGGCACCCCCTGCCCCCCTCGAAGGTCAAAGTTCATTTTATTTTCTATATAGCACCAGATCACAAGAGAAGAGCGTTTAAGGATACCTTTCCTAAAGAACATGTCTACACCTTTTCATTACATTTATTACTATTTCTGTAGTTTAAATTGAGAAGCATGTCTACGTAACTGAGTTGTACACATCCCGCACACTTCTCAAATCTTCATATAGCGCCAAATTCACTTCATTTCAACCCTTTCCGCTCTGAAACGTAACTTCTCCCCCCAAGATGCATCGCATATAAAGACCTGCAGACACCATGAGCAGGTACATAAATGGACACTTTTACTGTAACCCTTAACTAAGTGAAATGCAGCAGTAATAAAGTATTTTTAGCTGTCAGTCAGTTTACTGTTTGCAGTATAGGTTTGTGACATTATAAACCATAACGTCCTGTATATACATTAAGCATTAATGATATTAATAATATCAATAGCATTAATAATCAGCATGTTTAGAGCATTTCATAATGAATTATGTTTTAATCTGAGATCAGTTCTAGTATGAATGGCATGGAAAGGCTACTTGTTAGTAACTTTGTAAGTACTTCTGCTCATGATAAATTCATAAATTCAGTCATTACATTTTGTTGTCAGCAGTTTTATTAAATATTAACATAGGCCGATCGCTTTGGCACCAGCCTACAAACTGTGGGTATCAGAATATAAAATAAATGGCCTGATAAAACATTAGATGGTCTTTTTATATACATATTCGACTGGGTTCAATTGATATAATATTATTTATTTGAAAAATAAAAGAATCCGGAAAATATAGAGTCCGCACATTCCCCCCCCCCAAAGCCATAAACAAAGGGGGAACACGGTCACTTGTGTCTCTTTTTCGAAGACCCGGTGCTTTGACTAAATTCACAGCTCTAACAGAAATGAAAGATTGTAATAGTGCAACAGTATGTTTTACCATATCACAGACTTCCTTCCAATGATTATCAATTAATAACCTTTCTCTCAAAAATATATTTTAATAAGGTGTGAAAATGTTAATCGACTATTGCAAGAAAAAAAATTTGTCCACTAAAACAAACAGCACACCATCTCAATGGTATGAACAAAGACAAAAGTCTTGAGCTTTAAGAAATATGTGGAAGCGGGATGAGGGGGTTTGTTCCACTCCTGCCCAGTAACAGAATGTACCGAAAGAAGTGCCAAAGATGAGGTATGCATCAATGTGTGAGATATGCCAGCAAGTGGGCTGACGGCTGCCTGGCCAGTTTCCTCTAGATGATCCCAGAGAAGTGGCTACCGATGGGCTACTGACAGCTGAGACTGATAATACTGTACACAGAGCTGCTATAATACGCCACAGGCCATCATAATGGTGTTTCTAGGTGAATCTCTGAGCCCCAGACCTGTCTCTGGGTAATTAAGTCTCATATATGTTAAAGTTCAAAGATAATACAAAGCATTGCTTGCTGGACTCTACTAAAATAGATGCAAGTTTAAGAGATTCTTGCCTTAGTGAACCCTGGGCATGAGCTACTCTGGAATATTTATAAGGGTTTAGAAAATTCATAGGAATTAGATAATTACTGGATTCGCTATTGAGAGAGGCTTCATCGTAATAGGTATTGTTTTGACCTTAACATGTACTATACAGTGTACTGTACATACAGTAGATATTTTAATGGTATGTACATTTAAAAATAATGGTGTGAGAGAGTTTTAAAGTTATTGAAAGATTGTAGGTTTAATTCCAAGGGAACAAATGGGAAAGATGTAATGCATGTAAAATGTACAACCCAGGGCATAGGCTATTGAATACATCATTCACTCGAAGCCTTTCTCATCTTCAAATAAAATATTACCCTTAATCTCCCACTTATAAAGCGCATTCTGAAAGGAAGTAAGAGCATCTGTTGTCCCTTATTTGAATTCAAGCATGCTGTACCTTCTACTGAGTGACTCTGCTCCAGCTGGTGTAGATCAGGAAGCAGGTGCATGCAGTTTATGCAGCAATATGTGAAGAAGTCTAGCATCACCACTTTGCCTAACAACTCCTTCTTGAATGACAGAGGGCCGTCTGTGTTCAGCCATTCCAGTCCTACAGGTTTAAAAGGAAATGGTTAAAAGTTATATATAAAGTTTGTTTAATCTGATCATCTTGATTTTGTATAATCACCACAGCCAAATAAGAACTAGATCACTCGCTGCAACTGCTCTTGATCGCAACATACTAAACGATCTATAATGTTATTTAAACACAGACAGTCATTTATCAATATGTCAAACGATTACGTCATGCCAATAGTCGATTCAGGATTGATCTCAAGTTTAAAGCCACTCCCAGGCTTCAGATGAACTACTCCTATCACCACTGAGTTCATTCACACTCTTACCTTCTTCAAAATCCGGGATAATCAAATCATCTTTCTCGTCTACTTTCTTCAAATACTGATGTACGAGATTTTCTTTCTCTTCTTCGGTCGTCGCGTCGTCCAAAGCGCAATCTAACTGGCTCTGAATGGAAAACAGAGCTGTCAGTTTACTGTAAGACGCCATGATTCCCACAACACACTGAGCGAATGTGCGTTGACATTCACGCTCAGCACATTCGCCAAACATCAGGAAGTCAACCACTTAAAAAATGAGGCAAGAGTATTCCACATAGTATTATAAAATAAATATCATACATTTAATAGATTTTAATTATGTTTAATTTAAGGCCCTGTATTTATTCTCGAAATGTTTACGTAACTTAACATGCGGAAAGCGTCAAACCGAATTTAAAATAGCTGTACTTTCAACAGTGGCGGTAACTGTAAGCCAGAGAATCATCGGTTTGTTTTTAACAGGTACTACATATGAACATGTTTTGTTTAAATAAGGCAAAATGTATCGTTTCGACGACTTTTAGCTGTATTTGCGAGTTTCAACATGACACGGTTTGTATGCGTCAGTGGATTTTAATTCTAAAGAAATGAACGCGTTCTGTCGAAACAAACCCGAGAGTTTTATTAACGTTCACAAATGTCACAGAGCCGGTCTGAGAGTGACATATGGGACTATAAACCTCTTAAAAAGACCAAGAGAAAATCCAACATCTCTGACGAACGTGTGGCAAAAAGGGGAAAGCGGCGCAAATCATCAGCGCAAAAAATAAACACGGAGCACAACTGTGCGGATTTAGGCCAAAATAGAGATGGTTGTCTAACCAATGAAAGCTCACACCAACAGACTCCATCAGACCAAGAACAGGCCTCAAACTCCCAGGATGTGCAGCATGGGAGATCTAGAGATGCCCAGGAGAAACAGGCCGAGTCTGGGGGCTTCTGTCCTGTCTGTCAGATGCCATTTTCCATCCTAGTGGTGCAGTCCCAACAATGGCATGTTGCAGAATGCTTAGATACCCCAGGCGAGGACTCGAGAGGTAATGCTTTTCGTTTATGTTTAATCGAAGTAATTGTGAGATACCCATAACCTTTAACAAAGAACTGTTGTTTTATTCTTCATCAATCATCACTCTAAATGCATGACAACTAATATTTCTTCTTGTTACAGAATGTCCAGATGGTCTACACTGCACGTCCACCATCCCCAGTCACTACAAGAGGTACAGCCACTCTCTCCTCGCTCACAGTCGAGCACGGAATGACAGTGTCAGTACAGTGCCGACTCAAACCTGCACAGTTAAAGCTATCTCAGACTTTAAGTCTGTTGGCAATGATGCTCCTTTGTCTAGTACGGAGAGCTCTGTGGACAGCGCTGTGAACGTATCCATCTTTTCCAGCCAAAGTTCATCTCTTGGTGAAAGCCTGACGCAAACTCCAACCAAGACCAATGCCTTGCTTCTCTTGCGCTCCCCTAACACTGACGATATTAAGAAAAAGAAAGGCTGGTCTTCTTCCACCAAGAGATCTCAATCCCAGAGTTCATCACAGGAGGTCAGAAGCTCCACTCCAGTTAAACCAGAGACTGAAGTTAAAGAGGAGTTCTCTGCATTTAATGATGATGATTATATCTCCTACTCTCCACTGTCTGAACTTCCAGGTGTTAATGAGGGGCACGCAACACAAAAAACAAAGAAAGAGCTTTTGTTTCATGGTGATACTGTACATGGTGATGAACGTGAGGTTGATGGAGAAGATGGTGATGAGGATTCTCTCAAATTGTTCAGTGATGATGATGAGCTGTTCATAAACATGCTGGACCACTTTGAGACTAACAGCCAGGAACTTGGCCCACATGACTCATTAAACTCCTGTTTGAAATCTCAGTCTTCATTAACACCAGATGACCTAATCGCTTCCAGTTTCACAGTTGTTTCTGATGGAAAATCTCAACATGGACCTCTTTCTCAGTCTGTAGAGAAACAGTTAACAGCAAACAGTAAACCTACAGACACCCAACTTCAGTCACCCCAAAGCTTGGTATTAGAGTGCCTTCGAGAACGCATTTCTAGTCCTGCCCACATCAACAGTTTGGGATCAGAAGCTACCTCTGCTAATATTAGCCAAGATTTGTTTTCCAGTCAGACACCACTATCTAATACCCAGAAGATGCTTTCCATGGCTCCAAGGAGAACCCAGACTAGAGGAGGTCCCTCTGGATTAAAGCAAACGGACATTGGGGTGTTTTTCGGCCTGAAGCCTTTGACTCGAAGCAAGGCTGTTGAGGAAGTGGATGGTAAGGAAGCTGACCAGCAAGGATCTAGAAAAGCGAGGATTGTAGAAGCTAATGGCCAAGATGCAAAGCGAGCGGGTGGGCGCCATAGGAAGAACGAAGTTTCCAACGTCTCTCCTGCTGCAGAAGATGGCACAGCTCAACCCACGCAAACAGAAGGAGGAAGAGGAGGGAGGGCAGCGGGGTGGAAAAGATGGAACCGGGAAAAAGCGACAGATGGAGATCCTGAGGTGCACAAGCGCTGTCCGTTCTACAAGAAAATACCTGGTTTGTGAATCGCTTTAATCTGAAGTTTCATGCTTTTGTTTTGACCTACTTGTTGTTATTTTACGTAAGCAACTACATTTTAAATATAAACTACAGCAGATTGTGTTCATTTGATCAGTTTACGCAAGTAAAATATATGAGAATAACTTTTTTAATATAATTTTGTTTGGGGGACAGTGTAGTGGTCCAAAGTCGTTTGGTGACTGTTATATTATATACTGTCTTTTCAGGAACTGGTTTTGTTGTGGATGCCTTTCAGTATGGGCTTGTTGAAGGTGTCACAGCCTACTTTCTCACCCACTTCCACTCAGACCACTACATTGGCTTGAAGAAAAACTCAGTTTTTCCTATCTACTGCAACAAAGTATGCCTGTCTGTCTTATATATCATAACACATAACACAGAATAGCTCTATATGAAGAGTTTGGTTCCAAAATTCTTTTTTGTTTTTAATTGTACATTCCAATTAATATCAATTAAACTGCAGTTGGTTTGTTTTGATTATAACTGATAATAAGTAAAACAATACAGCTAACTTACAAAAAAAACATGATTATCTAATTTTGGAACTAAACTCTTCATATATTGTGTGGAGTCGCTCTTTATTGCTCTCTGCCCTCAAATGAAGAAGACAAATCATGAAAATAAGGTTTTTCATTTGCAGTTGTAGATTGTTTTTCACAGTTCTGGTTTAAATCATGGCAGATAACGGGTAACCTGGTGAAGAGCAAGCTGAAGGTAGATGAGCAGTATGTTCATGTTCTTCCAATGAACACACAATGTACGGTTCAAGGGGTGAAGGTCACTTTCTTGGATGCTAACCAGTGAGTATATTGGGCGTCTGTTTTCTCTTGTTTGTAATTGCTTTACTTTATATCTACACAGTTTTTTATAATTTTTTGCATCTCTAATATAATCAAGGTTTTAATTACTCTGGCTGTTTTGCCCCCCAGCTGTCCCGGGGCAGCCATTTTGCTGTTTGTGCTGCCAGATGGCCAGACGGTTCTCCACACAGGTGACTTCCGGGCTGAACCCTCCATGGAGCGCTACCCAGAGCTGCAGGGACTCAGGATCCAAAGTCTTTATCTAGACACAACGTGAGTATTCTGCTTATTCTGTACTAAAAGGACTTTTTCTTCTTAAACTGAAGTGCTTTGCCCTTGAAATATACAATACTAAGGACTCTTATGTTCTCCGTCATCTTTTTCTATTGAGCAATTCATATCATTGTTAAGATTTTAATGAAAAATGTTTTAGGAATTTAAAAAAGAGTGCCAGACTTGCACTAGGGATCACAGACGTATGAACCCTTTTGTATACAGTAGAATTGTAATATTTTTAAGACACTTTTCATCCATAGGTATTGCAGTCCAGAGTACACCTTTCCCACTCAACAGGAAGTCATCACTTTTGCTGTAAACACGGCCTTCGAATGGGTCACGCTAAACCCTCGTACGCTTATAGTATGTGGCACCTATGCAGTAGGGAAAGAGAAGGTCTTTCTGGGTGAGTAATGCTGCTTTGTTTGTGCTGCTATCCACACTTGAAAAGAAAGTTTTTACTTTTCTAAAGAACACGACTCATGAATGAGGCTTTTACATGACCTTTGATGTCCCAACATGGAAATAGATTTTCTGTTCCACACTGTCTGAATCACAAATGGACCTTCGCCGGCAGCCTTTTTCTATCCTACACCTATTCAATTGTAAAGCTGCGTCCCATTTTATGTCTGTTGTCTCATAAGTGAGAAGAGATAAAAATAATACAGACATTGTTAGATATTGATGCAGCCCTTATTAAATGGATAAGGCGAAAAAATGTATGGAAATAGCGTAACGTACCAAAACCACGACCATGTAAAACCAAATAAAATTAAATTGTTTGTCACTGAAATCAAACATAAACATGATTACTGAAAAGTTTTATGTTCTCAGTTTGTTGTGTTTATTAAAGTTAAGGTTTAATAGAAATTTACGTGCTCGTTGTTACAATATGTTAAGCTGTTTCCTTATAACGGATTTCTATAAGGGAGAAACGCTTAACACAAGATTTATCACTTTATCCGTTTAATAAAAGTCTAATTTTTTTAACAGCAGCCAGTATTTATTATGAGGCTTTACATAAATTTTAGCTCACCTGGCTATTCTTTAGATACATTAATCCTAGTTAAGTGTATCAAAAAAGTTATCTGGCTCAGCGCCGCTATACCGCAGATTCAGGTTTACAAACCACTTTTATCTCAGTTTCTCAGTCGATACTTGCATGTTCCCCCTTCATGAACATAAACTTTTGCTGCACAATATGAACACCTTGTGGTTTCATGGTTTGATCGATTTGAACATCAACGCCAAATGCAGGCATTTTGTGTTTGTGATAAGTGAATTCCTATGGCACTTGCTGCCCTCCATCTGCACTTCACGCAGTGGCCCGACATCATGTGCAAACAACAAATTGCGAATCTCTAAATGTAGAAAATACGTTTACTTCTGCCCCATCTTACCTTCATGCATCACACTGAATCTGAAGGAATTTGTTTTAGATTAAGAAGACTGCACATATATCCATAAGTTTGACACAAAAATCACTATGATGTGCAAATAATGCACAATTTGCTTACATGCACATCCCTCAGTCATGGCTGTTTGTGCATCCCTAATAAACGTTTCTATACCTGTCTCTTCTGTTCCTCTAGCTGTGTCGGAGGTGTTGGGCTCTAAGGTGTGTTTGTCCAGGGACAAGTATAACACCATGTGCTGTCTGGAGTCTGAGCAGATTGGTCAGCGCATTACGACAGACTGGCAGGCGGCTCAAGTGCACGTGCTTCCTATGATGCAGCTTAATTTCAAAGTGAGTTGAGTTTCACTAAATAAAAACGTTGTCAATCCAAAATTAAGAAAAGCGTTTATTTTACCTTTCACAATGTTTGTGCTGCTGTGCAGTTCATAAGCGTATAAAAATACCTGGTTATGCTAAACACAATCAACGAGGGTGTTTACTTCGGTTTAGATTTTAATATTCATGCAGCGTTTTCCGTTATCTTTAATTTTCCTTGACAGCGCATTTATGCTAATTTGGGAGGAAAAATTTAAACTCTAATTACCTAGACTGAGTGCCAGCGCAGTAGTTCTGGCAGCGGCTGTGCTGATTGAGTCCGACTGAAAATAAATTTTAATGAGACAGATGCAGATCATAAAGATGAGGTACACAACTGAGCCCTCAACCATTAAAAGCAACTTTTCTCACTTGTGCCAATGTTGATGTTGATTTATGTCAATGTGGGAACTGTTCCCAATGAGCAATGTGTTTAAATGCCCATGACAAGGGGGAACAAAAAATCGCAAGGTTAATTGTAAATTGCGCAGTTTTTTTGTCCTACGACATTGTGAGAAGTCATTATGTATATTGTCAAGAAGTCTTGATTGTGGCGACTACATTGTGGCATGTACAATGATAGTGCCACTTAAAATAAAGGTCTAGACCTTTATTTTATTTATCAGATTAATTGCATTATGCCAATAAAGGTAGGTTGCAGACTTTATTACTGAAAATGGATGTGGAGGAGTCAACCGAATCTGACTCAACAATTTTACAACAAAGTAAACCTTTGCCATTTTCCCACATCAACACAAATGTATTATAAGAATACTTCCACTAGGGGTGGGAATCGTTTGGTCCCTCACGATTGATTCAGAATCGATTCTTAGGGTGACGATTCTGAATCGAATCGATTCTTGACTTACTAATTAGAATACAGAAAACGTCATTACGTGATGAATTGAACGAGCTGTTTCTCCCTGCCGCTCACTGCTCAGAGTTTATGCAGAGAAAGACCATCCTGAAATGGATTTAGTTATATTGAAATTAAGTACAACTGGGCTGAATGTTTTTTTCTTTCTCTACTGCTCGTATATGCTCCACTGTATCTCTGTGAGGTCTGCGTTTTTGAACTGGACCGGGTGCTGCACCTCTCTCTCGGTTGATTTCCGCCATTTTTGTTCCGATGACATCACGTTATTATATTTACTTAAAAAAAGAAAAAAGAAAAGAAAAAAGACTTTTTTTAATTTGTGAATCGATTTGAATCGCTAGAAGACTGAATCGCGATTCATATTTGAAAAAAAAAAATTCTCCCACCCTTAACTTCCATTGTTGCTATTTAGTCATAAAATGAGCATTGAGAGGTATTAACATAAATATTTTCATGACATGGATATTCATTTTGGGGGTTTTATCATATAATTGATCAGATTTTTGTTTTCACTTCCCATTGTTCACCTTACAGAATTTGCGGACACACTTAAAGAAGTTCTCAAGGAAGTATGACCAGCTCGTGGCCTTTAAGCCCACAGGATGGACCTTCAAGCAGACTGTGAGAGTGGAAGACATACAGCCTCAGTCCCAGGGCAACATCAGTATTTATGGTATGTCTCGGCTTCACAACAAACCTTCCATACACAGACTTAGTATTTTTTATTTTTTTATTTTTTTTATTCATTTAATGCAAGAGTTGAAAGTAAAGTATATGAAAAACTTTTTCATAAGCGCTCACATCTCACATGTAGGTCTTTGTTTACTTGCAATATTTTTAGAAAAGAAAATGTCTTTTTTTTTTCCTGCTGATGGATGTCTATTCGGCAGTGCAGGAGCTGAAAGTGGGGCATTTACACTTTAAAACCAAACTTAGATTGCTAGGATGAAAAACAATTACAATCAAGCCAAGCTGATGTTGTTGCCAAATTATGTTTTTTCGTAATATTGTATTTGCATTTTGATTTTGCAGGAGTACAAAAATACACCGTTTTGTCTGGTGACGTCAGCGGGCAAAATAAGGAGTATTTTTGTCATGCTCTTCAATGAAAATGGAAATAAGACATTAAAAGAAAATAAAAAACACATTACGGTTGTGCACCATTTACTTGCATGTATGACAGACAGTTTTATGGCAATTTAATAGGTTTCTTCTATTCTGCTTAAAGGTTAGGCCTGTACCGACAAGACAAAATGGACTAGACATGTTGTATTTTATTGATATCTGTCACACCGTCTCTTCCTTAATGAGATCTTAAAGCTTATTACTTTCCATTAAATTAAATAAGTGTAAAATAACGTAGTCTTGTCAATCCGTGGCACTGATTCGATTATGCTGAATAGCTTCACTCATACGCTTCTGTGTGTGGAATATAATTGCATTATATCGATTTTTCTTCCCTTCCTGCAGTTGTTAGAAATGCTGAATGTCGTTTAAGTCAAAGCACAGCACTGTCTTTATTATCAGAATCAGCAAATGTGATTTGACCCTGAGAAAACTCAAGATTTGGGTTTTGCAAGGCCATGGCTTCAATTTCCCAATATCAGCGGAGTGCAGAGGAGTCAGGACCTGCCTCAGGCAACAGTGCATCTCATTTTACAGACTCCACTGCAATCTGAGACATCCAACATGGGAAAATGTATGCTTGTTACTTTAGGTCTTTACACAGACACAGTTGGCTTCAGATAATATAGTTGTAGCATTGGATTAAAGTTTTTTGCGGAAGGAAATAATGTTTTGATGATTGTTTTCAAGGGCCATGGAATCAGGACTTTAACTGATGTATGGCCTTATAGATTTGTATATGCACATCTGTTCAGTACTCAGATAGTTGGTCCAACATGCTGAATGTAATTGGGAACTATGCTGATAAATGGAGGTTAAGCATCTGGTTATTATAGTAACGAGCAATTTGATTGTCAATATCAGAGATACTGTGAAATATGGTCATGTAAAACCACTTTGTACCTATTTTAGTTTTAGTTTCAAGTATCTCCTCATAAATATGGCTGTTTCACTTTCAAGTGTATTGGAAAACAGTATGACTGTCTTCAAGGGCTTTACAGGACTGCCACACAGAGGAAAAGTGCTTAGATAATAGTATTAGAATTTATAAGAATTTTCTAAGGTTTTCCAGGACCCAAGGTTTTCTAGGACTATCGGTTTTCCAGGGCTTTCCAGGACTTTCGTTTTTCAAGGGTTTTCCAGGACTTTCAATGGGTTTCGAGGGCTTTCCTAGCTTGACTACTTCAAACTTCGTACATCCGCTAAATTTCTTTTCGCTTCTGTACTCGGTCTGATATAGCAAACAATCTCCCAGATTATCTCCGGCTTCTTACCAGCCGTCCAACCAGCGAACAGAGAGCTGGCTGAGAGCCATAACGCTAAGCACCGAATTTAAGATTGTATTTAAACGACAGCGTGAGAAATGGAGATGATGTTCAACTGTATCAACTTTTACCGATCGTCAGCGAGAAACTAAGGAGGCCAAAGTCCGGCAAGGCAATAATTAGGATTTAACCCACCTCGTTGGCACTGCTCCGTGATGGCAAGTTCATTGCCTTCCTCTGCTTTTTTATGGTCCTTGGAGTTTTAGAGGGTGTATCTCGGCCTCTTTTATCTGTCAAGCTCGAACTGGCACCCTTTGACAGTTCAGTGTCTCCTTTTATTTCCAGTCCTTGAATATTGCCATATCATACTGCAATATTGCAATTAACTTGCAGCATTTCCGAAAGACTATAAATGAGTGTTTTAAAGAACTTATCCTAACTTTGACAATTGGCTGCAAATATTTTCTTGATTGTCTTTACTGTCAAATAGTAGTTAGATGCACTGATTGTACCATGGATGAATAAATTTACTTCACATAATCTGAAAAGGTCGTTTGCAGCCATCTTCACATTTTGCTCGATGGTTTTGCAGCGCCATAACAAAACGCCATAACCAAATGTTATGTGATTGGCTTACGGGTACACCAAAGATTTTAAACTTCAGACAAGCACCCCCAAAAGAGACTTTCGGTTTGCAAGGGTTTTCCAGGACTTTCGGTTGTAATGGTTTTACATGACTATCGGTTTTAATGGTTTTCCAGGACTTTCGGTTTTAATGGTTTTCCATGACTATCGGTTTTAATTGTTTTCAAGGACTTTCGGTTTTAATGGTTTTCCATGACTATCGGTTTTAATGGTTTTCAATGACTTTCGGTTTTAATGGTTTTCCATGACTATCGGTTTTAATGGTTTTCAAGGACTTTCGGTTTTAATGGTTTTCCATGACTATCGGTTTTAATGGTTTTCAAGGACTTTCGGTTTTCCAGGGCTTTTAGATTTTAAAAGTTTTCCAGAACCCATGGTTTCAAGGGTTTTTCAGGACCCACAGTTTTCCATTGCTTGAAAAGGAGAAAGGTGCTTAAATTTGTGAAGGCAATATAAATGGATTTTGTAAATTATTTTGATTAAAATTGTTCTGCATACTGCCAGCGAACACTCTTGTGTTAGTTTATATCCAAAATGCATCCAAATTCATTATGAAGTTGAGAAGAAAGGTATTGAATTGTTGGGCAGGTAAAGATTGACTGCTGTACTTTTGGTATGTGATTTTCTATGGCAGTGAGTAAGTTAATTTTACATTTTCTAATTTTATTAGATGTGGTACTTGCTCTGAAAAGTTTGAGAACCACTAATCCTACATATCCTACAAACAAACTATGTATCTTTTCAAAAATAATAATGGCTAAATATTTTTCTCATCTTCTCAAAGGTTTTAAGAGATGCATTTCTACTCTACACTCATCTGTTTCAGGTATTCCCTACAGCGAGCACAGCAGTTATCTGGAGTTGAAGCGTTTTGTGCAGTGGCTGCGACCTAAAAAGATCATCCCTACAGTAAACGTGGGCAGCTGGAAGAGCAGGAAAGCAATGGAGAGCTACTTTCATGAGTGGCAGACAGAACCAAGAATACTCTGAGATAACCAGGCTGGAATAATACATGAAGAAAACTGACCTTCACAATTAAAGCTTTGACCAGACAGTCAAACAGTGGCTTCATGGATTTATTTGAGCTGTAGACCATGTCTGAAAAGATGGTTAGAAGAATATGGGAGTTGCAGTCCTTTAAGTGCTGATTGTACTACGGTTTAGGATGTTGCCATTCCCTCTAATGACTTCTCTTTCTGTTTTCTACCTTGTCAGTGAATAATGCAGAAATGGACCACATATGTCCTCTCGTTTTAGGAGGCACGGTTTTAACACTGCTTTGTGACTTTTTATGTATTTATTTGTATTAAATTTGATCTGGTTTACAAACTTGTTTCAATGGTTATTTAAAACAAAAATAGTAATCCTAGCTGTTCTAACATGTCTTTAGACCAGTTGTTCTCAAACTGGGGGCCCCAAGATGCAGGATGCAGGAGGGCCAGAGATTTTGTGTTATTTTATGAATTATTGAAATTAATTGTATATTTCATGCAATCAAACATCAAAAAAATAAAACCACCAACCAAAATAAAAGATGTTCCAGCATTTTATCTGTAGTTCAAGATCTGTAGGATGCACCTGTAAGTTTATACAAAACAACCCAAAATACCTCCCCAGCCTCCAAAAGCCCATGTAATTGCAAAAATAATTGGTGACAAAAACAATTTGTTGTGGCTCAAGAAGCTCGAGATGAATAAGAACAAGATCAAATCGCCACCTGGTGGTTGAACTGTAGAAAATGTTGCAGTGGGTCAATACATAGAACTGACATCTGAACTGCCACAATCTCTGTGTATATATAAATTATGTAATAATTTGCTTGTAATTTCAAACATGTTTGACGTTTTCTTCTGTAGAACAAAAAAATTGATGTTTTAAAGAATGTGGGTAACCGAACACCGGCGGTCCATATAATAGTAGTGAAGGGGTACCGCTGTTGTTCGGTTAACAACATTCTTCAACATATCTTCTTTGGTGATCTGCAGAAAAATGAAAGTCATACAGGTTTAAAATTACAAGAGAATAAGTAAATGATGACAGATTTAAAATTTCTGGGTGAACTATCCCTTTAAGATGTCCGTTGTCTGTCAAAATTTGAATACCCATCTTCCCATACCAGGACATCACAAGGTACCTCCCTAACAACTTATCAAATATAAGTGTCATCTTTACCAGTCATACAGGTAAACATGAACATTTTTACAAAAACAACTGATGACAAAATAGAGAGAGGTAGCAAAAATGCGATTAGGTCATTTCTGTCTTCAGTATGTATGATCATAGTGGAAAGGAGTCTGGGTGGCGTAGGACGGTCAGTTTAACCTAGGACGAGGCAGAAAAGAATAGGTTAAACAAGTGTCACAGTGCACATCTTTGACTGCAAAGCATTTTTATTTATGAATACCTCATGTTTGTTAAGCTTTCTTAAAAACAACTGTATGTCTTCCACTGTGTATGTTAGCAGGTCATTGACAGCTAGGATCTGATCCCCCTTATGGAATAGACATGTGGTCTCAATCTGTCTACATTCAGACACACTGGAGAGAAATAGGAGGAGAGGAGAAAAGGTAAGAAACAAAAACAAACATGGAACCCAAGTCATGTTGATGGATCTGTGTGACTTGTACCGTGGTCTTCCTGCTTCGTCTGTGAAGATAACGCCTTTCAGATCTTTAAGACTCAAGCAGATCTCCTTCTCAACAGGGGTGTGCTTCTCGCTGGAGAATAAATCATTGAATTATTATTTTAAAAGTAAAGTTAATTGACAGATAAACAGATGACACTGTTTTAATAAGGGCAAGGAAATAATTTGAGGCATTTGGACAATTCCAACATTATGGACGTGACATTTTGTGTTATGGATGTGTCATAAAAATGCTCAGAGATTGAATTTGTTACAAATATATTGAACAATCTGTTTAGATTTTACTATACACTTGTTGATAGAGTCTTAACATAAACATTTCAGTCTATGAACAAATTTTCTAATTAAAAAAAGGGAAATAAACATGCGTTATGGATGTGACAAAAGAAGGAGTTGTTTTTTGGGATGACGACAAACTTTGTAGGATTTCGGTTAAATAAAATGCACAATACTAAAGCAATAATACCCAACTAATGATGAAGGGATGCCTCTTTATAGAACATCAAATAGTTTTTTATTTTCATGTGTCCATTAATGAGGAATATGTGGCGTTATGGATGTGACAATCCTGAAAATTACCTGACTATGAAAAAACATGCACTAAAAATAAAACAAATGCTTTACAAATTTGAAGAGAGATCTCACATGGGTATTTATACCACCAAATGTTAATATCTGCGCTGTTACGAAAGTAAAAATTTATTTTTTCATGGTAAGGTTGACATTTTCACGGAATTGGCTATTTGTTTTCTTTTGAAGTCCCTCAATGTAACTTCATACTGATAAGGTAGAAATGTATCTTGGTAGAGAGAGTTTTTAAATTTGTTCATTCTGAGGCTTAAACCCCCCCTGGTTGCACTTTATTTTACAGTACGTGTATCTATAGTGTACTTATACTGTACTTACCTGAGAAAGTACTGGGTAGAATAAGGTAACTACATGGTATAAGCTTATGGGTAGGGTCAAGGGTAAGTACCTAATTATTATCCAATTATTATATTTACTGTAATAACAACACTGTATGTACAAGGGAAACAGGACCGTAAAAATAAAGTGCGACCTCCTTTATCGTATTCAGCAGAACAGCTGACATGTTACTTTAATATGAACAATGATACAATTACTCAATGACTGAGCTCACATGTGACAAATCTGAAATTTGCATCTGTCTCTTTTTTAATGCATATAGTAATTTACATATAGATCATTACAATATGACACATAACATCATGCAATGTTCATAAGAAGTCATTTTTACCTTAGTGGCTGTGTCCTTAGGTCATCAAAAGCTTTTGTCACGCAATCCAAAAGACTTTCTTCATTAGGAGCAGCACTTTCACTTTAGAGGAAAACAAATCACTGAATCATAGCTATACAGGTTTTAATGACATAAGGGTAAATAAACAATGAAAAAAAATGTCCTTTTACGTTAAACTATAAAACATATTCAGTTGTGTGTAGTGTTTGTAAATTCCTCATACCTTGATGACAATTCAGGACTGCATTCCCCTACTGAATCATCCAGTTTCATCTAAATCCATTAAACAGTTTGTGTTTTATAATGATTCATTTGAAATGTTTGTGTATGTGTTTTTAAGTGTGACTACGCAAACCTCTAATGCAGATGGGCTGGATGGCTGGTGACATTCATTGTATTTCATTTCAACATCTGCAGGTGCAGACCCCCTCTTTGGAGGCAGTGGGGGTACACGGTTACCTCCATTCTACAGTTATTGAGACACACCATGAAACTCACAAAGAATTTAGGGTAGTTATGGGAACTTATTCGGACTTGTGATTATAATGAAGTCTTTAGCTAGCACAAATTATCAATGCGTACCTGTTCAATGTCATGTGAGTTGTAGTGAGAAGATTTAGGGTCATTCATGTTCAGTGGAGCGGGATGTATGAAATATCTGGGTTGCTGTGAAGAATGATGTATGAGAGTCTTTATGGTATTTATATGAAAAATGTACGTTTTTATACGAGAGGACGAAATAATCCACATTTGTTGGATCATGAAGATTTTTCTAGACACGCTACCTCTCCGGAATTGTTTTGTGGTTCATGTCCCAAATTGCTATTTTTATTCGCCGAAAAGAAACATTTCTAGATATCCTAAATGGTATATTTCTGAATAATAAATAATTGACAGATTACTGAAAGTGAAATGTTTTACCTTCTGCAACTGGAGTAAGGCAGTGTACCATCCATCTGCCACAGCACTGATGGCATCAAAATAAAATGATATAGTAAAATCAAATATGACACTAAAAAGTTAACACAACCATCAATGCAAAAATTGGTCACTTTAGAACACAATCTTATAGAGTCTTATAATTTCTGTTCTTTCAGTCTACTTTGCAGTTGTTTTAAAAATGTGCAGTCATAGTAAACCTGTTTTCTCCTATGAGGAAATACTCTCTGTGGATCTTCTCTTTAGGATTTTCTGTGTTCATCAACAGCACACAGCATGAAGAGCACTTGAAGGTTTTACAGATCCATTCATGGGCAGGATGCGTCGTAGGGCAAGCATTCAGAAGCTTTGTGATGCTAGATAAAAATTATATATAATATATTTGAAGAGCTAGTTTCCAAAATTCCAAACTCAGTTTTATCATTTTTTCAAAAATCATGATTTCATTGTGTTTTATGATGTTTATTATAGTTTATGTTATATGATAGCTTAAATCAGGACAAACCATTTGCTGTTTGATTGATATTAATTGGAATGCACGGTAAAAACATGATTATTGAAAAACAGAGTTACCTCATTTTGGAAACAGACTCCTCATTTATGTACACATAAAAAATGCTTTGAAATCTAAAAAGTGTAAATTTTCCTTACGTGGAAACATCTATGGATTTTATAAGTGAGTCCTTCTCATCACTTCGGTAATAATTTAACATGTGAGTGCTGTCACCTGTCTTGGTTAGCACAAAAAAGCGACGCTTCCATGATTTCTGCAATGGATATATAAAACGGTTTAGAGACCCATGACCTCATTAAATCTGGTGCACATTTGTGTCAGGGGAATATAATACCATGTTTCTTAATAAGCCAGTAGGAGGAGACTTGAACAGGTAGCCAGAGTACAGTTCTTCTTCTGCTTCATGGTAAAATGTAGCATTTGAATCTTTTTAAGAAAAGTAACCAACCAGAAGTTAACACTGGTTACAAGTTTCCTCAATTTCACTTGTGAACATTCTTCTTTTATGAAACAGATTATTTTGGTTTCAGTTCTATAATGTTGACGTAGATTCCAAACATACCTGGATATCTGCTGGACATCTTTGTATTATGATACTAAACTGGATAAATAAAATGCAATTAGTTACATTGTGTTGATAGATGTATTGATAGATGTTGGCAGACTGGATTCCATAACACACATCATACAAAGGGAAAATGACTGATGTATGAGAATATGCAAAACAAATAGCAGCAATGGAGGTATTTTACATAAATATATCTCTTTTCAAAGTTACAAAATGTGAGAAATGTGAGAGCCTTATTTTACAGCTCTACACGAAGCAGCAAAGTGATCCTGAATCACAACAATGATAACAACAGCAAATGTACAAAATCTTTTCTTCTGCATTTAGATAATAATAACTGTTTTTCTATTTGTCTAACATGAGTTATTCTAAACTGAAAGCTGTTTTGCACTTTGGCAGTAGTAAACTATAGACATTTTTTGCATTGAAATATCACTAGTGATACATTTATGAAATCTACACTATAGTTATAATGCTACACATTATAAATGCATTACCTTCAGTTAAAATGTGTCCTCCGTAAAGATATTCTGCATTCCAAATGTGCTTGTCAAGATGTTAGTTAGACAGAAGATTTTTGAGAGCTCTGAGGGAGGTGGAGTTTCTGGTAAAAGATTCCTCCCTTTGTGGGAAACATATCTTTCTTTTTTTTTAGGTTTACCGAACGTTTGGTTGTGGGAAATTATGTTTTTGCCATTGAAACATTGTACATGTGATAACCATGGTTCCTCTGAAACAGGTGTGCGGGTATTATACGTGTAAATTGCTATTTCTGTGGCTTATTTAATGTGGTTTAAAATGTTTTTTTCCATTATCTCTGATTACATTTGATTACATTAGATTTAATATAAACGCTATCACATATATTTAGGCTTCTGTGTTATTTAGCTCTACACTCACCTAAAGGATTATTAGGAACACCATACTTATACTGTGTTTGACCCCCTTTCGCCTTCAGAACTGCCTTAATTCTACGTGGCATTGATTCAACAAGGTGCTGAAAGCATTCTTTAGAAATGTTGGCCCATATTGATAGGATAGCATCTTGCAGTTGATGGAGATGTGGGATGCACGAAGCTCCCGTTCCACCACATCTCAAAGATTCTCTATTGGGTTGAGATCTGGTGACTGCGGGGGCCATTTTAGTACAGTGAACTCATTGTCGTGTTCAAGAAACCAATTTGAAATGATTCGAGCTTTGTGACATGGTGCATTATCCTGCTGGAAGTAGCCATCAGAGGATGGGTACATGGTGGTCATAAAGGGATGGACATGGTCAGAAACAATGCTCATGTAGGCCGTGGCATTTTAAACGATGCCCAATTGGCACTAAGGGGCCTAAAGTGTGCCAAGAAAACATTTCCCACACCCTTACACAACCAATATAATTGCATTAATGAGAAATTGAACAGGTGTTCCTAATAATCCTTTAGGTGAGTGTATATTTATTTTTCTCATAAATGTAGGTTTGTAGATTCATTAATAAAATCGTATGATGATAGGTGGCCAAATCTTATGTCTAAAAGCTTATTAGTTAGTTATTATCATCCCCTCTGCTTTTAGGGATAAATTATGTTTTTTCACTTGGTGTGTCTCAGTGTGGCAATAGTTGCATTCAGAACATTGTGGTCCTTTAAAATCTCTTGAAACATTTTATTCCAGTTTGAGAAAGATGATTTACGTTTAACCCCATTCCTCACACAACAGGATAAACATCTACATTGACATCTTACATCAGTGGTTCTCAAACTTTTTCATGTAAGGCCGCCTTTGTAGAGTGTATTGCTTTGCGGCCCCCAAATAATGACGTATAATGTTGAACCTAACAAAACCAAAAACATGGTCATCTATACAATGCTGGAACATCAATTATTTTGGTTGGTGGTCTTGTTTTTCTGATGTTTGATTGGATAAAATATATGATAAACTTCTATATTGCATAAAATTCCATGAAATCTGTGCCTCCCTGGATCCATCCTGGGGCCCCCAGATTGAGAATCACTATTTTACATGGATGCTTAAGGGTTGGACCAAGAAACATCTTTCACTCCCGCTGTTTTAACAGTCCGGTTTCAGTCTAATACAGGAACACCCAAATATCATCCAGTGCAGTTTCAGAAATCCCCACTAGCGAGATCTATTCATTATAGACGCAGAACATTAAATTAATAGCGCTGAAAGTGCCTGTCATACAAAAACAGAACAATTATCAGTTTCTAGATGATGTCACTCCTCTGGTATCAGGATACTATAATAAATCGTGCCAAGTCTCTGCCATCAGCGGAGTCTCTGGGCCATCAGTGAAAACAGGTCAAACTTGTCTTGACTAATCATGTATAGTACGTAACAACAAAGTTGTGTTGGGTAAGCTGCCTAAAGGGGATACTATTTCTCTGTTGTCTAAATTTCACGTCTGGTTTTCACAGAGCATTAGACTCCCATTGACACCTCTTGTACTTGTATAGAGAACACGACAAAACTTGACAAACAGAAATATGCACTTCAAACTGCAAGTGCTAGTTTTTGTTTGTGTTGTTGCTGGCTCTTTCTGGACTTTTTTGTACTGCTTATTTAAACGTGTTTAGTCACAAGATACAGTACATGTCATGGTTTATAATGTAACACAACATAAAATATTTAATAAAATAAACATGGACATGTTTTTACCTTTTCAAAGATCAGAATAAAATGTGTGTGAAACAGAGAGCAGTTGTGGTGGGTGATATAAAAATTCACGTGAACTATCAGTTAAACTTAATCTTGGAGCAGGATGTGATATCTTTAATGGAAAATGGAGATGTCTTTACACACCAGCAGCTATCGGTCTGAACGGTTTAAAATAAGAAACAAAAACATCTCCGGGAAGAGTTATTTTAACATGATTTTTTGAAATTGCAGTTTTTAATTAAGATTACAAATTTAAGAAATAAATTGTTTTTTTTAACTTAAATGCAAAGAGACACATTTTCCCTTAATACATACAGGCAGTAATGAAAGAAAATATATTTCATATAAATGCTTTTATATATTTAGATTTTTAACCTAAGGCAAGTTTCTTTGATGTGACGCAAATGAATCTGGACAAACTAGTTTTCCTCTACGAGGAAAGTATCTATAAAAAAATGTTTACAGGTTCACATTCTTTCGGAAAGTGTTCTTCAGAACAGACAGCCTACTATACTGTCTCCGATTCAACACTGAACATTCTATAAAAAGATTTTACCCTTGAACCAAGTACACAAATATTGACTGTTATAAAAACTTTATTAGCAGTTTACAATATAACAATGTGCAAATAACAATATGAACAATTATAATACCAGCAAAATGCCACAGTATATGATTTTTGGGCAACAAAACAAAATACAGAATGAAACATGTGCATACAAACATTAAAGTGTCTCAGTGTATTAAAAAGAAAAGTGCAGCTTTAAAGAAGTCAAACGTTTTCACAGTTGATTTTCCTACATATGTCAGTGTAATACTTGTTTATTTTATTATTTTGTGCCTCATGGTCACATAGACATACAGTTTACCCATCACCAGTCTCCTATAATTTTATCTTCATACTTTATATACAGTTTATGGTCACTATAATTTACTATCATTTAAAGTCACAATGCAACAGAAGTTTCGATTGACCTCTTTTCCACATCATGATGTGTATCCGAGTGAAACGGCTTCTGAAATTTGATAAAGGTAGGGCGGAGGTTTATTTACCTCCTTCCCATTTTGATTGGTTTGTTGTGACAATGGTGTGATAAGATAAATCATTTATAATAATCACTGCAACACTGTGTAAAACACTTCAAATTTTCCTGTTAGATTGCATTGCGACTTTATATATTGTTATATCTTAATACATAAGATACAGAAGATTAGTCGGTGCTGTATGATGATCTGCTAATGTCCTAATTTCTGTTTTCTGTCAAAGTGACGATTTTACAAATCATTCCAAGAAGAAACTCTTCATTGTAGCGTGTCGTTTTGTTTCAGGTGGTTGAAAAGGATACAGCATGGAAAGGCTGGGATCCCAGATACCGTCGAATCGTCAGTTTAACCTGCAAATAATTTAAGTAACGTTATTTTGAACTCTGTATTGTGAAGAAATTTCTCCAATTCGTGATTCTAAAGTACCTCATCCTTGCTAAGCTTTTTAATGTATTCCTGTATCTCCTCCGCTGAGTCTATCAACAGGTCATTGAATGCCACGATCTGATCCCCCTTATGGAACATATGTGAGGTCTCATTCTTCTTACATTCAGACAGACTAGAGAGGAAGATGATGAGAGATGAAGAACAATGGTGAACATTATCTATCGTAAGAAGTTCTCATGTTTATATTTTCTCTGGAACACTATATATTATATAGTATTATATAGTATAGTATTACATAGCATTATATAGCATCTATAAAAGTTGTACCATAGTTTTCCTTGTTCCTGTGTGAATATCAAACTTCCACGCAGGTCATTAAGCTTAACATAGATCTCCTTCTCAACCGGTTCCTGTGTTTCGCTACAGAATAAACATACACATTTTCAGAATTCCAACAGAGACAAAACCACAAAAATATGCTAAAAATAGCTGGAAAACATGACGGGGTAATAGTAAAGTTTAAAATTAAATTATGCGGTTACTTTGACGCACAAATGTCGTAAACACTAAAATCAAGGATGTCGATTTAATAAGACTCTTCAATTGACAACCCGTATTGGTCGAGCTAACACTGTTTCTACACCGGACGTGGTGTGATGCGATTCGACAAAAGACAAAAGAACGCATTATAACCATTATCAGTTAAAATTTTGTCCACACTTGATGTGGTGCAACGCGACAATCCCATTAGAGCAAGCCGTATGTCGTGCCGGTCACATCCGGTGTAGGTCTATGATTACAGCCCATACTGAAATGGTTAAAATCACCTCTTGTTTATCTCAGTAGAAGCAAAATTGCCATTAAAGTCTGAAAGAGAGCCCTTCGAACACCTCAGCTCTGCACTGTTTCTAAGAAGGAAACAAAGATGTTGTCAGTCCTGCTTTAGGTGAATTCACTTTAAATTCATTGAATCAGTTTGTATTTTTACTTTCTCATTGAACTCTCCTTCTTCTGATTGTCTGCAGCGTTACACAAATCCTGGCTGGACTCAACAGCTTTTGTGACTGTAGGGGTACTAGAAAGACAAAGATCTTTTAAAACCGCATCAAGATAACTGTGTAGAGAACGAGGGACAACTTCCAATGAACAAAATCCTTTCAAAATTGTTTGCAAGTGGAGGTTTATCGTCTTCTCAGAAATGACATGTCTTAAGTTTCACGATGCTAAAGCAATGCTAAGTGTTTGTTCTAATCTTAACGACCCTGCAAGGCTAGACCTGTTCAACAAGACTTGCAGTGGTGGAGTTTCTTTGAATAGCAAAAACATATCATTTTACAAAAAGATGTTTTGCATTCTTTGAATAAAAAAAGAATTGTGTAGAGACATGAGGGGCATCAGGACATGAAAAACATTTGCTTCAATGTCAAGTGTACAAAAACGCAAAGGTGTATTATTAAACCAGTGCTGAACATCACATAAAACAAAAACACAGACGCATGCATCGATTTGCAAAAACAGCTTCATACAGCTGTAAGAGAATAATGCAAACCAAAAGTGAAAAAGATTTAAAAATTACTTTGTCTGAAAACATGCATCCTCTTCGAAGTCATTCTTCACACCTCTAGCCAACACCTCTTGGCTATTTAGGAACAAAAAGAATATAATATTATATAATATATATAATATAATATAATATAAAAAATATTAAAAATTTGACTAGAAATTCGCATTTTATTATTGCAGTTTATATACGACAAAAACTTTGTGTCTTACACTGACGCCATATTCATGTATATATCGCCGTCCTCTGTATTTTCTTCTGTGTCATCTTCATCGTCATCATCACTGCAAAAATCTTCCTAATATTAGAAAGGTTTGAGTTTTATTTGCGCAAGGATTAAATGCGTTATGAGGTTAAATTTAAAACTGTGTGAAATTGTTGTTTTAAAACCTTGCATGGTGCATAACTTGGAAAGTTGCTGGGAACAGCATAATGGCTCTCTGGCGTTGTCCGGAAAGCGAATGTGGGTGCAGACAGCCGAAAGGGGTTAAGGTCATTTGCCTTCTGGAAAGAAAGACCATATTATTAAATATATTAGTGAATGTGCATTCTCGGCCAAATACATTTGAAATATATTAATGGATATGCAGGGTTTGACCTACCATCCCTTCATCATAAGGTGGAGACTTAGGTATAGGCTCAGATATTGCTCTTAATCTGCTTCCCTGTGAGAAAAATAATATGAGCGTCACTTAATTTTAAACTAAAGATCTAATGTCGAACTTTCAGTGAATTGAATGATGTCAGAGATGTCAATGTTTGATTACCTTTTGAAGACCGTCATCTTTTACTTGCACTTTATTCCCTAAAGTCTTTATAACTTTCAATAACTCCTTCTCCCATTTATCCACCTCCTCACTAAAATCACAATAATACAGACAGGCTTGGATGTTGAGTTTTATGAAAATGTGTGACTGCAATGAGAGTTGTTTTTAAAAAATCATGGCAAACCTGTTTTCTCCAATGAGGAAATAATCTCTTGGACATTTTGGCATGAAGTCTACCACCCTCAGACGCAGCACGGAAGCGGACGGACACTTGAACGTTTTCTGGATATGGTCCCACATCTGATGATTCTCAGGGCGTGAAAAAATCAAATCGACTCTTTAAAAAAGAAAACATTCACATTATATTGTAGTGCTGCTTTTGTATTTATGTAAAGGTGTTATTGATGTTTATTACATACTTGGAAAGGTCTATTTTCCTCAAAGGCTTCTCCCTCTTCTCGTTGTTTCTGTAGTATGCCAGATGATAGGTGTCCTCGCCCATCTTGTAAAGTACAAAGAAACGGCGTTTCCATGCTTTGCCCTTGCAAAAAGAAAATAAATTTAATGTATATTAGATGTCAATCGTTTGGTTCCAGAATATGGAAATGCATCATTATTACACTTTCCATTATGTCTCTCATAAGGGTCTGCAGTTGCAATATAAGTGATTGACTGTACAGACAGTGGGTATTTCATTTTCTTGCTTAAATAGAATAGGAGACATACCTTTCCTTTAGTAATGCCAGTGAAAGCAGGGGACTTGTGCATGTATCCACTGTACAACTCTTCCACCTTTGATGGTTCATTATTATTGTAAAATTTTGCAGTCGGTGCTGCCGAAAAGTCAATAACACCAACATTAGACCTCAGAGTCATCAATTCAAATCTTTCTACATAACGCTCTCCGTTATTTTTCATAAATAGCTTTCAGACTTACTTGATCTTTGTTTGGTGAACATTTGGATGCTGTTGCTTAAGTCCTAAAATAGATGTGAAATGGTTGGTAAGATTGTAATCTATTACCACATTAGGCGTAAACATACTGTATGTTAACAACACTGATAAAGGCTTATGCAAGAATAATCAGTGCCAAAGTATTCAAGGTAGAAAAATGATTAAAAATGAAAATAATTATAAACGCAGACTTTAATGACGTTAATACAACATTAACATGCCAGCACAGTTCAAACATCAAAACATTTATAAAACACAACTTATGAAGCTGAATATTTGTGAATTTGGACCACAGACTTGAAGCCTGTGTGACAACTAGCCACAGTCTCTGCTTAATAATAATAAGCTGCGTGAATGCAATAACGTCGCATGCTAATGCCATCAAGTTATGCGTGTTCAGTCTTTAAGAGTCATCAAATCAGTAGTCATATACTTAACTACATTACCTTAGCAGATGTCACACAGTGTCTTCTGTTATCTTGCACTCGCAGTGTGCACGTTCCTATGGTAGTTTTAGGAGGAAGCTTGAGTGCTTATGTTTTCTTTCAGAAAGCTATTGACAGTAAGAGGAGGAGTTTTTACAAGCTCAGGTGAAGCTCCCTACCTTGTTTTTGATTGTGTTTTATAGAACAATAACAGTTTGTGGAAAACACCTAACCAATTTTGATAATGGATTCATTAATATCAATACTTGGGTATAGTTTGCCTATTCTTGAAAATGTTGTCATAGCCAAGCGTGCATGATCATTTAAATAAAATGGTTTAAAGTAAAACAAATTCCCATTGACTGCATTAGGTTACATTAATAAAGATATTCTAAGGGTTAGATTAAGAAGATGCACTTTTAAAATGATGTGTTCATTTTGACATAGTGTTGTGTTATTTATTTAACACATTATGTGTCACTGATTTCAACACAAAATGTGTTTTCCCACAAAAAAACAGAGAGATGTGTTCAGTTCAGTACGGCATGATATTTTGTTCTTAACTGAACATAAAATTTGTTATTTGACATTTTTTAGAGTAGATCTAAAAATGTATAAATCTTAAAGATAGCACATGCTTGTTATGCATGTTGCCACTTTTCCATACTTGTGAAAACTTAACCATGACAGGAACGACAGGTTTAGCTTATGTACAACGCAGAAATTTTCTTGAATGTACATATGTTTTGAAATGCTTTCATAGATACAGTAGTTACGTGCCTTTATCATGCTTCAGATTGCAAAGGTTAATGTGTCAAAGCTTCTTGTTTCCTTGAGAAGTTATTTTAAGCTTTCCTCTTTCTGCATGCAGCTCCGAGAATTTTTGAGGGATTTCCCTTCACATCATTGCAGTAAAAACGTCATTAATTACTGATGGTTGCCTTTTTTGGCTTCGATTTTCACCAAGCACTTCATTTTCTTTAGGATAAGATGCATGTTTATACGGCTTTAGGGTTTTTAAACAGTTAATGCCATATACATATGTGCACTAATCTCAAAATAAAAAACATAAAAATATAAATCTCATGTGTTTCTGCACTTATTTGAAGGTCATGTAAAATATGCATTTTGTTCCTGGCAGTGTTGTGATAAGGAGGTGGAGTTTTGGGTTTAATAATATTGGTTAAAGGTGCACCTCCCACAAATAAGCATCATCTCTGTAATGAATGAGTTAAGAGGTATAGGCACTTATTGCTGGTAGGTAAAGTTCACCTCAAAATCAAACTTGTGTCATATTTTACTCACCCACATGAGGTTTTGAGACCTCCCAGCGTCTTCAGAACACAAATAAAGTCCTCCTCGAAGACGTCATGGTAATAGTTGTTGTCAAGGTCCAGAAAATAACTAAAGACATTTTTAAATTGGTCCGTCCACCCATAGTGGCTCAATTGAATTGTTTTGATGCGTCGAGAATACTTTTTGTGCAAACCCCCCCAAAATAACGACTTTAATCGATACAGTATATTCTCGTCTGTCTTTTCTGTATGGTGCTTGTTCACGAGAGTACTTCGACACATGACCGAATGCGCAGGTGTTTATTTGAGCATTTGTTAATCTGAAAGTATCTTCGGTTATGTTTAAATATGTAAAATAGCATATTTTACTGAGTGTTCGATAAAGTATCTCTTACTTCCTATAACTTGATTTATAATTAAACGTACAATCTGAGATCATCATTCATAAAGTTTAATAACACACTTTATTATAACGATGTAGTACAATCCGAATATTCAAGTGTGTGCAGCGCATTTCACAGATGTTTGCTTCATGAACCTGAGAAAGATCAATGCCGGGCTGTGCACAAAGCTTTTGTTAAAAGTGGGGAAATTCCAACCATTACAACTTCGCAAGAACAGTCTGGTGCAGACTTACTTCTGAGTAAACGCGTCTTATACAGTCTTAAACAGTCTTGCTCTTGAACGCAAGTACAACTAATATCACCCCAGTAACAGAAAGCAATGTTTAACAAGGTTCAAAGTAGGGAAGGAAGGAGGAAGGAACCGGCGAACATTTAAATAATGTTTAATCAAAATAAACAAACAATAACACGGAAGTGAAATACAAACGTAAAACATATGTTCGGGCCTGGTCCTCTCTCTTCAGCAGTCCTGTCACTCATCCTCTTATGCTCCCGATTGTCTCCTTGAGATATGCGGGACCGGTGTGCGCACAGCTGATTCAAACCATCACTCACGCCACCGGCCCTGCCTCACGGCTCCCGTCCCGCCTTCCTCACCACACAATGTTTCCAAATTATGTTTTTATAATGAAGACTCTAGGCAGATTGTTTGATATTGAAGGGTAATAAGGGTTTCAAAAAGTTCAGTGTTGCATTTTGAAAAGGTACAGCTTAAACATAAAAATTAGTTCAAAGAGCAAAGAAATATTAAAAACCGTGAATTAACAGTTGATAAAAGAGCTAAAATATCAAATGATATTACTGCACTACTAAAGAAGCCTACTCACTACTAAAGAAGCCTACTCTTAATCCTACACTGTTAGAAAACTACAGACCGGTATCCCTACTTCCCTTCGCTGCTAAAACTCTAGAACGTGTTGTATGTAACCAGCTCTCATCCTTCCTCACCCAGAACAACCTCCTGGACAGCAACCAGTCTGGGTTCAAGAGCGGTCATTCCACTGAGACTGCGCTGCTCTCTGTTATTGAAGCCCTGAGACTGGAAAGAGCTTCCTCTAACTCATCTGTTCTCATCCTACTGGATCTATCTGCCGCCTTTGACACTGTTAACCATCACATCACATCCTCCTGTCCACTCTCAAGGCTATGGGGGTCTCCGGAATGGTGCAACAATGGTTCAGGTCTTACCTCTCGGGTAGGTCATTTAGGTCACCCCCTGGAGGGGTGAGGTGTCTGACTCCCAACATCTCGACACAGGTGTCCCTCAGGGCTCAGTGCTTGGTCCGTTGCTATTCTCTGTATACATGACATCCCTTGGCTCTGTCATTAGGAAACATGGCTTTTCCTATCACTGCTATGCAGATGATACACAACTCTACCTGTCTTTTCGCCCAGACGATCCGACTGTTTCTGCACGCATCTCAGCCTGCCTAGCCGACATCTCGCTCTGGATGAATGGCCATCACTTACAGCTGAACCTTTCAAAAACAGAACTGCTTGTAGTCCCGGCTGATACAAAGACTTATCACTACCTTTCCATTCAACTGGGTTCATCAACCATCACACCTTCCAGAAAGGCAAGAAACCTGGGAATGGTGATCGATGATCAGCTCAACTTCACGGATCAAGTTGCCAGCATCGCGCGGTCCTGTAGATTCATCCTCTACAATTTCAGGAAAATTAGACCCTTCCTATCAGAGCATGCTACGCAAGTCCTAGTGCAGGCTCTAGTCCTGTCCAGACTGGACTACTGCAATGCGCTACTGGGTGGATTTCCAGCTTGCACAACCAAACCTCTACAGATGATCCAGAATGCTGCAGCAAGAGTTATCTTTAATGAACCAAAGATAGCACACGTCACTCCTCTATTCATTGAGCTACATTGGCTCCCCATAGTCGCTCGCATCAAACTCAAGACTCTGCTCCTGGCCTACAAGACCACCACTGGTTCGACACACCCTTATCTTCACTCGCTAATGCAGACATATGTACCCGCCAGATCCCTAAGCTCTGCAAACGAACGACGTCTTGTGGTGCCAACCCCAAAAAGGTAAAAAATCTCCCTCGCGCACCTTCTCCGGATCTGTTCCACATATGTGGAATGATCTGCCCGCTGCTACAAGATCTGCAGATTCTGTAGCCATCTTTAAGAAACACATCTCTTCCACCAACATCTTACTGATCTGTTCTGACTCTGTATATGATTCTGTATACTGTGTTAGGCTATATGAGACCAGTCTTCTTTTTGATTGCACTTATGCTTTTGTTGTACTTGTGCTGTCCCAATTGCTTCCATTACCTACCCCACTGGTAAGTCGCTTTGGATAAAAGCGTCTGCTAAATGACTTAATGTAACAATCCTATGTACTATCCTATGTACAATGTAAATGTACTACATTTATGTATTTGGATGTTTCCTGCTTAAATGATGTAATTGTCATACGAGAGCGATACAAGAGTAAACGGCTCATTATGGTTTTTTTAATCACCTTCTCGTACATTATCATCCTATAGCCTATCGTTACACACGTTGGATTATGTTTGACAAACCTGGAGTAGTTTTGGCTGCGATGACACACGCCTGCACAAGTTTTTTCCTCTCACGGAGGAATTTAAACAGTCGCATAATATACGTCATGCTTTCAGTTCTGCACTCTGGTGCGATTTTGTGCTCACACTGCATGTGTACCACGCCCGAGGCCAACCACACCGTGCTCTTGCTCACCTCTTTCAAGTGAGCCAGCGACCACTAAACGAACCATGTCCGGGCGCGATACGGATCGTTCACACTTGTCAAATGAACGGGGCTTTGGAGGTCAAACGTGCTTGGGCACAGTTCAGATTGCCTAATGAGAGTACACCCTAATGAATTAATTAAACTAAATCACTGATTATACTGATTTACATTTTGTGATTCACACAAAAAGGAACTATAAAGGATTAGATTAAGAAAAAAACATCCTAAAGATTACAAATATTGCAGCTATTCAATTTTATAAAAGTGATTTAGTTTTCTCTAAATGAAAGCAGAGATTGTGTGTGTTCAAAAGGTTAGGGTCACTGATAATTCTCTTTTATTTTTTTCAAATTTCAGACATTTAAGTGATCCATAGAATTACACAAATTTAACTGACATTTTGGAAAAAAACAAATTGAAAAAAATCAGAACAATCATATATTTTAGCATTTAAGCAGACCAAATTTGCCCTCTTGGTATTTTATCTATACCAGCGACTTCAAGTTTTACCCTAGGATATCTTTTTATTTAATAACAATATTGAGTTTACATTTATTTTGGGCTGTTTTTTCTTTATTATTTGGTCCATTAAAAAAAAACATTTTACATACAATTTTGCGTAAAGTTGTAGCAAAACAAATTACAAGCATCACAAATGTTATATACATTAAATAAAAGTGTCTGCTACCCTTGAACCGATTTTAAGATACAATTAAACATCTTTTTAAAAACTTTAAAATAATTTACAATTTTTGTGTACAAATAAAAAGTTCAGCTTTAAAGAAGTTACGAAACCTTCAGAAACGATTAACCTTCATGTGTTTTTATACATACAGTATATACCAATCACCAGTGTCACATAGCCTACTCTAGTCTATACTCTACAGTAGCCTATATACAGTCATGTAACTCATTTATGCACATCAGTAACATTTAAAAATCAATACATGTTATACATAAATATTGCTTAATACAAACTGTGTTGTTGTATCACAGTGCAGTTTTTTAAATCACTAAAAAATATGTATTTTTGCATCTTTGTATGGATAGGACAGTGGAGAGTGAGACAGGAAATTATGGGATGAGACAGAGAGAATTGGTAGCCGGGAAAGGCCCACTCGCCGGAAGTGCTACTACACATTTCTAATGAACAAGTAACTTGTCATTTTCTTTCACATCATGAATGTGACAAATAGGATTTCGCGTGGAGAGGCTCGGATCCAGGCTGTCTCAGAACAGTCAGTTTTGCCTGCAAATAATTTAAGTAACATCATGTAAAGCTGTCTTCTTACATTGTACTGTTTAAAAATATTTGTTACTCTTGATACTATTGTTCTTGATACCTCATCCTTGCTAAGCCTTTTTGTGAATTTCTGTATCTCCTCCACTGAGTCTATCAGCACGTCATTGAAGGCCAGGATCTGATCTCCCTTATGGAACAAACTCTCAGTCTGCTTACATTCAGACACACTGAAGAGGAGGAAGAAGAGAGATGAAGAATAATAAACCATCTATTGTAAGTAGCTCTGATGTAACTTAGCCATATTGATTTTAACACACTATACGTTAGATGGTAACGTTTTATTTTACCGTAGTTTTCCGTCTTCCTCTGTGAAGATCAAACTTGTATCGAGATCATTTCTTGTAATGCTGATCTCCGTCTCAACAAGTGCTAGTGTTTCTCTAAAAACATGCATTTGCAAAATTACAAAACAGATACAAAACAAACGTTTTTATAACCAAACAGCTAAACATATTTGCACCTTTTTATAATCTTATAGAGATTAAAATCACCTCTTGTTTAGAAGTACTTCATTCATGTCAGTAGAGACACAATTTCCATTCATTTCCGAAATAGAGCCCTTCGGACGCCTCAGCGCTGCACTGTTTTTAAAACAGGTTAAAAGTCAATATGGAACACATGTTGTCAGTTCTGCTTTAAGTGTAACCAGAAATCTCTTACAATCTATCAATCTTGCTTTCATTGGAAGTTTTACCGTGGCATTGGTCTTTCTTTATCCTTGTTGTGTACAGCATTACACAAGTCTTGGCTGGAATCAACAGAATCAGCGCTTTCACTATAAAGGACAGACAATGATCTGTTAAAACAGCCTCAAAACATGGGTTGTGTAGAGTAGAGCAAGGGTCAGCCCCCACACAACAGAATCCCTCACATCTAAAACAATGCCGAGCAGCCCAAGGTAAGACCTGTTTAACATGACAAACAATTTTGGAATATCTATCTACAGATTGTTTAGTAATGCTGAGTTTTGCTTAGACAAATATGGGGCATCAAAGAAATGTGAATCATAAGATAACAAAAAAGTACACCTAGGCGATGCACAAAGTTTATTCTCAGTAGTGTTTGAATATGAACTTAAGACTTCACGTCTCACACAGTCTAAAAGCAAAGCAAAATTGTATCACATTACCAAAGCTGAACATGATACTGTAGAAAACACACAGGCATGCACGCACGCACATACACACACACACACACACACACAAACACGCAATTGCACAACTAATAAAACAGTGCAGTATAATGTGGTAAACAGCAGTGTGTCATTACTTTGTCTCAAGGCGATCCTCCTCTTCCTGTTGGAATGCCTTACGCCTATATAGTTAAATCAGTAAGAAATACAATTCATCATAGGAAATTATATATTATCAATACATTTCACTTTTTATGTTGCATTCACGTTCAGTCAGTTTGCTGTATTATTATCGTAACTCATATAAGCTGTTTTTTATGGATGACATTTAAATATTTATTCACTACATTAATTCAGCTTTGTATGGTTCAGCAAGTTTAAGAACAAAGACAAACCACAACAGCATTGAAGCGAATGCACCAATACTCTCAAAGCAAAACTTTTCAAACAGAGGGTGTCTTACACTGATGCCATATCTATGTATGCACTGTCCTCTGTGGTTTCTGGCTGTTCCTCCATATCATCACTGTCATCATCACTAAGTGTTATCTGTCAGACAAAGATTTGAGATTTATTTGTTAATTGTGAACGTATATTAAAAAAAGGTGTGTTTAATATTGCAAAACCTTTGTTAGGTGACATTGCAGTACAAGTACGTACATCACTTAACTTGTCAGAAACATCGCCCATCATTGGCTTGAAAGTGAATATACATAGAGAGTCTGACTGCTCAGAGAGGCATTTTTCCATACGACTCTTCAAAAAAAGAATGATGTACAGGGTTATTACATCTGTTGGATCTATGTGTTCCTACATAGACAAAAAGTTCATGAAATTAAAATATATGTACAGGACTGTGCAAAAGTCTTAGGCATGAGGTTTTTGCACCCCAAACCTGATTTTAAAACAGTGATTCATACATTTAAAAGAAGTTAATTGATAAATAAAATTTAAATAAGATAAAATTAAAATATACAACATTAATTTTGAAGCATCCCCACTTTACAGAATGTCTACACAAGTGCCTAATTTCCACAGTCCTGTAGGTATCTTCAGGTGTCACAGTTCTTCAGGATTTAGTGTGTCTCTTTCCCACTGAAACACTCTAGCGAAATGTATAAATAACTGGCTTGAAACAATTTCTAACAAAAATTCTGACATGACTAAGACATTTGCACAGTACTGTATATGCAGAATGCAGGATTTAACTTACTCTATTCCTAACCAACTCTTCATCACAATCTTCAGAGTTGGGTAAAGGTGCAGATATTGATCTGTTCTTCTGTGAAAAGAGGTCGACCAATTAAATACTTTGAACGTTCGTTTTGTAGGCAAAAATGTAATTGTGCTAACTTATTCATTTTTATCACAAAACAAACATTTCATACTTTTTAAATGATTGTGAAATGGATGGCTTAAAATAAGCTGGTTGATAAAAAGAGTACAAACTTGAAAATTCAAATGGTCATTTTACTATTAATCTAAATTGTGGAAAAACGTAAATAAATGAATAGATATCAATAAACACGAATAGTGAAAAACATTTAAAATATCTTTGGGAGGTGAAAAAAATGTTTATTTGGTTTACCTGCTGAAGACTGTCATCTGTTACTTGCACTGTATTTTCTGATGTTTGAGTTTTCAAAACTTTTAGTAACTCCTTAATCCATTGATCCACCTCCTCACTGAAAACACAAGAAAACATAACATAATACAGGTAAACATGCTTTCCGATAAAATATTATTTTTAATTTCAAAATAATCAAACCTGTTTTCTCCAATGAGAAAATATTCTCTTGCATGTTTTGGCATGAAGTCTTCCACCCTCAGAAGCAGCACGGAAGCAGACGAACACTTGAAGTTTTCCTGGATCCAGTTCCACATCTGATGGTCCTCGGGACATGTACCAATTTTACTGACCCTTAAAAATGAAAAAATCTCATTATATTATAGTGCTTCTTTAATTATTTATGCAAGGAGTCTTCGATGGTTCATTCTTCACCTTGAAAGGTCTATCTTCCCCTTCTTATCATGGTTTCTGTAGTAAAACAGATGATATTTCTCACCCGTCTTAGAAAGTACAAACAAACGTTTCTTCCATGATTTCTGCAATGGTCAAACAAAAACTGATTACAGAGGGGCTATGTTTGAAAGACTGAGGACATTTTATGGTAATGTTAGAAAGCAGTGAAGACGTACCATGCCTTTTGAGAGAAATGGGGACTTGTGCAAGTATCCAGTGTACAACTTTTCCTCCGTTGGTGGTTCACTGGAAATATTTTGAGTTGCTGTCGAAAAGCATGTCAATTTCTTTGAATGTTTTTACGATACACCCTAATGTTATTTCATTATGATATTTTTCTTAATAGCTTTCAGACTTACTTGATTTATTTTTGTTGGGCATTTTGATGTTATTTCCTAGTGCTAAATAGATGAAATGTTATTCTATTTGCATATGTCAGATCTAAACAAAAGGAAAACAATAGTGAATGCATGGATAAAATAATAATATTCAATGCAAGGTCAATAATAAAGAACAAAGAGGTGTGATACAAATACAATGGAAGCAAACCTTCCCAATTATTTAAGCCATCTCAACAATGATTTTAAATGGGGCAAGTTGTCACTCTTGTTACTCCAGTGTAGGTAAAAGTCCAAATAAAATCAAAGCAATCGAACAGTTGCATGTTCCCCCAACAAAAAAACTAATTCCTGAACACATATTAACCTTTTGCGAATACATTATTAAACAATAACATACAAGGTTAACTCCTGAATATAACAATCAATGAAATTGTTATATTCATTGTATGCATAATAACAAAGCATCGCCATTAAATATTTGCCATATACTATTACTGAGCTTCATTACCTTATCAGATGTCAGTAAATAGAAGGTCTTCTCTAAAGGTAACTTGCACTCAAAATGTTCATGTCATGAAGTAGGAGGAAGGTTGACGTCTTTTGTGTCGCACTAAATCATATTCCAGTAAGAGGAGGAGGAGTTTCTGGTTATTCACAAGCTCAGGTTAACCTCCCCTGCCCTGTTTACATTTACATTAAGTCATTTAAATAAGGGATTTAGAAAATGATTGATTGAATACCAGTTTGTGGAAACCACCAAACAAATGTTGAAAATGAGTCTTGCCATAAAAGTAATTTAATTTAGTTTTGTCTACATGAAAGCAAAAAAAGGCTTCTTCATTTTTCAAAATCCACAGGTTAACAGTATTTGTCAAAGCATTCTGGTTCCTGAAAGCAATATAAGAGATATTTTACTAGGGAATTTTTGTTTCATCAGTTTAGTTCTCTTGATTACAACATTTGTTAAACTTTTTGCCTACACTGTAAAAACCTTTTTTGCTGCCTTACAATTGTAAGTTTTGGCCAGTGCTGAGTTGATATAACTTGAAAATGAATTGATAACTTAAATAATCAGTTGAAATGCTTCACGTTTGTGATGTGTTAAAGTTATGTAAAAAATCTTCAATTTCTTGTAAAACAGGTTTATTGTAAAAACAATTTTACAGTGTACATTTTTCCTCAAGCACAACATATTTCACTGTCTTAAATAAACTGTATAGATCTAAAAAATCGAAAGCGTGTTTGTGTGGCTAGTGGTTTCAGGCATCATTATGGCTTTTAAACCTATAATATATTGTGTACAAATCTCAAAGTGTTCAATAAAATCATGCGATTTTACAAAAATATTTAATTGTAATTAAAATCAAGGTAGCCACACATCTTACACTTAAGATGTGTGATAGAGGAGCTCAATACTCAATGTCTTTCAAAAATGGATCATAAAAAATTGTATTCTGTACTATGGGGAGGTGAGGGATTCCACATTCCTTCACCTCCCTATGTGCTTGCAAAAATGTTTTCCATTTCGCATTTAAGAACAAATCGCATGGCTTATTCCTGGCATAAAATACATGCAACTTCCTTTGCCTGATTTATTTGGTCTTAGTGCAGAATATGAGGAAACACATTCCGCATATAGCAGTCTTTTCACTATTTGCCCCCAAAAAAATCATTCCCATAAGGTGTTATTATACAACAACATTTTAAAGATTCAGGGCATGATCCAAAGGCTACCGTCACATAATAAAGAATACAAAACAATTTATTGTAAGTTCATGTCGGTCAAAACATTGACTGAGCTAAAGCATTAATCTTATTGTAATGTGTTACCAAAATAACGAAGAAGCGTATAGTTTGTTTCAAAGCATAAAAAGGTGAAAATATGAAAGGCTATTATTTGTCATCTCATAATTTTGGAAGTCATTTTTAATAGTAAAATTATTAGGAAACAGGGGTATTGCCCACGGCTACGGAGCATAAATGGGTGACTTCAACCAAGTCTATAAATCCATTTAAACAACACATTTGATATCACAATTTCAGAACAGAAGTTTATGTTAAAACAGATTGTATATTTATTATTTACATTATGCTTTCACATCACAGCAACTAACAGGACTGCACAAATGTAAAAAAAAGGCAAAAAATTGTATTTATTATATTTATTCATCTATCAATAAGTAAATCCAACCTTTGTGGTTCTTTGCTGAATATGTTTATTTGTGTAAAATCAAACATTTTGTTTACAACATTTTTATTCAAAATTCTCTAAAAATGTATGGTTTAGCACAGTGCAGCATATTATCAAAGTAAAAAACATTCTTTCTTACAGATAGAATACAAAAACAATACATTCAGTCTTTCTTTACAAACTGTTGCTCTGACCACACAGTCTGTTGTGACATACACCTCTCATAGGCAACAAAAAGTACAAAAACTCTGGAGTCCAGGATAAAACCTGAAAGTTCTTATTCAATCTGTCAATGGAGGCGATGTCGCAAACAGAATCTTCTCTACACTCTGTCTCTGCCATCAGTTCTGTCAAGTGAGCAAAAGAAGCACAAAACTAAGCGTGGATACTTGTAAGTTTGTAGTAGTTTTTGTGAAGTTTGTACTGTCTGTGTATCTACCTGATCGCTTTTGTAATCTACAGGTCTGACATAGACAGGCTCGTGGATCACAGATGATGACATTTGCATCTGATGTGTAACATATTGTGGGAATCCCCACTCAGCTTCCTGCTATAAGGAGAATTAAGATGATGTCATCATATCACCTTATTGCATCAATGCACATCTAAATTGTAACAGAGTAAAACTGTTTCTTTGAAAATATACTTGAGACTCTATTAGAAAAAAATTGGATGTAACAATATATAAATGTAAAAAAAATGCTCAGAGGGCTGCTTTAGAACAATGTAGGCACGCATTAGAAGCAGTGCTTTACAAATGAATGGAGATTCCGGTATTGTTCCCATAAGTGTTGCGGCCTACAGATCTAAGTGAGATTAACCGGTCTTGCTATCTTTCTCAAAAGGAAGCAAGAAACAAAACCCCTCACATGAACCGCATGCAATGTTTCAAAAAAATGCAAGACTGGAACACCTGATACAATCAAGGCTGCAAAACGGCATTTTTGAGAAAGTGGTCTTTATCTCCAGGAAATTCTTCATTGTTTTCAGTAGACGGTCCGTTCCATTCACACACCTGGTTATTGTCATTTGTAGATTGTGGAAGTTCACCGATATTTCTGATTGTGCCAAATTCCTGCATGACAGATATTTAGGTTATCGAAAAATACACAATTTGCGAACACTGAGAGACACATTACCTTTCATATCAAACCTTACCTTTGGATTTTGTAGTCTGTGTGGACGGTTACTTAGGGCATCAAATAAAGCTGTGAACCATTTTTCCATCTCCCAACTGCAGATATATATGTTACATTAACCATATAACTAGATGAGGTAAAAGTTTGTTAATAAACTTTATGTTGGCTTATGAAAGAGAGAGGGAGGGAGAGAGACAGAGAGAGAGATGGAGATGGAGAGAGAGACAACAACGTGGGTTATTAAGTTTCTTATAAGAACTTATAGATAGATGATAGATAGATGTGTGTTTGTATGTGATAGAATGATAAAGAAACAGAAAGAGAGTGGACCGATTTATAGAGCGAGTGTGTGTGTGTCTGTGCGTGTGAGTTTCTGTGATAGAATGCTAGAGAAACAAAAAGAGAGAAGGAGAGGTTTAAAGAAGGTGTGTGTGTACATTCACATGTGTGTGTTTGTGTGGAGGGGGAGTGAGTGTTTCTGTGTGCATGTGATAGAATGATAGAGAGTTGAGAGATTTATAAAAGGTGTCTGTGTGATAGAATTCTAAAGAAACAGAAAGAGAATGGACAGATATTTAAAGTGAGTGTTTGTGTGTCTGTGCGTGTGAGTTTCTGTGATAGAATTCTAGAGAAACGAAAAGAGGGATGGAGAGGTTTAAAGAAGGTGTGTATGTGTACATGCACATGTGTATCTTTGTGTGGAGGGGGAGTGAGTGTGTTTGTGTGTATGTGAAAGAATGATAAAGAAACAGAAAGAGAGTGGAGAGATTTATAGAGCATCTGTGTGTGTGTGTTTCTCAAGCCAATATAATAATGTATTTTGTTAACAAGGTGTGTTATCTAATCTAAATCCTTTATCTTCAGAGGGTTTTTTACATGAATGACTTTGATTCAAATAAACACGTATTGCAAATAACAGAAACACTACATGCATATTTTAACCAATAGCTGTAAACAAAGACAAATTTGAATGTCATTTTTACAAAACACAATCTTTTTCCTTTTAAAAATATTTCAATTGAAAAAAAACAACACATGGCTAACTAGAGCAAACAGGACAAACCTGTTTTCTGCGATGAGGAAGTAGTCCCGTTCTGGTACTTTCACAAACATTACACAAGAAGGGGAGCATCTGAAATTGTTCTGAATCCATTTCCACATATCGAGCATCTCAGGGTGCAAGAACATGTATGTGATCCTGAAAATGATAGACAGAAAAATGACTGTTCTATCCACACCGAACAGCAATTATTGAATTATTAAAATTCAATTATTTCACATACGCAGACAGGTTAATGTCTCCAAGTGGTTTGCCTTTCTCTGGACTTTTGTAGTAGTTGAGCTGGCATGTGTGGTTAGTGTATTTTAAGAGTACAAAATACCTGCGCTTCCATGATTTCTGCAGGAGTGAGAAATTAGCAAAATCTCTCATCAAAATTGGATAGAATTAATTTGATTTATTCCAAACTTACCATAGTCTTGAACTGATTTTCTGGGGGAGATTTGTAAAGGTATCCAGCACACATTTCCTGTCCGCCCCCATCTATGTAAAGTACATAGTCTGAGTCTGAAACTGCACACTCGTTCACTATTTCCTATATAGCACGTGCTAAATAGTCCACTATATGGTTAAGAAGTGAGCGAAAACGATTTTGGACACTGACTTAATATAACCTGCACCTGACAGTACTGTCACAGACATTTGTCATAACGCTAAGATATGTGTTCTTTTTTACCATACAGTATATGTCACGTTTTTGTATTAGTTTTTAATAAAGAGAAAGAAACAACTGTTTACCACGTTTATTTTATTACAATTAAATGACTTTTAATAATATTTACTTTGATATATTTAAAATATATTTTATAATATATTCTTGAGAATATTGTTTATTCTCAAGAAGTAGAAAATAACTGTCAACATGAGCAAAGTATAAACTCATTAAAGTATTATAAATTTTGAACATGCATTCATGTCATTAATGGTCACACGCGCTGCCTCATGGGAAATATGAGTGAGCGAGTGTACATCCGATGTCAGAATCATGCATTATGTGTAGAAAGTAGTGAACGAATACAGAAAAGGAGTTGTTCACTCCGGTATCAGATACCAAAAGGGAGGATACCCAATATAGTGCACTATATACGAGATAGGGAGCGGTTTCAGACACAGACATAGTTTGAATCTGCATGCACAGCATTGCTTGTTACTTGTTACAGTAATGAATATAATACACAAACACTAGACTGCATAGTAAAAGAAAAAAGTACCTACCTGCCATTATACAGTTGTGGTGAATAACTACCTGCTGAATGCAAACATGAGAGAAGAACAAGCCATTTATTGACAGAGCAAAACAATATGAACTATTATAAATAGCTAAGACAAGGAAACCAAAACATTAAAAAAAATTGGTTTTAATACAACAGTAAAACAGCCCCACATACTTCTTAGTTGGAATAATTTGAAATCTATTTGTCAGAGAATCAAATAATAACTACTTTTTCAACGAACACTCTGAATGTGATTACTGATGAAAATGTAAAACAGAAATTTATATAACGTGTAGACATTAGACTTTTTTGACAGCTTAAATAAGCATATTTTTGCGTGCAGATTTTATTCTGCAGTTTGCTTTACTTTACTTGTACTGCATTTTTAAGATCACGCCCATCAACCCCTGACCCGTATTTCATCAGCAGGCTGATATAGGAGCAGAGATGGGAGGGAGCAGACGGAATGGTAGCGAATGACAAAAAAACATTTACCCTCTAAAACTGTGGGAACCTCTTGTTACATTCAAAGATCACAACAATGTTAGAACCGTTTAATAGCAGTCAAACTAAATCTTAAACTAAGCATATCATACAATATTTTTTCAGGACATTTTGTCACCTCAGCTATTATTAACCCTGCTGTTGTGTTACGTCATGTAAAGCACAGAGCAAACCAGAAGGTTTCTGCAGCAACTATTAATAAACATTCTTATGCAAAAACATTATAGTGAAATAACTATTTAAATAAAAAATGAAATCCAATACCTGACATAGATGCTCCCTGCCTTTATGTGCACAAACTGTGAAGAAGACATGTGACTAAGTTTACACCTTAAGGAAGAATTAGAAATGACGTCATAAGGAAGGCGGTTTGTTATGTTGGTTCATTGTGAATGCTGCTCAATGAGAACTTAGATGTTATGTTAGAAAAACAAAGATAGAAAATTATAAAGGTGTAGTCAGCCAATGTCAAAAACAAATATAAACAGCAACAGTTTCAATCAGCATTACACAGACATTGGAATTGCTCACAATTTTTTAAAAGGATATTACTTTAGAAAATATTGACATTTATGCATTTTGCAAACGCTTTTTTCCAAAGAGACTTGCATTGCGTAATACAATACATTTGTTTCTAAGTATATGCGATCCCCGGAATCGAACCCACAACCTCAGCTTTGCAAGTGCAATGCTCCAACCACAGAGCTAAAGCAAAGGGAACGCTTGGAAATCCTTTTGTTAATTTATATAAAATGGCATTTATTTTATGAAATAACTGTTTACAATTGTGTTCAGTGTCTTGTCTGCATATTTTCTGCAGTACTATAAATAACTTGTTTGTTGTAGTTTTTTTAACTATTTTAAGTTCAGTATTATTTTCCGAGTTAGTACCTCTAAATCTCAAATAGTTTGAATTGTTATGGTTCCAAAAGATTGAAGGCAAGACCAGTTCTTTGAGCATTCCAGGTTGTCACGCTACTATAAATGTTAGTACACTATGCACGCTACACGCCAAAACAATGGTAGTACAAACAGTAATGTATTTTACGGTAAACGGCAGTGTCTGCATTGATAATGTAAGAACATTGGAATGGAATTTTATCAGAGGTATTTACTTGAATGTCACCTTGACAAAGAACTAAAATGTCAACCTGTTGCCGGGCTTAACCCGGACTATAGCTTCTGATGCATTACGCAACTTGAAAAACACACACATGAGAGAAAGCACTAGAACGTTACACTTGCTTGCAATCCTTTAATTTTCCTGTATCAATCTATCAGCCATTAAACCGCTTGGTGACATCAGTCCAATCACATAGCACCTCGTCCATTAGCACCAAACTGAACTATTATTGCTCAATGCCACTTGGCTGCTGTCCCAGTTTTTTAAGTGTATGTTGTGAGCAGGATGTGGTGAATCAGAGATCTTCTCGAAGGGTGGGACTAAAGAAAGACAAGAGGCAGCTGGAGGTTGTTCGGCACAGGCATCAATCCAAGAATTCCCACGCACACGCCATTCATAGAATTTCTATCAGTCATTATGAGAGCTAACAGGGTCATGGCTAAAGCCCATTATTGGTGCCGCTTGCACTATAAACGTTTCTGAACTATTTGGAATTTGTCCCAGTTGCGAATAAACTCTAGCAGACAAAGGATCACACAGTGACAGAAGCTTCTGTGCTTCTTTATAATTGAACATCATAACATTTGCTGTTGCGACACCTGCATCAATGCTTTCATAAGATTTTCATGTGACATAGTGATATAAATAGAGGCATTGAAGTGCAGCTTTGGCTCTCTGTTGGGTACGATGTACTTTGACTCCCGTAGGCTCAGGACAGCTCCATCAGTCCTGTAGAGTCATGCCTTGGCCTGCTCACCCCAGACAGATTTACGCATCACGGTCAAACAACGCAAATGCTTCCCATGCCACAGGAACAACAGATGGGTCATATAAGAACCACTTCACCTCCTGTCACCTCCTCTATCCTTGGCATCCTAACGGTACGGTATAAAGCCTGAAGTTGGGACCTTTGGCTAGTCAGCTGCTGGTGCGAAACGAGTGAAGGTGAAAACAAGAGAGTAAAACTTGAAGTTGAGAACTGGCAACTATGAAGAGACAAACCCAGGTAAAGATTTTTTTGTTCACAACACAATATTGTGAAATACATACCTTTATGTAACTCTATAAAACATCGCATTTAAGGACACCCCAATTAAACATCAGGAGAATCTGAAGAGACAACGAGACGTTCTGGCTTTCCGAATGAAAAAGCTGTCATCGAAACGATCAGACTTCCATGTAAGTTGGCGAACTCCCACAAACGTCTGTAAGTACAAAAATAAATGCAGTTCTGTGCTTTCTAAAGATGCTTGTGGAGACTACAACTTGTTTGATAGTTGCATATAAAGCACTACTTTCTTATTTCACACAGTCCAAGACAACCGCCCTTAAAGAGAAAGTTAAAAAGAGATATGACGAGATGAAGAGGGCTTTGGATGAGGATTTGGGAATTACACTGAGCCAGCTGGACATCGAGGCTAAAGCCGTGGAGAAAAATATAGAGGACGGCATTGAGAAGTGCTACCATCTCACCCAGGAAATCGATCAACAGCTGGTTGAACTCTCGATGCAGTTGGAGAAAGATCAAGAGAAGGTGCATGTTGGTTCATAGCTAGACTAACTCAAAAGTTTTTATCAGTCCTTCACCCATGAATCCTCTCTCTGTCTCCTTTACAGATGGCAGAGATGGAAGAAAGGTAGGGATGGTTGCAGAAATTGTATATTTATGTGAAGCCCATGATGGGTTTAGTGTCACTATAATATTCATAGTTTTTCAGAGATGAAATGTGTCCACGTCTATGTGTTTCATTGTCAACAGGATAAAAGAGACCCTGAATACGACTGATCCGGAGTTCATACAGATGGATAAGTTTAAGAATGAACAGCTCCTCAGCTTAACACTTAACCTGTTGTTGTTCATACGCTCTCAGGTTCCTGTCACTAAGAAACTCTTCCAAAGCTGTGAGGATCAAATTGAACAACTAAATTAAATCCATACTTTAAAAATACAAAAATTAAGTGAAATTCTGTTAGAATGTTCAGTAGATACTTTGTTTGCATAGTATTAGTGTGCAATTCTTGGAATGTTAGTCCATGATCTATTTTTATATATTTTTCTTTCAGATGCCCAAGAAGTCGTTCTGGATACTGACTCCGCTCACCCGAAACTTGTTATTTCCCCTGAGGGCGACTCAGTCAGTTACACAGAAACCTGGCAAGATGTTGCTGAAACCCCTTCTCGCTTTGACACCACCCTTAATGTAATTAGCCGAAAGGGATTCAAGGATGTTCGCAACTACTGGGAGGTACAAGTCGCTGGTAAGACATACTGGGAGCTGGGACTCACGTACCCCAACATCCCCAGGAATGGAAAAGAGGAGGACTGCTGGTTAGGTCGGGGCCCGACGTCATGGTGTGTTGAGTTTTTCAATGGTGACTACACAGCCTGGCACAACGGTGTTCCCCATGAGCTCACCCACGCAAGCGGGAGAACCTTTCAGCGTATTGGCATCTTTTCAAGCTTGGAAGGAGGTTTGATTAGTTTCTTAGGGGCGGACACCATGACACCCCTTTACAGCTTTTGTGCTGGAACCTTCACGGATTCCCTCTTCCAAGCTGTCTGCCCTGGTCATGACAACCAGGGGACGAACCGAAACCCACTGTTGATTTGTGACGCTTCGAGATCCTGCCCTATCTTTTGATGTACATCCAGTGAATCAGGCTTGAATTTGAAGAGGTTGATGTTATGGAAGCACATTTACATTTGCTTAATTTAAGTTTGATTGGTATTTATTTCAAGATATGATTTGCTAAAACGAATCTGTGCTGATTTAACAATACATTTTACAACATACTTTTTTCCATGTACAGCTCATCAAACATATGTTTAATAAAAAAATTAAATGATAAAATAAGGCTTGCAAATGAATTTATTTGAAGTTAAGCAACTTAATACAGTATTGAGTTAACACAATGTAAACTCTTCCAGCCTATTTGTGCCAAACAAATTGCCTTTTGCCATATGCTTCATAAAGTTTAAAAAATAAAATCTTTAAGCATAATCTGTAAAACAATTTGAAATAAAAACAAACATCGTTGTCCATTTCTAAACAAGTTGGAACACACCCTTTAGCATAGTTAATATAATATATGCAGAGAGAGAAGACAACTTTGTCTGTCCTGCAGGTTGGCAGATCCTGTGTTTTATGGATGAACATACTATTGTGAAAACTAGAGAAACTGTAACGACAAACAGAAGAACAAAACCAAACTCAGACTTTGCATTAAGGTTGAAACAGAACACCTGCTTGACTAAAATGTGTGGGTGATAATAGGTCACAAGTAATAAAATTGCCGTCTCTGTAGATTACAGATGGAGTCAAAGCAAAACTTCAGTAAACACCTCATGACAATGTAAACGCTATGTGTGCTCAAAACTGTACCCTGAATGCAAAGTAACATGTGAGGGTTAAATGAATAGCTTTTAAAAACAGGCACCTGTCAGCAGTAGGTCCCTATGTGCCTCTCCATTTCTTTTCATGCCCTGTGAAAAGCATTCTAGACTAAAAAGCCAAACCAAAATGCTACGAAACTGACAATTAATACTTTTAAACTCAAGTTCAGGGTTTAACTTTTTGTCAGGAATTTTTTTGTTTGTATTATTTTAGTAATTCTTGTATTAATCTTCTGAAGGGGCCCCCTGCTATATGATGAGTTCTTCTATACGTCATATTCTTATTAGTTGTGTAATGCTGCGTTCCAGACACCTCGGATTGATTGTGGATATTTCCCAACTAAATAATTTCTGAAACAGCGCACTTTAAATGTTGTTAAAAAAGTTTATTGTTCAAATGTTACTTATTATTACTTAGTATTGTGCATGTAACAAACAAGGTATGTACGCAAAGGATTTCAACTAATAGGAGTGGACACTTGCTTATTTCAACGGATTTATAGATCGATTAGATTGAATCGAACATTGAATATTACACAGCTATTTTAGAAGATAAAGTTTGAGCAATTAACAAGGAATGAACACATTCTGGAGAGATTATATAAAAATAGATGTAGGACATGAAATTTTCAACAAACACATGAATAGAGCCTTGGATGATACACTAGTGGAAGGCAAAGATTTTGGAAGTTGTATAAAAGTAAACCCTAAGGAAGATAAAAAAAACACGCAGAAAAAAATTGATAATGAAAAAAGCAGGCGCCAATAGACAGAAGTGCTGAACTGCCACAGGTATACTCAGAGGATGTAAAGGAATTGTAAACATATGAACTTTTCCTGATTGGATGTCAAAATGAAATTAAAGGTTTTATTTATGTTGATAAAGAAATCGAGAAGCAAAGCTTTAGAAATTTAAGAACACTTAAGGTGGACTTTGTAGACAGAGAAGCTCAAATAGTCACAGATCCACTTGGAGTAATTAAAAGCTTCCTAAACCAACCTCAAAGAAATCATATATAAAGGGTAATGCATAAAATACTCAAAGAGGATATTACAATGAGTAATTGTCCAAACAAAAACCAACACTTTAGAAAGACCTATTTTCTAAGCTTTGTTTGCTTGAAGAGACCGTTTAAGTCAGCATTTTGACAAAAAAAGGCAAAAAAAGGATTGAGTGTTTATGGCTCAGTGCAAGTGGAATAAAAACTGGTCATTTGAATCCAAGTCAAAATGTCTAAGAACTAATTCACAGAACTCCAAAAACGCAGATGCCTTTGAGTCATTGAAATGACTGGTGTTTTATTAAGATTTTGTTTATATCTTCTAGAGTAAAAAGGCAGCAAACTCGAACATAAAGCATCACAGAGGAAGAGCTATTCTGTGTCCATATTCCCAGCACAACGTAAAAAATTGCTTTCACACACGAACAACACAGCTTCCCTGAATGTTCTGACAGATTGGTTGAAATTCTACCATGACCAATGTGTCTTCGACGCCTTCCAGAAATGTGCACCGTTCAATTAGTCCTTTAAAATCCCGTCTAGATTTATATATAAAAAAATGTTTCAAGTATCAGACTGAGGTGTTCCTCTGTATGGCAGATCACAAAAAAAAGCATTACAATTCGGTTAATATTTACTGTAATAACAAAAATTTAAAGTCATTGGCAAGAAAATCTGTGTTCTAAGAAAAGTCTGTTGAAACACTGCACGTAAACATTGTGTACTCAGTTGAAGTAGAGTTCTTTAGTCAACATGGAGACCATGCAAGGTATTTGCTTCTTCTCACTATAACGGGGGTCTTCCGACCACGACTCGAACCTAGTGGCCACCATGTAGTTGACCCGCGTGAGGATCTGCATGATCTCAAGTTGTTTGCCAAACTCATTAAAAACGTTACAAAGGGCCTGAACAAACCAGGAGCCTTGGCCCGGATTCCTCCAGGAGTAGTAACCTGTGAGAGCAAACACAACAACATGTTACAATACAGTAAAACTACAACATAGAAGAATCCCAGAATGCATTGCGACAAGCACAGTATCCACAAGTAAGGTAAGAGTTATGCTTCTTAAAGATTTCTTTTCAATGGTAAAAAGTTGATAATGTAGTTAATTTTGGAACATGTTAACATCAAACTGAAATGAACTACAAATTGAGTCCATTGTGCTGAATGCTTTTTTGTGTTGTGTGCAGATTGAAGCTCTAAGATTATAGAATTGTGCATTTATGCATTTGTTTTATAATAAAGCACAGTGACAAAAAGTACTACATTACCTGGTACAGTGGAGTATGCAAACAGGAAGTCCGCCTCTACTGGAATCTTTTGTGTTGGATTGGCATCCGTCTCTAAAGTGTCATTGGGCGGCCCCGAGTCTGTCTGTATGCCCTCATCAAAGTCTGAACCCCGACATGCCTGTCATCAAAGACCACATCACCATGTCAACATCCACCTGGAATGTAACTCCAAAGAGAACTCCAGGTAGATTCATATATATTGCAAATGAGCATTAAAACAATAGACACCATTGTATGTAGGTGCTGCATTCTCTCCTCCACCCCTTCCATCTCCTCTCCCCTCTCATAATCCTCTTGTGGCCCTGCTCCTCTTACCTGGATAAAGAAGAGCTTGGGCTTGCCCACGAGGCTCATGCAAATGTCTCCTCTGAAGAGCGAGGTCATGGTCTTGATGGACATGGGTCCATCCGTGCCGTAAATCAGGCCCTCCTCGCCATGGCTCAGCAGAATGCAGGCGAAACAGGAGCTGTCGCTGTGGTCTTCTTCCGAGACTGAAAATATGAGAATAATGTGAGAAAGCGGAAACTTGCTTCTAGAGAGAAAACCATTGGTCCCCATTGACTATTTGTCTTTTCGTCATTTGTTTTGTGTCGATACTATAGAAGTCAAGGGTGACTAGCGGTTTTTGGTTTCTGACATTTTACAAAATATGTTCTTGTGTGTTTTGGAGGAAAAAGAAAATCAAACAGATAATTTTGAAGGTGAACTATTCCTTTAAGCAACAGCACAACAGGTTCTCAAAACAACACAGACACCGATTGAACAGTAGAGGGCAGCACAAACAATGAAAGCTAGAACAGGTGAAATACTGTAGCTACAGTACACACATAAAAAACACACATTTGAAAAATAAATCACAAAATTCTGCCTCAAGACTTTTCTAGTTTCAAATATAAACACAAAACATTTTGGGGATAGTTTTTAGCTCAACGAAAACAAAATGTCATGATACAATCCTTTAACCGTCAAGCAGGCCAACCCCATTCCACAAAGTTTCCATGAAATGGTTTTAGACTTTTAGGTTGTTTCGATGATTTACTTGCAGTCCTTTCTTAATATTCAACTGCTAGGAAAATTTGTATTTGTAAATCAGAAGTCCAATTTTAATCCTTTGACCACTCACCCTGTTTAAGGAGTTGTTCCATATTCTTACAGGTCTGATCATTGTAGATGACAACATCAAAACCCAAGCTTTTAAAGCACTTGAACAGCTCTCCTGCATCCCGATCTGTGCCGTTGCGTACATTCATCCCTTAAACAGAGCACACAGCGGTGTCCAGTTTAGTAACGTAATGATTTCATACATTTTCACTATTCCATCAAACCATCAGCTTTTCTCTATAAATATGCACCTGTGTCCTTAGCAAAGTTCTTGTTGTTGATGATGATGCACTTGCCCATGCGCCGGTGGCTCATCTTATACTGGAATGTCGGTGAAACAATCCTGTAATGGCTTTCATCAGATTCCCCTTTCTCATGCGACTTGCCATCCTGCTTTTTACTAAGTGACAGAGAAAGACAGTTAACTCATCTGCTACGTGACATCTCTGGTTAAAACTGTGGCATTGAGTCATAAATACCACAATTATCAAATTCAAACCACAAATATATAGCAATCTTACTAAAAAACGAAACCCTGATACTCAATTAAAAAGAAGATTAGATATCAAACCAATAAATCCCGTTATCAATCAAAATATAACCTGTTATAAGCCTACACCCTCTCCCCAAGAGATAATATTTCACATGCCTGAGGGAAAATTCTCACAGACGTCTCATATCTCCATTGTCAAATTTTCAAGTGATCCATCCTGTTTGGGAACGCCATAGTGGCCACTGGATGTCGAACATGTGCCTGTATTCCAGAAGTGCTTACTCAACACGTTACCCAACCACAACAATGGGTCCCTCTCTATACACACACTCTCTCTCTTAAACACACTGGAGCGAATCACTGTTTCACAGATGTCCCATGTGATCTAGGGCAGAAGGCTAACAGAGCCTCCCCGCTTTACACCCTGGTCCCTCCCTAGCTCATACCCCATCCTAGAGCTCTCCTACCTGGGCTCTTCATTTAAAGGTACGCCACTCTGCATTGAAACGTGTTGCTCGTCTCTATCTCGGCTGAATTTGTTCCAAACTCGGCCTCTTTGGGTGGATTTTATCTTCGTCGTGTGGTGTGATGTGTGCTAGGATCCTGGATGAAGAGTAGACTGGTGGCTCCGCTTGGCAGGGGTGGTGCACGCTACCTGAGTCAGCACCCACGTCAACCCCCAGAGCTTTCGAAAGACCTATTCATACCCCTCAACTAGGGTCATGCAGGGCATTGACAAACCTCTACTGTCAAACATACAATGAAGACCAGGCCCACGTAACACATCCATGAAGTTACACAGAGCATACATTGCTACACAATGGTGGTAAATAAACAGCTTAGCTATCAGTTTAAATATGAAGAAAAGTGACGTTACAAATGGTAAACGTCCCATAGCAATGATCCTACAAAAAGCACTGAGTACATAAAGAACCAGTTCCCGGCGTGATAAGTCTATAATTCACTTAGCTACACCTTGCCTTGACATTTACAAAACATCGTGTGGCGCCACCTAGAGTAGGACTTCATGTTTGAGGAATTGCATCTTCAAAGTAATGATGGCCACAAAAGTTGCCTTTTGGTAATAGTTTTCTATACGAAGCAGATTAGTTCTACTTCACCTCTTTAAATGTGTTAAGTTACAGAATATTTTCCTTTGTAGACCAGTGGACTTGTCACCACAAATGGACCAGATTGCGGATCAAAGTCTTATTTAAAATCAAAGTCTTAAAAGGACAGTTAACTCAACAATAAACATTTTGTAATCATTTACTCATCCTTGAGTTGATATATATTTCTGTATACATTTCTTTGTTCTGTTCTGGGACACTTTTGACTACCATTGTCATTTTTCCTACATTGGCAGTCAATAGGCCTATTTCACAAAATGGCGACAGAGACCGGAAGTAGGGGAAAACTGTTTCCGGCGGCACTGCTTCCACAGCATTCATTCAGCTTGTTTTCTCACAGGCATTCATTATATTTACCAAAAGTACAATATGATTTATCCATGGTTTACTGGGAGATGTAAAAATAGGGAAAACTAACATTACAAAAACATTGTTTATTGAGCGATTTATTTATTATCAAGGTCTGATATATGTTAGACAAATCAGAATAGAGGGAGCGCCGCTACATGCCGTGTAAACAGAGCCAGAGCATTGACCAGACAAGTGTTTACCCTACTTCCGGTTTGTACACGTCACGCTGTGAAATTGGTCTATGATGGTCAAGATCTGTTTGGTTACGAGCATTCTTCCAACTATCTTTCTCTGTGATCATCAGATCAAAGAAATGTATCCAGATTTGGAGCAGCTCGAGGGCGAGTAAATGATGACAGATTTTATTATTGGGTGAACTCTCCCTTTGAGGTGTTTCTAAAACTTCACTTAATCTTACCTGCCAAACAGGAAAAATCTCCCTTTCCTGTCAGGTTTCGCATCAGTTACATCTCCTTCCCCATTAATCTCTTGTTCCTCTTCTGTCATCTCAGTTTTAGCATCAAAAGTTTCTTTATCCATTCTAATGACAAGAATGATAATCAATATATATACAACATGCACAGAAAACAGACCCAACTCATGTTTACAACAATAACTGTACTAAATATTGTATATGCTTTCCTGTAGCTAAGTGGTAAGGTTGTGGGTTCGATCCCAGGGGATTGCATATACCTATGTAAAATGTATAGGATAAAGCAATGTAAGTCGCTTTGGATAAAAGCGTCTGCCAAATGCTTACATCTAATGTATTTTAAAATAAACTACAGCAACCTGTCATGATATATTTCTTTAGGGCCTTGTCCTTAGAACTTTTTATTACACCCCTTTGGAACCAGAACCAAACTTTTCCTTTCACTTTGTAAAACAAAGTAGTAACATTGAATATACAGTTACATTAGCCATTATTGATGCAACGGGCTGCATTATCGAGACCTGTGTAATGTATCGTAAAAGTTATAAGGATTTATGAGATCCATCTAAAGACCTCCGCGCGCTTAACTTTGTTGATGACGTAAGTTTTTATAAACGTAAGTTAAGTTACTTTGTCATTTCCCCCATTTAAGCAACCCGAACGAACTTGTTCACAAGCAAAAGCAATACATAAATAGTAACATGTATTTATGTGAACATAAAGTGCTAATATCCTTCACGCATCGGTGCGTCAATGTTACGCAAAGTTACTAAAGCTAAACAAAGTTTAGCGAATGTAGATGTTTTCAAAACATAACCAAATCTTTACAGTCATAACTTACATTTCTGTCGGACTAGCTTCTGTTGTGTGAGGTGTGGTCGATCAATATTCACTGGCTACACTGACGTTACACTATATTGAGAAAACGAAAGTAAGTTACTTAGGATCTTCCTGACTAAAGAGCGGCTTTTTACATTCGCAACGTTTTATTTAAAGAAACAGTGCCACTTAAAAGGAAACTTCATGTTTATTTATCAAATACAAAAGAAACGCCACAAACCATCACTATGAAGTAACTTAACAATATCAAATAAAGAAATAATACATACAGTGTTTTATGTGCTTAATTCTTTATTTTAAAATTTTAAGGAAATAGAGTAAAAAACATCCTTGGCTCTTATTGGCTTCTTTTCCAATATACAGTCAAAGTCATCTATTTCAAAAACAAGATTTAGTTACTGAGGTAAGCCTCTTTGTTTAACTTCCCTATAGGCCTATTTGTCAACCAACTCCAGATTCCACCTAAACTGTGGAAGAGCCTTCCCGATACTATTCGAGGGTCAGACACACTCTCCCAATTAAAATCTAGTTTAAAGACACATCTTTTCAGCCAAGCACTTAGTATTTTCTCATCGCTTGCTAGAGTTTACGCTATAGCTCCATCTGAACCTCCCGTGCCATCCTGCTGCGAGAGCCTGCGGACTGACTGACCATCCCAGCTCGCGCTCAGGCAATTCCATCCACATCCAAGAGCAAAGATTTGGATTTTGGATTAGGATTCAATTTATTGTCATCACACATATACAAGTACAGTGTAACGAAATGGATTAAGAAGAAAAATACAGCATAACATGACATAACAGGGAGAAAAACAAATACACATAATACACCATAGGCATGACTTGCAACAGTGGAAGTTTATCCAGCTCCGGCAAGCAGCCATCCGGTCCAGCAGCCATTACGCCGCCGTTCACAGACCCGCTTGTCAGGCTGGTGGTTCAAAGCGACAAGATGGACAACTTGTCACATTAATGCTAAACTTCCATCACATGACAGCTATAGCTACAATTTTCCCTGCTTATAACATTCCTCTGTTTTCTGATACCGATCACAATATAAGACAAAATTAGACCTAAACAAATACAACAAATGAAATTTCCTAAAGCCCAACTAGTAAGCTCTCCCTATCTTTCTATTTTTTAAGCTCCTTTGGAACAATGCACATTGTGAAATGTGCTATATAAATAAAATTGAATATTTAGTAGGCCAATAGCAAAATATTACGTACTAGCCTATATAACTGAGCAAATATCTTTTTTGAACAGATGACAAATAAATAATGGCTCATACATAACAATGTAATGCTTTTTATTCCATGTGCAACAAAGAATAGCCGTGACTTCATTACCCTATTTAGAGCCAGACTCTGTGGTCACTATTTAGTGACATCCGTCACCCCTTTACCTAACAGACAGCTGGACAGCCAGTCAGCTGCAGGACAACAGTCAAAGTGGGATGGAACTTTGCACCCAGTGACATGTAATAGACTGGGTCCCTGTCAAAGAGCAGATCTAAGTTTAACACGGGACGGATACAGAGACTAAAGCCAGAATAAGGGACTGTCTGGGACACCTTGTTTTCACTATACTAATTGTTAGTACGAGTTGTAGTTTTTTTCTGGAGTTGCCGTTTTAATAGGACAAAGACATGAATGTTCAAAAGTGTGCCAGGTGTGGGTTTGTGGTGTACCCTGCGGAGAAGATCAATCTGATCGGTCAGGTAAGATTGTACGGATATTGCTCTACAAACTGGAATTATTACCATCTTCATATCATGTTGTAAGGAGGACTGGTTTGGATCCATTGGCTGAAATTCAGATTCGATTTCAGATTACATTCAATCATATTTACAAAATGTCATTCATTTTATCTTTCAGAATTGGCACAAAGCATGTTTTCACTGTGAGGTCTGTAAAATGGTTTTGACTGCCAATAACTATGTCAGCTTTGAGAAAAGGCCTTTCTGCCAAGTGTAAGTTCTTATTGCTTCTTATTTTTTAGTATTAATTTAAAGTAAGAGAAAACTGTCTTTACATTTCCATCACTAAATGTTTGAATATATAATGAATACAATTTTAAAGTCTTCAATATATTATTTCTTTCTCATAGCCATAATCCAAAGAATAACACGTTTACTAGTGTCTATGAGACTCCAATCAACATCAATGCCAAGAAACAGACTGAGGCAGTCAGTGAGGTGAGCTTGTGATGATGCCACAGACACCACAAACACAACCAAACTTTGCTGTTCCAACTGCGAATGCAATAAAGCTGTCAAAATTATATGGTAAACTATTAATTACACCTTCAGGTTGAGGTTGAGGATATAAATGTAAAATGGAAGCAAAATTGCATTAACATTTTGGAATATACCAACTGCTTTGGAATACAGCACTGCTTTGGTCTATAAAAACACGAAACATTACTTAAAAGTACTTCGAAAAAATTAAATCAATTATTTATAAATGTACAAATTATGAGTTTGGTTCAAAAAGTGAGATAACTCCGTTTAAAAAAAAATCAATTAATATCAATCAAACTGCAGTGGGATTGTTTTGATTTAAGCCATCATAACTAAAGAAAATCATGATAACATAATAAAAACCTTATTTTAGATTTTTCTTAAAAACAGGTGTTATTTTGCAACCAAACTCATCAAATATAGAAGTTTGATAAATGGGCTGTTCAATAGACATTTCAGTGCCAAATGTGGTTGATTAAGACTTGTTTACCCAAGAGCTATAGCAATAATATGATATAACTATATAATAATTTTTGTAAAAATTTACATTTTATAAACAGAAACATCTAGTAGGTGAGTTATTTGATGGAACACCAAGATTGACCAATCTACAGTATTTACTAAATACTTACCTCCTGACTCATAGACAAAATATTTAAAGAATCAAATATGGGTCACAATGCTTGTAATACCAAGATTTTAAATTTTACATATGAGTTGGCTTATCGAGCTGTTTTTAGGAAAGCTTAAAGGCTTGAGTGACTCCACAGCTTTGGAATGGGAACGGCATCATGAGAGTTATTTCTGTGGTGTGACATGATACCCTCCTCTGGCTTTATGTATTTGCTGTTTAAATTTATACCTCATGAACATGGACCACCTCTTATGCTTCCTAGCTTCATTTCCCCCCTCACTGTCTGCCACTCTGAGGTATCCCAGCTGTCCCTGTCAATCAGAGGACTCTGGAGGCTGTTATGTACACTGTTTGCAGACACTTTGCATTTCACGTGTGCAATCTTCATTTTTTTATTGGAAAATTAAGATTAATCTGTGGAAAGTGAAAATAGCACTTACTTGGACTTGATAACGATGACAAAGATCTTAGGATTCTTCTTTCCGTGTTGTTCATTGTTGAATCCCTGAAAAATATTTCATAATCATTTCTTAAAGAAATTACATTACATGAGCGGCACAACCTGATTGGCCCAATGGTAGCTCACTAATAATACAATGAATAATTTATTTTTTAGTTGTGTTTTGCTTACATTCTTAGTTTCTTTATACGGTTTAACATGATTACGAAAATCACATTATTTTTTCCATCGACAGTACACTAAAAAAATCTAATAATAATTTCACACATTTGGGTATAAATTGTACACAGAAATCACAAGGTACTCAAAAATAAACAGTTCAACATAATAGTTACTAGAAAATGAGTCTCCCAAAACGCCAGAAGTGTACATTTGATCGTTTTTTGTCCTTCGCGACTAATATTATCCTCACGAACCAATTTCCAGATGTAGTCACCCATCATTGCTTCATTCAATCTTCTCTGTGCTACAGAAATGTGTATAATTTTCTGACAGCGACAATTGGAAAGTAATTTAAAAAACATGTGTAATGTGTTTTTGTTTATTTGCAATATACCATATATCATAATGATTATATACGTTAAAAATTTGTTTTGTGTTCGAAACAAAAAATTGTTACACTGTGTAATCGTTTTTTTTTTTTAAGAATAAATACAGAGAGGAAGGAGAACGTTATATGTCCACTTTCCACTATGACATGAGATCGAAAGAAATCGATCAGGCTCGTAAAGCCAGCCAGCTTGCTAGCCAGGTGAGTAACCTAAAAATAAAAACAGAAAAGCTTCAGGTGTATCTGTACATGCATGTGCCATATGTGACCTGTTTCTAATCTATCCCAAATCAGCAAGGTTACCAAACTGAATTTGTGGGCCAACAGTCTTGGTACTCCGGCAGTGTCACCAGCCAGGAAATTGTGCGGGTTTCCCAGGCACAGAAAACCATCAGTGATGTAAGTGATATGTCACTTAAAAGAATAGGTCACCCAAAAATTAAAAGTTTGTTACCATTTATTTACCCCTATGTCATCCAAAACCTGTAAAGGACTCTTTCTACACAAAAGAAGATATTTTGAGAAATATACAATGGAGGTCATTGGGGCCGGTGTAGTTTGTTTACCAAGGTTCTTCAAAATATCTTCTTTTGAGCTCTCCAGAAGAAGGAAAAGCATACAGGTTTGGAATTGCACGGAAGTAAATAAAGGATGAAAGAATTTTCATTTCAGGTCAACAATCCCTAAAGGCAAAATAAATGATCATAATAAACAACTGAATTATAATGATGTATTACAGGTTGAATATAAGCGAGGCCACGAGGAACGTGTGACACAGTTTACCTCTGTGGCAGACACACCTGAGAACTTACATGCCAAGACTGGAGCCTCACTGGCTAGTGATGTAAGGGTTTATTCGACTCCCGACATGAATCCTTCTTTGTGAATTGCCTCATTGTGTGTTTCATATAATGCATTCTGTTCATTTACAGGTGAAATACACAGAGGAATATGAGCAGACTAAAGGAAAGGGAAGTTATCCTGCCATGATCACTCCGGGATATGAAATGGCAAAGAAGGCAAATTCACTGGCTAGCAAAGTAAATCTCCACCCAGTCAGGTCCACTGTAACTTTACTATAACACAACTGTATTCTTACATTCATATACACTTTTACCATTATTATTTCAGTTGGAATACAAAAAAGGACATGAAGAAAGACTGTCCAAGTACACCACCGTGACAGACACACCAGATGTTCTTCTCGCTAAAAACCAAGGGAAGATCGCTAGTGATGTAAGCAAATACCACAACCGTGACTATTCTTCAAGGCCAAAACACTGACTTACATTATGTCCTAATTTTGCATCTCCTTCATTAAAAGTATGTCTACACGGAGGGGTATGAGCAACACAGAGGCAAAGGCAGTTTCCCTGCCCACTTCACACCTGGATACCAGGTGGCCAAAAAAGCAGGAGACATGGCCAGCAAGGTAAGTGTCCAAATGAAGCATGTGCTTTTATGTCAGCTGTTCTTGTATGTTGGTAGTAAAACCAGCAATGTTGGCATGCAGGTAAAGTATAAACAGAAATACGAGCAGGAGAAAGGAAAGGTCAGCACTGATGCAGGGGCCGCAGAATTCGCTCTGGCCAAAGAGCACGCAGAACATCTCAGTCAGGTCAGGCTTTATTTACGTACATCAAAATATTCCCTTTGGGAAACAAAGTGTCATATGATTGTAATGAATCAATATCTATTTTCTTCAGCATGTCTACACGGAAGGGTACGAACAGCAGAAAGGCAAGGGCAGCTTTCCTGCCATGATAACCCCTGCATACCAGATGGCTAAGAAAGCCCACGACATGGCCAGTAATGTAAGTATTACTATTGCTGAAGTGATCTTCACTTTGGACATTGTTTCAATTATTCAATATTTCACATTTCAATATGGGAATTGAAAACAGCTAGGCTAAATAAACAAATACTTTTTGGAAATTCAGGTTAAAAATAAGCCCATTATCACATTATATTAAAGCATTCTTTAAATGATTTATTTGCATAACATTTCAAACTACTTTGTGTGAAAGTTATTTATAGCAACAATTTAGTCAGATGCTTTTTTCCAAAGCGAGTTACAAATGAGATAAACAATAGAAGCAATTGGAACAACATAAAGACAACAAAAAGTTTAAGTGCAGTATGCAAAGCTAAGATTTTTTTTAAATATGTATTAAGGATGGAAAGAGTAGAAAATATATTTTGAATAGAAATTCTGGGATGGTGCAAAGACAGACTGGGAAGTTAAAAAAAACATATCGACTCAGACATACAGTCTCCACAAGTGAATTATACAATGAGCCCTGTTGAGAGATCACCAGCCGGGAACCTGACATCATCGTTCCATTTTGACCCATCCGTCTGCATGCCACAGTGTATACCTGCTGATTCTTAAAGCACCTCATCATTATCCTGCACTGATTTACAAACAGATGACAACTGGGCACCGAGTCACTGTGTGGAGACCATAAGGTCATTGAAATAGACAGAGATGGTAAATTCTTGAACTTCCTTCCATTTTTCAGGTTGAGTACAAGAAGGACCTTGTGACCACCAAAGGCCACAGCATCAACTACTGTGAGACGCCACAGTTCAAGAATGTGTCAAAGATCGCCAAGTATACCAGTGATGTGAGTGACTCATCAGTGATATGACTGCTATCTAATGAATGACAGCATGTTCTATATTTAAGGTGGTCCTGTATGCAATTACCTACAAGTTGGTTGACTCAATAGGTTTCCGTCATTCTGTGAAGTTGGACAACTTGGTTATATAAACATCTAAACAGATATGAGAACACTGCAGGTTTGGCATCAGAGTTTCACTTCTATGTTCGATTACAGAATAAATACAAAGAGAAGTATACCAATCAAATGAAGGGGCACTATGAAGGGGGTGGCATCGACAAGACGACCATGCACGCCATGAATGTCAGAAAGCTGGCCAGTGATGTAAGAATTCTTTGGAACACTTTATCTCTCCTACAGTACATCATTTTGTGTGTTTTTATGTTTAGATGCTTAAAAGTTCACCAAAATTACCTTTCTGCTAACTTTTGACTCTCATTTTGAAAAGAGAAAGTAAAAACTTAATTTCTTGTATTATCTGGTTTAAGATTGCCTACAAGTCAGAATATGAGCAAGAGAAGAATGTACAGGGTGAGTACAACTACCCAGCCACTATTACCCCATCCTACCAGTCCCAAAAAAAACTGGAGCCGCTCAAAGATGTAAGTCTGATTTTCTGTTTACTTTATTAAATGTTTGGGAAAAATAATTGTATTTCAGTTTTATAATCGCGTCTTTAACTATTTAAATAACATGCAAGCTAATCTTAAACTAAAACATACACCGTTAAATAAGATAAGCTAAATTTAAAGTTACTTTTTCACACAGCAAAACTACAGACAACATATTGACAAACTGAAATTCAGCCATGTTACGGATACCCCTGAAATACTGCAAGCCAGAATCAATTCCCAACAACTTAGCAATGTAAGAATAAATGATCCTTCTCATTGAGTGTATTTGGTTTAACATACATAGAACTTCATCGCAGCATGTATCTCTAACTATACAGTTGAACTACAAAGCCAACTATGAGAAGACAAAGAACCAGTACACATTATCCCAAGATACACCAGGGTTTAAAAACGCCAAAGCCAATGCAGAGCTTGTCAGTGATGTAAGTCTACACTGTACTTACAAATACCAGAACCTTGACACATTGTTTGTTATCCGTATACAGTATATAGTTTACAGGTGTTGATTGAATTGCTAAATGACCTCTGAACCTTCACAGATCAAATACAAGGAGAACTGGGAGAAGAACAAATCATGTGACTTTGGCCTAGACACATTGACAGTAAAAGCTGCCAAAGCCTCCCGAGATCTTGCCAGCAATGTAAGAATATCTTCAAATGTGAAACTTCATCGAAATAATTCATTTCTGTACTTTAAGGTAAAGTTATTATATATTCATCTTTATGTCATTCCAAACCTGTGTATGACATTTTCTTTTCTGGAACATATGAATGTCTCAATGGTTGTGTCCATGCAATGGAAGTTAACGGGGATTGGGGACCATGTTATTTGGTTGCCAACATTCTTGGAAAATCTTAATTTGTGTTCTGCAGAAGAAAGTGAGTCATACAGGTTGGGAATGTCATGAAGGTGAGTAAATGAGGAACAAATGATCAGTTTTGATTAAACTACCCCATTCCAAATAATTAAATGATCTGATTCAGTCAATTGTCTTGAGCCCAATGCATTTTTGTTAAAAGTGTCTGATAGGTACCTTTAATAAAACAAATCCTGGGTTGTACAGATCAAGTACAAGGAGTCACATATGAAGAACAAAGACAAAGCTATTGGAATGGATGTTAGTGATTCTAAAACACTGCATTCGCTTCAGGTGGCCAAATTGAGCAGTGAGGTAGGTCCATTAAACACAGTACATTAAACACATCAACGCATCGCTCAGACTAACATGATCAAACTCATCATTTACAAATACCAAATCAGGAAATTCAAAACAAAGCCATCACATTTCTTTACTCCAGGTTGCCTATAAAAAAGGATCTAAAGAGACTCAGTCCAAGTGCCACCTCCCTTTGGACATGATGAATTTTAGCCATGCTAAGAAGGCTCAGGCCCTTGCTAGCGACTTGGACTACAGGAAGAAGCTACATGACTATACCGTCCTGCCTGATGACATTACAGTGCAGCAAGCTAAGAAGGCCTACCAATTACAGAGTGATGTAAGATTTGCTCTATGAGTCTACAACAGTATGATAAAATATACATACATCTACTACATGCATATTGAATCGGTTGTTTTAGAACCAGTACCGATCAGACCTCAATTGGATGAAGGGAGTGGGTTGGGAGGCTGACGGCTGTCTGGATGTGGAACAGGCCAAAAAAGCAGGAGACCTTCTCAGCGAGGCAAGTCATTACTGAGCGTGTTTTGTGTGTATTGATCTATTTTGCAGTTTCTAGAATTGTGGGTTTTATATGCAGAAAAAGTATCGCCAGAAGGTGGACAGGGTTAAATTTACGCAGGTCGCGGACACCCCATCCATCAAACATGCCAAGAAGAGCCAGGAGCTACAGAGTGATGTAAGATACTGTATCATCCTGTATGATTGGATGTCGTCCATTTGATTATTTTAAATCACCCAACATGAATGAACCTTTTCTCGTCCTCAGCTGGCATACAAAGCGGGCACAGAGTTGCTAATGCATCAATACACTATGAGCAAAGATGAGCCTCTCTTCAAACAAGCCAAAGCCAATGCAGAACTTCTTAGTGGGGTATGATATGAACTAAATCCTGGTTGAACCTACGGTGTATAAACAACCTTCACAGCAACTAACATCCACTGACCACTTTGTTTCGACTCATAACTTTTCAGAAGTCTTACAAGAGTAGCTGGGAGGAACAGAGGGAGAAAGGCTTTGAGCTTGGCATGGACTCAGTTTCCATTCTCACCGCCAAAGCCACACGAGATCTCGCCAGCGATGTGAGTGATAGTACACCCTGCTAACACACATGACCAACTGACTGTTACTGTATGTCAGGTATGTGACTGCTCTAAATGTTTCCGGCTAATGTATCTAGGTGAAATACAAGCAAGAATACGAAATGACAAAAGGGAAGATGATCGGCGTGAAGGCAGTTTCTGATGATTCTCAAATGGCTCATTCCAGCCTGGCATCCAAACTCCAGAGTGACCTCAACTATAGGAAAGAGCACAAGGATACCAAGACCAAATACAGTGCCTCACTTGATATGATGACACTCACCCATGCAAAGAAAGCCCAGGAACTGGCCACCGAGACAAACTATAAAACCTTCCTACACAAGTACACCAACCTACCCACTGATATGAAACTGGAGTGGGCCAAGAAAGCTTACGGGTTACATAGTGATGTAAGACTTGAATATGAGATTTATCCCAGTAGGCAATTTTTGGCATTTACCCACAAATTAATATTGCTTTCTAACAACAATTTGCATGTTTTCTTCATAGAAAAAGTATCGTTCTGACCTGAACTGGATGAAAGGGGTGGGCTGGGAGACCACAGGATCTCTTGATGTACAGCAGGCCAGAAAAGCTACAGATTTGGTCAGCGAGGTACAGACTGACTTGTCTTACTCCAATTTTTTTTAGGTTCAACCGTAGCATCTTAAGCAGTATATGACCATCAGGAGAACATTCATGTAATCCCTGTAAACGGGGTTATATTTATCAGGTATAAGTTTAGAAATGAACTCCCTCAGCACCTTGTATAGTTTTTATGAACCCTCTACTCAGCAAAGACAGCTATGAACTAAATATAATGTGTTCAAATATAATTTATGTTGTACATGTTATTCGCATTCATAACTGTGACATTGTTGACATTTTCTATTGAATTTTTGTCTGTATTTTACTGAAGACTTTTACTATGCCTTTTAGTCACCAGCTAATACACAGAACAAACGTTTTAAGATTTCTTTAATTAGGATGTAAAACCACTGAGAATCACTTATAATTCTGCATTATTTAGGCTTATTTAATTCTTGAACTGAAAATTTCATTTGAAATATAAAAATTTGTTTACAATAACAAAAGCAAAACAGAAATATTTCAATAGTGGTCTCAGACAGGACCCCACTGAATATTGAAAAGGTGCAAAATTTGCAGTTAAAATACTTTTAGTACAGATGTTACCTGAAGTCGGCTTAAAATTAAAAACATTTCTGCATGTGAATACAAACTGTATATTCTGACACCTAAAAAACACAGTTGAAGCATACTAGGAAATGCTTGTATTCCTTGAAAATGGATACAAATCTTTACAATGTCACATGTATTTTCCAGAATAAGTACAGACAACATGTAAGTGCTCTGAAGTTCACAAGCGTGGAGGACACACCAGAGATGGTGCAGGCCAAAATAACCAGCAAACTGGTGCTTGATGTATGTAAAGGCATTTATATCATATACGGTTTCAAGACTCATGCATGTCTCTGCAATTTAAGCTGAAATAGAAGAACGTTTTTTTATTGACATCTGTTCATCTACAACATCAATCTAACTACATATCCTGGTCTTCATACAGAGGTTGTACAGAAAGAAGGGAGAAAACGAAATGCACAAGTACACACTTACTGGAGACTTACCAGAGCATGTGCAGGCCAAGATCAATGCTGTGAACATTAGTGAGGTAAGAATCCATTACACACCTCCTGCTGTTTCTGTTTGAGAAGCTGTTAAAAACACACAAAAGCAATTTAAATCCCACATCAAGTTGCTAAATGGAGATCTCTTGCGTACAGTCACGTTACAAAGAGTCCTGGACAAAGATAAAAGATGCTGGCTACAAGTTACGTCTGGATGCTATTCCATTCCAGTCGGCCAAATCCTCTGCAGATATCTTCAGTGATGTGAGTATTCAGGACACAACAACAAAAATCCTCCGTCAAACTCTTTGTCTATATATCTGACTGTCTAGCTATTATATCCAGCAAAAGTACAAAGAACAGTTTGAGAAAACCAAGGGGAGGATGATTGGTCTAAAGGGACTGGAGGATGACATAAACATCGCACACTCTGTGCATGCCACAAAGATACATAGTGATGTGAGTATTCGCAAAAATAACCAGAACCTGATTATATCGAGTTGTATGAAGTAACATGAATGAAAATGATAATCTCTCTACTTAGATCAAGTATAGAAAAGACTCTTCGAAGGCACTTTCTCAGTTCCATCTGCCCATGGACATGCTGGACGTGCTCCATGCTAAAAAGGCTCAGTCTCTGATCAGCGATCAGGACTACAAACTAATATTGCACAAATACACAACACTGCCCGATGACATCAAAGTGATGGCTGCCAAGAAAGCATATGAACTGCAAAGTGAGGTAAAGGCTTACTCAATACTACTGCACTAAACGACCTCTATTACTTCCATTAAAACGTTGTGATCTTTAACTTTTTGTGTTGATATCTCAGAAACTCTACCGATCTGATCTGAATTACTTACGTGGTGCCGCCTGGATTGCCACCGGTGCTCTACAGATTGAGGGATCCAAACGGGCCACAGATTTAATCAGCGAGGTATGGTTGATCTCTCCCTCTCTCTCTACATTTTGTTATAAATGGCAATAATATATCTCTTCAACCCACAAAAGCAACCAGCTTTATTTTTCTAAGAGTCAACTTATATTTTAATATTTATAATATATGTATTTTACAGAAAAAGTATCGCCAGCAACCCTACTCTTTCAAGCACACATCTGTAACGGATTCTCCAGACATGGTACATGCTAAGATCAGTGGCAAGTTCAATAATGAGGTAGGTGGGCATCCCTAATATTCTCATTATGTTTTGATTGACGGTTACATAATAATGTCTTCTGGTTTGATCTTTAGCGTTTGTACAAAGAAAAGGGGGAGAACTTCAGGCACAACTACACCAGTACAGCAGAGAGACCTGAAATCACGCAGGCCAAGATTAACGCCGCGAACTTCAGTGATGTAAGATGAGCCATCAGTCTATTTTTGTGTTTATGGTTATTCCTCTCATAAAATCTACTATTCCAAAACTGACAGCTTATTTAAACACTATTTTTAAAATGAAGTAGCACAGTAAAAACTAAATTGAGTGTATTTGGAAATACTATTTTAATGCTATAATTCACTGTTATATTTCAGGTTAAGTACAAAGAATCCTGGCATACACTCAGAGCTCAGGGTTATAAACTCACCATGAAGGATATCCCCTTCCAGGCTGCCAAAGCTTCCACCAGCATTGCTAGTGATGTAAGAATAACCTCTCTAAATTTACACGGTTAAACATCTATGGGCAAAAAACAAGTCTGATCAATTCTTGCATTAACATACTTAACCAATCAAACAGCCTTGTTTGTGATGACTAAACCGTCTAGAATACAATTCAAACACTAAAATCCAATCTGCTTTGACAGTATCAATACAAGCACAACCACGTCTTGGATAAGGGCAAACACCTTGCTGCCCGCAGCGTTCTGGAGGACTCGCATTTGATGCACTGCTTGGAGATGGGCCGTCTTCAGAGTGACCAGAACTACCGTAAAGACGCCATGTCCATCAGCAGTCATTATCAGCTGCCCCTAGACATGGTGAACCTGGTTCATGCCAAGAAGGCCCAGGCCTTAGCCAGTGACCAGGATTACAAGACCCACATGCACTCTTACACCACCCTGCCCGATGACATGAAGGTCCAATGGGCCAAAAAGGCATATGAACTGCAAAGCCAGGTGAGAAAGGAAAAAACATCAATCTTACCAGCACAAAATTACCCACAAAACTAACTTTTTGCTCACTAAAGAAGAATGCAGAATTGTACCTGTCATTGTAATACTCAAATATGTCAAACAACCCAAAAACTTACCATGAATTTAAAAGAGATTTTTGTGTAGTCCTACAACTGAAACTTTAGCATCAAGTCAGAATTACATGAAGAGAGAAAAACAATAATATGAAGTTGCTTGGAACATATTTAGTTATCAGATGCTTATTGATAAAAATATATTAATGGCATTATACGTCCTTGCAGTTTTTTGTTGGAGATGTTTTCATCCTATGCAATTTAGTGTGCCTATAAATTATCAGCGAAATGTTTTCTGTTTCTTAAAGAATTTATACAAAGCAGATCTGAACTTCATGAAGGGAGTGGCTTGGGATTCAGTGGGTGCAGCCCAGCATGAGTATGTAAAGAAAGCTGGAGAACTGATTAGTGATGTGAGTAAAACTGTACGTACGGTTAATCATTACACTACCACCAATAGTTCTTGATAACAAATGCTTTGCTCGATACATATCCTCTGCAGAAGAAGTACCGTCAACATCCAGACAGTCTAAAGTTTACCCAGGTGGCTGATTCACCGGATATCATGCATGCAAAGAACAGCTACATGCAATGTAGTGAGGTAAACAGTATACAAATCAATGTCTCTGTCAGATGTCAGTAGCGAGTTAATGGCACAATATCTGTCGCTGTTTCAGAGGATGTATAGGTCTGGAGACTCCAAGTCCACGCACAAGTACACTTTACACCATGATCATCCAGACTTCATCAGAGCAAAGATCAACGCACAGCAAATTAGCGACGTAAGCTTGCTGTTGTTACATATCCTCAATTGCCGTTCCATTGCATCCTCTGTGGTTATCTAAGCTTCTTTTTCTCTCTACTTTTTCAGAAAGTATATAAACTGTCAGGTGAGCAGGTTAAAGCAGCAGGTTATGACCTCAGGTTAGATGCCATCCCCTTCCAAACAGCCAAGACTTCTAGAGAAATTGCAAGTGATGTAAGTCAAAATCAATATTAACTATTATTTATAAAAATATTAACAAATTCATTGCAGTGATATCAAAGTTTAAGTGAGTAAATTCGATGCTACAATTTGTTACCAAACCATTCATGAAACTAATGTTTTTAAGCACTTTCCAAACCATTTCCTGTTTGCCAGGAGAAAATTAGTGGGCGTGGCCTGCGTTTTTCCCTGCGAATTGATTGGATGTGTAAAACAGCCGTTGCATTGATTTTGAAATGAAACTGATAGCAGACTGACAGTTGAAGGGCAGGAGTTAACGGATGCTCCGGCCAATACATCTAATCATTTGAGATGGATAGTCATTTCAGGGCAGAAGTGCATTTTCAGATTTTGACTGAAGATTATGAGGATACTTGAATTTTTGGAAGAAAACGACACACATTGATAAGCTATTTATTATAAACGCTGCAAAATTTCATGAAAAAAATAAGAATTGTCATTTTTAATTTCACAGGGACTTTAAACTACACTGTGTGCATTTATACATTTGGGGAAAATCAACTGAGTATTATATTGCTTATAGTTCTCTTTGCAATATTGATCTCGAAGTATATAAGCACGCATACTTCACCTTTAAATAAATCTAAATTTTAACATTCCCTATTAAGCAGTATTTTGATTTGATGTTTTTTGTACCTTTCTTCCCAGTTCCGCTACAAGGAGGCATTTGTGAAGGATAAGGGCCATCAGGTTGGCCTCCTTAGCGTTGAGGATGACCCCAAGATGAGACATTCACGGGCCGTAGGGAAGCTCCAGAGCAACAACGAGTACAAGAAGCAGTCCCAGGAGACACGCTCTCAGTTTAAGATCCACGCTGACCAACCTGGATTCCTGCAGGCTAAGAAGAGCCAAGCTCAGCTCAGCAATGTCAACTATCGCCAGAAGCATCAAGACTACACCAGCTATCCTGATCAGCTCAACGTCCAACATGCAAAACAGGCTTACCAACTGCAGAGTGATGTAAGGGCGGATTTCGGGATTGCTTTGTTGTAAATAACTGTTTTGCGGCCACCGTATGCCAAAGTTTATCATTGGTATTGTGTTGAGAGATAGTTTATGATTTCTAGATGACACAAGAATTGAACACATTGGTGACTAACAGGCACATGACATGTATTAAATTATGAAAAAAAACAATACATTTTCATTTTTAATTTCATCGAGAAGATGTTTATACGAAGTGATGAGAGTTATGATATCACGGTTTTGAATGACACAACTGTGAATAAAAGATGAACTATCCCTTTAAGAGCCAACCATTACCATACTTATACAAGGGTCAGTTCTGGTCCTTGATTCTGATTGGTCGAGCAGAGTTCTGAGCCGTTATTAAATACCCCTATTTATAACGGCTGACCGCATTACATAGCCTTATATCACTCTATTTACTTTGTTTTACGAAACCTTGTTGCTCCGCATATGGAATAACCGCTTTATAAAAGCACAAAGCCCCGCAAAGCCACAACGCCCTTAACTGGTATAAAAGGCATTGTAACCCACTGCTTCTTGGGGCTTATTGCTTTAATTGACAACAGTTTCCCAGAATCCAGTAGAAAATGCATTGTACTCACAGTTTTCTTCATGTAACAAGTTTGAATAAACCTGAATATATGTCTGTTTGTAGGTGAACTATAAATCAGATCTGAACTGGATTAAAGGAGCGGGCTGGACCCCTCCAGGCTCCCATAAAGTAGAAATGGCACGCCGGGCAGCAGAACTGGGCTTGGCTGAAGGAGTGACCACTGACGAGGCTATTGCTCAGTACCAACAACTGTTGGTGAGACAACAATCCTACATCACGATTTCGCACATAATGTTGAAAAGTGTAGAAATTGTGTTACAAATTTTCTTCAACAAAGAAAACCAACACATGCATTGCCCGTTTGACACGAGTCTAACATCACGGATGAAAGATGCCGACGAAGGGGTTTGGTTCAAGTTTTTCTTCTTGTTATTTTTTCAATCGTCATTTGGCTAGAATAGAAACTCATGCGTTTTACGAGACACCTTTTTTGGGTCTCGTCATTCTGGGCTCTTTTTTTGTCCATCCGTGTCCATACAAAGTTTTTTTTTGTAATAAACATGTCGGGGCAAATATAAAGTGTAGATGTATGCAGTTTGTGTGGTGTGAATTTTTTTAAGTTTTTAAGTTTTGTTTTCATAGTTATTCGCTGTATTTCAGATGCTCCAGAGACAGGAGCAGCAGCATCAGTCCACCACTGACCAGACGGAAACTACACAAGAGTTCCAGCAGCCTGGAGTCAATCCCGATGCCATGGAGATCCTCCACGTCAAGAGGAAGAAGACCATTCACACCGCGTTCAAGCAGGCCAAGACCACAAAATCCATAACGTCACAGTCTGTTGCAACCCAATCGACCGCAAGTCAGTCTATCACTAACCAGTCCACAAAAAAACAGTCCATTACCAGCCAGTCTCATGCTGACCAATCCAGCAAAAGGGAGATCAGTGAAAACCGGGCCATCACAGACCAAGCTGCTGCGAAATCAGAAGCAATGTAATCTGGTATTTTGTCTTTATTTTTATTTTTTACATTTAAATTATGGACATCATCATGTATTAGTGGTTCTTAACTTCTGTCCTGGAGACTCACTGCTCTGCACATTTTGTGTGTTTACCTAACGGGTCCCCAGAACAGGAGTTGACAACCGCTTGTTTAGTTATTGATAGATCTATGACTATGGGATTTTAGATGAAAACTTTAAGTGACACATAAATGTGAAGATGGCTAGAGTAAGTTTGACTAAAGGATAAAGACTGAAAACCTACCAAGCTACCTGGAATTAAATGAAGGTTATTTTGGTTATGTAGAGGTATCAAAGTGATCAGAGCAAGTCGTCTAGAAGTGAAATGAACAAGTATAAGTATGAGTTTTGAAGAGGTGCCCTCACAACTTGTTGTGATTTTTATTTATTTAATGAAAATGTTAACAAGAGTATGTTTAAATACCTGGCTGGTCATATAAGACTTATACAGTAACAAAATAAATTGTTTCTCTAGTGAATTTTAAGGCCGCCTTTTGTGGTGCTGAAATACAGGAGGTATATTTAGATAATGGATGTATTGTAAAGTCCGAAAAGCTGAGCTTTATGTTATATAACCGTAACTCTGCTAGCAGAGTTAAATGGCTGGATTGTAAGTAAATGTGTGAATTTTAAAACATGAAAAATAAAGGTTTTGATCATAAAAATGCTTGCACTCTTTGTTAAACAGCCCTGAGCGCTAGAGGGCAGTCAAGGACAGTTTTAATTCAATCTCAGATCCAATTGGAAGTTTAGATGTTTTGTTTGATTTTTTTATTTTCATGTTCATGTTTAGTCCCATGATAAACAGTGCAACTAAAGAATTTAACTAAATTATACAAAGATGAATGATTCATAGCAGGTTTATTTTTTCGTTAAGCAGTTTCATTTCTCATTCAGGCATACATGACTGGTACTGGGACATAATTAAAATCAGTTTAAGGAAATAAATCATGATTATTTCCTTGTTTTTCCAATGCAAGTGTTAACCCATAATGCCTGAAGCAGAGGTGCTGAGCAACTGTTGTCAAGGAACTGGGTTTGCCCCATATAGCGAAGCTTGGCTTGCAATGATCTTTGATGAAAGTTCACAGCTGAGGTCTGGGTACTGGGAATCTAGGAGTTGGTACTGGGAATCTACTATGTGGACCCCCCCAAACACACAGAAGAATGGTCTTTTTTAGTGATGTTTCTTAGTCTGTTCCAGTGCATTTTGGGATATAGGATGAAAACAGTATTCTATGAATCAATTAATGTTGGGGCATGTTTACTTTGCTCCTTACAGGTTATGTATCATATCTATGTAATGGTACTAGATTAGACATTAAATTAGATATTGAACTAAAAAACTACACAGATTTTGGCTTTAAAGACCAGCTTTTATTTAAATGTACTTTACATGTCTCATTTTATTTATATTGCATCATTTGATGTGTTTCTGTTTAATAGTAATTTTTAAACCTTGATGGTGTAGTTACAATGTTTACCAGTAGGAGGGAACACGGACAGTAGTCAAATCAGTGCCAAACCAGCACGAACCACCATAAACCAAGTTGGACCAACAAGGAAACTCAGCGTGACTAAAACTTCAAACTCAATGCAAGGCAGCTGGACTGAAGGCTGGTAATGTTTACCTTATTAAAAGCGGTGGCATGATTTTGAACACTTTTCAAAGGCAAATGCGTGCTGTCATTTCTGGTATTTATCTCAAAGGAAAGCCGTGATTTGAAATTGTTTGAACAGAAGTTTTATGATCTTTCGTGATGGAGAACAATTGCTAAACTCATAACACAACCAGTGTAACCCAACAGCCCCAATCTCTTTCTGGCACAGCCGCTAAGTTGCTTTTGCAGTGAACGTTAATTTGCCAAAGATCTTAGGAAACACTGCCCCCAGAGTATAGTTTACACATGTTGTACATTTTGAATGTACCTTCAAGCTCATTTGGAAAGAAAAAAATACTGGACCCTCTGCATGGTCAGCGAGGGGAGGGTGGGGTGCACTTAATACACGTAATACCTGACATGGTGGCGGGTTTGTTCTGTCCAGCACAAAGTGAACACCGTCCGTTTAAAGAGAGCCACATGGCTTGTATAAAGAAGCCAGACCTAACGTGTTGTATTCCGCTGGAGTATTGCCTTTCATGAGCCGGCCTTTCCACATGGAAAATAAGGAAATTCCTGAGTCTTCTGAGGTGCACTGTCAGAATTAGATCCATAGATGGAAAAATGAACATGCGCCTAAGACCTGTAATGCAACACCATTGATATTTACAGACATGTGGTCCACCGTTGCTTCCTTCTGCATGTTTACACCGTTAGCTCTTCCTTCGGGTGCCATATTGAATGTGTGTCTCCCTAATTTTCTCAGTGGTGTTTAGAAAGATGGGCAGAATAAATTAGTGCATGAAGTGTCTGGGATTTGGGTCTGGGTGCCAGGGCATGGTGACTTAAGTGTGAAATGTAGAACAGGATGCATGTGAAAGCCCGCTATGACAGGCCTCTGGGATTCCCAGCAGTGTGCGGTTTTCTTATGAGTTTTTACTGGACACCGTTCCACTGGAAACCAACCTTTGTAATGGCTGTTACTCATGTGCACAAATAAAAAAGTGCAGCATACTGTGCTTTTGCATCACGGTTCCATGACATGACATTTAAAGCTAATTCAGTGGCTGGCTGTTTTTACTTCTTCTTTGCCACAATGCCCAAGCTGCCCATGTGTGACTCACAGGGTCACAAAGCCGCACCATGGGACCCTGCGGAGGGGAAAACAGGCATCCCGGGGCTATAAAACCAAACAAGCCACGTAAGTGTTATGAATTATCAGTTATTTTACACTGTGAGTTCAGTGATAAGTTAAAGGAATAGTTCACCCAAATAAAAAATTACTGTCGTTATTTATTCACTCTAATGTCATTCAAAACTCTATGTGAGTCGTTTTTCTGTGGAACACAAAAGAAAATCATTTGTGTGCTTTTGTGTCCATACAATGAAAGTCAACGTTGTTAAGTTACTAACTTTCTTAAAAAATATTGTCTTTTTTACAGAAAATGTTAAGGGTGAGTAAATGATGAAAAAATCTCTTTAACAAATTTTCAGACAGATCCGCATGTGTTAAAGATAGTTGGTGCATCTAAATTGAGCCACTGCAGGCTAATCCCAATTACGGCCACCGCATTTAATGCTGGGGTCACTTCCCAAAATCTTAAAAACAATCTTATTTCTTTTGGCTCAAACACCAAGCCTGTCTTTAACAAATATGCCCCTGGGGTCCAGTTATAGCTTGGTTTGGTAAATTGCATTCTCTCATGAGGTAATCAAAAGCATTAGGGTTGGCGGAGAAACTTGTGGAAAATAGATATCCAAAACGGGTAAGTTTTTCCATACGGTGCTATGCACAATGTTTGACATATAGTCGTGTAACCTTCACCAGCAAACATTAATTTAACAAAGAGGACAATGAGTGTATAATGTACTTCAACTGCTGTGATATTGGCTCTCTGGATAATTTTATAAAAAAAAAAAGTCCAATTTTTGTTTATTAATTAATGTTTCCTACTGATGTCAGGGTGATTCCCAATTAAAAAGTGTCCAAAAAAGTTGGGCTAATCAATGTTATGTTTCCTACTGATGTTGACACGGATGCCCTGTGGTGTTTGAATTATGAAGAGATTATAAAGCAAGCGCTGTAAAGTACCAGTACATTTTCAATCTAAATTGCTGCGGTCGCTAGCTTTTGACACAACTTTAGTTCAACAGCTACTTTTACGATCTCCTTACTGCATCGTAAAGTAGACCACTGCTGTAAATTCACAGAGAGCTTGAGGTCAAAAATTGGGCATAATTTATATCCTTATTAAAATTACAAGCCAATTATTAGCTCACAAATGTATAACATTGTATAACAAATCATCTGGGCAGATGAGTTTATATTCTGAGTTATTTGTTATATTTGAAGCAATAAGTGGAAACTTTGCTTGATTTCATCTCAAATGTTATTTAACTGTACCTTTTGCATAATACACTTGTGTTCAGTCCATATGTTTCAGAATTTCTATGAAACTGTAAAGAACATTTCTCAGTGATGAAACATTAAAGTTTAAACAAAGATGTTAACAAATGCATTTTAAAATATGATATCTGATAAACCAGAAGAGGAAAATCTTCAAAAGCTCAGCATCTTTACTTAAATGTTAACTGCAATTTAAATCTATTTTGGTGCTAATATTCCCAACCCTGGGATTAGCTCTGGAGACGGAGAAGCCGAAAAGTAAAACATCCACAGAGAAAAGCGCTTCTGTCGACAGATGGTACAGTGGAAAATGATTTTAGGTTTGAACTGCCATGTCAGCGCATTCTTGTGCAGCTGGCAGTTAAAGCTTGAAACATCATACTACCTTGTTTCCTCGGCAGAATTGCTTTGGATAGTAGCCGCTGTCACATGGCCGAGTTATATTTATTGGTCCGAAACAGCGTCCTTAGCTGAACTCATGTTGCAGGTTTGCCATGCCTGATAGCAAAACCCGTCCACACCCTCTATCAATTCCCTTTTGAAATACCTTCTTACCTCTCAGCGTTCCCCACATGGCTTTAATCAGTCAAAATGTTTTCAAAGAGGCTCAAAAACTTGCTCTTATTTGGACTTGCTCCGCAATCACGTTGATTTACAATTCAATATCTCATGTTATCAAGGTATATAAAACCTTACTTTAAATGAAAAAGCTTTAAAGGAAAAATCGATTTGGTATTCTCTACTCAACATACCGAACAGGATACCGTTGATTGTAAATCTTGATAACAACATGCTAACCATGATAGAGTAGAGCTATGTGCCCATTGGGATCCCCTGCTCAAACGGATATCTCTCTTTGCAGTGTGAAGAAATGATTTGTTACTTAACGTGTTTTGAGGAAGAAGTTGTTTTTGATGCACATTTGGAAACAAATTTGATACACCTTTGGTGTAAATATTTTATTACAACTAATAAAAGTTCTCTGCTTTTCCCTTTGGTCAGAGTTTATGATTAGTAGCTCTGAAACAGAGATGTGGTCGGTGCCCCAAACCCACCCTGCTATTACAGAGCAGCAAAATATCAGTTAGGCAGTTCACCCTCAGTTTCAATAAGGGGTTATTCTTAGGGGTTATTCTTTAAACACAGACATGTTTTTCTCTAAAGTGTATATTTAGAAAGCAATTTTTAAATGGTGGGACTAGATCATTTTGTGGTCGTTGAGTTGTCGTAAGTGATTCCAAATAAAGAAAACTACTTAGTGAGTGAGCACCAGTGTTCCCTTTCATTTATGTTTGAGCAAAGTGAAGTTCTGAGTTTTTAGTGTGAGCCATAGACATACTGTCATATTTTAATAGTCTTAAATTATTAAGGGAATAGTGTACCTTAAAGTGAATATTCGTTTATCATTTACTCCCCCTTGTGTCATTAAAAAATCCTGCTTTCTTTCTTTTGCAGAACACAAAAGAAGACATTTTGAAGAACATCAAAACATCATTGGACCCCAATGACTTACCATATTGACTCAAACCACTGAGACATCTCACAATATCTTCTGTTGTGTTTTAAGAGTAGCAATTCACACCAGTTTTGAATGACAGGAGGATGAATACTGTAAACAAGAACAGAATTTTTATATTTATCTTTTTGGTGAACTATCCCTGTGTATTGCGGAAAGACGCTTAAAAAAATAACTCAACATTTCATTGTTGAATTTTTAATGTAAGAATGTGTATGAATATATATTCTTTATTTTATTTCTTCAAAGTTGTGCTGTATCCTGCGGGGCCTTCTGCGTGCAACCAGTGGTTGACGTAGTTTGAAGAGCCCTGACATAAATGATTTCATACAATTTGTCCAATTTGCTAGCTTTAACTACTTAATTAAATCGGACAGTTTTCTGATTGGAAGAAAGAGTAAATGACCTTTGACCCATTCTAGTGTTTTGACAACCCCTTTGTGTTTTTCCAGAGAGTCCACACCATAAATTGGCACCGTAAGGCCGTTTTGTCTTCACAGGACTACCCACGTTGCATGACTCAAACAGTAAATCCGATCTGAGAAGTCCCAAATCGTGATACTTCCTGTTTCTCCCGATTCGCCTTTAGCTATTCGAAGATGGCTTGATGTAGTGTGTTGCTTTCCTCCAGATGATTAGTTCCAGATAACCAGTGTGACTGCGAATGGATCAGGCATCTTTAAGTACGCCAAGTAAGGCAGTGATGGAAGACTGACAGAGAATTGTGGGTTTTAAATAACCCAAAAAGTTTCCTAGTATTTGATTCCCTGATGCAGATGTGCTCACCATAAAAACTCTCAGGATTATCTAACAACGCTTTGTATGATAATATATGTCTTTTTAGTTGCTAAAAGCTTTTTTAGACCAAAACAAGAGTGCTCATTCTAACACCGTGTCTACTCCGGACGCGGTGCGATGTGCCTTTAGCGAAAGTCTTAGCGCCTTGAATGAAAAGTTAAAGGCGCATTATAAATAAAATGAATTATTATTAAAAGACAATAGAACGTATTAGAATAAATGTTTTATTTCGTCCACACTGCATGCAACACGACGTGGCAATCCCATTAAAACAAGCCATGTGTCGTGTCATGCCACATCCGATGTAGACACGGTGTAAACCAGTGCAGAAATATGTGACAAATACAACCAATCTGTTTAGCATGTGTAGATATGTCATGCAACGGTTGACTGATTTGATGCATTCTATCAGTCTTGAAGATTTGTTTGTCTATGAATAATTCAGTTCAGTTCTGCTGCAATGATTCTTCGCTCTCTGCACTGAGCTATGGTCTCTGTTTTCTTCATTAATGATGCTGAGAGAGTGTACTCTCAACTAGGGCTTCATTTCTTCCCTGGTATGCCAGCACCTTAACCATGCATGGTATGACAGTAATTACAAACCCAGATTTCGGACATATGTGATCCCCTTTAGAGCTTAAGCCAGCCAAACCAAATCAAATTCTTTGAAATACAGACCAAGTTTGAAAGTCTTTAATGCCAAAAAAGGCCAAAGCATATGTAGGTCATTTTTATTTGCCTTGGTGATAAACTGACTTAAGCAAATGCTCCCTTAAAAGGCTTTTCAAAATGAGTTTTCATGAGCAGAATTTCATGAGCCGTCCCCTACATCCTTGGTCTTTTTTCTCAGTTTAACTGCTTTCACACAACCTTACATCTAAAAAGGACAAATAAAGAATTTGTTAGGTTTTTGAGAGCTTTGCAAATTATATGTGGGTACGCACTGACCTTAATATTCGTGTAAACTGCCAGACCGAGGAAGATAGTCTACAAATAATATTCCCTCAAAGGCTGAATAGTTCCAGAGGACACTGACAGGCTAGTTTGAAGTTATCGTGGGAGCTCCAGTTGACTTTTTGAGTTCCCTTCATATTTTACAACACAATTTTGCTGAAGGAAAATCATGCTCACTGAGTCACTGTTTTTCATATCAATGCTCAAAAATAGCTATTGTGCAGACCCAGGTTTCCTCGGATGTTCACAGTTACTGCTGCTGAGGAGATTTTGGAGAAGATCGGTGGTGATTGGGTTTCGTGTGACTACACGAAGGAAGGCGAGATGAGCTTCCCGGCATATAATGTACATAATGCAAATAGCTAGAGTAGCACTGTATGTTGCCTTGAAATAAAGCAACTGCACAAAATGTAAATGAAAGCCAGAAGAATGTCACTCAGCTAAGATGAGCAAGGAGACGGATCTAGTGTACTTAAAGGTAAATTGTTCCATATTGTAATGAACGCCTGTCCTCAGTGGTCCTCTCATTACAATGTATAAAACTCATTAGCTACATTAACCGTGTCTGTTTTTTGTGTCAACCTTGCAGTGACAGATATCCAGGACGTCCCTGTAGCTGCCCTCAAGGCCGCCAAAATGGAAAACACCTGCGTTGATTCCGGGGATGATGCTCCGTCTGGTAGAAAGTCTCAACATCTGGTTTGGTCTAAAAGATCATTTTTAATGTCTTGTCCCTTTCTCTCACACTTTAATATCCCTCTTTCCTATTTCCCCTTTATTCAAATATCATGTGGAACATTTTTCTTTTCCCCAAAGGACTGAAAAAAGACCTCTGGATTCTTCCCCAGCAGTGGTGGTGATTGATAGAGATGTAACTGTTTTCGTCTTAAAATTGTTGGACAAAACAAATAGCCATAAATCTTCTCGTGTGCAAATGGGGAGACGGCGACTGGGGAGAAAGAAGGGACGAGCACAACGAAAGCTTTATGGCAGCAACTACGGTAACAGCAGCTCTGGATCCTTGCAGCACCCCGGTAGAATCAGACTTGAAGTGCTAAAACCAGTAGATGGTGATTTCATTCATTTAACATTTATGTACTTGGCAGACGCTTTCATCTCCAATAACAGATGTTTTTCCTTATGTCCCAGTTTGGCATACCACTATGCATTTACTGCACATTGCTATAGTTTATTTAACATGAACTGTATGGTGCATAACAGTGTTTTATTTAGTCTAAATATGCCCTGGAGTTTATTTGATTTGCACCATTGAAGTGTTTGAGAACATTGTGAGTCAGTATGTGTGTGTGTTTCTCTAGAAAGTAGCATCTAAAGTGAGAAAAGGAGAAATTAATTTCTGTCTGGAAAACACGCTTTAACTTCCACAGGTGCAGAACAGTAAGCGAAGGGGACATCTTGTGTTTTTCCTTAAGCTTCATGGAATTTAATATTGGGCCCAAAGTCTACTGTCATGGCTAAACTCCATTTGTTAAACCATTTACAAATCAAAATTAAATCATGTAGCCATAAATGTGTAGCCTATTTTACTTCCAACAAACCATGTATTATCAAGGGTCATTTAGGTCTCCAGTCAACATGTCCTCCAGGTCTACTGTACCTCTCACCAAATAAGCTAATTGTCCACCCTCGTGGCTGACTTGGACACATAAAAAAATGTGTTCTTCTGTTAGATGCTTCAATCACTCAATAAGATCATATGTCTCATGAAAAGCAACTTAAAAACGATTTTTAGTGAAGCACCATTGTGACTTCTTTCAACAGTCTGGCGCTACTCTTTGACAACTAATTACAATATGATTGAAGAAAAACAAGCCAGACTAGGGAACATTGGATCCTTCCAAGTCTGCTCCTGGAATTCCCAGCTTACGCTGAGGGTTTAGTTTTTAATGATATCTCAAGGCATGTCTCCTGTGCTGTTTGGATGGAGATTGGCACAATGAAGTCTTGTGTGATGACCTCACGGGTTCAAAATAAGTAGCAAACCTTGTGTTATGATCTGACCCTGGAGAAGGACCCGGAGAATGCGATGGACCTAATGGTTTTGTATTTATTGTCTTAAACTCCCTCACTCAAAGACAGTCCCTTAAAAAAAGATAAGATTTCCATTTGTTTATATCTCCAGAAAGTAATGTCTTACAGATGTGTACTTGATTCATCTTTGCATAAAAATAGTAGAAGAACATAATGTGAATTATAAAAAGAGAGCTAAAATATAATTTAAAATATTTTTGAACAACATACAAATGTTTTGTATTTACATGAAATCTATGAATTTTTAGCCAAACATGAACAAACTAAGTGCAACTTGGAAGCAAATTTGATGTTGAACCACATATTCGAATACAACAAATGAAATATTAAGATTTAATATTATAATATACATATAATATTTTATTGAAACACAGCTGGTGTGATGAAAATTGCTGGAAATTTTTCATGTGTATATAATTTAAGTGTTATGCAACCTGAGGCAGGTTTATCTTTCCTCTCATGGGGACTGGGAAAGATAAAATGTGTGGTTACATCACACATCCCTTTTCACAAGTAAAAATAGAGACTGATAATACTGCAAACTTGGAACATCATTTTAAATGTGTAATTCACATGATTAAAGAAAAATAAAATAATAAAATAATAAAAAAATAAAAAAAAGGCTACAGGTAGGCCTAAGCAAGAGGAAAATGTGAGCTTCTCCCGAGACACGACCAATGCCTTACTGATTTTTGCCGTCTTGTTTCTTCCCCAATACTGGACAAAATGCATTTCAAGAGGGAGCTGGGACTCACAGCCTGGTAAAGTAATCATATTCTGCTTGTGAACTTCACCACAACCTTGGGAGCTCCCTCCAGGGCTTTTCCTGAGTCACTATATGGAGAAACCACTCAATGTGCATCATTAACCCTTTCTGCTAGTAAGAAAGCTGGCAAATGTATAATAAATAGACAACATCAGTATGCTCACATCTTCTCAACCTAACATAAAAAATGAATGAGCTGAGAATGAATTGAAATTAAAATACAGCGAGAGTGGTCGAAAACATAGGTTTCAAATCTCTCTCGCGGTATTTTGCACGGACGTCGCACTCCGATCTGTTTTTTGCAGCTCCAGCTCGCAAAAGGGTCGAACACACCTCAACTGTTTACTCAACGTAACTGTGATTTTTATGAATACAGGATGCTCTGTTATGTATAATTGAACCCTATTTAGAACACCATTAAATCTTATTGGAATAAGGCCCGAAACATCGCTGGTGAAAAAAATAATGGATACCATTAAAGGAGTTATAGTGGCTTTAATGGTTTTATGTAAACACAATTGCAATGTACCAACAGAAAATATTTATTAGGCCAAAGATTACTGTTTTATACAGTAGAATTCAACAAAACCATAAACATCTGTAAACAAGCGTCTTCGTCCTCCATGATATCTTTGCCTTTCCACTCTGTACAGAATTGAAACACAGTATGTGTTCAGCATAGGAACTTCAAACAACTTACAACACAAACTGTAGTACAGCATGATAACAAACCTCATTCATTCAATGCAGTGCAGTAAATGGATGGTTTAGAATTACAAATGTTTATGCAATACTATGTAGTCATAGGTATTTTTACTGTACATTACTTTATAGCAAAAATAGTCATTAGATAGTTCCACACCTGTTCTCATTTCTGAAAGTTCGAATGATTGACGCCACTGTAAATCGACTCAAGTTGGGCTGGACTCTCATTCCAGCCTCTCTCATGGTCAAACCGTGGTTGATCACATGATCAACAAGTGTTGCCCTAATCTCATCAGAGATTGCTCTCCTTCGTTCTCTTCTTTGCCCTTGCCCTCTTCCTCCTCTTCTTCTTCCTTCTCTTCCTCCTCTTCCTCCTCTTCTTCTTCCTCCTCTTCCTCCTCTTCCTCCTACTCCTCCTACTCCTCCTACTCCTCCTACTCCTCTTGCTCTCTGTCCATTGTTGGCATCCATTGTTCAAAACAGGTAAACTGACCTTCGATCTATTTATAGGCCAATACTACCATAAAGCAGTGATTGGATAGTGATCAGTTAAGCAATTAGTGTGCACATGTGAGGAGTGTGTGTGTGACCTGGTGATTACGTGTAGCAATTTGATTGGTTGTGTTTGGAAAAGGAAAGCAAATCACTTCCTGTTAGATTTTTGTGTTTTAGGTAGAGAATTGTGTGTAGTGTTTTGAAAAAAGTGTATTATGCAATAAACACTGAGTCAAAGGCTGAGAAATAGCTTATGGTTTTGGAGATTTGGTGTGTAGTTTTGCACTTTGAGTGAGAGGTTTCAAAATGGGATTTGTATTGGTTTTAATGGAAACTGTAATGGTTCTACTGGTATGTGATGGATTCTACTGGTGGGATGTTAAATCCTATTGGAATGATGCCCAAAACACACTACAAAAAGGAATTTTGTAATTGTTGTAATGGAAAAGCTAATGGTTCGTAATGGTATTTTAATGGAAAGCATTAGATTTTTTGAAATGGTTTCAGTTGGGTTTCTATAGTTTTTTCAGCTATGATGGAATTCTGTAATGGCTTTAAAGGGAACCAGCTGAAGGTTCCCAATAGGGATTCAAATTTGAATTGTATTGTCAGCAATCATGTATGCGGGCACTCATTTATGTGCATGTAATTGAGTCTGTCTTCCTATAGCCAACTGGTTTGATACATTGTTATTGTTGGAAAAACACAATCAACTTGGCGGTAAAGATATTGTCATGAAGATGAACTTTAGATGATCAGAAGGGCTGATTGGTCTTTCGGGTCTGTTAGGAATGTTTTGATACAGCTGCATTGGGTTTTATTTGTCAGGTTTTCCCTCTGATCTCTGATTAAATGAAAGAGATCGATAACATTACCTAAATCACAAAGTATCTTGTTTAGGCAATCACATGCATCACTCTCTCTTACAGAATTTATGTCTGAAAACGTTTTAGACGACTTTCAAGAATTATTTTGTTTGACAGGTGTGCACTATTCCAGTAAACAACCGATGCCTCTTCCAGGATTTTCCCATTGGACGTTTACAACACCAGAGATAAAAGGAAAAGCCAGTAGGCCATACGGTTTTCATACTTCATGCATTAGACCAGCATTTTCAAAGAATGTCTGAATTTATATAACTGGGATTGTGTGAAGAGAGACTTTTTATTTACAAGTGTTCAGTCTGCTACCCATAAAACAAGATTCCTACCGTCTCAGATTTATGATAACACTCCTCAGATCGTACCAGGTTTTTGATAACATGTTTTTAAATTTTGCACATTCCTGCTGAAACCCCCCCCCCTAAAAACCCAATAAAACCCTCACAGGAATTCTAAAGGTTTCCATTAACATACCATTTTATGAACCATTAGCTTTTTCCATTAAAACCATTACAAAATTCCTTCATGAAGTGTGTGTTGGGCATTATTACCATTAAGTCTATTCCATTTTTGTAATGTGTTTTTGGCAGGGTTCTATAGTTTTTTTTCAGCATGGATAGCTGTCTATCGAACATAACTGCACTAATATGTATTTTCTGTAAAGCTGATTTGAAATTGTGAATGCACTATAGAAATATAGATACTGTGTGTGTAAAAACGCTCTCATTTGTGCTTGTACGAGTTCGAACATATTTCCTGACATTGCATTCATGCAAACCTCCATTGCTGGGTAAGTGTGTCAAAGACTTTTACTGGGGCACATTTGTGGAACAAACTGTGGAGAAGGGCCTCTGATTTCCTTTATTTGTGGTGGAACCCTGGAGCGAGAGCTGTCACTCAAAGTACGTTGGCCTGCAAAGAGTTGGGTATCACCACAGGAAGCTGCTGCTGATTATGGGAAATGGCTGCTGATCTCATGTTTGGCCTGAGCAGACGTGTACTTACAGAAGAGTTTAAAACAACAAGCCAACAAGAAATAAATGGAATATCAAGTCTCCCTTAGTAGATTTCTACATCTACGAATGTGTGATTTAGGCTCGGTGATATCAATCACCTGACGTAAGTTCTAAAGTATGACCATTAGAGTCTTGCAGAAGGATCAAGATCATACTGAAAATCGCTTCTCTCTACCCCTCTCTCTCTTTTTCTATGCAGGCGTTTTCCACTCTCTGAACGTGCCTTTATCGCGCAGTTAGCCGTTTGGGTGCGTCAGGCTACAAGAGAGCCATGACTCACCATCTCCAGTGCCTCTCCACAGGAATGTTCCTCTACCTCTCTGTGAGGCTGAATCCACATCTGGATGTGCCGATGAAGCCAGCCTCCCCGTCTCAGCACTGGAACCTTATTCTGAATGACACAATCTGCATACATCACCTGCTAAAGCTTGGTAAACATTCTAAACAATCTCTCTAAAGGAAAATGTTATTGATCAGAGGTTGCTCTTTTTCTCACGACACTTAGGGATAGTTCACCCAAAAATGAAAATTCTGTCATAATTTACTCCGCCTCAATTTGTTCCAGACCTGTGTAAAGTTTGTTGTTTTGGTGAAAATAAAGATGAATATCTGGAAGAATGTTTGTAACCATTGTAAACTATGGTAGTCAGTGCTGCCCCAGAACTGTTTGGTTTCCACATTCTTCAAATCATCATCTTTCGTGTTAAACAGAACAAAGACATGTATGCAAGTTTGCAACAACTCGTTTTTGAGTGAACTATCCCTTTAATCAAGTTTTCGATTAGTTTACATCAACAACGATCCCAGTTTCTTTTGGAAACAACTGTTGACATACTGTACAGTATAGAGAACAGAGCTTCAAAACTCATATACGTAGCATAGTTCATATGTTTTGGTCTTTGAAGAACTTGATTAAACATTTTAACAATATTTGACGATGATATTTGAGTTCTTATGGTGGTGTCTCACCTGGTTTCCACTTTTGTCTGCTTCAAAGACCTCAGAAAAACATGTGGATGTCAAAGTGTGGTGAGATGATGTTCCACAGCCATGATTAGCTGGATATTTATGTTTCTTCTCATAATAGTTACCCATCATGTACATGGAAGCCTTTAGTGCTTGACTCAATGTGTTGACAGAGGCCAGAAGGACATATCAAACCAAATAACGTACGAATACGCTAACTAAATAGAAAACAGATTTAGTTGCACATAGCGCTGTAAAAGTTCAGTCAGAACGCAGTTGTACACGTGAGCAACTCGGTTTGATGTCCTCCTGGCTGTCCAAATTCTCTACAGAGAATCAAGCATGGGATTTTAGCGATTTGAGATTTTGAGAGCATTTCGCAGAGTTCTTGAAGGGACTTCCACTACCAAAATTAAAAGTAGCGTCTGGGTTTGGTTAGCTCCAATTAAACCAGTTCAAGTAGTCCACACAGAAAAGAGGGATCAAGTCCTGGGGAAACGCTCTCCCTAAACTGATGGTTTTAGGTTGATCCCCATCACACACTCCAAGGGAGGTTAGAGACTTCGGACATACTTCACGTCAGAAAAGGATATAAGCCTCCGTACGATAACTAGTGCACAGTTTTGATTGATGTGTTCACACCAAGGTCTCCCTGGCATCTAAATGTGGCAGGGTGGAAGGAAATTTAAGTTGAATATTGTCCCATCCATGAGGAAAGTCTGTTTTATTCCTGCCAAATTAAATCCTGTCGTGGAAAGATCAAGTGCATCTGGACGGATCAAAGGTTTTGTTTTTGGGTCGCCAGGTTCAAATTCCTCCTTGAGGTCTCTGACAAATGAATCCCCAGGATAACAAAATGACTTCGAAAAGCGACCCCATTTACCACCAGAGATGTGATCTTATCGTCATGAAAACTGCCTGGTAGCACTTTTTTACATAGTCAGCCCATTTTTCCGGTTTAAAATCTCAAGAGTAACACAGTGGCTAAAACTTTGTTGTTGTATATGTAGCTCAGTTGGTAGAGATTGTGTTAGCAGCCCAAAGTTTGAGAATTTGATTCCAAGAAAACGCACATAAGGATTACATTTATAGCATGGCATTTTAAGTCAAAAATGTAAGTGTTTTTCACAGTGCATAAGCATAAAGTAAATGACACAAGATGACAAAACATCTCTGATTATCTGTAACATAATATCAGTGTTTTGGTGATCCTCTGTAATTCAGGAGATAATGGAAACGGAGAATGTCCAAATTGCATGTGCATGTGCAAACTTCAAACGAATTAGAGTTGCATGATAAAAAACATAACTCAGCTTGTGGATTAGTGGTACAATGCACTGCCAAATTGTTTAGTCTCAAACAATTATCTGCCCTTCTAATGCCGTCATCAAATGTTTGAGCACAAGAGCGTTATTGGCGTGGACTGATGTTTGCATGTGTTTGCACACGATGCCTTGTGTATGACCAAATCGTGCGTCTTCTTTTAATGACATGAATAAATAAAAGGATGCAGTACATTTTATTATGTATTTGCTGAGTAATGGACAACTGTCTCTCCCATGTTTATCTTTTCTCTTCCAGTGTTTTAGTGGACTATACAGTATTCCTATCATAATTTAACATTTAACACATACAGAACATCATTATTACCTACTAATATTATTGGACAATATAATATTATAATTCTATTGGTGTTTCTGTTCTTGTAATGTTTTCTTGAGCGCAACAGAAAAAATACAAATTTTTTTGTATGTAGAATATATGTTCAATATATGTAGAGATTTTAGGGAGTTCATAACATGACATTTTCCCAAAAATGGGAAAGATTATTTAAAAAGTGGTTTTGGAAAGTGGTACACTATGCTGACTACACAAAGTCGAATGAAAAGAATGTATTTAAGTGACGCAAATACTTACAAAAGGTTGTAGGAAAACTGCCATATACCATTATTGGAAGGTTTGGCCAAGTTACCCAAAAATCTACTTAATGTGTTAACATCTAAATGAACTGGTGTTTTATAAATTGAAAATATTATTTAATATGACATATTCAAACGAACAGCATTAGGTTACACAAAGAGAAATTACTTGGTCAGAAGAGGCAGAAATAGCTTAACAATTAGGTAACGACTGCACAATTTCACTTTTAACACCACATGTCCAAAAACATCAATCGAGTGATACAATTTATAAGGAAATATCATTTAAAGTTAATTTACAGTATGGTTTCTAAACCACCAATGCAGCATTGCTCTTTTGCAAGTCAAATAGTGAATTTAGAAAAGTTGAAATAAAAGTGAACAACCACAGGCCACACTTTTCCACTTGAGCAGGGAAACTGGATTTATCTTGCTGACTGATCCAATGACATCATCTTTCTTTTTCCTTGACTAGGAAATATTACACATATGCCTGATTTAAAGGTGTTGCGCTGTCAAATAGTTTAAACAAAGGAACCAGCTTGTGTAACCGGAGACACAAAACAAGCAATTGGCTTTCTAAAAGAATCTCAAACAGTTGGTTCGAAACAATTTATTTACCAAACATATATTTCATATTGAAACACAATTAATACAGTTTTTGAAAAGTAATCAATTTTCCACATTACGTGGAGAGAAAAAAACAGCAAAATCTCAATTTTTAAATAACTGTACGGTAGATTTGATTTAATTGATGGTGTCTTCAGAAGACATATGGAACAGATTACACTTACTTCTTCAAAACTCAATGGAAAAACATTATCTTCAACTGTAATCACCATAAGCGCTGTGTAATCACATGTGGAATTGAAGATCTATGTGGATTTCTGGTTTGTGATTGACCCACACGTCCTCTGACATTTGGAACCTCTTTCGCTTTGCATTACTCCCAAAAATAAAATGGCACGTGAATACCCCTTTCTGACTTTACAAGATTGGAAACTGTGTAAATTGTCCAAGCGGATAGAAGCATAAAAAATCAATCGGTAACAAAGTGAGATAAGCAAAAAGTATATTATTAGAATAAAAAAGATTTCCCAGAGGCCAAATACTTAAGAAACGATTATCTGAGATTAATTGGGAATTCTACAGACTGCGTCTAGCATTCTCTCATTGTTAGCTCATACAATGCAACGTCAGTCTGGAAGTCATTAGCCAAACGTTCCATTTTTATGACAGATATATGAATACTTTGGGAGCTGAATAGAGGGGAAAGCTATCTCTGCTTGTTATGTAATGTGGGCATTAGTTCCATGAAGGGTATCAGATGCTTAGCTATACATTTTAATTGGGTTATGCTGTAATCGCTATGGAAACTGGAGTCACAAAAGCATGGATGATCCCTTTTGGAAACATAAATATTCTTTGATGTTAACTTGATTTTTCTGCAGCAACGGTTGTGATCTTATGTAAAAACTTAATATAAACAACAAAGGTACATCACCCAAAACAGTTCTTATACTACCAGACGTATGTTTACAACTTCCTAATTTAATTCACATGTCAGACCAAAACAGACAACATGAGATACGATGTCTTACAATATTTGCAGAACTCCGATCTCTCTTTATTTTCATCTATGCCTTTATGCATGCTTTCATCGATTGCATTTACAGTAAGGTATGTATTTCACAGTTCTTCCATTCCCTGGGAATCAAAACCATGAACTTGGCATTACTGGCACCATGCTGTGTTATTTGAGCTTGAGAATCTGTTATGTGCATCAGTTCATTACGCTTAACCAAAACATAATTTCCCATAAAGTACATTCTAAGAATCCCATCATTTATCTTTATAGAATCCTATCAAAAAGTAAAGATTCATGATAAAGATTGATGATTTTCAGGAAGGGTTGCCTTGAACATGGACCAAAATCATTCCAGTAAGCTTCCCACATACCCCCGTGGGGACAGTCGTGTGGTTAAAATGTACTTCTTGAGTTATGATTGCAGAATACGTCTATGACGTCTGCAAACACATTGTTGCTTCAGTAATGGTTTTTGCGCCCCACATTCAGCATCATCTGTTACGGTTAAAACCCTTAGGACCACATCATTTACGCTCTTGCATTTGGTGGACACTTGTATACAAAGCAACTTTCATTACAGTGCTTTCTGGTTTGTGTGTTGTGTGAAACGACTCGAGGGAACAGGAACATATGAGAAACCTTTGATTTGTTTAAAGGCTGAGAAGGCAATCCTGTCCAGAAACATTCAGAAACCTGGAGCTGTTTGTTATTGTAGCAATGTAATTCATTTTTTACTGTAATGTTTTCTCACCGGTGAATGTTACACGACTTCACTGGTCCAACAGCTTCTGGTCGGTGTGCCCGCTCATGTGTTTTGAACTGTAAATGTATTTATGAAGTATTTCAAAAATATTTGAAATGTATCATGTTTATATATTTAGTATTGTGGGGACAAAATTATTTTTAAATATTGTGAAATCAGTATTTTATTTAATGTATTAAATAGTGTCAGAAATAGAATGAGAATGTACTTTGTGCTGCATATTTTGTTATTCTATATGGTGTGCAGCATCTGGCATGTGTCCAAGGACTCCTTTTCAATATAAACTTGACCTCAATCTTAACCTTACCACATACCTTTGCTTGTAGTCTTGGTTTCACCATTTACCCCAACAGCCCCAGGCTTGATCCAGAGCAACTGGATTAGCTAAATGAAATCCATCATGACGTGCTGTCACAACAACAATCCAAACTTCTCCAGTCGGGTGTCTAGCCCCTCCTTCAGACCCCCTCCGGCCAATAAACACTCCCCTTTGAAACCAAATATGCGCGTCCCTCATGATAAAATTCAAGAGGTATAAGTTATGAGAAAGGAGCGCGTGAATCCGGCATCTGGATTTATCATATATCAATACTGGAATGTAAAGACATGGTTCAGTAACATCTCATGTCCTAAGAATAAAAGTTGATTTACTCCATCCCTCCGTGCATCCATCGCTTCGTGCGCGAATTTTAATCTTTGCCTTTGGGTACCGGTGGCATCTCCAGGTTTTACGCAATGACTTTTTGATTGTTTTCTCGTGCTGACCTTTGTGGAACTCGATACGGACTGGAACAAGAAGTTATATACATCATCTACAGATACATCTACCTTAATTTTTGTTCGTTTTTTGTCACTTTACACGGAGTTCGTCTTTGCTTCAGGTAAGGAGGTGTTTGTTGCCGTTTTAATTTTAGACGTCAATGTACTTTTTATGTAATTGCAACACATAAGTACGTTATATATACATGTACTTAAGCTTATTAAACTGATTTATGATATGCTCTATTCTATAAACTACAATAAATATATATTAAACGCAAGATCACGCGCATGGGTTTGGGAACGGCTAAGTTTTCTCAATTGCGCACGGGGCTATCCAAAGAATGGCATGCCAAATAACGCAGGTTTTCAAAGCTAATAGAGTTTTTTTTTAATGCCAGGTGTGCTGTCCTGGTTTTCTGTCGAGCAGAGCCACCGGGACATTTGTTTTTTCAAACGTGAACGACCAGAATTTGATAGGGGATTATATTTGGTGATATAAAGAAGAATGATCCTCAGAAGATGTCATGCCTGGTTGGCACTTTGGCTTCTGTGTGTCTCCGTGAAAACGCAAGGTAGTATATCATACGTTTTATCGTTTTTATCGTTTTTTCCTTAGACATTGGTGAAGCTCATATAGCAAATTTGTATAAATGCTGTGTAGTTTTATAAAATGTGTAGTTGTTTACATCAATATAATTGTCTCTTTACTATCATTACTATATTAAATGTCTTGCCTATTAGACTAGATGTATTCGCATATTACGTTGATATCATTTTGGCTACAGCCCCAACACTTGATATATTTACATTAAAGTATTTTGCAGAAGCTTTTATCCAAAGCGACTTACATTGAACTATACATTTGATTCTATGTTTGTGCTAAGTATGTTGATACACATAACAGCCAGGGATATCGTCTACAACATGCACAACTTAACACAAAGATGCACGAATGCTGTAGATAAAGTGTACATGTGACTAATGTGCCACTGTAAAACAATAAAAAACTCATATGTCCCCCTTCCCAGATGCTCAGCTGGAAGATGAAACAGTTTTTGATATGTTTGACTCCAGTGGGATCACACGCAAGACTGTCGGTGTAAAGCTTTTCAAGGGTCAGGACACCGATTCCCCAGCATACCGTTTCATCCGCTTTGACCAGCTCCCCTCTATCAACTCTGAAGCGCTCGAAAAACTATTGTTGCAGATACAAAACAACGAAGGCTTCATTCTGACAGCCACCCTACGGCAGGATCGCACGTCCCGCGGCACAATCCTCGCGTTGGAGGGTCCCGGAGAGCGCAGACAGTTTGAGGTCATTTCGGATGGCCGAACCAACACTTTAGATTTGGTGTACTGGTGGGCTGATGGCTCGCGCAATGTGATCTCTTTTGAGGATGTAGACCTCTCAGATTCACAGTGGAAGAACGTAACTCTTTATGTGCATGGGGAGACAGCAACTTTGTACATTGGCTGCATGCTCATTGATAGCTTCATCCTTGATGAACCTTTCTATGAGCACCTGAGCGCCACAGGCGGCCATTTGTTTGTGGCCAAAGGGGCCACCCGAGAAAGCCATTTTAGGGTATGTATGATGTCACTTACAGAATTCATGCATTTATGAGACAATCTAGAACTTGTTCAGATACATAATATCAAGTGTAGTCTAAATAGCTGTGACTAATCTGGTTTTACATTTTGACCATGCTTACACTTAGTCAGCATTAGTGAAGGGAATACCAAGCAAATTTCTGGAGTATAAATTATGGCTAGTCCCAACTTTCCAGCCAGGGGAGATGTATGTGAACGGTTGAAATTGGCATAGGACGCCTGACAGCTGCTGTTGTTTCTTTCAGGGTTTACTGCAGAATGTACGTTTTATCTTTGACACCCCACTTGAGGACATTCTGGAAAACGGCGGATGTGATCTCGGAAGCCAAGGTAGGATGGATTTGTGAGTCTTACGATTCTTTCAACACTTATAGCCAGCCAACTAAAAGTTGCTCCCAGAAATCAAACCTTTGGAATCGAGATGGAGTTTTGATTAATGGAAACTGCTGCGAAAACAATATATAACTCACAAGTAGAAGGAAACAAGAATCCTGTCATTATTTACTCAAACTCAAGTTGTTTTAAAACACTTTGCTTTCCTCAGGGAAACTGAAAAGATGGGCTTCCCATTTTTCTTTATACTTTAATTAAAACAAATGTCACGAGGTACATTTTTCGTTATGGACGTGACATAAAAATGTTCGGAGAATGAATTCTTTACGATTATATTGAACCATCTGTTCATATTTTACTGAACCCTTGTTGATAGAGTCTAAACATCAAAATTTTTTGTTTTAATTTCCATGTGTCCATTTATGAGGAATATTAAGCGTTATGGATGTGACAATCCTGAAAATGGCTGACTAGGAAAAATCACGTACTAGGAAAAAAACAAATGCTTTACAAATTTGAAGAGAGATCTCACATGGGTATTTGAACCACCAAATGTTAAAATCTGCACTGTTACCATAGTCAATTTTTTCCTGGTAAGGTTGACATTTTCAAGGAATTGCCGAAATGCATTCAAAATATTCTGGGTTGTTTCTGGTTGGATGAAATATGGAAAAAACACCACACAAGACTTGGGTTGCACCAAACCAAATTTTCCTGCTGTCATGACATTTGTTCAGGAAATGATTAAATCTATTGTCCACGGCTAAAATTTGTATGTCCATTTTTTTTTTACGTCAACGTCAGCTTGAGGTGATGCTCATGGCTTTGGAAAGAATGGGTTCTTGAGCAGGCTTTTTACATTCCTTACTCAAGGGAAAGCTTCTGACAGTTAGCTTAAAAAAATAAACATTCTTAGAGGGTTTCACTCTTTTGGAGACATGAACAAACCCAACTAAAGAAATAATTAGTAAATATGATACAAATAATTATCTTCTGGTTGTAGTAGAGTAGGCGGGGCGAGACCGTGGTTCGAGTCACGTAGGAGATAGGGAGCATATAAAAGGAACGAGCGACCGGACCGCCGGATACAAAACATAAATACAAATATAAATACAAATACAAACTTAACATATGTTCGGGCCCGTTCCTCTCTCTTCGACGGTCCGGTCGCTTGTTCCTTTTATATGCTCCCTATCTCCTACGTGATTCGAGCCCGGTGTGCGCACAGCTGGCGCTAATTCACAATTGAGTAAGGAATGTCCGGTCTTGCCCTGCCTACTCTACTACACTGGTGTTGCAAGGAAGGACGACATATAGTTTTGTAACATTTAATCGTAATTTTAGGTGTAATTTTAAGAAACGCTGCAGGTTCTTTGCTCACCTGAATGAATTGACCATGTCAGAAGTAAAGCGATCATGTGTGAGGTTAAATAGACGGGTCATAAGGCCATTAAGGGAGGAGGGGCAGTGTTGATGGTAAAAGTTAACATGAACGAACCACATAAATGTTGCACTCCTGCTTACACACACAGAATTAAATGAGTTCCACAGATATAAAAACATTGCCGGCATCACATAAGGGATTTAGATCACGATTTAGAAAGGTTTTCTTTGTGCATGTTCACAGTATACCCTGCGACATCTACATATCATATAGCCACAACTTTTGCTAAGTGGGAAAATTCACACTACCACCTCACCCATACTTATATTATACTGTGGTCTTTCTGAACTGCCTAAATATAACTTCAAAATTGTTTGCTTCAAAAGACAGCAATTGCTGAGATAGGTCTGTGTGCCTTAAAATAGCTTGCGGTTACATGCGGGTTACATCACAGGAGCCCTTGAAACTTTTTAATTTGGCTTCCTATTACAATCTTCGTGTGTCTGAGCGCCGTGTGTAAAGATTTATTGCAAACAGGTCTAGTCGGCATGCTGGCAAAACTCCCTACTGATGAACTAGTCTGCATTCTCTGTGTTAAGCCTTCAGCTTGTCCAATCTTCTGTTAACGCAGACACCACGGTCGAATGCCTCCCTATTCCCACTGTTAATCTGTGACCGCCTGTTGAGTCCTTATTTACTGCTTTCCTTGTTCGTTGAGTCGTTGGTAGAAGTTTTGGGATACAACGACTTTTCCAGATTGTGTTTATGTATCTGCACTGCTTGTACTGCTTTTTGCTTGATCAATCTGTAAATGTTGGTATTGGCCATGGTTGGGATTTTTTATACTAACCTTTTTTAAACCGTCATGTGTAAAGAATGGAAATAGCTACAAAGGTCGATGTGACCGTATGTACTGTAACAGTTCACTTTTTTCTTCCATGTCACGTTTTATAAGGCTTACAGTATGTTGTTGTAGATATGTATGGTATAATCTACAGATCAGTTAGCTGATCAGTATTGCAAAATGCGCCAAGACTTTTTGATCAGGTTTTGTAGATCTTGTATTATATATTTATTTACACATACTGACCAGTTGACTGTACTTTTATCTGTCTATATTCACTGTTATAAATTATTACAAATTATTTGTTAACTTTACTCAGTTGTCAAAATGTATACATTTTACGATACAAGTTACGATTTCTTGCAGGGGAAATAAAACAACTTACTTTTCGCCTTAAGTATATTTTACTTAAATCAAGCAAGTAGCGGCATGCAAAGCAATTACTTTACTACACCAGCGAGAGGCAGTGGAGAGCAGATCCTACATGAACGCAGAAAAGATTCCCAGCATGCTTTGCGCCAGACTAAATTAGGAGAGTACATTTTATAAAATATGATTATTTTATATGTTTTTAGTAAAGTTAAAGACTTGATAGTGTTTAATGTTCACTTCTCTTAGATATTTAGAAGACTTTGACATATGTTTCAGTTTTGTGGTTACCACTGTTTAGAAGATAGGTGCATGTGATTGGGTCTGTGAACCTCGTGTGTTTTTTTTACCAATGAGCATAGTCTGTGCATACAGTTCTGAGATCAGTCACCTCTTGCTGATTTTGTGTTGCACAAGTCAAGGTGTTTGATTTATGCATTTTTAGAATAATATTTATGTGAAGTAAAAAAAAATGTAGTGAACTTAAACCTCCAATGATGGATGCAATAAATCCAATGGAAATTCTTAAATTGGTAAAAATAGTTAATTCTGAGTACTCCAACAAGAGTACATCTGAACTTATATTTTAAGTTACTTGAACTCAACAATACCATTTCACTTTACTTAGTTTTTTTAAGGCAATCGGTTTGCATGCTTTTTTTAAGTAAGATCAACTAATTAGATTTTACAGTGTACATAGTGATGTACCAAATAATAAGTGGACATGTAATATATATATATGAACTAATTTGAGATTTAATGTGTTAGTATTTATAAAAAACCTTGTTGGAACCTCGTTGTTGGAAACAAGTATAGATTTCGTTGTTCTGCTGAACACATATAAAAATATTTGGACGAATGTTTATTGCCCAACAGTTCTGGGGCACCATTGACCATGAAGTCAATGGTGCCCCAGAACTTTTTGGGTTTGCACTTTCTTCAAAATATCTTTATTTGCGTTTAACATAATGACAAAATGTATACAGGTTTGGAAGAACTTGAGGGTGAGTAAATGAAGACAGAATTATTATTTTGGGTGAACTAACCCTTTAAGGAGGAGTCAAGAGTTCTGATGGCAGAATCTCATTGTATAAGATTTCAGGAAAATATATGACAGGGAATCACTTTTCAGATTCAGATGATGGAAATTTCTGCATTCCACAGTACTTCTAACAAATGTAACAAATCACACAGCAACTCTAACAGATGTAATAGTTGTCCCCAAGCTGCTGAACTGACCTCAGACCACATGCATTAATCATAAATTTATAATTTGTTCACATTTTTTGTCTTTTCCAAGGGGAGGCAAACGCAGTCAGTGAGAGCACAGAAGTGCTGGACGTTCCATCTTCAATAGCCACCAATGTGATTGGCCAAAACACTGATGTTCCAGCTACAAGCTCCTCAGAACTGATGTGTGAACGTTCTTGTGAGGAGCTGGCCAACCTCTTCCAGGAGCTCAAGGGTCTGAGAGTTGTTGTTAGCAACCTCATAGACGGTTTGCAGAAAGTGGTGAGTCTTGCTTTGACAGATCCAGATGTGTCCACTGAAAAATCCAGACCTGACCCACTTTGTTCTGTCTTTGTAATATCAAACAATATCTCAAAAAGTGTATTTGATATGTATTTGAAGTGTTTTCATGCTTTTGGTCTTGATTTTTTTTCCTACTTCACCGCATTCCAGACCTAAATGAGATTAGACTATAGCTTCAGTAAATGTCTTTGAACTTTTAACAACTGTAATTGAAAAGAGGCCCACAGAAGCTTCCTGGCAAATTGTTGATATAAGCCTATTTTGTCTAATGTTAAACAAACCAGAAGTCACTGCAGCGAGATGAGGTTTTTTACTGGTTCTGAGCACATAAACAGAGTAATTGGACCATAATTATTTGTCTGCCCACATACCTGTGGCAGGAATCTGAACAATATCACTCGCTTTGTTCCAAAAACCTTGTAACCTGACTACTGGGACAACGTATTAAGTCACCGTTGGCATCCTTCCAACGTGAAGACTGTTCCAAAAGGTGGGCAACTTAATTAAGAATAAAAAAGTTATGTATGAGGGAAAACTGCACATGTCCTTCTGCAGAAATAAAAATCCCAGAATGCATTCCAACAAGTTCAGTAAAAAAGGCAAATGTTGCCCTCAAATTTTATTTTATTCTGAAAAGAAGCAATAGAAATAAAAAATCCCAGTTGTTGTATCTGCAGTACATTTCTATGGTTAATTGTATCTGTAGATTTGTAACATATTGTAAAATACATTAGACTTGTAGACTTGCTTCTCATATTATAAATCATCACTATCGAACTGATAGCTAGTTCTCAAATTTTCATAAATTATGCACCGATATATCAGACAATAACAATGTTGCAATTATTTGCTTTAATTTGACTGTTTATTTATGAAGTTTAGCATGCTGAATAACAAGTATCTTTTGTTTCTACCATCGACGATCCTCGATGATTACTCTAATGCAGAAATGACAAGGCACTGGCATAATGCTGAGCTCAAAACAACAGTTTAACATAACAGTTACTAAATATGAGTCGTCCAAAAATTCAGAAGTGTACATTTTATCTTTTTGGTCTTTTATGACTAATGAGGACTCACAATCCAAGTTTCTGACTGTGACAAATGGAAAATAAATTTTGAATATCAGCACAGTAATTAGCACCACAGAAGGTTGGGCGACACAAAAATATGTTACAATGTGTTATCTGGATCGGTCGATAAAAGCAATTTTCACACAATTGCCTTTAGTTTAAAAACATTGAAAATCAGGGCTGATGCATCCTGTCAATCAGGAGAGGACAAGAAAGTGTAATGAATTTGTGCTCTGTATTGAAAATGTTTAGAAACATCACCAGCTTGATGTTCAATATTACTAGTCATTAAATGAATTATTAACATTCAGAAATATTAATGTAATCCTTAGAATCGTCATTGGCAGATATGACTCTGAATAATCGGGGGAGGAATTTAGTATTGGTGTGCCTCTAATCATTACTACCTTCATGGTTTTTCTACATAATAAACCAATCAAAAATATTTAAAAAACTTGTCAACTTTGACAACACAGTGTTTAAGTATTTAATAAATTCTGTGTTTTTTATTAATGTCCTGTAAAGTGGCAGTTTTGGATCAATGTCTGACATTGATGATATCCACGCACCATTTGTAAGATTCCGTGATGTTTAGACAGTAGGCAATGGGGGAGGGACGTTTTGGAATAACCGTACAGGAACAAATCATCTATTCTGACTGACGGTTATGTTTGATTGCTCAAAGACAAGTATTTAAACTTTCCATGCAGTGATTTTCCCAGAATGAAGATGGAGTGTTGTGTAATTTATTTCAAACTGATCTTTTTCAGACGGAGGAAAACACGGCGATGAAAGAGGCGTTAAATAAGATGCAGAACCCATCTGAGCAAAGCATGTGTTGGCAAGACGGCCGCCTGTTTGAAGATAAAGAGGACTGGATTGTGGATAGCTGCACTAAATGTACCTGCCAAGAAGGAAAAGTTGTTTGTCGTCAAATCACTTGTCCTCCAGTGGCATGTGCCAATCCATCCTTCATCGACGGGGAATGTTGTCCGGTTTGCCTTCGTAAGTACAGACGAATGAAAACGGCTACATTTCTTTTATTCGTTCACCTTGTTGTGTTTTTTATTGATTTATATCTTTTCCAGCAATGGACAGTGAGGACGGCTGGTCTCCTTGGTCAGAGTGGACACAATGCACAGTCACATGTGGAAGTGGCACCCAGCAGCGGGGTCGCTCTTGTGATGACACCAGCAATACGTGCGCTGGACCCTCCATTCAGACACGCAAGTGCAGTTTGGGAAAATGTGACCGCAGAGGTACAATTACAGCACTGTATGTGATTTATTGTTATGCTCATACTTTTGGACTTTTAAGACCTGTTGTGTTTTGCACACTCAGTTCGTCAGGACGGAGGCTGGAGCTTATGGTCTCCCTGGTCGTCCTGCTCTGTGACGTGTGGGGAGGGTCTGATCACACGGATCCGCCACTGTAATGCCCCAGTTCCACAGAGAGGTGGAAAAGACTGTGACGGTGACGGTCGAGAGACACAGAGCTGCCAGACCGAGCCTTGCCCGGGTGAGTATGGCAATCCAAAAATGCCAAAAATTCAACCCCAAATTAAAGCTCAACCGCACACATCCACCCCTGCTGTTCAGATGTGACCTGGAAAAACAATCCATGCGTGATGTCATTTCTTCCAGGGCTTATGTTATCATTAGAGCAGGGAGGGGACAGAAATTGCTGGCAATTTAAATCGGGGGATTATGGGAAAGATACTTATGACATGCCCAATGAATGAGATTCACCACTGAGACGTGATGACTGAAATCTCTCTGAGATTTCTTGCAAGTTGAGGATTTTGCTTGCATTTAACAGTGTATAGTAATGAGTGCCAGGAGAGAGATATGTGAGCATTTATGTGTTATTTCCACATTAGCAGGCAATGGGTAAGCACTCGGAGTGTGAAGTATCAATGCTATTGCGTAATATAACATGGGGTTTAGATAAAAATCTAAAATGAATGATTTCAACCATTTAAAAAACAAGGGTAGTCAACTTTGATATCGACCTGGTTTCATTAGTCTGTTACATCAGCAATTCTTGCAGGTTGCTTTCAAACATGCTGTGTTCTTAAAATTTTATGTTCATTTTTACTATGCGATTTGCTTAAATTGAAAAATAACACAATAAAACTTAATAATGATCAGTTTAAATATACAAAAAACTAAATCCCAAGCACATGGACTTATTCACATTAAAAAGGCTGCCTAAAACGTTACATTATTAAGTGTATCAATACAAAAAATGTTACACTTCGTTTAAAATAAAGCCAAAACCAATTCCCAAGCATGTGAACTTATTCACATCAAAAACGCTGCCTTGAACTTGATAAAACAACACATTATAAAATGCATCATTCAAAAAATAAAATTTCAGAAAACAGATGCTTATAGGTCACTATGAACTGTGTATTTGAGGACAATATGGCATCTGTATACAGGACTATAACTTAGCATTTACATCTCTGTATAGTTGATGGTGGCTGGGGACCATGGTCTCCTTGGGCAGCATGCTCGGCAACATGTGGAGGGGGTCTGAAGAGCCGTGTTAGAGAGTGTAACAGCCCCGCTCACTGCACGGAGGAAGGAAATGTCTCGGAGACCCTATTGAGAATGAAGTGTGCAACCGACTGGAGTGCCCTATTGGTAAGAAATACTACACAGATTCTAAAAGAAGATGATACAATAAGAAGATGATCTCAAAGAGAAGATGTAAAAAAATTCTAAAATCTGAGATTAGATCCTTATGGTTGTGGACAGAAAAAAACACACAAAAAGTGTTACACACAAAAGAAAAACGGTTGATATTCACACAAAAGTGTTGTGTTGAATTCACAGATAGCTGTCTTTCAAACCCTTGTTTTGCCGGAGCTGAGTGTAGCGCAGCCTCCGATGGATCCTGGGAGTGCGGGCCCTGCCCTAACGGTTTCCGCGGCAACGGAACGTTCTGTGAAGACGTCAATGAGGTCAGCTTGATTTGATCAGAATAATTTGTGGTACTTGCTAAGGCAAGTGGTTATAACTATTGATGAGAGGAACATACGTATTCAACTTTGTTTCTCATTCAGCACAGTTTGTACTGTAGACAAAATTAGACCTCCGATCTTAGGACTCGCTTGCAAAAGTGTGCAATTTTTTACGAGTTTGATTTTTTACTAAAGATGTTTACCTGGAGGAGCGTAAAGGCATATAAAGGAATATACTGAACCCAGACATTTAAGTTTAAGTGAAAGTTCACCCAAAAATAATCATTTAATCACCCTCTTGTTGTTTTAAACCTTTGTGACTTTTTTTCTTCTGCAGAACACGAGATAAAAAACACTGGTAACTGAATAGCGTTGGGACCCCTTTACTTCTATTGTATGGACACAAAACCAATACATGTGAATGGGTTCCAGTTCACAACTAAATATATGTTTTGTGTGTTCTGTCGAAGAAAATAAGTCAAAAGGGTTTGAAATGACAAGAGGGTGAGGAAATTATGTCAGATTGTTAACACAGATTGTGACTTACATATATGCAATCACAGCTAAATCTAAAGACATAAAACGACTCTTTCAATATAAAAAATCTATCTTGTTAATAATCCAGATTCTCTCTTGTCTTTCTCTTTCTATGTTGTGGAGCGCAGTGTGATATGGTTTCAGATGTGTGTCATAAGGTGGGTGGCCTACAGCAATGTGTAAACACTGATCCTGGATTCCACTGTCTACCCTGCCCCCCGCGCTACAAAGGGACTCAACCCTACGGGATGGGAATCGAGTCGGCTAAAACCAACAAACAGGTCAGTCACACACATATCTCATATAACACCCAGCACAGACACCTTTATAGTGATCTCTTTGTTGAGGTTTGTGTTATTGTTGTTAAATATAGTTTCGTTTTTTAATGAGTAGGTGTGTGAGCCCTACAACCCCTGCAAAGACAACAGCCACAGTTGCCACAAGTATGCAGAATGCATCTTCCTTACCCACTTCAGCGACCCCATGTACAAGTGCGAGTGTCGTATCGGGTATGCTGGAGATGGCATCTTATGCGGAGAGGACTTTGATCTGGACGGATGGCCCAATCAGGATCTTGTGTGTGGAGCCAATGCCACCTACCACTGCAAGAAGGTACTACATAACGCAACATTATCTAGAGCTGTTGACCTGTTGTGTCGGGTTATTTGTGCAAATGTATAGAACTGCAAATACAGCAGCAGAAAAAAGAAATGTATATATTTAATCAGCATTTCTAGTTGTAGTGTGGCCATTCCAGTGCAGTGTCTGTTGAATTTTACACATATTCAAACCTCAGGAGGGACAAAAACTCTTTCACTCATGAAAACTGTGAAAAAAATCAAGGTTATCGCATAAAAAAATTGTTGAACTTTTCCGAATGTAAAAATATTACAAATATTTATCGCTAAAAGTATTTGAGGTCTGAAAAAATACAGAGCATTTATTTTTGTCCTTGTTCATTTTCTGCTTATAAATTTAAATAGAAAGAATATTTTAAAAATTAAAAATTACCTAAACACAAACGTATAAATAATGAATTCAGAAAAGCGTTTAAAATTACTTTGAAATGGTCTCTTATTTTTTACGTAGCTGCATATGGATTTCTAAACAACAAAAAGTAAATATGTGCTAATTTTTTTATTAAACTTACAACAACAAAAAATAATATCTAGGTCATTTTAAGAAAATGTGTGAATTTGAAATGCTCGCTCCTTTATAAAAAAAATATCACGTTTACTGGCTTCCAATAAAGCAGACAAATTCTCTTTGGAACATTTTTAGTCAATCTGGCAAAACACAGATCATGGTTTTGCGCAAATTTGTGGGGTTCACTTTCCCTCAACTTTTATTGCTTATAACATAGGCCTTATTTGTAATAAATACAATTGTTAAATTAGCATTTTCACTAGGGTTTTTGACTTTTGGATCCAGTTGTATGTTTACCAACAGATTGTCTCATCAGTTCAATACTAAACAGTAAAGCATTGAATTTTGTGGTCTCTTTGGCTGAACATTTTCGTTTTCATTCAATAGGAGCCAGACCTTAAAGTTTTGCTATGATCGGTGACTGCTGTGAGAAGTTAGCTAAGAAATATAAAACGGAAAGAAATATAGTTTAGTCTTAATAAAGCCCACAGGACAATGGCATCAAGTCAGGCACGGACCCAGAGATCATTAAATAAAGGAATGTTTTGAGTCGGCTGAATGTTTACCGTGTGTTATGCCTTACGGAATCATATATTTTATATCCTTTAAACGTCTCAGTGGTGGAGTTTTTAGAAGAGGACGGGACACAAATTAAATAATGACATCATTCTTCTCCTGTGATTGATAATTGCTTGATTGTGTCATGATACAGCACGGAGAAAAACCAGGACCACAATCTGCAAGACATCACCGTGGCGAAGCAAAGAGCCAAGAGAAAAGCAATAACGAAAGCATAATATATGTGCACGTCACGAATAAAAGAAAATATTGGTGGAATCGAGAACTCATAACAGAGAATAGATGAATATTTGACATCTGTACAGTATATGGTTTATTTGATATGTGGAACTTTTATCGTCATGTGATTCCTCCAGATCTTTCACATGGTTTATGAAGCAAGTGTGTTTATTAAATATCTTTGGTGACCTCTGCAGGATAACTGCCCGACTCTTCCCAACTCTGGTCAGGAGGATTTGGATAATGATGGGCAGGGAGATGCATGTGACAAAGACGATGATAATGATGAAATTATGGACGAAAGGGTGAGTCAGCTTAAGTTAATAGACCATATTGTCACATAAAATATGTGCAGAATTCATATAGATGCATTTGTGTCATCCTTCCAGGACAACTGTCCTTTGATGTACAACCCCAGGCAGTATGATTATGACAAGGATGATGTTGGAGATCGCTGCGATAACTGTCCCTATGAACACAACCCTACACAGACCGACACGGACAACAACGGCGAAGGGGACGCCTGCGCTATTGATATAGATGGAGATGGTATAAAAGATGGCTTTGATATTCTTCCATATGATTCTGATTTTGTTAAAGGTCCAGTGTGTATTTTTTGTAGGATCTATTGACTGAAATGCAATATAATATAGATTACTATGTCTTCAGAGGTGTATAAAGATCTTACATGACGTTTTATTACCTTAGAATGAGCTATTTCAATCTACATACACCGCATATCCCCTAACATGGAGTTATTCATGTTGTTTCGACAGTAGCCTTAAATGGACAAACTACTCTTCAGAACGCATTTCGTAAATACGTTATCTCCTTCGGCAACGAAGCAAAAATAGGACGATATATACATTAGTTCTGTGTCAGCCACCGTAGTGCTACGAAAGGGAGGGGAGTGGCGGAGTGAGCTGCTGGTTGCAATTCGCAACCTAACCGCTAGATGGCACTAAATTTAATACACTGGATCTTTAAGTCAAATTACTCTGAGTGATCAGACTGCGACAAGAGAATTGTGACTTTTCATATTTTTTCCTTTTCAGAAATACTAAACGCACAAGACAACTGCCCTTACATTTACAACACAGACCAGAAGGACACTGATTTAGATGCCGTTGGTGACCAGTGTGATAACTGCCCCTTAGTCCACAACCCACAGCAGGTATGGCAGAATCCAGAAACCAAGTCTTTTTCAGTTCAAACATCTTATATCATAATGTTACCATCGTGTTTCCGTAGACGGATGTAGATAATGATCTCGTTGGAGACCAGTGCGATGACAACCAGGACATAGATGAAGACGGACATCAAAATAACATGGATAACTGTCCATACATATCCAACGCTAACCAAGCTGACCACGATGGAGATGGGAAAGGAGACGCTTGTGATCACGATGATGATAATGACGGCATCCCTGATGATCGAGATAACTGCAGACTGGTTCCCAACAAGGACCAAGTGGACTCTGATGGTAATCATTTAAACCACCACTTTTTTTTGTATTGGTAGTCTCTTATAATACTGTCGGATTAATACTTTTTTTTCTAAAGCAACAAAAAAACAATTATTACTCAGTCTAATGTTGTTCTTTCCAAACATGTATGAAACCTCTACCTAACCTTCTTCCATGGAACACAAAAAATTATAAGTATTTATAATAAATATATGTTTTCTATAATAAATATAATAGTAATAATTATACAAATACTTTCTATTACATGTATATACTTTATTTTGTAAAGAGTACTGTAAATTCTAAATAATAATCATAAAAGTAATTATAATAGCAATAAAAATAAATCATTTACTTTCAAGCATCAAAAATGATGCCAAATCACCAAAAAGAAGTGCAACATAAATACAGATATCATATACATCACAACTCAAATATAATGCGTAAAATGTATTAGATGATGAAACTTTTATCTTATTTTTGTTCATTTTTTGCGACCTTCCTCATTTTCGTAATTGCACTGAAAATCGTGACCATTATTCAAATTCCTTTTATGAAAGAAAGTTAGTTTTGCGGTTTTGGCTCAACATGAGAGTGAGCCAATTTTGACAGAATTTACATTTTTCATGGGCCTGTTCCTTGTGTGAGAAAAAGGAGCTAACATAATTATTTACAGTGAGAACAGTAATATATGCTCATAAATTGGCTCAGACAACCGTCGACTGTGTGACTCTTGCATAAAGGACGTGTTCAGCGTGTTTAATAAATGATATCTGGCACTGAAGCTACATGTGAACAATTTCTCTGCAGATCCTCAAGCGATAAACAACATCTAGAATTTTCCTTTGGGTCTCTAGCACCTGTTTGTCTTAATGCGCAATACTGCCTTAAATTTTTGTGTCGTGCATGCCTCTATTGTTTTGGACATGCTTCATATTTCCTATGAGGGTCTTCCAATAATCTGTCCAATAAAAAGGAAATCAAAGAGAAGGCCTGAAAAGCAGGCCGATAAGAGATGCGTAAATTTCTCGCTGGCATCAGAAATGCAGAAGAGAAATGCGTTCTGGGTTGGTTCTCTCTCTAAGCTTAATGTGTTTTATGAGGTATTTCAGGCAGATACACACAGTTTGACGTTAAACCTAAATGCTCATAAGTTCTCTGTTGTCAGGCCATGCGTACTGTTTGGGCTCTTTTTATATAAAGTGGATTTGAAATTTAAGTGGGGTAAAATTGACCCTGGCGTTCCAAAGGGTTTCTGGGTCTCTCACACTCTCCAAGTGTTAGTTGAAGCTGTCACGGTCTAACGGGAGAATGGAGATCCTTGAGTTTATTTTGGCTTGGAAAGTAGTGTCTGAAGCTTTGGGAAAAAGCATTGTTTTTCATCTTTCCAAATGGAAAAATACCTCTTGGCAAGGGCTGTACTGTGATGCCAGTGGCCTGCAGATTAAATGGTGAAACGATGTGAAGCTTAGATTCAATTTTCTGCGTCAGTGGATTTTGAGTGATTTATGAAGAGGTTCTACAAAGAAAAGTGTGCAGTATATGGCTTTATATGACCTTATAAGCACACAAGCGCATTTGAATTCCCTAGCTCAACACTAAACCGCATATTTAATATGACAATATTCCACCCTAATGTTCTTAAAGGATTATAGACAGCATGACATCTTGTGAAGCTGCTTTAAAACAAGATATATTTCATGTAAAACTTGACTTATATGTTTTATTCATGCTTACTTATGACGATCTTATTTTACACAAGGGGACGGTCGTGGCGATGCCTGCGAAAACGATTTTGACAACGACAGCGTTCCGGATATCTTTGATGCGTGTCCGGAAAACAATGCCATCAGCGTCACCGACTTCCGGAAGTTTCAGATGGTTCACCTTGACCCCAAGGGGACCACGCAGACTGACCCCAACTGGGTGGTTCGAAACCAGGGCAAAGAACTTGTGCAGACCGCCAACTCTGACCCTGGCATTGCCGTGGGTAAGTGACGGTTGCCAGTATAAAAAATTCCATATTATTCCAAAGTACGTCATTTTTGCTGATTTCCGATCTTTTTGCACCTTAACAGGATTTGACGAGTTCAACGCTGTGGATTTTAGTGGCACCTTTTACGTCAACACCGACCGGGATGATGACTACGCAGGTTTCGTGTTTGGATACCAGTCTAGCCGACGTTTTTACGTAGTGATGTGGAAACAGATCACACAGACGTACTGGGAAGACAAACCCTTCAAGTCCTTTGGCATCTCCGGTGTGTCCCTGAAGGTAGTCAATTCCACCACAGGAACTGGGGAAATTCTACGCAATGCTTTATGGCACACAGGCAACACCAAGCAACAGGTGATCGTTTCCTTCACTTTTAACAGTTCTGACAGCTTCCTTTTTTATGCCATTACAAGCAATAAACTCTCCAGTAAATTCAAACGATTCAAGGCATTGCTCAGACGTAGCGCTTAAAATGATGGATGACTTTACCATGCATCATTTAGGTGCGCACTCTGTGGCACGACCCCAAGAATATCGGCTGGAAAGACTTTACCGCCTACCGCTGGCATCTCATCCACAGACCTAAGACCGGCTTCATTAGGTAGAGACTTTACTAAATATGAGTAATTCCTTATATATGTGTGTTTTTTAACTCACTTTAATTACACTCTGTATCTTTTTTTCCTCTAGAGTTGTTGTATATGAAGGAAAGCAGATTATGGCAGATTCGGGTCCCATTTATGACAAGACGTTTGGCGGGGGGAGACTTGGATTATTTGTTTTCTCCCAGGAGGCCGTCATCTTCTCGGACCTTAAATATGAATGCAGAGGTAAAAACAATTTGATTTCTTTAAAGAATAAAATAACGGTTTCAATATTTATTCATCTTGTGATCTTTCTCTTTTCTGTCTTTCTATCTTCTTTGCAGATTATTAAAATGGATCGGAGTATTTACTCTCATTGATTTTATCAAAGCCAAATCAGATGAATGTTTCTTCAAATAGTGACCTTATAAAAACTTACACACAAAGTGCCGTCAAGAAGTAAACATGCGTTGCATGGACAACAAGAAGGATGAATCCTTAGTTTGGTCAGACAACATCATTCCTTTCAGTCCTCAGATAATTGTTGCACAAAAATCTTTAATGCTACAATGTGTCCTGCCATCTTGAATATAAACCCTTGTGTTAAGGGTTTATAGTTTTTCCTTTTACAATATTTAGTCTTTATACAGTATGTGTCTTTTTAGTTATTCGTATGGAGAGAAATTAACGCGAGTTTTAAGAGCCTTTAGGGGAGATGTATCATATTCAGACCTTTACTTCTATCTACTGTAACTTATTTGTCTTTTTTTCTGTGCATTAGTATTTTAGTTAACATTTCTTTTGTATTTCCTCTTGCTGACAAATTGTAAATACTTATTTATTTGTTTACATTGACATTTTTAAAAGGTTGTGCTGAGTATGTTATCATATTGCATTCATGATCATAATACAGTAAGGCTCAGTATTTGTCACTACTGTATCTACAAGTGAATATGAAGAGAGAAAGTTAGTTTTGGTAGTATTAAAAAGCATACGTTTTATTACATATGTATTTTTTGTACAGAACCTACAAGGAATATAGCCAGCGCTTAACATTCACTTACCCAGTAAGACTTACAGTTTTCATATGTATAATGGTGATAAACTAATGTCATTCATCTATGATTTATATATATTCCATTAACTTCGAGGGGAAGGACAATTCATGAAACACCAGTGATATATATTTTTTGTAATTAGCTGATAGTGGAACATGATCTTCATTTACATTCTTTGAACTTAAACTTGTTTCATTTCAGCTTTTCCCATTCACAGCATTTCATGACGACTTCATTCTTAGATTGTAAGATTCAGGATTCATTTACAGTGTATGGCTTGCTGCTAGTCACATTTTTAAGGAATCATAATTGTTTGTATTCATTGACAAACAGTTGTTCGATATTCTATCACTCATATCTATTGGCAAAATTGTGATGAAATTACTTCTGTCAATAAAATTATATACTGTACACAAACTACAGTGTTAGATACATTTTGTTAATTTTGTTCTGTTATATATTTTTATTTTGCACTTCAATATAAAGTAAATAAGTAAAAAACAACTACATTTATTTTTATTTGCCTATTTGGAGATTTCAGAGTTTTGTTTAATTTTTCTTTTCTATATTTAATTTTCATGTTTATTTTTGTTTAAAGGGATCATATGACACGGCTAAAACAAATATTATCTTTATTTTAGATGCAATGGAATGTGTATACACGATTTAAGGTTAAAAACGCTGTATATTCTATGCCAGCATGTTAGTATCTCCTCTTTGCCCCGCCTCTCTGAAACGCATGATTTTGTTCCGATACTTTAATATTAGCAATTTTACGTGTTTAATACATGTATGGGCAACTTATTACACACCAAAGACACACAAAAACACTTTTTCGCGCCATATGACCCTTTTAATTTGAGCACCTTTGTTATGTGCCTTTTCATTTTTTCATTATCTGTTTTAAATATTGCTCTTTAAATGTTATTTTATTTTATATATATGCTTTATTAATTTTTAACCATTTTCAGTTAATCTTTTTACTTTTATTGTTGAAGAAACATTTATAGCTTGTTTACTTAAGTTTATTAAGTAATATTTAGACCAACAATTTTTTCAATTTCAATTAACAGAACTGTTTTATTAGTTTTAGTAAACTATTCTAACCTTGTGACTTGTTCAAAAGGATAAGCCAAATATCCATTATTAATTATGAAAGCAGTGGTGACAAAATAATCAGAATAAACAATATTTTTGGCAAAAGATATCAATTCTTATGTATCTACGTTATATTATATTCCATAATGAAGCCACTTGAATTCATAATATAAGCTTATTATTGAGGTGTACAGTTTAAATGAGTGCTTTATTTGACTTATGCAAACAGAGGCACTTTAAATCTGTTCTGAATCACTTAACCATATCAAATTTTGGTAGTGTTCTCTCCGTTCATCTGCTGGTCCGTTGAAACATTTAGGGGGAAACAGTGCTTGTTGGAATTAAAAAGGCATGCTCGCCTCCAGAAATGCTTCTCTGTGAATGAATGCCCACTTTTCAATGCTTTCAGATGCTGCAGAGTGATCTACGGCATTCGAAGGGTCATGTGGAAGCAATGCATGTGCGAGTGTGTTTTTTACACAACACTATAATGAGGGTTCATTAAAGGGAAGTGCCGTGCTAAATCTAATGATCAGGCCACATAGCAACTGGAAACAGAAGACTGGTAACAGAGGCATGCATGTGGAGGATTTCATGATGCCTCATGAAAGTTTAGAAATAGAGAACAACCTTAAACATGTCAAAATAGCATTTGATGACCATAAATAAAACATTTTCTTTACATCTTAAAGCTCGGTTGTTGTATTATTTAGAGTAATACAGATCTAGCTGTGCTCACGGTTCACTGCAAAGCCTATCGCAGAGCGTTATTTGTCAGCCACAGTTTTCATCTGTAGCAAAATGAACAGGGTGTGTCATGAGGAGACAGCAGACAAAGTTCTTGTAGAGTCCAACTCAGAGTTAAAGAGTTCTCAAAGGAAGTTTCTAAGAAGTTATTAAACTTAAGGTCCCATTTCTGGAAAGAGCCTTAGTAAGTGCAATACTTTGTTTGATTTAAGTGACTAAATAATAAAAATGAAACGTTTGAGAGATTGCAGACCACAGTGTTACTTACTGTCCTGAACAACTCACTGGGTTTACGGTTCTTGGTTTGGAACTACATTTGGGCTGAGGTGAAATATTATCCTTAAAGGTATTACAGAGTTCTAAAAGCAGTTGATTTAATAACGCTGAACAAAATTGAAAACCGTAAAACATACTTTTGTCTCAAATTATACAGTATGAAAATTTCAGGGATTTACATTAGCTACACAGATCTGCGAATCAAAATTTTGGTCAAATGACCTTGACGACATTTCATGCATCAGTTTGGTTTCAAACTGTAATAGAAATATGTTTTGAAAAAGAAATGTGTTTTGAAAAAAAGGGTTTTTATTGCTTTTTTGATGTTTTAGTCATTTCTTTTCATTGGACAAATTCACGGTTGAGTAGCTTGCTGCATTTTCAGGCACCAAAACTAACAAAATAGATCTACTGTAATTACTCTTACTGCCATTAAAATCACCTGCTGCTTCTTCTTTGAGCCCATCCAATGGTGAATCCTGCACACATCTGATCTGTTCCTGAATTTTATATTGGTCGAAGAATAAATGGTTCAGAAGTTCAGTGTCGGAAGATTCACATTACCTTGGGAATTGTGTAACCATGAGATGTGTCACAATACGCACAAGGTCAATCAACTCAAGATCAACATTATCCAAAAACCAGCCTTGGAAAATCGTTGTGGGTCGAAAGTATGCAGAAAGACAAAACTTCTATAACATCAGTATGTTTTTAAATGAGTTTGTCTGCTTATGTTGTCATCGTGTTCCAGCAGGAGTAGAATGCACAAGAGTAATGGACCCTGGCAAAATAGATGGAGCTTGGAGACAGTTCCAATGCTATTTTCAAGCATCCTAAAAGTGCAGGACAACCTGCAAACTTCATTTATTATAACCACCCCTTACAAAAATATCACTTTCATCCAATGAGCAGCAGGAGGATTTGAAGAAGCCAAGTGGATAAGAAAACATTTTCCATCCAATGTTTCTTCTAATTCCTTTGCCGAAACACCAGCTGTCCATTTGCACCAAGATGGGGCCATATTGCAGTAAAAAGTTATTTCATGGAAATTAGGGGCAAAGTTTGGGCTTAACAAAATGCTATATCTTCTGCACATAAAGAAAGCTGTGATTGCATAAACAACGAGACAATGTAGTGATGTAATGTGGGCTACTTCATTGTTTTTCAGTGACCTCACAGTTTGGCTGTTGAACGGACTGATAAATGAACGTTGCACGAATGTTCCTCAAAGGAACACTCGATGGAGACTCACAATTCTTTAATGGCATTATAGAGACCAATAAAATCATAAACCATAAGCTCATGTTCATATATGAATGACCAATTAGCACATTAAGGATGGAGAACTTATTTGTATCCATGAATAAAGCTTTCCAGTGGCTCAGTGGTTAGAGCATGGTGCTAGCAACGGCAAGGTCATGTTTTTTTGGGGGGTAAAAGCCTCTGCCAAAGCATATAGCCAAAAAGAACAGCTTGTTCCAAAGACACCCGTAGAGGAACTGATTTGTCGCAACAGTAATCGTTGTACGGCTGCTCATTGAGTGCTCAATTGTATTGGCTTGCCCATCTGTGCCCACCAATTCCTAAGCAATCGAAGCTTTGCCAGATGAATAAATGTCCTGAACCAGAAACATCAAAACTGTTGTCCAAACATGAAAAACAGCCATCATTAATAACCTTCATTAATCATATTTTGTTGCCAACCAGGCTCACTCTTTTAACTAAGAAGGTCTTGGAAAGAGGGATTGGGCTTCACATCAATACAAAGGTAAAAAAATGGTTTCTTGTGTTCAAATGTTAATAACACTGATCTTCATCAAGACCGCATGTCAAAATACATGCCATTCTGTTTGAGAAACCAACAAAGTTTGATTGCAATTCAAAACATCTTGTATGCCCAAGAGCCCATTAACAAATCTTAAGCACATGGAAAATCATTGTCTGTTTCATTCTTTCATGAATAAAGGTGTAATTCATCCACAAAGGTAACATGCTCGTTTTAAATGTGTTTGATGTTAGTGCAAACAAGTTAATCAAAACCAGCAGTCTGACTTCATTACTGGCAGTCAGAAAATGATGAATTAATCCTGCACGGGTGCCAGCTTCAATGTTCTGAAGACGGAGTGACCATGGGCATTCATTTCGGTTCATAGTACAGATGCACCCTCTCAGCTGTCGTTCAGAGGCATGGCAAATTGATTATATGTGATTAAGGCCTCATCAAAATAATATTACCACAAACTGGCATTGCAATGAGCTCATGGAGGAAGCTCTGCACTTTTTAAGCCACCACCATGTTTCTGTGCGTCAGGCAGTCTTCTGTCGGTGAGGTTAAGACGATTAGCTCTCCTCTCAAAATGCCAAAGAAGGTGCTGAGGTCATGAAAAAGGTGGCAAATTATAGTAAGAGAGCTTGACATGACACAGACTCATCTAAGATTTGAAACATCAAAACGGAGCCATTCTGAAGCTTTTGTGCTTGCCATAATGAAGTTTTCTTCTGCATGGCTCTTATTCCCCTTCACACACGCACGCACGCACACAAAGTTTCTAAACTTTGTGGGGACTTTCCATATAAGGCGTAATGATTTTTTCACTGGACAAAGTGTATATCGCCTTCCCCTAACCCAACCCCAAACCTAACCATCACAGAAAACTTTCAGCATTTTTACATTTTCAAATAAACATAATTTATTATGTGAAGTAATCCATTTGAATTGTGGGGATCCCCCTCTGCCCTCACAATGCAAGTGTGAGACTTTTACAATAAAAACAAGTACACAAGCATGCACACAGACACAAACACACAGACACACACACACATACAGCATATAAAGTACCAAGTGTGAAAACTTATTAAAAAAAAATCTTTATTAGCATTTTTATAATGTTTTCATGTTTTCATCATTTTAATATTTTACATTTAAAATGTTTCTTTTAAATATATATTTTATTTATTCTTTATTTTGTTAACTTCAGAGAAAACCTGCACTTTTATTGTGCACTACAGACAGCCAGTGGCCTTAAAAGAGGGTGACATAAATCAAACGAACTAACAGAGGCCATATTTCTCCAAGGAATTTACAAAATGCTGCATTTAACCCATGTCTATGGACTAAACCCATTGTAAGTGCTCCTGTGAGGTGGACCTGCCAGCAGGAATGCCTTTTCCAGATGTTTCAAGAAGCACAGCTCGCTTCTCTGGGTCCGGACCATATACTATGTGACCCAAGTCAACTGCAGAACTTGCCACACTGAGCCAGGAAAGTACTTCTGCTCTCAACCTGAAACACATGCACACATACATATGCTGCACATGGCTACAATCAATGACGTGCCCTAAACGTACAGCTGAAAAACATACACGGGGAGTAGCGGCTTCTGCCAAAACACGCACACCGTTTAAAGAGCGGGCTGCCTGGCGGGTACATGGCATCAGGGAACGTGTGCATCGCAAGTGGGATGGCAAACTATGCCCAGCTGTCACAGGTGTCCTGATCTCATTTTCAGCCGTGTGTTTTTGCAACATAAGCCTGGGAACTTCGGGATCACTGGGAGGGTCAAAAACAAAACAAAACGAAACAAGACCCAAACTGTAATGCCAAACATCGTTATACCCCCTTAGATTTTTGATTCAAGTGATTTTTAAATGCAACATCCATAAAATTATGAGTATCTTTTGGCATTTGTTTTTTTTCCTTTAGTCAAGTCTTTTCTCATCAAAAGCACCAATGGGGCCAAAACTGCCACTGGTGCCCTTCAAAAGAGTTTTTTTGACATCCCTGCCGCCAACCATTGAGACAAAATATTGACTCTGGCTTGAGCCCCAGGCCTTCAACTTCCTGTCTGAGAAGCTACGTCATGGTTACAGCAGACATATTAAGAAGAAATCTGTGCAGTCCACAAGACAAACGATAGACGATAATAACATCATCTTTGAATTATAAACCTCCCTCACACTGAATGTTTGGGAAGAGACGTACATTCTTAAAGACAGTACATTTAATTCCTCTGTCTATCTTTAGGGCCAACAATTGGAAAATGAAGGGCTTTCTCTAAAGTGAGTGGAATGCTTTGATGCATTTATGCCTCTCTGCTGTTCATTTATGCACGCAGGTGTAAATCAAGAGAATGAGTCAAAAAAGCCACCGATTAATCTTCATTGTGTGTTTGGCCTTTGACGTTAGAAATCTCGCAGGTCTTTGCAATCACATCTGAAAATATAACCAAAATATGTGTTATGGCTCGAGGGATGGAAACAGCATTTTGAAAATGAAAAGGGCATGTTAAAATGGCTTTAAACAGTATGAAAACATAATGGTAGCATCATAAAACGGAAAGCTCACAGCACAATACTTGCTTTTTTGGTATTTATCACAAAACAGGAAAACCTCACATTCTGTAGTTGTGCAAAAAGTATTGAAGGAAAAATTTCTTTATGAATTTCATTGTTCTGTTGAACACAAAAGAAGATATTTTGAAGTATGTAGGTAGGCAAACTGGTCTGGGGCAATTGAACCAAATGTCCCGCTATGATAGGCTATTCAATTGTTGCTTAGAACTATTTGGTTACAAGCATTCTTCCAAATATCTTTATCTCTGTTCATCGGAACAAAGAAATGTATACAGATTTGGAACAACTCGAGGGCGGGTAATGATGACAGAAATTTTTATTTGGGGTAAACTGTCCCTTTAAAGTGAAAGTTTGCTGCGCATTTCAATGACATTGGCTCAAGAATAACCAGGAATTTTATGTACTTTTTCAGTCTATATAGTAACAGACCTTTGAAACACCACACCTCTGCAACATATTTAGGCGACAACTCACTGAATTTGGAGGCACAGTGCCCTCTAGTGGGCATTAAAGGTGCCTATGAGTCATGAATGTCACCAGATGTTCAGTAATGGAGTGATCTAAAATAATCTCCAATAGTGCAATCCATAACTTTTCCCTCTCTATCATTCTAGGTTAATTTTTGTAATAACGTCAATTTATTTATACACAGGATTAAGTCAAATTATGTACAATTTCTTACTTAACATCCTCCAAACTTAATATTGCAAATGAGCTTGCTTACACTAAGCTGTTAGCACTATGGTGTCTGTGCCTTTTTATTATGATACATTATTTGATGGGCTTAATAACTATTATTTTTTCCCTGTTGGTCGTAGCCTATCAATGATTTGTATTGACATGTCATTGATGGTCTCGTTCCACTTTTTACTGCATTTTTCGTACAACAGTCAAGGATGTGTGTCAGCAACAACCTTGAGTACTGGTGCTCAGATCTGGCCGGAGGTCTCACATTTCACTCGATCCTCCAGAAATAACCCAAATGAGCAAAACAGAGCATAAAGGGAAAGCTCGGTTAGACTTTTGCTCAATAGTCAATAAATGTTTAACAGCGAGTCAAAGTAAAATGAATTAATAGATCACAATTTACAAGCAATAAGAGTCAACACAGGGTTTTATTGTTTTACAGAAACATAACACGAAACTCACAGAGACCATACAGATTCCACAGATCAAGGATCTAATGTCCAGCAGCAAGTTATACCATAACTTTAAACAGAAAAAGGCAGGATGTGTGAGGTCATTGACATATGAAAGCAGAGAAAATCAGAAAGTTTGACCTCTCCCCAAAATTACCCCTCAGATCAGCTTTAAAACAAATATTAAAACAATAAAGTACAGTATATCATGTACTGGACAAGAGTAAATGATTAGAACAGAAGATCAAGAGGAAACGAGAAAACAAAAGAGAAAATTGAGGAACTTTTAATGACAAAAATATTTTTGCCTGTCATGTCAGAGAACAGTAAACAATGATGTCACAATTTAGCTGCTGATGTCTTTTAATGGCTTTCACTGCAAAATTTGCACAGGCCTGTTTATTGAGATAACCATCTACTCTGAACTCACGCAGGGTGGAGAGTTGTTTTTAAAACGAAGAAAGGTCAAAGGATGGGAAGTTGAGAGAGTTTACTGATACGTGATCTGCTTGTCAGACAAGTTAACTGGTTGGCCTTCATTTACTCTAGTCACCGTACAATAAGGGGGGGGGGTTCCTAAATGATCTATTTTAGTCTTTGTGTCTATAAATATAATACTGTATAAAACTCCAGCTTATTTCATGACAGAATCTGGGTTTAGTAGCTGTGGAAATGCTGACAGACCACCGCTACATATATTTGTGCACGAAACCACCTAGATACTCCTCTGAGGTCACTTTTCAAATCTTTTGTCACTCGAGAAAGACCATCCACCACCAGTAAAACCAGTTCAGCCAGCTAACATAGCCACTGTAGTCTTTAGTTAATGGCCAGAACTTGGCAGAACATTAATTGGAGAGCCGGTGTAGCCTATTGTTTCCCTAATACAACTGTGTTTAACAGTATCTGCCTTTTAAACGCAAATTCCACGTTTGCCTAACAGGGCGCGCCGCGAGAAATGTGATGAATAGACCTGAGCTGGGCGAGGCGGCAGAACAAGACGTCACCGACTGACGAGCCGGTTCGCATGATTCCGAAACATACTACCACCAAGGCTTGGGTAGTGACTGCTGACGTAGATTGGTAACCCTCCAATGGTTAAAGGCGTTTTGTGAATATTAATGAGAGAGCGCTTACCTTGTCGACCACTACATATATTAACGACGTGGCCTTCGCCGTAGTACGATTAGTAAATGCGCCCGTCTCACCGTCTGTCACATCAGCTGCAACGCTGGCAGGAGACTAGGGACATTAAAATTAATAGACGCCCGTGTTTACCTTCATTTATTTAGGAAGGTAGGAAACGAACGAACTCCTAAAACACATTGACCTGTGTTGATTCTGTCACATTTGTAACTGCTGTTAACTCAAGAGGAGACAATGCTTCAGTGTATGTCGGGAAGTTCGTGTATGCGTGTGGTAGACGGGTACAAGTCTACGTGGTATTTCTTGATTTTGGTTGTATCGTACGTTTTATATTTGATATTCGGAGCGCTTGTGTTTTCCGCGGTGGAGCTGCCATATGAGGAGCAGCTTCGACAACAGCTCCGGACCGAGAAACAGCAGTTTTTACAGGATAACGAATGTGTGTCCGAAGAAAAACTTGAGGAGTTTTTATTGAGAGCTTTGGAGGCGAGTAACTACGGTGTGTCGGTTTTACAAAATGCTACTATTAACTGGAACTGGGATTTCACATCGTCGTTGTTCTTCACCAGCACGGTGCTTACCACCACAGGTAAGATCAGATCTAGACAACTTTAGATGTGCATGATAGGACGAACTGTATTTGTATGCCGACATTGTTATTGATTTACACTGTAATATGTCGCTTGTGACTATGTAAGTCCTTTCTCTTTAAATATTTATCTATGGGCGAGACGACAAATGAGACGCCAGTCTGATGTCATCTCTACAGTGGAAGGTCGAGCTGTCCTTTCTCTCTAATGTCTGTCCGGTGCGAGCATCAGCTGACGACTATACTGTATGACAGGCTTAAATTGTCTAACAACACACACATTTTGAAACAAAAAAAACGACTTCTTGTAATGACAAGCTTTATAGAGTATTTATAATCTAATCATAATTTTAGCAACACCCATATGCATACAATACAAATGGTTAGAACTGTCTCGCTTCCTCTTTCTTTCATTCTCAAAAAAGCAACAAGACTTTATCCATAAATAACATTTACAATAATACACACAGGAAGTATGTATGGTGAGGTGTACTAAAGAAATAGGCAATACAAGTAAATATAAATATTTATAATAATATATACTATTTACTGTACAGTCATCATAATATAATAATAATAGTAATCATCATCATACAATATTTAATTTAATTTATTTATATTCTAAAATAATAAAGTATTTACCTATAAACATATAAAAGGGCCAGACAGAAATTAATTTACAGATCAATATTGCACACATGATCTTATTGCTCATTTAGTTTGAACATCTTGACATAGTTCTTTAACCTCATACATCTTCATTTAGCATTTCATATTTTTGTATAATTACAGTAAATTGGAAATTGTTTGTTTTTTGGTCAATACTGACAAGCCAGGTTCTACCACATTTATGTTCTTATAAACTGTAAAAATGTTGCTGTCTTAAAGTGATAGTTTACCCCCCAAAAAAATTCTGTCAGCATTTTCTGACCCTCATTTCAAACCTGTATAACTTTCTTTCTTCCGCAGAAGAAGATATTTTGAAGAATGTTGTTAACTAAATCCCATGCATTGGTTTTGTGTCCATACAATAGAAGTGAATGGGGGCCAGTGCTGTTCTGTTATCAACTCAATTCAAAATATCTTCCTTTGTGTTATGCGGAAGAAAAAAGTCATAATGGTTTGAAATGACAAGTTAAATGACAGTAAATTATTCCAGAATATTCATTTTTGGGTGAATTTACACTTTAAATAAATTTCTGGACTAAATTAGGTACAGATACAGTATGTTAACTTGATTTATTGATCACATTTTTTACAATGTGCCAATAATGAAACAACTCCATGACCTGCTTACATATTCACGTCCCCTGAGGTTTCCAGTTGTTGTTAATCCATTTGAAGGGTGTATGAAGGATAAGCATTCAGTGTGTAGTGTTTCCAAGGGCTGTGTAGTGTAACTTAATCCAGTAGGATTTAAATACCACAGGTAACAGCTTGGAGACCTCTCATTCAAGACCTCTGACAGTCTTAAAGACATGTAAAACAGGCCTATTTGAGTGCTATTTGTCAGATAAAAGACAGAAGGACTAGTGACTATAACTACAGACCTCAACTAACAGCTTCACTTGTTTTGCAGGGTATGGCCACACCGCGCCTCTGTCAGATGGGGGTAAAGCCTTCTGCATCATTTTCTCAGTGGTGGGAATCCCATTCACACTTCTGTTCCTGACTGCAGTGGTCCAAAGGATCATGGAGTTCAGTACCCGCAGGCCCGTGGAGTATCTGCACCGGCGCTGGGGCATGTCTAAGCCTCTGCTGGCAGCCATGCACGCTTCCCTGTTAGCTATTATTATTGTGTCCTGTTTCTTCCTCATACCCGCCATCATCTTCTCAGTCCTGGAGGAAGACTGGAATTTCCTGGAGTCTTTCTATTTTTGCTTCATCTCTCTAAGTACCATTGGTTTGGGCGACTATGTACCGGGAGAGGGCTACCACCAGAAGTTCAGAGAACTCTATAAATTGGGCATTACTCGTAAGTGCCAAACGAATTTGCTATTAATTTGTTATATTCACAACATTGATATAGTCATTTGAGTATTTTTTTCCCTTTTTGCATATATGTGACCCTTGACAACAAAACCAGTCTTATGGGTCAATTTTTCGAATTTAATATTTGACATGATCTGAAAGCTTTATAAATAATATTTCTATGGATGTATGAGTTGTTAGAATAGGACAATATCTGGCTGAGATAAAACCGTTTAAAACCATACAATGTATTTTTGTATTTTACTAAAAATGTTCCCGTGCTACTAAAGACTGGTTTTGTGATCCAGGGTCACACATGCCAGGGGTCTTCATCAGGCCAATGTGCTCTGTTGCTTATAATTTTTCATCAAACTGTATTGTTTGCATTTTTCCATTTCCAAGTTTCCATTTATTACAACACAAATTAAAATTCGAACTGCAATTGGCAGACCTCCTGCGGTACCACTGTGTACCCCAAGGGTTCACCGATGGCCCGTGTTAAAGACCCCTATCATGTCTGCTCTATTCTTGTTCATCCGTCATTTTTAAATCTTTTTTCATAATTTTTTTTAAATCTGTCTTGTTCCAATACAGTCTACTTGATATTGGGTTTGATCGCTATGTTGGTGGTTCTGGAAACCTTCTGTGAGCTGCAGCAGATGAAGAAACTCAGGAAGATGTTCTACCTGAGAAAGCAGAAGACCGAGGACGAGCTTAACATCGTGGATCACGATCACCTCTCTTTCGCCTCTGTGTCTGACCAGGCAGCCTCTATTAAAGAAGATAAGAGCGATCTGTTTCCTGACGATGTGATCAATGCTTCTCCCACCCTTGATAATGGACAAATGGACAGATGAGATTCTCTGAATAGATCTGTTATCTGTGAATATTGAACCCTCTGAGGCACAACACAATTGTCATATTTCTCAACTTAGGGCATAAATACTGTTAAATACTATATGTCACAATACTCAAATAAAAAAAACTACAGTACTATAGATATAGATACTTGAAATACAGGTTGAAGTTATTTTAAAATGGAAAAAGTGTAACTTGAAGAACATATAACTTGTCAGAACAGCTACTGATATGAAAAATATCAGATGGTAACGTGGTTATGTGGCCATAGACTTGCTTTACATAATACTCTTCATACTAGGTGGCTTAAAAGGGAAGGATATCCTGTAATTTTAATGCAAATCATGCCTTCAAGTATATCTTTATCACTATTAGTTAGTCATCGCCAAACTGCATTATATTTTGTAATATACAGGGGCAGGTCCCTGGTTAATTTCTTTGTAAGTCTACATTCCTTTAATTACGTAAATAAAACATAAAGGGTGTTTAAGATATATTTATGTTTATTTTCTCAGATTTAGTAGAGGGATTCAGACAATCAAAAATTAAAATACTATCTCTGGAAGGGATTTTCTCCGCCTTTTCAAGCCATTTTGGCTCTTGGGGTTCATGTTTTTTTTAGACAGGAACAGTTGTCCTCCATAAGGGAGAGATATTGAGCATTGAGTGTTCTTGCTGCTGTGTTGTAAGGAGGGAGTCACATTTGTGAATCTGAATATTCTTATGATTGACTGGGTATTGCTAAAGGAATTACATTATTTTTTTAAATAATTAGTTTATTGTTATAATTTGTTATGAGATGCACTTTAACGAAATAAACTGGACGTTTTTTGTTTTACATGCTTGACTGTGCCTCTTCTTCAGCCGCTGGCCATGGATGCTGCACCTTCACTGGATGAACATTTAATAAATTACCCACTGGTTTAAGGCTAGAATGTAGCTAAGAGCTGTTTACTGTCAGGCCATTGCTACATGCTGGTGTGTGGAGAGAGGCATTAAGCAGCTGTACTGTCTGTTAACAGTCTATCAGGAGGTCTGCTGACTGCTGTTAAAAGAGATATTTACTCTGTTGTTAAAAAGTCAATTTGATGCCGTCCTGTTATAGTGGTGCTGAAATTGAACCGAGGTTATGTTGACAAGGCCTACAGCTGTGTCCACCCTGTCAAACTTAAACGGGAGAATGTCTCACTAGTTCTCAGTCAAGAGCATCTTGTAAGAGGTCTTACATTAGGCTACATGTGCACACAAAACGTCTCACCTGACAATGCATCATGGGACATAAGAGATACATTTTTGACAAATTCATTATTTTGTCCTTTTCGCTCATTGTTTTCTTTAAAGGGAAAGCTTTACTGTTCAAATGTATTTAGTTTGTGTTTCTGAATGATCCCCTTGTATTACAATATCACCTATAGGGTATGTCTCTGTTCAGTGTACTTGCTTTCTAGGAAATAATGAATTCTTATGTGAGATGTGTTGTGCCAAGATAAAACAGTTAAATCTTATATAAAATAATTATTTCAATTTCCGACTCCATCGGCAGACATTCACACAGGGCTTCCACCAGTAGCTGGAAGCACTGACATTGACTGATCTTCTCACTATGATACTCACGTGAGAATTGTCCTCTGTCAGGAGTCAACGTTCATGTCAACATAAAAATCAAAAGGAAAAATAGCAGAGAAACGTTGTAACACAGTTCCAAGTAAGTAAGGAAGGAGGCGGGAACGGGAAAACATTGAATAACTTTTATTAAAATAAACAAACCACAAAACGAAAGTAGGATTCCGGCAGCTCCCTCACGGTCGACTGCCGGCCACACAAACATAATAAAACATAACAAAAAATCCAGGTCTGGTCCTCTCTCTTCGTACACTAGTAGTCGCTCGTCCTTTTATGATTCCGATCTCCTCCGTGAGAGATATGAGACCGGTGCAACGCGCAGCTGACACTAATCACTCGGTTCCCTCACGGCTCTCGTCCCGCCTTGCTCGTTACAAATGTTAATGCGGTCATAAATGAAGAAAAAGTTTAGATGCTCTGACAAAACCTACTTAAATTTAGGTTTCATTGAGGACAAGACAAGTCTCGATCAGAATGTGTGTTCTGTGGTGAAAAATTGGTAAATGACAGCATGAAACCAAGCAAAATGAAAAGACACCTTGTGAAATAAGCAATAATTTACAGTAGCTGAAAAATAACCTGAATATTTGTTTGAGTATTCAAGAAAGAAAATTCATTTAAATTACTCTTCTTAACCATTTAATTTAATTTATGATTAAATTATTTAATTTATTTATATTTACTATCTATATATGTGTGTGTGAGTAGCAATTATGTGTTGGGGGGCTCCGATTGTCATATATGTACGTGGGGGAGCCCAAGGAAAAAAGGTTGGGAACCACTGGTATAGGGAATGGACGTGTCGTCACTTTACCACGTGAAAGTGAGCACGGCGGAGCGTGCCCTCATGGGTGGCAAAACACTCTTCAAAATGACTGCTTGCTTACAATATCGAACACCTGATTCATATGTAAGTCGTAGAGTCGTTTTAGTCTGTTTTTCCTGTTCTCCTCGGCCAATTTGTTGGATGTTTTGCCACCCAGGGTAGCGTGTCCCGACATGCTCACGTGGGAAATTGACGTCAATGCATGACTATTACAAACGGTTTCAGCGGCAACAACATAAATGATGTGGCCCAAACGTAACTTCCAGTAGACCTCCGCAAAGGATCAATAATTGTTGCATAGTTTTTTAGTTATTAAATTGGATACAATTAATATACATTAAAATAATAATAATACAACTATACAGTACAAGTCTAAAATAATATACAACCGATGATATTTGCTCGAGATTGTGTTAGAGTTCTTGAGAACAAACTTGTAATAATGACTCATGGATTCTCCCTACTGCTTCGATTCGGGAGGATTATTGACGGCACTTTCAGAAGTTTTTGCTTGGCTAAGCACAGGTCTCCCGACTGGGGCTTTAACTAGGTGACGCTTCGTCCTGATCGATAAGTGCCAACTAGTTACAATGAACTCCTCAGTCTTCACTCACCACACCGCACACGTACACACCGTGTCGCACACCCCCACTGCAAGCCATCTTTCAAAACCTGGCGGTGGACAGTGAAGCTGCCACACTGCAGGAAGAAGATCTTCCTATAAGATGTGCCGGCGCAATGCAGAGAGAGGATGAGACTCCAGCAGCCTGGGTACAAAGATGCCCCCAAAAAGAAAGGTAAAAATAATTTTACATTTGATTGTGTGCTAAAATGTATGATATGATGACAATTTATTAATACATTTTAATTCCTTGCATAATCATAAACATTTCCATGTCAATTTTCTTGGCATATTCAGTTGTTCCAATGTTTCAACATACAGTAGCAATAACTTATAAATATGCATTCAAATGTTTAGACTTTCTCAGCTGGCAGCAGTTTCAGAAGTTTTGTTTTCTTTGGTTCTTGAATTAACTTATTATTTAACTTATTTTTCTTTGCTCATTGTACTAAAACAGTGATGAAAGTATAATGTGTCATTGAGGGATGAATCTGTTAGATATGAGCTGTATGTATATTACAGGACTGAATGTACAGTACAATTTGTCTTGCAACATCAGTATAGTTATTACTCAAATGTAGGTTTAAGGATTTTAACAAATCCATAAACCATTGTATTCAAATAAATGTCATAGCTTGCTGAGAAGTGTGCTTTTCTTTTCTAAGTGATCTGATTTAAGGCTATTCATCTCCAGACAGTTAAACACGCATAAACAATCCAATATATATTCATTTAAGGAAAGACTCAATTCAAATTTATCAGCAAGATGAGACCTAGGCTATTTCGAATTGGGCCAGGTCTCCTAACACCCTTGCAACTGCCTAGCAACTCACTAGAAACCAGTCAAAACACTTAACCATGCACTCTTTAGCGCAATAGAGTTTTGCATGGAAAAGTGCATTTACATTTTATGTAATTCTTGACTATGAACATAAATACAGCTAATTAAAAGTTGTACAGGATGGGTCTTCAGGAAAGGCATGTTTTGGTTTCTAAAGTAGATCTCCTATTTTGATATTCCCGGAGTGGGAAACAAGATCAAAGCTTGGATCAAAAATACCTTGTCTGCAATTCTGTACTCTTGGGGTGTCCTCAACATCTTCCTTCTTCTCCATCAATTCTTGGCCAGTTTCATTCTTTCCCCCTGCCATGCACTGTCTCTGCTGTGCTAGACATATGGGCTGTGCTGAGATGCTGTGTTTGCTAAATTTTAACCTTTCTACCTAAAAATTAAAAACATACACAAAGGCATTAGATTTGACAAGAACCTGTGTGCAGCAATGCAGCAAGGGTTTGTAAATGTGAAAACACACATGCAGAATATAATTAACATTAAATACAGCATCACAATGACTTTGTGTTAGATTTTTTATATCCAGATAAACAAAATTCCATCAAAGTCACCTATTCATAGCTGTACATATGAATCTTATTAACAGCACTAAATAAAGTAACTAATCAGAATAATTAATGTATATAAACATTACATTGTATATATAAGATGTCAATAATAACCAAAGCAATACAAATTTTAGAAAGCCATTCAAATTGTCAAATCATGTTGTTGGAAATGTTTACAATTTAGCGTATATCTGTGTTAACTTGAGCATTTAATTACAAAACAGTGAACTGCTAACCGACTGCATAAAAATCCTGTTCAGTTTAACAAGATGTTTACTGTATCATAAAACAGGAAAAGTCCAAAGCATTTAATCCACTATAAAGTTAGATTAAGTACTGTTCATGTTCAAAAGGTTTTAACAGGCTTATGCACCTATGCTTTTTAGACCCACAATTCAGTGCAAACACGTGCTTGCAGTTTAGATTGATTTAAATATAGTTTATAACCAGTATGGGCTGGGTCTTTTTAGCCAGACAACTCATGAAGATACACATTTCTACCATGATGCACTGTTCTCTTTTAATATATTTTATCTTTCACTTTTTTAACTTTAGAGGAACGAGACAGCCAGATATGAGTCCACGCCGCCTGTCAGATATCAGCCCTCAACTCAGACAGCTGAAATCTCTGGTCATTGATGAAGATCTAAATGAAGAATTAAAGTCATCCAAATCAGTGGAGTGCATCAACAGCGCATCTATAGAAGAACGCATCCTGAGGATCACTGGTTACTATGGCTATGAGCCGTGGAGTGCAATCTGCAGAGGTATTCAACTAGATTTATCCTTTATGTTTAAGGGTTGATGTCTTTTAGTGAAAGAGTAAAGCACGAGGGGCAGTCGTGGCCTAATGGTTAGAGGGTTGGACTCGTGACCGGTTGCCGGTTCGATCCTCAGGTCAGGCGGGTAACGACTGAGGTGTCCTTGAGCAAGGCACCTAACCCCTACTTGCTCCCCGGGCGCTGCAGCGATAGCTGCCCACTGCTCTGGGTGTATGTGTGTTCATCACTTGCTGTGCGTGTGTTCACTACTCTCTGGATGGGTTAAAAGCAGAGGTATATCTCGGATATGGGTCACCATAACTGACAAATTGGTCACTTTCCCTTTTTCACTTTCACGAAGGTAAAGAATAAGTAAACTATTGATGTTTTAGGAGTGAGGGCTTAAAAAGTATACCATAAGTCTTACAGCAGGATATAGAATTATACTGGTTATTTTACATGAGTTAAGGACAAGGGTATGGATTTTAAGCACTATGATATCTTTAAAAATAAGGCTATAAAAATAAAGGGTTTGCATTGCTTTACATTTCAATGATCTGGTTGACTCTTCTTTATTAACAGTGCCAGTCAGTACTGTACGTTCAGTTTATTCAAGCACTGTGGGTCTGTGATAGATGTTTCAAATAAACATCTTGGCTGACGCGAATGTAAACACATCGATCAGAGACCTCTTCTTCACGCCTCTGTGTCAATCCGAGCTCCTTCACACAATCTCTCCATAACATGTCTGTGTGGCCACACTGATGAAAACAGATGAAACGGCCAGAGACCACAACATCTATCACTTTACTAATAAACAGCCGAGTCAGATCATTTGTAAGAAGTACGTGTTAAGCTAAATAGAACTCTGATGTATCTGCTGCGGTATTTGATTTAAATGTAGGCAATAAGTTACTGTGTGTTGAGCTGCTCTATGAGAATATGCATGAGAAAGTTTTTGAGCCAGTTGTGCAGAGTCATCAGGGGCAGGTAAGGTCTCTGGCTTTTCTCATTACCATTGACTACGGGCTTAATATTCAACAAACCTCATCACAGTAGCTTCTTAGGCATGCAAAAAAACTCTCAATAAAAGAAGAAGAATACTCAAAATTTTATAATATTATTATATTGATTGTTTATTTATTTGTTGAAGCTTTCATCTTGTATGTTTAAAGTCAAACGATGTAACTAAGGATGGGGCTAAAAGAGAAGTGAGAAGTTTTGATAATTCTTGTTATTTATTTTGTTTTGTTTCTTCAGACTACCTTGATCTGAAAACATATGCTAAATAGACAAACAAATGGCTTGATAGATAAAGTTTTAACAGTTTCAGTACCATGGACAGCACGGTCAGATTCGGAACATTATGGACACGTAGGTTCAAAGTATGAGTAAAATTTCTTATCTTATTGAGTTAAGTCTTAGAAAATATGTTGATTCAGGTCTTTCATATATTGCATTAGGCATTTGTGTGAATGCGGCAAATAAAATTAACTGTAATGTTAAAGTTAAAACTCTATTAAGTTTTAAACTAAAAATTACGTTTTTCCCCACATGTTTATTTAAGACATAAACCAATCTAATTTTGATACCTTTTACAGAAAACAAGACTAAACATCATATGTCATTTTGCTTCTCAAGTAAATGTATCTTTATTTAAGTATTTATTTAAATATAAGAAATTATTGTTTTCAGTTGGGTGTTAGAACTATCTGCTTTATTGAACAATGACCAATGAAGGGGGTTTAAAAAGTAATTCTTTCTTATAGTTTTGATTGATGCAACACACGCTTTAAAGTGATTCACCGAAAAAGAACAAATTCTGTCATCATTTACTATCTATTGTAATTTCAGACCTGCCTGACTTTCTTTCTTCTGACTGAATAACACAAGAGAAGATATTTTGACTGTTGTTAACTGTCACCAATTCAATTGCCTTGGTTTTGTGTCCATACAATAGAAGTGAATGGATGCCGCCACTGTTCGGTTAGCAACATTCTTCAAAATATTTTCTTTTGTGTTCTACAGAAGGAAGAAAGTCATACAGGTTTAAAAACTAAACGATGACAGTATGTACATTTTTTGTTGAACTATCCCATTAATTCATACAGACACAACTCTATTTATATGACCATTGTTGTCTTTATCTTAGAAGATGACCAATCCAAGAGAGAAAAAGTGGAAGTAAAGGTAGATGGCCGTGCTCCTACAGCAACTGTTAAATCGGAGAACGTGACCAGAGGACAGAGTCTACGCTGCTGTCTGCACATGACTGCGGTCCACCTCCATCAAGCACTATGGGGTGTCGCCATGGTGATCTGCATCTGCTTATCTTGGTCTGGCAGCACTCAGTTGGCCAAAATAACTGTCAGACGCTTGAATGTTCCTTTTGCCCTCACTTGGTTTTCCACCTCCTGGAACTGTGTCGTCTTTCCTCTTTACTACCTGGGTCACCTGTGCTGTAGCAAGGACAGACAGACTCCTAGACAGCGGTTCAGGTGGGTAGGGTTGGGTTTCATCTCAAGCAGGAGGGAAGGTTATTGAGATCTTATTGCATCTGTGTCAAACAAAACGTTTTACTGCATTACTAAATGAGAGTTTCTTGTGTAAATTCTGTTATAGTCTGTAGATTATGCAGGCAGCTTTATATAGTTTGCTGTGTTGACGCTGCAGTTTTGAAGAGACGGTCTGTTTAGATACTAGCCCAATTTTCTAACCGTGTCCCATTGCATTTTTGTCCTTTTTATTGGTACACCATTTGCATTTTTATAGGATTGGTTCAGCACTTTTGGAAGGGGATTTATCATAGCAAGAAAATAAAACCGTATTTGTACTGATTTGTATTGATCTTGGACAATAAAGACTTATAATATTAAACTTAGAATTTTAATTAAACCAAAAACATTTTTAGTTATACAATGCTGGAACATCAATTCTTTTCGTTGGTGGTCTTATTTTTCTGATGTTTGATTGCATAAAATCTATAAAAAATATAATATTTCATAAAATGCCACAAAATCTGTGCCCTCGCTCTGTATCCATCGTACCCCCCAGTTTGAAAACCACTGCTTTAGATGATTAGATTATACAATTTAAATGGGTTGTGAATGGACTGTACGTAATTGTAATGGCCTTTTTCCTCTTTAAAACATGCAATGTTTTTCAGCAAACTTATAAAACATGTATGTGCATGAAAATGTTTTTAAGAACTTTGATCAAAGCTCTTTATAATCATAAGACGTATTCTATAAATATTTACCGTATTTTGTATTTAATGATAGACAACGCTATTTGTCTTTTTACACTAGAGAGTGTTGTCAGTTCCTGGGAGATGATGGGCTTTCTCTGAAGATGCTGCTTTCTCGCGTGGCTCCATTTGGAGTGCTGTGGACTCTCACCAGCTACCTGTACCTGCAAGGCCTCCGCAGGATTCCTGCCACCGACGCCTCTGCTCTCTTCTGCTGTAGTCGTGCCTTTGTCTTCCTCATATCCTGGATTGTATTGCGGGATCGCTTCATGGGAGTGCGGGTGAGGCTTAAAATTAAGACTATAATGACATACATTATTAAATAAAATGCAATTGTTTTGAAATCTTTCTACACCTTTAAAGGGACAGTTTACCCCCAAAATAATTAATTATAAATCATAAATAAAATGAAGATTAATCACAATCATAAAATGAAGATATTTTGGGACTATTGTACTATGAAAATCAATAGGGGGCAGTGTTGTTTGGTTACCAACATTCTTAGAGATATGCAATATATCTCATTTTTGGGTGAACTATCCCTTTAACTATACTGTTAAACATATTTTAACGACTCTCGACTTTTTACTTCAAAAACTAAACAAAATACCATTATGGATATTTTGTTATAACAATTACGTATTTAAATATTTTTAATCACAGATTGTGGCAGCCATTTTAGCCATCGGGGGCATTGTTATGTTGACATACGCTGATGGTTTTCACAGTCATTCTGTCATTGGCATCTCTCTTGTGGTCGGGTCTGCATCAACAGCAGCTATATACAAAGTAAGGATTTCAAATCTGGCAAATATTATAAATGCACAGGGTGACTGTTATAGGCCTACACCCTGATCTGTTGTTCTAACTACGATGTAACATTTTATGCTCTGGCTGTATCTATGAACTGTCCATTTGTCACTTCAGGTACTGTTCAAGCTTGTTCTGGGTAATGCAAAGCTCGGTGAAGCAGCTGTGTATCTCACCATCCTCGGTGGAGCTAATTTGGTCTTCATTAGCGCCGTACCCCTAATCCTGCTCCTCACGGGAGCTGAGGACTTTGTTTCACCCGGAGATTTGCCATGGACAAGTATCTGTGGCATGGCTGCTCTTTTGCTGGGTAAGAGGCTATAGATCTATAAACACGTGTCACAAAATGATCTTGGTTATACTCATGAAAAGTGGCATACTTACCCAATGTAACACATTTTCTAAAAGGTGGTGTTGCTCTTTAAATTTACTGGTTCATTATGAAGTTTAACATCCATAATTTGAAAATCGCATTCTTAACCATCTACGGTACTCACCTACACATTTATACATTTTGGTATTATTACTCGTACGCAGAAATGACAAGATACTGGCATAACACTAAGCTCAAAACAACAGTTTAACACAACAGTTTCCAAAAATTGGTCGTTAAGACTGTCCTCACCAACCATGTTCCAGGCATAGTCACCCATCACGGCTTCATGCCACCTTCCCTGTGCTACAGAGATTTCTAGAAGTTTCTGACAGTGACAATTGGAAACTAATTTTCAAAGTATGTGAAAATTTTTACATTTTTTGTTTATTTGCAATATCATTTAGCGCCGGCCAGATGGCATCAGTTCGAAGAGGGAGTGAGCTGGGTGAGTGGGGTCCAAAGTGATTTTCTTAGCCCTTTTTCTCACTTTGGAGGTGTAGAGATCATGGAGGCTGGGCGGGGGCACCAATAATCCTCTCAGCAGATCAAAGGTCAAATAAAGGTCAAATCTCAAAATTTACTTAAGATAAATATGCACAAAAAAAATGATGCTACATTAAATAAATATTTTCACAATAATGGGCACCACAGAATTGTACAGGAACTATAAAAAGGTCGGGCAAAACATTTGATAACACTGTTGTGGCATTGTGAGATGTAGGTAATCACACTGGAGTTCCTCACACACACACATTAACAGCTCCTTCACAACAGCTGTTCATCCTCCACCGAGTCATCTGGTATTTGTAGTCCTGGACCAAGCAACCGTCTTGGTTTATAGTCTCCTTGCTGCAACCACCGAGATGGCACATACTTTCCTTCTTTAATATAATCTTTCACCATGTCACACTGTGTTATTTTAAACCGATCAATATTAACTGCATTAATAGTTTTAGCGTTCATGTTTTTTTCCTTTTGTTTCCCACTTAGTGTTCAACTTTCTCTTGAATTTTGGTGTTGTGATAACTCTTCCTACTCTGATTTCTCTGGGCATTGTCCTCAGTGTTCCTGTCAATGCCGGTAGGTCATATTGGCACCGTTCTGAAGTCCAATGCAAGTGTAAATATGGCTTTTGTACTTTTCGAATTTGATGCAGATAAAACCCTAATGATGACTAGGTCACATACCACAGATGGTTGAATGTTCATAAAAATTAAATGTTCTACATGAGACCATAGAATAACCTTTTTTGGTTGTATGGTTCCATAAAGAATTAATGTTAAAGAACCCTTTAATATCCGAGAAAACCTTTCTATTAAAAAGCTATTTTTAGACCATGAAAATGTAAGAAAGAAATGGCCCTTTGGGAAACCAAAGAACCAAATGGTTCTTAAGTTGTGAAGTACTTTACCTTGTGTATCACCTTTATTTTTAAAAGTGGATTTGATTAGAAACCAGAAAAACAGTGTACAATCTAATAATTTTTTAATAATTTTGTCATAATTTGTATTTATTTAGCAAATGTTTTAATTTTTTTTATTTTAATTTTCATTTATTTTAATTTTCATTTATTTTAATTTTAAGGATAAGTTTAAACTAGTTTTTGAATCCCACAATTTTTGACTTAATTATAGATATAAAAAAATATTAAAAAGCAATAAAAAATATAACAATTAAAAATATAACAAGAAAAAGCTAAACTGAGTATTTCACAAATATATACAAAAATGATCACAGAACATCTTCCAATTTCAGTCATAGACCGCTTCATGTGTGAGATCCAGCTCAACAGTGTACGAGTCATAGCTGGCTCCATCATTTGTCTGGGCTTCCTTCTGCTCCTGCTGCCTGAAGATTGGGACCAATGCCTGCCACATTTACGTTCCATGCTGTACAACCAGGACCAGCCACAAGAGTGTGCCAGAGACAAGCAGCTAGAGACACTTCACATCAGGCCGAGAGAGGCCAGGAACTGCAATTCTTCCACCACCTGACCTGGCTGTTGGGGTGCTGACGGGCACCAAAGGGTGCATACCAATGGGACAGCAAAAACGGCTTTGAGGGATGATCAGAAGTTACAAGTGTTTGAAACTGGACCATTGAGTTTGTAAGAGGAATGTTATGAGTCACCATGGCAAAATGTGATGTATCTACATGGTATGTACCTCATATATCTTATGCAGATTGTGTATTGCACTGTCGCTTCATGTGATGAAAGAAGTAACATATATTGCCGGTTTCTAAACTACTGAGATATAATCACTCTCTTTAATAAAACATAATACTCCTATCATGTTCTATAATCTCAAACTGGTTCTATATACTCTATGTACGTATTGTAAAGTGTTAAGGCCCCTCCTGGAATCTGTAAAACAGGCTTTATTCATGGATTCCTAAGATAAATGTTAAATTATATCTCTATCAGTGGCAATACATGGTTTTAATATTCCTGTGGAATTAAGGCCTAACCTTTGTAAGGATTTTTTGTTAATTATGCAACAATAAAAATGTTAGTATATTCAATGCTCGTTGACTTCTTTTACCTGTCAAACTGTTTAACATTTCGCATTACACACAACCACAACCTTGACTGTGTCCGTTTATTACAGAAATTTGCTACAGGTGTAGTTTAAATATATAAAAACAGATTTTCACGTAATTATAAACATTTCAGAACTACACAGTGATGTCACATAGAATGTGCCTTACAGAAAGAGGCAAGAACATTTGTAGCCTCTCCTGGTACAATAAAGAGCCAAACACAGTAAGCAGAGAAAATGCATGACAAGCCTGACATAATGCCCTCCTTTTACTATTACAAAGCTTTTATTTAGTTTAAACATCGACCTTTAGACAATAATGCAAATTAAAAAGAGCATAAAAGTTTATGCTTAGAGACTTTGTCCTCGCAGATATTTTTCATTATAACTGAGAGATACTGTCATCCAGAAAATGTGTGCATGTGCTTTTCTACAGTATAAGTAATTGAGAAACCGTAAAAGATTCTGAGGCACACAATATATCGTCAGTGCACATTCTGTTCACGAAGCCCTGCAAGCCACTTTCACTCAGCCCATGCCCAGCTGCCCTGAACTTTGGTCAAGAGATTTTCAAACTTACTGTAAGTGACCACCAAAAAACATAAAATAACAGAAAGAGTAACTTCCCACAGAGTTCTCATGTGCCTTCATGCAATTGCACCAGAACCCAGGACACCCATTTTTCTCTCGAAACCTGTTTATCTTTCAAATGAAGTATGAAGTCCAAATTCTTTGAAAAAAAAGTAAAAACACAGTTTTGGATCTTGCATATTTTAGACTGCAGAAATAAACATTCAATACTAAGAGACTGCAGCACATCTCTTACTTTATCAGGCGAGCTAAATGATGTCTTTCTGGGCTGTACGTGTGGACCGACGGTAATATAAAAAGGCCAGAAAGAAGAGAAGAAGTATGAGGAGTGTGAAGAGGACCATAAATGAAACGTATCCCCCATGTGGCATCAGGGGTACGTCTGGAGCTTCAGCTGGGATCATGTTGGTCAGATTCAGCATATAACCCAATGTCCAGCCAGCATCACTGTCTCCTATCTGCACACAAACATGAAGTAAAGAGATTATCAGACTGATAACATATAATGGAATACTACAGCCAATGCTTTTCCACACTCATGTTTTTTTTAACTCATTCATTATTGCTTAAATTAATTTCAACTTTATGGAGTTGTTCTTGCTATTCATCCAACACGAGCACCAAGAGAAAGAATTGACTGTTAAAGCATGCATTTACTTTATTACCTTCTTAATAAACTGGATGTCTTTCCAGTTGTTTGAGGTAAACTTGTATCCATGTTCCAAAAGCGTCAGAATGTAAGTTCCTGAGAAGCAGTATTCAGAAAGATACTTCTCTGGTATATTGGGATATCGTTGTACAATCTAGAAAAGACAGGCAAGTTTACGTTTAGACATTGGATCAATCAAAATGCTAAAACATCTTTAAAAGACATGCGTAAACATCTCACCTCTTTCCATGGGGTGGAGCAATACCTTTTCATCTTCAACTTAGCATCATCTAATGTTCCACTTGTCAGATTCAAAAAGTTCATAACAAAGTAAAAAGCTGAGAAGGCCTGTAGATTAAAATAGGTGCGGAACAATTATTTGTCTATAACAACCAGCCATTAAGTAGTTGACCCAAAAACGAAAATTCTGTCATTATTTACTTGTTTACCTCTTGTCATTTCAAACTGTATGGCTTTTTTTCTCCTGCAAAACACAATAGAAGAAATTTCGAAGAATGTTGATAAGCGAAAACAGTCCCCACTGACTTACATTGGATTTGTGTCCATTCAAAAAAAGTCACTGGGGATCTACAGTTTTTGGTAACCAACATTATTCAAAATATCTCCTCTTGTGTTCTGCAGAAGAAAGAAAGTCATACAGATTTAAAAAGAGGGCAAGTAAAGATGACAGATTTTTTGGTTTTTGGGTGCACTACTCCTTCAACTATACATTTAAACAATCTCTATTGTTTCTTACCCCAAACTTTCCTTCAACAGAAGGCTGGAAAACACCATCAAACGAGCATGTTGAGTACCCACAATGGCTTGCATTAAAAACCTTCCGAACCGAATTTTGGCACTCCACCCAATCCCCCACTCCAACGTGGACAAAGTCTTTGGATGAGGTTCTCTTTTCTTTTATACAGGGTGTATCAAAGACATCCATATATTTTTTGCTGCTGCTATATCCAGGGTGGAAGCAGGGATCACTTAAAGTTGAATTAGTCTTGAAAAGACAAATAAAAAATATTAGATACAAGTGTGGTCTACATGTTTTTACAACTGTATACAAATACCTTGTCAAGTGTGGAGTGGAACTTCTCGGCCAAAGAAAGCCTAAGCACTTGGTCCTTCCCGAAACAAAGAAAGCTGTGTGTATACAAGTGATAATCGTTTCCGTAAAGCCTGAAGTCAATAGCGTTGTCCTGTGATTCTATTTCCTGTTTGGGTATGAAGGTTATCTGCGTGGAGGCTCCGCCAAGATCAAGAGCACCAAGGGTCCCCATGGCCTACAAGATAAACATACAAGCTCACTTAGAAAACAAATTTAGAGAGCCTAGTATTTTACAGAGACATTCTTAGCATTTTGGTGTTCTCGCCAAACTGCTGTGATAATTGTTTTTGTAATTAATGTAATTATTCAATAAATTGCATAGTAAATGATCAATTAGCATTTTATTCTTATGTGAGGTTTTACGTGGCTTAATTTCCAGAGAACTCAGCAATTATTGCCTTTTTTTGAACAGAATATCCTATAATCCAAACACAACGCACAAAAGCCTCACCACACGAAACCATGATAACAGAGACTATCAACAAATATCATGGTGTTGATAGACCTCATAGTATTATCAGACAAAAGAATAGCTTATAATGACATCACAGCAATGACAACACTATAAAGTCAGCAAACAATAATCCCTTAACGGGACCACAGAATTTTTGTCACGCTGTAATGCTTGCTGGGAGCTCACAAACCCTCTGCAAAATTCATCAAAATTGTTCTGTATGCAACTCAGGCTTTAGAAAATTGCGTTTGTGTGGATTCTGCAACCCAAACATCATTAAATGTAAGACATGACTGCCGTACCTTTCTCAAGTTGTCACTAAGGTAATTCACAGTGATCCAGCCGAAAGCTCCCTCTTCTTGACCCAAAATGATTCGAGCTCCCTGGAAGGAGAAGGGATATTTCTTCAGAGAAAATGTCACAGAGGCTAGCACTTTCTCGGAAGCATCTTCATCCTCCATCCTGGAGAAAAAAAACATTTAATCAACAAAAATAGAAACATAATCTTCACAAAAGATAATTAATCTCTTATCGATTATTTTTACATACCAGAAAGAAACGCTTTTTGAATAACCAATTATTAGTTATTCAAAAAAGTTGCATCACTATAAAAAAGGCCAGACAACACTTATCGAAAATCTAATACTGCAATTACGATAAACCATAATATTTTTTTGAATATTTTTTTTAAGCTGAATTCAAAATGGACTTGTTTAAGTGTCATCACTTGACACGTCCCATTTAACATTGCTTGATTTTGGGCTGTATTTGACAAATTGAGGATCAATTACTTGAGCAGTCTCATGCCTGCGGTAGCTCCCAGGTACACAGGGGTTTCCGGGTGCCTGGTAACAGGAATTTTCTGTTTAGCCTCTTCCATACACTCGTGCAAGGACATGCCAGCTTTCTCTGGGTTTGTGGAATAACTGGAGATTCCTTTGCCTACAGGTAAATAAAAGGAACATGATGCACAATAGCCAGTTCCTCAGAATACCCATGCAGAATTTGTTGAGAGATGCTATATTGTAAAAATTCTTACTAGAAGTTATTTAACGTGTCTATAAAAGGTTCTTAAATAAGACACTGGACTGAAGTTTTTTCATGTACCTTTAACGTGGCAGGTGTGTGTCTGTCGAACCATTCCCGTGTTGTTCTCTTTCTCAGCTGGCCATTCGTAGATGAAGACGGATGTGTGGGAGGAGCCTGCATCCAGAACTATTCCATACTGTAACATCGTGAACAAAAAATAAGTTCAAATACAATCTTGACTCAATGTGTATCATTTGCACGTTGCTGTAACATAAATGTTTTACAAATAATGACTCATTGTAAATGGCCGATTCAATTACCTTGTACTTCTGGAGTAAAGGCTTGTTCTGGACAACAGAAATGGAAACCACAGTGATGATCCCCACAGCAATAACAGCAGTCAGAATGAGGAACAATGGCCTGTGGCATGGGTTCTTTACTTGTACTTCTAAACCGATTCAAAGACAGAGAGCCGGTTGATAAATGTCATCAATATGTATTGTAGATAAAACGCACAAAGGCGGCTAGTGTGCCAGCTGAATTACTGAGAACAATAAATAATACGCAGAACAACTAGTGGAAAAAGCAGGCCAGATCACTTATTTAAAAATGAACATTATTTACTGTGTATAGGCTCAAATCAATATTATTTGAATTATGTGTTTAATTTATAACTGAATCTAGGTCATTTCTATTCAGAATCTGCAATGCAAACATTTACTGCATCTGAAAAGAAAGCAGATATATGTTTATAGATTCAACCCTATACCTTGGTGAGGTGTTAAATGAAAATAGATCAAACAGTAATCCCTGTCATTTAGTGGAAAAACAAACAAGGCTTGAAACCCATGCACCATGCTGGATGATACAGCTGTCTCTGTTTATACAAGAAATACATAGAAGAGGCCCTACGGTCTGAATGTGAATTAACTACTGTAAAATAAATACTGCAAAATATTACATTTATATTATATAAAACTATATGTTCATATATTTATAGATAATAAAGTTTTACAAACATCTGTGATGTTATTTTAAAATATCCCATTTAAAATGTCAAACATATCACCTTTGACTAAAGAAAAAATACGGTATTCAAATGATAATCTAAGGGACATAAATCATGAAAGTGTTCGATTGAAAAGCACGTTTAAAATAAATAAACAGTACAAAACACAGTGTAGCCTACTTGAACAAAGCCACAACACATTTCCTTTGTTATTGGAAAGAATCGCATTATTTAGTAGCCTAGTCAGTAACATTAGCAAACATCAGCTACCGTACACGACACCATTCATTCATTTAAATCGTGGGACCTCTCAGGGCTTTCCGCCACCTACCCATCAGGACCCGCGGCGCTCGTGTCTGTCAACCGTTGCGCGCTGTCTGTGCTGTCGTACACGACTCACGTGGTTCCTGCGGGTTGACACCGAATCAAACGGGATCAATTCCTGGTCACTAAATTACAATGTATCCGTGCGGATTTTATAGCAACGATTTCAAATATGTGTGTGCAAGATCACGCACACACTAAAGTACACAGCTGCGGTTTTCTTTTCTCCTTCATTATATAAAGGGAGTTGATGTGAATTTGGGGAAACACCCTCTTCGCACGAGGAGGCAGGCTTGCAGTGACGTCACAGGTGCCTATTAGCGGAATTCCCTAGTACCGGGTCGGGGTTTGACTCCCTTTGGAGAATTGCCATCGGCTGCATACAGATCACAGTCCCGATTAGCTTAAACTTTCGCATGCAGTTTGTAAGAGGTACCTGCTTGGGAAACTTTTTAAAAGTTATGCAGTTACAATCGATCATAACCTTTTTATACATTAAATATTATTAAAACATCATAATAGAATTATGAAAGCGTCTGTTAGTTGTCTGAATATATGGCCTATTCTACTGTATATGAGAATACAGTTTATTTCACAAGCAATGCTGATACACTTTCATGCAACATTCTGATGCACCCCAATAAATTATTATTCATATCTGTATGTATTAAATAAGAACTACATTTACATTTGGCAGACGCTTTTATCAATTTTTTACGACATTGCATTGCCGTATACATTTGTTTCCGTATGTGCAATCCACTGGGATCGAACCCACAACCTTCTACAGGACAGCTACTAACTAAAGTATCTATTCAAACATAAAAAGAATATTGTTCAAAATAGCTTTACAAAATAACCTTTTTTAGGTATGGTAGATTAAGATTTACAACATACTTTGAAACAAATGTGTAGTATAATGCAATGTAAGTCGATTTGGATAAAAGCATCTGCCAAATGCATAAATGCAAACATAATATTTTTTACAAACTATTGAAAGTGCAATATGAATGGAGGCATTTTTATTCGGTCCTTATCAAGTGATAAATTATAAATGTCTGGGAAAGGACTGGAAATGTTTGCATCATTGTCTACTTAGGATCTGGCAGTGTTTTGGCAGACTGAATCACTAAACTCTCATGTCTGACATTTATCAGAAATTCTGTTTGCACAATACCCCCATCATCATTGGATCCCACCCAACCTTTTCACGAAATCCCTGACTTGCGGCCATCTTAAAAGAGATACCACAAGTCGACACACAAAGGGTTTACTGTAAAAATGATAAATAAGGCATCAAAATCATTTAGAGTTAAAATGCCACAAACATTTTGGTGTTTTCCTCAACATTCAAGGAAACAAACACCAATCTGAAAGTTGCATGGAAAATAGCCTGTTAGTGAGCGTGCAAAACTTGTGCAGCACTGACCTAATATCTCATGCACAAACTGACATGCTCTATGAAAAACATGTATGCTGCAGATGACTACAACTGGCAGTAATTCATCAAATGTGAACACACTGTTTGACGGTAAAATAAGTACATTGCAGATTGCAGAAAAGCAGCACGACCACTGTTCTGCAAACAAAAATATCAGTAAAACTAAACAATCCAATCAATGTTCTATTAAGGACAACTTGTCCTTAACAATATCTGTGTTTGTTGCATGCATCCAGCCAACCTTCCCACACCAAACACATCACCCTCAAGTCTTTCCTGATCTCCGGCAATCACTGTTGCTGTTATATCCATAGAAACATGCCCCCAAAACAATCCGCGGCACCAGGGACAGGTTCCTGGCCTTACACATCATTATGAAACTAAGTTGCATTTACTCTTGCGCAAAGGGAAATATAAACAATGCATTTTTCTGAACTGAGGCTTGTGACGAAGGATGTTTATATAGCAACCTGAACCTACACATCTCTACTGCGTCTCTGTTATGACAGGTGCATTGAGGGACACTTAACAACTCTCAAACTAGCTCTCAAATAAACAGATTCTGTCTCAATTTGGAGTGTCTATGAATTTGTCTTACATGAACGGATCATCAGTTTTGATTATGTCTAGTCAGACTGAACACTCACTGTAGGCAAAATCTGTGGCTGAACCTGTTACGGCAAGTTTAATGTGTCCTCTTACGGTTTACCTGCACTAACATGCTTCAAGTTGCTTGAATAAGCAGTAATGACGTAATCTGTATCAATGTGACACTCTTGAGACAAGGTAAAAAATGGTAAATGTCACTTCACACCCTACGTGCAGAAGAGTTCTCACAGCAGAATAGTGGGAAAGCTTGACCAACAGCATCGGGTTTAAACATCTTTGTGTTCTTTCGGGGTTAAATGTATTTACTTTCGAGCGATGAAAACAAAAATCTGAGATTCCATTCTACATTCAGAATGGCATTCAAAAGACAAGAATATGAAGATCCATAAGGGATCGCAGAGATAAACGCATAGAGAACAATGCTGTTTTCATTTATCTTGACTACTATTGTATGTTCACAAAACCACATCATTTCTCAAAATATCATCTTTTGTGCTCTAAAGAGGAAAAAAACTATACAGTTTTTGAGTGGCGTAAGGGTGAATAAATCATGACAGGATTTTTTGGTGAGCTTTCCCATGTGTTGCAAGGTGGTAATATAGGCTACTACGTTATAAAATATTGTTTGGAGTGGCATTGAATTGTAAAAAGTTTTATAGAAGAACCTATGAAGATTTATTTTTGTCTTTTTGAACAACATAAATTGTCCTTTTAATGGTATTTTTGCTAAAGTCTGAAGTTCTTCATGAAACGGAGTGTAAAAACAGGAAACAAATTGATCCGTTGACAGGTGTAATCCTCACATACGTACCATCAGCCAAAAATAAGGCGTGTAAATAATACAGAGCTCACACTGATGAGAACTTACATCCTCTCGCTTGACACAGCTTCTTGGAAAATCGTCATTGAAGTCTTACAGTAACAAACAATACATATTAACGGTGCATTTCCACCGAGTTACATTTCCCAGTCATCCGTCTGTGAGGTTTTTATTAGAAATATAATAAAATAAATGGTGCCTTTCTTTCCTCTGCACCATACTGCCTAACAATGTCAATTGAAATCCAGTCCATTTGAAAGCAATCAGACTTTTTGTGAGAGAGCCAAGAAGCCTCTTTACATCAAGAGGCTTAGATATAATGAAGATCATTTAGTTTTACAGACTTCTGAAGACATTAAGTCGACCCACTGAAAATACGTGTGACTTAGCGGTTAAGACAGGTTGCAGTCAGAATTTCCACTAGAGAGAAAAGCATTTGTCACACCCATGTTCGAAGAGAGTGCCAAAGTGATCATGTGGTCAACATGGGCTTGTTGACACAAACCATAATAAGAACTGTTTCTCAGCAAAGTAAAAAGAGACTTGCGCAAAGAGATTTGCTAGAGTTTAAAATATTGTATATTTGGTATTTGAGAGAGGCGCTGTAGATCTCCACTCTTATCTTAATAATAAAAAATAAAAACAAAATCTTTATTACAAAGATGTTAAACATTATTTATTGTACTTAACTGTGCATTCTCTACTATTTATCAATTGTTTGCAAAAATCAGGCTCTCTTTGTTTTGAAATGACCATGTCACATGTGATATATACATTTTATAAACATTTCAGTACAATCGTTCCCTATACATTTATTCTTGCAGAAAAGGATGTTTATTTCAACTGCGTGAGACGTTAAGCTTAGAGGAAGTGAGCATGATTGTGTTCTGTGTTGCTGAGTTGTGAAATGACTGATGACTAGACTGAGCACGACATGACCTTCCAAAACACTCTGACTTCAGGATAGCACGAGAACACAGAGACTTTTTATCTTTTTAAAAATGTATTCATTTACCAAATCTTGCAACTTATGGCCTGAGGAAGCCTGATTTTGATGGGCCAAGAATAGAACGTGATAATTGTCATTACTCATCCTAAACACAAACATATTTCTTTCATGGAGGCATCTTTCCTCTGTAGTTGGTTATTGACGGTAATCTGCCTGAGCGTGTTTACCCCACAGTGTGTAGAACTAATGATTTTGATGAATTAGTTTAATGCAAAGTGAGGAAGTTTTAGTTCTTTGGAAATAAGATTTACAGTAATGAAAAATAGAGTTTGCCTCTTGTTCAATTAACTTAATTTAAGCAAGATCATTACATTTTTTAAATTGTCACAAGGTTTGGACTACATAAATTATTAGGTTGTGTTTGTGCTTCTCAATAGTTTCCGGAAGTTCCAAGTGACGCATGCTGCGGCTAAACAGTCCAGCTGAGGTAAACTTTTGACACATTTAAAGACGTAAGTTGTTTAATAAATAAAAAATTAAAGGAAGAAAAATTTTAAAGAAAAAACACAACTTCCTGGAACTATCTGAAGGCTTCGTGAATCATGTGACACGAAAAATGTGAACTTCCGTTGTCGTGACCCTCTCTGAATAGCTCTGGGAAATTATATTTTTATAATAAATACATTTTAGATGTTTTTCAGTAAATAGAACAAATAAGTGTTTAGAAAAGTTTGTCATATTTTTGAGTTTAGTGGTTGCCATTGTTCATGAATTTGGTGCTTGTGTTAAGGTTGTGGGAGGTTACATTTATCACTTTAATTTCTGTAAACTTTATGTCTTGAAAATGAAAGTTTAAAGTAATGTCAAAAATGTCTGAGTTGTGAACTGTAAACAAAATCTTAAATGCCTGTATATAAAATATGTTTCTTGAAAAAAAAGAAAAATTTGATACTTTTTTATGTTAATCCAACAGAATTTTTGATGCATCACACAAGGACATGCAGGAAATGTCTGCTAAAGAAAGAAGGGTTTAAGTGGGTTATGACTGTACCTTGCGGAGTCATTAGAATAGGCTCCACTTCAAATTTTAACAAAATCAAACATTTCTTTTTGTTTCTGCTTCAGACATCTCCATTATAAAGAATGATTATTTTTCTTTTATCAATTTATACATAAATTACATGTAAAATGTAGACTACACGACGTATCGCTTCAGTCGTGAAATATAAATTATATGTAAAATGTAGACTGACCTTTTCAAAGTAAGTGTTAGCCTATAACCAGACCACATTCTGACAGCAGCGGAAAATCATTTGGGGGGTTCAACCCACACAAGACTCACAGCTTTAAAACTGTCACTCTATGATTTGTGATATAGGTTGCGAGGACCCAATTCATTTACACTTTTTCAATGCATATTATTTCATCTTATTCTTTTAAAATTCTACATTTCAGAAATGTTCTTTTATTAAAGGGAATCACCCCTGCCAGGCTTCCAGATAAGGCCTTGTGTGTGGGAGGGATGGGACTTCCTCAAATGCTCATGACTGGAATAATGAGCAACATCCACACTAACATTGTTGTGTCAGCTACAGGAAGTTTGGTGGCGTCCTCAAAGTACAGCCTCTTTTTGAAGAATGAGAGGAAGATGGCAAACAGTGAGTAAAAGTTTTCTACTTTAAGGAATAGAATACAACAGCGACATTCCCATAATTCTTTTCCATGTTCAGTGCAGAGATATGACTAAATGGAAAATTTGCTTAATTAGAAGTTTGATGCAGAAAGCAACCTAAGTATCTTTGTCGTCATGGTAACAATCCAATGATGTTGTTTTGTAACTCTAGATTGCAGAGCTACCAGATGGTCTGTTCACACACGGGAAGAAATCCTCGGCTGTTACGTAACAATCACTCTCTCTCTCTCTCTCTCTCTCTCTCTCTCTCTCTACGAGGATGCCTGAGTCCTTTACTAATTCACAGACTCCAGATGCTAAAGCAGTTAGATGGACGCCAGATGCAGAGTTCGGCATTAGATGAACATTCAGCCTTCAAGGGATTCACATATTTTGTACCGTCATTTATTTACATAGCCTCAAATAATCTGTTTACTCAAATAATCCAAACAAAGTTTGAGAGCACTTTTTAGTGAACAATGGTAGACACTTTTTCTACTGCATATTATAGTTTGTAATCTAGTATATGTTCCCTAGAGGTCATAAAGAAGATCGATACACTTTTAAAAGCCGTGCAGGAATATTTCATGATGTGTCTGTTTAAAAGGTTTTCCAGAAACGTAGACGGCATAATGTAAAGTGCATACATCAAAGGATGTTTGAAATTCTTTTACGGTCAGTTGATGTTGTACAGGTCAAGCTGTCCTGCTGAAATGTAGAACAGATCATGCCACTAAGCAGTCATATCCATAAAATGCAAATTATTTCATTTGAGTTAAATTAGTTAGCTGACAGGACAAAACACTGTTGCTTTGTAATTTGGCACACCACTAAAGAAAGGCTGTGGCAAGCTAAACACAACGTATAATTCTGTATTTGCCTGCCATAAGTCAACACATAAAGACAAAAACATAAACACGTAATGCCTGGCAACTAATGTGAACACATGCTCCTGTTTTATTAAACTTTAGTGCACACAGTCATCGAGCTCTATTAAACAAAATACAAGCATTGTTTAATGGCCCTGAAAAGCTTTATGTGCATTCCTTTTTCTTGTCTTAAAACACCGCTTGTAAATTTCGTCCTGCGCTGGTGTGAAAGTGCTTGTCATAGACTTACCTCTCTGTTCATCCATGAATGCAGATTAAAATCTCTCTCTCTCGCCCTCTTTCTGTCTCTCACTCGTTCCAGCAACCGATGTGCTGTTCCGGCAGTTTGGCTCAGCTTTCTAAGAGGGTCTTTTCCATTCTTGAGGTTTTTTATAAGGTTGGGGGCATTAGTGGGCGGGCCGGTCGCCAAGTTTCCTCCCTCCCAACGATGTAAATCTGCCTGTTACCTCTTCCTTCTCCCCTCAAACAGAACAGTGCGTGTGTGTGCGAAAGAGAGAGACAAAGACGCTGACAAAGAGCATGTCTGTCTGTGCGTGTGTGTTTAAAAGAGGGTTAAAGAGAGTGAGAGAGAGAGAGACAGAGAGAGAGAGAGAGAGACAGAGAGAGAGAGAGAGAGAGAGAGAGAGAGAGACAGAGAGAGAGTTTACCTTACAGTATCATTATCAACACTCTCCCAGCAAACTGTTTTTGTACCACCATTTCCTCTGACAGCAGAATGACTTTGCAGGAGCTCTGACCAGAACCAAGACATTTTTGTTTTCATCCTGGTTTACAACTAGCTTTCTCGCTTTTTTGCGCCTTGATAGTAGTCACAATAATCCATCGTTACATAACAATCAACAAACTTTATGACATTAGGTCTTTTGTTCTCTTTCATGATTTGTTTGGGTTTTTCATGCAGCTGTTGCCCTGAGGACAGAGAGACGTAGTGAAAATTGATAATAAGATAAATGGGCTCGTAATGAAAGATATGAGGCACATAGGCTATGCAGTGACATCACGTCTGTCCATTACCAGACACTTTGATTGAATAGAAAAAAACAGTTGAATTCAGTATAAAACGTCAATTTAGAGTAGTATTTTTAATTGGGATGTACCGTATTATGCAATTTACACAGGCTTAGACTACTTTTTGTAAAAACGCCTTGGAGCTTTTTAAACTATATTTCACCTGCATGCTAATGCACTTTTTTCTGTTTTCAATAGAACTGGTTTTTTGACATGACTGAGAAAACGTGCACAGAACTTTCACTTCCTCAACCGAACTGTACAGACTGATTCTAAGATGGTTTGTGAGCAAGAGAGCGATTATCTTGCAATTTACCGTAATGGGGAATGACGCAGATTCTGCCAGCACGTCCTTTTGGAATTCTATGAAGAGCACATCTTCCCTCGGATCATTTAATGTAGTTTAGATTGCAGTTATCCTGAGTGCTAAACTTAGTCCCATGGAGACATGACATCAAACATAAGATTGAAAGCACATATTAAGTTGAAACTTGCAGTTTCACATTATTGTTAGAAGCTAGTGAGAGATGTTTTGAAAATGCGCATAACAATAAAAGCTTTGAGGTTACTGGAAACACTTTGGAGCATGGGTCAATCCAAATGGAAGCTAGTTGCCCTTTTAAATTTAGAACACAAAAGCGACTTCTGTGATACCCAATGCATAATACATAACTTATTAAAGTGAGTTTCTTGAAATAAAAGGCATAGTCTGCATGACTTCCCAGGGCCCGGAAACAGTCTTAAATAGCATACTTTTTCAATTAAATCTTCACAAAGCTGTTTATATCCCTTGTATTTGGATTGAAAAAACAAAATCAAGTGTCCCATCTTGTGTCCATGTGTTTTTTCATTTGGCAATGGAAAAATAATTTGACTGAAATATCTGATCTGAAATTAGGAACTGACTTTTTTTGGTTTAAACCTTTTTCAAGTCACCTACATCCCAGCAAAGACTGAAACGTTTAAAGTTGAAGAAGGCCACACATATTGTAAACCTTTGTGTTACTCTCTCTGTGACCTTACCATAAATGCTCCCTCTTTTGATCTCAGTTATTTCAGCCCAAAGTGTGTGATATGTATCGTGGGAGCCTGGCCAGTAAATACTGGAGTTTCTCACCAAACGCTGTCAGCAACTGTAACCTACCGGGATTTAATTAAAATTGATTCTTCTAATGGTTATGTAATTGATTCCAAGGTAGACAAACTGTACTGAAATCAACGTTAAAAATGATGATTCCAGGCCAGCAGCTGGGCAATCATGGATGTCTGGCACAGATGTCAACCATCTGCTATCCAGTTGGACTTTATTTTCCCCCCAAAAAACATTTCCTGCTACACATATGGCAACATCACAGTCATGTGCCTAGCTATAGTATTAAAAATGCCATGAGGACATTGTATAAAACACCTACTTAAATGTATTGAATGTGTTGCAGAATAGTTGGGTGTTGAATGCTTTGGGGAGTTTGTTAATTGCCATTTTTAATAACACTGTACATGCTGTCCAAACTTGAATAAACAAATCAAAAACTATGTTGAGTAGGTACCCCAGAGCAACATTATTGAAATGTTTGTGGTCCATGCTGGTTGAGAATTCTGTCAAGGGGTGAAAATTTGTTTTATGATTCCAGTATGATGGATGGTAATTAATGTGGGTTTGGATATGATGTGGGTTTTGGGGTTGGCATGTTCAAGTGTTCAAGAAATCATACAGGCCTTTCGCAATGTAACTTTTAAATCCTTCTGCTGTGCCCCTGAAAAATAGGAAACAAAACTATTTTTCATTTTCATAGTAGCTACATTATCGTAGTTTCGTTTTTTGTTACTTCACATTTCTGCAAATTCATTTTCTCAACACATCTAGTCTAAATAAAGAATGCATTCGGCACAGATCATTGCAATTTGATTTGCAGACATAGGAGTTTATGATGGGATGAATCAGCTGTGTGAAAAAGATATGCTGCATTCAGAAGTCTCTATTGGCGCCTTCTGAAATAGCTTTGAAACCTATTTAATAAAACATTCATAAGCTGTTAAGTGCTAAATCACACCCCCATGATCTCATTCACCCCAAATCCATACATGCAGCATGCTTGCACTTTAAAAACATCATTATAAAAACATTGAAAACAATACAAAATTATTCGAAATCAAGCCTAGGGATAGTGTGTTCTCTCTACGCAGAAAAACATAAATTGTGAGGCGTTCCTCACTATCAGTGCCAAAAGCACTTTCCGACTTGTCTTGACTTTGCTGTAAGTTCAAAGCCATCATGTGAGAGTTTGTGGAATGTACCCTTAGAATTTCCTTGGAAGTTATAGAGCTAATAGAGCTCATATTACATTTCAGATGCAATATATATGTGATTTACCCACACCATGTACTGTTACCCCCATGAAGAAAAAACAACGAAAACCCCACATGTGTTATCCTTGCTTGAAAAGTGGTTTGATTTCAGCAGGGAAATGAGATGACTGACGCCAGAACTTGGTCACTACTTCACTAAAGCAGTAAGACAAGGCAACTATGCAACATATCACCATTACAAGTCCATTGTCATATGTCTGGGCCAAGAATGTAGGTGACATCACAATAAGATGACTGTTTCCCGATGTTTATACGTCCCCCCTCTAGTGGTTGAGATGCGTATGTACACCACGTATTGCTTCAGGCGTGAAATCCGTACTTCCTTTGCGAATGGCAAGCAAGCGTACGCTCGTTACGTAGTTACGTGGATGAACGTCAACATGGCTGAATCGATGAGAGCTGCCGCGAAGAGTTGATGTGGCACAACAGAGCGAAACATTGACAGTGAATTTGAGGTGGATTAGGGATATTTATTTAAACAGATTAAGGTATGTAAAATGAGACGCACATTATATACACTTATCGGCATTATACTTTGAATTTAAACGAGAAACGCCACGCTGGCCCATTTAATCATTCATCGTTGCATCAGCCAACGTGTTGTAAAGTTGCATCAAATCAAGAAAGTTAAGAAGGCTTGTTCTTTATTTAGCCTGTTGTCTATGATTTGGAATGTTTTTGATTCACTTGTTTGTCTATTGTTGTCTATTATCTCATTCAAACTGATAAAACTTCACAGTCTTGATCTCTTGTAGCTATTCTCTGGTACGTGTATATTGAAATGAATATGTGAGTTGGGTTTAGATAAAGTTTTTGTTTAAATTCACGTTTAAATAAATACGCGTGGCTTTGGTAAGTTATTGGGCATTTGTCGAACAATGATAACTAGTGTAAATGATGACTTTCATGCTTAACTTGCTTATGATTGAAACCAGCATCTGAATTGAGTTGCATTAATTAAACCAATTGTGTTTTCCTGATTTACAGTTCAGTAAAACAGACTAGGTCACCATGTATCTTCACAGACTGTTGAAATGCGCTCAGCTTTTGACAAGACCAAATGCTCTGCACATCACCAGAAGAGCTGCTTCACAAGGAAAGAGTAAGTGTTTATGTTTTGTGCATAGGTTGCCACATGAATCCAAGTTAGCAGATGACTGATTTCTAAAATTCAGGCCGTAATTGAGAAGGAATAAAATGAGTTATATTATTTTCCCATTCAAAAGATTAAAGTCACTCCTGATCAGTGTTGGGTGTAACTAGTTACTAAGTGATTAGTTACTGTAATTGAATTACTTTTCCCTTGAAAAAGTAAAGTAAGGGATTACTCATATGTTTTCTGTAATTTAATTACGGTTACTTTTGATGTAATTAAACTAAATACTTTGTGAAATATATGCGTGTGCAATAGTGTAATTGACATCAAAATTCAAAGTCTTACTTTAAAATCTGTGCTTTAATGTATAATTCTCACATTTGTAATACTTTGGTCAGTTAATAATATTATTTGAATGAATTCAATAAGCAGTTTCATGTCTATCCTTGAATCACAAGGTTGATGTAGGATATAGAAAGTAATTAGTAATGAGTAACTAAATACTTTTTGGACAGAGTAATTTGGACAGTAATCTAATGAGTAACTTACCCAACAATGCTCCTGATTTACTGCATGTTCATCTCTTTCATTCCATGTCTGAATGATTTGCTCCTTGCTTTGTGCTGTCAGTGTCTGGGTGTGTTGTCTGGCTTTTGCTGATGTGGCATCCTTAACTGTGTCATTTATCTGGTGGGGATTTGGTGTGTGCTGTACTTTGTGAGTGGCTTGTACCAGATTTCTGGCTCGATTGCTTTAAAGGGATAGCTCACCCAAAAAATGAAAATTCTTTCATCATTTATTCATCACGGAAGACTTCCAGAAAACTTTCTTCTGCAAAACACAAAATATATTTTAAAGAACGATGGTAACCAAACAACACTGGCCTCCGTTAACTTTCATTGTATGGGCGCTCTGACATTTCTCAAAATATCTTGTCTGTGTCCCTCAAAACAAAAAGTGTTGTATAGGTTTAAATAATGAAGGATGAATATACATTGACAGAATTTAAGCATGAACCAAGAATCTTGTCTCTGTGGAACTTTCGCAACACTGTGCAGTCATCTGTACACTCCACCCCAAAAATAAACAATTTCTGAAATTATTATTGTGATGTTTTGAGCTCGCTTTTTTCTCGTGTTGCTATGGCCTTAAAAGGCTAGTGTACTAATCTAAAATGTGGTGATGATGCACACTGTACATTTTTTTTTGCCAGTTTGTGTGTTTAACCTGTTCTGCACAACCCATTAGTGACTCAACTCCTAACTGCACTTTAACAAACTCATCATTCACTCTATCCATCATTCCCGGCATGGCTTGGCTCCTCATTAATTGCTTTCTCCCTGCAGATCTCTATTCCTCACCATCTCTAATACTCCATTCTATGCATCAGTGGAGTAATGTACCTTTCTTTTTTACAGTGCCCCTGGCAAGGGCTCACGGTAAGTCGTTTGCCCACCGGGGTGATCTGCGACTGGCTAAGAGAATTGTCGTCAAGCTTGGGAGTGCTGTCGTGACCCGTGATGAGTGCGGCCTTGCTTTGGGGAGGCTTGCTTCAATCGTAGAACAGGTAAAGATGAAGGTCATGAGGTGAGGCCTAGCATTGCACAGTTTGAATTCTTTCATGTGAATACCATAAATGTGCAGTTCATAAGGGGTTGGGCGGATACAAAAGCATAATTGAGATATTTTAAATGAAGTCTCCTCTTAAAATAGTCTGCGACAGTAAAATACTAAATTCTAAGACAATCCTGCAGGTCATTTAAATTAAAAAGTCTTGATGGCACTAAAAATATATTTTTAATTGTCTTGGAGATTGTGGCCATAAGGATATTACAATATTTGTATGACCCATTAAATGTTGATGTTCTATAACAGGTCTGTTTATGATGTGTAGTTGTTGCAACATTATTACCCCTTATTGATGGATTTTGGTTATTTTTTAAGGTGGCGATGCTTCAGTCTCAAGGTAGAGAGATGATGATCGTGACCAGTGGCGCTGTAGCGTTCGGAAAACAGAGACTGAGGCATGAAATTCTCCTCTCGCAAAGTGTCAGACAAGCTTTGCATTCAGGCCAGAATCAACTAAAAGACATGGTGAGAGTGCTTTTATTGAATGCATTAATTCATTTATTGCTTTGTATCAATGCTGAGGTCTATTTTTGGAAGGCATTACAAATTAAGTATTTTTCAACTTGATTAAAGAAATATGGAAAAAGAAAGATCTAGATTTTTGATCCTTGTCAAATCTATTCTGTTCAAAAACTAAAAAGACATTCATCAAAATTGTAATTATCTCTCTATGCACAAAATGTATTCACCCTGAAAAAGGTTGAAGACAAGTGCATTGATATATTCCTTGCTAAATCCTAACATGCAGAGTGCAGGAACCCCTTAAAAGTCCAGTGTATGAAATTAAGTGACATCTAGCGGTGAGGTTATGGATTGCAACCAACGGCTCACTACATTGCTTCCCCCTCCCTTTTGAAGCATTACGGTTGCTGACACCAAACAAAGATGTCGTCTTGTTTCGCTTCTTTGTCTGTTTAGAGCTACTCCAGAAAAAACACAGTAAATTCCATGTAAGGGGACCTGTGGTGTATGTAGATAGAAATAGCTCATTCTAAGGTAATAAAAACATAACGCTTCATTATGTAAGGTACACTATATGTACCTTACATAATGGTACATATGTAAGGTGAAGACATTTCCATAAATAGTTCCTGCAAAAATTACACACTGGACTTTTAAGATTACCATTGCAGAATGTATTGCATCATATTATGTCAACACTCACAAGTTTGTTTTTGTCAGGCACTTCCAGTTCTGGAGGCGAGAGCCTGCGCTGCTGCCGGTCAGAGCGGTCTTATGGCTCTGTATGAAGCTATGTTCACTCAGTACAGCACTTGCACAGCACAGGTACACAATGCACACTCATATTCAAAATGAACCTTGAAAGCATACTTACTTTATCTTATGGGTCGTGTTGGTGTTTCAGATCCTGGTGACAAACTTGGACTTCCATGACGACCAGAAGAGACGGAACCTAAACAGCACTCTCCATGAGCTCCTACGGATGAATATCGTGCCCATCATCAACACCAACGATGCTGTGGTGCCTCCCCCAGAACCCAACAGTGACCTTCAGGGGGTAAATGTGAGTACAAATGTGGGTAAAAATAACAGGAAACCGCAGTATTGTCACCTGACCTCTATCCTTACTGGAACCGCATGCTGTAAAGTGCTTTCAGAGATACATGCTGGGAACAATGCAGAGGCTTAATTTTTGTCTTCTGCACTGTTTCAACCTGAGGGGTTTTTCCGTTCCTGTTGAATATGGGGAATGAACGTGCGCTTTAGTTCGGTCGCTTACGTTCTTTGCTTTCGTTATCACACACTGGTTGGGGTTTCCAATTTTTTTTAGTGTAGAATAAAATCTATATCTCTGTATGTTATATTTCTATATTCTAGGTTATCAGTATCAAGGACAACGACAGCCTCGCGGCACGGCTTGCGGTGGAGATGAGAGCAGATCTTCTCATTGCTCTCTCTGATGTGGAGGGTGAGATTCCTCATTGACAGTTTTTACTTCTGGTCTTAAGTTTATGTTGTTCCTGTAGCTGGGAGTCATGGATTTCAAAACAAACTGATATCTTTGAAGCAGTGGATGCTTGAGATAAAAGTGTCTGCTAAATACATCAATGTCACCTAAAAAGAAGCTATTCAATAAATAAATTTTGTCACCCTCTGCAGGACTTTATGATAGCCCACCAGGGTCCGACGACGCCAAGCTCTTAGATACATTTTACCCCGGGGACCAGCATTCCATTACCTATGGCACAAAGTCAAGAGTCGGGATTGGAGGAATGGAAGCTAAAGTGCGATTGCAGAGAATATGTGCAGAATTGAGTAGATTACGTGATTGTTTGACTTTTTTTTCTTAACAAAGATATTCATCAATAACTCGTAGGTGAAAGCAGCTCTCTGGGCTCTTCAGGGCGGGACGTCCGTCGTCATTGCTAGCGGTACGAACCCCAAGGTCACAGGTCATGTGATCACTGACATTGTCGAGGGCAAGAAAGTTGGAACTTTCTTCTCAGAGGTCAAGCCAGCTGGTGAGTGTCTCCCATTTCAGTGATCGTTTGCTTTATAGCAGTTTTATTTGTCCTTGTGACCTTAATGACCTCAAACAGGGATGCCTCAGTGCTGGGTCCGTTGCTCCTTGCCATATAAATGACATCCCTAGGTCCAGAAATTCAGAAACATGGCTTTTCTGATCACTGCTATGCGGATGATACACAACTCCATTTGGCATTTCAGCCTGACGATCCAACTGATTCTTCACACATTTTAGCATGCCTGCATGACATTTCTCTCTGGATGAAGGATCACCTGCAGCTGAACCTTGCAAAACAGAACTGCTTGTAAACCCGGCCGACCCAAAGACTCATCACAACCTCTCCATCCAACTATGCTCATCAACCGTCAAACCTTCCAGAATGCCCAGAAACCTGGGTGTGGTAATCGATGATCAGCTAAACATCACGGATCATGTTGCCAGGACCACCCGGTCCTGTAGATTCATCCTTTGCCACATTAGGAAAATTAGATATTTCCTGTCCGAGCATGCTTGTACAACCAAACCTCAACAGATGATGCAGAATGCATCGGCAAGAGTAGTCTTCAATAAACCGAAGAGAGCACACGTCACTCCTCTCTTCTGTCAACACCTGACTGATTAGTTCTGACTTTAATTCTTTCCATCCTTAAAAGAAAAAAATATATATATACTCTGGTAGGCTATATGAGACCAGTTTGTTGTCCTTATGTTGTTCCAATTGCTTCTATTGTTTACCTCATTTGTAAGTCGTATCAAAAAAGGTGTCTGCTAAATGACTTAATGTAAATGTAAATTCCACGTCATTTCATCCCCAGGCCCCACAGTAGAGCAGCAGACAGAAATGGCCCGAGCGGCTGGCAGGGTTCTTTCTTCCCTGGAGCCGGAACAGGTTAGATATGAACTTCTAAAGCTGGAAGCATTCGTTTATTTTTCTGCTAGAAGTTTTCATGTGATTTTAATATATTAATTCTGGTGCAACATTTGTTATTGTGACAGACCTACAAGGTTTTGTAAATAGAAGATAATCACTTCATTTTATTTAACCATTTAGAAATTACTCCTTTTTGGTTTTAAAAATAAGGGTGTGTGGTTGAAGTTAGCAAAATGGAAGCTGTTACCAAACTGCTGAAATCTTTTGAAGTACTTTTTATTGTCTATGGACAGCATCCACAACATGCCATCTACTCTTTTATTAAAGGTGTGATGACCTGGGCTTTATTAATGTTTTATACTGTTGTATGAGGTCTACTTATGACGTTCGTGTGGTTTTTACATTCAAAAACATCAAAATCAATAAGTAATAGGCTTTTTCGACCCCAGTTTTGAGGCCGTCTCGACAAATGATCGGTTTGAATAGGAGTTCCGCCATGAAGGCTTGGAAGTAAACGTAACTTAGTTGGAGCCTTCTGTGAATTTGGTTTGAGATGTAATGTTAGGTTACGCTTTTGCCCTATTCGCACAGGATTAGTATTATATGGGGAACTTGTGTGATTTATAATTCACCTCCCCACATCTGTATTTTATGTGGCGCATTCGCAAGAGATAAATGAAGCCTGTGATTTTACTCAAATTTACGGACTTATTTCCTGGATGTGATGGCAAGGCTTTGCATATAGTTTGTATGTCCTATAGTTGTGTTTCATGATATCTGTACCTGTCAACATTCAAAGCAGCCTCCATTTTTTTGCATACACTGGATAAAACCTTGAAAAATTATATATGAGCCCTCCAAATCACAGACATTGCCGATTCGCAAGGGATCAAGATCACAGACAATCTCGTGCTAATAGTGCTCATGGCATATCGAGCTCTCTAACAAAGCAATAGTGACGCATAGTACAAAATTGTTGTACTCGCATAAGATTGCTGCGCCATTCCTATCGGATCCAATATTGATGGCAATATTTAATTTTAGTCTCTCCGCAAATCCATCGTCGACAATGCGTTGTTCACAAAGGAATCCACGGCAATGTTTTATCCACGTGAGCTGGAACCTTCATAAATAAACTTCAACCATGTTACTAATGTCGGAGTCCGAAGGAAGGTTATGCAGCGACTGTGTTCTTCCACAACCAGGCACTGACTCCAAAATAATTATATTTGCCCACAGAGGAGTGAGATCATCTGCATGTTTGCCGACCTCCTGACTGAGAGGAAAGAGGACATTTTAGCCGCCAACAAAAAGGACATGGAGATAGCGATCAACTCTGGTAACTTGTTTTGCAGTGAATACTATTTTTTTAATACATAAATTCATAATACATATAGCATAATACAGCCATCACAATTGTTTTGTCTCTCATCTGGTGAAATAACAGGACGCATGTCTCCAGCCATGATAAAGCGACTAAGTTTGTCCTCATCCAAGCTTAACAGTCTGTCCATCGGTCTGCGTCAGATCGCCGTATCCTCTCAGGATAGTGTGGGCAGGGTTCTGCGCAGGACCCGCGTGGCAAACAATCTGGAACTGGAGCAGATCACCGTGCCCATAGGAGTACTCCTGGTCATCTTTGAGTCCAGACCAGACTGCCTGCCTCAGGTTGACCATTTAAAACAAATATTAATCGAGACATTAAGTCCGTGCATGGATTGAAGTTGCTTTGGGGACAAGAATTGCTCAAATTGTTTTGCTTACACAGGTTTCCACTCTAGCCATCGCCAGTGGCAATGCTCTTTTGCTTAAAGGTGGCAAAGAGGCTGCCAACACAAATCACATCCTGCACGAGCTCGCCCAAGAGGCCCTGTCCATTCATGGAGTCAAAGATGCCATTCAGCTGGTAACTTTTAAACGCTTGTGTGTGCTGAAGTGGAAGTCACATGTCATTTTCTGTCTTCGCTTACCCTCTGTATTTATAGATCATGACACGGATATTTCCTTGTGTGTTGCAGGTGAGTACGCGTGAAGAAGTGGAAGATCTGTGTCGTCTGGAGAAGATGATCGATCTGATCATTCCCCGTGGCTCTTCTCAGCTGGTCAGAGATATTCAGCGTGCAGCTAAGGGCATCCCTGTTCTTGGTCACAGTGAGGGGATCTGCCATGTTTATGTGGACCATGAGGCCAGTATTGAGAAAGCCCTCAAAATCAGTAAGAGTGCATCCTAACGTTCACATATAATAGTGAGGTTTAAAGTTGGGCTATTTTAAATATTTGAAAGAATATGCATCCACGGAAAAGAAGAGACTATTGTGGTTTTGTGCCATTTTAGTCCAGTATCTGTTGAATTTCAACAAAATCAACAGCAACAGCAGAGTCATCCAACAGCAATGTTTTTTTCGATAGTGTATCGATAGTGAAACCTCTACTATCGATAATTTTTTTTAAATCGTGTCATATACATATGGCCAAAAGTAAGTGGAAGTGAGCATGCCGAAAAATATAACAACGCTTTCCAGCTTCCAGAGCTAATGTGTGAGTGTGCTTTGGTCTCAAAAATAAGTCATGGAGTAATGAGTTATATCAAATAAATGTTGTTTGTAACCATAAGGCTGTAAGTCACTTGGCTACTGCAGTGCATTAGACTACAAGTTTATTTAAGTCACAATGACATTTGTTGTGCTTTAACAGATATGACACCGGCGCATTTTCAGCACAGATGACCCGGGGGTTTAAACTACCGATGTTCATTGTTTTAACTGTAATGCACCACAACAGCCATGTGACTTACGAGACCCACCTTATTCCCCTGTGCTACCCACTTGAGGGGCGCAATCCACAGTTTGGGAACCTAAACCTCTGTTTTTAAGGTCCATACATAGCACATAATGGCCACTCTGCTTAGGTAAGGGATGTTTTTAGACTTATCCCCAGGTGGTGCACAGGATGTTGTATTTCTAGCTCTACTTTTTACATTTTCTATTTAAAGTATTGCAATATTTCGCAAATGTGTATCGTATCGAAGTACATAGCAATATATTGTATTGTGACCCATCTATCGTGATATGTATCGTATCGGGAGGCACTTGCCAATACACAGCCCTAATTCATATATAGCTGTCAGATGTTGTGAGTTTATTATTATCAATTTTTCCAGTTCGAGATTCCAAATGCGACTACCCTGCAGCCTGTAATGCAATGGAAACCCTTCTGGTGCATCGGGACATTCTCAGAACTCCGTTGTTTGATCAGATCATCGAAATGTTGAGAACAGAACAAGTGAGAGCTATATTTATATATACAGTGTACTCTTAATACTTTGACGCAACTTTTACATATATCTGTGCTCAGGCATCACTTTCCACCTGTTGTTCAAATTGATACTACTGATGTCTTCAATCATGTAGGTGAAGATCCACGCTGGTCCTAAGTTTGCGTCCTACCTGACCTTTAGCCCGTCAGAAGTTAAGTCTCTGCGCACAGAGTATGGGGATCTGGAGTGCTGTATTGAAGTGGTGGACAGTATGCAGGAGGCTGTGGATCACATCCATAAATATGGCAGCTCACACACTGATGTTATAGTCACAGAGAACGGCAAGTTTCAATGCACGGCTGCCCTGAAGCGTGATAATGCATTCCACATGCTGATGTTAATTATACATCTAATCAGTTTACACAAGATGTTGAAGTGGTTATTTTAGGAGCTCTGTTATAAACTTAAAGCATTTTAAATGCTACACTGCCATCTGGTGGCAAGATTGTTTTTGCATCTAAACACTGTATCAGCATTTACTCACCCTCAGGTTGTTTCAAACCTGTATACATTTCTGTGTTTCAATTAACACAGTGTAAGATATTTGGAAGAATTTTCAGTTCTGGGACATCATCCACTACCGTAGTAGGAAAAAGAGCTGTTGTCTTCCATTTAATTCTTCCTACTATGGTAGTCAATGATTTCGTGGAGCAGAAAATTACTATCTTTAAAATATCTTTAAAATATCTTTCTTTGTGTTCATTGAAAGAATGAAATTTATACAGGTTTGCAACAAGGGTGAGTAAATGATGACAGAATTTTTTAACATTAATAGGGATGCAAGGAATTTCAAATAATTAATATTTTATACAATGTTATTAAATAATATAATAACATTTATATCTTGATTTCCTTGGCAGTTAAAGGAACAGTTCATTTTCATAATCATTTTTTATGATAATTTACTCACCCCCATGTCATCCAAGATGTTTATGTATTTGTTTTAGTCGATAGGAAATTAAGATTTTTGATGAAAACATTCCAGGATTTTTCTGAACATAGTGGACTTCAATGGACTTCAAACGGTTGAAGGTCAAAATTACAGTTTCAGTGCAGCTTCAGAGGGCTTTAAAAGATTCCAGACGATGAATAAGGGTCTTATCTAGGGAATAATCGTTCATTTTCAAAGAAGAAATAAAATGTATATGCTTTATAAACACAAAAGCTCGCCTTGTTCTGTTCTGCTATGCATAATTACGGTGAAAATGTAAAACTGTAATTTTTACCGTTTGGAGTCCATTGAAGTCAACTTTATGGAGAAAAATCCTGGAATGTTTTCACTTCATTTCTTTTTGACTAAAGAAACAATTACATAAACATCTTGGATGACATGGGGGTGAGTAAATTATCATTCAAATGTATCTCCTTTTATAAATTCAGATACTTTTTTAAAGAAAGAAAACTTAATACATTTAACCTATCTGTGTGGGTGACACACTTTGTTCATAAAACGCCTAACACACCATAAACTCATTGTATTTTTCAAACTGCAAAGAAAGAAAAAAATGCTGATTTGAAATAATTTAAGAAACTTATTTCTCACTTATAATGGAAGTAATATTGCCTAATAATGCACTTAGATTTTTTTTACTTTTGTCAAAGTCATTCATCCTAAACTTGTGGAGCTATATTATGTACAGTATAATATGATTTTAATATAGATTAAGTAATCCGGGAAATCATCTTTGTCTTATCTCTGTAGAGGACACAGCAGAGCTGTTTTTGCAACAGTTGGACAGCGCCTGTGTGTTCTGGAACGCAAGCACACGATTTGCGGATGGATATCGCTTTGGTCTTGGTAAAGTGCCTTTTATGTTACTTTCTTTAATGTTTAAATGCCTTCTTCCAATACCATATTAAGCCTGTGGTGCTTTGCAGGTGCGGAGGTTGGCATCAGCACGGCCCGTATTCACGCCCGTGGACCTGTGGGATTAGAGGGGCTCCTCACTACCAAGTGGGTCTTACGGGGAGACGGCCACACGGCTGCGGACTTCTCCGAGCAGGGCAGCATGAAGTTCCTTCACGAGAACATCCCGGTCGCACAGCTACTTCCCGGCCGCAGAACCACCAGCTAGAAACGTTTAGTAAAAGCATAAACAGGCAAATACCTTACAACTCCTTGTCGTTTCCATCAAATTTTCTTAAAAACAACATCTCTCCCACTTCAGGAAGTGTGTTTGGAATGAGCCAGACAGAAAACAATTCAGTGAACGCATACTTATCAGAGTTTTCAGTGTTTGCATCACACAGTCTTTCTCAAGGGCAACTATGAAGGGCCATGCCAAATGACAGTGATGATGAGACATTTATTTAGAGATTCATTCAACGTGTGTTGGAATCAGACAGTTTAATGGACAGTTGCATTTTTCCATACATCGCATTTGTTTTCATTTTCAAATTTTGCATTTATAATGTTCTTGGCTTCTTTTGCGCATTGATCATGTGTACTGTAGAAATGTACCTGTCATCTGTGTAAAATTGATCCTGGGGTGGACGGCCTTCGTCCTGAATCGCTGCTCTGGGCCTTGTTGGCTTTATGTAAATGTGCTTTAATGCTCTACAAAATAGATACAATTGTGGTGCAAATACTCTGTGATGTTCACAAATTTTCTTTGTTGAATAAACTTTTTTTTGTATTTTTAAAAAAAGATTTTTGTACATTAAGAAGCATAAGGACATCACTTGAAATGTTAATGATGTTAGGAGAAAGATTAGGTCAGCCTATCCGAATGCAGGAAAAATAAGGAAGGCAACAAGACATTATGAACTTGATTATGATTTTTTTGTGCATGACAGTGTAAGAAACATCAAGAGGTTTTTCAGTAGGGAGTAAGTCTCGACAAGTACTAAGTGGGACATGGAAAACAATACTACAGAGGATTAATTATGTTGTTATTAAGAATGAAGAGGAGGCGACTGAAGACTGAAGCTTGTCACTGCCTTTTGACTCGTGAATCTTTTTTAATCTCCAGAAATGCGCTGTTTACACTCAATGAGACTTCATTACAAAAACAAAAGATCTAGAGATAAAGAGAAATAGAGACTTATTGATGTGTTCTTGTGCTCCGATGTGTGTTCGGGATGAAAGAAGTACTTTCAGTAAAAAAATTTACTGACCAAAATGGAGAAAGATATACTAAAGCTAAATTGCAACTAAAATCATGATTATTGGAGTTAACAGAGTAAGAAATGTTCTCTCTCTAATGTTGTTCCAAACCTTCATGCCGTGTTTTTATGTGAGACACAAATGAAAAGAAATCCTAAAGATATAATGGTTGCATATCACTATAGAAGGATAATGGGAAAATGAACTTTCAAGCTTCAAAAGGAGCCAGCCAGAAGCCCATTTATTTTAATTGTAAAAACCAATATGCTTACAAATTGTACATTTTGTTCCTAACAGATGAAAGTCATAATTGCTTGAAATTATGTAGTTTAGGAAAAAATAACTAGTTATAATATAACAACATGTAACAAACTTTGTTGCATTGAACCTTCCCATGTTTAATTTAGTAATGCTTCGACTTTATATTATGAATTTTCATTTTGGGGTCATCTACTTTGCTCTCTAGCCATCTGTAGTATATGAATTTCTTCAAATACACACAACTATCCTAAGTTGAAAACGTCAAATTTAATTTGGTTCTTGCGAGTCTCCTGATGAAATCAAGTTTTTGCTGTGCCTTCATAATATGTTTTAGTTTTGAACTTATTATTTTGAAATAATTTACATTTTCTCTCACACGCCTATTGTTTCATATGGATTACTTATTAATGAATGTACAGTATGTGCTTTTTTTTGGAGCTTAGACTTGTTTTATCTGGACATAATGTGTACGTTCAGCCCAAGAAAGGTGTCAGATACATCTTGCATGAGAGTAAGTCAATTATGAGAAGATTTCTATCCGAGCTATATCTTTGTAGTTTGTCAAGGTTTTTGTATTATGTTCAGGAGAAATTACATCTGTTATAAAATGTTTGATTTGATATTTGAGTCAATTGGGTATATGGATGAGATATCTTGTAAAGGCTCACTTTGAAGGCTTTGGGCACTGGAATATGAAAATGAAAAAAGAACCGGTTTCAAGACGGTCTCATGGCCATTGGACTTTCACAGCGAGTCAGTACAGCTTTAATTGAACATTACTCGGGGGCCAAAATTCATATTTCTTGTTTTTCCTTGATCTTTCGAGAGTCAAACGCGTTCCCTAGAGATTCTTTTTTCAAATCAATAATTAATGGTCAATGTTATTTATTCATTTGTATCTTTGCCTATTACAGGCTTCTAATTAACAATTTCAATAATTGATATTTATCTCTAAAAGGCCTCTGTATCCACGCCTTATGAAATATACATGAACTGAGATATGGACTTGGTTTTGTGTTCTGAGAGTGCTGCCTGCTCGGGGCTAAGACCAGGCCACTTTGACTTTTCCTTCTTTGAGTCTGCACTACGCTTGGATGTGGTGCTAATACGGGCCTTTTTTATGGGCCCAAAGCGCCCGGTTCACACCATGTGATCATTTAAAGACTTCTGCTCTCCCGTCCATGGATTCCCCTTTTTTTTTTGTTCTTTAATAACTCGGTTCAAAAAACAAGTCTGTTTCTTTAATAATGTTCTTTTGTCTCTTGGCGCAAGATGACATCAAGCAAAACTTGGCAGATATAATGTAACTGGACCTATTACACAAAATAAGAAACTGCATAGTTAAACTACCTAGTGTTGGTTTGCATTCAGAGTGCACAAAAGACATTTGATTTCAATCAAATTTATTTCAGTTGTTGTTGGGAAGGGAGCTGTTCAAACACACGCCTTACTCAACAATGTTGAAGGTGACAAATATCCCTCTAATGCAAAGCTAAATATCACAAACACATTTAACAGATTCACAGACCCTATCACCCTGAGGTGAATGTAGGTCATACATAATCGTGGAAATAGACAGGGTGCTATAGACACATTAGGAAAGGGATTGCCATATTTGGGATCTTCATTTGAGGTCAGTGACACGTCGCAGGGAGCCGATGCCAGGGCTTGGACTGCCCCACTCGACGTGCCTCCTGTATTCTCCGGGGCGCAGGAAGAACTGCCGGCCAGTGTAATTGGGGTGCTCGTGGAGCATCCAGTAGCCTTCCATCACATTGGCTGAGGAGATGTTTCCATTGTGGAATCTCTTACGTAGATCTGGGCAGTCTTCATTAAACTCCATCGTCTGACCACCGAAATCAGAGCGCTCGAAGACCTTCATCCTATAGTTTCCATTGTACTGGGTACGACACAATCAGAAATACAGAAAATCTTTACATATTGCTAAAACTTCAGCTGTTGCAGTGCAAATAATATTTATACATTTTTAAAAATTTTAATATTTTATAAAATATTAATATTTTTTATCTGAACAGCCCTTTACAGGAACGATGGCTGCGCGAGTTTGTTTGGCCAATAGATACCCGTTCATTATTTCAGTTAAAACTTCACTATTTTGCTATGATTTTGGATAGTTCACCACATTTTTTTAATTATTTTATCATTTGCTCAGCACAGACCTGTATAACTTTCTTTCTTTAAAACAAAAGAAGATATTTTAAAGAACATTGGGAACCATACAACATTGGCCTCCATTGACTTCCATAATATTTACAGAGAACCACAATGACATTTCTCAAAATATCTTCTTTTGTGTACTACAAATCATAAGTCAATACATAAACGTAGTATAAAGCTATTTACAGGTTTTAAACGACACGAGGGTGAATAAACGTTGACAGAATTTATTTTTGGATGAACTCTCTTTAAATTGTTCATGATACAATACTGTCCATAACCCTATGATACCTTATCGTAATGCGCACTCTTTGAATGGACAGATTTGGAGACTCACTGGAGGAACCATGCGGCAGGAACGGATGCAGTCGTTGAATCCAGCCCAGCGGTGGAAATCAGGATATTCGCCTTTGGACAGCATGTACTGGTATCCCGCGTAGTTGGGCTTCTCGTAGGCCACCCAGCAGCCGCTCTCTACACGGATGGAGTTGCAGCGAGAAAAGTAGGACTGCATGTCTGCACAGTCTCCAGTGCACTCATACTGACGGCCCTGGAAGTTCTTGTCTTCAAAATAGGTAATCTGTGCGGATGGTTTTAATTATTGGATTACAGTCGGTAGTTTTAACATTTATGCATTTGGCAGAATGTATAAACGCTAAGTGCATTTAAGCACAAGTTTTGGGTTTCTTTAAACAAGTCTCAGAAAATATCTGACTATTAATATCCACAGCTGTTCAAGGGTATTTAGAAAGGTTAATTTGTTCTGTTGAATGTTACTGTTTTAAGAATGAATGTTGGTATTGTAGCAATGCAACTAACACAAAACCCAGATTTTATCCCAACACACAGTACAAAATGAACTCAGTATATCTGAAAACAATTTTTGATCAATTATTCAAATCCTTAAAAATATTTCCCTTATGGCTTTGCTACTACAAACTCTCTTCAATATTCTCTCTCTAGTGTTAATTATTTAAAAGATAATTGTAGTTAGGTAATATGGCCTTTTATCCTTACTCAGTCTCCACCACATATGTTATCTTACCTTGGCCATTGTGTCTGTTTTCTGAGTGGACACAACCATTTCTGTGGCCAGGACCTCTTTATAGACCCGGCATGGATCAGGGCTTTGTGTGTGATTTACCAAACTGTCTTGTCAGCACAAGGTGCTCTATAGAGTTCACATAACTGTAGATCTGGCAGCATGTGTTCTCCTTTGTCAGCTCTCTCACCAAAGGCACCAGACAGCATCACTGCACTTTTTAGTACGGGACAAAAAAGTTGCAAACTGTGCTTTGTTAGTGTCAGGGCTTTACGTGTATATGCTGTGCACTTGCATTTGGCAAATTAATTTATAAAATGAATATATTTTAAGTTGCTGAGATGTGCGTGAATTTATATCAAGTTTTTATGTTTTGGAATGAGACAAAAATGAATTCTTTACTCAGATTTGCATTTGACTTTGTATTGGGCTGTGGATCAGAGGAAACAACTGGCAGAATGTTATAAACATACAATTTTTAAATGAAATAAAGAAATTAATACTGCTTTAAACAGTTTTAAAGTCTTTATTGGGTATTAAAAAAGAGACTCTGTTTACATGAAACTGCTTCTCATCCTTCTGAATGAACCGATCATGGGATTCATGCAACCCCAGTCACCGCAGGCTCTGTACTCGCCGGGTCGCAGGAAATACTGACGGCCTCTGTAGTTGGGGTGCTCATAAAAGATCCAATAACCCTCCATAATGTTACAAGAGTAGATGCCGTGGTTGCCAAAGCGGTCGTAGACGTTGGGGCAGTCGTCGGGGAACTCCATCATATGTCCGTACATTTCAGGTCTGTTGTAGATTCTCATGCGGTAACCTCCTCTGTACTGTTTTTTGGGGAGAAAAAGCAACAGTATAAGAGATTTTGAGAAATAGTCGTGGCATAATTCAGAGGACTTAAAGGGCACCAGAGCAACCAGTTGTCAGAACATTAGGAAGGCAAAACCGAAGCTCTGCCTTCTTGATGTTTCTGCTGACACTAAATCCTTTGAACATGACTTCTTGCTGTAAATGTGCAACTTTCAAAGATTTCAAGTAGATGTTTAGTCATTTTTTCGAACCAGCTCTAGCGACAGTGTAATGATTCCTCCATTGCCAAAAAACAGAGATGAATGGAATGATGATGAGCATCGGAGCGTGTCTTGCTCCATTTCAAATAACCAAATCTCCAGGTGGACCTGTGAACCTGTTTTTTTCCTGCATATATAAATTACTTCAAAGGCCTCATTGATTGACGTTTGCTTTTTTTAAGACTGTGTGGAATAGAACCCATCAGTTTGATTGACTTACAGGGGGGAACATCTGACAAGATCTGATACAATTGTTGAAGCCCATCCAGTTGTGGAAGTGAGGATACTCCCCACGGCCCAGGACGTACTGATAACCCATGTAGTTGGGCTTCTCATAGCCCACCCAGTGACCTCCCATGACCCGGATGGAGTTGCAGCAGTTAAAGTGCCTGAAGGTGTCAAAGCAGTCTTCGGAGCACTCATAAGAGCGTCCCTGGAAGTTGTAGCCTTCGTAAAAGATGATCTGTAAGAATAAGAAAGAATTAGACACAATCAGCTGTCCATGATAATGCATAAAATAAAATTTACATAACATAAAATATACATGTTTTTAATGTTATTTTACACCCGAAATGTAAATTTGCAGTCTATTTTTCTGTAAATTGACTTTTTATCTCATTTAAAAAATCTGTGAACATTTTGTAAGAAAAAAATGGCATATAATGAAATTCTAACAGTTAAAAAAAAATATATATATATATATATATTTACAGATTTTTAACAGATTTTTGAAATATGGTAAAAACCGTCAAATTACATTTAAAGTGCAGTTTCGAAATTTACATTTTTCTATAGTTTTTTTACACTGTACGTTTTTCTTGGTTAGCTAAGGAAAAGTAAGAAATATTAAAAGCTGAATCTTGGACAAAGCGATGGTTCCAAGGAAGGTTTCCTTAGCTTCCGTAGTCTTGTTTAGTCTAATATTAGCACAGTTCTGAATTCAATGAACCAAAAAATTTGTAAATCTTTATTCACAGCCTGTTTATTATGCCAGCTGATGGGCATGTGGATGCACATTATTCACCCGGACACTTTAAATTTAGTTCACTCCAGACACACGTATCTTATGTCCAGCATACACGTATGTATATTTGAAATGGCAAACAACCTCTATGTTTTACAAACAGCAATTTTATACGGCTCGCTTAGCTCCGGTGTGACAGCGAGTCGTTCTTACCTTCCCCATGGTTGCAGTTCAGGAAGTCCTGGCCGTTCTGCCGTACTTCCATAGAGGTCCCGGTCGACCTTTTATACTCATTTGCAAATGTATAGGCACTGCTGGCAGAGTCACGTCACAGAGACTGGAGTTTACCTATGAAAACGTCACCTATTATTCACTTCTCTAAAGACAACTAATGCTACTCTCTCATTGTTGCAGAATTCTAGAGTTTACCCTTACAAACTCACCTCATCTCATGAGCCTTACAAGCCCACCGTCAACAAAAGGATCAGGCGGCATTATAACAGGCATTTTTGTGTACTGTATATGTAAAACGGCACGTAAACAATTTGAACAAAAATGCATAAGTGTTGTTTGATTCAATCTCAAAGAATCGTGAGTTTTCCGTTTGCACATGTTTGGTTTTAAACATATGTATAAATCCTAACTTCATAGCTTCAGCTTAATTTAATCATACCTTCATAACTTCATCACAGGACTTTTAAAAATCCCTATATGTCAAAAATTGTTCTCTAGCTTTGTTTTTTGATGTCATCTTCAATCATGCTTTGACTTGGAGACACAACTATCACATGCTGTTTAGATTAAGGTGCTCCAAACCGTTTGAATTGTTTGTTTTTTAATCGCCGGAATCAGGACATTTGGGTGTGATTTCATCACAGTATACAATCTACTACATCTGGTCTCTCTTTTCCCTGCCATGTGCATTTTTTAGGCACGCCTTAGTGAATCTGACAATATTCCATGTTCTGGAAGGTGTTGACATTACCTTCCACAATATGTTCCTGCCTTTTCACTTCCATAACCTGAAGACCGGCACGGATGCAAGGCCTTTATAAAACTGCGTTGAGATGGCTCATGTGTGTTTGCGTTTCTGCGTGATGGTTGTTTCAACTCTAGGACAGTACACTGTAAGCAAACCCTCAGCTGACAGCCCATAGGCCAAAGAGGGCTGCCCCTGTGTTTGTATTCCTTTCAAAGCTGAGCTGAGCTCTCTGCATCTCTCTTTCATCGAGATGAGGAGCAGCATTCTTTTTTGTGTATTGTTTTGTGCTCTGCGCTCTTTTTTTACTCTGGAGAAAGACAGCGTTTGTATAACAATAGCAACACTGTTCTTTGATGACCGCCCTGATATTGTATTAAAACACAACTCAGCTCTCCGAGTGGCAAAAGTTGAAGATACGGCTTTGTTTAATGTAAACTGCAAAAAATGACTTTTTTACTTAGTCTTTTTTTCTTGTTTTCCAGTAAAAATGTCTACAAATTTTTGAATCAAATTGCATTTTCTTGATGAGCAAAATGACCTAAGAAAATAAGTCTTATTTTAAGTAAAAAAACATGAAATTTCAGTGAATTTGTGCTTAAAACAAGCAAAAATATATGCCAATGGGGTAAGAAAAAGAATCTTGAATTGAGTCCTTAATTCAAGATTATTTTTCTTACCTGATTGGCAGATATTTTTGCTTGTTTTAAGCACAAATTCACTGAAATTTCATTTTTTTTTACTAAAAATAAGACTTATTTTAAGTCAATTTACTTAACATTCTTAAATCAAGATGCATTTTCTTGATAAGACATTTTTACTGGAAAACAAGAAAAAAGTCTAATTAAGAAAGTCGTTTTTGCAGTGTAGCCTATCTGTTAATGGCTTGAGCTGATGGTCACAAGCGATTAGGCAGAAGTCTTACAGTATGCATTTATATTTATATATACTGTAAATAATTGTTTCTGCATTATTGTTACCGTATGGTGAGAAATCTTACTTTACCCTCCGCCTTTTACTTTTTTATATCCTGGCTTAGTTGGCGATTACTGTACATGTACTCCGCGCTACAGGAATGGTTCTCGCACATCACAGGCTTGCAAATAGTAATCTTGAAAGCACTACAAGACATTTCCTCCCCACACGGGGCGGAATACTTCAAATAAGCCCAAGCTTTCTCTCTTGGTTCCCCCTGGAGAACAAAAAGCCAACACTTAAGATCTTTTGCTTCCTCTATGGTTGAGAGAGAGGGAGAAATGGACGAGTTGCTTTGGACACGTGCGGAGAGCAACAGCATAGACTGTTTTACATAAGACCTGTTTAATTTTGAGGTGATAAGGATGCAAAATATATCAGTATGTCTTATTTACGTCTGTATGATTTGGAAGCAATTTCCATGGATTTTACATGATCGTCGCTGTCCTTCCTACACCTAGGATGTCCAAATAAGCTGTTTTTTTAGGAAATGGAAAAATCACTGTACTTTTTAAATCATTAAATACTGCGTTGCCAAAGTTTTTAATACTTTTTATAGATATTTGCAAAACCCAGTGACAAACATAAAGGGTGACTAATATAATGATTTATAGCAAAAAATACAAATACTGAAATAAGGAGATAAAAGGATTCAGAAGGACAGAAGCGATATGAAATGGATTACAATAGGCAGTCTCAGAACATTTAGAAAACCACCCTATGCTTACATTCTATTTTAAATACTGTTCACTATAGATCAAGGACAAAAGCTTCGGCCCGCTGAATGACAGCTGCCGCCGAGCACCGGATCTCTCCAATTAGCCTTGGGTTTGTACGAACAAGCCTTAATCTGCTGTCGAAGTCAGGATGATGTAGCCTGGCGAGCCAAAGCGAAGGCGAAGACGAGGACCCCTTTAGCTGGGAGATCATCCTCCTGTTGTTTCATGAAGCTGTAGGCGGCCCGTGTCTGTCCCTGCCAGCGCACGAGCTGCGCTATCGGCATCGCCAGACGGTGCCTGCGCTTGCTGCCAGCTCTGAGCGCTTGCCAGGCATGCGTCTGATGTGCTCCATCTTTTTCTTTGGAGGACAATTAAAAGAGAAAATAGTGGTGGAATATACACTGAAGCATGGTCGGATTGGGGATGGTTCTGAAGCCATTCAAATAAAACATGCAGTTATTATTTCTTTAAAGTTTGTTTGTGTGGGGTTTTTCTTTAACCTTCACTATTCTCACTATTCTCTCTCGGGCGTTTTCTAAAACATTTTTTGTAGAGAAGAGGCTTTCAGTGTTTACAGGCCCAGAGACCCCCAAATAACTTGCATGATATAATGTTTAACAGTTAGAAACAGATATTTACAAAAACAGATATTTAGAAATGTTTTGACAATAGAGGAAATTTCATACGTCTTGAAATTTGGCAGTTTTTAAAGGTCCAGAGTATTAAATGTAGCGGCATCTAGTGGTGAGGTTGCAAATTGCAACCAACGGCTCACTCCACTCGTCCCTTTTGATGCAGTACGGTGGCTGACACAGGACTAAAATGTTGTTATGTTTTTGCTTCTTTGCCGAAGGAGAAAACGTTTACGTTTGGCGACTGTAGAAACATGTAAGGGGACCCGCAGTGTATGTAGATAGAAACGAAATGACACAGAGCACCTTTAAGTATTTTTATTTTCATTTTATATTTTATCACAATGTTTTTACTTTGCAAATGTTCTAAACTACATTATATAGCATATACAGTATTATACCCTTTTCTAAACTAAAATTCATTCATACTGTCAATTTGTTTACCTGATACTTTCTAATTAAAAATCTATTATTTTCTTATCTACCCAAGTATTTTTGCTCAAACATTTTACTTGAGTAAAAGTAAGAAAGTATTTGATTTTAACATAAATATGTATTAAAGCTAAAAACACATACAAATGTATTTATAAGAATGTAGTGTAAAAGGTAAAAAGTATGATTTTTGCTTTATAATGTGGTAAAGTAAAAACACTGATTAAGTACAGATATGTTTTTTTTGGAGTAGAGTCAAAAGTAATGTCCACCTCTGAAAATAACTGATGATTGATCAGTTTTTTTTGTGGAAGTAAATTTTTTTAGATTTCTTTTCACATTTTTTTAGCTTAATTCAGGTAGCCCTTGTTTTTTAGATTTTTATCACAGGTTTCAAAACTTGTAAACAAAATTCACGCTTTGACATCCAAACCCAAACATGAGTATGCATTATCTCTTCCACATTTTAAGTTTCTTTCAGGTAAGCCAGAGAGGTTCGTTCATCTGATGTTATGTATCCCACACTGTCCCATAGCTCACACTTTAAAGAGAAGATTTCTTGATCCACCGTCCTTAAAAAACAAAAATACGTATTTTCTGACACATGACAAAACAGATCTTTTCATCTCCTCTTTTAGAAGGTAAAATCTCCTTTCAATGCCTCTCTGTGTTTAAGGCAGGGGCTGGGAACAACACACTCAACTTCAATAAAGCCCCTGAACGCATTGGGAAAAGGGCAGCGGAACTGCAGATCTACCCCAACCTTTCTACAGCCTTAAATATATAATCACATACGATGCCAGTTTTTGCTTCTTCAAATTTGCCATCAAACCAAATGTGTTCTGACAACAGTTAGTGACAAGGGTTCCAAAGGAAAAGAGGAAAGTCGGCTGCATCACCCTGTATCAATTATTGATTGTGCGGCTCGACCAGAGAGAGAAAGAGAGAGAGTCTTGTCATAATATGAAATATGTGATTTAAAAAAAAAAAGATAAAGGTCGTTCTCATTGTTGAGAAGACGTATGAGTTTGATTGACAGCCTGCAAATTCTCTTCGTTCACTCGTAAAGGAGATCAAAAGGCAGCTCTTCTCTTTGCCCAAGGCCACTTGCAATTTATTTAGAAGCACTGTGCTTGTGTCCCAGCAGGTATCAGAGCTAAGCCGAGCCACTCAGGATAATCACAACTTTAAGGTGTCTGTCCTGCAACACAACTGTGTGCTCCTGTGTGTGTGTCTGGTTTTATCAAAAATGTACACAAAAAAGTAAAACAAAGAAAAGTCATTTGTCAAATTAGCCAATTTGTAACATTCTCCATATTATCTTTGTACAAAAGGTTGGATTTCCTTGTCTCGATTGGAGTACACAAGAAGATAACTGGGATCACCAGGTTTTCCACAAAACAAATATTAACAAATTCTGAATATTGTTTTCCTTAATTCAGCTTTTAACTTGTAACGCAGTAATTATAAACGGAACCGTTTTCTTGTCTCATGGTCTTAGACTTTTGGACCCCAGGTACATCCTTTACATGTACTTGTCTAGTTTTTCTGTGCATTTTGCATACCATTGTAATGGATGGATGGGTGCTAATGTTGGTTATTACAGACTGATATGTTTTTGAGTTTATAGGTGTAGCTCCACACAAATTCATAAAAATGCAATTGATGGTAGTGGAGGACGCCACACGGTAGTAATAAATAAGACTGTTTATTTCAAAGTGATGCAGCAGTTCTCATGAGCGGTTGAGGCTTTAAGAAAAACAGAAGCATTCATATGGGAGCACGTGAAGGCATGAGGAAATAAAAGAAACTAGACAGCAGTGTGAAATTTCTTTTGAGTGGTTTGAAATGAAGTGGCTTTTGAAATAAATTGTTTTGTTCACCTTCATACCAGTGCAGCGTATCTCTTAAAGGGAGTTTGAAAGCCGTACATACCGCATTAATAATACACAGGAGGATGCTTAATGGTGCGCCTGACTCGTCCTCATATCGATAATGATGAAACTGTACTGATGAAACTGTTTACCCCTTTTCAACGCTCAAACGCGCTGCAATTTTCAACATAGCTGTATCCTGTAAATGCCTTCAGTCTTGTTAAATTAAAGTGGAATGTTAGGTTAAAATAAAAGCAATAAAAGTAATGTAGAATATATTTCAAAACAACAACAAATAATGAGAAAGTCTGAAAAGGTTGGAAGCATATGTAATGTGGTAATATACTTAACTAAGTATTATGTATGTACACGTACATAATTTTTTCTTTTTTAGTTATGAGGAATATCGTAAAAGGCAATATATGTAGGCAATATATGTAACAAAACATATTGGGAAATAAAGCCACGTAAAGTTAATTGATAATGCAAATGAAATAATAAGTTACAGATTAATTGGTGGAGTATTGTTTTATTTTTGTTGTAATGGTTGCATAAACTCATTAGGATGTCAGCTTAACAACTCAAAATGAGAAATTAAATTTTGATCAAATATTTCAAACGGTGCAAACAGTGTGGGACTCTTTTATTTTTCAATAGTTTAATATTGTTTCCTTAAATACCACTAGAGTGCAGTAGAGCTTTAAATGTGCAACCATCCATTCTCCTCAAGCCTTTCTCTCTCTCTCATTTGTAAAATAATTCCTGGAGGAAGTGTTCAGACAGATATGTATTTACTGGCCTGTGTCATCTCAGTGCTCTAAATCCTATCAGCTGCAGCAGGTGCTGTGCTAGGCTCAGACGGAGACTCGGGTCATTATAAACAGCTGCTGACACGGAGCACAGGCCACACACACAAAAATAAACACACTCTCTCTTATACAAACAAAGGGATGTGTGTGCACATGCACATATGTAAAAGCTTTTTGTTTTGGTGTCGCAACATTCTAGCATGTTGTACAGTATGTGGGGATGTTTGCATGTTTTTTGTGTTTGCAAGTACATTAGTAAATACGTAGTGCATGCAAAAAGATAATACTCTATTTGAGAAAAAAGATCTCAACCGCAGAAAAAATTTGATTTAAAAATAAAAGCCATATTCAAAATAAACCAATTTAGCACTTAGAGAAAACTGAGCAGTACTGTATGTATTGTATACACTGCAACTTGTTATTTAAAAAAAGTTTGTGCAACGATACACAATTCAAACAAAAATGGTTAAATTACAATGAGCGAAAAATAAATCAATGTTTATGTATTCCTTTTATTCATTGTTTTATTAATTATTATCATTATAATTGATTCTATAATTCAGCTTTTCTTTTAAAATCTCAACTTACCCAGTCTGAACAAACAGAAATCCGATATTTCTAGAAGAACATTAGATCACATAACAAAAATCACACATAATTTTGCTACCTGTTCAATTGTCCAACTTGAAATTGGAGTTGCGATGAATTGCTTTGTTTCGCACTGCACATTTTGGAAAATGTTAAAGCTCATTCCAAAACATTACAAACTGTACAACATACTGTAAAAGAATTCAAATTTGTGCAGTAAAATACCATTCAAAACCGTTTTGGATGTAATTGGCTTGGCTATTCTCTTTAAATCTTGCTTATAAAGACTTATTTGATGTCACCAATGTTATGGAATCCCATCACATCCTTTCGCTCAGATCCCAGTCATACTAATAAATGCATATGTTTGAATTTGATTCAGAGTTGAATATCCTGCAGATCATTTGAAAAGACCGACACCAGTCTGGGTCACAACTACCTGTGTATCTTAAGGCCGTTTCTCAGCAGGTACAATGTGTAGATGGTTTGAACATTCGCGAGACCCCCGAATATTCAAGAGTGACTTAAAGCAGCATCCCTTGAAACGCCTGCAGGTCCTCGGAGGAGATCACCAAATTAATAAAGGCAGGGAAATAATCCCAATTCCCACCATCAAAACCCCGCTTCTTATTCTTCTGCCTTTTAACTTTTGTTTTTCTCTTATTCTTGCTCTTTCTCTATTCCCTCCCATCAGACTGTTGTTTTCTTAGTATGTTTTTCTCTCGTTCCTCTCTTTCTGTCGCTGAGCACTGCAGCCACTTTCAAAGGCTCGGCTGTCACGCGCAGGCTTTGAGAGCTAGTTTAATTTTTAACGTACATGTTGTCAGGGTGCCGTCAGACGTGATTGACAGGTTCGTCCCAGAGCAGCCCTGCTTGGCAGGCTGGTGTCTTTTGTCAGAGACAGCGTGGAGAAGCTACAAAGAAAGCAGAAGAGCAGGAAAAAACAGACATAAATAAAACACAACCCCCCACTTACATTTTTCAATAGAGATTCAATTAAATGAAACTTAACGCCGAGCTTTTGCATAGAGGAAAATGGACTTGATATTTTCTTTTGTTCTAAAATTGAGATCCAGTTCAGAGCAACGGCGCTCGACGCAGAGAACGTAGGTGGTGAGAGCAAAGATACGAGGTTTTTGTGATTTTATTGAAATATGAATAACCAAAAGGAAGGAAACTCTCGCAATATATTGCTTATACCTGAAAGTAAAGGGACACATTGTGATATTGCTTGTATGGGAAGGGAGTGAGGTTGCAATGGCTGCTATGTGATGTTCTCCATGCGTCACATTCAAGATATCGCTGTGCTGGCATTATTTGATTCTAGATTGAATAGCAACCATAGTATCACTTAAGGTAACTTTGAACCTCAACCAGCCCAGAACAAATACAAGCAGCGATACCAAACCCATACCGAATATCATTCCCTTACATAAGCAGTTGTGCGCATTGCCCTAGATGATCTTTCCAAGCAAACTGAAAGATGCAGTGTATTTACAGATACATTTCTCTTTCGTGTATCTCCCAGTCCGGCGAGATGAAGACGTGAGGCTTCTCTAGTGTAAACACTGAGCAGGACACTCTTTGGAGTGTCAGAGTTTTGACAGGACTGCCGCGAGCCAGTTCATCTCTGTGCATGTATCCACACTAGTTACAACTGTTTGAGAATGAAAAGAGCAGGGCATGAAGTTCCCAACTGCACTCAGAACAGCAGAGCACAGATCTTGGACATCTCGCACATGGGATTAGCATCATTTAACATTTCGTTTTAATAAGAACTAGTGGCGATGCAACACAGATTCCATCTCCTTTACAGCTTCATTTTGGAGGAGTTTTGGAGTTAAAATGTAAAACCATTAGTTTGGAATAATTTAGTTTAAATTGTTCCTGAAACGTAAAATGTGGTCAACACACACAGTGTATTTGATATCACTGTAGTGTAACAACGATTCCAAACAGGGTTATTTATGTTTTGTGGGTACTTGAAAGAGTTCGATTTCGCTTTGCTAAACCTTTGCTTTCCTTATGATCATGACTCCTGACATATTCAATAACCAACCCCTGCACCTCTTTGGAAAACATTTGGTAGATGTTATTTTTAATGCATGTATTCTTCAAGGGGGCCTCGTGCCAGTTTTGGGGAGCCACACATGATCCCTAGCACCCTGTTTCTGGGTAGGTGTACATTTTTTTCTTCTGCCAGCATCTTTTAAATAAAAACACATCTCGCATTTGATAACGGCTTGACATTTGACAGTATGTTCAGACCAATCAAATGAAGCAGACTTTTTTTTCCCGGAGCCGTCTAGCAAAGCAGCAACGGGGAAAAATACTCCTGTCACTCCTCAGAAGCTTATCAAAGAAGCCTTAGCAGAGCGATCAACATCTGATAGGGCAGCCGCCGCCCCTTTTTTATTTATTTATTTTATTTATTTATTTTTGTAAACCAGCCTGTTGAGATATCACAGCTAACATCAGAGCTCAGCCGTGATGGGATGAAGTGCCCCTCTTTCCTCGCGTTTGGCTGTCTTTGTCTCCGAGATAGAGGAAAGCAATTGCAACTTTCTGTCACTCATCGCAGAGCCCCAGTGTTGGGTAAACCGGAGCTAACCGTTCCTGGTCATCACCGTACAACCTGTTTTATTAAAGTACAGCAAGGATCAGATTATGCATGTAAGTTCCTCCAGTGGGGTTACTCTTAAAAGAAGCAACAAAGCCTCCGGTCTCCATGGTTACATAATTTATAGCACCCAAATTCAAACAAAATTTAACACATTGCTATTCATCTAAGGCCACGTGCATTTGAACGCAGTTAACTCCAAAGTGATAAATTAATAACACCACACTAGAGGATTATGTGAATGAGCGTGTTTAATGATTCTGTTTGACAACAAAAGGAAAGTATCTAAATCCCAGAGAGTTACCAGCATTTCTTTTCTTTCGCTACACTATAAGCCTACATGAACTGTATGTACAGCTTTTAGATGATATGATACTCTTTTAAAATGGACAGTTCAAGTCGTAAATGTTGATTGGTCAATATAGCATTCCAGCTGAACTAAAATACAAGATATACTAAGAGTTTTGATATACTATCTTCTTGTGAATATGATATCACATAACTAGAATAGCTTTACTTTTCACTTGTATGTAATGGTTATAATGAGGGTATGATGCATTATAATTCTTTATTATGTGTGATGTAATACATTAAATGTTCTTGTAAAGAATTATAACCAGATTAAAAATGCAAAGTGTAACAATCAATTGATTAGTGTAACAATGTATTACCTGTAGTTACAATTATCCATAAAATATTACCATGCATTATAAGGTGCATTACAAGGCAAATGAATACATTAAAACTACTTTTATAATCTATTATACATATATGCTTTGAATAAGTGTTAGCAAATGAACTATTTTTATTAAGGTTTAAAATGTTATTGTTATCATGTATTATACAGCAATGTTTTTCTTAAATAAATAGAATAGAATAGAATTGCTAAGAAATAAAAATATTTTTAGATTTTATATCTTAACAAAAATTGACCATTAATTAAAATAGATTTTAAATGACATAAAATAGTCAAATAAAGACCCTCGAAAATTTGTATGACATTTGAATTGAAATTTGTTTTTTTTCTAGAGATTGTATAGGCAATTGTGACTCCATAATAGTCCATAAATCACCACGAAGTGGATGTTTGTGTTTCATGAGCAAAGGTAAATAAATGTAATATTTAATGTGGTAACAGTTATATTCAATAATCAGCAGCAAAACTTGTATCATTAATATGTCATTTGTATTTTATCAACTGTCCCTTCTCTCTTCATAAAAACAGACTTAGTGTATGTTGAAAAAACACCCGGACCTCCTCTTATTACAGATCCTCAGACATAAGGCAGGTGTCGAGTGTTTTGAGAAATTACCTGAATGTGTGTGTTTGTGAAAGACAGGTTTAAACTCGTGCGCACTGCAGAAGATAAACAAACCTTCACATTTCAAACGAAAGATTTTTTCATCACCACTGTTCTGACTTATCATGAAAGGCAGTTTTCAGTGTCAGTTCCATAACAGACAGCCTATCTCCATATGTACTTAAATACTGCAGAGCAGCAGAACGGACGCCTCTTTGAGGAACGACGTGAGCCGTTTCTTCCTTTCTCTTTCTGCTTTTTTTCTCTGGGTGATTTGACCTCTTCTTTGCACCAGGTGTGGGTTTCCTTGATCCTTCTTCCTCTGTTTGCGGTTCCCCCACCCTCGGCACCCCCGGTATGAATGATTCACTTGGAGAACAAGCGGTTTGTCTCCCCAAGAGTGTGAGATGCGGTAAAAAACCCATGCAGCCGAGCCAAAGCTCCACTCTGATCTCGCCATGTTGTGTAACTCTTTAGAAACCCAGTGTTCCTATCTCTTACCCTGTCTTTTTTTCTAACTGTAACACTTGGTATTGACTGTTTATGCTTTTTAATGTTTGTGGAGAGGGCCCGGGGCTTGCGATTGGGGGAACCGTTCTTCTTGACACACTTAACGCCCCCATAGTGAACTCTAGCTCCCAGCGTTCCTGGAAGTACAGAGACCCCATCATCAACTGGGAGTGGGTATGAAAGCCAGCACCCGCCGTGCCGCTCAAGAGAGATCACCCAACGCATGATTAAGACGCTCAAAAGGCGTTCTTTCACAAAATATTTACACAACAACCCCCCTCCCCATCAAAGCTGCAAAGACTCTTTCTGTTGTGCTTTCTTTGGGGAAGTTTGAGGGCACTGGAGATAGAACGCGAACAGGAGAGAGATCTAGAGAGTTTGAGGGAGAGAGCACGCACAACATCGCAGAGGGCACACTTCTGTCGTATTAAGCAAGGACCGACTCAGCCTCGTTCTTTTCGTCTGTCCAACTCTTTTACGCTCTCTACGGTTCCCATGAGTATGACTGCATGAACATATTCTTGGATCGAAGCTGCCAATAAATGTATGCGGGCCAGGGTCGCCACGGTGCTATCTTAGAAAACTATTCCAGCTGGAGAGTTTACAAATATTGTATTTTAATAGACTAGTCAACATTTATTAGTTGAAGCTGACATAAAGGAATGACTGTGTATGTTGTCTCGAAATGTGAGAAATAGTGAATATGTGAAGTAGTTACCTTCTAGTCTGTGTGTCAAAAGCTGTTTTACTCAAATTTAAAGAACTTTTTCATCCATCTGGAATCGGGATAGTGAAAAGTGGGTCTTATGTACCAAAAAAAAACTGACATAACTTGGAGCCAGTTAAAAAAATTTATTAAAAAATTGTTAACAACATACACTTAAATAGTAAACCATGCCCTGAAAGGTAAGAAATATGAATTAATTATAATTTATTGTTGCTTTTGAGCAATTTCTACCTGATGTGAACAAATAACATCAAATGATTCAGTGATACTAAACAATAGTTTACACTAAAATAAAACCTTTTTGTGACTTCATTTTTAAGATTAGTCAAACTTTAGGGTAACTAATATCACAGCCTTTGTCTGACATCACTGCATTATTAAAAAACTCTTTTTTAATAAAACATGTATGAGCATCTTTTCTCATTGGCTTTCTTTGTATGTGATACGTGAGTTGTTTCTTCACAATGAAAGTCTTTTTTACGTGCTTTAATATCTACCCAAGATATTACCCCAAAATAAAAATAAAATCATAAATTATTCACCCTCATGTCATTCCAAACCTGTATGACACTCTTTCTTCTGGGAAGCACAAAAGAAGATATTTTAAATGGTAACCAAACAACAGTGGACCTCATTTACTTCTGTTAAATGCAAGACCACAGAAACATTTCTCAGAATATCTTCTTTTTTTTTGTGCGACTTAAAGTGGAATTAATCATGTTTCTCTTGTTTCTCTTGTGTTATCCTTTAAATGTCACATTTTGGATATTAAATTACAAAGCAGACAGGCTTTTTCTGCTATCTTCTCAACTAGTTGAGGAACAGACATATTCTACTTTAGAGGTGACTTCTATATATTACTTTTTTACTCTTTTTTTTATTTCACTACATTTCAGCCGTGTGTCCTCACATGGTCCCAAATGGCAAGTTATTTAAGACTGTTGCATAATTGGGTACCACTGGCATCCAAGCCCACCCCCTCCCCTTTTCCAAAAGACAAAGATGTCATAATGTGCTAATGAGAGAAGATGGCTAAGACCTCCTACCTTTCTATCCCCCGCCTCTTTGAGCTCATGGCCGCAGGTTGTCTCCAGGCGGGCAAGGCCTGCTCGTCAAAGCGACCGGCTCTCGCACCATATTGATCGCAGACTCGATGAAAGGTCAGCGGACCCCCGCTTCCGCTCATCACCATAGCTGCTGAGTTTCTGTGCTTGCCTCCCCGCAGACCGAGACCACCATAGTTGTCCCTCTTCCACCTCGATCCCACCCCTCCCACAACTAACCGGCACCTGGGGGAAAGGAAGAGCTCGCAAATGAGCTAATCTTAACATACAATGAGCACTTCTTGACTGTCGGACAAATGTCAGGGTGACTTGTACAGGATTTAAAAAAATAAATAAATAAGAAATGATTTAATTGCACTGGTTAATTAGGTCCCTGAGGCATGAGAGCTAATTGCATGCCACATAGCTGGCGAGCCTAGAAAGCCGAACAAAAGACACGGCGTTCAAACAAATAGGCGAGCCTACCAGAGATACACACACGTATGAGTTTTTTCCTCCCGCTTTCGCAAGCTTCCCCTCTCCTCGTGTAACTCCGTGACCTGCCAAATGGTTTTGGTGTCTTGATGTACAATGAAATGAGAAATACATTCGCTCACAGAAATCTGCCACATTCCACAAAGCATCTGTCGGCACCACCCGCATTCATTAAGTTTGTATCAATTAGCTGTTATGACTTAGCAAACCTCTATGTGTGCTTTCCACTTTGAAAATCTTCCTAAAGTGACTGTGTCCCTCAGTGTACCCTCGTGTCGTCCAACTTTAGCTTGGCGGAGTGTCTAATTAGACAGAAAAAAATGAAAGAAAGAAAAACAAAACTCTATGTATTCATCATCCTCTCAGCGACACTTTCTTTTCTTTTTGTTGCGTTTCCCACTGAAGTGAGAAGTCGAGAGATTGTGTGTTTTGTCAAGGTTGTTTGAAAGGCGGGGAACAATAAGGAATGGGGAAAATGAGGCTGTGGAGCCGTCACACTTCACTGTTGTACCGCTCGTTCCTACTGTTTCCACAATTATCTGGTACTCTGATACTCTTTTTCAGGCAACTCTTGTTTTTAGATCTTAATTGAATCACGCGTTCTCCCTGTCTTCTGCTTCCTCTCAAAATTTGGAGCTCAGAAGCTCGTCTGGGTGTTATTGTATGAGGCGCAAGTGAAACTGTGTATCTCCGAGTGCATGCTTAATATTTATCCAGGTATGAGACGTTTGTGCCTGGCTGTGGGTGTGAGTATGTATTTTGTCCTGGTGCTGGAGGAAGTTTTTAAACTCTGAGAATGAATGCATGTGGAAAACATCACGACACACAACTCTGGATGCTCTGGCTGCTATTATAACAGTTCTGCTCATAAATCAATTAGCAATGTCTTTTACAGTTTCTTTGGGAGTCGTAAACCTTTTTTTTTTGTTTTTTTATGTTATGTTTATGGTACACAGGGTGCTCATTTTTTACTGAGCTTAATATGTGTTTTCAGAATGTTAAGAGGACTGTGCAATGGTAAGAACAAGAAAGGTAGCCTATAATGTTTCGAAAATAATAACGTTGGCCTTTCAGAAAAGTTTAAAGTTTTGAAAATCAAGTTGTGTTATCAATACAAAATAAATACAAATAGAAAAATTTCAATGTTACAGTATAATATGATGCATTGTAAACAATGTTTTCATAAGTATAGTTAGAAATATGAATACAAATAATTCTAAATATTATAAAACAATGTTATGAGACTAATATTTAATATTCTGAGATTATATTGTTCACATATACAGAAAAAATTAAGGAACCATTTCAAAACTAATTTCAGTATTTCAGAATTTACTGTGTTTAGATAAAATTGAAAATTTTGTTTCATTCTGTGAACTTATGATAGTAGGAATAAAAATTCCTATGGAAAATCAATGGGGGCTTATTTTAAAGTGAACTACTTTAACCATTGTATTCCCAGCAAACATGTTGTATACTATTTTAGGGGTTAAACACAGCCCTCCAGTCCATAGCCCCATATCATACCATTAACATTCAGAAACATCTCTGACCTCGGATGGGGTCTTGTCACATTCTGATTGGTTGCTATACAACAGTGTATTTGTTAATGCTAACTGCAACATTATCATCCTCTTGACTTTGCCCCTGACCCACAATTCTTTGCTCTTTAGGGATTACTTACACATTAGCACAGGCAGAGAAAATAATGCCTTTGGGTCAAAGGTCACGCACAGGAGAAGAATGAATGCATCATAAAACAGACTAACAAATGACTTGAATGAAAAGCTTCAAGCATTTTGGGAGATAGTAGGCGGTTAAAAGAAATTAGTTTTAGACATTGGAGTGTTATAATTAAATGCTGTATCAGCCAACGAATATGCATGCTGCTGAAGTCTTGCAATTTTTTCCCAACACATTTACTTCTGAATCATTATCTATAATTTGTGTGTGCTGCGTTTAGACTCCAAAGGCCAATATGATGCGACTTGGAATTTGTGATGTGTCTTCACAGACTAAATACTCTTTAGAGACCCGCCTGTCCCAGCCCCCCATGACTGGACCCTATCGATCTTTTTGTTATTGACATGACACCTGCAGAGGGGGGCTTTCGCTATTGATAACCGATGGTATTTCTGCCTCAGATCAAAAGCCAACTGCCAGCTTTCATCTTTGTAAACAGTATTGATTTGCATAATAACCTCAGAAATGAGTACTAGGATTAGGCAAGGACAAATGCATTTCAGCATGCATTATGATGTGTACCGCAAGAAGCTAATTAACGTAAAAATGTGTGAGCGCATTGTGATCGGCTGCACGGTGCAACACATCTAAAGTGACTTTCTTTGAAAAAAAACATGGTTTTAATAAAGTTGAAACAAAAAAACATGATTTGGCCTACTGTGGTAAAATCATGGTCAGAACGAAATTACCACGTTAAAACATGGTTAGTATAGTAAAACCATTTTTCTAATAATAATAAATGAACCAAAAAAACATGGTTCCTACACTATTACCACAAAAAAATTGATGGTTAATTTCAGAGCCGGCCCTCACTATAAGCTAACTAAACGGCTGCTTATGGCCGAGCCGGCACTAGGGGGCCTCCAAGAGCACATGAACACAATCACAAGTAATTACAATTAACACATGACATGCTGTAAGTGACTTGTAGGTTGTGGTTAAAATAAAATAAAAATGCAAATAGGTAAATGTATTGAACAATAAATTCCACAACCTTTGAATGGTCTGTGCACAAAATTTTAAAGGGACAGATCCCCTAAAATTGGAAGTAATGAAATGATCAAATGTTTTGACAATCACAAAACACTTGTAATGCAAGGTGTATGTGTTTTTGTTTTTATGACATTCCTACATCCCAAGCATCTACAACTAATAGATTTGTGTGGGTTGGGTTTAAAGAGTGCCCCCAAATAAAATTCTGCTTAGGGCCCCGTAACGGCTTGGGCTGGCCTTGGTTGTTTTTTTTAAAGGGATTTCATGCAAAATCACAGCCAAATTATAAATCCCTATTTTATTTGTTTAAGTTTATTAGTTTTCTAGGTAGCCTACTTGCTCAATTACTGATTTATATTTATCTGTAACCCAAAGAAGTTCTGAAATAGGCTAGAAAAATGTTACACATAATAAATAAATACAAGCATAAAAAAGCGCCGATGTGCCACTTTTTCCTCAAAGATGCAAATTAACACGAGCGTCACATTTATTAATTCATGAGCTGCCCGAACGCTGGCGCTTTCACCTGTTCGCAGCGTCCGCTGAAAGAGACGTCAGGGGAGCGGATGAGGAGAGGGATGATGCGGCAGACGCAAGCGTATCTTTCCCTCTCACCGCTGTTCATCTAAGTACACTAAGCTGCCTTAAAACCACTGAATTATGCATGTGTCTCTGTCACTTCTTTCTTAGGCACAGCCGCTGTCATTAGGGGTGACGCGCATTATTTGGCTATGAGCTCTTCCCAGCGGACAACATGTTCAAACTGGGAAGCCGAGTTCATAGGAAAGTAATTGCTTATTATGGTTTTATGCATGACAGCCTTTGTGGGGTAGATGCGCATTAGCAAATATCTAATTAAAGTTTATTTGAAATTGATTTTTAGAATATATTTTAAATGATTAGCTTGTTAATTCGTGATGAGAAGTACTGTTTTTAATAAAATAATTGAACATTTATTAAGGTTAATTTATGTGCTCAGTGGTAGCGCATTGCGTTAGCTGTGTAAAAGGTTGTGGGTTCAATTCCCCGTCAACACACACTGTTACGATGTATAATTTGAAAGCTCTGTAACTCACTTTGGATAAAAGTGTCTGTTAAAAAGGTAAATGTAATGCAAAATTATGTATCAGATGGCTAACGTAATGCACTTATAATAGGCGGCAAGATATTTGAGCTTTTACATGGCAGGACAAGATTACAGTATATGAAAGCAGATCTGAAGTTCTAATATAGTTTGTGCAATTCTACAGTTTTTTTTAAGATCTGAGTCTTGACTTGGAGTTAACTAAGCCTTTCTACGTTCACCGACCATCCTGACACACCCTTTGTCCACCTACCGAAGGCCCTTACAACATCATTGATTTAGTATTTGCACTACAGCATCGTTGAGCTTTTCAGATCAGAGCCAAGCCCGGTCTCTTCACTCCAGGTGAAATACTGTGCTCTGCACCCGAGCCATGACATGAAACATTACAACCGAGTAATGTTTTGACTGGTGTAATATGCAGCTACAGTCTTCAGAAAAGGTTGACCGTGGATAGACAGAACACAGAGACAGGAATAGAGAGAAAACTATGAGTCTGCTTCTCCCCTTTTAAACCGTGTGTAGCTTACAGCGGTAGAAGAGAGATAGTTCTCCCAGACTTATCCTGAAAAAAGAATCTCACATATTCCTGAGCGAAGAACCCATCCAGCGCACTTGCGGTTATTTACGAAGTGCTGACATCGGGGCCTGAAAGAATTAGTATTCTGTTAGGTAAATGTTTTCCTCTGGGTTGCTTCCCGGCCACAGTTTGCAGATGTTTGTGCGATACGTAGAGAGAAAGCGTGTTCCCACTGCAGAGTGAATGAAAAAGCATGTCAAAAAAGTTCTTCTCGGCCGAGTTCTGACAGTGATCTATGACTTTTTACTGCCTACTCACTGCCTTACCATCCCTAACTTCAGGGATGTGTTTTGGCTGCCAGAGACCACTGGCAGCTCTGTAACGCTGGCTCTGTAAACCCAAAGCAGATTTTTTTCCTCTTACACATTTATTCTTTTGCTTGTAAGTATTGGACGCACCTGGCTGAAGTCCAACAGCAGATGTGTTGGCAGCGCCGCAGCCAAGTAGCAGATTTCACACCATACGGGCCTGTAGAGACCAAACCCTAAAATCTAGGGTGACAAAGGTTGTGATGTTTGGATTTGTTTATCCAACTAAAGATGTGAAGGTGTGCCCTTGCTCTGGCTTAGCTAATGTAATCTTTTAGCATTTCTCTCTGGAGAGAAGATTTATATGTGCGGAATGGAATGGTGCATAGTTTTATGAACTGACAATGTTTTGTTATTTTGTGGCCAAATTGTGTATAAATCAGATGTCCTTTTAAAAAGCTGTGAAATTAAGTCAAGCTAATAAATTTTTTCAATTAAAAATCTTTTGTTGAAAATCTTGTAACTGCTGTATATGATATATGTATCAAATAAAGCACAATAAGTACCACAGTGGTAAAGTGGTATTTAAAGGGATAGTTCACCCAAAAAAACTAAACTCCCTTTATTCATTTTTAGTCGCCATTCATTCACCCTCAGGTCATTCGAAACTGTATGACTTTCTTATTGTGTTCCACACAAAAAAAATATTTGAGAAATGTCAAAGTTGTTTTGTGTCCATACAATGGAAGTAAATGCGGGCCAATATTTCTTAGAAATATCATCTTTTGAGTCATTCAGCTTAAAATGACACGACGGTGAGTAAATGATGAAAGAATTTTTACTTTTGCGTGAGCTATCTCTTTAATGGCACCCCTCATCACATTTTTTAATTTAATTTGTATTCCACCTTATAAACTGACAAATTGACAAAAACTGAATTATGCATATGTCCACAACATCTTACTGATACATTCGTATATATATATACAGAGATATGAAATGACCCAGACCTGTTGATAAGCGCAAATGTCTGTTCCTGTTGGCTGGTGGTGCAACTAGACTGCATTCCAATCATTAAAACAGGTGTCAATTTGAACTGTGGAGGAGAAAACATCCTTATCAGCACGCAGGACAAAGCTCTTCCAGGACGAATGGCCCGCCGCTGGCCAGATGGAGAGATTTTATCAGAGCAACAGATTGCCACAGTCAGGGATGGAAAACGATCTGTTTAAATGCCAGTTAAAGTGAACACAGTCTGCGCTGAAGAGGGTTGGTTTAAAATTACTCTAAGTCTTTGTTTGTACATACAGGAATTGCTTGTAAACATGTGAATTTCAAAGAGTAGCAGTTTAATAAACAGGTGTGGGAATATAGTGGACAAAAAGACCATTATCGATTATTATTTATTCCAAAAGTAATAAAACAACATTTGTTGATTATAATATTTAGAATTAAGATATTTTAAATATAAAGGGTTAATTCAGAGCATTAACAAATCAACCCTCAAAAATGTTTGCAAACAGTTTTCCAAATTCTCTCCATCTTCTATTGTTCATAAAACAGATGATTCTGCACAAACTCACATCATTGATTATCAAATCAAGCAGAATTTCCTTAAGGTCACAAAGACTTTTTTACACTTCAGCCTATGGATAAGATATATATGTAACCCTGGATAACAAAACCAGTCTTATGAGTCAATTTTTCGAAATCGATATTTTTACATCATTTGAAAGCTGAATAATTAAGCTTTCTATTTATGTATGAGTGTTAGGATATGATTATATCTGGTGGAGGTATACTTGTTTAAATTTCTGGAATCTGAGGGTGCAAAGGAATCAAAATATTGAGAAAATTGCCTTTGAAGTTGGTAATAAGAGCCCCTGTTACTGGTCATCCACTCACAAAAATAAAGTTTTGATAAATTCCAAAAAAGTAAATTTACAAAATATCTTCATGGAACATGATCTTTACTTAATAACTTAATGATTTTGGGCATAATAGAAAAATCTATAATTTTGACCCTTACAATGTATTTTTGGCTTTTACTACAAATGTTCCCTTGCTACTTAAGACCGGTTTTGTGATCAATGTTCACATTTAGACTTTTACATAAAAACGATTTCACATAAAACTTAAGTACAAAATAATGCTGCTTTAAATAAAAAGTCATGCTAATCTGAGTTCACGTTGAGATCATTCATTCATCAGATGGATGGGACATTAAAGTGGCCGGAATTTGCGAAAGTTTTTGCTTCCGTATTCTATTTCAGAGTGAAAAGGAAATTCAAAAGACAAAATCAGTGGGCGTGCCACGCGTTTTTCACTGCGAAATTGATTTTGAAATGAACAGTTGAAGGGGAAGAGTTAATGGATGCTCCGGCCAAGCCGTCTAGCTTGCGTCATTTGAGATGGATAGCCATTTCAGGGCAAAAGTGCATTTTTCTGATTTTAACTGAAGATTATGTTGGTAGGTGAATTTAAAAAAGAAAAGAAAATGACCCACATTGATAAGCTATTAACTTTAAATGCTGCAATATCTCACGAAAAATTAAGAATACTCATTTTTAATTTCAGTGGGACTTTAAGTCTAGTAACTCACAAGATGGTGCTTTTCTTTTATAGCGACAAGTCAACTTATGCTGTTTAATGGATCTGATTTTTTTTTGATGTTGGGAACGTTTGGATTGCTGGAACAGGCCAAGTTTGTCCGTTTTGAGTATCACTTCATTGATACAGATGCATTGTTGATGGTTTATAGATCTGACTCCAGCCTACCATCCGCCTGTTTCTGCAATTGGAAGCGGCGTTTAGTGTTTAATCTCCCATTCGGTTTACACATTCACTTCCACACATCTCCTCTTGTGTCTTTTCTTCCTTTTCCTGTGTGTTTTACTTGTTTTTTTCTGTGTTGTCTCATTCTTTCTCAACCCCCATACATTCAGACGCATGTTCCCAGAGTAGCTGTAGGTGTGTGAGTGCCAGAGGCATGAAAAGCAAGAGGATTTTTTTGCTCTCACAAAGAATGGGCTTCATTTGCTGTATTGCGTCGAGGGACAGTGTCTCTGTGCACATACTCAATGAGGACGCGACCATACTTATGTAAAACTGCGTCTGATGCTCACACATCCTTATCAGAGGGATTCATTATTTTTGTGAGGCCAATGTTGACGTGATGGACAGAGAGCGCGAGATGGACAGGGGGCGGGAGAGAGAGGAAGTGTTACACCTGTCAAGGGCAATCAACATAGACCACAATAGACTGCTATAAAGAAAGAATACTGGACAGCACACACCCACACGGACACTCACATGTGCACACAAATCCAAGAAACAAACACAAGCCACAAATGCGAAGCACTGGCAATAACAGATGCTGGCAGGGAATTGGGCGGGAAAGGAACACTTTCATTTTTTTCTGCGTTTCTTTTGGCTTTCATGGTGCGGATGGTAAGAGGAAAAGACGGGCCTGCCTATCTCACGGCACGCTCAGTCGTAGTATCTGTTGCTTGCTTTGCCTTCTGTTGGTTTATCATCAAATGTAAACGGAAGCGTTTATGCCAAACTAGATTAGAGAAATGAGACATGGAAAGACAGCGTTAATATGTTTGTCAGTAATCAGATGTTTGTATTGGTTTGAGGAGCTATACTTGTGTTTGTAAAAGTGAGCATTTGTTTTGATAATGCAAAGACAATCGATAGATGTATAACTGAGAGATTTTGCTTTCATTTTCCTCTCTCTGTATACAAGCTATATGCCAACTATTTTAAATGCTGTTTGTATGCAGTTTGCAATCCTCTCTCAGACAAGACTGGTGAATTTAGAGAGCATCAAACAGCTCCCTTTTTTCAGCAGGTGTGTTCTATCTTTTGGCCACCTGGTGGCGGTAAAGTACAAGACAAACGCGCTTTACTCTATATCGTAACTGTTACTGTGCTTTACAGCAACTGATGGACAAGACGACGTTCTGAAACATCACAAGGAAATCATGCGAGGCGAAATTGATTTCAAAGATAAATTTATAAATGCATGTTTAGTTTTAAAATACAGAAATCAGAAGAAGGGAAGTTTTTTTTTGTCTTTTTTCATTTTTAAAAAAATATTTGCTATATGAATTAATGCAGCATAAGGTGATAAGCGAGTGCAGATGAAACAGAGATCACCATGCTTTCCAACTTGACCAAAAAATGACCTCTCCAAAAATAAGAATAAAAACATGCACGAAAATTTTTCAGTTTTTACCAATTGCCTCTGAATTTGAATCAATATTTTTTATACATTTATGCCTTTGCCTGTTTTTTTTTCAAAATGCATCCTAGAAACATTTAAAAATATATTGTGTTTATTTTTATTGTTTATTTTTTTATTGCTCATGCTTCAGCTGTGATAGGCATTTTTCATCAAAGTGTAAAGTTCATCTAGTGTTATACACATACATTTAATGAAGATCCAACAATGTTTTTAATCCATTCTACTGTCTAAAAATCAAACAGTTGTGGATTCGAGAAGACAAATAATGTTTTACTGTATCTATCAGTTTGTTTATTTAATCATATTTTGTAAAGAGAATAGAAGATTGTGAAAAGGTTTTATCAAAGTAATGAAAAAGCAAGTTATACAGTCTACTTTTTTTAGCATACATTTAAAACAAATCGTCATTTACATGATCTTCCCGTTGTGTCTACAACATCTTATACAGTAATTTCATCTGTTTTGTCATTATATATTAAGTATTTCCTGAGCTCCTGGCTGTCCACTGTCACCATGGAGACTGTGAGGCTCTTTAGCTCATATAAGGGAGATTAGATGGGGTCTGGGTTTACCTGCCCGCAGATAACAGAAAAACACATGCATTTGATAAAAAAGTGAGCTGTTTGTTTTTGTGTTTGTATGTCACACAGTTTGTGTGTGTGTGTGGTGTATGTTGTCACAAAGTCAAATGCATGTGATGTGATGTGATGAGGTGAGCTTGTCTTCATTCAATCCCAGTTTTGTGTGCTCACCAGGAGATGTGTCTCACACACGCACGTCTTGCACCATCAGCCCCTGTTTCTGCAAAGCTGCCATTCTAATCATTTAAACACCACAATCAAAGCAAATAGGATGTTTCACATGGAGACAAGAAAGCTGGAGAAAAACGGATGATCAGTGTTTGTGAGGTGAAGGGAATGTGATGGAACTGAAGGCGGACTTTGATTTTGATATTTTCTCCAGTTAGCGGTGACTCTTGGTTCAACCATTCCTGCAAATAACACAAAGAAAAAACAGCTACTGTTGCATAAACAAAAGTTTATTTGACATTTTAGAAAAAGAAAAAAGAGAGGGCACAAAAACTGCATAGTTTCATCCAGTCTATAGTGCTTTAATATTTTACAGTTTTCAATAAAAAAAGCATGGTGTTTTATGTAATAATCCATCTAAATTAATGGTGTTGCCAAACCTGTAATTTTGAAAATAATATCCTACAATATGTCATCCCTCTGGCTCTGGTAAAACATAATGAAATGAACTAAATAAATTATAAGTGCCTAATATATGTGCCACATGCATCTTGCATTATAACTCTTCTGAGACAGCCACGAGACAGCTTTGTGAGAGGAACAAACATAGTTGTTTATATAAAAATGCTATAAATATTCACATAAAATCTGACATCTATAGCTCAGTGCCCTGTGTCAACCATGAAACAAATGATATTTTCAAACGATCTTTTAATACTTTACGGAAAATTCAAGATTTGTATACATAATATATTATACAAAGAAGTGACATGTAAATGAAATGGAAGATTAGCAGTTAAAATAAACTTGGAATATGTTTTGATCGGACAAAACAAATAGGACCAATTGTATTATGCTTTTGGGTGTCATTTTATAGTTTAAAACTTCAGTCTGCCTAGACGTCTCATAATAGTGACCAAGACAATCTCTTAAAAATCCACCTTTTGTTCCACAAAAAAAAGAATTGGAAAAAGATGCATTCGAGTAAACATTTTTCCCCACAGAAGTTTCACTTTTTGTTGAACTTTTTCTTTGATTTGTGTATTTTAGGGCAGTGATTCTCAACCGGGGGGGGGGGGGGGCGCTCCCCTAGGGGGGCACAGAGGTACTGTTCTGTCTGAAGCTGCGCGCTTGAGCGTCCATGCAAACTTGTAGGTCATGCGCAGAGTAATTTTAGCCTTCACAATAGCTTAATATCTACAAAGTAGGCTTGGATGTCCTCTCAGGAAGCAGCAGCAATTACCTCTACATCATCTTAAGAAACAGGTAGATCATATAAGTTAAGTATGTTTATAGATATATTATGTTTTTAAAAATTCCCCAAACACAGAGGATGCCTTCCTGACGAACCCATTGAAGCCTCGGAAGCCTGCTTCTATGTCACGATTAAAGTGTAAGAAATGTCTTATTGTGCAATTAAACTGTGATGAAATATTGGGATTATAACACCTAGTCCTACTAAACGAATCTGTCTTCCAAACTGTAATTTCATAATAGGAGCAAGTCTCTCTCTCTCTCTGCCGATGAGTTCAGAGTGCATGTGAAGGGATTGGCGTGTAAATAACGTGCCGTTTCATATATTTCTGAACATGGATGGATGTTTAAAGCGAAGGTGTAAAGCATTATTTTTTCACAGTGCTTGTATTAAAAACTGAGAAAAAACTCTCGCTCGTGTTAAAATCAATGAAACACGGACCAATCTCGTGATCTGGCAGATCCATCCTTTTTTTGGACAATTTTGTGATGGTTTTATGCAAAAAGCTAATAATGGTATTTCTATGGAAGTCATTCATTTCTCTGATGGTTTCTTTTGGGTTTCTTTAGTTTTTATCAGGAGGGTCCTTACATTTATAATCTGATGTCTTGATCAATCTGTCATATACAGGTATTTTCTGCTTCTTTATATATAGAATCTATATCTAAAATATTTTACACGTTATCTTATCTATCTTCAATGTAGCTGCAGTTTGGGGGGCCAGTTCTCTAAACGGGTTTACAGGGGGGCACGACCATGAAAAGGTTGAGAACCACTGTTTTAGGGAATTCAAAAAGATATGAAATACTATAAGATTTCCACAATCGCATATTGAGGTGAAAATAAAAACAAAATACAATAGCATCTTAGAATATGATAGAAGGTAAAAAATAGCACATGGAAATCTGCAGTTGCCGTTTAATAATTCTGTTGGGTAAACGTAAGATTTGAAGACTTTTGTGAAGCTGAATTGTTTAATCGTACACTCTCTGCCCGATCCTGTTGAGGTTAGCTAATAGAAGCATTTGATGTGAGCGACACTCGTATTGAAGTAGCATCACTTGTGTTGAAAGAATTCGTGTGAACGTTGGTATCGCACCATGTGTGAGAGAAACTACTTAAAACAATAAATAGCGAGCTGCATTCTCAGACAAAGCTAGCTCTAAACTGATCTCTTTAATGTCAAACACCTAGGTTTTTATTTAACGTCGCCATCCACCAACTGCTTTATTGACTACAAAAAAGGCAGCTGTTTGGAAGAATAAACTGTTTTCAGCCTGAACGGTGCAAACAAGCTACGTCTCTCCCAAGTGTACTCCGATATCAGACACTTCTGTGAATAAATGATTTGTGTAATGAGTGTATTTACTTACAATGCTTGGCACCTTAAAGTTTTACTTTTTACGGTAAACCTTCAGTAGAAAAAGTCTGAGGTACCCCACTAACCACACCTAGAAAGTTCTCAACTTTACGGCCTCATTGTACATGTGATTTGCCAGAAAGGCTGTGTTTAGCATCTCAGTGGTGTGTCTCTGGTCCTGACGTGTTTTAGAGAAGACATCACTGCGATCAGACTGCAGATTTCCACAGTTCACTGTTCTAAAACTGGAATCAAGAAAAAAAACTTTCTTGACGCTCCCTTAGTACCATGCTGTACCTTCGGTCAGCCCGCTGGCTTTCTAAGTTGGTGTTTTCAAAGAATTGGCAGGGGAAAGTATATCAAAAAAATGGTTGAAATTGTTAGTTTCGTTGACATATTTATTTCAAGTATTTCCTCCCCTGGATAAAATAGCTCTTTTAAAATAATCCATCAGGTTGCATGTAGAATGAATATATACTCAGCTAAATATAGTGGGGGTTGAGTCTGTGTAATGTATACAAACACATTAAGAGATTATGATGGAAGTTTACAGAATCATTAATAAACTGTTTTTTTGTTCTTCAGTAATATTTTGCCTTTATTTTTATATGCATGCAATAGTACATCTGTGTGTGCTTCATCATATTTAGTCCATGTAGCCTCAGAAATATGTGATTCAGATCAGAGAAATCACTGACAGGAGAATGTTCCTGTAAGAGGCGGTCAGTCAAAGTCCTGTTTGTTTGCCTAAATGTAACTAGTAATTATGGCTCTGAATTGTACAGAGCTTTAGCCTAAATTCTGCACCATCTCTCAACCATTCATTTCATGTCCATGATTATGTTGTCACTGCTGGGCATCAAAATGGCAGCGCCATGCCAAGGGTAAATCTGCACAGCCTATACTGCAGAAGTTTGTACACCGTTGACCAGACGGGAAAGATGGTGCCAAACTTAATTGATCGAGTCGGCTGTTTGTCATATTGCACAATATCACTTCAGACAACCAAACAGTAGGACATCCTTTTGGTCTTTCGAAACCTCATTTGATTCCCTCTCTTCACCACCCTGCTGAAAAACAACAACAAAAAAACCTGCCCAAAATCCAATCGAAAATGAAATGCTTATATTGGGAATTGTATTTGAGTTAACGGATATAATGGTCTGTTACGTGATGGATTCTATTGGTGGGATATTATCTGGCAGATGGGAACCAATAGAACACCATTAAATCCTGTTGTAATATTTCACAAAACACACATCAAAAGGGAATTTTAAAATGGTAAGCTAATGGTTCATAATGATATTTTATGGGAAACCATTAGAATATCTGTGATGGTTTCTAACGTTTTCTGGGAATAAAAAAGCGTTATTCAAAATGAACAATTTTGTTGGACAGCATGGCCCGGTTTAACAGATAAGGCTCAACCCTAGTTCCAGACTAAAATGAATGTGTGACGTGCCATAACTAAATATAACTTGCTCAGAAATGTCTTAAGATATATCAGCGCCATGGTTTTGTTTCGAGATGCAGTAATGTTTTCTTGCGAGGTATTTTTAATAAAACCGACATAAATATCTCGATTCAACTAAAGCACAGTCCTGTCCTAAACTAAACTGTGTCTATGAAACCACGCCAATTCCAGGCCATACAAATATTTTGACATAAACTCTCTATTTCATTGCAAACGGCCATGTATCTATGCTTTCTCTTAACAATTTATGCGGTGTATTTCGTTTCTGATTTTCGTTTAGCACTCATTTATGTTCTGCAGAATACTAACAACCAAACTCAAGCGGTAAAAAGTTCTGTGTTTCTCTGAGCCCTACTGATGACCTCATCAAGAAATCGCCCATTCCTGGAGTGTCTTCCCTTCAATCGTCAGCCAAGTCGCCAAGGTAGAGAAACGCGCGAGCACAGATCTCCAAATTGAACGTGTCTCTTATGTGCGAACCCAGCACGGACCCGTACTTTCTTCCCTTTGCCTTTCATCCGCTCTCACACTTCTCAAATTCTTTCTTTCGCTCTGCCTCGCTGGATGGTTGAAAGTTGTCCTGCCTTTTATTTTCAGCAGTATTAATTTGGTGGAGTTTGCCGGCTCGGCAGTGGCGCGCTCTTCTCACTTGACGTTTTGCTGAAGTTTGTATGCCACTTGCGTTTGCCGTCTCCCTCGCTAATGATAGCGGCGCGGGCTCTCAGGGGAACGCGGGCCGCCTCGCGCAGCTCCCGTGCTGGATATTTTGGGAGGCAGGAGGGAGCCTGTGAGGCACATCATCGCCTGCTCAACCTCTTTCCCTTTTCTCTTTCTCTGCCTCTCTTGCTCTGCTCTCCCTCTCTTTTTTGTTGTTGTTGTATGTCTGTGCACGCGTACATTCTCGGGCGTGCGTTTTTTTCTACATATTTTTGATGAGAGGAGAAAAAAGTGAAGCGTGTTTGGATTTTTTTTTTATTAACTTATTCATTGTATAAGAAATCAAGAGATTTTTCTTCTCTTCTTGCTTAAGCCAAATGAATGTTTAAAGAGGCAATTTACAGGGCCCTGATAGGATCCACATTGCGCATCACATAAACACAAGGAATAAAAGGAAATTCCAATCTAGACAGTAGCAGGACTGAACTGAGATATCTCAGCGGGACGTCCAGATAAATTATACAACAATCTGTGTTCTTCCTTGTTTAATTGAATGCTGTTTTCAAGGCCATTGCTAGGTTCAACATCACAGAAAATGGCATTCCCATAGAGCTAAGCTCATATTAACGGACGAGAAAAGAAACAGAAGAGGTAAATAAAACTGAACATGATATAAACAGACAAAGCATCAAGAGTGTAGGTACACAATGTGCAATAGCTTAAAATAAACATGGATTTGTATTTAGCATTAATGCTATGTTTTTGTCTGGATTTATTGTAAGGAACAATAGCAGTTAGCACATTTTTACTGCAAAAACCATCACGATAGTGACCAACATTGTTTTGTTTATTACATTATAAACAAGTTACCAACATGAAATAAATAGCTGACCACCGAATGTCTTGACTGACGGCAAGTATTCCTAAAAAATATAAAAATTATATTTTGCAGCGCAATGTTCTTAATAATCAACATATTGTTGCAAAGCACCTGAAGCGAAACAATCTCATGACAAAATCGTAACTGTTTACGATGTGGCAAATTTTTTGCTAATCCTTATAAATGTGGACGATCTCATTCGTACATGTTAGTATGATTTACTTTCGCACCGTCTGGAGCTTTTTTTGTAGAAATGTTACTTTTTTGTACGATTTACGTACAAATTCATACGAATAAGCCATCTTGTAAAACAGTTACAAAACACCTAGTGAAACAAACAGACAATAAATATAGTAATAATAATACATAGATAAAGGGGAAAGTGGTGATACTTAGAATAAAAGATGAAATAGCTGTTCATTCATCACTCCTTTCTTTCAACACATATTTTTATTATTGTTAGTCAATGTATTTTAGTCTTTACGTTTTTTAAATATGAATTCTGTTCGTGTCATTGTGAAAGCCAAAATCTCATTTCACTTTAATCCAACCTAATGCTTCAATACAATGTTTCTTTATTTTCTTTTGCTAAAATTCATGTTTTGTTGAGTCTTTTTTTCATGATCAGACAAAAGCTGATGTCAGGTCTAACAAAAATCAACACCAGTGATAAACATCGTAGATCACCCAATCTCCATTCTCTCATTCTGCTGTTCTCCTCCAACTGAAGTCGTCCTGTTTCCTTTCCCAACATGCTCTCTGACACTCCGTCTCTCAATCGCTCCTTCCTCTTGTGTACATCTCCTTTCAGTGTCATTGTGTCAGGTACTGACAGAAAGACTCACCCACCCTGAATCTCCTCATGTCTGCTCACAGTTCCTCACAGTTCATCGCCCTCACGCTGTCACACCAGTCCCTCCAAAACCCCCGTCACCCCACCGCCGCAATTCACCAGAGCTGATCATACCTCACCCAATCAACAGGCCACGGCTTCTGATCTAACCTGTTCCCCCGAGCCTGTTTTCACCTGACGGGAAGACGTTGACCTTTGACCCCCAGCAGAAGGGAGCTCAATTGCTCTTTTTTTGTGCTGTGGAGGTAAAGAAAGACAGAAGTTCACAGAGGTGTGACATGGATTGCAGAGTGATGACATCCTTGTTGTCCCTCTGTGTTGCCTTGGCTTCTTATGGTTAAATGGTGCTGCTTGGTTCACACTGACAGATGCTAGGTTTGCTGTTTGCTCTTGAAGAAGGTGAAAAGGCATAACAACAATAAACAATGGTGGGGAGACTGGGGCTAGTTGTCACACTTGTTTACTCCAGTCAGATTCGGTTTAGGTTCTATGTTTGTAAATGCAGTTATCACAGAAAGACATCATTAGCCTAATTTTCAAGCATTAGCATTAACCTAAAAATAAAACACACTTTATTGAATAGACCTTTTGTGACAACGTGCCCCATTAGTCAAGCAGGTTTTAGGTGTAGGTTATATAGTTGTTACAATTACCTAAAATGTATTTTTTTTTTAAATTAACACAAAATTGCTTATTGCTTTAGCCATCTTTTAGATACATCAGATGTGAGGAAATATTTGTTGCAGGAAAGACTGAATATGGATATTAATATTTTCTCATGTTAAACAGAACAGGTCAAGGAACAGCAGAGTATAATTTCTTATACCTAAAATGTGCTTGTTTACCAGTAAGCTCTCACGTGAACGTATTTCCACACACACGTGATGTCACTGATGTGTTTGTGTTGAGATGTTTGATGCCTGCAGCAGATACTGAGAACACAGGTGGATGGTACGCAAGGGAAATCCTCTGCCATGAGGTTGAATTTATATAGAACGTTGGTGAAACCTGATAAACGTACATTCCAATAACATATATGTTGCAGTTGTTTGTAGACTCATGGATCTACAACATGCCGATTTACCCTAAGGTTCCAAACTAACCTTTCATCTTAACTGTCTCTTTCTTTAATCTGATACCACTCCAAATTTAACTGCCTTGTTGACTTTTCGATTGAAAGTATCACATGTTTCTCTGCTGTACAATGCCTTGAGAATGGGATTGGAAAGGGCTTGTACATTTTATTCTATAGATGTTGCACTGTATACATGGTCATATAGGTGTATGTGTCTCTTTATAAACATCTTTACATCTGCCAAGGTTTTTTCTGCCATTAAGATTAATGTCACTATGGCAGTTTAATCCTCTTCCATCATCCCTGTGCATGTGTTAGAAGTATGTTAGACAGGCCATTGCTGTGCATGTAGATTCTCAGCAGGGTGTCCGGCGGGACCATTAGGTTGGTGGTTCAAGCGTGCAACCTCTCTTTGCACAGCACAAATCCTGTTTAAGATCTTATACATGCATGTTATTTAAACAGGGGTTAAGAACACAAAGTGATAATGTAAATTGAGGTAAAAACTACATCCTGATATACATATTTTATTAAAATACTTAAATTAAGGCAAAGAATTTATTGATATGTCTGTGCAACTTATTGGATACAATAATGCACACGGTGTGTAAACAGTTTTTTTATTATGCAGTTTAACATGGAACCATACATTCATAAGATATGAATGACAAAAATAAAGAATGACAAAAGCCAACCAATGTTTTATTTTTAAGTAAATACTTCAAAGGTAATAACAAAAATTCAAGAGACTTTATTTACATTAAAACATTTAAGTTACCTTTATGGATGAAAGTGAACTACTTTTCTTAAAGGAACAGTTCCAACAGAAATAGAAATTCTTTCATCATTTACTCACCCTTATGTCGTTTAAAACCTGTATATGACTCGTTCTTCTAAGAAAAAAGAGATGATATTTTGAGAAACGTCTCAGATGTGTCCATATAATGGAGATAGTGTTGTTTGGTTACCAGCGTTCTTCAAAATGTTGTTTTTTATTTAGTAAAATGTCATACAGGGTTGAAAAGACATGAGGATGAGTACATTTTTGGGTAAACAATCCCTTTAAGAAATTGAAATTATACATATTTTATATATTCATCTCATTCTTTCTGTTGTATTCCAAAACAGCTTCCATTCACTACACACACACACACACCTACACACATACACGTGCAGACAAACATGCACAGACACAAGCACATCAGGTTTGATGGATGAGGAAATAGATGGCAAATTGCTGTGTCCACTCTGATGGATGACATCATTTGGCCCAATGTGCTGATCATGAATGCCTAAAACTTGAGTCTCCCTTTTTCCTTCTCGCTTTGTTTACCATTGATTTCCTCGGCTTGTTATGCCTGCTTTCCCTTTGAATCTAATTCGTGCAGAAGACCACACGTGGAGGCCCTGTACCCATCAGCCACCATCCATCTCTATCTGAGGAGCGCTGGCCATGATAAATAAACATTCCCCTTGATACACACCTGTCATTTTCCCAAAATATTCTTCATTCCTTACGTACGATACAATATCCACAGTTCTGTTCATTTCTCTGGGCTGAGAGGAGCATCTTTTCTTTCATTCCGTTACTTCAGCTTGTGTTTAATATGACAGCAACATGCATTTCCTTTAGTGTGAGTGTCTTATGAGAGTTGATTCTTGCTGTGAATCGTGGTGGTCATCCGTTCAGAGTCTCATATTCATATGGATTGCCAGCTGATGCGGACAGCAGCTGATTGATGGAGAACGTGCTGTCGCTGTGGCCGGGTTTATGAGCCAAGCTGCATTTGAATATTGAGGGTGTGTTGGTGTCACCCTTCTCATATTGTGATTTATCTGACAATGCATTATTTTCAAAACCTGTCATACAAAAGATAACCAAGGCCTCCCTTGTGTATGAAATTATGGAGAAGAATACCTATGAAGAATAGCTATAGACATTCACCTGGACCTCACAGAGGTCCCAAATAGTTTTATCCCATCTGAACAGAAGTCAAATAATGTCACTACATGTAAAATGCTTAGTTTAGTTTAAAAGCATCTTTTCACTTTTATTTATACAGTGCTTTTCTCAAAGAAGATTTGCAAATAAACATTTCAGTGCAATGTTTTAAATTGAATATGTCCTTGTTGAGCAGCTCCTTTTGAAATTTCAGGAAATGCCTATTGTCAGTTAACACCCAGATAGCAAACTAAAGATGACTGTGGCAAGGAAAAAGATGTTAGTAAATGTTGGGTGAAATAAAGTTTGTTAAGGTGTGCCAGTTCTGTTTCATATATACAGCGTGAACGTTCCAGTCAAAGTTGTATTCAGTAAGTCAAATTAAATTGGTAATGTAACACTGATTGAAACATGTGACCCTGGACCACCAGTCAAAAGGATAATTTTTTTTAAATTGAGATTTATACATCATCTGAAAGTTGAAAACGTATTGTTTCCGTTGATGTATGGTGTGTTAGGATAGGACAACATTTGGCCGAGATACAACTATTCGGAATCTGAAATCTGACATAATACAAAATTTTGGAAATCAAGAAAACTTTGACTCATACAATGTATTGTTGGCTATTGCTACAAATATACCCATGCTGCTTATGACTGGTTTTGTGGTATTAGGGTCACTTATTAATTTGAGATAACAAACTGTAAAAATAATGTCTCTTAAGTATCTACAAGATCTAGTTGAGCCGCTGCATTCACAGTAAAAGTAAGAAAATATACTGTATGTGTCTGAAGCCAAAGGTGGATGTGGCATACAGTCATAAACTCCAAATGACCAGTATTTGATATATATTTGATAAATATTTGAAAATATTGTTTTACTTTGGTTGCTGCAGCAATCTATGAACAAAGAAAAGAGATACACTATAAGGTGTATGTTTAAACTGCATTCGTACTTTAACATTCTTCTATGTAACATTTCCGTCACTTTTAAATGTAATTTTCAGCATAAATTTCTGTTGTTGTTTTGTGTATTTATTTAACACAAGTGCTCTTTCTATTTTCTGCCAAACCATAACAGTGATGGTTGAGCAGAGTTGCATAAGGATTACTAAATGTTGCCTCACAGTGTTGGTGACAATTGCTCTACTGAGTTTGGAAGAGTTTATGTGCATGGGGTAAGAACTAGCTGTTAGTCATTAAAAGAGTAAAACCCTTAGCAATAAAATTGTGCGATACACATGGGGAAAATTGGCTGGAAGAGTACCGTATCTCATGAACTGTAAGGTTATTGGTCAAAAATCTGTTAGGCCTATGTCTTTAGTCTAGCAGTAGTTTTGTACAGGTAAGTCAAAACACAGTTTCAATACAGTGTTTAAATTAGAAAATGTTTAACCCTCTAAACTTAAATTCATAATCATATTTTATAACAGTTGTTTATTATTTTACATACCTTCAATTTTATAATTTTTCATCTGAAGGTTGACACTTGATTTGCCCATCTTAAAATTGGACAATTTCACTCTTGCTGTCATCACCACAAGGGAGGAAAAACGGGGGTGTGGGGTTGGCCTGGGGGGCCCATTAAACTCTCTAAGTGGTCAATAATGCCCATTCCTCTTCACCCTCAGTACATGATTGACAGATGTAAAATAAAGCAACATGACTCCAGGGAATAGGTTATTGACTCATGTTCCTGCAAAGAAGCTTTTCAGCAGCTAAATTAAATTTCAAAAGCCCTCTTCAGTTTCACAATGCTTCCATGTTATTATGGTAAAGAGTGTGCCGTTATTAACCCCTAAGGTGCCTTGCCTTCACTATCATCTCCTGTTGTCGTCAAGCTAAACCGGATTCTTTGCGTACGAACTTTGCCATCCGTAACCGAACACGTCTTTATCCTTTTTTGTCTGATTAGCCCGCTGAAGAGTTGTTTTGAACCGCGGAAGTCTGCGCGCTAACTCAAAGTCACCTGTGTTCCTGCATTTCCCGTTTATTCAGACCGGATCTGAAACCCTAATTCTCTCAGTCAGGGGGCCCGGTATAAACAGACATCCTTGGCTTTAATTTTGGGATCTAACAATTCCTCATTAGCTGGTTCTTGATCTTCCTAGAGTGGCTGTACCGTGTTTCTTCCCTCCCTTGATTCATTGTGGTGACAAAAGTCCTCCTACACATTGCAGCGGGGTGTGATCACTTTCAGAGAGCGACACAGGAGCCGTCAGCAGTAATCTGTGTGCTCTGCCTCTCTCTGTCTGATTCCACACTCACCGCGCCGTGAACATTCTAATTGTCTCGCAGCATCTGTCGCCGCTGCGCTGCATGAAAGTAACGTGGCGCCAAAAAGTCACCAATTTAAAAGTTCTCCAAAAGTGAAAATATATAAATAAGAGAGAAGTGATAACAATAAAATACACATATGTAAATTCTCTTTGAAACGCGTAAAAACTTGATGTTTGTTTGATGTTTAAACTCAGATATATTCAAAGGCAAAATCCTTATTTTCTATTTTTATTAGCGTAGTGCAGTATGAGCTTTTGAGTCTAAATGTCTAGAATAAACAAACCAACACAACACATTATTTGTGTAAACTGTAATTTAAACATTTTCACTGATGTGTCATCAAATCTGGGATCTGTTTTAGAGGCCATAATAATGTTGGATCAGCTGGGGCTGTCAAAATATCAGATTTGTGCTACATGATTATCACGGTCAAAAGGATAACCCTAATACTAAAACAGTATTATTATGAAAGCCAGACTCATCATTCATATTTTTCCTTTTCTAAAATGAATCAAACTCGAAATACGAGTGTAAGGAAGAAGAGAGAGACGTCTAGAGGCAATTTTATTGCTCAGAGGTAGCTTTTCAACAGTTGTTTTATTTGTTTCAAATAAAAAATAGTCAAATTCATCAAGATTATGGAGTTGAAATGTAGATACAGGCAATGGATTCGGGTCAATGCAATGGTGCAGAATGTAATGAGAAATGTTTGAGTTCATATAAGATATTTGTGAGATTTCAGGATCTTTTTCACAGGTGAAATATCTGAGAAACTGTGATCTCAACTGTGATGTAATCATTTTGGCTTCACCTATGTCTGTGTATTCCAGAAACTGACGCTGAATTATGTATCATATTATTATTTAAATAGGAATCAATAACAATAAATATCAAGCTTATTGTCAATCTCGGCAAGAGCCTCTTGGTTTAGCCAATGTTTGGGTGTCAGCAGACTGTTTGAAAAAATCATTTCGTGTGGTACTTTGGTAGTTCTCTAATGGGGTAGAAATGATAGACTTTACCTTTAAATGACACATTTTACCTAAATGCTTTTGAAATGCTAATTTAACCTAGCATCAAGAATAACCCTCCTGCTATATTTATCTTGAGCTGTTTACATACCAGAAGTTCTAAGCATCTTCTATATAAAAGTTTATTTCCAAAAATAGACAATAAAAAACAAGATATTTGAATATTTTTATGTTATCATGTTAGATTGTGTTACTTAGCCCTATTTTGTTTAGTCTTTATAAAAATAACCCAACTGCAGTTTGATTTATATTAAATGGAGTCTTGTCCTTCAAAATAAGAAGCTGGACACAACTACCACATCAAAGCTCCTGGGTAAGCAAATATTTAATTGTAAAAGGGAATGCGATCAACTCAGGAGTTGTAAAATACACTCAAGCCCTCAGTTTTCCCCCCTCAAAAAACTTTTCTGCCTGTCTTTCTGCATGCCCTGAAAAAGTCAAACTAGTTGTAAAATCCCTCTTCTTGCCCCCAGGACAGAAATCACCCAGCCACATGCCTGGTGGGCTTGCTCTAAGCTGAGCAGGTTTGAAATGCATGATTGCCATTCTCCAAACTCTCACAATTCATTCGTTTCATTTTTTTGTTGACACGCAGATAAATGAGTAAGACATCAAAGCGAGGCGGTCGTACTCTCTCTCGACCCAGAGCTCCGGTACCCCCTACGCTCAATCTTCTTTAATTTTGCAGATAAAATCAAAGAGGCTCATTTTCGCCTCTTCATTTGAAGCAAGCCACTGGACCGCAGTGCTAAGAGGAAAATCAATCCGGACTACATGAGAGATCAAACTCAATATGTACGTTTACGATTCCAATGACAGCATCCTCATTACGCCAAACAAACCCATCAGCGGATGATTCACGAGGGACGCGTTTGGATGTGTCGAACGGTGTTTTCAACCTGTCCGAGAGATCTTTTCAAGTGATTTGCAGATGTTTTAGGACGTGATGGCTTTGAGCTGCGGTGAGGGGGGATACATTTGCGCATTTGCAACATTGTGAGGTAACATCCCGGTGTTTCAAAACGAAAGGTAATATTTTACGTCAGTTGCAGCGTTTGCATAATTCAAAATATTTTCACAATCTTGCGTTGGGACATTGGGCTTCATCCATGTTTAGATTCCATTCTACCAAATAAAAAGTTTGTGAGACTTACCTCAGCGTGACATCAGTGGTCCTGTTTTGCACAAGAATCAAAAACACTATTCCTACGGTGCAAAAAAGAAGCTGTTTAGCATTTATATATATATTTTATTACTTTATTTTTTTAAAGGCACCCCTTTTAAAAATCCTGACCAAGCAGCGGAAGCCAAGAATGTCACTCTACTACAACACCAGTTTAATGAGGCTCTGTTGCAAACTTTCAGCTCAACATAATATGAATTATTTGTCATCGCTCTCTCTTTGTGTGTATATCTACGTGTGTGTCTATGTGTGTGTGTCTTCGGAAAGCTTGAGTAAATCAGGATGAAGGAAGGCCTTGACGGAGATATGTGGCATTAGCCCGAGGGCTCGTAGCACAGTGAGGGTGGTTAGCTCACAACATACTGCCATCATTAGGACTGTAGCTGGGCCACTGCAGTCACACACACTCACGGCCCTTTCAAAACCTCCCGGCATATCAAGCAGCACATGCCACCTCCTATACGCCTGTTTTCCTTTCCCCTAACTATCAAAGTATCAGTTTATTCCTTCGATGCCGCATCTTACGTCGCCTTACTAGCGTGGCACTTAAAGAGACAGTACACCCAATAATGAAAATGCTTGTGTTTATCGAACCTCACGTCATCCCTGTATCGCTTTGTTGCGGGGAGCACAAAAGATATTTTGAGAAATGTCTCAGTGGTTTTGTGTCCGTACAACGGAAGTCAATGGGGGCAAATCATGTTTGGTTATCAACGTTCTTAAAAATATCTTCTTTTGTGTTCCCTGCTGAATAAAGAGTCTGTTTGGAATGACATGAAGGTGAGTATTGATAAAGATTTCCGGTTGAACGTTCTCTGTGAAAAATTTTGCAGATTTTAGTGTGATGTTTGCAAGGTGTTGTGGGACACATTGCATCATCATTGAAAGCACGTCTTTTAAAGGACAAGTTCACCCCAAAAAGAAAACCGTTATAATTGATTCACCCCCTTGTCCTATAAACCCATTTGATTTCTGTTCTTTATTAGATCAATTAAGCTATTTGTATCAGAACTTTTAGATAAACACGAATGGTGACCATCAATCACGATACTTTTTACACTAAGTTTTTTCTTTAATTGACTTTCATTATACTTAAAATTTAGTCTGCTTCTGAATGTCTTCAAAAGACCTGGAAAAAATGTGATTGGCTAAATGATGACAGAATTTTCATTTTTTCAACTATCCCTTTAAGATGCACAGATAGTTACTCGGGTGTCGGCGCGTACTTGTTTTTTTTGTAATAACTGCCTGAGGTGACGTGAAAGAATCAAGTTCAAAACTCACTTTATAACTTCGCATATTTCCCTTGTTGTGATGCGATTTGATTGTAAAGTATGACGCATAATCCTTGCAACAGTGCAGGCACCATCACAAGCCCCTCAGCTCAGAATTACCATTCTGCTGTCAGTCCATTTCTCATCCGTTCCTCCACCCAAAAGCCGTCCTGTCATCCGGCAGATTCGGGCCACAAGCAACACTCATCTCATTACCAAAGTACACAGTGCCTCTGTGGGATTGTGGCCCTGTCTCTGCCTCTTCTCTCAAACACACATATACACACTCAACTTTTTTTCCCGAGCTTTAAAAGTATTGAGTCTCCCAGGAAGTACTGACAGCTTCAGGCGAAAACCGGATGAAGTGACAGTAGGAAGCCACTCATTATGATCACCTCTTCCTATTTCTCTCTTTTTCCTCTTTTTCATTTCCTCCTTTTTTTCTCGGTCTCGCGCTTGATCTGCTTCCCCCTTGACCAGGTCATGATTTATTAAGCAACACCTCCTTGTCAAATCTGCCACAGATGAGTGCAGCAGTCCACTCCAGAACATCATTGCCATTTCACATGCCACAAAATATACACTCCTCTGTGTTTCTTTTACTGTGCATTGTCTGTTAAGTCTGAAAACCAGCCATCTGAACTGATGGAGGGTTGAGGAAGAGTTGTCTGCTTGCTTTTGTTTTATCCAACTCAAAGTGCATGGCATCAAGTTGCAATGCAGGTTTACTTCAGGACCAAGGTCATATATCTTGTTTATATTGGGTGATCTCACATTTTTCCACATCTCCATTATGCAGATTTTTGTTTAAAACCTAAACCTCTCACTCTTAACCCTAGTGTGCTGTAAAGTCATTGACATCTGTTCAGAAAGAGTACAGAATTAAGTGGTGCTAAAAACAAATTACATTTATAAATATTATAAATAAATAAAAAGATTTGTTTTTATATCAAAATTATATCTTTATTTACACGTTTCCTTCGTCTTTCAGACAACATTTCTTTGCATGCTGTACGAAAGAGTAAACTCATCGGCTTGACATTTTCTTCAATAGATCACAATAGATCATTCACAGAGAAAGGAGGAAAAAAATACTATGTCCGATTTAGAAAACAAGGAACACAAAGAGTTCGTATGAAATACGAGGAAATGTCTGAAAGGTTATAATGGAATCGAAAGGTGAATTGATGGTCCTTCCAAGGTCAAGAATTTGGCGAATTAACCCACTATGTTTTGTGTACTGGAGCACAATTACTTATGTTAGGCAGCTCGGTAAATACACCTACCTTGAGTGCATCGTATCGAAAAACCCACCCCTCCTACCATATAAAGTATTTATCAGCCTCGAACAGGCAGACTAGTTTTTATGTCAGACAGTCTGGGTGAAGAGAACAATATTTACAAGTGTTGCCAGATAACATAAATAAAAAGTAAAACTTAAAAAAGTATGACAAAAAAATTGATATGACAAGAATTCATCTTTTTGATAAATGTCACTTGTTAGTTTCATAACAGAAATGTATATAAACATATACTGTATGTACTGCGTTATACATAACTGACATTATCATTCCTATTGCATTTCGTTTTGGAGATCAATAGATGTGTGTGGTTTCGTGGCTTTACCAAATACTGGCATCCAGAACTAGACAACAGCATTTTTTTGAACTGCAATCCTACAGCATATAAAATATGAATACCAAAACATGAATAATTCGGAGTGCTGTTTTTTTTCCCGTCTATTCTTTCTTAAAAACAAGGCGCCCAAAGAACTGAACGATTAGGAAAGTGTAACCTCATATTTTCCCCTTGGTTCAAAAGGCCAGAACAACACTTAGTTTGCATTTTATAAAAAAAAAAAGTGAATTCCATCCAGAAAAGTACTTTTTTTATATCTCAGTACTGTGTGCTTGAAGAATTATTAGAAATCTGTGCAACAGGGATACATATTTGAAAGTTTACTTTCTACTACATGCGAACAATATCTTTAAATGCAATAAAATCTTTTGATGTAAATCAACAGAAGTAAATGTATGTTTGAACTGCATTTTGCACCCATTAACAATGTTCAATGTTTCTCCCTTAGCATGGTTATATGTGCACAAAGACGATTCAAGTTGATCGGTTGACCTTTAGGAACAATACTGAACGATTGCCGATATTCTTGAGGCAAAACTCTTAATAGGCTTTGAACAATGTTGTTGAAGAGTGGTATGAATTGACTAAGAAAGTTTGTTTATGTCTATTCATATGGAAGGGACCATTCAGAATGTCCTCAACAGGAAACAATGCTTTATATATGATAGAAAGCCTTTAAATATATAATGACATAATGTACTTTTTTATATATTTATAATTATGTATAAGCTACATTCTTTTTAACAGACATGTTAACTGCAGTTACATCAGAAAAGTCAATGTATATTTAAACGGCCAGCCAGGTCTGGCTGTTTTGTTCATATATCAGTCAACCAGAACTTGTTCTGTTTTATAATATATGTATTACAACTGTAAAACAACTGAACCATGTGTTACGTCATTTTGATTTACTGAATTATAGAAAATACAGTATATGTACAAGAACACAGGGAAACATGAATTCATACAGAGAAAAAAGGTGCTACATGATGCCAAAGATAACACATTTTGGGCTAAATGGTTCCATAAATAACGTTTAAAAGCCAGAGAATTGGTTCTTTTAAGGAAATGTTCTTTAGGGAACCAAAAGTAATTCCTCGATTACATTACTGAGAAGAACCTTATGTAGCACCTTTTTTAAAGCGTGAACCAAATTGTTGAAAAGATTACTATGAGGAATATAAGAATATAACATCTGAACAATACAAGATCATCCATATTCAAATCAAGCACTTGTGATCACTTTAAAATCCAGAAAAGTCAAACTAGCTTTAGAATACTTTACGTACTTTAGTGAACGATGTGTGATGGGAGATTTATGTTACCCGACAAACTTAGTCGATTTGACAAGGTTTCATTATCATCAATCAATATTACTTGTGTCATTAACTACTCAAAAGACATAACATCATTTATTTAGATTACAGCCTTTGAGACACGCAGCACGTGCACTAGATATATATGTGGGAGGCATCCAAAAACAAATATATAAAAACAAACCTCACATTATGCGAGTTAAAATTCAGCCTGCTGGCAAAGCGATGCTGGTGTATCCCAGCAGAAAAAAACAGAGATGGCAAGCTCACATACTAACTCGTTTTTATTAATACAGAACTGCATGCTACAGAGACTGTACAGCATTAACATTTATTCATTACAAAACATGGTTTTTGGGAACCATTTCAAATAATGGAAAACAAAACAGAAAATAAAAAAACGAAACAAAAATGTCAAACAAAAACAAACGAAAATAAAAAGATAAGAGCATAAAATATAACAGGAACATCACAGCCGTTAAGGAAACATTCAAACTATTCATCATTAGCATCTTAATAAACCAGAGAAGAAATCGACGGGTTACAGTTGCGTCATGTCAACTACAATGGCACCGAATGAATGATTCTCTTGCAGCTTTTTTACAGCTTCTTGCAACATCAACATGCCTATTTTTTCTATCTACCTATATGTAGTTGTGTACTTAAAAGTGGCAGTTTGTGTTTTTTTGTATTATTTCATCGTTTTTTATGAACCTCCTAATATACATAATTTGGCCCTCGAGGGTTTATACAGTATGACGTCCGTCTTTTATTAAGTTTAAATTTATTATTTGACAATCTGCTACCAAACACATTTGTTATAGCAACATTTATACTACATACATAGCAATCTATGTAACGTCACAGCAAATTATGGTTGAAAACAAAAAGAAAAACAAACATTGACAACAGAAGAACCTACAGCGTTATAAGAGGTGGAGAGGAAATTATCACAAATTTTGGCACAGGAAATCTGTACACGATTCTACAGTCCGGCAGAGATGAGACTGTACAATAGAAAAGAAGGGCTTCAGACAAAACTGTACTACTGAAGACATGGAACCCACTGTGCCCGTTTCAAGTTTCCTTTTCACCTATTGTAAAATGGCTTATAGATATGTTTCTAGAAATTAAGTTGTGCATACGTCTGTTCGTCTGTTTTGTTTTTTAGTTTTTAGTTTTTTTTACATTTTTTTCTGAGAATCTACACTGTAGTTTAGGTGGAATCCTGGTTTTCAAGAAAATAAAAGAAATTCATGTAATCAAAACAATAAAACATTTTAACTTCAAAACCTCCTTGTAAAAATGGATCATTTATATATATATTTATATAAGTTGCTTACGTTAAGAAAAAGAATATTTATACAATGTATTAAGAAAAAGAAAACGTTTCAAAAAGGGACAACATACAAGTACGACAAGCAATCTCTAAAGCAATAAATACTACTGGTCCTAGCGTTGTGACAGTTTGTATTGAATATGCCAAACCCTGCCCACCCGACCCCAAAACATCCCTCCAATTGAGTCCGCCCACCCCAACCCTGGTAAACAACGACAAGAAAAAAAAGATCAAACAGACAACGCAATGGAACAATGCATATTAACACAATATCCCCCCATATTTCTGTACATTTAAACAAGAACAAGTAACATCACAATAAAAGTTGTTCCTCAGTCGGAGAGTGTCTCCGCGGTCCTCGTTCCCTCTGAGTTTTGGACTGCTGTAAAATGATTGGTTCACAAGCTCGTATTTAATACAAATAATGAAGAAGAACCAACTCTTCGAGAAAAGGGCTCACTGATTCCTCACCTACTTTGTATATCTGTCTTTAAACATGTCTATGTAAAACTACATAACAGTTATGTATTTTTCTGTCGTACAGTTGAAAAAGGCAAAAAGAACGAAAAATCCGTAAAAAAATTTGGCAGATTCACAAAGCTATACTCTACAACTTAGTGTATTTCATCATCAATATTTAATCATAATAATTTCATTGTTTTAGATAATGACGGGTCAAATATTGACCAATGAACTTCAATAAAGAACTAACTAATTTTCAAAGCCATTTCGCACGGTAAAACAGAATCGACACGCAACGAAAAAGACAAGACAAAGACAGACAAACAGAGAAAGCCGGGTTAAAAAAACAAAGCTAGTCTATTGACTTGGTTACGAGCGAAAGGGGTTGTGACGACGAGCTGGGTAGCAGAGAGTGGGAATGACACACCGATGAAGGCCTAGAAGAGGCGGAGCCTGTGGGTCGAGACGACGACACATCTGAGGGATCCAAAGAGCCGTTGTGTGCCGGCCCGGATGTTTTGCCCACCCCAGAGTTGTCCAACAGAGATAATTGGTGTCGGTGTTGAGAGGACGAGATCAGGGGAGGCGGTTTCATAGTCAGTGATAGAGGTTGCATTTGTTCAGTTTGTGGCTTGGACTCTTTTAAGGACAGGGGTGGAGTGATCATGGAGGGAGAGGATGGGGGAGACTCTAGTAAGCTTCCATCCGAAGAGGGAGGACTGGCACAGCTTCCTTCACCTTGAATGTAGCGAATGCACTTCTTTTTTCTCCTGAAAAAGGAAAAGAAACACTCGTTTAATCTCTCGGACTCTCAGACCTTGGTTTGCACAAACAGAGCTGCAACGTCCACTTAAATGCACATAACCATTTTGGGAAATGCTTTGATATTAAGAGCACAAAAATGGACGCTGGAGCTGTAAGAGAATGCAAATCGGACAGGTTCAGAGCTGTCACCTTCGCACACGACGTCACATAATCACACATGCACAGGACAGTACGTTGGGAGGCATGAAGGAAAAGAGGAACATGAAATGACAGACAGAGGAAGAACCAAAATGAGAGGAAAGGGTGACAAGGAAGACCACCACTGGTAGGAAGTGTATCTAACCCCTACGGACACATTAAAAGAGGTGAGGCCTACGTCTCTCTTTGTTTCTCTTCAGCGGAACAACAGAACTCCAAACAAAGAACTCCACCCCGGTTTTCGCAAACCGCGAGGGGATCTATCCGGTTTAGACATCAGCTTGAATTATTACACTCCTCTTTCTGCCTTCTTTTTCCTGTCTTTTTCTTTGCGTTCCTCCAGGGGAAGTTCAGATGGTGGGGTACGAGGTTACAGAACAAGCGCTACTCTCAGCTTGCCCCTAAGACATGTGTGTGAATGCTCTGCACAGAGGTCGAGGTGCCATGTTTGCATTTCTGCTCGGGTCAGGACCCTCCCTCGTCTGCTACGCCTACGGCCAGCCATTCCAGCCAGCCACGACGGCAAAATCTCACCAGCGCCAAAGCCGGCACGCCGTGAGGTAGGGGTAGAGAGAGGGAGCGAGAGGAAAAGCAATAGGGTGAGAGAACAAGAGAGAAGGAGAGAGAGAGGAAAACCTCAGTGTACCTTACCCCTACCTGACCTGACCAACCCCCCCACACAAACACCCCCTTTTCCAAAAACTCTTGTTATCCTGCCTAAAGGGTAAGTTCAGTGATGCAGCCGAAGCTCGAACAACAAAATGCTGAGAACGAAATAAAGGGATTTTAATCAAAGACAGGGGGAGCTAGAGAGTTGCGAGAGATTAACTTATCCGGTAACTTCTTTGCGATTTTATAAGAAAAGTGAACCCAGGTAAGGATTGTTTCTTAAGTTATACCCCTGCCTGGTCTTATGTGTGTTTTGGTTTCAAACGAAAGTGCGGGTGAAAGAGACATTGAGCGACAGTCAAGAAAGCAGATACAGACTATGATGAAAGGAAAATGACCAGATTCGAAAATAAAAAGGGGCGATTTTAGGGCATAAATCACACACTTTTCACTCTGTGCGTTGGGAAACTATAGAAACTCATAAATACATTTCAGTCTCAAATCTGATGAATCGAGATGGCTAGGAGACATGTTGGCTTGATATATTCCTCAGTTTTCTGATACAAAACTACGAAACGTTCTGTCTGCGTTCAAAAATGGACTGAGGAACACATACGCTGTGCCAACTGGTTTGACTGCCCGTCAAACAGCGGCAAATAAGCTAATATCCATTTTTTAAGAGCCATATCGATTCTAAGTATCTCCCCGTGTTCCTTATTGATTCATAGGCCTCGGAGGGAATTTCACCAGACGCATCGTTCAGGAAACGGAGCTGAGTGGGGTCTTTTAACCTCCCAGCTCCCTAAATCAAGGTGCAATTACCAGCATTTCTCTCAGCAGCGAATGCGAAGCGGTGCTGACAACTGGCAAAATTGCAAAACCTTGCCAACTGGAACTACACGGTTACAGCCAGCAACCAAAACAAACACTAGTCAATGGTAAAAAAAAATGCCTTTCCTGCTCTCAAGCTTACTTAAAAAAAAAAAATGGGACAAAAATCAAATATACAGGAGTTGAAAAAAATGGAATAAAATGTCGTCATATTAACAGCATTCTCAAATACAAATGTTAAGGGCCTAAAATTTTCTCGATTCACCCACCACAGGTTGACAAATTTTTAGCAACCACTATGCATGACGCACTCACATAAAATGTTCCTTTTTTATAGTAGGCAGGAATATAATAAGGGTGTGAATTTCAGAAAACCAAATGGGTTTCTAAACTAGGATAATGAAATAAGAGGAACAGGGTAGATATAGTGGGAAAAGTAGAAATAGATCAGGTGTAAATGAACAGTGTCACGACAGAACAGCACGACGTCTAATGTCCATGAGGAAGGAAGGGTGAACACAAGCATGACACAGAAAAGGGTATTACTTAGCAGAAACAAATACCTACCATCAACATATTCCCAATTCAAAGACTGCTTGTATTAGAACAGAAAGACAAGAGGTTGGGACTGAATAGGGTTATAAGAGAGAGGTGGAGAAGGAAGGAGAAGGGGAAGAAAAAAGAGAGGGCGGATGAGATGGCGTCACCCCAGCCTGGCTCTCAACAAAACAAGTGGCTACATCACACAATTCTTACAGAAGGAGCTAGAAAAACAGTACAAAAAGCAGGAAAAAGATTTGTTCCTTGGGCAGAAAAATTGTCATACACTTAAAGCATGCAATTTACTTTAAAAGTGTATGTTTTACATCAATAACCGCAACATCTCAATAAATAATTTGTCATTTTCTGCCCCAGGATTTCTGCAACAAGGTGCTTTTTAAGTCAGAAAGCAACAGATACAAGTCGTTCGGAAAGTTTTGTAAACATACAAACTGAAACAAGAGAGAAGCACTGATTTTTTATTTTATTTTAAATTCATCGTCGGTTTCACGCTCCCCCAAGAGCGGGGCTGCGAATATACCTGCAGGGTTTGCACCATAAACCCAGCTGGTCAAGCCCGAACAAGGCACGACACTTCTTAGGGGTATTTGCATCTGTTATCCACATAAAAACACAACAAAGACAAAAAAGCATGTAATTGGACACAAAAAGGCATGGAGCTAGAGCAAAGGATTCAGCTGTGGACATTGGTACCGTGCCTCCCCAAAACTTACCATGACCAGCCCATCTCAACCCTACAGGCCACACCCCTCCCCGTGACAAAGACTCCGCCTTTAACTGTCTTAAAAGGAGCACTATAAAAACTCCTCGTAGGAATGTTAGTACCCACGACTGCATTGACTGCAGATGTTGGCATCCGCCCAGTTTTTGGGGGGGGAGATTTTTTCGTGCACGCAAACACTCACACAATAACACTGTTAAAGAAAAACCCAATCCCCTAGATTTGCAGAAGCGGCTGATTGGCAGAGAAAGGCATTGTGTGGAGAGGTTGCAAGGTTGAGAGAGCCAGAAAAAAAGGAAGTAGGTACCAACGAAAGAGTTCCCCAGCTGTCACCCGCTCTAGCACACCTGCCGGCACACAGATACACACCTGCATGGCCCACACCAGTTATTCTGCTGGTCGAGCCCGAAGCGTGCGCGACACTTCTTTGGGGCGCTCAGATCTGATGCGACGAAGAGGGAAGAGGAAGCCAGCGTGAATTTAGAAAAGAGAGCGAAAAGAAAGATCAATCCAATGAACCTGATGAGCTCTAAAAAGTCATCCTACGATTAAACTAATATGGCAATCGTTTGTGCAGTATGCTTTTACAATAAGGACTGCCTTATCTGACCATATTTTGTTAGTGAAACAAACATTAGAAATTAAAACCAAACTGCAAGCGAATGTATATTCGTAAAAGAAAGTAAATGATAAAAATGCATGCCTTTATCAACCAAGGCTCATGATGAATAAATGCAAAGGAAATTGGGATGATGCAGATATGGCTACATTATCTGCTGTTCTAAAGGTAGGTTAAGGTAGCAGTATCTGGGAGGAGAGCTACAGCAAGGAGGCGGAGCATTAGTCTAAGCCAGGGAAATATAGAGAAAGCTGCTTTATCAACAAGCATGGCCCACATTCCTCCACCTCTTACAAGCATAAAGAAATGCCCACCGGTGGGCAGGTGTATGAGGTGGGTGAAAGTAAGCCACAAACTAAAAAGACCAAGCAGTGAAGAGACAGGGCGAGGCCCACTCTCATGCTGGGGGCGGGCAGGTACAGGGGCAGTAGATTAAGGAGGTTTACCCTGATACCAAAATCTCTGGTTAATCTTAATATAAAGATGTAATTCCTTAAAAAAATACTGCAGATGCATGCTTGGTGTGTCAATGATATTTTTACACAATAAAGAATGACTCTTAATAACAGAAGCATCTTTAAAAGAAATGACGAAAAATGGAGAAAAGGAGCAAAATGAAGCAATTTATTCTTGAACAGAATTACGTATAAAGCAAGGTACCATTAAATATATGATATACTGCACAAACACATAAATACATAAAGAATCAAAAAAAGGGGAAAAAGCAAGTTAGTAATTTAAGACTCAAAATAACATTAGCACCTGTAATCGGTGGAAGTGAAAGGCAAGGGTTTGGAAAATATTCTCTGTGTTCTGGAAAAAAAAGAACAAGATACAAAAGCCTTCAAAAGGGGTTCCCGTGATGGAGAGAAACGGTAAAAACATCTACATTCGTCCTGGACAATATCTCACAGTATATAATCATAAGACAGAAGAACGTGAATGAAGTGAATGAAATCAATGTCATCAGCAAACCTCCTTAATTTCCAAAAAAAAAAGGTTTTCTTACATTGTTATTTTCAAACACATAAAAAGCATGCAGCAAGCACAGCCCAAAGTTACGGCCACTTGGCGGATGAATAAAGACAGCAGTCAGTCACAAGGGTGATTAACTCACGCTCTCAAACACACATATCACAGTACCATAAATGCTGGAGGGGGGCTGGGTAGCTGGTGGGAGGGGGGTCATGCATATTCAATGTTATTAATGCTCAACATGGGGCAAGGGGAGGGCAGGGGGATAACAAGCAGTCTGTCGTGTAAATATTGCATTGGGTAGCATAGCTATATACAAAATGAGGCAGGCACAAAAAAAGAGATGAGAAAAAGGCTGGACTTTCATCTTTGAGATGTCACATGTGTGACAGATGATGGGTCTGCTCTAATATGAGATATAATTGCAGCTCACTTACCAGTGCCCTCTCCTGCCTGCTTTTCCCTTTTTCTCTTCTTCTTTTTCCCCTGATGACATGCCAGAAAGAGAGAAACAGACAGGAACCTTAGTTATTATATTGCAGAAAAGACCGCTACACGAAATGAACAAAAACACTCAATGTTCACTGATTTATTTATTCGTGCCGGAGCCCGAAGGTTCGATCTGCCACCGCAGGACACCGCAGAACTTTCTCCATTTTTCTATTTCGCTCCTTTGGTTTATTCTGCCGTTTCTCTATTATCTTTCATTGTGAAACGATTGGAGGCTCTTGAGGTTTCTTTGAGTGGGTTTGTTTACTGGAGGGGAAGAGCGAGGGAACTCGCATTGTCCTTCTTGATAATGGTGCGTTCTTACGGCTACTTCTGAGTGTGTTGAGTTGGAGGTCAAAACGTTGAGGGCTTTCCTTTCTGTGGATGAAATAAGTCTTCGCCCTCGTTTCTCTGCCAGTGGTCAGGCTGCAAGTAAAGTTGACAGGCTGGGCGGCGGAGCGGTTTGTCAGACATGAGGGGCGAACGGTCTGCCTGGGTGAAACGGTAAACGGAGCGCTCGTTCCCCATTTCTGGCGAAGGAGAGAGATGTCCTCTTTCATCAAAGCTGCGAGGCGTTTAGGCCCCGTGGTTATTTAATTACTCTGATCTGAGCTCGCCTTTCTCTTTTTAGGTGAACCAGTGGAATACTAATGAAAGGAAAATCGCACGGCAGGCGAGAAACAGAACAGATCTGCCCGCGCTGTAGAAAAGCTGCATTTGTAGATGATCTACGTTATGCAACCCTGCATGATTTTAAAAGGTTTGGGGGCACTGGTTAGCTGGAAGACCAATTGGCCAACAAGCTAAACCACCAAGATTTTTTAAAAGACCAACGTGTAACTTTTGGGAGGGTCTATGGACAGAAATGCAATATAATGTACATAACTATGTCTTCAGAGGTGTATAAAGAGTTTTTATTACCTTAGAATGAGCTATTTCTATCTACATACGCAGCCGGTCCACTTACATGGAATTCACCATGTTGTTTCGACAGTAGCCCTAAATGCACAAACTCCTCTACAGAGCGCTTTTCGTAAATATGTTATCTCCATTCGACGAAGAAGCGAAAACGTGATGACATCTTAGTTCCGTGTCAGCCACCATAGAGCTTCGAAACAGAGGGGGGTGGGGTGGTGTGAGCCGTTGGTTGCAATTTGCAACCTCACCATAGATGGCACTAAATTTCATAAACTGGAACTTTAAGGTAGTCTGAAGCCATCTCAGATCCGTCACAGCCACACAAACTTAAACTTTATCCGACGGATGCCGGTTGTGGTTCCATTGACTTGTAAAATCAAGATTTTTACGTGGCATGAAACCGCTGTGTAACCCCTGTGGAGGGAATCAAAAATGGTTACTTGTTGAAAACTTAAAAACTTACATAGTTGTCTCGTGCCGACCAGCCGGGGTAGAGCTGCATGTGAAGCTGTCGTTCTTTCCTGGCGAGCTCGTAATATTTGGCCTGCTCCTCTCTGGAAAGAGCGTGCCACTGCGCACACACAAACACATGCATCAAAACGCCAGCCGTCACAGAGGAACAAGCCACTGATATTTTAGGCCCAAGTACATTTCCAGGAGCGGTCAAACCGACATGTTTAAGTTTCCCTCCCTGATGTCTCCTGGTGCTCTTTTTACTACAGAAACATTGTGCAAGATTACAATTATACAGAAATAGAAAACTAAACAAGCTGTAAGTTTCTCCACCACTGACAACTCTGCAATCTGTGGTCTCAGAAGTCGAGACGGGCTACTGATGCTCTGCATAATCCCGTGGCCTTTAAGTGCGTGTGTGCATTTATACTTGTGTGTCCTATCCAAACCTATCCAAAGTATCTGATATGATCAACACGTATAGTAATATCATATTTAGCTATAAAAACCATCACATATGAGAATCCTCCTCGCAACATTAAACGTTTGTGTGTGTTCAGGTTTGGCTATATTTGTAACTTTTCTACATTTTTGAACACGTTCTCCCGCAAGGCATCTGAAGTGGTCATTACTATTTGACAGGCCCATAAATCAAACAAATCAGACATGTGTTGCTCTAAATATAACCTCCACATGAACCTGTTGATTCTGTTAAGACATAATGCTGGGATATAGTTAGAGCCAGTGTGTAAACTCACCCTTCGGCCCAAGATCTGATTTATAGCTGCGCTCTCTTTCAGTGTGCATTCTGCCACGACTTTAGCTCTCATCTCCTTCATGTACAACATAAACGCGTTTAGAGGTTTCTTTATGTGGGGCTGTTTCTTCTTCTCTTCCTCCTTTTTCGCATCTTGATGTTTCCTAACAGGAAAAGAAAGTTGATGTTTATTACACACGATATAGAGTGTCCCTAAACTTGATCCGTCCATTAACAAACAAATCGACCAATCAGAAGGAATCCTAAAATGTGTGTCGAAAAGTACAAAGCGACTTACGAGCTGTTGAGGGATCCGATGTCACTGTGAGAGGACTCCTGCTTTACGTTGGGTGCGACGATGGCGGGGTGAGGGATCCCTGTGGTGTGCAAACTGTGGTGGGGTGGCACCATGTGTGGAGGAAACCTGGAGGAGAAAAGACTGTGTAAATCGTCAGAATGGACACAGGTGAAATGGAGGATGGAAATACACATTGACATAGCAAAACACTAACTTTGATTAAAGCTTAAAACTTAATATACTGCATCACAGCGGCTATGTATATAAAACAACAGTAAGCGTACACTTTTTTTATTATAAGAGAAATAGGAAGTGACTGTAACCAAGAAATGACAAATCCAAGAATAGCATCTAGAGGGTTATAGAGGGTTAAAGACAACATAGAATGTAAAAAAAACATTCACAATTTTAGACATCTGGTGACTAAATATTCATTAGGATTATTTTCTTTATAAATTTGACTTTTTGCCGAATGAAATGCAATAATATGATTCTTACACTTTAAACTCGCATGTATTAAGAAAGTAAATAATGCTTATTTACATTTTGTTGTCTTTTACACATCAAGTTGCCTGTAACAACATCCTTTCTGATTCAGAACAGCAAATTTGATCAGGGTGGTCATTCCCTAAAGGGGCATTTTGCCCAATAATATAAAATTCTGTCATCATTTATTTACCCTCGAATTGTTCCTAATCTGTATAAATGTCTTTGTTCTGATGAACACAAAGAAAGATATTTCAAAAAAGAAAGTAACTTAATTTTTGTTTTTGGCCACCATTAACTATACCATAGCAGAAACATGTCAATGATAGTCCAAAGTGCCCCAGAACTGTTTACTTTCATACATTCTTCATAATATACTCTCTTGTGTTCAACAGAACAAAGAAATGTATAAAGCAAATTTCCTAGTCAATAGTGGCCAAAAACGGTTTTTGTAATTAGCATTCTTCAAAATATATTTCTCTGTCTTCATCAGAACAAAGATTTGGGACAATTTGAGGTTGAGTAAATGAAGAGACGATTTTCATGATGATTTTTAGGGTGGTCATTTTCTTCTCATTTACTTGCCATTAAATTTTCCTTTGCCTGTGAGGATTCCTAAACCATCCCCTGCCTGACTAAAGAAATACAGCATCATCCCCTGACTTAGTGTAAAGATTTACCTGAAAGCGAAATAAATTCCTAAGAGCACACATGAATATTTCTGTGCCTGTGTGTTGTGAGTCTCAGCCGTATGTGGCGGTACACAATTGTAAAAGAATGGAGAATGATGAAAAAAGAAAAGGAATAATTCTTTTTTCAAACAGCTCATTATCCGCATGAGTGTGGCTGTATGGCTCGGAGCCAGAATATAATGATGAGCGTAAACTCACAAGGAACAACTAGTTTCTCTTGGAGGCCCTCTCTGGGGACTGCATCCCCCCCCCGATCTCTCTTCTCTCTCTTCCCTTCATCACTGACACATTTGTGTTTGTGCCATGTCATCCGGGCCGCCCGCCCGCTTCCACCGTGGGGGGATCAGCGTTGCGGTTGCATCGGCGTAATCATTAGCCCCCACCTCTCTGTCCTTGCATACTTGTTAAAATTTCTCTGTTCCGACATCCGTTTTCTCCTTCTTACTGTCCCACTGGTGCCGCCCCTCCCACCCGTGCTGCTGTTGCCATGGCGAGGCCCAGGTTATGGTTTAAACATGACGGCCGTTTCTTTGAAGCGCAGGGAATCATCGCTCATCAGCACGCAGCAGATCCTGCCACCAATTTAGCCCCGCCGAGGAACGAGCGAGCGATAGGTGTGCCGAGAAGGGCCCCTGTAGGGTCCAATGTCTCAATCTTCCGTGCCAGCTGAGTGTCAGTGAGCGGCATTTAATTGCCAATCAGAGCGATGGTCTCGGAGCCTGTTTAATGTATAATGACCCCGCTGGTGTGCTCTATGTCTTTCGGAAAAAAAAGAAGGGATGGGAGCGGAGGTACGTTTGGAGAAACATATCAAAGGGCAGGCACGGGCAGGGGCAGGGCCTTGCATTTCCTCCCCCTGTCATCTGGGACGGGTGCTACACCTGTACGGCTCCAACCCCATTATCACAATAATGTAGCTCATTTGCTGGATCCAAGTCGGCCCTGCTAGTGCTCTGAATGTATTTTTAAGAAGCTGAGGTGCTACCTGGGTGAAAAGTAGATCTCTACATGACTCCTGTGTTCTTACTGCATAATAAACGCTGGCAGTGAGTGCCAACAGAATTTCCCTTCCACCAAAACTTTGACTGTGAATGGTGAACCGCTTCTACAATTGTGTTTCAATTGACTTGAGAGCTAAACATTGATGTATCTTTATTATGTTATCTGCCCGCTAAAAAAGGAGTTATAGTTTACGGGTCTAACCTATTTTTTATTATAAGACTGTCAAACGATTAATCACATATTATCGCATCCAAAATATCTCTGTGTACTGTGCATATACATTTTTTATTTATAAAAACATACACATTCGCGCACATATTAAAGAAAAATAAAAAATGAATCGATATTTTTTTGTATATAAATACATTTAAATAAATATTCGTAATAATGAATATTATAAATAGTTAATATTTCCTTAATATGTTTAGATGTGCGTTTAAGAAAACATATTATGTGAACACAAACTTTTATTCTGGATGCAATTAATCGTTTGATAGCCCTACAAATTTAACACCACGTCTATCTGTAAAAACCCACCTAAAGTATTTTTTTGTGATTCACTAAGTGGTTCTAAAGAACATTTTGAGAAAATATAACCATCAGATCTTTATTACTGACAAATAATAGACATTCCCAGAGATAGAAATGAATGTTAAGGACAGTGAATATTTATATTTTTTATGCAAACGTTGTCAATAAAATAATTAATTTCAGTAATTAAAATAATAATTTTAGTATCATAAATAAAAATGTAAGTACTGAAATCTATCTTTTTTGGCGAGACTCCCGGATTTCACAGACTGCATCACATTTGATCATTTAAGATTATTTTATCCAGCCATTAGTCAACTTTAAATACGGCAAACCAAAGAAAAAAATAATTATGGTCGAATCGATTAATTTGCTGTTATATTTTTCAATAATAACGTGTACAATACAATATACATCGAAACTGTGTATTTTCTGTTTTTGCTGCCTCAAATGTCATCTGTTGTGGAAACATATTGAATGCTATTAGCGATGGGGCCTCTGAGCCCAACACAAACAACAGAGAGTAACATATGGATATGTCTAATCCTAAGAATCACCATCAACTGACTAAGCAAAATAGGTCTACGCAGGACATTAAACCTCTTCCTCTTTTTTTTTTTTTAGAGAAAAGGCATAAACACAATTAATGAAACCTTTTCCCGTTGCTCATTATTTGTTGCGGGAGGCCGTTGACAGCGTAGGGTACGGCCAGTGGTTTTGACACAAACATGCTAAAGCACCTTCCCTCCGCCGAGACGCAAGACCACCACTTATTAATCTATGCTAATTAAATTACGGATTATCAGAAAGCATTAGCTCTTCCCCAGCACATCACCAATCCCCCTAGCCCCCATTCAGAAGATTCAATTAGCCTGCACTGGAAATAGGATGATCACAATATAAAGGCCTCATTAGAGTACAATCAGCTGTCACTTAAGTGAAGGTCCAGTGCCGGAGCATGGGGGGGGCTGCAGACCTGCACGGGTGCCTGACAGCAGAGCAGGCAGAATGTGCTTATTTCAGGCCTTGGCGGGGGACAAACGACTTTTATATGAAGTCAAGACCACAGAACGCACACACAGTAAAGGCTGTTAGTGTCAAATGTGTGAAGAATTGGTTTTAAAGCCACTTGGTAATAAAAATGGACCAACATGAGTTAGAAAAACAGACCCTGTGGTCATACGCGGAGCGGCTGTAAATATACTCCGATCTTTATCGCAAAGAAAAACATTGTGCTAAAGAACTGCTATGTTTGGCAAAGTACATAAAAAATGTGTAAAAATGACACAGGTGGGGCAGAACTAATTTATGTGAATACCTCTTATTAAACGGATTTATGTAAAATTATCAAACATGTGCATTGCAAAATTATACATTCAATGCTAATTAAGTATTTATGCAGAATGCTTGGTTCTTATTTACGAAAAATGAACAGAACAAAATTCTGAGCATATTGCTTGTAAAACAAGTCTTATGTAAAATTGAATGTAAAGAATGTTTATAGCTGAATCCTTTAACAAGTACATTGCACTGATTTACCTACTGCTGGTTTTTCATTAATGGGCTTTAATATTTTAGTGTGTTAAAAGTCTAAATCTGTTATCCAGCTTTCTCCCATAAACAAGCTCAAACCAGGCCAGAGTCTCTCCATCTTTTAGTGCTCCCTGGCTCGAATTTATCCATCAACGTCATCTGTTTGTAGCTCACCAGGCCTCCAGAGCTGCTTTTCCAATCACTGTGCAATTAAACAAGAGTTTGTCCTTGTCTGGAGAAACATGATGGGCTTGAGCAGGTCTCCATTTCTCAAAACCATAAACCAGACCTGTGCTTCTCTGGCTAGCCACATCATCTTTACATTCATTATCATTGTGAGGTTCGGAAAGTAACATGATTTAGGACAGAGGGCGGAGCCAAGTCAATTTAGAAGAAGGTGACCACCCAATTCGAAGCTACTGTTGCGTCTCTTTTTTTTCTAATGAGGTAAAACCAAAGGTATGCAAAGAGATTTGTCATCCACAGTATACACCCACTTCTCACATAATAGACGATAAATGGTCCCCAGGGAGCAATCGTGGTGACCGATAAAACAAACATGCACAATTATCCCCCCTATACAGTGCTCCCCTGGGTATGTTTGACACTTGAATCGGACCCCAGTGGGCCGCAAAACCCACTCGCTCAGTGTCCAACGACAGTCTCCCGAATCCGTTCTGCTTAATAGAGATTTTTTTCTTCTGCAAATGTTACACTAGCTACAACCCAGCTAAGACGACATTTACAGTCCTCTGCATTCAGCAGGGGTAAATGTTCTTCAGGGGCCTCATTAAAAAATGATAACAATAATTAATATTTTAATATGCGGCGGATCGCAGGGGACTGTCTTTTTGAACAATGAGGCGAGAGCAGTCTTTTCTTAAGGGAGAAGTTTAGACACGCGATTGCATTCTCAGCAAGTTTGCCGTCCCAGGGCTCAACTCACCTTGACATGGACGCATTGACAGTGAGGGCAGTCGGGTAGGGGTGTCTGAAACCTCCCGTCGTGTTTGGGTAAACCAGTTGACCTTGCCTAGGAAAAGAAGAAAGGAAGGGAAGGTAAAAGAAAGGATGAAAAAGCGCTCTCCACGCAGGCGGCTTTATTCTCATTTGATCAGAACAAAAATCTGGGGGATTGCAGAGCGCGGATCAAAGCCAAGCAAACTCCGAACAATTTGAATGCCACAAATCTGATAGGAATGGCTAATTAAATTTCATAACCCTGCGCTTGGTGTCGACGGAGGCCCCTATCCCTGAGCTGAAACTAGGTGTTTTGTTGTGCTAATTAAAGACGAAGCACCGGCCCCTTTAATGGAGCCATCACGCTAATTGAGGTCTACACATCCAAAGACAAACAATAATGAATGTAAATTTATACCAAAATAAAGTGCGGAGAATCAAAGGGCTGTGGCTGTGCTTGGGGCCTCTCTCTCGGTATTTAGATCGCGGTGAGAAAACATTAAATTAACAGAGCTTAATTTGTAGCCTTTTGTCATATTAACAAGTGGTGACAAGAGTTACCAGGGGAGAGCCCCCGTGTGGAATTGTGGGTAAAATACTGGCAATCACAGTTCATTAATCTAATTGGACAATACAGAGACATGCAAAATAGCATTTGCCACAAAGAGGCAATTTAGAGTTTAGGGGATGAAGAAAGCCGGGAGTGCATTGCTGTGGGACCCAGCGGTGCGTTTTCAGAATGTTTAAAACTGTAAAGGGGTTAAGAGTCAGCTTCTGTGCTATACTGTGTCCGAGCATTAAAATGCAGCATAGCATAGTGGACTGAGACCAGGTAAATATAAAATGCATGAAGACATGCCGTCATATATTTAAACAAAGCTTAATGCACAGAAAATATTATTCTGAATATTATTTTTTTTTGGAAAAAGTTGGGTCCACAAGTATGAGAAGTAATCTCTGGGTTTTCCTTGCATTCATTGAAGCGTCACTATACTTGAATTATGTTGGAAAACATTAATCATGCTCTGAATAAACTTGTAGTGTCTAGGACAGCGTTTTTATTTAAAGGGGTCATACGACACGGCCAAATCAAATATTATCCTTTTTTTAGATGCAATCCATTGTGTATACATTTAAGGTTTAAAAATAAATCCTCTTTGCCCCGCCTCTCTGAAACGTGCGGATTATTTACAAAGCTCATCGCTCTGAAAAGCGAGGTGTGCTATGATTGGCCAGTTAACCAGTGCGTAGTGATTGGTCGAATACTGTAAGCGTGTGACGGAAATGTAACGCCTCTCAGCATATTTGGAACATCCGGTTCCAAAGCAATTGTACTGACAGGTACGCCCACCTTACTTGTATATATATTAGGGCGGTCTTAGTCAAATTGTTCCACAAACTAACGTAGATTTGTGGGGGTGTGGTTACACGAGGAGTTTCAGGCAGGTGTGGGTGAGCATTCACTTTTAGATAGAATGCATCTTTTGTTCCGACACTTTAATTTTTGGAATTTAACACGTCTAATACATGCATGGGCACCTTATAGACACAGAAAAACACGTATTTGCGCAAAATGACCCCTTTGAAATAAAAGTACTAAAACTATTGCATTGCATCAAAATTATCATAGTCTCAGACCACCTGACCACACTGTATATCAAAAAGTGTATATCAAACTGTAAAATCACAAGAATCCAAGTCACACAGACAACAGAGAAGGAAAAAAAATATTTGCTTACTGTGGTACTAACCATCCTAGCGGATGGGGTATCTGGCCTACACTGCCAGGCGACAGGGGATAATATTGAGATATATCTGAAGGATGTGGGGCCCTTGGAATACCTGCAAGAAAATAAGAGAACGGTGAGAAAATGTTTCTGCTGTTGTCCTAACACAGAAAATACCTGACGAAGTTTAAGTGTTAAATGTATCCTTTGCGAGTTTCACAAATGAACAAAGTCAACATCAGAGGGAGGATGTTGAGCTCGCATGCGCACTCCTAAATCACACGTTCTGATCAAAGCTTGTGGAGGCAGCCGCGATGTTGTATGGCACGCGGGGGAGAGCGGGAAAATACAGAGCCCTGTCACATTTGTCTATCGAATCACAGGATTAGCAATGGGCGATAATTGAGGTTCACAAGTCAACAACGTGAACGCCACTGCACGTGTTAAAAAAAACTGACATAATAATGGAAGGTTTCTTTTTGGAAGTGCAGAACAGTCACAACATTGACTTTAGGGTGCAACAGCCAATTATCTTTGTTATCAACATTAGTCTACAAGAAAAAATAAAACTGCTTTTTGTGTACAAATGAGCCATGACAAGTGACAGGATATTTGTGTATAGTGTGGCGCTGTGCTGTGTAGCTCCACCCACCGCGAAATATCATTGGTCGAAACATTCAGCAACACATAACTGTACATTTGACAGTAATTATGTTCAGACTTCCATTCGTTGTACTGTATATTCATTCTTATCCAGTTGCATTTACCAATACATTTTTAAATCAAAAGTTGTATTTTTTAACATTTGTTAATGCACCATGAACTAACATAATAATAATAATAATATAATTGATATTAACTAACATTAAGAAATAATACATTCTGAAAAAAACATATTTCTTATTATTAGTTTACGTTAGTTAAAGCATTTACTAATGTTAGCAACTACAACCTCATTGTAAAGTGTTGAAAGCGAGTGCAAATATTCCGCTCAATACTGCTGGCAGATTGCAGAACGCTTCTCCGCCACAGCACATTGGCACCACACACGGTGATCTTAATACGATTTCATTAATTAAACTCTAAACTCAATTAAGCGATCCCATTAAGCAGCACATTACCCAGCTTCTGAGTCCTTAAATAGGCCCTTAGTGCTAAAGTTTCTTATGAGAGTCAAAATTCAACATTCGATTTGTCAACGGCTTTGAAGAGCAGCTGCGTGGCTGTGTAGAGCTGCTCAGGAGAAAAACGCTGATTCAAAACATAAACCAAAATGAAATCAAACGAGACGATAATTGCTTTTGCATTGCTTTTGGATCTCACAGCTTAAAGCTGTAATTCAAACTTTTTTGGTTAAAAATACAAAATCAGTGGTTGAGCTGTCAAGGTATGATTTGCTAGATGTACAGTTGATATCGCTCGATTTTAACCTGAATAAAAAAGCATGTGAAGTAACCTGTAAAAGTAAGATTTTTGCAGCTTTAAAGTGATGAAAAATATGTCATCATTCACTCACCCTCTTGTCATTTCAAACCTGTATCACTTTCTTCACGCAGAGCGCAAAATAAGATATTTTGAAGAATATTGGGAACAAAACCATTCACTTCTATTGTATGGACACAAAACCAATGCAAGTCAATTGCTGCCGGTTAACAACATTCTTCAAACTATCTTCTTTTTTGTTCTGCCGAAAACAGTAAAAAAGGTTTAAAATAACATGAGGGTGATTAAATGATATAAGATGAAGTTTCTCCCCCAGGAATCTCTACCAGAAGTCGAGTGTCTCAAGATTAACGGACCCAGGTCAACAACAGACAAAAACGGGAAGACCTCAACCTTGGTCAAGTGGTGAGTTAAGTGTGAAACAAAGATGCATCCTGCCAGGAAGCTTTGGTGCAGGAGTTTCTTTTCCTTTTCGATGAATGAGGAATGGTGAGCTGCTTGTTAACCAGGCCTGATGTTTAGCATTCGATTTCAACCTGCCTGTTTTGAAATTCATGAATGTGAAAGACGGCGTGCATGCATTTACCTGTTTTGGGGTCCACGTCTCCTTGTAGATGTGGAGGGGGGTTCCCGGGTGTGAAGTGCTCATTGCTGTATGTAATCAGAGGTGTGAGAGGATGCACATGGTGAGGGTGCTGTACCACGGGGACCTTATTAGACTGAAAGAGAGAGAGGGAAAGGGATGAAGAGAGAGAAAAAACAAGGCGTTAATATAGGTTTGGGTTAAGGCGACTTAACGACGCCTTAATTTCAACTACCCATCCATCACAATTGTACAAAATATCCCAATACAATATTATCAAGACCATCAGAAACCACAAGGCCAATTTGGAATATTGTGGTTTGTAATTAAAACCAACTCGAGAGATGTGCAATGCCACAGGATATTGATTAAAACCATCACTAGATACACATAAGGACGCAGTGTAGGGGACATTACGGTTCCTCAACCCAAAGCTCTGCCCGAAGCATTGCTTTCTCAATTAACAGGAACCACAAATTAAACAAAATGACAGTCAATCCAAACACACAGCCAATGCCCACAATGCTTCGCTTCTTCAAGTCCTCACCCTCCTCTTTCACCCACATCTCACGCTCCCAACCCTTCCTCCCTCTGCTCTTCCTTCGGGGTCTGGTTTTGGAAAAGGGTTTGCATTATAAAAGATAACAGAGGAGGGGGGAAGAAAATCCATTTCTGCATTTTGGTCAAATTGGTTTTAGCTATGTAATCTGCTCTTTGTGCTCTAAAGTGGCACAGGCCTTATTTTCAATTATCCAAGATTACAGCTGAGCAGAGGGGTGCTGATGCATAGCCTGGCATTTAGTGTATTCCCAGTACACGCGACCTAACCAGATTACTGCCGTGCTGTAGATTTGACATGGCTTGCCACGCATGGAACAGGATTTGCTTCTATTTTTTTTAATCCGCAGGATTCCCGAGCCCGTAGACGCCGCGTAAATCGTGAGCGAGCTGACTGGACTGACAGGAAGACTGTCGTAAATGACACCCGAAGTTCTTGGATGCATTTGGGTTGACCCTACTCTGAGGACCGCATGTCTGATTGACAGCTGTTCATCTCCTGCACAGAGTTAGAAGGGTATACAATGGCCACTGCCTTAAATTAGAACATCCCAACACAAATCCAGCCTTTAACTCAGGGTGTTGTGAAAAACAATGGTGAGCGTCACTACAGGCTTTATAAAAGCGAAGCGAGCCAAACTATATGAGCTTCTAGTTACACTAAGGTTGACTAAAAGGTCTCTGTATATGAGGTTGGAGTGTCCACCCTAGGAGGGTGAGAGCGAGACCACATTCAGTACTAGGGGCGTTCTATCTGCCATCTTCCCAATGAATGATTAATGAACTGAACAGAGCTGCTTGGGGAAAGAAAGGGGCTCTGGGGACTTTTTCGGGCCCCTGAGAGCAGAACACACTGCAGAAAAAGAAAAATTGAAGTGTGAGGCCACAAAGGAAAAAAACAAAAGAGAAGAGAGAAAACTTATAAAAATGCATTTCGAAAAAAAAGTTTGCCATCAACAGAGGGCAACGATGACAGCTGCCAAACACAGCTGACGAGTTGTTGCTATTACCGGAACGGTGTGCCCCCCCCAAAAGCAACCCCCCGCACCACAAGCTACCCCCATAACCTCGCTCTCAGTAATGATGTGAAAGAATGTTGTCAATTCTCTCTGCGCTGAAAGGCTTTAGTAGCCATTTAAATGAGTTCTTTTGTCCAGGGCCCCTCCATTGAGAGACAGCTCCAAATGGCTGTCCGCTGTGGCCGCATGCACCCAGAGACAAGCCAAGTGATTTACATTACACCAACAGACCTCCATTCACAGCATTGCAAATAATAGGCAGTCATCACGTTTATCTGGACTTCTTGAAGCCCAGGACGGTCCCGCAGTACAGATTTTACGGTTTTGCCCACATGGTACCTGAATGCATCAATAAGAAACCAAAATGGATTTAAAGAGATACTTTAAAAATGCTTTTTTACTTCTCTCCTAAATAAATAAATGCAAGTTGACTTTCAGGCCGGATCTACTCTTACTGGAAATCTGCAAGCTCTTGGGTATAAGATGCCTTGTGTATGATCCCTGCCTTTTTTCGGAGTGTATGCACACACGCACGCAGTAGGACAAAAATAACATGATACAATGGTTAATCACCTCTATCACCGTACAAAAACACATTCTTTAAACCATTTCCCTTCTAAGTGTCATTCAAGTCCATTAAGTCTCCAATCTATGAAAAGCTTCACAATAAATCAGGCTCCATTGACCTCGCTGCTATTGTACGGTGGCTTTAACCTCTTCCTCCAGACACTGCTAATTGTCTTCAGCAACCCAGAGGAGTGAGGAGGACCACCTACGTGCACCCGCCCGGCCACGGATAACCCCATACTGCCGGCCGTTAACAATCGCAGAATAAACGTTCTTTAAAAAAGTACTTCTAAACAATTCGTTGAGACTGGAGGCTGACACACGGAGGTCCAGCGGGACGTACAATAAACGACACAGGGAACATAAAGAAAATATGTGGGCGTCCTTTTTTTCTTATTATCCGCAAATAAAGAGGGCTACTTCCTGTTCAGACATTCAGCAATGCCTCCCACCGCAACAACCACATTCACTGGATGTAGAAGATGACTTAAGAACTAATCCACAAATCTGGGAGGAAATTGTCATCAAATGATCAGATAAAGACTTGCAAAAAATGTTTACAAGTAGGCCTATATGGTAAAGTGGAAATTTAAAATACAATTCCGTCAATTTGTACACTGAGTGAGTCTATGGTCATGCAACTCCATTCTGTCGCCTGTCTAACCATTGAGATTGACAGTTTGCGCTTGGGGTCATGACCCCTAGTGGTGGTCTAACAAAAGCCTGGACTGTTTTAATGGAGAGACCCTGCAGGGGTCTGTTTGTCTTAGGAGAGCGTGTCACAATCACTTGGATGCAGCGTCTCTCAAATCCTGTCTATCATTCTCCCGCTCTCTCTTACACACACCTGCACACACATTTACATGTATATACCATCTGCATAGGGACACACCATAGACTCAATAGTTTTTGTACAAAGACTGGCTATTATGAATTATTATTGTAATCCCAAAGATAAGTAAAAACAAAACAAAATAAACACTATCACTTAAGTAAAATACTGATGTTTATTTTTAAAAATAAATAAATGATAAATGATAATGAAAAATGAAAAGTAAATCTTACAACTTAATAGCAAATGGCTTAACATGTTTTTTCAGTGAAACGGAGGAAGAGAGAGGGGGAGTAATACGCAAGGCTGGACGAGGCCCCACAGCAGCAGGAAAAAGCTGTTGGTGCTGCACTTCCGCTTGGTGGCACCTTGCAGAGCAATTTAAAGACAAAATGTGAAGGTGGCGACCTTGTGGCCCCCCGAGTGCCCAAACGCTTCTCTCTGCTTTACGAGATGATATGATGAGTTGTCACTGGAGCTTGTGGGCTCTAATGAGCTGTAGTGGGGCTGGAGTGGGGGGGTGACATCCCCGTGATGGATAGAGGGGCTCTCAGGCCTGCGAAATTCCAGAGCAAGCAGAAAAAGCTGCCAGGGACTTGAACTCAAAAAGCGTACGTGCCAATGGCTTGCATCCAAGCGCAGTGGACACAATGCAGAAAACATCCACACGTTTGTGTCTACATATTTATGCATCGGAATGTTCAAATGAGCAAGAAAGACGTGAAGCCGAAGACACGCAGCCGACAGTCGGTGTGTGCCGTTTGTAAACGAAAGCTTGAAACGAGACGGAGAAACTTCAAAGAAAGTGAAACTGTAATGATGTCACCATCTCTAAAACAACCCTCACACACACAAAATAGACTGATTCTACACAACTTATCTGTTCTTAAATAAGAAGAATACAAAGTCAATATCACATAAAAATAAATATGTTGAATTCTATAATATATATATATATATATATATAAGGAAAATATAATATAATAAATCAATTCAAAAGATAATGCATATTTTAGATAGTATTTATTGTTTCATAAATGCATTGTTCTAAATCTGACCCCTCATTTTCATGACTTAAAAATGATGGTAATTTTAAGTGCAATTTCAAGCAAAATTTTAAAAGATTACATATTTGAGAACTGAGCATAACTCCACAAAGTAAACTGACTATAGAATTTTCCTGATGTTAAGTTTTAATACTTGGTTTAGGCCTGTAAATATCAATAGTAAAACTCTTTGATATCTTCAGGTTTAGGGAACCCTGTAAACAACAAACTTTAATAGCAAATTATTGCATGAATAAAATATAAAAAATGTATCATTGAAGTCACAGGCTGGAATTTACCACTTACACCTCTTATGGTAAATTCATGTAGCACATATATTATGACTTCCCTCTCAAACCCTCATCAAAGAATCATCATACGCTCACTGCTTTGAAACTCTTCTACAAACCTTCACATGGTACGTCCATAACTGTACCTCTTATGAGACACGTACGCAACAATACACTCGAGTCACTTTGAAACAGATAAAATAACAGCACGCCTTTGCCATTTATCAATCCACAAAACACTACCAATGAGTCAAACGAATAAAGGCAAAACGGCATTGAAAAGGAAATAAAGACGCAGAAGTGTGTATCTGCGTTATGAGCACTCACCCAGGCATTAAGACTGAATTGCCAAGCGCCAACCTGCTGTAAGAAAGACAGCCCAGAGGCCAGAGAGCCAGCCTTCCCTCCACCTTCCTCCAGCCCCATTGACAGGCCTTCTCTCGGGTACATGAGCACCGTCGCGGCCCTCCCGTGATCTGCCTCCACCTCTCACTCCAGCCAACGGATAAGAGTTTTTTTTCCTTTCTTCTCTCTCTCCTGGTTCTTTTTCAATCTTTGCTTCTTTCCCAAAACTGCTATTGTGTTTGACTGAGAGCATGTGTGTGTCCACCAGAGGGTCGCGCACACAGAAGTTCACGCGCTGGCCATTGTTCCTGAGGTGTTTTTTTAAAGAAGCAGGTCTTAGAACGTCCGGATAGGCCGGTCCTCCGCGGATGGATAATCGCGCATTTCTATGAATCTGTCAGGTTTTCCGGCTTACTCCTCCATGGCTAGCCGACTCAAAGGGTTGCGGTTTTAAAAAGATGAAGAGAAATCTTGATAGTTATCAGAGCTGCGAAGACATCTACCCACAAGCAAAAATAACTAGGAAAAAAGCCTTATTACCAAGTTCTCATTGCATGTGAATGTGTCTGTCCATGTTTGTGTGTGTAGGTGTGTGTGTGTGTGGGGGTTCTGCAGTGCCTGCAGGATGCCCAAAGACGAACTAGCAGCTTGAAAAGCTTTGGCTACAACAAGGTAAAGCGAGAAATGCAAGTGAAGGAGACAGAGAGAGAGAGAGATCGAGAGAGACAAAAAAGAACAAGAGACAACAACATCCACAAAGGGAGGGCAAGATCTGCAATGTGGCAAGCAGTCACTTAACTGTGTGATTCTGACAGTCCCCTCTCTAAGCGCACCGTCCGGGGAAGAGAGGTGTTTGTTTGACACGGGCGTCACATCAATGTGGGGGCTTTGTTTCTATTGTTTTATTCTGTTCTTTTGTACATCAAAATTTGTTGATCTTATTTTTTTCTGTAATTTCTTTCAGAATTTGATATTGTCTTGAAATCATTGCTCTAAATAAGAACTGATGGTTTCCTGCATACGATGAAGCGAGAACATGAAAGGAGGAAATGGAAGAATTAAACTTCCCAACTTGAGAGAAAATTTGGGGAGTTTAAAAATGTTGTTTTTAATTTAACACGAATATTACAAATATAAATGCATCAAAAAGCAACTATATTTGTATTATTTAAAATTGATTTCTTTGCTGCTTTTTACTTTATATATAACACATTTTTTATCATAATTCAAAGCTGTTATTTTTGTATTCGTTATGTAGATTTTAGATTTGAACAAACATTTCCCACAAAACGTAATTTTATGAAACTGACAAACTGGAAATCACACATTCCATCCCACTATCCTCGCCGTGTTTCGGCTGCCGTCCTTCGGCCCTAAATGCCAAAACAAACCCTGGGAATTTTCTTTACAAGACTCGCACAAAAGCCAGCCTGACAAGTAAAAGAGCCCCAGCAACGTGGCAGCTAATTGCCTTCCCTCCTTCTATTCAGCCGGGCCGCCACACTCCCACGACCCCCCTCTCACGCACGTGCAATTTCTTAAGTAAACCGGCAGTTCAGCCGCTGCTGACCGACAGCCCGCAATCACCCGCTACAATGACTCAGACACAAGAGATCAACAACCATATTGTCGAACAAAAAATTACAGTCTTTCTTACGGCCTTTAAATAAGAGGAAAAACAAGAATGGAGGGAAAAAAATCCTGTACAAGAGGTCAATGAAGGGAAATTGAAACCTATCAATTTTTTTTGTTAAATAAAAGGGATGCTATTTAAAGAGTAACAAATATTTTTACTGATTCAACAGAACAAATTATTATTTAAAAAAAACGGCTGCAAATTTTTCAATTAAATTTCATGCCACCACAGAATTGAAAAATTCCATTAACTTAAATGGAAAGTTTTGTAACACTTTATTTATAATGTAATTTAAAAATATATATATTTGACGTATATTTCCTATTCTTAAGGAATAATAAAAAAGAAATGAGGCAGGATGAGATTTTAATTTTGAATAATATGTGTCTATTTACATTACATTCATTATAGACATAATGCTTCTTAAAAATGTTGAGATATAATTATATAAATAAATTCAATATATTTAATATTTTGTTATTGTTTTATCTTATCATTTATTTATTGTCAATTTCTTAAAATATTATCATCATCCGATCACTGTTAAATCATTATTTAAATGTTCTAAAATATTAAAGTTTCTTCAAATATTTATTATTATCAAATATCATTTTAAAATTTTAAAACCATACAGAATTCTTTGCTTTACAAAACCCTAAAAAAAGACTGTCAGGCAAAACAATCAAACTCAATACCCTTTCATTATCAAATCTTGTCAACCTGTCAGTTAACAACTTAAGTGATATAAATTGCTAAATGTCAGGCACATACACACAAACAAAAAATCCAAAGTAGCTGCCAACAAAAATAAACAAGCCTCGACAGATACAAATCAAAATAAGTAGAATAATACAACATGAAATGTGAAATCTTACCATTTAAATAGGCTCTATATGGAAAAAGGTCCTGATGCTGCTCTGTTCCTGGTTAAAACAAGCATGCTGGCACTCGCCGTAGTGCTTTGACTACAAGAAGATGCACATCACTGTGTCGTCCACTAATCCACTGGAGGGCAGCACCACATCTGCTGCAGCCCTCCAGCCCTGATTGCCTGAACCGATAACACGAAATACCCAAAGACTCCGGGCACGCTCTTTCCCCAACCCACGGATGTTGGGAACCGACGCTGGCCACCCTCAGCAAGGTCCTAGGAGTCTCCTCACCGCTCAAACCCGGACTGGCTGCTCTCCTTTTGCCATTCAACAAATTACACCCGATTAGTTATTTTCATACTCTGCAGGAAAGAAAAAGAGTCCCTCTCTCTCTGTCTCTCTCTCTCCTTTTCCGCTCATCTTCATATCCTCTTTATTAAGTTCTTTTGAGTGCATCTCTATTCTTTGATAAGTTGAAGGAACAACAAAAAGAGAGTGAGAAAAGAGCGAGAGGCATTTCGGTCCCTTCTTCGCTTTCCGCGGCTTGGCAAACATAAAGGTACTCGAGGGTCTGTAAGAGTTGCCCTAACTTGGCTAAACTCAAGCAGCAGGGTGTCTCTCATCGTGTCAGTAATCCCCATTGCCACGCTCCATTCACAGCGTCGGCGAAAATAAAACAAAAATAAAAAAGGAGGCAAAGAGCGAGTAATCCGATCCGAACGGGGAGAGCCGCGGTTAGCTGCGGCCACCACGCCACCCAACCCCGAGCTTCTAACCGTAGAGCCCCGCGAAAAATTCTGGTGCAGAGAAACAAGCGACGACAGACGGATAAAAGCGGAGGGGAAATTTAAAGGACAGCTCTGACATTTATAAATTAAAGAGGTGCCTGGCAGGACACCGAGCTTTGCAAGAGGTTTCAATATCTTCAAGTCACTAAAAAAGTGCCAAATTCAAAAAGCAAATGCTAAAAATTCCAAACTAATGCCAATGACTGCTTAACAAAAGCACATAAAACAAGCCAAGATGATTTTCTGGAAGTCAAGCAATAGCAAAAATTAAGCACTGCCAACTGATGGCTTGAAGTGAGGAAGCTCACTCTTAAAGCCATGATCCGACCATACACCAAACCACCGCTGTGAGCCTTTAAACCATAGCAGGAAAAAATCACTATTGATCTTCAAATGGCGATAATTGAAAAGATCAAAAAGATTAAACAAAATCAAGAATGTGCTGACTTACCATCTTAGTTCCTTCTTCCGTTGCTACTTTTCGTTGAAAAAAAGGAAAAAGGAAAAATATTGCTCAAAGATACAGCATCGGAGGTGTCAAATTTGTGTGGCACCCTCTTGATCGTATTACTTCCACAGTCTTGGCTTCCAATGCGTCTGAACTTTTTTCCTTTTCTCTTTTATTTTGTTTGTGGTACCTAGCCCCCTTTTTCCGCTTAAGACATAAAACGCTTTCAGCTCTGTAAACCAGCACAAATTATCTTGCCACCTTGCGCAGCTCTGATGCTTTGGCCGCTAACTTTGGAAAGCCCTTTACCACTGCATCAAAATTAGCATTGTCAAAGCAGTTAATGAATATTAATATTGTATTTGTCATTGGAGCTGGCCCGTTGCTGAACTCCAAGTCATCCATCAGGGACGAGATTAAGCACACAATTATTTCTGACTGACAGGGACCAAATCTGTGAGATTTTCCCCCCAACAATTTAAAGAAAAAGGCACAATATCATCTTAAGGTGCCTCCAAGGGACAAGAGACCCGATTAATATGCTTTTAATGAAGAAAGATGTGCAGAAACAGCCAAAAAAAGATTTATCATTTGTATTTTTTTCGTGAATAACGGGGAGGAAGCAATTGAACATTTTAAAGAAACAACTTGAGTAACAGAGCTGTCCAATTTGTGATGTATATGCCTTCCTCTTTTTCCTTTTTAAGGATGTTCAAAAAATGTATTTCCTCCAAGAAATTCTAATACATTTAGCAAAGAGCAGGCAATACAAACAACTAGGATATTCAATTCACAACTTAAATTTGAGGTCATCATTATTATTATAATTGAACAGCATGTTCCAGCGCTTTCCGTTGTGCAAGCTTTGGATCGGCAGAGCCGGTTCCTCAGACCACACAGACAGCTTAGAAACCCTTCATTTATCACAGTTAAATCACAGCACCACATTCAGATGAGAAACTGCTAAATACACATTTGCCAGTAAAATAGCCAAAATCAAACACCAAGGAAGCAACAAATATTTTAGACATTAATTTTAGCAAGAGAAAAATGCAAAAAAATATAACTTGCAAAATGTTTAAAATTATAATCATAAAAGATCAGCCTTACCTTAAAGTAAATTAGACAAGTAACATTCCATTTAATGCAGATAAATTCTTATAGTATAATCCCATCAGAAATGTCCTTGAATTTAAAGCCAAACGTAAATCTTAAATGCACAATATTCTTGTAAAACCAGACTTTAACATTACAACCTGTGATATAAAACAAATCTTAAGATTTTTCTTTTTTCTACTCTTCACCAGCTTTTCTGACCATTTAAAACAACACATTTTATTCATAAAATACAATGAAACACAGAAGTGTTGATAGGGAGCGTATAATGACGGATGCTTGCAAATAAATGCTATGGGCTGGCGATTCAGTGTGGGTTCGGGTCAAGCTGTGGGCTCACGATGGTGCGGCCGGGGAGCACTGACCATCCGTCAGCCTCCTAATACCATTAGCAACCCTTAGATGAACATTTTAAATTGGGCTTTTGTTCTGGGTTGCTACTCCGACCCTTCCAGCCAAGGGTGGTCCAAACACAACCGTCTCTCCACCAAAAAAAGAAAAGCCGCTTAAGAACCATTTCAATGTTATTTTTTTGCCGTTTTCGTTTGAAGTTCGAATGCGTCTGCTGTTGTTATCTGCGCGTTATTTTTTATGTTATTTATTTGATCTTTTAGACATTTAACATATGTCTGGTTATTTATGAATATCAATAACTGAAAATTTTAGACTGCAATATATTTACATTTGCATTTATATTAGAGAGTATATTCAATTTCAGACACTGCCATTTTAAAAACGAATGCAATGTAATATTTGAAGTATAAAATATATTCATAGTTAATATAATAAAAAGCATATAATGTTTTATCACATATACCATATTTTAAATTAACCAATTCCTGGCAGAAAAATTAAAGAAACTTATTTAATCAAAGGAACTGAATCAAACAATACAGAAAAAGCAATAGTCCATAAATGAAACTCTTTTTTCCTATTGTTTTCTTGTACCAAATTAATTCATTAAATAGGTTCAAATCATTAAATCATAATTCAAAAATAAAACCCAAAATTATTCCTCCCAAAAATGAATAAATAAAACATTCAAGATCACAAACACATTTATAACGGCTCAGCACAATATCCACACCGGTCCACAAAATCCAACATCAAGATACATTAAGGCAGTGTGCAGAGATTAAAAAATGCAGCACTTGAAAATGCGGTGTTTGCATGAATCAATGTCAAGTAGAAGAACGGGCAGAGATGAAAAGATGCCGTGTCTTTATGCGCATCTAGAGAGCGGCAGAAGAAGGTGTATGTGTGTGTATGAGCGAGGAAGAGCAGCGGCGAGATGCAGAGAGGGAGCCGCTGTGAGCCCGAGTGTGTCGACCCAGCACGATCACATCAGCGCCGGTATCAAATTAACTCTCAGACTTTGAAACTTATTGATCTGCTATTAAGACACTGGTGAACTTGATGAAGCGAGTGCTGTAGGTGACGCGGTGGCTTCAAAGTCTCGCGCAAGCCACATAAAACAACCTGCTTTGATCAAAGCCAGAGAGGCAGCTTCAGAGGAACCCCCAGTTCCACTAGTAGCCGATCCGCTTATACGGACCCCCGGTCCAGTGTCTCCTCAACCCCCGGCTTCACCAGAACAACCACCACTACATATCCTAGCCTGCCGAACAAAAGCAGAAGAGCTTTTCTAAACCCACGGCGGCGTCTCGGAGACGCACAAGCCGTGGGTGAACGTACACATCACAGTTAGATGAACTTAGATCTGACTGCATTTCATTTTCACGGCATTCATATTAAATTACAAAAAGCACTTTTGTCTCCTGTTCAATATATTTAAATGTGCAAAACACAATTTTGAGTGAGGGAAGAGTATTAACAATGTTAAACAAATGCCCTGGTTCCAGCATCATTGTGTCATAAAATATTCACCCTTTGGCAAATCTTCACATCTAACTTGCGCTCCGAAGATCATCCACGTCTCCTTTCGTGCCACTGGGTGGAGATAGCAGTTAATATTACGATTTCACTTGTTAACGATTATCCAAGGCTGACATGAAAATAACGTAGGGAAAAGATCTTTTAAATCTTATTTTGTGGACAAAAAACATAACAATTTAAATTTTACTCTAGGCAGTAGAATTGTTTTTCTCTTCTTATAATTTTTCTTTCTTTGTTTTCTTCTTTCCTTATCACTGCAATATTGACGTCTTACTAAATGGATTTCAATGAGCTCCTTTATAAACATGAACACTAAAGATAAAAAGGCTTTGTACAGGTTTGTACTCAAGTTCTCCTCTGGCCCTGAGGGTTTGCCTAAAATAAATATTAAATATTAACAACCAAATTAATCACGGGAAGGACAGTGTTTCTATTCTGGCTCCAAATCTTAAGAGGAACGTGCCTTAGCTTGAAGTGCCAGCATTAAGCTGTGCCTGTGATTAAAAGCCTAAACACATAACAAATAGGAGATATTTAAACATTTGTTGTGTGTTTCTCGTTCCATCTCCTTACTAATTTATTTAGTTAAGAGAGAAATCAAAGAGGGGGAGTTAAGCACTTCAACAGAAGATGACATTAGGTTTACACACGGCCGTGGAACATGACAGCTTGCACGAAACAGAATAAGTATTCTGACAATTGGTTTGATGATTCTTGTATTTAAACAAAAACCTTTTTTGTGTCAATAATAAATATGTGCATATTTTTTCCTATAAAAGCAGGCAGGTAAAATTGAATATATTTTTGGATAATTTAATATTACATAATTAAAATTAAATTATGTATTTGTTTCATAAATTTGCGTTTCAATTTTACGTATTTAATTGTACGCTGATATTTTTATTTAAATCTGTTGTTTTGTTGCAGTGAACCAATGTCATATCGCCCCCTTACTGCAAATCTCCAAAAAATAAGTAAATAAAAAAATAATTCGGTATTCAGAAAAGAAATGCCTACGGCGCACATATCATTTTTAACCCACTTGCAATATCTAACTAAAAGTTATCACTTCCATTGTGACAAAAAGAAAAAATACATAGGGGTGATGATGATGGGGGGAAGGAAAAGCAGCAGACGAAGGAGAAAGAGAGAAGAAAAAAAGGAAAAAAGAGCCCTGTGCCACAAGCATATATAAGAGAACTTTCACCAATTAGTGAGGAGAAACAGGAGAGGGAGCTGCCGCGGAGATGGTGCTCAAAGAGCCAGGCCTTGCGGCGAAGCTGTCATGTCGGCAGGATTGATCAACAGGCCTGCTATTTCTAATGGCATGTTGTCATGAGGCTGCAGCCATGGGGAGCCACCTGCCTCTCTCCTTGTAGACAGCAAAATATGTGTGTGTGTGAGAGAGAGAAATGGTGTATATGTGAGAGTGTGCTGCAAAAAAGAAGAGGGGGTAAGGGTGTTTGTGTCTGTTGTGGGAGTGGGTGTGTGGGGGGATTCCGACACCATACTTTTACTTCAACTAACAATTTGAGAAAAAACTCTATACCTACTTGCTGTTACTCTTTCGACACCCTCCCCACCCATCGGCTGTTGACGTGACAGGTGCACTTCTGCTCTTTTCTTTTCACCCCGGCCTCCAAAACAAAGCCCTAGCAACGGAAATACGCGAACACAAAGCCCTAGCTATGGCAATGTGCGCAATTTTACGCTAAGCAAAACGGACAGGGATTAAAAGCAAATGTTAGGAAAACGTATAGAAATTTTTGTACGGTTGCTTTCTTTATTAATATTTACGATCATACTAAAGGAAACGAAAAAGTGCGGAAAATAGCTAGCTAATACCTAAATCAATTTCTTACGAATAAACATAAGAAAAGCTTGTCGTAATGCTTTAGGTAAAATTTGCGAGGATGTTTCATGCACCCCTGAAAACAAACAAGTGGCTGTCCTTCATTTCGACTCTCCGCGGGCACAGAAGCGCTGCCTTGCTAACGATGAAAAGTCAAATAAAAGTTACAGAACTTTCGAGTTCAAGGTAGTGCTAGCTATTTCGAGTGTATGTCACGTACAGGTAACCTTTTTATCGGGTCCGCCTCTGGTCTCATCAGTCGATGAAATTCTCCGCCTGCGGCGGTGGCTTAGCCGAGGGACACCGACCAATAGAAAAATATTTCATTGTGTTAGCATTTCAAATGCCGAGTGGAGCGCGGGGGGTGAGGAGGGCCAGGAGAAGCACTAACCGATCATTGCCAGTGGAATTAATTGGCTATTCCAAGAATAATGTCGCTTACTGTGGGTCCTTGGAGGGGCGAACGCTACGATTTTTTTTTGTTCGGTGTCTTCAAAAAAGGACCGCTTGGGGGTACTGGCCGCATTAGGGTTTTAGCTCATTCCCCTAAAGGGCGGGAATAAAATAATCAGAGCCACTGAACCGAACTCGGCTAATCCGCGCCCTAATTAAAAACACAGAACCCCATTACATCTAGCCACATTGTCAATCGACGAATAACATTTTTTTAAACGCAAAAACGACATTGAATAATTACAGAAAACTATTTTCGTAATTTCTTACATATCAAATTCTAGTAATAAAACTGCTGGAAGCGTGCAGGTAAAAGTAACGAACAATGGATTTCATTCGGCTTTTGGCCAGCGTTCGATAAATGGCTAAAGATGGTGCGACCGTGGTGGCGCTTCAATCCCTTTATTCAAGGGGATTTGAATTTAAGCTCTTTTTTCACATCAGCCAAGCATATGCATTGACCCTAACTGATATCGGTGCATCTCGCAGACATATCTTTATCTAACCTTTTAAAGCTCTGCGCCTTTTCAAACTCAAAACAGCATTAAGAATAAGTATTGTCTGAAGCAGAGCGTATCCCTGGGAGACAATGCCTTCGAATTGTTGGGCCTGGTTTGGGGCAGGAGCCATCGGGATACGCAGCTGCTTATGCCCACCAGTAGAGTACGGGGAGATAAACAAACCACAAATAAAACCGCAAAAGAACACTGTGAAAAAGAATAGCCATCCCAAATGTTCTATATCTTTCCACATTGAGCACACTGGGCTTCCGCGGGTGTCGATTTCATCTCATTCGAAGATGTATAGGCGAAGGCACCAAGCCTCCATTATACGGTTTTCCTTTGCTCATTGTGAATTCCGTCAACGAAGTCAATCTTATTAACTTCCGCGCTGGTTCACACATGACATTTTCTTCAATTTCTCGCCAACATCAAAAACATCAATTAGCAGCTCGAAAATAGGAAGGAACGAATGACAGACTACGATAACACGGACGTATTTGAAGCTAAGAGTAAATCTATTCTCCGGCTTCTGAATGTGTTCATTACAATTTTCAAAGAAGACCTCCAAATAGCAAAGAAATTAAATTTATCTCTTAAAAATGTCCAGATTTTTTTTCTAATCCTGCGTCTGTTTCCCGCCCCCAGTGGGCGACACAAAAGCGTAATGGTGTTGCATTTTTCGGTCTCATTATGAAATCACAATGCACAATGTATGGCTCACACATCAACTCTACTGACAAAATATACATTAAAAAGATATGCAATATATTATACACAAATTCAAAAATGTCTCTCTTCATTTATATATATATATATTTATTTTTATATATCTTTCTCATACCTATCGATCAGTTTCCTGTTATTCACTCAAAATTCTAAGAAATAAGATATCATGCATTAATAAATTGAGCTTTCCATCCTCTTACTTTCTCCCGGTAAATAAAAAGCATGTAACTCAATAAACTTCTGATGGCAACCTTTAAGTAAAAGGTTATTTTTGCTGAACCATTTGCTCCAAACGTCGTAACGCTGCTTCCCCACGCTTAAGTTACATCTCCACGGGAGTGAACACAAGCAACTTCAGTGGCCCTGGAGAAACACTCATGTGAAGAGAGAAGCGGGATCACGTTCCTCCGGCCCATTGATTTCTGATCTTTTGACATTATTTAGCTGCTTCCTATTTTCTCGGCTGTCTGTTTTTTTCACGTTGTGAAAGACAGCGTTGTCCAAACAAGCGACGTTTGGGATATCTACTATCTGTCAAAGGAGTGGGCTCTTCCCGGCATTGAACAGTGGAGAGCACTAAACAGTACCGAGAATGCTGAGATGAAAATATCACTCTTTATAATGGGGCCTAATCAGATTTCGGATGCCATTTGCCTTCTAGCGAACTATAGATGCGTGTCGCGGAGCTGGAGCGGTGTAACCTATACACGTCCCGTGCCCCTTGCGCTCCCTTGAACCTCTAGGCAGAGCAATAGGAAGGTTACGTTTATCAAATGACTGCTCACCGAAGAGGACGGATTAGAGTCCAACAAAACCGGCAAGAAAACCCAAAGTCCTTAATGAATGTCCTAAATTTACCAAAGTCATACATCGATCAAATATCAGTTTCATTGTGTACTCAAACATTTCTTATCAAATTCTTACAAGATCAAATGATCTCAGCTATGCTACCCACATTAAGTGCATAGCTCCATTCTTATGTCAACAATTGTCTCATTTCAATCTATTTAAAGACATTTAAAACATATCTCAGAACTCCATAGTGTACCATGCTATGAAAGAGCACTCTCTGAACAATAATATTTTACCCTGGGCTTCCCTTATTAAGCCACACGACAATCAACACTCACCCTCAAAAACCCCTTAGATTGAATTGCTAGGCTGTATGGAAATCCATCAGATAGCTTTGTTTTTCATCCTATAATTATAATAATGATTCTTACTCCATTGACAAGAACTGGACCTCTGTGCTGAGCACGAACGCATTCACAAAATCAAACCTTACATTAAAAATCTTCAAATGTCATTAACCCATTAAATAATTAATTTGAATAATAAGCACTGGAGAAACGTCTGTATTTGGTCATACCACAGGTCCAGTCTTTAGAAATTATTAGCTTACATCTAAATAATCAAAACGATGACAGTAATGTACTCTATTCTGAGACTAATGGATTTTCAATGAGGTAAAAAAGCTAAAATGATTTCACCAAGGGTCGACGAAATGTCTTTCTCTTAAGTCTGTTTATGTGAGGAAATTCAGGGACGTGACCCTTGGTCAAAATAAGCTAAAACTCAGCAAAGGACAAAAGTGCATTTTGCATTCTATAAATAAGTCAACTTTACTACAACATAACATAAAAATCCAACACCACAGAAATAATGCCATTGACACGTTCATGAGCCAAAGCAAAGAAAGCATTTTTTGGTAAAAGCAGGATGACCTCGACAGGGGTGTGTCAGAAATTGGTATTAGCGCACTCATCCGATCTCTCGTGAGCTAAACATTTACCCACAGTACAAGCGATGCATTTTAAACAACATCCTGTCCGTACATCCTACATTCATTTAGTCATTGATTAGTAATTTACTCATCCCTTGGCTAATTTAACCTTACAAAAACAGCAATCCTTCCTTAGACCACTACTTTCCTAATAACTCAATTTTTAGTTAATTTCAACACAGACGTGTCACTTTAGAGCTACACTTTGCATCTACCTTTCCAATTACTTTTAGAGTTTGGGATTTACAAATTTGCTTTCATGTCCTATGTTGGCAGATAAGTCTGTGCTCCTGGCCATGAAAGCAGCTTTTTAATGAGCTATACTGAGGTTAATTGGTTCGCTAAGATCCCCAAGTCATGTGTCTCAATATGAAATTATGCTATTTCCTGGAGTTTCTCTGACTTATTTAATTAAAAACACTTCAGCCCAATTTTCATTTCCCACAGTATACGGTACACTTGGATTGGGAACTCTTGCAATAGGACCTTATTCCCTGTTCCCTGAAATAATTCTGTACAACAAAAATAACCGCAACAATTAAAGCTCTACACTGCCACTATTTAACAGCTGTATAGACACTGGAATGAATGAGTTTTAAATCTATTCATTCTACAATGAGCAACTCTAAACCTCCTCCCAGAGGGCAGCAGTTCATACTGTGTATGCAAAACATGGGATGAATCACAGAAAATCGTACGGTCTTGTTTTATAGTCGACTGTTCATAGATAGTTTGGTTCTCAAATGCACAGACAGATTCCCAAACCAGACTGTGATGCTGTACCTAATTAAGCTCTCAAAGACTGCCTGATAGTTGTAATAGTAGTAGTATTATTAAATAAATATTACTTTTAAAATTATAAATATGCAACAATTGAATTATTATTATTATTATTAGTAATAATAACTATAAATATTATGGTTATTATAATTGATATTATCATTATTATTAATTGACTGACGAAGGCAAATCTCCGAAATTTTTTTACTCGTATCTCATTAAACATTTAAATAATAATTTAAGAGTGCAGATCTTTTTGCCTTTTTTGTTATTATTAATAACAATATTAGCAATAATAGTTTAGTTATTATTAATATTATTACAAATATTATTATTATGATCATTATTACTGTTATTCATTTTAATAATACTAAGCTGAGGAATACAAACAATCATTTTTCTTTCAAACCAAAACCCATTAAATTCTAGTTACGCCACAGTAATATTCACTTATTACCGGAGACATAAGGTGAATCTGCCCGTATAAGAGTCCCTGTAATTAACATTAGGGTGAAAGTGTTAAGGTGCCACTCGCTGATACGGTTCAATTCTCCTGACAGTGTAATTACGGGGCTGCTCAATAGCCGGCCATTTCACTAAAAACTAATTCAATCCATCTTCATTTCCTCAGCTCCGCCCCTCTTATTGATGGATAGTCATCATTAGACGGTGACAAAACACTGAGTTGAGCGTGCAGAAGGAAATGCGATCATTCCTGAGCTACTGGAGGATGCGATCACGCACACACGCAGTCACCTGTCTAGCTCATATATTACGGCAGGAACTTGGACTGGTAGGTGGAACAGAGCAGGAGTTATGGGTCACCGACTGGAGCAACCTGGGAGAGGTCGTACACACACAGACAGACGCAAATACCGCTGTGAACTCGGTCATAAACACACACTGCTTGTCTAACAGCGACTCCCCTCACACCAGACCCTAACCTTCTCCTACAGATCCTTTTATAGCTTCGTAGACCATTTAAAACCTCTCATATAGACACACACACACACAAAGCAGTTGCTTTTAAGTAGTAACCACAAACCACTGATTAACAGAGTTGTCTACTTCACTATATTTTAAGTCTTATGGCTATATTCTGACCCAGTCAGCCTATATATCTTAATTATGTGTTCTGTTTTTTCCCTCCACAGGGAGGGCGACGGCCTTAGCGCTGCTGTACGGGGCCTCTTTAAATGAGAGCCTGCAAACTCATGGTTTGCGTTCGCTGACAGCATCGGAGATTACACACCTTGTTTTATAATAAGCTTTAAGAAATCTTCTTTAAAAAGCACTAACGTGCAATTTCAAGCGACGGAATCTTGCAAAAACAATAATCAATCTCATACAAGTTTCCTAAAAACTGTATTTTAGCATAAAACCCGACACACTCGAGCTTAAAGAGAAAGTTTACCGACCCGTGCAATCAACGACCGGCCCCAATTATCTCAATTGCACAGAAGTGAATGTGCATTTCTAAGGCAGATGGAGTTATTGTTCACACGTAAATCTGGGAAATCTTGATAACAGACGGCGGACGCTCGGCGGTGACGTGTTGCCGGCGGGGTGCGGCGGTCGGGCGGCACAGGCGATCGAACAGCTAAAGGAACACGGTGGTCTCACAGTGATTATCTCACTCTCCTCTCCTCTGGCACCCGGTTTCGGGGTCAGCGGTGCTACTGAAACACGGCTGGCCTTGCCATTTCAATGATTGAATTTGGTCTGGATCTCTCAATCAATTGTGTGCAGTGACCCTCGAGAGCCCCCTGTGAGAACGACCCGCCGCACCTCACCAATGGCCTGAAGGAGAATGTCTGTAGGCAGTAAACACACAAACACATTCACGAATACAAATACGCACACGTAAAACCCACCATTGAGTGCACTCGCTATACAGCCAGTGGCTCGTAAAGACATTTGAGAAAAATGAATTGTGCCCGCTAACAGCACACAGTTTAAGTAAAGAATTACGCAAGACGTTTCTTAGTGCTGGACTGCGGAAGATGCAAATAGCTATTGGGATCGGTCATGTTTTATTGCATTATTTGGACTGTCCAAAATCACTACACCATTTTCATCACCAGAGACACTGGAATCAACATTTAAATAAAGTTTCATTAACCATCTGATTAAGTCGTGCAGTAGTGCTATGTTAACTGTGTCATGCAAGTATTGTTGAGCTTTGTAAACAAGAAAATCTATAAAAAGCTTAATTTACATAAAAAGTATGTGTTTATACTAGGGCTGTCACGATATCAGGTTTTTACTGCACGGTTATCGTGCCCAAACAAATTTGCGGCTACAATACTATCGGAATATTTATTGAATATTTTAAAAAAAATATTACAATTGTAATACAAGTGTGTGGAGGCGAGAGAGAGACATAACCCCTGTAACTCTTTGTAGCAACATTTTGAATGGATGCTTAATAGTTTACTATATCACAATATGTTTACAATTAATACAATATAGATCATCTTTGTGTTTAATATCACAATTATTGCCAATATTGCTATATTGTGACACCCCTTTGTTCCCAATATAAATAATGACAATTTAAACACACCTGGTTAAACCAGAGTGAATAACTTATCTCTGCCTCTTTCTCACACACACAAACACACATATCCTATACAAACTGAACTTGGAGACAATATGAGACAGTATTTGGAGACAGTATTTCAACACTTACATAAGTCAGTAAAAATTAAAAAATAAAGCTAAAATAAAACTTCGGTCCTCATTTTCTCACCCTCTTTTAATTTCAAACCTGTATGACTTTCCTTTTTCGGCAGAACACAAAATAAGATATTTTGAAAAATGTTGTTAACTGGACTATTCATTTTCATTGGTTTGAGTCCATGCAATAGGAGTGAATTGGGTCCAGAGCTGTTCGGTTACCAACATTCTTCAAAATATCTCTTTTGTGTTCTGCAGAAGCAAGAAAGTCATTAAGAAAAAATGAAAGAGGGTGAAATGACAAGAGGGTGAGTATATGATGACAGAATTATCATTTTTGGGTGAATTATCACTTTAAACATTGGTTAACCAGGTTCACCCAGGTGTAATTCCACCCGTTTCATACACCATATGCTTGTGTAATAGTGAACGTGGATTATTCTTAGACCCACAAGCTCTTGTTTTGTCCAGGGAGAAGCATCTCACTCATGGCTAAACATACATGCGCATGGCAAGATGGCGGAACGCTGTGGCAAATGCAGCGTGCCGGCCTCCAGACCCTGCAGTTTGTTTAGTAACACTTCAGTTTATGACGCCCGAAGGGTGCAATTAAGTCCAATTACAGTCTGTGGTTTTTATTAAGAGCTACAAGCTGGCCAGGCTGCGGGGCCAGTGAGCAGCACACACACACACACACACACACACACACACACCAGAAGACGGGTTCAGCACTACTAAATCAAACCAATTCAGTCACATTAAAAGGAATAAATTACGACTCGCTCTGTAAGTACAATAAAAGTAATGAAAGAAGATTGCTACATATTGATCAATAACCAGATAAATTGCCAGATGTGAAAAATAAATGGTATGAAGGATTTATATTTAAATAATATAATTGCGATGTTGTACCTTGTAAAACTTTATCAAAATTAACATTACTATTATACATCACAAAAACGTTATACTTTTTGTTAGCGTGGATTTTTAAATACAAATCTAGGCTGACTTTTTTTGCCTTCATTTGAGAAACATTAGGGCAACAAACAATACACAATTGAGTAAAATATTACAAAATATTATGTCTTATTTAACAAATTTAACATTAAAAATGATATAAAACAAAACATGTTTACATCTCACCACATCCGAGATGACTCCCATGCCTAAAATAACAACTTCGTTTTCACTTAATATTTAAAGTAATTATTGAGATTTTATTGAGACACCATTACTCCCGGTCAATCTTATTTGACAGCCCCTCTTGATATCTTGGCACTTTAAAACTGACCAAAGTTCAAAGGGTCACATGACCTCACACACCCTGCCAATGTCGCTGGGCTAAGCCTGAGATCCACATACAAAGGGATGGTATGAAAGAAAGGAAAGAGTATGGAAACTCGAGGTCACTGCACACGGGGCTTTACTTGTGCGATTTGGGATAAGTACTATGAACACTCCCTCCGGCGAGATACCGCAGGGCACAAGACCCTTTCGGTGCTGAATACGTTAATCTGATCAATATCTACACCAAGATCTCTATGAAAGAAAGTTAAAACCCAATTCAACTTTAGCGATAAAGAGAATAAAATATACTGAAAGAAACACCCAAAATATCAGTGCGTGGCCCAGCCTTTTGATAAAAATGGCAGGGCAGATGTCACAAAGCATTCTGGGGCTTTGGTCACATGACCTCGCTCTGGGGATACTTGGGCGCATGACAAGTGCGCTACAGCTGTGACGGAACAAACAACAAGCGCATCTTTCTGCATTCATCAACGCATCAAAAACCATCCTCGTATCAATCTGTCGTTCACAGGGAGCGGTGAGAGAGCGAGGCATTTTCCTCTTTGTGTTCCTGTTATTGGGCTGTTAGCTGATCGCTATCATCCTTCTCTTCTGTGCGCTGCGCTTGGACACGTTTCAAAAAGACGGGCGTCTTTTTTTCCTTTCTGTAAGGAAACCATCTCCTTAATGGCTTTCAAAACAGGAAGCACAACAATAAAAGTGAAAACTGAGAATGCTCGCTGCAGACATCTTTTCCCTTTTGCAGCGCAACGGCGGGCATCAAGCTCTCGCATATACACACACACGTGCATCCACAAACAGACGCACGCGGTGACACTGACACACTGACCTTCAGACATTCTTTTCTAATTCCTATCCAATGGAATTCTCAAATGAAACGGGATTGTATTAAAAAATAAAATCAGATTTTCATATAGCAGTTAAATTCTTTAGATGTTGAAAGGAAGGAACAAAAATGTCACGTATGAGGAACAGAAATTGCCCAGACTATTGTTTTCCACCAGAGATCCAAACATTCAAGCACAAAAAAGTACAAAAACATTACAAATGTAGGCTTCCAAAGACACATTTGACATCATTTTTGGTTAATGTACAATGAAAATGTTCCATTTCTCTCTTTTTTTTGAGCTACAAAATACCAGTCACTATCTAGGACCCATTCTGCACCATTTCTCTTCATTCTTTTTACTTTTTTAGATGACTTATCCCTTGATGAAGTCATCTTGGATTAAATTCTCCAAAACAGATCTTAATAAATAGTTCACCCCAAAATTTAAAAAAATATTTGATCAATTACTCACCATCGCATCATTTTAGACATGCAAGACTGTTTTTCTGCAGAACACAAAAGAAGATATCTTGAAAAAAGATTGATTACCAAACACCATTGGACCCCATTGACTTCCACTGTATGGACGCAAAACAACTTTCTTTTTTCAGTAGAACACAAAAAGTAATATGAGAAGGTCGTACAGGTTTTGAATGACATAAGGGTGAATATTTTTGGGTGAACTACACCTTTATGAGAGATTGGACACCTATGTGTAAGACACAATCTTTACCTCATTTGTAATTTCATTGCAACATAAAATCATCATCTAACCTTCCTGGCTTTTCACACATCCACATTACAGAAAACTCCTGCCCCAAACCTCTAAGAAACTGGGATCCCATCCGGGACATTCAACATGCCACAAGAAGCTCTTTCAGTTCACAAGCACCAAAAGCTTAGAGAGACAGCTACACGCACTTCCTCACAGTGGGATAAAACAAATAATAACAGCGCAACTAGGCTTCACCAAAGCGCTTCTTCTTTTTTCTCTTCACCCTCAAAAGTATTTGTGTTGTCTCTAGGTACCAACAACCTTTGTATCAGTTCAGTCTAAAAAGAGAATCTGCATCACCAACCCAACCCACCCCCCTTCCCGTCCAAATTGATTTCCCCACGTCAAGGCCTTTCCCCGCACGGACCGTCCGTAACGGTGTCATCTTTACCGTCAGCCCTCTTTTAACTGGCTTTTTACTCTAGTGACGGAACATACAAACGATGAAGGCGGAGGGGAAGAAAGAAACACAAAAACTGATACACGGGCTCCAAAGTTTCGTCTATTGATTTTTTTTTGATGCGCGGCCGAAAAAAAGAGAAGGAGTTCAAAGCGGAGGAGATCTTTTTTTGATCACCGCTAGAATAGCTGTGTTGGTAGTCGTCATGGAAGCAGCGGTGCTAGATGGAAAGTGCCCGCGCGGATTCCTTTGTTCTGGCCGAAGCCCCGTGGCAAGCCCCCTGACCTGGTGCGGTCAGCGTGGTCTTTAGCAAGGCGCAACATTAACGCATGCTGAGGGGTAATCATTTAGAAATTCAGAGCTGTCCATTCAGATGGCGCCCTGCCGCACACAAAGAGAATACGTTTGGCTACTGTACTGTGGTTAACTGCAGACAACTGCTTACAGTCATGTATTGAGCTATCCAGCTACTGAGGGGAGGAAGGTTGGGAATTTGAGATAAGTACAGACGCAGTTCTAATTCAAAACTGGCTTGCTGGTAGTTCACCCAAAAATGAAAAATCTTTGATTATTTACTCACCCTCATGTCAATTCAAACCTGTATGACTCTATTTCTTCTGCAGAATACAAAAGAATAATGGTAATGAAACAACATTGGCCCCCATTGACTTCCATTGTATGGACACAAAACCACTGAGACATTTCTCAAAATAGCTTCTTGTGTTGTTGGCATGAGGGGGAATAAATAATGACAGAATTTCTATTTTGGAGTGAATTGTCCCTTTAAGCGATGGTGCAAAGACAACAACATGTTCATAAAAAATATATGTATTTGTGTAGATCATGTGACTAATATTCAGATAGAGCATAGGGATCCTTATTGGTCTACAGCACTGTAGAACATAAAGTATAGTTCGTACTACAAACTACTCGTACTACTGTTCCCTACAAAGCAAGGATTTTTTTCCACTCTAATCGAGGCTGGGACTGTCAATGCAATGTAGGACTATCAGTGCTTTTTCTACCGGATCTTGGCTTGGCCCAGACCCTCTGTGATATGCAGCTGTGTCCACTGGGGGCTACAATTAGACCATCAAACCCATTCCAGCCGGGAATCGGCACACATCTCCAGAGCCTCTCCTCCAAAGAGACGGCCAACTTGTAAAACTAGGGGAGGTAGCCTTTGATGTGTCGTACATGCAAGAAGTCTCTCTTTTCCCTCCTATTAATGGTGAGGAGATAAAACAATTAAAGGAGAAGGTGGACAGACAACGTGGTTATACATCTGTACATCCAGGACTAGAATATGAATATTGAAAGTTCTCCGGCGCAATAGCTACAAGAGGAATTATGATAATATATAAACTAAATATGAACTAGGATTAAAGAAAAGCTGGTTCACTGGCTTGTTTTTATAGGGCGAGACACAGATAAATAAAATAACACCACAGCCATAAGGAAATTTAATGTATATTTTCTAATCTTCGGCATCACAATATTTGTTCATGAGCCCTAAGACGTGTGGCTATTTCATGTCAAGAAACATAAGGTGGTAATTCCACTTCCTGGACCAGCGCCGTACTACCGTGAGCTTATTTTGGCTCCATTTTCAAATTTCATCATTCACCCGGGAGCTCTGGCTACAGTAAGTAAACCTGAAACTGGTTTGGATATATGAAGACAAGAGTCTCATACAGCTGGTTTGGATGAGAGGGGGTCCGCAAACGTTATAGTAGCCATGTGGTATTGGTTTGCTTCTTTCTGGACACAAACCATACCGTGGCTGACAGAAAACATGTACTTCGATGCTCGAATACAAACTGTTTACTGTGTACTCGGCAAGATGTCCAATATGGTTTACGACAATTACATAAAATGCCACAAGATTTATACAGGGTCCCTAAAGCTTGTTCTGATTACGGGAGAGATTATTTCTCGGGTTAATGTATTCGGTCATTAATAAAATAGTATGCAGGACTATAGCCAAATAAGGGTCATGGTGAGAGAATGACCTTTTCAATAGCGTGAACACTACTGAGTGTAGATAAGTGACTTGTCACTGGTTAGTGAGGGTGAATAGCTAATATATAACTTCTATATATAAATCAGTCCAACTTTTAAACATAAAGACCCTTAAATCACTTTGTTGTGCTACATTAAGTTGTCTTTTAATGCAAGAACATGTCTTATGTAAATTGCCCTCCTTAGAGACATATCCTTCTGGGGTCAGGTGACCCAGACACCAGACTAATTATAAAGGTTGTCCTATTAGTCATCAAGTCGCCCACTTAATAGAGTAAAACTACATAGTTTTGTACATCCCTAGTGCATGAAAACCCACTCAGAGGGAATTTATCTGTCTGTCTGACGCTATGATGAAGGAATTCTGCTGCAAGCGCTCATAAAACAGCCACGACGGCACGTCAACACAAGGTGGAGACAGCGCAAGAAAAGTTCCAATTCAGCTTTCCATTCACAAAGGGGAAATAAAAAGGGTCTGTAGGCTTTTCCAACAGGTGCTGGCGGAAAAAAAACCCAGCATAGAAAGACACACGAGAAGCAGCCTCTGTATCTTACGGATTGCAGTGAAATCCAGGATTTTCCTTGTTGCCATCAAGGGTATAAGGAGAAAGAAAAAAATCATTTGTGTGAGGAAAAATGTCTTGTTATGTAGGAACGGAGCATGTCGCAGATAAGAGCGGGCCGGTGTTCAAAGGGACACAGGCCAGTGAAGCGCACGCTCCCTTTCTCCACATCGCCGCGCTGTCCTTAATGAGCCACCCAATAAAGCTTCGGATCCATGTCTCCTGTCCGCAGACGGCACGCCTGTCTCACTTCAATCATGATCCACTATTTTATTCAAATCTGCACACTTGGGCCTACAACACAGGTCTCAGAAAGATGTTCTCCACACCAATAAACCAATAAAAGCATGTTATATATTTAGCTAGGGCGTCTGTTTAGTAATTTATACATCACTTTCGAAAATTATTTTCATACACTGAAAGTTTTGCATGGCTATCAGTGGAAATTTTCTCGCATATCTGTGCCCTTGTAGTGTAGTTACGTTGTCTTCCACCAGGGGCTAACCGGCCTAACCTTAAACTCTTGTTTTTACATCAACCCCTTTTAATCACAGTAAAAAATGGGAATGTGGACAGGCTGGATTCAAACCTGTATCACCCACTAAGCACCAAAGTTCAACATGTCAGGACACGTGTGCACAAACCAATAAACCAGAGCTTTCCAATGTAAAAAAATGATAAAGTTTAAGTAGCGTTCCAAACTTGCTGCTCATAAAAATACTGAATATAAAACTTCCTCTCATTTCTGTATTATTTTTCCGTTTAGTCTTGTATCTTGTGGTAAAAACACTGACAGAATGTCCCAGTCAGCTGCCTGTCATAAATTCAACCTAAATACTACACATCTACACGGTAGACATTCCACTCATATCTGAAAGTACACTAAATAAATGATAAAGGGGAGCATGCAACAGCATGCTAGAACAAGACCCTTTTAACTCACTGAATCATTTAACCAAAAACATGCAGAAGTGAAAAGATGTAATAAAACAAAGATATTTGCGAGAGAAAAACAATCTTCTGATCTTTCTCGTTTTAAAGCCATAATGGAGACAGAAAACTTGGCTCTCGTTGCACTTACTGTGCAGAAACAGAAAAAAAGCAAAGAAACAAATAAACAGCAAAAAGATGTCTGCGAATAAAAAAACTGAGAGGAGCAAAATCAAATACATTGAAATCTCGCTAAGGCACATCTGAAAACAATCTGCAGCCAGAGAAAGGAAGGACAATGCAAAAACTGCTCAAAATAAACTGACGGCTTTCCAAAAAATCCCTGTTGCTTTGTCATCGAGGCCTATAAAAGTAAATGCGATTCAGACTGGCTTAAGTGCTCCCTGGAAGGAGGTTTCAGGGGCCAATACACACACACCTAAAGAGGGAAGGTGTTAAACTTTAACTGTCACTGCATATTCAGCCACAACAATAAATCGTTCTTTGGAAATGTCAGTTTCACCCCTCCCCACTTTTTTTCTTTTACATTCGCTCCCACTTTGACACAGCGCACAGCACGCACGCACACACAACTTGCGCGGCCGGTGCTCTCCTGAATCTCACCGCATAATGTGGCCCAAACTGTCTGGCCATAAGGCAGTCAGAGATCGTGTCTGAAGGACGGGAGGATTTCGTCCAACCTAAACAACGGATTAGCAAAGGAACGTGCTCCAGTGCACACTGTGATTTCAACGGGCCTCCACCGCCGCTACCTTCGCGCGACTGGCGTCCAAGTTCCACACGGAGGAATTCCCAAACACGAGTTCACACAACCGCAAATTTGACGAAACGGACTATTCGTTTTCACTTCAATTAAATTACCGTGTGAATATATCTGGCCTTTATGACGGAGCCTGGTGAGCGAAAGGCTTGCTAAAACAACCAGCCCGCATCCAAAACAAGCTCAGCATTCTACGGGCCACCCGAGGGACGGGGTTTAAATCACTTCAACTTCCTCTGTACAGTTCACCTAAAACTTTCTGGAAACAAAACAAGCATGCGCAAATGAAAAACGAAGAGATAATTTCTTAAAGCAACAGTGAATAGTGGATGGAATGGAGACCAGAAAGTTTGAACAGTATAGACATCTTCTTGTTTTAATGGGAATGCTCATTTTTTCAATTAGCACTTTTTATATTATCCATCTTAACATGTTAACTAAAAATAATGCATGTAGAGAAATGTATAATGTTATTGTAGTAAAAGTGTAATGAAGATGTTTTTTTGGCAGACAAAATAGTGGGATTTGTAACCAATTCAATTCTATTGGACACGTGGTTGGAGGGGAGGGGTAAAAAGTAAACAAGCACTTGATGACATCACCCAAAAAAAAAATGTTGATCCAGGGCAAGTAGCACCATTCTGATGAAAGATTACCAAAACAAACACAACGTGCCCAGAATCATTCACAATAAGACAGCAACATGTTGACTTTTAACTGCTGCCTTCTTTCTTATCTCTCCACTACCCTCTTCCTCTCGCTCTCTCTCATCCTAAACTACTTTCCAAGCTACTCTATAACAGTCCTGTGAAAGGAGGTCACATATCAACTTACCAAGAGTCCCTCTCTGACCATATGACCCCTTTAGCAGCCCACAAGGCCCCATGTCATTCCATCTCTCTCTCGCTTACTGTCCCCCTCATTCAGTTCTTCTAAACCACCGTCTAAAAGCCACCCCCTCCCCGTCTGCCCATATCCCGACACTAATTGGTAAATCTGCTGAACCATAGCACACCCAACAATAAGACACCTGGAGTTCTGTCAAAACACGTTTCCCTGTGAAATAGCCTGAAGTACTAATACAGTACGAGTCCCGGCTAACTCCGTCTCACTCAGTACCATGCACAAAGACGTGTGTGTAGAAAGGTCTACCAAAAAAAATACTCCTAAATGGAAGTATTAATGGTACTTAGAAATGATAATGCTGTACTAGAAGCTCACAGGATGTCCTTGTGGAAGTTTTGGCCCCCATAAAATACTAAACATTCTTCGATTCTTGAACCCTCCTTCCTGCTCTCTCTCGGAGTGCTAACATAATGCAGTTTTTTTTTGAAAACATGTGCCGCTAAGCTAACCTAGCCTTACCTAACCTGACATAACTGAAAATATGGAACCTGCAAATCTGCCTGCCAGTCAGCTGAAACTTCACACACAAACAGAAGCAGAAAAGCCTACACAAAGGCATTATGGATAGACACTGGCAAGTATTTTATACTCGAACAACTTTGCATCTGTACATCTTTCTTATTCGCATATACTGTATAATGCAGAGATAAACTGCTGAAGGAACTCTTCAGGAACCTTGCCGAACAAGTTTAGCCAGAAATTCTTACGAAAATACAGTTCTGCCCCTACAATTAGTGTTAGATGATAACACAAAGATTTATGGTTTAGTGATTTATATAAACCGATGTGCAATTGAATTGATAATTCATAGAGGTGTCAAGATACTAAACCTCGTTCTGTCAGAGTCCCACAAGATTTGCATACTGTCACCAAGCTTGTATAATCGACAAGAATTAGTAGAATTGCACATTTTAGGTCTAAACTGATTTATCTCTGATTGATTTATTTGTAATTTATAAATAATATGTATATATTTCATAAGTATGTTTAACAAGCCACACACATATATATCAAACACAAACAATGTTTTTTTTAATCGATAAATCGCAACAACACCAAATTGATATTTTTGCAAGAAAGCTTCATTTTGGGACAACGGTTAATAGTTACACCAGTGCTGTTGAGATATTTCTGACTTTGAGGCACTGACAAATTGAGTGTTCTTCCACAAAAGGCTTGTCCCTGTCACAGCTTCCACCATGGATCTAAACCTGGGGTGATAAGCTACACAACCTCACTCCCTACTGATCCTTGCGCCACCAATGAGTTTTGGCAAACCGAGGCTACCCCTTATGCCCCCCTTTCGAATTCCACACACAGTTTGTGTCCGTCGAGGAGAGCTGAGGTGCAATTGAGACACTGAGCGTCAGTGGCCCCATGTTGCGTCACTCCGCGCCACACCAAGCTGAAGAGCGGAGCCAGACGAGCACTGCGTTTACGTTCCCTCTCTCTCAGCCTCGTGTCAACGGACAAGGGGACAATTACAACAGCTAGACGGCCTTCCTCATCCAAACATTCTTAACCCCAACCCACGCAAACCGAGTCGCGCGTATATTTTACACACACGAGTGCGGGAGCGCACACAAAAACACAAACCACTCCACCTCCTAACTTCTCGCTGGCATACGTTCAAGCCCAGATGCTACAAATGAAAAGCATCCTCTTCACGCCAGCTGCTTCAGAGAAAAGGAAAAGAAATCGGAGCGAAATAATCGCCACCATTCCGGAAGATGCAGAAAACTAATTATCAAGGCTGAAACGGGGCCTTCGAGCAGACAAAGATGATGCTCGAGAGGCATTTCGGGCTGCCAGGAACTCAGAATTTTACACCGCTGGAGTGGCGGTGATGCTTTCTTGCGACGTACTGTATCATAACACAAATCCAGCTACTGACAAAAAGCATAACGTCTAAGGCCAGCAACAGTTTACAATTATAGCTCAAACTAAAGGCAGAAGAGACAGGCGTGCATGTGGTTGTGTACAGATGCAAAGCAGATCTAACCTCACTTTACTTAAAAAATCATTACAAGAACACAGCAGCAACCAAACAAAATCAAAAACAGCAGAAGATTGCACTGTTATCAAAAACAAAATCGCTTCTGATACACTCTCATTGTAATGATTTTGATATACACTTTTCATAGATTTAGTTTTTTGTCTGTTGGAAAATCCAAATTTAGCTGATAGGGGTCTTCTGGACAGTTTGTATGACCAGCCAATGATCATCTTGAAACCAACTTTCTGAAAGACAGCGACCAGCTTGCAATGGATTTTCCAGCAAATGATCAATTCATTCATTTAAATACTTAATAAGCCAGCTTCAAAAAACTTGGAGTTTTCTCACCAAATGTAATTGGTGAAGACTCAGATCTGTCTGTCCGGGGAATTCCCAGCAGTAGGGCCCCTGAAAGGCAAAGACGGACGTCCCGTGTCACAAAATGAGAACATTACACACTCATCACTTAACCAGGGCATGAAGAATATGAAGGCATGACTTTTGAAACCAAAAAAATGTGTAGCTATGTCTCAACCCTCTGTCACATATTTATTGAATCTGCTTCCTCTATGTTTACTGTGTCATGCCGCTGCCAGGTACAAGCCCAAACAGGTCTTGCATACAACATACACAAAAACACAAGAGTTTGCTGTCGATTTAAGGTTGTGATATTGTTAGCATGTTGAAAGTGTGTGCATATGAACTGACTGTGAGGGATTTTTACTTTATTCTTACTTGACCGTGTTGTCTTGTGAGAGGAAGTAAAAAATGTGACTTCGTAGGGTTTAAGCTGTCTTCTGTAAAAGTGATGTTAATGCTAACTGGAACACACACAGACAGGACAGAAGTGGGCTGAACTCTCAAGGTTACATAACAACACATTAAGGCCAATGGGGTGGTGACCTTGACACCAGGTCCCTCGTAAAGCTTTAATTTGGGCGAATAAGTGTATTCCAGGAACGGCTTTGGTGGCTGTTAATGGACTACACATGGCCACACATTGAGGCCAAAGGTCTCTTGACCAGGTTACATACAGATGCAACAAAATTTGTAGCTTTCATTAAGTTATAAGATTTACATTACTATGCTGCATAGTACAGCACCAAAAACACAGGAAAGTAAAGAAGGTCCAAGAGAACGAATGAGCAGAAGTAAGCTTGAAAAAGAAATGGTTTGTAGAAAGAGAGGAAAGAGTAAGAGAAAAAGTTGGTTCCATGTCTTGTGCCTGTGACACTGGGGTTCTCACTAACGGTGTGGGGGCTGGGGTTTCCCAGCATGCCTCTGGTCCTCCCAGCCATTGTCAAGCCCGTCCAGGTGCACAACCATTCACCAAGAAAAAAAGGCCAGCAAATTACCCAGCAAAACTACAGGCCCCGTGCTAGCTTGAGACAACTAAGCGTGCCTCCCCTGCACAGCTGGGGTCTGGGAAAATTAACTGCATACTGTATGTGTGCTTTGTTCATTTTTCCCACTTTTTTTAAATGTTGATTTCAATACTTATGCTTGGGAGCAACAGATACTTGGAAGTTCCGCTTAAAGGCATTTCCTTTGTTGAGAAACCAATGACTAAATTTTGCTTAAGCATACGTTGGATTGGTTGTTACTTCAATCCGCGTTACACATTCCATCACTTCCTAAATACTAATTACCACACAGGAATGCTTCAGGACATCAATTCCTCAATCCTCCACCCCTTCTACTCCTCATCTTTTTTCTGCGTTCTCGCTTTTCCCGCGTTTTCCTACTGCTGGTTCCTCGCATACACATACGCAACTGCTGTGGGGCCTTGTGGGGAAATAGTTAACACTCCAGCCGCCCCCTGCTGCCTATGAAAGCCCAGAAAACAATGGAGACATTGTCCAGCCTCAACAAGACTCTGAGCGAGAGGACAATGTGTGTGTGTGTTTTAGACAGCGTGTAGTGTGCCTGTACGCGGATATGTATGTGTAAACGTATCCTTATGCTTCAGCATCGATCATTTAGAAAACAACATAACAACATTCACAACTCTACCGTGGCTTCCCAAACAGTTCACGAAATATGATTCAACTGAATCTGAAAAAAAAAAACCAACAATTCACACACGTAGTACCAAAATGATCCCACTGGCTTACTTCGGTTACTGTGGATTCCAAACCCACACAGTTTAGTCCTTAGGTCCAAAATATGCCATAAAAACAAAAGAAGTTTCTATTGGTCGCTGCAAATCAAACTGGATCTTGGCCAGAATGAAGTAAAGTGAATCAGACCTTACACCGTGCGTTAAATCTAGTAAATGCTTAACATCATGAAACAGTACATACGGCCACAGTACCGTGACGTCCGGAACCTCCGCGAACAGCTGTGCATACATGCACAGAAAGAGAACGGACACCCATTCCGTAACGATTCGCCAATTTGTCACAGATGTGAATAAAACTCATTCTCTTGCTAACAAATAGTTACATGGACATTAGCTTTAGGAAACTTGCACTACCATCCTTATGCTCTTCAGTCCCAATACGAGCCAATTGTGCACATTGTCATCTCGAATGCAAACTATAAAAACAAATACTTTAAAAATCACATTAGTTTTTAATGGAAATGGCAGTGTGACAGACGGCTTATAGTGGTCTTGGGTGATGTGCTCTTTATGAGTTGTGAACAGGTAATAAATGCATGCTCACTGTGTGAGGCTAAAAGGCTTTGGAAAGCCTGCAGGGCTCTTGAGTACTTCAAACATCCTGGCACTGCCTTCTATGGGCGTGGAGTGAAACGAGAGGGTCACTTCCTATGTTCTATAAATAGAGCAGTTTGGAGCAGCACCTCTACGACCACATGCGTCCGTCTACAGGAAGCCCACGGGTACACGTGTTACGTTTCTATTGTTGTGTTAAATGTTAAGAACTGTATTTACCAACACCGGAGACTAACGAAATTGTCCTGTTTAAACAGCTTACGAGAATGATTTGAATACTGTTTGAATTAATGAATGAGCCAAGCCCTCTCTCTGTTCTTACGATAGCCATGTTTAACACCTGTTGCCATGGTGACGGTAAATAACCAAAAGGGTGACTCCAATACCATAAAAAACAGTAATAATTCTTGCCATTGTTTACAGTCAAAGTGTGAGTTTATGAAATCTGAATCGTCAACTTTGAATCGTGTTAACGGGGCAGAGAATTTGGGATTAAAAATAAAATCATTTTCTAGACACTTCGCTTTAAAAAACAACAGAGTGTGACTGACACCTGTTTTATAACCTCCTGTGTGAACGCAGCCTACAGACATCCTTATTTCACAGTCCATCCATTTATGTTTGACTTTCTTGCTGTCTCTCACTTCATCTACTTCACTGCCAATCTGCCCTTTATGGTATCACCTCCGCTTTCCCGCTATCCACCTGTGAGTTTGTACCTCCCTATCATATGTGATTGCTGGGTCACTTGAACTTCGGCTTACGTCCCTTATCTCACGCCCATCTGTGCTTTCTTATCAGTCTGCGGCAGACAGGCGTCTTCAGAACCACGGGTCAAGTTGGGCAGGTGTTCGTCTAATTTGACAGAGAAGAGAAACTACTTGTTTATGGTAACAATTTATTGATAAGGCCTTCACGTACGGCCGACTTGAGGGAGCAAAAATACAGCTCAGGGCATTCCACAGTTATCCATTTCTGTCAATACCAACTGTCTCCAGACAGATTCACCGGCGGCATGATGCAAACCAAGGAAACATCAAATCAAACACACGTCAGCAGAAGAGAAAAAGGGTTTGAATGAGTGAGATGAAGTATGAAGGAAAAAAGGCCATATAGGCATCATGATTAATTTTGAATAAAAGCAAATCTTGATAAAACCAAGCGCAGACTGAACAAATTAAACAATAAATAACCATAATTGATGAATAACTAATCATCACTTTATTTTAAGATAAAATATGTATAATTGGCCTAAGACTAAACATGTTATATACAGCTAAATCAGTGACATTAGGTCTTGAGGTTGCTTTATAAGGCAATAGAGAGAAATGTTGTGTGCTGATAAGCATTTACAGCCCCATGAGTCAGAGGTATAAAACTCAAGTGCAGTATTTACCTGAGCCTGTTCTTAACCTCCTACACATTTAATGATTTTGAGAAGGAGGACGATAATTTTCTTGCCTTCTAAAATAACACCAGGTTAACTAAACCCAACATCAAGTGCAAAAATACTACCTGAACAATGTAAGCATCTCATTAAAGTGCTGCAATAGCCAATTTGTGCCTGGCGTAAATTACGGAAAATGATGTCAATTCTAGGACTATAGTCCTATGTAGAAAGCCTCAAAAATTAAATGTGAACCAAAAGTCACACTGGCTGATTCTACGTAGTAACATCAAAGGTACCTGGAAATGTTCCACATTCTACCACATCTAAAACAGCAGGCGGAACTAGCATAATTAGCACAAAATGTCTAATATTAAAACAGATATAAAAAATTTATAACAAATTCTACAAATGACTTTCCTAAACTTGACCCTGAAGGCATTCTGTTGATTCCAGTAACTATGGAAACTCAATAAAAGCCCAAACCCCTGTGCCACAATGGACAGACTAAAATAAAAAAATGGTATATTGTCCTAGGCGGTAAAATCAATAACACAATGTTGTAGCATGGAAACATTATTCAATCCAGCCATGCAACTAACCTTGAAGCCCTCACCATTGCTTACCATCATTTAAAAATAATTGAGAGGTAAATACATTGAAATATCACACTTGCAGATCCAGTGAATAAGAAATGTCTCTCAACTTCATTCACTTCCAACAATGCAGTCACCCTCTTCCACTTTAAATTGCAGTAGAAAGCAGGAAAGTATATGAGATGCAAATAAGAATCAAAATCTCTCAGCTGTTCGGACTAAAATCTCACCATTACGTTTCAAAAACAAACAGCTATAAACATATCTGAATATTTTATTCCAACAAAAACTGCTCTACTATTTCCTATAGTCACTAGGTGCTTACACATCCGATCAGCAGCCACGGCTTTGGAGAGAAGTGTTAGAACACCAAAAAATGCAGAACACAGGAAGTTGTTTTGTTTTCACTGAATACGCTATAAAACAAAGAGCTTTGTAAATGCAATGACTCTAGGGTTCTACTTACAACGATGTGTGCTGGAGATGGTGACCTGGCATCTTTAAGTGCTTGTCTACTCTGAAGACTTCCTGCTTGAACATCTAGCAGTGGCCATTTCATCTGTAGGTACTGAATGGCAGAAAGGAAAAAATGGAGAAAAACAAAAGAAAAACATGTTAACAATGCAGAAACAAAGGGAGATACAACATAAGAGCCTGAGTATCTAAAACATGACAGTGTGACATAGAAAGCAAAAGCAGACAAAAATAAATTATGCCAAAAAGATCCAGAGTCGAATGATGCATGATGTGGAACTTCTTGAAACCTAAAACAAGTGAAGTTCGGGTTTAAATTTATTTAAGTGTGTTATGTTTGTTTTTCTCTTTTTAACAGCTCAAATGCATCAATGTGAATACATTCATTTCACTTTCTGTATTACTGGGCCTTAGCGTTTTAGGAATTCCAGGTGGCATTTTTCCCAGTACACATAATAAGGGTGTGGCTTTGAGTCAGCACGGCGACTGTCCCTGTGAATGATTGACCAGGACTTCACCTGAACCAAAACACCCTTTTGTGAACTCGGTCATAGGGATCCATATACCTTAAAGCAGGGGTCTTCAACTACTTTTCTTTGAGGGCCAGATTCCAAAAGTATAAGTAGGACGTGGGCCAGTTTTTTACCATATCATAATTCCTTCGGTTTTTTGTATTTCTGTTATTTATTGCATTTTGTTCCTTTAATACTGTTTTTGTTGCCATCACGTACATGTTATATATTAAAACATGCACACAAACATTGCATCCAGTATATACCTTTTCATGATATTTAATTAAAAGGTATATTGTCATTTTAACTGTATTTTATATTCCATACTACGTTAGTTTACCAAAAAATTAATTTGCTATCAATTCACTCACCCCCGGTCTTCCAGTACTTCCAAGATGCGGGTGGTATTGGTTTTTTCAAGAAGATATTTATGAAGATATTGAATTAATGAAAGTCAAATAAATAAAAAAATGAAACGCTTTTCAGCAAAAAAGGAATGCCTGCCACTTGACGTTAAAATGGCGTCTTATAAAGCGAATCAATCGGTCTGTGCAAGAAACTAAACGCTATTTTCGAATCTTCGGGTGAATGCCAATTGCATGGCTCCATTGAAGTGCACGTTTTGGAGGGAGATGAACAGCTGCTTTTGTAAAAACTGCTGTTTAAATCATACATAATGAATGCAGTAATAAAAACAACATAGTTTTTTTCCTTTTCTGAGACAACAGTTCAATAGGTGTAAGTACTCTTACTGCAGTTACATTCAAGGGCACAAGACGCGTTTTGGAACGTGACCTATCGAGTGCGCAAACCGACTGCCTAATATAACATTGCAAACAACATTAAGTTTCTTGGACAGAACGATCAAATCGCTTTATAAGACGTCAATCGTTAAGAGCCGCGGGAATTACTTTAGTATTGAATGTAGCAGGGTTTTGGACATTCAAAGGCGTGGCGTCTTAAGACCTGCATTTCTTAAAGCACACCATTCTTAAAGTCTCTCCAATTATTTGAAATGTTGGCCGCCAGTTGACTAGCCAGTTGAAAGCCGACGGCAAAAAATAATCAACGGTAAAATCGGTAAAATTAACTTTCAGTCGCTAATAATAAGGTTGCATTTTGAACATTCGATTGTAATGTGCATGGACCCAAAATGCTTTCACAACCCTGATAGCACACAACATGTGTGAGACGTCTATTTAATGTCTGCAAAAGGTTTTTTTATTGTTTGCTCATTTGCAATACGTCTTTTTGCATGAAATGTCAGTTTGACTTCAACCCATATAAACATTAAGTATGTTATGTAACCTGCAATTTAGTTTCAAACAGAGATGACGATTCAGAGGCTAAACATCCTACAGGAAGTCGCCATGTCATCTCTCTTTCCTCTTCATTCTTATTTCCAGCTCTGAACCCGAACATGGATGGAGCCCTGCTGATGGACAGTCCCAGAGGTCACATGCCTGTTATCAAACCCGTGGACTGCGGGATCTGCTTAGCAGACGCCTCCTTTACATCTTTTCTCTGTGCCTGAATGACCTCTTCCTCTCACATACAGATCACATGCTGGGGCCATTACAAACCTGCTGTTACTGTCCCAACACTGCTTTACCTAACACACAGCTAATGAACTTGACCTCTGAACTTTTAACCTGCTTCCAGGGAGGCTCGAATAAAACTGATTGTGTGAGTGTGACCTGGTTTTAGAAGTCTGGTCTAAGACTTCCAGGGCTATCAGAAGCATTTGTGTCACATCAGGAAAAGTGTGAGGACACTTTACACTTGAAGCGTGGCTTTCACATCAGCTGCATTACACAGGGTCAGAGGTTAACTCTGGCCTTGATCGCTGTTATTATGGCAAACCTGATTTTTAAAAGAACGAGCTTTGGAAATCGCTGCTCTGTTGACTCAACAAGTGAATTCAAATAACCATTCAAACCATCTATACTGAAGAATAGGGTGAATTCAGTAAATTTGCATGAGGGCTTGGCCGATGTCATAACAATAAAGGAAGTAATTTAAGGTGATCGAGAGAGAGAGTGAGAGAGAGAGAGAGAGAGAGAGAGAGAGAGAGAGAGAGAAAGCAAGACAGCAAGAAAGACAAAGTAAGAAACCAAGAATCAAGGAAAGAAGGAAAGAAAGAATATAGAGTAGTGAAGAAAATATAACCTTGGGGCAATGCTGGATGCAATCTTGGGCACATAACATGAAAAATAAATTCAGAATACACTTCACATAAAGAATAGTAAACTTTTCAAGACTTAATGCATGCCGAGCAATTCTTCATCAGATCCCAAAAGGAAACTTCTGACAAGTCATTCAGCCTTGCTCAGATTCAAGCCAAAAAACTACCACAAATCAAAATCAAAATCATTCAATCCCCCAACAATGATTTCAGCTCCAACTCTCTGTCCAATCATACTGCTTCACAACTATCTCTTCCTACATCCAGGGCTGGAATATGTTCAACCTTGTTGGGCTTCCTTTGAGATTTTATACTTCCTATGAGGACATCCTAAGTACTACTTTCCGAAATGACAGAAAAGCACGGCAAATTTTCACTTTTACTTTTAATGCGAACAAATCTTTTTGTTGGCCCATCACATCTGAATAGGACACCGAAAAATACTGTTGGCAGGTGTATTCAATGTGCTCAAGAAACTCTAAGACGTGTTACTTCAAGCATTTCGTATGTTTAAGGTTTGGAAAATGTGTGTAATCTTCCAAAATAACCAAGTCCTACTTGGACGAGTGTGTGCTTGTGGGAAACGGTTTATGCGTTGACAGTAGCGGGCTGAGGGCCAATTGACGTCCTGTGCTCTGGCGCTGTAGCGTTTTGTTCTGAGGTGAAAGGTGACACCTTGGCCAGTGTGGGTGCTGAGTGCTGCGTGCACATACTCTGACAGGCGTATACACTTCAGATTGCTATTGCAAATGTTCCTTTGGCCTAATCCCTCCAGCAGGTTTTGCAAGCATGCCAAGGAAAGCTAAGCTTAGACCTGTGCCAAAACCCCCAGCAGCCTTTCCTCGCAGCCCAACCCCCCTCGTCCAACTGATGGACGCGTCACTCGGGATTGAAAAGGCCATGACCTCTGACCTCCCCCTGCCTCTGCTCCTCCTTCTAAAAACTCTCCAGCTAGGAGGCCCCCTCAACGTAACTCAAGTGCTATTCTGATGTGACAAATTACTCCGGAGCACCCTCGGTACCCTCCCCCAATTGGCCTAAGACGTATCCAGAACGCACACTGTGTCCAGGGCCTCAACAGCAGGGGCTCCTCTTTCCCCCCAACCCTCCGACCCAGCCTCGGCTTCTCTGCCTGGCCTCGGCATAGCTACAATAGGAATGAATGACTCAATTGTTTCTGATGAAGTGAAAGACAAGAGAGTTCTCTAAATCCTCCCAGAGGGATGAACTCTTCCTCTGTCCCTCTATTGCCTGGAGTCTTCCGAACTCCAGACAAGCAGAAACAGAGAAAAACGAGAGCAGAAAACAAGACAGACCACAAGGTGCTTAATTATGTTTTCTGGTAAAATGTTTTAACCTGAACTGGATCAGAATTTTTCATCTTGACCTTCGGCATGAAAGAAACGTAATGCTTAATGGAAAGAACATCTTGCACATGGAAAAGCTAGAAGTTGCCATATCACTTCATTACACCTGCGGCCGAAGTCATGTGCGGCAGTCAACGTCACTGTGTTATAAAAGCATTCGTAAGTAAATCGGAGCAAACAAAGCTGAGCAAGATAACCAAATTAAAGCCAAGTGACTTGTTAATGTGGTTCCTGGATTAGGAGCAGAGGGTTATCCTCAATCAGACAAATCACAGACTTTATTGCCAAATGGGCTAGGAATTCGTATTCCCAATAGCCTAGGCATGGGATGAGCCATCAGGAAGCATTCCAGGCATGTAAACAATGCACACTGGGGAATTTAAAGAGAGAGCAAAAAGGATATGGTGGAATGAGAGTTTTTGTGTCTAAGCATCTCCACATACACCGATACAAACATGTGACATGTTACCCTAGCCATCATCTTTACGTTTAAAGAAATGAGACGCTTAAGAAAATAATTTCTAATGATTCATAATAAAATGTATAAAAGACTCGGCCTGGGAGGTGATGCACTTTCTCTGGTTTGTTGAACACCGGCGACCTGAGTTTCAGTCCGATTCAAATCGCACCCACCAACTGTTATCATTTCTGTCAATAAAACTGGCAAATAGGCCAAATGAAAATGAAATCTGCGAAACATTCTGTGAACAAGGTTTTCCCAAGTGCTTGTTCCTGGGTTCAAATGGAGAACCACACACCTAGTTTGTATTAGACTTGCAAAAATAACACTCCCATAGAACAAGCAACAAAAAAGCCCTTTGTTTTGTTCACAGGTGCTGAGGTACAGGCATGCGCGGATACATGCAGACCCATGCTTAATACACTCGCTCTCTCAAGAGGAGACATTTTTGGGGAAAGGACATAATAATGATCCAGACAGACTCTTTGAAATTCACTGATCCAAAGAGAAGGGATCTGCCCATCTGTGAGACTCGTATCTCTGGAGAGGTAGAGAGAGAGAGAGAAAGAGATAAAGCACATGTTTGGGTGTGTATGTGTGTGTGCGCATCTTTGTGTGTTTGCTAGAAACATTCAAATAGCCTTCATTTCGGATGGATGGAGGCATGCTGGAGGTGGAGGCAAAGGGTGGAGGGTGTTGGAGGAGGAGTAGCTCAACAGTAGATGAAACTGAAAGTTAGTCTACACGAAGGCTCTTCACACTTGCTCAGTTCTTCTAATACACATTTTATGAGTAAATAAAGGAAAAAAGAGAAAAGAACACCCCACCAGCTAGATAGCCCGAGGCGTTGTGCAACCAGGAAAATAAAGCTGGAATGTGGGAAGGCCTGGGGTTTGTGTGCCCTGGGGCGGGAGAGGGTCCGCGGGGCCCGTATTTACTCCAAAGCTGGAACCGCTGGGGGGTTCTCATCGCTCTGACAGCAGAGCCAGAGACCCTCACAGCCTGATCTCCTCCATCCACTCACCCATCACCCATCACCCTGGCCTTTCTTCACTCCCCTTCTCATAAACTTCCACTGACGCTCTGCTCTCAGGATGCTTCTAAAAATGATTTTCAGCAGTTTTTGAAACCCAAAACATCCGTGGACGCGTTCTAGCTACACAAGCTCAATTTTATGCATTGTGTCAGTGCAGTTCATAATAAAGCAAACCTTTCCAAATTAAAAAACTTCACACCAGGCTCGTTCTCAATCTAATCTAATCCAGCATGAATGCCAAATACCTCAAACACAGTAGTACGAGACGTGTGCGGTCGCGCATACGCACTGTTTGCGTAGCAGGTGTTGGCTCATGCATTCGCCGTACAGCAGCTGATTCACCTGAAACATTGAGACCGTGTTAGGCATAACTTCAGCGTGCGTGTATTACTCAGAAGGCCATAAAGATCGTCTGCCAAGCCTCAAGGCCCTACTAGTTCTTTAGAATGAGCCAATCGCCTTACAGTAAAACAAACAAACTGTCTCTCATGGCAACAGTTGGGGACAGAGTTCCTCTGTCAAAGTCCATCAAGGCTGACATAGCATTTGGTATAACCAAATTTGATCTTAAAGGGAAGTTTACCAAAAAATGATCTTTAAGCACAACTTTTTAAGCATTTTGAAGAATTTGGTAACCAAACAACACTGGACTTCATTGACTCTCCTTGTAACGACACAAAACCACTTGAATATCTTTCAGAAGTAATAAAAAGGTTATGAACAACATGAGGGTGGATAAATGATGACTGAATGTTTATTTTTGAGTGGGCTATCCCTTTAAAGATGACGTTTTACGTGGCTGCCTACCGGTTTGTCTCTGCACTTTGGTTGAGCTTAAAATAAGCAGCATACTTTCAACAAAGCTAAGAGAGGAGTTCAGAAATGTCTAAAATTATTGCTATGCCTCTGCATATACAATTTCTTCACATCGTTTTCTTTCTGTCTCTCTTCTAAGTGATTATGGCCCCATACGAGCGCTCTATAAATAGCCCCGCAGGCTTTTCGTGGCTGGTGTCTCCTCCAGCAGGGCCCATAATGAGACATACAGGCAGCTAAGACCTAGCAACACACCCACCAGATCCGTACCCTTTCACAGCCTCCAGTCTTTCTACACTTAGTGGGGTCTCGTTCCAACCTCGTGGAATCTCATACACTGACCTACTTACCAGCTGTGTGATTTTCAGGCCGGGCGCAGGGCTTAATGCTAGGTGTGACTGTTCATAGGCCTGCAACGTTAACATTGGGTTGGCATGGAGTTTGGACTTTGAAACAGACACATAAACACTGACGCACACACACAGCCGTGGCCTTCTTTACTGTACGGTTGGGGGTCATCTCGGGCTACCGTGAGGGGGTAATTACCACACTGGTGCACACTCTCGAGTTCAAAATCAAGACCTCCCGAAGCAACAACAACCTTCAAACAGGTTTCAACACACACAGAAATAGACCCTGAAGCACTACAAACTCCATATTCATAGGAGTGGGTCCCTAAGTGTATCTGCACAAACCTCGGTCTTGAAATTCAGAATGGTTGCAGGACAAGATTTTATATTTATAACACAAATTCTATCCTAACCGTAATAATCAGGTCATAAGGAAGATCTAAAATGTCCATTATTGAAATATAAAGGACAATATGACTCTATTGTTGTAAATGCCATTCCTCAGTTTTCATAGCAATGATTTTTGCTACTGATGAAGATATTGCTCTACACCTACCTATCTATTTAGTGTAACGCCTGACATTACATAACATACTCAGATAGTTTCTTACAAAACAAAACATGGTTATTAAAGTAAAAGTACAGTAACCATGTCCATGAGCTCACTAGTACCTTCAGGCACAAAGTCTTTCCTTTGCTCTCAAATAAATAAATAACGGGCTGGTTAATAACACTCATTAAAATGGAGGAGGAAAAGATGACAAAAAGACCCAGGGAAGGTCACGCGGTGGGCGCTATGGGTAAAGCATCCTGGGAGACGACGCAAGGCCTCTCTTCTCCCTCTCTGCACCCCACGAAGAGCACCCTTCACCTCCAAATAAACTGTAGTAACGACCCGGCTCTCCGTACCCCCCTTACACGCACACATAACCCCTTCTCCACCTCTCTGTTAATTACTGCAGACATCCTTCCACAAACGCCAGCAACAGACACTATCACACACAGCAATTACTGATGAATCTTTAATGCGCTCTTTAACCAACTATCCGTGGCCATGTGTTTCTCTCGAGCAAACTCCAGACCTGCGTTCTTGAACCCTAAACAAGGGGGCATTTAAAAATAGTTTGCGCTCTATTTAACTTTCATAACTTTTGCATGCACGATGCAGTCAGGGTAAAAATGAAATAAAAGTCGAAACAAGACAGACATATGTTCCATCACAAATGCTAAGAGGCCTGTTCATAGGAAACAAATGATAACATGTGTAGATGCATCTGTGTGGTGAAAAAAAACACCTGCCAAAAGTAAAACCTTTAAAATCAGTCAAAGCTGGTCTGCAGCCTGGTCTGGTTTACAGATTCTGGGCGGCAAGCTAAACCAGCTTGGCCTGTCTAGAAAAGCAGCTTATTTGAATGTGTCAAACATTCGATATAAAAATAGACTTATTGAACATTAATGATTCATTTAATTTAAAAAAAGTGACACAAACCTACCCTAAACAAATATTTAATCCGCTAACCGACTCTGACAACCCCATGTGCACGTGTAGCCAGACAATCTATTTGTTTACTTGACGCAACTCGCCGCAACACAAAATTAAAGATGCTTTCCAATGCGTCGTACATGCTCTGCTGCATGTTCATCGCTGCAGAATTTTAAGGTGGGTTTTGTTTGTTGCCGATATTATCGATCAAGGTTAACATGCACAGAAAAGAAACAGCATTGGCTACAAACTGTGTGTTTTTGTCAGCTGAGGGAAGCAGCGTAGAAAAAAGCCCTCAGCCAAGCCATCAAGTTGAACATTGAACTTCACAGTAGTAGCTGCCTTTCTATGCCTCTTCTTTTGATGTTACCTCCAAAGCAAGAGATCAAAGGCTTGGAGTGTGGCGTGGGGAAGTCCCAGGCTCTTAGCCTGGCAGCCCGTGATATATGCAAAAGTCAATGCCAAAAAGAGAGAGAGAGGGTGGGAATGTAAGCTACAGACAGCAGGCTTGTATGGAATGTGGCTAAATAGCACGCTTTTCCTTTAATGAACGCTGAGGTGATGCAATCGCTCCTTTCTGGATGTTTTACAGTGAAGTGTTGAAAACAATGAGGGCGTGCCAAAAAAAAAGGCTAAAGCTTACGATAGCAGTGACGCAAATATTTACGATATCCTGCAGACAGACCCACTCCGGTACTTCCAACACACCCACCTCCCCACATTGTGACACAGTCACATAAATATACAGTAAGCCGTTTTGGAAAAAGGATGGATGGAGGATGAAACATGTACTTTACACATGGCTTGGACAAAAAAAGGCAAAAATGCTACATACACATATAGATTTATGAGGGTCAGCTAGAAAAAATAAATAATTTAAACAACAAATAATTGCTTGATCAGTTCGCAAACACAGACGTGCACACATACAGGTCCACACGTGCACACAGATACACACGTATGCACACCCTTTCCCCAAGGCTATAGGATTAAGAGGTCTGTCTAGCTGACAGTGAGCCCTTCCTTCCCACGTAAGCTGTCAATTCCCTCTCTCGCGCTCGGCCCCTCTGCCCTGCTCTGCCAGCCGGGGAGGACACACCTGAACTTGACATCGATCTGCCTAAGCTTTTCCCAACACCACACAGACACAATCTAGCGTTCTCACAGACAACGAGAACAACACATATCGCAAACACGCACCTGAACGTAATGAGGTAATGCAGAGACAGAAATAGAGGGGAAAATGTTCAAGTAGGGCATGAAAAGGAGCAGTGATTCATGTGTGATTCACAAAAAAATCTTTCTGTTGAAAGGCTCACCTCAATGATTTGCTTAAACCGACTTGCAAAGCATTTGTAAATGATTTGATTTACAAGGAGCACTTGACACAATTAACCAGGGGTTAGAGAAAGACAAATAAGTAATTATTTGAAAGCATTGTGGTATTTAAACTTATGATTCTTCACAAATTGACAGCTTGAGTAATGAATCTTTTATGAACTAAATAAAAGATTCATATGATTCTCTAACATGATTCGTAAACAAATCATGACACCGCACATAGAGGAAGATTACTCAGCAACAAATTTGTTCTGAACTTTGAAATCTCTCTCCCCTCACTCATCACGTCACACATCATTTTTACTACTCTGCATTCCAGACCTTTTGACTCATTTCCCTTCATCCGCGTTTCGAAACGGCATACATGAATCTTACCTCAAACACACACAAAGAACACACGAACAGAACACATACACACTGTTACCGGTGCTAGCTTGCACATGTGCATGTGGGTGTATGTGTGGCCCCTGGTCAGGAAGGCATTGCCAGTGCCTCTGCTCCAACACCAGATTCTTTAAAAGTCATGGCCTTGAGAGGGTGGAGAAAAAAAACATGTGGATAATAGGCCTGTTGTTAATGGAATGAAGGAGAAATTGAACAAGTTAAAGAAAGTGGGAATGAGAGGGGAGGAATATTACAAGCAGATCCCATTTCAGGTCATTCAGGGGCGACTTCTGTACTCTTCCATCTGTGTTATTGTTAATTTACAGTCGGAAATCTTTGGACTTTTATTTGGATCTATTTTTCAGCATCTAATTCAACAAACATTATGGTAATAATATATAGTCATTTCATATATTTTAATATATAGTTATTATTTTAAATTTGTATATTTGAACGGTTTTCTTGAAAAATCAAACCAAAACTGATACTGTTAACAATCACAAAACATTAGCAGTTGGTAATAAACTTCAATTGGAATTAAATACATTTAATGATCAGTCGCTTCTGAGCACAACAGCACCAATGCCCACATCTAACAGGCATTGGGATGTGCAGACACGTACATCTAGATTTGCGCTGCGATAAAAATACGCAGCAAGCCGCCAGCAGGGCCTGCGCCGCTAAAGCCGGGCTTCAATTTGAGCTGCAGTGATGGACGGCTAATGAGAGCAAAAAATCCATTCCGTATAACAACAAAATACCACTGACACTGCCGATCGCGGGTTCGCCTCATTCCCGAGATGAGACGTAAAGAAGAAGAGAGCCGAGGAAGACAGCAACAGAATAAGAACGAGGGAGCACCGGCGAGAGAGAGAAAATTCACAATGATGACACGTAAGTGCAAAGAGCGATTAAGGATTTACTTTCAAAAGGACCTCCATTGATCTTTTTTGATAGACCTGCAATAAATCAAACCAGATTGACTCACATGAGAACGAAGCCTAATCCGTTAGTCAGATCCAGAAGAACTCAAACCAAACCAGCTGTTAATTTAGGCTTTACAAGATAAAGCAGCCAAAGCCAACCTGATGTACCCTAGGGCAGAGGCTTACATCATCTCTGTAAAGCAATCAACTTATTGCCAGTTTGGAGAGGTAATCAGGCTGCATGCTAGGAGAAGCGAGAGGAGAGAAAATGGCAGGGGAGGAGAAAGGAAGAAAAGGTCTAAAAGGCAAAAATAAAGAGCCTGTAGCAAAGCGAGAATGAAAGGGGTACAGCAAACAGATCAAGGGTTGTTACATGCTCAGCTATGCTACAGATATGGCAAAATGCACAAAATATGAGAGGAGGCAGCGCATGCTCTATTTTTTACTTGGGACCCTGTAATTTGTCTGTATGTTTGGATCTATGCCCATGGTCAGTGCCACCTCGGTCATGTCCGGTAACCACACAGAGCCAGCGAGCCATAGCCAGCCATGCTAATTAAAACGGTTATTTTTGTTTTTGCAAGTATTTTTCTTCACCAAACTTCATTCTTTTGTTGGGGAAGCGCCATCCAGTCTTCGCTGGTTACTTTCTTAATGTCTTTTTTCAGGCTCACATCCTGTTTGTGTATAAGTATAGATCATAGAGACAGACATAGAGATATACCAAGATATAGAAAGGAAAACGGGGGAGGGGATTAGGTGTTTTTGTTGAGACGCCAACATATTTCGGCAGTGACCGGTCTGCATCACTCAAACACACCCAGACACGCATACACTCATTAGGTACCGTGTTTGTACCTTTAATGTTGTGTTTACTATGCACAACAAGATCAAGTCTGAAATCCAATTCCAGGCCTGACCAGGGCCTTTCAATGTGCTTCTGAGAGTGCCTTGAAAAAAGCCAGGCTTGTAGTCTCTGGAAAGTGTCCAAGGGAAACGCAAGACTCTAAACAAAAACCTAGGAGAAATCAGAGTGAACGCAGGAGCCCGCATCCTCACCTCCCTCCGACACACCTCCTGCACACAGGGATCACTCAGACTTTGGGTGTCTGCTCTGCCCGACTAAATTGAAGTTAAAGAGCCAGGCTGAATGGGAGGTTTGACACACACATGCACATCTATGTTAAGAGCAAGGCACTTCTGCAGCACTCTGTTGCACATACTTTAGTGCCGCACCGAGGTGCACGGCCACCCTCCTCTTAAGCGGGTGTAGCACTTCAGCCGCGTGCCATCCGTCACCCTCCTCCCTGTTCCAGCACGGGGTCACACGTTTAATTACACAGAAACAGTAATCCCATCAGACAGATGGCAAACAGGCAAGACTTTATGGCCAATTGAATCATTACTGATGTTATTTGCTAAATTACAGCAAAACACAACAACACCGCCGAGCGGGATTTGCCCGAGAAGCTTTCGAAGGCAGATGCGCCCTCCCATCGAGCATCAGTGACGGAGATCAAGAAGGCGTGAAGACTGCAAAAGCCAGGTGTGTTTTAAATGAATAATATTCTAATCAGTGGGAGAAAACACAGACCCTTATTATCCATTACAGAAAAACTGAAAAGAGGCCTCTACCGGACATTTCCAACCAACTTGGTTTGGTAAACCACAAAACAAGCGCAATTGAGAAGTGAGTGTGTTCTTTTCTTAAAAGAGGGAGCGTGTTTGGTTTATGGGCTTTACTCGGCACCGCCGTTTGTCTTTGGGGAACATCCCAAGAATCCACTCTTTCCTGAAAACTAAACACGAAGCTCTGGCCCACAACCTTGCTGCCAGAGCCTATTCATCTTCTTGCTCTCTCCCTAACTTCTTTTGCTCTGCCCTTGGCTTCTGTCAACAATTAGCGGTCACCTCGTCCAGAGTCCCTGACCACAGCACCCCGAGCGTTAAACTATGCAATCTCCCAATCAGCTCCTCAACATAAATTATAGCTTGTGACATTGCTTAGGAAAGAGAGGTACCTCGATGCCAACGCACAAACAATTCCCATAAAATACTTTTTTGATGGAAGGGAATAGGGATACAAAACTTGAAGCAGTCGGACTAGAGGCTGCGTGAGCCTTATGCCACTCCCTATAATAAAGTCAATAAAAATATTTGGAGCCTGTATTCTTTGGCTTGCATCAGGGCCTGATTGGTCACCTGTTGCGTTGCTTGGTGTTAATGCATCTCTGATTGGTGCATGTTCTGGCTTGGCCCCAGGGTGTCATGTTGCATGCTGGGTAGCTAGACTTCATGCCGCAGTTGGGAGCAGCTTCTCAGCCCTAGAGTGGCGCAGTAAATCTACATTGAACCATTGGGGGACGAGCCACACCATAACACTACACTAACATTTTCCATTTTATAAAACACAACGAGGCGAAGGCAGAATTACGTCTTTGTGCTCCCGGACTTTAATTATTGTTTCTTAGATACCATAAGGCAGAGGGCATTGGGTCACCGCTTAAGACAACAAGACTGCTACCAAATCCAATTATTTAAAGCCCAGCTCAAATTAGTCCATATAGAATAGCTGTTTAAAATACTTGTCCCCTACTTGGCCCTGATAAGACTGGCAGTTTCCCAACAAACCGGAGCAGTTGTGTCTGGAGGCATGTCCATTGCTGAAAAGCTATCCAGAAAGAGCACACAGAAAACTTCCATGCTTTTTTGTTCATGATCCTTTCCTGACTATTGGTCAATAGACCACTGCCTGCAGTTGTTCTTTCGTAAAGACGTGCGAGATACTGAGATGGAACGAAACAGACCCTGGGGCCTCTGTAAAACAGCAAAACAGTTCTGCAAGGGGTTGCCAAGATATAATTTGCAAAATGTTCCAACCAGCATGCTTAAAGAAAGGGTTCCCGGGACATTCAGAGCTGGATTTTTTTACAAAGTCTAGAAGGTGGAAATTACTAGCATATACATTAGCCTATGAAAATTAGGGGGCTTTAGGAAACAGCAGTCACGTTTGCACTTCTGTGGGGTTCTTCTGTAGCAGGAAACAAAATCGCTGTCAACATAAAAATTTGCACACACTTAAGTAGTATCAGCAAGATCTGACCACAAAAAAGAAACATGAGTGTCCTGCTCAAGTGTGCGGTCACACTCCGGGACCCTGGTCCCAAAGGCGAGTGTGTTGACTGTACAAGTGTGTAAGGCTGAGGGCCATACAGCAGCTGTGAGAAAGACACAAGACCAGCTGCTTCCTCCGTGGCTCTGATTTCCTGACCTCGCAGCCCGAGAGGCACAGTCAGGTGACCAGATCTAAAACCTGCTTCACCTCATGCACACGCTCCTTAACCACCGAAGCGCAAGCTCCCAGAGTAAAAAGGCATTGCACACCTTTTTACTTTCAACCCTGCACAGCGTTTTTGATGTGGAGGCAATCGTTAAATCTGTGGCCAGGCACTGTAAACCGATGCCATTTTCCTCATAGCACTCTGTGACCACCATGTTTGCATACCACAAATCTTGCGTAACTGTCAAAGTGGTTTCTCACCAATGAGTCTAGATTAGCTGTGTTTGGAACAGCAGATATTCATCCCTTTTAATCAATAGATACACCACCGGTCAATAGCTTTCAAAAATGTCCTCAATTTATCATTATTTCCTTTCACATCTTAGAATTACAGTAAACTCATCAAGACTATGTGTCTATGATATTGTGACAAAAAGAATGTTTACCTGTTAAACAGCATAAATTTGCTAAAATGCAAGATATACAACATAACATTTTCATGATTTTTAAACAATAGGAGGCTCTTATTATTTACTTCTCCCTAGTATTAAGTGATTTATTTCAATAACACATTTTTAAATACATTTTTCTGTTTTGTAATGACTGAAACCAAATGTTGTCACTTTTATATTTACGTCTCCAAAACTTAATTTATACATAGTTTCGAAAATCATGAGAGACGTTTTAGTCAAATAGTGCTAAACTTTTGACCCGCAGTGTTGATCCAGAGTGTGGGAGCCAAGCGGATTGACATGTCTCAAGAGAGAAACAACAGATTTCAGTGTTTACCCAATAGAAAAAGAAAGAACAGTCCACAGACCGAGTGACTTTCTCTTTACAATCCTCAAGTGGAAGTCAACACTGCTGTTTAAAGGGTTGGTCAATACCGTTGTGCCCTTCAGAAGGATAATTAGATGGGCGGTAATGGGCACGCGGAGGTGATGCTGGTCTCCGGCGAGGTGCCCGTTATTGTGGCCTCAGCCTTGCGTGCCTTGGGTAAATAGTAGCCTGTGTGCAGTAATTGTAATTTAATTGTAAACCGAGGAGAGTTCATGAAGAATGTCAGATACAAACTAGGTCAGTGAGGGCCCTGCTTCAGCTTGACTAGTCTACGTTCTGACCCTGAACCTGAGAAACCCACACAGTTGACGTCTGTGGCAATGATGTATTTAGTTTTTGCGATAGTCTTGACTGAAGGAGGTGTGTTGGGCCACGTTCTGCGAGCGAGCCTAGGGAGCATAGCCTTCTTCCCGGCTCATTTGAAAAGCAATCCTGCCCTTCTGCTCCCAGTGCATCTTTTTGTCATTTGAGAGCTCATGCCCCATTTGTATTATCCACTGAAATGACAGGAGGAAAAAGACGAGGGGGGGTTGATGGGAAACGGGAGGGGTTCGTACAACACAACCACAAGACTCTCAAGACAAACACACACACATACACAAATCCACGCGCACTCTCCTTGACTAATGTGCCACAACACTCGTACATCACACACAAATTGGCCAAATGAATTAACCATGGCCCCTGGTTAGCGTTTCGAGCTTTAAATGGATTTTCCCTCTCCTGGTCTGCCCAATAATTGCATTTATCCATCTTGTTGAAGCACAGTTTACACACTTGCTAACATCATGACAATCCAGGCTACATTTTCTGCTCCAATGGCAGGAGAGGAGGAGATTTGTCATTGGATCATAACAGGTAATTCAAACAACAATTAGCTCCATGACTCCCCCGTATGTCAATGTCTGCCTCCCCCGCAGGCAGGTTTGACGGGACAAGGGGACCTTCCATCTCTCCCTAGAGCTTCTTGTCTTAGTCTCTCTATCAACCTGCTTACTGAGATGAATTGGGCTCAGCTGCTCAACTTTTTACCCACGCCGCTAGGCTTTAGAGCAAGCAACATCCCGAGTAAATGGGGCCTGCAAATATGCCGACTGACTCTGCAATTTCTTTAAGCCCTTGCACAGACACACTCGCGCACAAAGAGACCGACACAGCACTTGTGTTAAAGGTTCCTGCAGGGGTCATCTCTGCTCTCACGAGTGTTTGAACAGTAGTGCATTAGAGACTACAGGGCCCACAGGACAATTGGGCTATGTAAACACTGCAGGACTTCCTTCCCTGCAGACCTTGGGCTAAGATGGTCCACTACTTAAACAAATTTGAATTCCTGAACATGCTTAGCGCTAAACATCTGCTCTCCTTGCTATCAAACACCCTGAACCGTAGAGATACCACGCATGAAACATTATGAGCGACATGACCATCATTCAACGCAACAAGACGACTTTTGTTGCATTCTAAGCTTACGTGGAGCTTAAACGGTTAAACCCTGGAGCGTTTTTCCTCAGTTACCAGAAATCGACCAATTTGACGCCACCTGCCAAAGCACGCAATTTATCTTTATTGATATTTGAAAAATGTAAAGCACGACGGTTCATAAAGATACAAGGGCCGTAAATCAGCAGATAACAAAAAACCAACCATTCTAAAGGGCATCCAGACGAACGTCACGTCGCCACAGTCACTTGACTATTCTATACCGGCAGCGCTTAAACTGTTTGCTGGCCAAAGAAAACCGCTCCGGGTCAGGATTAAACTCTGTTTCCTTATAAATCACTCCTACTCATCACTAAATCTTTCCGTTCACCAGATAGCCAGCAGCGAGAGATCACTATTCACTGTGACTGGCGAGAAGTCATCGTCTCTATTTAACTCGGACGGCTGCTGAATTACACATCCTCTGTGTCCGTGTTTAGATCTTAGCGCCGTGAAAGAGCATTCGTTGCAATCGAACACCACATCTGCCACCTCTGGCTACCACTGATCAGACCCACAGAGCCCTGGGGGCATTTGGCCAAAGATACACCTCCATTCAATTATACCTCTCTCTCACAATGCAATTGACAATTCGCTCAGCGAGGGAAGTCAATTCTCTCTGTTTGGAAATCGACTGCACTGAGCGTTCACACTGTCCTCTAATGAGATGTTGCCTGCGACCGTTAATCCAGACTGATCCTTTAGGAAGGAAACATCCAAAAAAACACAACAACATTTATTACAGTATATGTTAGAAAGAGTTCATATCTGAACACTGAAGATGACTTAAAATTCTCAGAAATAATACATTTCAAATTTTCACTTTGCCTCAGATGTTTGGCCAAAATTCCTTAGGAGAAAGAAATACATAGATGCCAATCAGTGTATGGTAAAAAAATGGAGGTAGATATGATCATGTAAAATGAGATGAGATTCATTTAGATCATATTCACATATCTGACTTTAAACCACAGTCTGAGACACTCTTCTTAAACTATGCATTAAGGCATAAGTAAAAAACAGAGAAATATCTAAGAAAGTCTTAAGTAACAGCCTACATCTGATCCATTAAATCTCACTGCAGTCTAGCAGAAATCACTATGATCTCATTTGATTTTATGTTTTCTGATGCCACTTTTTATTTCTCCCTGTACGCATCAACAGGACAAAACCGGTACACCATGTGACAAGCACAATGCTAATCAGCTGAAATGTTATCTATATTGTCTGACAGCCGTTCAGTTGAATATGGCCAATGCAATAACCGACGCAACCCGGAAAACACAAGACTCAAAAAATGCCATGTCACACCCATTATAAAGGGCAGAGGAGGGTTATCTGCAGAAACAGAAAGGCCTTAAATACATGGCAGACAAGGGTTTAAAGTTCAAAAGCACCTATCTATTCTCTTCAAACGTATACAAATATCACCCTGTTGTACTTCTTATCTTAATATAAACCCTGATTTATATTTCCCTTAACCCTGGTAGAAATAAAATCTCTTTCACCTTTCGTCAGGTTCTAAATGCAGCCCATTTGCTAGAAATAAGCATGAAATAACTCATTAATGAACACGCACACATACACTGTAGGCCCTAGCTGTTCACAGCTTATCCCATAGCAATTAAAAGTTTAATTAGAAGATTAAAAATACATGGATAGAGTTTTATCACCTATTACTTTCTCAATTATGCGCTTTAGCCATTCAAAATGCTCCCGACGTATCTACAGGAATTAGTGCAGATTATCGAAGTAAACAGGATTTTACCTTCTACAAAAGAACATAGCAGAATCTCAGTTTGCAATCGGAAACCCAAAGACCAACTTGTCGGCGTGAGACCAAATTAGCTCACGCTCGTATCAAAGTGAAACATTTCACAGAACGGACTAATAAATACATAAGCAGAATAAACTGGACGGGCCTAATCTTTTTTTTAGAAGTGTCTTTAAAGTAATGACAAATGCAACACGTCCTACTTTTGTGTTAAAAAATAGATGCTGATTTGTTTCACTGAAATGCATCATAGACTTCCTGTTCGGAAAAAAAGGTTATTGTCAGACTGTTTAATGAGAGCAGCTAAAATATGCATTAGTCAAAATATTTATTCTGTACTACAGGTCCCCTGACACAGTGGTAAGATGTTCTAAAGTCTGATTATGATGTACACACCAAAAATAATCATGACTGCATGCTCGTGAGCACAAGATATCCACACACACACACACTTTCAATGGAAACTCAAGCACTACTATCATTAAGCATACAAGAGTTGATGGCAGCTCTAGAAAGCGTATGTGTGTGTGCACTTTGGCCCAACCCGAGCACGTTCCAATCCAAACAAAATCCCAGTGCAACCAAATTCCGCCAGCGTCACTCAAGTCTCTCCGCTGGAGAATTTCCAGGCGACATTTTGATGACGAGGCGGGAATCAAGAAGCACTGATAACTTACCAACTTTGGCTGATTTATTAAATTAAAAAGAGAGTAAAGCCACACACATGGTCTGTCAATCACGTATGACTATAAACTTGTCACCTCCTCTTTGTGTTTTCCAAAGCCCTGCTGTGTTTTTTCTTTAACTCTTTCTTTTTCCTTCATAGATAAATGTGAGGCCTGGGGACTCTATTGTTTGGACATCTAACCGGGAACTGTCGCCAGTCTCATTGCCCCCATATTAGCAGCAATTATGCGCTCTATTCAGACCGTCTTTGTGCGTCTCCCCCACTCTTCCACGGCGGGCAAATCAGGCCCGCTTTTTCCCGCTTTTCCTAATCCCCTGCACCGATACATCACGCTCCTCTACAAGAAGCAAAGGAAAATTCCTTTAGAGAGGCTGATATGCCATTTTGTAGATCTCATTTCCCTTAATTTAACAATGTTTACAACATTTGCTGCATTTATAAATAATATATGTAGATGTTTAATGCATTTATAAACAATATATTGTATATGTTTACATACTTATTGATTTATAATAAAGGATGTTATGTGAAATAATTGATTATAAAAATATAAAAAATATAGTAAGCTTTTGAATTTAAAGAAAAAAATTAAATTATTTATAAAATTGAATAACATGCACAAAATATATAAGGTGCAACATTTTTCATGTTCATTAAGTCATTTGTATGTATATAGAAACTGAAAATTATTGTAATAAAAAAATCATGTTAGTCACCACCAGACCAATTTATGGATTTGTCAATGCACTTCTTAAAATCAATCATTATTAAAGATTAACGCATTAAATGGTTTACGACACCAAAAATACCATCACGCCCCCCACCGAAGAATCTCCCCGTCATATATAAATTTTCAAATAACTCTCATACTGCTGCACTGGCCTGTATGATGCATGTGCACAGAGAGAGAGAGAGAAAGAGAGAGAGAGAAAGAGAGAGAGAGTAATTCCATTTCCATGTCTCAGGAAACCCTCACCATGCAGGCCAAAAGCAGGCCTATATTTAACAGATGACAAAAGTTGCATTCCAGATGTACAGTGCGATCTTTGTGTTGATCTTTGTGTATGGAAATAAATGGTGAAGAGGAGCGAGAGGTGAGGGGTGGGGTCAACAACACACAGCTGCTGAGCCAATGCAGCACACAACAGTATTTATCCGAGTTCCCTTATTTATCAGGGGTAGGAAAGCACTGGCTTTAAAACAAACATCTTGAAAACTTATCAGGAGAAAAACAGAAATATACTGTAAATAATGACTGGCAAATAACAAAATTGAAAACTTTGAATATAAAAAATCAGGGATGTGCCGATATGTACATTTTTGTCGATAACTGATAATCTTTTAAAATTTGGAAGCCAAAAAAACGATCTATTGGCCGATATACCGTATCTTAATATTTATATAATATTCTCTAAGACTGAAAGGAAAGTCAAAAAAAGGATACCTGCTTTTATTTGAAAACATTCACTGCAAAAAACAAGGCAAACGTTAGTTCTCCTTTTCCCATGAAAATCATGTACCAAGCCTACTTTACACTAGATAAAGATTCTTGAACCATCAAACTTTTCTGTCATAATTTTTATTTAATAAACAAATTACAGGTGTTCTTCCAGAGCAAGCAAGACAAATGTTCTTAATTGCCACATGTCTAACAAGTCTCCAGACAGAAAGCATTCAGACAGCAGTCTGATTCCAACAACATGCTTTTGTTCCTATTATTTACACGTTCATAAAGTATCTACATCAATAATGTTTTGCTAATAGCAGTAAGTGAATAATCAGGACAGAACGACAGGACTGTACTTTAACTGTGAGCAGCATGCAGCTGAAGAGGTTTAATCAGAAAAAAATATTTATGAATTATCGGCTATAATTTATCGGCCTAAATTTTATTAACGGTTGATCATTTATAATGCATCCCTATTAAAAAATATATACTTTTCATCATATTGAATTTGGCATATTGATTTAATAAAAATATATTGCAAAACATTGGCTATACATAACACTTGCTTTAAAACCCAGCGTCACACGTCTGAAGCGAGACATAGGAAAAAATAAAACATGCCATGTCACATGCACAGCCAGCCAGCCAAAATCATCAACGGCAGACAATTGAGTACAAAAAAACAACATCTCGGTAAATATTTACAACACAAATCTTTTCCATTCATTTACCAAGCACTAACAAAACCTTACTGTACTGTTTCTTTTACTCCCCCGGACCCCCTCCCACCCCCACATCTGCGATTCATTGACTTTACAATTTACCACATGTCGAGATGGGAGAGGTCGGGACTCTATCTGAATCACGACACAAATATGCGAGTGATTTATTGTTTTAAAAACCATGGGCCGATTTAGTGCAACTGCACTCTTCCTGAGCATTACTTCTATTGGCAGACCATGAACAATTACAGTTTGGACTAATTAAGCCCAGAAAATGTGCTGCGCGCCACTAATGTCTCACAGGCCCCGCTTTCAGTTTAATGGTGCCAAACTTTGCTCCCCAACTTAACTCTCACAAATCCAAAACAGATTGCACTTTTTTTATGGATGTTTATCAAGCCCCTGCAAAACAGAGTCGGTTTCGTGGTATTTTTTTTGCATTGGAAGGGGGAGAGGGAGGAAAAAGAAGAGGAGGAGAAAAGAGTGATAGAGGGACAAAAAGAGTCTTGCCTCCATTATTCTTTGTAAGCAAATGTGATTTGCAAAACAAAAGGATGGCAACCTTTTAAATAAACTGGGAGTCTATTTTGCGGTGAGCGGCACACAAGCCGAGCACGTAGCTCTGCGAGCCCCCCGCGGATAGCAATTAGGGGCCATTAACATGTAAAGCCAATTTGATAAGGTATGAATCTATCCCCGTAAATCCGTATTAAACTATCTTTTCCACCTCACACGACAGGCTATTCAACACGGAAGCGGCACACGCATAATCCATACGATAAACCTTTGTTATCGACGTCTTAAAAGATTCAGCCATGGTTTATTAAAATACACCCAAGACTACACAAGGGACAAATTCCCCTCTAACATAAATCCACAAATCAATTTAATAAATTCTAAATTAAATGTAATATTAGAAATATAAATAAATAAATAAACGATATTTTAGGGCCTCCACCTAACCACAACGTATTTTAAGAATCATCTCGTTTCGGACAGCAGAGAGCACGTTGGGTGTTGCGAGATATCTTTTTTTACATTTTGTCCCTTTTTAAACTACGCATAATTATATGTTGAAACCTGAACCCCCTGCCAAAAGTCTGCAGGCCTCAAGAATTATGGGGCTAGGGGTGGCGTCAAATATCTTAACATTCATAAGTCAGAGAGGCAGTAAATAAACCCAGCGGATTTACGGGCACAAAGCCCCCTGCCAGGACACAACCGCCCCAGACCTCTGCTATACCTCTACCCAGACCCGTTGGGGTGTGATTTCAGCCAACAGCCACCAGGTTAACCCAGCACCTTTCTAACCACAACATACACACAGAGCGTACCCGCAGCTGTACGTCTGCCACGCAAACCCTACTCTCGATAAAAGAGGGATGAGTGGTTATTGTCTGTGGTATGTCAAAAAGAGGGAGGGGAAAAAAGGCAACCGCAGTTTAGATGAAACTTCATGTCAAATTGCTAAACGCTTCAAAATCATCATAAGGCTTTTCGGATTGAGGTAGTTGGAATAACAAACTCCTCATTATTGAAGCTCTCAGAGGTCAGACAATTAAAGACGTTCCCACTTTCAGTCTCTCTCTCTCACACACGCATCAGAGCTGTGGGAAAATCATTTCATCACTATTGCAAGAGTGGGTCATAGAGGAAATTAGCAGCCACGGTGTTATGCAAATAAAATAATAATCTTCTTAAAAATTGTCACATTTCTGATATCAGTCTTGACTTCAACATCAGCACCACACACACTTAGTCTACATCATTCCCAAGTAGAAAATGTATCCCGATCACAAAGCACTGATGTATATCAGCGCCTATCAGCGCCTATTTATATCACATATAAATTCATCCAAATGCTTAAAATTAAATCAACTGAAATACTTTGTCTGCATGCTTGTTGAGTAAAATTGAGTTAAAAGGATGGAGCCAAGATGCACATTAAAGCTGAACAGCAAAATGGTTAGAAATCTCAAAATCACATCGTCGGCAGCTAACCTCAACAAGCCCCATACATTTGTTAAACGCAGAGACAGCTGATCGATGGTCAGGTGAATTATTTATTCTAAGTAATGCGTTTATGAATACAACGGCTTTCAACTTCAAAGCGGCGTGGGTCGGACGCCCAGGCAGCTCGTAGGTAGCAGACCTCAATGCAAAGAAACGAAGGGGTGAGGGGGTACGGCGCAATGTCAAAGACTGAGATCTGTAGGCCTGGTTACAGTAAAAGATCAAACATTACACCATACAGCTATAAAGCAATTCACTATTTCTATCAATATAATATTTAGGTTGGAGGGCAGGAACAGACCTGGACTGACTCACACATTGGGAATAGAAGAGGATATATCAAACAATGACCCTACATTCACGGGAGCTCACTAAATATTTTCTCAGAAGCCAAATGAATAAGCAAGCGGTTTAGTCAGGTTTTCGTCTCAGCAGGTAGAGGAACTATTAGACTATGAGCTCTGGTAATAGCATCCCAAGGAACACAAAAACCTCCTTCACAACAGCTGCCTTACTATAAAGAAAACACACTATTGTTAAAAAATATTGGTCAAATTCCTTTCCAATTAATACATATTTGCTTTTTAAAGGTGAACAATTATGAGTGTATGCGCATGGCTTTAACAAAATCAGATCTACAGCAGTTCTGAGAGACAAGAGAAAGCCAGCCTCAGAAAATGCTAGATAGAGAACATCATTATCAGTAAGTGAAAAACAGATTCAGCAAGAAGGAATCTTTAGGGTAGCACGCAACGGCCACACCACGGCAAACATTCAGTGATCTCTTTATGAGAATGTCTAACATGAAAGAATTCCTTTTCCTAAAACACCTGACATGGATCCTAAATTTAGAGCATTATTTTATTCACAGCATTCACTTAATTTCGGGTTGGACGGCATGTCATTGAAATGCATCACATATTTATGTTTCATTTAAACCTTGAGATGATAATTCAATTTAAAAAAAAAGTCCCACCATAAAAATTGTCTTTTCCTATTTGTGCACATCTCTCAGGATTGATATATAAAAAATATGAATTATGCTTAAAACAATACATCAACACGAATTATTTTTGGTAAAAGTGCTGGACAACTTGTTAACATGCAAAACGGATAAACGGTATTAAAAATGTATTTAAACTGAAATATCAGGCATATATACATTACACGTGACTAAACCTATTGTATCCTATTAACTAAAAGCCCATCATGCCACCACAAATAATGTCAACCCGAATTTAAAATTAATTACATATGATCTGCATGTACAGTAAATATTTACTCGCTTACAAAAATATTTAAAACACCTGACACTGCTGCAGGATATTTTACTACACACATGTCAAGGACGGTATGAGCAATACTTTGATTTCATTCTGACAAATTGATAGACTGACCTTCTCTAATTATCATAAACATTTCCCATGATGCTCAGCATTTATTTGTACGACATTCCTTATTTCACAAAATGTCTTGTTAAGGTTCGATAAATTATCACCTGTCATTTTTTTGTGCATTCTGATACACTGTAACGCTTAAACAACTGAAGCGTTATTTTTTTACCGCAAAACAATATTAATAATAATATACAGATATTAACAATAAATTATACATACGTTCGGGTCGGGTCGAGATTCCGGAACATACTGTAAACAAAATATCTAATCTAAAGCAAACAAGCTAACCTACTTTGTATGCTAGCATACTCTTTATTTAAAGAACACTTTAGAAATACAGAGTCGAAAGGACACGGCCGCTGGGAATGAAATTAAAATAACAAAACGAAATTATAACAATAAATCAGAAGTTCATACAGCAGGGTGTGTTTTTGGACGACGTGAAAGCACGTCAAGACAACTATGCAGGCAGCTCGCGCTGGTCCGACTCGCGCGCACTCAGAGCTCGTATAGGGCAACAGTGTGTACGCGCGAGTGGCATGTTACTGTACAGTATGAGTGAACTGTGGCAGAAGTTCACAAGCCAGCACCGAAACAATCCCTAAACATAAAAGCCGTGCCGTGGCTAAGAACATGTGGTTGTAGAAACACGTAAAAAACACTTACTGTGCGCGCGGTCGGGGAGAGCGATCCGTTCGGGAGGTACGGGCTCGTGAGGTCGGGAATCATTATAAATGGATAGCCCGGGTACGGTGGGCTCTTGAACAGCCCTCCATCTTGCCTTTTCGCAGCTAACATGGCGGGGGGAAAAGAGGAAAACTTTTATAAGTTACACTCCAAGAACTTTGTGTGTACGCATAGAAGCAAGTGGAGCTAAGGAAGTATGTTGTTGTCGTCCAGTGCAAAAAGTGTAAAAGACAAGACGATTTAGAGAAAACAAGAACTCACCATCCTCTAAACTTTCTCTTGTTTTGTCTCTGAAACTTTCAGATCTAGGCGGAGGCCGTCTTTCCGCCTTGAAATGCAACGAAACACAGGGATTGCATTGAATAATCACAGTGGGTAAATCGTCAGCTCTTTAGCAGCGCGTTTTCATAGCACATTTTCCGCATTTAACAAACAAAAGTGCGTGTAAACTAACGCACGTTCGCTTCGCAGTTATTTGTCACTTACCTCGGAATCCGAAGAGCTGTTTTGATTCGTTTCCGACTCGTTTACGAGAGAAGACTTGACATCTGCTAAATCCCTTTCTGCAGAGGAGTTCTCCGAAATTTTTTCCTCCTGCTCGCCTTCGTCTTTGAAGGGAATCATTTCATCGTTCGCACCCAGATCGTCCCCTCCACCGCCGTTCAGCTGCGGCATTTTTCCCGAGGAGCGCTAATTTTGCGGGGGGCCAAAAACACCAAAAGTTTGTAAACCCTTGATCTTGGTGCGATCCCCGAATCCGGAGTTTAAGTTTAGGGACTTGCACTTGCGTTTGGCTGGATGAGTGCTCAAAACTCAAAAAGAAGAGGGCAATCTTGGCAGAAACAGAAGCCGGAGACGGAGCTGAGGCGCTCGGATTGAGGGAGTTGAAGTTGGTCGGAGTGGTTTTCAGTTCAAAGGCGGCGCTGATTGACAGATAGAGAGGGATGGAAATAGAGAGAGTCTGGATTCGGGATTATTGACAGGGAGAAACACGCGAGAAAAAAACTAATGAGATTCAAACAGGGAGGGACTTGAAGTGACGTTTTCATAAATAGAGAGGGGCAGGAAAAAGTATTGGAGGTGGAAAAGGGCTTGAGAGAGAGAGAGAGAGAGAGAGAGAGAGAGAGAGAGGGGAAAGGAAAAGAGCTTTTGGTGAAGAGAGCAGGACAGTTAAAGCGAGTCGCCCTTGTTTGCTTTTGTACAGGAATGAATGGAAAAATAAGCGGAAGACACTTGTGAAAATCCCCGGCAGTTTACGTGTATCCGTGCGGTGAAACAGCACACAGCAAGCATCATATGCGCTTCCTTATTTTCTCCTGTTTCAATGGTGTGCGAAAATAATCTCACTCACTTGCTGCAAACATGCTGACCAAATGAACTAAAACTAGAAAAAAACTCTACATTTAACCTGTTCACTTCATTATATAATTTTACATATTTTATATTTATTTATATTAAAATTAAGTTTGTGTAAATTGTTTGTATACATACATTAAATATATAACTTGTTTATTTTACATGTATTTATATGAATACATTTATATTGTTTAACTTATTTTTTTATAAAATAAACAGTATATATATATTTTTTTTTATATACTATTATTAAGCCTTGAATATAATATATCATAATATATTATATTCAAGACTTCATAGCCTATTAGAAATGGTGTTGAGACAGACTGAGCGCGCGCAGACGGGTTAATTGAGGCCGGGTTACCTGTATTCATTATGAATAAAGACGCAGCGGGAGGGGTTGAGGGGTTATTCTTTCTCTGTCTTTACTGCAAAAATGCGAGCACAAACTTTTTGGCTCTTGTTTGTGTGCAAATGCATTCTGTCTGGTTGATTCTTACTTTCAAAGAAAACAAATATGAATATAAAAAGAAAATGGCATATAAAATGGCATCCAGCATTTTTTATTGATTACGGTTTGCTTACGTGATGCATTTTAAACATTTATTATTTGACTATTTATTTATTTAAAAAAAACATTTGTTTAAACTATTCTCATCAGAAAGTATCACACAGTATGTCAACGAAATCTTCATTCTTATTCTCTTACCTTTATTTCATAAATGCTAACCGAGATTTGTGATTTAGCCTTTGTGATAAAAAACTTAAATATTGATACAATGCATAATAATATACACAAAGCGCACAGATATATAATTCTATACTTGATTAACAATGCAATAGTATAGAATAGCATTTGAATTGAATAACTTCAACATAAAGATGATGATAGCAGCAGGCAACAGGATATATTTGTATGGTAGGTATAAATAATATATATTATTTTACTTTGATAGGGTACAGGAAATTATTTATTAATATAGGAGGGCATATATAAACATCCTTAGTTATGAGTCAGTTTAATAGAACAATAACAGTATTTAAAATGTGTTGTCAGCAGCTGAAAGATGTCCCGTTGCTTTTTGGCTTCAGATGTCTGGAACCTGCAGATACCAGACCAAAGCAGCTGAGCTCCTGTAGCTCGCATCTCCCTGGATTGTCTCGGTAGGTTACTGAGAGTTCACTTACATTGGGTGCGTTTTATCAGCTTTGCTAAACCAAGCCATGCTCTATTTAGTCCCCTGCTGGATCTAAACCTATATGACCAATCCACGGGTTAAAGCTCAGTTCAGACTGACCTGTTCTCTCTGTGCCAGTAGTTTATCATGTATAACAGAGGAATAAAAAGTAACATGTTTGTTACAGATTAGTTCTGTTGATGACAATAGAAAAGACAGGCATTGATTTCTGCATTATTTTTATAGTACAATACGATACAAGAGTGGTTGCTGACATGTTTTTTATGTCTGATGATCTACTGCAATAAACTATATGAGTTAAGCCTGTGTGCAAACAGTTTATTACCCACAATGCTTTTGTTACCCGTGCTGGATGAAATGTTCTGTTCTTAATTAACATATTATGGGCTCTGTTAATGGTCTTCTCGGTTGTTTTCGTAGTAACAAATATGCATTTTTAAAGCTAGCGCAATAGCGAATACAACCTGATGTATGCCAGATCCCCTCTAAGCAAGTTAAATAAAACAATATAAAGTTTTCTAGTTTTTACAAGTGGAACTTTGCATTTAACCTTTTCGCATTTAGTCAATTGCAAATTTGCCCATTGTGAGAGAGGGTCTGCACATTATTTTGGTATTTTGTTCTTGTATTAGAGATGTGAACAATGACGTGGTTAACCACAATTATGAGATTCTAATGGATCTTCATGTTTTGCAGACACAGCACAACAATGGGCAAATTATTTTCTTTACAACATTATGCAAAGTTCCATTTATTATTGTATGTATGTACAGTATATACTAATTGAATTATAAATTCAGAGACATTTTGAGGATGACAGAAAACAGACAGCACTGATTCATGCTGATCATTTGTGTGTTAGTAAATGAGTTTTGATGGAAAGGAAATGTTAATAGATTTTAAAGTCCAAATCGTTGGTACATTTAAAAAAATCTAATGTTGTGGAGCTTATAGCTTTGTTTTTTTTGTAACCCTTATGTCCTCATGAATCACTAGATTTGACAGCGATTTGTCATGTAATTGCTTCTGTGGGTTAAGGATGTTATCAGAGTTTAGCTTCATGAACTTCTTTTCATGATTTGTATGTGAATTCAAGCATTATGTTTACATCCAGGCTACATTTTTATCTTTCTTCACATTAGCTGCATTTAAACATGTCTCGCTACTGGAGCCTGTCAAATAGCCCATAGTGGAAATATATTTGAGAAAGGAGGAACTCTGCCCCGGTTTTCCAAAACAAACAGCCAACTTTTTCTTACACGGTTGTGATAACCATTTATCAGGCGGAGTTAGGTTTGGAGCAGTTCAAATACTCAGCCACCTCAACTGATGCATCGGTGTGTATGTGCTCACATCTCTTAAACTCTGTGGTCACATCGAATATCGGAGCCAAGGCACACAGAGAGAAAACTCTCGGACATCACACCAAACCTACATTAGGATGAACCCATGACCCCAGAGTTATCTCCAGAGCACAGCGTATGGATCAAATGCTCCCTCTCTTCAGCTGGACATGCAGACGGGCTATTCCCACCCCCAGATTTCGTATGGTCTGTGTGCATTTCAACCTCTGTAGAATTGACACTAACCAATTATGGGATTAGTTAAATTAGAAAAGCACAACTCTAAGGCTAAAAAAGAAAACAAATAGGCCTACCAGCCTACAATTCATTGTGTTTACCTTTCAGGTACTTTTTGTTACAGAAAATAAATGGAATGGAATAAAATAACCAATACTGATAATTTAACCCTGTTTTTGCTGACTACCTGAAATGTGCAATTGCACTTTTGTTAGTTAACGTTTGTTTTTGGGTTCAAGGACATGTCCGAAAAGCCTCTTCCTGGCAAGATACAGGAAACAGCAGGCAGTTTCCCAGGCAGATAGAGTAGGAAAAGTTTTCAGCACAGCAGGGGTAATGGCTGACAGTTAACATACATCATGATGCATTCTGGGTATGATATCTGGAATATGGATGTGTCGGACGGAGGGGGGGGAAGCCATTTACAGGAACACATTAAGAGTTTCTCCTCGGACGGATTTGCCGTACATTGTGAACATACCATAAACTACTTATATAGGACCAACAGCAGCAAACTAAATGCTTTCATAAAAGTGCAGCATCTTATGTTTATGTTTTGATACAGATAAACTCAGGGTCAATTTTAAAGAAAATATTTAACTTTTTACAATTATATTAAATATATGAAGAGTTTGGTTCCAAAATGAGATAACTCCGTTTACATTTTTTTTAATCATGTTTTTTATGGCGTTATCATGTTTTTAATTGTGTCTGTAAGTTAGCTGTGGTTTTATTTTGTTATTATGGCTTATATAAAAACAAACTAACTGCAGTTTGATTGATATTAATTGGAATGCACAATAAAAAACATGATTTTTTAAACATTTTGGAACCAAATCTTCATATACACTTCAATGCAATTAATCACATCATAACTATCATTTATGTAGATATTCGATATCTGATTTCAAAACCATTTTTTGCAGGTGATAATGTTGAGACCTTTTCTAAAACTAAAGACATTTTGAGGAAAGGTCTCAGTTTGCACTCCATTTAATCTCATTTCTGTCTAGGGGGAATAACGAAAGAGATCTCATTTGTGATTTTTTTAAAGGTTGCAGAAAAAATGTCCTTTTCTCATTTTACAAATGAGATTCTCTGCTGAGATACCACCTGGTACGGTTTGCATACCAGGTCCTAATTAGGAAATAAATGCAAGAAAATCAATCTAGCCAACAACGGATCCAACAAAACACCAATCAAAGCCCATCTCATGGGTGACAGAGAGCTTTTCTCTTTGTTTACAAATCTAGAAGCTAGACAGAATCTCAAAAATGTCCCTGATTATCTTTTATCTATTCATTTTATATTTGATATAGATAACCATTTAATTGTATATCAATACCTGTGACTATATGAATACCCGCTTGACTCTTTCCTCTTTTAATTAAGTGGTTTGTTTTTTCATTTTCACCATGGCCTTACATCTGATATCGAGAGCTTGTTCTTGAATATAGCGAAAAGAATTTCATAAAGCCAGAAGCATCTTAAGCGTGATTCACTCATTATGAACGGCCAACCTGGGATCTTACTGACTATTGTTTTTGCATACGGCTCAAGATTTACATCAAATTGACTCATTACACTTCCAGAAGGCAATTCACCGCACGAACAAAAGAGGGTCAAAGTGCAAAGCAGTTGTCTTTTTATACTTTAACAAACAGACTAACAGACATTCATGCGAACTAAACCACTCCAATATTAAGCTTGGCTGGCAGACAGGAAAAACAGAGGTCTGTGCTCGCTTTATAGCCACATTAGCACAACAAGCTTTTGTTCATATTAACGGTCAAAGGGAAAACTCATTTTCCACCTGGGTCGCCCGTGCTATCCTCACGCTGGGAAATGAATCCCACGTTAAATTTTTGGCGCATTAACCATCTCCAACGCATCACAGCCACAGAGATCACATCATAGTATGTTTTATCAATATTCATAAGGATAGGAAAACTCTACTGGTTATTAAGAGACTCCCCCGGCTTTGATTTAGACCATTACTAACGCCTCTGCATCTTTAGATTAAAATTCCGACCTCTTTCATTTAATAACATTAAATCCTGGCATGTATCTTCTAAAAGCTTTAATAAGACAAAGATAAGATTTGCATCCGCATACAAGTGTCTTTTTCAATTGATTATGAAGCCGCCATTGATGTGTGAGAAATTGATGTTTTCCTCTGTTCTTAAGGGGCTCTAATAGAAAGGGTGGGATTTGAGGAGGAGACTTTGTTACTTTGATCTTCAATCAGTAGAAATTCCCACTTCTTCTTTGTCAGACTATATTTGGTAAATAACGGTGACAATCCATGTGCTTTAATAAGATGAAATGACGAGAAAGAAAGGCATGGGAGGAGAAATTGAAAGAGAGAGAGAAAGAGAGAGAGAAAGAGCAAGACTGCTTCTCTCATTTGTGTGGTCGTAATTTTGGAAGGTGTTGGTGAGATGGCCCAGGTCATAGCATGGAGATAATGTGTCGAGCTGAACGTACTGACAAACAGATGCGAAACCTATATCGCACCTTTGGACACACCTGGTGGACTGAGAAAATGTGCCGACCACAAATGTTCCTTACGGGCCGTGGAACGCATTTATTTATATGATTAAGAAACAGGTCATAAACAGGTGCAAAAAAACCCCCAGTAAAACAAAAAATGATAAATCATAATTTACTTCAAATCAAGTTCAGATATCCTTTATAGTCACCATAGGTCAGTTTCTAATCTTCACAATTTGAATAAATAAAATGTACAGTTTAATGCTAATTTCACTCACATTTGGCTTATGGGAGGTGTTATTTTCGTACCCTGGGTTCAGAGTTTCAAAATAGAGCAAGCTCAAAACAACTAGCCGGCAGGTCTGAATGTTAACGGAAAACAAATCTGGTTTGGGGTTTGTTTGTTAGGTGTGACTCAAAATTTCACATTCCTGTACCAAAACACGTACTGCTATAGTTACCTCACAACAAGCACATATTTTGGGACCAGCTATGCTACTCCTCAACATCAAATCTTTGCTATATAAGGATTGAGTGTAGTATAGTTTCTTCTTTAGCCGAAGGATTCGGCTCAGGTGATCGGAGCTTCAGCCAACTAGATGTATAGAGAGAGGGCACAGTATCCAGAATAACAAAACCTTACCATGCTGGGATAACCGGAGGGGGATTTGACTCACAGATGGGAAATACAAAGACATTTGAGAGAGGAGGGGAGAAGTCTAATAAAACACTGCCAGAAATGACCTCATATGCCCAAGACAACAAGTGGGTTTTTGCATTAAGTAAATAGTTCGCCCAGAAAGAGAATTCTGTCATTATTTACTCACCATCATGTCGTTCCAAACCCAACTTTTTTTTTCCAAACAAAAAAGGAGATAATTTAGTAAACATTGAGTGGATACAGTACAGTGGCAGTTGTGATGACTTTAATATGCATCTCAGCAAGAAAGTATGTGCGGCTAACAGATCAATTTCCAAGTATTCTTACTTGTATAAACTTAAAATTAGGGTTCTTCCTTTAAGGATGTGTCCTTAACAATACTTAAAGAAACTACAAAACTTATTGTATAATGTCATTGACCTGGTGAAATAACAAATAAAGTACAAAAATATATACAGTCTGCCCAAACCAGATGAAATGATGTACAGTTGTGTTAGGTACGCTACAAATGTAACGGCTCTCAATCATGGTGTTGATACTCACCACATGAGCTTTCCCACAGTTGCCATGAGCGCTGTGTCTTCACAGCTCCAAATACTACAGCAATGAGAACAGTGTGGGATTCACAGATGAACGATAGAGACAGATGCAAACTCTATAAATGATTATTTCAAGATGGGAAGACAGAGAAAACACAACAGAGAAGTAATAGGTTCTCAAGTTTAGGGAGCTGCCTACAGAGGCCGCATTTTAAGGGAACGTACGCTATAAAAATTTCAGGCTTATACAACATAAAATTTACAAATGACTTATTGCATTTAAACTTTTCTGTTCGCTTAGTTAATGTCCTGCAAAGTTAAGGAATGCCTGTTAAAAAGACGAGTGATAAATTTATGGAACCACAATTGAGCCAATTGAAAAATTCCTTTGAAAATGTTGGTTGAGGTCCGATTTTTTCATACGAGTCAGAATTTCACATAATTTGATGTATGCTGCCATCCAAGATAACATATTTTGCCAATATTCTAAATCATCATGCTTGTTTTCTCCACAGCCAAGGCAATCCCAGAATGCACTGCGATCTTTCATTTAATTCTTTACAGCAACAATTAAAAGTTGACTACTTCGTCCCAAAATGAATGCAACCATTCTTACAACCATTTTGTAAGAGGTAAACAATGGTGCAGAAGCACTTCCAGTTTAATTTTTATTTCATTTCATTTAAATCTTAAATATATAATTACATCTGTCAGAGCCGATAGCCTTGCGGTTAGTGCTCCGACACATGGCGATGTTACGCTCCGGGCGACCCGAGTTCGAGTCCCGGCTCGTGGTCCTTTCCCGATCCCATCCCCCGATCCCACCCACTTCGTTTCCTGTCCTCTCATTGTTAATATACTATAAATAGAGGTAAAAAATGGCAGAAATAAATCAAAAAAAATATATATATAATAACATCTACATGTCGTTTGACATTTATAATTGGTTACAAATGTTCTTTTTTATTTTGTTCAAACGTCTGTGTAGAGTAAAAAAACTGAAACAGGACGTTCTTCTTGTTGGACCAGCGATGTTAACTTCTTCCCAAGTGGTCTATATTTATATTTTGATTATTTTGCATGTTTTAAATATTCAGAGATTTTTATTAGAATATGTGTCATCCTGTCACAGCCTCTTAAATATATATATATATATATTTTTTACTTCTTTCTATTATTAACTGATGTGCAGTGCACAAACTCACATACCAAGGGTCCATATTAGTAGGATGCTGCCATTGAAGGGAACTCACAAGATTTAGTAACAAAGCGCGACTTCACCAACTAAAAATATGGCAAAACCCAAAAGAAGACATATGAATAGTGGAGGAGAGAAAAAGCGGAGGGAAAAATCAAGCCAGAAGGAGCACCGGCCAGGTAGCCGAAGAGAGAGAAGGAAAAGAGAGGAGGCACAGCGGGGAGCACCAGGGGCTGGGGGCTGGCTCCAGGCATTCAGAGTGCATGCAGGGATTTACTCGCAGATCAACAATAGCACACTCAATAAACCCCCGTGGACGGGGGAAAGTGATCCACCTCGACACATGTGAGCCCGAATTTACAAATGTTTACATCCTTTAAGGAAAAGAGGGGAAGCTGTCGATCCTGCTCGATATGTGCAATGAGCTCCCGAGATAAACAAAATGTGGACGGGCATTTTATGGCATGCTTCCTCTCCCTTCGTAGTTATTCCTAAAAAAACATAGTGCTGCTAAGATTTTATCTTTCAATTATTTGTTTTTATATAATAAATTTTTGCATCAATTAAATTGCATAAGAAACGGCAAATCACTTTATTTAAGACATTTGTCCCAGAGGAACCTTCTAGCAGAAGCAATAGAGCATGTGCTTGTCATCTAACCTTCTGTGTCTTTTTCACCTCTGGAGATGTGAGAAGACAGACAGCTTTCAAAAGGCTGAGGTGAGGACAAGAGACTCGTGTTCTGGTAACCGGCTCAGTGAAGCCAAAGCCCAGATAGCAGCTGGTGCTTTATACTAACTCGCCCCAAAAAAGCACATAAAAGAGTCTTTCTTTCTGCCTGGCTCAAAACCGCATCTTTCAAAAAGCTCCGCTTTAGAAAAAACAACTCCAGGCTCTTCCAAACACCTTAGACCCTAGAAGTGGCTGACCATCTCCACATTTAGACTCCTAAATGAGGAGTCACATACTTCTGAGGACAGTGGCGGTTGTTCTAAATTTATCTTGAGTTTAGTGGGGTCATGTAGAGACTTCTGAAATCAAACATTGAGATTTATTTACATAACTATAAACTAGCATAGAACGCATGCTATATGAACTACTATGTTGAAAGTATTAATAGTATGCACAATTATTGAAATGACAAAGACATTATAAAGAACGGACACTTTTGGTATGTCTCCTGAATTTCGTAATTTAATGCTCTTATCAGCCAATAACTCACACACATAAATACAGTTTTAGTATTTTTCCTTGCTGCAAATGAACATGTATGTAAAGTGATAGTTCACAAAAAAATGAAAACTCTGTGTACGTTTACACACCCTATTGTCATTTCAAATCTTTATGACCATCTTTCTTCTGCAGATGGCCTTTCATCTACAGTCTACAACAGCGGTACCCATTGACTTGCATTGGTTTAGTGTCTATGGGTCAATGACAAATAAGATTTTCAAGAAGAAAAAAAAAATATTTTAAGCAAAACAGTTGGAAAATGTATTTTTATGTCCAAAAAAATGTATTGTGTTGATTTATATTGGTTTTACAGCATTTTAGGGAGCATTAATTCATTATTAAACAAGATTTCTGATTTTACCACCCAGAAAATGTCAGGTGGTGCGACCATATATTAATTTAAAATAATATACATTTAATGTATTTAGCACTGAGTATTTTTCCCCTCATATATAAGAAATTTAACATAAAATCATGCCAAAATATTTTATTAAGAATTTTATTGAGAAAATTAACATTTCTTTCTCAGTTTTGTTCTCTGTTTGTATGTTCGGACGGTCGCACCACCTGACATTTTTGGTCTTTCAAACACCAAAACTCAAAAAATCTATTGAATTTCAATAAAATGAAAAGGGTTTCTTATAAAGGACATATTGTAGATCCATTTGATATATGACATGTATTTATTCAAATTCTTTTTAGGAAAATAATGAATTTGGACACAAAAAATACATGTCACGTCATTGACCCCTATACAAAACAATAATATTTTTGATTGAACTACAGTATGGTAATCTGGAATATATTTATATTTCTTTATTTGCACAGGTTTGTTTATGGTTTTCAAGGATGAGGAGGTACAGCCTGTCTATGTTGGCATCTCTCTAATTTGGCAAGCTTTTACAAGGTGTGAATAGATGAATTTATGTAAAAAAAAACGTATTAGAGTGACTTCATTCATTTTGCTGTCCTAACAGAAGCACGCTGTTCATTGTTTTATGCATTTAGTGTTATTCTCTAATCTTTTCCAGGCCTGTTCTTGCAAGCTTGTCAGAACAGACCTGTGGTCTATTTTGGGCTAATATACGACCCACAAACTGTAAACCTGTACACTAGACTACACCACATGTCTGACTGCATGTAGATGATCTTCGGTCAGCCGAAAATCCTACATTATTGTAGCAACCACTGAAAGACTTCATCAACAGTGTTGACATTTTCTAAAAGGGGTTAAACAGCGTAAGTCATTATGTGGTTGGCTAATTCCAGATGGACTAGCGTTCATTAACAGGCTGGGGTAACTACTGGCGACAACTGTGAAACCTGTGTCAAAAAGTCTGTTTTCTGACCAACCCTCATTTGCATGTTTGAATAATACATAGTGCTTATAAGCATATTAAATGGGATAGATCCGCACGTCATTTGAAGGAAGAGATCAGACCTTCCCAGTTAATTATGAAGATGTCAAATGTCAGTTAGTGAACCGCCGCCCGTGGGGTCGCCCCCTTTAGTTTCGTCATTATATGCACAAACTACAGATAAAGTGTCATCATACAGGTTATTAGAGCTGAGAAAGACTTTCCATGACTCTCATTACCATTCAAAGCCAGAGTAACGGAAGATACGAGGAGTGGAATTTTCTCACTGTGTTTATTTATGAGGAGATATCTTAGACTGCTATTGTTATTCTATAAAGATCATTATAAGTATCGAAGACAAAATCTGAAGCTGTGATTCCCAAGTTTTCAAGCGAAAATTTAAATATAACATGAATTATTACTTCAAGTAGAAGAAATGTCAGAATGCCACAGAGATTTTTTTGAGATTTGTGTCCATGTTGCACTATTTGTGACATTTTGAATGGATGATGAAGTTTAAAGGGATACTTCACCCAAAAATGAATTTTTTTTCATCATTTACTCACTGGGAGATTGTTGCAAACCTGTATAAATGTATTTGTTCTGCTAAACACAAAGAATATTTCTTTATATCTTATCTATATCTATATAGATCTTTTTAAGAATGTCAATAACCAAACAGATCTCACTTGACTCCTATAGTATTTATTTTCCCTACTATGGCAATAAATGGGGGATGAGATCTGTTTGGTTACTGACATTCTTCCAAATATCTTCCTTTGTGTTTAGTAAAACAAAGAAATGTAAACAGGTTTGAAAAAACCTGATGATGAGCAATTGATGACAGAATTGTATTTTTGGGTGAACTTTCCCTTTAACATTTGCATTAAAGGATATGGTCGCTTTTAGCAACTTGTTAGCAATCGTTTTTAAGACAAGATAATGCTTAAAAAAAAATATTTAGAGCTTCTGTTAACCACAGACATTATTTTTCAGTCACACAACATATGGAAAGACAGACAAATGTTTACAATAATAAACAAAAGGTTTGGATGGCACAACATGTATAGACCACTTCGGAAGTTGTAAAGAAACAGAACTTCAAAATTTTAAAATAATATCTTAAAGATTTATTTATATATTTAAGATTTAAAAAATGAAACCTGAAATCTTTCCGATGAATATCTCGTGAAGGTGTCTATGTTCTGATGTTAGTCCAGCCAGATTTCACAAAAACTCATAAATATTTTAAAAGGTGGCTACTTTGTATTAATTTGTGTGATGCAAATGGTACAAATGTGTACGATTAGTAGAACAAATAAAATAAAGTCCCACCCCAACCATCACCGGCGCAAAAGCATTTCATATTTAATTGGTCTAAATGAGTTGTGCAAATGCGAAACAATTAGAACAATTACGAAGTAACAAAAAGTCGTTTTTATCAACATTATTAATTTATTATCTTTGATTGAGGGCAAAATATTCTAAATGGCTATAATAAGTGCCAGTTACAAAAAACGTTTCTGAAAATGAACTCCAAATTACGCAAAGTAAACCACAACCACACACATGCAGCAAGCTCTCAAACATTCACATACAGTGAAGCGTTCATTTAATAACTCATTAAAAGAAGCAAAAGCATGTCAGATTTCCACCTTTCAAGTACAGAGGCCATTTAACAAGCCAGGTGTCAGTGTGTTTGTATTCAGTGTGTGAAGCAGGACTGGCCTGCTTAAGCCATTACTGTGCCATTAATACAAAAAGAGCTCGAGAGTAAGCGAGCGGAAAAAATGGAGGTGAGAGCCAGAGAGAGACGCCAGTCAAACAGGTGAGCTCTCTCTGTGTTTCTGTCACTCACATTCCTCTGAAGTTCATTTATAGAAGGGCAAGATGCCTCACTAGTTCCTAACAGGTAAAAGGAACCATAATATCAGGCCCTCAGAGAGAGGCGCACAACCTGATGTGTTCTTTCAACTGTACTAAACTGAGTCCAGCTCACAGAAGTGTGGCCTGGACTGCCCTGATTAACAGAGAGAGAGAGAAAAGAAAGGGGAATACAAAAAAGAGCAATGACCGACTTCGGTCACTTCTTCGGTTGCTGTGGGGGCTATACGGCTTCTATCTAGAGGGCAAGGGAGCCTTCGTCCACAGCGCTGAGCACATTCAATATTTTATCCTGTCCTGCAGGCCAGTGATGCTCAAGGTCAGAGTGGTCCAGCACTCAGAATCCACACCTCCACCTGAACTACCTGAATTTCAGACAGTAATGTAAGCAATATTACTTAAAATCAGCCAAACCTAGTCCTGTAATGATTCAACTGAAACACACAGTCTATAATGTAATGGATGTTGGCCATACATTTCTGCGGTTAAGGAAACTGAATATGTCAAAGAGTGCCATAAACAAACCATAAGGGAACATGATACAGAAATCAAATACTTACAGATACTTCCCATAATGCACATGTACTTGAACACAATATGTATAATTTATGTCCATATACAGCTGCAGAAAAAATAGGAGAACATTACAAAATTATTTTCAGCTTTTCAGAATTGACTATTTATAGTTGTGTTTAGGTTAAAAAATCATTCTTGTTTAATTCTGTGAACTACTTACAATATTTCTCCCAAATTTGAAATAAAAACACTGTTTTAATTGGCATTTATTAGCGGAAAATAAAAACTGGAGAAACAGGTTAAAATAACAGAAAGATGCTATTTTTTCAGACCTCAAATACTGCAAAGAAAAAAGTTCATGATTCACTTTAATGCAATGCAGCAGTAATATTTGTAGATGTATTTAGGAAAAGTTCAAAGTGATAACCTCGATTTTTTTCACAGTTTCCATGTGTCTTGTCACATTGTCATGCTGTCAGTCTTTCACAGTGCTGTTGTGTGATTTTATGTGACTCCTGATGTTTGATTTTGTCAAAATTCAAAAGACACTGGACTGGAATGACCACAATACATCTATTAATGCGGTTTAAACATCATCAAGTCGAATGGGGTGTACTACACTATTTTTGGTATCTGATTTATTACAAATCATTATAAAATCAAGAAACAAAACTATGTTTGTGACAGACATTGTGAAAGGCAAATTATTGGTAAAGCTGTTTTGAAACAAACTGTTTTTAGAAAAGAAAAATCAAATTGAATTTGAACAATTTACTGTTTAATTGTTTAAACGCAAAAATGTCCAGTGTCCCACAGGAACACATGTTGAGCTGTCGACCATCATCCTGAGAAAGCAAATAAGCATCTTCACTGTTCAGTTTTGTCTCATTTACCTCAAGTCTAGTGTCATCAGAGAGTAAATATGTGCCTTTTCAGCCCCCTGAGTGTTTGCTTTTTTATACCGGAGCGAGTGTGTACGTGTGTAAGCTTGAGCTTGAGGACGTGCTCTGGCTTTGTTTTTCTTTTTGAAAACGCCTTTGATGTGCGTGTTTATTTATTTATTTGTGTTGTGCGGCCGTTTCACCGGTAAAAGCTACAGTAGGGCTGTGCACAGTTCACCACCGTGTCCATCACAAGTGAGTCTTTTGACGGGCGAACCTCTGACCTACCCGTCTCAGAATCCTCTTATGGTGCCACAAGAAGTCAGACCAGCCTTTATGTGTATCTAAAAAAAGAGGTTAGTGGGAACAATATGCTGGTTTTGACAATAACTTTGATTTTAAAAGCCATGATCCTGCTATTGTGTTTATACTACAAATATGATATTATTGTAATTATCACTGCCCATGTAAAATTTAACCGCGATATTTTACCACAAGGGATATAAAATCTTTCTCTCGGTCTCTCTACACTTTTATTTTGAGTGTGATTCAATTTACCAATTTTTTTAAAATGTTATTAAATATGAATTTCACATAAATTGTACATTTAATATATCTACAGATGTCGTGATAATATTGTTATTGTGCATGAATTATTTTGCCCATGATAATAGTGAAAAAAGTTGTAAAAATATGATAAAAAGATATCTCATATTTACATAGCCATAGTTAAGGTAAGTACATGTTTAATTGAATGAAAGAATCCATCCATCCATTTTCTACCTCTTTATCCGAACTACCTCGGGTCACGTGAATGAAAGAATGAATAATAAAAAAATATTGTAATGCCTGGACTTTACTGGAAGAGAAAAATGGGCCACAGTATAAGGTGAAGATGCACTTCATCATTCAGCTAGCCATGAGCTCGAAGGGTCATCACACTGAGATAAACTTCAGTCAGAGAGATCCTCCAGAACGTTAGTCCTTATTTAAACTGTATTCAGGGACAATTTTTATTCAAAGCATTAAATTCTGTCTCAAGGCTAAACACAGAATTGGTGAAGCACAAATGCTTTCTTTTCTACTGGTCATGAGATGTTTGTAAAACTACAATAAAGCGGAATATAGTTGTCCGTTGTGTTTGTAGTAAAAGCTGCGTGCCTAGCTGCTTAAATCGTCCTCCATTCTTCTGGCTTTCATCTCCTTCTCTTCATCGGCGCTATTGTCAGTCGGCTGAGAATGTTTTTCTTGCATTTAAGAACGCACGACACTGAAAATGACCCTTTTAATTCCGACTGTCGACGAAACATGTTTCTCAAGAGCGGCGTCCTTCAACCAGGCATGTGAAATTTATCACAGCATTCAAAAGATGCTCGTAAAGAGTAACTCACCATCCTTGTGTCAAGATTCCTCAAGGGTTTATGTACCTGAGCGAAAACGTTCTCTTTAAAACTATACATACATCCTTCACTAACTTGTTTTCACCTTGATATGATTTCAAACAATGTTTTGGGTCGCTATTGTGCAGAAAGTGTCGCACTGAGATTGAATGCAACGCTTTAGGCAGGAGAACAGAAGGCTAATAGTCGGAAGATAAAGTGTGGTGCACATGTCCTCTTATAGTTTGACCGTTCATTCTCCTTTCAGTTTGAAGGTGTAAATATGTTTAAATTGGAAATTGAAGTCTTCAAATGGGCATGATGGGAAATTTGGATTCCAGGTTCAGCTTCTTTACTCTCCTGAAATAACCAAATCCCAACCTCACAAAAGCCTGACATACAAAACGCTCATGCAACCAAGCAATGCTACATACACCAAACTTGTGTTAATAACATATGATATAAGATATTCAGAGTGGCTTTATTCATTTCAAGGCATTTGTTTTAAATGTTTTGAGAGCTGTGCCAACTGGGAGTATTGCTCTGTCAGTCAAGCAGGTGAAAGGTGCCAGTAAAGGTTGGGTTTGTGTTAGAGAGGGTGATTGAGCAAAACACACTCAAGAATAAAACAACAATCACTCAGGTCTTTGAGACAGCCTTAAATGCACTTTCATATCTGGGGTTCTGAAAAGAGAATTAGCCTCAGAAACACATGTTTGACTCTGGTTTGATGAACTCCTATTTATTACCTGAATGCAAACGCTGATGACTCAGATCTGCCGGCTATTCTGCTACTGGAATACAATAGAAATTTCGAAATAAAATGTGGAAACAGGTCGGCACCGTTAAGCTTATTCGTGAAAACAACGTCTTGTCTTGTCAAACAGTCTATTTCAAACACTGGAAGATAACCTAAGGAGGATCCGGAAAAGTCCTATTTAATCACTTAAATATTTTTAGATCTATTACTGCTTTGCCCTGTTAAAGGTAAAATCCACTACACAGAGGATCATTTGGATCATTCTGCTACCGTGTACTTTGCCCTGCGTAAGAGACACCGGAGAAAGACGTTCTCTTCAGTTCACCACTCCCACAACCTGGTCATTTCTCTCCCCGTCTCTCCTAAGCCCTACGCTGATTTGAATGTCTGCCCCGGCCTTTGGGGATCCGGCGATTTGACCATATTTTATTTATCATTTTTTGTAAAAGCTCATATTCAGCAGCTGTGATCTATAACGGAATGACAATTTCAGGGTCAAGAAAGATTCTGAAACAGGAAACAATGAGTACAACAGCTGTTACAAAAAAAGACAGAAGAGCAGAAGGGGTACAAAAAACAGAATGAGGAAAGGTAAAAAAACACATTGTCTTTAAAAATAAATGAGAAAATCGGTAATCCCAGAGTCACTGCATGGAAAAAAGAAAATCAATACCTCTCTCAATTCGCCTGGGCCATCCAGAATCCTTGAAACGAACAAAAGTTATGAAATTTGTTGCCAATACCCTACATCTTCCTCAGAACGGCCCGCCATCTTTAAAAATAAACTAGCTAGTGAGAGTGGCTGGGTTAGTGTGTGTTTGTACATCAGGGTATAATGTGTTTACATGAAGCAGCACAACAGACTCTAATTGGGTCCACAGTCAAGAGTCTTTTTTCAAGCTTTCTCGTTTCTGAAGGCGCAGGTCTCTCTCTCTCTCTCTCTTTGGTCATCTTCTCTCTTTAGAGCAAGCATCATAGAGGAAAAGGGCCATCATACAGATTTGTAACCTTTGAACCATCCATTCAATTGACCCCGTATGCCAACCTGCAGGGACCCCCACGCACGAATCCGCCTCTATTTCCTGCCCTGGGAGAAAAACCGCCAGACCAGCGCTGCGATTGGCTGAAAGCTCATTAAAATTTAATCTATTCCCCCAGCTAAGGAGGAGGTATCGCTGAGGGGGACTGAGAGACAGACATGGGGGGGAGGCCCACCACCGTGCCCTTTTTAATGCGTGGCGTCAAGACAATGAAACGCACATACGCACACCTTTCCAAGCAATAGTGTTTATGGAGAAGCAAACACATACCCACCGAATACGGCGCCCCAACTTTGGTGAAGGCCATCTACATATGGATGTGCTAAGCGATGCCCCCCCAGTTCATTAGTGTGCTCTTCAGTAGCCTGTCATAGAGGATGTGCTCCATCAAAGCTGATTGACTCTGGTTTTCCAGAGAGATGTCGCAGGGTATCACCGCTCGCTCAGATCTCCTGCTATGGGGAACATGAATGGCAGGCTGCCTTTTGAAGACAGTGATTTTTCACTGATGCCTCCCAGTTGGAAATTTAGAATCTTGTCTGGTAAGACACCATATGCAAAGTAAGTCATGCCATGCAAGCCAACAGTCAGACCAGAACATCCGTCACATAACTGATCTCTTTCTTTCTCCAGTTTCTACAAAACCCTTTAATATGGACAATAACTGTCCAGTAAGACCCTCTCTCCCTCCATTAATCCTTCTGTCCATCCATCATTCCTGATCCATCTATATCTATTTATCTCTGGTCTATCTGTGATCTATCTATCTATCAATCCATCACTCTATCCATCTGTCTGTCCTTCTATCCATACGTCCGTCCGTCTATCTCTCTGTCTGTCCACCCATCTGTCCATTTATCTATCTTTCTATCAATCCAGCCGTCAATTTATCTGTATGTCTGTCTGTCTATCCGTCCATCCATCCATGCATCCATCCATCCATCCATCCATCCATCCGTCTTTCAATCTGCCTGCCTGTCTCTCTCTCTCTCTCTCTCTCTATATATATATATATATCTGTCCATCCGTCCATCTATCTATCATCCGTCTATTTCAATTCAATTTTATTTATATAGCGCTTTTACAATTTTGATTGTTGTACTGTGGACCATCAGCTTTACATACATCATAATTAAAACAATATTATTATTAATAATAATAATACTAGTATGGGAAATAATTAAAGACAGTATATGGTATTATACGGTCTTCAATAACACAACCCTGATGAACACTGCATGGGTGAAATTCAATACCGCTTTAATGACAGTGTTAAAACTACACAAGATCTCAGGATCTCCAGCAAGCGCAGTACATAGTAATTAGCATTTAAACAAATACAAGCAGTTTCACTCGAGCATTCTGATCATTACAGATATCGGGCCTCAAGCAAACACCCACGTGTAAAGTCACACCCACTTATAGACAACAGTCCACAGTGCAAACACAGTATCAGGTCCGTGGTTCCAGCTGATGGGCATTCAGACACATAATGGGACACAACAGAGGAACACATAATTGATGGATGTCATGTCACATCAACTGCGTTCATTATTCAGAGGAGAATGAGGTTATTGTCAATTGTGCGCAGTTAAATTCAAATAAAAAACAGAAATCCTATTATCCCACTAAAATAAGAAGCAACAGACCTTTCTGTGGTGCCTGTACTCTAAACAAACATGGAGCTGAACTATCTGTGTTATCTATCGGTTGAAATGTTACCCCTAGATGTGTCAACAAGTAAAATTGAGCGTGATGCACCGCAGCAAATAACATGTGGCCTTCCCAACGTCATAAGGAGCGCAGTCAGCAAACATTGTTGCGGTGTCTCATTTTGTCTGGTTAAATATTTCAGAAAAAAGCAAAACCAACAAATGCATATTTGCCAGGCACGAAAACCTACTTTTCAACGTCCTTGTGACCGTGGCAACCTTGTAGCATATATGTATGCACATGCAGCCATCCAGCAAGCTGTCAGTAGATGAGGAGCGATGGCCCATCTCTGCCGTGACCGCAGTGGGTCCTGCCTACCTCTCAGCAGCCTGTTCTGTGATAGGAGCTAATCAGAGTCTCTTTCTCACTAAAGGCCCGCTAGCCCAAGTCACTTAGCAGGGTTAACGTCAGGCATAATGAAATATTAAAGTCTGTCTGTAACTGCCACTATTGTTGCCCCTCGGAATGAGATATAACCCGTTTTTGACAAGTTTTCATCCCTCTCACATAGAAGACGCTACATGCAAACCAAATCGTCTAAAGAGAAGAGGGTTATGAATAATCTATTTCATATTCCAAAGGCACACAGCTTAGAGAGAGAGAGAGAGGGGATAAAAAGAGTGATAAAAAGAAAGAAGGATGGAGAATGAGGAAAAAGACCCTGCAGATGATGCCGGCGGGCTGCAAATGGTGTCACGTGACGCACCTAACGTTTGAATAATAAAAATGCGATATAAACAAATCATTAGCCCCCCCGACGGACGTTTAATGCAATTTCTTAATGAACATAATAGCCACGACTAATAATGAAAGAAAATAAAAAAACACCCAAACGGGTCCCAACTTATCGTCAGCGCTCAATTATTTCCTTGTCAAGTTGTTATGATTTAATGAGCCCCAGTGGGACTGACGGCTGTCAGTCAGGGCTGACTTTTTGACACCATTACAACTTCAAATAGAACCGCAGCCACGCTGCTTTGCCGCCAGCCACAGACTGCTGAGAGGATCTGACAGGCCCGAGTGGAGAGAAAGAGAGAGACAGAGACTGAGCCAGCAAAACACGCACACCAACACACATCCAAGTCATTACACACAGCACACTGATGTCTCGCATGCGCGCACAGGTGCAGGAAAACAACGGCTTTCGCACGCGCGAGGAAACGCATTCTTCCGTATCGCATTCGTACACGCGCTTTTCTCTCCCCCGTTTGATGCGAAACCCAATCACAGAGGTTATTATCTGATGAGGTTTGTTAAACTGGCGGGATTCTGCTCTCCCTCGTCCTTCCCCAACTTAATGATAACTCTCAATAGGTCGGCCCCACATGGGACACGCAGAGACGCTCTATTTTGTTGGCCATTAATTTGGCGCTTTGAAGCCGTAGCTGTGAAGCAGAGGCAGAGAAAACCCCCCACCAGGCTGCTTCCAAAATAAGACAATTCGCCCAGCCTGAAACAGAATATCTAATGCCTTCTGCCTGTCGGTCGGTCTGTCCGTCAGTCACCTCGACCGGCCGGAGGTGTGTGCGCGCGCTTTACGTGAGGCAATGTTCCAAAACCTACAGGGCTGCCTACGTAAGCAGCATTTTAACTAATGGCAGGTTGTTCCTCACGGGAACCCTGTCCCAAAATGTGGGTAGACGGTAAAAAAGGAGCATTGATTGGTTATAGAATATCACATAGGCAATCACATAATACAGTACATACAAAATACAGCTCGTAAAAACTCAGTCTGAAAATACAGGCTCAACAAGTCCCAAAGTTATGAGATGACAGGAATCAAAGCTCAGCTTTTGGTTTCATGATTTCGGATCTTTGACAATATCAATATCTAGAATTTATGTTGAAACATCACCAAAAAATGACTTTCGCTGGGTTTTCACAGAGTGGGTCACATGTTATGATGATCAATAAACACGAACAATGCTGAATTGTTCTTAACCCGTAAAAGGATATAAAGTAACCCATTGGCTGGATATTATTTGAGGGTGTACCAAAATTCACCCAATAACAAAAATGTTGGCTAAAAAAGTTTGACCTGATAGTTTGTATGTATGCATGATAACCAATATTGCCTCAATAATTCGTAATAATTTATGGAATAAATTCACGGTTTGAACCCACATTAGGTCAAACCCAACAATTTGGTTTAAATGGTTGTTTCAACCAATAGCTAAAGGTCAAACATTTTCTAGGCGCACCAATGGTTGGATTTGTCCATATTTGACCAAACCGCTGAAAATTGACTAGAATTAAATATACTTTAGATACACACATTGCAGACATTCGCTCAACAACTGATATAATACACAAACAGAAAATATATTATCAGCAGACAGCCCTCTTTACCAAAGTCTTCTACGCTAATACCCAAAGAGCAGGTGAAAGCCTGGAGCGAACTCACAATTTCGCATATTTCCATACTGATGCATGCCTAGTTGGTCCCCCTATAGGAATAATGAAGCACATTTGCATTGTTACAGTAAAGACAAATGATATATTTTTAATGTCATTCACCAACGGCTAAAATTAAAATCAATAGAAGAAAGCATACAGAAGAGCACGGTACAATCAAGCATTTGAAACGAGACAAATAAATACATTTCTTATTAGTACAGTTAACTACACACACTATCATGCTGTCAGATCTGATTAGTAAAGGTAAAAGTGGACACGGGTGATACCTTGTTCAAAGCGGTCGTGCTGGTTTTACTAAACACATGCGAGGTCTTTGCTGACCTTAGAGGAACAGCGTGAGAAGCTACTAATCCTGGATGAAGGGGGACTGAGAAACGGGCGTGTGACCTTTGGGCTGTGTGATTCTGCTCCGTGTGCTTAGCGGTACTGTGCCGGGGGCTTTGCCTTGTGTACGTCACACACACATCTGATGGATGGGATTTTACTAGTCTACATTGGTTTTCAACCCCCAACAAATGAAAACAAAACATTAAAACAGCAGGTTATGACATGAATTGATGTTCTTGATCTTGTTCTTCATCCATTTGACATTGTCATCCTTCCATCACGCTCCTGTGGTCCACACATCCACGCAGGGCTGTTCTACGGGTCCGGGTCACGTGGAGATCCCACAAAGGGTTTTAAAAGTAATAGGTATAAATATGAGACCGTGGTTCTCTCCGCTCCGAGAGAGAGAGAGCAGAGGCCCCCTGTCACTACCCACCAGGAATGATTCATGTGAACAATTTGTCCTAATTACTCCAGCCCAACGCTTTTGTCACTATTAATCTTACACACCCTCTCGTACACACTCGCACACGCTTGCACGGGGCCAGTCAGTGGAGATCAGTGCCCGCGCAAATTGAAATAGAGGGCCAAGACGATGGTGAGGAGGATGATGGCGCCCAGGATGAAGACCAGGATCCGATTTTGAATGATCCTGTGGGTAAGAGAAAGAGATTTCATTTTAAGATCCATCAAGGACAGTAAATGACCAAACATTAAAAAACAGGCTTATTATTATTGCATATCGAAATGAATAATACACTTGTTTCTCATGCACAACATGATAAAACCGAGCATAGTTTTCTGACTAAACACTTTTTAACTTCAGTCAGATTTAAAACGGACACCGTCATGCAAAACATGTCGCACCGTTTGACAACTTCGCCTCTTTCCTCCACGATCTGTCTGCAGACCTGCTAAGAGCGTTTCCTTTTATATAAAGTAGAAAGCATGGCTGGTGGCGTTCCTCCAGCTAATAAATTTCACATATTTACTGCTGGAATTCTCCATCAACCCACTTTTCATTTTGTCACGTGACCAAACCACAAAGAATTCACAATTTGCATAGCTGCGAAAAATGTAAAAAAACCTTCACAGATCATATAAAACACAAAACGCTCACAAAGTTCCACACATCCACCACACCTTGTTTTTTGTTTATTTATTGGCAAATTTTATAATGTTTTTAATCTCAAATCGTGCTCTCAGCTACCAATAAGAGTCTCATATTCTCAACTCTGCATCACAAGTCCTAGATTCACTCGAAAAAAGAAGCAAACTAACTCGAGCTAATGTGTCTGTAAGTACGAGTGCGGTGAGGGTGAAAGAGAGTCTTGTTGGGTTGAGACCCCGGGATGATCTCTCCGGAGGGATTGTGCCCTCTACGTCATTCCTGATAAATGATGGAATTATCTCATGTGCTGACATGTGGAGGGAGCAGGACCACTGTCCACTCCTATAAGCAGGAGATGAATAACTCGCACACGTCCATTTATCACCGCTGCAGCAGAGCAGCACTGTACTGCACTGTCCAACACACACACAAACACCTATTATGGATGTAAAGAAAGCAAAGCATTACAAAATACACATCACTGCTACTGCTGCTATTATTCCACATCAAACAGGCGCATACATGTACATGCACAAACTACAGCAACCAATCCACCCCAAACCAAACTTGTGAGTGTGCAGAGTATCCGTGTATATTGTAAATGTTTGGTTTAAGATAAACCATAAAAGTGCCTTTCGGATCACAAGAAGGCTTCATCCGATAGGCTCGCTCTGATTGGACACCCGGCCGGCATCATTCATAATTGGGAGTGCATGCTTGGCAGAGGACATTAATCAGAGCGTGTTTAGCAAGGCCAGATCTCCCACATGTCTCTTTAAGTAACATTCATTATTTACACTGGCTACACACACACACACTTTCATAAACAAACTGTTGAAATAGACTGTCCATGATCTTTAGAGATGTGCTGGTGCCCGAAGGGACAGGAAACAGCCGTGGGAGAGGGACGAATCGGAATTCTTGGGTCTTAATAATAAGTGTATGTTACAGGATTGTTTGACAGGAACTCACTATCAAGATCATATTACTGTGTCAAGATCATGTGACCTTTGTGGATATTCATCTTCCTGTTAGCCGTCAATATTAAGAGGATTTAGCAGACTGGCAAGGATGCTTTGTGATTATTAGGAATAGTTCAGAATCTATATTCTGATTGGATGAGCCACATTCAGATACATATATGTACATCCATGGAAAAGTTGTTCTGCACATAAAATAAATATAAATATATTTTGAGCTGATATATCAGCTTTTTCTTAACTGAACATCCGTTGTTCTGCAGTATTCTGACTGAAGTCCAAGCGTGAGATGTCAAAGTGTGTGTGTTATTGTGAATGGTTTGGGGGCCAGGCTGAGCTGTTAGCAGTAATGTAGATTAATCTGCCTTTGGTGGGGTTGTACTGACAGGCCCTTGAGGGTGGGCGGAGAGGCCCCGGGCATCTCTCAATCCAGGCACAGACGGAGGGAGAGAGTGTAGCCCTTCACTTTAAATGCTCTCCCCGTCAACACCAGCTCAGTCTGAGAGGTCTACAAAAAAGTGCATAAATATCTTCACAGAAGCCTGTTAAAATTTGAGGAACATATTTGGGGAACCAATTCATCCCGTTTTGTATGTAAGCACAAATGCTCATTGATGGAGGGGAACTGTTTTTCTCGTAAAAACCTTCCTTGTTTGTGCCAGATCCGTTCACCGTAAAAATAACCTGAAACAACTATATATGTAAATGCATTTATCCAAAGCGATTTACATTGCATTGTATTATACATTTGTTTCTGACTATGTGCAATCCCCTGGGATCGAACCCATGACCTTGACATGACCGAGCCTGGATTTTTCTAGGTTTGAGAATGTACCTTCTTCATGCCATCACAATTAGTTTTTAAGTATTATATTGTAATGCAAGTCAGTTAACAAATGTACAAACCGTCGCTGTTCTTACAAAACATCAGAAGTCCAAACTCGACAAAACACTGTACTTTTTAAATGATAATATTCTGTGTTGTCAAAGTTGACAGGACCTTTTAAATACGTTTTATTGGTTAGATTTATGGCAAAAAATAAAATCACAAAACAAGGTTTCGGAAATACAATATTATTAAATAAAGTTTTTGATTACAATCCCAACTAACTGCCTTGGAAAGGTCAATGGATAGGGGTCATATTGGCCACCTGTTTCATCACTTCATACAGTGTACAATAGGTATCAAACACTTTTTTTGTCTAATCTATTGCTCTTCCATCTACCAATTATTATAAAAGGAGCACAGAAAAAGAAAGAGAGAGAGCAGAAAAATGGCTGGTTGTCTGATAGAGGTTCTGTCCCATGCTGAACCATGTCCAGACAGACCAGAGCAGGACCTATCAACCCGCATCCATCCTCTCTGTCAAACACATGACAGGACCGGATGAGACCTGTTCATGTTGTCACAGCTCACGGCTCATGGTAAACCCCACCTCTGCTTCATTCTTTAACATGTTCTTTTCTTCCCTCTCTTTCTTTTAGCTGTGTTACACTGCAACTTTTTCTATAAAGCACACAGGCAGAGAAACATGTGAGTCCTGGCCCTGCCAAAAGAACTCCTTCCAAAACCAGCAGACAAAATTAAACTGAGTCAATTGGGTTAAAAACATAAGTCTAACCTCAAAAGCTTACGAATGCCAAAGAACGAACGACTCTGAGTGTGTGTGAGAAAAGAGAGAGTTCAAGCTAGGAAAAGCCCATTTATCAGTGGAGGAGGTAGAGGAGGCCATAGACAGATGAAAATAATGAGGAGTTTTCTGTCAGGAAAGATTTACAAAATCGTACCCGCGTTATTAAAATTTAAAACCTTTTTCCTCTTCTTTCCCATATTTTTCCTCTCCTACTCTCAGTACCCCTTATTAGTAGCACTAATGAGGGCAGTGGTACACCTCTACGCTGGGGTGTGTGAGGGAGGCTTATTCTGCTCTAACACCCCCCCAGGAACCACATACACACAAATACACACAAACATCCCCCCAGCAACCTTTCACACACACCCATGTACCCACCTTACAACAACACACAAAAACACACACGGTCAAGAAATCTCCTACACTTTCACAACACACACACATAAAGGCACAAGATGGATTGTTATTATAAAATATACACAAATATACCAAAAAAATCAAAAAACAGAATACATGAATCCTCTGCATCCACTTTTTTTAACACGAAAACATCAATCCTCACTGAGACGGTGACCCCTCACCTTATTTTCAACTTCATAATATCATTCGATATTTAAATTTTTTGATTAATTCTACATTTATCTTATTTTTAAACTAATAAAATATGAATTGCTGTCTGAGGCAGTCTGTATGTTTCATTTTTTAAGCAGGTACAGTACTGCACAGAGAGAAAGAGAGAGAAAGAAGAAAGGGTCGAGTGAAAGTGGGAGGAGTGTCTAAGGGATCAATGATGCTGTGTGTGTGTGTACGGATGTGGATCTGATCCTGTGATTGAGTGTGTGATCACACACTAACAAAGATAAATGTTTTAGCAGGGCTTCTCGGCTTCCTTACTGTAACTGTACATGTCAAAGCGGCCTTTAAACCACCTTAACTGTCAATAGCTCAAAGCTTCAGATGTAATGAAGACGGGCAATAGTGTTCTTTGTAGTCTCTCTCAAAGTGATGTAGATAGCAGCATTAGCAATGACGCTAATAACAAATGGAGCTGTGAGCTAAAAGTGAAGGTATAGTAACGGGGTTGTGGTCTACAGCACTGTTTACCTCAGGTTTTGATTATAGACAGTGAACAATTTTGGTTTAATCTTCTTTGGGCAAGTCCCATATTTTAGGGTGTGTTATTCAAAAATGTGCAAAATTGTTATATTAAACAATGTTAAAAACATAAAAAAATGTACCCAAGCTGTCATTGAATGGCAGCCTTTAAAAAGGTCCTAACATGGACATTTAAACATGTATATATTTGGTACCAATGTGTAACTTTACATTTCTAATGTACACTCTTTGGTAGCAATACTGTATGAACCTCTGAGGTACAAAAATGTACTTTTTAAGTGCTGTGTACTTTTTAAAAGGGTACCGCTCATGCGACAGCACAACTCTTCACTGTCAGATTTTTTTTTACTTACACTGGGTTCACACACACGAATAATCGCGTTCTACGCTCTTTATTACTCGTGGGAAAAGTTTGTTATTTTCGTGTGAGTGACGCGATTTGACAAATAGTTTCAACCTTCGCGGAAGGCGAGATTGACGCGCGTCTTTTCATTGACTTTGTATGTAATCTACTCTTGCAAAACGTTTAATTCGCGTTTGGTGTGAAGTCAATTTGTTTCTGACAGTGAAGAATGGGTAGGTTTTTGCAAACTGATGATCGGTAGGCAATATTACATTGTTAAAAAAATCAATAAATCATTTTCCATAAACCAGTGCACAATGCAAGTATAAAGGAATTTACAGTGATTTTTTAGAGCTACTTTACCTACAATATATATTTTATTATTTTGGCATTGCATTGCTTTTTGAGGAAAATAGAAACGTCTGTTAAATTAATATGGTTTTCTATATTTTTCTTTCGTTTTTATCAGTGTAATATTATATCTACTGTCACCCTGCTTTTCATACATCAGTCATTAAAAACCTATAATGAATGAGCGAAAGTCCATTTTGTGCTTGATGACATCACACAAACCCACACGTCCAGTACAGTATAAATGTACTAGATGTGTATGAGCAGAAGGGACTTAGCAAGACTTTTATGACTTAATTAAACACACACACGCGCACACACGCGCACACACACACGCACACACACACAAACACACACACAGAGAGAAGAGTGCCTGGCTTTAATTGCATGTAATTGACTCAAAAAAGTCCCTGGCATTGTGTAATTCCCAAAAGAGAAACAGTACTTTGCCCTCCAGAGCATTCTGAAACACACACACACCCATACACGCCATGGCTGTTTTAACCGAGCTAAAGTGGGTTTTATTAGTGTGATTATGGGGTGGCAGAGCTTACTACCCTAACACTTATCATCTGGCGCTGTTCCACTCGGTGAGAAGTGACTGTCCCATCACACACTCACTCACTCACTCATGTAGACTACTAGACTATCAGTGAACTTTAGATAGCACAGATGAAATCTTCATTGTTTCTACATTAGAGCTTATAATGATTTCCCTGTTTCTGTCTATCATCGGAATGACACGCCGCCTTTGCAACTCACTCAGGGATAACTCTGCTTCTCAACACGGATCAACAAACTAAGACAAGTGTAAAAGGTTATAAAGGGAATTGCAGACTAGAGAGCACCGACACGTGGCCATGAATATTGTAGACATACACACAGGCTGAGACCGACAAATCACACGGCCCCGTTCAGCCGGTAGCGCGCTAACTGTAAAAGACAAACAAGCTCTTGCGCATTTGGAGCAGCCTGTGTGTGTCGGGAAACCGTCTTTATGAGCTACACACACACGAACACTTCTACGACACACACTTATGTATTTTTTATGGCCCAGCTAACAATCCGAATAGAATCCTAGGCTGGGATTTTAGACCCCTACAGGAGAAAAGAGGGAGGGAAGGAAAAAGCGAGACATGGAAAGAAAAAAAACTGACAATCAGGAGTCTGGCATAGGCAGTTTTTTTGGAGAAGTCTATTGCTTTATATGGTTTCAAATGTTGGAATGGAAGAAGAGATTTGTTATTTAAAGGGAACAGTGATTGTGTTTGTTTGTATGTGCCATTTACATGTGGGGTTTCAGAGATACATTATAAAAATCATAAAATAATACTTTTAATTTATTAATGTCAAAGCACCTTTGTAGAGAAAACACATCAGACTGGAAATACAGTATAATAAAAATGACAATTAAAAAGTCAGCCAATCAAATCGGTGAAATAGCTAGATTAAGAAAGTCTTTCCTGGTTTTATGTGCAATTGATGCTTAGCAAACAGACTGAGGGTGGTCAGGGGGTGGGTCATCCAGGGCAGAGATTGGGAAAAAATAAGGTTGGGAAAAGGAAAATGAGAAATGTTGGCACCACTTCCTCGGATTTATTTTGACCGCATGAGATTCTAACAGCTGTGTCCTGCTGTCATAAAGTGATTCTCATTCAAAGCTCACAATTTATTTTTGCTTTCTTAATAAAATAAGATGGACATACTTGCTCTGAATACAAATGACAGTCATCCCTTAAAGGAATTTACCCCACAATTCTTGTATCATTTGCTCAATCTCATGTCATTCTAAACCTGTAAGACTCTTTCAGCAGAACATAAAGATATTTTGAAGAAAGTTGATACAAAAACAACATTGGCTCCTATTGACTTTCACTGTATGGCCACAAAACCACAAAGACATTTCTCAAAATATCTTCTTTCGCAATCCACGGAAAAAAAGAGTCATATATAGGTTTTGACTGACATAAGAGCCTTTCCCTTTTTGCCTACTCTCGCTTACTCTAATTAGGAGAGTGTTGATGTCAAAAAAGTTAGAGGATTATTGTGTACCTCTGAGAGAGGGCATGTCAGTGCCTCACCGCAGCCAATAAGAACGCAGTAAATATTATGTCTGAGATCATGTCATGGGTAAATGTGCCGAGGCAGCAGTCGGCATACCACTACTAATCCTGATTTCCCAGAAATCAACTCTGGAAACGTCAGAGAAAAAGAAACTCTTGCTTGGCTGCCACTTCTACTGTACAATGCCTTCTGCCAGAACAGTAAGGTGTGCCTGTTTGAAATGACAGAGAATTAGAGGCTGAGACCGATAAATAAGCATTGCGTAAAGCTGGTAGCCTTCTCTATTGGTTTTGGGATCTAACCTTTCAGTGAACTCATCACAGGTCACGGCACGGTTGAGGTGTAATATGCAAAACAACAAGCAAACAAGGCTTTAACAGGCTGTAGACCTTATCTGTACTAGGAGACATATCACCATTTCTGCCACTGAATTCTTGAAACTCTCGATGTACTTAAGACGTTTGACTTCTGAACTATACGTTCTAGTTTCATTCACTCATACATTGAAGTGACTAACCAGGATATTTCAAACCTGTCTAAAGTATTAAAAGAAACACGAAAGATGCCCAAGTAAGTCACCATCCCAACCTCCTGAGATCCTGAGTTTGACCCACCAGGTCGAGCAGGATATTGAGACGTAAAACAATCCCTCAGCAGTGCTTCAGGTTGGCCGAGAACACAACGGCATTTATAAAAGCGAGATAAATTACTTTCGCACAATTTGGGCGCGCTGCTAAGATTTCCGACACAAAAAGTGGCAGCATTCCTCTAGGGAAGCAGCTGGGGATTGTATTACGAGGCTTGTTGAAAGGGCGTAACACTAGCCATGGAACAGTGGGCCTCCAAAACTATGATGCACATAAATTTTTATTGTTTGTTCAGTATTGAAATCTCATTAGAACTCATAAATCAGACGTCTGGGTTGCACGGTGACTTTCACGGACGGGGAGGAGAAATGTAAAAGGAGAAAGAAATGTTGATGTTTGGACACAGTGTGCTGGGCGGATCTGACCCGAGGCCATAGTTTGTAACATCCCAGCGTTGTGTTTCTTTAATACAATCTGGTTATCAGATTCATTTCTAGAAAACATATACGGTGCTGCACGCCCCTCCCTCTCATGTCTCATAAAAATTCAAGAGACCTGCTATTTCCTTATAAAAACAAGCAACTTTACATAACATCATGCAGACGTGTTTGGTTTAGCAAGGTGCCAAAATAAAAGTCTCCAGGACACATAACCCTACAAATCATTGAGGTATTATAAAAAGCATGTATGTTTTTTTCTTATGTTTATCAATGAAATCAAGTTCTGTTGAGTTTAAAATCTGTATGGAACCTGGAGAATGTCATCTATGGCTATATAAAGAACTTCTAAGACGTGAGTACAAAGCATAACTCAAGCATGTAAAACTCTCTCTCGTGTCTTAGCTTTAAACCAAAATAGCTGCTGTTTTGATACGCAGCATCAGTTTCAAAAAGCGATCACTTGACAAACACCTGCGGAGTAGATCTTAAAGGGACAGTTCACCCAATAATAAGAAGAAGAATGATGACGTCACTTACTCTTACCCTAATGACATCTTCAAAATGTAAATAGCTTTGAAGTCTTCAAATGCAAGTCTTATGGAATCCTAAAATTCATTTAATATTTTCTGCAATACATCACAAAACTATACAATCAAATAACAAATATTTATACTATTCACATACTATATTCTTATAAATGTTATATTCTTAACTATTGAATAAGAGTTGAATTAGAGTCGAATTAACAGCATATGAAGCTGGAAAATATTTACCTTCCTTATACGGAAAAGAGAAGCATAAACATTCTGCTTCACATTTTGTGTTCCAACAAAAAAAAGATTTTGAACAACATGAGGGTGATTCAACAATTGCAGACATTTAGGGTTTGCTGTCCCTTTAACAAGAAATCTGAACCATGTAAAAGACCAAAGCAGCTTATTTATATACTGTACATGTATCCAAAGATGGAGTTAAACTTGAAGGAACATTGATAGAATCAAAAAGATAGGAATGGGTGAGGAGCAGGTTATGTTTTTGAGTGGGAGCCTCTTAAAACAGGATAAAAGCTTTCAGAAAACAGCACTTAATAAGCTCGATGCTCCGGCTGTCCTTGCCACGCTGTGTCAGAGGAGTTATGGAGAAGTGCATCTTCCTACCCAGAAAATAAGAAACAAAACAAAAACAAACCTCATGACACACCATGCAGGGCCGCCGGAGTGACGACACAAGCGTGGTTAATGAACTAGCTGTTAAAAACGAGAAAGGTGAAATAGAAGAGCGGAGGGCTGTGATGGACCTTCACAGAACCTTCTCATTCAAACAAACACAAACTTCAGCCTTGAAACTGTCGTTGCGTTTCCACCTCCATCCCGAGGCGACAAATGGAGAGATTGGGAAAAAATGCTTCAATAGAAACAAAGCCCTTGACTTATGGTTTGATGGACAAATACTCCAAAACACTTGAAAGACATGTAGAAATACTTGCTTTGTGTTTGGAGAGGGAATGTTACATCAGTTAATTATTTCTTATGAACAGGATAAAATCTATGATTAACCATATTTTTTTCATTTCGAAGAAGGTTGAAACATGACCTACATATATAAAAACTGAAATCAGTTTAATAAAAAACAGCCCCCGTGATGAAGAACCACCCAATCTTTCCACTTCTTTAGCAAGCAGATCATTTCAACGGCAGCTCACGCCGCTCAGAATCTCTCTTGCACGATCCTGTAGCATAACTTGAGAAACCACCATCTCATCCGACATCCTTCCACTTGACACTACAACGGGGGCTTTAGTCACTTTAAATAATCCATGCCGTTCCATTAAAATTGCAGGCCCTTCTCTTCCTCTTACAAAACGCGTTGAAGAATCTCACGCCAAGACTGGCACTGCATACCGGAGAAAGCTAGAGCGGGAAGAGGAGAAAAAGAGCCCGGGGACAGACGGAGGTAAGACAGGGGTTGTGAGTGACACTAATTCACTGCTGATGACTCTCCCCTGCAGTACTGATTGAAGAGCAGGCCACTGGTTTGGTGCAATAACAGCGCTATTGACTTGTTGCACTGGTTCTATTTGGTTATTGCCCTGGAGGCTCCGATCAATAGACTCTGCACTAAATCTGACTAATCAAGCCCTGCAGCCTCCAAGGGTCAGGCTAAGAAAACTCCGAAAAATCTATGCCGTGAAAGAGGAAGAGAGGTAAGGAGAGAAAGGGATGGGAGAGAAGACACAGGAGAGGTTGAGAGAGACCTCTAAGCTCACTGACAGCTGTGTGAATTAATTGACGTGGATTGCTGCTCTGCTATAAAACTCCTGAGCGGTAGAGAGAGACAGAGAGATAGGTGGGCGGCGTGCGCGCTGAGCTGTCAAAGTGCACGCTGTCTTCCAGTTCCTGTGACCCCAGAGGTTACAGGTCACGGGCGCCCGTGCTGCCTTGGGACAGCGTCGAAAAGGAAATCCATATTTGTGAAAAATGCAATGCACTAGTCTTCAAAGAGGATCGTATTTTATGCACACACAAAAAAGATTTAACATTCACACAGAAAGAAAAAACGAACCCAGTTTTGGCGTTTTCGGGGTCACCCCTCCACCTGTCTGCGTTTTATTGTCTTCCTGATTTTAGCGGGTTCGCTCTGTGATAGAATGGCTCTCTCTCCATAAACATACAGGCAGAATATCATACACGGACTGTGGGACACTATTGAAAATTTATAAGGGAATGAAAATCAATAATTTATAACAAAGTCAAGCACTAGGATTTTTTTCCCTCCAGTGCTGGTGCCGAGTGTGAGAGAGAGTGTGTGTGTCTGTGTATAGTGAGGGGAAGAAAATACGAGGTGCAGGAGGTCTGAATCTCAATGCTTCAGAGTTTGAGAGAGGGAGAGAGTGGAAGGCTATGACAGACAGCCCCCTCTTTCAGCACCTTCTCTCTGAAACAAACACCAACTTCAGCCGTGTTTGTCCACTTGTTGTTTTTCTTCCATCCTCTCTCTTTATTCTGTCGTTTTCCCTGCGCCCTGCTGTCGAAGATCTTTTAGCTTACACAGGCCCTTTCCTCTATCTGCACTCACAGATCTACTCTCTGTAGCCTCTCAGACAGACTGAAGAACGAACACACGCACACACTCACGCACAAAACAAACACAAAAACATATATCATCTCCTAGCATTGTGACATATGCACCCTGATAACACATATAAGAGACAGACTACTGTTTGCTACTTTGAGTCTGTGGCTGCTTGTTATGGATCATATGAAAAAGCAGTAAAACAAACTGTAGTTTATGAAATACTAGGTTAGATATTAGGTGGGCGGTGCTTATAGAGGAACAGAACTACTCAACACAAGAAGAAGAGATCTATTTCTCTATTTCTAAAATTCAGCACGCTGATAATTGCGATGCTGAAGGCAAACCATTGGACGTGCACACGTGTAACTGCAAGGTCATCAGCTTTTTCACCAGGACTAAGCTGAACGTCCTATATTTGAATTATTCCTTGGCAGGTGTGGGCTCTGAGGATCCCCTGTTCTGCTGGCTTAAAGAATACTGTTTAGATGCATTACGTCTCGTGCCCTGTGATCAAACACACCCCCAGCTCGTAGGTCACACTGGGGCTAGGCAATGGCTGCTAACAATGCAGCATTTAAAGCATCACACATATGCAAAGTGCCTTTTACACATGGGATAGAGCGGCGGAGCTTGAGGAAGAGTTACAAAGAGAGAGAGAGAGAGAGAGAGAGAGAGCTTGGATGTCAGATGTGACTGGCTGATTTTGCAAATACAGCACAGCCCTTATACCTGGGTTATTTCTAGATTTTAATATTTTTTGGAATGTTTTTTAAGTATTTTTTTCTGTCAAATTGACAGTTTTTTATTTGAATATTTTTAATTATTCGTTTTCAGGGTAATAATAACATATACAGTCTGTAATACCCAAATATATTTTTATAATATAATGAAAAATATACATATTTCATATTTTAATAAAGATATTGTATTCTTATCTTGTAGCTATAACTTTATGTTTTGTCATTTAATAATAACATTTCAGTTTTCAGGGTAATTATTTCATAATAAATATAGTCTATTATTCAAGAATACTGCTCATTATATTATTTTTTATAATATTTTTTAAATATTTTAATAAAAATCTATTTTATCTATGTTTTTACAAAAATATATTTTTTAATCATTTTATTCAGTTTAAGAGTACTTTTAGTATAGTTAGACTTTATCATATAATGTATACAGTGTATAATACCCAAATACTTCCCATTATTTTTTCATGAAAAATAAATTGTTTATAATATTTTTTTACTGTCCATTATAAATGTATATATATATACATATTTTTTTAAAATAAAAAATACTTTTTTATAATATTTTTTTATATTTGAATACAATATTTTTTATCTTTTTAAAGTATTTTTTATATTTATATTTAAATATATAAAAATATTTTTATGTTTTAGTGTACTTTTAGTGTAGGTAACAGTACACTTTATCTCATAACATATACAGTGTATAACATCCAAATACTTCCCATCCTTTTAAAGCGTGATCGAACTCCACAAGCGGTCAAGTTCATACGTACATACCGGTACAAACTACGACTCCACTCCCTATTTGTTCACAAGCAGGCAAAGCATTCCAAACCCACAGTGCTCAGTCAGCGCGTCCCTTCTAACACACACGTAAAACTGCCTGAGTACCAACAGGTACAAATACCACCTCCACGCTCTCAGTCAGTCACAGATGCTCTATTTAGTACAGGAGAAGAAAACGCAGCGAAAATATGGTATGCAGACTGGCTAAGAGGGGTTTCTTTGCCTCTCCACGGCTTGGTTAACCAACTGACCTGCACTCAAAGGAGCCTTTGTGAGCACGCTCTGGCGGTCGGCCAATCAGATCCTCGAGCTTGTCTGTCTCCAGGCGGGAAATGGTGCCCCTGGTATGCGATGGACGGCAGAATACACAGACAGACAGGCCGGTTGCCGGCAGGCCCTCTCTCTCTTGTCTAAAATGCCCAACCTCACTTCACTGAGGGGAAAATTACCTGTCTGGCCCCCAGCCAGAGGACCTGCCTGCCCCAGCACCACTTATTTATTTAATAGTGTACCTCTGCCCCTGCCTTCATGCCCTGACGCCCACTGTCTGCTAGCTCTTACACACATACACTGCTCAGGATTCTTGAATAAGCTTTTAATAGTCCAAAGAGCTTCCAAAAGCAAGGTGTGGAAATCACCTGGCAGCCTGACCCTACAGTTCAGAGGTCGCCCGATCTATTTCCAACACAGGCCCCTGATCACGAGAAAAGAATCACAGCAGACACAGAAAAGGTTGAGAATTTAGACCGGCAGTGTTGAATCATGTTGAAGGAGGTTACACTAATGGGAACGGTTAAAAGAAAATGACACATGTCAACATTAAAGGGACAGTTCTTCCAAAAATGAAAATTCTGTCACCGTTTACTCACCCTCTTGCCATTTCAAACCTGTTTGGCTTATTTTCTTCCGCAGAACACAAAAGAGGATATTTTCTTAAGAAGTTTGGTTATCGAACAGCGGTGGAACCCTGTTAGCGGTGAGCGTTTGAGATGACATAATCGACAGAGTTTCGAGAATCGACAATTTCCGGTCGTATAACACTATATGGGAAAATGAGGGGTTTTGACCGGCAAATATGGGTGTTTTTTAGATAAAAAAGAAGAAAGTAATATACAAGCGATTTGACAGATCCTCTTTACATTGTTGAGCACTTTGTTAAGCCAAAACAACTCTGTGTTATACGACCGGAAATTTGTCTACGGACCCTGGGGTCGCAATAGCTAACCTGGCTATCTTGTGCAACTACCCCATTCTATGGACACAAAACCAATGCAAGTCAATGCGTGCCATTGCTGTTTGGTTACGACAATCTTCAAAATATATTTTTTTCGTGACTTTTGGAAGAAATTTTTTAGGTTTGAAATGACAAGAGGCTGAGTAAATGATGACAGAATGTTCAATTGTGGGTCACTTTAAAAATCGGATAAACCAGATTTTAGAGATAAAGAATAAGACGAGGTGTGAGGTCTATGTTTTCAGACTGATTGTGTTAAACGCTGCCACAAGGTCTGGTTATCATTTACCTGCCACTACAGGTGACGCTGGCTATGTGTCAATACAACGCTTTCTCAGAGAATACAGAGAAAATAAATAACATATATACATGATCTTATATTAATTAACACAATAAAACAGCACAACAATCCAAACGTTTACCTTTGCAGTCATAAAAACATGAGTACATACGATAATCTGTCCAGACAATACAGCACTTGCCTCAACCGGCCCAAAACATTTTTACACTGGGTCCAGGACCAGGCCCTGCACATTTCTCTTTTGTATTATCTCTACTCATTTTTTTCTGTATTTGTAGTTCACTCTGATTCTTTCTTTCTGTGGCCATCTTGTTTCTCACAGTTATCAATTGTCAGCTTTCTGGCTTGACATTTATGAGCGTGCGCCTGCCCCTAAGCAATGGTATTTAAACCCCCGTATACACACCCACACATTCATGCACAGATACAAACATACACATGATCCAAACTCTTGGGTTGCACTTCTAAATGCTAAATATAGTGTAGCTGATTATAATGATCATCGCCATGCTATACGGCACCCAACAGCACGGGTGTGAAAGTAAGAATGCAGTATGTATATATTCATTTCCCAAAACATTTTTAAATATTTTGTTAACAATACTTGACCCAGTCTAAAAAAAGTCTCAATCAATCAAATTTGGAGCATCAAAGTTGTTTTTTAACCATTCATTTCACTATGATTTTAATCTTTGACATATGACATGATAAAATATGGAGATATGAAGGTTCAGAAGGACAGCAGCGATATTTAGATATTTCATAGTTATCTTTTTGTCTTGAAATACCTAAAAATTCTCAAATCATGATTTACTTGAAAAGCAAAATGGTACTTAGTTTTGTTTTCCTGAAGAAATTATCAATGTTAAGAGTTTTTGCTCATAAAAAATAGGTTTTCCCTCTTCATAGAACACTTAATTCAGGATACATTTTTAGATATATTTCTTGTTTAAACCATAAACCAGTAACCATAAAACTTTTTTGGACAATTTCTTCTAGAAAACAGTTTGTGTGCATCATGTGTAAGATTTTTTTTCAAAAGTATGTTATTAGCAATACTTTGTGCACTGTATTATTGCTTTCGAATCAATTGCATTATTAACAATACTTATACTAAATAGGTAGGGCATTGTGTTGAAAGAAAAAAGAAAGGCTACAATTTAGGAAAAATACAAGCAAAGTGTGACTCAGGAGAGATTAAATATCCATGTTGAGACCTGAAGCCAGTCAAACTTTAATTAGATCAAGAGTTGGTGACACACCTCAGACACACACTCCTGTCTCCCAAAATCACCCTCGTCTTCATCTGATCTTCATTTTGACTCAAGAGCTAGAAGCTTGATGGAAGGGCGGGCTGCCAACATTTAGAGCCATTTAAAGAAAAAAATCAAAGAAGTACACTTACACACAGAGTTAAAGCTGCATATGTGGCAGACTGCTGGTTTAGTTAAAGACTGTAGTTAAAATGGCCACTGAGGAGATCATGGCTCAGTGAGAAAAAGCAGAGCAAAGGCCCAGTCTTTTGCTATTTCAGCTTTTGGCCACAGTGCACATTTAATAAGAGAGAATGTTATGTTATGGGAAATCTAATTTGAGGCTCTTGTTTGTTTTCCTGGCTTTATTTTGAAAAAGCAGGCGGCAACTTTTTTTACGCCTCCCGCTCTCGAGACGAGACTGTCTGTCGTGGGTTTCTAACAGAAAGTCTTAAAAAAAAAGCAGAGCAGACGGAAAGTACTGAAAATCATTGAGTTTTCGATAAAACACCACTTTCTGAGCCCCACGTTAAATTAGGGAGGTAATTAATTGCGAGGTTATTTTCCATGTCAGCGAAGCATATGCATACATACGGTCACATTCAGAGTTTCAACGGAAATATTAGCATCCATCCTCTGCCTAATTGAGACATATTCCCTTTGGGGAGGAAGAGGAGGTCGCTGGGCGTTAATTAATCCTGGTTTTTAAAAGTAAATGACATTCATTAGCAAGAACCGAAGCCAAATAAGATTATTTACACCGCTATAATCGGGACTGTTCTGCCACTGTGTCTTTAATGTTACGGAAATACCTCCGCAGAGAGGCCGAGAGAAATCACACCCCTTTTTCTGCCTTCACTTCCACAACAATTAAAAGCGAGCGAACAGATGGAGACGTGGCCGTGTGAGCGCGCTCAGAGATGCCCTTCATCTTCTCCTTATCCGCCTGTACCGCCAAACGCACATACTAAAGACTAACAGCACACTATCAGGTTTTCAAGATGGTTTGACCAAATCACAGTCCTCATAAACATAAGAGATGTTTGTAATAAATAACTTGGGTACAAACAGCACTCGGCATAGGTCTACACAATTAAACGCATAAATGCAATAAAATACTAAACATTCATCCTTTGCTTGGAAAAAAAACACTGTATTCCCAACGACAAAACATTGCCATAACGACAGAAAGGCCTTTGTGTGACCTCTTGCTCTTTCTTACACACAAATAGACGTCGCCCACACACAGACGGTGAACAATGAATTTGTTAAGACTGCCTAAGCTTCAGCAAGAAACGGGGAATTAAATAACAGTGCATTTATTGTGCAGCGGCCGTCTACTAACAATGGTGCCGGCCACCTAATCAAGACACAGGATCCTTTACTGAGAATTCTGTAAAGAAAAAATAAACAAATGGATGACGGTACGGCAGTTTGCGTCCAATCCGAGATGCACATGTTACAATATTCCACTTTCAATTGTTTTTTATTCAAACACAAATTACACTTGCAAACTAAATGTTCTTATTTTTTTACTAACTTTTTATTACTTATGAGTTGTTTGTAAACGTACGTTGTCCAGAATGTGTGAAAACCAGCGGTACACATATTAGAAACCTCATTTGTTTGGCTCATGAATATTAATAAGCTCACCCTAATGTTCACTTAAAAGGATATTTAACCTAAAAGTAAAAATTCTTTCATCATTTACTCATTCTCATCTTATTTCAAAACTGTTTGACTTTTTCTTTTGCTGAAAACAAAAGATAATATTAGAATAGAGTAGGAACCAAACAACCTCGGTCCCTATTGAATTCCATTGTATGGACACAAAACCATTTGACACATTTCTCAAAATATCTTCTTTTGTGTTCAACAGACGAAAGACTCACACACAAGTTTTGACCAACATAAAGGGCTCAGTTTACTACATTCAATATCGAAAAACGACCGTCAATGACCTGAATTCGAACAAAATCTGGTCCAAATGACAATTCGTTTCACTAGTTCGCCGCAGCAAACCAAACAGAACTCTCCGGAAATTTCGTGTTCGCCGGTAAACACCCTCGAGCCACCATTGGTCCATACCCATAACGTAATGGGTGGGTGTGTTATGTAGCGCCACCCAGTCTTTGGGGAATAACGCGTTATTTTATTGTGTGGCCACGTGCGCAGAGGCTATTTGCATAAGTCATGTAAACCCCGCGTCCTGAAACAAAATAGAACAAAAGCGCAAATCGCCTGGACTTTGCCGAGCCCTTAATGTTGACATTCCTTAAAAGCGGCCATTCCCCGCGATCACATTTAGTTAGTGACTTTAGTTAGTGTGTAATATTGCTATTGTAGCACAAATAATACCTGCAAAAGGATAAATCTCAAAGTTAAATGCCAAGCGAGATATTGTCTTTAACAGAATTCACTTTTCAAGGACAAAGAGAACGGCTGGAATTGACTACAGCCCTCTGCTTCCCGGGTACATGATGTCACTATTCTTAGTGCTTTTAATAACCTCCGCCCCAAAGGAATACGCCAAAAAAGGGGCGAGGCCTTCCTCTGAGAAGACGTAGAGCCGCTGGAGTAGTGTTCGGTTATCAATGATTGAAACATTTGACTGAGCTACGCGCTAAACTACTTTCACTTTCACCACAGATCTACAGCTGCTAATAAGAACACATTCTAAGATAACCAACGGTCAAATAACAGCTCTAATGACTTTAACATCGGATGTGAAAGCTGTTCTGTGTAATAGACTAATATTGTGTGTGTGTGCGCATACCTCTGTCTTAAACACTTCTATGAAACGTCCTCTGAAGTCCTGCTTGCAGTCTCCTAGTCAATCAGCTTGTTTTATTATCCAACTGGGGTCCATTATAAAAAGGCAAACTAATTCTTCTGTTATTAGTGATAGCCAGTCTGCGCCAATCGCTCGGTGTCATTTCACTCGCCATAGCAAAAAAAGGGTGATCTCTAACAAAGATTGACGTTTGCGTATGCACTAGCAGACCTCCGTTACACTTTGATCGATCCGCATGTTTTGAACTGATGAAGTGAAGTTGACGCCATTGTTAAGGTTTATTGCGAAAAGTCAAAGCTTATGAATCAACGTGCACTGAAGGGGGACCGACCAATCATAACAGCTTGAGGAGCGGAACTCGCTGATATGGTATGGGTGGGACATCTTCACACACACACTCTAAGCGGGGAACAAATCACGACGAACCTGGTAAGCTTTACCAATCAGAGCCTTTCGGAAGGCGGGACTTTGAAGAAACCGGAGGAAATCAAGTTGTTTTGTGAGAAGAGAGACAGCGGTGGAAGATAGACTTGAAATATGTGAAATAGAAAGTTTTTTTAAACTAGAAACATGAACATACATTGTTAAATACAAAAATGGGGCCTTTAAAAAACAGAAAAGCGTTGGTCCCCATTGACTTGCATTGGTCTGTCCGTACAAACAAAACAGTTTTTTCTAACCAACATTTTTCATAATAACTTATTTTGTGTTCAAAAGAAGAAAGAAAGTCATGCAATGAAATGATAAGAGGGTGGGTAAATGATGACAGAATATTCATTTTTGGGTGAATCATCCCTTTAATAGTTCTTGAAAGGTGCCAGCCATTGAACTTCATCGAGAACTGTTTTTTTCTCCCACACAATGGACAAAACAATCTCTGATAAAATGACTCTTTCCCCAAATTAAAATGCTTGCTTTGCCCTTGACTGAGCGCGACGTAGACTTCTCACCTGCTCTATCTGCATGTATGATCACCGTCCTGGGTTAATCTCAACGCCTATAGAAGGCTTGTTTCCGGGCTACGATCAAACAATGCCCTGACAAGCTTTTCAGCCAAGAGTGAAAGAGACGGGGCAGATCATCCGCTCTCTCTTTCTCTGTCAGTCGGGGAGAGTCAGCTCTGACAGTGCCAGAGGTAGTTTCAAAGACGCGGCCGCCTCATGTCACGCCGCCACAAAGAGAGATAAAACGGATGCCGACGTGCGCTTCGTTTAGGTCCATTCATTAAGCTTTTATGTACAAACCCTCCGCCGGGAACAGATGAAGAAGTGAAGCTGAAGACGTTATTTTGCTTTCTTTCTGTGAATTAAGGTGTTATAGATTACCTGAATGTGACTGAGCTGGGCATTGTGGAACCGATGCCAACAGCGTTCTTCACATTCATGAATTCTGTCTATCATCTACAGTCTTTCTTCTGGTCCTCTAACTTCATTTCTGGTTGCTGGTAATTCAAGTTGATCCTTCACACTGCTTGAAAAGAACAGTTTAGATCTAAGAGGAGAAGAGGAATGAGACAAATAACAAGAATAACAGCATGAGTAAGCATTAAAGCCATACTGTCAACTGAATAATAGATCTCTGCTTCTATGGAAGGGATGCACGTATGACCTTGTCTGACATAGATAGACGTATAGAAAAAATAGAATAAATAGTCCAATGCGTGTAAGCACCCAGTATAATCTTGATTCCTAAGCTGTAGTAGGTCACAAGCTCAAGAAATCCGAGACGACGGCCATTGTTTCACCTGCCACTGATCTTTATCCTTCTAAGTACAATGATTAAGGTATGAAACCTGTGGGAATGTGACAAAAGGATGTGCAGACAAACTGGAACAAGCGTCTAGGCCCACTTCACCCCCTGGGGTGGGGCTGCGAGAAGAGGAGACCTCGCCATTTTGCAACAAGCGATCGGGGATCGTGTGACGGCTGCCGATGACACCCACCGCTTCGACTCCAGCCCTGAGCCTCTGGTATCTCCTCCCATAGATCCGCTTACACGGGCCACACAAAAGAACGACACAAAGCCCAATCCAAACTCAGGTGAGAGAAAACTCAGGTCATTGAGTTACTCGTATTCAATACACCCTCTCCGGGCTGGTGTGCGTTTACAAGCATTTAGACTAGAGACTCGATGACAGAGCAATAGATGAGCAGCAGGCAGATATTTACTTGGATATCTTACATGATGTACAATAGTCATGGTTTTGAGTGACAGCGATGATGATGCAATGACATCAGATGTTGACTGGCGTAAGGACCGCACAAGATGGCAGGATTCAGTTGAGTCGAAACCTCCCTGCGTTAATAAAAATGGGTGTGCACAATACACCCCGACATCTTTGCTTCACTTCGATCTGCTTATCTGTCAGATCAAAGGCGCTCTGCACCGATGTACATTTAACCTTACTAGGTCCTCTCGCATCGTGTCTAAATATTAATGATAATAAAGTCTCACACCCATCCTGTGTCAGCCAATTACACAGTGTATTGATCCACTACTCTCTCGGCCAATTAAAACGCAGCCGTCGTAATGCGTTTAGGCACTTCAAAGGAAAGCGCCATTGATTTGTTTCTGAATCGTAGTGTTTACCGTTAGCAAAGGGGAAAACGGGGAAAACATTTTATGCTGCAGGTTGGAGAGGATGTACTCAGACCCAGATGCAGGAGATTGTTGCGGTTCGGCTCAATATACAGTTACTCTTTCCTGCTGGTTTAAAGAGCAACCAACCCTGACCAACAACACTTTAAATGCCACGAGAGAGAAGAGGATGGACAATCTGAGTACTTAACATAATAAGAGCTACAGGGCTTTCTAAAGGCTAAATTCAAGATTTCAAATAAAATTTGCGTAAATTACTATCTTGGCTCTGATGTATAAAAGGGTTGATTACATCAGTTTACTCAGCATCAAAACAGTTTAAGATGGTTTGCTGGTCTTAGCTGGTTTAAGATGATCTCTCAGCCAGGTCAGGAGGACCTGTTGGATTGATTTAAAATGATTTTCAACAAGTCACTTAAAATAGGATCACTTACTCTATATATTCTTCCACATATTATAAAAAAGCCATCAAAACTATGGAAGAACACACACTATGTTATATTTTGGCATCTGTAATTGTCTTCTTTTAATTCTGTCCAAGTTATCAATTTCAAGAACTTTATAACCCTTGTGTGGTGTTTGGGTCTGTGGGACCTGTTTTCATTAGTTATTTCTTTACTTATTTCCTCAAGATAAACATGTTTTGGAACCCTTTAACAACAAAATAAATAGCAGCTTAGTGTCTCAAAAGTGGTAAATGATAAATATAAAAGCCACAAATGCTGCATATGTTCCTTGTTACTGGGATAAAGTAAAAAAAATTAAGTATAATACAATAAAAAAAGGAATATAAATTGTGAAAAATGTTGTGTGAACACCACACCAGTGTTAAACATATTATAGTTTTAATATAATAAAAGCATACAATTTTATTACATTATAATTATATTTTAGCCATATAAATCTGGTATACTTGGTATACAATATAAATACATAGAATTGTGTTCTTGTCTATACAAATGTTATACATTTGAGCATATGCTTCTTTCAGGGTTTTTAAGATTTTGAGAAACATACATATTTATTATATATTGTATTATATTTATCAATATAAATCTATATTATTATGTTTTATTTAGTATCTAATGTAAACAAAAAACATTTTGTTTTCGTCTAAAAAACAAATGTTAAACATTTAAACATATGCCTTTTTCAGGGTACCTATAAAGCAACAGTATTATTAAATATTATAATTATATTTCTTACATTTCAATATAGATTATTATTTGTTTTATTTAATATGTAAATAGAATTATATTTTTGTCTATAAAACAAATATGAAACATTTAAGCATAAGCCTTTTGGGGATTTTTAGATTACGAGAACCATTTCAGTCAAGTGATCTTAATCTTTCAACAGGTAGACCAATTGACAACCAGAGTGCTTTCAAGTTGATTTTTGTAAACTACGAACCAACAAAGGAAAGCACAAAATTAGGTCTATATGTTTAACATGGGCATCAAACTTCCCCCACCCATGTCTGGCCCTTTAGACTCCAATCAGCACCAGCAGTCAACTGGAACAAGCAGAAGGCACATTCATTACCACGGCCTGTGGTCTCATGTAAACACTAATAGCACTTACGGCCAACAAAAATGCACTGCTTGGGATCACGTCAACAGTAAAGTGGGAGATGATGCTGAAAATCCTCAGTGTAAACTTTCCGTGGTGTTGAGACCATAAAGCAGAAGAACTGAGAGGACATTAAACCAAGGAAACAAATCAGGCGAGAACTACAAGAAGTGTCGGAAAACTGTTGAAAGTTATTGACCGTAGATTAAATGCTGAATGACTTTATAAGCATAAAGTTTACATCACTTGGAGAACGGCTGTAAACGTAATAGATCATCAAAACCCATTCTGAACGAAGTTGAGACAGAAAATACATTGACTCACTTTTGTGAAAAATACAAAAGGGAAACAGAAGCGTCCTGTAAATCAGAGCCAATCCTAGCACGATGCACACAAGAAAACAAAACAATAGCGTGCGTGTCTGTCCATTATGTGCTGGTCTGGAAGACTCTCTCGCTGTTGTGGGTTTGCAGTGGACCGGTACTCAGTGCTCTCTTTGTACTGGTCTGTGAGGAAGTGTCAACACAAAGACCCTGTTGAGAAGACCACAATACAACGCAGCCCACCGCTGTAGAGCCTGGTCCGCTCGCCGTCCGGGCGCGGCTAGAGCGAGCCCATTCAATTCAGGAGAGACCCTGGTCTTAGAAAGATAAACCTCACAAAGAAGCCACAACTAAACATAACAACTGAAGACACAACAATGAGAAAGAAGAGCAACTCGAGAACGAAGCAATAGGAACCTTAATGGTCCTGTTGTGGTATACCAATGCAGAAAAACAGAAGGGCAACATTTCATGGAGTAAATAAATGAAGTCTACAAGTGGGTAAAGAGGCTCTGATTGGTGCCGGTAAGAGGGGTCAGCACTCCCTGTCTGAAGGACAGTGAGATGGTCAGAATGAAGGAGGGTGAAGGGTGCATGTTAACACTCCATCCATCCATCGATTACTGATAGAAGACAAAGCATGCTGCTCTCACTACTTGTGAGTCCAAGGTTGGGGCATCTTTTGTGGAAACAACCAGAAACACACAGACAAATGCTCCACTCAAAGACAAAATTGCATAAACCAGATTTACTTTTACAATATGATGCATTAAAAGTGATAGGTCACCCAAAAATGAAAATTCATCATTGTGCAGAACACAAAAGAAGATATTTTAAAAGAATTTTGGTAACCGAAAAAAGGTGATACCCAATCACTTCGATTGCACACACACACATATCAGCTTTCTTCGAAATATCTTCTTTTGTGTTCTGCAGAAGAAAGAAAGTGATACAGGAATGACATGAGTGCGTAAATGATGACAGTATTTTTATTTTTGGGTGAACTATCCCTTTAAGAGTTAAAACACAAAATGCAGTGCATCTGCACTCATGAATTAGGAAAAAAGCTTTTATCAAAATTCTCTGAGACTCGTACTGATGAGCTAGTTGTTGCTCGCACTATGCTGTTAGGTTACACAAACATTTAGTAAAAATATATACATTAGCGGAAAAAAGGTTAATAATTTGATCGGCTAACAGAATAATAAAACAGGACAAATCTTCTCATTTTTTCGATTGTGACATTAGACTGTTTGTTCATTGAGTTTACTCTGCGTTTCATGCGTTACCAGAACCTATAATGAAAGATTTGTGAATGCAAAGCAGTATTTAGGATGGTTTATGTGAAGCCTAAAACTCCTGACCACAGAGCAGTTTTTAGACAGAACTTTACGCATCCACATCTTATTAAATAAAGCTTAAGTCCGCCAGCGAGGCTTGCTTAACTTTAAGGCACAGAACCTCTCTGTGTCCCGCGAGCAGCCTGGCAACATAACAAAAATGTTAGAGAAGAGACTCCAGAAAGTGTGTGACCAGCAGGTATGTGCTCAGGTCAGCTGAGGTTTAGGATTTGAACCCGACCAGCAAAAACGCTGAGAAAGTGACACGTGCCTGCAAGGCCAATACCTAACGTCCTGACAACTTCCTCATAACGTCTTGACAACCTTAGGAGTGGCGCCATCAAGCGCTGGCTCCTCCCGAGCGCCGGCGTGCCGACAGGAAGCATCGTCGTAACCAAACAAAAAAGAGAAATATACAAACGTGCTGACCGGGTCAATGGAGAACCTCCATTAGAGGATGAATGTACATGAGAACACGCGACAATGTCTACTCACAATGCACAAACACATGCACATAGACGCAAAGACTCAAGGGTTGGATGAGCATTTGAAAGAGAGAGCTGTCATAAATTGTAAAGGATATTTAATTACAGAGCTCTTGTGAATGAAGCCCATTTCTTCGGGAATGTGCGAGCGTACGTGTCACTGGCCATGTAATAACGCTAGTCTCAGGATTTAAGAGAGGATGGAACAGCATGTTTGTATTACCTCACTCGCTGTCAACAAAATGCCAGAGAGTCCAAGCCACCTCTTACTCAGACCATTACAACTGTTAAACCTCAGCCCAATCCGCTAAAATGAGGCCTGTAACTGTTATATTTACCTTTGCACTTTATTTGCATGCAAGAAAATATGACTAATGCTAACACAAGCCCAGAAGCGAATAGATCGCTATAAAACAGGATTCTCAAAACAGGATTCTGAGTGAGGAAAAAATGAGGGCGGGACTTTAGAGCATTTATTAAGAATTAACTGGAAGATGACAAGTGGGCGTTAAACACCATTGCTCTATATTTTATGACATTTTGAACAATGTGCACTAATAATTTAAAATAAAAAAGAAACACATTCAATCCCCTTTTTTGCTTGTTTTATTTCAGGTATAGCCCTACTATTTACTTGAATACACAAATGTGTTACAAGTAAAATGTACAATTCATCTTAAATTGAATTTAATAAGTTGATCACAAAAAATATATATATTTATTTATATCCAATGTATTTCATATATATTTATTAGATTATCGTCAATGTCCTTCTGAATCCTCCAAATTTGATGTTTTTCAGGAAATGGAAAAAACATTTTTTATTATTACTACTGTGTTGTCAAAGTTGACTAGTACTTTTTACTTTTAGGGGTTAGATATTTGCAAAACCCAGTGACAAATATAAAGGGTGTCTAAAAATAATGATTTATGGCTCAAAATAAAAATCATGAAACATGGAGATACAAGGTTTCAGAAGGACGTTATAATATTTAATAAGGTCAAGATATTTTGTTATTTCATTTCTGCTAGCATATATCCCTCCCACAATCATCTCACGGTATAAAGACAAAAGTTCTAGCAAAAGACTGCATCTTTTCGTTTTGGGAGTTGGTTCAGCATTGGGAGTGAGGTGTGATCCAGGGAGACAGGTAGCGACAGGGTGCTGTTGACCCTGGAGGTGCAAACAAATGTGGGTGTTGCCGAGGGAGGCTGCCAACTTCGCTGCCGAAGTGCGGAGAGATGGAGAGCAGAGGATTGAGGAGTCTGGACTCCAGCTGGCACAGGGCCTGGTGTAGCACCCGGACCGGCCGCCTCTCCAAACCAGAGACACAGCCAAGGGCCAGCAAGCACTGCCAGCTGGGAAGATTTCCTACTGGGGAGGATAGTACTCCAAACAAACAAAAGCCAAACAGGCCACAGACCTGTCATTAGCCTGTGCCAGAGTATGGCGGCTATAATTAATACTGACTCGGGATCAGTGTGTATTGCACCACACGCCACATAAAGAAAAGCAGAAGAGATTTTCATACACATGCAACCGGGCCTTCAATAATTTCAATGATCAAAACGTTTTTAAGTTGTAGTTCATTAGTTTCAAACTAAACTCTAAACATGCTGGGTTATTTCCCATGCAAGGTAAATATTGGACAGAATTTGTGCTGGGTTAGAAAATAAACATTTAAAATAAAAAATATTACCCAACTCTGGCTTATTTTGTTGATCTCTTAACCCAACCATGGTGGAAACAATCCAGCATTGGGTCATTTTTAACCCAACAATGCATTCTGTCCATTATTTACCCAGCATGGGCCCAAAACAACCCAGCACTTTTTAGAGGCCTATTTTGTATATAAATTAAATATAAATTCTATATTATATTATTATTTTCACTTTTGGAAATGAACTGTAAATAATGCAATTATATCAAAATAATAAAAAATGTACATAAAACTAGGCTTCTATATTGTCAACAAATACTGTAATAAATAAATGTTTAAAACTCATAAAAAATTGTGACAAACAAAATGTGACCTTAGTAAATTTAAATACATAATTTAAATGTTTAAACTATTAGGTTTAAAATAATCATACAAAACCCACACACATACACATTTGTGTAATTGAACTTTTGACTTTTGACTCATGAATCTTTAACTTCTAATATAAAGGCGTTGTGAAAACTAAGAAGTTTTACTGTAAATGGCTGAACTTTTTTTGTGAAACATTTACACCCAAAAAATTATTTTAAGTACATTTTAAAGATGTGAAATCAATTAATGAAATATACTTTTGAAATTGAGTAAATGTAAGTGAAAGATCTGAGAGACAAAATGTGTTAATTAAATACTTAATATTTTTCATTTAATAAACTTAAATAATATATATTCATTTTAGAGAAATTAGATTTTAGATTTTAGAGTCATTTTGGCCTGTTTTTTTATGTCAGACTGAAAAAAATCCTATAATCCAATAGTATTTTCTCAAGACCGGGACATTTCTCAGTGGTCATGCTTCAACAATTTGCGGAGCAACAAAACGTCCACAATGAGTCATTTAGGGGGGTTGTTTCGGTTCATCAGTTCAGGAGTAAAAGATCTCCATGAACTCTGACCTGGCCCTGACATCTTACATTAGTACCCAGAATCCACCTGCCCCTCCATGAGCATTCGGTATCTTCATTTTCAAGTGCATAAAAAATTCTAAATAGCTAAGAAATGTAAATTTCAACTGTGTCAGTAAGGAAACACACTTATGAAATCAGCAGCCAAATCAACTTTTTGAACGTTTGGTTTTTAACAAGCGTCCTCTGACTCCTTCAGTGCAAGATCGATACATCTTGCAAGAATAAAAAACCTTGGAATCTTCAAAGGATAAAAAGTCAAAGTTTCCTTTCCTGACCATGAGTGCATGTATCCACCAGTAAAAACTACAACGGGGACATCCAACTTACAACTCTCACGAGAAGAATGAGCTTTAATGACTCCAAGAACACTCCCTCGCAGAGATGTTTAAAGCAACTCTGCTTCTTGTTCTCCCAAAGACAAAAAGACAGGTTTTTCTAGACAAAGCTAACCCATCGGCTGTCAGTCAAAGACAGCGAAGCGTTTTTTATACCTGCCATTAGGTAATTATGCAACAAAAGCAGAACAACAGTCTTAATGAGCACATGAGGTGAGCCATAAAGTCCTTACATGCCTCGGGGCCTTCAGCGTGAGCTCTCTCACTCTCCAACACAAAAAAACACGCACCCAAACACTCGCATGCCAAACCTGTCAGCCGCTGACATTGAGATTCTTATCAATTCACTTATCAACTTAAACACAAAACGCATTAATTAGATCAGCAAAGGATGAAGGGGGGTCTTAAAAAAGAAAATATGAAAGACAAAAGACAAAGAGAAGAGACATCTGAAAGCTTGAGAGAGTGAGAAGAGAGAGAAAAGCAGAGATCGAGTAGGATAAAAGGAAATATGCATATGCAACTTATGTAAAAGAATCTGCGTAACTGAATGACCAAGTTAAACTATATTTATAAGCAAAAGAGGCTTTAAAATGGCTACAAAAATAACAAACAGTACGAAAAATAAGCAAAAGAAATATTAAGTAATATTGGAATAAATAATAGGGTGCTTTTTGGAAAGCACACAGTTACTTTACATCAAATATAAGACATAAGTCATGCATCATATATCACACTAAAAGCATAAATATGGAGTGAAAACAGATTACTAAAAGAAAAGATTATACAATGGCCTCTAAATGGGCTTACCTCTTTAAGGCAGAAACTATGATAATTCAACGTTATTGTAATGTTAATTCAAAATGCAGCTAACTGTGATATCCTGCAGTGCTTAAACGAAAAGAATAGAAAAGAAGGTTAGACGTCAACATTGTTATTTATTACAATGAAAGCACTGTCCCAATACTCTATACCCCTGTTCTATTAATAAAGCCAAAATAAAAATTGCCCTTCGAAAATAATCTAAAACCCCTGAAAAGTCATCTAAGATGTTACTCTCTCATTGCCTTCTGTACAACACACTCCCCAATGCAAATCCTAAGCCCTGAAGTGCCATTTCTGTACAAATTCCTCACTATTTCATTAGTATTACTACAATTACTACAAAAACTCAATTTGTCCCAAGTATGCGTGACTCAAAAAAAGGTGAATACACATTCGAACAAACACATGCAATTCAGCGCAGTGCTCTCTGAACTCTGTTTCAGTGGCGTAAGATGCAGAACGATACAAAGAAATGCCAAGCTATAAGATGAAATCACATATTCATCTGCTGTAAATATTTTAGGCTGTTACAACCAGCCATAGATAGATCAGAGAGACATCAACAACAGAAAAAGAAGGTTTAACAACCTGCTTTATGATGCCTTCAGCACTGAAAAAGCAACTGTGGGTCCCTGTTTGTTTTTATTCCTGCTGTATTTGTGATGCATTCAAAGTATTCTAACCAATTCACATTGACACTTATTGTGTCATCCCAGTCCGTTTCTTGTTCTTCAGTATATACAGAGGTAAAAAGATCTGCTGTTTAATAGTCAATAGTTGACAAATAAATGTGTCCTGTCATCACATTTTAAAGGGATAGTTCACCCAAAAATTTAAATTCTGTCATCATTTACTCACCCTCTTGTCATTTCAAAAATGTATGACTTCATGAAGAATTCTGAAGAATGTTGGTATGCGAACAACATCTGTACCCATTCAATTCTATTGTATGGAAATGAAACCAATGTAAAATGGTGCTGTCATTGTTCGGTTACCAACGTTCTTCAAAATATGTTATTCTGTATTCTAGAGAAGAGAGAAAGCTATTCCGGTTTGAAATTACAGGAGGGTGAATAAATGATGATAAACTATAATTTTTGGTTGAATTATCCATTTAATGTTAATGCATATTAAATATAAACTTCTATCCATGTGTTCATTAAAACTGTGGAAAACATATTTTTAAATCTTCCATCAAACTGTAATACTTATAATGTATACAGTATGGACATTATATATGTATACTGTAGGAATACTATAAAAAACACCAGTATCAAGGCCGGGGCAAACATCACACAACCGCACATTGACAAGAAGCAAGATAGTTTTAAATTGCTTCTAAAATAGGCTTTAGAGGGGAGAGGGGAGAAAGAGACAAATATCAAAGAGAGGAAGGATTCATTTCTTCAAATCATGATGGAGGCCATAGCTCGCTCCAAGACACTGAATGAATTTGCGGTAAATTAGTTACTTAAAACAAACAAGAGACAAACACACACACACATACAGTCCTCAACATCCAATTATGTTGGAAAAAAGCATTTTTAACTTGTTTTTAATGTTTTGAACAAAGTGGCATGCTGACAGCATCTAAACAGCTTTGACCTTTCAGTGTCACCGCATCTTTTATTCACCGCATTAATCAGGAATTAGGGCAAAAGACTCGACCGTCATGACGACTGACTTCTTGGCTGCCACTCAAAAAACGTCCAGTGGAAGTTTTATTGAAGGTGGATAGCGGACGTGTCTCTCCTCCCCGCAGGACAATCACAGGGGCCTGTGCAGAGACAGCCGCCCGACATCAGATCAAACGCCACGCTGCCCTTGGAGTGACACTGGAGCCACTTCAAGGGGGGACGAAGTCACTGATCTCAGAACAGCACGGATAACATCCTGACGAGCGCTACCTTTAAGAGGTCAGAACGACAGAGTAGGAGAAGGCCGTCACTCCAATGTCACACACAGTGACCCCAAATAGTTTCATCATTGGAAAAGTGAAAAAGACGGCTTGACACGAAAGTACAGAAGACAGGATAATTTCAAGGGTAAAATATCAATTGCTCTGTAATAGTCACCTCAGTGTCGAATGAAATATAATGACCTTTCTTTTACTTAATACACCATAAACATTATTTTGCTGCCTTTTTTCTATAAGGACTATTTCGGCCAAAAATGAGATTTCTGTCATTTCCTTAAGGGTGAGTAGAAGCTGACAGAAAAATCATGTTTTGGTAACTTAAGTCACATTTATTATTTATAAAATATAATAGAAAACTATTTTATAAAATTATTTATATCATATCATCAATATATAAGTTTTCAGCTAATTTTCATAAGTTACAGCACCTCACATCTGGAAAGTTGAAATGAATTGTCTTCACTGTTTGAAAGAGTTTTTTAATTTCTTCCTAATGAAACTGTCCTTAAAATTGAATCAACTCTCATATTCATAGGAATAAATATTAAACTTTTGCCTAAATCTTCAAATTACATTATCTCAATTAACCAGTGTTGTTTTAAGAGTATGCACTGACGTCAATTTGCCATGTGAACACGCCGGGACATGGCGCCTTGAGTGTCAGGACACGTTCCCTTGAGTGGCAAAACAGGCTTCAAAATGGCTGCTTTCAACAGGAGAAACAAAGAAACTGGGGCTAAAACACGCAATTATTTGTTGAAATTAAAAGCAGTTGGACTGTGATCCTTATGACTTACAAAGGAACCAAGTGTCCTTGGAAACTGACATGTTTCATGGAATTGCATTTCCTGATATTGTAAGCAGACCTTTTGAGTATTTTGCCACTCAAGAGCGTGATCATGTGGTGTTCACATGGAAAAGTGACTTCACGTGCATACCCTCTATACTGCATTTCTACACTTAAATAGATGTTGCACTAGTGCTGTGAGAATAATAAAGAGAAAGGTTTTAACATAGACTTTTCTTTCTTTCACACTATATCTGAAGGTAAAAACTCAGCACTTTTAACACGCCAGTCCTGAGTTTGTCTGCAGCCCAAACATGTGTGTATGTATGTGTGTGCCTGTGCTTTCCAAAGCAGGCAATCAACTCTAATAGGAGTGGGAGAGACACACACAGTTTAAGTGTCATTGTTACCCATGATGCTCTCAGCAGTGGGTAATGAGGCTGAGGTGCGTGTGTGCCACAGGGGTTTATACAGAGGCCTGTCAACATCTCGGCAGCCTGCCTCACACACACACTTTCATTTAGATGCTCATAAAATTTTACAGCGTTACACACTGACGGTATACATACTCAAAAACACACCATGGAGCCATCGGGGCTCATTATGAAATACTTAGCAAGCACAACACACAGTTAGACGAGGCTCCTCCTATGAATCCTGTTAATCTGAAACACTATTGTAAGGGAAACATAAATCTGAAATGTAGAATTGGTGTTCGGTCATCTTTCAGATCTCGGGCAAATCAAGTACCGGTCGAAAGTTTGGACATGCCCAATCTGCATTTTTTTTAAAACACACAAGGTCCACAAACATTACATATTGTAAAGTTATCAAAGTAGCACTGCATTGTCTCAATAAAAGAGCAGCAAACTCTACAAAGAAAACTTTTCATACACTTTAAACATTTTTTTTAAAAATTGCAGAATTTAAAATAATTTTGACATAATTTTTTATTTAATTCTGACCAGTGGTGAGGTTATGTAAGTTATACAAATTTATTGCATTCCTTAACTTTTTTTAAAGGGTACATAACATGAGATCATGAAAATAACATATGCAGTGTGTAATGTTGCCGTGTTTGAAAGTAAGCAGTCTGCCAAGTTAAAATCCAAAGGGTGGATGAATAAACAAAGCTATTGGCTTGGAAAAGAGGGAGTCGACTCTGAATCACGCAAAAGAGTCGTCCCTAGTCCGATTTGGGAACCGCCGCGGATTTAATTCACTAGATAAAGTCCACGCTTACATTTGCTAGGACTGCCCGCTAAAACTTCACTCTTCTCCCCCAAACAGAAACATCAATGTAGGACCTTAAAAATCCCTAGTTATGTACTCTTTAATGTTTTGCAAACATAAAATATAGCGTTTTTATTTAGTCTCCGGACCACCTAATAATTTTACAAAATAAACAAAACTGTATTAGATTTGCATTCAATTAAGTAATGAAATTGTGAGAATTTAAGGCATTAAAAAATGTAATCATGTTGAGCTTCTTTTGATTAAGAGCTATTTTGAATCCAAACAAATATACATTCAGTCAGGTGTGTCCAAACCTTAGACAGGTCCTGTATATAAAACGTAGGTCATATAAAACAGGAACGTCCTGAAAGGGCAGAGGTAAAAAGTGTATTTGCATACACACATACGTTCACACAGTGCCAGCTGACGGACTGAGAGTGTGTTTGCTCCAGACACCTGAACTGAAATGTTGTGACACATTAGCTGCTGTGAGTATCAGCTATCCAAAATAAACCTGACATGTTGCATTCCTGAAGAGTATCAAACACCCCAGCGTCTAAAAAGTCTGAGTTAGGGCTGTAACCGAACAGAAACAGGATACTAGGTTACATCCATAAATCTTGCACACGCACGTCACAAACACTCCATGATACGCATACACTATCTATTTGAAGACTAAGTTACAGTTCATATAAAAGCACAATATCATAATGCAACAAAAGCATGAAAAAAATGGTGGTGCACTAAATATTTAATCTGTGTCATTATGTCCTGTCAAACATAGAGAGCAGAAAAATACAAAAGTCAAGTGCAAGTCAGTTTTCTTAAAGTTCCAGTGTGTAATTTTTGAGAGGATTTATTGACAGAAATGCAATATAATATAAATGTCTTTAGAGGTGTATAAAGACCTTACATAATTAAGTGTTATGTTTTTATTAACTAAGAATGATCTATTTCTATCTACATACACTGCAGGTCCCCTTACTTGGAATTGGCCATGTTGTTTCTACAGTAGCCCTTAATGGACAGTCTCCTCTATATGAATGCTTTTCGATAATACTTTATCTCCTTTGGCAAAGCGAAAATGCGAGGACATCTTAGTGCTGTGCAGCCACCGTAGTGCTCCGAAAGGGAGGGGTGGAATGAGCCATTGGTTGCAATTTGCAATATGACTGCTAGATGCCGACAAAATCTCCATGTTGCTCCTTTAAGAGTCATACAATATTCTCCAATGTACAGTAAAGCCTAGAGAGCTGCCTTCCTGCCTACATAGACAGCTGTCATGTCATGTCACTTCATAAAGGACTGATTTAGAATAGCCACACAAAAAGTGCTCACGATACACTCACCTAAAGGATTATTAGGAACACCTGCTCGATTTTTCACTAATGCAATTATGGTGTTGGTGTAATGGTGTGGGAAATGTTTTCTTAGCACACTTTAGACCCCTTAGTGCCAATTGGGCTTTTTTAAATGCCACGGCCTACCTGAGCATTGTTTCTGACCATGTCCATCCCTTTATGACCACCATGTACCCATCCTCTGATGGCTACTTCCAGCAGGATAATTACCATGTCACAAAGCTCCAATCATTTCAAATTGGTTTCTTGAACATGACAATGAGTTCACTGTACTAAAATGGCCCCCACAGTCACCAGATCTCAACCCAATAGAGAATCTTTGAGATGTGGTGGAACGGGAGCTTCGTGCATCCCACATCTCCATCAACTGCAAGATGCTATCCTATCAATATGGGCCAACATTTCTAAAGAATGCTTTTAGCACCTTGTTGAATCAATACCACGTAGAATTAAGGCAGTTCTGAAGGCGAAAGGGGGTCAAACACAGTATTAGTATGGTGTTCCTAATAATCCTTAAGGTGAGTGTAGTTTGATGTTGACAAAAGTGTGAAAAACAAAAATCATGAACAAATAAAAAATACAATGAAAAACAACTCATTGGATTTTACTCCAAAAAGTTCAAGTTTTTGCAAACAGTTTTTAAGTAAAATGTCCTTAAAAAGAATAAGAAAATCCTATTTGTTGTATGACAAAAAACTACTTTTACACATTTAACTTTTAATTAATTAAAAATCATATTTATCGCATGTAGAAAAATGCAAGAAAAACCACACAACGTTGCCTAAGAACTTGGGTAAAACGATGTAACAATTAAATTCACAAAAGCACGCCTACAGTACGATCAGTAGGTATCGGAAAAGAGCAATTGTCTGAAAAAGTCACTTTATGTACTCGAGCTCAGCAGTAATTTATCAAGAAAAGACACCCGAGTAAATTTACTTTGCTATTCAAAAATCTTTGTTCTTCCGTCAGTATCCGTATCAATCGTTCATTACGATTTTGACAACAGACCTTGATGTCAAACTCGCGCAAAAACTCAACGCGTGTGGGAGTTTTGTTTGCCAGGACGGCAGCACGCGTGTGTGGGAGAAAGAGCCGTGCCCCCGTCACATCTCCACCCCGCTCCCTCGACTCCGGCATCCTAACGAGGCTTTTCCCCTCGCTTCGCTAAACGAGGGAGAAACCAAATAAATAAAAGAATAAAAGGAGCGTGAGGAGAGGGAAAACACACACTGAACTATAATTTGTTATATCTTTCAGCTCCAATTAAAAATAATATCAAATCTTTTTGTTCGACTTTATAACAACACTTCAATAGGGCCCACAAGACTCTTTCTATATGCATCCCTCAACAGCCCACTGGTGCTCGGGAATCACATTAATTATATGACCTACATAGCACGTAGTTAATATTCCAAGCTGGGAAAGAAACGGGGAGCCAATACGGCAGAAGTCTAAATTTGGAGATCTTCAGGACATCAGAGCTTTCCACTCAGCCGCCGCTTTTCTGGGGTTCTCGCTTTGATCTCCTCCCTCTTGACATTGTTTGCAAATGTCTGTTTAATGGGACTGGCAAACACCAGAATACAGCCACGTTCTGCTTTTTTTGTGCCCTCCCTCCTCGCCACCCCCTTGTTTTTGTCTGCTATCACGCCGCGCGGATGACGACTCTCTGAAAGCCGAAACAAAAGAAGACAGGAGCGAAATCAAGGAAGACATAGAGGTGACAGTGCGGTTCACCTCTCGCGAAACCACGTCTACTCATCTAATCGCTGCTGGGATCATAGCGCTTAGTGACAGGAAAGTATTACAGCTGTTCGGGATGTACGAAGTCTGAGCTACTCAGCCTCACGCGTTATGCGTTATGAATATGAATATTTCATAAAACCTTCTAGGGGGGGAAGCCGAGCGGGGCGCTCCTTGTTGTTTGCGCGACACCCGAGGTAAGCGAGCAGGCCCGCGGACGCTGAGAACCTGATAACTTCATCAGTGTCCAGCCGTACCGTGGCTTCTTCAGAACACCGAGGCCTGGCTCCTGTAAGCTGGACCATGAATATGGAGCTGTTCTGCGGTGCGGGGCTTGGTTATGTTTTCTGTCTGATATGTCTGCCCCATTCCCATTTCAAAGGGAGGTCCACCCAGGGGTTTGACTTTTTGATCTGCCTGGCGACTGACTCGACCACCTGCATGCGGTATCAGGCCCCTAGTCTCCGTGGATAGTCGGCAAGGCTGAGCAAGAGCTCAGGGCTGGGCACGGATCCCAATGTTACCCTTCTCTCTCTCTCTCTCCATCCACAGCAGCAGGAGATCTTTAGCCATCCTCCACCTCTAACCAAGTAAAGTAATGGTTCACCCTAAAATTAAAATTCTCTCGTCATTTACTAGTATTAATTTTTATTTGTATAACTTTCTTTTCTCTGCAGAACAAAGCAGAATATATTTTGAAGAATGTTGGTACCCATTGACTTGTTTCACAAAACCGTCTATTTATGCCATTTTACAAAGCAAACCTTTCAAACTCCATCCAACTGTAATTTCATATAATTTTTTGCTCCGGCTTCTTGTTCAAGGTCACATTGTTACCGCAGCTTCAGCCCTCTTCCCAGCATGCTTTGAAGACTCCACTGAGTTCGATAACTTGTGTATTAAACAATCCGTCATCAAGGCAAATGTGTTAATTGCTATGATTATTCTTTAATAATATTATGATTTCTATAAGCAGGCGCGGGCATTAAAACTTAATGAGATGAGTACGACCATGACAATATAATTAAAACCCTCAGGAGTTTCTGAAGCTGTCCATTAATAATTTAGATCTAGCTCGAGCGTGAGGCGGCTCGGCTCAGTAGCAGTCCGTTCGGGGATATCTCGAGTAGAACCTCATCGCCCGCCGTGAGGTACTTTAATTGGGGGCCAAATTACCAGACTATCACTGTTAAAACCTTTTGTTAAAAACCTTTTGGGATGCATATGTCTTTAATGTGTTTTAAACAGATATGATGAGCAAAATTGCACAAGGCCTACGACAAATTTCGAGAGGGCCCTACTCCCCCAGGCCTAGAAAACAGATATTAATGGCTCCCCCACATCTCAGGACCCGGGACAACGTTCTCCCAACGCCAGCCCTGCAGATACGTCTGAACTTAAAAACGTCAGCATGGGAGAACGACGTTCTAAAACGTGCAATATCCTCAGAGCGGATGTATTGTAGAGTACACAAATTTGGAGTCGTCTTAACCCACACGGCGCTCTCAACACAGGGTAAACATCTGGTGGGGAGCGGGCCTCTCTGTCTCCATCTTACAACAATATTTATCGCAGCAGGCTAATGCTCTGTCCTCAACTCACTGCTGAGAGTCTATGAACCTCACCGTGACAAACACAACCTACAGTAAGTGAATGTGTAAGCACGTACGGAGGGAAACTCTGAGAATCAGTACAGAGGTTACGTAGACAGGTTCACCTCGCTGTTGTGTAAATTACCCTCATGTCTGTACGCAGTGAAGAAATAAACCATGACATGCCGACATACATGGAAAATACAAAGTTTAAAAATTTTAAAGAATGGAAAAAAGTGATTGCTTATGCAAAATGCGTTCGAATATGGTATGGGTGATAGACAGGGCATGGCAACAGATATTCAGCGGCCGGATTCTCGAAACTGTTCTTAAGACAAAAAATTAAATAGTTCTTCAGATAAATTATACAAAGTTTATAAGAAATAACTAAGCGCGTTTGTCAAATATTCCTTAAGAAGTTTTCAAATATTTTCTTGAGAACATCATATCTTTCGTAAGAATATTATGACACATACCTTCTCAATGATTACACATGCCAGCTCGTAACTTAACAGTAAATGTATCTATATAAACAAACTTTCTTTGTGTAACAAGCACCTTGCATTATAATGATAGACCTTATCATTATTTTCTTACAATGAAAAATCCCGAGTGGCAAGTAAACAGTAAAAATTATCATTCTGGCTCAAAACAATGTAACTTTTGAGATTTAAGAAGAATATTAAGATTAATATTTACAGTACAACAGCTATTTTTCTTGAATTCAGATTTTTCTAATTTTCCCCCAAAAAATCAATCAAAACTTTCTTCTGTGATATAAGTCATCGGACGCACGCACTAAATTGATGTGTGTTTGTTATTAAGCAACCATTTATATTCAAATTAAATTTATATTAACATTAATTATTAATTAATCAATTAGTTAATGGGTAAATAATATTTTATTAAATATTTATTGTATTTGATTAATTTAAAACTACTCTTTCCAGCGGTCTACCAGAAGTTGTTTGGGTTAATGTTTGTTTGTTATTCTTGCTGAAGCGGTCTATAAGCAGGTATAAAATGAAAGCATGCAAAATGTTATAAAGTGAGACAGAAGTGCAGAGTCTAAAAGGAAATATCCACAACCAAAATAAAAACAAAAAAACAACTTACTGATTGGAAATAGCTTTCAGACACTACGGTATGTAGATTCAATGAAGCGATATTGTGACAAGCCAAAAATTAGCTTGTTCTGAAGTGGAAAGGCAAAACTAGAGAAATCAAAAGAAAAAGAACAGAGAAGGCGAACAAGAAAACAAAAAAGAGAGAAGGCCTTTACCGAGTAGACAAGAGGAATGGGGGGTGCGGTGGGCCTTCATGCAGAAAGCCAGCAGGCCGATGGAAGACAACGTGCACGCATAAAACTCATAAATCCTGATTTGGGTCGCCCTCACTGCAGCACTACATTTCTTAAATGCTACGTCTGATTTAGTCTTCCCATTTGGTGACAGCTGAACTTTAACATTAATATGATAATATTGAAATAAGTGCGTGTTATTTACTCGGCGTCGAGGCGGGATAGAACGGGAGGGAGGTGAGAAGGAGCAGCGGATGATGAATGATTTCTGGACAGCTACTGTGACACCGCGCGGCCGCCGCCCCCCTAATGAGACTTGACAAAATGGAGACATATGCAGAAATATTGGTTACAGTCTAGGTCCCCAGCATCTCGCTCTCTCTCCCTCTCGCTCGCCCGCCGCGCACGTTCTGATTGTCTACAGCCACTGAAGCATCTATTTCAATTGGCACTTCCTTCCTGGCCCCGGGGTTTTAAATTTAGCTGGTGTCATTTACATATTACTCTTAATCAGAACGAGAAAAAAAGAAACAAACCCTCGTCGTCACGGTTCAGGGAAGGGCGACAAGGCACTTTATAAAACGGAGATGTGACAGACGTTAAACTGAATTGTGTGTGAGCTTTCCTCTGTGCGTGTGTATGTGTGTGAGGGAGACAGATAGAGAGAAATGAGGCTGGTGGAGAAAACAAGAGTAAGTGGAATAGAGAGAGAAGCATCGGTTATCTCACATCTAGCACACAGGGAAAAAGCCAATATCTCATCAGCTTGATGATATGAATGATGAGTTCTGCCGTTTAAGCCGATACTAGAGAAGAAGGAAACAGTGGGAGGAACAACAGAGCTGCTCGAGGGCAGATGAGCACTTAAAGAGGCCGACTGCATCATGACCAGACCCACAACGAACTTGTTCCCAAAATAAGAACTTAAGATTTTGGGAGAAATCCAGATGGCTGCCATTCACAAACGTTTTCTATATGCCTGATCTAAATCTGGACTAGTTTATCTTGATTGTAATTGAATCGTGAAAGATTTGATAGTTATACCTTAAGAAGCATTTGATTTCACAACCAGTTGTTTAGCATTACTCATTTTTATTAACTATATATGGTTTCAGCGGCAACAACATAACGTTATGTGGCCCAAACGTAACTTCCGGTAAGCCTCCACAAAGAATCAATAACTGTTGAATAGTTTTTATTTAAATTAATACAATGAATATACAATAAAATATGGCCTGGAAATCACATTTTATGTTATTTTTCAAAAAAAGTTATATATAAAGTTGCATATTTACATTTACGCATTTGGAAGACGCTTTTATCGAAAGTGACTTACATTGCATGATACTACATAATTATTTCTAAGTATGTGCCATTCCTCGGATCAAAACCATGCCCTTGCCGTTGCTAAACTGTTTAAATCCAATCCTCAGAATTCTGCGTGCACTTCAATATCTAAACGTCCAATCAATGAGCGCAGATCAGGGTCTGCAGTTCAGATTTGCTTTAAATTGACATCCGTTTAAACATTGAGAAAGTGTGGGGTGCAATTGCTTATTGGATTTTACAGATTGACTAATTACTAATTACAAGAAATTTTGGATCATGCTGTCCAAATGATACATGGCAATAAGTGTGTGCTGATATAGGGCCGTTGTCAAACACATCCATAGAGAGCAGAAACGGTCCCTACCTTCCTCTTACCTTCTCAGCATGCCGGTCAGGATCCGAGAGCTTTTGCCCAGGTTAGCGTCCGTCTCTCTCAGCTGTAGAGAAGAAAGAGAAAAAAAGAAAAGCAGATATTAACAGACAAAATTAAAAACACTCACAGCCTCATCTTTGTACATGTCACATTAAATACCACATGTTTTCTAAGATCTACACATTCTAAGACGACCCGTCTTCATTATGGTGCATACTTCAATCCTGTCCATCACTCCAATTTCTCTCTCTCTTTAAAACATGTGTACAAGTTTTAAATTTGTAACAAGGCTCACATAGGGGGACACATAAGTAAAAGCCATCCATATGGAGGTATGTACGTGTGTGTTTAGGAATGCTGACATTGCTACAGAACTGAAGCCAGAGTTCTGGCAGCGGTCAGATATGTGATTCTGGCTGGCATCTTTGAGAAAGCCTCCGTGTCTTTCCTCGCAGTCAGCGGGGACGTATGCATGTGTTCGTGCATATATGTATGTGTGTCAGCGGGCAGTTCAGGGACAGATGTGGTTTCAGGCGGGTTCTGGGTTCTGGCAGCACCGACGGCCCGAGAGCTGCCTGATGTCTCTCTTACGATGGATCTGTCCCGCGAGAGATCCGTCGGCTTTTCCCACAATCCCTTTCTCCTTCGCGCTCTGTGTCAGCGGGTCAGAGGCATGCCAGGAAGAAAACACATGGCGGAGTTCTCGTGAATTAGGTTCCCAAAACAAAACCCACAATGATACAGATTACCGGTTGAGCGGATAGAGCAGATTCAGATTACAGGACGGTTTCTGTAAAATGATTCACAGCAGCTTGAATTTAACCCTTTGGAGTTAAAACAGTCACGGATGACTAACCTTAAAGCAATGCACCACAAACAACAGCGTGATTTAACCAGAAAGTGAAATATTACCAAAACAAGAGAGTTTAAAGCTAGATTTGTACAGAGTGGTTGCCAGGGTGTTGCTACGCCAAGTGGTTTTTAGCGTGTTGTTGCTACAGCATCTCTAACTGTTTATGTGTATCTGTTTGATGGCGAAGAAGTGTGCCGATTGTTAAAAGACACTCAAAAAACGTTTTCATCTGTCGTCTCCTTCGCAGGAAAAGCAGTTTACGGCTCTTTCCATCTAATGTCTTCTTATCATGCTTTCTCTTCTTTTCTTCTCCCGTTTCTCATGCCCGGCAAAACGTCTTTAAAGGGCCAGTCGGGGCTCCGGGGAAGGGGAGCTATTCTCCGTAGACAGCAGACCTTTGAAAGGAAATGTTTTATTTCCTTTGAAACGATCTGCCTGCCCAACTGCCATGTTATGATCTTTAAGCATCCTTCATAAGGGGCCATCAGAGGGGCCCCTGACTGAGCTCTCTATACCTGTCTTCTAGGAAGAAAGAGAGCGAGAAACAGAGAGAGGGCGAGAGACATGCTAAGACTATGCAGGGTACGTGACAGGGACAAATAGATAGAGTGATGCAGTGAGATATGCAAAGGTAAAGACGATTACACAAGCAGAGGGAAGCAAATGAAATAAAGGTTGAAGTGAGGCAAGGGTGAGATAAAGAAGCGATGAGAATGTGAGGAGAGATATTTGATACTTGCAGGGGGGTGAGACTCAAAAAAGCTCACCACAAACAGTTCTGTATATCATCGCCTTTCGTACTCATCTTACATAAGTCTATATTATGCTGTTTGGCAGTGAGCCTGATCGTTATATATGGCTCGGTAAAAAAAAAATTCAGATGTTAATTGTAATATAAACCCCCCCCAAAAAATACAGAACGTAAAGGAAAGTTTTCAGTTTTAAAGCATTTGCAGTAATCCATATAAAATTGGACACCTGCATAAAAAATGATTGCATTAGATACAAAAACATCAAAATCTTTATAAAATATAAATAAAAAATATCAAAACACTTTTTAGGAGTAACATTAAAAAAAGATTTTTAATTATATATTATAAAAATCACTCGTTTTCAAACACTTAGGCTTCTGTACACAGTGTATATACTGTACACTTCCAATCAAAAGTTAATGATGACTTCACTCATTCTTTTTTCCCTTATTTTTTTTCACAGTTTAGAACGATAGTTAACCCATCTAAACCATGGAATAACACGAATGTAGCTGTGGGAATTATGTTATGACTAAAAGAATCCAAAATAAATGAAATCTATGTTACATTTTAACATCTTTAGACCACCTTTGAATAGAATCATACACTTCGCATTTTATCATCCAGCTTCATGAGGTCTCAACCTGGAAAGCTTTTCATTCAGTACTGAAGGAATTTCCATCTATGCTATTGACTGCTTTTTATTCATTATTCGGTCCAAGTTTCTTTTTAATAACATCAATTAGTATGTTGGCACAATGATATTTTTGTATACAAAAGTAATTTCAAACATTAAAAGATTTTTAAGATCATGAGTAACATTTTTTTCAAGTTATCCCAAACATTTGACCGGTAGTCTTATAGTAGTATACTATGTATTTTACAGGAAGGGCATTCAAGTTTGACATTCAGGTAACAGTTTGTAAACCTAGTGCAATCCAGTCCACACACAGTCTGGAGTCCACAAACGTCTTTTTGATATCCGTCCAGTACAGTCGGAGAGAAAGCTATGAAAGACCTTACAGCTTCACAGCAGGCAGAAGACTCAAGAACAAACCCTTGTTCTGTCCGGAAGTGTTTGTGTTGTCCAGCTATGACTGTTTAGACAGTCTTACATCATGTGTGACTTCACTGCGTGAGACGGGGCGACTACAAAGACGTCTTATTGGTACTGTGCTCTGCGTCAAGCGGTCTTTTGTATGTTCTGTACATTCGACAAATGTAGCAGGGCAGCTATGATAATATGCACAGATATGAAGGGAGCGTGAGATCAGGGTGGTCGGGGTGCGCGAACTGGTGAGCTCCTGTTTTCCTTTCAAGGCTCTTTATGTCATCTTTAAATCCAAGATCTGATCAACATAAGTGTTTGTTAGCTTGTCTGTAGGTGTGTATGTGGTCGTAAACTCACCCGATCTCGGGACCTCTGGATCTTTTCGCGGTCAGTGGCGAGGTTGGTGAGGATCTCCTGTCCAATTTGCTCTGTAGAGAAAGATCAAAATAAAAAACAGGTTGAATGTATTAGTGAAACTCTTTTATGGACACGTGTCATCTTACATCACCAAAGATCATGCGTGAGCGTGTATGGGTACCACTTTCATGTACAAAACAACCCTGATGCCAGGGGATCCAGAACCACAATTTGCTCTCGCCAACACGAGTTACTGAAATGTTTTTGCATATCCCAGCGTATCGCATCAGCCCAAGACAGATCGGCACATGCAATATTCAGCTGCATGCTTACAAATGCATCTCATCTGTCATGATGTAAACCTATTTACCACACACACTTAGACATCTGTAACATGCCGTCTGACAAGCTCACGGTCACTGTCATATGTGTATCCCAAAGGCTCCAAAAAACAAAACAATAAACAAAACACAATCTCACCCTCCCTTTTGCGAAAACACTCCACTATAAGTAGAAACCACATTAGCAGTTCGAAGAGGAGGAGAGTAAAAATCTTTGCATGGATCAAAGCTTTGCTTTCAAATGCACCGAACAATCGCGAGTAAACAACACTCACGACTGGATTACACTACACAGGTGCAGCGCCGAAAGAGCCTGCGTGTGGCGTAACGCTCAAGGAACAGAGAAATGGGCTACATCTGCGCTGTCTCACAATGACAGAACAGTACAAAAAGAAAACGACCGAGACAAGACGTAAGGCGCACGGGCCCGTGGCTAAACACACATCTCTTGCCTTCATTAATTTCCAATCAGAGCGGAGACAGATTGAAGGATACTCAGATTAGATGGAGCAGTCACACCGCAAAGTGACAGATAGGCCAGATTAAAAGACTGAATACAGATATTAATAACCATCATAACCGCGGCCGGCGAATACAGCAGCCCACATGGGAGTGGAAATCTTGTGTAAAGAAAATTAAGCACCACTATCTGTCTCTGTCCGGGGCGAAAGGGGCCTTTAAACAAATGAATGTGACACGGTCACAATGGCAACAATGCGGAGCGCTTTGCGACACGCACACACGAAGATAAAGAGGGGACGCGCTCGCTCATATATCACTTCAGATGATAGATGAGACCGTTGGCATGAAGAGGTCTAAACGCAAATGAAACAATCCTGTCAGCGCCCTCCGTTTACGCCCGGCCAGCCACGAGATATAAATAAACACATGCTTTCGGAAAATAAAAACACACAAGAGAAACCTCTGATTGGTCAACTTTCAGCTGAATTGTAAAGTTAATTCTTGGTATTGAGATATTTGGAGTCTAGGTCTCCCATTCAGGTCGCTCAGCTGTTTCCGTCAACCCCGATTGTCAGCACTCAATCGTTCTGGAGAAATGCAGATGAACTAAAAAGCAAGATGAGGAGACATATTCACATAAGAATGATTTCTCTAATACAAGTAACAGAAGGGTTAGCTGACTCCATGAGTCGCTTTGAATAAAAGCTGTTAAACCGAACTGTATAATGTGATGTTCCTGCGGCCAACACACTGTAAAACACATTACGGTCTCCAGTTTCAGTTCCCCAGTGCATGAGCCCAAAGATAAATATTTCCCTTAGTTGTGGGACCACAAATTGATGTTGCCATTAGGAACAAGCTCTAAAGGCACACGCACACACGATTCGAAGTATCTACGCCACATTCCCAGGAAATTCACGAACCCACAATTACACGGCTCTTTTCCTCACTTCTGTAACGTTTATAAATCCGTTGGTCTCTGTTTCACTAATAATCGGATTTGTCCGTCGTTCTTTTTTATCCGTATATTTGTAGAGTAATGAGAGTTGGAGAGGAGTGTGGCGATGGAGGTTTGAGCAGAGAGAAACAGAGGAAGTCAGATGCTGTGTTTGGATGGAGAAAAACAAACTGTAAAACGGGGGAAAAACATGCACAGCGTCCAAACATGCCTACTTTTTCTGTTATATAATACAAAAATGAGTATAAAAATATCTGAATCTTGAGATTTTTTGCGGCTACTTTTTACAGTAAGGTTGTATCTAAAAGGAGCAGTTCACCCCCAAATTAAAATGCTGTCATCATTTACTCCCCCTCAAGTTGTTCCTAACCCATAGGCGTAATTTGCGGATGGGACAGGTGGGATATGTCACTACCACATTTTGGAACAAATTAAGAAATGTATTGTTTATTGGCCATTAACATTTAAAACTCGTGGACACACAGGATGCTTTAATGTAAGTTTTCTTTTTTTTTCTATCATAAAAAAACTTCTAACTATCGCTCATAGACGGTGATAGTACAGACATGCTTTGTTAGAAAAACGAGCACAGGCGTAACTAATAAACATAACCAAGCTGAAATATCAATACGGCACACACTACATTTAGATCTCCAAGGTCATTATCACGTACAAATAAGTCATTTTTTATGCTTAGCATGAATTACGGTCAGTTGTGCGTTTCACTTCACATGCTTGTCTATAATGAGGTGCTAATTAATTATCACACAGTTTAATGAAGACGCTGACGTTCTGTAAATTGTGTGTAGCTGTGAAAAACATGGGGAGAGGAAAACGAAATAAATAAATAAATACCCCCATGCTTACTTTCACAGCTCATAATGATATAAAATATTATTTCCCCGCTTAAGGCCCTATTAACAATTTAAATGACCCTGATGCCAAGCTTTTCCACAGGCCTGCTCTAGTTAAAGATCCAGATCCCTAAGGCCCATTTAACAAGGATATTACTCAAATCTATAACGGCGCCATCATTACCGATGGGCTGTTTTTTAATGCAGTCCCCTTAACAGCTTGCTGACCACCGCTTACAGACCTTTGCTCTAACTGCTGTGCCAATATGATCATATGTGAACATACTGTGCTGTTTTTACTGTACATGTGGAGAGATTGAAACTGATCCCGCAGGAAGGTAATGCAGAATTATTGTGGACCCTGTAATGGGATATGATCAAGGGTGTACGTTAACTTTTTTTGGATAGAAAAGAGTTTTAAAGTTTTGTAGCACAGGCCAAACAGTTGTAGCATAAGTATACGTCTGTTATCATCCTCAAGCGATCACATAAATAGACAGGTCACTGAAAAAGGACATTTACATTATATAAATGGATAAATTATAGCCATATCATTTTTAGTTTTTACCTCATTCATTTTGTCCCTATTAATTTTTCTGAGTTCACTATTTTCAATTTTTTACAGTAGTAAATACATTTCTCCATAAAGATACTGTAATCTTTAGTATTTACTACAATAAATTGCAGTAAAATTCTTATATATATATATATATGTATACTATAATTGAAGATTACTCTAGAAAATATTAAAGTATACTATAGTGTTTACTAAAGTTGATAAATATGTTAGTTCAAAGTTAATCATTGGTTAAAATCAAGCAGACTTTTATTTTGGAAGGTGGTCACGAAGATGCTTGACGCTTCAGAGCTTTGACAGTAGCTTCACTCAAACAGTGAAATTCTCCTAAAATAAACTTACAACTCTGTCCTCTTATAGGAACATACACAAGAGCGTAACATGTTAAAGTGTGCAACTCATTCACTCATAGACACGCAGAACAAGCGTTGACTTATTTAAATAGCTGAATTCCGCTTTTGAGAATCCTTCCATGCTTTCCCACATCGTGCAGATCATGGGGCTCTAGATCAATGGACTCGATCTAGCCAGAAAACAAATTTTAATTGCAAAAAATAAATATCGAAAATAAATATGGGTGAACCATTTGTTAACCTAACACGGACAAGCACAATGACAAACGCACCTCACACAAACAAGCGGCTCTGTCTAATGCACCTGCCAAACAGTATCGCACACATGCTACACTATTATGTAGGACAGGCCGTATATTTCGCACCGTACAGCCCTGGATATGATGTCTTTCTGTTGTGTTTGAAATGTAGAATAAATTACAAATTTAAAATGTTTAAATATATGTTTAGCTTTGTGTTGTGTCAAGAGGTCAAACTACTGATGTTAGGATCAAATATGAGTCAAGTCATCTAGCTTCGGTATGGGTTCAATAATGATGAAATTATGTACTGTAAAATGAAATATTGCAATGTCTAGGCAAAAATAATGTTGAGTCATACAGAAAATCTCTGAAACCTTTTGGCCTAACTCGCAATTCCTAGATCTGCAACGCTTTTCTATTTACATTTCTTTTTATCTTGCTTTTGTGAGTGTTTTCCTTCTTCTTCACTACTTTCCCATGATTCAACACTCCTGAAACATTGTGTTACTGCAGTCAAACTTTCTTTCATCTTACTTTCTGACTGTCTTTCCTTTCTGTATTACCGACCGTGCCTGTCCGCCTTTGAGCCTGGCCTGCAGGAACATCAAATCACTCAGGACATCTCGGAGGTCCGAATGTCACTCGTTTTCATCCCTCTCTTCCCGTCGGCCGTTTGCAGCGAGACTGAAGCAAAAGACACCGGGGAAGAGGCGTTTTCCACCTCTCTGTTTCCTCATCTGTCAGTCCATCCACCTCTCCTCAGCAGACACATATAATTGGGCACATCATCAATTTTACAGCAGCTGTTTGAGAGCAAGTCTTTTCTGAGTTGTCTGAAGGCCTCTGTCTGTCCCCAGAGCTGAAAGGCTACATGCCCTGACACAGGCTCAGTCCCCGGCTTCGGACTGCTTTTTATTACTGTGTGCAGCCACTTTTTGAAGGTTACCACACAGAGTTCTATCTGGACACAATCCACAGACAGCCAAATGAGAGCAAAAGCACCCAGGGGAAGAGTAAAGGCAGGTCCAACACCGACTGCCCCGCACACACACGGAAGATCAACGCAGAAACACAGTTCCTTTCTCTCCCTTTCAGACAAGATAGTCCCCCATCTGGGAGCAAAGTGCTGAAAGTACCTTTATTATTCTTGTTATTTGGTTACACTATAAACTGCTGATCTCCACAAATGTGACCCTGGACCAAAAAACCTGTCTTAAGAAGGACGGGAACAGCTTTAGTAAAAGACAAAAATTCATTGTATGGGTTAACATTATATTATTTTCATTTATGCCAAAAATCATTAGGATATTAAGTAAAGATCATTTTGGAATTTTTCTACGGTATTTTTAATTTATTTTGTAAGTAATATGCAATTCTAAGGACTTCATTTGGACAAATTTAAAGGCGATTTTCCGAATATATAGTTTTTTGCACCCTCAGATTCCAGATTTTCAGTTGTATCTCGGCCAAATATCGCCATATTCTAACAAATCATACATCAATGTAAAGTGTATTAATTCATCTTTCAGATGATGTCATAATCTTACTTTCAAAAAACTAAAAGATGAATTTAAGTGACAGCTTAGTTTGTTCATCCCCGAAAATATATATACCTTGATAATAGCGGAATCCCATAACCATGATAACGTTGAAAAAAAATAAAAAAGGTGATATCGTGACAGCTCTCATACAACCTAAACCTGTCTTGTCTAAAACTGTGATAAGGTTACAAGTTAGGGTTTACTCTGCCAGACAGACAAATGATATACAGAATGAAATGGAAATGAAGATAATAGGATGGCTTCAGAGGTACAAACAGGAGAGATACGGGTCGGGCCGTGGCCTGTCTGCTCGAGAGTGAGCGCTGGGTAATCAGGCCCAATTTCACCGGCCTTTTTTCACTCTGCTGGGCTGTGTTTTATTCATTGGCTCAGCCCTGACCCTGCCGCGCTTCTGCTCCGACAAATCACTTCTGATTAAGACAAATCTTTATTAGCCAGCCACTCAACTTTCCCTATTAATCATTTTCTTCTCTCTCTCTCTTTCAGCGCACACACGGCACATCTCACATGCTCTTCTAAAGACCCGATTACCGCCGATTGTTGTGTGTGGAGATGTGAGGGCTTCGTCTGGGTGATAAGACACAGGTTTAATGGGTATGAATGACCACGCCGGAGGGACAGCGTAAGCTAATAGAACTATTTGTTTGAGATGGGGGAGGAAGGAGAAAATGAACATGGATTTCCCTCCCATATCCACTTTATTATAATTGAGCTGCTTTTTGAGCAGGTCTCGACAGACCAGAGGACAAGGAGCACTGGAGAACCGGTTCAACAATTCTGACACCCATCAGTAGGAACGTAAAAACAAACATATTGTAGATGAGAAACATCAAATGTAACCCTCTACTGTATCAATGAGTTTATAGGTTAAAAGTGTATAAGATAAGGGATTCTTCAACTATAGCAGAACCTTAATGATAGTGTATGTCTCTAGCATGGATTACTACTAGATTATCAATTACTTACTCATTTGGTAATGAGTCTGACACCACTAAAGTCACTCTCAGATGATGTAAAATCTTTCAACAATCTTAAAAAATAAGTTAGTATTAGGGATGCACCGATATGTAAATTTTGCCCGATAACCGATAGTTGTTCAACATTGGAGGCCGATATATTGGCCGATATATAGTCTCTAAATGTTATTATAACATTTCCTGTCACTGAAAAAAAAAATTCACCTGAAAATCATGTACCAAGACTTCTTTACACTAATGAAAGATTCTTTAACTTTTTTAACTTTTCTAAGATATTGTTTATTTAATAAACAAATTAAAGATGTTCTTCCAGAGCAACCTAGAAAAATGTTCTTAATAGCCACATGTCTCAAGACAGAAAGCATTCAGACAGCCGTCTGATTCAAACAATATGCTATTTTTCCTATAATTTACACATTCATAAATATCTATATACTACATCAACAATGTTTGGTTAATAGAAGTAAGTGGATGATCACGACAGAAACAAAGTACTGTTCTGTATGTTAACTGTGAGAGCGTGCAGCTGAAGTGGTTCAACTAGAGAAAATGATTCATAATTTATCGGCTATAAAATATCGACCTAAATTTTATTTACCGATAACATTCAAAATGACCATTTCTCGGCCGATACCAATATGGTCGATGATTTATTGTGTATCCCTAGGTAGTAATCAAGGTTTTTCCAAGGCTTATACAACTTGTGGTCCTAAAAAATGAAGTGTGAATAGGGCCATGTAAGTACATAAAGCAATGATGCATTTTAACATCCAGTACATGAAAGAATTAAAGCATCACAATTCAAGATTCTAAAAAGTCAACAGTATCCCTAATGAAATAATGTCCCATAAATTGACACCCAAATAAAACAGTTTCTTGCCTAACCATTCAGTCCTACCTAACACAGTCCTAACAGGTAATACATTAGACCTAAACAAAGTTGACAAGAGGTGGGCGGGGAAGGTGTGGGGTGGTTAGTTTTCCCACAGCAAATTGCTTCAATTTAATCAACTGGCATTACTGAAGCATCCAAATGAAAACTAATAGAGTCTGGGGTAGCTCTTGATTGCTTCACTTACAAAACGTGCTGGTCGTTCACTGATTTCAGGCTCCTCATTTAAAGAAGCAAAATTTCCATGGGCCACTGGAGAGCCATACATCTACGACGCCCAAACTGGTCAATCCGCACCCATCAACCGGACCATGTTCACTTCATTCTTTCACGGCAGGAAATGATTTCTTTGGGCTTAACAGAGCTGGAATGTGCACCGAACATGACCGAGTAAAATTCATACTGTCAGTTGACTATATTAATATTGATGCCAGTGCCGCCACTTGTTTTTTCTGTAGTGAACATGACTTTTTGCTCCTCTGCCCGAAAGATTCTTGTTTATAGCTGGTGTTCAAAGAATGCAAGAAAACATGTGCATTCTTTTTCATATGTCATAAACATGACTGCATGTGCAATGATGGCATCAACATGCTTCATTGCCACCAACAAAACAAAGCGTCAATGTCACAAAGTCAGATAAAAACGAGTCTTATAAACAACACATACAGAATATGAATACTGAACAGACACGCACATCTAAGATGAAGACTGTGTCTTAGAGAACTGATAAGAAACAAGAGAACGAAAGACTAACAGAAAAAGTGAGAAACCGCTAAACAAGATCTGGCATGGTGGGGCGGCAATTCTTATAATCACCTCACTTCCTCCTAATCACATGCTGCACATCATTTACCGAACACCGGCAAACTTCACACCCTGGCAGACTCGCACGCTCAACTCTGTCGGACTTGAGAAACATCCTGACGTTCCGCTGCCGTCTTTTAGGAACAGTTTAGGAACGTTAATGATCCCATTACCGTTTATTAAATCCTGTAACGCCTCTAATCACAAACTTGACAACCAGATCAAACAGCCAAACGCGAATTTTGCCTTTTAATTATCTGTAAAACAGAACACCTCGGGGTGTTCATCCCTGCCTATCTCTGACGAAAACCTCCGCCAAACAATGCCAAGATCTAACACTTCCTAACAGTTCATTATCCAATAAAAAACCCAAACAAAAACCCAACGCGTATTCAGATCTTAAAAGCGATCTTCACAATTAGCGGAGTGCTCGGGGAGCCCTGCGGTCCTATGTATCGCAGGACTCCAAATTGAAACACCTTAATTATATTTGTCAAAACAATGTGCCATCACCCTCATTTGCATGTTTTGACAGCCGCCCCGAGTGGTGCTCAGAAAGACTTTAGCACATTTAAGCACCCACTGATTTTATTTTTCACTCTCTTTTTTATAAATTACACCATTGATCCATTGAGTTTTGTTTAAACGTGCGCTCCTTACTCCATTAATCCACTCTAGGAAACAATAGGATGACGTCAATAAAATATGCTTGGAATGTAATGATATGGTGCCGATACTGCAGATTCATAAAACAAATATGTTACTCTAAATGGTACATATAGAAAAATCCAAAACGGTAAAACAACAATTTCCTTATGCAAACAGGTGCTGAGGTAATCCTTCTAAGTTGCAGACATTTTTACAAATCTTATCAATAAAATCACAAAATCTTGCATGATTCTGATTCTTGATATTCGCACAAGGAAACCCACCCGATCAGAGATACCACCCATGTCACACCATGAAACCTGCTGAACTACATCAACAGAAACCACAACAACAAAATATGTTTAACACACTGAAACATTCCTATGACTATTGAATGAAAATTGTTACTGTACTTTTGCAAAATGATGCTAAGCGTGTACGTAAAAGATCGGGTTAATATACAGCATGTATGGCAAAATACGACTTTTTATGTGACCTAAAAAAACACAATGCTGAGAAGAGAAGATGGTGTTTATGCCCGTGAGATGAACTGGTCTCTGCGGGACAGCAGATATCTCAGAGGGCTCTGGGGTCTTTGCCCCAAAGTGCTTCATTATTTAGCGTGCCTTCACAAAGGCCTGTCACAACTCTTACAATGCCTGGCCTGATTCAGCCAAAACAAGAAAATATATCTACTTATATGTTGCTAAACACGTCAGCGATGTGCCAATGATATGTAAAATATGTATTCTCACAAAACAAACAAAAATACCCTGGAGGATTAGGACTGTCTGCAGTAATTTAGCTTCAGCAGAAACGGAGGGTGTGAAAGCAAGACATCAAACATGAGTCTGAATCGGAAGCACGCGGCGGCACGCTAGTCTGTGCTGTTAGCATTCATAGCTCTGACAGAATCTGACAGTTACCAACACTTAGGGATTCTCCCACTCGAGCTTTGAGTTCATTAATACTCATGAGTCAAAAAGTTGTCTCATAACACACGGAAAATGCACTGGTTAAACATGTTTACCCATCAGCTTACATAAAGCCAGGGATGAAATGGAACCCACTTTTGAGATCGTTTTAAAAATTTGAGGGATGCTCTGTGGGAAACTTTATGTGAATTGATTGACATTTGCAATCTACATTGTTATTATATTAATGTGACAGTATAAATGTCCACTAATATACTCTCATATTAAGGCAAAATTGCATATTTATTCTCATTGAAAAGTTGTATTGCATTCAAAAGACTAATTTTGTATTCATGCATTAAAATGTAAATATGTGACATTAGAAAATGAACAGCTGAAAATAAAACGAAGCAGAATGGGTCCAAAACTCTTAAATCATAGTGAAAATAGAAAAGTAAAGTGTTGGTATAGGAAAAGTTGATAAAGTTATTTTAGAAAAGTTTTAAACTTCATAAAGAAAAACGATAAAGAAAATATTTATAACCAAAATATTTGTTAATAATCATTTAACAAATATATTATGAACACAGTAAAAAATGCATAATTTTACATATATTTTAAGAAAATGCGATAAAAAAGTAACATTACAGAAACACACCGAAACTTTTAAGGAAAACATGTAATTTTACGTAAAAACATAAACTAAACATTATATAATATTTACAACTCCTAGCACAATAATCAGTCATAAGGTGAGAACCTAATCATTATGTGAGAATCTTAAAGTGTAAAATGTTTATTAGTATAATATCAACGCTTAAAAAAAACGCTTTCTCAGTCCAAACAACACCAGTTTTTCTTTTTCTTTAGGTTAATACCAACACATTTCCCATCTCCAGAGAGCGGAAAATGAAAATACCATTATATGAAGGAGTCTCAAAAAAGAGACGTACCATGCAGATCATTTAACAACAGCCACCGCTAGTGTGATGAAGAGAGATTATTGTCACTGTGAAAATACCCATACTACTTAACATCAGCACAGAGGCCTCGCTAACCAAAACAACAAAGATATTTGTGTTCTAACCATGTGGAACAACAGGCAAAGATCCAATCTATGTCAAGATGTTAATTCATCATCTTCCATCTCTGCATATCATTCAATTTTAATCCTCAATTGTTTTATAAAGTCATTTGATACAATTGGGCATCATTGCACATTAAGAACAAAAAGTCTATACAAATGGAGAGCACAATAAACTGCCCCTGTTTGGCGTGCATAAACATCTCAAGTGCAAATCTACAACTCCTGTGTCAAGACAACATGATTCCTGGATGTAGTGTAAAGTTAAAAGAAACTTTAGATGCAAAGTGAAGCTACACTTACTGGAGAGTAAAATCCCAAAAGTTGACAAATACCATAATGTACAAAATCATGCAATAGAAAAAGATGTTGAGGGAGCTTACAAAAGAGAAAAGTTACAATGTGTTTTCAGTGTCTCAGGTTTGAATATACTTTGCCAAACATTTCCATCGCAAGGTGGACCCACATCCTTGACTGTCATCGAGAAAGAAGCACAAGTTTTTTGGGACTTTAGCCAAAGAATCCTAACATACCGATTTGACTCATTGTGGGGGAATATTACACATGGTCACTATGAAAGTCATGTACGCTGTGGCAAGAAGGTAAAATCTCTTCTGTATTCCTGAATTAACTGAAACCGACCCGGCAGCTCAACTCACCTCTCTGCCATCTCATACACTAATGAAGCATATCTAACTTTTTAGACATGGCAGAACTAATTTAATCAAAGTTCTAAGAGCTCTGTGCCATCAAATTAATTATTCATAAACTACAGGATATTATAACTCTATTGTCAGCTCCGTCGCTGTACTTTTTCAAAACCTTCCGACTGTCTTACTTTGTCTTCATCTTTTCTCGTACTTTTAATCTATTACACAGAGCTGAGAATCATCATGGTCGCAACTGAATGAAAATTTTTTGTGTGTTTTTGAAGTTGGTTGGTGGTGGCAGGTTGAGGCGGTCCGTCTCAGTGATTTTATTTGGGAGCGGCTCCCTGCGGGTGCCTGGGATGCGACTGTAGGGCCAACCCGACCAAAGCAGAGGCACGGCGCGGGAAATCACAAAATGCATATACCTTTACGCTTACATGAATAATACATGTCATCTAACAGAGCCCACCTCTCTTTTATATTGCTCGGATCAATGGGCAGAAGAAGTGATGAGTTTGGTACCACTCGCAGAAGCCTGTTGACACACAGAGAAATACAGTGTACCACACACACCCTGTCTAGTCAGCATGATGGAATGTGACCCCGGAGTGACTGACGGGAAGAGAAGACGTGGTTTCATCAGGACTTCCCGCAGACAGCGGATCTCAAAGCCACGCGGTTTAGGTGAGATACTTGCAGGGCCAGTTGGGATACACAGAAAGAGATCAGTACATTGGTATGTATAAACCAGCCTCTGGGGCTTCAATTGCATTTCTTGTATCAGGCAAAATCTGCATACATCTAAGCATAGCTTAAAGACAACTTAAAGCTGCAATTTGTAACTGTATTCAAAAGTAAATCGCCATATCTGTTTAAAACGAAAAAGTGAGGGTAACAAGTGCTTAGCTAAATGGGCTGACTCCAAATCAAGGTTATAGTTTACCAAAACATTTCGGTTAATAAAAATTGAATAAAATATCGTCCTAAATATTATTTGAAAGACATTAAACTAAACTGAGAAATGTTGCTTCAGCAAGAAACTGAAATAAATAAATCATAAATGACAAAAGCACACATCAAAATGGCTAAAAATCTAACTAAAATTAACATGAAAATATATATATTTTTAGTGGTGGGCATAGAATAATTTTTTTAATCTAGATTAATCTAGATTGGTGGCACATTAGACCAGGGGCTCATCTCCTGTTTCCAAAATGCATCACAAACTGCTTGAGAAAGCTGTTCTACTATGATAATTGGTGATGAAAATTAAATTATGTTCAATAAGATGAACTTGTGTTTACTTCCGCATTAGCTAAGGGATGATTTGCGTTTAGGTGGTACTTGAGACTGGAAGAGCTCCTACAGTACATTTACATTTAGTCATTTAGCAGACGCTTTTATCCAAAGCGACTTACAAAGAGTTAGGGAGCAACAAGCGACCTGTCATACAGGAGCCATAATACATTAGGTGCCAATACAAAGTAACTGGTTTCAAATAAAGCTAGACCACTACCTGTTGAGAGAAAGTGTTTTTTTAAAGCAATTCCGCATTGCACAAGGTGCAAACAACCTTAGTCTTGTCGATGTTTCTATTGGGAAGCTTCTTAAAAATTAATATTCCCTGAAGCAAACGCGGCGGCTTCATAGCTGCATCCATGTTAGCACGTCACGTTTGATGCGGTAATTTCACAGTAACGTGTTGTTGTGTTCAAACCAAACGCGAATGGCGTGTCAAGCGCGAGTGATTTATATGTTAATGCAAAGAGCCAATAGACCTACTTGCTGCACGAATCGCGCGAATGAAGCCCTGGTTATGAGATGATGAGGCGGCTTCTGCTTCCGCGAATGACGCGAATCACGCGAGTTGAAAAATCTCGTTCTCGCCCCGTACAGTGCAGTTAAGCTGGTATACATCCGCGCTAAAATATCAAGGTGAAAGTCATCATAGCTTGCGTAGTATAGACCCAGCTCCCAACCCAACTTTGAGAATAGATTAACGGCGACATTTTTTTTATCGCGCGATAAGAGTCTCACTGCGTTAACGGCGTTAACGCCGTTAACGGCCCACCACTAATATTTTTTAATTTATAATATTTTTATATTTAATATTTAAATTTATATTTTATAAAATATTTAAACATGGTTCGTATTTTTCTTACAATACTCAAATTATCTTATTAAATGGCATCAAACCGAAATTACCTGCAAAATAGAATAATAAAATACAAAATATATATATATATTTTATAGACCACTTCAGAAGACGAAAACAGTCTTCTCCTAGTCCAGGAGAAATTCCTGTTCAATTTTTTTAGCACTACAGAAACGTTTGAACAAAATACAACCAACAGAACATTTAAAACCAATTATTATAATATTGCTCAAAATGTTAAAACAACATTTTTTTAAATAATAATAAATAAATAAAAACTGAAACCGAAAGTGCTTCTGGGTCATGGTTTACATATTGCAAAGTGGTCTATAAGCTTACTGTTGTGAATCAGTCTAAGAAGACAAATTTAAACACATCTCTTATATTTACCTTCTCGATAATCGATTTCTTTTTAGTTTTCACCAAAAAAGTTATGGAATGCAACATTAAAGTTGAATATTTCACCAAAAAAAAATGTTCCAGAGAGAAAAGAAAGCTAAATAATGAGTAAATAATGACAATATTGTATTTTTTTCTGCTAAGTAAACTCACAAGAACCCACAAAGCCGCTGACAGACATTTACACAAAGTGACACACAGATCTGCGAGACAACAGCTGTGTGGTCGTACAGGAACAGGGGTCCCGCTGTCAGTGACACGCTGCTGTTTATGGACTGACAACATCCTCACAAACACAACCCAGTACCAGGACCACAAGCTGCCCAGAACGTCGTCTAACAAAGACCTTTCTGTCTCAAGTCACGGCCCCCCGAAACCACACACTGTTCCACCGCCGGCCAGAAATCCGACAGGGGGAGTATAAACCAACCACCACAATAACAATCAAAAAGACAACATCACAGTTTTTCTTTTGTTCCCCATGTTCTTTTAGGCATAATATTCATATCACGCCTTCCACACATCCTTCTCACGTTCCATCCTTTCGCCTTTTATTTGTTAATTGAATTTTTTCTCTAGTTTGGTGGGAATTGAAGCGATTGTACCAAGGTTCTTTTGTGCAAGACCAGATCTCTCAAGTAATAGCTTTGCCCAGCACAAACACACATCATATAAAGCGACGGGAGAGAACGTTCTATCTAGTTCACTCGCCGAGAGAATGTGTCTCAAGGTTAATGTAAACAGGTCTCTTTGTATTAGTCCCAGCTCGGGAGCTGAAGAGAGCTAAAGGGAGTTAAGGAAACTCAAAAGAAGCTCCACATATCACTATCTGAGCACAGTAAGGTCAAACTGAAAATGTTTGACTTGGCGCATAAAGAATGGCCCGCTTATAGGGTGTGAACATTTATCTAAAATCGGTAACCAATGTTTTCCGACTGGATTAAAAAAGGGGTCGGTTTTCGCATCGTCGCAGCCATAATGCTCTTTTCACTCGGCGAGCAAGTATTTCTGGCCTATTAATAATGTACCAATAATGGCAGCCGCGTCGCTTGTAGTGTTTGTTTGTGTAACAGTTTGTATGTGGATATAAAGGACGTGAACATGCAAACAGCCGTGCGTTTATGTGACAGAAAAGAACATGAGGGTGTTACTGCTGCCAGCTGCATTGGATGTGCTGCGTAACAGCTGATTGTAATTGGTGGTGACGCGTGACAGGCCCCGGGCTCCGTGATGTGCAGTGGCAGTGGCGGGGGCACTGACAGGGGGCTCGCATAGGGTGGCACAGTGTCTTGGCCTGGTCTGGCATGGTAGCCCGACCCCAGGAAAAGTGCCCGGCCCTGTCAGCCAATGCCAAAGGGGCTAACAAGGGTGAGGATGTGGTGCAACATTCCTCCACATTAGGAAGGAGTTGACAAGAGCAACGCAAATACATTTTTTACATGCAAAGAGAATATAATACAAATACGAAGTTTGGCTAGAAATACACCCAAAAAAGCATTTAGCAAACAAGGCAATAAAAAACAAAAGTATATACTTGTAACACCGAACAGATGATGTACTTTCTGTCTTCGCCTTTGTGAAATATTCATTCAGCCCTTACCGATATGAAATAAATCCTATAACATTTCAGTCTCCACTGTGTTGGTTAGCGTCATCATATCTGATCTTATGAGAGCCTCAGTGACCCTGAAAACAGTCCGAGAAACTGCACACCAAGACCGGCTTTCCCGAAGTGGAACTACTGAAATGCATAATTAAAAGGAAATGGCTACAGTCGTGTTTTTCCCCATGCTAAATTAAGCAAAAACTAATAATTCTCCCACCAGGAAAGAGAGAAGGATCAGCCTGGACCCGTTTGGAGAAATCTGGCTAGTACGGTCCTTGATACTCTACAACTAGTTCCAGTGTAAATCTCAGATGTCGTGCAAAACATCAAGGTTCACAGTATCATCGTTCGTCTTCCTCCAAAGCTTAAATTAGCAAAGATTTAAGATCATGGCAGATTTTTTTTTGAAGATATAAAAAATGGATTAAATGAAGCTGAAGTCGGCTTTAATGAGCCCAGTCGGGACATGCTGAGAGCTTTGAGGAGAAGAAAACGCCGGAACCCCTCCCAGTGCTGCATCCGCTCTTGGCATCAGTGACTACAGCAATGCCAGAGGCCAAAGTCCGGGGAACACACTTCACCTGAAAACACACACTCTTGTGTCGTGTGGCCTGGATGTCAGGCTATCCGAAGACTGATACCTACACAAAAACTATTTTGTATTACAGTCTGTGATATCAATAGTGTGATGATTTTAAGTGACAGTCCACCCAAAATGAAACTTCTGTCATCATTTACTCGCCGCCTTGTCGTTTTAAAACTGTATGATTTTCTTTCTTAAAATACAAAAGAAAATATTTTCAAGACTGTTACAATTTTAAAGACTGTAACTAAACAATGGTGGTACCCGTTCACTTCTATTCTATAGACACAAAACCAATGCAAGTCAATGGGAACCATCATTGTTTGGTTACCAACGGTCTTCAAAATATCTTCTTTTGTGTTCTGCAGAAGTAAGTATCTATAAAGGGATAGTTCACCCAAAAGGTTTACGCAAAAAGTATTGTTATTTCTTACCAGTAAAAATGACTTTATTCTGATGAACGGAGAAAGATATTTGGAAGAATGTTTGCCATTTTCACTTCTGGGACATCATTGACTACCATAGTATTATACTACCATAGTGAACTATCCCTTTAACTGTCTTGTCAATGTGTAGGGTAATTATATAGCGTACTTCATAATAACTACCTCATTTCATAGTTCTCTGTAATTCTCAAATGTTAAAAAATATTAATAAAGAATAAGCATCCAATTCTAAACTTTTGTCATTGTGCTTTCTTTCCTCCTTGCAACTTACAATATATTAAAACAGTGGCAGTAATATTAGCAAAGGCTGGTATTCTAGGGAAAAGACAGAGGCAGGAAGACCCCCATTGAATCTTGGCTACTAGCCCAAGCACGCCCAGCTAATCTCAGCGAAACCCAGCTGGGTCCAAGGGCCTCATATTTTCTCCTCTTCCACCCCCCTCCGCAAACCCTCACTGTGTACAGACGGGGCATATCGGCCCCTGACAATAACACCACGACAGTCAGGCCTTTAAGCACGGCAGAGGAGAATCCAAAAAGGATGACGAAAAAAGGCGAAAGACCGGGCACGAGATAAAAAAAGCTAAGATAGATGGACAGATAGGGTGTGAAAGGGGGTGGAGGGTTGGACGAGACCCTCGCAGGTAGCCTTGGAACGCATCCAAGGAGAAGTCTGGCACATTCCTCAGCTACTTTTGCCGTCAACGATTAGCACCTGTCAGAGCCCACTGCGCTGTCATTTACAAATAGCCCAGATTAAAATACCTCGCCTTAATAGCCCGTGCCAAACACGCTGGCCTCTGCGGCACGGCAGGAGAATGCTTGACAGGGGGCACGGAGAAGTGGAAAAATGGGCGGGAACAGGTAGAGAACAAGAATGAAAAACTACATTCGAGAAAGAGCTTCGTAGGGCACAAATGATAATCCGACAGAGTACCACAGCTAAAAATCAAATTAGCAGAGACGACACGAGATTAGACATTTTCAGCGACCCGTCGGCAAACAGAATGACAGAAGCCCCCATCAAGGCCCCAAGCTATCATTATTACCAGTCTGAGAGTGGAAGACAGGTGGAGAAGGGGTGGAGAGAACGAGAGAAAGAAATTGCCACGGTACACCGACATATGCTAAAACCGGCTTAATGAATGAGGTGTGGGTGTGCGTGTGCGTATGTGACAGAAGCAATGCTGCACCGCGACACTGAAAAATGACCTGTCTGTCCAGCCTGCGCTTGTGTCTGCCTGGCAACTTGACACTTAAGGAAACATTACAATCACCAGCACGTCTATTCCTTTAATGCCAAACGTGCATGTGTGTATACGTCTAGACAGAAGATGAACATCGGCACATGCTGTTGTTGATATACGGAAATGTGGACATGTATTCTCGACAGCCCAGATTCTGATGAAGATCACTGGATGATAATAAAGTTTCATAGTGCGTCCCTTTAACCACAATATACACATGTGTGTAGGAAGAATTATTTGTCCGAGTCGCAACTGACTTGTTTTTGTATCACTCTCAAATTTCATCTATAACATGGAAAGGCTGCCTACTGAATTTCTTTTCATTGCAGTGCTATACACAAAAGAAGGACATGTTAGTCCGTTAGTACGAAAGTTTTTGTGAATCATGATTTGTTTGTGAAAGCGTTCGTACGCAGGTTTCACACACAAATTTGTGCGTACGCATGCTTATTGAATGAGACCAAGTCAAGTCAATACACCAGACTTTGAAAGTCTGTAAAAAGATGAGAAACTGCCACGTCTGTTAGGAGAACGCAAGGACTGCTGCCCTTTATTCTGCTACTTAAATGTATATTTGGCTTTAGAAAATCTGTTTAAACTATACTATATTTCAGTTTTTATATATTTACATATATTATAAACCACTTTAAGTTGCACTACATACATCACACTTTATTTTATTATCATAATTATCCTTATTTTCGTTTATATACAGTACTTGCACTATTTGTACGCAGCGAGAGAGAGAGAGAGAGAGAGAGAGAGAGAGCCCTGACCTGTTGGTTCTGTACATAAGCACCTGATTGTTATCAGTGAGACTGTCATGTTCCAACACTCCATTACAGCAATTGCCTCTAGGACATAAACATCACACATCATTCATTCACTCCCTCGCTCCACACCCTGTCTCCAACAAACTACATTAGACACTTAATAAACACACTCTCAAGCACTCGACACTCCATACTGTACATACTGTACATCACAGAATAGAAACTTAAACGTCCATTGTGTCATTTTTTTTTTAGGATCTATTGACATAAATGCAATATAACAGTGGTTCTCAAACTGGGATACATGCACAACTAGGGGTATTCGAAGAGACCCCTAACGGTACATGACACGATAGGAAATGAATAACTCTATAGATTAATTTTGTGTTTTAAAATACAATTTAAAATGTTAAACATGAAGGATAAATAAGGAATAGACACTTGCATCTCTCACTCTGTCTCTCTTCTGATGAGCTGTGTGTATTTCTGAACTTGAACCGCTGTTTAAAGCGGTGTTTATGCTGTAAACGCTACATCCACATTTACTGCATTTACTCAAGGTTGAATCAATGAATGCGATTTAGTTTTGACGCGCAACTTTGACAAGAGCCGATGCACTGCATATGTGAGTCTAATAGAAAGTGAAACTGTTTTAAAACAGACCCTGTCCCATTTATAATCTGATCTCTAGGTGTCTGTTTGTTATATACAGTTGTTTTCTGCAATGTTTATGAATATATTTATACTTAGGCTATATTCTATGTTGAATATTCTTTCCACATTGTCTGTCTTTAATATAGGTTCGTAGTCTTACTGCAAGTCCCTGCAATGCTAATAAATCCACAATAGGAGGAATTTACAGAGCCCAGTTTTACAGTGCGCTACAAAAAAGTGGTTTGTGTCTTGCAAGTGTTTGTGTTATTTACAATACATTAGAATTGGTGGACGAGGTGTATCGTATCATGAGGCAAATAAAGATTCTCAGCTCTAGTATTAACTTTAGTGTTTCTACATGTGATTTTCTATGGCTCAGTCATTAGGTGGTACTTGGAACAACCAATTTAATTAAAGGTGGTGCTTTGTCTGAAAAGTTTGAGAACCAGTGCAAAATAATATGCATACTGTTATTAATTATGTCTTCAGAGGTGTATAAAGACCTTACATAATGAAGCTTTGTGTTTTTTTTACTATAGAATGAGCTTTTCTATCTACATTCACCGCGGGTCCACTTGCATGCAATTCGCCATTTTGTTTCTACAGTAGCCCTGATCGGACAAACTGCTCCTTCAGCAAAAAAAGCGAAAACGTGATGAAATCTTAGTTCTGTGTCAGCTGCCGTAGTGTTTCGAATGGGGAAGTGTGGAGTGAAAAACCTCACTGCTAGATGACGCTAAATTGCAAACACTGGACCTTTAAATAAAGGCTGCATGTAATAGTATTTATAAAAGAAAATATAATAAGAAAAAATTGTGATTAAGTATTTGAAATATTAAGTCATGTTACTAATATGACTATTACAACTATTAATTCCGTAGTGTTTTTTTGTATGAGCAGGGTGGTCATCCTTTTGTGGTTATTTTGACAAAAGTAAGTCAAAAGTAACGCGAAAATAATGTGTTACAATTCAAAGACAGTAATATTGTTATATAACTAATTACTTTTAAATTACAGTCACTAGTAATATATAATTTTGGAGGTAACTTGGCCAGCACTGCTACAAAGAGAGGGATGTTTTGCATAATTTGATATTTTTTTTATTAATTTGTTTTCATTAAAAGTATTCATTAATTACTCCACCTTTAAAACTAAATCAGGCCTTGCCCTATATTTTTTTTCACATATCTTGTTTAATTTGGTAATTACTGGATTACAAGTCAAACAGGTCGGGAATGCATCTTACTGGTAGTGGAGAAAAGTCAAAACATATTAAATATTTTAAATACCCCGATTACTTTAAATGCATATATAAAAAAAACAGGTAACACCTCAGAAATTCAGACACTTATGTTGTAGTTTTACCCTTCAACCACTATCTTCACTGTAAAAAAATAATTATAAAAAATGCCTCAACTCAAAATGTTTTTGTTACTGGTTACATATTTTTTTTCCAATGGGCACAACAGCAAATTATGAACTGTGACAACAGACTGCTTCTTTAATTTTCTAAATTTTAATTGACAAATTTGATGTGACCAGTCACCACCAAATCTGTATTTATTTTTAACATTATTTGAATTCTTGCTAAATGCTATATTCATAAATGTAAAAACAATACAACTAAACATTTGTCTTTAGTTCTTGAAAGAACATAAAATTGACCAAAAAACTATTTTTTATTCAAAGCCATGCAAATTTGTCTGTATCTTTAATATGTGAATCTTTTATTATATGTCTAATGCTGGTTCTACCCGTCAGCTATATGTATATATATATATTTCCATTGTATACTGTTGTAGTTTTAACTATACATTGACTATGTCAATTTTGTTCAGTTATTATTAAACTTCAGCAGAAAAACAATGCCATCTAGAGACAGGAGGACTAACCTACCACAAGATGCCAAACCTAGACAAGCTTACCCACACACAAAGCCTTCCACCACATTAAAAAAACACCTTTGACATTATTCATACATTGCATCTCCATGATGATCAGTTCTATAATGTATAATATATATCACAGCCACCCACCTCACACGCACGCACATGTACATTGGCAGATGTATGTATATATATGCACTGGACTGAGACGTAGGCATGGTAGAGAGATGCGTGTGACCCTTGCAGCTGCTCTCCGGGGCATAAATAAACATGGCGGTGCTGGGCACCCCTCTAATCACAGGCCCTGAATCAAATTTATTCCACCATTAATATTTTAGCACACAGCCATGTGAGAGAGCATGAATGATTAATTTAGACATCACCTCTGTCACAATGCGTTACCCATCTGGCCCCTGATCCACCTTTGAGAATACAAAACAAAGACTTTTTCCTGAGTTTTGGCATTAATCTCTAGCTTTGGGGAGGGGGGACATTTTCGGGAATGTTTATTCATTTTCCTTCCCTGAAATACACGTGATGGCAATAACATCAGAAACAGGAGGTGATGCTCTTTCTACTGATCATAATCAAGCTTCAATTTAACAGATGAGACTCCGTTTTAACATTTTGACCAAGAACCTGTGTGCCCTATCTCAGACTGCCCTCAAACGGGTTATCCTGTTGAAAAGTTATCATTGCACCGCTTCAGCCCTCAGCTGAGCTCCGTCCTTGGTAAACCTCCTGAGCAAGAACACACACACATACATACATACACACTTCTTGACAGGCACTGATTGGGTTTAGCTTTGGGTCCTGCATGTCTGTTAAGCAGAGATCACACACAATCATGCCACCCCTACCATCTCAAGGGCCTTAGGGTTTGGGCAACGCTGTTTTGTGTGTGTGCGCCGCATTCACGTGTGGTACCTGTCGAGACAGAAGCCGTCACGAGGAGGAGGAAGGTGTCACGGTAGTGACGTGTTGGCATGTGCCCTCGGGTGCTTTTAAGTTGGTTGTCATTTTGTTATTCCATTCCATCTCTTGCCCCATTATTGAAATAAATAACAAAAAATTAGTCGTGTCATTCAGAGGCGAGAAAGACAGAGGAAATCACATTGACACTTGTCACGAGCGCAACTCGGATGAGCGGATTAGGCTACGACAGCCCTCTCTAGAGACATCTAGGTTAGCCATCACCAGCCGCCGAAAGGAATACAACAGCTCCTCCGTCTAGTGTAAAGTCGAGGCCTGGCACCTCCCACAGGCGTGTTTCTTCTACAGCAAATCATGCTCGAATGACACTGAATTCGCACCTTGCCCATGATGCAACAATCTGGCAGAAACTAAGTAATTTTCATAAAAGTCTACTACGAAAGTCTTCGGAGACGTCAACTGTGCCCTTTTGTGCGTTCGGTTGTGGTTCTGCAATGTGAGAAACGAATAAGGAAAAAGGCTGAATTGCGTAAAAAGGAAATCGACATAGACATTAGCGCCTATTGGGGTCATAGAGCTAGCATGAGCCATCCTAGCGGAAACGTGTGGGGCCGGGAACAGAGAAAGGTCTCTGCCCAAACGGGAACGCGATCGATATGTCATCTACTACTGTGTATCTGCATGATCTTTTGCTAGAGGTTACCCTCACTCTCTGACAAAGCACGGGAGGTGGATCCAGAAGAAAGGCCAAGGAGGAGGATAAGAGAAGACTGAACAGAGAAAAACTAAAACTCCATCCCGTCTCTCTCTCGTTCCTCGTCTGCGTGCAATGTTGAGTCGGTGGTAATGGATTTTGACATAGAGCCGGCAGGCCGCAGTGAAAAGAGGGAGTGGAGTGCTCAGTCGATATCTGAGTGCTGCGGATGGGCTAAACCCCTGGCACTTACGCAGGCTGACCAGTGATCATTAGAAAGTCAATGAGTGCTCCAATGCTTGAAGGCAGCTTTCAAAGGGAAGTTAGGTATGCAACGGCGCACCACGTGGATACGTGGTAAACAACAAACATGCGTCAACCTACTGTGTAGGCCAAGTATTTCAAAAATGATCTTAATAGAACAGTCCTTTACCATTTTTATCTCCTGTCCTGTCACCTGCCCACATGTTTATTTAACAGTCTCACAATTGGCCTCCAACTCTCCTTACCTAAACTTATAGAAGTGGCTGTTCGACTTTAGAAAACACTTCTCTGATTTAATTAGCTTTAGAAAAGCACCTTGGAACTTCAAGCACAACAAAGACGCTTATCAATCAAAGGGGGTTGGTGCGGTGGGGTTGATTCGCCAAACGTGCCGGTAGATAGACAGGTGCTTGAATCACGCTGGATGTGATGTGACTGGGAGCCTCTACTCGGTTTCTAACCCTCAGGGCCACCTTAGGTCTCTTCCTAGTCTTTCAGCTAATGGGCTGCATAATGGCAAGTCTGACAGTGAGAGAGAGAGGAAGAAAGAGAGCAAGAGAGAGAGAGAGCTGTGTTCATAAGGCTTAGTGAGTGACGCTTATTACCCCTGCTACTCTTCAGCTTTATGACTAAAACATTCTCGGGCCTGTGCCCGTGAACCCATCCGCACAGTCACACTATTCAAGACTTACTTGGGGGGTTACCCTGTTAGGAAGTGGCTCTGTCTGTTGAGATTAAAGTATTTGTCCATGGGTCATTCTGACCCTCTTATATCTGTCTGGTTGATGTTTACAGAGTGTATTTACTTCATCACTCCAAAGCGAAAAAATTCGCTAACAGAAAGGATTTATCACGAACATCCTAAGAGCAAACAATAGGCGTCTTCTGGTAAGATCAACCCATGAACTGATCACTGGAGAAACAAATACAGACAAGCTGCCTACGGCTTCATATATAAGCAGCACGGTGACCCATTCTGGGATCAATTTAAAACATCAGGATTAGGGCAGTCAAGATGTTAAAATGCACCTGAAGGTGTCACAGCCTAGAGATGTGTCAAGGGAAATGTGTGCATATTGTTCTTTAATATTTCACTATTGTAATGTAACATTCCAAGTGAAAGATTTTACGGGAATGAAAAGACATGTTTTTATCCATATGGATTATAAAAAGTAGGCATTGAATGTGACTTTTTGTTGTAAGTGAAGCACTACTACCCTTCTGACACCTACTTTTGAGAAAATGGGATGTCGAGACAGAAGGTCAAATTCATCTTAAGAGCATCTAAAAACAGCTAGGTGCTAAAAAAGAATCATTGTTGCCAATTTTACCTCTTCAATTACAAAAGTTTGATAAATCTGACCTGACAGCTCAAATTATAAATATTTTTATAGGCCTACCATTGTGAAGAATGTAAAGATTTTTTTAAATAATTCAATTTTTTTACACAAATTTTGATGCACTAGCTGAATAACAGATTTTCTATATTTTCAACCAAGATGTTACAAATGCAGTATTAATGAAATTTTAACTAAGATTATAAACAGAGATGCACCAGTATATCGGCCATTAATCGCTATCGGTATTTTTCAATATCACTTCTTTATACTATTGGCAATCGGTAAAGGACAGGAAAATACAATTAATTTGTGCTCTGTATATATAGATTAGATTCAACTTTATTGTCATTACACATATACAAGTACAGTGTAACGAAATGTAGTTTAGGTCTAACCAGAAGTGCAATTAGCAAGTGCAGATATACAGTGTGAATAAATACAGAATACAATATTAGGAAAATAATTTACGATGGGCATGTACTATAAAAATATGACAATCGGTATGTACTATGAACAATATATACAGAAGGCTATATACTGTGAACATTAGTGTACAGGAGGTTATGAACAGATAACAATATAGACTATTTCTATATGCATATAAAATGCATATAGAAATTTTGGGGACCTTTACTAGTTTGTATATTTCAATATTAACATTAATAGTCATTATATGAATTAATGAAATTTTGAAAGTTCAGAAATATTTATTTAATGTTCAGAATCAGTTTTGTCCAAAACCATGCCTACATCAATGTTATTAGCTGAAAAACAAGTTTTTCTTTAAACAAATTTCTTTGTCCATTTGTTGATTTCATAAAGACTTTATGGTTATACACTGTAGTTCTACTTGAAGTTCCCATAAAATTAACCATTTTGTGTTAGTGAGTGAATAATTCTGTACGTGTGTGCATAACATGTATGTGTACTGTTGACATGATCTCATGTGCAGTAGCATTTGTAACTGAGTTTGACTCTGGCTGTCAAGGGCGGAGCATCCAGCTCTACTGCTAACAAGGGGATTCAAACTCATTGAGGACCAACTGATGTCTCACCATCCCTTTGAAGGGATTATTAACACGTTTTGATTACTATGGTCCAGTTGTCACAGAAAACATAACCTCCATCAGAGTATGAAACAGACAGCCTTTCTGCCCCCTGTTTTCATCTCGTACCCGCTCTCAGCCCCGCCTGGACCACTCAAAGCAATTCACTAATTACCACAGCAGCCATCTTAAAACTGCACTAATGCTGTATTAGCTTGATGGAGAAATTAGTTAGCCCCTCTTGTGTCTCCTTCACAAAAAAGGCAAGCTTATTTTCGAACACAGGATCAAATGAACAACATGTGTGCTTGTTCTTTCAATCTGCTGCACAAACACACAGATGTAGAGACGTGCTAATATATATATATGTTTTCATTTAGATCACACAGTTCTGAAAAAGGCATACACAAGTTTCATATGATAAGATTTTAGTTTTTCAGAAGATTCTACAAGCAACACAAGTCAACTTGTACACTCCAAAAACGCTGGGTTATTTTAAACCCAGGGTCATGAAGGGACAAACCTAACCATTGGGCTGTAAATTACAAAATTATAGGTTGTTTTAGCCCATTGTTGGGTCAAAGTCAGCAGTTTCTTGGTTAATTTAAAGGCCCAGTGTATGAAATTTAGCAGCATCTGGCGGTGAGGCTACGAACCGGCCCATCGGTGAGCCCATCCCCTTTAACACAGATGAGCCAATGGCATTTGGATAACAGTTGCAAGAGGACCGAAACTCTAACAACTTTAGGTTTCAGCGCCATAAAGAAACATCCAAAGCTCTCATCGGTTTTATGGTGTTTATGATACAAAAATGATAAAACGATGTGCCTGGAGTACTTGTAAGTTGTTTTACAAATTCCAGGTGTCCTGGGAGGATGAGGAATGGAATTTATGAAATTAAATTTCCTAAACCCACAAAAAAAAAGAGCAAAATGTGAGCCCAGTAACCCCATTCAACTCAAATTAAGTGAAGACACTTGTTGTCAAACTTTAACTAAGTTTTCATCTGTAGATGGTTTATGTCATATTTTGCTTCAGTATTGCATCTCTGGCTGAAACTAGTTAAGTTACTGAGTACCTTGTACCAAAAGTGCCAAAAACAACGTCGGACAAGGTTTTCACAGTGACATCTGCCATTGATAGACATTAAGGAACTCCGGTCTCTTTTCCGAGTTAGCAACAGTAACTAAGAGGGGTGGGGCTTACCGATAGGTCAATTGCAACCAACGGCTTACTTCATCGCTCTCCCCCTTCAAAGGACTATGGTGGCTGACACAAGACAAAGATGTTTTGACGTTTTTACTTCTTTGCCGAAGGAGATACGTGTTAACAAAATGTGCTGTGTAGAGCAGTTTGTCTGTTTAGGGCTAGTGTAGAAACAACATGACAATTCCGTGTAAGGGGACACACAACGCAGTATATGTAGATAGAAATAGCTTATTCAATGGTAATAAAAACATAATGTTTCATTATGCAAGGTCCTTATACACCTCTAAAGACATGTGTATTATGCATTTCTGTCAATAGATGCTACAAAAAATTACACATTGGACCTTTAACCCAACGGCTGGAACTGCCTCTTTTTGACCCAATGATGGTATCAAAATAACCCAGCATTTTTAGAGTGTATTTAATCTCCATATTAATAATACATTTTGATCACTTAAGGTTCACACCAAGAAGAATAACAATAACCATAAAGGTAACGTTCTTATAAGAGACCAGCCCACACCATACTGATACAGAAGAACAAACTAATTTCCAATGTGTAGTCAACTCTGCTGTTTCATATTGTAAGAAAGGTGTATACATTTTCTCTTCTATCTTCCTGGGGATCACAAAACTCAAACAGATGGTATTCTTAAGTACCAATGCAGTTTTCACAACGTGTCTTCCATGTGGCCGCCTCTAAAGACATATTCAGCACCTGCTACACACAACCCAAATCTTAATAATTCCATAAATAATGAGAAACATGAAACACAAATTAAAATGTGACTAATCTGACCATGCTGTGCTAAACATGCGTCTACATTCGATTTTCATTAAACAGACGCTTTCATCCAGTCCAAGAAATAAAAACAATTTAATCAGAAGCAATTAATCCAAGGGCAAAAGCAGCGCAAGTCCCATTACAAACTTCAACTGCATCGAATTGAGTTTAAGAATATCTAATACAACCTGAAAAGGACTGCACGCCTGACCATTGACTAGATTTACGTTTGTGAAACATATCCTCATAAACATGAGAGGATGGGAGAAAAACAGAATGTGTGAAGTGTGCAGATGATCTTTGACTGGCTAAGTAGCACAAATCAAAAGACAGGATGGGCCGAAGTTAAGTAGGACAGGGCAGGTCCATTGGGAGGGAGAAAGTTAAAAGAGGGCGGGCGAGATAGTCAGAGACTGGGAGAGAGGTAGGGAGATGGGCATAAAGTGGTGCTCAGGTGTGAGTTCTGAGGAGGTAACTTCTGTTCACCGTAGTCCTCCCGGACAGGCAGAGCACGGATGGACAGAACGGTGTTTGGCCCAAATAAATCCAGGTGGCCCAGGATGTAAAAGCTGTTCAAAACAACATTTCTCTCTCTCTTTTATCCCTAACTTCTCACCTTATGGCGGAATTTTGCTAAATCAACAAAGCTAGGAAACATTTGATCTATTGTCAGTTAATAAAATTATAATGTAAGAACCCTTGTAGTAGTCTGCAAAGCAAAAAAGCACCTGACATTATGACATTATGCACAGGAACGATATCTTGATTTGTCCGTAATTTGGCCTCCTCCAGACTTCCATGTAAGTTTTTTTCGGAGTTGTTACTTCTTTATCTAACTCAATCATGAGAAAAGCTGGCAATCTCTGGAAGCCTGAGAGCTTGGGATTGCATTTTTTCATGTGTAATTGAAATGAGCACGCTGCAGCAGATGGCACTGGGCGTTTCGTGTGAGATTTTTCAGAAATCACCTCACCATGGTCAATGCGGTTATGCATGGCAACTCAGCCTTGTGGGTTTGTTGATGAAATCACGTGAGCTGAACGCTGGACAGAAATCCATACATCCTTAAGAAAGCACCGCATGGACCTATACCTCTCAACCTACAGAAAAACTTGTGCACTATGTTAAAAATACCTCATCATCATGTATATATGCTAACTGTATGTGCAAAAATTGTTAAACCGCTAAACACAACACAATCAATACTTAAAACAGGCTTGCATAAAATTATACTAGTTAATTATACTAAAAAAAACAAAGAACCTGCAAACATGGCACCACGTTCATACATTTATCTACATTAAATTAGCAGTAGAATTATGCATAAGACAAAATTGTATGTGAAGACTCAAAACCTCCCTTTTGCTGTATCCTTACACAGTAAAAATACATTCTATAATATCATAATCGTGATATAATGTAGTGTAGAAATATATTTCAACCTAGTAGCCAAAGAAAAAATAGCACAATATAAAAATACAATAAAAAATAAATGAAAAAGTATTATTAAATAATTCGACAAAAGGCTCCAATGAAATATCCTAGCTAAAAAGAAAATCATAAAAAATATATAATAACGCAAATGGTGTATTATAAAAAAAATTAATAAACTGTTTAAAAAAATTATAAAATCTTCAATCGTCATAAAAACTATGCAAAAAAGTAAATGTTCAGATATTCTACAAGACATGCTTATAGAGTTTCTTTGTTTTTGTTAGATTAAGTTGAATTCGAAATGTATTCAAAGTCTTTCAATTAGAATTTAGAGGTTAAAGCAGCACTTTAATGATTCATTTTAAATGGCCTAATTGACTAAAAGCTTCCTAAAATAAAACTAAATTCCCTTGATCCTGTTTCAATATGATTATGACATGCATTTAAGAAACCAAACCACTTAATGCCAATATTAACATTACAAATCATTTTCACGGGAAAACACTCGAAGCAAATTAACCTTGAATATTTCCTTTTCTATTCTTAAACTTTCTTTATCAAAAATAGACACATGTTAATTGGACAAGATTAAAAAAACGGAAATATTTCCAAATTAATGTGAAAATTTCTAAACAGGACATCATGGGTGATGTGTTAAACGTCATGTTTTTGTAGAGGGGAATAACACCATCTTAAATCTATGTGATTCAGTATTGCCCATACACACAGATCTAAAAGATACTGATACTCTCAGCAGGGATTCTGCACTACACATGAACACACACTCGTTCCCTCTTTCTCCAACACACACACAAATGCCACACACACACACATGAAAACACCCTAATAAATAAATAAAACTCAAATGAGCTCCTGGAGTTGTGAGCAAAGCTCATCTTTTCAGGAACTTTCAGCACCAGAAGAAACATCCAAAGACTTGAGTGGAGAGAGCTGCGTGGTGGAGGCCTGTTGTCCCCCAGCGTGGAGACGAGGAGTCGAGGTGAGAAAGAGAACGCCAGTCTCTTCCTTTTTACGATGGTTCAAGGGCGCAGCCTATCTGCCAAAGTGTAAACTGCAATCTCTCCTGTCTATAAACACCTCTATTAAGAGGCATGTTCATTTACATAACAGTCAAACTTCCAAAGCCATGGAATTTAAAATGCATACCTTAGAATAAATAAGAAAATTATGCTTATCTCTAATTCCAGTTATGCATTCAATAATAATGATTTCAAAAATAATATAATTCTCATACTTTTCTTTGGCTTACAGGCCAGTGGCTGTCAACATAAAAGTGGCATATATTTAGTTTGAAAGGAACTGCTAATATATAATATTAAACATGTCAAAACGACAGAAGCAAGGTTTCCTCCACAGTGCAAAATGGGGTACCCCCGCCCCACTCCATCGCCCAACTCCCTGCTCATCCTCCCCAGACAAAAGTGCTGTCCCACTGACTGACAGATGGAGCCCCCAGCTGACAGATCGGGCTATGCGTTTTATGTTCAGTGGGCGTCCTGAGCCGGCGGCCGCACCGGCCTGGGGCGCGGCCCGCCAAAGAGGAAGCCACTTTGAGGGACGGTGCGACACAAGCAGCCGCGGAGGGGACAGACGGACAGCGCTAATGATGGCCTTTTTTTCTCACGTCCCGCAAATCGAGGGGTGGTCAGCATTGAGATGCGCAAACAGTCTTACTCTGTGGCCATATTTAATCTAAAAAACAAATAAGATTATCTGTGCTGGGTTAACTATCCATAACAAAGCTGATCCAGCAGCTGTTCAAACTTCTGATGATGAAGCCATAAGCAATATTGTTAGTGTAACTATTAAAATAAAAGGTCAGGAAAAGGCAAGACGGACTGTTTGCAGATTAAACAACGTAACAGGAGGTGTGTTAAAAAACACATGGCTATTTAATAATTAAAATGTTTGAAGGTCTTTGACAAAAATGTTGCTACTAGACTTGATAGCTACACAGTTTGTTGGACTATCTCTTCTTGCAATTTCTCATGATTATAAAAAATTAAAATGTACACATCTTTCAAATCCATTAACATTTTAAAAGCTACATTTTTAAGTAAATATAAAAAAGGTGTTATGCAATGCATTTTCTAATATTACTGATATTGAATATTTCCAACAAAGATATTTCCAAGTCTGATGTGACTTTAGTTTTGAAAGACATTTCTGTAAATATTCTGTAAATCCCGGTCTTGCTTACATTAACTGTCTATTTTATTACAATAACCTACACATTTAAATATTTCAGCATTCTAATAATTAATCAGGGTTACAAAAAATATCCACAAATGCAACCATCAATTGCACGTCATGTAAATGCCGCAGTGCTTGGTGAGGGACTGTTCTGTTTAGATGCACTTTTGAGAAAGAAACAAAAACCACGAGCCTAAAACGCTGCCCTTCCGTACCCGCACTGCCTGGGTTTGCAGAGCACAATCTGACTAGTTCCCTCTCTTAATCTCAGCCACCCAACTCTCTGCGACTCCTTAGTGAATTACGCTCGCTTTTCAAGCGCCATCAATCTCCTGTCATCAATTGTCACTCCCATCACACAATTATCGTTTATGATCCTCATACCGCAGTGACAAGGTACCGCCACTCTCTCTTTCCCCCTCTCCACTTTTCCTTTAACTTTATTTCGCTTTTTCTCTCTGCTTTTTGATATCGCGGCGCTTCTGATGTGCGAGCTCTTTAAAGCGGCCGATGAGGAAGCGCCCATGGGGGTCCTGGGTATTCACTTTTGTCTTCCATTTCCTTCCAAAACAGTTTTATTTAACGCCATCCAGCTCGAGAGCCCTCTTTCTCTCTCCCTCTCTGTCAACCAAAGGTCAATGAAAGTGTTTGTTTGTGTGCGTCTGACGGTGCGTGTGATATAAATAGACACACAGAACTAAAATATGATTTTGTCTCTCTCTAGAGAAATAAAAAGTTAAAATTCAAGTTAATATTATTTTGTCTCTGCAATGTCACAAACATTAAAGAAAATAATAACAAATATGAAATATAATACATTTATTAATATAATAAATAATGATTAATTAATAGAGTGACACGTATTTCTATTAGTAACAAATATGAAATATAATACATTTATTAATATAATAAATAATGATTAATTAATAGAGTGACACGTATTTCTATTAGTAATATTAGTAATAAGTAATACATGTATTATCTATTATTATTAATCTATTATTTACATTAAAGTTCCAGGGTTACAGTGCATTTACTTTTAGAAGTATCACATATTAGTAAAATGCATTAAATGCATTTAATGTTTAATTATTTAGTTTAAGTCTATTATTAATGTATTTAATAATTTAATATATACATATTAATCATTTGATATAATGAAAATTAAAGGGGTTTAAATATTCATATCTAAAACATCTTAAATTATTGAAATATTTATCCATTATGTCCATTACACTTAACAGTGCTTCAATTCATCTTTAACTTTGCGGACTACAGTGTGCCGTTCCTTAAACCTCAAGACAGACATAAGTTCAAATTCAATCTTGAAGATACAGGAGATTTTGATGCATCTAGGTGGTGGCAAGTGCTGGAGAGGCTTCTTCAAAAGATGCAAGTGGGAAGGTTACTCTCTCGTTCATGCAACTCAACAGTTTATCTAGAAAAATGGATCTTCTACCACATCACATCATCCAAAGGAAAAAAAACTCCAATTGCAATTTGGGATTGAACAGTCAATGATACCACTTAACATTAGCAAACATCGTAAAACAGATTAGAATATATCAACAAGTCAACACCTGCACTATCTTCAGTCCCAAAGACAGCTAGATACGGATAAGCACACACACAGTTCAAGTTTGTTGGTTCAGCTCTTGCATTGAGAGTTTGTGTGCCGGCTTTGTGCTAGTTCGGCCCTTTGTCTAGGCGGACCCAAATCAGTAAGTGCACCTCCAGCTACCACAGTTGAAGCGTAAACACTTTTGTGCGTCTCCAAATAATACTGCTGCACACGGACCCCCAAATCCTGGGACCAGCTGAGTCCTTCAGTGTCAAAGATAATGGCGATTTATTGCAATGTGTGGCTTTTTTCGAACCCCCCCAAATTCCAGTTCTCAAATTACCCCCCCACCATCGCTCAAACCGATTAAAATTAAGCCGTAAACATGTGAGGACAGAATTAGCACATTTAGCGAGCCTGCTCTCCCACATCCCATTTTCGCTCCGGAGCGGCTGATCCCTGCAGCCGAACGCGGGTGCAATTTTAATGACGGGGACCGTTTTTGAAGTCCAGATGAAAAAAGCGACGCTTGCCGTTTGTGGCGGCGCTAGATACGGAGAGGCTGAGTCCAGCGTGATTGGGGAGGGGGGGACACAGACTCGGACTCTGGGCTCTTCGATAGTATCGGTGTCATTTTCCTCTCCACGATAAGACGCCTCGCTGACAAGGCCCGATTAGGAGAGAAAAAAAATCATTATTACATCGCTTTCATCCACCGGGGGGGGGGGGGGTTTCACGATAAACAGCTTGCCCGTAGGTAGGTTTACGAAGTAGAAAAGCCTCACATTGCACTCGCGCACAAGCTCGCTCATTTATATTTCTACGCATCAATGATTCACTGCAGGTTTACATTTCGTATATATTTAAACCCCTATAAAAACAAACATAAGTTGCAACTTCTAAAGTACAGACCTAACTTGCAGCCAGAAACTACACATTTTCTATGAGAAAATGCCCTCATTACAATACAAAAAAACCCACCATTGTCTTTAGAAAACACACTCTAGCTAAGTTCTCCTTTCTGCATATCGGCAAACTCTGGTGTTAAAATATTTAACTCTTGTGGGTCTGCTCCATGAATCAAACAATTATCAAATAACGGCATATTCTTTTTGAAACACAATACGGCATTCAGATTTCAGCAAACTACAAAAACCCAAGTTATTTGGTATGCTATACCTCGAGGATATCCACTTCACCAAATTGTCCTCATTAAAGAGGGAACAGTGGCACTGTGTTGAAACTTTAAACATCACTACTCTATGAAGGAAATCAACTCGAACAGTCATGCTAAAATAAATAATAAAAGGCAATGAAACAATTAATAACATGTACAACAACTTGGATGTAAAACAGTGAAATCTAATTTTGAGTTTATCCTGAAATGATGAGAAATTACATTAAAATATTTTGTGCTTGCTGACTATATAAACAAGTGCTATACTTTTGATTTCTGCATGCTTCAAAATGTCCCTTAATACTGCATATTTGAAAAGAACAACAACTTTCAACTCCCTCAAACTGTAGAAAATCACTTTGAAAAATGGTAACTTAAAAATGCAATGTTGTAAATACTATGAACATAAATCTGCTAATAATGGTAAAAACATTTTATTTAAATAACATTTTAAATATATAATACTAAAATACAATATATTAATGATTATAATATATTACTAAGTATAAATATTATATTATAAATTTATATAATAATACAGTTTAATATTTGAATAAAATGCAAACTCTAAATACTACATATTAAATTATGATTGTCATTATTATTGCTATTAGAATTATTATAGTTTAAGAGGCTGTGTGTATAATGTACAATGATAAATATATTGTCATTATTATGTGTAATTTTTGTTATATCATTTTTTATGTTGATGATATAATTACTGTAGCTTTGCCTTCAGTCAAATAGACTAAAAATATAGGCTAATTTAAAATTAATAAAAACCTTTCAGAACATTAATGTTAGATTACTACTATAAATACTAGTAATACTACTATTAAACAATATAAACAACTATTACATTTAAAATCAAGTGATTGGAAAGAAAACAGCAGCAAAAAAAATCTGTTTTGAAATCAAATAAATTCTAAATAAAGTGCAAAAGTAAGAAAGTAGACAAAAGGAAACAAGTACTAAAGGAAATAAAATATATCACTAAGATGCTTTGGAAAGCATAGAAGAAATAAAGAAATGAAGCAGAGACGACCGTGTGTGTGTGTTACTGGTACAATACACCCTGAATTAACACAGCATGTCTTAAAGTCATGCTTGTTTTCAAAAGAACCAGATTTTATCCATCCATGTTTATGAAATATATCTATTTATTTCTTCATTTCATTATGCATTTAGCTATTTATTTCTATCTCGCGCATGCTCTGCTTTTCCATTAAGCCTGCGACGACAGTGATGCCGCCCCCCGTGCTTGTTCTTTTAATACCGCTGCAAAAAAAATCAAACCGCTCTCAAATAAATTGATGTACTCTTTAATACAGTCGTCACATCATCACAGGGTCCTCGCGTCGTCTGCCTTGGTGACAACGGCAGGGATTGCTTAGCTTAGCCGCCATGGCTACTGCTTTGTTGGTCGCTTCAATGATTTATCACAAAAAAGAAAAGGAGAGAAAAAAGAAAGAAAAGAAGGGCCTCTCGATTGAGTCATTGGCACCTTTGATTGACAAGGCCTAATCAGCTTATCTGGGTGCTAATAAAGATGATGGCCTGCAGAGAGACTCTCTACCTGACTCTGCGTGAACTTTGGGCCCTGGTGAGGGCCCCGGGGGCCGGGCCCGACCCACTCTGCTTATCTAAACACAGCTGAAATCAATCCCTAATGAGCTGGTTTCATTTTGCCTCATCGATCCGTTGTCACAACGGCTGCGGTGTATTCAAAGGCCACCTCTCTGGTTCCTGACGGACATTGTGTGTGTCGCCTTATTTGTTTATATCGGCACAAGCGGACGCGCTGGTAAATTTTGATTAATTAATAGATATGGAGGTCATGCGCCGTCTGTGTTTTTAATAGGATAAAATATGAAATACACTTTCGAGAAGACGGTCGAAAACAACTTAATTGTATTTTAAACTACACAAATCTTTTCCACTCTTACATGGCTTTTATAAACAGGCAGAAATGTCTTTGATTATGGTTTATTTAGCGCTCGTGGGCTCTGGGACATCCCTGATTTAAATGCTTTAAATTGGCTGCTTTGCTCCCTCCTACTGTACTCCAGGCTTTCCTCGGGCCGGCGTGCCTCTGAATCAGACTGCTTTAAAGTGGGTGCCCTCTCCTAATGAAGACACATACTTTATTTATGAGACAAACAGTTTGGTAAAAAGCTCTGCGTGTCCAGAGAGCACTCTCGATATCTCTCCGAGGGCCTGGAGTGCCCCTGACATGCTTTTGCTGGACTCAAAACACACAAGCGCAGTTTCCTCTCTCACACTTTGTAGGTGCATTCACACTAAACAGATTCCACAAACAGCAGCAGTATGGGGACAAAACTGTGTGTTTGTTTATCCTGTCTCAAAAGTGTGACGAGCAACAATTCAGGAAGGCCCACAACATTAATTACCTTTACTATTTTGCTATATATTTGCATTATCGTAAAAACCCGAAGAAAGTAATTTATTGTTTTATACAAAGAGCGGATTGTTAACCTGCTTTTCACTACAGTAAAAATAACTACAGTTTGTACTTTCCTCCAAAAAAACACAGGAAAAATATAAGAAAGTATAGGAATAAAAGAAGTATAAGAATAATAAAAAAACTTTATATTGTAAATATCAATAATATCGGAAGTTGACAGACTATATGCACATCGGTCCTATGGTTTGATACATTTAAAAAAAAATGAAGATAAATCTCTCTTATCCTGTTTTATATAATAAATATTAATATTAATAATATAAAACAGTGTTATATTTACAATTTATGTGATTTATTATTCAAACACCCATATATTCTTATATATATTAATTTTTGTCCATAGGAGACATGTACAGTATATTTGTCAACTACCCAACAGCTACACACACATATACATAGAGATATATAATGTTTATGTGCATATTATGAACTGCAGGTTCGCTACAACGGTGTGATTTTGTTTTATTTTTCACACACGGCCCCATAAACTGGTCAATCCGCCTCAATGGTCAATCAGTGACACGAGGACTGAGGGTCACTGGAACAACCCCAAAAAAGAGCATCTACTGTTCAAAAGCCACCAGAACAGGCTGTGTTTGCCCCAGCTCCGTGCGGACGGTGCGGGTGATCGCTGTGCATTTTGTGCATGGCTGCTGTGCCTAAATTCCAAATCTACAGGGTTTGTTCTCTTCAGAGCCACTTCAGTTTAGGACTACCTGTCGCTACGCTTTAAAGATGCAGGTGTGAGTGTGCTGGGGTGGTCAGTGGGGTAAAGGGGTCACGGATTAGGATCACAGGAGTTAGACGCATCAGCCCGAGTTATGCTTTAACGCAGTTAGAGAAGGGATGAGTAAACAGGCATTGTTCTGCGCTCACGGCTCCTGCACAGAGAGCGATGGGAACAGTGCGGTATTGTGCCAGATGAGAGTCTATGGAGCAGGGTCTGAAAAACTCCTCTCTTAGGGGGTCTGATCCTACCAATGGAGTGTGCGGGCTTCTCTTTAGGTAATACAAGGGGCAATGGCAATTCAATCGGGCATGTGCAAAAAAAATCTGAATACCAGAAAAACAAAGGGCCCTCATTTGGTGAACTGAAATTGAGAAAAAAATGTATGCAAGGACAAGAAAGAAAAAACAAAGCTTGAGAAAATCCAAAATAAATTAAACTAAATTTTTTAGCAGAGGATGCAGATTGCATTTATGAATTTGTGACTTGTTCTTGCAAAACATCAAATGCCACTGGTCCATGCAATTCTTTCTTTATTTAAATTATTAACCGTGCCTATGTCACATGCAATGCCGCCCTACCATTATAGTGTAAATTAACAAAGTTTTCAAAACTACGGGCATAAGCCGTAGAAAGCCTGTAGCTTCTAGAAGAATAAGCTTTGATTCGTCTCCGAGGAATAAACTCTGCCTCACAAAGACGGCGACTGCCACGCTAAAGAAAAAATAGATTCAATCAGTAGTCATTGTTTAGATCTAAATGAGCTTGTTTTTAAAGATGAAAACCAACCTCAAGACAGGTGTGAAACAGGTGACGTTGAGGGTGTTTTATTTATAATTTGCTTTATTAAAAGATCCTTTTCTTTATTTAGTTCTAAAAATGGCAGGACTGTTGTTTTTTTCCCAGTCAACCCCCCCATCATTTGGTACCCATATTAAAACCTCTCTCTCTCTCTCTCTCTCTCTCTCTCTCTCTTATGCACACCACACACGCACACACAGGTAGGTGAATGGAAATAAGGCGGTGTGTTTTGTGTGAGACAGTACAGCGGTTGCTGCTCTACACCTCTCTCTCCCTTGCTTCTCTTTGATGTTCTCAAGAAAATGTCACCCGTCGCCGATGCGTTTCCCCCCTCTCTTACTGCCGCACGCACGAGCGAGACAATTTTCTGTCGCTCACCCCCCTACACAAAATGCCTACCGGTTTCCACAGCTATCTGGTAGCCGGCGTCCAGCCTCCGAGATGACCTTTCCAGACTCTCTGTGTTGTCCAACAGATGTGCTCTCTAAAAACAAACCGGGGAAAGAGAGAAAACAGTCAGGAAAAAGAGCTCAGAAATTATTTACAAAGATGATTTAAACACAAAAAAGGCAGACTATGACAAAAGTGTATATACCACTTAGCTTCAATTAAAGTTAAACATTGATTTTAGAAAATCTAATTACGAGCCGCGTTTTCAATACAAATTGGACTGATCCTCACGTAAATTCAAAAGCAGTAAAAAACGGAGCTTGAATTTAGCACCTTTTCCTTCTTTTTAATTGAGTCTTCCTTCTTTCAGCGGCTTTGTTCTTAAGGTGTTGCCAGATCTCATTAGCTCAAATTTAGCACCAGGGCAAAGATTAGCATGGGAGGGATAGTTAATTGAGCTGTAATATATTTTCAAATGCCGCTCGAGATTAACCAATATCTGTTAGTCTGACAAATGTAAGACAGCAATATGAACCTCATCAAATATTTTCTACATTCAAAACTAAAATCTAAAATTGTATTTGTGTATGTCAACACTTGAATTTGCTGTTTGAGTGTTTGGGGTCATTGCAAACAATACAAAACATTCAGAAAAATCATAAAAAAGGTTTTTGCATCCTTGGATCCTATTGGATTATAGATGAACAAATTCATGACTTTAGAATTAAAATAAACCACAGTCAAGAACCGAACACATTAACTAAATGTTGTCCCTGCATAAAAGGACGTATGATCTTCATTAGACTAATAACATTGGTCATACTAAAAAGTTCAAACAGTGATGCCCGCCTTATTCCAGATTACCTTTTTTATATTAAGGTAAAATAAATAAAAAGTTAAATACACTACACCATATATATTCCTTATCATTAGAGACAATGGTAGATTGTTCTTAAAGGGACAGTACACCCAAAAATGAAAAATAATGAATTCATCCATTAGCCTCCAAACCTGTATGACTTTCTTTCTTCTGCAGAACACAAAAGAAGATATTTGAAAAATGTTGGTCACCAAACAACACAGGACCCCATTGACTTCCATTGTATGTACACAAAACCACTGAGACATTTCTCAAAATATCTTCTTTAGTGTTCCACATGGAAAAAGTCATATACAGGTTTTGAATGACATGAGGGACAATAAATGATGACAGACTTTTCATTTTTAAGTGAACTATTATAAATCACATAAAACCACAAATAAGAAACAAAAATGGACACATTGACCACTTAAAAATACGTACGTCCATGCTTCCACTTTCTGATACTGCAACTTTATTTTCAAAGGACAGTTAACCTTTATTCCTGTTTACGCAGGCAGAAAGAATAAAGCGGAGAGAGAGTCTCCAGTTCTAGTTAAGCTGTCAAAATACGTAGCGGCTAATCACTCCAAGGAAATGAAACGGGAAAACAGACGACATTCCACTTTTCAAAGTTTGACAATCACAGAGCGAGGAAAAAGATACTGTGTCTGAACTTTTTTTCTTCTCTTCCTCTCGGTTGACAGATGTCATTTAAAATAGCTGAAATACTTTTTAATAGTTTAAGGGAGGGGGAGTTAGTGAGAGAGAGAGATATAGAAAACGGGGGTGGGAGCGCGTATGGGGAAAAGGGAGCCATCTCTGCCTAATGAGCCCCTCTGGATGAGCCGAGATGGTGAGGACGTATTGACATGCACCGCTTAAACTAATACACCTAGACCAGGGATGTGCCTGTGTGCCTGGAAGCACAAGGCAGCCAGGGATACTGACAGAGTACCTCGCTCCCCGTCTTCAAAGAGCTCAAGTGATTAGTATGTTATCATTACCATTCGAAACGTGATTTTCCTATTCCCTCTCGGCAAAGGTGACACGTCTCGGGGAGACGGCCAGCAGACTGCCGCGCTGGAAAGCCACTTCAAAGCTTTTTCTCGAATTTCTCTCCCTAGCTCGTGCTCGCTCGTTCCATTTTTTTGGGCAGGGAGGGGAGCGTTGATATCTATTGTGTGTGCGCGGGGGGAGCGCAGAGACTCTAAGGTAACTGTGAAGGTGGCCGCGCAGGTGCCATGACGACTCAAGATTTTTTTGCAGGGAGGGCGACTTCCTCAAAACGAGAACGGCTATCAAAAAGAATAAATTTCATTCTAGACGCCTCGGTTTCGATATCAGGGTGTTGCTTTCAATAAATGTCCGGTGTTTGCATTCACACTTACTTTTTAGAGATCCCCGAGTACGAGCACATAACACGCATTTTCATAATATATCACACCAGATATTTAAAAATAAAAGCTTATGATGAATTTCGTTCACCCTCATATGCCTACAAACTGATCCGAATAAAGAAAAAAAAAAAGAGTACTGGGACTGTACAAATTATATTTTTGTGTGTTCATCAAAGATTCTTTAAAAGAGGCCCTGATAAATATTGGTGTGCCCACGACCGCCTCTGCGTGCTCCCCTTCTCATTTGTGCCAATGCATGTATGCCTTTTTATCTGACACCTACATTTTCCACAAAGGCATTCTTAGATACTATAAATGAAAAATACTTTTTGTCTCCTTTATTGTTTTTTCCCCCTCTTTCTTTTTCGAGATCCGCACTTCAGTTGTAAGTTATTAACGCGGTACCCAGGAACAATGCGAACGCGACTCAAAAGAATCGTCTTCCCTTCTCTCCCCCTTTTTTCAATATCAAACGCAAGCGCTTACAATCGCAATTTTCTAAAGTTTTGATGATTCCTTATTATTTCGAATGTGGGGGGGAATGTGAAGTCAAAGTGAATCATGATGACAGTTAAAATCCAGACTGACTATGTGATCTTCTACACCGGTTGTTTGGGACATGTAAGTAAAGGAATTACAAGTGTCAAACAGCTGTGAATATGGGTTCTAAATATTTAAACATGTTTTCTAGCCGAGGAATAAAGTACAGTCTTAAAAAGCGGGCTAAGTGTGAATAAGCTGTAAGGGCTTTGATTAAAATTCTGCGAAACGGGAGGAAAAAGACAGTAAAGCGTTGTCAAGTTTTGGAGAGAATAAAACATCAAATCTGATTTAATAGCTGCAAATTCTGGGGTGGAAAGAGGGCGGACCGGTGTGTCTCCTAACCAAGACAGAAAAAAAATGATACTCCCATTTTGTTTGGACATGTGGCAAAAACAATAACAAAAAAACGAGTCAAGGAAGCAAAGAATTGAGAGATGTGAGGCGCGGAAAATTATATATGCGGTAGGATGGTGTGGCTCTCGTACAAAAGGGATTATTCAGCAAAAATAAGTATAGAAATCTAAACAATATACTGATGTCACACACACATAAACACACACACTTTTGTGACTACCAAACACAGACACAGGAGTCAACACAGTCAAAAACTAATCCTAAAGACAGACATGGTTTAATTTTTTCTAGCGTCTATCGTGACAAAGCCCGAGTGCAAGTATTGTTTACGATGAATTCAGAGTACATCAAAGCAATCACTGATCTAAGAAAATTATAATTCAATTCAATATTATTAAATTCATATTTGTGTTGACGCATACGTACGTAAATTACGTTTATTAAACAAAAAGTCGTTTTACGTTTGTCTGTTGACAGGACAGGGAAGATAAGCTTGTTCATTTTCGCATCCATAAATATTTAATACATCTTTATGACTTCCTCACAAGATGCAAGGTATCAAAACAAATTAGCATTCTAAAATGTGTTATCTTCAAAGATAAGCAAGCGCTTTCTAAACACCTTAACAAAGGCAGGCAGAACCGTGATGCGGTCCCATCCAGTCCTCCACTGAGAACGGAGGCTTCCTTTATGAATAAAGATCTTCAGATATTGTCATCTGTGTGGCTGCATGTGTCTATGAATAGGGGATTCCCAAATCCAAACAACAAAACACACACACATACATACACTCACAACCTTAGACAGGAGATGAAGATTCCAGCGAGCAAACATACACCCAGAGTGACACAACGGCCATTTAATGTTAGAAGAATGCTACAAACACACGACGACGCTACAAAACCGTCCCCTTATCTCAGACTAAAAGGCCGGCTATTGTATTATCATCGGATGAATGGGGGAATGTGTGTGGGAAGTTTTCAAACATGGCACAAAGAGAAGCGTGCACAATTCTGATATATTTTAAGCCATGTGTGCTAATAAAAACACCAACCCAGTGACAATGAAGTCAATTTTCTATATGATGGATAGAAACAATATTAAAGAGATAGTTCACCCAACAAAAAACGTTCTGTCACGATTTACTCACGCTCATGTCATTTCAAACCTGTATGACTTACTTACTTCTGCAGAGCACAAAAGAAGATATTTTGAAGAATGTTGGTTACCAAACAATGGCGGCACCAATTGACTTGCATTGGCTTTGTGTCCGTACAATAGAATGGGTGAATGAGTACCGCCATTCCTCAAAATACAAACATTCTTCAAAATATATTCTTCTATGTTTTGCAGAAGAAAAAAGAGATAGAGATTTTAAATGATGAATGTGAGTTCATGATGGACTTTTCATTTTTTTGTGTACCATCACTTTAAAAGAGCCGTTTACCACGTAAATTAGGGTCAGTTTAATTTCTGTATAGGTCCAAAAAGTGCTGTTACAGCAGTTTTCTAAAATCAGCAGCTTTCTAAAAAGAATAAAAGATTATTTTCTTCCTATTTTTGATATAGCAGAATGTTTTATTGCATTCCTGCATTTGGTGGCTGCTTTGACAATCTGATTAAATCTTTTTTTTTTTATTAAATATTTGATATAAAATATCTTTGATTCAGATCCCTTTAGAACGGAACATACAAATACGAGTCATTTTGAGCTCCGCCAACAGACAATTTCAAATCAGATTAGTGTCTTTTTAATCCTTCCGAAGCTGGAAAATGAATGAAAGATCAGGGGGAATGAGAGAACCAAAACCTGAACGAAGAACGGCACTTACCTCCTCACGTAACTTTATCAACTGCCACGTGAAGGTGCGACGTAGAAGGCGGGAGAAAAAAAAGAGAGGGAGGGAAGAGAGTGAGAGAGATAGATAAAAAGCAGAAACATGGCAGGAAGCAGATCAGTCATGCGGCTGGGTGCAGAATTAACCTTGACGATTTATCTGTTTGCATGTTTAGCATTTCGAAATCACAGACAAACACATTAAAAGAAGCTAAACACGAGACTCGCGCCGACTTTTTTGAAAAAACAAAGATCAAGTCTCAGGCTGTCACATTAAACAAAGAGACTGGGAATGGATTTCTCAACTCACGACGTCTAAACTATCATCATCAAGGAGAGGAAGGAGACAAACAGTCACATCACAACACTTGATATGGCATGAGGGGGGAAAATACCAGCGTTTTAGTCGGTACAGTAGGATATTACAGATTGCGTATACTGTAAGGATGGAAGCTTTGAGGATTTAGGCTCCTTAACAACAACTCTGCAGGATTCCTACTTGTCTGCTAAGAAAGGGAAAGTGACACCAGGCAGTACAACCTTTTTATTATAACAGGAAGTGCCCGTCATGCCTGAAACACTAATAATGTTAAATACTGTATAAACTATAACACAGAATAGCAGACAGAGAGTACATTATGCATTAGAACTATAAAAGACTGTTATGTATACATAAACATAAAGTGAACCAAGTGCATCTTATTTTGAGAACAGCCTACAATGGAATAAAAAGCCTGCAATGCGTTATTCATGATAATAAAAGGGAATTACATATTAAAACAGTTAAACAGAGAATACATGTCTTGCTGTGCACTTAGTGGCCCTTGAACGGTTTCTGAAAGTGGCAAACATAATTTAAACTTAATGAAGTACATTAAGCATTTAAAAGCAGCTCTTCATTACAGCCCGTGTAAAAGCACACAACACGTGGAAGAGGAGGGCATAGACAAGTTTCCTAATTTGTCCGACGTTGCAGGTGATTTTTTATCTCCATTTCTTAGGAAGGATTAAAGGATAGTAGATCTAAGGGGCAGCTCTGGGCCATTATTAAAGCCCTCTCATCTGTTTTCTGTGCGCTGGTCATTTTGAATTTCTCCACTTTTAAAATCACGCTAAGGTATCAGAAAAGAGGCAGATCTTGGATCACAAATTATAAACTTGATACACACAAAAAAGGCAAGATCTATGGGCGTGATGTTAAATTGTGGCGGCGGCCGGTGGGGACAAGTTCAACAGTGCTGTATCTATTTCTCCCATAGGCCATGGGTTTATCACAAAGCTACGCTAGAAGCTCATCATTATGTCAGTAAAAGCTAGGAAATTATTTTTTCTGATATAACAAAATACTAATGGCATTGAATCAGAAGGGATAAGCAATTTTTGCCATTTTTAATGTTTAAATGATCATAAATATAAAATAAAAAAATTATTTATGTGACCATTATAAAATTAAGAATTGTTATTATTGGCTGAAAGGATGTCACATGCACAAATGATAAAAATGTAGTTTAAAAGTATAAAGGTTGAAATGTAAAGAAAAGTAATGATATTTTTAGTAATAATAACCACTTGTGTTCTATAATCTGAATAAAGAAACAGTTGGGATGCACTGCGGTTCCTAGCTGGGTGTTATTTTTGAGGTGGCTTTTTTTTGTCTATTTTTCGAAAGGCCAAAGTTTACGAACACACAATATAAGTGGCTATTTAGGTCTGGTGTGAGAGCGCCCGATCTAAACGCAGCCCCGCAGCCCATATCAATGAGGGCAGAACAAACCTTGTTCTATCATGTTTGTGCTGCTTGGGCGATTGTCCATTCAAACCGAGGATTTACCAACAAAATCCGGATGATTTTAAGCCTGCCGTTGCTCTATTTTGCATCTGTTTTGTCTTTAAACCAGAAATCCTGCCTTTTGTTGCTTTACCTAAATTTACTAGCGTTTCGCTAGAAAAATTCTGCACATGAGAAATTCCGTAAAATTGTATAATTACGTTTTGATGAATCCGTTCCTGCGTATTTTTTTCATGTGAGCTGCTATTCAAGAATGCACTGCTGCAATTTTTCTGTTATGATAATCAGCGGATTTTCAAACAAAGATTTTTTTTCCAATACGCAACTCGATACAAGTGGTAATCTGCTTCCTTTGTAGCCGGTAAAATCTGGTCTGCGCCGGCTCAAACCTGCACAATCTCTCGTGGCCATGCCTTCTGCTGTGTCTGAAATCGAAACTATTCCGCAGAGTATTCTTTGCGAAAAAATGTGTGTGTGTTCTCGCCAGTATGTGTGTGGTAAAAAAGCGCGTGTTTTGGGTGGAAAGGGTAGGGGGGGGTTGGCGACGAAAAAAAAAGTGCAATGGTAGACCACCACATTATTAAAAAAACGAGCGATAGCACCAATTCGGTCTCTGTCCGCATACTGATAACGAATAAATGCCGAACTCTATTAAACCGCCCTTTAGCTATTATCGCAGGCCGAACACGTTATTTTCAGAACTTATGACGGCTCCCTATTTACTTAGCTATAAATCCTTGCCATGTAACGAACAGATTAGTGACTGGTAATGATCTTCCCAGCCAGCGCTATATGAAATGATCCCGACCTATTTCAGATCGTCAGGAATTAAATTGACCGACTCACCCCAGTCGGCACCCCACCTCCGCCCCCCCACACCCCTTTCCCCTCCACGCTATCGCTCCGGTCTCGCTCGATAAAAAACACTAAAGTTCCAACCACTCGACTCACAGCGAGTCTCGTGTTAGCCTACAAAGTTTTTTTATTAATACGAATTAAGTAAACACCTGAGGGCTGCTGGGAAAAAAGTATGTTGCCAATGTTTTTGTAAACTGAGATAAAAAAGATAGATTAAAATAAAACGAATCAATTGTCAAAAAAAAAAAAAAAAACTTTTATAAATATATATGCTCTCACTGTGATCCTACAGTACATACACTGTAAAAACATTCTGTAGAAATTACAGTATTACTGGCAGCTAGTTGCCAGTAACTTACTGTAGATTTACATGTATGTTATTTACTGGCAACCGTTTGTTCAAAGATAAAATGAACATTAAACGTTAACAAGTCTTTATCTTTACAGAAAAAAACTGTAAAATTACAGCCTCATCCAAAGCATTCTGGGAACTAAATGAGAAAAAAAGGTTGATGAGGATTTCTGCTTTTCCAGAATGCTTTGCATGAGGCTGTTATTTTATAGTTTTTTTTCTGTAAAGATAATGACTAGTTAATGTTCAATGTTCATTTATCTTTGAACAAACTGTTGCCAATAAATAAGATAAATATGAATCCAAAGTAAGTTACTGGCAGCTAGCTTGCTCGCTCCCAGAGCACTTCTTCCATTTACCAGATCAATGGCTCCAATCTAACATAAAACATATCTCTTTGTTATTGTCTCTAATGTCTTGTCATTAGTCAAATTATCTTGGCGTGTTTAAAGAATAACTAATGTGTAATAGAATAAGCAACTTCTAGGACTGAAATACAGCCCTTTTATTCTATTGTCTTTTTGTACAAACACCACTAAAGTGAACAAAGTATTAAAGCCCGCATCTTTAAAATGCATATCAAATGAGCTATTGTGGCGTTCACTCTGATTCATAATTATTTTTAATAAAAGAGGCAGTCATTGAACACGCATTTGAAGACCAATTCAAGTAATATAATTTGGCATAAACTGATTCAATAGAAAGAAGGGAGTCATTAAAAAAATCTTTCTCTCGGCAACAATTCGATAAAACCTGAAAAAAGACACTTTTCATATGAAGCGCACACTAATTTTGTAAAGTTATGCATTTAAATTCTTTATCACTTCTAGGCGTACATATGTTGGTACGATGTGTGGTGGTAAGGTCATCTGTGAAATGATAATAAGGGGAAAAGAAGAAACTAACTAACAAAAAAGAAACAAAAGCAACTTTTGTAGCCATAAATGATGTTACAGCTCTTTCACAATGTGCCCGTTGAAACACTAGTGAAAATGTTTGTCGATTATAACATGTCATTTTATTTATTTATTTTTTGCAAATATAAAAGCTGTGTGGGTGAGAGAATAACATTGTATCGTGGCATCTCAAATGGCAAATTTAAGTATTTATGTTTGATGTACAGTATAAGAAATTTTCTTTGTGTTTATTTATAGCAGCACTTCAGAAGAAAAATCAAAAAACTATTTTAAGAGCATCTGATTGTTCTGAGATAAAAGAAGATTCTGAATTCAAAATGCATTTTCTGCCTTTACTGCACTGCTGTCATTTATCGCTCACTGGGCTGAATATCATAGATCCAAAGAAAAACATTATTGACACACTAACAAACACACTAACTTACAACTTCTTAAATCCATTTGGTGTAACATCTTGATATACGTTTTCTTATTTACATCTTCTCACCCCCTGTGTTTAAGCAGCCACAAAAGCAGGCGTTTTTTGCACGGGAGGTCATCTTCAGAAGAATAAGAACCCTGGTGGATGGCGAACAGCTGGGAGAAAGAGGGAATTTACCCCAATCTGGTGCTGCCCAGACGCTGGTTAGTGCCTAAAGCCCATTGAGGACTGGGCAGCTTTGCATTAAACAGCATTGCTTCTGCATGACTGGGTGCCAATGCCTGCCTCTCTTTGCCCTCGTGGCCCTGACCCGTCCTCACCCCGAGCAGCCACCCACACTGGGAAAGCGTAGCCCTGATTAACGTCCTACCTGAGTCTCAGAGGAGCCTCCGTCCTCCCTCAGGAGCTCGTTCCGCACCTCATCACTGTAGGCAATACGTGACCTTTTCTGCAATGGGGAGAGGTTGAGAGAGAGAGAAAGTAAAGATGGAGAGGAAGACCAAGGAGAAAAAAGAAGAGGAAGAAGAGGGCAGAGAAAAAAAACATTCTTTAGTTCACTTGACTTAAAACACAACAGACATTTCTAAAGCACGAGAGCCCCCTATTGGTTTAGCAAGCGAAACAAAAATACTTTTACCAGGTGATTTTTTAGGAGTGTGTGTGTGGAGAAGAGAGAGTGAATCTATGTGTAATCTTGTTTGTGAAGACACTGTGGCTTGAGTGAACCGGAGCCATTGGATGTAATAGGAAAAGCCCCCCTTCCACTTAAATAAATAAAAAGTGTAGAATGGAGGACCATAGTACAAGACAGAGGCTGGGAGCGTATTAGGAAAGTATCAGTTGTCAGAGGGAAATGTGTTCTGGGGGCTGTCACTGCTGTCAGTCCTGTAGTCTGGCAGACCCTGTGATAATACCAAGCCAGGAAGCTAGACACAGAATAATTCATCACCCGGGTCGACGCGATTGGCGTGCCATCAGATTTGGGCTCGTTCCTTCTTCTCTCCTCCGCGACACAGTGGGGAAAAAGAATGCCATGTCCAAAAAAGAAAAAACACACACACCCAACACTTCAGAGAGTGCCACCTCCAATTCTGTGAGAGCAGAAGCTGAGTGTGGCATGTTTACAAACACACCCGACCTCTTCAAATACCCTCCAAACTAAACACGTACTGGTGGTGCGAGAAAATACACACAGAGATAGCGTTTACCAACAGTCCTTTGCTCCTGTCTGTTCCCTTTTTTTGCAAGCTGGCACCTTTCGAGACGACGGCACCTATGGGAAAACTAAACAGCGCATAACTGCTATCCAAAAAGGACATTTTGTGATGCAACGGCGTGTCACAGTTTCTGCAGAGTATCTGGTCAAATCGGACTTTCTTGCAGGATGTGATGTGATATAACACTACAAATAAAAGTGCACTTGTTCAGATTTGTTTAGCAAAGTCATAAGTCATATCTTATGCTTTAAGCATCAGCAACATGTGTAGACCAGCTAGTTTTATTTGATTTAAAGGAATTAAAAGGTAGAATATATAATAATTTATTTAAAAAAAAAACATTTGTGGGGTTGCTAGATATTACAGTAATTTGCGATAACCTTAATAATTCAATATGGAATGTGATAATGCTTTAAATTTAGTAATACAATTCAGATTTTACATAAAACATGTTTCATATTCTCTCATATTTTTTACAACTTCTCAACGTGAAAAGCCACGTTTTACTGTTGGACTACATAAAAAACAAATCTGACATAGTTATTTGCCACCCACCACGATCTGCTTGTCACAATCTGCAGATCAGCAATATTTTCAAATTAAATCGTAAATTTTTATTTGAAGACAAAATACAGAGACGAAACAAAAATGAAGAAACAAACATAGAAAGCTAAAAGATCCATTTCAAAACATGCAATCTGTGTCATTTCTGAATAAATATATCAGAAATCGTTTGCATTTGTTTTGTGCTTTTTTTACACGCGAGAATCATAAACAAAGCGTATCTTCTGATGAGCAAAACACACCCACATGTTCCACCTCAGTCAAGTTTCATCTTAAAGAACAGCACTGTAACTTTGGGGAACACAGGTATGTTCATAATTGAGAACGGAAACCTTGGAGATGCCTTCATTTGAATGCACACACCATCTTCTTCAAACCCTATTTTTGTTTCATTCTTCTTCTTAATAGCTGTTTGTTGTCGCTGAGAGCATCAACCGCTTTCACAATGCCGCTCGCACAAAAAGAATGCCAAATGCAGCCTAAAGTCTTCGGAGGGGATAACTAGTGCTAGAAACAAAGACAGGCGCCTCTCCCAGCCCGTTTACACCATTTTGCAACTCCCCCTGCAGTAAAACAAGCTTCATACTGATTATTTTCTCTTCATCCGCTGCTACAGCACAGCAGCTGGCCAATATTGACTGCAACCCTGGAAAATATTTTAAGTAGCACTTTGCATTGGATGAGTCAAGTTAGGTTATTAGATTGACTTATTTATTTATTTAAGAAAATATGGCTATTTATTTAGATCACTGGAGTGTTGCATACTAAATCATGACCGCTTTTGACCTAAAATGGATTAAGGTTTGGAGTTACGAAAAATCATTATAATATAACTACATTTCTGCTTTAGAAAAAGGAAAGAATCAATTGGTTTGAAAGTTCCAAGTTATACAGTTCAGCTAGTGAACTCAAATATAAACACTGAACTAAAACATAAAAACAGAGAGACGAGGCTTTGTAATCTAAAAAAGAACAAGCACTTTTACAGATACCTTATTGCTACAGAAAAAAAAGAAGAAATGTTTTTTTTATCCGTTTGAAAGGTCTTTCTCTTGTCACTTGTTTTAATCTTGGGTGAGAATTTGCTTCTATTCCCGGAAGCACAGGGAAGAACTACAAAGATCCGTCTTAACTTTATGCAAAGTGGTCTGACTGCTTTTAAAACAGACATGTCTCATCAAACCAGAGACGGAGGTTTTGTGTCCTGTCAGAAACGTGTGTTATATGTCTGTTGACATGATGTGCAATACACAACAAAAGATGCGGCTAAACCAATTAAATAATAATTGCACGTGCATTTCCCATGCATTCATTTTTTTGTCAGTAATCATTATATATATATATTTTTAAAATAAGAATCAAAATGTTAGTATATAATGTTAGTATAAATATTATTATTTTTGTGTAATATGCAGAATATTATATTAAAATATAATGTATGATAAAAATAATTAATAAAGACAATAAATATAAAGAAATTGAAACATTTAAAAAACTCCCCCTGACATAATAAATAAGTAAATATATAAATGATCCTAGTTTGTCTTTTCTTTATTTACTTATATGTTTCTATTGAGTGTTTTGCATTAATTAATAGAGGCAGGAACCATTTCTAACCTTTAGCACTAAAAGCAGAAAAAGTCAAAGAAAGAGAAAATAAATGCTCTTTAAAAATGTTAGAAATAATTAACCATAAAAACCTTATTATATATCAACGGGTATCTCTTATTGTTTATCGTTATTATTACATTATTTTTTTCATCCAGCTGCACGCTGACAGCAAACGGCAACACAAGGACAGAAATAATCAAGCAAACTGAATGGCAGAAAAAGTAAACAGTTCATTAGATTAGCATTAAAAGGCATAAAAATACCCAAGGGCTAGAGTTTAATGAGAAGCCCTGAAGTGACATTGCCAAAGCTTTTTCCTTCACTTTTCCACTCGGAAACCACACGGTTGGTGGCAAACCGTGAAGAGTAATTAATGATATTTAATTTATAAAGTGTGTTTCATTAAGTATTTCTCACCAGTGGGAAATGTCTGGCCAGTTCTGATTTCGAATTAATGGGACTTTATTCAAACGCAATGCGTCTGTCTGAAACTGCCAGTTAACCTTTCCTTTCTGTCACTTATAATGTTTAAAATGTTTAAGGAAAATTGGAGGTTCAAGAAAAAAATAAAGGTACATATTCACATTATTGGTATTATAAAAATATAGTGAGTAAATGGGAAAAGACTACGGCTAACGATAATTGTCAATAAATATCGAGAACTGTAACTGTACTGCCAGTGCCTTTATGACATGTTTTGTGAAAAAGTCAAACTAAATTGTGCTTTAAGAACCGATCATGTCTTACTTCTATCTCTTTCTCTAAAAAAATAGCTTTGTATACTGTGGTAGGCTTTGTGAGACCAGTTTTATTGCACTTATGCTTTTTGTTGTCCTTATGTTGTTTCAACTGCTTCCATTGTTTACCTCATTTGTAAGTCGCTTTGGATAAAAGCGTCTGGTAAATGACTAAATGAAAATGATGGTCAAAGTGTCATGTGTTTTTGTGAGCGTATCTGGTCTAGAATAAAATACTGTCGTGGATGAAGAAAGCAAAGACCTTTTCAAGCAGGCTGCAGTATCACAACAGTATTAAATAATGCATCTCATCCTAGCAGGGGTCTAACACCCTCCACAAGCAGAAAGAATACTATACCCCCCCCCACACACACATACAAGAAATCTGTGCATGAACACACACAATGTAATGTTGCTTTTTGCATTTTAACGTAAAAAAAAATCATTTCGCAATCAAGCTACTTCTTTTTTTGTGCGCTTGATATGTTATTAGATCTCAGTAATGACTGTCAGTGTCACAGGAAAGTCTTTATGTCTCTGCGGTTTGTTCTTTAGTCTTTGGTAATATCAAATCCGCCTGTTGTTAAAGAAAACGCATGCGTGCGGGTGATAGATGGACAAACGTCTGTGTGAGTGTGGCTTTGTGCATTTTAGCCTGACATTTATGTTAGTCACTTGCGGTACAACTGCAGGAGCAGCATGATGTCTCTCATTAACCCACCGGTTGGCGATGCATGCCTTTATTTCACCGAGCACTGTGATGAAAAAACAAAACAAATCATAAAGAATATTCAGGAACCAATGGAGGCCACCGAGATTATTATGACACATATGCTGCCACTATACGATTTTGCTTATTGTACTATATTTCATTGAATAGAATTTATTCTACAAATTTCTATATTTATTTATATAAATATATGACCTTAACGTATACATTACTAAAAAAATAATGGAAATTAGTTTTTTATACTGTTGGTTTTTCAGTTTTTTTTGTGTAAATACATATATATATATATATATATATATATATATAAACAATATTAAAATAATTGAATACAGCTATGGATATTTCTGTCCCAAGTGCAGTCAATAAACCTCACGACCCTGCCCACGTACGGAGAGCGAGAGAAAAAACGATTGTGCCTGAACCCCCAACAAAACAGCAAATCCAACCGTCTTTGATTGAAGAAACGGCATATACATATTGAAGGCCTGGGAGTCGCTCAGAATGGTTATTTCTTAAAGGCATGAGAGCCGATTAAACCCAATATTAAAATATGGAAGGACTTCTAATGAAAAATCAAAGCTGGTTTCTACGCTTGCTGCGATTTCGCTCACATTAATGCTGGGTTGGGAGCGGGGCCGGTGCGGGTACTGGTAAAGCAGACCCCGGCTAGGCAAGAGTGAGGAAATCAATAGAGAAGAGCCGATGGGGAGGCAGACTGCCGGCGCTGGCAGGACCGGGCCGGCTCCCATCACAGCGCTCTCCTCTGGCGTGCAGTGGGGAATGAAATGGGCCTCCCTGGGTCAGCACCAGAGAAAAGGTGAGATTATAGGAAATGGAAGAGGGATTTCTGAGACACAAGATACCTGGCGAGTCAGGGACCAATCGCCCATTAGCCCGTGGCTACCTACATATGGTTCAATGAACCCTGCGCAGAAAATAACTTTTTCCTTGTCTTTCTTCACCTCGACTGAACTATCGTTCTCTCTCCATCTAACTCTCATTCGGTAAAAAAAAGAGAGAATTTTATTCTGACCTAAGTTCGTGCCATATTTAGTATCTGATGTCTGTTCCGAGTGTTTCATCTAAGAATACTTCTAAACAACCAGTCATAAAGTAATCGGAGCTTATATTCTATTATTGTCCGCGAATGCACGCGGGAATGAATGGCTACATGTTGAATAACGCCTCGCTCGGTTTCTCCCTCTCCTCCTGGCAACGCGACTATTGTCTGAGATGAATGCCCGGTCATTAGCATAAAAATACCCAAACACACACAGTAGCTTAACCACATCATTAATTCTATACATGTATGTATATTTGTCAGTGCCCTGTGTGCACCAAATTCAAATGTAGATTTAAACAAAGACCCCATCCACAATTATAATGAAGTGAAATCAACTGCAACCATTCATTACAATACAGCTCAGGGCGGAAGTTCATGACAAGATATTTATCCTGTGGCCTCCGCTAATCCTTTCAGTAACCATTTCTCTCAGTTTAAGATCTGATGATTTCTGGTTTTCTTTGTGCATGGTACATAAAGTATGTTAAATAAAATACATTATGTATTATTATAAAGTCAACTGTTTTATTTAACTATTTTTCAATAATTGTAAAATGTGTTATAATATACTGGATATTTTTGGCACGATTCAAATGTTTTTAAAATAAAATGACAAAATTGCACAAAATAATTTTTACTTGTGACTTAAAAATAATGTTACAAATATAATTATTTATATATGGGTAGTTGGTATGGTGTGACGGCAAAAAAATGTGAAATAACGTACAATGAAAATAAATCTCTCTTATGCTATTTTATATGATAAATATAAATGAAAATAAAAATGAAGCAAATATAATTTAATAGCAAAATGCATTAAACATGCTAAAAATCAATATTTAAATTTAGAAGTCATATCAGGTCAAAGGATTGCATCTTCCTAAAGCAAAATCAATTCTGCTCACACCAAGTGGGAAGTTATTAAAAATGCATTTATCGAAAATATAAGCATGTATAAAATCAAAAATGTAATTTAAGATGCATCTAAATGCAATGCAGGCTAAGACAGGTTAACTATATGATTTTTCATCCAAAAATCTTTATTTATTCATTTTTTAAGATCTATATTGAAGTTTATCCAAGAATTCTTTAGTACTTCTAATCAATCACTGATAGTCTGATTTCTTTCCTGGACTCTACTATTATTTTTCACCAACAAACAAATTTACATCCAAACGCTTATTAGGAAACCCAAAAATCATATGAAAGGAAAACGTAAAAAAATACTTTCCAATTTAAATTAAAAAAGGCGCTATTAATGACCTTGTTGATGTAGTCAGAGACGACAAAGTTTCCTCTCTCTGTCTTTAGGACATGTATTTTAAAAGAGACTAAAAACAGCCCAATGATTCATAATACATTTCATAAATACTTCATGATTTTTCATTCTTAAGCTGGTCTGGCAAGTAAAAAAAATGTTGTCATCCTTTTTCGTCCCGAATGTCAGTTCGTCATTTTCCTGGGGTGTCACATGTCACTTTCACTTTGCAGGAGCGATAGGAACAGGCCGAGAGAGGACACAGCTCCGCTTCCTCTGATTATCAGGCAACTCTCAAACACACACACCGAATTTTTGTCCTAAAAGTAAAGGGCTCTGCTCTACCTGATCGGTGTCAAGAACAACTATGTGATGGAGACAAATAAGAGAAGATAAACTGACTGTAAAATAGGTCAAATATCAAATATCCCATCTGATGAACATATGTATCGATCTCATAATTTAAATATTCATGCTTGGATGCAATAATGTAGTTATTAGATCTAAACTAAAATGTTATACAGAAAAAAAATATTTCCTCTTTTTCTTTGAGAGTTATGCACTTATAATGGCTGACTATGAAGCATAGAGCAAGTACTCCTAGACTTTTAATATCAAGTGCAACTCGTACAAACAGGAAATGTTGATTTACTTTTAGAATTATATTATTATTATTATTTTATGTTATGGCAAATGGAATACGCACTGCATATCAAACTTTAGCAAATATTTGATCAAACTTGATAGCACAAAGTGCCAGTTTCAGTTTTGCAGTTTGAGTGAAAGCACCAATGTCTTATTAAGCACATAGACTCTTCATTCCCAGCCATGGAGGCTTGATTTTCTCCTTCGTGTGACACAGTCCTTCACCTCATCATAGTCTCATCGTTGCGATTAGAGCACGCGTCACAGCACTGATCTCTGCAAAGCCACACAATCCCATCTCTGCCCACCAACCAATCTGCAGGACAACCCAAGTAAAACAACTCCATAATAAAAGAAAAGTTCAAAAGATCCACTTAGTCCCTTCTTAAATCGGTACCATCTCTGAAAAACAATCCCGTCAAGCGGTAACATTTCAATAATGAACACACAACTCGGTTTGTGATCAAGAAATGTGGACAACACCATCACAGGAAGCTAAACTCAAACTTGTTTCATCTGTATTCTCTTCTTTAAAGCTACAAATCAAACAAGTTTTCAGAGCAGATATCGGGTTATAATTTAAGGCGATTAAAAGTGTCGAACATCCAAGTCAAGTATGTCTGGCATGGTTTTCTTTTGTTAAAGTTTGCTGTAATAGACGACTTGGGCTGTATAACAAGGATTCTTAGAAAGAAGTTTTCAGTTTTGATTCTGAAAGATTCAAAAGGTGTTATTTGGAAGACATGTTGTGCGTGTAAAACTTGATATAGCACACTAAAGATTGTAACACGTCTACAGATGAGACGCGCATTATGATTAAAAGTAAACTTGGGAAACTGAAGCAAAGTGTAGTGAAGTCAAGGATTTCATCAAAATGATTGACAAACCTGCATTCGGTTTACTTATCTGACAAACCCCTGAAGGGATGTTATAATCTTGTAAAAAGATTTGCAGAATCCTTGACCTGGACCTTAACCTATAATTCTGTAAAAATCTAACTGTCAGTTGACAAATCCCTAAAATGATTTTTGACGACATGTCAAAAAATCATGAATCAATCGCAGTCATTTACTTTGTGAGAGATTCTGGAAAAGTTTTTAAAAATTATCTCATTTAAAAAATGGCAAAGCTGTTAAGTATCTGACATAAAAACCAGGACAAATTTAAAATCTTAAGTCATTCACACATTTATGTTGAATTTATAAGTGCATTCACCTTGAAAAGATTTTATTATTCTTCGATAGACATGTTCATGTTATTTGTTGCTAGGGCATTTAATTCCCTTTATTTAAATGATCTCAAAGTGTAATTAATATTAATATCTAGAAAGCTCTAAAGACTATTGCTATTTGGAAAGCACAGGCAAAAAATTATATAAAATGTTGAACCAAAATACAGAAGAAGAATGATATTTACTTACAGCTTGCCTTGTACCAATTTTGGGAAGTTTAAACAATATACAATTACAATATACAATATACAACAATATAACACTTTTACATTTTATATTTAGATTTAAACTACATATTAAAAACTCGCAAATGCCACATATTGACTTGAAATATCAAGATCAAGTATATAGAATCTGTAATCTAGAGAATAAATATTGAATTAACAAAATGAAAAACACTTTTTCTTCTATATCAAAAAAAAAATTGACTATTGATATTGTCTATAACAAAGCCTGACAAAAAAATCTTTGATATACAATGATATACAATGATTAACAAATCCATCATATATGATCATAGAATGACTCGTTACCCTAAAATGAAAATCGCTGTTATAAGAACAACCTTATTCCTATTTAATCCTACATGAAGTTCACTTTATTTTTTTATTGTACTATATGAAAAATATTTTCAACATTAACAGCACACTTTAAATTATCCAGTCAACTTAATTGTTAGTTGAGAATCAGCCAAATGATGATAAAGATGTTTTGTGGTATTATAAGCAAGTCAACATATTTAAGAGGTTGAGAGGTAAAAGCGTCTGCCAAATGACTAAAAAATATTTCACAAATGTATTTTACACCGCCCTTCATTCGTCTTTCTGTGTAGAACAAGCTGAATTGTCTGCATGTGTTACTTGCTGTCAAAAAGGGCAAACACCATCAACATCACCAGGACATGTAGTGTGTCAACGACTTCCTCAATATAAATAAGTCTAAAGAAGCCATTGTGATCCGAGCCGATGGTCTATCTATATCCATGAAAGCGCATTTATTTGAGTAACAATTGCCTATAAGCAGTGAGGAGCAGCGTCTGTTGGACAATAGCTTAAGCAATGTCTCCATCTGTTGTTCACTAAGGGAAATGTGTCACTCAGTGGGGTTTATGTATGATCGTATACATCTAACAACTCAACAAAACTTCTGAGTTGAAGTCCCCATTTTAAAGAATCAATCGCTTTTTAATACAAAATAGATATTCAACAATACAGAAAAAGACCCCCCAAAAATGAGAGATTGAGATATGTCATGAAGAACCAAGAACAAATTAAAACATTTCATGAAACATACCCTTAATTATTTCATTTATTTGATCTAAAACTGTTTTTAATATGAATTTAATAACGAAATGGGGACCCTGCTGACCTCAACAAAGTGACAAAGTGGTCCATTTTGTCAACTTGTGTCCTCACACAAAGGTCAAAGATAAACTTTGCCAGTTTTTTTTGAAGAAGTACTGTCTGTTTACCCAAATGGTTTCACTGAAATATTGCACTCTTTTGCAAATCAAAGACGTTGCTAAAAGGCATGTCTGTCTGGTCCCTGACTTCAACCACATCCCAATCAAACACAAAAAAAATCTGCTTTTCTTGTTTAGAGAGCATGTGCTCTTTTTTAATTTCTTACGCGTTCTCGCCTTTTTGCTAATACAAGGCCTCCTTGGGGGTCTTCGGCTTTAAGACCCGATGCCCCCATTATCAAAATGAAGCCATCATGAAGGGAGCATACCTTCAGGATGTCCTTCTGATTTCTGCCTACTTTCTACTGAAAAATGGCAGGGTTAAAGGGTCGGCTGGTCCCCGTCTGCTGCTGAACAGGAGGCTTAGTCTGGCGAGTAGGATGGAGTGAAGACTTCAAACCGTGGGTGAGCGGGTGAGTGTGAGTGGGGGTAAAGAGACAGAAGCTCCAGGGAGGCCAGAGGAGGAGAAGGGCAGGACGAGGCCTTGATTTCCCGTGGAAGCACAACAAAGCCTGCGCTTTTTTAGAGAAGGCAGCGATGGCCCCTCTCGCTGACACCTCTTAGAAGTGTGCGTGTGTGCTCACGTTGCGTGGCGGAGAGGATAAGCCATCTCTGCTAAAGCATTTGGCACTTCTGAGAAGCCAGCTGAATCTCCCGGCTTTAGGACAAGTTTCTGGGGTTTGCTATCACTGAAGGCTTCGGCGGGATCTGTTCTTCAAATGCACGTAAACTCAAAGCTCGGAGGAGAAACAGTTTTCAATCAGAACAATTACTAGCTCACCCTAAATCAAAGCTGAGAGCGTGTGGTCCCGTCTGACAAAGAGAAACAGAGCTGGTTTTGTTTTAGTTTTTTTTTCTCCGTTTTCATTTTAAATAATATTATTATTCATTGTTTTTTAAAATCTTTATTTGGATACCTAAAAGACCTTGACGTTCTTTTTTGGAAAGTAATAAACTATCAAAGTGATGTCACCCATAACCAACATCTTTTGCATCTAAGGCTTAGTTTGCATTAAAATACACAGTGAGGTCTAAAGGGTTCAGTCCACTATAAAAAATATTAATTTAACTTTAATTTATTTATAATTTAATTTGTTATTCTCAAGCTTTGCAAATCCAATGATCCATGTTTAAATGTTTTTTGAAGAATTTTCTAATGATTTTGTATTTGCTTAAAGAAACCAAGGAAATGTAATCTAAAGAGTTTAACATGGTAAATATAAAACAAAATTGTGAACAATCTAAAAAATGTATTATTCATTTTGCATTATGCCATTTCCTAAGTTTTATCAAAATATAGTTCTGTTTTTAGTTTCATAGTATTTTACTGATATTTTAAATTATAGCTTTTTATTATATGCTTTTGTTGTTTTATTATTTATTTATTTTTTATATTGCTATATAAAATTCATTTTATCTTAGTCTTTATTTATTATTGTCAGTTTCAGTTTGATGCAAACATTTTATTTTTTATTTAGTTCAAGTTTTCCAATAATTTTTAGGCCAACATTTTATTAGGTTTCGATGAACAGAAATGTTTTCAAAGTTTAAGTCTTAGTAAACTAAAATAACTTGCTCTCTCTGAATCTAGAATATTAATCGTATTAATCAGTCATTAAAAATATGATATACTCTATTCCTATTTCATTCCATCCTTTTGCATAATACATTTCGTATCAAACCGTCTATTTGTTTTAAGTCTTTGACAATTCTTAAATTGTCCATCTTTAAATACATTTTTGAACGTTTGATTTTGTTAAGGGGGATATAGACTGTGACTTTTAAACCCCACAGTATATGAAGAGAAAGAGGTGAACGGCAGAGGAATGTAGCCATGAAGGCTTTCACAGCGGGTGTTAAATGCATGATAATTAAGCACAGCAACAGTCAAGCAGGAGAAGCTAAAGATTAATCATCGGCCAATTAAATGCCCACCGTGAGGAACGTAAGGCCTCTCCGAGACGAAAGATCTCCACTGTGATCTGAGCTATCCGCACAGCAGCACAACATCAGATCATTGCCAAAAGATCCTTTAAAAAAAAAAAATCCTAATTTATATCTTCTTTTCTGGAATCTTTGTGGATGCCGTAGCCATCTGGTAATTGATATCAAGAGCACCTTGCATTAGGTGCAGGGTTTGAAAGCAGGGACTTCAGACGAAGAGAATTTACTACGTGCTGAGACTTCCTATGGCAGAGAATGGATTGGATTGCAAAAAATATGATTCTTATTTCTACAGAGGTGTATATGACCTACCAACGTGTTATTCAAATACATCGAAGTTCACAGAATGCTGTATAAACCTGGTGTCAAAAACTCAACACAAAGACCAGGCTGAAATCATCTAGCAACACCAAAGTTTGTATCGCGTTTTGCTTGTTTTCTCTTAACCGCAATAGTAGGCGAATGTGACCACCTCAGAGAAAACTGAATAGGCCCATTACTATAAAAGCAGGGAGGCAGTAAAACAAGGTGATGTAAAACCACCAAAGGAAAATATTGGCTTCAGAGGAAAAGCATCTCATTAAGTTTTGATGTGTGTGGGGAGGATTCTTCATAGGCAGGTAAGAGTAATGAATAACTAAACAAGGACAGTACAGGCCCACACTCCATGGTCCAAGTGGTAGTTTCAATAACACGCTCTGAATTAACCACAGTGGAAATGTGAAGGACCTTCTGTGTTCTTAAAGTTTTGTTGGTAGTGCGTGCGTACGTGCTTACAAAAGAAACTATTCACGCAAAAAACATCAGTTAAACATGATGCTTTAAGAGTGATTTATATACTCACAAAATCTTTCTCAAGTTTTTCCATCTCTTGCTTGTAGCTCTTCAGACGGCTGTTGAACATGCCTCTGCTCTGAATGGGGATCTCTCGAACCTCCAGATCCATCTGCTCCAGCTAAAAACATCAATTATGTTTAAAGAAGACAAACAGACCACCAAGCAGTGTCAGATATTACACTTTTTATACTGTTTTTTTCTAAGTATAAGAACATTCACATTCTTTGCACGATCAGAAATCAGAGTAAATTTTCATTTTTGGGTGAAACATCCTTTACAGTAATGTATAAAAAGTCAACATCACTTAATTTTTCAAACACAAAAAAATCAAGATAGAAGGGATACTCATAAATACCCATCATACCCATAAATTAATTAATTTCTGTCATGAATTACTCCCCCCAGGTTGTTCCAAACCTGTATACATTTCTTTGTTCTCTTAAATTGTTAAATGTTCACTTAAAATGTTTGCAACTGACATTTCTGGGAATTTTCATTGACCACCATAGAAGAAAAAATTAAAAAGGTTGCTTCATAAATTCTTCAAAATATGTCATTTGATGTTCAACAGAACAAAAAATGATATATTTTTTTTCTTCTATGATAGTCAATGATGTCCCAGAAATGTTAGTTGCTAACATTTTTCCAAATATCTCCTTTTGTGTTCATCAGAACAAATAAATATAAACAGGTTTGGAACAACTTGAGGGTAATTGATTTTTATTTTGGGGGGGGTTATCATGTTAATTCATCAACATTTTAAAACTCTGAATGCGTTTTAACCAGGGAACAAAAACAATTAAACTGTCTATCCAGTTTATTGTTATGTACATGGGAGTACATTACACAGAGTCACTGATTCAGTTAGTCATGTCAGGAGGTGTCGCATCATTAAAACCTCCAGCACGGTTCAGGTCTGACAGCTGCGACGCGTGTCCGTGTCAAACCCCTGCGCACAAAAGGGCCCTGCTGATTTACACTGTCCAATCAAATTGACACGACGGGACAATTTACACGCGACACGCGTCCCTTCTTTCGACACCTGCCACGGCGTCTTCCCCCAATAATGCGGCGGAATGTGTCTTGCCGTGTCACTTAAAAGCGCATTATGTGGATGTGATCACACCGTTAGCACTGAGCAGCCTTCAGCCAGATGAAGAGTGTCTCGTGTCAACAGCGACATTGCAGGTGTTGTTTATGCAGGGGGGAAATTTCTCCAAATTCATTATTTAGAAAACGAGCGAGTGGAAATTACTGATCAAAGACCCACCAACTCTCTGACTTCTTCAAGCTGTTTGTCGACATTTAGAACCAGCTGTGTCTTCTCCTCTGAAAGGCAAAAAGAAGAAAACATATTGATCAGCGGATGGAGGAGCTGTGCTTCATGACAACAGCCCAACTCCCCCGCAACAGCGAGGGAGCAAATAAAAAACAAGGCTGCATTTGAAGATATATTTACACAGTCTCGACGCACAAAGATCCATATTTGATGCGTCTTATTTTTCCACGTGTAAACGCCTTTGTTAGTTCGCGATGGAGCGCCGAGACGCCTCTTGGCAACTCAAAACAGGAGAGAGATGTCAGCTTCGCCAAACTCTGCCACCCACTCGGAACAAGTACAATGAGTTTGTGCTGCGTTTCATCCGTTGGTAGAAGACAGGCCACGGTAGAGAGTTTGACCACTTGTAAATTTCATGCATCACCTTTGGAAACAGTGAACTAGTTTTTGCGAACGTTTTTAAACCATATTTTTCAATAGTCAGAATTGTCACATCCATAAAGCCGGTCAATATTTCTCATAAATGTGCAAATTAAGTTAAAAATAAAATAACTATTTTGCATCTCAAGAGCCATTGCTTTTGGGTTCTGCACGATTTACAAAGAATGATTTTTTCAAAATTAAAAATACGCATCATTTTTTGACACATCCATAACAATTGAATTTTTCTCTATTTGAAAACAGATTACTAGACATAGACAATATCAGGAGTCTATCAACATGGGTTTAGTAAAATATAAACAAGTTATTCATTATATCGGTAAAAAATACATTCTATGAGATTACATTTTTCACATTTTGCCTGAAAATGTCACATCCAGAGTGTTGGAATTAACATTGTATGTGAGATTTGCCATGAGAGGCTGTGATTTTATAAATGTTGTTACTGTAGGCCAAAAACACACTTCAAGGAAATTATTTTGGCTGTTTACAATTGCCAACAATTAAAGATTTTTCATCCACAAATCTTACTTAATTCTCAATTTAATGTTGGAGCTACATATTTTATAATGTATAAAAACATTTTAGGGGCATACAATTTAATTGAAACATACTGTAAGTGAGTGACATTCTCAAAATCTGTTGCAATCTGTATCATACCCATTAATACAATGTAAAATATGTGGTGCATATTGGCACAGATTTACAGCCAACACTACCTATTCATAATACTGTATGAATTCTAAACTGAAAGAAGAATGCTAAAAATAAATACACCAAAGACCAACATCCCTATACATCCACTGATCAAATAAAACCAGTGGAGCACATCAAACCATGTCAACCGATAGCACGAATCATTAAGCAACAACATCAACAGATATCAAACCGGGAAGCTGTCAATAAACTGCAAACTAAAGTGAACTTCTGTTTTGCCCTTTGGCTTTCCAACGTCTTTTGGTGGTCATCAATTCATTTTTAAAATCTGTGTGCAACCACACAGCCCACACAGTGTAAACAGCCAGGGGCGATTCTCTACAAGGTGAGCAAACAGTGGGGCCTCTATTCACACCCGACATAGGCAGGCTGAAATAAATATATATGTATGTCTCCCTCACTATTGCAGGTGCATGGGGCACCACCACAAGGTCAGATGTTCTTTGGGCAAACCGACGCTCTGAGAAAAGTTGGACTCTTAGATGCCTCTTTGCATCTCTGCTAAATTTTTCATTGTGTGTGATTGACAGACAGTTCTCTTTGTGCAAATCTACCTCACAAAGCGCAACACACACATTCATGTTTAATGGAGCAAGGCCTTGCATTATGGTTAAATTCATATTTTAAACTACAAGTTTTGCGCTTTTCAACAAAACAAAACATCTTAATACAGTCGGTTTGGTCCAAGAAATGGCCGAGGGCGTTTTGGCTGTCCACTGGTTTTTATCAATGCTTCTACATATGTGACACTCTACAATGCTGCGAAGAGAACAATATAAGCCCCTTTGTTGATGCTATTGTCAACGGTCAAAAACAAATTTGTGTACCTTGCTTGGAAGGAAAAACATTTCTTTATGGGCATAATTGAGATTTTAATTCGAGAGAAGAACTCCACTGGCAAAAGTGAGGAAAGCTTGGCTATCACTAATGAGAATGCTTTGCTTATTGCTTTGTTCATATTCAGTGGATTTATTTAAATACATTTAGCAGCTGGTGGTGGGCCGGTCTGATGACACGCTGTTTGTTTCTGCCAAGCTCTAAAGAAGCAATTTAAGCTTTAACAATTCAACACATTGCACATTTCAATTCTTTTGATTACGCTTAAATAATGCAAAGAAAAGGCAATCCCATACAGCGATTGTTTGACTGCGCTTACCCAAGCAAGCATATGCCCTGAAAGACTAAATAAATGATTAATCTTCTTCACCTTTTGTCCACACGCAACAAATGCAATAGGTCAATTCATCAGGTTATTGTAAGACTAGACCTCTGCAGTTTAATACTGATTGAAAGCAATAATTTAGACTGAAAGTAACTGTGCTGTATGAAAGTCACCTTTCATTGAAGTGTCTTTCATTTGCAATCCAGGAAATTCACAGCATGATCCTGTATCATATTAGTTTTATTTGGTTACGCATATCATAAAGACTGTTATTTATTTTTCCTGAACCACAACTACTATTTCTAAGAACTATTCACAATATACTTAATTTAATATAAAATAAAATTATAAAATCATTTTAAAGTTTTCTTGCATTTCCACACTTGTCCTTCCTGAACAGCTTGAAAGACAAAATTATTATTGCAAAAAAGTAAAAGGCTAATGAGAGTAGTACTAAAACAGGATACAACTTTCGAGGACAGTGTAAAAGAAACATGTTTATCCTTAAAAAAAAGCCAGTCAGCATTCGGACATGTCTTCATACAAAGTGTAAAATAAGCCCTTTATCTATTTTAGCTTATTGTTGATTTATATTTTTTTTATCTGTTACCACCTACCAACGCAATACTAAAGGGATACTTGAGCCAAAAATGAAATCAAACTTTCTTGAAAAATTCGTATACATTTTATTTCTTTTGATGAAAACAGAGAAAGAATGTCAGTAACCAAACAGATCTTATCCCCCATTACTACCATAAATACTATGGGATCTAATGGCATTCTTCCAAATATATTTATCTGTGTTCAGCAGAACCAAGAAATTAATACAGGTTTAGAACAACCTATAGAGTAAATGATGACAGCATTTTCATTTACAGGCGAACTGTCGCTTTAATAAAAATTATTATACGTGAATAAATGTAAAATAGAAATTAGAAAATGATTCAGTCTCAACTCAAATAGCAATAATAAATGATGTACTATAAAAATATTGTTGGCTAAATTACATTTAGAAACTTTATTTATCTAAACAAAACTAGAAAAACTGAAATGATTTTGCATATGAGAGAAAGTTCTGACAACCCCATTGGAAATCATTTATATACACAGGGGCCGAACAGTTATCATATTTTCTGTGAAAAATCAAGCTATTTTGGGATCTCTGAACATTTTCTAATCAATCCAATATCACACAGATCTGTTGCTATGGCAACACATTGGCATCTCACACTGTGGTTTTATTAACTATAGTGGCTTACTAATGAAGATGTATGTTATTACATACAGTTATGAGCCCATGAGGCTGCCTTTGTTTTGACATCCTGACATAAACAGTCCTTCGTCAAAGCATTTGTGCTTGGTTTATTGAGAAAACATACACTGTATATACAGGGTTGGACAGAATAATATTATGAACACTCATTATTATAGTGCAGACTACTTTAAAAAGAGAACATTTTATTAGCAGTTATTTCTCTATTTCTCTACAGTACTTGTTCACATAAACCACCCATATCCCCATGCCTGTCCAAGTAACCAACCTTGTGCCATTTGAGAGCACGTGACAGGAAGTAAGGGTGCAAGACCAAGTGCAGTCCCCTTTACGCACACTTTGGAGTACCGTGCCCTTTACGTACACTTTGGAGTGGAATTCAAGGCTAAGCGTATCCCATCATGAATCTTGTTATGGATAGTGTTGCACATTTTGTTGGTGAAAACTCCAGAAACAGGCATGTATTTTGTCAAATGTTTGCAACTGCTTTTCGTCTTAATTAGAAACAAGACATTAAAGGGGTCATATGGTGCGAACACATTTTGTGTATTTGGTGTGTTATAAGTTGCCCATGCATGTAATAGAAACATAAAACTGCTAAAATTATAGTGTCGGAACAAAAGATGCATTCTATCTACAAGCGAATGCTCACTCAGACCTGCCTAAAACATCCTTGTGTAACCACAGCCCACAAAACCACGTTGGTCCGTGGGAAGGGCAAATGTAAACGCAAGTAAGGTGTGCATACCTGTCAGTACAATAGGCCCTTTTCACATGACGTCACGCATCTTCTGTTCTGCCGCGAAGCAGTGTAGTGTTAATTCCTCTAGCGCCTCAGAATGGACTTTACTAAGTCACTAGCACAGCTGCCACAAATACGGCTAGATGATGTACAACATAAATAGGATTTAGTGGTATCGCGATAAATTATCGTGCATCCCTACGTCATTGTGAAAAGGGCCTATTGCAACCAGATGTTACAAATATGGTAAGAGGCCTAACATTCCCGTCACACGCTTGCAGTATTTGACCAATTACTACGCACTGGTTAACTGGCTAATCATAGCACACCTCACTTTTCAGAGCGATGAACTTGTAAAAATCTGTGTGTTTCAGAATGGCGGGGCAAAAGGAGATACAAACATGCACGGTATGTGGAAAATACTGCATTTTTTTACCTAAAATCATGTATACACATTGCATTATATCCAAAACAAATGATGATATTTGTTTTAGCCGTGTCATTCAACCCCTTTAATTACAATTTCCCACTTGTGTGTACCATCGAACTAGAAATACTACATGCACACTTGGGATATTGACACCCGATAGAACACTTAGGCTAAATACAGGAAATGCATCACGTAAGCATCATGTAAGCAGTCAAGTGCTCAAATGTGGTATTTGGACAAAGCCATTATTGTATCCAACCCCATATATTTACCAAAATCTCAAGATTGTTGTAATTGTCAATTTGTGTTTATATGTAGCGTATTCAAAACAGAATGGCTAGATGATTTTACTCATTGGCTTGATAACTTATTTTAACAAGCTCCATTTTTTTGAACCATTGCCTTTTTGTAGTATTATATGCCATAAATACATAATTTAACTCTTGCTTGGTTAACAACCAACCAGCAAACTCTACAACACAGAGCATGACATCCAAGAGCCATGTCCCCTATATCCTCCAATAGTATCCGAATCCTCAGACATCATCTGACACCTGACTCTCATGAAAGCATAGCCCGTTTGACAACTGACACCTTTTATATAAAATAAATCAACAAGACAGCACCAAAAAATGATCGAGAAAATAAGTAATGTTTTCCTTCTAAAATAACAGTATGCCTGATTTGTCAGTCACTTACCAGCGGCTAATTTGGGTATCCTTCCGATTTTGTTGGTTATTTCCGCCGTAAGGGTCCCAAAATCCTGCTCGTACGTCTCAAAATCCGAAGACATCGTTGTATTTTATTTCCCAAAGATTAAAACAAGGATAAACTGGCCTGCGCTACACTGTTGCTTGTATGTGCTTATTTTGACGCCGACGTCACTTCCGGGTGTGTCACTGCAACTCCGTCTCGGCATTTTTCTTTAAACGGTTCCGGGGTGTCGTGGTTCGCCTTAGCTTTATATTTTCTTTCTGAACAGCGTTTTGTTATTTTAAAAAAGGAAATTTAAATCAAAGATTATCGGTTACATTAAACACCGTGTTTGTTTATTCATATTTTGTGTAACTGTCCATTTCAATAGGGTTTTTTTTGGTCGCTGGAGAAGAAACAAGGAAGTGTCGAGGTAACGTTGTGGTAAAATTCCATTGAGATTATTAACACAATATGTACATTGATCATAAATACATATAGATCTGCAGTTAGGATAAAAGGTCGTTACATTATTGCATTAATGCCTCTGTTAGCAACCAGTAGATTTTTTATTAAGATCTAAAATAGCAGCAGCGAGATGTCAAAAATACAAGACTTGTGGTCTGAAAATACAAATGATTACAACTACAATTTTCTTCCAAAGTACTAATAATGTACGACCGTAATAATAACAATACAACAACCGTCATAACTTTATTTTTTAAATTTGATATGTTCCCCTGTCTTTTCTGTAGATGGTGGTCTTGACTTCAGCCGGTGGATAGAGCGAAAAGAGGATTAGTACGGAAGGATGCAACACGCTGACCGAGTCTTCAGCTCGAGAAAACGGCTGGCCCCTGTCACCGGTGACGTAGCTGATTGTTGGATGTTTCCGAGGAGACCAAAAAGATGCCCCCTGACCTCTTTGCGTTTAACAGGAAACACTGAACAAAAACAAAGCGCCTGACTACCTCTGTTCATCTTTTCACATTAGGGAATTTAAAGAGATTGGAAATAATTGAACAGAACAATGAATATTTTATCTGCTATAATCGTGTTTGAGAACCTCCATGAGGTGAAGAGACTCTGTCACTGGGGTCCCATCATCGCTCTGACTGTCATTGGCGTGTGCTCGTCCATGGCTGTTTTGGACTCGATCATCTGGTGCTGGCCACTGGACACCACTGGAGGAAGCATCAATTTCATCATGCTTATTAACTGGACTGTCCTCATTCTTTACAACTACTTTAATGCCATGTTTGTGGGCCCCGGCTACATCCCTCTGGAGTGGAAACCAGTAAGGATAGCAGATACTCTGTCTGATGTTTTGAGAAGATTATGCAAAGATTTTCATGCATGCGTTACATTTGTCATATGACGTATGTTGTTTGTATTTTCTACCAGGAGACCCAACAAGACACGATGTACTTACAGTTCTGTAGATTGTGCCAAGGTTATAAAGCCCCCAGGTCACATCACTGTCGCAAGTGTAACAGGTAGATTTGACTGAATGCCGAACATTTAAAAAGCTGAAGTGTGTAAACTCTAGCAGTGCCTTTCTTATTTCCTTTTTTTTCTTCCTTTTCTCAGGTGTGTGATGAAGATGGATCATCATTGTCCATGGATTAACAACTGCTGTGGACATTTGAATCATGCATACTTCACCAGCTTTCTCCTGCTCGCTCCGCTGGGATGCACACATGCTGCCTTCATCTTTGTCATGACCATGTACACTCAGCTGTATGATCGGGTATGACTTTTCTGTTATTCACTAATTCCATATTAGCAAGTATTGCATAGAATATGAAGGACTTCATGCATTTAAAGGGACAGTTCACCCAAAAATGAAAATTCTGTCATCATTTACTCACCCTCAAGTTGTTGCAAATCTGTATAAATTTCTTTGTTCTGTTGAACACAAAATAATATATTTTGAAGAATGTAGAAAAGCAAAAAGTTTTGAGGCACTTTTGACAACCATTGTAATTTTTCCTACTATGGTAGTTAATGGTGACCAAGAATCATTGTTTGGTACAAACGTTCTTCCAAATATCATTTTCTGTGTTCATCAGAACAATTTTTTTTATTCAGATTTGGAACAACTCGAGGGCGAGTAAATGAAGACAGAATTTTTATTTTGGGGTAAACCGTTCACTTCAACAATGAATGTTTGTGTAATACTAATTTTTGTCCAATAAAACTGTATAGACAGTATCTTATTTGTGTCGATGGTTTGGCTCATTTTCTTGTCTTAGATCTCTTTTGGATGGAGCTCAGTGAAGATTGACATGAGTGCTGCTCGGCACGTCCATCATCCCATAATGCCTTTCAGCATTGCAGCATTTGCATCCACTCTCTTCGCATTAGGACTAGCACTTGGTACCACTATTGCTGTCGGTATGCTGTTCTTTATTCAGGTGGGACAACAAGTTAAATTAAGTCTCATTTTGCTTGTAAAGTTGTTTGCGTTAAATATTGTCACGGTGGTATATAATCATTTCCCATTTTGTTTTATAGATGAAGGTGATTCTCCGAAACAAAACCTCAATCGAAGTGTGGATTGAGGAGAAAGTAAGTGAATTTCTAGCATGCTTATTGGCTGCATGAGGTGATCTAATCTGTTATCACCCAATCCAATACATGGCAACAGTACTCATTATTCTTAAATGTTGAAATTAACATCAAATAAATACATTGACGTACAGTGCACTGCAAGACGTGTCAATTTTTAAAAAGCATTTCATGTCAGGTCCCCAAAGGCACTTGTATAAAACATGTCATGTCAAAGTTGTGTGATTAAAATAATGACCGTGAGTGTAACTGACTTAAAGCATGAGTCGCATGTCTGTCTGTCCCGTAAGTTTTATTAATGACATTAAACCAACACTAACTGTTTACCCAGGCCAAAGACAGAATCCAATACTATCAAACCGGTGAAGAGTTCATCTTCCCCTATGACCTGGGTAGCCGATTGGAGAATTTCAAGCAGGTGTTCACCTGGTCTGGAACCCCAGTGGGAGATGGGATTGAATGGCCTGTGCATGAGAAGTGTAACCAGTACACTTTAACTGTATGTGCTTAACATAATGTTGTTACTTTTTTCTTTTGATAATTATATAGGTGATATATTGTAGTGGTATTTTTGTTTCCTTTTCCTTAAGATTGAGCAACTGAACCAAAAACAGGATAAGCGTCAACGAAGTGTGAGTATTGATGTAATTGCTTTTTTTAACAGCAGAGGGGGGTATTTGGTAAAGAAGTGATAAAATGACAAATGTCCTGTTTGCAGGTTGAATACAGAGTAGTGGAGGAATACAATGGGGCTTGTTGTCCTTTGGGAAAAGGACTGAATACATTCTTTAGGACTCCGTGTACAGAAGAGCCCAGAATCAAACTGACAAAGGGAGAGACCATCTTAGCTACAAGAGGAACAAAGTGAGAAACATTCTCATTATTCTGATAACATTTTTTCTTTTAGTGACCTGCTGTTAAACCAGCTGTTCATATTCAGTGTTTAACTGTGATGTCATGATCGTGGTATGTAAGTGTGCTGTTGTTCATGAACAGGTGGTGGATGTATGGAGACAAATTATTGAAGGAGGAGCAGGCGAAAGGTAAATGTTGTGGAATGTGTTGACAGAAAGCTTTTGTTTTACACAAAGCTTTTGTGTCAAATTATTTCTCTCTTCCCTCTTCTAGCTGGAGTTCGTGTTAGAGGATGGTTTCCACGGCGATGTGTCGAAAAGTGTCACTATGACTCTGCAAATAATTCGACAGGTGAAGAAAAGAAAGAACAGTGATACAGAATTGTTAAATTTCCGTTTGAACGGACGACCTCATGTTACAGACATGTTTAAGAAGCAGTGATGCAAATTTTTAATCAGATTTTTCTTTAAAATGGTTCACCAGCACAAAGTTTTACTTGCAAATCAACAGATTCTGGCACCCCGAAGTTAATTTGTGTCATCTCCAAAGAACAGGTGCCACAGAAATAGACACAAGAGAAAGAAATGTGAATATAAAATTATGATTGGACGTATGGTATCAGATTATCAAGATGTTTACTTGAATTTTTTTCTTAATTCTTGGCATACCCTTGGCCCACCCTCTCTCGCTCTCTTTGATGCCTACAGTGATTATGCAATGTCTTTTTCCAGTTGTAACAAAGTCTTAGTCATGCAAATTGTCTTTATAGTAGAAATAACTATTTTATTTTTGATTACGTTTTTGTAAAACTTAAGTCAACCTTGCTGAAGTTTTCCAAAACAAATACACCACGCTCTGTACAGTTATTTTGTACATTTAATTTCGTTTTTATTTAAAATGGAAAGTAACTACAAATTTGTTTCCAATCCACAAATCCTCCCTCTGTGCTTCATATATGAAAATATAATTACATAAAACATGTTGAAGTATTAATGTTTTTAGCATTCCTCCTATGAAAAAAAATAAACAACCTTTGATAATCAAAAGACCTTTACAGACTGTTTGTGCATTTGTTTTATAATCACATATCCAGATATAGAAAATATAGATACATAAAATAAAGATATAGAAAAACAAGTATCAGTAGCATAAATATGTAAAACAGTGTCATACTGCAGGGTATCTTGGAAGTTATGTGCGTTAAGTGAACTCTATGAAGAGTGAAACTATACACAAAAACCTGAAGCTATCTTTTTTTAGTGCATTACATATTACCGTAAAGACCGTCTATCTGAAGTTTGAAGTATTTAGAGAGATCAGCCCTTTTGGCTTTCAGTGTTGGAGTGAGGAGACCGTTTTCTATAGAGAACATCTCTGGATGAAGGTGCAGCTCTTTTACCTTTGAAAATATAAAAGGAAAAAACTTCATAAGCATTTTTTATTTTATGAAACAATGCATGACGACAACTGTAATCTTAGACAAATCCTATTGTACATTTAAATGCACTTAACTTTATGTAAATTTCCAGGCAATGTGATCTAATACCTGTTGTATTTGTGGCAGTAAAAAATAGTATGTTTAAATAGTCAGTAGCTAAAAAAAGCCAAAAGTATAAAAGAAGTGCATACTTGTTCAAAGGACTTCAGCCCTGCTTCACGTCCCAGCTTGACGAGGTCAGAAATGATGGCTTTCTTAACGTCCTGCAAAGTTTTAAAAGATATATTACTGAGTTGCATTTACATCTATGTGCATAAGTAAAACAAGTACATTTGTGCCATGGCTGTACTTAAGTCTTGCTTGTACACAATTTTGAAGCCAGAATATATCCACACACCTGATTTTTACACAGCTCCGCTAGTGAACCTTTCACTCCCAGCTTTTCCGCGAAACCAGGTAACACCTCAGGATCTGGCACCACTATGGCCACCAAACAGGACTGAACAGAGATATACACAAGAAAACTTCAGTTTCAAAGATTTAAGAAAAATTAATATAAAAAAAATAATGGGTTTACTTTGACAGGTTTAGACTACCTGTAAACTGTCACCATGCACAAATATTTGTGCAACGGGAGCACTGCGAATGTAAACGTTTTCGATCTTTTCCGGTGCAATGTATTCGCCTTGGGCCAGTTTAAAGATATTCTTCTTTCTGTCAATAATCTTCAAGACTCCACTCTGGTAACGTAACCACACAATATGTACTCTAAAATATGTTAAAGCAACATATATTTATACAGAATGTATACGATGGATAGAACGGGTTTATGAACTTGTTCCTTTTTTCCTGTAAAAGAGTATTCTCACCGTCAACCATTTGCCAATATCTCCAGTGTGCAGCCAACCATCTTTGTCCAGAGCCTCTGCTGTCCTCTCCGGGTCATTGAGGTATCCACGAAACACATTTTTTCCTTTTACGCAAACCTGAAACAAAACAGCAAAGCTATGAGAGGTTACAATGACATATTTTAATGTTTGTAAAATGACGTGTCATTACCTCGCCTTCGCCGTTGGATGCAAAGTAATTCATTTCCTCGACATCAACAAGTTTCACAGTATTACATGGAATAGGAATTCCAACATGTCCTGAATTCAAAGGAGTTCTGGGGTCATTTATTGAGGTTATGCAATAAGAAAAGCGGGTTATTATTATCGGTCACAGGAACCCACCAGTGGTCCAGTCACCAGGCATGGAGAAAGAACAGGCAGCGGTGCATTCTGTCTGGCCATATGCCTCGAAAATCTGGAAAGCAGGTTAACAAAAATCTATGGCCACTGTGACACCAGATCAATACATAGTCATGTGAACAAGGACATAAAAAATCTTTGGAATGAAGAATAGCATGAGGGTGAATAAATAATAACATCTTTTTTTGTGTATACAATCACTTTCCATCCATCCATCCATTTTCTACCGCTTATCCGAAGTACCTCGGGTCACGGGGATACAATCACTTTAACAACAGAAAATCAGGGACTTTTTCTGAAAGACTTTTATATTCAACATTACTGAAATCTGAACATGGACCTCTCAGGATACAGCGTATAGAATTGGGAGTGGACTGGGCGGAAGGTTTCATACCTGACACCCGAGTGATGCCCTGAGGAAACGGAGCACAGAAGGAGAGATGGGTGCCGCCCCGGTCACCATCACTCTCACACGGCCTCCCAGAGACGCCTGTTAAACACAATTCAGAACCTTCTAGAACCATTCATCATAGGAACGCATAGTTTTTCAGCAAATGTAGTTATTGCGAAACCACACGCTCTACTTTCAAGAGAAATACTGAAAGCCAGTGCCACATTAGGAGACCCTGCATGTATTCTGTTAGCGGTACCTGCACTTTTTTAAAGATGAGTTTGTCCCATATGCTGTCGTTTCTGATGATCCCCTGCTTCACCTCGGCATCTTTCCTCTCGATGGCAAAGTTCAGAATAGATTTCTTGAGCGGTGTCATGGCTTCACTCTGGATCTGTGCAGACAATAGTAATGCAGTGAAAGACTTGAGTAAACACAAAATGAAGAAATTATATTATGTGTGGTTATGGTTTATCTCAGTAGTTTATCATTATTATGATATGTTCAATATAAGCATGCAAATTTGACAAACCTTATCATAAATACGATTCAGAAGACGTGGGACCACTGGAAATACGGTGGGTTGTAGTGCTTTCATGTCATCTGGGAGAAGTGTGATATTACCTTGAAAGAAGCCAACTCTTCCTCCAGCACCATATAACACTGTCTAATACATATCCATTAAACACAAAGAGCTTAATATTAATGTTCTTCAACTATGTGACATTAATGGCTATAAAGATCTTGATCAGAATTGATAATGTAGGCATCCTCACCTGTACCACCCTCTCAAACATGTGAGCCAGCGGCAGGAACGAGATGGACACGTCAGATGTAACCGGGATGAAAACGCTCTGAAGAAACATGGGATTGCCATTCAACACTGAAACTTACTCCATAGAGGATTTGGAAAAATCATTTTTCACAGTGAAGTACTGTACCTCAAAAACCTTAACCACACCAGCTGCGTCTGAAACCACATTCTCGTGGGTAAGCATGGCTCCCTTTGGATCACCTGAAAGCATTCTGGTATTAGAGCTCATGCACATTTCGCACTGCCCCAAAACACCAGAGGTGGCAAAACAATTTAAAGGCATAGTCATCCAAAAATTCTTTCATCATCTAGTCAACCGCATGTCATTCAAAATCTGTATGACTTTGTTTCCTGTGCAGAACACAAAGGAAGATATTGTCAAGAACGTTGGTAACCAAACATCACTGGCCCCAGTTTGACTTATGCATTTCGCAGATGCTTTTATCCAAAGCGACTTCTATTGCATTGAATTATACATTTGTTTCTGACTATGCCCAATCCCCTTAGATCGAACCCATGACCTTGGCATTTCTGGTGCCATGCTCTCACCACTGAGCCACAGGAAAGCTACTTCCATTGTATTGACACAAAATTGACATTTCTCAAAATATCTTATGTGTTGCACAGAAACCTATCAAGTTTTGAATGTCAAGAGGGTGAGTAAATGATTACTGAACTTTTAGATTAAGGTGAACTGTCTCTTTAACAGCTAAAAATGTGTGCCATATAGAACTGGGTTCCACAGACACGGCTTAGTTTAAGACAGGACTATAAATTGAATTAAGATATTTCTGTAACTTTTATAAAAATACCTCAGAAGAATACATTACTGGTATGCATCTCTAGACAAAACAATGACACTGATATATTTTAAGATATTTCTGAGTAAATTATATCCAGTTAAGACTTTTTTTTTAGTCTGGGACTAGCCTTAGGCCTATAGTGTCATTTAGTAATACAGGTTGCATTATGCTTACCAGTGGTTCCACTTGTGAAGCAAATAATGCTTAAGTCTTCTGGTTTTGGTGGCTAAAAAAACAAATCACACTTATTTTCTAATACACTGAGATCAATACTAAATGCTAAGAAAATAAATTATGCATTTTAAAATTAATCTCATTACTTACAACTGGCTTCTGATGGTTGTTTTTTCCCAAGGCCTAAAAACATTGTTATTTTAAATACTGATACAAGATGCCAACATGTTTCATACTTTTGTTTTTGTTTTATTATTTACAGTTGCACTGAGAGAGCGGTCAAAGTACCTCTACATCTTTCAGGGACAGAACATTCACTTCAATCTTCGAGCCTCTCTCAGTTAATGCAGCATCAAAAGGGTCCATGAGGATGATGGTTTTCAGCACAGGCGTGAGGTTTTTCTCACTGTTAGCCAACAGGATTTCTGCCTTATCTTGCTTATCACACAGCACTGTGGATATATTTGCTGCAGAGATGTGTAAATAGATACAAAGCACTTCAAAACAAGATCCAATCAGAGCATTGTCAATCTGATGGGATTAAATACTGAAAATAATTGCAAAGTAAATATTTACATGCACACGTCCATTTTTGAAATGTTTGTTTAGAAAACTATTTGAGTTGTTCAAGGAATATTATCTTGTCGTTTTAAACCTGTATGGCTTTCTTCTGCAGATATTTTGAAGAATGTTTGTAACCGAACGACGGCAGTATCCATTGACTTGCATTAGTTCTTTCTGTATACAATAGAAGTGAGTTTGGTTACTAGGACTCTTCAAAACATCTTTTGTGTTCTGCAGAAGATAGAAAGTCACGCAGTTTCAAATTGACAAGAGGGTGAGTAAATAATGATAGAATTTGCATTTTTGGGAGAACTATCCCTTTGTTTTTACATTGGGATGTTTGTTTTTCTTAAGTCTCTACTTCAATGTTTTCTGTAAAGCCGCTTTGCAAGCATGCAAAATTGTAATAAAATAGAAAAAAAAAGGTTGAATTAAATATAAAATTCAATTTGGCATTTTTAATTCTTCAAAGTGGAATAAGCAAAAGTAAAAAAAAAAAAACTTTAAATATTACTTGAATCATTGTTTACAATACAAAGGACACAGTAAACAAAGGACATCTATACATACAAGATACAAACATTTTATAACATCATTAAAAAACAGCAGTGGGTATAAAAGACCTTCTAAAAAGCTCTGTAGAACACTGGGGTATTTCCAAACTACCACTAAATGAGCTCTTAAATCCATTAAAAATACTATGTAGTGGATGATCTCCATAAAACACAATCACTTTAAGTTTTGCTCTAGTTCTCTTTTAACGATAATCTCCAATGAATCATGATTTAAGTCTATGACCGAACCAGCCCTCCTAATTAATTTATTAATCCTATTTTTAAATAAGGTTTTTAAAAAATATAAGGTCCATGTATGAAGGCAAGCAAACCATAATTGCTATGAACTGATGGTAGAGGTGACAAGTTCACCGGGGCCACTAAAACAATAAAGTGATTTTATTGTGTGAATTACACAAGGATTATAAATCAGCAGGTGTTATGGCTAAAGCTGCTCTGAAGAACACCTCTAATGAAGCAAGAAAGCAGTTCTCATTACCTCTATTAATGATGAACACAAGAGCTTCAGGTCCCAGGGTGTCGTAAAGAGGCACAGCCACCATGGAATAAGTATAGCAAGCCAGCTCAGAGATAATCCACTGAATGGAGAAGAAAAGAGGAGCTGGCATCATGCACGTTTGACTAGTTGTTTTTGGTTTATGTTAAGATTGTGTGTATTGTCTTGTGATAAATGTATACGTTTTGATTGGCTATTATGGCCATTAGATCACCTCTGGTCTGTTTTGGGCAAAGATGCCAATGAACGATTCTTGCGATGGTTTTAGGCCACTGTGGATGAGTCCAGATCCCAAGTTTTCAGCTCTGTCTGAAACCTGAAACAATGATGAGAATAATGACTTCTATCGTTGTTCTTCATGAGGATTTGAGTTCAATAATCTGTTTGTAGCTGGTCCAAATACCTGTTTGTATTTAAGCCACTGATAAGGTTGCCCCTTCTTTCTGTACCCCAGACAGGACCCATTTCCTGCATAAAGGAGATTAAATGTAATATATGTATGGAAATCATGTCAGAGCCACCAGAGAGGGACAAATAGGTGAACAAACATATAAGTATTACAAATGGATCTCAGTGTATATATGTGACCCTGGACCACAAAACCTGTGGCTTTGCGAAATTGAGATTTATACATCATCTGAAAGCTGAAAGATATTTGAAAATCTGGAATCGGAGGGTGCCATTAAAGTTGTCGATCAGAGGAACTGTAGCAGGCGGTAAGAAACAGGTTTGTCTAAACGCTCTCTATCGGAGTTACCCGGGTAATGACGTTATGGAGAGTAGATGAACCCGAAAACAGAAATGATAAACTCTACAACACTTTTGTTTTTGCCCCAATTTTTCATGAGCTCAACTCAAAGATCTAAGACTTTTAGTATGTACAAAAGGCCTCTTTCTCCCAAATGTTGTTCACAAATCTGTCTAAATCGGTGTTAGTGAGCACATCTCATTTGCTTAAATAATCGATACAGGTGTGATCAGGTGTGATCTTGGAGGTGAAGATGCTGGATGTGGAGGTCCCGGGCTGGTGTGGTTACATGTGGTCTGCGGTTGTGAGGCTGGTTGGATGTATTGCCAAATTCTCTGAAATGCCTTTGGAGAGGGTTTATGGTAGAGACATGAACATTCAATTCAATTCAAGGACAACCGCTCTGGTGGACATTCCTGCAGTCAGCATGCCAATCGCACGCTCCCTCAAAAGTTGCGCCATCAGTGGCATTGTGCTGTGTAATAAAACTGCACATTTTAGAGTGGCCTTTTATTGTGGCCAGCCTAAGGCACACTTGTGCAATAATCGTGCTGTGTAATCAGCATCTTGATATGCCACACCTGTAAAGTGGATGGATTATCTCGGCAAAGGAGAAGCGCTCACTAACACAGATTTAGACAGATTTGTGAACAATATTTGAGAGAAAGAGGCCTTTTGTGTACATAGAAAAAGTCTTAGATCTTTGAGTTAAGCTCATGAAAAATGGGGGCTAAAACAAAAGTGTTGCCTTTATAATTTTGGTCAGTGTAGATACCAAAATATAGTGAATAATTTCCAAAGAGCTGACAGCAGCGTCTGATGTTTCCGTCATTTTTGTTATCCATTTTGCTGCATCCACTCACAAAAATTGAAAAAGTTTTGATATGTTTACAGTAGGGAATTTACAAAATATGACTTATCTTTACTTAATGTCCTAATGAATTTTGGGATAAAAGAAAAATATATAATTTTGCCCCATACAATGTATTGTTGGCTATCACTACAAATGTGCCTGTGCTACTTATGACTGGTTTTGTTGTTCAGGGTCTCATATAAATATTCAGTGATGTTATCAATTTTGACCTTATGACCTCTCACCTGAGACACGTAGCCCTCTCTGGAAAACCTCATATAGAGTTTTGGCATCCTCGTGTAAGTATGACATCAAGTTATCATCTTTCATGAGTGCTGCTTTTCTAGCCCCACCCTGTAAACATGCCAGAAATATTAAAACACAGGTCCACTGATTTCTTCTTTTTTTGAAAAAGTATTGTAATTTATGAAACAAAAAATGAATACTTCAATTGAAGGGCAATAAAAAGATGAAAATAAGTAATCTTAAGGTGGTCAGTCAATTCTTTATAGCTCCACGTGTCATGAATCAGATATAACAACATAATGAACATGGATGCTATTGCCTTAGAATTTTCAATCATATGTGTTAATTCTTTGTATTCTACATAAAAAACTGCATCAGACGTTGACTTGTCAATGCTTTCACAACGCTAATGAAAGACACTTACCGCTATGCCAATGCTCTGCTGGTTGAGGTCTGAAGGTGGACGCAGTGGTTTGGGCCTAGTGTTCAAATGCAACAGAGCGATAGCTGCAAGACTAAACAGGAAGACCAGCCCAGAAGTAGACAGGGGGGTAAAAAGGAACTCACACAAGAACTCCATGTCGCAGAGGATGTTGTGGAGCTATGGAGAGAATTAAAAGTATGCAACAATTATAAAAGTGAAGTAAGTGAAGAAGTTCAAGGTCTCTCTCATTAGTCCGGTGGCTGTTTTGAAACTTAGATGATTAGAAGATATCCAAAGGTATTGACGAGGTGTGCAAAGGTGTTAAAGACAATGAATGGCGTATGAACTTTGGAGGGGGCCAAAGGTAAGAATGCACAGGTCTGATAAAAGGGTAAAGAGCACAATATAGTAAATTTTATAAAAAAACTACTCCATTGTTGATGGTAACCTGACAATTATGTTTTAGACATTTTTTTGAAGAATATTTTTAACTGGCCCCCATTCACCTGCGCTGGTTTTGTGTCCATACAAAAGAAGTGAATGGGTGCCAGCACTGTTCAGTTACCAACATTCTTCATTATGTGTTTCGCAAAACAAAGAAAGTCATACAGGACTGAAATGACAAAAGGGTAAGTAAATGAAAAGTATTTTCATTTTTTGAGTGAACTGTCCCTTTAAGCAGCCAATTTATGAAAACTGAACATATCGACGCTGTTTTACTGAAATCTTGAATGTCCAAATTCACTGTTTTTCAGGAAATGGAAGAATAACTTTTCCGAAGATTAAATAATGTGTTGTCAAACTTTTTATTGGTTAGATATTTGCAGAACCCAGTGACAAACATAAAGGGTGACTAATATCAATGATTTATGGCAAAAAATGAAATATGGAGATATGATGTTTACAGAAGGAAAGCAGCAACATTCATGACAAACTTCATCATTCAACGAATATCATTCAAACTTTGTGATTTAAAACTGTCTGCAAATTGACAAAATCATCAATGAACTATTCAACTAACTACCAACCATTATGTTATGCAATGCATTTATATATAAATCTGTATATTTATTACATCAAATAAAGAGTATTTTACCTGGTTAACCTGCAGGAGTCTGTTGTGTCCTTGATGGGGCTGAAAAGATCCTAATGTTCCGTGCACAGTTGTGCTAAGCACACAGGAAGACTGAGGAAAGCATGGTCTCCGACCCAATAAAACACCTCATATCACACAACACATGAGTGACCTTTGAACCAATTGCTGCTATCTGTTCCTTGATAATGCGAATGACTGTGGACAAAATCAAAGCTAAATCATGTGCAGCAAATGTGAGCTGTGCAAGCATCACAAGAGTTTAATGCCACTTGCATCTCTTGAGCAAAAAAAGACCTGTGGGAAATTAAACACAGTGGACTTTAACATTTGTCTTTGCTGGTCAGTGTGACATTGAAATGTGCACAGAGTAAAATAAACATTTCAGCATTAAGACTATATATGCCGTTCATGGAATTCACAAGAAAATTTTAATAGCTCTTCACACCCAGCTGGTTTGCAGTAATCTTTTTGCTGATTCAAATCATCATTCACAGCTTAAAGTGGCCCTCGGGGACCCCAATAGGACTCTTGAACTCTTGTTAACAAGAGACAAAACAGCAACTGGTCATCTATGTCACACCTCCTATTAACACCTTTAAGGCAAGCATGACACAACATGACCTTATGAACATAGTACAGTGTTTTCATACCCCGTTCTCAGCATCATTATCACAGCAGCTTGAACTTTGACATTTAATTGTAGTGACAGATAGAATGGAGGCACCTTTGGATTTTGTAATCTGTTCTGAGAATAGACATGAAATTAAATGAATGGAAACCTTCAAAGCTTCAGACCTATTGAATTCCAATTTAGGTCAAAGTTGAAGTAGCACTTACAAAGGAAACATACGCAAAGGTTATCACGTAAAACATGAGGAAACTTGAGTGAAAAGAGGAAAACCTCATATTGTTGGTGAGCTGTCATTTTCAGATTGAGAACATATTTGAGATAAATTCATAAAAGATGATTGTTGATTGATTGCTGGTGCATTGGGACTTTTAATCTCAGAAGCTAACTGCTAAAGATGAAATATGTTGTGATTTTTACGGTCCTACTTTGGTTTATGGAGGTACATACAAAGTGTAAAAACATTTTCACTTTCTAATAATAGGCAGTTATTATTACCTTACTTCTTGACTGACTCTCAAATGATTCGTTCAGCGATTCATCTGTTTAATCCCCTCCTTTCTGTCAGCCTACTCAACCTGATTTTGCCAAGTGGTTGATGTGCTCAGGACAACATATTTTGTTGACCTAAAGACAACATTTTTGTAAATAAAACCTAAACCCACACCAAACCCCAACCCTAACCATAACTTACCCCTGAAATCAGAGCGAAATGATAAGTGAAAACCAATGACCTAGACTCTAGACGCACCTCATCCTGGTTGGAAGATTACATTTAAAATAAACTGTAAACTTATTTCTGAAATCTGATTGGTTGATTTAAATGTTGTCCCAGGGACAACATGATGTTGTCCTAAGGATATCAACCACTTGGCAAAAACAGGTGAGCCCTGTCAGCCTGATTGGTCAGATGGTCTAGTCGTCTGTGATTGGTCATCTGCGTACAGCGTCGCAGTATCGCAAATGGAATTTAGGCAGGCATTACATCAATGACGCAAATTTGACCCGGAACTGAAATTAGAATGATAGACGACTGGTTCGCATGAAATTAGAATGATAGACGACTTCTTTTTTCCCATGCCAAATTTTTTTTATCCGTTGACTTTTGGATTTACAACTAGACAGACTGCTTAAATTCACAAAAAGTAACATTACACACTGCATGAAATGTAATTTTAAAGACATTGTAATAGTTACTCTTTAAGGACATTGTAAAAGTTACTCTTTAACAAATGGGCTCTATGCATAGTGTATTCTCGTGTAATACTGAAGGTCTTGAACTTATCGCCACTTTCTTTGGCCAAGGCCCGCCGCAGAGGCCATGTGACTGTAACATTTATAAATAATATTTTGCATTAATATGTAAATATGTAACGGAATAACCTAAAACATAACATAAATTTACATTTTTTACAGAAAAAAGTTTTTTCATAAAGAGAAACGAAAAGAGGTCAAAATTTCATCAAAGGTCAAATATTTTATTTATTTATGTATTACACGGCTGCAAGGAGAGCAGGAAAAGGACCATGGCAGATGTCACTTTCACTTGTGTTAAGGAGAGAGAGATAGAATACGTTCACAAAGTTCAGGTGATTGTTTGTTCACTGCATTTGGGTGATGAATGTCATATAAACGGTGGATGTAATGCTGGATTTGCAAATCGTTTGAAAATAAAATATGGAGTCGTCCCAGCACTAAAAGATGCCAGACATGAACCGCATGCCGTGAGTAAAACTGATATCTGTGTTTAGTTGGCAATGGGTGCTCTGCTGCGCACGTTCTTGAGTTCAGCCCACCCCTCCCCCCCGCACGTATCTATCTTTTATTAATGTGATCAAACTAAATGCTTTCCTGTAGCTCAGTGGTAAGAGCAAGGTTGTGGGTTCGATCCCAGGGGATTGCACATACCTAAGAATAAATGTATAGGTTAATGCAATGTAAGACGCTTTGGATAAAAGCGTTTGCCAAATGCATAAATGTAAATGCTTTTCAAAGATACGAAGTATGCAATGCTACTCTATAGGGACTCAAGATTAATATAAGATTGGCAGAAATCGTGCGTGTTAGGGTCGCTTTAAATAAAATTACTAGTTTTTTTATTATAAAACTGAGAATTAGACAGGTGTCATTTCTCAATCCTCAATTAAAAAAAAAAAAAAAAAAGTTAAAACTTCAAAAAGTTCATGTGAAGCTAAATTTTAAATGGCCAAGATGCTAAACGAAAGTGAAAATTGGATGAAACCATACACTATACAGGTATAGGTGTTAAGTGCTCTTTCTCCAGAGAAACCTTTGATTAAAATTAATTTCCCTAGGGAAGGCCGAATCCATTTAAATCTCTCTGTATGTCTGAAAGCCGATCAGTGTGTGTTTCTTGCAGGTAGGATGACAGGAGGACTACATTTAGAGACACGTGGACCCACACCATGGTGGGTGCTGATCTATGTTTCTTTTTCTGCTCTTACAAATGTAGTTACTTGCAACAAACCGAGCCAGTTAAAGATCACTGTTGGACTCCAAGCTCCACAGAACATTTCCTACCCATTCAGTTTGCTTAGGTTGGGTTCTGCCATGCAGATAGCCATAGACAAGATCAACTCAAATCCAGCTCTGAGTGGAAATTTCACCTTTGATTTTGTGTACGTGGATACAGATTGTAATGCAAAGACTTCGCTCCGTTTTTTCATCGAACAAGTTATGAACCAAAACGTGGCGGCTCTGTTTGGACCGCCATGTCCTGAGGAGGCTGAGGTAAGTTTGTTTTCATACTTTTTTAATACAGAAAACGTATGTACTGTAATGTTTTTTTAAAGCTATTTAGAATTGTCGTGCATTAGGAAGAGCTTAATAAAATTCAAGTAGATTTAATAATATGCTGATTCTTTATTTAAATGTGCATTTTTAACATAGTGAGGAGACACTGGAGACACAATGGAAACAATGAGACCATTAAATGCATTCCTAAATTAAAATACGTTTCTGAATTTTTTTTAAGGACTTGTACGAAAAGTCCATTAGCGATTCGTTGTGTAAGTAATTAAAAAAAATGTATCAGTTAGGCCTATATGGATTTCTATAAAGCTCTGACGACTCAAAATGGCCATAGATATACATTACATACAATTACATGAAAGCATTTTAAGAAGGAAGAATAATGCAATTTCCTTCTCATATCTCAACATAGGTCACTGGGCTCATGGCATCCACATGGAACATTCCAATGTTCGGCTTTGTTGGCCAGACACAGAAAATGGATAATATTCAGGTGTACGACACTTACATAAAAATAGTACCACCACTTAAAAGGGTCGGGGAAATCCTGATTAAAACGCTTGAATTCTTTGGTTGGAAGCACGTTGGGATGATCGGAGGGGGCACGGACACAAACACGTGGGACAATGTTGATGCTCTTTGGAAGAACGTGGAACAGCAGCTCAGAGCTAAAGTAACCGTGACTGCTGCTATTAAGTTTGACACCAGTGACCTAGAACTGGCACACAGAAACTTACAACAGATTTCAAAGGTAGCGAGAGGTGAGCCATTAATGCTCCTTATCTTACTGTTCTTTTAATATCTTCATGGGGTTTACACGTCTGTCAAATCACAAATGAATCATGTCCTTGTTCCCTTATGGTCTGTTGCTTATTAAGCCATTGATGAAGAAATTGAGTTTACCTGCAATAAACAATTATCTTGCATTGTTGCCTATTGTGTTTGACATGGTCGTGTGTGTCTTTACATGTATGTGTTACAGTGGTAGTTGTGCTGGCTAATGCTGGAGACTCCACTTCTCTGATGATAGAGGCTCAGAAACAGGGGCTGATGAATGGAGATTATGTTTTCCTACTTGTTCAACAGTTTGAGGTCAGTGCCAAATTGGTGAGTTACTGGTTAGCAAACAAAAAAAGCAGGTGACACACTTAAACAATATAGAAATATTTTCGAGAAATAATGCCAAATAGGTTTTCTTACTTGTTATAAAAATAACTTGAGGGAAAATTGGGGTCATAAATTCACAGACCCTCAGCTGATCCATTAGCCTGACTACGTCAGACTTCGTACTTCCGCTCAATTTAAATTTGCTTTTGTACTCAGTCTGATTGAGCAAACCCACTCCCAGATTACCTCGGGCTCCGCCCAGCCGTCCAACCAACGAACAGAGGGCGGGCTGAGAGCCGTGACGTAGATGCTAAGCGCCGAATTTAAGATTGTAGTGTAGGTCAGGGAAATCTTAAACGACAGCGGACATGGGACTATTCGTTCTGTTGTGGAGAATATTTTCATGCATTTGCCAACTGGAGCCCGAACAAGAAGAGTGTTTTGTTTTCGCCGCATACCTGTGTTTACAGCGGAAGTTCGAGGCAATAGGAGCTGGCTGCAGCCGATGGGCCACTCTATTATTTTTATTTTTATGCCTCAAACAAAATACATAATACAAATACAATAACATAGTATTTTAGTATATTACATTACATCCACGATAAAACTGTTCATCGTAAATTTCTATTATCAATGAGACATTTCAGTATAACATAAATCCCAAACAAAAAATAAATAAAATGAAAAATAATAAAATAAAAAAAAAGAAGAAAGAAACGAGGATTATAACCAAACCAGCTTTGCTTTTAAACAGATGTTGTGTTCCTGACAGAGTCAATTAAGCATAGTACTTTTCCTTGAGGAGCACATTCAATATTTTGAGAGTTTTAATTCTAATCCTTTCTTATTTTTTTACAAAAAACAATAATATAAGCGCTAGAGCCTGTAACTTTACATTTGTGTATGTAATTTTTTCCAAGCAAGCATACATTTTTAATTGCATTGTCTATTTCAATAGAACCAGGGCGACTTTGGAGCTCCACTCAAAAGCGGAAATTCATCTCCACTCAAAGCCTGAGCAATTATACGTCACCTAACCCGGAAGTCATTTATGAAACGGCGCAGTTTTAATGTCAATAAATACTTCTAATGTTTTAATGCTAGGAAAATATTGTTTAATTGTTATTTAAACCTTTAATGTTACTAAATTCATACATTGCTTCCAGGTTTGTATTAAGAAAGTAAACATTATAATAGTTAGAAGTGAAAAATAAATGAAACATCAATTAAATATTTTTTTATAAAAATGAAAAATGTGGACAATATAAATAATTTAGGAATTTTATATTTATAGCAAAATAATATACAAAACAACCACAGTAAAATGTTGAATTATTCCCACAAAATTAAGTTTTATTTGTTTTGAGTAAAAAACACAAAGTAATTTTCCAAAACGCAATAACTGCAAGTAACAGTAAATTACGATCAACAAAGTTTTTCACCTTCTTCTTGCCTTTGAATGGCGGGTCGCAACCAACACGTTGGGTCTATATCGCCACCTACGGTACCGGTGTGTGTAACATCAGGGTTTACAGTACTTTACTTTGTATTTTAAAGAAATTCATGCAACATCAGCTAACATTGGCGAGACATCAATATTCATCGTCAAAAATATATAAATCCATTGTGTTTATTCATCCTTTTTGCGTAAATTCACGGAAACCATATGCATTGTGCTTGCATTGCCGGTTAAGACGGCGTCATTCTGCAAGTAGTGTAGGGATGCTGAGATAAAATTACTCGAGTAAAAGTTCGAACTTCTGAGAGCTCAGCGATGCCATTTTGCCCCTTCTTTATTACTGAGTGGAAGTGACGTATTTCGTCACCCCCCCCCCCCCCTCTGTTCTGCACGTCTTTGGATATATGACCCCTTTCCGACTGTAACTGTATGTTGTTGAGAGACATCTTTTTACACTAAGAAATATAAAGAAATATACAAATATTCCCTTCCAAAGAAGGCCATATGATACATTTAAGAGCCAGGTCTATTTAAACTTATAACTGTAAACTTAAAAATGTTTTTAATAAAAATGTAAAAGAAAGAATGTTCATAATATGTTGTTTTTTGTAGAAACTATTTTTAAGGTACAGAAATAACTTTATAAGCAATGAGGTACAGTATGAGAGGTCATGCTATATGTACTATATTCATGCTAAAGCATATTGTTCTAAAATAAAAACATAATTCTCTTTACTAACTGTCTTTTAATTATGTGATTTTATGATTATATTATATTTATACTAGTATTATTAGATAAATTACAGATTTTATGTTATTACATATTACATATTTGCACGGTTTCACAGACAAGGCTTAAGGCTAGACCCAGACTAAAATAATTGTTTCAGTTGTCTTAACTAAAAATAACTTGCCCTGGCATATCTGTACCATTGTTTTGTCTCAAAATTGACTCCAGTTGCCTGTTTTTTTTTACTAAGGTATTTTTATAAAAGCAATCTAAATATCCTATTTTAACTAGGACTTGTTACTAAAACAGTCCAGGCTTAATCTAAATCTTGTCTGTGAAACCGTGCCTTTATTATATTATATTATAATACTGATAAAATGTGCTGAATTATCTTATACTTTGACCATAAGAGTTTGCCTGCATCTAGTTCACATTTATTAATTTGGTTCTTTTAATCCACTGTTTAGGATAATCTGTGGAAATCTGATGTGGATCAAACCAATCAAACAATGCTGAAGGCCTTTGACATGGTGTTTGTATTTGCCCAGAAGTCCTATGATGGCTATGACTATTATGACTTCTTCGAGCAGGCTTATGAGAGGTTAAAAGGAGCCCCATTTTTCAGTAACCTGTCCTCGGAAAAAGAGGTCAGCATAGTTTACTAAAAAAACAATGTATATTGATTTCATCGCAGCTCGTCATTTGTCATATACTATTTGACTTCTAGGTAAGCTCCTACGCAGCTTATTTACACGACTCAGTGCTGCTGTATGCTATGGGTTTAAAAGAGGCTTTAAAAACTGGTAAAGATATCCGGCACGGACGAGAGATTCTCCAGAAACTCAGAGATAGGACCAGCATCAGATTCTATGGTATGCAGGTTTGAACAACTTTTGCTAAACTATAATAATAGAAAAAATTATAAATAAGAAAAATGACTTTTTTCAACAGGGGCTTCTGGTCTGGTTCACTTTGATGAATATGGAGAAAGGAACCTGGACTATTCAGTATATGACCTGCAGAAAACTGAAGATTTCATCAAATTTGTCCCTATTTTAGACTTTGACAGTCATACAAAAATGATCAAGTAAACATTACATATGTTAGCGTTACTGATACAGAAAGTTTAACGCTAAAATGATATATAATGTGTATTATATATTAAGATTTTTCTGTTTTGCAGACCCACGTCAAGGTTTTCAAATCTCTTCTGGCCAATCGGAAAACCTCCATCAGATAATCCATCCTGTGGTTTTAATAATGAACACTGTGAATGGTTAGAAAATGGTAATATTTTTAAACTATGGTACATAATTATACTTCATTTTAAAAGGTTTTCCAAAGTTAGTTTTTTATGTGTACAACATACAAAAAGAATGCTTCGCAACAGACTATAGACAAGACAGAATAGGCTACAATAGACATCATCTTATACAAAAATAGCAAAAAATGATACGTACTAGACAATAGATGACATGACAAAAATGTGACACGGTGCAAAATTGACAATATTGTGACTAGGGTCATTCATGATGCACTGTTTATATGATCCATATAAACAGTAATTTCACATTCTGAAAATACTATCCCTGTGACTCTATTCTAGAGATACCTCTTGTAGTACTGTTGGTGGTTCTGCCTGTGTTTGGAGTGCTGGCAGTAGCCTTGATCACACTGCTGACCTTGCAGAAATTCCACCTACAAACCCGCCTGGAAGAGTCCAACTGGTGGCTCATCGACTACAGCGACATAACCATCCTCAGAGAGCCCAAAGTACGAAGACACACATCCACATTATACCCCCAGACACATACTGCAATAATGAAAAACTGTGAAAAGCCCTAGAGAAATAAATATAGACTTGTTTAACAGGGAACACAAACACTGTCTGTTAACACCACACCAAGCAAAGGTGGAAGCGGAGGATCTCAGTCCATCATCTCCTCAAACAGCTGCAGTTTCAGAGGAAGTGGAAAAGAAGCCATCTACACTACTATCGGCCTCTATCAGGTACATCACAGTGTACAGCATATGTTAATGGAGTAACTTACAAAAACATATACTGAAAGATCACAATGCAGAAGTCATAAATTACTGTATCAAATTTGGTCTGTGTGCTGGTGGTGCAGGGGAACGAGGTGGGCATAAAATACTTGAAAAATCAAATCCTCACCAACATCAAGAAACCGTCTGTTATTGCTGAGTTTAACATGGTAAGTATTCAGTGTTTATTTGTGTGCCAATCACCTTTTGGAGATTCCCACAGGTCAAATATTTAAAGCATCAGTTTATTTATTCTGCAGTTAAGAGAATTGAAACATGAGAACCTGTTCCAGTTCTTCGGTGTGTGTATTGAGCCACCAAACATCTGTATTGTTATGCAGTACTGCAAGAAGGGAAGTCTGAAGGTATATCATTATTTATTATTTATTTAGGATTATTTAATTGGGATTGATTTCTGAAACTTAAATGAAATGGGAAACTGAGTTTAACGAGTAAAGCATGGCGGCGCTGCTCTAGGAAAGAGCTAAATTTACTCAAAAGCTTGAATGCACGTATTGTTAGTCGCTTTGAAGCTTCTTTTGTAAGTCTATCATCAGTTCCTCACTGTGTCTGTTTTTCTTATTTAAAAACATCAGGATGTTCTTGGGAACAGCGAGATTGAACTGGACTCGATGTTCAAAATATCCTTTGCCTATGATATTGTTAATGTGAGTATGATGTTTTATTGTTACGCTGTCCATTTCCACAGAATATGTTATACATCCAGATAGAATTAAAAGAAAAAAATGTAAATCAGTATTTCTACATATATCGAACTCATTCCTTTCCAGTTTATTTTGAATCCGACACAAGTTAACATCAGGAGTGAAAGACACCCAACAGTTATGTAAAGATGCATAAAAGCTGTCTTCATTAAACAGTAGTATTGTGTTAAAAAGGTTTTATAGTATTGCAGGTCTGCAAAAAACACTGCATCATTTTTGTTATTTTGACTGATTTTCATGTTTTCACATTCTGCGAACAACTACAGATAAAAAAACACATTATTTGTGATGTGTCTTCTGCAGGGTATGGAGTACATACACAAAAGCAGTTTAAAGTCTCATGGAAATCTGAAACCCAGTACGTGTCTGGTGGACAGCAGATTGCAGATCAAACTGTCCGGCTTTGGTCTGTGGGAATTTAAACATGGAACTAAATACAGATTAATCCCGCTTGATAATCCAAAATATGAAGAGATGTTCTGGACTGCGCCAGAGTTTTTGAGAGAGGTTTATTACCCATTCAATGGCACGCAGAAAGGAGACGTCTATAGCTTTGCAATAATAATGCGAGAGCTAATGTATAGTACAGAGGTGAGCCCGTACCACGACATTCATCTGGAACCAAAAGGTAAGACTTGTATCTGTCTAATGTCTTTGCAGTTCTATTGACATACAGTGGGCGCAACAATGCTTTTATTTTATTTAATATTCACAAATTACAGAATTTTCTTAGTATTTTGCTGAAAATATTTTTTTTATGAAACTTTCTATATACTGTATATCCAGATTTAAATTCAATTTTGAGTCCCACAGTTTTAATGTAGACTCAGAACTTGAATCCCACTGTATCTCAATATCGGCAACAATATCGGAAAACCCAGAAGCTATAAAAGTTAGTTTTACACTTTTTTAATTGAGCTTTTTATTTAATTTAGCTGTATTATATTCAATAGAGATTATCAAGCAGGTAAGGACTCCTATGTCCGAGGAGCTCCTCAGACCCACCCTGTCTGCTGATATCTGTGATGAACGCCTGATCCCTCTGCTAAAGGCCTGCTGGAGTGAGAACCCAGAACACAGACCCCCGTTTACCAATATCAGAAGAAGCCTCCGTAAGGCCATCCCTGAAAGGTATAAACTCAAGGCAAAACCTTTCCTATCTGTGTCCGGTGATTTTAATACTCATAAATGCATTGCACTTTCATTTACATTGGACTGTTTTATTTATGTTCCAGTCATGCCAACATCCTGGACAACATGGTTAGCAAACTTGAGAAATATGCCAATCATCTGGAAGAGGTAGTGGAGGAGAGAACCAATCAGCTCACGGCAGAAAAAAGCAGAGCTGATAAACTTCTCTCTAGCATGCTGCCCAGGTATATTGAATCATCACGATACTAGTGTTATATTTAGCCGGTATAAAACATTTGAAAACGAGTTTTTTTACTTGAGTTTTATTTATTGATTCAATAGTCAATTTTACATTGCATCAATATAAAGCTAATATCAATAATATAATGGTTCCCAGAAAGAAGTCAAAAATATTTTTGTTTTCCATATGTGGAAGATGGAAACTGTATGCATTGGATACATAATAATGACTAACATGTTCTTACAGGTATATTGCGGAGCAGCTAATGGCTGGAAAATCAGTGGAGCCTAAAAGTTATGACATGGTGTCCATCTTTTTCTCTGACATTGTGGGTTTTACCACCATGTGCTCCATCAGCTCAGCTCTGGAGGTGGTCACACTGCTCAATGACCTCTATAGCATGTTTGATGAGATCATCCAGCTGTATGATGTCTATAAGGTACACGAAGCAACATGATATCCATTGGGTGGTGGATATCAATTAAAATTGGGGTTTAGGTGTGTTGTTCTCCCAAAAATAAACATTCTGTCATCATTCATTCATCCTCTTGTCAATCGAAACCTGTATATGATTCTTTCTTCTGTGGAACACAAAAGAACATTGAGAAATGGCATTGGTTTTGTGCCCTAACAATTGATGTTGATAGGTGCCGGTGTTGTTTGCATACCAGCTTTCTTTAAAATGGCTTCTTCTGTGTTGTGCAGAAGAAAAAGTAGGGAATGATGTGAGGGTAAGTAAATGATGGGAAAAGATAAATGTTTGTGTGAACAATCCCTTTAAATACACATGAAGGTTTGCAGTATGATGTAAAATATGGCGTAATCATTGAATGAAGATGAAAAATCCAGGTAAATCACTTTAAATACACAAAAATATATATTATTTTTTAAGATTTGTTTTTACAGTTATTTAAGAGAGTACAGGAAGTGAAGTGGATGAGTGAGAGGGTGTGGGGTCAGGGAAAGGACCATGAGCCAGGATTCGAAATCGGGTCGCCCAGGGCGCACCGGCGCCATATTTCGAAGGCCGAACCACTCGACCATCGTCTCCGACTTTTTTCACATTCTGAATTGATATTTTTCTTGTAGGTGGAGACGATAGGAGATGCATATATGGTAGCCGGTGGGCTACCTATCCCTAATAATACCCACGCTGATGAGATATCTACTATGGCCCTCCACTTCCTCTCTGCCATACAAAGGTTCAGAATAAGGCATTTGCCAACTGAGAAACTTGCCCTACGGATTGGGATCAATTCTGGTACGCAAGAATTATAGGCGTATATACTGTACAGGGATTTGTACGAAGGGTAGTCATTTTCTGTTCTTTTCAGGTCCAGTGGTTGCTGGAGTTGTGGGTAGTACGATGCCCAGGTACTGTTTGTTTGGGGATACAGTGAACACAGCTTCCAGAATGGAAAGCAACAGTCTTCGTAAGGATGTTTTTTATTTTTTATTACAGTAGCCGGGTGACTATACTACGGTTGACTATATTTACAACAAAAGCTTTACTTTGATATTTGCACAAATGTTTTTTCAGCACTGAGAATCCACATCTCTCAAAGCACTTCAGATATTCTCCTTCAAACTGGAAACTTTGAACTGGAAGAGAGAGGCGATATCGAGATCAAGGTTAAACCAATGCTGCATTTTTGTTTCACAGTGGCCCCTAAACGGATTTAAACACTTAGGCCTTTGCATTGTATAACCTAGAATTTCTTTCAAAGAAATATAAAAATACTTTCTGCAAAATAACTCACAAAAGTTTGTTAGGTTTGTCATGAGAAATCACAGCAAATGCTGCAAAATGTGATATATTTTGTTATGTAATGCAATGACGTGTATACATTTTAAGTATATTGTAATTGTACAACATATCCAAGTATTTTTATTTTGGGCCCATAGCTACACAAGCATATATTGTAATGCAACGTCTTCTAATCGTATCTGCGTTTTTTAGGGAAAAGGAACTCAAAAGACTTTCTGGTTGAAAAACAAAACAGGATGTAAGTTCCCTCCTACTGAGCAGGAATGTGATTCAAGTAACAAATCAGCATCAGATGTAAGTATTTACCCACTTAAAATCATCATTCTTCATTTTATGCTTGTTGCACCCTTATTGAGAAACAACGAATCTATAATGAGACCTGACATGTGTGTGGACAGTCTTGTCCTATTACGTCTAAACAGGAGAAAACCAAAGTAGCCTCAACAAGGGATGCAGAGAATAAAGAGAGAAGAACAATCCAGAGGAGCACGGGGGTTGCTAAAATGTCGGAAATGCACACACTTACTGTACCTGAAATGTAGTCTCACCCCCATTCATATGTATTTGGATATCAGATAAGCAGGTACAACAATTGCAACAAGGTCAAGACTTAGTCTTTAAAAGTATTTAATTACTAAAATATTTCAAACATTTTTACACATACAAATCAAAAAGAAATCAAGAATAATTGTTCCTAGTAATTGCATCCAAAAATGATATTTCTGCCATCATTGAGGCCTACTCACGGAATTTTAGTTTTTAGGTCAACTGTCCCTTTAATCTAAAATGCAAAATGTTATAGTAAATGCTTTAGAGATTATTTTCTTGATCTACAGTACCAATATTTACGTTAGGAGCACTAAACACAAGCAGAAACGATAAAAAAGCAATTGAAGGCATGTGTCGATACACTCCCTGAGACACACGTACAGTATAGATGCTGTGTATGAGTGTCTATATTTAGGTATTTGTATGTAATTGTAAGAGTGCAAAGGTGTGTTTCATTGCATTTTGAAGTGACACGCATTTGGCCCCATTACAAACTGAAGTACCCTAAGAACTCATTTAATAGAAGTATGGACAGTAGACACACAAATGGGCCTGAAAAACAGAGGAGATAGAGAACGAAACTTAAGTACCACAAAACAGAAGTCACTTTAAATAGATAAAACTAATAAATAAACATGTTTTTACACAAATAAATATCTTATTATCATCTAAACAGCTATAATGTTATGGCTTGTACAGTGATCTATCAGTATATGACAATTATACAGCATTAGGACATTTACAGTAAAGACTAACCTGCAAAATGCATGTAACTCGCAGAGTGTTGTGCTGCAAACATTCAGACTTGATGTGAGTTATCAAGCTTTACACAAATTTAAATCATACATCTTGAATCACACAGAGATCAAACTCTAAATACCTCTGACTTGAAACTCTGTGGTCAAGATGCCTCCATTTGGATCAGGTTCGAATTCTGTACTTCTCGAGGTGCATGGAGTCTTGGAATCGAGTTGGAAAGACTCTCAGTGGTGGCCAGAAATGTATTTAAAACAGCAATATTACATTGATACTTACCGGCTGACAGAACAGCTTTTCTCCATCGCACACTTGCACCTCACAGTGTAGCCACACGGTGGACACTTTCTCCAGCCGCTGGAAGCGGAACGAGTTAAACTTGAAAATGGACCTGCTGTCTTTGGCATTTTCAAATATGGTGACTGTGGTGTCTAAAGAGCAACTGTGAAACAGATATACAAACACAACACATAAACTGAGCAGTATTGAATCACATTCTGACTGTTCTCTTTTAAAACAAATTGTCTGTAAGGTACCTGTTCAGAATTAATGTCCATCTTTTCCTGTCGGTTGAATAAGGTGTTGGTGTTGCCCAGCAATTTGTTATCACTACTTTGAATCTATAAATACATAAATAAAGAGAGTCTTTTACATTGGCTGTGTATTTCTGCGTATTTATAAAATCTCGATTTTTTTCTTTTGAGGGATTCACCTGTTACTCAGTCCTTTAGCTTCAATGCCAATGAATACCTCAGATCCGATCTCTGATGTGTCGATTATATACGGCGCGTCTTTTGCATACAGGAACTTTGAGTTCTAAAGACACAAAGATGAATCAAAAGTTAACTGCAGCTGCTAAGATATGTATTTCAGATACAAGTTTGGACACACTACTCGTCATAATAGTCATTTTAAGGGAAAATTAAATTTATTTCAATGTTTACTTACACTCATATTATTCCAAACCTGTATGATTATTCTTTGATTCCGCAGAACACGAAGAAATGTTGATAACTGAACAACATCGGCCGCCACTGAAACATTTTATAGGTAAAATTAAATTTCTCAAGTATGTTCATGTGAAGTCATTCTTGTTCGGAATGACATGAGGGTAAATAAATATTGCCAAAATGTTTAATTTTTGGTGAGCTATACCTTTAAAATAATTAAAAGTAACTATTTAAAAAAAAATATATATATATATATATATATATATATATATATATATATATTTATAAAGAATATTTGTATTTAACATATTTTTTCATCAACTTTCTAGAAGCTGATTACAATCTTTCAGACAAATAGTTTACATTACTAATGTCCATCCAATGGTAAATTAAACATAAATTGCATACATTACCTGGCAACCTCAGTTTCTTTTAATTTGATTATTTTGAGTATTGCAATAATACAATCTATTCATGCTTGTCCTATTTCAAGCATTCGTTTTGAAAAAGCATATAAATCCATTCAAGTGTGTCCAAACTTATGAAAAGAAATAACCGAATGAAATAAACCCATCAAATGTTCACTTTTTTAACCACCCAATGTTCAGGGTCACTTTTGTACACTCACTGACCTTCAACAGACATTATGAAGCAAAGCTGTGGTACTCACTGTGAACACGTTCATAGACAACTGAGACTTAAATGACCCTAAACTTCCATTGTTGACATAAACTGTTGCCACTCTGGAAGAAGCAGAGGGTTTAGTAAAGACACTGGAAGTCAACGGTCAGAATGCACCTTCAAATGATCTACTCCTAAAAAATATGCCGTCAGCGTAACAAGGGTCTACCTTTGGCTGAACACGGCATTGTTGACCAGATAAGCCGCTTTGTAGGTGCAACTGAAGGTGTAGTTCACGGGCTGGTTCCGGACGGTGAGGGATGAATCGTTGGATACTATTGAGTTGTAGAAAATGTACCGTGGGTCTTTGCCTCCTACATACTTAAAGAAAGATTGAAACAGAAAATGTTTAGATGTTTAGGAATGTGGAGATTGTTAAATTAAGATCATAGTATGAAATCAAACAAATCACCTCAGAGAGTGTGCCACAGTAAGAATTATTCTTTGGTGTGAGGTCTGGTATAGTGAAACGATAAAAACCCGGAGTGTTAATTCCAGTATAGCACGCGGCGCCAAGAGACAGCTGGCCGATCTCCCATCCGTACGGACACTCTGGCACGTTTGCAATGATGGCATTGGGAAAACATGACACCATCACATAATCTGAATTGGATAACAAATCGGTTCTATGTTAGGAAGGATTATCCTCAAGCCAAACCCAAATATATTCACACTGTATATCCTGCACTTGCTAATTGTACTTCTGGTTAGACCTAAACTACATTTCGTTACACTGTACTTGTATATGTGTAATGACAATAAAGTTGAATCTAATCTAATCTAATCTAAAATACACATCCCTATCACCCACAATGAGAGGAATATTGGAAATGTTGTGCATATTTCACTTTACCTGCTTTTTGAGGTGCACAAGCCCATGCCATAGGTAGAAGAATGAAGAGAAACCCAACAGCTGCCATTTTATTGCACTGAACAGATAGAATGTTAAACATTTACTTAAAATAGCCGATCAGTTATGTATTGCATTTGCACTAAAGCCTTATTTATGAATGGCATATTCACGCATGGCCTGGATTGTCTTGGATCTACAAATATTTATTTCATGATTTATCATTATTTTAAAGTTAGCAATATCATATCAATTGAATCAGAATGAATGTTTACACATTACCAGTTCGAGTTCCTGGAGAAGGGTTCAGTTCATGTTTTAGTAGAGGGATTGAATGGTTCCTTTGTGGTTCTTCTGCAGGTAAATGGTGAAAATCCTAAGAAGTTCAGTTTAGTCAGCACAAGAGCTGCTTTATAGATCCACAGGTAGACGCTAACCCCCCTCGGTTTTTTGGTCAGCCAGTCTGGTGAGGCCTTCTCGGTGATAGCATTGTAAAGGACAGCACAAAAGCTCTCTGTGCTTGCCAGACATTGACTTTTAAATGACTGGTGTCTCAAGGGGAAGACCATTTTCTCAGCATTTGACAACATGCTTATTTATTCTAATAAGTTTTCTTTAAGCCTCGCAAACCTAATGTTAAAACTGGCAGCCAATTCTCCGGTTACTTATAAAGTATGATAAAAAACTGCACCAAAGGTTCTATTTTCATTCTTGGATGTAAAGTTTTGCTCAGAGATTTCAGGAAGGAAGATCTTGTTGGTATGTTGGTACCTCGCTGTCTCTGCCAGGCAGCCTTGCTGTTCGCTGGATTGCCATCATTACCTAACAAGCTCGATCCGTGCCAGACTGCCATTTATAAAGGCACAGAGTCATTAAGGTTGATCTCATTCCCCTTAGCCAAAAGAAACCCAAATCATTTCCAAAAGCTAAAAGAACAGTTATCTGCATTGTTTAGATTACAAGGTTCTAAACTTCAAGAATGTCATTTACAGATTCCATGTCTTCTGCAATACAGCCAAATGTGAAAGCAGTGGTGAAGCATCATGTCATGGACAATCCCCAACCTGTTTCTCAAAGTTACAATGCAAGGTCTTTCAGGAACCACATGAGTCAAGCTGATAATGATTCTCAGTGGGAAAGCAATATACCGAAGTCATCACCCATGAACCGACACACGGTACCAAATCCCCACAACATCACACAGGAGAGAAATCACACAAAGACCAAGATTCTTGCGGTGAAATGAACAAATGGGAATGTATGGATCAAGATGGGCCCCTGGATAAGGTAAGGAGACTGCATGGGGACAAAGATGCTAAATCTGATAGTCAAAGTATGTGCCATTCACAAAGATAGTGTTTCGGTCTCTAAGGAATGCAGGGCACTTAGAGAAGCACCATTTATCCTCAGACAGTGTGTCTCCCTAGTCTGAGGACAGACGAAAATCTTCATTTACTCTTTCTGTGAGTGCATGAATCACGAATGAGAGGTCAGCCGGTTCATTTTGATCCAACACAATTAAGAAAATGAGCCCTTAGATGTGTTCAAAGTCCCATACATTATTTATGGATTATAACCAAAACATGGCTTGTTGCAATCCAGACTCACAATATTCACCACATTTTAAGTAGTTAATGCACAGAAAATATTCAACTTAAAGCAATAAGTTGAACCTTCAAAAAAAATATTCTGTCGTTATTTACACGTCCACTTGTCATTTCAAATCTGTATGACTTTCTTCTGCAGAACACACAAGAAGATATTTAAAAAGAAAATTGGTGACAGAAAACCTTGCATTGTTTTTGTGTCCATACAATTGAACATTCTTCAAAATATCTTCTTTTGCAGAAGAAAGAAATCACACAGGTTTAAAATGACAACTGTGGGTAAGCGAATGACGACACAGTTTTCATTTTAAAGGTGAATCTCTTTTATAAAATTACAAAACCCAACCAAAAAAATATATAATTGTGGATGGACACCAGCACTATAATCTTCATTCACAAAACTTTACAATAACGCTCTTCACATTGAAGAAATACAGAGATTATTCATCTTTGCAAGTAACACAAGATCTGCAAACCTATATAAAAACTACATCGAGCATTAATCATAAACCCTTCGTTTTACAGAAATGTGCAATGCAGGTTATGTAACCCTGATACAGGGTCTTTTTACATCAACAGTTTATACTTTATCAAAACATACAGGCCTATGAAACACATCTGTTACAAGCGCTGCTGTAAACTGACCAGATGCAGGTTACACAGGGACAGATATCCCACGTGATAAAATGTTAGAAGAGCAAAGGCTACTTTCTTTCTGCTCATTAGCATGAGAATGGAAGAGACCACTGGGATACATTCGAGTGCAATGCCTGAGAGAAAACTATGGCAAATGCAAATGAACTTTGAGGCCTGGAGCTCGTGGGACAGCTAGTGTTACGGGAGACTGTGGAGTGCCCGCCATGTGTTCCACCCCTGTGTTTGTTATGTAATATCAGGTGGGCATGTCGGACCAGAATGCAAACACAGGGACGTAAAAAATGTAAAATATTCTCTGTTTTTTTATCTTTAATGGCAGAGCGTCCGATTAACCTCTGTGTTTTGTGCAGATTGAAAATCAAAGCATAAAAGGTAAAAAAAAGATCATTAAAACAATTTAGGTTACATTTTTTATTTTGAAGATCTGATAGCTTTAGTAGGAAGTAATGTGTGTTCTATGGTGGCACGGTTGTTCACTCTTGCCTGGCTCTGAAATGCGGGATACTTGGCATGTGTAGATAGGCTGTCCAAGCTGAAAAATATGCGAACAAGATGTGATTGTCAAAAGCACTGCATCTCAGCTTTGCCCACAACACAGAAACCAGTCAATAATTAAGTGAATGAAGTTGCTCATCTGTGTCAACAAAAAATCTTAAACTGCATAAGGAACTTTTTTATTTGTAGATAAAATATGAATGATGTTTTCCTGTGCCAAACACACCGTGACCAAACAGTGGTTGCAAAAGGGTTCTTAAGCAGATAGTCTTCTTCATGGACAACACTCTTGGCGCAACACTCAGACCCCGTGCAACTACGACCCCTTGTGGCTCTAGAACGCCATTGCATGAAGCAGGCAGAGTAAACTCAGCAGTATCTCTAGTGTGCTTTGGCTGAGTAGTGCACTTCAGCTTGTAGGTTGTGTTGTCGGTTCCCTCAAGGACGAGGGAAGGTTTACAACACGCGAGAGGTCAAATTTAACACCGATGGCGCATCGAAGGCGATTTTTGAAGGTAATTTTCCTCATTGTAGGCTAACGCTGTATTTTACGATTTCATTCAGTTTGACACAATGGCTTAGCATACTAGCATAAGCGGGTCCGTGACTACACTAATGCAATAAAATGAAGGCACTGCACCGGCAAAACCACGCGACTCCAAATTCAAATGCATGATAATGAATTGACCTCGTGCTGGTGTTGATGGAACTAAGTACATTTCATAAGATCCAGGACCGCGGGTGATTAAAAGCATCGCTTTAATGCGGACTACGTGTGTTTTATGCGTGACTTACTACAGTTTGACACACTAGCATGCAGCTAGCCCGAGGACGTCAGCGCGTGTCTTGACAGCAGAGGAGCCTCCTGAGTTCACTTGAAACTGATGATGTAAAATCTTGTATGATCAGGCATTGCCGGTAGATCAGAAAGATTAGATTTGTTTAACAGTTCGTTTTTGAAGACCATTTATCAGACAGGTTAGAGCTTGGTTGTTACTTTGTTAAATCAATGTTTCAAGAACCAATAGTGGAACAGATTAAAGGTGCCACAAGGAATAAGGCCCAGAATTTTGTTATAATTATAGTTTATTAACAGCTGGATAGTTTTTGTTATGCTAATTTATGCCTTTTTTGCTTTCCTGGTGATGCCTTTTTTATTAAGGGAATAGAAATGGAAAAGAATAGTTGAACCTGTCTTTACTAATGTCTTACCTGTCTCATTATTATTATTTGTTGTCTTCTGTTGAATAGCAGAAAAATGTGTAGTTAATGAGGACTGAGTGAAATTTGCATTATTATTAACAAAAATCTTGGATTGAAAATCCAAAAGGCTGAAAATCTTGCTGAAAAGTCCCTATTCACTTTTATCCTATAGAGGAGACAAATAACTCTTCTGTTCAATGGACAAAAGCCACAGTGCTTTGAAAGATGTGACAAAAAGTCATTTTTGGTTTGCCGTCCCTTCAAAAGCATGTTTAATACATGCCATGATTTTTCAAAGGTTTCTGCTTTAACTGCGCCTCATTGTTTAATTTCATTCAATCTGGTTAAGTGTGTCAACATTTGATTGTCTTTGCACTGTGGGTGTTTCTGTTTTGTAGTTCAGATGAACAGATTGCCAGACAGATTAACCCATTGGCCCGCTTTGCTGGTGGATTTAGTCATCAGATTTCATTATGCCTTTATCCTAGTGACTTATACTCGGAAGTGGTGGACAGTAAGGGGCTGTGTCCACCAAGGCTTAGTGCTAGCGTACGGCGTGTTTTTCAAATGTTTCCATTTTTTTGAAAACATAATTTTTTTTGGGTGCTCAGTGCTGGTGCTATGCGTTTTTCCCACGATCAGCGGTGGCATTCGACCGGGCGCCCTGAGTTGAAAATTGCTCAACTGTGGGCAGAAGGATGCACCTACAGCGGGCGTTTTCACCCGCGTCAAAGCGCCTCGGTGGATACAGCCCCATACGAAGTAAATTCACCCCAGTACTGTACTTAAGTACACTTTTTTAGTAGCTGTACTTTACTTGAGTATTATTTTTTCTGAGTTCCTGTGACTTTACCTAACCTACATTTTAGGGATGCACCGATGTATCGGCCGCCGATATTAATCAGCCGATATTGGATTAATTTGACAACGTTGGTTTATTAGGGCCCTTTGATTTCCGTGAAGTGGAAAACACAGGTGGAAAGTAGCAAACATGCCTGAAATTACAGCTGAACAGTTTATGAAATTCAAATTGTGCTATGAATGTCGCTAATGATTATTCAGCTGGTGTTTAAATATGTAATCTGCTTGTTCTACGTGTGATAGACGGTGCGGCCCCGGTGCTAAAAGATGTGAACTGCACGCGGTAATTGGCCGGGATTCATTTATTTTCATTGTGAGCCGGCAAGTAGCTGCGTGGTGCATCTTGGCCGTTCAGAGCATCAAGGAGAGTTGAAATCAGGTCAACATTATGAGCTATGACGCGGTTCGGCGGCAACCAATCGGAACGTAGAAGTCCACCGCTTGAGGGTATTCCAGAAAACGCAGCTCTGTAAACTTTGTTCTACGTCAGAGCGTCCACTAATCTTTCTACAGCTTTGTTGGCAGGGCAGCCAGAGCCTTTTTTGACGCTCTCGACGACAGCTGGCTGAACGCACAGTTACCGCATGCAGTTCATGTCTGGTATCTTTAAGCACCGGGACGGCGCCGTCTATCAGTTTCAACAATTTCCAAATCCAGCGTTAAATCCACCGTTTATGTAACATCCAACACTGAAAAAATGCAGTGAACAAACAAACAAACACACCTCGAACCTCTCTCTCTTTTGCAAGAGTAACGAGCTGCAGATGCAAGCCCACAGCGCAGCCAATCTTGACGCAGCACAGCCAATCTTGATGGTAGATCGGTCTTACTATCGCTCATCGGATTGACTTTACATATTAGGAATAAAAATTACTATGGAAATTCGATGGGGGCAAATTTTGAAGTGAACTACTATCAGTGGTTCACTTCAGTGTAATACCACTGATAGGGTGAGCAACTCTGTGTATTCCATAGGTTGCTTTTGAGGCATAAGGTATACGACAATAAAAAGGACATTTACTTTTAATACTTGAGTACTTTTAAAAGCATGTACTTCTGTACTTGTATTTAAGTACGAATCTGTCTTTACAACTTTTACTTGTAGTGGAGTAAAATTTGTCCGGTAGTATCTGTACTATCACTCAAGTAAGGAAGTTGTGTACTTCGTACTCTTACTGCATCATTTAGATGGAGTCTGCATTTGTTGACAATGTCACTGCCCATTGGTTTGTGGGCAAGTATGATTTGTAACATCAGTTTGACATTTTCAAGTTGTAATTGAACAAAAAACATTTTTAAATTTAAATATCAGAATAAACTTTTGAATGGTTTAAAAATCTGGTTATTTATCATTTTTGCTTTCTGATCAGGTCTGTCTTTTCAGGCTTTGACAATCAACTAGACTCTTTGGAAACACGGCCCTCTCTCTCTCTTCTCCACCCAGAGAGAGATTCTTTCTCATCAGTGTTCTGGTCATCCATTGGTGCAGAACACATCAGACAATGCAGGCAGCGCTTCTCGAGTTCAATGAACTTTCGTTTAGCAGCTGCGCTGTCGCTTGCTGGGCACCTCTCTTCTGTCTTTCTCGCTCTCCGCAGGCTCATTCAGCATGTGCTCCGCATCTTGTTTGGAGTTGGTATTCATTGTTAAAGAGATTATCCTCTGCACCCACTAGCTTGGTTTGCTCCGGTCATTTCACATTTGGCTGTGAAACGTCCAGGATATCAGACTTATAAACTCTTGTAAAGGGCTCTAGACTAACTTTTTGCACTGGTGCGCCTAACTTTTTTTCTTAGGTGCACCAGCACAAAAGTAATGTGCACCCAAATTTTAGACCGCATCGCATTTAACGAATTAAACTGGTTTCACCAATTCACTTTTTTTTAATTGTCCATATAGGCAAAATTTACTTGTAAATGATTAACTAACAATCTGGTCAACAGTGTTCTTTATTTTAAGCACAAATCTACAATAAAGGTAACTTACTAAAAAAGTGTTGGTGCTTAAAGTGCTTTAGTGAACTGACATTTAAACTTAAAAGATCTCAAGATAAATGGACCAGGGCTTGACGTCTCCGTGTCAGAGCATTGCTTATGATTTTCGGACGGATCAGGTCTTAACTTAACATTATTCAGGTAAAAGTTGTCAATTATTATTTTCATCTTCTCTCATCATCCGCGGCTACATCCACTCTGTTTAACTGACGTCATTAGTCTACTCACCTCTCACTGTCTGACTGCAGCACACGCATTTCGGACGTATACACCAGAGGTGGCGCTACACTTCTTTTATTTTCCGACATTTTGACTGACATGCTCGTAAAAAATCCGTCATAATCTATTATAACCCGTCACTATGGTTAGGGTGGTAATTAGTGAGTTTGTGACGTCCGAAAATACGGTACAAAACCTTTTGAAGTAAGGAAAATGCTGCAGGGCACTCTTAAAGAACGAGAGGTCTGCCATTATCACTACACAAGGAAACTAACAAACATTACGGACAACAACTAATAAGTAGTGAAGCAAGTTTTACGTTGTTTATCATGTGCATAGTGTCTGGACTTTTGATCATCCCTTGTATGTTTTGAGATCGTGGTCCGGCTAACGTGAGCAGCGGAGCGGTGATAACTCCTGGTGATGCAGACTGAGAGCTCTGTCATCTCACGAAAACATGGTATAAAACAACTTTGCGTGTAATAGTTCACACAGGACTGTTGGGAAATGTGCATTGATACTCCTTCATTCTTCATGTTATGTGGTTTACTTTAGGTGAATTGTCTCTTTTTCCGTCACTGTTAAAAAAAAATCTGTCAATGTCAGAGAATTTTCGGTTAACGCGACTTCTGTTACACACAAGTACAGGAATATCTGGACCACGGCCAATCAGAGGGGAGTCCGCCCTTCACTATCTCCGATTGGTTTAGACCACGATATGGGGCTAATGTGTGTATATTATTGAATCACAGAGAGACTTTCAGAGTTGCTGAGACTTTTTTCCTTCGAACGGCTGGTCGCACCTGTGCGACCTCTGATCATTTTTAGTCGCACCATTGAAAAATAAGGTCACACTCTTGAGCCCTGTTGTGTATCATACAATAAGCAGAACAAAATATTCAAGCGTGTTTCCGTTTGTGATACACGAGAGGGAAACACGTGACAGCCTCTGTGTGTTCTGCTAAAGACTAAACGGCCCCACTGCAGGTTTTTTAATGCCCTTGTGATTTGCTGATGGAGTGCTTTTAAGTATTGCAGTCACAGAGGTGACAACAAGAAACAATAATAATACTGTACCGCCATAAACCGCTGAGGAAGTGAAAGTCAACACCTTTGACGGGGAGCGCAATTCTTGTTTTGATTCACTTCCTTCTCTCTCTCTGTTTGTGTGACTCCAAAGCTTAGCCAGTCATGTATATTATTAAATGTCACAGTAAATTTCCCGTGTTCCACAATCAACATCTTTGTAGCACAAGAATCTATTTTTAAAAAGATCTCTTTTCATTTCAATAATTTAAGGTCACTCTCAAGAGTTTCATGACCTATTTTTAATATTGGTTGGATAGGTTCTGTTGCATGAATAGAGTCTTGGATGTAGATGATTGTTGCGTCATTGCTTATGATGTGCACCCGTAAGTTGGCACAATCTTTTTTCCACAGCTCGTCTTCCATAAATATGTCCAGGACAGCTGCTGTAGATTGCGTGTTTCATCGGCCCCCTCTTTTCTGGGGGGCTGTAAGCCTTATAACCTGACACCAGACTCATGCACAGGTCAACAAATCAGCCGCTAAACTCATTCGGTTTTGGTAGCTGCTGTTCGCACCAGACATCACGAGGGATGGAGAGGCGTGAGGAACGCTGTGTCCTTCTCTGCTGAATGTTAGGCAACTTTTATGGTTCATGTTCTTCAGGTTTTCATGTAGCTGCTTTCTTTAGCCCAAGGCAGAGCCATTGAGAGAGAGAGAGTCGTGTCAACTCCATTGACTCCAATGGAACAGATAGTGTTCGAAAATATAATTAGTGTTTTCTTAAGCGTAGTATGTTGAAAAGTGTATTCAAAAGATTTCCGGACAGTCTACTATATCCGGCAGAAATTCGAAGTGCAGAACAATGCACACTCTAACGGCTAATATTACTCACAACTCACCACGAGTAGGCGGAGTTTAGTGATGCTCCACTGCATTAACAAAAATTAAATAACTGTGCGTCACTAAATGAATAAATAAAACTAAGTTAACATTACATGTATAACAATCTCCACAATGTTGTCTAGGCAACAACGGCCGCTTCCGTTTCCTGTCAGTATGTCCCAGTGCGGGCATATTGTTTTGCTACACACTATAATGTACATCAGTTTCCATAACAAAAAATGCACATACATTTAGTGCAAAGTATAAGTACACAAATTGGGACGCAGCATCTCTCGGTGGTTCTGGCCCATGGTTGCAAAGTTTAAAAACGTTTACCAGGTTGCGTACTCAAAGTGTGTCAAAGACGCATATTTGTCGTTTACAGATTTACGAATTACCATCCAGCCGTGTCTTTTTACACAATCTCCCACGTCTAAATACCCAGTCAAGTACTGTTTTTTTGTTATTCCTCCTTTTCAAACCATCCGTTCACCTGCTAACCAACTCAGCAGGTCTCACCTGATTTTTAAAACTAGAATTGGGTGGAGAACATCATCCGACATTCCTTGCATTCAGGAGCAACTGAGCTGGAGATGCTTTGCTGAATAGTCAGCACAATGCTTTCTGGCTTTCTGTGGAATATTGTGCCGGCTAGAGGGATGTTTGACCTACTCATCATTTCTTCTGTCCTACAGTTTTATTGTTGATGTTCGGCTTGAAGAGAGGAGATGGATGTCCACATGGTGCTGGGGGGTCAGGATAATGTTCTCCTCGCCAATAATCCTGACGCTGGAAGTGGCAGTCTGAAGCTTCCATGCGATGAGCAGGTGAGTGTAGAGACATTTACAATTAAGCATGGTTTTACTAGAGTAAAGATGTAGTTTTAACAGATTGATTACCATTTGTATTACCACAGTCTTACTGTGGTTTTTGTAGTCAGACCATAGTAAAGAGGTGTGTTGATATTTTTCTGAATGATTTGACTGCACAGTCAATTGATTAAATATCCTAATGAGGGTTTGTGCTCTCATGAATGGGCAAGAACATCCCAAAAACATTGAGTAACTTTTTTGAATTCTTTTGGTATATGTACAGGAAACTACCTTCCTTTATCTCAGTGTTAAGAGCATTGCGTTACCAATGCAAGGTTGTGGGTTCGATCCCAGACATTTATACCTATGTATAAATGTATAGGATAATGAAATGTAAGTCGCTTTGGATAAAAGTGTCTGCCAAATGCTTAAATGAAAATATATTTGTAACATGTTAACTGTAAATGTGATATGGTGTCACCTCAATAACCATAGTTTACTCATTGTATTTGTAGTAAAACTATGGCAACACGAGTAGTAAATCTATAAAAAAAAAACACAGTTCAATTTGTCTGACGATTATTTGGACGATAAATAATTGGGGTTATTATTATCACGATTGTCAAGCAGATTGTTGCGTTTTTCTGGTCGCTTTATTTATTTAATAATTGTCAAAAATTATTTTAGAAATGCATCGATTTATCGGCCAATAATCGGTATTGGTCAATAGAAGCTGTTCTTCACACTTATCAGGGCCGATATCTCAAAAGAGGGGAGGAAATGCAATGAATTTGTGCTCTGTATATAGAAAATGTTAAGACAGATCACCAGTTTGATGATCAATAATAAAAGTCATTATATGAATAAATAATACTCAGAAACTCAATAAAGCTTTCCTAGCTACTCCACTTTTTGTATAATAAAAGTAAAGTTAATATTCCTAAGGGATAAGAATACCTTTGTTACCTTTTTATAATGCAGGAGAGAAGCACCAGCCCATCTGTGTTTTGTTCTGTGACCACCACATGGAAGGAGGGTCTGCTGAACCGGAAAAGACCATTTGTTGGAAGATGCTGTCACTCCTGCACACCCCAGAGTCAGGTTAGTTTCTTCACCGTGTTGTTATTTTGGAAAGGTTTATTGGGATTTTCTATGCACCTAAATACGTTTCACAAAGCAAACATGTCAAATGCGTTTTTTAAGATTTGAAAGCGTTCAACCCGAGACGTCAATCACGATGACCGCATTTCCTACTAAATGTGCATACTGTATTTTCATTAAGAATAATCTGTTCTTTTAACTTGGACATGATGTGTTGCAGGAGAGGCTGTTCAATCCCAGCATCCCCTCACTAGGACTCCGTAATGTGATTTACATCAATGAAACGCACACAAGGTAAATGTCAACTTCTGGCCTGGTGCCGACGAATGCCTGACCACTTTCCTCATTATTTATCATGAGAAAACGTGTTGCTTGGATACACACACTTGACTATTGCATTGTGTAGCATAAAAAAATGATGATACATCATTAATACCTTATTTGTTCAGATGAAGTTACCAACCAAATGTCTCTGTTTACATACGGGAGTGAGATGAAAGGTTGTAGGTGTCTGTGCACTGAGTGGAAAGTCAGGAAATAAATAATTAAGCCTGTTTTTCTGAGGATAATGTGCTGAGATCATGTGACGATGGTGGTCTGAGCTGGGAGTGGACAGTCGATGTCTCTAAGAAGTTAATGAAATAAATTCTCTTGCATATAGACAGTTTCAATGCAACAACATAAACGTTAATGCGCATTCACGCTTTTGTGGCCCAAACTTAGGTTCCAGTACACATCCGCAAAGAAGAGAGTTCCTGTAGATTATTTCTGATAACAAGCAAAAGACATAACAAGAGACACATTAGCTAGCAAGTTAAAAGTATGTCTATCTAGTATTATTGGATTACCAGTAGAAAAAACGTTACTTGGCTCAAATGTTAATGCGACAGTTACACGGCCCAGTCATCTTGTTGGTTATTTAATGAAATTAATATACAATAAAATTTTCAAATACAATATGAATATACATTCATATTAATATAAATTGATTAAAATATAAATAGTTATATTATTAGCGACTGCCCAGACCAGAATTTAACTTTGGGCCAGGCATGCGCGTCCAATAAAACCTTCTATTATTGACTTTATAATGACATCCTTCATTGGTGCGTTTATGGCTTAAATTTCAATTTTTCTAAGCATGCATGGCTCTATTATCTTTGTATTATGTAGACATAGGGGTTGGCTTGCACGGAGGTTGAGTTATGTGCTTTTCGTCCTGGAGAGAGATGTCCAGAAGGACATGTTCGCCCGTAACGTGGTGGACAACGTGCTCAACAACTGCAGGTACCACAAGGCCATTTGGAACAGATGGAATAAAAAAATGTAAATTTCTCAGAACCATGATTCATTGTATTATTGCTTTAGTGTGGAATGCGCTATTATGGAAGTAGCAGTAGAGGCCAGTGGCGTAGATGTCGAGTCAGGAGTGGATCCAAAATCTGCCAGTAAAGTCCGACGGAAAGCCAGAGGATTCCTGCAGGAAATGGTGGCCAATATCTCACCTGCCTTCATCAGGTAGAGTTTTCAGAAATAGGTTTTGTGTCCATAAAGTGAACATCAATGGGGACTAATGCTGATTGGTTACTAACAAAATTTAAATGATCACATGGGTTTGGTTAGGAGTGAACTATTGGTTTCACAGAGCTGTATACCGCACAGAAGCGCTGAATGACCCCAGTTGTGGTTACTGAATTATCTGATGTGAATTGTCAGTCTGACTCTAAATTTAACCAAAATTCTCATGAATAATTTCAAATAAACGTCAGTTCTTCTCTCCTCTTCTTGTGTCCCGTTCAGATTAACAGGATGGGTGTTGTTGAAATTGTTCAATGGATTTTTCTGGAGCATTCAGATCCATAAAGGTCAACTGGACATGGTGAAGAAAGCAGCATCGGAGGTCAGACCCTGTATATATCTGCCAATGCAGATAGACAAGATTCAGGCGACAGATTCACTTGTTGTTTAAAAAACTACAATTTTAAAATTGCACCTTCTTGTGTTGTCAAACAAAAAACAACTGGTGGACAAGCAAAGCATGAAGCTTTTTAAACCTTTTAAACCGGACGTGTCGTCGCGGTCTCGCCAACATATTCTACCAAGCGGTATTCATTTTACCATATCTCTGCAACCATTTGTGCTTCAAAAAAACTTTGCATTGCTTCTTAAAGTAGACAAACTGTGCTTTTGAAAATTGCGATTTGCATGATTTTTTTTAAGATGAAAGGTGTGTGATGTGGGCCTATGCTTGCAATTAGACAGCAACTGCTTCAGACACCAACACATTTGAGTGAAAAGTGCAAAAGAAAAAAATACACCTCGAGAACTGGGGCAAAAAATGCTCATGAATAAAAACTAAGTACATAAGTGACACTAAAAATACTTTTATGCATGTACTACAGTATATTTTTCAAGTGCCAGATTCTTTCAATTTTTTTTATTTTTCTCAATTTAAATTCCATTTACAAACTCACAACACACAGTTATGGTCAATAACCTGAATTTATTTAATGACATTTGTTTTCTGAAAAAAATGATACCTCGCTCATGATGATGCCACATCGCAGATTGTGTTAGATTTTGACATTCAAAAAAACTATGTGAAATGTGCGAAAACAGTCTATTTTGCTTCAGGTCGTAAAGTTAACAGTCTTCTAGAATCTCACTTTCTATCTTCATTGTGTTTCAGTACAACGCTCCACTGGTCTTCCTTCCTGTTCACAAGTCCCACATAGATTACCTGCTCATCACCTTCATCCTCTTTTGTCACAACATCAAAGCTCCTCACATCGCCGCCGGCAACAACCTCAACATCCCCATTTTAAGGTACAAATCAGAGCAACTTTCGGAGAGTGTGATATGCTATTGAAACTTGAAATTGTAAAAAATGTGTATGTATTGTATTTTGCGCTCTATCAGCACTCTCATACGCAAACTTGGAGGTTTCTTTATTCGTCGTAAACTGGATGAGATGGCGGACGGAAAGAAAGACGTGTTGTACAGATCATTATTGCACGCAGTAAGTAGAGTTCTGTTTGAGGTTTTGGAAAGGATAATTAACATATTTTTGAGCTACAAGACAACACAACAGTATTCCTGTAGTTCAGACGGCCTCCTGTAGTACACGTGCCTAGCCCGAAGTTAACTTCTGGTCTGTTTGTTGATCGGTCTGGTTAGTGGGTAACAATATCACTATTTATATTTATCTAATTTGTTTTAATATTTTATTGTATAATAATTGTAAATAAACAATTTGACAATCTTGAATGGGTCGTGTAACTTTGTAGCATTTAGGTTTAGCCAAGTAACGTTTTATCCACTGGTAACTCAAAATAGTTCTGACTAGACATACTTTTAACTTGCTAGCTAATGTAATTTGCTTGTTAGTTCTTTTGCCTCTTATCAGAAATAATCTACAGGGAATCTATTCTTTGTGGATGTGTACTGGAAGTTAAGTTTAGGCCACAAAAGTGAAAACCGTCTTTGAAACTTTTAAACTGTCTATAGAATTGCATTAGCAGCGTAAAGGTTGTAGGTTTGATTCTGAAGGAATGCATATACTGATATAAATTTGCTTTGGATAAAAGCATCTGCCAAAATAAAAGTCCAGTTTAAGGCACTGTTAGACGCTCCGAATAAAACATCTGCTAAACTCATACATGTAAATATGAGTACGGCTGTTATTTGTGAACATGCTGATTATTTATACAGTGTCTATAAGAGGCTGGCGAGTAGAGACGGTGCTGATAGATTACTATTGCATTATTCATGTCGTCTCCTGTTGTGCACCACATTACCACAATAGGCTGCTTTAATTACATAGAGGTTATAAGGACGGGTCATGGCTCTCAATGATTCAAGTAATCACGTGTTGTGTGTTGACTTCACAAAATAATATTGCGGGATGTTATTTAAAGTAATGTCTTGAGTAAGGGAGATTCTGTCTGAGAAAGAATGTCATCTTGAGGGTATTTTACAGTGCCCACTGCCCAGTTATTTAACTCATCAGATTTCATTCAGATTGAAATCTTATCACTTTGGTTAAAAATTATAATATAAATAATTTGCCAATCTGTCTCTTTCAGTACACAGATGAGTTGTTGCGTCAGCAGCAGTTTCTGGAGGTGTATTTGGAGGGCACGCGCTCTCGCAGCGGGAAGCCATCTCCAGCTCGTGCTGGCATGCTGTCCATAGTGGTGGACACACTTTGTACCGGCAGCATCCCTGATGTTCTAATCGTGCCCGTTGGCATCTCATATGACCGCATTATTGAGGGAAACTACAACAGCGAACAGCTGGTAGGATCCACCGTGCCAAATTCACCTTCAAGTTGACTTTGTTGAGGCCATCAATTAAGATTATTACCTGATGTACAAGTATTCACAATACTCCAGCAATGTCTTAAAAAACACAATTTTCTCGAGATCTTTCTTAACGGTTTACAATTTTCCTCAGGGGAAACCGAAGAAGAATGAGAGTCTGTGGGGCGTGGCCTGCGGCGTGTTCAGAATGCTCCGGAAGAACTACGGCTGTGTGCGTGTGGATTTCACCCAGCCCTTCTCCCTAAAGGTTAGAACAGTTTGTCGGCTTCGTAACTTCATAAAAAGTACAACAGATCTCTTTACTAACACTTGGATCCTGTGCTGCAGGAGTACCTGGAAACCCAACGCTCCCGGCATCTCCAAACCACCCTGACCCTGGAGCAGATCCTTCTTCCCACCATCATCGCCGCACAGTACGACCAACACTCAATCACGTAGACTGGTGTTTATTAGTATGTAGAAGAATGCGTGTGGTTAATGGGAATTTGTTTGTCTGTTTCTGTGCAGGCCTGATCATGCTGTTTTGAATGGAGAAGATGGAGATCATCTGAACTTCAGAGACCTGTCAGATGAGCCCTGGAGGAGGCAGGTTATCGCTAACCTAGCCAAGCACGTACTCTTCAGTAAGAGACACTTGAGAGTCATGAAACATGCGGGGTTGTAGGCAGTGGGTGGTTTTTAAATGAGAGGGGTCAAGGGGGTGAGATTTTCGGTCAATATTGATCTTACCTGACAGTGTACTGCCTAGAAAACGTCCTTGTCATGATGTCCTGTCACATAAAGCCAAAATATGAAAACAAGGGCACAATTTTAAAGTCCCTTATCACCACACGGCAACTGGGGGACTCTCCAAAAACTGGAAAACCTGTTTTGGTGATATTTTACCATTAAGAACAGGCATTATATTTTTGGGTTAAAACAACAGTTTTTTTTAAGATGGTTAAAGATTTTTCTGAATGTAAGATTAGGGCTGGGCGAATAAATGGTATCGATATTTATCGACGGTACAACATTGTCGATAACAATATAAAAAATTTGGATATAGCGCTAGATCATTTCCTTAAAATGTGCGCGCCCATGTCGTCTGAAGATCGTCTACAACAGCCTACAAGATGTTTTGTTACATGAGCGTGCTACAATTGACAAGCAAACAACCAATAAGATCTAATTTGCGGGTTGCGTGGGTTGAGTCTCAGTTTGGTTGCGTCATCGCCATGATGACATAAAAACACGTGCAAGATGAGTGACGTGCCTGCCGTCAGCGAGGAAATTGTGCTCGCCAGTGTGGGAGTTTTTTTGGTTTCTAATCTTCTGAACATCATCAGAAGAACGTAGTGTGCAAGCTATGTAAAAAAAATCCTAAGCAGGGAAACGCAAGCAATTTATTTCACCATTTAAACTGCTGCCACCCATTGGAATATACAGCATGTCGCCCATCTACCTTAAGTCAACAAACAACCCACAAGCAGTCCACGATGGAGACGTACTCGGTAACAATGCCATATGATAAATATTCCAAGCAATATAATGACATAACCCATGCAATGGTGTACTTTATTGCAAAAGAAATGCTGCCGTTCAGCATGGTGGAGAAGTCAGGCTTTTGTTTACTGTTATAAAGGTTTTTTAGTTTTACTTATTACAGATGCTGTTGATGATCTACCTCAAAGTTTGCCTTGATTGTTCCATGTTTACATTAAATTGAAGTGAAAACATTTTGTAACATTTTAAGTTGTAAATTTTCAAGTAATATAAGTAGAGTAAGACATAAAGAAGATATTTTGTTGAAAAAAAACAAATTTTATTTGTTGTATGCCTTAAAAATGTGGGTCAGTTAAAATACAGTGGTTAAATACAAACTGTTCTGTTCTACTTGTCATTTTTACTTAAAAACAAAAGGTCAATAATTATCGATATGGATTGATATGAATCATCATATCGTTGATATATTTTTTAGCCATATCGCCCAGCCCAATGTAAGATACATTTTCTAACCAAAGCGCATTTCTTTGCATTTTTTTCAAACGGTTTCCTCCTGATATTCTCATTACTGTAATGCATCCAGATTTGTCACTTTTGTTTCTGAGACAGTACTTTGAACTTTTACATTAAAATTGTTCAGCTTTTACATCAAATTAGCATAATATTTATAATCATAATTATCTGCTCAAGATGACAATGCAAAATCCCCTTAAGGGGATAGTTCACCCAAAAATGAAAATTGCCATTATTTATTCACCTTTTTGTTATTTCCAACCAGTACTTTTTGTCTGCAAAAAAGGTATTTTGATATTGGTAACCGAACAACAGCGGAACCCATTAACTTCTATTGTATAGACACAATAGTCCATGGGTACCACCGTTGTTCCGTTACTAACATTCTTCAAAATATCTTCTTTGGTGTTCTGCAGGAAAAAAAAGTCACACAGGTTTGGAATGACAAGAGGCTGACTAAATTATGACAAAGTTCACCCAAAAAATGAAAATTACATGTTGTCTTTTAGCAGGCGCTTTTATCCAAAGCAAATTACAAATGAGCTAAATTACACTTCAAAGATCCTAAATGGGCTTCATTTTTGAATGGATGAAAAAAAAAAGTTTTTGTTTACTGTAAATGTGAAATATGAAGATATTTGTGGATATTGTTGTTATAGGTCATTCACATTGTTCTTTGTTTGAACGCCCCCTGCTGTAGATACTTCAATTGAGAAGTAATGTTCAGAGAATCTTTGCAGCTTGCTTTTAAATATTTAACATTGATAAGCTTTAAACACAACCCAATTTTTGCTCAACCATGCACTTTAATGTAATTTTTAGGACGTGCTGTTATACATTTATATAGTGTCTTTATATTTCCCTTCTTTTGTGTATTTAAATGGATAGTTCACCTTAAAAGGTTTGATGCCAGATTCTCGCATCATTTACTTATCCTCATGTCAGTACAACCTTTTCTGCAGACCACAAAATGAGTCGAAGTATAACAATTGTCTTCATATCTTGTACTACTGTATATGCAAAGTCAACATCTGATGTATTTGGTTGAACTGTTCCTTTATATTACTGTTACCACATCTCTCTCTGTCTGTCAATCTGATCATGATGTTTGTTTCTCATAGCCGCCAATAAATCATCCGCCATCATGTCTACTCACATCGTGGCCTGTCTCCTCCTGTACCGACACAGACAGGTAAGGCCAGACTTCACGTAGCACATCTGTAGGAATACTGTATGCAAATGTAGCCTGTTTACTGCTTCTGCTGATGCGCTATTGTGACCAATGGTTATCTAAACCGGACAGGGTGTGCTGCTGTCTAAACTGGTGGAGAATTTTTTCAATGTGAAGGAAGAGATCCTATCGCGGGACTTCGACCTGGGATTTTCTGGGAACTCGGAGGACGTGGTGATGCACGCGCTCAGTCTTCTGGGAAACTGCGTCAACGTCACCAGCACAAACAAAAACACAGAGTTCATCATCGCCCCTAGCAACACCGTTCCCGCTCTCTTTGAGCTCAATTTCTACAGCAATGGCCTTTTTCACGTCTTCATCGCCGATGCCATTATAGGTAAACGCCTCAGAGTCCTAATGCTCAGGATGCTATGTTCATAAATATCTGTCTGCATGGACTAATGTTTAAAAAATAGTGCTGAACCTTAAACATGCTTCCAAGCTAAAAAAAAATATTTCTGATCCATCTTGTAAGTACTAATAGTAATACATATGTGAGATGTTTGTTTCTTTGCTAGCTTGCAGTGCGCTGGCCCTTCTGAGAGAACAAGCTGCAATGACTCCAGGAGGGGAGCAGAGTTTCTCCTCCACGCTGCTCAGTCAGGAGAGGCTGATCCGCAGAGGTGCTGGACTAGCACACTTTCTGTCCAATGAGGTGGCACTGGCACTGGTAAGACTTTGAAACGCTATACTATAGACAACAGCACCATCTAGTGGTGATTTCCCAAGAAGTGTTTAATGGGTAGTGATGCACGGATGGCGGTTAAATCCGCAGGCGCTGCTGATGATCCACAGGTCGGGTGAGTCGGGTAATAAAAAAATACATTCAGATTTATGTGGATGATACCATATACAATATTAACAACATTTCTCTAAAAATACGAATGTGTTTTAAATGTATTTTTCATCAGGCCCTAATTTGCAGTAATTTAAAAGAAATGCGATATAGGCGGTCTATTTCTTAAAGCAGAAATGGAGTCAAAACAGATCTGAGAGAAATTAAAAACAAAACAAAAGGTAGGAAAGAAAAGCACCGTGTGGGAGTGTTTTAGCGAAGTGGTTAACAAATATGAATCAAGTACTGGGTATGTAATATGCCATGTTTTAAAATATGAAACATGCATGTTGTAAATGGTTGTTTAACATAACATCTTAAAATCATATATATAAATAATATGATATATAAATACCACATATACTGTAAAGACAGCCTACGTCTTCAACCACTAGAATGTGCAATTCTAGAAAGTGATTAAAACACCAACCGCTGACAGTTATTTAAGAAACTATCGGTTTTGTCTTTTCTCTCTATAGCCTTGCCAGACTTTATACCAGGTCTTACATGATGCTGTTACCAGATTAATCGAGTATGGTGTGCTGATTGTGGCTGAGGTGAGTGGAAATTATTCTGAGAAATCTGTGGAAGGAATAAATTGTAAAGGATGGGGGATTTCCTCACGCTCTCTTATTACAGTTTGACTTGTAAAGGTTTCATTTATTCATTGGTCTACGTACGTTGGTCATAAAGTTTGCAATGTCACTGTTTAGCGATTATCAGACTCAAATTCCCTGTGGTCAGAGCTCGCGTTAACCGAAAATTCTCTGTCATTGATGGATTTTTATTACCAGTTACAGAAAGATCTGAAGGCCATTTTTCATATTGACGGATTAAAATGAGGGCAGTTTGTAATGCCCCTTTTTGTTGAAAATTGGAAAAATTGTGTTTTGGTGTTTATTTAGGAGGACCAGGAGGAGTTAAGCCCATCTGAGGAGCCTTGGCCGAAGAAGTTTCCGGAGGCTCTTACCTGGCGAAGCGATGAGGAGGATGAAGACAGTGACTTTGGAGATGAACAGAGAGACCGCTACCTGAAGGTCAACCATAAACATCCTCAGAATTCATTAAATTATTGGTGTACTCTCAGTTTTTTCTGGGGGGGGGTTTAGCCCAAATTGTTAAAGCTAAAAAATAATATGTAACTAAGTACCAGAAATATTGTCAGTATTATACAGAATGAAACAAAAATGCTGTCCGGCCGATTTCTCACCAAAACCCACATGACACTCCGAAATAGCTGCTAAATACTCTTTTATGTTGGATAAAGCTTTCCCTTTATCATTTAGCAGATCCTATCGGAAGAACAAAATGTCCCTTACTGTGCACTGAAAAGGGAAAATATGATTCGGCTCACACCACTCTCAAAGACTCGCCATTTATTGCTATATTATTGCGAGTAGAGGGGTCTCTTGCACTCTGGGTAGTGTGACCGCCGAAGGCAGACCAGCCGCATTCAAATTCCATCTCTCAAGGGCAAAGGGCTATCCTGTCCGGGTGAGGATGGTAAATTTCTCCCCCTGCCTGCGAAAGGAGGTCCCTCTGTGGAGGGAGGGGCCTCTGTTGACCTGCCAACAGTTGAACTCATTTCTGTTGACAATCAGTGTCAACACTAGACCTTGCCCTTTCCCCCAGTCTAGAGTGGGGGAAATTAGACACAGAGAGGGGAATGCATACAGAAGTAAATGTGACTAAGCTTGGGCTAACCGAGCAGCGCATTTTCGACCTTTACCAAGAAAACCCCCTGGGGAGATGTATCTATTAACTGTCGGGGGATTTCCCCTGGACAGCAAGTCCGTTCTCCGGTTTAAAATTCTCTGAATGTGAGATGTAAAAGCCGATACAATCAGTTTCTCTGCCAACTGATGAAGCTGCAGGGACTGTGTGCCTCTATGTAGGTTGATGCAAGCAACCAAAGCACATAAAGCTGCACGATCTCGATTAAAACAACCACACAATCTCAGTAATGAAATGAACGATTCTTCTTTATCTATTAACATACACCTTCGAATAAAATCATAACACTTCAATCTGTGCTGGTGCTGCCGTAGAAGCAGAGAAAGCCTTATCTTCAGATATTAAACCACTTTGTCTTTTAAACCACACACTATCATATGTTTGTGTCAAATGATCACAGCAGTACTGGCATTAAAGCAGGGGGTCGCAAACCTGATAAGTTGCCCAACATTTCGTGTTTTCAGGTTATATTAAATGATTTACAGGTGATAATACTGTGTTATGTATGTAAACGTGGACGAATGTCAAAAATTGATTTTCTAGATGTGAAATATTTGACTCCGTGCACATTTTGCTTGTAGGTGAGCCTATCTGCCGAGCACCAGGAATTTTTTCTTTTCCTGCAGAGGATATTGGCTCCGGTACTGGAGGCGTACAGTGGTGCGGCTATCTTCATCCACAGTCTTAGCTCACCTGTTACAGAGAGAGAATATACTCACCAGCTTTTCCAATATCTCTTGACACGCACAGAGAAAGGAGTGGCGGCATATGGTAAGTAACCTCCTTCACACAAAAAAGGACTTTCACTACTCGTGCACGAAAATATCTGAACATCATTTTCTTTCAAACACCCACACAATTCCATGCTGGGCTCATTTGAGGATAGTTTTGCGCTGTTGAGGTCTAGCGAGAAGTTTATATTGGACTAGTCCTATTTTTACTAGTCTGACTGCGTAACGTTTTTTTTAATGAAACAATTTTTCAATTTGAATGATTCATTTTAAAATGTAATCAAATCCATTATACTGTATTATACCATTTTTTGAAAAACATTATACAGTTGTGCTCAAAAGTTTACACACCCCTTGCAGAATCTAGAAAAGCTGAAACATTTGGAAGAATAAGGGGATTTTTGAAAATTAAGGTTTATTTTTATTTTACTCCTGCTGTGATAAAGTTATTTCATTAAAGAGATGTTAACATAAAGTTCACACTGAAGAATAATAACAGAATTTCTCAAAATAGCCCTGTGCAAAAGTTTACATACCCCTGGTTCTTAATACTGTATGATGTAACCTAAACAATCAATGACAGTTTTTATGTTTAGTCATAGTTGTTTAAGGGTTACTTGTTTGTCATGAGTCACTAGACTCTCCAATGATCTTCAAAACAATCACCCAGGTCCTCCACAATTTTTGCTTTTTCAGCATTTCTGGATATTTGACTCATGTCCAGAAGTAACTGTATGATGCTGAGATTCCTCTTTTTACATTGAGGACGATCAAGAAACTAAACAACATACAGTACATACATTTAGGCAACATACAGTATTTGAGAAATTCTGTTATTATTCTTTAGTGTGAACTTTGTTAACATCTCTTAGTGAAATAACTTGCTCAGGGCAGGACTAAATGAAAAATATACCTTAATTTTCAAAAATCCTCTTATTTTTCCAAATGTTTCATCTTATTCCAGATTTTGCAAGGGGTATGTTAACTTTTGGGCACAACTATATCTTACAAATGTTTAAGTTAAAACTTTCTTAAATTTCCATACACAGCCGACAGATATAAAAACAAAATAGAAAATGACCACGATTAAACCAAATCATCCTTTTCTGCACTGTGATCGCTGTCACTTCAATGTATTTTTCTCTTTTTATTTATTTATTTATTCTTCTCGGTAAGGCCGATTCCAACAAATGTTTCACTTTAGGCACGTGACTCTTCCTGCTCTGTGCGAATCGCATTGCAAACAAATAGGAACAGGGCGTTAGATGTGGCGTACTTCATATTGTCCAGCACAACCCCACTAATTTGTTTAGAAACACAGATCAATAATTTTGATTTCAGTACACATTGTATATAAATGCGGTTCTTTCATTGTTTTTTTTTCTTAGTATTATTATTACATTATTAACACCATTATTTTGTATGTGTTGTCTAGGAGAGAGTGCCACGCACTACCTTGTAAAGAACACAGTGAAAACATTCAAAGAGCTCGGGGTGAGAAGACTGATCGTTTCTATCACCTCATTTTCTGGAGAATTTTCTGTGTATGTTTAAAGTAATCACGTGACTTGTGATCCACAGGTGCTAAAAGAGAGACGGGAGGGCAGCGTGTGTCGCATTGAGCTGAGCAGCGCTTTCTTTCCTCAGGCTAACAGAAACAAACTCCTGCAATACATTCTGGGTTTCTGCCTGTTGTGAGCAATGGGCTGGAACTACCAACACATCACCCATCTCTCCTATCCCTCTGCCACCCAACTCAAGGGCTTCTTATAGGCTAGTCATGACTGTCAAAGGTGCTATTCTAAGGAAAGCTTTACCTGGAAGTGCCTTCACTAAACACCTCATATTAGACTTGAATCAGTCTTTCCGTCACTGTAGAGCTTCCCAGTTATGCAGAACTCAATACTCGACGACTGTAGGTCATTTTCTGTAATAGAAGCTTCAACTCACAATGATGGTGGGTTAGTGTACTACTTGTGCCAGTGAAAGCTCTTGGTTTTCAGCTGAATCTCGTCCCCTCTGCATTTTGAGGTGATGATTCACCCCAAAATGAACTATCAAGCCTATACGACTTTGTTTCTTCCGCAGAACACAAAAGATGATGTTTGGAAACATTTTTTGTTAACCTGCACCGGTTTTGTGTCAATACAATAGCGACAAAAGTTATTGGTGCCGGCACTATCCAGCTACCAACTTTCTTATAAATATTTTCATTCTTGTTCTGCAGAAGAATGTAAGTCAAACAGGTTTGAAATGAACAGAGAATGAATAAAAAATGACTGAATTTTTTTGGGGGGGTTCACTTTTTAAACTAATTGCCTTTAGTGTTAAAGGGATAGTTCAGCCAAAAACTCCCATTTGAAGTTTATTCACTCACCCTCAGGCCATCCGAGATGTAGGTGACATTTTTTCTTGAATAGAACCATAAAGAAGATTGTTTGGTAAATCCGCAGCCCTCTCTGCTTCATATAATGGGTGTCTATGGGGTCCACCGTTCTAAGAGTTCCTAAGGCACATAATTCCAAAAAGTGGCTCCTGGCGACATGTTGACGTTTCGTGAAATGACTCTAAAATGACTTTATTTTCGTAAATTTGAACGTCATTTTTAATAATATTAGCCATACTGTACAGCCTCAACACTCCCTTTCTGCAGGTGGTGCTAAACATACCAGATGCAGGTATGCGTCTGGTATCAAACGATTTGCTTCACCAAACATGTCGCCAGGAGCCACTTCTTGGAATTATGTGCTTTAGGAATTCTTAGACAGGCGGACCCCATAGACTCCCATTATATGAAGCAGAGAGGGCTGCGGATTTACCAAACAATCTTCCTTAAGGTTCTAAGCAAGAAAAATGTCACCTACATCTCGGATGGCCCGAGGGTGAGTGAATAAACTGCAAATTGCATTTTTTTGACGGAACTATCCCTTTAACAAAAATAATTCACGAAGGTGAGGTCTGATGAAATGAAATGAAAAATCCTCATATAAGAGTTGTATGGTTTTGTAATGACGTAAGGGGTCATTTTATTTTTGGCGGAACTATTCCTTAAAAAAATAGGGCATTTATTTTTAATTCACTAACATTGGTGGAGCATTTAAAGATGATCGTATTCTAGCAAATGCTGTAAATGAACTTGGGATGACTGCACAGACTACTGCGTCTAAACTGTTGATAACAGGCATGTGAAGAGCAGAAAATAATGATTTATTCTGAATGTTGTGCAACAGCTACTTCAAGTTTTGGTGAGGCTGAGTGTTGTTACTGAGAAGTTTGAGTGGATTTTACAGATTTTATCACTTCTCATGTGTAATAATGGTGATCCTTGAGGGATCTAGTTACTGTCAAGTTCTTGTGAAATACAAAGCAAATAATATATAACTGTAATGGTCTTAGCAGGCCCGAAGTATCATGTGTGCATCTACAGGGGGAATTAAGCACGTTAATTTCCTCCTTTGGATTTACTGTTATATTTTGTTTTAGTGTTAAGATCCTCATGAATTTTCTGTACATTTTCGAGCGTGTGTGCATGTGTGTACCTTGTCTGTCGTGTATTAAACCGTATTTATGCCACAAGTCTGTCTCAAATCGCACATGGAAGCAAGAAAGCAGATGAAAGGTACGATGTGTTATATCCACAGTTGAAAGTGCAATGTTGTATTTGTTATAGTTGTCTAAAAATGTTCTTCATACGGTATTCTTCTTTCATATTCTTGAAAAGAATACTTTTAAAAACCTTGAAAGTTTACCGTATGATTATCTCCGAAGAAAGATTGAATGATATGATTGAAACTATATGATGGCCATGAAAATTAACTTTTAACACCCATTTTTTAAATGAACATCAGTTGTCTTCCCATTAATATTTTTGTTATATGATGTTGGAAAAAACAATTCTGTTGATTTGCAGTATTCTGTCTGTTTGTATTCTGACAGTATTCTGCTGGAAAGTCATTTACCCTTTGTTTTTAATAAGGGTCTTGAGTTAGAGTTGTGGTTGTGTTTCACAGGAAATGTTGCACAAAATGTGGGGGGGGAAATGTACAATGGGAACACACATTCATAGAGATAATACGAATCTTGTTCGTAAGCATTTCCGAACTACTGCACTCTTATGTGGTAATTCTGAAACACAGAAGCTTATGTCAAGTGCCAGATAGAAATAACCTTCACCAAATTAAATTGTATACACACAAAACAAATGAATTTTGCTAATTTGCTAAGTTTCCTTTTTAAGTTAAACAATTTAAAAAAAACACAAATGTTTTTTTCATGTTCAGTCATCTTACTTTATCCATTCAAGTTTGGACCTTTCAAATAATTTGTGTTGTGTTAACACAGAATTGTAAAAAAAAGTGAAATCCTTTTTGTTTTGCACAATAGTGCATGGTTGTGGCTAGAAGGGATGCAAATTCTCGCCGTAAAATTTTAATAAATTAGGTCAACTTGTTACAAGCAATTTTATTCGTATTTCCTCATATTATATTTATGGCTTGGCTTAAATCAAAATTTATACATTTCAATAAACCATCATGATCAGAGTTTGCTTTAGTTGGGCTCTTATATTTTAATGATAAATGTTCAGTGTATGTTGTGACAGTGTGTTAAAATACATTTGTTGAGGCAATGAAAACTAATCATCTGGTTGTTAACTGTAATCATTGTTTTTTATTTAAATAATTGTGTTATGTGTGAATATTGAATAATCCTACAGTGTGCTATTTAAAAAGTGGAACTAAAACTTAATATGAACTAATAATCATGTTTGTTTAACAGATAGGGTATATTATGATGATAATTATTTTATGTTAATCCAACATATTTTTATTTGGTCAAGACATATTCTAAGAGCGTGTGCTGTTTTTTTTCTGTCCCAAACACAATGTAAATAAGCGTCGCAACAACAACATTAAGTTGAGTCAGAACTCAACAACTATTAACAAAGTATTTTGAAGCCCCCGGACTTTCCTCTGGTAAACTATCCTGTAGGTGGTAAGAAAAGCGTGACGAAAGGCTGATGATGTAATGAATCGTTTCATAATCATTTCTTTCTTTGCGTGCACGTGGGCGTTCCTATGCTGCGGCAAGGTTTTTTTTATATTAATAGTAATCATTTAAATAAAATGCAAATCTTGAATCTTGTGTTCTAGTTTATTTTTTAATTTTTCAAGTATGAGTAAATAATTATCTGAGCTATAAGTCATTCTGTTTTTAACCTATGCTGTTTGAATTAAAAAAACTCTCAATTCTTTCAGTTACACAACCCAATTTTGTGTAACCCAATATGCCAAGAAAGTATTTGTATGCATTCGAGAATCGAGTTGACTGTGATGAGGTTTCGAAAAGAAAGAAACGCAACAAAAGCTAGTCCATTTATTTAAATGAAAGCTCCCCACCTTGCAACAGCTTTTGCAGCCGAAAATAATGTTGAAAAATGTTGGAAACTTCAACAAATGACTATTATAGTGCAAATGCTGTATTGGCTACTATAAATGTTTAAAAATCAGAATCAGAAAGAGCTTTATTGACAAGTATGTTTGCGCATACATAGAATTTTTTTTGGTGACAGGAGCATCCAGAGCATAAAAGAGTTGTAGGCTACCTCATCATAAACATAAAATATAGATTAACATATTTACTGAAAGCTACAGTGTGATAAGTAGAAAGACATTTCTAAGAGCGTGTGCTGTTGTCTCCTGTCCCGACCCCACGTACGATCTGGAATTTCCGTATAAAAAAAGCACGACGATGCGTAACAGAAGTCCGACTCACTAACTCCTGGACCATTGGTGCACCCGATAGATAATAATCAAAAACGAGACCATGAAAGGTAAGCATTTAAACCGCAATATTCTTCAATGTTTTCGTAGACAATCCTGAAGCTTCTGGCGGGGCGCTTCGTGTGACGCGACAGCAGGGATCCCCTCCATCACTATTTGGTAGCATTAACAACTGTAAAGTGGTTGCTTGCATATTAAATTGTATCCAACTAGCCAACTTCACAAACGTTAGTTTTTGTGGTGAATCAATACATGAGGGAGAAAGGGAGAGATTATAGGATGTTCATAATTGTTTTCGTTTTCGATTGCTGGCAGGTCAGAGACATTGCCAGCAATCTGTAAGTGGGTCAATGACAAATAAGATTTTCAAGAAGAAAAAAAATATATTTTAAGCAAAACAGTTTGAAAATGCATTTTTATGTCCAAAAAAATGTATTGTGTCGATTTATATTGGTTTTACAGCATTTTAGGGAGCATTAATTCATTATTAAACAAGATTTCTGATTTTACCACCCAGAAAATGTGAGGTGGTGCGACCATATATTATTTAAAAATAATATACATTTAATGAACTTAGCACTACTGAGACTTGTAAATATGAATCATTGTAGTGTCTTAACTGCATGTCACATGGTAAATTCCCTTTCTATTTCTTTGTTTATTGACCTTTTATTCCAAATCATATAAACGGCTGCTTTTCTGTGTGTTCAAACACCCATTTTTACTTTTTATGTTTTGTTTTTAACTGTAAAAATGATTTGTATACGTTATATAAAGGTAATCATTTATATGTCTTACTTCATTTTGCAATTGCAGTGGGAATTGATAGTTTTAAATGTAAATTTGCTAGTTGCACCACCTGACCACGACCGGTGGCACCACCTGACGTTGTGATCAATAATGATTGATATTCACAAAATAAAAATATATGTCAATGAATTTTATTCAGGTTTCAATTGGCTTTTTATTTGAATCCTCTGACCAATTTATACTCTATCTCAATAATATAATTACATTTAATTAACAAGAAAGTGCAAAACAATACTGCATGTTATGATAACATTTGATCATCGTTTCTTTAAAAATATAAATTTTAAACCTCAAGGAACACATTTAATAAATGAGAACATATTTTATATGTATCAGTAAATTAGTGCAAATATTGGGCCCAGAAACATTAAGGGCAGAATTCAATCTACTGTTCAATAGATTCAGTAAGTCAAGATAAAAAACAACTCTTTCAAATATAATTCAAAATCATGCTTTCAGAAAGCACAATGCAATATACAACATACCTATCTCTATAAAAGATACATGGTTTCAGACCCCTTCTATTTTAATTTAATGAAAATATATGGGACATACAGGTAAAATTAAAAAAATTTGAGTATCGTGCAAAAGTCCATTTATTTCAGTAATTGAAGTTAAAAAGTGAAACTAATATATTATACAGACTCATTGCAATCAAAGAGAGTTATTTCAAGCTATGAAAACCTTTTCACTTCTAATTTTGAATTTGGGGTTTTCTTAAGCTGTAACCCATAACTATCAAAAATATAACAAAGGCTTAAAAATATCTTGCTTTGCATGTAAGGAGTCTATATAGTTTCACCTTTTAACTTGAATGACTGAAATTAATTAACTATTGCATGATATTCAAATTTTTTGAGTTTCACCTGTATCTATATCATTTGTAAAATAAATTATTTTAGTTTAAATATTTAATAGAATGGGTAATGGTTTGTTAATCATTCCAATTCATTACTAATAACAATGCTTTTCTGTAATGCTGTATGACACTGCTATCAAGTATGTATTATTAACATGTAATAACTGTAATAACCACAAAAAATATTAACTTAAGTTGTAATGTATCTAGATATACATAATGAACACAATTCCTTGCTTTTCTTTTGACAAGGTACTCTGCCCTTGCAACTGGATCACTTTTTAAATGAGCTCTATGTCGTGCTGTTTTCTCCTTGCTTGATAATGGCATCTACAAAAACAAGTTAAAATAGATTAATTTAAAGATGCAATTGTTTTAGTATCAATGTTGATTATACAGTCCTATATTCGTGAAGAATAAGACTTTAAGATGGACAATGTGCTCTTTAAATTGTCACTCAAACCATAATAAAATAAACAAATATATATATACATATAGATTGCACCTTTAAACAACTTAAAAGCTTTATATATTTATTAAAATGTATTTAATATTTTCAAAAACATGAACTAACATGACTTTTTTTAGTTGGTTTAACTGTAACTCTGGTCGCCACACCTGACATATTGGTCGCACCACCTGACATTTCAATCTAAATTCAAAACTAAGAGGCATTCACTTGGACGCATATACAAATGTTTGACCATGTGCTCAAGGTTATACATACATTTTTTAAATCAAATACACATTTTAAGAATAACAACACATTTTCAAAGTTTTTCAGTGGTCATACCACCTGACATGACAAGTTGAATCAACCTCATCATTACTCAAAAATGTCAAATTCTCTAATATTTATGGGAGGGTGACTAACCTTGTTATTGCTTCAAATGGGTCATGTGGAGTCTTCTGTGTGATGTCATATGCTGTCACATGGTTTTCTTAAAGGAGCATTGCATAAAATTGCATTTTTATGTCGGTCGCTCTCCCTGACATTAAGAAGTACATTTTTCGGACAAAAGTTTTTTAAGTAATAGATTAGTTTTGGAATAGGACCGATACACTATTTCCCCTCATTTATAAGGAATTTAACATAAAATCATGTCAAAATATTTGATTAAGAATTTTAGTGAGAAAATTAACATATATTTCTCAGTTTTGTTCTCTGTTTTTATGTTCGGACGGTCGCACCACCTGACATTTTTGGTCTTTCAAACACCAAAACTCAAAAAATCTATTGAATTTCAATAAAATGAAAAGGGTTTCTTATAAAGGACATATTGTAGATCCATCTGATATATGACATGTATTTATTCAAGTTCTTTTTAGGAAAATAATGAATTTGGACACAAAAAATACACGTCATGTCATTGACCCATTAACAGATTTAATGACGTGACTTAATGATATAAAACTATAATGAACCTTTAGTTGGAGTACTATCCATACACATTTCTTCATAAAAAGCCTGTGTTTTAATACAAATTTGTTCTAATGTCCCTTTTGATAAGCATTTTATGATTTTTTAATAAAATCAATCTTTCAATGCAAGGTATTTAAAGTGTACCTGAAGCATACTTGCAATAGTTTCACTTTAGCACGATCAAATACACTTAAATGTATCTTTAGCTGGACTTCAGCACTATTTCTGCACAATTAAAGTATATTAAGTACAAAATTAGTTGTTCAAATTGACCAGACTTTAAGTATACCAATTTATTATACCACAAATACAATCCCAGTTCAAAAACATTTTAGTATATTTATTTTTCACTAGGGAAATCAATAGAATTTATGTAATATATTTTTTTAACATGGTGGTTTAATGTAGAAATAGTATCTCCATGGCGAGGTTGATAGCGCCAGGGGTGACTCGTCACAACAGCATCAGAAATGTGCATTGAAAATTGCCAGCTGATGCAACTTGCGCTTTGGGGGTTGTCTACATGGGTCATTCTAAAATTAGGGGAACCCTAACGGCACCCCCTTCTCGGAGATTACTTCCATCACTGGACCTTTGTATGTTACCACTTCTGGCAACAATACTGAGATGATTCAGTTCCTCCATATACGTCCTCCCTCCGTCCTGGGTCATGCCTGGGTCACCAATCATAATCCCTTCATTGACTGGCGGAGAAATGTAGTTTTAGACTTCTAATTGCTTGTCTTCTGCGCTTTCTCTTGTAACCTCTGCTGCTCTGTCACGGGAAGAACCCATTAGCCTCACTGACGTACCCACAGTGTATCACGATCTGAGGGCGGTCTTCAGTAAGTCTCGAGCAGCATCTCTAACTCCTCACCATCCGTACAACTGTTTAATCAAACTTTTATCTGGTACTTCTCCACCTAAAGGACGTCTTTACTCTCTCTCCGGACCCGAGAGAGGCCATGGAGAGGTATGTGGCTGATTCCTTGTTGTGTGGCATTATACACCCCTCTTCCTCTCCTACTGGGGTGGGGGTTTTCTTGCCGCAAGGCAGTCCAGCGATTCCTGGGGTTTGCCGATCTCTACAGGCAGTTTATTTGAAGGTTTAGTCAGATCGCTCTTGCCTGTCTGAGCTCACCTCCACATTGAGACGATTAATTTGGTCCAACCGGCCCATAAGGCTTTTTCTCAATTGAAGAGCCTTTTTTCTTCGGAGCCTATTCTCGTTAGCCCCAACCCTTCTCGCCAGTTCATTATGGAGGTGAATGCTTCTGAGGCAGGAGTGCGAGCGATCCCTTTCAAGCGAGGCTCCTTTGACGACAAGGTGCACCCATCTGCTTTCTTCTCCTGTCGGCTTGCTCCCTCGGAGCAGAATTACGACATTGGGAATAAGGAGTTGTTGGCAGTTGAGCTTGTGTTGGAGGAGTGGCGCCACTGGTTGGAGGGTGCCAAAGTTCCGTTCTTAGTTTGGACCGACCACAAGAACTTCGAGTACATTCGCACGGTTAAATGCTTGAATTGTCGTTGGGCTCTGTTTTTTGGCCGTTTTGATTTTACCATCTCCTATTGTCCGGGGAGTAAGAACGGTAAACCATACGCGCTTTCACGAAAGTTCAAGGTCCAGACTGCTTCCACCTCCCCAGTGTCCGTCATATCTCCTGGTTGTGGCGGTGACTTGGAAGTTGGAATCTAAGGTTTGTGAGGCGTTGGTTGGCGTTTCCCCCCCGGTTGATTGCCCTGACGGTCTACTGTTTGTTCCCCAGTCGGTCCGAACTAGCGTCCTCCAGTGGGGGCATTCCTCCAATCTTGCGTGTCACCCTGGAGCGGCTCGTACCCTGTCACTTGTCAAGCAGCGGTTTTGGTGGCCATCAGTGGCGGGGGACTCTCGCTAATTCGCCCAGTTTGCATGACTAGTAAGAGCTCTCATCGTCCCCCGGTTGGGCTTCTCTGGCCACTTCCCACCCCTTTGAGACCTGGACTTGGACTTTTCATCAATTCGTTGGTTCTGAAGGTGGTGGACCGGTTCTCTAAGGCTGTGCATTTTAAGCCCACATTGTTTCCCTCACAAGAATCCGATGCTATCATCCCTTCTGCTCATGTGTTCGTTCGCAGGTGTCCCAGAGTCTGGAGACTTACATTTACATTTAGACATTTGGCAGACGCTTTTATCCAAAGCGACTTACAGTGCACTTATTATAGGGACTATCCCCCTGGAGCAACATGGAGTAAAGTGTCTTGCTCAAGGACTCCCTGGTGGTGGATGCTGGGATCGAACCAGCAACCTTTGATTTACCAGTTCAGTGGTTTAACCCACTATACCACCATCTCACTTGCCAGACAAGCTCTTGCTCGCACCCGCGAATGCAACCAAGCACCAGCCAACCGTCAACGTTCCAAGGCCCCACTTTACGCCCAAGTTTATCGGTCCCTTTCCCATTGAGAAGGTCATCAATGCAGTCACAGTTCGTCTTAAACTACCTCCTACACTTCAGAGGGTCCACCTGGTATTCCTTGTTTCTAAGGTCAAACCTGTTATCCGGTCCTCCCTTCAACCCCTTACCTCGGCCCCTCCCAGACTCATCGAGAGTTCTACTGCCTATACTGTTCGTCGACTCCTCGATATTAGACAGCGAGGTAGGGGTCACCAATATCTAGTAGACTGGGAAGGTTACGTTCCGGAGGAGAGATTCTGGATCCCTGCTCAGGACATACTGGATCGCTCTCTTATAGATCAGTTTCTCCGATCACATGAGTCATTTTTTCATACCAAGAGGAATTCTAGGGGAGGGGGTACTGTTATAGTCTGTCGTGGTGGGTTTTTTTTTTGGGTGCCACGTGCTCAATATTACGAGCTGTGCCTCATTTTTGCCTCAACTTATAAACTCACTTTAACTGCCCTTTTTGTCCCGTGACAGTGTTGTTAAACACTTAACAATAAAATATATTTTAAAGAATGTTTGTAACCAAACAGTTCTGGGGCACTATTGTCTTCCATAGTACAGAATGCTTCTATATTAGTCAATAGTGCCACAGAACTGTTTAGTTTCCCACATTCTTTATAAAAATTATTGGTTCTGTTGAACACAAAATATATTTTATAGTTTTGAAACAATTTGAGGGTGAGTAAATGATGGCAGAATTTTCATATTTGGGTTAACTGTGCATTTATTGTGAATCCCTTTTTATCAGTCTCTAGATACTATATGGAAACGGCTGAATTTTCACTGAATTTAAAGCAAGTGTAGCTGATGCGTAGATGGTAAAACCCTTCTGAAATAAGCAAACAAAAATGGGCTCAGCAATTAGATCACCATAGGCTCTTTTTAAGGAAGATACATATGCTTCAAAGGGAGGGCATTAAGGAGGGGATCGGAAGGAGGAGAGATAAGCACTGGAGAACTCAAGCAAACCACTTATTAAAAAGACCTCATAGAAGATGACCGTAATGAAGAAGAACCAAGACAGAAGTTTGTGTGTTATTCTGCCCAATAAACTACAACTGAACATCACTGTGAGGGTATGTGTCTGGATGTGTTTTTACACGTTAAATATCAAATATATTGTTTGTATTGCCTGTTTGATGTGAGGTTTAATAAACTATGTGAATGATTTTAGATCTTGTAAAACGTTTCATGAAACGCTGTCTTTGTTAATAACTTTGATTAGATAACTTTTTAAGAACATTTGATTTTCAGAGTTTGTGGACGTGTATGTTGCAGTTTTGGTAGCTCAAGCGGTGCGATCACGGATATGTTTACTTTAATAGTTCTGTTCTATTCTGTGTGGAACTTTTTACAGATAAAGGACAGAGGGCAAGATGTGTTCAACCAGGTGTCTGAGATACTTGGAATCAGAGAGCTTCACATGTTTGGTCTGACTGTGGTTAGGGGTGAGGCTTCTTTCTTTCTGCTGACATAGCACGACACTTTAACCTAAATGAGTTTCAATGAAAATATGCTTTGGTTTACAAGAAACAGGAAGGAAGGGAGTGATGTGTGTTTAATTAAAACCAGGGTTCTTTAACATGGGTCTTTGGCTGGACGGCTTTTGGACTACTTTGTAAATATTGTTGTGGTTTTCCCATTGTTATGAGAAAGATAAAGTTCAGCTAAATGTTTTTTTATTATAATGTATTACCAGCATGCCACTTAAGGTATAAGGTAGTACAATATTTAGGTCCTTAATGTCCCTCTATAGTTTCTTTGGACTGAGAAAGGTTGGAGTTCTCTGGTCTCTTGTAGGCTGTAAGAGTTATATTTGACCCAAAAATGAAACAATGTGAAAGAATTTACTCACCCTCATGTCATTTTAAACCTTAATGACTTCTTTCCACAGAACACAAAATAATACATTTTTTGAGAAAGTTGGTAGCCGAACAGCACTGGCTCCCATTCATTTCTATTGTATGGGCCAGTTAACGACATGCTTCAAAATATCTTCTTTTGTGTTCTGCTGAAGAAAGAAAGTATCATGCTTGTTTGAAATGACAAGAGGGTAAATAATGAAATATATTTTACTTTTGGGTGAACTCTCTACTGATGGTGCTTATTCTTTATTGTCAGACAATCAACCCTTGTTTCTGGATTTGGAGCAAAAACTCTCCATGTATCTTCCAAAGTCCTGGAGAAAGAACATATTAAAGGTAAAGTCTTTAAAACTAAAATAGTTTGATCAGTGAATCATGATTAGTCATGTATGCTCGACCTGATTTTGCCAAGTGGTTGATGTCCTCAGGACAACATATTTTGTTGACCTAAAGACAATATTTTTATATATAAAACCTAAACCCATACCAAACCCCAACCCTAACCATAACTTAAAAACAGAGGGAAATGAACTGAAAAACAATGGTCTAGATTCTAGAAGCACCTAATTCTGGTTGGAAGATTAAACTTAAAATTAACTGTAAACTTATTTCTGAAATCTGATTGGTTGATTTAAATGAATGTTGTCCCAGGCTCACAATGATGTTGTCCTATGAATCTCAACCACTTGGCGAAAACAGGAGAGCCATCATGAATAGTCTGTATTGACATTCTTCTGATTCTGCATTCATTTACTTTCAGGAAAAAGTGGTTATGTATCTAAAGGTGCAGTATTTTGCAGACAACTACCAGCATATTGTGTAAGTTAATGTTTTGCTTCGTTGCTTTTTCATTGTTAAAAATATTAGACATAAAAGGAAGACTAGTGAGTTGTTGTGTCTACATTTTTCAGTCGGCTCAGTTTAAGTTCTGTAAAGGACCGAATTGTTGAGATAAATAAAGCCTGTTTTTTTACTTCTGCGTCAGACCAATGCCATAGCCTACACAAAGACGCATACCCTTGTAGTCAATGTGATTGGTCTGCTTGAACCCCCTCCCTTTACTCATACGCATTTCCGAATGAATTATCTAAATAAATTATGTGTTTTCTGTATTTAACAACTCAAGTAACAAAAGTGAATGTTTGCTTGCTGCTATCAGTGCTAAATGCTTCTCAGACAGCGTTCACAATGAACCGCTTCTTTGGCTATTGTCTTGGTTACACAAGCAATTAACGAAAACAAGCGCGTTGCCTACTCCGTAGGTCTGGGTCAGAAGTAAAAACATAACATTGTGCCTGCCATAAAATGCGGCTCGAATATTTGGAGTTCCGGGCTGAAAATGTTAAAGTACCAGAAGTTGCGAAAGTTTTTACTTCCATATTTTAAAACATTTCTGAGTGAAATGAAATTTCGAATCAGAAAAATTGTGGGCGTGGCTTTCATCTTTTTCTGCAATTTGATTGATCACTGCAGAACAACACATCACAGGATGCGTGGTTAGATCCAGAACCGACTCCTCCAACTTTATATAATTAATTAGCCGCAATTTAGAGAGTTAAGTTGCAAACCGTGGTCGCCAACGTTTGCTACTATCAATGTAATGATACTTAAGTGTATGCCTGTAAGTAATGATCACAGTTGAATATGTTAGCCCAAACCCTTAGCCTTAACCTAAATGTAACAATATACGTTATTAAAAGTAGCCTTACCCTTACCCTAAACATAAATCAAATAAAAATATTTTCGGTAATGGTGTCCACCCATCGATCAATCAAGACGCAGTGCGAGGAGACTGGATGCAGTGTCGATCAATCACAATGCAATGGAAGGAGACTGGATCTGGATCCAACCTTGCCCCCCTGGATGTCGCCTTCTGCAGTGAGGTGCTACTGATTTCATTGGATGAATAAAAACAGCCATTGCAGTTTGAAATGGAACTGGCAGCAGACTAAAAGTTGAAGGGGAGGAGTTAATGGATGCACCGCCCAACATACGTCATTTAAGATGGATAGTCATTAAAGGATGGTAGTTTATTTTCGTATTTTACCTGAAGATTACGAGGGCATGAAATTTTTAAGCATTTGTAAGAGATGTTTAAAAAATAACAATTTAAATAACAATAATTAAATATTGACTTGATATTTCACTATTTTCACCATTTCATCTTACCTGCTTGTTTTGTTCCTAAAGAAATGACGATGCTCTCAAGCTGTATTATGCTGAAGTGAAAGCCAGAGTTTTGATTTCTCGGTGTTATGAGCAAGAAGGATTTTATTTCCAGCTGGCGGCGTATGCCCTACAGGTCGAACTGGGGGATTCCAAACAGGGAAACAATGCATACTTTCAACCGCAGGAATTTCTACCTGTGTGGGTGCGGTTCTTGTTCTTACTTTTATTCTGACTTTACTTTATAAAAATATAATTTATCTTGCATGCATAAAACTTGCATACCTACAGCAAGCAGTGACTTGGGATCAATGTGTCATACAGGTTATACAAAGGCGTGGGAAAGGTTACATCCTCGAGCACACCCCAGCCCTGCACTGGAAAATTGCGGGAATGTCCTCAAGGAAAGCTACTCAGCTTTTTATACAGAACGCTTTTATCCTGAGTGACGTGCCAGTCACCATCTATACCTTGTTCAAAGTCTGGCAACATGTTTAAATTTCCTTAAATAAGATAAATATACATTCAGACAGTAATATCACGGGATTGTTGAAAATTCTTTCATTATTTACTCACCCTCATGTCATTCCAAACCCGTATGACTTTCTTTATTCCACAGAACATAAGAGAAGAAGTAAAAAAAACATTGGTTACAAAAAACATTGGTCTCCTTTGCAAAAAACACTGAGAGATTTCCCAGAATATGTTCTTTTGTTTTTCAAACCACATGTGGGTGAATAGGGGGGCACGGTGGCTTAGTGGTTAGCACGTTCGCCTCACACCTCCAGGGTTGGGGGTTCGATTCCCGCTTCCGACTTGTGTGTGTGGAGTTTGCATGTTCTCCCTGTGCCTCGGGGGTTTCCTCCGGGACTCCGGTTTCCTCCCCTGGTCCAAAGACATGCATGGTAGGTTGATTGGCATCTCTGGAAAAATTGTCCGTAGGGTGTGAGTGCATGAGTGAATGAGTGAGTGTGTGTGCCCTGCGATGGGTTGGCACTCCATTCAGGGTGTATCCTGCCTTGATGCCCGATGATTCCTGAGATAGGCACAGGCTCCCCGTGACCCGAGGTAGTTCGGATAAGCGGTAGAAAATGGAATGGAATGGAATGTGGGTGAATATATGATGCTTGATTTTTTTTGGGGGGTAGGGAAACAAACCCACACATCGCTCTATCTTTCTGGACCTAATGTTGTTCTTATGCATTCGTTTCATTTCCATGGTCCCTTATACCTTCCCTCTCAGGGAAAAAGAGAAAAAGGACGTGGTGTTCTCCTGGGTCTGGCTAGAACTGGACTACAGATCTTTGAGGTATTTTAAGATATTTGAGGCCTGACCTTCAGGATGATGCAACACACATTACATAACACTGCAACACACTCATGATAAGCATGGCCTGTTGGCTCTCAGAATACATACACATTATTGTTTTAAGATTTAAATGTGTCTTTTTTTTTTTTTTTTGATATATTAAGATGCTGTATGAAGAACAAGAGTTTCGATATGATTTGGCCTGGTCATGCATTTATTCGATTAAGTTCCAGGTAATGCTGTTCAACACACAATGTTTCCAGTAAATTGTTAAGACTTGTATGAGTAAAATTTCTAAAGAACCAGAGATATATGTTCCAAATGCCACACTTCGCCTGTGTACTAAAAATGAAAGGTTAGGTTAAATTTATAACATTGTTGAAGGTAGTACTGTATCAAAAAATCATGAATGTGTGGCCTGTACAGAATACCACAAAAATAATAGCATTGTTTAGTATTGATTTTAAACACTTTATAACCCACGATCAGTTCCTGACACTTTTAAATGAGAAATTTGTTTCCTTCAGGGCAGGAAGTTTGAGACACGTGCAGATGGCATGCAGGGGAGAAAGCTGGTGTTCTACAGTGTCTCTGTCCTCCATGCCAAACACCTGCTGCAGCACATAAGCAACAGTCACCGTCTGCATCTCAACACAAAGCACACAGCTGTTCAGTTTAAGGCAACAAACGGTCAGAATCTGTGGAATAATGTGGTGCAGACAGAATAAGCTGCATGAATTAATGAAAGCTTCTTTTGACCTTTACTGATTTTAAGAATAAGCCTTTATTTTACTCTTCGATAAAACTTGACAATTCAGTTCAACATATCAATAGTCTTTAATCTTTTAGAGCATTTAGTAATTTTGATAAATATTATAAGCATATTATTGTAAATAATAATGTTGTGTAAATAATAATTTATCAAAAATGATAAATGCTGTTTAAATATTGTTTATTGCTACGTAAAAGTAATATGTAATGATGAGATCAGAGCTCGTTGCCGCATGAGGTTACAAAAGCGGTCACCCAGATCTGGTGGTTTGTGGTGCTTGCTTCAAACAGTTAACAAAACTGTATCTTCCATTTAGAGATTTTTTAAAATAAGATTAGTTCAACATTAAATATCACATTTTGCTTATAAGGGGTAGTTTAATCCGTTCACTTACTCCCATGTCATTCCAAACCTGTACTATTTTTTTCTTCTCCAGAACACAAAAGAAAATATTTTGAACGGTGGTGACCAAACAACATTGACTTTGTGGACACAAAACAGCTGAGATATTTTTCAAAATATCTCTAAAGAAAATATGTCTAAAAAAAATCAAACAGATTTTAAAAGACATGTAGCTTTATAAATGATGACAGAATTTTAATTTTGGGGGTCAACTATATTCCACTATTGGGGCATGTCATGGTCGTAGCCAGCTATGAGGTCACAGAGGTCCGGACCTTGGTCATTACCTGGTGTCCCCTACAACCAGTTTTGGGTGTAACTAGTTTCTAAGTAATTAGTTACTGTAATTGAATTACTTTTCCCTTGAAAAAGTTAAATCAGCGATTACTCTTATTTTCTCTGTAACTTAGTTAGTTTTTTCATGTAATTAAACTAAATACTTTGTGTGATATATGTCTAACTTTAAAATCCGTGTTAAAATATATAATTCTCACATTTGTAATACTTTGGTCAGTTAATAATTCTACTTTATGTAGTTTAGTATTATTTATTTGTATGAATGAAATAAGCTGTTTCATGTCTATCCTTGAATCACTTAACTAATCAAGGTCGATGTAGAACTAAAGTAACTAAATACTTTTTGGACAGAGTCATTTGTAAAGTAATCTAATTACACTATTGAATATTCAATTAGTAACTAGTAATTAGTTATTTTTTCAAAGTAACTTTCCCAACACTACCTACAACCCTCATTGTAAAGTATTTCCTTACTTTTTGCATCCTTATTTGGTTTACATCTAACTCTATATTGGATCTTGTACACCGCTTGATGCTGGCTTCAGTTTGATTTTGAATGTGAATTCTTTCTGTGTGGTGACAGACACATACAGAGAGATGTACATCACAGACCAAGTTGATATGAATATGGACGACAGTGATGATGAGCTTCCACCAATAAAATTCCTCTTAGCCAACATGCAGAACCAATCCAGTGGCCCTGTCTCTGTTCCAAACTCTCAAGATTGTGGACACGCAATAAAAGGTAAAGCAAACTGATTGTAAATGAGCCTGTCTGACTGTTGGCTTAGTTCATTAATTTGTTTTGATATATGCAGGCTCAGACATCACGCAAAGCTCCTGTGGTTTAGAGATGAGTGTTGATGAACCAGTGGAAACTTTGGTGGACAGTCTTGAGGACCTGCTTTGTTTAGTGGAGCAAGAAGAGGGTGTATCTGTAGATGATACTTTTTTCCATGACTACTTTTCCTACAGCATGTGGTAAACGGACACATATTCCTAAATCGAATAATGGAATTTAAAATGATAGTTTACCCAAAAAGGAAAATTCTGTCATCATTTACTCACCCACTTTTCATTTCAAAACCTTTATGACTAGCTTTCTTACCCAGACTGTACTTTACTGTAATATGTACACAGTATGTACATGGAAAACAGGACTGTAAAATAAAGTGCTACGGATATTTTGAAGAAAGTTGGTTAAAAACAAACAGCACTGGCAAGGAATGGGGGCCAGTTAACAACTTTCTTTAAAATATCTTTCCAGTCATACGGGTCTTAAATGACAATGTCCTAGCACCCGTCTCACCTGATCCTCATCACTGGACATTAGTTGTTTATCACCATCACCTGTGTATCCCTCATTATCTGGCGCGCCCTTCAAAAAGGCGCGACCTTGCGCTGTAACAGATCCAACAGGGGAGGGTGGGGGTTCAGGATGGAGACGTACTTTTGGAGACGTACAGGATGGAGACGTACTGTTTCATGTCTATCCTTGAATCACTTAACTAATCAAGGTCGATGTAGAACTAAAGTAACTAAATACTTTTTGGACAGAGTCATTTGTAAAGTAATCTAATTACACTATTGAATATTCAATTAGTAACTAGTAATTAGTTATTTTTTCAAAGTAACTTTCCCAACACTACCTACAACCCTCATTGTAAAGTATTTCCTTACTTTTTGCATCCTTATTTGGTTTACATCTAACTCTATATTGGATCTTGTACACCGCTTGATGCTGGCTTCAGTTTGATTTTGAATGTGAATTCTTTCTGTGTGGTGACAGACACATACAGAGAGATGTACATCACAGACCAAGTTGATATGAATATGGACGACAGTGATGATGAGCTTCCACCAATAAAATTCCTCTTAGCCAACATGCAGAACCAATCCAGTGGCCCTGTCTCTGTTCCAAACTCTCAAGATTGTGGACACGCAATAAAAGGTAAAGCAAACTGATTGTAAATGAGCCTGTCTGACTGTTGGCTTAGTTCATTAATTTGTTTTGATATATGCAGGCTCAGACATCACGCAAAGCTCCTGTGGTTTAGAGATGAGTGTTGATGAACCAGTGGAAACTTTGGTGGACAGTCTTGAGGACCTGCTTTGTTTAGTGGAGCAAGAAGAGGGTGTATCTGTAGATGATACTTTTTTCCATGACTACTTTTCCTACAGCATGTGGTAAACGGACACATATTCCTAAATCGAATAATGGAATTTAAAATGATAGTTTACCCAAAAAGGAAAATTCTGTCATCATTTACTCACCCACTTTTCATTTCAAAACCTTTATGACTAGCTTTCTTACCCAGACTGTACTTTACTGTAATATGTACACAGTATGTACATGGAAAACAGGACTGTAAAATAAAGTGCTACGGATATTTTGAAGAAAGTTGGTTAAAAACAAACAGCACTGGCAAGGAATGGGGGCCAGTTAACAACTTTCTTTAAAATATCTTTCCAGTCATACGGGTCTTAAATGACAATGTCCTAGCACCCGTCTCACCTGATCCTCATCACTGGACATTAGTTGTTTATCACCATCACCTGTGTATCCCTCATTATCTGGCGCGCCCTTCAAAAAGGCGCGACCTTGCGCTGTAACAGATCCAACAGGGGAGGGTGGGGGTTCAGGATGGAGACGTACTTTGGCCGGAGACAGGTGAAGACAGGTAGACGACCAAAATGACAAAGGGAGTGTTGACTGTGGAGCCAAAGGGACCAAGGACCCAGGTGTAGCCGGGGAGAGGGAGTACTCCGACAGAGCCGATGAGTGTTCGACGACAAACTAAGGCGGCTGGGTAGTGGCGCAGAACTTGGAGCCGATCGAACGGGTACTCATCTGCGTCAGCATGCATGATGAGTATAAGCAGATCGTCATCCAGACCGGTCAACAATTCAAGGTTCAAAGCTTGATCGCTCCAACTCAGCTGATAACACAACTCTAGACATTCCTCCATATAACTCTCCAGATGCCGACCATCCTGCATCAGGTCCATGAGGATGGCCTCTGGAGGGAAATTATAGCTGTCAATGTTTTAAGGTCCAGTATTCTGTGACGGGAGTTGCAGGGATCACTCAAAACAAGAATATACTCAAACGTGTTTACTTTAATCCATAACATTAAGCTACAAACAAACAATACTGGACAAAGAACACTAGGAAGGGGGGAACTTAAATACAACAGATAATACGGGATACAGAGGTGATGGCTATAAACAACTAATGTCCAGTGATGAGGATCCGGTGAGACGGGTGCTAGGAATTATGGGAAGTGTAGTCCGGTGAGGAGGATGTGCAGACGAGGAACTGTTACAGACAAGAGTGTGTGAAAATGATGACATGCATATTTGGTTAAAGAAAGTTAAAGGTTCTGTCAATCTGGTTTTGTCAATTCACCACATAGTGAAATGTTCTTTTTACAGATTTTGATTACCTTTCAATCTGTGTCCATTCAGGTTTTGAAATGAAGAAATATTAAAATATTCTATGATCCTGTGAACATCGAACAGTTGCACAAACAGGAACAGAACAAAGCACATTAAAGAGTTCAATGAAACAGAAGGCACAGTGGTTTGAATTTTATTTTTCACATGTGTCTGCACGTTGTGTTTTAAATGTGTGGGTGTGGGTGCATGTACTATAAATATGTAAATTACAAGTCATTTTGCTGAAACAAAGCAGTGAGTAAACGGCAACTAGGTACACATTAGGTAGCACATTAGGTAGCAAGAACTCTGGAGTTCCCCAAGTTTCCCAAAGCTTTGCCTGTACGACTTTGTCATTTCAGAATTACGATTGTTTAGACAAGTCGTGTCGAGTACACAAAAAACCTTGATAGTAGGTAGGAGTAGGGGTGTGTTTGTTTTGGTGTTTGAAGAGAAATCAAACCTTTAACAGGATCAAGCGCGCAAGGGTGTTTGTTGTGATCACGAATCTGTAATATACACTGGTGTGAAGAAAACTCACATGCTTACTTTTATTTTAATCATTCATCATGTGGCAACTGTTATAGTTCTTGTGGTAAGATGAGAGCTATTAGTAAAAGAAGTGAAGTGAAAGTCACATATTTGTCAAGTATAGGGATATAAATAAATATAACCAATAAATAATCTTAATTAATCTTCACTGTAATTGCAGTCACTGTAATCCCACATTTAATATTTAAATTTATTAATTTAACAGACACGTTTCAATTTGCAGATGAGACAGCATTTTTACACATTTTCAATGAGCTAGCAACATGTACGGTCTATAAAACCACATCCTAGACCCAACCTCCAGTATATGGAATGAAATCTGCACATTGTAGTCCCTGCAGTTCCTAAAGTACATTATATTTGTATTACTTTGCACATACATGCAATCCAAGTGGATTTTAAAATTGTAACTCTATTTTCAGAGTCACTTGAATAATACAAGATATTCACACACACAAGAAGTGTACAGAGGCAGACAAATTCATAAAATGAACTTCCTCAACACAATTGTTCAAGGCATAATGCATTTGTGGATAATACTTTATATGAAACATAGGGTCTATAAACCCTTTACATAGATATTTAAAGAACATCCTCTGTTTTTTATTGTTTTTGGGTTCTTGGTTTGCATTGAGCTCAGACTTCCAGCTCAGCTCAACTTTCTATGAACACTGTACTTTTAAGATGGTTACCTCAAAGCAAAAAAGGCAATATAATTTTTTATTTTTGCATTTGGTAGAAACTTTTATCCAAAGCAACTTACATTGCATTATCCTATTCATTTGTTTTTTAGTGCATGCGATCCCCTGAGATCGAAACACAACATTGCATTGTTAACAATGCTCTTACCACTGAGTTACAGGCCCACGTGGTTGGAGGCTGATGGTCTCACCTCATGCATTAGGAAGTATAATGCTATTTTCATTCACTCCTCGTCATGCACAGCAGAGCTATGATCTTCGTGGTAAGTGATTTTGCACGTGGGTTTCCTTTGTGCTTCCTTCTAATCACTTCTATATTAGCACACAGAAGAAATGTGATTTTGACATCACAGTTGAGTTAAAGGCATTCAAAAAAGGATATGCTGCTTTTACAGGGTTTTTACAGTGTAGAAGTTATGAGTAAATGCATGTTGTGATCTCATCTGATTTCTTAACTGTGGACTAATAAATCATTTAAGACTCACATAGAGTTCCAGAGCTGTTTAAAGGTGATTTTTTTAAATCATGCTGTCAATGTGTAATGCTTATAAGAGTTTTAAACGGTGAGAGACCACAAACACAAGGATAAATAATCCTAGATTTAATCATTTTGTTTATAATGTGTGGTGTATAAAGTCAAAGCACACGAACCACACACAGATTCCTTACTGTGAACACAGGAAAAATTCCAAAATTCTCGTGATTTCAGAATAGATTATTTATAATTTCACTGTAAGCTTTGTTTATTATATGTGTTCAATATTAATACAGCTTTGTAAAAAAAATAGCAGCTGACATTATCACCCGAAAGAGTCTACTGGCTCCACTAGCTCCACAAGATCTATTTTTTCTGTTCCACCTTAAACAATCCACACACTTGGACTTGAACCACTACCGTAACTTGCACATAGCCTAGTTTTTATTGACGTTATTCTTAATTGCAATGATAGAATTTGTAATGCTTTTGACAGAAAATTGACACTATAAAGAAAAGAGTTTGTTGAAGTGATAACTACGGTTGTTATACTTCTGTCAGCTGGCTTTCTAATAGAAATCCACAATGGGGTAAAACAACATAAAAAGAGCACCAACAGGAACATAGACTTACTATACTAAACTAGACAAGGCAAGTTTATTTATATAATACATTTCATACACAAGAGCAAAGTGCTTAACATAAAATGATTGACAGAGAAATAAGACGTATCATTAAAATGCAAATGATTAAAGCTCACAAATACAGCTTTAGATTTTAAGAAACAATAAAATTGATAAAAAATGTGATTGTATATATAAAAATAATATTTTATAATATAAAATTAGAAATAGAAGTGCAGTTGATGTGAACCGGAACAGTGCTCAGGTTGTAAATGCACAGCTTAACAAGTGTGACAAGACTAAATATAAAATGTGCATAAACTATGACTAACAAAAATGCCTCTCTACACATAAATCATGAGGTTCTGTCATGACCCTGCCACTAGATCGATCAGAATCATGACAGTTTTGATTTTTGTTTTATATGGTTTTAAAATATTTAAAATTAGCTTTTATTTTTACTTTTTAGATCTGTTAATTTTATTTAAAGTTTTAGCAATTTTGGTATATGCTTTCGTCATTGAATGATTTATTTGTTTATTGTTTTGTTGCATTATAATAATAATTGATTTCTATTTTAGTTTTATTTGAGTTTTTGTTTATTATTATAATTTTAGTGCTTTAAATTTATTTCAGATTATTATTGAGGCAACATTTCAAATTTTCCTTCCCATTATTTGATTTCAAGATTTTGATTTCATTGAACAGAGAGGATTTCAAAGTTGAATTTTAGATAACTAAAGTAACCTTGACAATCAACAGTTCTTTAGCGTTTGTCCTCTGGGTTTCCCTGACACATTAGGATTTCTGATCCAACATGTTGAGTATTTAAGATTCGCGATCTGGGTGGCTCCGATGTTCTTCCGATCAGGTGCTTTCACTCTAAACTCACCACACCACAGCAAAATCTGATAAGATAACCATTTAAGATCATCAGGGCTTTACCTAGGACTGTCGGAAGGGGAGAAATCGGCCCGGTTATCTTTTATTATCTTACAGCGTTCCTGTAGCTCAGTGGTAAGAGCATTGCGTTAATAACGCAAGGTTGTGGGTTCAATCCCAGGGGATTGCAAATGCTTATGTAAAATGTATAGGATAAAGCAATGTAAGTAGCTTTGGATAAAGCGTCTGCCAAATGCCTAAATGTAAATGGTGTGACCCCAGTTTAACCAGATGTAGACCAAGTGGTCTTGATACAGCATGAATAAAGTCACCTTACCCTCAAAAGACTAAGTGTAGTCTATTGGTTAACCAGAGGAAGTTCTATGTTTCGAGACACATCCAGTGTTGCATATGCAGTGCAACATCCTTAGTTTAAGTAATCAAGAGCACGCATGCGAGACAGAGACTGTGCTTCAACAGGAAGCGCATGTAATACAGAGAACGTCCTGATTGGCCTGATTCGGTAAGTCAACCAATCAATTGTCAGTGTGGGCGGGCTTTTATCTCTTATCCTGAGTCCCGAACTGAATATTCAGTTCAGTATATCTAGAAACAAGAGCGCCATTGCAGAGGGAGAGGGCCACAAAAAACGAAAATATAAGACACATTTTACCCAAGACTACACGAAAGTGTACCCCTGTCTTATAAAAGTGAAAAATAATGACAGTCTTGCACGCTGTACAGTTTGCAATAGCGACTTCAGCATTGCCCATGGTGGGTTAAATGATTGTAGAAGACATGTTGAGGTGAGTTCATCAAGTTTCATTTGATTTCATGTGCATATTATTCATATTATTCAACAACTAGCTACATGAAAACACCTTAGGCATATTTAAAATTGCTATGGAATATAAATAAAAGCAGTTTACATAATAGATAGAGAGAAAGAGAGAATTTTATTTGTCATTGTGCAGTAGTACCATACAACGAAATTTGCTTGTGCATCATCTAAAAATACTCGCTTTCATATACACACTCACACAATAAATAAAGGATAAAAAATATAAAACAATAACAGGACATCCAATATTACACTGGTCTGTTGGTCAGACCAGTTGGTCTGCTAAGGATGAAAGTCAACTGCACAATGTCCAAACATTTCCAAAAGAATCTTAAATTCGCTTTACTTCAATTTGGCCTTTTATGCATTTAAAGAGTACATAACATGAGATCATAAAAATTACATTCAGGCAGTGTGTAATGTTGCCGTGTTTGAAAGTAAGCAGTCTGCCAAGTTGTAAATCCGAAGGTGAATGAATAACAAAGTTATTGGCTTGGAAAAAAGGGAGTCGAGTTTAAATCTCGCAAACGAGTCGTCCCTAGTCCGATTTGCGAACCGCCGCGGATTTACGTCACTACATAAAGTCCCCTCCTACATTTTGATAGGACTGCCCACAAAAACTCTTATCCCCCAAACAGTGTGGCTCGTGTGCCTTATTCGCAGTAGACCAATCACAGCAGACTAGACCATCTGACCAATCACATCAGACTAGTGAATGTGTGGAACGAATCATTTGGATTTTGGAGTTGTTGGACAGACCATAAATTAAAGCGGGACCTGAAAAATACCTAGTTATGTACTCTTCAATAAATCTGTGAGAGTGAGCCTTTATCCCATTCAGTACTCAAAAAGTAGATCTCTATTTGACACCTGCAGCGACATGATTTAGTTGTGAGGAAGGAAGCTCGCTGCAAGTAACTGCCGGGATTCTTGCTTCGTTCATTTGATAAGGGCTTTCATCATGAAAGCATTTCTGTTCTTGTATAATGGAGTCAGTATAAGAAAGGTGAGTGTGGTTGCTTATGTCATTTTTTGATTCCTGTTTTCTCCACGCAACATACTGATGCTGCATAGAAAGGCTTGTGCAGACATGTCCCTAGATAATATTAGCATTGTTGTGCTACTTAGTAAACGATGTGTAAGCTGCTATAAAACAGTTTTAAATAATTATGAGTATGCCTCAATATGCCTCAATCTGTGTGGAAAAAATGTGCCACCTAAGTTTCACTGCATGATTATGTAGCAGTTCATGTTTATCCTTACTTAACAAGACGTCCAACAAGCCTTGAAGCCCAGCTCATATGATAACATAAGTATATCTACATCTAAAACCATTTACGAGAAAAAATGTATGTAATCTTAAAGAATCTTTAGTTTGATTGAGGAAGTCGTTGTAATCCCCCATTGCTTTAGAGAAATAATTCGTTTTTAGGACTTTCCAGCTCATTGTTCATTTCAGAAGAGAACACGAACATACAATTACACTAAAACATAAGTGGAAGACTCATGGGGACCACAGTCCCTTTTTTTAAAAGATACTTTCTTGTTGAATGCGCAGAGAATTTATGGTTTACAGTGAATCTCCATTGCACAACAAAAGCAGATTGTTTTGTCTGTGACGTCCTCTGGATTTTCCTACCATTTCTGTATAATAAAACATGAAAGAAACAGTTAAACAAAAGTAAAACACAAAATTGTAATCTCTTTTTATTGAGTCACAACCTTTTAACCGTTCTGAGCTATGATCTGAGCTATGTAGGGGTTTGTCCTTTTGTGGTGTCTATATATTTTGATCATCGAAATTCGAAAGTAAAAGGTTTCCTTAGGTTACCGGTTAAGTACTACGCATCTGTGGACTGTGATTAAAAGAAATGTTGTAATTACATCCTAGCGAGCATAATGTCAGACTTGCCATCTGTGAATCTAAATAGGAAATGATGGATACAATTTTAATTGTACAATTAAGATTCTTATGGAATATATATTAAAGTGTGTTTTTCTTTGTTGTTTGTCTGTTTTCAGTTCATGTTATCGTTTCTCATATTCCAGTTTTGCTGTGGATTGCAAAATGGTATGATACCCACCCAATATATTTTACATTCACACTTATATGGCATATTCTTGATATTAAATAAAATAAATATATTGTTGGATAATATACATTTATGCATTCGACAGATTCTTTTTTCCAAATGTTTTTATAATGCATTCATGTTTCTGTGGCAATGGAGCTGCGCAACACTCTAGCTTCAGGAATGGGTTAACATATTTGGCCATTTTATTTAATATCATGTGTACAAATGTGATTCAGTTGTCTGGTTATCATTTGATAAAAGTGTTATTTTCTGACTAGCAAGTAATTTGAACAAAGGAGTCTATTTGTAAATATCAGTTAAAGGATGTTGGGTCATTAATGGAAATGGATGTCATATTCAAATGAAATTGACATAACATCACATACAGTGTTTAATGGAATGTTTTAAAATAATTTCAAGTTAATTTATTTTACACCATGCTTTTTTGTAGAGAAATGTGGATTCTATGTGATAATGACACCATTTCAAGAAATCTCATGCTTCGAAAGGATGAAGAATCAGGACCAAGTTTGTGGATCTCTTCAATCAAACATCAATCAATCAACATGCAGTACTCACAACAAAAATGCCATGTTGTGTATTAAGTGGCCTTCAACTATTCAACTGACATGTTTAATGATTGATTCTGAACAGATTATTGATGGTAAGATATTTCTTTACAAATTCAACTTTTTAATACAGGAAATGAAACCCCACTTCATTTATTACTGAATATCTATTTCTGGAATACAGGCAAAAAGTGTGCCCGTGACCAAAAATGTAAGTTATTAAAGTTATAAAAAAGTTATAAATTAAAAGTATTATTATTTAATGGTAAGCCACTTTACAGTGTAGTACTTTATCATCAAAATGTGTGTTTATTTAGGAGAAGGAATTAATCGATCAAATTGTTTGTTTTAGCTATCAGTTGCCAAGGAGAATATGAATCTGCTGGTAAATCAATTTAGTGCAATATTTTGTTCTGCGTCTCATATTTTCTATTAAAACATGCTGAAATTCTAGCACCCTTAAGTCACATATGCTTTTTCTTCATTATTGCAGAACCACCAAATTCTGTGTCTAGACTTTTATTAAGTAAGTAAAGATTGTAGCTTGACTTTTCATATACATATTAACATAGTGACTTATTGTTTTGTATTTGATAAACATCATATTATTAAAAAAAGTGTTATGGAGAATTTGACCCTTAAGAGAGAAAAAGTAGGAAATGAGAGTACATAATAGATGGGAACTCCTTCAACTCCAATCCATGCCAAACCTTAATAAAGTGATTAAATATAATATGATAAATATAAAACAGTTTTGATTTCTTCTGGCTTTTAGTCACAACATAATTCATATAGCTTTGAATTGATTGTGGTAGTTTTGATTAGTTCGCTATATTATTTTAATACATAGAACAAAATACAATAAAAGAATGAGTGTGTATCAAAACAGTTTTGTTAGAACTGTAATCTATGTGTCTGTTTGTAACTATGTATATGTTGATTTGTTTTTGCAGGCATTCCTTTGATAGCAGCTTTGTTTTCTGCAGCCCTTTTTTCTTCCCACCAGACAGCGCTCTAACATAACAGATCTCCTACTGCTAAGACACGTTTCCTAAAAACAATGACAAAATATAGCTGCAAGCAGCAATCATCGGGTTCGAGCAGTCTAAGGGGACTAAGGTCGACTGCCTTCGCTGACTACGGTCAGGAATCGGACCATAACACATCCGCAAGGGATGACACTTACCCATAACCAGAAAAATGAAAGAAATGGTCATCAACGGTTAATACAGACCACGCATGCTTACACTCATATGCAAAAACAGGTGTAAACCGATAATACCTGAGGGGCGAGTGAAATTAACCAATTCTCATGTCTCTACGATGTTCAGTTCCAGAGATATAGGTCTAGCTTAATGGTTGCTAAGTTAACATGTTTAGTTGCTATGGATGTGGCATGGCACCTGCCATACATTATGATAGACGTGTATAAAAAAAGCTTAAGGCTTATGGCCAGGAGCATCTTAAATAGATACATTGATTCCCATTCATAATAGTCTAGAATGCCGTGCCATTTAAATTGTGTTTATTTTGTACACACATTATACAGTATATCCCATTTTGATGTAAGGTTTGAACTTCAGGAAGTCATGTTTACCATGTCTAAATGCATTGAGTTGCTGCCATGTGACTGGCTTAGTAGCAATTTGGGTTTACATGCAATTAAACTGGTGTACCTAATAAAGGTGTGTTGTATATATATATATATATATCAACACAGCATCATAAAAGCAGCCAGACATGTGCTGTATTTATAGATGTGTAATTATGGAGCAACGTTTAATGTGTAATACATTTTATTTCTAACACTGTCTTCCTGTGAGACACATTTCATTCCACACACATGCACAGTCTCGATCACACATGACACACAGAACTATACAGTACATGCACACTCTTATTATACAGAGAGACATAATATCCATAAATACACACATTGTGATCTGGTGACTCTAAAAAAGCCATTGAAATTAATTATATTTCACTTTTTTGTCTGTTATGAAGGCATGCCTCTTCCGATGACCTTCACATTTTGCATGCTTTTTTTGTGTCATAATATGTATAATAGTACTATATGGCAAGTCAGTTGGATTATTCATTAAGGAGCAGCAAGCTTTCAGGTAGACTTTTGAGGTTAATATAATAAAGGACTCTGTTATGGTCACATTTATGAAAAAGTTCAACATGTCCTTGATCATAAATTATCTAGAGAGTCCAGAGAATTGTACTGTGGTGAAAATTTGGAAATTGCTTGAAAGACCTAAAATTAGTATGCAAAAGTACGTCTTTAACATCATCACCAATAACTTGCGAACTGTTTGATTGACATCAATGGATCAAGAGGCAAAGTTGTTCTGAATGAGGAGAACTATCATATGATTATATTAGTTTGTGTAAATGACAAATGTCACGTGATACACAACTGCTTAAGCAATGAAATACGCAACAATTTTACCATTTTTACTGTTATAGCGCCACCTAGTGTGCAAATGCCACGTTATTTTGTAGGTGAACTTGGAGTGATGGTATACACATATTTCCCGAGCCCCATGATGATATGTTAAGCCGTTCTGGATTTATGGCCATTTAAATGTGATAGGCTCCTCCCATTTTTAAATTTGGCCGCCCCTAAGGGACCGTGAAAGGAAATTTCTGCTTTTTTTCGATAATTATTTACAATCACTCTCCACAGAAGTCATCTGCATTGTTTTGGTTCCGTTAAGTCGAAAAACCAACGACTAGTTCGCGAAAGTAGGTTTTAGACATCATCTGCGATAACTCACAAATCGTTTAATCGACAGAAGTGGTTCAAGAGGCAAAGTTGCTCAGAATAAGGAGAGCTATCATATGATAACATTAGTTTGGGTATATGTAAATGTCACGTGATACACAATGGTTTAAGCACTCCTAAAGCGTTATTTCGCCCCCCGGTGGCCAAATGAGTTCATATTTCTTACAGACCTTAAGGACTGTGAGACAAATAATCCCAGCGAGTGTCGTTTTGATCGGCCTCAGTTAACTCGGTGTAATTAGCGCTCAAACTTCATTGGCCAATGGCGGCCATGTTTTTTGAGATACGCCAATGTCCTTTGAGATATTCATGTAGCATGAGACAAAGACCCACCATACCACATATCAAGTCAATCGGGCAAAGGGTTGCGTAGTTATAGCCATTTTCTAGCTCATTCAAATTATAGCGCCACCTAGTGGCCAAATGCCGCAGTTTTTTTATTGTGACCCCGGACTGAGAGTCTACACATATTTTCCAAGCCCCATGAACATATCTCAAACAGTTCACGAGTTAGGGCCATTTTAGTTAAATATGTTACTTCCGGTTTGGACGTTTTAGCGCCACATAGCGGCCGTGAATTGAAAATTCAACTTTTTTTTGATAATTATTTACATTCACACTCATCAGAACTCATCAGCGTTGGTTTGGTTCCGATCGGGCAAAAATCCAGGGACTAGTTCATTTTTAATTTTTTTCATAAAATGCAAATTAGCGAAAAAATTTGCATACCGGAAATGAAATCGGAGATATACGTTTTTTAAGTTTTGAGCCAATGATTACACTGATATAAAACACTTGGGTGTGCGACAAACGGTTTAGGGGTTACGTGCGCAAACGCGCCTTTCATCGCTGTAGCGCCACCTATGGGCCGATTTGGCTGGCTCCCTGTATCTGAGTAGCGACAAGGACTACTACCATCTGACCAAGTCACAGCTCTGTCGGCTTTACGGTTTGGGCTGCACGATCACTTTTAGGGAAGAATAATAATAAGAAGAAGAAGAAGAATAAAACCTACAAATACAATAGGTTTCTAGCCCTACGGGCTCGAACCCTAATTATTTAAAGTCACCATGCAAACAAACAGGAAAATTCGAAGTTTTTACACAGTGTTTCAGAGATTATTTTTAATTATTAATCCATGCACACCTTTTTGTTGTTTAAATTCATTTACACTTGTAAACTTGAATCAAAATGTCAAGCTCCTCTCCACCCTCAACAACAACTCTTCACCGCATAACATCAGCAACAAAAAAGAGGTAGGACTATACTGACTGTCTAATGGCCAGGCATTTTAGCCCTCCCCTCCAGGACAGGGTTTTTTTCTAATCTCAGAAGCCGTTTCACTCTGACTCTCATGAACGGAAAAGAAATCAATCCCAACTTCAGTTTCGTAGTGACTTTAAAATGAGAAACTGCCATCATTCATTTGAACTCAAAAGATATATGATTAATGTAATAAAAACGGCCTACTTCTAAACAAATTTAACGATTTTAAAATTTATAAAATGTAAATGCACATATAAAACTGCATAAAAATCCTTCACCCTTCCTAACACTTTCAAATTTATTATAACCTCTAACTGACATGAATCAGAGCGAACTCTAAACATTACATTTACAAATGTACACTACTTTTTTTAATATATGCATATGCAGTTTTTGATTTTGTGTCTATAGTTATAAGGAAATGTGTTTTATGCGTCCTAAATTGGCAACAGCACACTTGGCAACAAAGCTCTTCTGATTCTAAATTATCCCAAACAAATGTCCAAAAGTTACTGACAGCCATAGAGAGTCCAGTGTACTTTACATCAACATGATGGTTTTACATTTACATTTTACAGTAATGCATTTAGCGCCACTTTTATCCAAAGCAATTTACATTGGATTATCCTATACATTTATACTTAGGTATGTGCAATCCCCTGGGATTGAACCCACAACCTTGCGTTGTTGACGCAATGCTCTTACCACTGAGCTACAGGAACAACAAAGAAGGAGATGACCCAAACACATCCCCACTCCCACTAAACATACTGCTTGTTTGGTCAATGGAAAGGCTGTTACGTTTCGTGATGGTGCTGCTGAGAATGGAGATACATTCAGACAAAAAGCAACAGCCATCATAACTGACAGGGTCACAGTGAGTCTGACTAACAGCAGCTCCTGGGGTTTATAGCAGCAAAGGTGATGGGGGAGGTTCTCCGGGGGCCGGTTCTGGAGCGACCACATTGTTCATTCTACACTTTTGGTCCCCTTGGTCTTGTTTTCCCAGAATGCCCTGTAGAAGCACTAACCTCTCGAGCCCCGAGTATGTTTACTCAGAGTTAATGAATGAGCTAGTGTTGGAGTGAGAGGGGGCTGAGTAAATATATCCCTGTAGCATTACATTAATAGTGCAAAGGTTGTGGGTTCGATACCCAGGAAAAACACACTTCTTTCTGTATTTCAGCTTTTTTACCAACTGTTAGTTCACCCCGATGATCATATTATTAAAAGCTAGTTGGTGGCACAGAGACAAACCTCAGGAACAAAAAGCTTCACTAACACTGGCAAGAAAAATTAGGGGGTGAGGTGGGGGGTAGTGATTTAGCACGAAGAGACAAATTGGCCTTGAGGTGACATATGCCGGGTCAATCCAGCCAACTCTCACTTCTTCAACAATGCCAATTGAGTAAACACAACACAGACAAATGGCAGGGGTGTAAAGGAAAGAAAAGGGGCCGTCCCTACTCGTTCTCTCCTAAGAGGGAGAGAGAGAACGTCCAGAGGGAGGAGGCGATCAAAGAACAGAGAAAGCGAGCGAAGAGAGAAGTGGCGCTCTGTTTGTGGAGCAGTACGGGACCATGTTGTCAGGCTGCTCTTTGATCTGGACCGGGGCGCTCCTGTTGGGGCTCCAGGCTTTGCTGACCCAGGCATCTGAATTCCAACACCACGGATATGAGGAGATGGTGAGAGCCCTTTTTGCGGTTCAAAGCGAGTGTCCCTACATTTCCCGTGTCTACAGCATCGGCCGGAGTGTGGAGGATCGACACCTTTACGTGTTGGAGTTCAGTGATAATCCAGGCGTCCATGAAGCATGTGAGTCTTTTATGCACTGTTCTTTTTTGTCGTTGTATGCAAGTTTTGTACCAAGGCACCAAATTCCTCACCCATTTAGCTGTATGTTCCAGTAAACTCAAATTTTTTTTTTTACTGTGGTTGAGCAGCTGGCAAAATTGATATTTCGAGGTAATGGTGTAGGCTGGTGTTTCTGTGAAATAGTGTACATCACTTTTTCTGAGAACACCACTGGCGTTGGAGTGTTAAAATGGAGCTTTGGCAGGTAATTCCCACGTTTGTCTCGCCGGCCAATATCGACCGCCAACGTGATTTATCACACAGCTCCTCACACCCTCATATACGGTAAATTAGATTTACTGTAGGCGGAGAGTTATTGGGGTATAATGGGGGTTTACATGTCAGGGATGTGGTGAACGGAGGCATGGAGAACATCACTCAAATCATTGATCTTTTTTTAGCATGGACATTCCTGTAAGAAGAAATCTCAAATTTGATTTCTTTAACATCTCAAAGTGAGGTATTTTGCTGGCAAGGGTTCTCCTGTTTCTCAAATGTTTCTTTTGAGAAAAACAACACGGCAATATTATCTCAGAAAGGTCTCTTATTTGTTCTTATTTCCCAAGACATCTCCAATATCTGCAGTCAAAAGTCCTGTTTTAATGTGACCTCAAACATTTCTCATCAAATTTCTCCAAAACCCAATGCTCTTCATATTCATTTTACTGCTCTCCGATCTTGTTTGTGTCTAATTTATTTGATCTACAAATCTAAGAAAAAACATCTGAGCCCAAGTTGATCCTACAATTAAAGATAAAGCCATTACGTATCTTGAAACAATTTTCTTAAAGACCACTAAAATTCAAAACACATTTAGCCTGAAACAGTTACGATCGGTCTAGAACAAAGTTAACCTGAGAAATATGCTTAGCTTTCAATAGCACATGAGTCTTTGTCATCGGATGTAAAGATATGCTTCTCTCGGCAATATGCTTCCAAAGTTTAAGTCTCTGAGAGAATTCCAGGATGTATACATGTTCCACACTGAGTACAAAAGCAGGAACCGGTACAGAGAAGTGGGCACAGGCTTTCTGACCTTTTGTGCTAGTGTTTCATGTGTTAATTCTTATTTGGTCAATCTGGGAGCTCAATCCCCATCATTAATTCAATTATATCATGATTAATGGGAAGACTGGAATGAGTCTGCCTGTTCATAGAAGGAAATTAGATTTGCAATCTTGTCATCACTCCTGCATCTGAAAAAAAAACATCTGCCGGGACTGGCATTTTTAGATAAATGTGAATAAATGGCTGGCAAACAGGCTGTTAAATGGGAAACCAGATGAGAGCAGCCTGCTGGTAAACAGTCAAAAATATAGATTGATTCTAACTAAGGGTCAGGTTAGTCATTTTTTTGGAGTTTCTATTGAAAGAAATGCAATATAATATATAAGAGGTGTATAAAGACCTCTCATAATGAAGCGTTATGATTTTATTACCTTAGATTAAGTATTTATATCTACATACACAGTGGGTCCCATTACATGGAATTCACAATGTTGTTTCTACAGTAGCCCTTAATGGACAAACCGCTTTACAGAGCACGTTTAGTTAATATGTTATCTCCTTCGTCAAAGATGCGAAAATGTGACGACATTTAGTTCTGTGTCAGCCTCCGTAGTGCTTCGAAAGTGAGGGGGGTGGAGTGAGCTGTTGGTTGCAATTCACAACTTCTCCACTTAACGCCGCTACATTTCATACATTGGTCCTTTACATCATAGTTGATATTTTAATTCATGGCGTCATTTAAAAAAAAAAAGTAAAAAAAGCTTTGAGTAGCTTTAAAAGAAAACTTTTTGTCTTAATGGTCTCAAAAAGGAAATTTAACATATGAACTTGTTAAATATCTTTTGTTTTACAAAAGTTTTTTTGTTGTGGAAAAAGGTTCTTTAGATCAAAAAAAGCAAGGAAGAAATAGTTCTTATAAGAATCTTGGAGTAAATGGCTCTGGATTACTAAGAACGTTTTGCAACAAATCTATCGTAGCCACAAATATGTTTGGGCCGGAACGTCCAGGCCAGTCTATTGTGGACAAGGATTGTCAAGTATAAAATTAACAACGTTTAATATCAAATTTGAACTACTCTATGAGGTGGTCATTTCATTGAGAGTTGTGGAGAGTAGATGAACCCCAAAGCTGAAATTCTAAGCTTTACATAGATACCAAACTTGAGTCGGAAATTCTTAAAGCACGGGCAGCAGCGAGCAAAGTTTGCAGGTGTGTTTCTGGTCATGCTTGCTCATGTCCACTCACAACAAAAAAGTTGTGATCACAACCTTTCATCATATTAACGGGTAATAAAAGATAAACCCTTTCCTTAACAGAGGTTCAGCTTTGCTATTTCTTTACATCAATTTTTCAGTTAAAGAAAGCTTTTCTTATTTTTCTATGGTGTCTTAAAAGTTAATGAGTTATAGTGTTAAATAATCGTGATCTCAATATTGGCCCAAATAACCGTGATTATGATTTTTTTGTCATAATCGAGCAGCCCTTATCTTTACTAAATATCGTAAAGATTTTTGTAATTAAAAAATCAATAATTTTGACCCATACCATGTATTGTTGGCTATAGCTACAGATATCCCTGTGCGTCTTATGACTGATTTTGTGGTCCTGGGTCACATATTTCACAAAATGTTTTTTTACATTACATAGGATGATTTTATGTAGAATCCTCCAAATCACAAAAATATGACATTAGCTGGGTTTTCAAAGGCGCTTTCCTTCAAATCATATTCACACTAACACAATTTAGAAAATTGCCATACAAAAAGATGTCAAACCTGACAGCGTTTTTATTTTTTATCTGTACTGTCTCTGAAATACATGTCATCAACTTAAATTGCAGTAAACCTTTATATCCAGAATCACTGTTTCTGCAGTGGCTCTCCCTGCATTGCATGCATCTGCATGAGGCCAGGCTACTCTGCTTGTTGCCTGCATGCGATTCACGGATGTGCCCTTTTGACCTGCCGGCTTCCTGACTGGTGGTCACCTGACTTGTGTTTTTCAGTGGAGCCAGAGTTCAAGTACGTGGGGAACATGCATGGGAACGAGGTGCTTGGCAGGGAGCTGCTCATCTACTTATCCAAGTTCCTGTGCGAGGAATACCGGTCAGGAAACGAGCGGATCACACGGCTTATTCACGACACACGGATCCATATCCTTCCTTCCATGAACCCGGATGGATATGAAGTGGCCGCCAGGCAGGTATCCATCCCTCATTAGCTTATTTACATTGTAACTCCATAAGAAACAATCGTGTCTACCATGTGAACACTGTATGTAGGCGCTGTATTTAGTGTGGCAATGGTGGTGTGGGAGGTCTCTCGTGGTTCTCAGGTTGTTATTGTAGAATGTGTCATGTCACAAGAGCATTTGTGGCTTTCTTTAGAGATTAATTACAACAGATAAGCTTGTAAGAAATAGCACATATCCTCTAACTATAAGTGCATACACACACACACACACACACACAGTGAAATCATTACTTTTTGTCCTTGGATGCCAGACTACAACATGTAATGGTGGTGTCTCTACCAAGCTTCTTAATCTTTAAGTTCACACCATTTTTCACAGCCATGAGCAAGACCAGCACCAAACCATCCCGGATGGTTTTCAGAAGGATATACACTTTACTACTCCTTTGAGACTTTATATGTGTCCAGATCCACGTGCAACTCGCGGTGGCAGAATCTGGACACTTTATTCGACCACTGCGTCCCAGACAACCACCTGAGCATCAGAAAGAGTTTATTTAACACAAACAAGTACAACAAACCACACAAAGCATTAGCCACCTAATATGGAACACTGGGAAAGTTGGTGACATCCCACCCTGAAGGTTCCTCAAAGGACAGGACATGGTATACTGTATTCCTGCTTTTTATCCCATTCCCAGGGTCCAGAGTTCAACGGCTACTTAGTAGGCCGTGGAAATGCAAAGGATATAGACCTGAACCGCAATTTCCCCGACCTGAACGCTCTGATGTACTACTATGAGAGGCACAATGGCCAAAACCACCACCTGCCACTGCCAGACAACTGGGAACTACAGGTAGGCATCAATCAGTGTCGACTTACAGAGATGAGATGTGAGAAAGACCCCAGAAACAACACCTTTTAGTCATTGAGGTTGTGCACTAGTTTAAGTGTTGGTAAAGAGTTATTATTAGATACCATGCATTTTGCTAGAGTATGATAAAACAAAACATTTGAATTTATTTTAGAGCAATTTAATGTGTGCAGTTTAGCTGTTTCAAAACCAAAATCAGACTGCTTAATTCCTTTCCACAGATTTCTCCAGAGTCAAAATATGCGTTATTATGACTATATCAACCTGGCTAGATTACTATGTTACACCAGACATTTTTATCAATAGTGTAGTAGAAATGAATCCTTGACGTCATAAGACAAATTTACACAATTGACCAAAAAAGTATATTTCAGGTTAATTTGACTAAGTATACTTCAGAAAAGTTCAAGTATATTAAGTATAATAATATTAATGTAATAGTGGTATATTCCTATGTGTACCATTTCAATACTTATTTGTACCAAATTAGCCTACTTATTAGTATATACAGTATATATAGTATTCTCTTTTTTTGTTGTTTTTTGTACTTTTAAGTGTAACATTACAAACCTTTCAGTACACAACTGGTTTAAAACAGTTTTTCATTTGTGCAGCAACTAAAAATGAACTTCAAGGTATTCTGATAGTTTACTAGTTAAATAAAATAAAAACATTTATGAAACTAAACTTTGAACTAGTTTTGTCTGAGAGGAAACACAACTACAAGCCAAACTTAGAAAACTGAATTAAACTTCTTAAACTTGATTTAAAGATTGAGTACAAATATAGACCAAATATACTTAGACTCCTCAAGTCAAGTGCACTTCAAGTGCATACTTGTGTATTCTAAGAACATTTATGAGAAGTACATTTAATGTATACTTTACACAAGTTTGTGAACTTAAGACGTTCACCCCTCCTATTCAGAGCACTGTGGTGGCTGACACAGAACTAAGATGTCATCACGTTTCCGCTTCTTTGACAAATTATAACGTATTTACAAACCGCGCTCTGTAGAGCAGTTGTCTGTTAAGGGCTACTGTAGAATAAACATGGTGAATTCCATGTAAGGGGACAAGGGATGTACAGTATGTAGATAGAAATAGCTCATTCTAAGGTAATAAAAACACAACGCTTCATTATGTAAGGTCTATATACACCTCTAAAGACATCGTTATGTATATTATATTGCATTTTCGTCAACATATACTTCTTCATTTCACACATTGCACAAGTTATAAAGTGTAAAAGTATACTTAAATGTATGTTTTGGTGAGGGATTGGATATCATTTTTGTATAATTACAGTGTGGAAGCTAAAAGCACATTAGACAAAATAAGACCATGTGTATAAACAAAACAAGTTTTCTAATTCAGAGGAAATCTGTATAGTTTGTGGGGGCTGCCCGTGTGTTGCAAGCCTCATATTCCCTCATCCAAGCTACAGAAACACCCTGTGCGTGTTTAATAACCGAGTATATGTTTTCATAGGCGATAAGTTGATTGAGGCTTTATTGCTTTTCAATCTCTTATTGCAGTCTTACATAAATCGCTGTCTTGAGTAAAATACAGGATAGCGCCAGTTCCTGCCTTGCGAATAAATAGGTTTTTTGTTTTACCAGTTGGAAAGAACACTTATGCTCTCCATTAGTCTGTCTGTAACTCACCCAGCGCTCGCCGGATTGCTCTGCTCTCTATCAACTGCCAACAGGTCCTCCTCTCACGAAAAAAGCCTTTGCCTGCGTAAATAGACTTTTCAGACTGTACTGTAGTTTATCTTCATTTTAAAGACGTCCATCACAACTTTCTGTGTAATATCACGTTATATATGAAGTACATCTAGCGATTTTCAGGGCCGTGTTGTAAATCAGTGAAATTTTTCATCACAAACCTGATTTTCAGATTTAGAAAGAGGAACAAAAGTCTGAGACTACAATTAATTCTAGAGTCTTTAATCTAATACAATTTTCATTGCAAAATGTGGTTTAAGAATATAAGGAAAAAGCAAAATTGGCACAATTGAGAAAAAATGGTAAATGTAAGATTTAATGCTTAGAGTTGTGTGACTAAACACCACAAAACCTCAAATATTTATTTTCCATCTTAAATCTTTATGTTAGGTTTTTCCCAAATCCCCAAACTGTTTATTTCCTAATTCAAATAAAAAATCCTATATTTTCAATGTGCTCTCATTTGGACTTCACTACGCTACAACAATACAAAACACTGAATCAGGAACAACACTTAATACTTTCCTCTGTCTAAAACAAGAAATCCAGCTTTGGAAAAGTGTGTCCGCTGGCCGGCAGGCAGAAGAAAATGACACATTCGCTTCATTTATCTATGAGTCAAGAGCTGCCAGTCACACATCAAACACGGCTCCTAAATCACTGACCCTACCGTCTTCAAAACTACACAAAACCAAGCAGGGGAAAAAACATCTGTGTGAGCTCACAGCATGAAACCAGACTCGACGATGACAGCTGCGGCCAAAGGGACACACAGATGTTTATATAAACAGATCCATGCATAATAAATACTGAGAGCTTGGATGAGATCAATATCTCAGCAGCAATCTCAAAGGTCTTGCCAGACTGATCTCACTTGAAGCAACAGCTCCAGACAGAGACTCATTATGCCTTCACCTCTGGGATGCATTGCCACATGTCAGATCTCCCAGATAACAGAGCTGAAAAATATTCCAGAAAGGCAGTAGGAAAATCCAGTTTGAGCTGGGAGATGTCCAAGATGCATATTGGCGAAATAACCAGTCACCATATTCCAAAGCATCATCGTTTATTCACCCTCATGTCAGTCAAAACCTGTATATGACTCTTTTTTGTGGATCACAAAAGAAGATATTTTGAGAAATGTCTCATTGGTTTAGTGTTTGGTTACCAGCGTTCATCAAAATATCTTATTTTTTGAGTTCTGCGGAATAAAGTCATACAGTTTCGGAATGACACGAGAATGAATAAATGGTGACTTTTTTCACTAGAGTGTTATGGACAAAAACAAGACTACAACACTAACGGCTAAAGTGTTTTTTGCTTGATGTTTTCATCTCCTGCGCTACTGGTTGTTACAGGTTGAGCCGGAAACTTTAGCTGTGATCAAATGGATGGACAATTATAACTTTGTTCTCTCAGCTAACCTCCACGGTGGAGCAGTTGTTGCCAACTACCCATTCGATAAGTCCCGAGAGCCCCGGATAAGAGGCAGGACGACATACTCAACCACGCCTGATGACAAAATATTCAGAAAGGTATGTTATATTTGAATTTGAAAGTGTTTTCTGTGTAATGATCTGTTTAAAAATTCACCCTACTGGAGTTTTATTCATCCTATTCCAGCTACAGTATAAGGTTGATATAAGAAATAGTGCACCCAAAAAAGAAAATGATGTCATCATTTACCCACCCTCTTGTCGTTACAACCTGAATGACTTTCTTTCTTTCTCAGAACAAAAAAGAAGATATTTTAAAGAATGCTCGTAATCAAAGAACGGCGGTACCATTGACTTGCATAGGTTTTGTGTCCATACAATTGAAGTGAATGGGTACCACCGTTGTTCGGTTACCAAATGGTTTCGGTTTTGAAAATGACAAGAGGGTTACTAAATGATTTTTCAATTAGGTTAGACCGGGATAATCTGTTTGTCCCACCAAAAGAAGTCACTCAAAATCACACGCTTACACACCTTTAATGAAGTTGTTTACAGATTTGTGTTCTTGCAGCTGGCAAAGACATACTCCTATGCCCACAGCTGGATGCATAAGGGCTGGAACTGTGGGGATTACTTTGATGAAGGAATTACAAACGGAGCCAGCTGGTACTCTTTGTCAAAGGGTGGGTCTATTTTACATACCACAGTCTTCATTCAATTACTTCAATAAGGCTTGCGGTTTTTGTCTTATGACAAAAGCTTTTGAATTTAGCCAAAATGTTGTGAGCTATATATCATTAAGTAGAGAAGAAACTGTTTCTCTGTGGCTTCCTGTGCGTGTTATTAGTTTCTTTGCACACACGCTGTGCTGTAGGTTCTGTCATTTCAAATGCGTGTTGACTTAGTGTTATTTCTCGGTTTCTGAAGGTATGCAGGACTTCAACTACCTCCATACTAACTGTTTCGAGATTACCCTGGAGCTCAGCTGTGATAAATTCCCTCCAGCAACGGCCCTCGCCAATGAATGGCTTGCCAACAGGGAGGCTCTGGTGTCCTACATGGAGCAGGTGAGCTTCCGCATCTGAGATTTTGCTCTTATTATTAAACCTATTAAACCTTTTGAAAATGGAGAGACCTTTATATTCAAACTGCTACAGGTAAAAGAGAGCCCTGTATTCTCATGTATTCAGGTAAGAAAGACTAAAAGCTTCACTGTGGCACCAGGAGGTAATGACCCCATCACCTGGCACTTAAAACGTGAAAATGATATGAACCTTCAAGGGTCCTGTTGTGCCTTCACGTAACACAAACCCGCTTGCTAGCACATTAAAGTAATGAATGGCATCCTTTATCATTCTGAGTGTGATGCCGGAGTGTAACTGGAAGCTTTCTTAAAACAGATACTGTTTGAATTTACATACCCTCTCTTGTCCTCCAGGTGCACCATGGGATCAAAGGGATGGTGTATGATGAAAACAACAACCCGATCAGCAATGCCGACATCTCTGTGGCAGGCATAAACCATGACATGACCAGCGGTGAGTGCAGTTTTACAGTTAAGGTTAACTTCACACAGGTGTGATGTTTCATTTCATTTCATTTGCTGAGTGATGCTGTTTTAGGGCCGGATGGAGATTATTTCCGGCTACTGTTGCCTGGGACCTACACGGTTACCGCATCTGCACCAGGGTACCAACCCTTTACCAGCATGGTGACAGTGGGACCTGCAGAAGCTGTACAGGTAGACAAAAAATGCGCTCATAAACACCTTCACGTGAATTTCTTACAGTGATTTTTGTCATTGACAATTTGCAAAAGTGAATGTATGTCTAACTTGTTTCATTACATTTGTTCTTTACAGCTACATTTCTATTTGAAGCTTCAGCCCAAAGTGTCAAACTTGCATGCAAAAGCTCATCCCAACAAGAAAGGCCATTCGACAGCTAAACTTCCTCCCACCAACCTTGGGCCAAGATAAAGAGCATGAACGTTTCTGTCAACGAAGACAAAACTCTGTCTCTGTTTTTAAAAACTGAAGATGAGTAGAAAATGAAAAGCAAATATGGACTCTCACTGTGACGAACCGTATAGTTGTTTGCATAGATGCATAAGAGTGTGTTTTTCAGAAATACAAGTTTTGCTCTCATGTTGTTTTAGAGCTTAAACCTGTATGTATAGGGTTTGGGTTACAAGAACATGGAAATATACAGTAAGTGTACAAAAATATTTCTCATTTTATGAGAAATTAGCCCAACTAATGGTGACCTTTCGATGGGGTATTATTGGATACTGTAATCTATATCTAAATATGAAGTGAGGTCAGTTAAAGGATAAATATCTCATATGTTGATAATAATACTAAAAATGTTATCATTTAAAAATAAACCAAAAGTGGTGTTTAATACATTCTTTGGCCAATTATTGTTGAAAGTTAAACATAGAATTTTAAGCTTTCAAGTTCATCTGTTGTTCTCCACAACCAACGTCATTACAGCACTAGGCCAATAGAGTGTTAAAAGAAACCCGTTTCTTCTTACCAATGGCCTGCTACAGCACCTCTGATGGACAACTTTAAAGGTGATTTTCTCAATATTTGGATTTTTTTCACCCTCAGATTCCAGATTTTCAAACTGTATTTCGACTAAATTATTTCCTATTTTAACAAACCCCATAAATCAATGAAAAGCTTATTTTTTCACCTTTAAGATGATGAATAAATCTCTTGAAAAATGTAACGTATGGTTTTGTGGTCCATCATATTATATAATTATCAGTGCTTTTATCTTGAGGGAAATCTTTCGCAATATAAATCGTCACCTGCATTCAGAGAAGTTTTGAGATATTGAGTTTTTAAATTCTATTAATCTTTTTGTGCCAAAAATGTGGACAACATAAAGAAAAAACATCACATAATGTAAATAGGCTTATGCCACGGTATAAGAAAATGTGAATAAAGGTTTTTGTACAAAAGAATTCAGATAAAACGTATAATTCCAATGTGGCAAAATATTGCACAATTTGACACAGTTCAATTGTTTTGTGGATGGATACCCCAAATTTAAAATAAAAAAATAGAAGCAATTTTGTGTAATATGACAAAAGAAAAGGGTTAGTGAGCTAGTTGCAAATCATTTTCAATTAGTATATTTTGTGCAATATGTGCACAAAATAAACTATATACTTGTCAGCAAGAACACAATTGCAAAATTCTCAGAGACAGTCATGACACCAGGGGTCAGTGTAATACTGCTAAACCTCTTCTTTTCCTATAACACCCTTCTATTAAAGTAACAACAAATATTGAAATCATATTGAAATCAAACTTTGATGCTTGTTATCGCAGAATTAGATTTTCACACCGTTCCAAATCATTCTATTATTTTAATTTCACAGCAAATTGATGCGTAATGTCATGGCTGCAATGATATGGTCCATCAACAATATAAACATGTACTCTGTGCTAGGGCTGCTCGATTATGACAAAAATCATAATCCCGATTATTTTGACCAATATTGAGATCCTGATAATTTGACACGATTACTCGGTACCTTTAAGAACAACATAGAAAACTGAACAACTTGCCTTTTAAACTGGGAATTCAACTGAAAAAATATATATCAATGTGAAAATAGCACAGCTGAACCACGTGGAAAGGGGTGCGCTTTATATGCGGTTAGATCAAATTTATTAATATATATAATCCGGTGGATTTATACCACAAGGAAAGAGAGGATCCATGCAAAATTGAATGCGGCACAATAATTGTTCACCTCGATTATTTTGTTTTTGTAATCATTGAAGGCCAAAGTTGACGATTACGATTAATTTTCGATTAATTGCTCTGCTCTGTGCAGGTTATAATCAAAAGTAAACAGTGCCAAATTGTTCTTCCTGCGTATCTATAGTCAGTCACACACAAATAACAATGTGCTCTGAATAACAGGAAAATGTACTTCAGGAATTTTGTGAATCAGAATCCAAAGACTCCACAGCTGGAAAATACAAGAATAATATATTTGAAGAGCAACGCCTATAATGAGACTGAAATTGAGCCAGGAAACAGAATGCTGAATGCCAAGCAGATCACTTCCAATCATACTGTTAACATGTCACTTACGATCTGTGAATACATTTTTCATAGCGGTCACAAAATTTAGAGGATTTCATTGTTTGTAAAAGTTTCAAAGCTCTTGACGTACTGTAGAGTGAGTTGACAAACAAGAATGAATGGCCACAAAGAGCATCAAGCTCACATGGTCTTTCTCAATGAAAATGTCTCTGTAGGAGTGACAACAGAATCTTTTCATTCTTCCAGGATATGACAGATCTGGCATTTTCTCATAGATGCAGTGGGCATGTTGTGTCAGAGCTGAATGCAACAATGTGACCCATACAAAACAGCATACAGTTATTATGGCCTACACACTGACTCATGGACACACACTTAAATTCAGCTTTTTAACTGAATTATAACACGGGATCAAAGTCAGGTGGTCTATGTCAGGTGATAGGAACTGGAGATGGCTGAATCATGCAAAGAATTATACCCAGAGGTCAAGCTAATCCTTAGATAATCCTACACCGGCACTTTAGAAACCTGACCGCGCAACTGTTCTGTTCTTCAATACTCTCTGTAGTAAAATCATAACATAGTGTTTTTTTCTGTGTTTAAACACAATGTTCAATCAGATCCCCTGTACAATATGATACAAGAAAACTGATATTGACTTTGACAAAGTGTCAGTAACCTGTTTTTGCTTAGTTGCTGGAGGAATACTGTCACCACAACCTAATAAACAAGGTCCTCAAAGGCAGCTTCCTTTCATTGTTTCTGAATATAAGGAAGTCGGGGTTAATGCAGACAAAGCAAAAATAATCTTACCTTCAAGAATGCGATTTAAATCTTCATGTTCCCTTGTTGCAATAATATTGACTTTGAAGGTCTATAAAAGTATTTACATTAACTATCAGCAGCTATCCCAGTGTCCTTATTTTCTAAGGCTGATATAATGAGCATGAAACAGACATCAAAAGTCTGTGGAGCTGGTCTCTGACTGAAATATACGAGATCTTGAACATTAATAAATAAATGTAGATGTTTCAGCGGCATAAACGTTACGTGGCCCAAACTTAACTTCCGGTAGACATCCGCAAAGTCTAAATTGTTGATAAATAGTTTTGATTTGATTTATTACAAATAATATACAATAAAATATTCATATACATTCATATTTATGTAAATTAAATGCAAAATAAATTGTTATATTACTAACTCTAGCCACTTGCCAGACTGAAAACCAAACACACCTCGCAAATTATAACTTCCATATTATAATAAGGTTATTTAAAACAATGCTAAGGTTTTAATAATAAATCTTACACACATGATGCTATTTTTCAGATTTTATCTATTTTATTAGTAACGCTACACAAGTTACGAATATATACCAGATCGTTTGACTCAACATAATGAAGCGGTTGACGTTGCGTACAATATATAAGATCATATCGGTTGAGGGAGGTTATGTATAATAACAGAGGTTGATGGAGAGCACGAATTTCTCTCAGGCATTCTTTGAAGGCAGCCCCACGCTCGGCATAGGTCCCTGTCAGCAGAGGGTGGTATGTTGATGTTGATGTCAGCATGGAGGGGGGATCAGCCTAGTGGGACTTCCATTGGGATGACAGCTGATCCCGTCGTGTCGTAGAGATGACAAGCCAGATCGGATCATCTGCAACGTGTGAGCCAAGTATTGACAGGCATAAAAAACGCAGAACCGATATGTGATCGTGAGCGATATTAAAGCAATAGAAAGAGAAAGAGGGAAACGGCAAAGTATCCGCTCGAATTGAGAAGCACTTTGCGTTTTGGTCGCGCCTTTTTTACAGCGCTCTGTAACATTAAAGGCATATGACTCAAACGAGGGCACAGAGGTGAGTAAAATCGTGTTGAATGAATGTTATTACGAGTTTAAAATGAATTTTGTGGTTGCGTCCTGTACGCTGATCTAATTGACTTTAGAGACATTAGTAAGATAAAGTGGAAACATTTCTTCTGTTTGCGTTTACTGTGGTTAACGTTTTTCTTTTGTGCATAAAACCGGTACTGTACATCATCAAATCCGTCTTCTAGGTATAATCCCAATAAGTAAGGGTGCCTGTAAAATCATGCACTTCAAAAGGAGACATTATATGATAGCTTTCAATCATAAACCTCAATTAGGAGGATATGAATTGCTAGTGATTTTATGATACCAATAGCGTGTTCGTCACCTGGCATGACAACTGTTGTCAGTTGTTTCGTCTCTTTTGCCCAGGGCCCCAGACAGCGTGCCAGACTTTGGGGCACTATTCGTGAGCGCAAATAGTATGCATACTACTCTTCGGCACAGTCTAATCTTGAATAGGTATTGGCATGCTGTGTTTACCCAACGATTAACGGAACTCTGTCATTTTTGTAATCCAATTAGGGCTGTGCAATATATCGACAAATCGCAAGTGTGCATATCGCCATGGTTGCAAAAAATAGCTATTTTAATATAAATGGAAAAATAAATATAGTATCGCATATCGAATATTGCATTATTTAGCATGCTAAATATCAAATTTTTCCTCCTTATCGCACAGCCCTAAATCCAATATAGCCAATATCACATTAGTTCGTGCGTATCAGGAAGTTTTGTAAACCTGACAGTAATAATATTTGACAGGGATGCTTAAAATTGGGGTTTCTGTAAAGTGATGTTAGGAGTTATTTAAAATGATCCACTGATTTGAAACACAGCATCAATCTATAGCTTGCTGACGAAATGGATTCAATCACAGGAATGAAATAAATTATTAGTTAAAATGTGAAATTGTATTGTGTTTCAATCGAAAGTGTGATGGGTTTGTGGTTCTCTAGGGGCTTGTGTGTTGGCTTCTGTTGGTGGGATGTTATTTGGAACCAATAGATAGATAGTTTATCACTTTTTAAAGGCATTAAGTCCTATGGAGACCGATTTACAGAAAACTACATGAGACCTGCTTCCTTGTTACAAACAAAGAGTTTGAATTATTGATTTGGTTGACAGTGGTATTCCCTGTCTTGGAGGATTGTTTTCTCGATGTGGTTACATGACAGCTAGAGTTCTATACAGCTATGCAAAACTATATGAACTCTGACCACAAAAGAGAATAAAGAATATTGTTTGATTCGAAAGCTATAAAGATGGGCATGTTCTGCATCACAAGATGAGATCGATAGACATCTAAATGGGATACTTGCTTCAAAAAAATGCAAATTCTGTCATTGTTTAGTATTCATGTTGTTCAGAACCTGACAGCCTAAAATCTTTATCTAATTTCATTGTGTGTAGTACTTCAGTCTTAATGTTCAAAACATCTTTTGTGTTTTACCATAGAAAGTCATACACAGGTTTGTAATGACACGAGGATGAACAAATGATGACAAAAACTTCAAAACCTGTAGAGACTTGCCTCCATAGTACTGAAAACAATCAGATCCCAGAGCAAGAAAGTTTGGGACATTCCTAACATGTTTTTTCAGCCAGAACTGAGGTTTAGACTCTATGACTCAACAGTGAGTTCAAAATGCCTCTCATATTTGCTCATGTCATTGATATTAGATGTAGTTTTGGTTTGGTTTTTCATCATCTGCACTCTCACGTAATCTCACAACAACTGATGGATATCATTTATCTAGAACACCAGCCATGTTCTTGGGCCTTAAAGCTGCTGTTGACTTGTCACAAGACTCTCTCTTGGACTCAAACTTGGGTTCAAACTTGTCAGAATAGGGTAGGCCTATAGAATACAGGCCACCGGGCTTTAAAGTGGGTTAGGCTGTGGGTTAGTTTTAATTGGGTGACGCCTGCAACCACATCATGCATACTTGTCGGAACCCCACGGCAAGCCATTTGACATTTGAAATAGTTGCAGCTTCATGTAGTGCTATTAAAAATAGCGAGAACATGTTTCTGATCCTTTTTTCGAACATGTTCCTTCAAACCCTATAAACAGCTACCGGAAGCATTGCTGTCTAAAAGGGTCCTAGCGATATTTTAGATGCTTCACAGTCATTTAGACACAAAGTATGCATTGTTGTTTCGAGTTTTGTCTTGATTCTCTTAAATGTTCGGTGGGGAGTCTTACTGTGCATAGTATTCAAGCTACTTTAGGCCTTAGCAGTGGGCAGTAAGCCAATAGCCTCATCAGATTCTCTGTTGGAGATTGTTTTCTGCATAGCCTTTAAATAAAAAACATTCTCACAAGGTTGTGCTTTTGGATGAGAGGGATGGGAGAATTTGACATTTTAAGGAAGTCTTTTCAAACAGTCCTGCAAGCTACTTGGTTTCCACGGCAACCTTTTCTATTTGGCCCGGCTCTCTTTTTTTTCCTCCGTCTCAAGGAAAGTTCTCCACCCCATACATGGTCTCTTGAGCACTGGATTTCTCCCTCAAACTGAGCTCGGACCTGCCAAACATACACCTTCCACCCTCGTTCTTGTGAAGTCAGCCTAGAAACATGCCACTCTGAGAAAGGAAGAAGGAATGAGGAAGTGTGGGTACTATAAGAAATGAAGAAAGAGCTATACAAAAAAGTTTAGAGAAGGGAAAAGAAAAAGCGCCAGTTCTTCGATTTATGTCTGCTGTCTTCAATTACTAAGAAGCAAAGCAGAACTATTCAGACACTATTCAACACAAACAAATCACAAATTGCATATACAAAACCACTCGAAATATCTTCCTTTGTAGTCCACAAAAGAAAGGGTAGTATACAGTTTTTTTGACACGAGGGTGACATGTTTAATTGACATGAGGGTTAATTAATGACAACAAGATTTCCATTTTTAGTTGAACTATCCCTTAACTTTCAGTGTGACTGATTAGTCTTTTTATGCCATAAATAAAATAGAGCAAATATAAAACAATTAGTTCTTATTATTTGGATTTCTTATTGCAATGATCTCATTAAAGCCGGTCTCTTCACCACATTCTGTGAGGGTCAGCCACATAATTTGGAGCTTACAGTATCAAGAATGATCCAATTCTCCGGGTTTGGGACTGATTTGGAACAAATGCTTTTAAAGAGCGTGCCACACTGCGGGCACGCACAGTGCCAGTACGATAAACACCCAACAGTTATATTAAAAAGCAGCAGAAAGTGCCACAATATGGAAGCATCCAGCCCTCGGTTTGTGTTGCATTAGCCCCCTCTCCACACCTCCCCACTTTTCCCCCTATTGTTGCTTAGAAATCGGACCTGTTCAATAAATAAAAGCAGGCGGTCAGCAGATCAGGTTCCAGAAGGGGAACACTGTAGGGGAATAGGAACAGAGGAAAGGAGTTTGCGTTGGATTTTAGGCGATTGTCCGATCCGAAAAGAGATCGCTGACATGTAGCCAAAGAGCATTTTTCTGCATTTATACTCCATCCAGGACGGGATCAGACACAGTTATGAGAGCGAGAAATACAGAATGGAAAGAGACGTCAAGGTTTAGAAATATCAGCAAGGATGATATATAATGTTTATTCCACTCGGGCAAAGCAAAGCCAGATGTGTGGGTTGTGTTTTAGCCAGATGTGTACGAGTCTTACCCGGTGCCCTGTCCCTTTAATGTTCATGCTACACAATATTATTAATTATATTATTGCAGCATGTTATACAAAAAAGCCCAGATTAGGACATAGTAATTGTTGTTGCATGTCATGTATATGGTTGTTGTAATACTGATTTCATGCCACTGACTCTCTAACCACTAGGCCACAACTGCCCCAGAGACACCTACACACAAACTCTCTGATACACAACAGTGATATTATGTCACTCCATGTTTCCCAAACCTGGTCCTCGGGACACACATGTTTTAGTTCTCTCCCTATATGAAACACCTGACTGATGAGTTGAATGGTGTGCCCCGAAGACCAGGGTTGGGAAACACTGCTCTAATCCACAGCGCTGAATCTTTCGTCACAGTTGATTCTTTGTTTTGAAGCCAGCTGTTTGAGTGTGTGTGTGACCTCTTTGAAAGACTCCAGCGTGAGTGTTAGACTTGTGTTTACAAAGCTGCCTGTTGTAATGCCACTGCTATCACCCCAGTGCTCGCTCACACACACACACATGCAGACTTTCTAAGAGCCTTTCTCTCTCTTTCGCTCGTTTTCGTTGTTCATTCATCTTTTTTATAAGCTCAACAAGAGTTTTAATTGTCCTTTTGTATGACGAATGCAAGTGTGATGAGTTGCATTGATAAAATTTGGGAAATTAATATGTGAAATCAAGCAAAGGAATGTAATTCTCTACACAACAGATGCATGCTGGAGCGTGTTATCCATTGAAACAGTAGCTGCAGGTGTGAGTCCTAACTCACATTAGAGTATTAGTGGAGTATTAGTAGACTGTTAGGTGAGGGTTGGGTAAAGGGTTAGATAGTCTGTTGACGGACTATCATAGTATAGTGTTAGCCGATATTAGAGAGAACGTGTTCGGATTGGCTTTCAAGGGTTGAGCTTGTAGCCATATAAACATTACATTTTTGAACAAACATCCCTGGACCCAGCTGGTCTTCAGTCGAGTGTTAGCGTGTGCCAATAATAATAATAGTTTATTCCAACAAAATGGGTGGAGCTTTACTATTACAAGTGTGGAGACTATTCTATTGATTAAATAGGCGATGTATGTTATAAAGTTTTACCTTTCTTCATGTTTGGAAGCACTATGGTTTAAAGGGATAGGTCACCCAAAAATTTTGTTCTGATGAACACAAAGAAAGATATTTGTGGGAAAGTTAGCAACTGACATATCCGAGGCACCATTGACTACCATTGTTAGATCATTGACTACCATTAGGGATGCACCGATGTATTGGCCGCCGATATTAATCGGCCGATATTGGATTAATTTAACACCATCGGCATACCGGCAATAGCATGAAAAAGGACGATACCGATTGTTTATTAGGCCCCTATGATTTCTGTGAAGGGGAAAACACAGATGGAAAGAAGCAAACACGCCAGAAAGTACCACTGAACAGCTTATGAAATTCAAAATATCTTTTTAATGTTAAACAGGAACAAAATTCAAATTGTGCTATGAATCACACACATAATTATTCAGCTGCTGTTTAAATATGCAATCTGCTCCTTCTTCATGTGAATGAGGGGTGTTGTTTTGTGTACTGTAGTGGACCTTGTAGCATCTGATGGATGTGAACTCATAAACTCAATCAGTGGTGCTCCAAAAGAGTTTATCTCAGGCACACATTATACCGTTTCATTTGAGATAAGCTGCTGTCAAAATTTGCGACAAGCAGACAAAAAAAAAATCCAGTTTACCACATAACTGCTAATAAAAATGTACAATACTAGTGAGCAAATGTAAGTAGACTTAAAACAGCAAAAGAAAAATAAGATGTAAGATACTGGTTCATATTAACATAGTTGTACACCACCAAAAAACAGGAAAAACACAGAATCCAGAAAAATTAAAAAGGAAAAAAAGGAAATTCGGGAAAAAATGAAACCAAATTTAGGAAAAAAAAAATCCTAGGTCCCTAGTTTATTAATTAACTGCTTTGAGGCAATGAGTTGGATGTCTGAATATCCAAAATTGTTACTGTTAATAGCAACAGCACAGGCTTTATTTAAATGTATTGAAGAAATTATATTTTTTTTGTCAAATTGGAGATTGTTTTTAATAAAAGAAGATTGTCATATTGTCGTCTTGTATTTTTATCTTAACTTACATTTACATTTAGGCACATTTACAGTTGTACCTCTCTTAAAATGTTAAATGGATCCAATTCATGTTCAGTAAAATTAATTGAATGCAGTTAAACTAGCTAGTATTGTATAGTACTGTATACAATTGACCAATATCGGTTAGGGTAGAAGTTGTCGGCCAATAGTTTTTTGTTAAAATCGGTATCGGCCCAAAAAATCCTATTGGTGCATACCTAACTACCATTGTAGGAAAAATAATTGTATTTATTTTTTGTTCTGTTTAACATTAAAAATATATTTTGAGGAATTTAGAAAAGCAAAAAGTTCTGGGGCACATTTGTGTGCAATTGTAATTGTTTATACTATGATAGCTAATGTGGCCCAGAAATGTCGGTTGTTATCATTCTTCCAAAAATCTTTTGTTCAACCAAACAAAGACATTTTTACAGGTCTAGAACAACTAGTGAGTAATTCATGACTGACGTTTCATTAAATAGTAGTTGTGCAGGAAGTTACCGTTTGGTACATGCGGTAAATGAGTGGGATATGATTGTGCTCATCAGTACTGACCTTTTCAGAGGAAGAAGAAGTAAAACAAAATCAGACACATGTCCTGTATGCTTTCAAACAGCTTTGCCAAATCAACAACATTCATAAGAATAAGGTTTTATACAGTAAAGTTATAGTAACTGCTGTTAGGCGCAACATGCGTGTGCTATCACTATATAGCGAGGTCTCAAGTCCATCATAACTTTTAACTGTGTAAAAAAGTAAGTAAAATGAAAATAAGTTATTGTGAAACAGAAGGCAAGGCACAACATAAAAGTCATTATGAAATCAAGTGAAATAAAGCTTAGTGAAAAGAGGTGCAGGTAGCTTTTAAAAGCATACAAGTTCTCTGTCTGACATGATGACTCACATAAACTGAACCGTGTAGTCAGCTGGAAATATACAGAACTTCTTGGAATGAGACACTGGGATCTCCTGGTTCTGTGGGACTTTTTTTCGAAAGATCCTAAAGCGGAGAGACGTGCTGCTACTCTCTCTCCCTAACACACCCACACAGATGTGTATCTGTGGGGCTTTTTGCTCATGTGCCTGAACGTGTTCACATTGGTATTTGCCTCATGAACCAAACTTACTTGACTTAAGGTTTGGTCAGCTTGATGTGGTGTTGAAAAAATTGCGACTGCGACAATGAATGGTATTTAATAATGAGACAAAAAGTCTCCATTTTCTGTTTTTACAGGGATTCCCATGTGTTGATCATGGAGCACAGCAGAAAATCATGGTGTGCGAATGCTCTCCAAAGATGTAAACAATTGATTTTTAGCTTCACACTACTTTTGTTATGTTAATGTTCGGTAATTTTATAATTCATCTATAGTTTACTGTCATAGAGGATTGTGGGATTGACACAGTCTGAGTTCTGTCAGTGTACATTTTTTTATGAAACCGACACTGCTGTCAAAAAGTCTTGATGGAGTGCTGGAGCAAAAGGTGTCCATGTTGCTGCCTGACTAAAAGGTTTTTAAAGTTGTGCAACATAACCTGCAGATGCACATTAGTGGAATTTTACCCACTTCTGTCACAAAGGTACAGTTTGTAAAATATCCTCAAACCACTAGCCCAGTGTTATATATTTTTTTCAGTTGAGTACTTACAATATCTCAAATTTTTCAGATTTCTAGTTCCCTTCTCATCTTTCCACACTCCTTCAGAGCATCATCATCAAGCTACGCCATTGTTGTTGTTTTGAATGTGAATCCTCTAGCGGCGGATTTAACAAATTTTGACTTTATTAAATGAACCATGTAATGGTTAACACTCAGCTTTTGTAGCTTACGCATGAGGTTTATTGTGATATTTACATTTTTATCACTAATTCACACTACTAATCTTACATAGTGTATAGTGAGGACCCCTCTATTCCCATCAAACCAGCCTCATACAAACAGAGAAATTTCCTCCTCATGTTGCTAGTAGATAACGTTCAGACACAAACTTCACACCTGGAAACCGTTACAATAGTAACTACACAAGTCCTGCTGTGACCCACATCACCTCCCGGTAGGGTCACCTGTTACCCCTCACCCGATACCCGAGAGGTCCCTAGAGAGACACACTCTCTCTCACACACACGGAGTTGACAGAGAGCCCTTTGAGCTTCTGAAACATGTGCATTTTAGCTCTCATTTCCTCTCTCTAACATTCTCTGTCTGACATTCGCACTCTCACTGTGGTATCTTGTCCTCCATTCATTCTGGATTGGCTGCATCAGTGGGTGAGATCAATCTCTTCATTTATTTGTAAACGAGGAGGACCAGAACAATATGACTTCTCAATCTTGCCATCTATAAACGCTTTCATATCCTTTGGCAGTGTACATTCATGGTTACACATAGAAGTGAGAATGTTTCACAGACATGAAATGAATTAAAGCAAAATGTGATATGTGCAGTTTAATATTATTTAATACCAGAGAGGTAACACTGTAATTATGAGGATGTTTTTACAAATTTGTCCCTCTCTTAAAGGCACAGTCCACCCAAAAATTGTAATTCTTTCATCATTTACTCACCCTTGTCATATTAAGTCTTTATTACTTTTTTTCTGCAGAACACAAATGAAGATATTTGCAACATTGGCTGTTGACTTGCATTGCATAGACACAAAACCATACAACATTTCTCAAAATATCCTATTTTGGGTTCCAGAGAAAAGAAACGTATACAATCTTTTTACAGCACACTGTCCCTTTAAGAAAATGTAAAAAAAAATCTTAAAGACAAACAGTTTTTGTTTTATTAATAGTAAAACGCTGATAACAATGTGCAAATTTAACGCTAATAAAACCAAGAAAATTGTTTTCTAAAGGCTCACAAGTAAAATTTTATAGTTTGAATGTTCTTTCTCAGAACTTTGACTCATTGTAATGGTATGTCTCAAGGCCTCCACCCCATTATTGTTCTCGTGCAAATGACTAAATATGTTTTGGTTGGTGTATAAACACATTTCAGCTTCTGGTCCAGAGATGTTGTATAGAGAGGTGAAATTAATCTCGTTTTTCATTTTAAATGACAGTCACAACAAGTTTCATGGAGAAATATTAAAACAACAGTAAAGTTCTCTTCCCTGGCTGCTCATTCTTGTATGTTTCAAACAGCTGGTCTGAAGTCATTATTTGACCTCATTGTCTTAGAATGTAAAATTACTGCAAATCTTTAATAGTAAAAGGCATCCTAACTCTTATTAACAGTCTAGTAGCCTAGGGATATGCAAACCATAAATCATTTTGTTTATTTTTTTGTTCCTTAGCAGCTCCATTATATGAAGATTTCTGATGCTTGTGGATGTCAGGGTATGAGCAAACATGGAAGCCGGATCGGTGGTGCGTGCTGTGTTTGAGTTTTTACCGAGCGTCTCAGAAGAACTTCCTCTGTTTACTGGTGATGTCATAGAAGTGCTCAGCGTTGTTGATGAATTCTGGCTGCTTGGTATCAAAGATGGAGTCACTGGTAAAATCCTGTTTTAAACTCACTACCGGTAGTCTCCTGTCACCTATATTTAAGTGTTCATTTTCTTTCCACTGTCTGTTTTCAGGCCAGTTTCCAAGCACTTTTGTGGAACCTGTTACAATTCCAAGCACCAAGACAGGAGAGAATCTCTATGTGTGCATCAATGACTTTAATTCTGTGGAGTCTGGAAGCTTACCCTTAAAGAGAGGTAAATATATTACATGCTTAATTTTTTTACATGCCACATTTGTGCTGTCTTTCAAAGCAAAAACCTATGCATAAATTGGTCTTTAATCAGGTCTTTCCTTTGGAACAAGCACATGTTAGATTGATATACAAATGCATTTTGTCTGATAAATTATTGTCCAAGCTACCTTTGGGCAAACAATTTTGTTATGTTTGTGATGTTATCTTTGCATGATTATTTTAGATAATCTGGTGTTAAAAAAATGCAAATAATACTTAGTGTCTTCTCCCCACAGCATTTTCACTTTGATTTATTGAGGTTCTGTGTTATATTGACTTTAGTAGATACTAAACCTGGTGAAAGAGCTAAATTACACTATAGACCATTTTGACCAAACTTATCATCACAAGGACTTCCTGTTTTTAACACCACACAAACATGAGAAAAAATATATAATATATAAATATAACCAACTGAACATTTAGAGCTGAATTAAAATGATACACATACATATTTAAGATGTGAAAAAGCATAAAACAAAGTGTTTCTGGACCAATGTTTTTACGTCTTGCAAAATGGTCTATATTTGGTGTCATTCTGACTCTATTGTAACATTTATCACTTTGTATTGCTATCTTCTCTTTTTAAGCCCAAATCCTTCTTGAAAGCAGCATAATGACTTGTGTGAGAGGTAAACGTAGTATTTTAGCTAAGAGAATATAGCTCTAGGTCATAAGTCAGGCCAAATGCCAAGAATGTTGATAAAATAGTAGAGATCTGAATCAGAAATGGAAGCTTTGACCTGTAACTATAGATAAATCAAATGCTTTGTTTTTATGCCTTAGAAGTTTTGTCCCTTTTCAGAGTTTCCATTTCATGAAATCTATTTCTACAGGTGGTTGAAAATAGCCTTTTTAGTAGCACTGATCCCAGTTCACCACTAGATGTCACTAGCTGTTTTTGGAGTACATTACAGTCATCGCAATATGTTTATTATAAATGTATAAACCATGTGTTTGTTCTTCTATTGTTTGCCTATTAGCTCTGTATTGTTCTATCTTGTCTTCGTTGCTTTGGAAATAAATGTTGGCGTTTGCATAAAGTATCATACTGTAAATGTTGTTGCATGACAAAGTACAAAAAATATCTACTGGTTGGGATCAGACAGAACCGTGTGTGGAAATTGTGTGTGAAATACTGTGACAAGCTTCCTTAGTTTTTGGGGAAAAGCTTGATGTATTTGGCATATTCAGCGAGGATCATAAACACTGTTTTAGTTTATGAGTTGAACACAATGGGAGGAGGAGCATATCTGTGTGGAATGTGACCCCTGTGATCCCAGTGGACATTCTGGCTCCTGCTGGTGTGTGTGTTGTGCTTTTTAGACTGAAACTGACCACAGCCGTGACTTCTCTACTACCGAGGTCAGGGGTGAGCTTCACAAAGCTCCAATGCTATTCACAAAAACAGCATAAATAGTGTTTGTCTTTTATGCTGTTTGCGAACAAATGTTGAAACACCTGCTGGATATATTTCTATGTACATTTAAGTTATTTAGCAGATGCCTTTACGCTTTTACACAGGATGATTTAGTATGAATGCAGTTCAATAATCCATTGAGTAGAATTGCTACTTATACAAATAAGTACTACCTAATGCAAATGAAACAAACACATTGTGAAAATCCACCCAAATCCATATTCTAATCCACTTTAAACCTTAAAAGTAATGTAAATATTTGTATAATTGGTACCACTTTACTCAGCAGGCAACTTTCAGAATTGTAAACAGAATTATTATTTGTGTACTGTAATCATGTTAGTACTTAAGTTTATATTTGGAACAAAAGAAAAACACAATTTCTTTATGCTATTTGTGAAAAGCGATAGAGCTGTGTGAAGATCAACTAGTGATTTCGATACCTTCTAGACTGTATTTTCACTTTCCCAAAGTTAATGTAATCCATATGCTTAAAGACCAGTCAAAATGTATTTGCTATTGCAAAGTGATTGTACAATTCATGATTCTATTAAGTGTTTGTCCTGTTCTCTCCTGCTGTAGGTGATGTAGTTGCTGCTGAAGATAGCGTGGACGAAGTTTGGATAAGAGGCCGTAATGCGTGGGGATCACGTGGCCTGTTCCCCACGTCATGTGTTAAAGAGTTGGAGCTTTCTGGTCGATCCAGGCAGCTGTCGGAGCGTAGTGCAGCTGCCCAGGCGTCCGAACTCCCCCCGTACGCCCTGGGTCAGGCCCGCGCCCTCATGAGCCTACACGCCCAACTAGACGAAGAACTTGACTTTCGTGAGGGTGATGTCATCACCATCATAGGCCTGCCAGAGCCTGGCTGGTTCCAGGGTGAGCTGGACGGCAGGACAGGGGTTTTTCCAGAGGGATTCGTGGAGCTGCTTGGACCCCTGCGCTCGCCTCAGGAGGAGCCTGAACCTCAGGTGCTGGAACAGTATTCGGCTTACAGCATGGACGACGAAGAGATGAGAGAGGAAGAAGAGAGAGATGAAGATCATTTGGTGGAAACTGAACAGCAGCAGGAGGAAGAGGAGGAGGAAGAAGGAGCTGTCTACGGTTTTGCCCTTCATGAATTTCGGGCCCTTGAGCCCGGCGAGCTGGACTTTGATGTAGGAGATAGGATCCGTATCCTGGCCAAGCTTGAGGATGGGTGGTTGGAGGGGCAAATACACGGCAGAAGAGGTGTTTTCCCACATCGATTTGTCAAGATAGAAGGACAGCTGCAGGTCACACCACAACCCGAAAATGAAAATTGTGTTACTGGCAGAGAGGAGTGTTATACACCTGAAAGCTCGGTTCAACAAGATCACACAGTTCCAGAATACGGCCAGGAGTGGGCAACCCAGGAAGACTACACTGTGTGGGACCTGGATTACTTTGAACGCAGAGACGAAGAAAGAAAAGAGGAACGTGTTGGCTACACACCCTCCGATATAACTTCCCAAGACAGAAAAGCAATGCAAAATCAATCACAAGTTCAACCGAAAAACCAAAGGATAGAGAGACCCCCACCACCTCACACACAACCCCACAGGGGAGTTCAAAGAATCAGCAAAAGCAATCACGCTCGACCCCGGTTGCCTCCTAGACCCAGTTTGCACGCCCTCAGTAACAGACAATACAGCACCAATTCACACACCAGTTTACGGGAACCTCCACCAGCACCCATCACCAGGAATCCAAGTTTAAACCCACTAACTAAAACCTCACCTAATTCCACCTGGACAAGAAACAATGGCCACTATGCGTCGTATGACAGCAGAAAACCCTTCATTTGTAAAATCACTGGTGAAAAGAACAGGCAGAAGAAGGTGACACGCTACGCAAGCGTCAATGATGCTGATCTAATATCGAATGGTCGCAGGGACCGGTGTGGGTCGAGTTCCAATGGGTTACCCACATCTCAGACACTGGGAGATTTGGCTGTGTCTGCTGGTGATCTTGAAGCCAAGCTTTCTCAGCAACTGATTGAATTCGAAAACAGTTTACCAGATCGTGTCAACGACCCAACAGAACAAACCAGATGGGAGGAGATCAACGCCGGATGGGGCAGCAAAGTTTCCCGCCATTACTCCATTCTGGACTACAGCACTGAGAGCGACATCATTCGTGGATCCTCACCAATCGAGCGTCTTTTCCCCCACACATCCTCTCCAGCCGGCTCTGCCTCCTCCTCTCTCGAGAGACGAAAAACGCTACGCCCACCTCCTCCTCGTCCACGGGTCCTCCGGCCACCGGCTCCTTCAAACCTGCAATGTCTTGTCACCAGCAATGACCGCCTTGCTCCTCAGTCTTCCAGACCTGCACGGCCAGCACCACGGCCACCTCCTCCTTGCATCCGCACCAACACTGTGACTCCCCGCCAGCCTCTGCCTTCGTCCAACCCCTTCTACCATTCACCGGAAGAGGTAGTTGAAGGGGTGGAGGATGCAGAAGATGCTCTGGAGAAAGAGATGGAGAGAGAAGGAGAGAGAGAACAGGAGCAGTACAAGTTGCTCCTGAGGTTGGAGGAGGTGGAAAGAGACATTGATATGTACTCCCATACAGCCCAAGAGCTTAAGGCCATGCTTGAAGACGAGCAGGATGAGACCTCGAGACAACAAGCGCTAGAGAATCTGGAGTTTTGCACATACACCATGGAGACTCTGACTCTGGAACAGCAGCAGCTACAAGGTAATAATTTCTCTCTTCACACTCGGTTCAGTATCATAGAATGTTTAGCTTTTTTAAGTAGGGACTGAGCTTTTTTAAATTTTTTACAGAAAATATTTATAACTTAATTTGAGTATCCAGTCACCAATATGAAGGACAACCTTTTTGTTTGTTTTATTTTATTCTGTACATCATTCGACTCAAACGGTGAAACAATGAAAAGAAAATATCCATTCGAAGCTGGGGGTTGCCAAACGATTTATCGCGAATATATGTCTTTGTTGTGCATATAAATATGTATATTTTTTAAATAATAATAAATATATTATATGAGCATTACGATTTATTTAATAATAATAATAATAATTATGATTATTATTTATTGTTTTTTTTCGGTATAATTTTATATTTATATATTTAAATAAATATATTTATATAATAATTTTCTATCTACATATTTGACTAAGTTGCTTTTGTGTCTAAATGTTTGGACTTTTATTTCATCTGTTGTGTCGTGTGTGTTTGTTAACTGTTAAAATGCTACAACTTGTACTAAGGGATGCACTAAAAACTAATGTTGCCACTATAAACTGCTGTGATCTGTTATGTATTGTTTACACTGTCAGACAAAACACACAGTCCTATTATTATTCCTAGAACACAACCTGCTACAAACTATAAGCCCCTCAGGGTGTTCTGTCATGCAGAATTTCTTTTGAATAACTGGATACCTGGATTTGCAATGCAGCATTCTTGCATGTGGCAGTGATTTAAAACGTATAAAATATCTAAAATATCCACATCCACAACAGCAGGTTTGAGGTCAAACGTGTTGCAGGTGTTCCTCGCTTTCCATGTGTTGTTGAAACCATCATCCCAGACAGAGTTTACTGTAGTGGGTGTGTTGGTACATACAGCTTTTATGTTGAATTTCTCTATGTTGTGTGAGTCAACACAACTTTTTTCCTATGAAGTCTATCGTTATTAACATGTATTGGTCGGGTTGCCCACAATTTCTCAGATTTGATATGCCTTAAAGAAGTGTCCTGGAGTGCTGACTCAATCTCTTAGTGCTGTTGTATAATATTCAGCGGTTTCTCATTGATGCTCTCTGATTGACCTTCACACTTTCTAGGTGACAGATAATGAGAGGTTTTCATATAGTCAGTTCAGTTCTTATGGTTTGATATGTTTCTGATGGTTAACAGGCTCAGTCCACACTTTCATATGGAGAAAAAAATCATATTTCACTGACAGAATGCTTTTTTGGAGCTATTAAGCACAGTTAACATTATCAATGATTCTCATTTTATATTCAAAACATAAAGCATTGTTTTGCTGAAAACGATTTGTTCTGTGGTATTAAGTCTCTCACTGTTTGATTTTCATCAGTTCAGTGGTCATGGTTTTGGTAACTCCTGCAGTTTTATTGTGTTGTACCCTGTAAAAATAAGCAAAATATATCAAATAAATTGTTATATTATCAACAAACAAAGACCGGTCCAGCATGTGCCCCAATGAAACCATCTATAGTTATGATTTTTAATGATTGGATCTGTAAAGGCATTAACTTTTATGGTTTATTATATTATACATGTGAAATGCTGAACCTGAGGTCTTTCCCACGTACATATGAAATACATTCTAAACCTATAGCGAGAGGGAGCCAAGGGCCCCTTTCTTTGCACCCTTGTGTGTCTTTCTCTATACCTCTGTCTATATCTCTATACCCTCATAAATCCTGTCTCAATCTTGCTTTAGTCCTATGGGAAAGTGTTGGACATAGGATTCTGTGCACATTATGGGCACTAGTGGCTTTAGAGCTCGTCTCTGGAGCTCTCTGCTCCAGCCAGTGGTGCGTCTCACAGCACTTTTTAGTCATGTTCTTAGAACCAAGACCACTCGAGTAACAGGTGAGACTTAAAAAATCTTGGAAGCGAGAGTTTGTAAATTGACTGCTCAGTATGTTCTGTTTGGCTTAGTATATTACTTTACCTATATTTATGTATATACTCTATCGTTCAAAAGTTTGGGTGTACTTACTTATAATACTAGTTAACTCATCAAAAGAACTACGCAATAACTATGCAAATAATGTTTAGATTGTTAATAAAAAACATTTCAATCAAGTGATCTAATTTTTTAACAGTATTGTATATGTGTGTATGTTTAGCCTATATAAACTGTCTTATTTTAAATATTAAAAGTAATTTGTAATGGGTTATATTAAATATTCCTTCCTATTTCGATTGGAGATACATTTTGTACTTCTTTACTTTTTCTAGCATATTGCTGATATTTCGCTGTTTTCTACATGCGTGTTGTGTTTATCATGTGACATCGTTATGTCACATACACTGTTTGCCTATGACTATGTACACATGTTGTTGTAAGTGTAGCCTGCCTTTTAGTCATCAACTTGTTTTTAAACATATCTTGATTTGTATTTAATAAAAGAACAATTAAGGATTAATTATTAAAGTAGCTTCATCTGTGGTTAACTCGATATAATTGTTATGCACAGTGATCTGTGTCTTTGTTTTGGAGCTCTGCCCAAGTCATGCTGAACACCAACATTGTGTTTTCAGCGATACTACAGGAAGTCTGAGAGACACAATTTCTTTACTAGCTAAAATACTTTTTGTTTTATGAAAGTTGTGTAAAATAACTTCAATATATGTTAATGACTCTAGCAATGCGTGCCAGTTAGGTTTAGTTTTAAAAAATCATATTGATTTATGGTGTTAGTGGCAGCATTTCCTTTATCCATGTAAGGGAGGTGAATGCGAGTTTCACATTTATCATAACTGGGTGTGTTTTCCATCAGGGAGGGTAGAAACAATGGTTATTTATTGTTACAGTGCAGATAGTCTGACAAAAACGTATTACATGTAAAGTGGTTTGCTGCACAATGGTTTTGAGCAGTGAGGAAGAGACAAACTTATAATATCATAATATGTGAAGAATTGAAATAAAATGATACCAGTAATACCTAGGACAGAGAAAGAAAGAAACAAAGAAAGAAGTTCTGACTGCCCTATTTTTGTGTATATGTAGGTGTGCGTGTCCAAATTTAGTTTTGGATTGCCCCATCCATAGCCTTACTTCTAATTGGGATCTGTTTGGGTGCTCATAAAAAGCATCAAGAGCTCATTTGTGTCCAGGATCTAATCTCCAGCTCCCAGCTTTTCTGTGTCCGTCTCTTGCACGAAAGCCTATTCAGGTTAACAGAGTGCTCTTTAGAGAGCTGCATGATCCCATCGCCTGCTGGAAAGGTTGTGAGAGTTTGAGCGTAGGGCTGTTTTAATGACAGATGAGAGGAGTGGCATCCAAGACCCGTATTTTCACCTCTGTCACATGAATGTTTATAGATGTTTCTTGGCTGTAATTGCGTTTTGGGGTCCTGTTGTGTTGTGTGAGGGGTTTGAACTAATCAAAATGGATGAAACACATCGAGGGACATTGATTTGCTTATTAAGTGTGAACGTGTCTAAGTCTCTTGATTGAGATTCTTACTTTTTTCTCAACTAGTGTTGACTCTTGAATGTCTAGGGATACAAACAATTGGTTAATGACCTAATTTAAAATATTACCCAGAAACATGCTAATTTTCTTTGGATGAAAATGTATGAAAGGCACCAGGTGTGCACCATGTTTGAAAGTGTGTTCAATTCTTAGTTCAAAGGGTTGTACTTGGGTAAACGAAGTAAAACATGTGCCTACCATTACAGAACAAGAATGCCGCCTCTAATGTCCCTGAAGTGAGAAAACAGTTTCGGTCTGCCCTGCAGTAAAGTGAGATCTTAAACACTGATTATCAAAAGACCAGTGCAAAGAGCACATGTAATCTGGTCTGCAAAATCCTCTATTCTCACTTTTCATATGTAGATTGTCTATAATCCTATAAGTACTTACCTTAACCCTTATTTTCAATTACTCTTTTTAGCACACTTTCACAGCAGAACTTTGTTTTGTAGGACATCATAGTTCTGCGTAACTTTTTGTCTTATTGTCTTGGGGAGTGATATACTATACTAAAGCGCATGAATAGCAGTTTTTTTTCTTCTTCTCATGAAAAGATGCCATAGCCTGTGAAACCAGGGGCAGTCAGTAACAATGGCACATTGTGGAGTATGAAGGCACTCAATAGTGCACAGTGCTCTCTGCAATAATCGGCCTGCGTCCAACTTTCCCAGGTCATCTTGTTGAAACATGAAAGCTCGAACAGAGCTCATGATCATGAAATCATGGGAACTTTGAATCTGCTATTAAACAGGTTCAGAAATACATACGATAAACAAGTTACAGCAGATTCATGCTTGTATTTGAAAGAACAGAAAGTCTATTCTCAACAAATACACCTGCTAAACTTGTTAAATAAAGAACATCATGTCAAAATCTCAGAGTCAGTTGTACGATTTTAAAGTAGACAATACACATTCTCATGACGCAGAAACAATGCCAAGTTTAAGGACGCCTCAAGTTTGTGGACTTAAAGAGGCTAATGCTTCCTCCTCTGTCATGTGGGGGGTCAGCAAATTCCAGCCTGTGTTTTCTTGCAAACAGAGACTTCAGCCAATCACAGCCTCCCTATAATCCATTCATGTGACTAACTTGAATGATTAACCCTAAACGCCTCCCCTTGCCTCCTCTCTGCGTGTGTCCCTCCCCCACCTCCTTCCTCTCGTCTTCCTATTGGCTGGGTAGGCAGAGAGAGAGAGAGATTGAGTTTCTCAGCTCTGAACTAGACAGTCCTGTTTAGTTTAGAAGGAGAGTTTTAGCGAGACGGATAGTTTAAGCATGTCTGATAAATGGATTCTTCCACATCTGGAATGTGAAATTTGGGGAAGCTAACACAGCCTGCCCGATTTGTGGGAGCGACGTGAATTCTCACAGCTATCATGAAGGGACAGGTGGTCATAGGACACCCTATGCCGTTCGCTCCGGTGCCTTGGGAGATCAGCAAGGCTCCTCCCAAGAGAGGTAAGAGCGTGGAAGAACTGGTGAGCGAGAGTTGGGACAAGGAGCAATGTATGAAAATGCTTCATCTTCAGCAGCAGCAGGTCATGTGCCAGCAGGACATCAGACCTGTGCCTGGACACTGGGAGCACCAGGCCTACCTCGCACAAGCCAATGGGATACGACAACAAAGCTGGGAATATGAGGACTGGGACAGGGTCACTCATCGAGAGGGCCCGCCTCAGCAGTTCTTCTATCAATCTCCAGAGGCGGTCTACGAGGAGCCGAGGAAGCCACAGGAATTGGCACGTAATCACTGTTTTTACGAGCACAAAGAGGATTTGGATTATTCTGATCGTAGAGACCAGAGAGACTACGATCAGAGCCCAAGGACTAAAGAGTGGCCTGACCATGTACACCGGTACAACTCTTGGGAATACGATGAATACTACGAGGGCAGGGAGCCTTATAGTCGTAGAGATCGGTATGCACACAGTTTGGACCGTGATCATGTGGACTACTATAAGCGGGATGTTTACAAAGATGTAGATCGCAGGGATCGGGATTACCATGAACGCAAAGAACTGGATAAGTATGACCGTTACGATCGTAGGGATAAGCATTACGATCAAGAACGCTATGAATCCAGAAAAGATGACAGGTACAGATATAGAGAAATAGACAGGTATGACTCGCGAGACAATGACCAGCGCTATGATCGTAGAGAGAAAGACCAGCGTGATCACAGAAAAGATGAACGTTATGAGCGTACCTACTTTGAGGATGACCGTCGGATATGCGACAGGTATCAGTACAGAGAAAGAGACTCACGTGAACGAAGAGAGTATGAGCGATATGTACAAAAGAAAGATGATTATGACTACAGAGAGAAGGACAAGGTCCGCAGGGACCATAGAGAAAGGACAGGTGCAGAACTTGTAGAAAGAGACAACTGTAAATACAAGTCAGGCCTAGATACCAAGGATGGGTACGAACGCAAGAAAGGTAACCATTATGATCGGTATGATTATAGAGAAAATATCCTGTCTGAGCAGAGGGATCACTTTGAGATTCAAGATAGAGACTCCCTTGACCCTCATAGACAAAAAGACCACTATCAGTACAGAAAGATGGATCCACGGGATGACAAAGGTTATCAGAAAGATGAACGGTATGACAGTGGAGTCAAAGACTGCTATGAAGAAAAGGTATGTGAAAGCGATGACTGTGACCAAAAAATCAGGGAGCGATATCGGGATCTTAGGTCTGTTTCAGAGGAACACAATCACGAGGGTTACAATAGTGACCACAGCGGTGGAAGATACCGTAAGGAGTGCGAAAAGGATGTTTATCAGAAGCAGGCCTTACGAGGGATACGGTCTTACGAGGATCCTGTTCATCTCAGCTCTGAATGCGAGGAACAGGTCAGCAGACATCCAGGAAAAGTGGATGTGGAAAGTCAAAGCCGGATGCGGAAACCTGTTTATGTGGGTTCACTGGACAGGAACAGCTTCTATAGGAAGACAGCACCCAGCTCGCTCCGGAAGTCAGAGTATGCCACCAACAGGAAAAAGAAACAAGGTAAACCCATCAATGCCAGCAACACATCCAGTACTGGTGGTAAAACATAGTCGGAGGGTGTTTTGTGGTGTTCTTGGTATGAGTCAGGAATAAGAAACAAGTATTGGCAATGTATAAGCTAGGATTTGACCTTCAGCTGACTTTTTTCAAATCAATTCAGGAAATGTCAAAGGTGCTGATGGCGCTGTCACCATCTTAATGCATAGGTATGCATGTCTGTGAGACTGGCTATCGATGCAGTCACTATAGAGCAGTGTAGAGTTTCATGTTTGTGTTTTTTTTTCAGTGTGGTGAACTTGCCGGGTGGGGTGGGGGGAACTGGTCGAACTTGTTGGGTTACTTTTCTTAGCCTTTGTTGTCTTTCTCTTCGCCCCTTGGTCTTTGTGTTTCTCTCCCTCTTCTGTTTTGTGTTCTGTCTTTTTGACTACTGTTTGTTATAAATGTGAAATCAAAAGTCGTAAAAATGGATACAATAAGAAATGTGAAAAGTAATAAGTAATAAACCTTAAGATTGCATTTCCAAAAACATAAGTTTTAATGATGAAACAATATTTCTGATAGATAGTTTTCTACACTTTCTGTTTGTCAAATTTAGTTATGGACATTTTGGTGTACTGAACTTCATCATTAGTTCATAAAGGGATAGTTCACCCAAAAAGAATGTTGGTTACTGAACCACAGACCACTGACTTCTAATGTATGGACACAATACCCATGCAAATCAGTGTGTAACACCTCTGTTCGGTTACCAACATTCTTCAAAATATCTTCTTTTGTGTTCTGCAGAAGACAGAAAGTCATACCGGTTAGAATTGACAAGAGGGTGACTAAATGATGACAGAAATGTTGTTACACCTATGTGTGTAACGTCCACATATTTTAGTGCCCACTGTATGTCAGTTATGTTTAAATAGCATCCACTCCTTAATGTTACACATCCTCCTCCTTAGCCATCTCAGCATAATGAACTTTTTAGTATGAGGCATCAGTGCTATTTTTTGTGTGTCAGTGTTTGTGTGATGGCCGCTCCAGAGGAAGATTTGGTCTGTGTCGTGTCTGACACAGAGCAGGTGGTCAGTTCAGGCCAGGGTAATCTTGTATGGCCCAGTGCTCCAGTCAGAGCCTGTAGGGGGTGGAGGATGACAGAAGACTCGAAGACGGAAATCTGTGGGACTAGGATGTGCATGGTACTAAAGCCCTCCCCCCATTTATGTAGCCCAGACTTCTTAATGTTTAGTTAGGGGCACCATGAAGAGGAGATTGACTCATAGTCTGAGGTTATCTGTTTTAGGCTTGATAGAATAGTACTCCCTTTTTCTTTTGGCTCATTTGTACGGTCTTTAATTGTTTCTTGTTTTGGAAAATGTGCCTCATGCTTTCAAGTTTCGGGTCATCTATGGAGTCGCCTGTTGCTGGTCTTCATAATCCTTGTGCAGCTGCCAATGCCAGTGGGCTGGAATGGGATTAAGTGGAAACCTTTAGCCAACCCTCATGCAACATTCGTGCAAAATTAAGTCAAGGGCCAGCCTGGCAGACAAAAGCCTCAAGTCACAGGCTGAGTAGGGAATTAGCTGGTTAATGTAGGTCAGGATTTCTCACACACTCAATAAATGCTGTAGGTTGCATTCCTGCTTTGTGCCACACGGCGTTATTTTGACCTTGACTTTTATTGACCATGAGCCCCTTCTGGGTATTGAGATTTGGGATGATTCCCAATGGGCAATATTTTTTATAATACTACTTTACAGGCAGTATTAAATATTTTCCTGTAGCTCAGTGGTAAGAGCATTGCGTTAACAACGCAAGGTTGTGGGTTCGATCCCAGGGGATTGCAAATACCTATGTAAAATATATAGGATAAAGCAATGTAAGTCGCTTTGGATAAAAGCGCCTGCCAAATGCCTAAATGTAAAGGGATAGTTTAATTCTTTCAAAATTTACACATCTTAAGGTCTTTGCACATACAGTCATATGCAAAATTTTCATATGCGTTTTTCTGTACTTGAATTTTGTTTGTACGGTTTCTCAACATGCTTGCTACGGATGCGAAAAATGCAGAAAATCGAACCCAGTCCGATTTTTTTTATGACGGACGAAAATATCGGAGGCAGTGTGTAAATGTAAATGTCTTATTTATGCAGAAATTTCGGATGCAAATTTCAGACTCGATGTGCAATCGGCTTAAATGTCATTCCAAACCTTTATTACATACTTTATTCTGCAGGATACAGTAAAATATATTTTGAAGAACATTGGAAAACCGAAAACAATAGCCTCCATTGACGTCCATTGAATGGGCACAAAACCACTCTGACATTTCTCACAATATCTTCATTCGTGTTCCACAGAAGAAAAAAAATCATACATGTTTTGAACAACATGAGGATGAATTTGTATGTTATGCTTAGTTGTTTGACGGAGCCATATCTGTGATGTTCCAGACGTGTTGGTTTGTGACATTGGGTTTGAAGATCTATGGCAGTAGTAAAGCTCTTCTTTGTGTAGCTCTAGAGGGTGGGCTCTCGAAGGAGCCGTACATCACATGCTTGGACATCTTGCTTTGTCCTAGTGGGCCCCCCAATAAAAAGACCCAGGGTGTTAGAATGCATGTAATTATAACACACCTCTGTAATGCTAATCACAGCCTGTTGAGAGGATTATTTACGGCCAGTCACTGTATTTACTGTCAGGAGCGTGAATTTTGATTGACGTGAAAAAGTCACATTGTGTAGCACCTTATACAATTCACATTGTTTCAAAGCAGCTTTATTGAAAACCATTTGTTTCATTTGTGCCTCTTAACAGAAAAGGAAAGCATCTTAGTTTTTAAGCGGTTAGTTCACCCAAAAATGAAAATCATTTACTCACCCTGCAGAACACAAAAGAAGATATTTTAAAGAATGTTGGTAACCACTAACAGCGGTACCTATTGTCTTGCATTGGTTTTGTGTCCGTACAATAGAAATGAAGGGGTATCGCCATTGTTACCAATATTCTTCAAAACATCTTTGTGTTTTGCAGAAGAAAGAAATTCATACAGATTTGAAGTGACAAATCTGACAGAATTTTCATTTTTGGGTGAACTGTCCCTTTAAGGTTCTTGCACACTCTTGAACGTACGCCAAGTCAACACTGGCGTATCAGTTTTACTGCAATAATGGATTCCTTAAGGCAGCTCAGAGCCTAAATCTCTTCAAGAGCTCCTCTTGACATTCCTCTTACTTTGCCTCTGACTACCACAGAACAAACACTTTCATGGATGTCATGAATTGGAGATGAAACTAAATGGCATCTGTTTTTACATTGTTTTAGGTCTTTTCCAAATAAGGCGTGCAGGCTGGATGTTTTGAAAGCTTTCTGAAAGGCTTTTGAGTGGTTTGTTCAAACGCTTGCTCACGTTTATTGCAGGCGTGTCACATCCCACGCGAATCAGACGTCTGACCGAGGGCTGGAGGTGTGGAATGTAAACCCGCAGCCTTTTGAACAACTAAACAAATATTAAGAAACAGTATCAGTGACGTAGATTCCTGCACCGGAACGAGTGTATGTGTAACTCAAATACTTGTTTTTGTAGTTTCCCCAAGCCCTGTTTCTGTTCTTATGTAATAATTTTGTAAGGATTTTTTATCTACAAATTCATTTAGGTAGAGTTTTAGCAGTAAGCACTTTTTATGTCATTTTCCAAATGTTTATCTCATTCCTAATGTTGACTTATAAATCTTTCTGAAGGTTTCCTGTTCTGGCTTTAAGAAGCATGCAGCTTTAATTTGAGATGCACTTTGTCAGACTTGCATTCGCTTAATCTGTGTAAGTCGCTCCCACACTTTGACATGTCAGTCGTGAGTAGTTTCCGTGGTAACTGGGCATTCTTGTGTGAACTTTGTGCTGAACATACAGCCCTGATAGTGTGTGTGACCTTATACTAGACAGGGACACAAGCAGCCCATTGAGCTTTGGTCGGACCATTAAACACCCTTCAGTTTCACATGAAGGACAATGTTGTTCATATTCATGGTTAAAAAAGTACAATTCTTTGATCATTTATCCTCATGTTATTCTAAACCTGAATGCCTTTTTTCCGCAGAGCATGAAAAAAGATATTTTGAAGAACGTTGTTGACTAACTCTAGTCCCCATTTACTTACATTGAATGGACACAAGATCGCTGACATTTCTCGAAATATCTTCTTTTGTGTTTAGTAAAAGAAAAAGTCAAATGCATGTTTTGGATGACATGAGGGTGAATAAATGATGACAATAGTTGCATTTTACTGTGATCTATCCCTTTCAATGTTATATAGCATAGAGATTTCTGCTTCTCTAGTCTCGAAACTGAAATTTTATCAGATTTGTTGATGCCTCCTTAGGAACAGCGTAGATGCTTAAATGAAGCTGTAGTAGGAATAACAAGCATTTTCAACAACAACATCATCAGCTTTCACATGTTTATGTGATTATTTTAGTGATTTTATATTTGTACACATTTTTTTTTATTAACTACAGAAAGGTTAAGTGACTCGACATTTATATATATATATATATATTGGGATTTGCTATTAAAACACATATCAGTCTAACACCAAATAATCACTAATTGAAATTCAAAAGGAGCTCGAAGCACATAAATGAGCGTCCACCTGCTCCCCTGATACACCTGAACAAAGAATCCCACTTTACACAGAAAGCCTAAGATCGCTGAGAGGCAAGGGGATCTTGGTATTGAGAGAACTTCAATCTTGATGGAATTCAATCTGAATGAGGAGGGGCCAGGTCCCAAGAGTGCCGGCCACTCCAAAAACATGAAGCAGACCTTCTGAAATGAGCGACCATTGAAGCATCATTTCCCTGTGTGTGTAAGATTCCAGCTCCAGGCTTTAGTGTGCCGTGGCTACGTTCACTCAGTTGTGTGTAATAGCGCGGGTTCCCATGTATTCAGATGGTAATAGAGGACCCGAATGAAGTTTGCGTCTTAAAGAGAAAGCCTTCCCTGTTGATAATGTGGGACGGGGTGATTCCTCTTCGATTTAGATGAATGCTCCCATGACCTCTGTTGGTGTGTGTTTGCGTGTGGCAGTGAAGACGAGAAGTTTGGGGGGTAACAGGTGGGTAAAGTCTTGAGGCCCCGTTCTTTCAATGTTTTTTGAGTGTTGCCGACACAGAGGCGCCTGAAGAAATCTCAGTCTATTGCATGGGGAACTGGGTAGATGAGTATGGTCAGTTCAGATATGTTCAGTATGGCTAACAAATCATTATATGGATTATTTGATTCTTAATAGAGGGTGTTACATGTTGTTTTGACATTGGAAGACTTTACAAGACTTTACGAAGCTTCAGTAGTGCAAATGTTTTATGCGGCATAAAAAAAATAATCTTGCAAAACATTCCATTCTATGCAATAACGTTGTTTTTATTAACCTTTAAATTAGCCGGATATTTGTTTTGTAAAGTATACAGTGTGTTTACTTGGTCAGATTTAAAAACAAGAACTCCTCTCTGTCTACCCTTTGGGTCTGTGTTTTTGTAGAATATTGTAAGCCACATAGAGAAAGCTGGCTGGAGCACGACCCTGGAAGCTGACCAAACATAATGTCACAATGAATTATGTCCACCGAGATAAAAAAGAGAAGCTTTTTGTGTGTGTGTGTGTGTCTGCTCAAGATTACTGTCCCTTCCATTGACCAGGCCATGGCATATACTTTGATCTCTTTCAGCGCTGGCATGGTTTTGAGGTTAAACCAATGCTCTAATACACCACAACACAATGGACCTTGTCACTTAAGCTTCTCTTCCTATCTCTGTATCTGTATTTCTGGGTGGGTGGCTGTCTGTCTGTCTGTAATGCGCTTTTACATCCGTTTTCACCTTTGCACTTTTACATTTCGAATTTCCACATGGCCACAGATAACCAGGCAACCTGAAACATCTCTTGAGTTTTGGTTTTGGTTTTGCGTCATAGAAAGTTAGAAACCACGAAGAGAGAAAAATATTTTATCGAGAACAATGCATACACTATGCCTGTTATCTAGATGTGGGTCAAAATAGATTTCATTGAAGGGGTTTTGTGTATGTATATGTGTGTAAAGTAGAACAATTAGCACATGGATGGTTGATGCTGTATAGTCCAAACATTTTGTTTTTCTCATAGCTAGCTACACTCTGCTCAAGCCCATTGACATGACCTGAAGTGATAGTTCACCCAAAAATAAAGATTATGTCATCATTTACTCAACCTCTTGTCATTTCAAACCGTAAGTCCGAAGATCATAAAAGAAGAAATTCTATTAAATGGACATAAAACCAATCCAAGTGAATTAGTGGCAGTCTTCAAAATATCTTCTTTTGTGTACTGTTACTATTAAGAAGAACATACTGTTTGAAATGACATAAGGGTGAGTAAATAATAGCGATTGAGTGAGTAGATGACAGAATCTTTTTACTTCTTACTTTTGGAAAAGTAACTTTATGGTAGAGTATATAACTATGTATATGTCATATGGGAATATAATAGTGTATACATATCAGCAAAAGAAGCTTTTATGTTGATGCCATATATATTTTTAATGTCCCCGGTTTTAACTGTACACAATTAATGATGGTTTGATTTTTCATGTCTGCTACTGTCATGAATTTGTAAAGGCACACAGAAAAAAATAACATTACTATTTATTAAAAGATTGAATTGGGAAGTTAAATGTTTTGTACGTCCTGATTCGTGTTTTGTTTAGAATGTGAATTAAACATAATTTCTCAGAACGGAGGGACATTCTCTCTCTTGTTCAACAGAATATTATATTTTATATGCTGGAACGTTTCAGAGGTCAGATTTGCAACGGCAGGATTACAAGGCCATTTGAATTTGATTTTCCAATCTGTTATCAGTCTTTAAGCGAATCAACAACATTAAAAGATTTATGAGGAATGATGTCAGCATGAGTCACTGCGTCAGATGGCTTGCTAAATCTCCTTATCTTTGTTTTGAATATGAACCTCCCGACATACACACAGAAATATACAGATTTGTATGCGTTTTTTTTTTTTTTTTTTATAAATCTTTTTCTATCTTGCCTGTCAGAGTTAATGCAGCCCCAGGTCCCATCTCAAATGCCTCCCCCCAACCGTCTATGAGGACCCATGTCTGGCAGCGTGCTTTGACAGTCTTTTGTACTTCTACACACTGTACCAATTCGGGGTGCATTGTGGGGAAGCACCGACGCGTGAGAGCAGATCTTTCTCCCACACTCCCCTGCCAGAGGACCGTTTCTGGCCAAAAATATCAAAGAGCAGTCATACTTATCTCCAAGCCATGACATCCTTTGGCTTGCCAATGACAAGACCGCCTAATATCTCTCTTCTCTTACTATTCTAATTGGCAGCTTAATTCCTGCCCCCCTTGTATTTTATGAGTGATGTCATAATCCATTCAGATGGCTATGAAAGCTATGACTTAAGCTGTTGCCTTCTTCACAAAATAGTGGGGGACACATCATGAACTTTTCATGTGATGGTTGACAAAATTATTTTGTTTCTTTCTCTTCAGAGATGACCCTGCTCGCCTCCCAGCCTAAGTCTCTGGAATCATCCCCGGCGTCAGCGTCCGCCACTGAGGATCCTGAACTGAGGATGCAGGAGAAAAGGTCAAAGGTCATCGAGGAGCTTCTGCAGACCGAGCATGACTACATCAAGGACCTTCAGATGTGTGTCAAGGAGATCTATCAACCTCTGCAGAAGACACAGGTTAGTAAAATTACATCAAACACCAAATGTGTCAGCACTGTATAAAGTGCAAACATCATCTTTAATATCTACATACCTCGTAGGTCCAGGATATCGACTTGGATGGTCTTTTTGGAAACATGAACGTCGTAATCGACCTTTCCCGTCGACTGTACAAGAACCTCCAGGACACAGACTCGATAGGTTAGCCGCCAGTCCCGTTCGCAACATTCATCTCACGTTTTTCATATTGCTATTAAACCTGATCTCATCCATTGACTCATCCAGGTAATGTGTTCCTTGAGTACAAAGTTGAGTTGGAAGAAGTTTACAAGGTGTATTGCCAAAATCACGATGATGCCATCTCTCTACTGGAGATGTATGAGAAGGATGAGATCATCCAGAAGCACGTGCTGGAGTGTCTAGAGAAGCTCAGGTAATTTAAATCAATGATACTTACAATGTCTCATTTATCCTTAGAAGATTGCATGGTGTGGTTACTATTAAGCGCATGATCTCTGATCCGGGTAAGTATGCTAATACTAGTTTTTAATGGAGTGCTCATAGTTTAACTGTATGAGAACATACTAATTGTGTGGTATGCAATCTTACACATAATCCATTGCTAAAGTATTTGGATACGTGCGTTACATGGCTCAGAGGATTGCTTTCTGCTTCATAGTATTACAACTGGGTGTGAGGTCATACTCACGTCGTCATTAAGATATGTGTAAATGTAGTCAGGATCTTGAGAAACCAGTCCATTTTAATTTAAGACTCATTTGGTTGGATATAGGATGAGTCGAGGCATTTGTGGAATTTCAGAACAGAAAACACCTTTTTCCTTTTCATTGTCTGCCAATTAAGTTTATTTATGTTATACGTTGGTAAAGAAGAGTTTAGAAACATTGGATGCGTTTAATTTGGTTAAAAATGTAATAGATTAAAAATAGAGAAGGCTTGTCTCTTTCTTTTTGCATCCTTTGATGTGTATAATGGTGCTTCAGTAATGCATGGCAAAAGAGGAATGTGCCTCACCTAGTTTCACCGCTCTGTTGGTTTCACTGTTTTCACGAATGCTACTGGTCAGTTGAGTTAAAGGAAAAGGGCACCCAAACATGAGAGTTGTCATCGTTTATTCGCCTTTATGTCTTTGAAAACCCATTATTTTTTGTTTGAAACATAAAAGTTTTATTTTTAAGGATCAAAGCTGAAAACACAGTAGAAAATGTAATGGATTTATTGGTTATAATGGGAATTCCATTAATTAAACTATAATGGTGTCTTTTTGTGTGATTTATCAGGCAAATGGGAACAAATAGGACACCATTAAATCCTATTGGAATAATTCACATAACACACTACAAAAAAAACTTTTTTAATGGGTTAATGGTTCATAATGGTTCATAACCGTACTGTGATGGTTTCTATTGTTTTATTCAGCAGGGTAGTAACAACACTAAGAAATATTGTAATATGGGTTTTGAAATACATTTTGAACACAATTTGCTTAAAGCAACAACAGTATTTCGTGTGAAGCAGTTCTTTTTGTAAGCATTAGTGCTCTCAACTACTTTACTTCTTTTAAGCGAACTCATTTCCTGTTAGTTTAGAGTTTTGTGTATTCTTTGTGTTTGCTTTAGCACTTTTCTCAACACAGGATCAAACAGAAGTCAAGGGAAATGTATTTATAAGGCTCAGAAATGTTTTTTTACTCTGCTTGTCGTGGGATTGTGTGTCTCAAGTAGTAAGCCGTTTGCAAAATGAGCATTTACTTTGCCAAGATTACAGCTTTGCTTTATCCCAAATGGCTCCGGTCGAGAAATCGCTGTTGATTCCCTGGCAAGATGGTGGAATAAAGCCAACCGTGAATTAGAGAAATAAATCCTCTAAAAAGTTTCTTTAGGATGATCTGGTCTCTGTGATGCAGAAATGAGTCAACAAAACTTTTAGATTCGCTCCCACTCGAATGCAGTAAACTGACTGACGTTTCATTTCTTCTCCCTGTGGGAGATCAGAGAGGGGCAGGTGGAGGCCCCAGCACAGGCTCTTAGTGCTCTTCTGAAGCGGTTCACCCGCGGCATGTGTCGCCATAGCAACGAGCAGCGTATTAATCGAGCGCTTGAATAGTTTTGGATTTGTTACCTTGCCCTTTTGCTCGTTCAAGTTATATTCATTTCAATGGGCAGAGTGATTTTATTTCAGATTTTTTTTTTAAAACAACATTATATCTAATCAGCTGCTGTGTTATCGAAAGATAAAGGTGCTTTAACCCGACACTATGTGTTTTCTTCTGTTTCTCTCCTCTCTCTCTTGACCCTGACAGAGGAATATATCGTGAGTGGTAAGTTTAAAGCGACTGCATGTGAAGTGCCTGACAGCATGCGCAACATTTATTAACCTGCGGGTGCCTTGCTGTGTGTGTTTTGTTGCCATTTCCTTTTCAGGAGTCATATTCTGATAAATGTGCACAAATTGTGCGTAGGACTGAGTTTTTTGTCTGCTCTATATTAAATCAGAATATGATCCCAGTGGGAAAACAGTTTTTTTTATTATTGTCTTTATTTTCTTGGCAGCTAACCCCAATGCTTTCTGGTGGCATGTTAAACAGTTATTAACTCAATCTCTAAGCTGATCATGTGGGAAATTAAGTGAATGGGAACTGAATACAGCAACTATATGTGTTTTTCTTCTGAAATAAATGTTAACTTTATATGTGTTTATTTATGCTTATTGCTTGATAATGTTAAGGCTTCAGTATATCCATTAGCCGTTGGCTTAAATCAATTTGTTTTGCAATATTATGTTCCATGTTTTGGAAATTTGTGCTTTGCAAATATTTTTCTAACCAGCTTCTTGTCTTGTTTATCACTTTTAATACATTAAGGTGTTCTTAAAACAAGATATACTGTTTTACAAAATGTAGAGAAAATATCCTGGTAATTTTCTGCCAGGACATTATCCATTAATTTTAGGAACATTTATGTTCACCTTAAAACACAATACAATGCTTTGCATTCCTCTAAAAATGGGGGCTCTATATTCATAATACAAATGAAAAGCTTTAAAAAACAAAATGGGGAATTCCTTCATATTAAAATTGTAAATTGTGCCATATTTGTACAAATGTTTTGCACTGCATTTCCTTTTTCTTAAATATATTGAGGAATGTCTAAAATAGACAGAAAACTGTAAGACTTGTTGTCAGTATATCCTTATTTGTTTAACTACCAGCAAAATGCTTTTTTGTAATTCAAGTAAACGTATCTTGTTTTAAATATGCTTAAAATGCTTAGATTTTTACTGAAAAATAGACAAGTCTATTGTATAAGAAAATATTTTTTCCAGTGCATACAACTCCGTGTTCAGTCAGAAAGTCTTCACGTGTTAGAATGTTTCCTACTGTGTTTGCTGTAACCGTGTTTTAAAAAGGCTGACAGTGAGCCAATGGATAATTGATGGATGAACGCAATGTGTGTTCTGTGACCCAGTCACACTGTCAGAGGTGGATAAAGAATGCAATCGTGATAAGTATCTAAATCTCTCTCTCTCTCCCTTTTGTTGTGTCACAGGGGAAAGACGAACTACATTAATCTGGGCTCCTTCTTGATAAAGCCAGTGCAGAGAGTGATGCGTTACCCGCTACTCCTCATGGAGCTTTTGAACACCACTCCAGAGTCACACTATGACAGAAAACAGCTCACAGAGGCTGTGATATCCATCAAAGAAATCAATGCCAATATCAATGAATTCAAGAGGAGGAAAGACCTCGGTATGTGGCTGACTGTAAACATGCTGAATAGTTTCACAACTAAGCAATAATGTACAGTATAAAGCTGTCATTTTATTCTATATAAACCTTATAAATTACACAGTCTGTTTCAAAGGGATTAATTCAATAAATGAACAAAAGTTATTTTACTGTTCAAACTTCATCTAAGCACCTGCAAAAAGATACGGTTCCAGACTTAAGGTCAAAAGTTGACTTCTGTGCAGTGATAGAACAGGTTTTCTGCATAATGATAATTATTTTGTCTTTTTTGCATTGCTGAAATGCTGTCAGCATCCAATAATCAGATTATCAGCTTCAAATAATATCATGGTTATCTTGCGGTCTGTGGCTTCACAAACTTCCAATAACTCACCAGCGCCATCTGTTGTCTATAGTGGTGAAGTACCGCAAAGTCGATGAAGATCGTCTCATCGACAAGATCTCGAAGCTGAGCATGCACTCCATCATCAAGAAGTCCAACAGAGTAAGCAGTCATCTCAAGCATCTGACCGGAATTTCACCTCAGGTACCTCAACGCTGTTATCACCACATTAACATTACCAGACATGACAGACGTTACAATTTGGCAATTTATCCTTCATATTTTGTCAGATCAAAGATGAAGCTTTCGACGAAGCAGAGAAAAAATTCCGACTCCAGGAGCGACTGATCAAATCCTTCATCAGGGACATCTCTCTGTATCTGCAGCATATAAGGGTAAAACCATTTATAAAACCAATCTTATGCATTGTACATTAACATGACACGGTCTGAGTTATTGCAAACACTAACTATGGCTTAAAAAGGCAAATGTATGAATGTAAACCCTTCAGTAGATTAATGAATTTCATCTTTAAATTCAACAGGAATCTGCTTCAGTAAAGGTGCTGGCCGCGATCAGCTTCTGTGACATCTACACAGAACGCCATCAGCAGATGGATCCTGAACGTTTTCAGAGAGCTCATCGTTGCATCAGCGACAAACAGTTTGCTGAGTTTGTGAGTACCGAAGCCTCTTACGCTTCCACAAATGAAATGCCTAACCCTACATATTTAAAGAGATAGTTCACCCCAAAATATCTGCATCATTTATTTGACCTAATGTCACTTAAAACCTGTACATGACTCTATCTTCTGTGGGACAGTAAAGAAGATATTCTTAGAAATGGTTCTGTGTCCATACAATCGAAGTCAATGGGGTCCGGTATTGTTTGTTTACCAGCCTTAAAATATCTTCTTTCATATTGTGCAGAAGAGAAAGTCATAGCGGTTTGGAATGACGTGAGGACGATTAAATAATGAGAAACGTCAATTTTAAATAGTTCTTCACTCTTGTGTGTCTTTCTCTGAGCAGAAGGAGAGGACAGAAGCTCTGGTCATCACTCCTCTCACCCAGCTGCTCAACATGTTTGCCGGGCCGCATAAACTGGTTCTGAAACGCAGAGACAAGCTGCTTGACTACGACAACTGTAAGGAGCGCGCCGAGAGACTGAAGGACAAGCGCGTGCAGGAGGAGCTCCAGGCCGCAAGGAATAACTACGAAGCTCTAAACGCCCAGCTGCTGGACGAAATGCCGAAGTTTCACCACGCGGCCGAAGAGCTCTTCACCAGCTGCGTGAGAGGCTTCGCACAGGCCCAGAGAGACTTCATCTCACTCACGGTGGGAGAGCTCAAACCGCTTCTGAAGGTGAGGAAATTGTCTACTGAATTATCTCTGTTTTCTCTTGTATTCCGCTTCATGATATTGTGTTTGTCTCCTTTAGCTTTCTGGATTGGCAGGTACAGAAGGCAATCTGTTGTCCTTGTTTCAGGAGGAACACACTCGTGTGTTGGATTTACTGCAGAGCTTCAGTTTCTTCCCTGACAACCTTCCCACTACCGTACGCAAGACATTTGACAAGAAGACTCTGGAAAAGCAGAACTCCAAGAAACAGCAAGGCCCTGTGAGTTTAACACCGCAATCCAGACAATGCATTGCCAGACATGATGCTTTCTTACATTACATTGCTAATTTCATTATTATCTGAGTAACATTTGGTCAAAATATGGACAAACATTCCTTTTAAATGCTATAATTTATTTGGCAAGATGGGTATTTGTTTTAAAAACCGTAACGGTAACGGAATTGAAACGGCACGGTTTACTGAAAGCACTTTAAAGGGATACTTCACCTAAAAATGAAAAAAACAAAACATAATTGAATCACCCTCATGTCATTTTAAACCCGTTTGAATTTCTTTACTCAGTAGAAAACAAAAGGTATTTTGAAGAATGTTAGTAAGTAAACAATATTGCCCCCCATTGACTTCCATTGTATTTACACAAAACTACTGAGACATTTCTCAAAATATCTTTTTTGTTTTCCACAGAAGAAGAGTCATAGGCTAGGGTAAATAAATGATAGAATTGTTATTTTGGGGTGAACTATCCCTCACTTAATAACCACTTTTGTCTTATTCACGGCTCTCTTTTCTACATAGCCGAACTACGTACTACAGACGGACAAGCACCGAGCCGGGCTTCTGGCTAGATACGGACCTGAAAAACTCTTCAAGGCTGAAAGGAACTTTAATGCAGCGCAGGACCTAGATGTGTCCGTACTGGAGGGAGACATAGTGGGTGTCATCAAACAGCAAGACCCAATGGGCAGCCAGAACCGATGGCTGATAGACAATGGAGGTTTGTGTTGTACTTTCTGTTTCTGTGAGTCCTTGTATGTCCTTCTTTGGCTTATACAGAAGCTGTATAAAAATTTATTTTTGGCTTTAACTTTGGCTTCTTTTTTTATTTTTCTGCAGTAACGAAGGGCTTTGTGTATAGTTCCTTTCTAAAACCTTACAACCCGCGGACGAGCCAGTCAGATGTTTCCATTGAGAGTCAGTCATCAAATGAGTCGGGTTATGGTGGCTCGTCCCCAATGTTCTCGCGACAGAACAGCAACAGCACTCTAACTTTTAACCAAGAGACATCGACTGTCAGCTTCTCAACGGCCCCACCTTCACTCCAAGCACAAACTCGTTCGAGCCAAGACACCACGCCCAGGAAAAACAGAGAGGCTTGCAGCAATCATAGGGATTCCCTTGATGCTACATACAGAAACACACCCAATCTCAAAGAACTGTCTGAGACAGCTTATCGAAATGGCAGAGACTACTCTGAACCAATAAACAATCACAGAAAAGACTCTTTAAACTCGGGTCAGAGCACTCCAACCAATCACAGGGACCTCTCAGACTCAGAGACAGATTCCTCCAATAAGAACTCGTCTTCCAGGTACAACGGCTCTCATGGATCTTACGGCTCGCAGCCGAGACAAAATGGAGACTCTTTGGTAGAGAAGAGGCCACAGTATGCTCCTGAGGAACATATAGATCCAGTACCTGAAGCCGAGCTGGATGGCCATCAGGTATGTTACAAATAGTCTAATTCATTTAGTAAAAAATAAAAATTAAAAATTTGAATTCAGTGTCGAAGTACAGCAGTTGCCAAAAGCTATCTTTTTTAACATTTGTTGTGAAATGTTAGATTGAACTATATAAATACAAGTTTTATGATACTAATTTTAAAACTTTTATTTATTGGACAAAATATCATTAGTATTTTACTTGAATATACAAAAAAAATGCATAGAAAACAATTAGCACGCAGGAATTAAAGCAAATATTCATTACCATTTTATAAGTTATTAACATTTCTTGTAACTCTTTTCTGGTAGTATTTTGTATAATTTTTTCTGGGCCTTGACTTTTTTCTGGGCCTAATTTTTGCCAGACATTTTTGCAGATCAAACTCAACTACACAACATGCATAAACATTTTTAATTCTTCTTTAATAATACATTCAAATAGAGAGCAAATACGTCAGATGTCTAAAGTTGGACATGTTTCACTTTTGGTCACTACTGTAGAAAAAAGTATGCAGCATTTCAGAGACAAAGCAATTTTGATATTTATGTTAGTATATTTTGATTACATGTGAAGTATTTTACTTTTATAGACCACTTTGCAAGATTAAAACTCTAGTCCAGAAGCACTTCCGGTTTCATTTTTTTATTAAAGTCTTATATAATTCAATCTTAAAGCAATTGTTTAATATTTTTATTCAAACGTTTGTGCAGTGTATTAAAACCGAAACAGGAAGTTGTTTTGTTGGACCGGCGTTCTGAAGTGGTCTATAGTTTCACAGTTCTCTTTTAATTGTGTCTCTTTTTTCTCTTAGATATATTATGCAATCTACTCATTCACTGCACGGTGTGCCAATGAGCTCAGCATTTCAGCCAACCAGAGGGTCCGTATCCTTGAGTTCCAAGACATGAATGGAAACCAGGAGTGGTGGCTGGGTGAGGCAGGGGGACGGAGAGGTTACGTCCCATCCACGTATATCCGCAAATCAGAATACACATGATCCCCAGCTATACCAGACCCTTACAGCCAACTCAATGAAAAACACTACAATAGGACATGGATGTGCCTTAACTGTTAAGGAGATGCACTGATGTGGTGAACTCCTTATTGAAAGACAACATCATAACAATGGCATTTAATCCTTCAGTCTCTGTAGGAGTGAATGTAACTCCTGTGTGCCTCCTAATGGTCACAGAAGGAATATCAGACGACCGTGCATGTGAAACCTGGAGTGGTAAACAAATAGTTGGGACTGTGAAATTATTTTGGAGTGGTCAGACCTGATCTTCTCGAACACTCCAGTTATAGTATTAGCGCTTACATGCTCTGTTGAGAGCGTAGATCTTTAGAATGTATAAGAGTGGATGACTTGTTTTGGACATGTGCATTAGATACTGGAAACAGACTGAGGTTGATCTTCCGGGACTGGCAGGGTGGTGATGCCTGTAAGTGTGAGTGCGTGTTTTGTGTGTTAGTCAGAGACAAATTCATTTGGTTGAGTGTGTGTTTTTTTTTAGATATTACCACCCATCATTTGACAATCAGTGCAACTAGAGAGAAAAATGATGGTAACCTGCCATGTGATCAATGTGAACAAAATCTTTCATATAAAGTGTTTGGATTTAGCCTCAATTACGACTCTGATCGTAGCGATGTTATCACTGGTGACCATTTCATATTCCTAAAAAACACGAAATGCAAACGACACTTTTTTTAATGGTACAGTGTTTTTTAACCTTTTTATTTTTTGATAGCGTTGAGTTTGCACTTGTGAATGTATTTTATACCGTGGCACCGGTGAGCTCATGTTGAAACCAACATCCTTTAATATGATCCTGTCATATTTATCTCTGATGCTGTTATACTGAGAATGTACTTTTGCACTCCAGTGTCAACTGATCTCTTTCTCCTCTTTTGAATAAAAAAGAAGAACAACTGTTGTGTACAGTGTTTATTTTACAATACAGTACATGTGTTTCAGTCATTTTGATAATTATTTGCTTTTTAAACAACTACAAATGTACATTTAAAGGTATGATATTCTAAGGTTCATGTAATTTCTAACTGCATTAAATAATTTTGAACAGGCCTACAGTACAAATCAAACACAAAACAAAATAAGCTTTTAATGGCACCTGATGTAGATGATTATAGTATGTTTCATAACATGTATTAATTGGATTGATTAAAAACTTATTTTTTTATATTTTATTCTTATTTACATTTATATTAAAATTATATTGGCTTTACAGGTCATTTAAACTTACTATTTTTAAATGTTTTACAACAACATCACCACTAGCCAAAATTTTAGCGGTAAGTTGACATCAGTTGTAACACCAATTTGATTGCACTAAAAAAAATAAACAACTTTTACAGCGACTACAAAATCTACAGATTTTTATTATATTTAAAATCTGAAGCAAAGATGTTGTTTTATCGTGAGGAAACTATAAAACAGTGAATGCTGGTTGTGTATTGTAGCTTCTAACAAATTAAAAATCAATGTTGTTGGGTAATGATTCCTGAATGGATGACCCATGGAACTACCGAAATGTTGTCCTAGGGTCCATATAGGATTAGATCAACATAATAACAGCCTACAGAGATTTTGGTGGTGGTGTTGGATGTGCAACTTTTCCTGCTAAAATGATGTTTCCAATCATTCTACTTGTAATAGGCATATCTGGCCTTACTTCACCAGTACAAGCAGTTCTGGTATGTATCCATGTGTGAATGCTTTGAATATGTATAATTTATAACTATTTGACTGAAATCGTGTCTACTGTTTCAGAGTCAAGCGAACGATGGTGAGCAACTTGCTTTTTTGGAGTTATTTTGTGTGTTTGTAAAGTTGCTATCCAACTCATGGACTTTTCTCTTTCAATCAAAGACATATATGAATATTATGAGACAGATGCGGAACCATCTTTAACTGATATTATTGATGAAACCATTGATTGGATTCTGGACCTCTTTGATGAACCAGGCAAGTATACTTTTAATGGATGACAATGCAAGTGTATTACAGAGGTTCGGTTTTGTGAATTATGTCCTTATAAAACTGAACCCCACGGCGACATTACACATTGCATGAAATGTCATTTTCATGATCTTATGTACTCTTTAATAACATGCAGCTTATACTCAAAATTGTAATACACAAATTCATGTTAAATGTTTTATTTGCCTTTAGATGAGTGTATTCCAAATCCCTGTGAGAATAACGGTGTATGCGAGACTTTGAAGAGCGGCGGCTTTAAATGCATCTGTGCAGAGCCTTACATTGGCAAAAAGTGTCAGGATGGTGAGATCATGCGCTAAACATTATTAATTTACTTATTTTATGTTTAAATGATTCACAGCACGTGTTTGTGTTTTTAGAGAGGAATGTGTGTCAGAATGTGAATTGTCATAATGGTCTATGTGTCATAACTCAAAAACCACCATTCCATGAATGCAAGTGCTATCCCCCTTTCAATGGCCCTAGTTGCAAAAAACGTGAGTATCTCCAAATTATAAAGACAAACAAATTACCTGTAAATAGTTTTTCAGCTTGGGTAAATGTAAACTTGTTGATTTATGTACTTATGTCTGTGATGTTAGCCTCTGCTTGTGTGCCAAGTCCATGCTTAAACGGAGGAACGTGTGTTAAAGGCCGAACAAGATCCAGCTTCAAATGCGAATGTCCTGGAAACTACACTGGGAGATTCTGTCAAGTTGGTAATGGGGTGCATTGCTAAATTCAGTATCTATTCAGTTAATGTCATAGCCACGATAGCCTAGTCTGCATATGACATTGTGTATTCAGGTCTGAATGACTGCTATGAGGGAAATGGGGAATCATACCGAGGTTTCGTAAGCGAGACAGTGGAAGAACTGGAATGTTTACCTTGGAACTACCACCGTATTGCAGTTAAAAACTTAGTAGAGCTGAATGATGGTATCGGACCTCACAATTACTGCAGGTAAGAATTTATGGAAATCTTACTTAATCTTGTAATGATGTGTGATGGTCAATCGTAGTCTTGAGTTTTTATTTTTGTCAGAAATCCGGACGGAGAACCGCAACCCTGGTGCTTTGTCAGGCAGAAAGGCAAGATGCGTTGGGACTTCTGTAATGTCAATCCCTGCACAAAAGAAGGCATTGATTTTATTCTACTTTCTTTCTTATATATACAAACCCATGAATGCATATCCTTGCCTGTTTGATCATCCTTGCTAACACTATTAACAGCATTAACAGTTCCAGTAAAACCCACCATGGCCCCTACAAAGCTTGAATTTTCCAGCTGTGGAGAGACGAGTTTGTTTAGTATGGTATCCCCAAGGATATTTGGTGGGAGAAAGTCCCTGCCCAATGCCCATCCCTGGCAGGCCTCACTTCAGTATCGTCCATTGGGCTCTAATGAAACCTTTAGACATGGATGTGGAGGAACTCTTATTGACTCCTGCTGGCTTGTTACAGCAGCTCACTGCATGTAAGTATCACTTAAAAATGGATGAGACACAAATAATGAAAGATAATTTTGTCAACCTCATGGGAGGATGTTTGATCCAAGCCCAGTTAATCCCTGTTTTCATGCCTGTTTCTGGCTCAATCGCGGCAGTGATAAGAATGAAGAAATAAGAGTGGAGCTGGGTAGTTCTAACCTTGAAAAAAATGACCCTGCAAAGCAGTTTCTGGAAGTGGAGAAAGCCTTTGTTCATGAGAACTACACAGAGACGGATGAAGCCCTGTATAATGATATAGGTCAGTGATTCATCTGTCTGTATTTATTTATTTTATGTACACTATTGTTTAAAAGTTAAGATAACTTAATCTGAATTTGTAATCATTTTAAAATATTGGAATTTCCAAATGATAAACAATTGAAGCTTCTTAAGGTCTCACCATGAGATGCTTTTAAAACAATATTTCCAGCTATGCTGGGCTTTTATGTTGTAATTGAAGAAAGGAATACATCATTTATTTTTTAGCTTTAAACTTTATTAAAAACATTCAAGCACACAAATCAAAAGTTTTTTCAGTCAGGTGACTCTTGAACTATTCTAGATCTCTATTTAGGACTATATCTACATCATGGCAATTCCTTGAAAATGTCAACCAAAGTTTTTACCAGCGGTTTTTACTATGGTAACAGAACAGATTTTAATATTTGGTGGTTAAAATACCCATGTGAGATCTCTCTTCAAATTTGTAAAGCATTTGTTTTATTTTAAGTGCATGGTTTTTCATAGTCAGGTACGTTCCATTAATATAAAGTAGCTATTTCATGTTCTATAAAGGGGCATCTTTACTACATTCATTGGGTATTATTGCTTTAGGATTGTGCATTTTATTTTATAGAAATCCTACAGTTTATCATCTCCCAAAAACGTGTCCTTTTTTGTCACATCCATAACTCATGTTTATTTCCCTTTTTTTTAAATTTCCTTTTTTTCATAGACTGACATATTTTGATATATATTAGACTCTATCAACAAGGGTTCAGTAAAATTTAAACAGATGGTTCAATATAATCGTAACAACTTCATTCTCCGAGCATTTTTATGTCACGTCCATAAAGCAGGAATTGCCTTATAACCTTTAAATTGATAGTAAACCCAATTCGTAAACCCAATAATACCCATTCGTTTCTATTGTATAGACACAAAACCAGTGCAATGGGTTTCACCGTTGTTTGATTACCAACATTCTTCAAAATATCTTCTTGATGTTTTTCTTATCCGTGGCAGCTTTGCTGAAGCTAAAGGCAAAAAATGGACACTGTGCCTTGGAGACCAACTCTGTCAGAGCAGCATGCCTTACCAGAGATTCATTCCCGGATGGAACAAAGTGCACCATATCAGGCTATGGAGTCACTGAGAAAAGTATGTATACTGTATTGCTTCTCAATCCTTACAGATCTATTTGTCTTTAAAAGCCCAGTGTCATTGCAGCTTAAATCTGCCCCACCTCTCTTTATCACAGATGACACAGCTTCTCCTCAGCTGCTGGATGCCAAAATTCTCCTGATACCTCAGAGGCGTTGTATGTCTCGTAATATGTATGGGACCAGAATGGATGACTCCATGATGTGTGCTGGATATTTGGAAGGAAAAATAGACTCTTGCCAGGTGTGTCCAGTAGCTGAGTAAAATAACTAGATGGTCTAAATTCTGGTCGATTTCATTACAAATACAACACTTCCTGTAAGATAAAACAATGGTCTGTTTATTCAAGTATTATACCATTGTAGCGCCAAAAAATGTCTGCGATTTTTCAATAAGGATATGACTGAAAATAGCTTGCTTTTTGCACATTTTGTAATAAGTATTTTTCATAAGACATTAGTAAATGTTGTTTTAACTGTATTTAGGGTGATTCTGGTGGTCCACTGATTTGTAAGAAAGATGAAACGCATTATCTACACGGAGTGGTGAGCTGGGGCGACCGATGTGGAATGAAGAACAAGCCAGGGGTCTATGCTCGCGTCAACAAGTTCATTGACTGGCTCCGTGAAACAATGGTTTAAATTCAAATATATAAATATTAAAAACAAATATATAGACCAATAAATTTCCATGACAATTAATCTTTTTTCCATTACTGGATAGATTCATGGTTATGTACATGTAAATATGGTTTGCATCTATAGCAATTGAACAAAAGCCTCAAACCATTGTGTAGTAATGAATGTTTGACAAAAAACAAAGACGACAAATGCAATAAAATGTTTTATTCTGAGAAAAAGACCCTTTATTGGCATTCACAAAACTTCTGACTAATTTCAAACAATGAAAAATGCAATCAAATGTAAATCTTGCATGACTTCCGAAAATCTGCAATAAGCTTTGATAATAGATTACTTCTGAAAAAAAAATGCTGTAGCCAATCTTAAATCAAGGTGCAAACAGGAGAATACTGGAAACAGCCAAGCACTCTGCACCGCATCACCTTAACAGCTAACCAGCAAAACTCAACTGCTATGCAACTGCACCTAGTGCATAAAAATACACAAGGGAGAATATCAGAATCATTTTGCTGTGGAACGTTCATTTAAACTATAAAATACCTGCACAGTAAGCAACAGATGTTAAGAGTATTACAAAGTCTACCCAGTATCGACCGTTCTAAACCCAAAGAAAATATTTGCACAACATTCCAAGTTGTCCATTAATGTTTATTAAGGGGACAAATACATTTTGATTAAAATGAACTTACTGTAGTCTGGCAGTTTCAATAACATAAGGAAATGAAATGCAAACCAAAACATGAAGTGATTTCACCTAATAGCCCCATTTAAGCATAAAGATCATTTAATATCACAAGGAATTCAGAAGTATGATACATAAACAAAAAGCAAAATTCATTAAAACAAAAGTAGACCAAGTCACATTAACCTTTCGTTTGATATATGGATTATTTGGGAATCCTCAAACAGACGACATCATTCAACGTGATCCGTGAAGGTTCTACAATGTGACGTCATCTAGAAGAAATAAAAGAAAATCAGTATATTTCAAAAGAAAATCAGAGCGAAGGATTGTTTGCTTCCACATCTTGCAACACTCGATTTCGGCTTTGCTTGTACAAAAACACAAAGTTTCTCTTTATTTGCAGAAATGAAGAACATTTTAACATGGACCACGCTCATCTGTGTTGCTATGTACCAGATTTTGAGAGAAACCTTGATGAAAACGAACCTGGAGGTTGAATACACCGCTCTCATAGCCACTTTAAGTGTCAGAAAGCTGAGGTACAATCCAGATATTGTCTAAACTTTTACCTCTTATAACTGGGTCTATATAAAACTCACGGACAGCAAGCAGCTTGACAGCTTAAACCAGCTCTGAGAACCCCCCTATCCATCCTGCGTTTGCCTATGCCACGATAGACATGAGCGTGTGGCTAGGATGATGAAAAGGTCTCAGTCCATTGTCCTTCAGACGTACCTCAACACCACCTCAACACTCAATGAGACCAACCTGCTCCATAGCAACCGCCAATCAGCAGCAGGCAGCCAATGGACGGATCACACACTAACTGCTCTCAAACTGCACCAAACTCCTCTTTTGCAAACAGGAATCAGCAGCTTGGAGGAAAGAATTCCACATTTAGATGAAACGTGTACTTCCCATATCCATTGATTTCACAAACAAACAAATACTTACTGTACGAAATATTGCGCCAAACCCTGTTGTAAGGTTTAGGATATGCATTTTAAAAACCCTTTAAATCATGGAGGTTTGTGATCAGATCAAACCCTGTATCTAGCACTGAAATCTAACAAAGAAATGTATACAGATTCGGATCAACAGGCGAGTAAAAGACAGAATTTTGCATTTTTGGGTGAACTACCCCTTCAACATATGGTGGTTACAGTTATGTTATAAAGGGTAACGCATGACACTTCCGGAAAGGGAAAGCATCAAGCACCAGTTGAGCTTAATTAAATTAAGCTCTGTGTAGCATTGTCCTGAGTTACTTTGTGTAAGAGAAAAGCAGAGCGGGGGAGAATGGAAAAACATCTTCGCCACATATTTCAAAGTAATTTTAAGGTACTCAAAAGACTGAGTTCACTTTTCCAACATTTGCAAAAAAAAAGGTATTTAATTGGTGTCATCAGAGCAATGTGTAAAAAGTAGATTTTTAGAGGATATAAAGAACAGTGGAATAATAAAAAGGTTTTGTTTCTATAAGTTTACTCTTATAACAGACTCTTTATCTTACCTAAATTTCACGATTCAGCCGTAGTTCCATTAGCCTCTGGAGACTTGGGTCTGCTTGGTGATCTAGATCTTGATTTGGACCCTTTGTTTGATCGTGGAGTGGGACTCCTGGAGCGAGACTTAGACTTGGATTTGGACTTGGATTTAGACTTAGACTTGGACTTTGAACGGGACCTGGAAGGTGATTTGGACTTGCTCCTGCGTGGTGTGCGGCTTTTAGAACGGGACCGGGAGTAGGACTTGGACCTGGACCGGCTGTAGCGAGATCTACTACGGGAATTGGAGCGACTTCTGCTTCTGGATCTGCTGTGCCTCCTGCGCCGAGGACTACGGCTGAAATTAGACATGTAACAAATCACAATTTTAGTTTCATTTGTGCAAGGAAGTGTTTTTTTATGATGTGTGGTTGGTTGCGTCCAATACAAAAGTTAATACGTTTGGTGAAAACTATTAGGCAGTTTACAAATCTAGAATGATGCACCAACAATGATTCAAGTAAAAAACGTTAAAAGTAAAGTTCAAACTAGTTATAAACGAGGCACTTAAGGCCTCATTTTTTATATAAAAAATTATAAATGAATACAGTGTTTTATAAGGTACTGACTATTTTTTAAATAGAGCATTTGAAAAAAAAAGTTCAAACTACTAAACCCCTGTAGAAAAGTTATAGATTATAAAAACAATAAATAGGCCCCCAGCACGAGGTATTTAAGGCCTCATTTCTTTAAAATAAAAATAAATGAAAAATTATTAAAAATGAACATTATAGTAAAATATTTTAAATAGATCATTTGAATAAATAAAAGACACTAGAAAAGTAAAGTTCAAACTACTTTACATCTGTAGAAAAGTTATATAGATCATAAAACCGTAAATAGGCCATCAGCACGAGGCACTAAAGGCCTCGTTTTTTTATAAAACATTAATGAACAATCATTAAAACATTAATATAGTATATTATAAAATACTGACATTTTTAAATCGTAGAGCACTTGAATGAATAAATAAAATGAAATGTAACGATAAATAGGCCTAACCTGCGGCTTCTCCGACCACCACCATACCCTCCACTTCTCCTCGGCGGGGGACCGCGGCGGCTTTGGTGAGATTCCGGGGGACGCCCGTATCTTGCCATCTGCACGCGCAGTTCGCGTCCGTCCAAAAGTGCACCGTCCATAGCGTCCATCGCGTCTTCTGCGTCACGTTTATCGTGGAAACGCACGAAGGCGAAGCCACGGCTCTCTTTCGTGTATGGGTCTCTCGGTATGTAGATATCTCCGACCCTACCGTACTTTTCGAAAACTCGCCTTAGCGTTTCTGGAGACGTGCGGTACGTTAGATTGTCGACTTTTAACGAAGTCATGCCCTCAACGTCTGGCGGAGGCCTGCCGTAACTCATCTTGGATTACTCTACCGCAATGTATTGCTCTGAAAAATGATACTTGCGAACACACAGAGAAAGTACTTAAGCCAACACGCTGTGCGTATGACTCCGTAAAATGGCGGTAACCGGATTTCCGCGATAGGAGCTGGTTTTTATTTCCTGCGCGGGGTCAGAATGCTGACACCTAGAGGCCGTTTAGTTACACTAGAAGTGCATAGGAGCAGAGCCGGATGGGGTTCCAAAAAAATATAGTAATCGCCTAATGTAATAATATTTATTTTATATATTACTTATATAGTTACTGTTTTAATATATACTTATTTACTTTCATATTTCAGTTGTGAATCTACTTTCCCTTTGATTGATTTATTTCATGATGGTCCATCATAGGAATGACATGGAGTGGGAATACAATTCTGAAGTGCAGCCGAAATACACTAGACTATAAAATCTGGCAACATATCATTCAGATGTTAAGATTCAATAAAGCGTCTATTTGTTTCGGATGTGATTTATTTTCAAAACGAATATACTGAAAACATGCATTGAGTAATGAGCAGATTTACTCCCTGTAATTCCAAAATAAGAGGCACTCTTTTTGTTCGAAAATATCTAATAATTAGACGTCATAGTCACACTAATACGCTATAATGCCCTTCCGGCACTGCGGTGAAATTCTTTACAATTTGAAGCAAGGTCACGTTTCACGTGGCAGAGTATCTGTTTTGTACTGCGCAAAACCTCAGGTCTGGATTTAAGCCTGACGTCAGGGGTGGCAAATAGCGCTTCTGAGGACAGTAATACAGTACTGATGATTGGGTGGCAGGTCTAATTCGAAAACTGTATCTGGTGGACAAAATTAAGCTTCTCCTCTAGGTGGCGCTTGGCGGCTCATATACGCATATATGCGTTCAAATATCAGGGCAGTTGTACATTCGCTGAATGAATGTGTTTATGTACTCATTAATATGACTGATAAAAAAACACACACCTGTTTATCCACCGTATCGGTATCTATTTATTAATGCTTTAAAACCTTCATCGAGGAATGTCGAACGACTGTGATTGGCGTATCCTGACCAGCGCAGGGAAAAGTATTGCGCACCACGTGATGACGTTGTACGCCTGCTACTCAACTGTCTCGACATTTTTAATCCTAAAATTCACTATGAATACTTTGAAACAAAAATATTATTAGTATCCCACCCTGTGTGACGAATCAGAATCGAGGCACAGGACTCTTATCTCCGCCCATTTTGTTACCCTAGCCTCATAGTGACTGGCATTCTACCTATTACATTTCTATGGCACCAATACGCATCTGCATCCCATCGCTCAAGCGGCCGGAGGACACAAGATACAGGGATGATGATAAATATACCGAGAAACTGTGTTATTACAGACAACATCTCACTTAGTTTGGAAGGCGGTATGTATGCCTCATCTTGGCAGGAGATGCCGACCACTGCAGGAGAGTCAACCTTGTAAACGGGAGACGCAAAAAGAAGCTTATGTCTGCAGACAAAACCACGACTGTGGGACTCTGCGGAGCTTAAAGAGCATTAAGAACACAAACTAATCCTGCGCATTGGTCAAAACATCACAACTAAGAGCGATTTGATCAAAGAAAGATGATGTTTGTTTTAACGAAGACTGTGGAGCAGTAGGATCGCGATCTTTTGGTGTCATTTTAATTGTAGACTGTGTGAAATGGGAGCTTTGACAAGCCGTCAGAATGCCGGAGTCGAGGAGGTCGATATACCGTCCAATTCTGTTTACAGATATCCACCCAAAACCGGTGAGATTTTTTTATTATATCACTATAATTTATATAAACTTTAATAATAAAATTGTATACTTATTGTTTAAGCAGATCAATTACACACTAAGGTTGCAATTTATTTAAATTTTTATCTTTTCTTGGATTTTAAATGAGAAGGGCCCTCTGTTCCTTTTACCAGAGGCACAGAGCCACCACCCACTGTGTCTTGGTCAGCAAGTCTGTCTCTCAGAAGAGCAAAGCAGGCCAATAGATGCTTGCACTTACTGTATATTCATACGGCCTATTGAAACTATCATCACTCAACATCCAAACGCATAATATGAAACTAGTAGGTCAAAGTAGTATATTGTACAGTGGATTTGTTTTGTCAGGTATCCTAAAAAGTCTTTCTCGTGGCAATTTATTTTATTCAAATCAAAATATTATTCTAATCAACATTGTGGTTATAAATATAGTTCACCCAAAAACAAACATTCTGTCATAATGTATTCTCCTGATGTTGTTTAAAACCTGCATGACCTTCTTGGTTCTGTGGAACACAAAATAAGATATTTTGAGAAATGTCTCAGGGGTTTTGCGTCCACACAGTGGATTTCAATGGGAGCCAGTGTTGTTTGCTTACCAACATTCTTCAAAACATCTTATTTTGTGTTCTGCAGAAGAAAGTCACACAGGTTTGGAATGACATGTAGGTGAATAATCAATGAAGAAATTTCATTTTCGAGTGAACTATCCATTTAAGGTAAAATTTAATGTTAGGACATTTTAAAGTACAAATTACGTTCATTTTACACCAGTTATTATTGGCTTTACAAAAATCATAATTAAACAAATGTTGGTGTGTTAACCACAAGTAACCAGATATTCAACAGTCTATGGGCCTGATTCTTGTAACCTGCTGCTCTAGTTTCATGGTTTGTCATCTATCTACTCTTGTATCTTCCCCTGGTAGTGGCCTCTCTATCCTTGGCCTGCACTTGACTTTGTCTTTTTTTCAATCGTTTCTCTAGTTTGTAGTCTTTATGTATAAACCTGAACATCTTTATAATCACCTCTACCTGCTGCTTGCCAACTGATCATTTTAAAAGTGGTACTTATGTGTGGCTAACACCCACAACCTGCCTTTATCCAAGAACTACTGGGAAAATGTTATGTCACCCAGTTAATATTCATGAGTTGTGGAGGTTACTATGTCCTACATCGGTCGCTATAGAACATAATGATGTATTTCATACCTATAGTTTTGTCAGGTTACCTTTAACCCAAAAACCATCTAAATTAAGAAAAAAGCATTACTAAATATAACTTAACTACCTTGAATACATAAGGTTGTGTCAGGTAGGTTTCAGAGTACATGTGGACATTCAGTCTTTATGTTTCTTCATTATCTGTCAAATCTACATGGAAGTTATGTTAGTGTTTCCTTAAAATACCAATATTTTCGTCACATAGGGAGTTATTTCGCTAGCCACTTCATAATGGGAGGAGAGAAGTTTGAATCAACTCATCCTGAAGGCTATCTCTTTGGTGAAAACACCGACCTTAACTTTCTGGGCAACAGACCAGTAGTGGTAAGATTTTATTTACATTTCTGGTCAAATTTGAATACGATTTACCGAGGGGTAAATTTTGCAGAACAAATGTAAACTTGTTAAAATGTCATAAATGCAGATCTTGATATGTATGTGTGTTTTTCAGACTTAAGGCAATGTATAAATGTATTTCTGTACACTACAGTCTTTGTGAGTTTTTATTTACAGTGTGTGCATTAGCTGGTGGACCAGTATCAAACAGCTTATACAGAGAGCCACATTCAGTCTGAACTGGGGGAAGGGGAGGCAACAAGCTCTCTCAATGTTGACCCACGAGCATACACACGCTTGTGGCCTCTCTGGCACGTGGACATGCCTGTCTATCGCTTTTTTAGGGAGACAAAACACACACACACACACACATATGCATTAACAGAACAGCTTGTCCAGAGATTAGCGTCCATGTAATGTGGTGTTTTTGGCAGATTAGGAGGTCAAATGTCTGCTTATTTTGTGGGTCTGTCATGTATTGTAATCAATAATTTGACCTAAAACCCAAAATTCACTTTCAATAAAATAAGTTTTGTTTATGCTAAATCTGTATCGATATGATTTGCAGTTTCCATACAATGCCCCCCCTCCCCATGAGCCGGTCAAAACCCTCCGCAGTCTCATCAACATCCGCAAAGACACTTTGCGACTTGTGCGGTAAGATTTCTCTTCACTATATGTGCCAATGCTTCTAAAGACTACCTGAAATGATTTGACAAACACAGATCTAGTGGTGAAGTCATTTCTTATTAAGGATTAGTCAGGGCATATCAAGGGGACCTTGCCAGCTGTGAAACATTTTTCATTTCGTAAATGTTTGAAAATTATTAGACATTGACAATTTTAATTTCATGTTTTTTTAAATATATTTATAGTTTTATTCTCCTTCATATAGGTCCTCAAGGGAATGAAAAATGACATATTTTGCTCATTTTTAGGCTACATCTTTCACAACCACAAACTTCATAACTAATATTTTAATCGTAATATTCTCTTCAGGTGTAATGAAGACATGAAGGTGCCCGGACAGGAAGCTGGGAAGAGCCACAGCTGCTACAATATTGAGTTTACCTTTGATGCCGACACACAGGTCGCCATCACGATATACTATCAAGCCATTGAAGAGTTTCACAATGGTGTGCCAATGTAAGTTTAGACACACTTTAAAAAAACACCTGTTTAAAAAGTCTATTTATCCTCAAAAAACATTTCAGAGTTAATCAATATTAGCTGATCATAGTGCAGCAGGGTAGGAAGTTACAGGAAACGTTGGCTTTTGATTGTTTTGCACTGTTTATTGTTCACATGTTGACAGATACTTGCCACAGGACAGCTCTCTGCAGTCAGAGACGGTGCATTTCAAACGCGGCGTCTGCCAACAGTTCTGTTTACCTTCACATTACGTCAACCTGTCAGAATGGGCAGATGAAGAGGTATCATTTACTATCATTCATTTGGGAGATTCTTTTATCTTACAAGTAGGAAAGCATGTAACACAAACAGTACCGTATCACATCTATAGGTATCACATTTGTAATCCTTGCCCTTGTGGATGAGTGTGTTCTAGAGAGAGAGGCTGGAATAAGTCAGGTTGAAATGATGCACATCTTACTGAAGAAAAGATTGAACGATTCATGATGCATGTGTGGTTATGGCGCTAACTGTTATGTATTGTTATTCAGCTTTTGTTTGATATAGATAAAGAAGTCTTCCCCATGGTTGTACAAGCAGTAGTGGACGAGGGAGATGGTGAGGATGGCTTCAATCTTTTTATTAATAAAAACGATCGTTTTAAAAGCATTGTTTGTTTTCATTCAAACTGGACTTGATTTTTGGTTGCGCAGATCACTTGGGACACTCGCATGTTCTTCTCGCAACCTTTGAGAAGGTACGTTTTTTGTGTTGTTTTAGAAAGAAATACATCCTAGATTGTTGTTATTGTTGTGTATATTCAAGAAGTACAATTGCCCTTATTATTTTTGTATATAGAATTTATGCTGACTTAAACATGAAATCATGAAGTTATACTGCATGTGTATTTCTGCCCAAACTGAGTCTCGAAAAGACTATTTTACTAAATTATTATTTTTTTAATTAAATTTTAACAATTAATGTTGATTTTTATAATATTACTTTCCTTTTCTCCTAGCACATGGATGAAAGCTACTGTGTTAAACCTCTTAAACAGAAACAAGTGGTGAGTCTTGACTCCGATGGCTTTGTTAGGAGTCTCTTAATATCAATGGACACATTTCCAAATGACATAACTGCTCTTTAATCTCATAAGCCTGTGATGAATCTCTTTTAGGTGGATGGTGTCAGTTACCTACTGCAAGAGATCTATGGAATTGAGAACAAATACAACAGTCAGGAATCAAAGGTAAGTTCCACATGTACAAAAAATTAAAATCGGTAAACTGAACTGACTTAAAGTATCATATTTATTATGTTATTTCAAAGTATTTTTGTGTGTAAAACACAGGCAGTTTCCAGTTGGGGAGACTTAAAACAGAGACAAATTGAAAATGAGAAGTAGAACACCACTTCTATATACCACTGCTGTGTGCACAATGTACAGCATCTGCTAAATTAATTTTTTTTCCACATTTTCAATTTCTCTCTGGTTTAAGTCTCCCCAACCGGAAACTGCCTAGGGTTCTTCCTGTGAAATGTGGAAGTCAGGCATGCATAGAGCCCATTCACATCAATGCGATTCAATGTCTGTCATTGCTTTCATTTGATTCTTTGATGGGGAAATTTGCAACAATACACATTATTGTTTACAGGTAACTGAAGATGAGATCAGTGACAACAGCGCTGAATGTGTAGTGTGTTTGTCAGATGTGCGGGACACACTTATCCTACCCTGCAGACACCTGTGCCTGTGCAACGCCTGCGCAGACACGCTGCGTTACCAGGCCAACTGTTGCCCCATCTGTCGACTACGTAAGCCCCAACCCCTGCACGACACTCATTTAATAGTTCTCTTTGATTGAGAGTTCCATTAAAACAAAATGTGCAGCCACCAAGTTATTAACACAAAATAAATCCAAAAAGGTCATCGGAACAAAATGTCATCTTTTATTTTGTTCCATCTACCGTTTCCATCTGTGTTTTTTATCAGGTTTTTGTTTTTACTGTTTTGGTTTTCTTGCTTTATCTATAAAATATTTACACTCACAATATAATATAAGTTATTATAATATAAGTATTGTAATTTTTATACAGGTGTATTCTTTTCTACAATATATCCGCTACTGCATCAATCATTTAAAATCTTCTTTTCCGAATCCCTGCAGCATTCCGCGCGCTTCTGCAGATCCGAGCGATGAGGAAAAAATTGAACCCGCTCACGCCAACTGGATTCAACCCTGTCATTACTTCCCACACCTCAGACTCAGAGGAGCATTCGGTAACTCACTAAATCTGCTTTATTATTGTTTCTTATGTAATCAAAACATTCATGGACATCATTGTAGTAAGATTGTCTTAAAAGTCTAAAATACAATTCTTACAGATGCATTTTCTCATATCACCCGGCTGTATGAAAAAGGTTTTTGCTACTCCGATGAAATATTGCAAACAGCTAATATAAACATTGAATTGTGTATGTTTTAACTGCAAATATTTCTACATTTCCGTCATGCTCATTAAACACACTACACATGTTTGTTTACTACAGGCATCAGAGCACATCCCACCCGGCTATGAAGCTGTGTCCCTGTTAGAGGCGTTGAATGGGCCCCTGAACCCGTCTCCATCTGCTCCTCCGCTGCAGGGGCTCACCAGGGGCCATGTTTCTGGATCTGTTCCCACATATGGCAGCGATAGCCACCACACGCCCGCACGCTCCCTCTCTCCACTAGAACACTCTGTCAACTCCAACATGAATGTGAAACACAAAAAAAGTAGCACTAAGTGAGTGAAAGTCAACCAAGGGTTAATGATTGACTAAACAAAACTGTGTACTGTTATTACGCTCTACAAAAATACTAATTAACATCTTCAAAACATTGGTATATATAGCAAGTGTTTGTTCTTGCACACCTGGATATTATAAATATAAGGTGTCAGCTCACTTAATTACCTGAGGAAGTTAAATTATGGACTGGGGATCCAGACAGGTAAAGAAGTCGTTGCTAATAATGTGCTTTGAAAACTGTTTAGATCCCTTTCCCAGAGTTCTTCAGTGCTTCCTGAGGAAGAAGATGAGAAATCATGCAGTGAGTCTGAAGTGCAAACGTGTAGAAGAAAACTACATGTAGAGCAGCAAGAGGTACAGTCATTCTTAACATAACCTTTATATAACCTTCTTAACATAACCTTTATATCAAAATTTACACAAAACAGCTTTTTTGTAAGAGCATGGCACTAGCAATGCCAAGGTCATGGGATTTATTTTTGTTGCAGTCTGGGGTAACCCCGGAAAGTGACAACCTCACCCTGTCATCCTCGGGGGCAATAGATCAGTCCTCCTGCAATGGGACCCCGCTCTCCTCCACTATCACCTCCCCAGAGGGTAGAACTCTTCAGTGCGTTTCAGTAAACAAACAGTAACACAGAGCTCGTGTTCACATTAATTTGCTTATTTGTACAGATCCAGTAAGCAGCAGCCTGGCCCAGTCTGTGATGTCGATGGCATCCTCTCATAGTCAGCATTCACAAATCAGTACCGACACACTTTCTTCCATGTCTGGATCTTATATGGCTGGGGCCGAGGGAGAGGAGGTACCTGAGACACCTGCAGAGAGCAGGGCCCCATTCCACCATGAGGGTGAGGTAAGGGATGGTGGTGACATTATAGTTTTACGGAAGGCTTAACATTAGCATTGAAACAGTCAGCATATGCTTTTATTTAAAGCAACTTACAGAGGTGAGAAAAACAGTTCGAAGGTTGTGGAAACATCTAAGAATGAAATAGAAATTACAAGGTAAATAACACAATAAATAAAATGTAGATTAAAATATTATAGTATTATAAATTATATTAATGTAACTAATAAAATATCACATCATATAAAAAAGAAAAAATCCTGGAAAAATCCAGGAAAGATAAAAAATTATAATATAAATATATGAATTCAACTATTAAACATTGACTTAAAATAGCTTTTTTTTTGTGCCAGTTTACATAATTATTGAAATGTCCTCCGCAGGAAATCCCAAATTTGGATGCAAAAGGGCATAACTTTGTGGCTGCCATAGAAGAACAGGATTCAGAGGTAAACCGTTATTACAGCTAACCGTCTAATTCTGAACCCAACATATTTCACTCGTTAAGTTATTGTTTATTTATCCAGCTCTCAATTTTTTCCTTAGGGAAATGATGTCACAGAAGAAGATTGTGGATCTCCAACCAAAGAACAGGGTAATTGTGACCTCATCTTGTATGATTATTGCCTTTGGATATCACTGCACTATGTACTATATTAAAAAGAAGGAACACTCTGCATTAATGTGAACCGTAGGTGGTATTTCACCCACGGAGCTTCTAAAACTGCCTACACACCCGTTTCTTTTAAAACGCAGTGTTTGCAGGTGGGCCACAGGTTGCTCACTACAAAAATAAAGGTCACGTGATTCATTTGTGGGGCATTCAGTTCCATTTTCATGTTTTAATAATTCAGCCCACATCAAAGCACATTTGTCATCTGACTGTTAAACACACATTCAGTATGCAGCCTTTTCCTTTTAACTGTGTAGGGTAGTGGGATTTTTATCTGGTCAGACTGGACCATCTTAAACCAGCTAAGACTAACGATGTGAATTTAATCATTTTGAATGACCATTTTGCATAAATATGTTTCGTCTGACCACATGTGCTGTGTGTATATTTTGACAAAAGTAATGAATGTCTATAATAGGCCATTTGTCAGCACTTTCATATGCACGTGCCAACCGCATCCGCTCTGCTTTCACACAAATATATGTGCATCCATAACCACAGCCATCACAAAATGGCTGCCGTAGCATCCTGCGCCCCGACCCGCTCACCGCCGCCTCCACTCAGCCGCTCTGCCCTGCCTCGGCTGCTCTTGTTTGACCTCTGACCTCGCTTGCAGGTGGGCGCAGGAGGAGCGAGGTGCCTTGTCCAGAGTTTGACAATAACAATCAGGGACAGTCTGACACCCACATTATGACAGGCCTGGACAATGAGCAGCCTCCTGACGGCCGATTCGCTGGTGAGTGGCAACCCCTCGAACATGGACTTTCAGATTGGAAGCAATTGGGTGAGGTGTCCCTTTAAAAAACGTCACTGGCTCTAAAACCCTATTGGCTTTCTCTGCTCATGCACATTCTTTGACCCTGCTGTAGTTTTGTTTCCGTGAATTGGTATTGTGGCCAATGCCCCCCCCCCCCCCCTCTTTTGTGTGCGTGTGTTTGTGTGTGTGTGTGTGAGAGAGGGTTTATATTATTGACTTGTATCTTTCTCTCTGGGTCACACTAATGGCTAAGTTCATGTTCAGTGTCTGCCAGCTCAAAGTAGCTTTGCAAGTCCCTTTCATTTCTACATTCATCTGTTCATTTTCTGCTCATCCTTACTCTCTTGCCAGCATATTCCATCCATTTTTAATTTACAACGTGGTTTATGTTATCTAGAGAAAATGTTGAAGAACCACCATAACTGTAATTTGCTTCAGGTGCAATAGTCTAAGCGGAACATTGTCTCAATCTCCAGTCTGCATTGTTCTATAAATATCACATTTTGCTTTTAGTTGAAAAATGAACACTAACTGTTGGCTAATATTGCAGTGTTGGAGTATCCTTGATTAGCGTCCATTAAATGCTATACAGATGCTGTAGTGAAAGTGCAGTTTCTCAGAAGAACCCCAGCGTCCATCATCTTCTCTCATCACTTCATTGCATTAAGCTTCTTTTCTCCCTCTCAATCCCACTCTTTAGTTTCCTTGGAGGGTTGGTTGATTCTCTTGATGTGCTGTAAATGTGCTGTGTTCTCTCTCTTCCTGTATCTGTTTTTCCCTCCATCATTTCCCATCTCTCTTTCTCACTGTCTACCTGGATGTCTGTGGAATGGACAGACGAGGACTCGTGTCCTGTTGACATTGAGGAATAGGTATGGACTTGTAGCAAGTTAACGCACAGAGGTCACGGATTTTGTCATTCACTATTGCCATCAGTTGGATTCTTGCCTTTTGACCTCTTTGGGGTAAAAGAGCCACTTCATTTATTTAGGATGCATGGTGAATATTCAGTGCAGGACCTTTCGATTTAGAGAAGTCTTGGAGAACAATGGATAAAAGTGTTGGTCTTCTTGAGGGACATTATGGCTAAATTACTTCAAAACCTCTAGGAAAAATTACTTTCTATTGATCTTCAAGAGCTACTCCAATACAAGTCTAGTAAGGCCTAGTTTTTCTGATTTGTTCATTTCTTTCTTATCTTCATTCCTATGCAACGACCACACAATGCTGTTATGTTTATTATTCACAAATATCACTTTTTTATTTCTCGTCTGTTTCACACCAATCTCACGTGTAACTTCTCACATGGATTCTTTCTGTGGTATCTGTTAGGTCTGTTATACCTTGACATATACCGTCACGGACGAGATCCTTTGACACATCATGCGTCCACCAGCAACATCAACCTGGAGGAGCCGGAGGTCAACAATGATGTGTCAAACCCAAAGAATAAATCTCATCGTGGACATCTAGCTGTGTGAAATCCTCTTAGCCACTGTGCTGTCCTTAACCAAGAACAGATCTACACGACTTCTAACATGGTCTTCATGCCAACAAACCTTTTGTCTGATTGTAGAAAATTCTCATGATTCACATCCTACATGCAAACCAGGGCCTAGGAGGATGAACTGTGTGATTTCCCCTCTCCATTGTTCTAAGTGTTGTGTTTTCAGTGCTTTTTGATGTTCATACTGTAAAGCACCACGTTTACACCAACGCTCTGCCCTCCTCCGTGTGTATGAGCTGAGGGAGGACTCGAGCAGCTCTCCTGATGAAATCTTGAAAAACAAGGTCATGGTAAAGACTCCAGCCTCTAATCCAGGCAACACTGCGGTCTCTAACAACCAGGCAAATTTCACGGCTACGCTTTGTGAACGCTCAGATGAAATATGCTGGCACTTATTTCATCTATTATACTTAACCCAGATAAACATAAATCATCATTAAATCCTATGTTATCTGAAATAACAACAATTTTATCAGGCTTGTTCAATAGAACACTCATTAGCGGTTGTGAATACACACCTACATAACTATAGTGACATCACGTCAAATTCAAAAATGAAAATACTGTCATTATTTACATGCCCTCACGTCCTGTCAAGCTTGTTGAGCTTTTAAATTAGAGGGACGATTCAATTATTTACTATTGGACACCAGTGACTATGATAGTAGGAAAAATAATGATGTTAGTCAAAAGTGCCCCACTTTGGCTTTCCTACTTTCTTCAAAATATCTTCTTTTGTGTTTAACAGAACAAAGACGTTTAAAAAACTTTTTTTTCCTACTATGGTAGTGAATGGTGGCCAAGAACTGTTTAGTAACAAGCATTCTTCCAAATATCTTCTTTTGTTTACATCAGAACAAAGAAATGTAAACAAATTTTAAACAACTTGAGAGGGAGTCAATGATGATAGAATTTTCATTTTTGGGTGAACTGTTCCTTTAAGATTAAGAACAGATGAGAACATTTTGAGCAATTATAATCCCAAACATTTCTGCCCTCGTAGTTTGCTGCAGCTCACTTTGAGCGATACATAGGGGCCTGCATGTCACAAATATACAAAGCTACCGAGCTGCCAGACCTGCATCACACATAACGGCCACGGAGAAGACACTTAACTGCTTATCGCTGAGCCTTTTGAAATATTTTGTACTGGGAAAACCTGCCCGTGAGGTCCACATCTGTGGTCATATATCTCTGCTGTTAATGGTATCCCAAATGTAACAAAGCTACTGTCAAGTTTTTCGTTTGTTTAACAAGCAGGTATTCATGCCATGTGTTACGTGCAATCTAACATATACATAAGCTACACTTTAATCTATTTATATCCAAGCCTTGTAATTACAGGAAAAGCAAAGCTGATGTATTGTAGCTCTTCAAAAGAGTGTTGTTGGACTGACATGGATTGGTTTGTCAAGTCATTGATGTAGTTCTCATGTATTGCTTTTGAAAAGTGTTGCACTTTTGGGGATCCAGTGTTTACTTAGTTCTTAAAGTCTTCAACTGTAAGACATGATGTTGAAAAGTGTGCCACAACTTAAAAAATAACAATTGATAGTAACAGTTCTGCCAAACATATTTAATACAAATATGACCTGTTTTTCCGTGGGTTCACTTTACACAATTCCTTTAGCTAAGACAGTTGTCTAGCTCCTTTGTTTAACTGTCTGTATAACAGAAAGGATTAACAGTAATCAAATATCTGTCTTCAAAATGTCTATCCTACTTTAGAAAACAAACTTTTCTTTTTTGTGTAAAATATGTTCTTTTCTATTTGTTTGTTAGATTTGCGCTTGTTATCAATGTAACAGTCTGTTAAATGTGTTGTTTAGTATATGAATGGTGTGAAATTGCTCCAAACGGGATTGTATACTTTACACATGCACTAGTAGATTTTTTCTCCCTTGACCGCATATGCGGTGCATGAGATAAGCGCATGGTAGTTGCAGTCAAGATAATAGAAATTTCTCGTTTGCACTATATGTTTAGCTCTTCCACACCAAGCTTCCACACACTAACACACGCAGTTTAATCAAGAGGCATTAAATCACAAGACAAGCAATACACTGGCATAACAGCACGGTGTCTTAGAGGTACAGATAAACACTGTACTCATGCATTGAATGTTTTACAGCGGAATGTCAAATTTACCTGCAAATTTACTTGCGTCTTTTAAGGGGCCCGGAAACTAACATGCATTCAGCATGGATATATTCAAGGGTTTTCTCGAATTCTGTTATCTGTATTGCTTTTGTGATTCTGTTTTGTCCTCTTTCTGCACCAGAAGGAGTGACACTAATCCAATAGTATGTTAGGAATGGGTTCTATCAATGCTTCATCACTTTTTTAGAATGAAGATTACAAAATGTCAAAAACACAATAAACCTTTTGTTAAAAATATATTTATTTGGATCATCTTCTATGACAGGATAGCACATGTGGATGGTTGATATTTATAATTGCATATGTGGTCTTTAACCTCCCCAAATTTTCCTTTTGGGTATATTGGAGAATATAATACAAACTACAAGATACCATCCCCCAGCACTGAGGCAAATCAACAGCTTGCTGATGACCTGAATGAGTATGTAGATTTGAAACCTCCGGTCTCACACCCCACACTGACCACAACTTTACACAGCCATCAACACCTCCAGCTACCACACTGACCACCTCTTTACACAGCCATCAACACCTCCATCTACCCCCCTCTCCTCCCCTTCTTCACTTCAGATCAGTGATGCTAATGTGAGTCAGGTTTTTAGGAAACAAAAGAGAAGGAAAGCACCAGGACTAGACGGTGTGTCACCAGCCTTTCTGAAATACTGTGCTGACCATCTGGCCCCCATTTTATCACAGATCAATGGAACTGTGCAAAGTCCCTTCCTGCTTCAAATGCTCCACCATTATTCCCATCCCAATGATATCCAAAATCACAGGACTTAATAATTACAGACCCATTGCCTTAACATCTGTGGCCATGAAGTAATTTGAAAGACTGGTGTTGGCTTACCTGAAAGTCATCATGGGACCTTTACTGGACCCCCTGCAGTTTGCTTACCGAGCAAACAGGTCTGTGTATGATGCAGTCTATATGGGGCTGCATTATACCCTACAAGGGAATTATGCGAAGATCCTGTTTGTGGACTTCAGTTCAGCCTTTAATGCCATCGTCCCAACACTCCGTCAGACCAAACAAAACCAGCTCTCTGTTCTGTCTGTCAATGGATCACCAGCTTTCTGACAGACAGGCAACAGCTAGTTAGAATTGCTAAATTCACATAGATCAGCCATATGAAAAGCACTGGTTCCCCCAGGGATGTGTGCTCTCCCCACTGCTCTTCTCCCTGTAAACCAATACCTTCACCTCTACTGACCCCTCTGTCAAGCTCCTGAAGTTCGAAGAAGACACTACAGTTATTGGCCTCATCGAGGACGGTGACGAGTTGGCAGTCTAGTGCAGTCATAACAACCTAGAACTAAACACCTTAAAAACAGTGGAGATAGTGGACTTTAGGAAAAACACCCCTGCACTCCCCCCTCTCACTGTCATGAACAGCACTGAGTCATTCAGGTTCCTGGGCACCACCATCTCACAGGACCTTAAATCTGACAATCAAATTGACTCTATTGTCGAAAAGGCCCAGCAGAGGCTGTACTTCCTTTGCCAGCTGTGGAGGTTCCACCTGCCACAGGAGCTGCTCTTACAGTTCTACTCAGCTGTCATTGAATCCCTCCTCTGCACTTCCATAACTGTCTGGTTCGGCTCTGCTGCAAAAACTGACCTCCGAAGGTTACAACTGATGGTACGGACTGCTGAGCGAATCACTGGCACAACCCTCCCCAATTTACAAGAACTGTTCTCATCCAGAGTGAGTAAAAGAACTCGCAAAATCACTCTGGACCCCTCACACCCGTCCCGCTTTCTCTTTGAACTGATGCCGTCTGGTCGGCACTACAGAGCTCTGAGCACCAAAACTGCCAGACATAGGAAAAGTTTCTTCACTCAGGCCATCTACCTCATGAACAGTTAAATGTTCTATTGCGCAATAAAAACATGTGCAATACACAACAATATACTCATATTTATTATGCAAATGTTATTTATATAATATTCAGCTATCCACATCCCACTGCATAACTATATAACACAGTATAATTTGTATATGGCACATCTGTACATACTGCCTATTGTCCTTTTGTCTAATATTGTCCTTTTTTGTCAAATGTCTCTCACATATTTTTTGTTACCTGTGCCTTGTCACTTTTATTACCTGTATGTGGACTAAAAGCTTCTGTCACTAAGACAAATTCCTCGTGTGTCCAAGCACACTTGGCAATAAAGCTCTTTCTGATTCTGATAATGTGCCTTACATTACAAACTCCCTACATCTTTTAAACTGTAACACGCTGTTTTTTCCCCAGAAGATTTACTTTTATTGTGTGGTTAGACTTGTTTCATCTATAATATACTATATAGTATATAAATAATATGTGACCATGGACAACAAAACCAGTCTTATGAGTCAATTTTTCAAAATCAATATTTTTACATCATTTGAAAGCTGAATAATGAGGCTTTTTATTGATGTATGGGTTGTTAGGATATGATAATATCTGGTGGAGGTATACCTGTTTAAAACTCTAGAATCTGAGGGTGCAAAGGAATCAAAATATTGAGAAAATTGCCTTAGAAGTTGGTAATAAGAGCCCCTGTTACTGGTCATCCACTCACAAAAATAAAGTTTTGATATATGTATGGTAGGCAATTTACAAAATATATTCATGTAACATGATCTTTACTTAATATCCTAATGATTTTTGGCATAAAAGAAAAATCTATAATTTGGACCCAAACAATGTATTTTTGGCTTCAACTACAAATGTTACCTTTTTACTTAAGAGGTTTTGTGATATTTTGTTTAACAGATTAATTCCGGTGCTTTGCGGCGTCATTGCGCCCCCTGACGACGGGCGATAAAAAGAAACTCCTTGATTGAAAATAAAGCTTTTAAAGATTTACATTTTCCCAATGCAAACAAAATATGAAAAAATATCAATTTGTTTGTGTTTGAAAGAACAAATATTGAATGAACCGAAAATACAGAGATAGTTATTTTTGGAAATAGAAATCAAAAGAGACCTCCAGACCTCCCGCCGCTAGGGGGCGATCATTGCGGGCGCTCTTGCAAATACAAGACACGACGTAAACTGCTACTCTTGGCATAAGCGAGTAGTGACGTGGATTATCATCCATTGCTGTGCAAATCTAGTATTAGCTGACTCTCCACATCAATACTCCACTGCAGGGGGTTTCGACTGTTTCTGGGCATATTAAACGAGTAACTTTCGCTCTTCACAATAAGACGTAATAGTAAACCTCTGTTGTTTGTAGTCAACTTTATCTACGAGAACTCTTTTACTTCGCTCAAATCATGTAGCTGTCAAAAGTTGTTCCGTTCATTCTTATTAATACATGTAATGCAGTGGGACTTTAATCGACTTGTTCAATTTATTCTCGTTTCTTTATTTTATTTTATGTGTTTTTATGTCTAGCAAGGAAACAGGATGAATAAAGGCAAAGTTGAAAACCTTAGAGACAAAATCGATGGCAATGAGGTTGATCTCAGTCTCAGTAACCTTACTGAGGTGCCAGTTAAGGAGCTGGTAAGTGTGGCTATATTTCTAAAGTTTATTATGTTATTTAAACCAACCAGCATTAAAACCTCAGAGGTAAGCTTTATGTAGACCTTACTGGGTTACCTAGTTAACTACACATTAATTGTGTCATCACATTTTCACTTTCAACTAACAAAATCTATGAACAATGTGTGTGAAGACACCCAATAAAAATCTTTGCTTTTTCTTCAGGCTACATTTCCAAAAGCAACAGCTTTGGATCTATCCTGTAATAACCTCACAACATTGACTGTAAGTAGCAACAGAGTATATTTCAATGCGTAAATTAGAAGCAAGTTTTTAGTAATGTTTTTTATTCTTACTACGCCAGCTTGAATTCTGTAACCTGACTCACCTTGTCAAAATCGATCTCAGCAAGAACCAACTTGTATGCTTACCAGACGAAATCGGACAGCTCTGTAACCTCCAGCATCTGGATTTATACAACAACAAACTGAGAAAGCTTCCCGTCAGCTTCTCGCAACTAAGGGTGGGTATAGGGTCTCAGGGCTAGGACCCTAGGACATCACCAAATCCATGCCTTAACTTGTTTACTTTAAGTCAATACGTTGGTCAGCAGCAGATGATAATTTTTTTTTTTTTTGTAGAGTCTGAAATGGCTGGATTTGAAGGATAACCCATTGGAGGCAACGTTGGCCAAGGCTGCAGGTGATTGCTTAGATGAGAAACAGTGCAAACAGTGTGCGTCCATGGTGAGTGAAAATAAAAGCATTGGACCGAATGAATACGGTTATTTACTACAAAGTAGATGCTTTGAAACTTTCTGTTCTGTACACTAAAGTAAAATTATGTCTGTATTTAGGTTCTCCAACATATGAAGGTCCTTCAGGAGGAAGCAGACATGGAACGAGAACGTCGGCTCTTAAAGGAGAGAGGTAGGGGCTAGGGTGTATCGAAACGTTCAACTAAACTGAAGTATTTTGCATTTTATTTAATGTAGTATCTTGTTAAAAATATATTAACAGCATAACACTTCTAGATTGAAATTAAGATACATTTTACATTAAGTATTTAAATGTCCGACATTTTAAAATAAGGAAGTGCTGATGTCACAACTTTGTTTGATTAGTGAACTAGAAATAGGAATGGATCCTAAATATTTCTTCCTCATTTTACAAAACTTATGGGGGGTTTATTTCTAAAACATGAAATGCTTACAGTACAAGAAAAGAAAAAAGAAGATAAGCAGAGGGAAAGGGAAGCCAAGGAAAAAGAGGCACAGAAAAAGAAGAAAGCTGATGAAAAGGAGAAGAAGAGACAGGAGTATCAGGCTCAGATGTCTGCTCTCGCCGCTCAAGAACAACAGAAAAAGAAGAGGGAAGAAAAGAAAAAGAAAGCTGCTCAAAATGACGGTATGTTTACATAATGAAAATTCTTTGTGTTGTAAAATGATACGCCTGTAAATTGCTTTGTCAAAATATGTGAAATGTGTAAATGTTATTTTAGCTTAAGCTAAAACATTGTGACTTTTATTACACTCTCTTCTCCACAGGTAAAAAGACCAACTCAGAGTCTGTCTCCAAAGGCAAGCGGTCCATCTGCTCCTTGTTCTTCTCTTACCTCCTGAAACTCCTCCTTCTGCTGATTGTGGGAGTTTCAAGTGTTTTAGCAGTTTGTCAGTTGACTGAACTGAGAAAAGAGGCATACTGTGTTCCAGTAAATGTACACTTTGACGAAACCGTGAGATGGGCTCAGACTCTGGACATCGTACGGCAAGTCAATCAAATAATGTCTGATCTCAGAGTGTGGGATTGAAACGTCTGTCAATAATCCATCCTGCCCTGGATCTGAGGCGGCATGCAGTGGATTGGGACCAAATCACAGATCTGTCTGCGCGAATTCCTATGGAATTGATTTTCTCTTATTTTTTAAATGATCATTAATGCTATGGATCAGTCTGTGAATAAAAATCTGGCCCGTGTGTCTTTAAACTGCCAAAACAGGACAGGAAAATAACTTGAAAACTTCAAGAAACGGTTTATGAATTATTACAGTTGTGACCTTTGTAATCTGATGTACCACAACATCTTATAATAAAGGTTGTGATGAATTTTCAGAATCTCACACATTTGCTGTTCATGTTACCAAGGGGATAAAAACAAATTAAAGCTTTTACCAAATGAAAAGTGTGCAACACCTTATCTGTAGGTTTTCTCAGACAACCAGTAGAGTCTGAATGAGTTATAGGTTGTACCAAATGCTTCCGAGTAAAGCTGTACATTTATAACATAATGCCTGTAAGATTGTGATAAGCATTTTTATTTTTAAAAAGAAAAACAGCCACAAAGTCTTTTTAAAAAGACCTTTATGTATTTTGATGGAGGACATTAATACAATTTACTTAAACTAAATTTACTACAAGAGAAACAGTATGTACATAAGAATATCTCTTAAACTAATTCATTATTATATTAAAATATTGGCTAAATCTATCATTTATGTTCACTTTGCAATATTGATTGTAATCAAAACAACATCATCATGCAGATGGAAGGCTTTAGATTGGAGTTTTACAATCCAATTTCTTTATATATGCCTTAACAAGATAAAATCACACAATATGACAATATACATTACAATGTTTAGTTGCGATCGATTGCTTTGAGTTAGAATTCTTGTTACACTTAAACATTACAGACAAATGTCACCTACTGGAAGTATATCAGCTTTTTTGGACACAGTGAATCATTAATAATTAATATGCACATAAGGCTTTTTTAAAAACAGAAATCAAATCTTCTATGAAAGCCAATTCTGCCTTAACTGCATTGTATGAAGGCTATTCACAGAGAGAAAGGCTGGTTTGCGGCTTGTCTACTATCTCGTGCCTTTCCGTATTCTCTCTGCAGCATGAAGTCCATGTTTCCAAATAAAACTTTCCGTACGTTCTCATTCACGGTGACCCCAAGAGTAACCTCCTGAAAGACTTCACTGACAGTGAGCTGCAAAAACAATTTTCAATATGTCATTTTCTGGAGTATTATTGTAATGTAAGATGTCATGTGAAAATAAAAGTAAATTCACTCTTCAAGTCCTTCAAGTGATAGTTGAAAATTCTGTCATCATTTACCCACCCTCAGATTGTTCCAAACCTCTATACATTTCTTTGTTCCAGAATGAGATCATGTTTTTTTATACTGTGCATTCCAATTAATATCAAGTAAACTGCAGTTGGTTTGTTTTGATTTAAGCCTTAATAGCTAAAAAATACAGCAAATTAACAAAATGATAACATGATAAAAACATGATTTTATTATCTCATTTTTGAACCAAACTCTTCAAATACTATGAGGGTCAATGGGGGATGAGATATGTATGGTTGCTGACATTCTTCCAAATATCTTCCCTTGTGTTTAACAGAAGAAATATATAAAGTTTTGGAACCACTTGAGGGTGAGTAAACAATGAAAGAATTTTAAGTTGAGTTTGTTTCTCTCACCTCCTTAAAGTGAAATTTCTTGAACATGGCAATACTGGTTTTATTATCCAAGCCAATCTTGACCTCAAATTTTTTAATTCCAAGCATGCTGATGCCTGTTTGGAAAAAAAACAAAAATACTTTAGTTACTATAGTAATGGTTCCTCATTAAACAAATCATTAGATTCATCTCACCATAGCACATCATCATCCGAGTTACTTCTTTGCCAAGTCCTTTTCCTCTATAGCAGGGCACTAGCGTGAAAAAAATCTTTATGTTACTGCCAGACCTAGTAGAGCTAAGAAATGTAACACATTGAATACATATTACCTGCGATCATGATCTCCAGTTCAGCCAAAGTTGGGTCACTGGGGTCTGTCAAGAAAATGTTGACATCTCCCACCATGCATCCCTCTTCTGGTATACTTGGATCTGCCCATTTCTGTTTGTCCAAAACGATGAAGGTGCACTCTATGGGGGAGAAATCAAAGACGAATGAACACAGAAACATATCAAGTAGAGAGCATGTGCGTGAATGACAACAGGACACTAACATGAAACATGTGCATGTGTTAGGTGGAAGCTCACTGTCGTTATCTTCTTTCCAGCTCTTTTGCATGTCATACTCCTGCTCCAGGGTCAGGGGCTCTGATGCGGTCAACTTCTGCAGATCGGGAGACGACATCCATTGATGATATCTAAACAGGGATGAAATGAATAGATTTAAATGAACTGCTACACCCATCACGCAAGATGACATCCTGAATCCGCAACTTAATACCTGGGAACATGATCTGCGTTGTAAGGTACCAGCACAACCTTCTGTCCCTCTAGTAATGTATCTTCATTTATCCTCATTATAGCCTGTAAAATAGAGCGCTTTAAAAACATAACCTTTCAATCTAAATAGCTGTTTATCACGTTTCGTCGCTGTCATACCTCAGATTCAATCTTGTAGAATAGTCGCTAAAAACTGTCCATCTGTTTAATTTACGAATTGAATTTTTAATGAAACGCACACTGTATGAAAAAATCTTCAAATCAACAGCGGCGCACGTAAACTGCGTCATCACCGTGAGTCGAAACGACATTTCCACTTTCATCCACTAGAGGGCACAATTCTCAAAGTTAAAAAATCATAGAAAGTAAATAATGATTATTCAAGTAAATTAGACAAACATTGCTTCATTTGTTTTTTTTGTTATGCCAATAAATTTGATTAAATGTTTAATTGTCAGTTTTTAATATTTATGTTTTATGGTCTTTAAATGTGACCACGAGGTGGGGCAAAGGGTCTGTAAAGAGGACAATGGCAGACTGGAGCAAATAATTATAGGTGCTTATATCGCAATTTCACAATTAAAAGGATCTTCAAATATAATGTTAAATAATGCTAAAGTAGAGTAAAGTAAAATAAAGTAAAATGAAAATAATAATAACCTTTAGCTTTTTCTGTCACTGTGATCCTTTTGTGGAACTGCGATGATAAGTGGCCAACTTCATGGCAAAAAGGGCAGTTTTGTATTTAAATGGATAGTTCCACCAAAAATAAATGTTACACTATTTATTCACCTATTTTGTTAAAAACCTGTGTGACTTTCGTTCTTCTGTGGAAAACAAATCAAGATTTTTGGAAAAAATGTGTTGGGCCACTAGGCCAATGGAGACCAGTGTTGTTTGGTTATGACATTCTTCAAAATATTCTTTTGTCTTCCTACAGGTTTGAGATGACAATAGGGTGAGTAAAAGGATGACAGAATTTACATTTTTGGATGAACTGGTCCCTTCAAGAATTAAGGGCCGGTCTGTTCTTAAAGCGACCAGCTCCTCATTCCCTTCACCCCGTCTATATTGACAAGTGGTGCATTTGGCATCATATTCCTGCTACAGCCCCTATGCCAGTCATCCACAGCGTCATGGCGACGAGCCGTCACTCAATGCTAATGAAAGAGATTCATTCAGCTCACTCGCTGGGAAAGCGCCTATCAGTCCCCTTCTCTGAAATGAGTCTAATGGAGTCCCCACAGCCTGATTCCTCTGAGGTAATGAATTAAGTGACAGTGAAGGGGCCATAAGTACGGGGGCCCGCCTGTGTGATAGACACTCAAGCGGACAAGACAATCCATCTCTCGATCTCAAAGCTCTCCATCTCGTTGATGTGCCTGTAGATACAAATAAACACAAAACAGCCGACAGGCTGCAGATTCAGTTCTGGAGGGGATATGTGAAAGATTTATTTCACTGACAGGCTTTCCCCAAAAAATCTAGCACAAGGTGATTATTTTTGTAATTAATATTTTCCGACTTAATGATCCTTTTCGACGTGCCCTGTTAAACTGCAGGAAATGCACAGGAGAAATCAACAGCCTGTTATAGGGCTGATATTTGAACAGAGAGTCGTGATTGATGACTGTCCTCTCTTGTCATCTCAGAAATCTGTTGCAGGTGCCATTTATTGTGACGGCTTCATAATCCATGATATATGCCGAATTTGTGATACAGACATTTTTGTGTCCAACTGAAAGCAAAAGGATTTTTACTTTTTTACACATCAGATCTTTCACAGGCTGTACCGTTATTGCTACAGCATAGCAATACATCACTTATTTCTGCCTTGTTTGTGTGCTGAAATTTACCTTTTACATCAAACTAATACAATTAGATGAAACTCGGAGGTACAAAGTATATTCTTACTTTTGTCACACACTGAAAAACCAAATAAGTTGGGAAAACTCAAAAAAATTGTTTTGAAAATTGTTCAAAGTTTTGAGTTTGTTGTACTCATGCCCGTTAATTCCTTTTGATTTTGAACATTTAGTAAGGTAACTTTTTTATTTACAGTTAAAAAAAGGCCCCAAAAGTAAGAATTAGTTACAGGAACTCAAAATAGTAAGTACATTTTTTTATATAAAATTAAGTTAACACTACTTCAACTATTTAATTACTTTGAAAATTCGGGTTTACAGTGCAGAAAGAGTTATTTGGACATTTAAACCACTCAACAGTGCATAATAAAAAACATACAGAATAAAAAGGCTTACATAGACAAGCAAAACATTTAGAGAAAAATACAATAGATATTTTTTTAGTATTTGCAATTATTGACTGAAAGTAAAACTTCAAAAAAAGTAAAATAAAGGAATATGAGATACTTTCATAGACAGTCAGGTTTACACTGAATAATAATTACTTTTTATTACACCTGTCCTTCATAAGCCTTTCTTATGGGACATTGTTGTTTGTAAAATGATGACTTAAAATATTCAGTTTATTCCATTAGGAGATAAATGCAAATTCTTACATCTACTCCCCCACTCTTATGTGAATTCTAATTTTCTTATTTCGTGTTCATATTTTGCATTATGCAAAAAACTTTTCTGCCCTGAAACTACATAAGGGAATAAATTTAAGGTAAATTGGTGTGAAATATAGTCCATGAACCTTTTGAAAAGGTACGTGTCATTTCAGATGTTTTTTCTGCAATTCTAAGGTATAATTTTACTCTTTTTGTGGCTTACTTGGGTATTCCATTGACTTTGAAGATTGTTTAAAAGCGGTCCAGGTAGCGTAGTCAGTGGAAGGACTAGAGATGGTTCTGTGCCAAAATATACAGTATAAGTCATATTGCAAATAAAGCAAATCTACAGCAAGAAATCAGGCATAGTATTTACAATATCAATGGATCACATATAATTAAAAGGACATAGTTGTTTTATCATTTATACAAAGTCAATAATTGATTTCCCCTCCAGATACAATCTAAAAACATGCTTCTTATTATGTTTATTTTAAGCTGAACATTTTTATTTTATACCAAAACATCATTTAAAAACCAAATGAAACCTTCCAAAATATGTAATTATTTTTTCCACTGTTGACACAGAAACAAATGAATCCATTAAAGTTTAATAGCCTAAAACTATTGCTTCTCAGGGAACAACAGCACATAATTACACTTGTTGTATTACTGCATGTCTGATGCTTGTCGCAATTATTTCCATAATCCAAGGACAGCCATTTAAGATTTCTCTATATTTGAAATGTAGTATGAATAATGTTGCACCAAACATAACTGCGTTTATGTAAATATGTTATATTGTCAATTTCTGACATTTAAACAATAAACAAAGTTTCATATAATCAAAGTTTCAATTTAATAACAGTTATTATAAAGAAATACATGAAAATAAGATATCACAACCACTTTCTTTAGAAAACATAATCAAAGTCTTTTTAAGAACACACAAGTTTGCATATAAATGTTTGTATATAAAGTTCATCTCTTCCCTACCCACCAAGTGAGGAACCAACCAGAACATTATCCGAAAAGTCCACACAATTAATTTGAATCTGAGAACGGTTTCTTTTCTTTTTGACCTTGTAGTTTATATATTAATTATTGAACAAGAACTCTGCATCATCCCCTATACTGATGAATGTCAGTCTTCTGCCACCTCACCCTCAATGACCACACGCGTCATTCTTTAAACTCTGCCGACAGACCTCCACCCTTTTCCGCGCTCATATTTTCATCATCATTGCCAATTACGTTATAGGAGGTGTTTTTGTGTGTTTGAGGTATTGAGGCATTGTGATAGCGTAGTGGGGATGCAGCAGGATGACGTGGCAGATGGTTTATTAGAGATGATCTCAGCTGGAAAGCCTGAATTATGGAGAGGGCAGAGACATTCTGACAGCCAAGACACACACTTAGACACACGCACACATGACTTGGCCACTCTTCGATCTCATAGAGCGTTTCCAAATCACACAGAGATCTCAATGACCACATATGCTGGACACATATTCATCACGGACAAACATGATAACCACTGTCTGTTTACCATGAATCTGAATATTTCATTCATTTCATAATGCTTTTACATATGGTTGGGGACTTCAATAAACCCCTGAAATTCAAACTTTGGTCTGTTTACAACTGAAATTAATGATACCTGAGGAGAGGCGTGCCATTACTTTTCAAGTTTTGCCTGGTGAAGGATAAAAAAATGAAAAAATGTATAGGATTCGAGAGAACAATTTGGGGATTGGCTCTTTTGACAAGTTAGCAAGCATCTGGCAAGCATTCTAGCAACCATCCAAGGGGTCTTCAATGCAACCTCCCAGGGGCTGTGTTTGGGTGACCTCTGAGAGAAAGGACAGATGGTGTTCGGGGAGAGAGGGGTCTTCAGGATCACAGTGTTTACCCAGGACCATCATATCAACGGTGGGCCATGCAGCCTCTTGCTGGATGATATGGCAGAGGTAGTTTGTCTTTGGGTTATCTGACATGTCTTTTGGAGGACACACCGCGCAAGCAAAGCTAATTAGAGGTAATAAAAACTCACGTACACACTTGTGAAAATGGGCTCATGCTGGGTACAAAATTGCTGTGGATGTGAAATAGTGTCTCAGTCACACAAGGACGGAGCAGGCGTCTTAATAAGTTATTTATTTACACTTAATAAGTGTAAATAAATCACTTATTTACACAGTTCTGTAGCTTCATGAAACATAATTCTTAGCAACAAATGTGTTTTCAATGCATTTAGATTGCAATATAATATGTGGGGCAAGAATATATATCTTGCTGAATTCTACATTAACATCTCATGAAGTGATGCTATTTTGTGGTGTGTATTTTAATATTAATATCTTTTACTTTAATATGGTTTAGACAGTATCTTTAAATGAAAAACTCCAATTGATTTTACATGTGTTTGAAACCTTTTTAATTTTGCTACATTTTTGCGTATATTTTTTTACATTATTTACTATAATATATATATATTTTATTATTTTAATTTTAATTTTGGTATTTTATTTTATTTCATTTAATTGATTAATCACACGCTTATGATACTTATGATTTATTTCAGATTGGATTTAACCTGAATGATAAAAATAAGATTAAAGGTGTTAAGATTAAAATACACTGTAAATTTAAACTTTAAATTTAAAAGAAATAGTTTAAAATATACAAATTGATTGAAATTAATTTAATTATTTTGTATAATGATAGATAGCAGTCCTCAAAAAGGTAAAAACAACCCCCTTAAAGTTGCACCAAAGTTTATTTCTGTTTCGCTCATTCACTCTTTGAATGTTTATAAAACAAACAAGCAAATCAAAACACTGCCAAGTACACCAGTGGTCTTGTTTAAGAGACCTTAAAGAGATTCCAAACTTTTTTTGTGAACTGAGAAGAATCGTGAATTATTCATGCATGATTCATTATAAGAGAGCGTCAATAGAGGACTAATCTCTAACTGAGCCTTAGTTCTGGGAAAATTACGTCCATTTAATGAGATAGATAAAAGATAATTATGATTAGGACCCCAAGATGCAGAAATCTCTCCATAATTACAGATAAAATTACAGCTGGCGATATTGTACCCCAGCAGCAAGAAAACAAAGCACCAATGAGAAGAAAATCATACTCGTTGTCTGGTTGCAGAACAGTGACTCCGCAGAAAGTTCAGCTCAGTTTTCAACAATTTTCAGTGGATCATAGCAAAGTAACTCAAGTTGTGAAGAATAACAAAAAACTAGATCGATTTTTAAAAAGAACAATGTGGATATTTTAGCGGCATCTAGTGGTGAGGTTGCAAACCGCAACCAATGGCTCCCTTCCACCCTCCCTTTCAAAGCACTTTGATGACTGACACAGGATGTCGTCGCATTTTCGTTTTGCCGAAGCAGATAACATATTTACAAAACCCGCTGTAGAGAAGTTTGTCAGTTTAGGGCTACTGTAGAAACAACATGGCAAATTCCATGTAAGGGGAAACCACGGTGTATGTGGATAGAGCTAGCTCATTCTAAGCTAATAAAAACATAACGCTTCATTATGTAAGATCTTTATACACCTCTGAAGACATAGTTATGTATATTATATTGCTTTTCTGTCAGGAGACCCTCCTTAATACTACACACTGGACCTTTACGAGTAATCTGAGGTAATATGGCTCAGCAAGTGTCTAACACAATGAGAATAAAAGTAAAAAAGCTACCACCAATTATCAAGTTCCTAAAAATAAATGTGAAATATATAACCATGATAGCTACCTTGCTATTACAGTATTATGTCTTGGAACTTTAAGCTAATTTTAGTAAAAAGACATTGACAGGAATTTGAATCTAGCCATAAGGACAGATATCAGAGTTAAATTATAATGATTTACTTCTCTAAACATTTCAGATCCAGATCTGATAAAGACAGATTTAAGTATTTAGCTCAGGTCTTCTCACACTTTAATGCCTTTAGTTTTTTTTTTTGTATAAATAGTCTGACTGAATCAGGTTTGGTGTCGGTGAAAGAATGAGTGAAAGGCGGATGAGATGTCGATGTGTCTAATTTTAAAAGTTTTAAAATCAAAAGAAGACAGCGATATAAAGCTTGCTAAAATCACCTGATAAACTTGGACAACTAGAGTGAAACTTTAAATTATAGACAATTATTTGAAATCCCATAAAATAGTATTTTAATCAAAGCTATTTTTCCATTCATACTGAAAGGAAGTTCAAGTAAAAGGTCTCTTGTAAGTCCTCTTCCTGGTTCTGTGTGGAAACTGAGCAATTCTGACAGACCTGGCAGTCCATGTCTCCCACAACAATTACAACTTGACACGGAGCAGCTTTTGAATATAAGGTGCAACCTTTTCTCCTGATGAGTGCCATCTGAAGGACATCAAAGAAGGAGACAAGGGCCGGACATGGAGGGCCTTTCACGGTCACCGGATATAAGTCTGATCCTCACTGACAATACCAATCCCTTTTATTCCTCACGTGATGGACTGACTGAATAATTCATTCATACAGTTTGTGCTACATTTTATGTTTTAAAGCATCAGGTGCAAATTCAAAGTATTTGGGGTGAGAACTATTAAATGTGTTCGATATCGAAGACATGTGACAGTTGCTTGGGCTGTTTTTGTAACAAAATATATTAGATAAAGTATTGTCAAACTTTTCCAGGGTAAAATGTTTTTGCTCACGAGTCAGAGAGTGAAAAGGTTTTGGTCAAACTAATAATTCAGGAGATATAAAGTAATTATAATAATTAGGACCCATAATAATTAGTAATAATTCAGTAGACACTGCTCCTTATCTTCTATGGAATACAGTCTCCACAATACTCACATTGTGCCATTCCACTCAGTATTTAAGCATCAGGACGGTCTCATAAACATGTTCATTAAAACCAGGTCAGAGGCAAATATAGTCATGAAGTTTGACGACTCCCATTTCTTCATTAATGGAGGGGCGACTTTGAAACGGCGGCCCTGGAAGCGGAAAAGCAATATTTTGAACGCTTGCATCCATTTCTGGTCTAATTAATTTAGCTTCTTAATTATGCCGGTTTGATTGTAATGTATTCAGTTGATTAATGATGCTAAAGGAAGGCTTGACTCTCATCTGGAGAGCAATTATCAGCGCACCCGAGCTGCAGCGCACCTGTCAAGCTCTCAGCTCAACTCTCAGGTTCTCAGGTTCCATCAGATTGCTTTCCACAGGCACCTAATGGTTTGGGCTCAAATATAATAACTGTATTTTTAGGACTAATGTGGACGTATTATATCTTGCTGTGGGAAGGGATATAGATGGGTAACAGCTTTTGATTATATTTCAACTCAGACTTTGTGGATTACATTCTCACTTTCATCTGTGATGCGATTGTAGATATGTTTAACTAATGCTTGATTCTTTCTATATTTCAGTGGTGATTGTTACCTGTGAGGCTGTATTTGTGGTTTCACGGCCAATTTAACACCCGGTAGGAAAATAAATGAATGTAACCTTTTAGTACCGCAGTAATTTGTTAAGAACAAATATCTCCATCTCTTTTTACAGATGGTTGTTGTCTCTACATGCTGAATTGAATGTGCCCATTTATCTGGGTCTATTTTCAAAATCATGTGAACAGGATTAACATGTAACCTCTTATTTTTGGGGAGCAAATATCAAACTTTTTACTGCATTCTTTTTACATTTAATAACATCAAATTCTAATACTTTTTAACTAGTACTTTTTTTGTAAAAATTCTTGAATAAAATTAAAACAGTACTAGATTTGAAATGTCCAAAAAAAGTATAAAAAGACATTTATTTATGAATATTTTGAAGTAAAAAGTATGATATATGCTTTATATTGTAGTGGAATAAAATGTTTCCTAAAGTACCCAGATAAAGCACAGATATTTGAAAATGTACTAAATGGCAACACCAAATGATGACCAAGACTGTAAGCAATTTGGCAACATTTTATTTTATATTATTTGAACTCTTTTAGACTTAAATTTAAATTGCTATGCTCTAAAAATCTCCCTAGTGTCCCTGAAATCAAATATGGCATCTGTGGTATTTTCACAGTTTACTAGTTCAATACTTTTAGCAATTTTTTTTGTTTATAAAAGTACAAACGTACTTGTAACTTTTATTTAAATGAACTCAACATCATGCTTACAGTTTATCATTCATGTTTTTTAGTAAGGTATTTATTTTATACTTGAAATATACATTTAACTGTACTTTATATAGGCCTATCATAGTATATTTCGATCAGAAGATTTAGTATAGGGCAAATATACTTAGACTTTTCTGTCAGTATGAGTCAACTATGATTTAAGTCTTAAAAATAAAGGTTCTTTAAAGTTTATTTGATGCCATAGAAGAACATTTTGGTTCCATAAAGCACTTTTAACAACAGCACATAGGCCTATGAAAAGTAAAACTTTCATTTTAGATTAAAAGACGTATACTAATAGCACACTTTACAATCACAAATTTAAAATCACAAAATGACAAAAAACTATATTGCTTGTTGTTCATTCAAGCTAATGCATTTACCAAGGTTAACAACTACGACATAATGTGTCATGTTACTGACCTCTGACCCTCCATATTAGATTGAAAAGTGAAAGATTGACAGTGAACTGTAAAATGAATGGCTAAGTGTCAGCCTGCTCCTTCTGTATGACTTTGAATATGACAGTTATTTTATCTTTTTTCATCATGCTTTTAAAGTAGGCCTACTTTTGATCTTTTTTTTATCTTGACAGCTCATGACTACATTGTCACATATTCCACTCTAAAAAAAGAAAGCACACAGGTTTGTAACAGCATGAGGGTGAGCAAATACTGACAGGATTTTCATGTTTGTGTATTCTTTTAATCTCATGATGTTTACATCATACATATACATGCGTGATGGGCAGTGTGTAACTCAGCAGGCTTCCTCCTTCCGCGTGGCGTGCAGATGTAATCAGGGCGTCTCTCTGCGGGGGCGTGATGAGCTCATTAAGATGGATCAGTCTGAGGAAGCAACGCCTGCTGAACTGATAACGGCACATCCATGTCTGATACCTGTTCCTGGCATCCTGGTTCCCCATCGACTGACATCAAGAGCCATACAGCTTTACTGCTCCCCTGGAGGGATGGACGGAGTCTTTCATCTGAGCTCTGATGACGGTGGAGAAGCGCTTTGATCGGTGCTATTATTTCAACGATTAGTCATTTTGATATGCGGTTGCAATGTGGCTCCAGCACGTGTTGTCTGGTCCTGGGTGAGTTTCCTTGGGGAAAATATCCCCTCAGAGTCTGAAATTCAGAGACTCCTCAGACTAGACAGATCAATGGTGATTGTTCAGTCTCTATCTTCAGATGTCAACGCCGTGGTTTGGTTTCAAATCGTTACTGACAGGAGCGACGGCATGTGTCAGATACAGCCGGAAACACACATCAACGACGCGAGTGAAGTGAAACAATAGACTCTAGAAATAACATGTTAGCAGATGTATTAATTCCTCCACGGCTGTGGCTATATTTGGGCCTCGGCTAAATGTTCCATCCTGCGTGTTGTGACAGATCGATGAGAAAATAAATAAATAAATGGAAAAAGACGTAGCCAACGAAACCTATCTGTGGGTATTGGTGTCTGTTGTGAGTTAATAGGATGTCAGTGAAGATTGATGGCCGGGCCGTTGGGGGGAGAGGAGACTGGAGACGCGTGCATTTATGAAAAGGGGGCGAAGGGACGAGAGTTGAGCATTATTCTCAATCCATCTGAGTGTTCGGGTTGGATGAGAATTTAAAGGTTTACCCCAGAAAGAAAATTCTCTCATCATGTACACATCCTTCTGTCATTTTGAACCTGTTGGACTTTCTGTCTTCTACAGAACTCAAAAGAAGATCATTTCAAGATTGTTTGTAACCGGCACCCTTTCTCTTACATCGGTTTTGTGTCCATACAATAGAAGTGAATGGGTGCCGGCGCGGTTCAGTTACCAACATTCTTCAAAATATCATCTCGTGTGTTTCGCAGAAGATAGAAAGTCATACAGTTTTGAAATGACATGAAGGAGACAGAATTTTATGTTTTAGTTAAGATGTCCTTTTAAAACTCATTTAAAAGATTTAGCTTTTTTATGGGAGTGTTGCATTTATACACATTACAACAAAACAGAAGTTATTCATATTTTTTTAAATATTTTTTAAACAATTATTTATTCTTACTCTTTGATTGTTTATCATATAGATCATGAAAAGATTTGATTTCATTTTTTCCCTCATTTACCCATCCCAGTGTCATTCCAAACCTTCCGAATCTTCCGCAGGACACAAAAGAAAGATATTTTGAAGAATGTGGATAACCAAACAACATTGGACCCCATTATCTTCCATTGTGCAAACACAAAACCATGTTCCACCATTTCTTGCTTTTTAAAAGCTACTTTAAAACTACACTTTTCTAAATATTGTCTGTTAAAAAAGAGTCACATAAACGGTTTGAACGACTAAGGGTGAATAAATGACATTATTTTTGGGTGAACTATCCCTTTAAGGTTTTTGCTCATGCCCCATTTCAACCTCTTCTCTCCATTCGGCTCTTTTCCAGATCCAATCAAATCCTCTCCTAAAAAAAATTCTGTTGAATATCACAATTTGCTCCAACATACATACTGTATGATTATGGAAATAAAGTGGTTTGCAGCTGCGTTTCACATTGACTCTAATATTGACTTTTGTCAGACACAGTTCAGTTCGATCTCTGTGTTTCGAACAGTCCCTTTAAATTGCTCTGTTTGTCTGATACTGACTGAAAGTGTTACGTGTGTGACCCTCAGGTGAAGAAAGAGTTTTTCTGTGTAAACCTGACACGCTATCTCCAGGGCCTCCACACCATCTCTGTTTTCTTAGATTAGCCTCCCTCCCCGGATCTGTCAACTATTGAGACTGAACCTAATTCTGCACACACTGAGAATGCATTCTCTCTATTTCAGATTTTCCCTCTCTCTCTCTCTCTCTCTCTCTCTCTCTCTCTATCCCCGCTTCTGTCTCGCTCCCTTCCCTCTGCTTCTTTTGGGTAAGAAAAGCCCATTGAGACTTCTCTGTCGTTCTGAATCTCACATCCATCAGTCAGCCGTTGAAGCGGAGTGTTGCGGGTGTGGATGAGATGAGTACTGTGCGGTGTGTGTGTGCGCCGTTGATACCTCAGACCGCCATCCCTGGGCAGTCTCACAAGCACGTCAGAAAAGGAGCCATCTGCTCTCTTCAGAGGATTCGCTTCAGGTCAAGCTTGAAACCAAACGTTGGAGATGCTTCTGGAAAGCTCAATGAACTCGTTTTCATTTCACTATAACAAAGAGCTGCTGGTGAAGCGTGTGGTCTGTGGGATGCTGATCAACGACTCGGTCAGCTTTCCAGATGGATGGTGATTTCTAGGGGCATTCCAGAGCATAATGTTATTGGACAGAGCTTGATCATTTGTAGCTCTGGAGATTTAATGGAGATCTCAGTTATGTGGAGTGTTTGATTGTTGACATTTGGGTTCAATTCTGAGGACAGTGTGAGAAATTGACAAAATTGTGACAGGATCTTTTTCTCAGGAGAAAAGCTTTATTGAACACAAACTAAAGTCTCCACTTGCTTATTTCTGTCTAGGAAAAACAAGAAAGAAATTACAGAGATCCCTTTGTAATCTTTTCTCACTCATTTACTCAGTCAGTCAGTCCATCGGTCACATGGTTGACTTCCATCCAAATCTTCAATCATTCTTCAGTTTGACAGCCATGACAGCAAATCCCATTCGCCATTGGGCTTGACACCCGAATGGAAGCAGACAAATGGAGACGATCACCCTCTCTGGCACCAGGACGGTTAAATCACAACAACCGTTCCACCTTCAAAACCTGCCGGATGTACAGAGACACACATCTGCAAACACACTCAACGTGTGGGGAAGCAAAGTTTATTTATGCAACATCAAACAAAAGATTCATGTTCTCGTCCCAATGCAGAGTATGAGCACTTAAACCGTCAAATGTGGGGTGATTTATTCAGGGAGTTTACAAGCCCAGTTCACTTCTTCATTTTAGTTTTGAGGGAAAATTTATTGTTTTGAGGGAATCTATCTATCTATCTATCTATCTATCTATCTATCTATCTATCTATCTATCTATCTATCTATCTATCTATCTATCTATCTATCTATCTATCTATCTATCTATCTATCTATCTATCTATCTATCTATCTATCTATCTATCTATCTATCTATCTATCTATCTATCTATCTATCTATCTATCTATCTATCTATCTATCTATCTATCTATCTATCTATCTATCTATCTATCGTTCTATATCCATCCATCCATCCATCTATCCATCCATCATCTTTCTATCTTTGACCTGAATAGCCTTTGACCCGAATAGCTCACCCTTGGACCCTCTATCCTGGATTTCAAAAGTCCAACTCTTCTGTTCCACTTTTGGGATTGCGATGAATGTGTTTCTGGGCTGAAAATAGAAAATTGTTTAGTGATGTGGCCAAAAGCTTCACAAACTGGTTGCGGTCCAGCACGGTCAACATGACTGCATGCAAAGATACCAGATGTCACATTGGTACCTCTTTAGTAGCTGGAGAGACTACAGATATCACAATGCAAAGTCAACTCTTTCTGTGTATTTTGGTGGTGTGACAGTCATTCTGGCTGGCCGAAGCGTAAGGTGAAATCAGATGAAGGTTAAACGATCAGCGCGATTATATATAGACCTTTGAACTGTAATATGCTGTTAGCTTCGCTGTCTATCCATCTTTAACATCTGCTATGTATGATTGTGACGATTTATACTTGATACATTTTTATAATACCAGCAGCCATTTTTCTATAGGCTGCAGTTGACATTACAGCAATGAACAACAATCAATTTTCATACAAAATTGATCGAAAGAAGAAAGTTCAAATGAATTATCGAACTAGCTTCAAAAGAGGCCAAAGTAATGTCATTAACACGGATTGGTAATGATGCACGTCTAACTGACGTTATTATGATCGACTGTGAGCTGCTGTTGAATCTTAAAAGTGTTGAGATTTACTGTGATATTCCCTGGATGATGAAAGAAGCTCTAATTAAACACAGCGACTGGGGGGATTAAAGGACCTCGGCGGATTTGCTACCTGTGGCACAGTAGCTGAATATCAACAGATCTAATGACAAGCTCAATATGATTCATTTATGACCTGCACAAAGTATCACAGGGGAGTCTGGCCCACATCAGGTATAGCCTACAAAAATATGCCAAATGCAAAATAATTGCATTTTGAAGGAAAGGATATTACTTACATTTTTAAGTGCTTTTAGTCATACGATCAAAAAAAGTTTTATAAACATTCAAAGAACACTTTTTGTTTTCAGGTTAAAAACAAACATTTAAAAAAGGTGTATTGTTACTCTAGGTGTTGGGTAGTTTCTAAATCTAATTATTTGGCAAACCCTATTCCTTAAAAATAAGTATATTTAGGGGCCATTACTGCTCATCAATGTCAGTTCCAAAAGGAGTTAAACTATCAGAAGAATTTGGAGGCGGGGCAAGAGATGCAAGCTAATGTTCACAGTAGCAAGTTGGCATGAAAACTGTTTTATTTGACGGCAACATGGCAGAGGAGGCACATAGTGGCTGTGTCCGGATACCTGCATCTCGAGACCCTGGTGTTCTAGGATATGATTTTTTTAAATAATATCTGAGCACTGCTCGCAGAGGCGTTCTGTCTGAATGGGCCCTCAAAGTTTATTTTATGCATTTTTAGCGCAAGGTGCACATAGGTAAAGTATTCTATAATAGTATGGTATGGTAGTGTATGGCATGGTATATGTATTCTTTTGTGTAATAGGTATAATGTATACCAATGTACTTGTAGTGCAAAGTAAATTTCAAAGCACACTTTAAGTGTAATTGAGTACACAGCTATTGCAACTATACTACCCGCAAACTTATAGGTATCCTACTGATAGTTTTCAATAATATTTTAATAAAATTATGAGTAAAGGCCAAATATTCTTGTCAGTAGAGGTAAAGTATACTTGAAGTGTAAAGCTTATTTCTGAGAGTGCCTTAATTTTTCGTTAAAAAGAAGTACACTTCTAGCTCATCAAATGTATTTTCTGTGATGCACAACAAATGAACAGAACTCAAGCCAACAACTTGAAATGCCAACCTGATCTCATGGGAATTCGTAACTATTTTACGAGATAATTTGTATGTTGTGAATCGTATAAAAATGTTTGATTACTAGAAAAAATAAATATTGAAGCCCCCCCAACCCTAACGTCACTGGCGCGAAAGCAAATCTCACTAAACATTGTACGAAATACCCAAAATTAGCCATATCGTGAAATAGTTGAGCTTTTGCCATGATATTGTATTGGAAATGCTCAAAATCACCTCTGAATTTGCGATATTTTCCAACATAGCAACGAACAAAAAATACTCAAACGTATCCACTCCATTGTTTTTTGACCAAAAATCTCAGCCCATTCGCACCAATAAATACACGTGATGTGCATTATTGTATAACACGGACGCCAAATTGCGATTTTGCGTGCATAAATATGCCTATTTTTGCATGCATATGATACGCTAATTAGCATGTTTGCATATTAAACAGCAATTTGTCTCATTACCCTGTCCCCAAACCCTAAACCTAACAGTATTATTTTAATTATTTCAGCGTTTCCTGTTCATGTACGTTTTAAAATGGCTGCTCTCCACCCAGGTACAAGCAAACATTGGCGTATCATATGCACGCAAAATCGCAATTTGGCGTACGTATAAGACGATAATGCAGCAGCGTGTTATTTATACGCAATTGGTGCGACCAGGTTGAAAATCTATACTGATGCAATATAGCCAACATAAAGAATTTGCATTGTCTAGCTACACTTACGTGCGAGTTCCCTTTTCTGTTTGTGCATGCGTGTCTGTGAGGTATGGAAGTGAAGGTGATGAGTTCCTGAGAGCTGGCCTGTCATCCCGAGCTTCTTGTGATTCAAACAAAAGTATATCCTCAGTGTCTCCTAATCATCAGGGACAAAAGAAAAGTCTGTGTGACAAATGTGCCTTGTCACATCTTTTCCCCCAACATCTTCTCACCCTCCTCCACATGCACTCAGGAGTTTGACGTCTAGGCTGGTAATACTTTAAAGTGCCCTCAGGACAAAGACATATTATGATGCTTGCAAGATCGCTCGCAAAGCTTTAGGGGTATTTCCTTCCAGCTGTGTGGCAATGAACAAATTTTATAAAATGATTTCAGGTGAATCAATTTAAAATGTTAATAGGGTTCATTTAGAAATCTCAGAATTTGCTAAATAAGGCCTGTAGGATAATTGGTTAAATAAGCGGGTCCTTAAAAGGTTTTTAATGGCTTTTTGTTGGGGTGTACGGTTTAAATGCGGTGCATTGAGGGAATCCAGTTATTTGTAAATTAAAAACATACAACGCATTCACTCATATTGATCAATAAAAAAAAGGTATTCATAGGGAATAAAGAACCAATGATAGACATGTGTTTCTCGAAAAAAGGAGTCAAGATATGACATGAGGATATGTATGCACTGAAAGAATGAAAGAAAATTTCGTTTTAACTAAATGAATGATGGAACAACAGAGAAAGAGACGTCTCCATGTCTACACAAAAAAATGTGTGAATAACGCAACACTATTAATAGAAAAGAGAGTGTCTAAGGTGCTATGTGACACTCCTGTGAAAATGTGAACTCATTTGCTTATATTCTATTTTGAGCCATTTTGTCTAGGAAATCCCTAGAAATAATACAATTTCTAAACTATTTTGATTATTCACCTTGAAGTCTTTCAAAACCTATTAGTCTTTTATTTGTGGAACACAAAAGAAGATATTTTAAGAAATGTGTTCTGTCCCCATACATTGGAAGTCAATGGGGCAAGTGTTGTTAAATTACCAACATTTTTCAAAATATCTTCTTTATAATGACATTGGGGTAAATTACGCTCCCAAAATTATTTTTGGGTAAACTATCCATCACGGTTGATAATATGAACCTATAGCACACTTAAAAACGACCCCTACAATAAGTATGCAACCAAATTTTGAAATTACTAAATATTTTAAGCTGCATTTAAAATCGTCTAAAAGTGTAACTTTTGGGAAGACTATGATAAGATCATATGCCATGTTTTGAAACCTTTAATCTTTAACACTATCCAGTAAATGTTTAGTCCCATCTGTCTTCACATCACATGATTTGAATCATATGAGCGATCATGACGCTACAGAGGGAAGAGGTGATGGCTTTTCTCACAGAAGCAGATGAGCGATGTGTGAAATGGATTTTTGTGCTCTGCTGTGTTCCTTTCACACTTTGGGCTATCATAAGCTCCGCTAATTCAGCTGTGTTGCCTCAGCCCATGTTAATTATAGACTCATTGACAACAGCTCCAACTTCGGTGCGATCTAACCAGCGTGCCAGCTTATTGAGGGTCGACTGAAATGAGATCCAGTTTTATGAAAGCCCCCAGAAACTTCAGCGATGGCTTAAAGCAATGCTGATAATTAGATCCTGTGACACGGCTCTAAAATGAAGTTAACGCTTTACTTGAACCCCGTTGTGAAGAGAGTTATATCAAGAAATGTACCTTTTCAACATGTAATATGAATGTGTGCTACATGAAAAAGCCACTTGTTTGGGTAAGTGTTTGAGATAAAACGTTTTCACAGGCCTTTTTATGACCGGCCTTAATGATTTTACTTCAAAGACATGATTTAGCAAGTTTACCCAACAATAAAAATTCTCAAACCTGTATGACTCGTCTATGAAACACACAAAAAAAAGATATTCTGAGAAAGGCCTCCACACAATAAAAATCTGTCCATAGAATGGAAGTCAATAGGGCCAATGTTGTACGTTTACCGACGTTTTTCAAAGTATCTTCTTTTTTGTTTTGCAGATGAAAGAACATAATACACGTTTAGAATGACATTTGGGTAATTATACTACAAAACTATTTTCATTTCTCTCTGGTTCACTACTGTCAAAAGTGATTGACAATAAGCACACAGTTTAGATTGGTGGTCTTGTTCTGTTTTGGGCAAAATTCCCTGCCCATCCATGCAGACAGCATGAATAAGAGCAGGGAGCACAGCGATAACCCCCCTTAGGGTAAACAGAACAGAGCAAGCAGATTTCATTAGCTCTTAAAGAAATTTAAAGGTGCAATTTGTAATTTTTTGCAGTAAAATACCCTAAAACCCCCTAGCTAGTGTTATATATTTTGTTCAGCTGAGTACTTACTATATCTCAAATGTTTCCAACTACTCGTAAATCGTGAGAAAATCGCCATTCTAAACAATGGCATCATATCCGTGTTTACCTTTATTACCACCTCTACTGACGAAGAAACCGCATAACAAGAGTGTCTTGGACAAATGCAGGAGTTGTGTCTAGCGTCTAGCAAAACACTAACTTGTTTCAAGCAGTCACTTATTTTTGGACCACAATTATTCGCAACAATCATAAAACTTTACCTCATCTGCTAACATGATTTCTCATTCCCGTCTGATTGATGGCCATCAGCGGTGGAGTTGAAGACAACAGATCCCATCATTTCACGCTCCTTCACAGCCTCATCAAGCTACGGCATTGTTGCTGTTTTTACAAACTGCACCTTTAAGTGTAACACAATAAAATTTGAGACTTATGCAAAGGAATAACAGAAGTCGAGTTTCGATTGTAAATGTGAGGTGAAGCTAGGGATGGAGGAGGGTAATGTGCTCCAGAGCAATGCAATAAGCTGCTAATAGCTGAATGTATTTTAAAATGGAATCTGTGATTGCGTCATATTTCTATTGGTAGAGGAGGATCAGCTGATACAAGCTTGACTCATGTGATCTGGAAGAGCTGCCGCTATATGCTTTTTGGGTGAACTAGCTTTCACGGTCAAAACCAGGAATTCCATCAGAAGACATCAAAAAGGTTTTAATCATAAATACCAAATTTTGTAAAAGAGGATTGAAATATTGTGGCCATTTTGTTACATTGGTATTTTTTTAAGTTATTATTGCAATAATTTATTTAAAAACAAAAACTTTTTTTGTCTCTCATAATAGACTTTCAACTTATAACTAAGATAAACTTACATGATTGTTATCTTGTATAAGATTATAAATGCTTTCTGCTTGCAATGCACGTGAGTATGTGTGTGTGAATGTCACATCAAAAACCTTGCGACTGTAAGTAAAATCTAGCACTATGATACATTATAAAGTTTCAGTCATTTCACAATGACATTGGGATCAAAGTAAAGGTGTCCATTATTTGAGAGGCAATGTATTACACTTATCTTTAGCCATATTGATTCTTAGCTGGAAAACAAAACTCATGTTTTCTGAGGAGTACTTTGCTTCATTCACATTTGTCTTCATCCACGTCAGGGGCGAAACCAAATGCGAGCAAGCCAACATACAGTATCTGCCAAATTTATTTTCTCACTGGAGGAAGAGCATGACTCTTAGAAGAAACAGAGTTTGCCTTAGTTTTTGCAATATCTAAAAAAATAACAGTAAATTCTTTTTTTAACATGCACATATAAACATCTTTTAAAGGTCCAGTGTGCATTTTTTGTCTCTATTGATGGAAATGCAATACAATATACATAACTACGTCTTTAGAGGTGTTTAAAGACCTTATTATGTCTTTATTACATTAGAATAAGCTATTTCTATCTACATACACCTAAAATGTAATTCACTATATTGTTTATACATTAGCCCTAAACGGACAAACTGCTCTACAGAGCACGTTTCATAAATACTTTATCTCTTTCAGCAAAGAATCGAAAGCACAAAAACATCTTTATCCTGTGAGAGCTGCCGTAGTGCTTTGAAAGGGAGGAGGGAGGGTGGAGTATAGACTAAATAACTTAAGCACATGCATGGTGTTTTTATACTCATGGAAGCAGATCAATTTATAATCTTGCTGTTGTGGGAGAAACTAAACATCCACAGAGAGTGAAAGTTTAAATCGTCTGTCTTTTTCTTTCAGGGAATGAGTTAATCCTGGAACACTGCGATTAAAGTCCTTGGAGTGTCCATTATGGTTGACGTGCAGCCTCTGGCTTATAAAGAACCATCCAGTGAGGTCTCTCTTTAATTAACTCAATGACCAAAACCAGAGGAGACCAAATCCTCATCAGAAGCTTCTAAAACAGCAGAGAAAAGACAAAACAGCTGCATAGATAATTGTGTTTTGACAACCCCACATGGGGGTTAGGGCGAAAAGTGTCCTTCTGTAAAATGTTTGGTCGTAACTCTGAGGTAATGTTTTGCCTTTGCTTCTTTTGGCTGTTCATCTTTTAAGTAAGCAGCATGATTTCTGAAGATCCTTCACTTTCTCCCTGGACTGAAGTTTGACAGATTGACTCACCCTATTGAGTTTTGAAATACATTTTTAATTTTAAAGATATGCAACTTTTACAAAGTGTCCCAAATTACATACTTTACACTTTGAACTTAAACTATGCACTCAAGCATGTAGTGTATCAATTATAGAAGGGTAGAATTGTCCCAAAGGAATACTAAACGGTATTATACTAACCGGAAGTATCATTTTCCCAGACAAGCGCAAATGACGTCAATTTTTTTATTGGCATGCACAATGCATGCCAATAAAAAATAAATTTGTACATTGTACATTTAATTTAGTTTTCACCTTTTTTTGCCCAGCATTACTTTAGTCATCATCAGATTGAAGCGTTATCATAGCGCGGGAGTGTTTCGCTCGAGCAGCATCTGAAAGCCCTGACTCTCTTCCGGTATGAACCAATACTGCAACCTCTGAGTGCATGACATGTCCGCAGTTCCTCACTTCATATTTTCGGTTGAAAAAGTACATTATCCGGAAACTTAAAGTGCACTTCTTTTTAGAGAATTTTCAATGTAAATGTACTACTCAAATATTTATACAACAAAATGGCATAGAATAGTGCATAAGTACGCTACATATGTTTGCATATTAAAATCTGAATTTACCCTATTTGATAAGCTTCTTGTTTAAATCAAGTGAGATTAAACGTAAGCATATTCATAGACGTATGAACGTAACACTTCATGCTAAGCACGTTGAGTACACTGTTAAGAATCTCATATCAATTTTTTTTTATTTTTCGGCAGTTGGGGCGCCAGAAAAAAGTAAAATGTGTTTTTTTCCACGAATAACATGTTTTTCATGTTTTTCTTGAAAATTGACATTTCTGTAAAATTACTGTTTTTATAGTGTACATCTGTTTCGTGGTTAACTGACATTTAGAGTGTTAATAATACGGGAAACAGATTGGATTGATTTATGGATTTATAGACACGGAAAATAATGTGGCTGTTATCCTCTTCGCCAGTAAAGTACAGCAGGGTCTGTGCATCCTATTCTTTGTGGGACAGCAGACACAATTTCAAGCTCTAGGGACAAGACTTTACTTCAAATCTCTGGGGTATACGATTATCAGCATAAAATGTGATCCGTGGCTTAAGACTGCAAACGTGATATCGATCAGCTCAGTGTGACTTTAATCTGATTCTTAAATGTCTGTCTCTTCTGGATGAGCTTTTCTATAAGGCTTGATCTCACATAGGTGGATGATAGAGATAGAGAAGTAGTCTGGTTTTCATCCCTCACTCAACAGTGGGTATGACGCCTCCAGTTTAGTCCACTTCACTTTTGTGGTGTTAACTGACTTTTTGGTCTGATTCATTCTGGACATGCTCCCTGTCTGGCTTTTGCTATATCAGACAGACCCACCGCCCAATCTGGTTTCCATATATTGCCTGTTTCACCTTTCCTTTTATAACTTTCTCGAAAAGTGAACCATATACCTTAGGGGCTCTAAAAATGAGAATAGTCCAGCGCAAAGCTCATTATTTACTGGCCCACGGGCCAACCGAGTCCGGTTAATGATTTTTATAAAGCCCTACAATCAATGTCGATGAAATCTCTGCACTGCGTGAACCTTCAAAGCGCTCTTTGCGCAAAATTTAGCACTGGGTTTTCGAAGCACTCTCTGATCGTCAGTTTGCAGAGCGGTTCCTAGCTGGTTCAGTTTTAGAACCCAGATTATATTACCCAATATTATATATAATATATTATATTGGACATCAATTAGGCTTTCCTGTGACCTCCCCAAGGTCATAAATTCGATCACAGGGATTGCACATAGTCAGAAACAAATGTATAGTATAATGCAATATTCGTTGTTTTGGATAAAAGCGTCTGCCAAATGCATTAATAAAATAAAATAATGACTAAACAAAACGTCCTTCCAAAATTATGTTTCCAAATATTTGATGCTCTTACACAAAATGTTGAGTTGCTTCAACTCATTGTTTGGTCAAATATGGACAACAGTTGGTTATAAACAAATAAGATTTATTTTGTCCCTATAATGGGTCCAAACAACTCAGCATTTGGGTTGAAACAACCCAGTGTAGGTCATTTAGAACTCAACATTTGGGTTAAAATAATGGTACCTATATATACTGTATATACATTATAATATTGAAATATATTAACAGCAGTGTAAAAACTCTTTGCTTCCTTAAATTTGAAAGAACAATCAACTTGGCTTCACAAATTATTTAAGCAATTTTAATATCTTTAATATCAATTTATGATATATCTTAATAATTTTTAATATCAATCTTTTTTTTTATTACTTCAACACATCAAAATAAGTTAAGGAGGTAGTAGTTGGAATAGACATAATTTACCCAAATATGAAAATTCTCTCATAATTGACCACCCCCCACATGCCATCAGATATGACTTCTTTTCTTAAGCTGAACACAAAAAAAAACTGTAATGCTATCTTCTTATAACTTTGGCCAACATGCCAAAGCGCCAAAAAGCACATCCATCCGTCCATCCATCACACAATATTGACAAAGAAAAATAATGAATATATTAAATTAATGTAGAACAACATTAATAATAAAAATAAGTAGTAATAGTAATATGAATAGATATATCAGTCCATCACACATTATTGACAAAAGAAAAATAATGAATATATTTAAGTAATGTAGAACAACGTTACTAATAAGTAATAATAGTAATATGAATAGACATATAACATAAACATTAATACTGTACTTTAACATTACTATGCACAGCATAAAATATGCATGTTAATTTTGATGTTGATGCATCTATGCATTGATAATATTAGCATAAATATACTCATATTATAATATATTAATCTTAAATATTTTAAGATTATTTAGCGACCAAAATGTTGTAAACAAACAAATAGAAGTGCTTAAAAGGTTGCACATTCAAAACTTTAAGTTTAAATCTCTTTTTTTGTCAGGGCACTTGTTTCTGCCTATTGGAATGAAGTAGATGTATTTTAACTTTAATCCTTAAACTGCAACACGGAAAGTAGTTGAAAACTTTATTGTGCTGTTTCATTGCTCATGTATAACCTGCGGAAGTTTCCTCATTAGTCTGTAATGCTCCTTTAATTGGTCTTTTAATTTGGGTCTGCGGCGCAGCCAGCAGACATGGCCGGCTCGGGGCAGTGCAGCCCTCTCGCAGTTTCTCAGGTGGCGTGTTTATTGCGCCCACCTATTTGCTTTCAATCTGTCAGCAGCAGGGCAGAGCGCAAGAAGAGAGGAGAGGCATTTGGCAAGCCATCTTTCACATGACACCCAAACAGTGTGTCCCATCTGCCAGACAGGCGTCCAGGCCGGGACCAGCATTTGGTAGAGTGTCTTCCTAGATACAGCCCCCCTTACTCTCTCCTTTTTCCCTTCAAGGTATTTTTTTTTCATGTGGTGGATGAACAGATGAGGAGGTCATGTACTTGTTGCTTGACTGAATGAACCTCTGGGTTGTATCTTATTTTAGCTCCGCTGAGCTCCCAGGGTTCGGCTTGCTTTCTAAAGAAGGCCACCACTTTCTTTTTACACAGTGTGAGTGTTTTCACATCACGTAGTTCAGAGGTTCAGCTTCATCTTTTCATTTGGGGGAAAAAAGAACAAATGCAAAATTAACCCAAGGCGACAGGACGATGTGTAAAACCAACTTCAAGGTTTAAACTAAACACAAGGGCTGAAGGGGACTCAATTAGTTATAATTTTGGCCAGTCAGATCGCAGAAATGCAGCAAGTCCCGCCCCCCTGCAGACCTATGGATGGAAACGTCCTAAGTGGAGGGTGATTATCAGGTTGTCACCTGCCCTTATTAGCGGTGCGAGGAGCTTGCCTACCGACCGCTGTTGTCCTGACTCACACACAGTCAGTGGGCTTTTTTGCCCGGAGCAGGATTATTTTCAACTGTCTGCACCTCAGGCAACGTTTCACATCTTTGCTTTGAACATGCTCATTTACGATGTGATGGCAGGCAGGCATTTGTCTGTGAGTAGCGTGTGTATTTAGACATATGTGCCCATGAGTATGTATAAAAAGACAGAAGATACGTGACATTTCACTGCATCAGTATGGTGCCGTTTCACATGATTACACCTGACACTATTGCAGAAGTAATTGCATAATTTTCTACATTATTTCAACAAAGTTTCAAAGTCACCTCTATAGGACGATGAAGCAATGTGAAACGAGCAAATGGAGACGTTTGTCTAGTAAAATATACTCGTACAGCTGCTGTGATAGTAAGTATTTTAACATCAAAATTTCACAAATGTTGGAAATCCACAATTCAACAGTCCAAAACCAAAAAAGGCTGATTTGCTTTTGTGGTTTGTACTTGATTTGAGTTTCTGGTATTTGTTGTAGGCCTATTTCAATTCAATTCCAGCATTGTGGATGTGACATTTCAGTCAAAACTTAATATATACATTCTCAAAGAAAGTATTTATTTCCAATATTGGACCATCTGCATACTTTATAGGATTTCTGTGAACTGTGTGCAAACCAGAAGCAATAACACCCAACAAATGGAAATGGGATGGGTCTTCACAGAACATAAAATAGTTATTTTAATAGTTATATTTTTATGTGCACATTTATAAATCACATGCTTTAAACACAAAAAAGTACCTTAAAAACTGTGCGACCACACATGGGTATTTAATTCACCAAATATTGAGATCTGACCTATCAGTATGGAGAAAACCTTTGGTAAAAAATAATAATTTTAAGGTTACAGATTGTTATCACCTCCTCAAAATCTATTTAATTGATTTACCTTCCTTCATTTTTTTATTTTCTTTATATAATTTATTTTCATTCTATATAAAGAATACAGTATATATATGAAGAGCTCTTTTCCAAACAGAAATAAATCCATTTTAATAGTTTTCATGAAAATGACATTTTTTTACCTAGACTTATACATTTTGTTAATATTCAATTTATCCTGTTAAAATGGTCTGTTGGCTCAGTCTGAACATGTTAAACAATGATTGTTAAATGAAACAACAATATTGTCGATTATAAATTATAAAAGAGTATATATTTTTTTCAAACGCTACAAATCCATCCTTTTTTAAAAAAATATTGGTTTATTTCTTTTTAAAAACAAACAAACAAGAGAACATGCAACATATGAAATCAGGGACTCATACTATAAATTAATATAAAGCAAATAAATGCAAAGGCATGAAATAAATAACAGCCATATAAAATAAATAGTAACAAACTAAATAGTCAAATAAAATAAATATATTCAATTTCATGTTTCAATATTTTCCACCACAAACAACAAGTTTAAAAATAACACGCATACAAATACCACTAAAGAGCGAATTCTGATTGGTCGAGAGGAGAGGTTCAGAACATTTTAAACAAGGAAATATAGCGATTTGGCCTGAAACATTGATGAGCAGTGAATAGGTTAAATTTGGTGTTTAATGCGTTTTGGAAAAGAGCTCTTCATATATTCTTGATATTTTTTTCTCTTCATATTTTCTTTCTTCTACTGTATATCTATATATTTCTAGAACATCTACATAACATGTGCTGTATTCTCTCCAGGGCTGTCTCTCTCTATTCTACAGTCTCTGGTCTGCCTGTCTCCTTCTTCATTTACATTTTCCTGAAATAGGACATTCTCTTTGGCCTTTCCCTGTTTTAAATAACCAGACACTTTCTCTAACTGTCTTTCTTATGCACGTTGATAGGTAGACGCTCAATATCCCAACAGTGCATATGAGACGTTCACTGGACCAATGACATACTTTCACAGTTTGCCGGCATCTGAAGCTGGTTAGCTTCATTGTCACTGTAAAATATCTCTGGTGGAACAAACACAGATAATCATATAAGACCCAAATAAGTGGAAACAAGTGTTATGAGGGGTTATGATATTTTATTTTTTATAAATAATAATCTTTTGTTGTTGTTGTTTTGAACGAAAAACTGCTCAACATCTTATAAAAGCTGTATGACCTTGACAGAGGTTTTAATCTTTTGATATGTTCAGAGAATCCATCAGTAAACATTCTGATGTTACAGTTTTTACACCATCCACTTTTAACTCCGATGTTAACCCTGCGTCTGCCAACTTCCGCAAAGCAAACAATGTCATGCAAAGTCATTTAAATGACTGTCATAGCTTTGAATTAATCTTCGCCATATACAGTCAATTCATCACGAGTTGGTAGAAATACAGTGATGTTAAAATACATTCTGCAAATATACAATAACCTTGCCTGTCTCCATACACTCCACACCTTCATCTCGATAAAGATTTGAGCCTGTCCATCTATCTGATCCGAAAGGACTTGAGGCAAAACAATCCCCATTCACTCATTAAATATGTTCGTCTGGTGTCTAGCTCCATCCGAAAGCCAAAACTTCAGCCTGTCTAATAAATGAAAGAGACATTGGACTTATAGGGGAGACTTCATATAACATCCCAAAAATTGACAGCAATGCTCCTGATATCATAGACATGAGCTTGATCACACACTGCGTGCAAGCTAATTTTCTGCATTTATACACCGGACAACATTGGCCAACGTGAGCCCTCTCTCTCCCATTTGCTGAAATGCCTAATTCTGCACCTGAGGCTTGTCTGTATGTGGGCCGAGCGGGCGATGGAGAACAAGTAATACAGCTTGGGATCTACTTACCGCTGACTGTTCCTCCTTGTAAGCCCTTTAATTCAGTCTGCTATCCAACTCCCTGTGGACTGCTCATCTGTTTTAATGACACATCATAAAATGTCGAAGGAACAAAGTTGGCTAAATTAGGGGATGTGTTTTTGGACCCCCACCCATGGACTCCCATCTGGTAGGCCTCCGGAGTGAGAAATTCATTGTGGTAGAGCAGAATTAACAGAGAGTCTGTAGATGGATGGATGGAGGGAACTGTGGGGGGTCAGACAGCTCACAGAACATTGGAGCTTATGCCACTTGTGATCTGAATACAGAACGCCACTTGACTTGATGATGATATTAAATGACAGCAATGGCATATGAGTGATGGAGATGGATACAATGAGTGGCTGTGATTGAAGTTCTGGCTGAAGATCATGCTGAATATTTCACCACTTGTTATTTGTTGTTTACACATTCTGTTTATAATTATAATGACCAACCGACGGGATAATTCACACAAAATAGTCACAATGTTTGGTGATGATGAATCTTTTATTCTATTAGGATTTTACCACAGTTGTCTCTGTTCATTTTTGTGTATGAAAAGATGACACGGTAAACTCAGTTTAAGTTTACTTTGTCCTTTTCTTTTACAAAGTCATGTCAAATACAAGTTTTGGGTGCGATGAAAATAACTAAATGATGACAGAACATTCATCTTGTGTAAACTGTCCCTTTAAATGACAGTCTGTCACTCGCGTTTTAGGAATATGATAAATAGTTATAGTGATGTTGTCAGAACAAAGATGTTCGGAAACTAAAATATATGGGAATATGCTGGGAAACAAATACAATAAAAATACATTTTAATATATTGGAATGAATTGCATATATTTTTCAATATATAAAAAGCAGCAATTCCTCATGTAATATTACTTTTATATAATACTTTTTATTTATATATATATATATTTATATATAACTATTAATATATATACTTTTTATATATTTACTAAAATGTTAAAAAATCTTTGCTACCTGTTTGATGTGTTGAAGTAATAAAAAATGATTGATTTGAAAAAAATTGCTTTTGTAAAGCCAAGTTGATCATTCTTTCAAATTTAAGGAAGCAAAGAATTTTTATACTGTTGTTAATATATTTTAATATTATAATAAATATATATATATATATCTTAGCGGTAGACCCCTGCAAAAATCTATCACTGTTGAGAGTTTTAATTTAATTCAATTAACACATTGAAATATTAAAATAACTGAATGTTACCATAATATAATAAAAATATTTGTTATATTATATATTATATTATAACCAAACATCAATCCGAAGTTAACTTCGAGCCACGGGAGTGTGTCTGATGAAACCGTATTGTCAAATATATATGAAATGATTTAGTATAGTGACATTTAATAGAAAAATATATTTTATTTGTGTAATTGAGTGAATCTCTTTATTAATTTCAATGTTTTAAATGAAAAAAACGTGTTTCAGTTGCATACTGTACATTACCATGTACAGAACATAAACAATTTTGAAATGCGAGGCAGGTGAACGTGTCAGTGATTGACAGGGCTCTTCACAGTTTCATTGATTTCTCATGTCCCACATATGACAGGCTTCTTTTCTCTCTCGTTGGTGCGCCTGGCACTTGGCTGATGTCACACTCATTGATCTGTGCAGTCTCAATCACATCACTGACACACACAGCAGGTCTATTTTTTGCCTGTGCTTTAGGGACTCATACTGCCTGCATACGTCGACACTTCATATGTCAAAACCGCCTGGATGATCTCAACTCACCGGACAGTACCTTCTGAGAAGGGCAGTCTTAAAGGGGCAGTGCACCAAAAATGAAGAATGTATATCTATATACTAAAAAGGTTTTATCTTGTGCAATATATTCCAAGTCATCTGAAGTCATTCAGATTTAAATTGAATTCTTTACTTTTTAAAAATCATTCCCGCTCTTGCCTTGCTGCACATATGAATATCAATGCTGGTGACATTGACTAATCGTTTTTCACCTTCATGTGGTTCAAACCGTGTATATGACTCTTTCTATTGTGAAGTGGTTTTGTGTCCATATAGTGTAAGTCAATGGGGTGAGTAAACAACAAAACAATTTTTATTTTAGGGTGTACTGTCCCTTTGACATCTGTTCCTTACACAAACTATCATATGATTTCAAAAGACTTTAAATGTATTATAAATACTGTACTATGATGTTAAGGATGTTTTTCTTTTTTACTGTACCATTAAAATAAGATCATACAGTTTGGAATAACGCAATTCAAGTTTTACACTGAACTGTTTCTTTAAGCTCGTACAATAGACTCTCTGTTAAGTCTGATTCATCTCAAGGGGCATGTGGTCACAAAGCCACATCTCCACAGATTCGGCATCAGTTCCTTTAATCTCTTTCTCTGCGGTCTCCTGAAGGTGAGGCTAGAGTTTAGCAATTTCCAGGACTGTTCTCCCTTTTCTGTCTCTGTCATTCTCGATGCCTCCGTTGTCGTGTTCCCCGTCCTCTCGTGTCAAATTCAAAAATTGATTGCCGGCCGATGTTTTCACCTTAATTAGTTCCTATGTGACCACATCCATCCCCTGCCGCCCTCAGCCAATGACAGCACAGGCAACGGAAAGATTCATAAAGATCAGTCTCTTGTATATACAGTCTGCGTTCTGTCAACAAAGTGATTATAGTCTATTTAGTGTGTGTGTGTGAGTGAAAGACTGGCATAACAGATTCATTCATATCGGTTCATTTCCACCTTCCGAGTAACTGGGACAGTGCTGTGTTCTGTTCAGCTGACCTGAAGACCATATCTTGCCTTTTTATACCTCCACAATGTTGTAGTCTATTTTTGCATATTCATAATCATTATTATTGGTCTAAAAGGGTTAGGTTACCCAACAAGGACAATTCTACTCACTCCTGTGTCTTTTCTACAGATCCAAAACATTGTGTGTCTGTCCCCCTTGGCGGCCGAGAAAAGGTCATCATGATTTGTCTTGATGTCCGAAAGCACACACCAAAGCGAGCTCCTTTTGTAAAGAGAAATGGCGCCTCTGAATTTTCTTTCTCTCGTGAGCTTCTGACAGAAAAAGAAGTTAATTTAGTTGCTGAAGGCTTAGAACATGTCATTTCACCCCAATTCAACATTTATTTATCGCGATACGATCTTTTATCTGTCAGGGTAAGAGCAATTGAGATTCTCTTCAACAAAAACTGATACGGCAGACTCACACGTCGCATTCATTGAAAGCCCGCACTAATCCTCCAGTCTCAGCTACAAGTTTAAATCATAAATCTATTCTGTTCGTAATAAAATGGCTCATTATTTTTCCAAGTAACTGAATAAATGAATATGAAGCGAGTCGTTCGCAGTCCTCCAGCACAATTAGGGCTAATATAATAGTCCATTTAAGAGGACAATTGACTTCGCTTTAGTTAATTCCTGGTGGCTGTTTACTAAACCGCTTACATCTTTCACACAGTTGCGTTTTAAAGCCCTAAAGAGGACCTCATTTCATGGACTTTAAAGTCATCTATCCCAATTATACAAATAAGACACCCAACACTGTGTCTTTGGACCGGTGTCATCTGACCGTCCACCCTGTGGGGATTGCCGATCGGCTCTTCAGATGTACATTACCCACGTCTCTTTGGGACTGAATTTGTGCCACAAATGCGATGTAATATGGTGTGGGGTGTTGCAATTTTCCCTGGGATATATATCCGTATGGCAGGAGTGAATGGATCTTAAGCTGCACAGTCTATTATATTGTGTATTAGGCCAGGCAAGGGCTGAGGCTATCAGTGCCTTGTGCACTTTATCACGATAATGAAAAATCTGCTGAGACGCGTCGGACCGCACCTTGCTTTTGCACATCTCCTGAATTTGTCAGAACGGGGCGGCACGGGGTGTTTGCCGGCAGTCTGCGTGAAAAATGAAACTGGTGCCGGGAGGAAAAAAGGCATGCTGTACAATAATGTACGAGTTAGTATGCATAGGATCTATTTGTTAGACTTTATTATAACATTTGTTTGGAACATTGACTTGATCATTTACGTCTTTGCAGTCAAATTGAAACAAATATACTTTCTTATTTAAAGTAGGCTATCTGAAATCCAGAGAATGGTTTTTAAATACTGAAACATTTCTTGCATAGAGTATGCTTATTGGTAGCTGAAATTTTTTTTATATCTTAAATGTTTCAAATAAAATTATAAGATGATGCATATGCATATGAATGTTATAAAGTTATGATATCAGGATTTTGTAAAGTTAGAAACAATAAAGATTTCAAATATATTAGGGACAGTTAACCTACAATATTTTTTTGTCATCATTTACTCATCCTAGAGTGGTTCCAAATCTGTATACATTTCATTCGTTCTGATGAAGACAGAGAAAGATATTTGAAGAAATGTTTGTACCAAACAGTTCTTGGTCATCATTGACTACCATAGTAGGAAAAATGACAATAGTAGTCAAAAGTGTCCCAGAACTGTTTGCTTTCCCTTATTCTTCAAAATATTTTCTTTTGTGTTCCACAGAGCAAAGAAATTTCCGTACTATGGTTGTCAAGGGTGGTCATGAACTGTTTGGTTACAAGCCTTGCTTCCCGTTCTGGCTGCTTTCTTTCTCTGTGTTCATCAGAACAAAGAAATGTATACAGATTTGGAACAACTAGAGAATTTTTTGGGTGAACCGTACCTTTATATGGATAGTTCATCCAAAAAGGAAAAATCTGTCAAATTCACTCAGATAAATATATTTGGAAGAACGTTAGCAATTTTAAGATCATCCACTACCATAGTAGGAAAAAACATTTGTATTTTTTTGTTCAGTTGAAAACATAATGAGACATTTTGGAAGAATTTAGGACTAGAAAGAGTTCTCAGGCACCTTTGACTGCGATTTAATTCTTCTATGGTAGTCAATGATGTCCCGGAACTGAAAATGACTAACATTCTTCCAAATCTCTGTGTTCATCGGAACAAAATAATTTACACAGGTATGAATTTACATAAGGGCGTGTAAATGATCACAGGATTTTCATTTTTGGGTGTATTATTCCTATAAGTCAGTAAACCAATACTTGTTGAGTTTGATAAGCTTTTGGAGATCAAGTTCCTTCCAAAACACTTTGACGTGTTTGCTTTGGCAGAACAAAATCCCATTAATATGAACCCATTAATGCAAAGATTGTGAAGTGTTAATGGCCCTTTTGTGCATTTTAAGAGTGTTTAAATGAATTGAGACACTATAAAACGGACACTTGCCCTGGGCTGCCAGTGTGAACATTTGTATTCAAGAACACTAAAGAGTCCGAAAAAGCGATACAGTCTAATGATGATTAAACATGAACTAAGTTATTCTTATGATAACATTAATGATACCAGATATTAATGGTATCAGAACGGACACCGTGCTGCATTCAGAGCATGAGTGTGTTTTAATTGCCTGAGCTCTTTCGTCCTCTTCTGCGATACACAATAGGATGACCTTCTGCATGATATAATACGGGTGATCATCTACAAGATTATAATCAATGTGCGGGTTGGACATAAACACCTCCTCAAGGTGAATTCCTTCATTGTATTATTTATTTGTAAGGGACTTTGGATAAAAGCATCTGCTAAATAAATAAATGTTAATGTCTCAGCTGTGTGTCGAAGTTTCAGAACTGTTCAAAATCACTCACCTATATTTCCATTGTGTCTAATTTAATCCACTAGTTCCCGCATGATGTTTCTGTCAGTGATCAGGTGGAGTTTTACTCTCTCGTGACCCAGGTTGTTCATCTGCCCTCGGTTCCTGAGGGTTTTACAGAGCCAGAAAATGGGTCAGATTTGTGGAGCATGACTGAATCTAAATTGTTCCTGGACTCCATATCATTTTTTACGAATACGCTGCAGGCAAACAGTACGGTTTGGGCCGTGTCTGTAACCTTATTCACAATTATTCACTCTGTTCAGGAAAACATTGTATTTATGTGCCATGTATATAAATATGACACAGATACACACTTGGTGCCAAACTCAGACTTTTTGGTCTATCCACCTGGACTTCAAAATATGGAAATTTAATAAACACAGGTATCTTTATTTATTTAAGTAGATTTATTTATATACAGCGTCGTCTTTCAAGGTCGCTTTACAAATCACAAAACGACAGTCACAACGTATGTTTCGTCCTGAAATGGCATTTCTCATTTCAGACAGAGCCGTTCTCCTCAGTGGCGGAGCGAGAAAAGTGATTTAATTAGAGAGAATTACAGAGCGTTCATTTCATCTCTGTAATTGCTCTTTTTTAAATTTGATGAGAAGAGAACAATTGTAGAATCGCAAAATAAATCAAACTCATTGATAACATTATAATTAGTGGAGCTATTGTAAAAAACCCTCTTAAACTGAGACGCACAAGATCGTACAGAAGTGCAAACAATGGCACAACGGTGAAAAGAAAAGCTTCTACTCTAAAATCAATTATGCAATACAACTAAATGGAGTGTATTGTCTGTTTGTACTGTAACTATTTTGAAGTGGGGAAGTGGGGAAGTGTTATTAATTGAAAAGATATGAGAATGAATAAAATAGTAACAAAATAACATTCTGTCAACATTTATTCACCCTCATGTCGTTTAAAACTGTAAATACAAAATATTTTGAGAAGTGGTTTTGTGTCCATACAATTGGGGGTCAATGTTGTTTGGTGACCAACATTCTTCAAAATATCTTTATTTGTTGTCTTACAGGTTTGGACTGACATCACATTCATTGGTTTTCTCAGTTCCACAGCACAACAACACCTACGGTAAATCCCATGTACAACAGAATACAGACTCTGAAGATACTCATACAAACAGGTGTGATATGAATCCAGTCACCATGCTCTGCTAATTTCTTAAACACGGTCGAGCAGAATAATGAGAGAAAAGTGGGACTTCACTTGGCATTCTCATTCAGATTAGATTTTAAGTGCTCATTTGAGACCTCATTTATTAGTAAACATCATCTTGACCAGCAGTATCTATGCTTTGAATAATTTCAGGATCTCAAATTCATTCCACAGGAATTGAATGAGTAGATCTTCATGCTTAGTTAAGCACTTCTATTGTGCTGTCTTTCTCATTATCTTACATTGATAACATAAATCAGAGCGAAAAAATTGACTAATTTCTCTAAATCTATACCAGGAGGCAGTTATTATGCTAAAACATACGCCGCAGAAAAAAATGAAGAGACCATAGAAAAATGATTTCGCTTTTTTTTGTTTATTCATGGGTATGTTTACTATATTAAAAAATAATGTTTGGTTCATTCTGTGAAACTTACAATATTTCTACCAGATTTAAAAAATATATATTCTTTCTATCTGCATTTATTTGCAGAAAATGAAAACTGGAGCAACAGGTCAAAATGACAGAAAAGATGCTCTTTATTTTATTCGGAACTCAAAAACTGTTTTTTGAACAAGTTTTCGTTCCCTTTTAAGCAATAGAACAGCAATATTTATGACAGTTTTCATGTGTCTTGTCTTTCTTGCCAGTCTTTCACATTGCTGTTGGATGACTTTGTCAATCCTGAGGTTTGATTTGGTTGAAATCAACAGACACTGGACTTGAATGGCCAAAAAATATTTAGAAATGCTGAATAAATGAAAATGACACGGTCTATAAATGTTTTCCGTGGCATTAGTTTTCATCTCAATTTAAAAAAAACTATTTACGGCTCCATTTTCGTCACATCCTTCCATTAGCCAAATTAGCAAATGCAAAAGAAATGTCAAGGGCTGTATATTTGAAAAAAGGCTTGTGTTGTAAACTGAGTCGGTGGTTCAATCTGAATCTCTTCTTAATTAGAAATGAATTTGTATCCAAGTGCTCACTGGCAGGCTGCTAAAGTGTCGTCTCACCCATACAGGGGACTATGGCATGGCAACCTAAGGGATGTTAATTTGCTGCCGTATTAAGAGCCAAGGCTAACTGCTGGGGCTGTCACCTTGGAAGGACAAAAAGAGAGATGATAAACAAAGTAGGATTTATTCAGGCATCGGTGATTATAATGACATTAATGCACTGATATGCCATTTGTCTGCCGGGTTGTTTTTTCCCTCATTGTTTGTTTATTCAGCGAATTGCCTAAAACTTGTTCTGAATAAAATGTTCCCTATGGAAAAAAACAGGATTCCATGTCTGGAGGGTAAGACACAACTATATCCATTTCTTACATCCTATATTGGTTTCATTCTCCATGGCCCATAGAGCAGAAGATGATCTATTGCTTATCTGTGGCCCTGTACATAGCCAGGACACTCCTGACACAAGGTGAAATTGGTCTTCGCCAACACATTTTGAACTCTGTCTAAAGATAGAATCTCGGGCAACTTGAGTATGGCTGTGAACAGAGAAACCGAAATATATAGTATGATTTTACATAGATTTACTGGTCAACTCTCATTTTAAGCCATTTAGAGAATACTACATAAAGTAAATTAAATGGTTAAATGGTCCAGACTTTCCCAGACATTTGAAATAATTATTTGTTTAAAGCCATAGAAAGTCATTCGTACTTAAGCTGTTTCTTAAACTGAATTAATGTTTTTGTTCTGTTGCCAGATCAGTCATTTACCATCCAAACAGTTGCTCTGTTAGAGTAAGTTAAGGGTAGACAAAAATCCAGTGTGCTTTTTATATATAACTAAGCAATTATTTTTCTTATTTATTGGGAACAAAATGGGGGGCACGGTGGCTTAGTGGTTAGCACGTTCGCCTCACACCTCCAGAGTTGGGGGTTCGATTCCCGCTTCCGACTTGTGTGTGTGTGAAGTTTGCATGTTCTCCCCGTGCCTCGGGGGTTTCCTCCGGGTACTCCGGTTTCCTCCCCTGGTCCAAAGACATGCATGGTAGGTTGATTGGCATCTCTGGAAAAATTGTCCGTAGGGTGTGAGTGCGTGAGTGAATGAGTGAGTGTGTGTGCCCTGCGATGGGTTGGCACTCCATCCAGGGTGTATCCTGCCTTGATGCCCGATGACTCCTGAGATAGGCACAGGCTCCCCGTGACCCGAGGTAGTTCGGATAAGCGGTAGAAAATGGATGGATGGATTGGGAACAAAATCATAAGTTGGAAACAAAGGTATGTTACAGTAGTTGAATAGTATGAATGCACACATAGACGCATAAAGAATACATCCATGCTACCGCCTTTAGAAACCACAATATTTTTTTCTAAGATATGCATTGCATTTGGACATGCCTTGATGTTTAATATATCCATCTACTGTCTAAGAAGACAGCGTTTATTTTATTTCAGATATCTACTTAACGCTAAAGATAACCAACCTAGAGGAACATAAAGGAGTTGGTAGGAGTAGGAAAATTTGCCTTATAAATTTCTTTGTTCTGTTGAACACAGAGATATTTAGAAGAATGCAGGAAAGAAAACTTTTGACTATCATTGTATTTTTTAATGGCGGGCAAGGACTGTTCAAGCTGCCAAGCATTCTTCCAAATATCTTTCTCTGTGTTCATCAGAAAAAATCATTTATACAGACTTTGGACAACTCGAGAGTGAGTGAATGAAGACAATTTTTATTTTTGGGTGATCTGTCCCTTTAAGAAGCAGGCTGCCAGCATCTTCTAGTGACGTTTCCTCCAACTTACCGGGATAATGTCAGATTGTTTGACTATCTCAGTTTCTGTCTTTTAAGCCCCGTCACACCCCATCTAATTATGGAGAGAGCCGGCGGTCTCACCGCCAAACGCGTGACAAAGACCGCCAGCTTCTGATGACAAGAACATACCCTTATTATCCCCCTGCTGTCACTGAAAACACCGGCCCATGAACGCTTTTAAATAATTAGCCAGCGGACCGTGCCTTTGATTCAAAAGAGCGGTTATCCAAAGTTAATAACCCCTCAACCTCTACTTTGAGGCTGGTTGAAAGCTCGGCAGGATTCAGGTAGAAGGTGCAGAAAGGTCAGGTCAGTCTGTGACCTGCTGCCGCACGACGAGATCCCTTTTGGGCAAACATGAGAGCCAGAACAGATAATAAGTACAAAGGTTGGGAAGTATTCATATAGCATAGGGATGCTTTAATTAAAACTGAGCGGTAGATTTTTACATGAGTTGACTACAACCATACGAGAAGGGAATGCAAATTATAGTTAGAAGCTAGACAGACTTAAAATGGATGGAAAACCATTAATCAGATCATTTAAAAAACCTGTATTTCACAGCATATAAACTGTTTATAAATCCCAGAAACGGACGAGGAAAAATCATGTGTAAGTAGTGTTTAAAAATGAATAACACTAGTTTTTGATGAATTCTGTTTAATTTGCAATGTTTTGTTACAGGTCTTTCTTTATAGATGCGATCTTTACTTTGGATTCCTGATATAACTGCTATTCTTTAATATAAAAACATACAGAAAAGTATAGAACTGTACACACAATTCTCAACATTGTGCTAGCAACTTGATCAAATGACGTCATTTGAATACAACCTTTTTTACATAGGCTATACCTATTTCCTGTAGCTCAGTGGTAAGAGCATTGTGTAACAACGGAAGGTTGTGGGTTCGATCCCAGGGGATTGCAAATACCTATGTAAAATGTATAGGATAAAGCAATGTAAGTCGCTTTGGATAAAAGCTTCTGCCAAATGCCTAAATGTAAAATTTTGTTGCTTCAAGTGTCATAATAGATTGTGATTTAACTTTTGAACTTCATCCTGGCTTTCAGGGTCACATTTCACCAACTCGGGACCCCGACCACCAGTTTGAGAACCACTGTTATAACTAAATTCATTATACTTGGGCTCATGACCGAACAAAGCATAAATAGTTTATGTTTAGATGTTTATTGCTGCCTACGAGCAATGAGTTAATGAGTTAATTCTGCTATTCATTAGTCTTTTCAGAACGTCACATCTCCAGCCTCTATGCGCTGTCTTCCTCCATCACCTTTCCCCTCTCCCACTAAGCTGCGAAGCCCTTGGCTCAAGGTGACCAGCAGCATCTGGGACAATTAACAGCCCCTGAACTGACACTTTAGAGAAATGCAACCGTATGAAGGCGTGGCACAGTTGGTATGAGTAATCGTCGTATTGTGAGTGTGTCTGTAAGTGCGTAGGTATACAAGCTCTTATACATTTTTAACAATTTCTTGCTCTTAAGAAAACAACACTATATACTTAAGGAATATTTCACTCAAAAATGATCACCTTGGCTTTCCATAGTAGGAATATAAATGACCATGGTCAAGTCAATGGGGACCATTTTTGAGTGAACTATTTCTTTCCTGATGCTTTAAAAGCCTGGAAACTATACTGCAACATAAAAAAAACAATATAACTTACTCAGAAACCAACAAAGGAACATTAAGAAAACCTTATTTGTAAGTGCGTATGCTATTCTGGAGGGCACAATATTTAAAATGAACAGACACATTTAAACGAACGGGTGAATTATTAATGTTTGGATAACACGTCTGCCTCGTCATTCCATTGCATCTTTCTCATTACCGAATGAGACAAGCCCCCTTGACTTTTAAACGCATTTCATTTTTCACCACAGCTACCTGTGGCGTTGATATATTACTGCTTATTTCTTCCAGAGGACGATCCTCGGCCTGCCTTGATGTTTTTATATGCATGTATTGAATCATTTATCACCTTGCAAGATCATTCAATAATATGCTTTTCAGGAACATGCAGAATACGACCGGCACGATGATGATGATGGCTTTAGCCTGCCTCTCCTCGTGCCTGTGTTTTTATGAAAATGAAATGCATGTCATTCCGCACCAGGCTTCTTTTTAGCTGTCACAGAACTGGCAGGAATGTTATGAAAAAAGTATGATTATCCTACCGCACATAAATCTATCGGTGAGCACTGGCAGTATTGAAGATTAAATCAACGTGCTATAAACTGCAATACAGCAATAACAAAGAAAAGATGATGAAGAAAGCACTAGATGTTTGGATTCTAAAACGCTTCTCACTGGAAGCTTGAAAATTGGGCTCTTTTTTCGTAGATAACAAAAACCGTAGAGCATAATTACCACAGCCTGGGTCACCTTGGACGTCACAAGAATGCCGTGCGGTAGAGACAGCCAACATAATGAAATTCTTAAAGTAAAAGACACTTTTTGGTAGAGCGTCCTTCTGGATAATCACTCCACAGAGTTGGTTTAATGAGACTCTCATGACAACCTCAAAAGCCAAAAGGCTCATAAACATTCAGATATTGTAGCTTAAATCCCAGCTGACAGAAGTGGGGATTCTTTCCTCTCCTTCTCGCTCTCTCGTTCACACTCACAAGTTAATTTTGAGGCACATACAGACGTCCTCGTGGGTATGTGAGGTGCAGTGTGCAGGTCAAACAGGCTTATTGTAGTCGTCCATTTCCACCGGCCTAAACCTGATCTACGAGCATCACATTTAACAATATTCTCACCATTATTAAAGTAACATTTTGATTTCCGTTTGTGTCAAACAGTCGGCGACGTCTAAAATATGGTTCTGCATATATAAGGCAGTGTTCAAAGGGTTGTCTCCGTCAGCCATCCAAAGACGACAGCGGTTACAAAGGACTAACTGATGGGCCTTTGTGATTTATTAAAGTGTGAAGATCCTCGATGATGCTAATATTAGAGAACCATTCAAACAGCTCTTCTTCAAAAGCCCACTCGCAGCCAATAGAGAGAATAGGAAGATCGAGGCATCGGATGAGAGACAGAAATATAGCCCTGCTGGTAAAAAAATATTGAACAATAGTCGTTTACAAAATTCTGTATCATAGAGAATACATATTGTGTGTTATACCAAATTTACTTAAATAAATAAAATGTATCACATTACGTGTTATATAGATACAGATATATAGTTAAGTTAATCGTCTCTACTACAATCTCTTAAAAAACAACAAGAAAATCTTTCACCAAGTCAAACAATAACTGTATCTCATTTTTGGGGATAAGAATAACCAAACATATTCAGTCCAGTTGTTTGTCCAATCAAAGGTTGCCATTGTTCCCTCAAATCCCTCCTTTTTCAATGATTACATTATTGCACTTTAAATAAAAAATGAATTCATCAAAAAACAAAACCCCACCAACGCTAGTAACACGGTTAATATTTCAGCTTGTGTTGAAGCTGAAGTGTCTAGTTTTTCAATGTCAGCTAGGCTGTGGCAAATAGGGGTAGGTAGGTGGAATCCTATGAAAAGCGTAAACACTGTGACTCGGTGGTGCTATCAGGACATTAGCCTGTTTATTTGAGCGTCCACACCAGCTCCACAAAGTTTATGGCGTAATGATCCGACCAATGGGAAGCATTCAGAAATCCTGTTTGAAAACCATCACTTTTAGTGACTCTAGTGTTGCAGAAATGACCCTTAAACCCTAAATCGGTTTATTAGTCCGTAAAAGACTCGACCACAGGGCTAAAGTTTATAATTGTCAGGTGTACGGATAAGTTCACACTTCCGATTCCAAACTAGAAATTCTCCCCCATGACATGGGCACAATGGGGCTACTATGAACCACCCTGCTGCCTGGGACAGGCACTAAATGGTCATCCTGTAGATGTGTGGGCATCCTGTACCCTCTAGAAACATTGTCAGCGGGATGTCCCATGCAGGGGAAGATGTTGCATAACTCCGCTGGTCCGTACGGCAGTGGACTCTGATAGATCGGCAGCTCTGGGTACGAGTAGGGTCTATGCACCATGCTGGAGGCCCTCCTTACAACCGCTGGATTGTGAAAAACTGCCTCCATGTAGGACGGAAGCCTGGTTGACTGGCTGTGTCTTAGCTTCTGAGTTTTCCTTGTATGTCGTCGGAACGGGTGAGGGTAGGTGTGATCCACTGGTTGGGCGAAACAAGTGTTTTTTCTAACCCGTCCGTGTACGTCCACGCAAGGGAAGAGGTCTGGGATGGTTGCTCGTGAGGAGGGTGCGGCCGACGGTCTGTCACCAGGAAACCAGACTCTGTCAGGACCCCAAGTGGCTTTTAGGAACGAAGGTCTTCGATGAAGCTTTCGTTTCCCTATCAATGGTATGTTATCAAGAACAGGGTCGAAGTACGTTTTGATGCAGGAATTGTATGCCGTGTCAGCCGATGTGAAAGGATTTTCACTGTATAAAGACGAGAGGTTGTTTTCACCAAAATCTTTTGCGTCTGCGCGAGTCATGTGGTCTTTATAATCGTGAAGACCCCTCAAATCCATCGACTCTATGAGGAGATTATGGGCTCTTTTTTTCTGCCTGTGGTGTTCGGTGTAGATGTCCGGCACGTGTAGATCTCTATAAGGAACGAAGGAAGAACCAGTATGGGCCGGATCTGAGTGAAGATCATGCATGGCAAGATGCGGAGTGCTAAGACTGGAAACAGGAAGCATACCGTCGTACAACCCCCTGGTCCTGGCAGGAAGCGTGTATCGTAGAGGAGTGGGCCGTGTTAGGACTCTGTGGTTGACCATTGGTGGTGGGCTTGTGGTTTTGGCATGTTGAGCGAAAGGTGGAGTTATGGACTGCTGTAAATGAGGTATGTGGTTCTCGGTGATGTAAGAGAAGTGACCGGGAGCTTTCTCAGTGGTGGTCACCTGTGGGATACGCGCTGGTAGGCTGCCGCCATGTCTGCTCCAGTTCTCGATGGTCTTTGTGGCATTATCCAATGAGTTTTCCACCTTGGTTGAGGAGACGATGTCCTTGGCTGTCCGAAGCATTTTTAACATGTTGGCCTGAGCATAATTGGCGGTGACGTCTGGATTCTGTATGCTCGCCGATCTGCTGATGTCTTCAACGCCGTTAAAGCAGCTGTAGATGCCCTGAAATGTAAAGCAGCAATATGAATAATTTGCGTTGATACTGTCCATTTCTAGAATAAATTTCATGTATGTCTCTCCTTTATAAAAAATATTAGTTTTTTTATTTAATGTTTTATTTCATTTAATTTACGATAAGGTATTATAAATTAACAATAGTTAATAAAACAGGTTTCAACTTACAATGAACAATACCCAAAATTACTAAATAAATACCTTAAAAATGTAATGGTAATTTATATAAATATGGTTTTGTTATCTTTATAAATGAATTGTAAGCTCATGTACATAATGCATTCATGTACATTTACATGTTACTTCTTGTTTAATCAATGCAAATTGTATTAATAACAAAGACAAATAAATGTTGTTTAACTACTGTGGTGACAATACAATAAAGTAACTGATGTTTATGCATTAATTAACCTAAACAATATATGTTGGTCATCAATAAATAAAAATGCGACTGAAAATGCAGGAAACGTTAAAATGAATCATACTGTAGATGCTTTGTTTATTGTCAGTTCATCTTAACTTAAGTAAACAAATCGTCACTGTCCTTCCAAAACCTCAGATGTCCAAACAGGCTCTTTTTAATACTTTTAATTGGTTAGATATTTGCAAAACCCAATGACGAACATAAAAGTGACTAATAGAAATGATAACTGCAAAAAATACACATCACGAAATATGAAGATGTAAGTGTTGGCACTATTGTTTATTGTTTGTTATCTATTACATTAGCAATTCTATGTATATAATGTGCATCTTCTCAATAAATTATTAATGTTTACCAAAATTACAGATTTACTTTTATATTTGCTCTACAGGCTAGATAGCAACACAAGAAGATAAAAGTATACATTCATCAGTGCAACTTGAATGGAAAACACAAAAACACTTTTGGAATGTAAGGTATAAAGGAGGTCTTACCCTACTAATAGCCAGCAGAAAATCTAAGTGTTCAGACTTGCGAACAGTGTGTCTGAGTTTCCAGTAAAGAAAATGTTCCCAAGCGAAGACCAGCAGGCTGAGACCCATGGCCACTAGCAACATGTAGAAAACACCTGCCATGTTGTCTATGTCCAGTTTGGAGCTCATGACCTCGTTTTTCTCATTCTGGCATATTCCAGAGAGCCATACTGTCTCCAGTCTCTGCGTGTCCCCTGCATGAGAGGAAATAGGATCAGAAACTTTGCCAGAAGAAACAGCAGTCAAAAGCCACTTAACAAAGACAAAACAAGAGGACCTTATAAGAACCACATGCAGCCTATATATGTTCCGTTTAAAAACCTACAGAGTAACACCTCAGGATGGCATTGTAGAAATGCTCCCGATGTTAAGGCTGTTCTAGTAGTCAGTACAACTTTTACTAGACTTAATAATTAATAGAATAATATCGTCAAATATTAAGGGAGTGTCGTGTGATCCTCCACGTGGAATGCAATCCCAGAACGCCAGCATCAACAGTTTAACAGAGATGCCCGTAGTCTGCATTGGCATTACACAACCTCTCAGTTCACAGCACACCGAGTACTTTATCGTGAAATGTGTGGTAGTTTCATGCTGTGCGGGAGGATATTAAGTATGGAACAGTTCCGGTCCCCCTATTGCAATTTACCGTCTCCCAGGAACTGGAGGAGAGCCAGATCTATGGGGCGCTTCCAGCGGGAGTCCTTCTGCAGAGCAATGCCATAACCTGTGGTAGCGAAGACCTTCCCACTGCCAATGGTGACCAACTTGCAGCCCTCGTCTTTGCCAGCCATATAATTAAGAACTGCTGCATCGTATATGAAGGCATCCAGCTTCCTACACAGAGGATAGAAGTGAGCAAAATGTTTTAGCAAAACACAATGAATATGATACATGAACCATTTAGTTTATCTTAGTTCAAAAGTAGTACCAAGCGATGCTGTACCGTGGTATCACAACGGTGCTATTTTGTAAAGGGTCAAAACTTAAGACATAAAGTGTTGTTGTAGAAGCTCACCCTGTTTTTAGGCTATTGAGAGCTTCTTCCACTCCCTTCTGGTTGTATTTTATCATGTGGGTGTGCATGTCGGGGTAATTGCTCCGAATGTTTCTCTCAGTGCTCCCGTTTGGAACCGTCCCAAAGCGGAAAGGAGGATAATGTTCCTGTGGTTTTTGAAACTGCAACAAAAAGGAATAAACTGCATTTCACTTGTTGATCTGAAGGCAGGTTGCGGATTAACCTTGTTAGCACAGATCAACAGATTTTACACAACCACCTACTGCTCAGAAGCCCTAGAGAAAGAAAATAAACTGCGAAAAACATTTTCTCTAGGATCTGATTTGTATTTTCTTGCACTGATCAAGGAGTTTGGACACTAGGCAGGATATAATTTCCACAATACACAAGGGATCTAATACAAGATAAATACAACGAAATACAATTTGCTTGGAGTGATCATATTGGACTATTGTTCATTTTTCTGTCATGACATGAGAACAAAAACAGGCCGCAGGACAGAGGATTAGAGGTAGATAGTCATTACTGTTGTACCCTTGAGAAAGCTGAGGTCTTATAAATATGCATATCTAACGCTACTGTGTATCACTGCTGGCGAAACTGAAAGTGTGCCTTCAAGCGCTTATTTTGTTTTTATTTGAATCTACGAGCGATTAATCTGTCCCTGTTTTTCCCCCGAGGTCTGATACGTTTGCATAATTTGAAGCATTTCTGTCGCTTCTGGTGTTTTTCTTAAGAAAACTAATGAACGTAACAGCAATCAGTAATGGTGAGGTAGACTGTAAGGCGTCAGTGAGAGACAACTTTGAAAGTTGCCAATTAACTGATATTCGTAAGAAGCGTTTGTTTCTGTTACATTTTTCTTTCTTTGTTCAGTTTTGATGCCTGCCTAAATTGCTCTGCATAAAAAGTTGACTAATCATCAGAGTGATATATTTCAGACATACATTCCAGACTTGTGTGCCTTATAGGAATACATTTTAGATTGTTGTTGTGAATTTTTATTAAGCCGAAGATTTGTCACAAGGTTTTATTTTCAAACTTTTGCCATAACTGTTATTTACACTTTAAACAGTGGCCTCAAAACATATAGGGATGAGACTTAAAATACTTAAGAGAATTAAATTAAGAGACCGTTCCAAATTTTCTAGATGAGGTCAGTCCAGTCCTGTGTCTGTTGAACCTCAAAGTCAAAGTCATCCAACAGCAATGTGAAAGGAATGAATCAAGGTTATCATCACCTAAAAATAATTTCTGACATTTTACTAAATACATGTACAAATATTACTGTTGCGTTGCTTAAAAATTGAATATGAACTTGTTTTCATTGCAGTTTTTGAGGTCTTATGAAACAGAGCATCTTTTCTGTTATTTTGACCTGTTTCTCCAGTTTTCATTTTCTGTAAATAAATGGAAATATAACCTTATTTTTATTTGAAATTTGGTAGGAATATTGTTGGTAGTTCTCAGAATGAAACAAAAATGATAATTTTACCAAACACATAATTATAAATAGTCAAATGTAAAATCAGTAAAACGGATTTTGAAATGGTCTCTTAATTTTTCCGTGGCTGTATGTCCTTGAATTAAGCCCATATAACTTTATAAATGAAATCAATAAACAATTAATAAACATGATGCAGATATAATATATAATCAGGGCTTTATTTGTGCCGGAACCGGCCGGATTCGAATCCGGCACCTCCGAAATCCCATCCGGCACCTCATTTGGCAGATCCCTCTCCTTAAGCCCTAATGGAAAAGTGCTGAACTGTTGTGTGCATATATTACATTAAAAACCACATGTGTTAATTACAATTGCAACCCTATTTTATTTTGATAATGAACAGGCTGTCAAGTTTGAGATGCTGGAATATGTGTGTGCGTGTAAGGCGTCGGCGCAATCGCTTGAGCTGTTGAAACGGCAGAAACATTTATGGTTAAACAGATATAACTATGAGTACGTCATTAGTTAAAAATGTAGCTACTTTTATTCGTGTACATACCTGCACTAAAGGCGGCCCTAATTTGTTTACATGCACAACTATTCACAACATCATCATTGTGACAAGTAACGGTTTCCACACATTTGAATTTAGGCATGCAAACTCAAGGTAAATCCCGTTAAATTTCTTTGATATTTCTATGATTTTTCATGCACATTTTTCAAAACATCTAAATAGTTAGAAAGAAAACCCCACAGAGATTACAAATTCCATTACACCGCGCCCCCATATTCCAGCACCTCAGAATTTACAAATGAAGCACTGCATATAATCTACATTAAAACTGACCACATCTAGAATAAAACTAGAATAAAACGTGCAGCATATTCAGAAAAAAGTTAAAGCATAATTTGTATCTATATCTCACTTAGTTTGACATTTTCTATCTAATGACATTCATGTTTTTTGTAATTGCAAAATTGTCAAAAGTGCGATTTTGAATACTACTTGGGCTTATTGATGTTTGGTTGTCTAAAGGTTGGCAAAGGCATCATCTGTCACACACCTCATTTAAAAATACTTCTCACCTTTTTGTCACTAAGTCCAGACACAGTGTCAATGTACTGCTCTTGGATCATGAAGGCGGCTAAATTGGCCGTGTAACTAGCGAGGAAGATGACAGCAAAGAAAGCCCAGACCAGGACCATAATCTTGCTGGTCGTGCCTTTGGGGTTTTCAATAGGTACAGAGTTGTTGAAGACAATTCCCCAGAGAAGCCAGACAGACTTCCCAATGGTGAAGGTGGGACCTCCAGGGGCTATGAGAACATGAGCAGGAGTGAGTATGACATAGTATACAAGCACATAGCAGAGTAAAATACATATTGATAAATACTTCAGTTTTTGATAACCTATATTAAAATGAAAATTCTGTCATCATTTACCCTCTTGTTGTTTAGAGCTTGTATGACTTTTTTTCTTCCTCAGAACACAAAAGAAGATATTTCCAATAAACTTGGTAACTTGATAACAGCACCCATTCACTTCTATTGTGTGGACACGAAACCAATGCAAGTCAATGGGTGCCAGTTAAAACATTCTCCAAAATATCTTCTTTTGTGTTCTTTGGAAGAAGATACATGTTTGAAATGACAAGAGGGTCAGTAAATGATGACAGAATTTTCATTTTTGGAGGACGATCACTCTAAGCTATGAATGATAAATGCTTAAAACACAAAATACATGCATACCCAATGCCCAAAAATAAAACTTGCCAAAAGCCGAATGAAGGTCAAATTAAATTTTGCTAAATTAGCAAAACTGACTTACTCACGTATTACAATTCCAGTAACACTATCAACCATTTTCTCAATTGGCATTGGCAGGTGTGGCATAAATGCATTTTAAAACCATGCATACACCCAACATAACAGATGTTCTCATTTTAATTGAATTAGCCACAGGTCAGGTCACATGTGCAAAATGATTAAAAGCCGCGAACCTTCGCCAAGACTTTCTATTCAAGTTCCACCTTGACATCAGTTCTTAAATGTGCCTCGTGTGTTACATACAGCCATGTAAAAGCCAAGCAATCAATCAAAGTCGAATTAGCAAAGCGACAAACGTTAATTAAAACGCCGAAAAATGACCTTTTATACTAGGAGACAAGTACACACCCTGTCAGCCTGGTTTATGTGGATTGATTAGACCGGTCTTAACTATTCTTCTTCTTTCAAAGCTTTGGAGACAAAAGAGGAGAGTGTTTGAAAAACCAAGGCTGACCTTTGGCACTGACAAGGCTTCGGTTGTAGCCAATTGGACTGAAGTATTCAAAGACGAACACGGTGACTGCCACGACAGTCAGGCACATTACAAACATCATAACCCATACGGCAGGACTGTAGGGCTCTGAAAGAGAAAGACAGAGAGCAATTTATACCGAAAAATAAATCAGATGATTAACTGCCGTTGCTGATGACAACTCGCAGATAAATTTGGGTATTTGTTTGTCACAGAGACATGGCGCAATTAGCATGAATAATGAACTGAATCATGTTTAATGTAGACAAAATGCCTCTGTTTGTGTGCAAAGTCTGAGATTAAGTTCAAATTGTTTTTCCCCGTGAGGATTTATCACTGGTTTAATCCAACGCAGGCATAACATTTTAATCTAATCACATTCAGATCACAACCGCCATTGGGTGTTAATATTTAAAACTGTCTTCAGGCTCTTCTCATCTATAGAAAAGGGCTAATGATGACTTCTCACCCAAAAAGGCTGAAGGTGAGACCGTTCCGTTGCTTCTGGCCACCATAACACTAATCCCTGTTTCTACGAATGGCACGGAGAAGTCTACGATCTCGGACCGTTCCTCATTTATCGTAAGAGAGCCGATGGCCATATCTGCACGCTTGTAGAAGACCTTGAACCAGGAGAGAAAGGGATTTGAAGTCAGCCACGTCAATACACACACATCTGTGGAATTATTACTATTTCAGAGGCGTAAAAAGTATAGAGAAAGTATAATTAGGTTAAAATGGAATCGTGGTAAATGTCGAGTCAGTCTGTGAAAATCAAACATCTAAGTTTGATTTCAACCATTGATTTCACTATGATTTCAATTGTTGGCGTGGTCTTAGTCAGTATTGAATATATCATGGTTATATTTTGAAAGAATGTTCTTAATAATATATATGAATTTAAAAAAAATACTTTAGCTGGGTTTTCACAGGCAGTGGCAGAATTTTTCACAAATCATTGCTATCCTTATGAACCATTTTATGTCCAAATTCACCGTTTTTCAGAAAATGTAAAACACAAACACTTTTGAAATGATTAGATACTATGTTGTCCAAGTTGACATGCAATTTTTAATACTTTTAATGGTTTAGATATTTGAAAAACAATTGCAAGTGACATAAAATTTTAAACATTTAGAAAGCAACTAGAAAAATGTGAATCTTTTTGCTTTCAAATACTGTAAGTAGATTTTACATATGACTTCATCAGACATTGGTCATTTTTCTCATTTAAGTAACTTGCAAACTCTGTATAGCTGTTTAAACACATTTTCTGAGGCACACACATTGTTAAACTGAAACCAAAATCCTGCTACCTGAAATAGTTACATTCACGGTGGAGGTGGTATATATGGTTGTTTATATTTGTCACCCCTTTTCTCAATTTTAAGTTCATCTATTTTCAGTAATGGTTAATGAAAGGTTGTGCCTTAAGTTGAGGTGTCTGTATGACTCATGCAGCATCTCTTCACAAGGATCAAAGACCACGGTTGTGGCCGATTACTGGATGGGTTTCATTGCTTTAAAAGAGTGCAATTTCAGAGGCTTGACAGCTCAATACATTTATGGCATTTTTAAGTCATGATAAAATTGTAAGGAAAAGGTTGTTTCTTTCTTCATAACATACAGGTACTCCACTAACATACAAATTCTTCAAAATAATACTTGAGTATAGCAATGAAGTACAATTACTCATTTTAACAATTTTTGAGAAAATAATAAAATTTAACCCATTGCTTTCATTCCCCACCTTGATTTCCAGTTTCTTTAACAAAAACAAATGGACATAAACCGTGTTCTCTGTCCTTACAGGCCTTGTAACCTCGCAAATCAGTGTTGATAGGTTTGTTTTCCCGTCACTCTCAATCAATAAAATTTCATCACATCACACTCATGACAGAATTTAATTTCTTTCCTACAATTACATAATGATTATTTATCTCGAAAGCGTTTAAGGCCTATACAGTATGTGCAGCGAGGGGTTGCTATCTTTAAACTTCTCAGCGTGTGAGCAGATGCAGGTGATGAGATGCGATGAAGCGATCAGCAGCTGTGGAAGACACTTAACCACCGGATGAAGTGACGCTACACGCAGCAGCAGATCACAGGATGAATGCGTCAAGATGACTTTTTAAAGCCAGATTTGCTGCAAAAATGACTAGTTTAGCTGCAGTTATTGAAGGATGTTATAGATTTTTAATAAATAGAGGAAGAGGCACGAGTTACGTCAGGAAAAGTGCTAATTTAGCTCAATTCCCGTGAGCTTTGAACTGTTGACATGTTTGAAGTGCGAGCGTGCTTATGTGAGTAAAAAGAGAGCGAATGTGCCATTTCATACCTCTCCAATCATCCCATTCCAGACGCCCCGAACCATCTTGCCGTGCTTCCCGTTGGTGACCAGATAAAGGTCATATGAAAATTTGATGGTGCGCGAGAGCTTCTTCAGGATGTCTATGCAGAAACCTTTGCAGCAGAGTTTGGTGTACGGCTCTGTGTGACCTGTGATACTTCACAAGAAAAGAGCAAAGAAAAGTGCAACATTACCAAACATTTTCAACTTCTCTTCAAAAACAAACTGAATATTTCGTGAAAAGGATCATAGCATGTGGTTTTTGTGCAACACAAACCGTGTTTGAGATTACTGATAAAAATTATTTGTGGCCAGGAAATGACTGGAATAATACAAGCATTATTATGGAGCGAGGCAATGATTTGCGTTGCTATAATAGGATTAGAAGACAATCGTTTCAATAATAATCATACATTCTACAGTTTAGAGGATAAGGAAAGATTTTCAGTGAATAACTTAAGGACATACTGTAAGTCATTCCCTCACACAAATCTATGGTATGATTTATAAAGTGTACTAGTTGTATTGACCAGAGGTGTATATCTTTAAGGTGCTTTTTGTCACATGTCGCGCTCATGTTGGATAAGCTCCCACATAATATAGGTTAAATAAAAAAAAAATATCACAACATGATGTTTTATGTTCAATCATCAAACTTAATCCATTCAAGTTAGGACTACATGAATGATTTGTAAATCAATAGTTGAAACTGGGAAGAGAATTTTTTTTATTAACTGTTATTTTATGTGTTTTTCAATGAAAAGAAAGACTTGTTAGTTTTTAATGTTCATTTATCTTAGAGATAGAAGAGTTTGTTGTATATATTATAGTTTTGACCATTGTTCAGAAGAAGTTGCTTGTGGAAAGGCTGTGGGAGGTTACGTTTCTAACAGCTATTTCTGTTAACTTACATTTTTTATTTACATTTACATTTAGTCATTTAGCAGACACTTTTATCCGAAGCGACTTACAAGGAGTTAAGGGAGCAATAAGCGATATGTCATACAGGAGCAATAATACAATAGGTGCCAATACAAAGTTACTGGTGTCAACAAAAGTGAGCCAACTACCTGTTGAGAGGGTTAGTGTTTTTTTTTTCATTTGTCTGTCAAGTATTCGCAGAAGAGATGGGTTTAAAGTAGTTTTTTGAAAGTTGAGAGAGATGTGGTTGACCGGACCGAGTACGGAAAACATTTCAACCAGGAAGGAGTTGTGAATAAGATTGAGCGGGGAAGGCAGTACAAGACGCAGCTGGTTTGCTATAGGAGGGTTTGAAGTAATAGTCCTGTAGGCAAGCATTAGTAACTTGCATCTGACAAGGGCTTCAACCGGTAGCCAGTGGAGACAGATGTAAAGGGGTGTCACATGAGCCCTTTTGGGCTATTGGAATACGCGGCCTGGTGCTATATTCTCAACCAGCTGGAGTGGTATGATAGCCTTTGCAGGAAGACCAGCAAGGAGAGCATTGCAGTAGTCCAACCTTGAGATTACCAGGTCTGGACAAGGAGTTATGCTGCATGCTTAGTGAGATAGGATCTAAGCTGTCTAATGTTGAATAAGGCATATCGGCATGATCGCGTCGTCTTTGCAATGTGATCATTGAAGGACAGCTGTTCATCAAATATGACTCCGAGGTTCCTGGCTGTTTTGGAAGGAGTGATTGTGGTATTGCCAAGTTAGATAGTGAGATTGCGTTGCAACGTGGGGTGTGCCGAATACCTGGTATTTATCTTTAACAAGAAATTAAGTCACAATAAAATGTTTAAGTTAAGAAACTTTATACGATAAAACTGTTTGTTTAAACTAAAATTTAAACAATTTGAACATGAGTGAACATCATTTTAAAGGGATACTTCAACCAAGAAACCAGATTTCTCCATGTCTTACTCACCCTCAAGGCATCCTAACTGAATTTGACTTTCTTCTTGAAGAATATTGCAGTTGGAGTTATAATATCACGTATCCTTTTTCTTTCAAGCGGTAGAATGGGAGTGAATTTTTTGAAGCTCTAAAAAGTGCATCCATCGCTCAAAGAACTGCTCGACATGGCTCTGTACTCTTAACAACGGTCTTCTGAAGCGCATCGATGCATTTGTTTTGAAAATATCCATATTGACAACGCTATTAACGATAATGCTAACCTTCGTTATCCCTCGGCTGCACGTGAACCCTCGGCTTGTTTTTCCGGCAAATGTCACAGGCGACACGTCGTAAGTTCTGGTGATGAATGCAGAATTTTTTATTTTGTTCCAATAGTCTTCTCTTTGGGATAACGGAAGTTAGACATTATCGTTAAAGCGTTGTCAACATGGAAAATTCCCCCTAAACAAACACAGTAGCCTATCCCTTTATGTGCAACCTATATACAGTACATATTTTTATGTTATCCAAAAGTCTTTTTATTTAGTGTATATGGGTGATGACTGAATTATCAATCTTGGTGAACTTCTCCATTAACAGCTAACTTTTTTAATTGCAAAATGACATTTACCAGCAATGACATTTACAAATACTCTGCATAATTGTTTACTCATATCAATAAGTAAATGTCGGAAGCAAAATTCAGACCCGATAAGGATATAAACGATAACTCTCCTATTGTAAACCTTCACCCATCCAACTACACAAACGACATATTGGTTGTGAGCATTCGGACAAACTACTTGAAATATCTCTCAAGCAAACCGATGGCCTCCATTAGCTGTTAGCTGCCTAGAGCACTCAGCAGAGAAACTCACAGAGCAATAATGATACATCACCTCTAACCCTGCACAGACCTCCTGCGCAATGAGCTGTATGTGGAGGGGACGCAAACGGAGGGCCGGCAATGCGAAGCGTTCACCACTGGCAGCCACCATAACAAAGAAAGACAAATGAAGTGTTTGCAAAAGGTCTGGGTGTAACGTAAACAAGAATGTCTCTCTCTCGCTACCCTGTCTCTGGTGCTTTGGGTTAAATGGGTTGCGATTTAAGGATGAGATGTTTAATCAGTCAAACATACACACAAGGCATGAGACAAAGATGAAGAGAAAGTGGGTGTCAAAGTGCCTCAATCTAATTCCTGATATGTAATGGACACAGACACTTAATAGGAGTGGAGAAGATTGTCTTAGTCAAGCATTTGTTGAGAAGCTGGTCCCTATACCATCTTAAATTGCCTGTGCGTAGCATTAAAAAAAAAGAGAGATTTTAGGCAAATGACAGATAGCACCAAAAAGCTATAATAAACTTTATATATTTAATAACTTGTAAATTGATTAATACATGATGTATTAAAGTATTAAAAAAGTACTTCATACATTGTAAAAGAGACTTAATATTTTTGGTGAAATCTTTAGAAATATTTGAGTTAATCAAATGTACTTGTAATTTTATTTACTGAAATTTTAACGTTATATTTCATTGATTTTACAGCTTTAAAATGTACAATTTCATTTCAAGTAAAATTACAATTACGTTTTTAAAAGTGCCGTTTGTGAATTATTCTTCCTATATATGAAGAGTTTGTTTCCAAATAGAGATAACTATAATAAATCATTCGTATGAAATATTTTTTTTATTATGTCATAATGTTTTTATTGTGTTTTGTTGTGTAAGTTAGCTGTATTTTTTAGGGTATTATGGCATAAATCAAAACAAACCAACTGCAGTTTGATTGATATTAATTGGAATGCACTATAAAAAACATGATCTCATTTTTTAAATAAACTTTTCATATGCTCCATTATACCATTCTTATTTGACACGTAAACTAATTAACAGATGTAAATTACACATTTGTAGACCAGATTTGGGATTTCTTTCTAACTTCTCTCTCACATCAAATGCTCATTGTTACCACAGGTCCAATTAAAAACAGCTGTCAAACTCTCCAGAACTTCAAGAACACTTGCACCAATTAACATGAAGGTGTGTGATGGACCCAAAGCAGAGCGTCACATAACAGGTTACTGAGCATTGTTTCCCCCTCGGCCATCACACGCTCCCTGAGGGGTGATTACTTTGTTTTATGATTTATTTACACTTTCTCCTCTCAGCATGGAGCTATAATGAGGCTGTCATTTCTCTCTGGATGCAGCACGCTGCTCACTGCTCACTCACCATGTGTTACCTCGAGAGCCCCACAATACAGCGAGACTGCTTTCACTCACCCACGGGAACAAAAGACAAAACTTTTGGAATGCCACTATTTACTTGTTCATGTCTAGGAATCCCACTGACAGAGAAAAGCAAACTACTTGGGGACCTGTGAAGTTACAAATTCAAAATTGCAAGTTTATGTCATAAGACATGTGGAGCTGGGGATTAATTGCTGGAATGAGCCAAATAATACCTCATAATGGGTTTGGGTTAGACTCAGAGTTTCAATTGAACGAGCTTGTGTTTAAGTCATTAAGCCAATCTGGTAAATAAAGATGAGACGTTCATGTGAGGACAAAAAACATTTAGATGGTTTTGGGAGCCTCAAAGGTGCTTGAATTTCAGTCTAATTTTACTGTTTTTCACTTCTTTTACTTCACGTCTATTTTTAAAAACACAATCCTATTGTGAGTAAATATTAAATACTAAAATAAATAACTAATTAACTAATAAAGCATTGTTTATGTCTTTTGATGTGGTTTAAAAAATATGAAATATAAATAAAATAATACATATTTTTACCAGTCCCCTAAGGTCTTAATCCTAAAGAAGAATCAGGCCAGATGGGTGCCAAAGAAAGCTCAGTATACACAAATAAAACATGAATGGTTAACATAAATAATTGAAATGTTTTTAATTATTGGCAAACAATTCTATCAGGAAGGCAATGACTCCTAGTATTTCTAGACACTATTTTAAAGGGGCTTTAATCCCCTGTTTTTCATTTCCGATCTTCTAAAACAGCAACATATCCTCCATACCATACAACATACAAATGTATCCTTCCTCCAGATTCCACACCATCAATGAAAACAGTGACTGCACAAAGATAAGTGAAGATATATGTAACCCCAATTCCCTGTAAGTATTATATTGTTCTATAGATGTAGTGCTTGTACACCAAATAAAATTACTGGGTTGTCTTCAGCCCATGGTTGGGTAAAAAATACAAAATCAATCACTGGGTTATATATTAACCTAAACTGGGTGGGTTCAGCTAAATTAACCCAATAGTTGTGTTTGTACATATTTTACCTGGGGAGACCACCAACCAACAAACCATATGTGGGACAGTTAATCCGTTTGTGTGGGACAATGTGGGACACTATTGAAAGGAAGCGTAAACTGTAACATATTTTATTTTGTTTTCGTTTTATTTTATTTTACCTTTATTTAAAGCAGCTCTGAGATTAAAAATCTCTTTCACAGGAGTGTCATGGCCAAGATGATCAGCAGTACGATCTGTATACATCATTGAATCATCTTCCAGTTTTCAAATAATACCTGTAAAATGTCCCAAAGACACAAAGTTTTGCAATTTCAATTTTGTTTGTAGAAAATTCCAATCAAATGAAGCTGCATAAAAACTTTTTTCCTAGCTCAGTTCGAGCAAATGTAACAGAAAGAGTGTAACAATTATGAGAAAAAAGGGCATATTTCCAAACATTTTTCTGTTGAATAAAACCACTGAGATATGACGGCAACGACCCTAAAATGGATTCGTAAATCAATAAGTACCAATGCATTTTTCTTCTTGTGAACAAAGAAGGTCATAAATACGGAATGAATAAGTTTCTATATATTTTTTCTACCTTTTAGCTTGTAAAAATTATTTGTTATTTAGTCCATTCCAACTACAAAATTTAATTTAAGGTTAACTGGTTAAATTTTGAGCACAGATCAGACTCCGAGTTATCATGTTGTACATTTGAAGATGTTCTCAAAAGGTGAAAACTAAAGGAATAAAGAAGAAGAAATAAATAAAAAAAGAGTTTATCGTTTAAAATGTATTGTTGTTAAATTATGCATTTCATTATTTGCAAATGATTTTTATTTTAATACGCTATCCAGGCACGGACTGTCCATACGGAGAACCGGGATGATTCCCGGTGGACTGTCGACTGATTTGGCCTGCTGCCAGCCACTTGTGGAATTTTCTACATACAAATGTCGATGGCATGTTATTGTAGCACAAACGTACGTCGCTCGCACACGGTTTTCTATTGCTCTTGCTCAAAACTGGACGAGTGCTGCTTATGCCCAGGGAATCAAAGGGCATGCGTCAACTTTTGTGCAAGAGCAAAAGAAATCTGCTTGCGTGCGGAGAGGTTCCTTTCGTGCTTAAATAACGTGCTCTTGACATTTGACAGTAGAAGCACGCGATATAAGACTGACATAAAGTTGGCTTGACGTTGGACATTCAATAATTTAGAATTTAGGGGCCGTCAACAATGTGACATTAAGGTTTCTTACGTCAACAGCATTAATAGGGAAAACGGTCATAAAGCAGTGCAGGAGAGATAATTGACAGCACGATTCAATTGTTTATCTTCACACACAATTTACGCATATAATGTGTGTAGTAGAGTAGGCGGGGCGAGACCGTGGTTCGAGTCCGGTGAGTAATTGTGAATTAGCGCCAGCTGTGCGCACACCGGGAATACATCTCAATAAAATGGAAGGAAGGAGGCGGGAACCGGCAAACATTTAAACATTTAATAAAGTAATATAACAGCCGGCGGCCCCTCACGGACGACCGCCGGCGAACAAAACATAATATAAATACAAACATAACATAAGTTCGGGCCCGGTCCTCTCTCTTCGACGGTCCGGTCGCTCGTTCCTTTTATGCTCCCATCTCCTACGTGATTCGAGCCCGGTGTGCGCACAGCTGGCGCTAATTCACAATTACTCACCGGACTCGAACCACGGTCTCGCCCCGCCTACTCTACTACAATGTGTTTATGTTGTTTTATTACAAAACCTAAAAGATCGACTGAATCGATATAATATAATATATATATATATAATGCATATAATTGCAGTAAAATTAATTTAAACGTGCTTCATGTGGCCACATGATAAAATTCACATGATTAAGATTTCTTGAAACTTTCTGAAGCCAAACTGTATTTATTTTGCTCATAAACAATGCACTGTCCCTTTAATTAAGCATTGATGGCTTAATTATATGATGAATACAAAGCGTTCTATATTTAAAAAATTAGATTTGTGGTTTGTGGCCAGGTTGAGTGTGGGATATCTCGGCCTGAATTTGTTTCCCAGTCCGGTCCTGATGCTAACCAAAACTTAAAGGGTAAACACCGTTTTAAAATCACACAGTTTATGATGTTTTAACGACTTATTATTTGGCAGGTTGGCATGAGAGGAATGTCACCCGATAATAAACTTTGCAGCCTCTTGATGACGGAATCACTTACATCTTTTCATACATTGGATATATGTCAGGATATAAAAGATAGTTGGGTTTGTATGAGCTTGTTGGACACTGTTGTGAACTGGGTCACTGCTTTTGACACAGCGCTGTTAAAGAGTTAAATAAACAACGGCACAAACAAGCGTCATGTGCGTTTCGGGTCAAAGAATGTGTTTCCTTTGACAACTAAACCAACACGGACAGATGAAATGTGGCACATTTTCTCAATATGCGACATGCGGGACAAGGGGTGAAGATGCTGTGTGGTACAACGCAAAGCGCGACGGGGGCGTGTGGGGGGCATGGGTCACCCTAATTTTACCCAATCATATGTTGAAAACAACCGGTGTGTATACCAAATGATTTGTGCATCTTCATTAAAACAATCTACCGTTCTGTGCTTTGCTTGGGATTGTGTTAGTGAACATAACTAAATTCTTGATATAATACTCCAATGAGGTAATTAGCTACTTGCCCCTTAGAGAATAAACAAATGCAACATTCCAATAAAGTGTTTAACAAGCTTGCTGGACTGTAACAAGTTGCAAATGTTAAATGACTCTTCAGGCATATTACTAAATGTGTGTGTGTGCCATTTATTTTAATTAGCTGCTCTGTTTTTGCTCTATAACATTAGCACAACTGCCAAATATTATTTAAACACAATGGAAGACAGCAACAAATGTCTTATGATTAATCTTAATTGGTTAAATAAAAACCACTCTCCCTTTAAAATGTTAAATTTAAAAAGTAAAAAGATTTCATATGTTTGTATAATGACTCATTCTCGAAATGAAAAGGTTGCTGGATGCTTATGTTATTGTTATTAATGGACAGTTGAGGGTATAATCCATTCAGTAGACACTCTTTATTGCTCCTCTTAATAGGAGACCATTAATTTTTAGGATCAATGAAATCAAATTAGCAAGTTTGCATGTGCAAACTCTTTGAAAAAGCTGTGCACTTTATGAACTTTCCAAATGTTGGTCTCACACACAACCTGTCTGAGGAATAACCTGACAAACAGCAGCCACAGATGTTGACATTTGTGTTTTTACCTCTCGGTCCTGTTGGCCTGGCGACGGCAGGGCACGGTATTACGCACACAAGTGCCGGTGGCAGGATCAACGCTCTCCACGATGACAAAGGGCCTCTCCTCAAGCGTGGCCACTGTCAGGTGGCGATTGTCAGACACGTGCTCCAGGAAGCTGCCGTAACGGGGCCAGACGGGGTAACGCATCTGCAGAATCCCACCTTCGTAGCTGCCTACCTGTGGAAGATTGGTGGGCAGGTGAGGATTAAAATGGGATTATAATCAGCAAACAGAGTAAAGGTTAAAACACACACAGATGTTTGCCATTCTATCACGGTACGGTAGGGACTTTCTATTGACTTCTATAGTTTGCTAATGAATACCCACACAAACACAATCGAGCAAGCAAATGACAAAAGTGATAAAGGGAAAATGTTCGAAATTGCAATTCACAGTGTCTTCCTCACGGGTACGTTTTATTTATCATCCATTATTGATGCATAATTCGGAAGACCTACCATCAGCGTGATGTATAATCGAATACGCCCAAATCTTTTTTCATGTTATTCTCTTTTTATTGCACATATTTCTTAGGTTTTCCCCGAACCCGGAATGAATTTGTAATAATGCTTAGAATTTAAACTACTTCAGTAATGAAGGTGTTGCGCAGAGCCCTAAATCTCCCAGGGCTCAAGGGCTCATGGGAAATCTTCACAGGCTGTTTTCTAGACTAGAAAAGCCCTATTATCCAGAGAGAACACAGCCCACTGGTCCAGTTCAGCTTAAAAGAGACTATAGAGAGCCGGTCCAAGTTCTGCCTCCACTTTCCCAAGAATATAAGCGTCACACTCAAATACCTAAGGGGGCAAGGAGTGACACTGTTAAAAAAATCCAGGAGAAGAACATGCACTTCATCTAAAAGTAGACTGGTCCGTATCGGCCATTAGCTAGGGCTGTTACCTTTTTGCTACTTCTCGAAAAAGTGACACCTGGAACTTTGAACTGAGCGATAGCATTCGCATTTCCAACCGACAGAGAATATGAATAGTTTGTTTTGATATTGTGCATTCCAATTCCAATATCAATTAAACCGCAGTTGGTTTGTTTTGATTTGAGATATAACAACTAAAAAATACAGCTAACTAACACAATAAGACATGATAACAAAATTAAAACATGATTTTCTCAAGAGTTATCTCATTTTGGAACCAAACTGTTCATATGTTTCGCACCATGCTTAAGAAGTGCATTGTTGCATATCCCTATAAAAGCTCACGAAAGCGTTAACACTAATTGTGTAGTGGCTGTTATACGGCCTTGCCCAAATGCAGGGAAGGCTTTACGGATTGGGAATTGTAATCCATGTTTGGTTATGGTATTAGCTGTGAGGGGAAGTGAGCGTGATAAACCTCGCCAATAGGGATTTATTGAAGGATAATTCATAAACTTCAGCAGAACAAATAGATTCAATCTCCAGGTTTGGTTTACATGACATCCTTGTGGCATTACATTGTCTCACTTGATCTAAAACCTAATAACATTTAATGTGAAAAAATTTTTGTGCATAAGTGAATCTTTAAGGCGATGTCTGTAATTTTTTGCAGGATCTATTGTCAGATATGCAATATAAAATACATAACTGTTTCAGAGGTGTATAAAGATCTTATATTATGAAGCGTTTTTATTACCTTACAATGACCTATTTCTATCTACATACATCACGGGTTCGACTTGCATGGAATTCACCATGTTGTTTGAACAGTAGCCCTAAACGGACAAAATGCTCTAAAGAATATGTCATCTCCTTCGGCAAAGAAACGAAAACATGACGACATCTTAGCCCTGTGTCAGATTCTGTAGTGTTTAAAAAGGGAGGAGTGAGGGGTGGATGCCGCTAAATTTCATACACTGGACCTTTAATGAAACGTAACAACTGTGATTAAATATAGGGTTGTGTCAAGGAAACTGTTAATATACGTGTAAAGAATAACTCCAGAAAAAGAAAGCGATTATTTTCGTCAGTAGTTTAACTGAGCACCTTTGAACCGGAGACTGAAATAGGCTCTGTAGTGAAAGTGAGGGGTGTAGTAATTCAGTAGACTATAATGGCAATAATAGCAGGCTATTCTTGTTCTGAGGCGTAAAACAAATTTCGGTCTCAAGTAGTTATTTGGAATAGCCTATTTCTTTTTGTAGTCGCAGAGATATGTCTAGCATACCCAGAACTCTTCGGCTGTAGATTTCTAAAAGCTGTCTAAGCACAAAATTCATCAAGTACTTCAACTGTGATTGCATATTGTCTATTGAAACAGTTTTCCACCAATGCTATAAGAACTTAAAGTGGGTCACAGGTCTTTTCTTAAGGTTGTGGACAGGAGGGCAAAGATAATGTTAACCAAGATTACATACAAATATGGATAAACATGGTCTGTTTAGTGAATTACTGGCTGAAAAGAGCATTGCGCTTGTTTACTTTAAGACTAAAAAATACTGTGTTAAATCAATGTCCTTGTGAAGCAAAACTGGTTTTAACACCGATTTTCTTTCGTCAACAGCTGTTTTTTTTCATAAATTGATCTGCATCTTTTAGGCTTTGTGTGTCTTTGAGATTTTTCCTTTGTACCAACAGAGACAAACAATATCTGTGCTGTCAATAGTACTGTACTTTAAAACAGAGAAGCAATGATTTATCGTTCTAATGGCCTAAATACACAACAAGAGCGGAGTGTGCACAGCATGAGAAAGTGAGGCGATACATAGAGTGTCAATGGGAGTGTGAGAGGGACTACAGCGCAAGGTGACCAGATATAGATAAACTGTTATGTCACACAGTGGGTGGTAAGGTGAGCTGAGAAGGCAAGAGATTAAGAGGAGTTAAAACTAAAGACTGAATTAAAAAAAAACATTTATCTATCAAAACTTTCACAAACTTTTAAATTGACAGCGCAGACATATTTCATTTATGTTAAAGCTGTGATTCTGCAGCTTAGTAGGTGGAGCTTTGCAATGGCAGCACAAAGATTGTGGTTTTGAATCCCAGGAAACACACACATTCAGATAAAATGAACAGCTTAGGCTGTGTTCACATTTGACTTAATTTTGGTAAGAAAAAGTTGACGATGGCGGCTTTTTAGTTAGTAATAAAGGCTTGCAGCGTTGCGGTTACAAACAGCAGCCGGCAATGTTCACAGATAGCATTTTTGCATGAAGGCAGCTTAGAGAGACAGGCTTCATAGGCAGCATAGCTGAATTGTCTTCATTAGCTCTGTCATTGGTTAGCTGTGATAAAGGTGATTGACGTAGGGCTTTTTTTCAGAAAAATTACACTTTTTTCAATTTCAGTCTGAGCTGTAGAAAAAGACACTGGCGTATATAAAATACTTTTTTGAAAAGACGGTTTTCTAAATAGAATTATTGTGTAAAACAGATGCTACAGACGAGTTAAAGAGTGAACACGGCCTTACACTTTAAATCTACTGTAAATCATTTTCAGCAGAAACATAAATAAATGTAATGTGTACTAAACATCCGTTATTTAATAGAAGATTTAATACAAGCAATATATAATAAAAAAGTATAAATTAATATTCATTTTAATGAAATATAAAGTAAATGCGTCCGCTGAAACTGATTATATGCATCACAAAATGAAAATAAAAAATCCATACATACGAAACTGTATACTGTATGATGAAATAAAGAGACAAAATCAATACAATTATAAAATAACGATATAAAAATACAGAAGAATAAACAAAAGAATAAGAAAATACACTTCTTAAGGAAGGGCCCTAGTGAGATAAAGCAGTGGCAGCGCCAGGACGTTTTTCTTGGGTGTTCTAAGAGGGGCTTAAAGGTTTAGAGGGTGGTCTAATGAAATTATTAAATTAATAAATGCCTTAGCTAGACAACATGCTATTTTGCCATTTAAATACAGAACAGCTTCTTAAAAATATTGTTGTAGCGCATTAAGCCACTGCACTAGTTTTTTAAACATTTTAGAACAAGCTTACATTATATGCTGTGCTATTTTGTTGAAAACATTATGCAATGAGTAAAATAGACTACGAAACAAACGTGTTTGTGCACTAAACTGAAAAAAAGCAAAAGCAAATGAAAAATACAGCAATGAACATACAGAACGTACTGTAGCGTACATTCTGCGTATGGTTTTGTAATAACTTCAAGTTTCTGTTAAGAAAAAATAGCAAAGGCCTATACACAAGCACAAGGTTCGAGTACTTTCACTAAGGGTCCTTCGCTAGCCTAATTATCCTTTCTATAACCATAAGCAAACTAATCAATGCTATTCTCTTCTGTTCTTTGTATTGGAATGGAAGTTGCAGTAAAACACACTTATTTCAGCAAAGACCACGACATGTTCCCATAAAGTGCAGATTAATCAATCGTTGAATATATTCACAAAAAAACCCAACCTTATCCTACAACTTCATTTTTAAATACTCGTTAGCCACTTTTCAATCTTTTTTAATTTTATTAAGAATAAATAGCTTTATGATCTGATATGTGATGGGGAAGAAAAGTAGGCAGGAGGCAGATTTAAACCTGGGACGATCTGAAGTAGTTAACATACGCTTTACTCTCTACGCTACTGGAGACGTTAGTCAGGCAGTGGCATTCTTACATCTTTCTGAAGAGAAACTCACAGACCTACCGATAGAGATGTTTTGTTTAATTTTACTGCCCAATTCGCTGAAGACATTATGCAAATCTAATAACGGCAACTACCACATTTGGCACATAATAATGCCCGACCTTGTGGTCCCATGAGTGGAGAATGCAACAGGTGATCTGACACACTTTACTAGAACAGCACATCATTGCTCCACCCATGAATCGGACCTCAAAAAAATAAACTAAAAAAATGCTCTCACCTGTGCTGTGCACCTGAATCAGTGTACACTACCATAATTGAATCATCACTTGATGAATTACTGCTGCCATAACCGCATATCTTTGAGCCATAACAGAGCAACCATACATTTCGTCAATAGGGCGTAATCTATAATGAGGGTTATTTACATGAGTCGCATGACAAGACAAGAATAACTATTGTTTCTTCTAAACTCACTTACAGTATTAATGCTTATGGGCAGCACTTTTCAAGGTGTGTATATTTACCCCTCTTTGGAGATTACGGCAAAGATGATCAGACATGCAATGTTTTGTTGTGGCCTTAGATGACAACGCACGCATCCTCTAATATCCGTATCATCTAATCCACCTAGAGGAGGGCGTGATGACCGGATGTAAATTTGGATGTCAGTTTGATCTCTATTTATTCCTCTAATCTCTTTTTGTAGTCAGGTGGCGTTCACACATTGCCAGCTTGCCTACACATGTCCCTATCACAGGCCAAATAACTGGAGGACTGCTGGCCCTGTGTTGAGGAAGGGACCGTTTCAGGGAGAGAAACGTAATTGCATCATGACCCGATGCGGACGGTCGTGAATCTACTACATTTGAGGAATCTGTGAATAGTTTTTTCCTCATTCTAGCTACAATGTATTAATATGAAAATCTGCGATAAATAAGAGCTAAAAATGCAGTGTTCTTGATAGAATTGTATGTACAAAACAGACTAATAATCTCTTTGCACCACCTTACATCTGCACTGTTGTATATTTCACTGGTTTGCACTCTATCTGCCATTACCTATCTTCTTTCTTTCTTTTTTTTATATCGCTACTTGTAATTGTTGTATTTTACATACTGTATAAATCTGTATTTATCTGTATTTTTGATACATATTTGTTTATTCTGTGTAGTGTTATTTGTATGCACCATGGGTCTGAGAGTAATGCAATTACAAATCCTCTACATGTATGTACTGTACATGTGGCAGAATTGACAATAAAGCAGACTTTGACTTTACATCATCTGTAGTGTTCCAGGCGTTCCAGGAATTGCAAGATCTGACTAATTGATTTTCATAAAGAATATATGTAGACTAAAGATCCATTTATGCATGTGTTTTGTGCACATGATGAGCTATGGCATACATCAACATTATTACCTTGTCCCATTGTCTCTCTCGATCCAGAGCGATGATCACCATGGAAGGATTGGTAAGATAGCCATCAGAGTTGAATGAGAGATCCTTGTGCTCCCATGAAACATTTAGCATATGCCTGAACAACAAACCAAACATAAGCTTTGTTATGACGTCCATCCCGCTACACTTACAGCAGGAGTGATTATAAATTCAAAGTTTTGTTAGATCTGTGGCCAATTATCTGAACACCAAGTAAGAGTGATGCAGATTTACTCCATCTCTAAAATTTTACAGAAGACTATTTAGCTGAGGAACGAGGACAGTTCGAATGCAAGTCCATACTATTCCATGAGTGAAATGAATATAAATCACAGGGTGCAGAGACTAATACATCTACAGTATTCATTCTGCCCACTTTAATCCTCTATATCTCATAGACCTGAACATTTCTGCTAAACGAATTGTTCACTTAAGGGTGGCCACAGGCAGATCTGAACATGAAGCAGGATTTAAAGATGCCGTTCAATCCATTTGATGCAAAAGCATGCTGATACAAGCAGCTAGTAGCGGAAACCCTTTACAGATATGATTACATGACTATCTACACCAACGACCTTCAAAATCTAAAAGACAGTTTGATTTGATCATATCCAAAATCTCTCAGATTTATAACCCCTGAACAATAGCAAAGCTCATAAAGATTTATTCAATCGCAGCTGTGATCTACAAGCTGGAAAATGCATTACTATAATTAAACAAATATGTATTTATGTATAAGAACAATATGAATTATTCAACCTAACCATGGGACCTCAAATCATCCCACCAGGCTACTCATGTGTGTCATTTTTCCAGAAGAATATCTTCCGTCTTGCAACTTGCAATTAGGCCACACTAAGAAATGGGGATCCTCGTGATAACATAGAAAAACATTTTATCTGAATGGTTCCATAAAGAACCTTTAACATTCAAGGAAACTTTGTGTTTCACAGAAAGTCGTGCTAAGAGGTCCTTTAGATAATAAAACAGAATGAAAAGATGTGGTTAACATAAGAACATTTGAGTAAATGGTTCTTTGGGAAACATTGGAAGCACCCTTTTCAAGAGTGAAGATACAGGTGAGGGTTTTTTCCTGTGCTCAAAAACAGTTCTGTATTTAAAAAAATGTCTTCTGACAGATGTTTCTTTTTATGTGAAAGATGGGCTGAAACCCGAACAGCACATAAAGGCTGGGAAGATTCCGGATGGAGGACCCAGTCACTCATGTGTCTCCGATACGCTTGATCACAGAAGGCTCGGAGAGGCAATTGGAACGCTTTTTAATGAGGAACCTCGACTCCCAGGTGAACAGCCGATTTAACTAGAAAATCTGGAGGATCTGCCAGTCTCATTACAAGGGAGGAAGACCACAAGAAAAAGCATAAGAATGCAGTGTTTTGTCTGTAAAATCTATTTATGATCAAATCTCCACTGGCCAACTAAACTTAAAGGATTTGCCAGGATTTTGGGATCTGTAAATTTGCCACCGACACATTGCTGTTTAGCCGAATTTGTCATCAACAAGTTGGACGAAAAATAGGGCAGTGGTGGCCAAGGGAAGACTAAATATATGACAGCTTCTTCAAACATTACTGGCAGCCAGAATACTCCAAAAAGTCCAAAGGGTATACTATGATGCATTACATTTTTAATGGACGTGATTTTGATGTAAATCAATAAAATAAAAGGTACAACAAAATGTTTTTCACACTAAAGCCATAGAGAAACCATTTTTGTGTTCTTACTGTACTATAACCATTTATGTTACTTTTACTGTCTAAGAAACCATTTTCCACAACTTTTCGTAAAACAAAAAGTTCATTAGATGGTAAAGGTTCTTTATTGAACCAGTCATCCACAAATGTTTTTTTTTTCTGTGGTATCGTGAAGCACCTTTATTTTTAAAGGCAAGAAATGAAAAGTGGCATTTTATTAACAAGCAATGTGGCTCCCAAAATCTAAAAAAGCTTTCAAGTCTTACCTGAAGAGGGAATCATTGGTATGTGGTTTGGCAGGACTGTTGCAGTCATTGTTACCCTCTGGAACAAATCCTCTATACTTGTGGAAACTGTGCACCCCTTTTACAATAACCGCCACACCTTCTCGAACCCTCTGACGTAACGTTTTCTTCCAGCGGTCTGTGATAATACTGATCACCCCCACTGGGAAACTCTCAGGTGGAGACACTTCGGGGTTTCCCACAGCCAGACTGGGAATGACCCAGATGTATCCAGGCCCCAGAAGTCCCACATCCGACGCCATCCTAAACAAGTACTGAGCCTCTTCATGCGAGCAGTACACCAGATATACCTGCGCATCCACCTGCTGAAGTAATCTGCGTGAGCGGATGTCATTGGACCCCACGGACATCTCGAAGCTCAACACATCCTGCAGCTCCCATAAGAAGTAGCTGGTGTCTGTGAAGGACCGTATGTAGTCCACGAAGGTCTCATAACCGGGATACAAGCTGGTGATCACCACAAAGTTACCCCAGTTGTACTCCTCCATCACTTTGAACATTGCATTAATCTGCTGCTCTATGGAAGCACCCATCTGTAGAAAAGTCGAGCCTTCAGCCTGCAGAATCAAAGCAGAGAACAGAAGACATGTAATCCAACATTTGATGAAAAATATCTATAAAGCACTCATGCAGGGAGACCAGAAGAAATTGTAACATTTTTAACACTTCCCTTCGTAATTCACACTTAACACACAATAATAGACGTATAATTAAAGACCAAATCATATCATTACATGTAATACATAAAGGTCAGTGTTACAATGGCTCCATTTCAGGTGATTGGGGTGATTGTAACACTTAAACTATATTTCCCTACTATAAGTAGTTCTGTCAGCCCTATGTGAAAGAACCACAATAACCACAACAAGAGAGTCGACGAAAGAAAGTAAAAAAGAAAGTTCACGAAAGAAAGAATAGAGACAGAAAGAAAGAAAGAAAAAATAAAGTTCACGAAAGAAGGAAACTCCACGAAAGAAAGATGCATTTTAATATATTAAAACTATTAATTTCTTTGAATACAATTTCACGAATAATAAAAATATTTTAAATTGACAAGTGAATGAGCCTCAGATCACATTTCAGTTTTAAAATTGTTTAACGTACACGAGATCTATTGTCATTGTATTGTAAAAAGAACCACCATAACCACAAGAGAGTTGACGAAAGAAAGAAAGTCCACGAAAGAAAGAAGCATTTTAACAAATTACAACAATTTAAACTTTTTGGGTAAACCATTTCTTTGAATACAATTTCACGAATAATACAAATTTTAAATTGTCAAGTGAATGAGCCTCGGATGACATTTCAGTTTTACAGTTTTTTAACGTACACGAGATCTATTATAATTCAATCATGGCACATGGGTCTCTCATACCACTGAAGTATCATGTATTACCGAGTAACAATAACCTTGAACATGTTCCAAAGCATAAAATACCAGAATTGGATTTACAACGCAAAGACAATTCAGACTATTGATCCTATCTGTGGCAGAACCTCGCCGTAGCAGTCTTGATTTATTGCCTGACTTTGAACCATTATTACCCTTTCTGTAATCCCATTAAAAAGATTTACACATGACACCTAATACTCGTTTGTCCATGGCACATCAGATGTGCAGATTACACACTTGGCATGTGTTTGTATGTGCATGCAAATAATGACTCTATATCTCAAACTTTGATCTGCCCTTAGTTGAGACTCGCAGGAAAGCGTCTTTAGGTCATACACTGCTAACTATGTTTACTTCCGCCGCAAACCACGAGGTGTCCTAAACCTACAGGAGGAGGCGTTATCCAATTAAGTTTCAAAGTGAGAAAAATGGGCATGGATTTCTGGGAGTGTCAGGACCCGAGAGGTGCTCTCCCAAGACTCCACTTCGGCAAGAGCTTTCTCCTTGACAGACTGATCTGGTGTCCTTCAAATAACTTCAGCGGTGAAAGTAGGCTACCTCATGGAGAGAGCTAGTGCTAGTGGATGTCAGGTGCTCTGGGATTGCTGCTCAAAGAAAAGAAGCTGGCAGTGAAGAAGTTGTAAAACTCACCAACAACCGGCTCAGCTCTCCTGCGATTAGCACTCCTGAGCCCCTGTAAGACCATTTTCGAGTTATGCTGTAGCAGTCAAAGAGTTTAGTTTGCACTCGATTCGGGCAACAAAATAGCAGGATTCTCCGAAGGCCACCATGGTATTGTTACATTAATAGGGATTGCATGTACACCCTGGGCATGAACCTTGGGTAGAAGTGTACAGTATTTTTCAAAATGGAGCAGCATTTTTTATCCAAAGAGACTTACTCTGGATTCCAGGACCTAAACATAACAATTCATGGGTTTCCTGGACATCTTGATCTGATCTTGATGTTGCTACCAGCCTGCTTTACCTGTTGAGTTACAAAAACTTTAAGCTTGGATTTTCTAGCAAATGATTTTATACTTCATGTCGTGTATATTTGCATAGAACATGATGCCAAGTCTCAAGCTACTGGGATTTCATGGGAAATCCTGTACCAGATGTCTGTGATTTCTAGTTCAATCAAGAGATACACAAGAACAGCTTATTCAATTGCATGGGATTTCTATGTGCAATTATACATGACCGTTGTGTTGTCTTGACGTTGCATGAAGATCGGTTGTGACAAAGTCAAAGTACACAGAACATGTTGTCCCATGTGAATTGTTTGCTCGCTCACTGCACGCTGCAATGACAACATATTTATATGATACAATAAGCATGCAATCCTAACGGAGATTAAACCATTGATATTGGCTGTCCATAAAATCTGCTTTCTGCTTGTTATTGTGGGATGCATGCATTAATAAAAAACTGATTAGATGGGGATTATTAATTATAAATGAAAACAGGAAACATGTATTTCATCGCGCCTAAGAACTTAAAAAAAGTTATTTAAAAAAACTATGCAGAGGTACAAATTTTAAGCTCTACAGTTACAAAAAAATCCTTCATTCCCTAAATGCATCACTTTAATCCAATCCTTACAGAATAACCTATTTTGGGTTTTGTTCTATTTTTTACGCTATCAACCTTCATCAATTTTCAAATCTGGGAGTCTGAAAGGCATTACACAAAAATGACAGCTGGCCAGGAAACAGTCGTCGTTTTCTCCCGTACTGAAGATCCTCATCTGTCCCATTGAATTAAAGGCTATTGTGCTTCTTATTTAAAGATATACATCTTCTACCATTCCATGTGCATCATAAATGTTTCCAACAGTTTGTGCTCTTTTTATATTTCATATCCATCGAGGGTACACAAAGATGATGCAAAGCGGGCTGCAAATGGGTGCTAAAATTAACAAATTGATATGACCAAACATTTTTGCCCTTCAGTGATGCCTTTTCAATTCAAACCAAGAGTGCAAACACAAATAAAAATCATGTCTTCATTTATTCAGGTCATTTCCAAGATGTATGAACATTTTCTGAAAGTGGAACACAAAAGAAACATTTATATGTAAAAGAAATTTATGAGGACTGAAGTTTTAAAAGGACACAGATAACCATAAAAGTATTCTACAGAGATTTGTGTGCAGTTTGTTCTTTGGTATGGCACTTCAGGATGAGGCCAATACGAAGTTTGAGCTTATGCTAGGAATGTGTAAGAAAATATCCATATTTAATATTTTTCAGTGATTAATACATTTTGATATGTTCATAGCTCATTTAAAGCATGCCAACAGCTTCAGAATACTTGGAGCATAGTGGCATGTTAACATCATTTTTTATAGCATCAGTATCAGTAGGCCTACTTGAAATCTCATTTTCTGATAGCAAAGAGTCGTATGAGTAATAAGATGTGAGGTTGGAAAAATGATGACTGAATTTTCATTTTTGGGTGAGTAACCCCCTAAATGTCACTAAATGTACTCTTTGATCTCTTTAGTAAGGAACACTCAGTTATCTGTCCTTAGAATTTCGGTGGTATTTCTGAGCTGCTGATCATGTGTAATACCATTTAGAAGCAGTAATGCTACCATAACTGCTGCTATCGTGAACTCATCTGTTATTTATTGTTTTCACCTCATGCACTTGAAAAATGTCAGTGTGTAAAAAACAGCCAATTTAAAAGTTAGACAAGAGTAAATCAAGTACAAACTATATTTAGGGGTTTGTACTATTCTATCACATACAGCTTGGATAACATGCAATTGACAGCTTTCCTCAAAAGAAACGTAGAGACTGCAATGAGTCCATTCCCTAAACAGGCAAGACATTCCCATTTTCTGTTCAAGCTGTAAACGCAATTTCAATGTCTTTCAAGCCGTTGCTTTAATAGATATTGAAAAGCCGTAATATTACATTCTTGATGTTACTCAGAAATGTTTTTAGAAGTTTCCACCCTTCAGTAATCAGTGGAAAATGGGACACCGCTGTTGGGTGCTGGATATACATCACAACACCTATTGATTTTCCACACCTCGCAAAATCACTTTTCCACGCTGCTGTTCAATAACATATCAGTGCAGGGTGCTGACTGGAAAACTACGGCACAAATCACATGTACATGTTAACATTTCTCAACCTCACAGTAGTTATTTTAGACACGCTGTGTTTCTGAAATGAGCTGCGAGAACAAGGTTTCTGAAGTGATTTCACAGATACCCCGGATTAAATCTGGAGTCAATATTTGAAAGGTCATGCCTATTTTTGTATGCGTTTTGTCTTCTTTCTGTGTACATTTCACCTGTACTTTACCTGTAATCTTTAACAACTTCATTTAGCCAAAACTCCGTCTCCACACTCACCTTATGAGTTATAACAACAGCAGAGCCTCCACTGATGCCCACGATGGGGATAGATGTCTGGGAAGAGATAAAGTCTAAGATCTGTGCCACGGCTTCCGAGTCCACGTCATCTTCAAAGACCACACCGTGAAGGTTCTCTTCAGCCATGGTCTGACACAGACGAGTGAGAAGAGCTCTGGGGTTTGTGTCATTCACCAGCACGGTGATGGGGTTCACTTCCAAGGGCATGTCTAAGAAGTTTTCTGGACTCAGACGGCCCTTGATCTCGCTGTGGTGGGCCAAACCGCTGAAAACCACAGCCACATTTACCGAGGGAGGGACGAAAAACGGACGGCCACAGCAGGGAGGCATCACGTTGAGTAACAGATTGACGAAGACGAGGAGTTGAAGAGAAGGACCCCAACACCCTCGAGGAGTGGCCATTTCAGCCTCCTACAGCCTGAGAAACAGAGAGAAAATATTTATAACATATATAATATTATAACAATATTGTATTTTTTTTTATTAAGAAATAAACAAAATAATGGTTTGATAGCTGTTTCAATGTTGTTAATGCATCAGTTTTTCACATTAGCATGTCATTGTTTTTTTCCAAAACCCCACTGACTTGTTCTGTCATGAAATCAAATGACATCAAACCCAAAATGATTGACAGGCAGCAAGATAAAAAAAAAATCCTGACACTTTTATGGCAGTTTACAGAGTCTATTGTGTCACAGAGACTAATCATGAAATTAACATGATTGACAGCCCTAATTTCAACATAAATTACCCACGCACTCCGAATATTGCTGTCATATGACCTATACACTGTATACTGATTTATTTTACAAAGGTGAAATATTATGTAATATGAAATAAATTTCTCATGTAACAGTTAAAAGCAAAAGTTCAATGTAAAGTAATGCAATGCTTAAAATATGACGAGAGAGCATACATGTGGTCCGAATGTCTATTTCTGTCACTCATAATCTGGGATTGCATGCATTCTGGTGCGCGTCTGTGTGACACAACAGGCCATTAGCAGACTCGGTGGGAGGTATACATTGAATACAGCAGGGATTCGCAGCAAACCAAGCACTAGACACTACACAGGGGTCGGTCCCTGATCTTCCAACCCACAGATGGCCTGGGTCATTGACAAAATCAGCTTTGGTGAGAAAGAACTGTACATTTTATTTTTTATATCACACCACAAGTCACTGGTACATTTGTATGCTTTCTTGGAAGTAACCAGATCCACACAGATGATCTTTAGTCTAACCCTATCTCTGGCATTGGCATTAATGTTCCGTCGGTTAATAGAAAAGTTTTCTGTCAATTATGAGAAGACTTCAGTTTTTACAACTTTCCATCTTTTACTGTTATACATACTTACTGTTACAAATACTCGTTCCAGATTGGAACGTAAAGGATGATAAAAACATTTTCTCACCTGTTTGCTAAGAATGTTGTATTTTTTAATAATCATACCCACATATGAATTGACAAATGAAAACTAATAAATATCTTTCTCTGTTTTTATCAGAGCAAAGAAATTTGTTAATACAGAAAAGAAATACAGATTTGGAACAACTTGAGGTGTTGGCTGCATTTTGTGTTGGCTGACAGAACTTGACCCATCAGGGTCACACCCCGCCTCGAAGTATGTTGCGGTCTATACAAATAAATCAGGCTCAAAGGACACAGCAAAGACTTGCTTTTCAACGGCAATCTAAATCAGAATCTGATGAGATGCACTTGAATTAGAATCTTAAAGGTTAGGCCCATCCATCCACGCCAACGGTTTACAACTGTGACACCACAGCCTATTAAACTATCACAGCTAGCCGCTGGACCATGCGCTGTAATTACTACCAATGATAAATGTAACGCTCACATTGCGATTGCTTATCATGTTCCATAAAACGCTCCCATGAATACATCTGGCCACTATCAGACCTAATTGGTATGTTGCGGGTATAAACACCACGCATGAGGATTTGCTGTATTGTTACGCCACGGAGTTCTTCATTAGTAGCGCTCCTCGCCAAATGTGGGATCGCGAGTACTTTCTGCTCTAGTGGAAGACAGATGGTGAGGTAAGAAAATAGATATGCATTCCCATCGCAAAAGTGACAAAACATAACACTTGCCAGGAGAAACCCCAGACACTCTGAGAGTTAAAGCCGTCATGCTCACGGTTTTCATTCTTTCTTTATCACCCTCTCTAGACGAGATTTGTTTTTTAATCCTCATTAAAAAGAAAACCGTTCAAACTCCACTCAATTCTGGCAAAGCATCAATGAACATTTTTGTATGCTCGTAACTCAATGAAATCCGCACACTTTATGAAGCTGTAGGGTTAACATAGCGACAGATACAAGTTTCAAGAGAACACAACAGAGGGGGATAGAGAGGGAGAGAGAAAGTGACAAAAGAAAAAGTTTCATTTAAAAAATACAGTTCTATGGGTGTTTCTCAGTCGTTTTGGCCCGGTGGCCTCTTGTAAGACACTTTTGATACCCTCACTAACATTTAATGTGTTCACTAACAAACTGTACATAGTACAATTGTACATAGAACATAAATCACATGAAAATTAGACATTTATGTGTATGTGTGTATGAAATTCTGGGAAGATAATGTTCCATTTGATGTTTTTTGTAGGCCACCCCAGAAAGTTAGCGCTGCATTGGTTCCCTCGACCAACGCCTGTGGATTTTTCCCATAGACGTCTAGCAGATTGTAAAAAATGATCTCTGTGACTAACAAAGGTTCATGATATTTACAAGTGTTGTCTATCAAGATAATCTTCACAAATTAACACAACATTTGTTATTTTTAAAGCCAAAATTCAATCTGCAGAAGTAAAAAACTAACACGAGGCTATAAACAGCCTACAGGATTGCTCAATAGCTCAATACTCTTTGAATCAAACCCCATCCACATTTTTAGATATTTGTGTCTGTCATTATTTGTAATATTTCGATGTCTGCACTTTATTTACTTGTAAGCAACCGTTTTTAAGACAATAAAGCGTTTAGAAATCAATGAGCAAGTTATAACTGGTGTGTTGTCTATGTTTTATTATAGATTAAAACGTAAAAATATTTAGAGGTTTTGATTATCACAGATCTTATTTCAGGCAATTTACCAAAAATCCATTTAAAAAAACATAGACTTTGGGGCAATGGAACCAGAAGTGCTGGAAATGCTAACTCCCTTCCGACTTTGAATACAAAAATAAGTCATCCCTGAGGTACTCTATTCATGCATAACAAATGTAAACTTATTGTAAAACATTACCAAAATATTTACACAATAAGAATTGAACTACTCTAATCACTCTTTCTTTGGATTATCATACATTTTTAAATGTAATATTTTGAAAATGACTTTCAATATTTTAAGATTAGGTTCGGGAAAAGAAAAAAACATCATAACAAATCTTCCAAATTTGTTTACTTCCATATATTGTGTGTTTGTTGGCCCACCACACATGACATTCTGAACAGCAATGAGACACCTGCAGCTTTGCTTTGATGACAGCAAATGGAGCACACACACAGTCTAGTCGAGCCGCTGCTTGCTAATATATTCACTGTCCTGCTTTCAGTCTGTTAGATCTACTGTTGATGTGGATCTTCACATGTGTTTTTCAAGTCTTCAGATCTCTTTTAAACAAGACACTTTGATAGATGTTTGACCATAGATCACATGGACAATCACATCACAGCTAATGCACGTGCTCTTATTTAACTCAAACAAAACACCAAAGGAAAGAAAATGAAATGGAGTTCATCAACGTCTGATGAATAACAGATCCATACAATCCGTCTTCACTTCATGAGATCATCCCTTGAATTAATCAAAATATAAATCAAAAACATATATAACTAATGATGGTTATTACAATGGTCTACGTCTGGCTGAATGACACTTGTACTCACAGCATTACAAATAAACACGAAAATTTAATCTGCACCTTCCATGTAGATAATCGCAGATAGAAATATTTTCTAAGTGAAACACCAGCTGTGGGTGCCAGCTGTCCATGCGGTGTCTGATGGGTGAAGCTGATTAAAGCACAATGGCTTTTAATACATTTTGCATCTGTAACTACAACCTTCACATCAGCCATCCATTTCGGCGCTGAAACCGATATGAAATTTTAATTACGCTTTCATGATTAAATGACAAAGAAACTTAAAAATAAAACTATCAAGAGGATTTATGAAACATATTTTTTTTACATTTAATATTTGCAAACTTTCAATTCGTCAAAACTATTTTAAAGTCAAAATTTTTTCAAAGTGTTTGTTTAATGTGAATCATTACATAAAATGCTGTCAAAATGATTCAGGCAGTCAAGAAGAAATGTCAACTGCACAAAATGTGTATCAAAATATAGGCTTTTAGCTTCTTCTATACATGGCAGAACCTTAAATGGTTTTAGATCGGGAGGAAATAAAAACGACAATAAATGGGCTAGCAATGTGCATGGAATGTCTTACACAGCGGCCAGATGGTAGAAAAAAGATGATGTGTTATAGTAGCATGAATTAACATCTTGTGTGTTCTATCAACGTGTGTGTCTCGGAGTTAAAATGCCACCACAAATAAAAGTGTTAGCGAGCTTTAAGGCTGAATTACATTTACATTTGGAGTTACACTGTCGCTGCTATTTACACCGACAATCCCTATCCCTTTTTTACTTGAGTGATTTAATTCACGCATAGCTAATTTGCATTACCGAAATCGTTCTGTAATGTGGGACATGGGCTGCCTGGGATGGTTTTGGTCTTCAATCTCATAGATGAGGAGCGGGATCATGGTAAGTCTCACTTTAAAGCTTGAGGTCACAAAGGTTATGACACAATCCCTGCCTTCCAGATGTTACTGGCTATGTTAACCGCTGTTTGAGCAACCGAATGCTGACTGACATTATATACATTGAACCATAGAAACCAACTTTGTCCTAAAGATGAGTATACAATACACACACAAATGAAATGAATGTTTACATAAGTTAGGATTTGGTCCTGGAAGGCTTTCGAGACACACGTAACACGCCAAGAGCCATTTAGTATTCCATAACTGTGTTCCTTAAACATTTTAAAGAGTGATCCAAGGTGAGAGGGATGTGCAATGTCATGGTCAGATGCCACATTAGGGATTCTCAATAAATGTACATTACATGCTATCACATCACCTGTTCTCTCCATTATCTATTCTTAAGAAAGCCAAGAGTCCTGAATAATCAATATATAATCTACACAATCTCATAACATTACAAAATAATGGAATCTATTCACATTATAGAAAATATAGAACAGCATCTCAAGCATAACATTTCCATTGTCCACATTTGTAACCTGTGTGGCGGTGCAGACGGAATCAGACGCTAATTGTGATGTATTAGTCACAGTCCAAACAGTTGTGATTGGACATTTGCTGATGATCTTTTTAGAAATAATCAGAGTCTTATGTCTCATGAATGCTAAAAGGGTCCGGAGTGTCTGTCAGAAATAAATCACCATAACATGTAAGATCTGTGGGGTGGGCTCTTGTTATCTCTGACACAGGAATACAAACCTATACACACACAGTATCACATTCTTGAATAAGTGTTTACATTTATGTTTGTAGACTGTCTCTCTGTTAATGTATTTTGGATAAATAAACAAATATAGAAAGACACATGTCGAACGGACACATGTTTTATAGCATCTCAAATGTCATTTGTATGTGGATTTAAATCATGAGAAAAGCAAATAGACAATTTGCAACAGCCAGAAACTCAATTTCTCCCCTTTGACCTTGTGCAACATATGGTCTACAATGTGTGGATATCAATTGCACGATCTGACCGTCAACTCAATGGGTAAATTTTTCTGATACTGTATTTGTTTGCTAAGTGAAATCATTGAATTAAAAAAGGACCTTTGCCACCTTCGCAATCATGTACGGATTCGATTTCACAAAAAAGTTATCACCTTTACATGATAAACTGTTGCATTATATCTCTCTCGCCATAAATAACACCCTCAGTTTTTCCCTTTCTCCCATTTTCAATTGTATGGAAACAGTACCGGTGTCTCAGTAAGATCGAGACAGACAGTGAACTGATATATGCACGCCACTGAATGACAAAAAGTCCCAGTGCAGGTATGTGTCTGAACCGCATGTGTCAGAAAGCATTTAGATCTTCGAAATCCTGTTTGCTCGTTTCTGCAACCACGAGAGAGAATGACGCTCCACCTGTTAACCACAGCGGCTCTAGCCCTATAGGCATATTTCCCCAGCCACGCACTAAACCCACAGACAGAATTACGCTCTCTGTTGACACGTGTCCCTGAAACTGAGCGAGTTTTTCTACAGAGGGGCTGTACATTTCCCCAGAGTTAACAATCAACACAGACGGTTTCAATGAAAGGAAAATCTTTACCTGTGCCGTCTGAATGCATCCGAGCCCGACCCCAAGCTGTACATGCTTGTGCTGCCTGTCTCCGTCTTCTCTCTTCCCTCCGTTTGGCCTCTTCTATCTTTCGCACCGTCTCGCTCACCTTCTCTCGACACTTGTGCGAGTCTACTTGTGTGGCAGCTGAAGACCCCGCTGTGTTTATGCCATTTCTCTCTCTCTTCCTGGCAAAGAGGGTCAAACTGAAGATGGTGTCATTGACACAGTGAAAAAAGCTATTGGGGACTGAGTGAGAAATAGAGAGACAAGTGTCCAAAAAAAGAGGACGAAGCAGCTGTTAGCAGCTCGAGACGGCGATGAGAGGCAGCTGGAGAGTCGCAGTTGTGATCTCTGACTGAGGAAAGGTGCGAGAGCAGGTGGGGAGCTGCGCTCAAGAGCGTGCCGCGACTCCCTTGCGCGTCTGTGTGAATGTGTAAGGTTGTGTCTCACTCTATAAATCCTGAATCTCACGTGGATCTTGTTTACCTGTGTGGTAAATTACAATATTTGTAATATATTACGCTTACAAGCGAAGTTTCTTTTTTGAATCAAGTCTGGGTTTCTGAGCTCAAAAAACAGATGCCGTTTATGCGAGAGAGTTCTGGGGTGGACTAACCATCCACCCTCAATCAGACCGCTCATCCACAGCCTCCGCCCGCTCCGTCACAACCAACCCAGTTCTCCAACCTTGGGGAGTAATCATGATGGAATGATGATGCTGAGAAGAGAGTACAGCTGATTAAAATAGATTCACATGAAAGACTGGAGCTGACCTTTGGTTTTGTTGGTGGGGTCTGATTTTGAGGAAGAAGTCCATACAGATGCTTTTCAATTAGTTGCAATGAATTTCCTTCGCTCGCTTACTTCTGAATCCTTTAAATCCGCAGGTGCCACTCCAACCAAATCCAAAAAGTTTGAGTTGAGCTGTGGACTGAGGCGATCATGAAAGCAATCCAAAACAAATACTCAATTCAAAATTAAGAGATGATGTTTGTCCAGTTTGTAGAGCAGATGCGCACCTCATCTGTTTGATGTGATCTGCCTTCTGCTCTCCAGACCACAGAACAAGCTTCTGATACCTAATCATGATGCTGTACAGATTTATCCTGCCTCCACCCCCCTCTCCTCATTTACGCATGCTTTTATTCTCTCTTTTTCTCTCTCTCTCTCCATCCTGATCCCCTTCTCAATGCATTTATCCAATCGTTTATTTCTCCTTTTGAAATTGTTGGTTCTCTCTCCCTCTGTTGTTTTCTGACAGTCCTTCCCACATTGTTTTTATTTGGTACTTCTGCAATTCAAACCCTGTCTTTTCATTTCAAGCCTTTCTGCCTCATGTCATTCTTATAGAGAAAAGCAGGTCTGACTTACAAGATGCTTCAAGCTGTCCTGTTGATTCTTTCTCTGTCTCTGTCTTTTCTGTTTTTGTCTGTCTCCCTCTCTCTTGCTCTCGCTCCCTGACGCCGTCTCTGACACTTGTAGTCATCCCTCAACATCCTTCAACCTTGTCTGTCCTTCAGGTCTGAGGTTGATCCGAATGCAGTTTTGTCCTCTTTAGCTGGAGGGCTATTACCAAATCTCTCCACGTTCTCAACACAAACAAAAACACAGACAGACCTTCAATGTTTCATTCGAGGTTAATGATATTTTCAATCCCCTAACCTCTCCCCTAAGCTTACCCTTCATACAAACCTGTTGATATTTAAAGACGCTAAGGGTAAAGACGTAATTCGGCTAATATAAGAATGATTTTGCTAGTGAGAGCCACAAAAATGCCAGCGAAAAGTTTATTATATTTATCAGGACATTTTTTCCAATTATAGTCAAACATGCACACACACACACCTGCCATAGTGATGACTTTCCATTAACTTCTATTTACAATCCAAAATTAGCACTCAACAAGCACCAAAAAGAGTAAAACTTTAGGTACTGCAAGATAATGTATGGATTTTATCAAATTGTAACAGCGATATTTGACAGTTCATATTTTTGTGACATGTAATTTCATAGCAGGCAGTATATAGGGAACCTAATATTTGATAAGCCACACAGAAAGCTTGAAACGTTAACGTAGTTTTAAATTAAAAGATAAAAAGGATGAAAGTGAAGTTAATTTTGTAATTAATTTCAGAAGCAAATTGAACAAATCTAATATAATTTAGCCACGTTTTGTAAAGCTGACAATGCAAATTAAACTTTTCACCTGCAAGAAAGATATTTGATGTGACATCACTTGTGTAACTCATGCTACTGTAACCAGAATAAAAACTTACAGTTGGTTTTGTCAAAAATTACAACATTGACTGGCAGGTGCATAGTGTTTCAGTTAAAGCATATTCAAACAATTCAGGAATCAACTTCCAGTTTGACTATAGAAATCTAACCATGTTGTTCTTTTGCCCATGCTCAGCGTGTATAATTCACAATTAAAAGCTTTTTTGAGCTCTCCGTGTCTCATTTCATCTCAAGTCTTCTCAAAAGGAACTCTTTAAATTGTCCAAATCACTTTGTGCACATGGCAGCTTTTAAGAAACTAAAAATATCATGGAGCTATTTTAGAAGAGGCCAGGTGACGATACAAACTGACAGCAAGAGAAGCCGGTGTGACTCTGCTTTAAACATGCTCAAGCTAAACTGCGCACAAATTTGACACGTCGGATTTGCTTACAACACATGAGCTCTCTTCCAAAACCTAGTTTAGCTGTCTATATAGGCAGTATTCTAACCTCAGGGCAGCTTACTGTGTTTTGGAAGAAAGCAAGGGTGTTTTAGGGGGATTTAAACACACACCTTATGTAAAAAAATGTTAACCTGGTGCAGAATGTAATATGACAACGTACTGTAAGACAGCTGCAAAGGCTAAAAATGGAAAAATTACTTATACATTCCCATGATTCATATGTGTTAAACAAACAGATGCTTTACCATAAAGTACCTGAGTTTCTGAGTGCTGTTCTCTAACCATGTTATTGACTGCATCTTGCAAAATAGAATGTACATAATTTTTAGTCTGTAACAGTCACAACCAATTCTGAAAGATCAAAGATGTTAATGGAAGTTTAATTCCACCACAATTAAACAACTAGAAAAGATGTTTACCGAATGCTGTCGGCATCCGAAGCTCCAGAAATTTAGGAACGCATTATGCCTTTATGATTAAAAGCAGTGAGATGTAGAGAGACATTGTTTGTAATAGAATTAATCTGTGCTTCTGCTTGAATGGCATTATTATTAATCTTATTGTGGAAGTCAAGTTGCTGCACTTTCTCTTATTATCTGAGTCTTTAGTTCCAAGCAATTTAGTGAGCTATAAGGGTGAAATAAAATAAAATTCATCATCACAGCACCTACATTTGTGAAATAAATGCTTGTTATTTATGGTGTAATGGGTGATTGAGTTGCAAAATGTGACCTTTATGCCCATCTATAGTGTGTAGTGACACGAAATCTCTTGTTCAGCTATAAAACTTTCTCAAAGGTGTAAACAAGAATGCAGTAGCCTACCAAGATGCACCTGGGGAAAAATGGTGTGTGGTCAAGTGTCCCTGAGGGCTCAGGTGGAAGCTGCCGGTCCATCAGGTGTCTTAGCTTCAGCAGCTAACATGCCAAAGGCAGAAAACTACCACCTTCATGCTGCATCAGATGGACTGCAAAATCAGAAAATGGCAACATTTATAGCAAAATTGCTTCGCATATAAATACATCAAGTCTGTTGTCTTTCATCTATGGAATGTGACATTCAGGATTTATAAAAAAATAGCACATGGCTATTTTTAGATAAGCTTTAGTAAGAGAACCCAGAAAATAAGAAAACGTGCATTGGGGTTAACTTTGTTGTTAAATCTCCCCTGAGAGGCTGCTAGAAAATCAAAGAAGTCTGGATTCTGACTGTAACTTAGCTTCAAACCCTTAACATCTCACTGCGTTTTACAAACAATATTAACATATCAGACGATAGCTAAAGTGGAGTTTGGAAACGCCAACCCAGTCACATGACCCAATGTTTCAGGGACAACAGGATACAGTAAAATATTCACAGAATATGTATACACACTTTTTCATCACCACACACAAATAATAATAAGCTGGATATAAAGAAACAATACACTGTTATTCATTCAGATAAAAAACAAAAATACTTTTTACTCACCTTTATGTTGTTCCAATCCCACATGAACTTCATCCATGAAACACCACGGGCACCAGTACTCCGTACAAAAAGCACCAGTACTCCTTATGACTCAGGAACTATTTTCCATGACTTTCTCAAATCTTGAAAACAGATCTCAAAACAGTTGTAACATTTATGAAAAATTTCTGATTGTTCAGAAGGGTTTGAAACACAAGTTACTTTACAGCTAAAGTACGTTACGGTAACGTGATATCTGAAAATTTTACCATAAAACGCATATTTATAAAGTGCTATTGGGAAAAGTATGAGCTGAGAGTTAAGAGTTGGTGCATATTAACATTACGTTTGGAAGGTTAGTCGTGTCATTAAATATGATTAAACAAACATAAACAGTTAAACATACGTTGTTATACAGGTATTTGTGGCACAAACTTCCATTACTTTTCTAAAACTTTCTTGCTTTATTAACATTTCCCAAACTTTTCCAGGCCTGGAAATAGCCATTTTAAAATGCAATGACTTTTCCAGGTTTTTCATGACCGTACGAACCCAGTAGCAAATTCTCAGTGGAATCATTTTGCAGATAATAGACCTGGACCGGAAAAAAAGACCATAAAGAGAAAAAGGACAACTGAGTGATCTACCCCGACCCTTGCTTCATTCATCTGTGAATGCGTATAGAGCTTAAAGCTTTATTAATATCCAGAGAGATTCTTCGCTGTAGCGTTGACCGAGGGACACAAAACTTCTTGATAGTCACTACGCACACCTCAGACAACAGAACTCCTAAAGCTTTTAAAACCCATGATTAGGATCATTTTTCTCATTTCTAATCCCTTATCCAATTCTCATTAGTAGATATAAGAAAATTATGAACTTTTAAGTACACTCTAGATTTGCACATGTGATATATACGCTTATGCACACGTACGTTTGTGAGGAAAGGCTTACATGTGAATGTAGAAGTGCTGTTCTGTCTTCATCCCTTATACACGAAGCAAAACATTTTATTTCAGTTCAGGGTTCAACCTTTATCAATTACTCTGGAGACCAAACGCAGACATTTTATGAACTGAAATCGTGTTGTGAATGAATATGAACAGGTTACATGGAGATAAGAGGAAAGTCAAGTGGCTTGTATAGGTACGTTTTCCCAAATGCAAACAAGATGCATTTCCCTAAGGAGAAGGAAGAACGAATGTATCTTTTGTCCTTTTAAATATTTCAGTGTCATGAGTGTTCAGTGCTCTTTAGATACACAGGCACTACCTGGTGATCTAGTTCCCAAAAATAGAACCTTAACAGGGTTTGACAACTCCATTAAACTGCAGGTGAATTAATTGCAAATGAATTATTAACATTCAACTGTAACATAGTTGATATTCTCACTTTAATAAGGAAAGGGATTTTCACAAGGATTGCAACGACAGAGGAGCAGACAACTGGACTAACTTAATGATTATACAGTCTGAAGTATCTCTTTGTGCTGGCCAGATGGCTGTCTGCAAGGTGGAATGAGCTTGGACTCCATATGCGCAGCCACACCTGTGGACTATCTGTCTGTGTTTTTTTGCTCTTAGTCAGAGAGCGGTCTAAGACAAAGTATCCAAATACTGTGGCTCAGTGCGGCACATCTTATCTGACTATTAGGAAAACATAGCCTGGGGTGAAGGACTTACTATGCAAATTCATTTGATATAAGCACCGCAAGAATAGATCTAGTATTTATCAAAGCCTGAAATTTATGTTTTTGACATGAACCATGTTGAAGCAACATTTAATATACATAGAGAGACTCGCAATGAATATTTCATTAGGGTGCAAACAGTATCTACGAAAAAATAACATATGTAAATGATAGCCCGTTGAAGCTTTCATGACAGTTACGAGATAAGCAGGAAACAAGTAACAACTTGTAAAATAAACATAACATCGTGTGGTTGTGATCAAAAGAAAAATCACAAATCTGCTTTAAAGGCATATTGTGTAAGATTAGGAGGATATATTGAAAAGAAAAACAACATAAAATACTGAACTACGTCTTCGGAGGTGTATACAGACCTTACGTAATGAACAGTTATATTTTTATTTCCTTAGAATACACAGCGTGTCCACATAGAATTCGCCATGTTGCTCAGAGGGAGAGGCCAACAAAGCCATTGGTTGCGATTTGCAACCTCACCACTAGATGCCGCTAAAATCTACACACAGAATCTTTAATAGGTGTCCAGAAGATATGCTGAATCAAAAAATAATACAAGAACCACAAAATGTTTGGGAAGGGAGGAAAGAAACGTCACTGTCAGACTGAAAGATTTGTATTTTTTTCCCATAATCATTACTATTGTTCACAATTCATGTTTGTCTGTGGGTTCTGCAAATATTTATCCAGTGAAATATTACAACACAGAGATGAATTATTAAAAAAATGCAGTTTTTTTTTTTCTGTAAAGTGCCGGTTTTGGAGATTCAAACCTTCAGTCAGACAGCGGCAAAAATGCTGTATATAACTTTTGGTTAGTGGCATTCAATCAAAGTGTTTTTGTGCAAATTAACAAATTTGGTCATGGCACGAAACCTGTTAAAAACCAATCCCTTATACAACGTAGCCTCAGTGTGTGTTTGAAAAGGGTCCCTGCATACTGTCCTTGCTTCTTGTCAGATAAACAGCTACACACATCCCAGCAAAAATGTCATTTCAATCATTTTTGACAGTTGACCCTGTTTTTCGCTTATTAAAATGACGCAGGACACAAATGAAGGCCAACTGACCAGTCCAGGGAACTTCCTGTTGCTCATGAATCAAAAAGCCTTTATAACCGCATGACAGGTCCACTAATCCAATGTGTCACTACACAAGAGCATATGCATGTGTAGATGCCTGCTCTCGACCTTCCATTAATGGTACGGGTCAGCCATTTGTCTTACATTGACAGGGTTATTCACCCTATGCCCTGAAGAAGGGTATGTCCTTATTCTTTTGCACAATAATTTCATATGTCCAAAAACCTGGGCAACCTGACTGTCCATCCCTCACAACACTTGATTTCATATATGTCAACGTTTTTTTTAATCATTGTAGAAATACATGGCATCTGTGTGAAAATGACTGACACCTTTTAGACGAAGGCTATGAAAACATATAGGATAATAGAATTGGATATACTGAATATATATTTTCACGGACTAGCTGAATATTGTTAAGATAACCAAAGCAGGATCCAAAGCAAACGTTCAGATAAAGATATGAGGAGTGCGCCCTCTGCAGGTTGTTTAATATTTATGAGCTGTTGAACACCGGAGTTACCATGTTAAATATCTTATTCTACCAATTATGTGCTTTTAAGGTATGGAAATTAGTATTTAGTAATTCACTATAGTAATTCGCTTCAATTTATTAATTGTATTCAACATAATCGTTCTTTAAGAAATGTAGCCTACCTTATTATGCGGTCAAACTTCGACGTTTATGGGACGAATTGCCTACGTGTAAAATACACGCTATGAAGTGTAGCAACAAAAAACATACAAAAATATTATACATGCAACGTTTCTTTTCAACCTTGTGTTAAGTCTGCAAAGTTGGGATTTTTAATTCCTGTCAGAGTTGGCGGCAAACACGAAAACGCGGCAACTACCCGCCAGTCGCGCGAGAATATCAGATAGCGACGTTTCAGTTCATCCGCCTAAGACAATAGTGCCATGCAGAGGTATATTTAGACAATATGTGAATAAATTTAATCTGACATTTTTTTAACTCTCTTACCCTTTAATTTTGTTATAATATGAATGCAGGGTGGATGTGTTTCCATTCCCTCGTCAAAGAAAAACGATCGTGACGTGCACACTTGGGCTGATTCCTTATCAAAAGCTAATTTACACAACCCAGTTGGCGCCCTAGCAATTTAAGGCTCCTTTAAAAACACCAACACTGCCATCAAGTGGACAAATAGCTGCACAAGCTGATAACGATACAAAATGACCACGTGGTTTCATCATTGATCTTTATTTTAAAACCTGACATGATAGCATGTTAGAAATTGTGTTTGCTTGGTGTATATCTGAAATAATAGTGTTGTTTTCAATGCGACAAATGAGGCCACATTTTAATCTCCTGTGTCTTTGGTGTGTGTCCCATAAAATTACAATATTGGCAACATATCAAGTATATCACAACAATTAGGAATTCCAACAACATAGTATCAAACAAAACAAATTATGTACAAAGTACAAAGAGCAGTGTGTGTCAACCTTGAAGTTTCACTCAAAACCCCTGAAAAGTGTCCGAAGAAAAGTATTAAAGGAAATGAAGCTGGTATTATCTTCAGTAAGGTCCTTTTTGAAAGTGAAGCGATCATAAAACGCAAAAGCCCCTCTGTTTCTGTTGGCTTGGTCCAGGTTCAGTAGCAAAAGAGTTCTCGACAAGAAAATGCAGTACAATCAAGTTTCAATACATTTACAAGACATAATTAACTTGTACATTTATTTAAACAATGCAAAGCATTATAAAGGCTTGGCAACACTTAAAAACAGATCCTTACTTTTACATCTGTCTTTTAGCAACCACTGGATAATATGTCCAGGACGACATGTTTAAACAAACCCACATAGTGAACAAATCACTTGATATATTTGATCACATAGCCACAATTCTCCGGATTGTTATTTATTGTGAGACTGTGGCGGTATTTCGACTCTAGCTCCTTGTTTAAACTGCATTTTAAGTGTGTGAATTATAAGTACACAAACTGCATTGAACTATGAAATCTTGCAGCTTGTTTGTGCGCAGTTCTGGGACGGGCTCAGTGGTGGATAGATGAGTTTGGATTTTTTGGTTCCGTTTCTCTTTTTAGCGTTGCTGGCTATGACCGAGTAGGAACGGCCGTGCATCATCCTGGCATTGAGACCGTTGGCCATGGAGAAGGACTTTAGGTGGCATTTTAAGGCAACAGGAAGGGGAAGTTTGTCCACGAGGTGCACCGGGGTGCAGGACACGATGGAACGGCAGCACAGGTCCTGCAGACTCAACACTGCACGAAAAAAGATAAAAGAGTCAGAGCTGAACTTGGAGTCTCCAAGCAGTGTTTTGATCTTTGGGAATCAGTCATCCAACGCAACAACTTCTTTTATCACTGTACTTGTCCTTTACATATCTACAGTCAAAACAAGCACATAATGCCTCCATATAAGTGACATATTGGAATGTTTTCCTCTCTCTTAACCTTGCCCCTACAAGCACTTTTCCAACAAAAAGCAAAGCTATGATTTTTAAAAGCTGAAATAAGCTGTGGGCGGCAGTCCATTACGATGATACTGGGTGTCTCCTCTTTTTAACAGTATTAAATCTTAAAGCTTTGCATACTTCAGGTCTCTTAGCATTCTTTGGGTCTATACATAATTGCAGCGTTGGTCTAAGGAAAGAAAAACGTTCAATAGCTGTTTCATTTGCGGTCACTCTCAGAAATGGTTTTACTGAAGGACTACTTGAATCCATGACAGTGTTCTCGGATGCATAATCTAATGTCAAAAGGCGTTCATGGTGAAGCTTGTTTGATTCTCAGAGAAAACATTTCCAACCTCAGCAAGAGAGTGAGTCACGAGGAGATGTTTTTGTGTAATGGAGCAGGACTATAACGGTATTGAGGCATGTGGAGCACTTGAAATTTCAGAGGGAGCCCAGTGTATAGAGAGATGTATGGCTCAATACATTGTAAAAACCTTACACTACTAGCATTTGTCATTAGAAACACATCCAATATTTTCAATTCTTAAAAAATACCTACATGTAATACTCATTTTAACCTAAGGAGGCTGCCATGTTCTTTTTTGGTGACGTAAAATGGTTTCACGCACAGCAAGGCAGCCACACTTAACACAGACACTCCAATCAGTTCATCAGTAAATATAAGGTGCTGTAGGATAATATGTATGTAATGCTCATTAATAAAGAAAGAAAATAAAGATACTATTTGGTGTATTTTCATACATTTGGATATTGTTCGTCAGAAACAATACAAACGTACATATTAATAACCAAAAACATTTAAAATGTATTATATACACAATGATTTAGCCATTATAAAAATGCATTTTATCAAGATTTTGACTTTTTGATGCTGATTTATCAACATCCGTAGCCTAACGTTATTGTCTTATCTCTCTCGGTCACTAGCTGACGGGGACTACCAACATTCAGGTAGGTTCTTAAACAGAATAAATAACCAAACCGCAAGCATCTTATTATTGTGTTTATCAGTATACGATTAGGGTGGAGGCCGATGTCTTAAATAGTCTTAAATGCGGTAGTTTAAAGCTATGATTTAATGCACGTTTACCTTGAACAGATGCTTACTGATACTGATATATACTATTTATATATCTGATCTTATGTTTGACGTTTCCCTTTTAACTGTTATATATGGAAAACATGTGTGCTTCGCTATAGCTAAAGAGAACATGTTTAGGCTGCAACCATTTGACATCATGGATTTTGATGCAAAAAAAATCGGCGGCCTCCAAGTAAAAATCTTTTTTCAAAGTTTATGAATACTGTGACAGTTACACATTTTTTTTATTTCACATTTATACTGTTAATATATTAAGCCATACATCTCTCTGTACCCAAGGTTTCTTTTAAGGATTGAGCTCATTTATTTCTATTCCTATAAGAAAATCACAAAACAAATCAGTCATCTGATTGCTTTCGTAATGTAAGGTTACATATTTGCATGTGTGAACAATTCACACATCCAATAAAGTCTGTTTTGACTGCTGGATATTGTTTTTTGAAAAATTATTATAAAAATCTAGCTGTATAAATTAATAAATATACATTTAATAAATTTTTATCTTATTGAAGATGTTTCTTATTTCTAGACCTACACGACTGTTTTGGTACCTTTATTGGGTCTCCAAAGTCGCTCCATACCATGCCTCATGAGCACAATCCGAGCCAACTCAGTGAAGGACTCTGTAATGTTGAAGTTACAGAGAGGGCTGACTTCGAAGAATGTGACGCCCAGTCGCTCTGCAAAGGCCTGGGCATGCTCGGTGGTCACCTGACGCTTATAGGCCAAGTGAAGTCTGTTCCCCACCAGGATCTTGGGTACACCTGGTGCATGCTGGATACAGAGCAGTGCAGTATGTCAGAGGCTATTAAAGAGTTTTCTGTTTTACATTTGTACAACTGCTATAATCATAAACCATTTTTTAGAAAGCAGTTTGCATCCTCAGCCCCCTTCTATCAATTACAAAACCCTCTGTTATGATTCTAATCACTGTTTTCATGAATGATAAAAACTGACGTTACTGTTTATTGGTTGAGCTGAATGAAAAACAGCATTTTCTGATCTATGATGATACACATCTATTTATGCAAAACATATTTAATTTGACTGAACCAGACTAAACTGGGTTATTAAACCAGAAATAAAGTCATATTCATTGCTCAGATCTGCCAAAGATTGCACAGTTTAATATTTAAATGTGCAGTTTCATTGATCTGATTTTACCTCATCAATCTCTTTAATCCATCTGTCGATGCCATCAAAGGACCACCGGTTTGTGATGTCATATACAAGGATAACACCCTGAAAAAAAAATGTTAGTTTGATCTAACAGTGCACAGTATACCAACATGTACTTTTAAATCTAAGAGTTAACAGTTGTTCCTGTAGTTCTAACTTGTAGAGCTTTGGCTACCAATACCTATCCTGGATCATTTAGATTAAAACAAATGACAAATAATTGTATGAACAAAACAATCCAAATAGACAAAACTGTTGCAAGTTAATGGTTAAAAAACAATGATTATCAATAATCAAATGAAACAAATCTTTAAAAAAATAAAACCGTAGTGTAAAAATTTGTGTTTTTTTCGTCTGTCTGTGGTGGTTGTTAAGATATCAGTGTTTTCCAGATCAAGGAAACATTATATCAACAGTACCAGCCCAGAAATTCCACACTTTCAACAGGAACTGCTGATCTCTGGGTGGAGTGTTTGAAAACACTATCTGGCAACTGTGGGGTTTAGAGATATTCAAAAGCCCATTTCCTAAAGTCTCCTTGCTCTTGATATTATGGACATTAACACTATTTAAAAATGGAAAAAAATAGCTATTTCACAGTTTTTATAATACCTGTGCCCCTCTGGAATACGAGCGGAATATAGTGCAGAATCTTCCTTGTCCTGAGGTGTCCCTGCAAAAAACCACACAACACAGAGAGTCCACATCACAAAGATCACATTCAGCTTCTGCTCCTCAAAACATCTGTAGCTATTGTCTGTCCTTTTGCCTGGTGACATGAGGAGCTCTCTGTGGATGGTGCCAGGGCACCAGACTTTGAGTAGGAGCAGTGAAATGAATCATTCACCATACAGGGCTGAGCGCAGCACCACGACGTGCCAGTCATGTTGCGACAGGCAGGATCGGAGTATCGCAAATGCTATCAGAAATGCTTTGTGTGTCCATACCAAACTGATAATTGAATCCAGACTCCAGCAAAGCTTAGATCTCTAAAAATGCAGCACAGTTTATAAACAACTCCTGGAATTGACTTGGCTGAATATTTCATTGGGGTTTTGTTGTGGACCACTATAATTAACATAGCCAGACGTTTGGCATGTATACTTCATATTTTGCAAACCAACAGAGGCTTATAGATATTTGCGTACACAGGCATGAGGGAATGGAAAGGTTGATGTGTAGTCGCTCTTTATGCTTGTTTTAACAACATAGAAAACAATCAATGTAAGTGATGTAAATGTAGTTTCCAGTGAAATGATGTAATGCTAGTCACCAAAGCTGGAGCTTGACTCTGCGTCCATCAAGCAATATTGTAGTTGTCTTGTAGTCAATTCCTACAAGTGAGGAAGAGATAATGAAATGATTTAAACATCCTTCAGTTCAATCTTTCTTCAATGTAAACTGTTTGAAAGAGCCAACAGGCAGCACAAATGCAGAGAAGGTCTTATGTTCATTGGTTACCTACTGAGGGGTGCAAAATTCACAGCCACGATTTTAGGATTTTGTGGATGATGGTTATGGCATTGGTAGTTTCCATGATATTTTGGTCCCTATATAAGGCTCAGATCATTGAATTAAAGTCAACATTTTTTGCACTGATTTTTCATCCACCATGGGTCATCATAATACACAGCTCCCCATCAAGACACTCGATTTTGTGTAGCACAAAAACAGAGTTAATATCGAAGTGTAATACTCTGTATATTTCTTTTTCTGATGAACACAGAGAAAGATATTTGGAAGAATGCTTATAACCAAACAGTTCAAAGACATTTATACTGATTTGGAAAAACTCGAGGGTAAGTAAATGAAGATAGAATTTTCGTTTTTGGGTTGAACTGTTTCTTTAAGTAAAATCTGTCTGTATCATGACACTTAGGGATGTTTGAGCTGAAATAGGAAAGCTTTAGCATCACCTCTGTGGGGGTTCCGGATTCCAGACACATTCTTATCACTCATTTCTGCTAGGAAACTTAACAACCCATCACACATTCTACAGTGATGAGACTGTAATCCAACACTGAGAAAATATGCATGGAACAAATGGAGATTCCATTTAGGTGACCAAAGGTTGATTTAAAAGCATCATCGCAGTCACAAAAGAATGAAACCAAATTAACCACAATCCTATTTTAACTGTGTCAGCTGTGAGGTTACTTGCGGTATGCACCAACTGTTATGTTTAACCTTCATTTTACTGGTTTGATGCTTTAAATTGTTATACTGGGATGGGAAGGTGAACTCATAAAATTGCTGTTATTGTAACACGTCAATTATTGGGTTCAATTGAAGGCTCGAGGCTCAACAGAGCATGACGGTTAAATTCTACATTTAATTTGATGTTTCTTTCAATTGTAGTACAACAAAAAACACTTTATAAACTTCATATTGAATAACATTAGATTGTGTCACATTTTGATTGTTTGATGATTCAATGTGGTGCATTACATTTAGACAGATATTGTGTAATTTCAGCTATCCATTTATATTATTTTCTATTATAAAATGTCTGTATGTAGGATGCAGTCATCCTGTTTGTGTGGGCGCTCTGATTCATCCTGACAGACTTTTTCACACTAACTCTTTCTGTCTCACTGCACAATTACCCTACACCTCTCCTCACTTCCCTCACAACAACCAGCAAAGACACATTGAGCTTTCTGACAGGATGACACATATAGAAACCTTAGGAGTTTTAAATCTGGAGTATAGGGAGAAAGTCATGATCTTGTATCATATTCAGGGCCCTATCCATGCAACCTGAAGTCTCACAATCAGTCTTCATGAAGGTCATGTGTCTGACTAAAGAAGGCTTTAAACAGATATAAACCGAGTTGACCTAAGTCAGGGTGGACGGCCAATGTAAAAATGAAATCGAATGATGTCTGTAAGAGATAGCACTACAGCCTATAGTGTTCATTAGGGTTGCTGAAACATTGTAAACACATCCAGAAATGTTGCACAAATCAGATGATTTAAGACCCTAAGACAGTCCAACCCATTAAACACACTTCAATCCCTCACAGCTTGTGTACATTCGTGCAAAATTAAACACGGCGTCTACCTTCATTAAACTCCAGAGTAGTTACATAACCTACACATTCCACATGTTCTTTATAAGATGATAAAATAAATGTTTCAGTGGCAGAAATCTGACTCTGATTTCTCAAGTAGCATGACCATAGAGAAGTACAGCTGTTAGGCTTCAGTCGTAACAGTTCCTATAAGAACAAACATTTAAGTCACCACTATCCTCACACCATTCAAACAAACAAGCGACTTGAGAGGTTCACGCAAGATAAACATCGAATGTTCCATCCGTTTATCGCCAGCAAACTTTGGCTGCATCCTTGTTCCCTTCAGCAGTCAGTGCCTGGGAGCGGGCGGAGAGTTACGTAAGAGCTCTGGCCACTAGTAATAATATCTATAAACAGAAATTCCAGCAGAGTCTTCTGCTGGCAATGTTGTAAGAGCTCCCTCCGTGTAATCAGAATGGAGTTTATCGACCATGTAAATTTGCACTTATAAGGAATCGTGCTTGGTGAGTTGCTCCCAAGGTTACAATACAAAATAAACATGCAGGTTATATGAATATGATGTAGAGAGAATGTTCTGAAAATAGCAATCTACCCAATGTATCCCTCGACAAAACACAGCAGAAATAAGCACCGGTCCTGCTCTATTAATTGCCTGAATACCAAATGTCTTAGTATCTGTTTTCTTAGCATTAGCATCCTGGCAGGGCTGTTTACTGCCCCTCCGGGGCCAATATTTTTCTTAAATTAATGTAGTATGAAGTCACTTTTACAGGCCCGCAGTGGGGAATTAACTCTCGATGCTGTCGATGTTGACAACTTTTGTACACAAATGCCATTATGCAATGCAGTAAAAAGAAAACAGTTAAAAATCTTAATCAAATTTGTCTGGTCTATGCAATTCAAACACTACTTAAAGTCTACAGATTTATGTGTGTGTGTGTGTGTGTGTGTGTGTGTGTGTGTGTGTGTGTGTGTGTGGTGTGTGTGTGTGTGTGTGCCTATAACTTGTTACCCCTTTTCTAAAAGTAGATGACATTTCTTTCTCAGCTGCTTGGATAAATGGGTACACAAGTGTGCAAGCCACCCAGATCTTAGGCAGTGTCTGCGCATAAAATAAAAGACAATCTGTTTGTTTACTTGCTTGTAATATCCAATATCAATAAGAGTAACTAAATTAGACCAGTGTAATCTAAGCTGCTAAAAATGGCCAATTGACCTTGGACTTTGGCTTTCTTACAATATAAAACACCATGTGGTAAGGTTAGTTTGTCCTAAAACGTTTCGGTTTAAAAATGGAGTGTGATGGGCTATAATGCTGAAAACTTGTTTTATGAAAGAACTAAAATAAATGATAAACTAAGGCACTTTCACACAAACATCTGGATGTGGAGTTAATATATTATACAAACATTAAGTGATTACACATAAATGTGTTGTGGTCTTTGTTTTATTTTATCAAGTACGTGCAATGTGTTACCTATAAAATGCTGTTGATGTTGTAGATATATGAAAAAAAAGGTTAGGTCTGTCCCACAGGAGTTTCACTACAGCAGTTCTGTCTCCTGGGCAGTGTTACTTTTTCCAAAACAGGGAGTACTGTAATACTACTGAACAGTTAATAAAAAGTTTTATTTATGTGATATAATTTGTGGATAAAAACATACATCATCAAACATAAAGGAAAAACCTACAATAATTACAGAACAGAAAAATCCCTCCTTATCAGAGTACAACATTTCTGGTAGCAAAACAATGGAAACACATTAGGGAAAATGTAAACATATTGCTTGCCAGTTTAATCATTTTCTTATTTTTGCATGCGAAGATGTCATATAATACCAATGTCACATAATCTATGTATCAATTTAAATAGAACATTCTAAAATGCACAGACCAACTAACTTTTGCTTCTTATTTGCACAATAATAACTTACCCATATTATATCCATAGGGTGATTCACTGGACCCATCCTGTAGACTGGCCAGTATTTCCCCTTTCCCCACATCACTGTCTCCGACCAGCAGGAATTTCAGAAGGAAATCATAAGCTTTTGCTGGACTGCTCCTGTGGTTCATGTTCACATCAGCCCGATGACCCATTCTGGTACATCATGTAATGGACTTGTTGTAACAGATCTTAGACCACCAGTGCCAGCAAACAATACATTTGATTTAAAAAAAAATGTTTATTCTTCATAAAGCTTCCCTGCGTTTAAATTCTCAAGTCCATTACGTCACTAAAGCTGTCCTATTGTTCAAAAATCCTGGTTGTGGATCCTGATGCTGTTGCGTCACGTTAGGAGATAAATAAAGACATGTTTACAGTATGGTAACATAAGCCGCGCAACTTCCTAAATGTAGCTGTTTATATTTGCGAAACAACAAAAGAAACATTTGTCTTCATTAAACTCCTGTCACTGCGTGCACTATCGAGGTTTTGTCAATCTTCCCTTTCGCGCAAACATGATCCATTGAGCCATTCTGCCACGATCACTCGCTTCTATCAGCCTCAGTGTTCGTCCTCTGATTGGCTCCTCGATGGAGTTGCTAGGGCAGCACTGATAATTCATTGGATGTTAGTCGTGTCCGTCAAAACCAGTCAACGCCCATTAAGTGTTGGAGAGGGTGTGGCCAATCCCCTGCCTTCATCGCATATGCCCTGATGTTAGATCAGCGCACGTTTTCTCATCCATTTAGATTTTGTGGCGCGGGCGGTGGTTCGGCTGATCCTGCGTCAGCTTGCCCGCGCGCTTCAAACGCGTGCTCGGGTTTGTTGTTGGCCGGGGCACCAAGAATGACGTAGTGTTAAAATGACGTAATAATTGTCGTTTCCCTAGATGGTTTAACAAGGCTTTTAATTGCAGACTATCTTTGTTTGATGATTCGGGCAATACTCTAAATTATGAGCAATTTATGAATCACCATAACTTTCCAGTCCCATCAAAGGAATTGAGCTCTTTGATAAAAGCTTTCCCAGCAGGTTAAGGTCAATTAGCCAGTAATCACCTTAAATTTGGTAAAGGTCACAGTGTTTAGAGGGGTTTGACTTTCTGTGTCAGAAATGTAATAATAGTCACATTCATAGAATCTTTTAAATGAAAAGAAGAATTACTCCAAGCGGTAAATAAGCATTTTTCCAAGTACATTTTGTATATCTAACAAGCTTAGAGGTACATTGCATATCCTGTCAATTTTTCGATATCTATATATTCTGATGTTGATGAAAATTGCAATGAATTAACAATTCTTGAGAGACTTAAGCATATAGGCCTATGTGTTCAGCCCTAAAAAATGACACCCATAAAATCACTCTTAAATATAACATTGTTTTTCAATAAAAAATAATTGTTATTTTTTATTTTATGTGCCATATTCTATATTCATAAATGAATAAGGCTTAGATTCCCTTTATATTTTCAAATTTTTCACATTTCATCCCCAAGACTTGTAAAACATTTTCACTATGTCACTATGATGATCTATTTACAGATGTGACTTTTTGTTTCTTTTTTTTAATTCATATTATAGTTTTATACTGTGTGCACTTACGCTCAATATAGTTAATGTTTCTCTGTTATTTCTGTAATTACTTACAATTGTAATGATATTAAGACTTCTTTACTTGTTCTTATACTGTTTGTATGTAGGCTATGTCTGATGCCGGGGCCTCGCCAATTTCTTTTAATCTTATAAAACCACAAACATGAGGACAAAAAATCCTAGATTTATTTGTCTTGCTCATATAATGTGTAGGGCGCCGTGCGAAAAAAGCACACCACACACGAACAGATTTTCAAACAGAGTCCTGACTGTGAGCACAGGAAATCTCGCAAATTCTCTTGAGATTTCAGAATACTTTTTTTGTTACTTCATTGTAGCCTTTGTTTATTATATATGTGTTCAATATAAACAAATGTGTATATATAACCTTTTATGTGGTTTTAAAAATATTATTTATCGTTGAGAAATTGCTCAAGCAGCATCGTCAAAAGCATTTATGTATTACAGCACTACAACCACTACGTCACTTGCCCTTAGCCTGTTTTCTATTGAAATTATTCCTAATTGCGATGATAGTGTTTGTAATGCTTTTGACAGAAAATTGACAGAATAAAGGGAAGGGTTTGTGGAAGTGATAACTACGGTTGTAGTTGTACTTCTGTCAGCTGGCTTTCTAATTGGGTATGGTTTTGTTCCACGTGTCAATCAACTGAGTTCTTGTGCGTTGTATCAATAGTTTGTAAAGATTGTTACATTAAACTAATCAGAATATCCTATACAAATATTTCACATGATGCAATATCTCTATTAAGAACTTTACTCATATGCATAAAATAAATGAGAATTTAAATTTTTATTATGACCACAAATCTCACAGACAGATATGAAATGCCTTCATTACTTTCCAACATTATCACGGACCTTCAGTTGATCTTGGTTATCTATGATAAATTCAGGCCGTATAATTATTTAAAGTGCAATGTGACATCACATATACATACAGCATATTCACACAAAATATAATTTGAGTTAATATAATTTCATTCTGATTAAAAGTACAGCATAAATAATAAAGCATATTGTTTATTTAACTATAACCAGGAATGGGTAATCTTTGTCCTTCCTTGGCTTCAAAAAATGTGTATGAGAGCGTTATAGTGTCAACTCGAGCCATTCTGGGGTCATCATCAAACTCTGGGTCAATATAAAAGAAAACAGGCATGTCTACCTCCTCATGTGGGTTTAACCTCTGCTCCTCAAAACAGAAGCACTGAGAAAGAAAAACAGAACCATTATTAGTGCATTACAAAGAAAAAAGAAATTATTTATTCTGATTTACTCTGCAATAAATCATAGCAGTATTTGAAGTGTTCATTTAACAAATAAGAGTTTGCAGTTCACGTCGTTTACCTGTATTTTATTGAAGTATTGTCCAGCATCAAAAGGCACCACATTGTAAGTTGAAATCCCTATAACAGGTTTGTCTGTGGGATTCTTTGCCCTGTAGAAGGCCAGCGCAGTTTCTCCTGGGACGAGCTGGGAATAGAATAACCAATGAAGTCACATTGTACAGTCTCAATTCCTCAGTGGCATTATAAAACAATATTTAAACATTTCAAAACTTTCTATTTTTCCAGGTTAAAATACATTTTTAGCACCAATTTTTTTATATCTTCATCTGTGATTTTCAGACCACTAGATAAGACTAAGTTGAAATCACACAACATTAATAACTGCACGATATATAAATGAAAAATAATATAAAATCTCACATAAATTTCTGACTGCTGTGGACGGAAGTTCCATTGCATGCTGGCATGTGTGTCTGCATTGAAAGTCACTTTAATAACACGATCCCTGATTGGCTTCATCGTCTCCACTTGCTCAGTGTCGTGTCCTGCTACAGCTGCACCTCCCAACCCTGTTGCCTGTGGAGAGAAACGTGTTAGTGTTACTACTCAAATCTACTCTCAAAATCAACTTTGAGCTGTCAAATCATTTGTGTAATACTGACTTGACAGTACAGTCTGTAGAGTGGAACAGAAGCATACGACATGCCAATCATCCCGACCCCGGCAGCCGCAATGTATGTGAGGACAGTCTTGTTCCTTTTCTTCCAGTCATCTTCCTGGCTCTGTTTTCTCCTGTTAGTTTTAGCACCCCGTGACGGATTGAGGAATCTCTGGGGGATCCTCCTGAGAAAGACATGACTTCTGGATGTCGCTACTCCTCTGAAGCTGCAGCAATTATTGCAAAAACGAGTGCTCGATAGTGCTACCTGTCCATATTTTGAACTGCACCCACGAAGGAGGTATGTTAATATCATAATCTCAATTTAGTTAAAAAAGAAATCACCCACAAGACAGACGTGCTTCCCCTAAAATACAAACAAAATACATTTAAATATAGTTGCATCATTTTACATGTTTCATAACAGCAAGTGATGGATCCAACAACACGAACTGTAATAGCGTAGTGTACTACAGAACAAACGGACAGAAATAAGAATAAGCTTGTAAAACATCTATTATTTTACCTGATAAATAACTAAGATTGTTTGTTTAATGATAAATTATGCTACCCTGATAAAGCTTTGTCGTAAAAGTGTGGAACAATCCTCACACGCACAACACAATTTTACATCGTTTAGTAAGCGGTATGTTGTGAACATACACGATCAATCTGTGACTAAAGTTCTCGTTAGTAAAGCTTTGGACAGTAAGGAAAATTAGGATATTAAAAAATCTTACTTGACTCAATGCATGCCGTTGTGTAACGTTACATACACACTCCAAAAGCAAAGTTATAACACATGGTGCAACAGATTGATGTTCCCCACTAGATACATGCCTATGATACTATAGTTCCGGTGTGTCGTAAAAAAGTTACCTGCCTTAAGGAACCTTTACTAAACCACAATAATATACGGAATGTAGAAAGCAAATTAATAACCAGATTTATCAAAAAAAAATATTTATAAAAAGGCTGTTTTATATAAACAACCAAAGTCTCTTGATACAACTAGAATCTCTGCAGTGTCTCCTCTTTTGTGTGAGCGCCTTCCTCTGGCCACTTGTTTAATGAAATTGTGCAACATCGTATTTTTCTTCACAATGAATGTTGATATTCAAGGACATTTAAGGATTAAGGATTTATGGCCAATTGTGGGTTCAGGATTGAGTAAAAAAACAAAGACCTCCATTTTGACGTGATTGTGGTTTACTCTGTGATGCGGTTTTCGTCAGTGTTTACAACTACGTCACTTTAATATGGAAATGACTTTTTCTTAGACACTATATATGGATTTAAATAGTTTTTTGTTCGTTTGTTTTTGTAATGTTTGTATTGTTGCGTATGTGCTACGCTACCTTGTGTTTCTCAGTTTTGCGTTTTAGTGTATGTTAAAATGTATCTTTAATACAATTAAAATCATTTATTTTTTGACAACACTGTGACTAATTTGGGAAGTATATCCCTGTGTCCGAGTGACGCAGTCAAACTTTATCCACATCAAATCGTTCCCTCATCCTCTTTCCTGTCCCCCGAGAGTAAGAAGCATCATGAACAATGACAGTGACGGGAGAGGTGAGGCAAACCACGTGACCGCGGGGTATCAGGACAGATTAGTGAATAGGTATGAGCATGTCTGTTAGTGTCTGGGCAAATTGCTGTCTCTTGGTCAACGAGGACTGACCCGGTTTGAACCAGCGTTCCCCCCTCTGCTCAGTGACCAGATTTACTTTATAATATATCTTCAGTTGCTCGTGGACCTGTGATGGCTCTCTTCCCACAGTCATTGGAGGCAGAACACTTTGACGGGCTGTCGCTCCTCTACTGGTAGGAAATGACGTTATCTAGTTATCTGGCTGAATGACTTTGGGTTAATAAAATACTGATGTTTTTTAGCCTTATTTGGGTTCTATTATATTTTTTGGACATGTAGTAAGTTTTGTTTGGATTTACAATGTTATACTGCTTATTTATCTGTGCTTGCAACATGCTTTAAAAAAAAAAAAAACGTCTCCTTTCATGTTTTATACGTGCAATATGCTAATATTCGGTTTAATCATTTGTGTAGCTCCATTAAAATGAACTAGATCGTTGCATTCAAATATGACACAAGCTTTTAAAACATAAGCAGAGAAGATATAAACTAAAATCCTTCGCAGGAACTTTCCATGTAGAATTTATCATCATCGTCATGGAGACCGACCGGCAGGAAGTGTAAAGTTGGGTCAAGACAAATAGGAAGCACCCTGCGGGGACGCCTGCGTGGGTCTGTGATATTCCGTTGCATATCCTAACATGGCTTGTCCAAGGTAAAACAGATTAGGCAGAATTAAGTGATCAGTTTAATGCTGGATCTTCTGTTACACAATCTCACGCACAATGTTTGAGCTTTCTTTGGTCATGTTGGCTTTAAACATAACGGGTGATTAGATTCATATAATTGCCATGGTGGTTTATAATAACACTGTGTGAAATAAGTGTATATAGCTTTCAATGTATGTAGAGGACCATTTACCTGCAGTCTTTAGAAGTAAATAACAGATCATTAGGATGCATGATTTTAGACAGCAACAAAGGGATTATAGTGTAATGTTTACAGCAAACATAGAACACTAATGGGGTCAAAGACGTGAGAGTTTGTCCTTGACTTTCTGTTTAGTTCAGTCTGACCCGCACGATGAACTCGAAGAAACTTGCACAATAATGACTCTTAACTGTAAATGGCTAATATTTGTATTTTGACTTGCATGTTTTTGAAACAAATGCAAAATGTGCAGAAAATATAGCATATTGTATTAACTTGCACAGGCCATTACAATGCTGATGACATTTAAGTTTATTGCAAAATATAAACAAATGTTATATAGAAGATACACAGGAATGAAAGGATTAAATCAATGAATTAAACAAAATGTGTTGGGATATCTTTGATATAAAAAGCCACAAGAATGTTCATTGACATCAGTCAATATCCTAGTTAAAGACAAAACATTGTATTCTATTTCTATTATGGGGATTAAAAACAATAGAGATCAGGTTGTCATTAAAAAAATTAAATACATGCATGCATTTCCATAAAGGCTTTACTGTTAACCTACAGTACATGGTTGAGATTCAAGCACTCTAAACTACTTCCTGCATACATACTTATTTTACTTATTTTATTCTGCAAGGTTATGAATGGATGTTCCTCCTATTATTATTCTGTTTACTGTCGTGAAAAACAAATGTTCATTGACAGTTTACTCTGCAGATCTTTCCAGGTTGTATGAATAATTTAAAGCTACAATAATTATACAGTCAGGTGTTCCCTTAATCATAAATATCATTATATTGTAAATCTTTCATCAACCTTATTCATACGTACCAACCACCGGATCTTTATTTTTAAAACACAGTTTGGAGCAGATTTATAAATAACTTTCATTGTGACTATTATCATATTAATCTGAATATCCGATCCGTCATATCTGAGGGAATATCTGCTTTTCAGGACGATAATGGGGCCACATGGCATCAATCGTGCTGTTGAGAGACTAGAGTTCACAGACTGCAAGAAAGGACTTGGTAAGAACTAGCGGAAAATCCCGAAATGTATTATATGAATAAAAAACTGGTTTATGCTGCATTATTTTCATTGTTTACAGCCCTATTGAATGAATAATAAAAAACTTAATCTCAATTTAACAGGGGTGAAGATTATTGGGGGCTATAGGGAACAGAGTGGTGAAGAGTTTGATATTTTCATTAAACGGGTTTTACCAGGCGGCGTGGCAGCACAGGACGGTATGTTCTCCTTTTTTTTAATCTCAAATTAAATGATCTTTGTACAATCCAGGATCTATGGACGTTGCCTCTTTTTTTCTTTCAGGTCGTCTTAAAGCAGGGGACCTTATTTTAGATGTCAACAACAGAAATTTAGGGGGTGTTACAACTGAAAGGTAGTGAATTCCAGATTGTTCATAATACCTGAGGTGTATTAGAGATTCTAATAAAAAAAATATGAAATAACTGTTTAGTCTGTTTCTCTCTATTTTTTAGGGCGGTGGAGATTCTTCGCATGGCGTCATCTACAAATCATATGTCTCTACTTATCGTTCGTGATGATTCTTCAAGGTAACTATTATTACAAACTGGGGTCTTTAAAGATGTAGATATGAATAATGTTAATTCTACCCAAACACATTTATATTATCTATATACAGTATCTATAGTAGTATTTGCAAGTAATTCGCTATGATTTGTTTTGTGTTTCTCAGTTTCAATTATATAGAGACAAGATATATTCCTTGGCTTGCCAATATTTGGACATTGTATTCCCAATCCTGTAAATAGATGTGTAGTGCGTACCGTATTTAAATGTAAAAATAGTCTTAATACATTAAGTGCATTATAGTCTTTAGCGGTTTATGAAGTTTGGCACTTGTAGTTTGCTGACATTTGTCAATAATTTCCTGTATTTTAGTTCTAACTTAAATCCACGGAGATTTCCTACAATTCTTGTACTGTATCCCATTCCCAATACAATACAGAACTGCAATTTTTAAAGACAACTGCAAATGTCAAAAGTGGAAATGCAAAGTTATTTTTTTTATTGATCTAAAAAAAGTACTCTAGTGAAGAATCAAATTTAAAATCGAATTGTTTAATCCATATAACAGTTTATTTGAATAAAACCTGGTAATTTAGATGTCACTCCATGAAGCAAACCTGACTAAGCAGGTTTTTTTTACAATGTGAGATCTTTTGTTTTAGCACAGTCTCTCTCTCTGTTTTGAGCAGTTGTCATAATCTTCCTGACAGTCTTAGTTTTAAAAGGATCTGTAATTTTGCTGGTGTCAGTGACTTCCTGACGTGCCCTTTTGTACTCGCGGGTAGACGACTGTTGACATATTGGGGCCACAAGTCTGTATCCTGAGTTGATCCAGCTGAGGTTTTAAGCTATTGTAAAAGGATTACCATCATCATTAATTGCGAATCAACCAATTCGAACAACATGCTTCAGATTCTGAGAACATTGTGTCATGAAAGATTAAAGGCTAAATCACATAACATGGATACTTGGGCAATTTATCTCAGATGACTCTCCTAATCTAATTAAATGCTTCTAATCTACTTTGAGGATAATTAGGACATTGCATTTAATAGGAATTTTCAATAACAGGACGAGGGGAAAGATTGTCTTCCACAAAGATTTTATTATGGTTTTGTTTTAAAGAGGAGGTAACACGCATTTTCTGGCAATATTATATCAATCTTGAGTACATGATGACTGAGTAAATGATGACTGAATTTTCCTTTTTGGGTGAAGTATTCCTTTAAGTTTGAGAATCCAGCACGTTTAGTAGTTGAAAATCAGAAATAGCATGTTACCTCATCTTTAAATCAATCCATCAATGATGACAGTTCATATTCCTGTAGCGTGTTCCTTAAAATCAAGTACAATAAATAGTTCATTCATAATGATTGTAATGTACAGTAGTGGCCAAAATTGATGTCTAGCTTTGAAAAATTTAATCTTTCAATACATACATACAGTGCATCCAATACTTTTCTATACAGTATTTTCTCAGATATATTAAAAATGTTGTATCCTTATGGCAGATATAAACAGCTTTGGGAAGAATTTAAGGAGGCTTGGCAAAAAATAAAACACAACACATGCAAAAAACATATCAGGTCAAGGCCCAAAATGACTTCAAAATATTATAGGGGATCAACAAAATATTAATAACTAAAGATGCATTGATATCGGCCAATAGTTTATAAACAGCCGATTATCAGGCCCTATTTATCTTGTCAATCAAAAGAGGAGAGGAAAATGCAATAAATTTGTGTTCTGTATATAGAAAATTGTAAGAAACATCACCAATTTGATGTTCAATATTAAAAGTCAATATATGAATTAATGACATTCAGAAATTTAAGAAATATGAATTAATTGGGTAATATCGGCATTTGCTTCAATTCATCAATAACTGATGAAATGTTTGCTTTATTTCCTTTACATTTTTTTTTGTTTTCTATGCTTTTTTGGATATTTAAATAAAACAATATATATACCTATAAATATATATATATATATATATATATATATATATAAATACAATTATTCCCTGATATGCTGTACCTAAAAAGTGTTTTGTCCCCTTTGTACATATTTTGATGGTTTTATCTAACCTAAGGGGGCATTAAAGGCAAATATAATTCAAATATATATAACATTTCGCCACCACTGTAAATATCATAATATCATTAAAATCAAGTACAATAAATAGTTCATTCATAATGATTGTATCCATAATCTTTCGGAAAGGTATTCCCAAGTAAAATCTAAAAGTCATACAGACAAAGGAACTATTAAAAGTGTCTATGCAAAATGTGAAATCATACCCATATCTTATTGGTTATGTGTGTTTTTGTCATACATTACAGGAGAGAATTCACTGTACTAATGGAAAAATATGGTTCTAGCAGCAGTACTAGTTCTGGATCAGACAGGACGTCGCCCACTTCTATTTCCACAGGTATTTTCCATTACGTCCATCCTTAAAATGTATTTCAGACGGGAATGACTAATGCCTATTACCTTCAGGAGGTTTCAGCATTCGAACAAATGGACCATTTGCTCTTTTCTTTACATCATTGTTTCCTGCTTGTTGTGCAGATGTGTGAGATTGATTTCATGGAAACCATGTAGAATTTACTTGTCTCCTTTTTAGGTGAAAGAGGGGCAGACATTTTGATTGTGGCATTGACATGACAATCTCTTGTTTTCAGGTAAAATGACTGACACGGCCTCCTCCTCTTCATCTTCACGATCAACCAGTCCTCTGCTTCTCAGCCCTAAAGATCTAAATCCAGTGTACACCAATGCCTGCATCGCCTCTCCATCACCACAAGTCTGCACGTGAGAGCCAATCGGCATTCCGGAGATTTAATTCGGAGAGATTCTTTATAGTTAAATTGAGAACAAACAGGACAAACAGTAAAATAGATATTATTTTTAAACTTTTAGGAGAACTCCACAGATTTCAAAAAACTGATGCTATAAATAGTCAGTGTCATGTTTAAGCCTGAGGCACCCTGATTTAATAGTCTGAATGAAAGTGAAATCCCACAAAAGATTAATTTATTGTCATTGAAAAAAATAATCACTTCAGTGGACATTGTTTGTGCTGTTGATCCAAGCCCTTATGTTTACTCCTCTCCTCCCTCCCAGCAGAGACTGCATGATTCAGTTGATATGTGTTGCCAAGGGGACAGGATTAGGCCTGGTCATCAGGGGCGGAGCTAACCGTGCAGAGGGGCCAATGGTGTTCATTCAGGAAATAATGCAAGGAGGCGACTGCCAAAAAGTATTTCTGAATTTGTATTATTGTTGATGTAATTAAGTGATATTTCTTAAAAAAATGTAAAATATTTTTTTCTGATTCTAGGATGGGAGACTTAAGCCGGGAGACCAGCTTATATCAATCAATAAAGAATCACTCATCGGAGTAACACATGAAGAAGCCAAAAGCATACTCACTCGTACAAAACTCAGGTTAAACCTTTACACGTGTTGATTTGAGCACAACCTAAAGGAACAGTTCACGCAAAAATGAATAATTTACACACCCTCAAGTTGTCCCAAATCTGTATACATTCATTTGTTCTGATTATCAAAGAAAAAAGATATTTGGAAGAATGCTTGTAACCAAACAGTTCTTGAACACCATTGACTACCATAGTAGAAAAATCGAACACAAAAGAAAATATTTTGAAGAATGTTGGAAAGCAAACAGTACTAATGCACTTTTGACCTACTTTCCCACTATGCTAGTGAACAGTGGCCAAGAACTGTTTGGTTACAAGCATTCTTTGAAATATCTTTCCTTGTGTTTATAAGAAAAAAGAAATGTACAGTATACAGATTTGGAACAACTATCAGTAAATGAAGACAGAATTTTTATTTGTGGGGAACTATCCCTTTAATTAAAATGTGTGTAGTGTACTGTAGTACTAATGAAAACAGGAAAGCCCTTATGGTTAAAAATATCCCTTTTTGACCCTACAGACCAGACCCTACAGTAGAGATAGCATTTATCAGACGAAGGTCTTCTTCAGGCTCCAGCAGTGGACCCCACAGTCCCATCTCCCTTCAGCCCCCCTCGAATACTGTTCCTCAGTTAAGGCCCGCTGGGTTGGGGGGAGTGACTCTGCCTGGAGGACTCGTTCCCAAGATAGCCAATACATCCAACTCTGGAAGTGAGACCCTGCCTTCTGTAGAGCTTACTAAGGTAGGACGAAGGAAACTTTGGCTTGAGTTATTCAACATGTGACATCAATGGCAGTCTGCCCGATGGGAGATCATTCATGAGAACCTCACGCACATATACATACTGTACAATATCCACTAGTTGTCCGCTACTAGTTGTACACCCTTTACAGTGCATGTAAAGGATCTTTGACATAGACAACTTATTGTTTAATACTATACTTTTATATCAGAAAAAATGCAAACTCAATTTACACTTTAAAGTCGATTAAATTTTTTTTAAATGCAATGCAGTATGTTGTCAGTACAGTATATTACTTTTCATGCCAGAAATTGATCTTTGTAATGTGCAGTAGTGGCCAAAAGTGATGTCTAGCTTTGAAAAATGTAATCTTTCAATACATGCATAAAGTACATCCAATACTTTGCTATACAGTATTTTCTCAGATATATAAAAAATGTATATATATATATATATATAAATAAAATTATTCCCTGATATGCTTTACCTAAAAAGTGTTTTGTCCACTTTGTACCATACTCCTCATATTTTGATGTTTTTTTCTAACCTAAGGGGGCAGTAAAAGCAAATATAATTCAAATATATATATAACATTTCACCACTACTGTAAATATCATAATATCATTTGTATATTATACAAATTTTATTATAGGCCGGGCTTCAAAAGCTCAGTTTCACAGCACACTGTATGTACCAGCCACTATTTCGTTCTATCAGTTTCTTTGGCACGGCGAAACAGTGTTGTTAATGCTTTATTAAAGGAATGTCCTACTTTCCTCCTCAGGTACGAACCACAATAGGAAAGCCTGAGCTAACCCCGGTTTCCTCACCCGAGAGTGCCTGTACCACAGTGGCCGACTCTGGTACTGCAATTAAACTGACCATAAATACTCACATTGATGTTTTTTCAGATTAGATCGGTGCATTCTCAAACATGAATGTTTTGTGTTCTCATACACCTGGCATCAGAATGGCATTTAAATGTCTTTTAAAACAGGAAGATATAAAATGATTTGGCATAACCTGGATTAGTCTAAATGTTCAGAAGTTTAGAGAGTCGTGTGCTGATGAGATACGGGGGTGTCTGTAGGATAATCCAGCTGACAGGTTTCTGCTCTCTCTTCGTTCTGAAAATAGATAAAAACATCAACAAGACTCTTAACTCCAGGTGAACTCAAGGGTAGTGAACCCTGTTCGGGACAGTGTTTCATTTCATGGACAGGCACCTCTGATAAAGCCTTCTTTAGCAGTGATTTGAAACAGATTGAAGCGCCAGCTGTGCCGAAAGGCAATCATGAAAATTTGTTTTCAAATGTTTTGAGTTTGTGGTCAGACTAACCTCTGATGTCATAAACTGCCAGATGGATATCTCAGATAGAGGGAGAATAACAAAGGTGAGGTGTTTAATATTGGATCAGGAATATCCTAAGAGGAAACCGCTGGGGGAGCAGCACATGCACACTGTATTCACAGGTGTTGAAGTGGTAACCAAGTTCCATAAACATAGCTGCTAAATTAAGACTATTCTCACAGACTAGCAATGGGTTAGGACTAATCAGTCTTATTTTTCATATTTCTATTAGACCAATCTTCCATTTTACGTAACTGACTTGAAGAAGTTAGGACCAGTCTTGAAGAAGTAAAATTAGGTGACTAACTTTTAAGACTATAGTCCATATGACTTTCTTACCGTGGAATCTGTTTTTATTATTTTAAGACTGTAATCAATATTATACTGTATATTATACTATATGTTTTATATGTATTATATGAAAATTATTATAAAAGGGCTACATTGAAAGGGATCCATTGAAACTCAAGTAAATTATTATTTTTGAATTCCTGAATATGTAGAAAGTCATGTATTTTCAAAAGCGAAACAAACAAAAAGCAAGCTGCTGTCCTTCTGAAACCTCGTACCTTTATTTTTTATTTTTCATAAATCATTATTATTAGTCACCCTTTGTTTGTCTCTTAAATTTTGCAAATATCTTACCAATATAAAGTATTGCAAAGTGGCTGTAAACTATCACAGCTCAGTATTTAAAGGGATAAGTTCACTCAAAAATATCCTGAAAATTTTTGATATCTGTGGTTTCAGAAGGACATCGACGTTATGCAAAACAGGTCAGGATTTAACAGTGTGACACTATTTTGAGAAGAGCGTTGTGCTTTCTCTCCACTTCACTCACTCAGAACTGAGTTTGGTTTTTGGAGAAAACAGCCTTGTGCAAATGATTTTACTTGTGTTTAGTTGCAACATCTGTGATGAAATCTGGTGAAATTATGTTTATACAATTATTTATGATGTATACGATTATATAAACATAATTATAGAGTTATGTAGGTACCTTACAAAACAGTCAGATGTTTTGCAAAAAAAGCCCAGCTGTTTTGCTGAGACTCATTTAGTCTCTCTTTTTTCTTTGCCCAGATGTAAGTGTAACTGCTGTCTGTAAACCCAGTGATACCTTCAGACCACCAGAACCTCCGTCTTCCAGCATCCAGCTTAAGCCCGAGAAAATAAAGCAGGTTTCCCTGATCGTTCAGTTAGTTTGACATTTGTGATTATTGTAACTCATTGTTACATGCTTTCATCCTGTACTATTCTGTTCTCTGGGAATCGAACTAATGACTTTTGCATTACGCTAAATAGATCTGTTTTTTAATCACATGAAAGCTAAACCAAATGAAAGTGATATTTTTGCCCATGGCCCAAATTCTGATTTATGGAAACGTTTTGTGTTAACGGCAAGTTTAAATGTTGGTTACCCATCAGCATTGATCATTCACATCTCACGTTGCTGGGAAAATCAACAGAGACTATACCACATCCACAGTACATTCTGTAGCACTAATGCTGTAGAAACATGTTAGAGGATCGACACTTTTAACGTTTTTTATACACATAATTAAGACATTAAGAAAACTATCCTTACAAAAAGTTTCACGTTTAGAGGAAAATGTGAAAGGAATGATTTTCGTTCTGCACTGCATCTGGTTCACTAATCAAATAGTGATATTTATAACATTGAATGAAATAATGTTGCTGTAGGTTAATCATGGATCATCAGGTTTTGTTCAAGCTTGTGGAGTCCATGCCAGCCTGAGAAGACGGACGTACTTAACATTAAATTGTTAGACGCCAAGGTCATGGTTTCGATCCCCAGGCTACACTACTGATAGAAAATCAGTGATATCTTAATTATAAGAAATAGAGAATTTGCAGACATGTATAATAAAATAAACAAGCATTGCAGCATGTTTGTATTAGGGAGAGAGTTTAGCCGAAGCCGTGACCATGTTATGCATGTTCTGTCCACAGTCACTGGAGACCCTGGGATTGAAACCTACAGCGTGTCAGGTCCAGACTTTAAGAGAAAGACTTTATTTGAGCCCAGAAGGGACAGTGGCCTATGGAGGTGAGAATAATTTATGTCACACACGAATGTGAGTGTTACACAAGTATAATGCATTTTGTATTATTAACTATTTCAAGTTTAAAAAGTATAATTTTCCTGTAAGATTTTGAGAGAGCGGCAAAGGAACTGTTTAAACTACCCCCAAAGTCTAACTCCGAGCAGAAAGTAGCGAGATTGACATCAGACGATCTCATCGATTCTCCATCAAACCCTACGGTAAATATTTGTATATTCTTTTAAACATGCAAACGCAATATGTGCACTGCCACACAATCAAAGTAACAACAAAATGTTTTATTTATGTCACTTTTTAGCCATCATTTTCAGACTCGGATGATCTGGATGAGATGGAGAGATTGAGAAAAGATCACATCGAGGCCTTGACTGAGATCAAGCGACTGCAGGTAACCCCTCCGCAACAACCACAACACTGTCACATGCTGGAATGTGTGACTTTCATTCATGTGTCATTGCCTGCGGCTCTCAATAATCCTATTTGCGAGAGTGAGTCAGTGCGCTAACTCCAATGCTGATTCATGTGGAGATATCTGTTCTCACAGGATAAGCTGGTAGAATCCCAGAGCCTTAATCGTAACATGCAGCAGGACCTAACAAAAGTTAAACAGGTGAGCAACTCTTTCTTACATCTGTATCACATCACATTATTTTTGTCTTTTTCTGTGTTTATCACTGTGCAGTGTTACATACGCCACAGGGGGGTGCTCTTGGCACACACTTACGTGCTCTTAGGTGAGATTCAGGTGTTTAGTTTGATGCTGAACATGATCTTCTCAACTGCATAAAAAGTCAAAAGACGCCGTTCTATGAGCAATATCCAAAATCTATTTTCAGCATCTGCATGCAATGTGCTCACCTCAGGAAGCTTAAACACCCACGTAAGAGCGTGATGTAGGCGATGAAGTATGTAGGATGTTATGGGATGGCAGTCAGGTGTTTGGAAATAGTTCTGTTCGATATGTTATGAAGACATGGGCTCCCACCAGCCCTTTAGGTTCTGTCTCACAGTCTCAGAAGATTTTGTTATATAAACCCAAATCCAAAGAAAAGCTTTAGCATTCTATTCAAGATTCTTTAGAGGTTTATGCTTTTTTTAGGCTGTTACAAAGGTAGCAGAGCATTACAGTATAAATTTGAGACATCATACTTCCGTATCGCAAAATTGGTTCGATCAAGTGCACTTACTCATTGCAATGACAAGCATCAGGCCTTGAGCTATGCAGGAAAATGTAATATACAAATATCTTTCTACATTCTGATGGTACTCTGACTGTATGTACATCATAGATATATCATGGATACATATATACATAGAATATGGAAATTACAGCCTTGGCACAATCACTTCAGCAACCGCACAAATTTTTGCACTCGCAAAAATCACATTTTCTGCTCAAAACACGATTGTTTATATATCTGTATCTTGTAAAGTGCTTTTGTCCATGCATTTCATTTAATCAGCGATTGGTGTCACTGGTTGTAATTCTCCCACACAAATATTCAACCGCAATTTCACTCATAGTTGACCTTATAGGATGATCTTAATAAAGTAGGAAAGTACAGTTCTACCATTTATCAAAGAGACACTCAAAAATGTTTAGTCAGCTGTCTGAGCCCCTGTGACGTTTTCATTGGTGACAGGGTCAATGCAACGTCGCTCCTACCCAGAATTCTTTACTCTAGCGTGTGAGGTCGCAGCTGGTCCCTCCTGGAGCACTATAGAGCTTATCCAGTTCATGACATACAAGTGCTTGTACATGGTCACGCTCCCCCTCGTGTGAAGCCCGTACTGTATGTTTCTTTAAAGTTCAGTTGTGAATTGAATTTTTTCTGATCACCCCACCACACGCTACCGTCTGCCATTAGAGCTACAGGTAGGCTGATGGGCTTTTCAGCATTGAAGCAGCAGGCTTTTAAGCCTCCTCTCCTGTGAGAACTGTGAGGCTATATCACGTCCATGCAGTACATTACAGTACATCCCCAGGTACATTACAGTAAAACGTGTGCGGGTACAGTCATGATTGTTGTGAGGTGTGACTGTCTATGTGGCTCCTGGGATGAAAACACTTTATTTTAGCCTTAGGTGTACATTGTGTGCCGGGGTTAACATGGAGAGTCTTATTTTAAACGGATTGAAATATGGTGAATTAATGATTTTGCGCTAATGCATCCACCGTCTCCTCTGTGAGACTGTGAAGCTCAATACTAGCTACTGTACTGATAAAAAGTAGACCCTTAAGTATATTAATACAGAATCCCCACAATACATAATACAAGTACTGTACATAGTAAAACATTTTTTTAACATTATGATTTTGTTAAATAAATGAAAGGGACAACAAAAGGTTGAATTAAAAGTTGTGTTGTTTTTAACGCAATAGTTTTTAGAGTGTACTAGTAAATCTTATTGCTTAGATGTTATTCACAGAGCTCACAAGACTTATGGACGCTCACAAGACTTATATTTCGTACAATTCTGGAAGACTAATCGTTGAGAGATCTTCTAGTCAGTTGAACTGTGGTGTTTTTTTCTCTGGAGAAGCATCCCATAGGAACATTGTTTGTGCTTAAAGGCTGATATTGCGTTGCTCTGGAGATTTTTTGAGGTTTTAGTTGTTTCGTTTTAAGTATTAAATTAGTCTCAGATGTCTTGGATGTCTCAGACTATTGTTAAAATACATTAGGAGTACGGAGCTTAGTAGTCAAGACCACGTAAATCACGATCAAGACTTTGAGGGGCCAAGACAAAGGCACTCCTAAAATTCATCTAAAAGATCCACAAACACTAAAAAGTTATATACAGAATAATGCATTCAAAGTGTTTTTATCTATTCCATAGCAAAGTAGCGGTTTCTGATTTGTCTAGATTTGTTTGGCTTCTTGTGGTCTTGACTGGTCTTGAAATAAAATCCCATGACTAAGTTTAAGATCGAGACAAGATCGAGACCATCAAAAAAATGTTCTTGAGACCAGTCTCAAGACCAAGAGTACATTCATTTTGCAGATTATTTAGTGTTGTAACAGAGTTCATAATCTTCAATGATATTGACTTTTGATCACAGACTTGGCAAATCAGAGTTCAGTTTCTTAAGCTCTTGCCTGAAGCTGAAAATTGAAACATTTGCAAGATTTCTAACTATTTGCATATTTTCCATCATAAATAGTATTTGAAATTAAAAGTAGTATGTCACAAATTATGGTTTGTTGTGGTATTCTTAATGTACCTGGATGCTCTTAGTGTAGATCCTTGGACACTCAAACGGCCGATATAACCCACAACTCATTGCAAGAGGGAAGAATTTATTAACACTACCCTATTAGTAAAATTATAGAAGTGATGCTTGACTAAATTAACTAATTAAATAATACAGTAAGCATCACATAACAAATAATGAATAAAAAAAACTTAAGTCCAGAAGAAGCAGCCTGCTCCAAGTTAATTTCCGGTCCATGTTTGGTTGTATTATAAGAATGTATTTGTTATTCCATTTCTATGAATATTATTTTAATGTACATCAATTTTGTTAAATTTAATTAAACTACTCAACAGTTCTAGATTCCTGCAGAGGTCTACCAAATGTAAAATTTGGGCCACATAACGTTTGTTAATGTTGTTGCCGCTGAAACCGTGTATAGAAAACAGTTGACTTCCTTTTCGTGTTAGTATGTCCCAATATGCTCATACTGTTTTGCTAGTACACAATTAAAAAGAAAACACTTTTCCTTAAGTGTTTCCTTTAATCGCATCATTATCATAAAATATTACACATATCTCATTTCTGGTTTTACTTTCATATATAATCCAAGTAGTGTAAGGCTGAATCAAGTCTCGATCGCTTTCTAGAAAAAACGTCTTTATTACCAGCTAAATTCACATTGCATACGTGACCAATGCAGGATCTTCAAACGAAATTCACATAGTCTTCATTATGCATAGACGTTAAATCGACAATAGTGACAAATCTTTCCGATGTAATAGAGTCCATGTGCGATCTGTCAATCCTATCAAGTCTTTATTCAGTAGGCAATCATCTCTTCTCTTTTCATATGTCATTCCTGGTGTTTTGAAAGAGTGACATCTAATAGTACTCATAATGAAGTGTGTTTTTCTTGCTTTAATAGAACCGGTGTATGAAAGTCAATCCAAGCAGCCAAAAATTACGAAATTTCTGCCCTCTTTGTTTCTACGGCATTTATGGTGATGTATCACGCTTTGCATGCATTTGTAAATCCTCACAGCGTGCTTTCCATAAAATTTCTCTCCAGCATATACAGCGCAACCTTGCCTTGCGTGTCACCTGTCCGTTAATGAGACCTGGTGTATCACCCCTCGCTGCTTTATCATTACACTGACCCGATTACCTTTCCTTTGTGTATGACTGCTATTGACTGACAGGGATCCAGTAGTGTGGTTTTCATTAATGCCAATACATCTTTCACTCTCTTCATAATGTAACACCCGGTTTTTCTGGTTCGACATCACGCTTGCCAACACCTGTTTTGTCATCTCTATAGCTGACACGTATTCGGCGTACCTGTCATGTACTCCAGTTCTCTTGAAGCAAATGCCAAATGTACAGAGAGATAATAACAAGCAGTGCTTTGTCATGCTGAGAGTGTAGGGGGTCACAGTGGGGGGAGACTAGTAGGCATTTCTTCAAGTTTGCAGTGTTAGGGGGCGTTGTACCGCTCTACAGTACTCGCATTCTCAGCATCACAGCTCTTAAGTGGAACTCTGCTGTTGCAGGATGCAAAATCCGCAATGGACGACGGCCGATCATTACGGACCCGGATCCATCTGGCAGAGGCTGCTCAAAAACAGGCCCGGGGTATGGAGATGGACTATGAAGAGGTTATCCACCTCCTGGAGGCCGAGATTGCTGAATTGAAGTGTCAGAGAGCGGGGCAACCTGGACAGGTATGTCACTTTGAGAATTATACCTTAATATTCCCGATCCATCGGGATCCACAGATCCACCCCAGGTGTTTGCTCTCGCGTGTACTGCAAAAAGTAGGTCAGTGTTTGCTTTGTATTATTCAGTAACTGGGCTGATGTGCTATGAAGGCTTTAACATGATCTTGCAGGTCGACGTGGGCTGATGAGGTTATTTTTTAAATCTTTGACTAGCAACCTTGAGTGTAGCAACACGAAGCAATTGATTTTCACATAGGTTATTTTAAATATATTCATTTGATTACTTTTGTAGGGATTGCTATGGAAAACTGGTATTGGACACATGCATGTTCATTTTAGTACAATCACAATAACATTTTTGGGTTTTTTTCCGGATCACTTTTTTCCGCTATTCAAAGAAGCTAGTACCAAAGTTTCATACATGTGGTCCATACAACTTGTTCTCTGTCTTATAAAGCCATACAAGTGCGCCATTAAAGAGACAGTTCACCCAAAAATAAACATTATTTAGTCATTATTTTTTCATCCTCATGTCGTATAAAACCTGTATATGATCCTTTGTTCTGTAGAACACAAAAGAAGATATTTTGAGAAGTGTCTGTGAGCTTTTGTGTTAATATAGTGGAAGTTAATGGTGGTCAATGTTCTTTGGTTACCAATGTTTTTCAAAATTCTTTTGTGTTTTGCAGAAGAAAGTCATACAGGTTTGGTAAATGAAAATAATTAATAAACAATATAATTTTCATTTCTTGGTGAGCTACCGCTTCAAGTGTGTTTTGATCACTAAACACATGGGAACCAATGGCTTTTGGTTGCCATCAACTTTATATGACCAAGTAGGCCTACATTTCACCTATAAAGACTGTAGTTTTGGACTGTTCTATTCAGAGCTGTCATATGTCTTCAGGTTTACGGTCCCATTGACTGCAAATTTTATCAATATATATATTTTATGTCTGTACATACGTATGTATGACAACCCACTTGGCCATGCTCAGTGGCACAATTCCATGGGAGGAGAAAAATGCATTTTATGACGCTGTTTTCGTGTCTGGAAATCCTGGAGGCACTTAAGTTGAACTCTTTATTCAGGAGGAGCTACAAGACCTGAAAAAGAGAATCGCCGTTCTTGAATGTCACCTAAGGAAGAGCGAGACTGCAAAGAAGGGTTTCGAGGTCTCAACTGGGAAACTTCTACAGTTTGTGGAGGTGATACATGAATCACTTATAAAGCATAACCAACTTTTATAACATCAACCACTTAAAAAATTGATTATTACATCCCATCCAATTTTAATGTATTATTTAAATTGTCATTGCTAAATTTGCCCTTTGAGAGAAATGTACTATATGAAGTAATGTTTTGAGTCCGTGTTTACACATTTTCAGGATGTTGACGTTCTAATGGATCCTGTATTTTTGTGCCTTGCTCACTATGATTGGATAAACTGTTTAAACTTGAATAATTACACACTTCACAGTTTTTTGCGCAATATCAAATCTTTAATTCTAATTTATTTTAATCTGATTTAAACATCTAAACTTTCAAAACCCCACAGCTCGTCCAAGACGTTCTCTCTGAAAACCAAAGCTGTACAAAAGGCCACAGGTAAGACAATAAATCATGTACGTTCTGCAGTCTTGTCCTATAGGAGAAGTTCACCCAAAAATTCAAAACCTGTATGACTTCTCCAGAACACAAGAGAAGATATTCTGAAGAATGTTGGTAACTGAACATTTCTTACTTGTATTATTGTATGGACACAAAACCAATGCAAGTCAATGGGGGCCACCGGTTTTCGCTTACCAACATTCTTATAAATATCTTCCTTTGGGTTCTGAAGAACCAGGTGGATGCTACTTACTGGTGGTGGCTGAGGAGGGACATCCCTCATATGATTGTAAAGCGCTTTGGGTGAGCAGCAATACACAATGAAGCGTTATATAACTGCCTCATTCATTCATAAATGATGACCAGATTTTTGGGTAACTACTCCTTAAAGGTTGCTGTAGTTCCAATAGCAACACACATTTCTATCAACAGGTGTAAAGTAAAGCATGATTTATGAACAGATACACTTTTCCTTAACAGAATCATTTAACTTTGTCTTTGATAGGAGGTTGTGTATTCACACTGTGTATATGCTAACTTGAGTGGAATAAAAGTGTCTTATATTCTATTATAAGAGATCCTCACTTTTAGGTCAGAAGGCAGGAATATATAGGGACGGAAGGTCAGTATAACACCTGTCTGTGGCAGTGATGTTGATTAGGCCCAATCAACATGGACGCCTGCAGATTCGGCTAGCAGAGCACTTCTGGAGAGCCTGTTTTTCCCCTAATGATCATCTCCAACGAAAGAAAAAGTCACAGTGTCTTTGTCTATTAGGGCCAGAAAATATTACACGTGTCCAGATGAATCAAATTGAAGGCTGTCAGCAATTTGCAACCTGGAGTGTGTACGATTTTTCTTTTTGCAAGAGGGTGGATGGTTTTGAATGACTTCTGGAGCTCTTTAAGCTTATTCTGAAATAAAACAGACCAAAAGTGGATCATTTATCGAATGCTAAAACATTAGAATTATAATATTTATATAATATTATGTTTAAGGATCTATAGACATACAGTACTTCGGGTGCTTTTTTTTGCTGTGTAAACGGTTTCAACGGCAACAATGTGGCCCACTTAATTTCCAACAGACCTCTGCAAAAAATAAATGACTGTTTAGTAGTTTTAATTTATTTGAATACTATTAATGTATAATAAGATATGAATATAAATTCATATTAATATAATAAATTGTTATATTATTACCAAATAATGACCGGAAGTTAACTTCGGGTATGTGCATCCGTTGAAATATGAAATGTGTTCTGAATTGCATTATGCACAATAATGAAGGTTGTTTAGACGACACTATTAAAATTATTGTTTAGTGTTAGAGGTTCTTACAGTGGATATTTTGTGCAGTATTTAAAGGGATTGTTCACCCAAAAATGAAAAGAAAATTGTGTCCTTACAGTGGAAGTCAATGGGGGATCAATGTTGTTTCGTTACCAGCGTTCTTCATAAAATTCTTGTTTTGTGTTCTGTAGAAGAAAGAAAGTCATACAGGTTCGGAGCGACATGATGATGAATTTGCAAACATTTTTAGCGAAGATTTTAACATCTTTTTTTCTGTGGGTTTTTAGTAATCCATGATTGACAGCAACAAAATAATGTGCAAACAAAACCATCCGTTATTCTTTCATAAATTCAGATTTTCTCTGACAGTCATCCTTTCATCGGTGATAGACAGATGTGTGATAATGTCAAACGTGTCATAACACAAGCAGATACGTGGGAACACCGGTAAAGGAATATGCCATATTGACATCCTACATTATGTTCTGCTTCTTATGATATGCTTATTCATTCGTTAGTAATTACTCAAGTCTTTTCAAACTAGACTGTAGAATAGTTTTAATATGTTTCAAGTGTATTTGATAATTCAATCAGTCTGGACCAATTCATACCCTATGGTTTCCTTCCAATGACTCAAAAGCGTGGTCGTTTTATAACGTGTTTTCGTAACACCTGTCCATCCGTGTCAGTGGGTCTGAAGCCCCTTTCTCAAAAGTCCAGCCTTTATTAGGAGGTCATGCTGCCCTCTTCTTTTATTCCAGCTTGGCCTGGATGCTTTGTTCAATTTTTGTTGAAGCGAGCAGACTTTTCTATGGCACTTTTATTGTTAGTCCACAGAAAATCACACGAGACTGACACAGTTTTTAAAGTAGTTATTTGAAATAAAAAATGAAATGTGCATATTTAATCATAATTTTTTTCTCTCTGGAACACTTGAATACCTCCAAGGTCAGTTATTTAGCAATAATGTTATTTAGCTTAACTTGTTAACAGAGATGATTCGGTGAACTATTGTTATGCTTAATGTTTTACTTTGGTGTCTTGTTCCACATGGTTTCAGAATATCAGTCAAAATATCTGTGCATTACATTACCCCTTAAATATGTTGCATTCATATACTAATACCTTTGAAAAAAATAGTTTAGATTAAAAATGAAATTTCTATCATCATTTACTGTTGTCATTTTGAACCTTTGGGATAGAAACGAAAAGAAGATAATTTGATCAATGTTGGTAAACAAAAACGGTCATCCCCCCTTGACTTCCATTGAATGGAAACAAAACAAATGTAAACCAATGGGTATCAACGTTTCTTATTTTGTGTTCTGCCGGAAAAAACGTCATACAGGTTTAAAATGACAAGAGGGCGTGTAAATAATGACAGAATTTTCATTTTGAAGGTGAACTCTCCCATTAAGCAATATCAATAAATATCAATGAGCAGAGCAAAATTTTAAGTTTTGTTAGTTTTGAGGGCTGTTGTACTGAACATCGCTCGTATTTAATGTATTTAATGTAATCACTTGAAACATTTTAAAGAAAACAATTTGGTATTTTGTTTTTCAGCTCTGCCAGCGATCCAAAGTCAACCACGCTGTCTCAGACGCTGGCTTCTCAAGGAGGGAAGAAACCAGCCTGGACAGCGTCTGCTCTTGCAATGGAAGCTAAAGAATTAAGTCATGCTGTTAGAGCCATTCTAGAGTTGGACTGTAAGTGATGCCCGCGGCCACAATTTCTGCTTCTCCATGAAAATCTTAATTGCCATCGTCTCCCTCAAACGGCCATGAATATTCTCACCGTGTGACCCCTGACCCACTGTGAAATAATTTCAGCACAGAACTATATGTTGTTGCAAGACCGTCACATTTATCATGTGTATATTATCTCAGAATCAGTTTAAAGGATACGTGTGTAAATTTTGTGTATTATTTACATTGTTTGTTTTCCAAGCAAAGTGACTTGTAATTTAATAAAAGGTGAAATACTCTGACCTGCGGCGTGAATTTTAGTTTCAGCATGATGTCACAATACTAATTTGTATGAGCCAACATTTTTACATTAGCTATATAGTGACACGAAACTGATTGATGTGTCAAATGACAGCTGGCCTTAAAGCAATGCATGACCTTACAATAATAATGCATTTAATGACCTACATGTCAAGTACAAAACATGTCAGTCATTAAGTGATTCCACCTCATGCGTGCATTAGACGCTTGTAATTAACAATATAGCACTATTTTGTCAAGCATATTGTAAAAATGTCGAAAATCTTTTTTTTATATAATGATAAAACCTTTCTGTACACCCCGTGATCTACTTTTAAGTCCCATTTAATCATTTGTTTGCTTGCTTGTCCAGGTTTTCATTTTATTGTCCTTTCTGCTCCATTACGTGCGCTGTAAACCTTTTACATGTTACATATGGTAGAATATAAGGCATATGACTACAATCTTGAAATCAAACCCATTTAGATACACTTTGTCAAAAGAATTAGGTCAATCCAGTAAGGAAACACAATACACTGTACATTTGCAGTTAATAAGAGCCTTTTAGGTCCGTCTCACCTTGCTGCAGCGATCGTTGCCTGGATACAAAGCTACTGGAAAGCAACTACAGTCTACTTCTTTATGAAAATTGTAAATCATGTTACAGACTACTCGCTCATACACGCATTCAGAAAATGAGCCTTAACGGACAAGTGGGACATGATATGGGTTTTTAAATTGTAAGATATCAGTTACGGTTTTCCACACGAAATGTCCAAATGTTTAGAAGGTCCAAAACAAACTTGAAAACACATTCATGATAAAAAAATATAAAATTCAGCACTGTTAAAAATGATTCGTGGCCTTAGTAAATATGACCCAATAAAATAGGCTGATTTTACTAAAAAATAGTTTTGCACATTACTTAAACTACCCGTGAACCAGAAGTTATGATCATTTTTACTGCCGTATTTTGACATTTCCGAGTGCAATTGAATTTCTTATGAGAAAAATAGTGGGCGTGGCTTTCTTCTTTCTCTGCAATTTGATTGGATGTATAAAATCAGCATCTGCATTTTCAGATGGAACTGGCAGCAGACTGACAGTTGAAGGGGAGGGCTTAACGGATGCTATTCCCAAGCCGTCTAACATACCTTATTTAACCATGTGTCTCAATGAGCTCCCTTGCTCTCAAAGTCCTAAATCAGTATATCTTGAACACGTGTACGGGCACTGGTAAGGACCCTGGCTCAGGGGCGTTGCTTGGGTTGGAAGAGATAGTGGGCTTAAGCCAGAAACGCAGACCCTTCCAACTATAGCTGGACCTGCGTTCCAACTAGGATATATCGTCCTCCGAAGGGCTCTTCAGAGTGATAATAATCATGGCCGCCACACTGAAGGGTCGTACCAAACCGAAGTGCTCATAACTGGCCACATCAAAGGGCCCTTCAGAATGAAAGATTTCGAAGGGTACAACTTATTTTCATGCTTGTCCCATGCTTTTTGTGCAGAGTCTTTGTGTGGTGAAGCCGCCTTCTTATGGGTGAAGGATGATGACGCAGAAGGGCACTTCAAGAAACAGTTGTTTGGTCCCCTACATCCTTTTAACCTTCAATGCTCTCACTCTGGATGGTATACCAAACCTTTCGAACGACCAAGCAACTGTTTCTTGATGTGCCCTTCTCTAAAGGGCCCTTTGGGGGCCGATATTTTTCTGCGTAGCAAAGTTAAAGTTTGGTGAACTCTGACCTGCGAATTCGCGCCAAGTGAGTGAGTGAAACCAATAGGAGATCAAAACGAACCCGCATGACCTCTCAGTACAGAAATGTAAAAAAGTGAGGAATTGCGCCCGCTCAGATTGCATGTTAAAAGTCAAGTCTGACCGCGGCTTAATAACAGCTGTGAAGTATCACAAGGAAAATAAGTGAACAGTGTCTCAATGAGAAGGGAGCCAGGGTCCTTACCAGTGCCCGTACCCGTGTAGTACACAATATACTGAATATCGATCTCGGGAGCAAGGGAGCTGATCAAGACTTATGAGTCTTACTGACTAGCAGTTAGTTACGACTAATGTCTAACTTTTCAGATTTAATTTAGACCAATCTATCTTTTTATGTAACTTACTTTAAGAAGTTATGACCAGTCTTGAAGAAAAAAACGAGATGACTAACCTGTAAAACTAGTCTAGGCAGTTTATGCATCTGGCACCTCGTTGGATCACGTGAGGCAGAACTTGAATGGCTTTCAATAGTGCTGGCGGCCATTTTCTGAAAATCATCTCCTCAGATGATAAAACTAAGCTTGCTTTATACTAAAATGTTATATAAAATAAATCCTATCAATAGTCTGAATATACACTAACCTAAAGGATTATAAGGAACACCTGTTCAATTTCTCATTAATGCAATTATGGTGGTGGTGTAATGGTGTGGGGGATGTTATCTTGGCACACTTTAGGCCCCTTAGTGCCAATTGGGCATCGTTTGAATGCCAGGGGCCTACCTGAGCATTGTTTCTGACCATGTCCATCCCTTTATGACCACCATGTACCCATCCTCTGATGGCTACTTCCAGCAGGATAATGCACCATGTCACAAAGCTCGAATCAATTCAAATTGGTTTCTTGAACATGACAATGAGTTCACTGTACTAAAATGGCCCCCACAGTCACCAGATCTCAACCCAATAGAGAATCTTTGGGATGTGGTGGAACGGGAGCTTCGTGCATCCCACAAATCTCCATCAACTGCAAGATGCTATCCTATCAATATGGGCCAACATTTCTAAAGAATGCTTTTAGCACCTTGTTGAATCAATGCCACATAGAATTAAGGCAGTTCTGAAGGCGAAAGGGGGTCAAACACAGTATAAGTATGGTGTTCCTAATAATCCTTAAGGTGAGTGTACATGTTTGTCAGTCTTTCAATTTAAAAAAGTTAAATTGTGTTGTGCAAGTTTCTTGGTGTTTTAAATAAGCTCCTAAATCAAATGTACATACATTTTATTTGCGCTGCTTTTAAAAGATTTATCCCTTGCTGGGAATAGTGTTAGGGGTACTCAAACATTTAAGCAATGCCTACTAAAGAATTTTAGGTAATTCTGCTTAAAATTTTATGTAGAACAGGCCGCAATTGGTCGCAAAAATGCGCTTGGTGAAAGGAGCTTCTTATCCTTTAGGGTTAATCGCAAACTCATGAGGTCAAACTAAAAATATTAAATGTGATGTTTTATTTTCTATTTATATTGTATTAGTTTTTCTATTTGGGATATTTTTAAATCTTTAATTTGTCCTGTTTATTTTCCAACAACAGAATATATTCTGTGGGTTTGGTAAATATCACAAAAATAAACAGTTATATTATCTTAGTAAAATCTTATTTTAAAATCTTTAACTGATTTTTTAGTGAGACATATAAAAACTGTATTAAAAATCCAAAAGTTAATTAACTGTTAATAATCTCTCAAATTAACATATATCATTTACATATATTGAATGAAAAAAAAAAGTAAGAAATTATATTGTTACACTTTTTTGGTGATGTTAATGTACACTTTGGGTGTGAATTCTAATATAAATATTTTAATTATTCAGATTTTTTTTTACTGATAGTACATTTACTCAATATAAACAGTACAGTATATTTCATAGCTTTAAAATGTACTAAAACTTTGAGTGTAAGTTATTTCATGTAAAAAAAGAATAATAAACAAACATTTTAATTAAATTGTAAAATGTCAATTGAAAACTATTAAGCATGTTCTTTATACATACCTGTAAAGAAAAGTTTTAATACTGTTGGATCCAGAAGGTCCAGCCCATCTCCACAAAACTGATGATGAAAGTAACCCCGATAATCAAGTGTTAAAGCAAATGCATCTTTCAGAGGTGCGGGTTATTGGAAAAAGACTTAATAAAGGAAAAAATAACTTCAAGCTCACTTTTATTTTTTACTTTTATTCTTTTATTACCTTTATTTTATATTTATTACTTTTAGGGCAATAAACATTACATTATACTGTATAAAGTAGTAATGTCAGATGTAACAAAGCTGAATGTTTCTATATTTATGTTTTTCTGCAGAATTTTCTCTTGTTTTAATCGAAGGTAATCGTGTTGGTCACAAACAGATTTTCGTGTTTTTATTTTATTTTGGACATACATGAAACATATGGTTAAAGTCTCAATTTTTTCTATTCTTTAAAAAATCAATTCAGTTTTAACACTAAATTAACGGAAATCGATTGGACTCAATGTTTACCAAAATGCACAAACACACAGCCAAATCAACAAGTGATGCTCAGAAACAGGAGAGTGACGGACAGATGGATGGATGAGAGGGGTGGATGTGAAAGGATCAGTGTACCACTAGCTGAGGGAGCAAAAGACGGGCAAAAGCGAGAGTCTAAGGCACGAGAAACGTGTTCCATGCACTCGCCTGCATGTGACCTCTTTGTCAGGGATGCTCACGTTTTGCCGAATGCTCTCTGGGGGGAAGAAGAGAGAGGTTTTGAGTTGCACATGGAGACTGCCGATTTATTGCTTTCCACGTGATGGATGTTCTTTATGCCATGTGATGGGCTTTGCATTGTTTTGTGCCTCATCAATAATGCTGCCATATTCAAAAGGAATATGGGAGGATGAAAAACAAACAGGCCACACAGTAAAATCTGTATACTTGGCATATCTGCGAAAACTATACCAAGAATTTTTTCTAAGGTTTCAGAATCTTTTGTTATCTTTTGAATAAACAAGTGGCCTTAAGTGGTTATTTTTTTCAACGTGGAAGTGTTGATCTTGTGAAATCTTTGACTTGTACAAGTGTAGGGCTCTTAGAAAACAAAGAGCTGATTGAATTACAATATGTGAAAGGCATGTGATGAGTTACTATGAAGAGGTAGTGCCGTAGTACTGCTTCTTAAGGCTTGAGGGGGACACTTAAGCAAACATAATTTTGCTATTTTGTAATGCATTGGCATTGAAATAAATTTAGCCCTTTCTTTGCTTTAAAGATGACAACCATCTGCAACAGCAAAGCTGAAGTGATTTTAATAACAAGTTGCATGCTAATGGCAGTATGAAAAAAAATTGTCATCCAAAACTTGCAGATGTTTACACGGCCCGTAGGGTAAACGCTGAATTTATTGTAAATGCCCATATGCACTACTGTACATGCATAACTGGTTCACAGAGGATTTGTTTGTGGAAATGTGAGATGACATAAATTATTCTTGTCAAAATGGTGATTTTGTGTGAAATAAAGACTGTGGGAAATGCATCTAAATACTCTGTAAAAGTACATTTTTATAATATGTGCGAAGCCCTTTACAAAGTGTGTTGTGTGTGTGCTGTAAGAGGTGTTTTCTTGCTGCACAGAAGGAGTGTCAAGTTCTGTTTATAGACAGAAACAGTGTTTAGGAGGAACTGTTTTTGTATCACATTGTTTGCATCGCGTTGCAACCCAAGTTGAATGATTAAATGGCCTCTTCTAAACTGTCCTCTCTCATGGGTATCAGTGGTTAAATCCAGTTTATTTCACTTTTTGTGAACCGTGTAAACTGATTACCTGAAACAATTTGAAGGATCATTTGATGGTCTGTGTAGAAGTCTTTGTAAGGCATTTAGGCATGGTAGTAAAATATTGTGGTGAAGCTGTTGTTTATTATTATTTTATTATGTAATTTTCATCATTTTTATATTTTTATTATTATGCTTTCAGGGCTTAATTTCGACTCTTATTTTAAAAAGTTAACAGTTATGCACATTACACATGCTAGGAGTATTCTTTTATTTGAATAATAACTAAGCTTATTTATTTATCAGGCGATTTATTTGTTTATTTATTATTTAGTACATTTTTTGTCTACTGAAAGTTTATTTATTTGCATTATTCATTTTTTAGTTAGTTTTTATGAGTAAGGTTAGCTGATTTATCTGCTAAATTTTGTTTGTGGACAGGTTTACCCTAAATCTCGGATTAAGCCTATACTGCAGATGCACTGCATATGTAAAGTAAACACCAGGTTGTTGAAAACAACCCATCACATGTTCTAAGGTTTTGCAAGATCCATTTTATTTCTATTACAAGTTTTGATAATACAAAGAAAGTTAAAGCGAGCACATGATGGCATTTTTGAAAAGTATCACGTACACGAGACAGCGTTTTCAAAACGATCTGAATTTACATGGATCTGGGAAAACGAGCAAAAGTGCTGTATTATGCATGCCAGGCCAGTGGATGGCGATGTTGCGCTATGAAGAAACCCAACGTACCTGCGCATTTACGCATACCCTGTTTTGAGCTAAAAGCGCTTTCAATACATTTTGTTGCCATGTATGTGCGTTTATAGTTTGTGTATATAAATACAATAAAGTCTCCGCTGGTTGTAGTGGTGTTGTGAATATACTTTTTCTAACGAAACCTTTACCCTAACCCACACCCTAATCTTACTCCAACCATATAAACTACCTATGAATATTAAACTTGCCAAAAAACACGGTTGCGTGATGACGTCAGACTAAAAACACCAAGGATTGCTTTGCAGACTGAACACGTAATTCAGCATGTGTATGACGTCATCGTTTTTGGACAGCGCTGATTTCAGTTTACAGGGAATCGATAATGCCGTTGTTTTCAAAAACTCTGCACTTTGAGACCGGTTACAAAAGTTTGTATGTACAGTCCCCTAAAATGCCGTTGTTGTGTAAACGAACAACCAAAACTCATAAAAAGTCTGTCCCTTCGATTTCATGTACTTAAACACACTCACTAAAAAGATCCACATTGCCATTCATATTCCATAGTGTCTGACAATAATTATATAATCTATTCAGCGCTATAGATAAACAAAACCGCTCCCGCACATCACAATGCTCCTATATTTGCATAACTTTCAAAACAGGCTATTTGAAAAAAGCATCCATCACTCTTTGGAAAACTATGAAGTGAGATGCCACACCACACCATTGAGTTCAGCACCAGAGCATTTACCTGCACAGGCAATTTTCCTGCATGTGTCTTTAAAAACATTTCCAGTTTGGCGATATCATTTATATGTGATATTTCTTGTTTTTCCTATACGGACATGTTACTCAAACTACGTCATGGATTCACCCTGTAATGAGTTCTCTGGGTCTGTCAGAAGCAGGAATAAATAACCAACCACAAACTCTCTAGAGTCCAGCACTTCGCCGAAGGCTAGAGACAAAGACAATGTCTGCACTGTCCTGTCACTTTCCACAGAACTGTGTGTCAAACAACACTCAAATTACAGCAACTCAAAGAAATATGTGCATTGCTCTTATTAAGCGAACCTGTTTGCTCATGAAAAATCCACATTCATTAGATAAATTTGATTTACAACACATGCATTTGATTTAAATGTATAAATGTATAAATGTTTGATATAAATATTGTAAAGTATGTGAAACTCTTCAGCCAAAATCTTCAGAAGGCACTGGAACTGGTCGAGGTCGAAAGTACTTTGATGTGTCAAATGAGTTTTTATTGTTTTTCTTACAGTTTAGGAATTTCCTTTTAAATTGTATGCAAATCTCTGTCTATATGTATCATTGCAACAGAATGTCCAGCCTGCTTTCTGACTTGCAGAATAAATCAAACATTATTGAGTGTTTAAAGTTAAAGGACACAATATTTTTCTGTAAAGCAGGAATAAACTTTAACATTTGTTGTATTTGACCAGTGTTTTGTACTTTGATCTTAAAATGGTTTTGGATTTAGACATTCAGCATAAATTTGCTGGAAAAAATGGTTTCACTTTTGTTTACTGTTGTATTTGGCAGTTTTGAGGAACTTTCCATAATCCTTTCATATACTGATGCATTTTTTATCCGTAGTCCAATGTATTTCTGTTTTGCAATGTAGTTGCGAAAATGTTCTACCCTAGCCCTAATTTTGTAATTGTAAAGACAAAACATAACACATTTGCTCTGAATTCACTCTCCCTAGTATACTAAAGTCTCACAGGCCATAAATGAACATGTGTGTTTCTCTTTCAATGTGTAAATTCATTGTTGTGTTTGTAAATAAATTCAACCGATAAAACCCATCCACATTTTTTGCCTTTTGAAAAAGTATTAGATTAGTCTATTTTAGGCTGAGTGCACTTCACACACTCTTAACACCCAAGGTAAGAGCCATTGATTTTTTCTCTCCATAGCAGGTGATGTTATATATAAGTATAGTTGCTTTCAGGAGTTTCAAATCCCTTCAGTGTTTATATGCTTATCAGCCCCTACATATTATACAAGGATGTTCTCTTGTTTCTCAAGGCCTTTGAAATGAACAAAGAACACTATGTAAGCAAATAAATGTTGGGCCAAATGTATAGCTTCCAGATCCATTTATAAGCACAGAGCAGACTAAATCAAATTAAATTATGCCGTTATTATTTTTTATAATTTTTGCATGTATATAGGCCAATATATAAGTATAATTCTATTATGTTATTTATTATTTAAAGATATTCATTTTTATTCGTTTATTTATTTTATTACTTTAATTTCATTAATATTTTATTTTCACTGATTATTGTTCAGAACTGAATTCATTATTTTGAAGCTGACCGCAGGCATTGCTTTCAGAAGATTGCAGTTAATCTTGTCATTGTGCTACATGATCAAGACAATTAAAAAGAGCTGATGCTGTCACATTCTGAGATCACAACAGCGCATCATTCAGGAAAGAATAGCATACACATTGTTATAAGTTTTCATACAACATGTGTTTTTTGAAAAATATGACTGAAGACAATTAATTAATCATTCCAGAGCAGGCATTTTCAGTTTAAGACCTCCTTGCCATCATCAATCTGTTTCCCATTTGTCAGATGTTACAACATGTGGTTTAGTTGTTCCAAATTACAGGAGGAGTGGCTTGTCATGGCCTACTTTTCGGCAAGATACGTGACATCTGATGGCTTTAGCAACCGGTTACCAAGGTAACAAAAAGAAGGAAGACAAGTTGTATAGAACTCTGAGACAAAAATCAATTTTCTGTTGTGTTCGGGTTGGTTCATTTAGAAAATTGCTTCAAACGAATTCCCATTTACGGTCCATTACTGTCAATATCGTGTTGTGACCATTTACATTCAGTACAGTAAACCAGATTTAAGTTGTAATATTTACAATGCCTTTTTTTATAATGAAGACCACATAAGACATGAGAAGGTCCCAACGACCACACAGTTTCTGCCAAGAAAATGTTACAATTGTACAGATGTGTGTGTTTTCCAGCAGCAATTTGAAATCCCTTTTACTGTATGTGTAGAGCATCCTCCGAATATAAAACACAATCAAAGCATGCAAACAGACATAAACCGGTCATAGCCAGTCCCAACAAGTCTCCTAATTTAATTGCATTTGGTCCAAACATGCCAGGGGGGTATGGTTAAAAACACAACACAGAAGACTGGAAGAGTTGAGAACATACCATATGCTTAAATCACTAATGGGTGCTTCAATGGCCGTCTTTTTTACCCATCAAGTGCTCACAGGGAATTTATACCTGTTGATGTGATCACTCAAGAAGCATTTCACACCCTGGTAGCTTGATGTATCATCTCACCACCTATAAAATGATTATACTACTCATATTTCAACACTTTTGTGAAAAGAAAAAATACAAAGATATATATGAATTTCTAAAACATGCATGCACTCTCTGTCAATACGGAAAAACAAGCCACATTAGACAACTTATGCAGAAAGACTTGAATGCGTAATGTTTGCATGCGCTGCAGAAGTGCTGGCGGGGACAATGAAGTTTTAGTCAAAGCCACGCCCCTTTTATTTGACTTTAAGCTTTTGATTTTTCCACCGCATGTGATAGGAACGTCAAGACAATTGCAAGCATTTCGTCTTAAGAAAGCTGTTCCCTGGTAAACTAAACTATGGAAATCTTCTTTTGCCGACATGTATATATAAGTATTAGTAAGCTCGTTTGCATGGCTGGAGCGCAAGCCCGCCTGGCCCCGCCTCTTGCTGTTTGACGTCACATACGTCATTCCTCACACATGTTCATGATGATCACATCACACTCGCAGCAAAATCATACACACAGAGAAGCAACTCGAGCCGGTCTTGTAGAGCAGCTCGCTTCACTTGTTAGATCAAGGATCGATTGTTTACGTGTTATTCATAGCTTTTCAATTTCACTTTAATCTTTTTAAGATAATATTCGCGAGAGAGATTATGTCCAGACCGCTCACCATGAATCCGGCTTTCCTACCTACGCAAACTAACGGCGTTTTGAAGGCGCTTTTGGAAAAACCGATGAAACTTAATTTGCGCCACGACGAAGGTAACCGAAAGCTTGACTTGTTGGACTGTTTTGAGTTGTCTTGTCTGCTTATTCCTAATATCTGATTAACTTGCGTAATATTTTTTCAGATACTTTTTTGTGCTGTCCATCAATAACGTTAACTGTCCTATCCAACGAAAAAAACTTACGTCAACGAAATAACTTTTAAGTTAAGATATTTAAATATAAAATGCAATAATAAAGAAAAAGGTTGGAAAAAATGTCATGCAAATAAATTTAACAGGACTTTCAATACTAATCGAAATGGTGAATATTCTTTCAGGCTATGGGAAGTTGAGAGACAAGACTAAAAGTCTGGAGGACGAAGGGAGCGCTCCACAGTCAGCTTTCTTGGGCCAACTCTTTGGGATAAAACGTTGTCTTATGATGGGGATAGCTTTCAGTTGGAGTATATGGACCTTGAGGAGTTTCTCACAGAAAATGGCATCCCTTCAAGCCCTGTACAACATGACCAAAGCCATCCTCGCCAGCAACAGCAGCAGTCTCCCATTCAACAGGGCTCCATCTCAGTCATGGACCTCAGCAGCCGGTCCATCACCAACATCCACACGGGTATGGTCCCTCAGAACTGCCTCCAGAGCCCAAGCAGACCAGGTAAAATACTCTTTAATGTCCTATGATGTCATTCTCGACCTAGTTTTTGTAAAAAAATAAGCTGGGTCTAAATATGGAAGGTTGTGGGTGGCAAGAAGGGAAAATGGGAGTGTACATAGTTTATTTTGGCTGAATGGGTCATGGGGCACACAGTAGTTTTTTTATACAGTGTTTTGGCACTTCATTTTGATTTTTTTATCTGCCATTTGTGTCAGAGGCTGAAAAGTTACAGAAAGAATTTAGATGGTACAATTAACAGAGGTAATGATGTAATGTCATGTAATGATTCTGTCAAAATTGATGGTAAGGAGAGGCAAATACATGGAAATATCATGCCTTTTAAGTGACAGATCTGTCACTTCTGTCAAATCTGGGCTCTTAAAGTTTGTCTTTTAAACATGTCATTAAAATCTCATGAACATTTTCAGTTTTAACACCCCTTATAGTTTTGCTAATAGAAATTTCAAACTTGACTGGTGCTTTTGACCTGAAGCTGACTTACTAAAATTTGCATGCGGTCAAAACAGAATATCATTTTCCTTGTCTGAACAATTGGAGCACAACATCTAGTCTTATGGAAAACAATATTTTTAACAAAGTAGACTGGTTTATAGTTTCTGTATTATAGAAAAACGAAACATATATATATATTAATAACTCTAAATGGTGGTAAATTTATGGATAATAATATCAAGCGTAACCTACCTGTTTTTACAAACATAAAACATAATCACGTTTTAAAGCATCAGAATTGTTATTTTAACTCATTTCAATGTGTTAAAATACTGTCAAATTATATCAGTTGCGGTCCAGAAATGTTAGTAAACAAGTAGTAAACGAAAATGTAAGTGTTATTAGATTATTCGGTGAAATCTTTTTCATTTGAACAAATCACAAGTATAAGTCTCAGGAGGAGAGTTCGGTTTTGTTGACTTCTTGAAGGAGTCCAGTTACTATTATCAATGTGTTAATCGCCACCTAGTGGATGCATTACTCACAACAGCCTTTTCATGTCAAACTCAATAATTCTTGTGGTGCAGTAAATTCTACTATTTCTCTTACAGTTTTGCCTTCACGTAACACACCAAGTCCAATAGACCCAGAGACCATTCAGATACCAATGAGCTATGAGCCCGATCCAGCAGACCTTGCTCTCTCCAGCGTACCCGGCCAAGAGATTTTCGACCCACGAAAGCACAAGTTCTCAGATGAGGAGCTGAAACCTCAACCTATGATCAAGAAAGCATGCAAAGTCTTCATTCCCAATGAATTTAAGGTAATTTTGGTCTAGTTATTCAGTCCTCATTTCATGGGTCGCTCGAGTTGACCATTGACCAGCTGGGCTAACGGCTCTTAGAAGGAAGCTTACGTCCATTCATTCATCCTTTGCTAGCCAGGCCCAAGCGTGATCTTATTTTTCCTGTTATAGCTCCAGTTCTGCTGGGTTTAGGATTAAAGGATTTGGCTTTTTTAATAAAAGTGGATCCCTCCCCAGCTTTGCAAAGAAGTAAACTGCTCAATGCTGATTGCACTGCGGCGAATGCAATGATGGATGATTCTCTGACCTGTCAATCATAGCCGATTACGCTTTTATTTATTTATGATCATTATCACCAAAAAAATGCTGGATTAACTGTGTTTATACTATATATAGATCATGTGATCATTTTTTTAATATAACTAATAACCAAAGTTGGCATAGTCTGGTTATGCTTCTATTTAAAAACTAAACATATAGGCACATTGTAACATGGCAACCACTTCCATCTCTACCCCTCCCTTTTGTTCTGCATATTTTGAGCAGGATGAAAGATACTGGGCCCGGCGCAGAAAGAATAACGTGGCCGCCAAGAGGTCACGGGATGCTCGGCGCCTCAAAGAAAATCAGATTGCAATTCGGGCCGGTTTCCTAGAGAAAGAAAACATGGCTTTACGTCAGGAAGTCGCCGACCTGCGGAAAGAGCTGGGGTGTTGCAAAAACATCTTAACAAAATATGAAGCTCAGCACAGCCCTCTCTGAGACCCCGGGGCTCATGCGGTCTCTGCACTAGTGGCCCTTCCAGTCTGAAGGACAATATTGTTGGGTAACGGCCTATTTGACCTGTTTTTCAGCCAGTCCACACCTCAATCTGTTCTTGGCACCTCAGAAGGCAGAAACATTTTACCGTGTGTTTAACTAAAATGTCCTACCTACTATTCTGTCTTTATAAATGCAAACAAACCCAACGTTGTTTGCTGTCCTTTTTTCATTTAGGATGTCCTAATTCTATTTTTGTGTTATTTCATTTCGCTTGTCCAGAAACATTAAGCCTTGGTTTGTTGTTGTTTATCAGTTTTCTTCATTGTGGAATCAGAGCTAGCAGATGTCCCGCTACGCCTCCAAAGATCCATGAGGTTATCTACTGTATGAGAGGGGTACAGTACATGTGCATAGCTGCTTTGGGGTTCAGACGTGTTTAGGTTTTGTGTCCCTGTAATTTATTCTGTTCTCACAGACAGAACAGAATGTGACAAGTTTAAAATAATTGAAATAATGTACGAAATTCAGGTTTGTTTCTAGTATTGCGAAATAAGGACACCGAAAAAATCGTTATTAATCATGAATTATTAATAAAATTGTCTGTCACCTTGATGATGAATTATTCGTTGAATAGTGGATTGCAAACTGCAATCAAAGGAAAGCACATTGAACAATTGAACATTTTGGCACCCTTGCTTATAAGATATAAACAGATGAGATGATGATATTGCCTTTTGTAGGTCAGTTGTGAAATGAATGTAGAAGTACAGTGTATTTCATATTTATCGCTTTACTACAGACCAAATTATATGAGTAAGGTTTTATTGTTATATTTCAAGTAAATGTTTTTACAAAGTTATTGTTTTTTGTACAGTATTTTCATATGAATTTTTGAATATATATATATAATTTGATGTGTATATTTCTATATAGACATCAAACTATATGAATGAATTGTACGTTTTACAGGTAACTGTACGGGCATTATTACAATACATTCAGCACACGTGACCGTGATTTCTTTTTAGAAGAGCCGTTTCTTAGACCGGCACTTTGGGGTTTTGTGCACCAATATGGAAACAAATATTTAATTGTTTCACGTTTTCTTTTATTGTTACAATTATATTGTCAATACCTTTCATGCATTGGTGTACAATCATGGAATATAATATTATTGTGCTTTATGCCAAACATGGCAGAAGAAAGCTATTCTTGGCTAAATGGAATGTTTATTTGTGTATTTTAATAAACAGAAAAGTTTTTTATATGAAATATGTTATACTACAGCATGTTTAAATATTAACATTCGTTCTTTCTGCACATTATGAATTGACTTAAATTTTCCAAAATGTTGTCTGCTGTTTTCCTTTTTGGTTCCTTATTCTCTTTCAATAACCAATTTAATAAAAGCTTTGAAAAGCTTAATTCTGGTGATTTAAAACTATGTTTTATTTACCATTATAGTTGTTTAAATAAAGTTACAAGGATCGATTTCTAGATACTACATAACTCAATAAATTGTACATTTATTCAGTGGAGAATATGTTCAAGAGAATAATGTACAGTAGCATATCACAACATGCAATGTAATAGTAAATTCAGAATAACTTCTCTGGCTTTTAATTTGTATACATAATGTATAGACACATACTATACTGAAACAGTATAGATAAAATAGAGGTTTACCTACAAATATACACTCTGTTTAAACTAGTTTAAAATTCACTCTCTCAAGAAAGAACTGTAAATCTAAAAATGTACCACTAGATGGCCTTATATTTCCAATATTGGAGATTCGCATCTAAACAGTCATAAATCTGTGCTACAGAATATTCTCCAATTATTTTCATCATCACTGTCGTCTTCGAGAGGGGTGCAAATGGGGTTTTGGTTTCTCCACAAAGTTCTTTCGAACAAGTTATGAAAACAAAAAGAAAGAAAGAAAAATAATAATCTTTTTTAATATTCCTTTTGTGTTATGCAGATGGTGGGTGAGTAAATGATGGTGAAACTGCACATCCCTTCCACAGACACGCAAACTCACTGTGTGCGATCACTACTCTCTCTCTTTAAAAGCTTTTTGCATGTTGTAAACAGTATGATGCTCACTGTAGGCTACCCTTGCAATGACATCTGTTCTGAGCAGAGCCCCAGTACGTCCTGTTTCTGGGTGTGGCCTGACTGACTTCCTGTGGGGATTATGCAGCATTTATCAAATAGACTAGGAGTTATATAAAGCCATTTGTAAATGCAGAGGGAGCAGATTGGGATCTAACATTAATCCCAGCCTGCGTTCAGCCTGGCTTCAATCCAGCTGAAAGAAAAGAACAGGCAGGAGGAATTACAGACCGAACATGGTCACATCACATCCTGAATCTCTACTGGCCATACTGGACACTCCACTGCCCATTATCTCATGACCTGCTCATCATAACTGACTCTGATCAATTACAGTCCAATGTCATTGTTCATGAGCTACACTGACAGGACAATTAATTCCCAAGGAACACACATACTGATAAAAAAATATGCTGCAGTAAATTCACTTTAAATCATTTTGAAAAAAGCATCTGCTATTTGTGCAAATGCAAAAGTTTGTTTGGACATAGCCACAGAAATTTTGTTAGAAATTGTTCAAATGATCAGAATCTTGTGTACATTAAAGCTGGAATTGAAGAGTCATTATCATGGTGATGTACACAAATAAAAGGTCATACGAGGGCATAAAATATGTTTTATTTTATTTTATTCACCAACTTACTGTACATTTGAGTTTAAAGTTATAGCATTCGTTTTTAGTATAGTAAAGTATAGTTTATATTTTTCTAGTTATTATAAACAGATTTGAATGTGTAGAATATATAGTTTTGCTGATTTGCAATTTACATACTGTATAAACATGTAATCCTGAATTACTTATACACCATCTTTCCTAGACCTGTTGTTTTTATGTTTTTTTAATCGTAAGAAAATTCTCAGTTATACTACTGTGATTCAATGGAAAAAAGCAACATAATCAGTTTAAATAAATAAATGATGACATAGCTGTGATTGAAATACATTGGCCAGTTACATAATGTCCTATTTTTTATATGTTTATATATTTTTTTATAAATTATTTTATAATATACATTATTTGATCACACAAACATATATTTAAAACTTCATACAGACACTTTCAAAATGTATATTATGTACTACAACCTTTTGACCAAGCTGCAAACAAAATCACACGTCAGTTTTCTAATGTAAATAACATTTGGACTCGACACGTGCCAGATGTTTGTCCTGTTTAGGCATGTGTCTTCTGCTGACCTCTATCCAGTGTCCAGAGGATAAAATAACTCCATTTCCATAACGAAATCCAAGTTGAACTAATGGATTAATGTTCTGAAACAGAGAAAAGAAGAGACCATTAAAGATTGTATTTTATTGACTACGTTTCTAATGGTAAAATTATGTTTGATGTTGTGTCAGTTTACTGCAGGGAGGGTTATGTTACATAATACGGATGCTGTGCAATGCTGTCTTTTAAACCTGGTTGTATATAGAGAATAAATGAACAGATTGCAAAAATACGTCAATATTAGGGAAAGTTCAATATAGGCAATGTGTAAGCTGCATTGGTTGACCACGTCATAGAACACAGTATGGCAGAGATACAAAACACTACATAATATTTCAACTAATTCAAGATGCCAATCAGTTAATAGCATGTACGTCAAGGGTTATATAATCCTAACAATTTTTGTGGGATTCAGTAGGATGAGATTTAGATGTGATCCTTAACACTGCATACTATATGAACACCAGATGAATCAGTACAAATGGTCAATGTTCTTGCATTTAACATGTACCGAGTTCTTAATTGATTCATTCTTGGCAAATTTGAGTTTAAAACAAAAAACGTTTCATAAAAAAAAATATATTGAGAAAAAATATTTTGTACCAAATAAGATTTTGTCAGTGAAAACTGTTTACACATCAAAATGATTTCTAAACCATACAAGCAAGTGTTTGTTATGTCCACAGGTCAGCTTTGATATTGCAATAAACATCCAGGCCGCAATGTAATGCAACAATGAAGATGCAGGGGTAGTAACTTGGTCTAGTTTATTTTTCTCAAATGTTAAATGTCTGCTATTCGATTGAGCAGACTAGATTAATTAAAAGGCCCAAGCATATACTGCAAGAGTTTACTTGGCAGATAATGCGTACAGAATAGAGGATCCCTGCTCTTACAAAAATGGCATGCATGCTCGATTTGAAATGTGACAGTTTACCAAGAGAAAAACAATAGATGCCAAAAACATAAATGTTTTTTGCATTTTAATTTTATACAATATTGTATTTACATAACCAAAATACTAAATTAATACCATAGTGTGCAAAACAGCCATTTTGGCTTACTAAGCCTTAGACTGTGATGGGAATTATGAAGTGACAAAGCAGACAGATGTAGCTCACATTAATCCTTCTGTAAATGCTATCTACTGTCAATAGCCTTACATTCCTAAACACTGTAAAACACCATGTTGTCCATTTATACAACTTTCTAGAAAGTGGTGTGCCCCTAAAAATGCAAAGTGTGATATCAAACAATCTACTTTATAAATAGAATAACATTACAGATTCTATTAACGAAACTTAATATGAAAATCCACACAATTTCAAGAAAATGTACGAAAAAACAACAAATATGAACTTATGTAATGCACTTACCCGTTTCAGCCCAGGTAATGTTTAAATGTAAACATTTCTTTCTTATGGCTTCGGATGTGTGTCCAAAATAGAAACAGTCAAAATTCAACAGCCTGTGGACATGACTTTAGACCAGTGTGCTTCTCTTCTCTCGCACGTCAGGGGTAAGGGGCGCAAAGTTGGAGGCAGCTGTGTTATTCTGTTCATTATAACGGGACGACGCCGGGGAGTTTTGCATCACCACAAGCCGTATGGGAGACTGTTGCTGTGGGGCCGGGGGCTCCGACACGTATTCTTTCGAAGGGTCTTTGCCACGACAGTCGTACAGAATGCAAGAGATGAGAAAGACCAGGAGCAGGATCACGTAGCTGGCGATGAGGATGATGAGGTTTAAAGTGACGGGATCAATCTCCAGGTAAAACTCCATGAAACCCATGGCGACGCTGCATCCCTGACTCCGCGCTCCGAGAGAAACGTGGACACCATGGACTACCGTCAGGCTCGTCGGATAACCGTGCGGCAATATATCTTAGGCATATCCCAACGAGAAGTGCATGGCCTGTGCAGAGATCAGAGATGTCGATTCGACCCAAATCCCCTCCCCTTCTATTTCACCAACCTTGAATTCCTGCGGCCAATGATGAAAAGCTGCTCACTTTAATAGCTTAAGCTGCTGCTTTAATTTTTCATACTGCACATTGCAGAAAGGATTTGGCCAAACTGTGTAGCGGCATTCAAAGGGTGGATGAGAATTTTTAGCATGTCCTACCTCGTGTCTTTTATGCCAAGAGTGCATGTGGGATTATAGTGTATGAATTACTTCTTAGTTATGTCATTATTGATGGACCGTGACATAACACAGAAGAAAAAAAAGGATTCGAAACTGTCTTTGAAGTTATTAGGAGTATTTTATTTTGTGGTGGCAAAGCACAAGTTTTTTTCATAGATAAAATGAAAAAGCACCTCACCGAGATCGCTGATACCTGTTAGGCTTACAACCTGCGTCAATTCAGAAGGGATCATCTCATAAACTGTAAAAAATGACTTTCTTAATTAGACTTTTTTTCTTGTTTTCCAGTAAAAAATGTCTTAACATTCTCAAATGAAGATGCATTTTCTTGAGTAAATTGACCTAGGAAAATAAGTCTTATTTTAAGTAAAAAAATATGAAATTTCAGTGAATTTCTGCTTAAAACCAGCAAAAATATCTTCCATTGGGGGAAAAAAATAATCTTGAATTGAGTGACTAAGAAAAAGATAAACCTTAATTCAAGATTATTTGTCATGAATCCACCTAACCATGTCAGGTATCTCTTGGTATTGAGGCGGAATCAGACAGGATCCCTTGTTTTATGTTGGAGAGAGACTATTTTGGCACCTTTTGGTTGCCATACTCTCTCGCCAGTCTTGTCATTGTTCCTGCCCTCCTGTTTCCTAGTTAGTGTTAATTAGTTTATCCCCTGCACCTGTCCCCTCTTGATTTGGTTCCCTTTATATTGACCTCGTGTCTCTGGTCTTGTGTTTGGTCATTGTTTGTGTCATCCGTGGTGAGTCATTTGTCTTGTTTAGGTCAGTTTATCGTAGTTTAAATGTCAAGCGTTAGTCTAGGTAAGTCCTGTTTCCATGTTTTGTTCTGTTACCCCCTTGTGGGTGATTGTTTTGTATTTATTATTTATTAAAGTCCCCTTACCTCCCTGTCTGCACTTGGGTCCTCTGTCTCCATGTCCTCACCACCCTTAGTGTTCCATGACAATTATTGTTCTTACACCCATTTTTGCTTGTTTTAAGCAAACATTCACTGAAATTTCAACAAGACCTATTTTGCTCAAGAAAATGCAACTTGGTTCATTAATTTGCAGACATTTTTACTGGAAAACATGATAAAAGACTAAGTCATTTTTTGCAGTGTATGCCCTACTCTTTCAAAACAAAAGCTCGGTCTCAACTCTAAAGGGAAAATAATATTGTATCTTTTAATGTGTCTGTTTAAATTTCACTTCACAGGAGGTCATTTTCTCTTTATTTGGAGCAACGTTTTGTTTGGTGTCCATATATATAGCCTACGGCTTGGAACGCACCCATAATGGAGGATCATAGCGAATTTGTATTTTAGGACTTTTGGTTTCAACTTCCATCGACCCAAAGTCTGATAACGCAAACTGTGACAGTTAGTACTGAATTTTAAAAAGTACACCTTTCGAACGTTAAAACCGTACGTTCTTGGCTGCGTCCAAAATACCCCCACTTGCGGTCTTAAGTGCCCTTAACGCACACTAAACCTACACTAGCTTGAATACCGCTTGGAGTGGTATAAAGGCTAAGCTGTCCCATCATGCATCACGTTCTGCATATGAATCAAGAGACTCGGGTCTGACGAGAAGTTACGGAAATCTTTCCACTGTATGTTATACAACTACTTTTAAAGGTTATATTTTTTTGTTATTCTATGTTTGACTAACATGTGTTTTTCTTTTTTGATACAATACAAATTAAGCGCTATAAAAAGAAATATGACATGACTATATATTTACATATTACATATTTCCTAGAAAAACGTGTTACATATTTTATTGGTGAAAACTCTAGAGTTACGGGCTTTGCAAAACTCCTTTTTATCTCATAAGTAGAAACACTGCATTGTTTAATGTTATGTTTGCACTAAGTGTGTCCTATCGGGTTAGAAATACTTAACACTCACTTGGGATCTTCACGCTCACTATAATACTAGGGCCAAAAACAGGAAATACGTCATGAAAGTAGTCAAGTGGTTAAGTCCCAAGACTGCAAGTGGGGGTAGTTGGAGTATAAATAAATTTGTTCCCCCATTGCTCGGCATCCCCTTATCTTCACGCGCTAATGCAGACGTATGTACCTGCCAGATCCCTATGCTCTGCATGAACAACGTCTTGAAGTGCCATCCTTCTCTGGATCAGTTCCACATTTGTGGAATGATCTGCCTGCTGCTACAAGATCAGCAGATTCTGTCGCCATCTTTAAGAATCGTCAGAAAACACATCTCTTCCGCCAGCACCTCACCGATCAGATCTGACTTCTAACTCTTTTCTACTCTTTCTATCCCCCCCAAATAAAACCTTAGCGTTTTGTACTAAATAACTAAATGTAAGTGTAACTATTGAGGGCTCCATGAATCACGTGCCCACATTGGCTCTGAGCCTACTGGCTTTGGCGAGGACGGTAGACGTCTTTGCTCGTGTTAAGTTCATAAATAATGCAACATGGGCACAAATCTCTGTAATCGTAGATGCTTATTCATTCACGGAGTAATTACTTACCAGGGAACACATTTTAATAAAGTTTGAAAGTGTTAATTTTGTTAATAGCCAAATGTGTAAACCTCATCTTTATATCTACATTTATTCATTTGGAAGACGTTTTTATCTGAAGCGACACAAAAGTAGGAGAGCATATAAACATTTTGTCAACAAGCTAAACAGTACTGTTAGTTTACAAGGCAATGCTACTAGGAGGATTAAAGCTGGTGTTAGCCAAGGAGAGAATATACAACATTGTTTAGACAGTCCGACAGTTATTGGTAAAGATCATTCAGGAAAAGCCCCTGGTTCTTTTACTTTCAATTTCTACATTTATCAATCAAAACAAGTAACAGTACAAAACAATAATGGCTGTGGAGTATGATCCTCCCAAGATGGCGGCGCCACTGCAACATAGGCTGTAACGTCAGCTTCACATTCTCTATAGTATGCTGAGTTCAAGACACCTTGGATTTAGGATATCCCAACTTTTCTGGAATTTCTGGAACGCTACTCCTTTAATGTTAATAAATACTTGTAATGTTTTAATGCTACTAAATCATTACTAACATTAATGTTTTAATGTCACAAATACATTATTAATTCCAGACGTTACTTCCGGGTTATGGTGGGAAGTATCACAAATTCGAAGTGTCTTGAACGCAGCCTGTCCCCGTCACACCTGTATCATCATGCATCCTTACGCTCAATCGTTCTACCTTATCATTCAGTCCACTCTTTCGACATCTGGTACAGTATATTGCCGCTGTTTGCGTTTTGTTTTGCATTTCTCATGTCGTGGATTATCTGAATGGTTTTGGCATCACATCTTTGTTCTTGCCCATTAAATCTACATGGATCGTTATGGGTTCCAAGCCTCTGTTGGTATAATCTATGAGGGTTTCACCATAAATAAGCTGTAATGAATGTACATTATCAGTACAGTAAGTTTAAGATTTTGAATCAAGTTTAATAGACGCATGTTTTGTCTAGCAGTGGTTTGTCACATGTTTTTTAATCACATTAAGTATGTGTAATGTAATAAATATAAAAAGATAAATTAAAACTCACTAGAATTTTTTGATATTTTATATGGTGGCTCATAATTCGTATGAATTCGTACAATGGGAATAACCAGTATAAAATACAACCATTAGAAAAACAACATTGAAGCCCCTCCCCTAACCACACCCCTACATGATATTGTGTTGCTTTTTTACTAAAACAGTACTGTAGTTGACAGTAAGAAATTATTTTTAAATAAGGCATAAAGGCCAAAAATGTAATATATTTTGCAGATGTTTGGTGCACTCAAAGTTAAGCCAAGGATGCTGTTAGTTTATTTTTTCATGTTAATGGTCATTGTTGAAATGAATAAGAGAAAGAAGAGTGCATTTATTTTAATCTTGGTTTGCAACATCTGTCATGTCTTGGTTTTCCATCAGCATCCATTACAGCTTACAGTGGTGCAGTGAATGCTAGCATGTACCACCTACCCAAAGTTTTATAGTTGAACAAGGATTATGGTGTAAAGGTACCAGATGGACTAAGAGAAAAACGGCTTTAAAAGAAGGTCACAGATGGGATCTATGTAAACCATGTGTGACACAGAGAGCATAATCTGTCCGGAGTCTGAATGAGTGTGCTGCTCTGCTTTTTATTCCTCTGGTTTTGAAGTCACCAATATTTCCGCTCAAAACTAATTTGTTTTAACATGAAAGTATGTCACATGAGATTAAGACAGTTAATTGAAAAAGTGTGTGTGTTTAATCACTGTGAGACAATGTAAATGTAATTAATCTATACACTGGAAGTCAGGGCACTGTAGAATATCTGTCAACAATTCATGTTACATTCCTCCAGACTTAATAGAAGCTATATTCTAAATGTTAATTATTAAATTATTGCATTGAATTGACATACAGCAAAAGTGAATATTTTTGATGCTTGAGTTCACGTTAATAATAAAACAAATAAAATACATACATTTTCAATCACTACACATCAAAATTCAATTTCACCCAAAGCTATTTTTTCTACTCTCTACAAGGTCAGTCTGACTCTCCCACGAAGGCTCAATTTTTTTGCATCTCCTGCTGCATACTGCACTGAAGGTCAGAAGCAACAGTCCACTGATGAGGAGCAGGAGTCCAAGGATGGAGATGGTGGAGCCGTGGGTGCTGAAACTGTAAGCCACCGCTGTGACCGCAATACCAACGATCAGCAGAACTAGCCCGAAGGGAAGGGTGCACCGAGAGCAGGACCCCCCCGCCCCTCCTGTGGCCGTCTCCAGCTCTGTTCCATTAACTAGGGCTGAAGTTTTAATTGAGGAAAGATCATCGCTCATTGTTCAGTGAGTGTCCAGTTAACGCAGATGAGATGATGAGTTCAGTTGTGTCTGGTTAAGAAAGTACAACGTAAAAATATTAAAGTAGGTTTGTTTTATTTAGTCATGTTTAATAATAGTTAAGAATTGAATACAACCAGGTCTTTGATGTGACCGCACACAGCACATGTGCAAAACATCTTTATACTGTTACAGATCTACAAAACATCTCAGTAATGTAAAAAAAATGCTTTGTATCGTTAGTTACAGTTCAGTCAAAAGACAGCTTTACCGATTAAAAAGCACATCTAAAATTGAGACTCAACTTACCATGTGATGAAGCAACTGGGTAACCAGACCAAAATGAAGTACTTCTTGAATTCATTTTTTTCCCTTTTAAACTCTACTTTGATATTTAACCCTTTACACGCAGACTGCACATATCATACAGAACCATTCCTGTGGTGGGTCACAGTCTCGGCCATCAGGGTCCCACAGTATCCATGGAACAAAAACAAATCTGTGCACCACAGCTGCAGGGCCACACACTCTTTAAAGACTCTCTGGCCATGCCTTCAATTACACACAGATGTTCGATGTCATCCACCTCTTTCATCTTATTCATAACTTGGTGTGGTATTGAGTTAAGCAAGAATTTGCCCGAATGTATAATCTTAACTAAAAGAAATCTCTCCTCAACTGGTTTTATGAAACACATGTTTTATCTGCTCAATCTTTTAAGATTGGGCATAGGTTAAAGCTCCCTCATGTGGTCTTTATGGTGACTAACATGGAAAAAACTTTGTTTATTTTACTAATGATTTTTTTTGAGAAAAGGTTGATTGTTTAAAAGCTATATAACTTGATGATCTAAATAATATCTGATTTTAGAATAATCGTTGTCTTGGTTGTTTCTTTAAAAATTCTAAAATACTATAAATAGAAACAAATAAGTTGTTGTCTTATTTGGTTGTTGTTTTTCGCAGAGGAAGCAAAAGTCTCATTTACTCTGTTTAATTATATTTCTGTCTAGGATACGATTCGCAAACATAACAATACTTTTATCCTCCAGCACATACAAATATTTATATTTCTATATAAAGGAAATATTTACATTCCTTTCATGTCAAAAATATTAATATTTTTGTTGCAAGGGATGTTTTAATATTCTGTTTATTATTCTATTCCTGCAACATAGTTATTATGTAATATAAGACCTTCTTTAAGGAACAGTTCACCAAAAATGAAAATTCACCCTCAAGTTGTTCCAAATCTGTATACATTTCTTTGTCCTGATGAACACAGAGAAATAAATTTGGAAGAATGCTTGTAACATTTCTTGACCACTATTGACATCTTCACAAAAGAAGATATTTTGAAGAATGCAGTAAAGTAAAGAGTTCTGGAGCACTTTTGATTAGCATTGGTGGTCAAGAATTGTTTGGTCACAGGCATTCTTCCAAATATCTTTCTCTGTGTTGATCACATCACTGAATGTTTTAAGAACTGTTCTAGACTCAAAAGTTATTTTAAATAAACTCACAATGATGACTTAAAATTTTTGTTCCAAATCTGCATACATTTCTTTGATCTGATGAACACAGAGAAAGACATTTGGAAGAATTCCTGTGACCAAACATTTCTTAGGAAAATTACAATACTAGTCAAAAGTGCCCCAGAACTGTTTACTTTCCTGCATTCTTCAAAATATCTTCTTTTGTGAAGATGTGAATAGTGGTCAAGAAATGTTTGGTGACAAGCATTCTTCCAAATATCTTTCTCTGTGTTCATCAGAACAAATAAATGTATGCAGATTTGGATCAAAATAGTGAGTAAATGATGACAGTATTTGAACTGTCCCTTTGACTCATCATTGTGACTAGTTTATTCAAAATAACTATCGATTCTAGTACAGTTCTTAAAACATTCATGTATTTTATATCACTATTTTTATATAAAATAAACCGTACATATGTAAGTCCAACATTTCTGCAGATGGAAATAGCTGAGATGGTATTTCACCACATCAACATGAAAGATGAAAAACTGTTTATGTGACATAATTGCAGTCCCTGGATTTTCCGGGATAACTAAATATTTCCTGTCTTATCTTACCACAGACAAGAAATCTCGACAGGACGACTTTACATAGAAACCCAGATTCGTAACGAACAGACTCGTGTGGCTATCAAAACATTACACTATGCGCTATAGTTTATACTTATTGAACAGAGATGAAACTTTGTATCGGAGCAGATGACACAAACGGACGTTCCTTCACTTCCTGATGGCGAACAGGGATCCCATTTGGTGAGTTTTGCTGAAATCTGCAGCGGTTTGTGCTAAATGCAATCGTTTAATTCGGACAAAAGCACGAGGGGTCCGCTACTGGGTGGAAGACACGTAACGGGAAGTTTCGAGTCCAGTTTCAGGGATTTACGGGAAGAGGCTGCAGATGTTGCGCTGAGGATCCGCCGCGGTTCGCTGAGTCCAGAACCGGAGAACAAAGAGGTACATTCCTCTCTTTATCTACACGTGTCCTTTGTCGCGAGCAACTCCGAACGATACAGTTGAATTCACCGCACAATTTACACCTCATGTAACTTAGTGTTGTCTTAAGGAAACTTTTGTGTTGAAACAGTGTAGGTGGGGTGTTATATGGAAGGAAGAGGCGTAATTAAATATGGATGCTTGAGCAGTACGAAGAGTACATTGTACATCTTTAAAGCCTACTTCGAATTGACATATCTTTGTTAAAGTTTAAACTATAGATTTTAAAGGGGTTAGATGTCAAATTGTTTAAATGAATAGTGATCATAGTCTGTGTGTATATGGTCCGTGTACGTTTTATCCATTTGATATCCTATTTGAAATAAATGAACGGAAACTGAAAAATTATTTGTTTTTTTATTTTTACCGAACCAAAAAATACATTTCGGCCCGATTTTTCGTTTGCCGTTTAATAAACGGATTTTGGACTCAGTATTGCATTCAGACATGTGGGCGGCGCTGTAACGCCCCTTTCACCCGATTGGTCAAATCGTACCTTTCTGTATAGTGATGACAAATAAAGTGGCTATAAAAACAAGCGCGCAATTTATGTTCCTCAATTATTAAAAAGAATAGGAGAATAACTTTGTCTGAGGCTAAAAGCAGTTTTAAATGTTGAAACTACTTTAAAATTAAATAATACAAAGCGCTTCAATAATCTAGATCGCTTCTACCTTTAAAACACAGGTTTATCTGTTGTCACAACCCACTGTCTGCCTGCTTCCATCACCGGACTACACTCCCATAATCCTTTGCACCCGTTTTACCTGATCCCCATCATCTGGACACTATTCCCATCACCTGTCTACCCCTTGTTATCCGTCTTATTTAAATGATTTGGTTTTGTTATTTGTCCGGTGTTGAATGTGTTTATGGTGTTGTGGGTTTTCATGTGTCTCTGTGGATTAAATTATACCAGTATCTGCTTGTCTTGAGTGTTCGCTGCACAGACCGTGACATCTGCATGTAAGTGTCTCTGTCGACACATAGGATACTGTACAGACTCGACTTTCACCTGAAAATTTAGATGTGCTTGTTCGGTCTGCATGAGTTTATTAAGAAATTGTTGCAAAATCTAAACGATAAAACTAATACAGTATTGATGATGGGAGAGTCTACCCGCTACGCAAAGTCTTCTTCAGCACATCCCAAAGATTCTCAATAGGGTCAAGGTGTGGGCTCTGTGGTGGCCAATGAGTGAAAATGATGTATATGTTTCCTGAACCACTCTTTCACAATTCAAGCCCGATGAATCCTGGCATTGTCATGTTGAAATATGCCCATGCCATCTTGGAGGAAAGAACCCATTGATGGCTTAACTTGATCATTCAGTCAACTGACCTCATTCTCTGGGAACATAACGTTGCTGAACCTAGACCTCAAATCCAATGGGAGGCTCTTACCTATTTGCTTAGTTGAATCCATGCAGTTGTTGACTGTTTTTGAACGGGCAGTGTATATAACTCTTCTTTATAAATGGGTTTCTCATTCGGTCTGCATGAGCTTATTCAGAAATTGTTACAAGACCAAAATGATAAAACCACATATTTACATTAACATTTAGTCATTTAGCAGACGCTTTTACCCAAAGCGCCTTACAGAGAGTCCAGGGAGCAATAAGCGATATGTCAAACAGGAGCAAGAATACAATAGGTACTGATACAAATAAGCCAAAGATAATTTGGATAATATCTACAGTACACATGGATGTCCAGTTCACAGCATATCTTCAATACTGTATGACAACAGAAGCCCTAGTTTAGGCACAACACGCTTAGCATTTCTATAAATCCGGTCTTTTACATATAATGATTCAACCACAAAACACACACACACACTGCTTCCTTAAGCTTAATCTCAAACATGTATGTACATTCTCAAAACCAGATAAAGCTCTTATTTTATACTGGAAACAAAGAGTTAATGCCTAAACTGAGAACTAAAACAAAAAACAAATGTTAAAACTAATGTTAATCAAACATACAGTGAGGGAAATAATTATTTGATCCCCTGCTGATTTAAGTTTGCCGGCTTACAAAGAAATGAAGGGTCCATCATTTTTTATGGTTGGTTTTTTTAACTGATAGAGACAGAATATCAACAACAAAAATTAGGGGAAAAATGTTATATAAAGGTTATAAATTGATTTGCATTTCTGTCAGTGAAATAAGTATTTGATCCCCTAGCAAAACCAAATTTTGTACTTTGCAATCACAGTGGTCAAACATTTCTGATAGTTGGTCACCAGGTTTGCACATGTGTCAGGATATATTTGAGTCCATTCCTCTGTCAAACTTTAAGGTTTCTTGGCTGTCGCTCAGTAAATTGGAGTTCAAGCTCATTCACAGATTTTCTATTGGACTAGGGTCTAGAGACTGGCTAGGACACTAATGTGCGTCTCCTTAAGCCAGTCTTTGGATGTCTTGGCAATATGTTACAGGGCACATCCACGACCCATCTTCAGTGATCTAGTTAAGGGGAGAAGGTTCTCGTCCAAGATTTTACGATACACTGGCCCGTCCCTCAGCCCCTCAATGCAGTGAAGTCATCCTGTACCTATAGCAGAGAAAAAGCCCTAAAGCAAAATGTTTCCAACACTGGGCTTCGCTGTAGGGATGGTGTTCTTGGGGTCATAGTCAGCAATTCTCTCCCTCCAAAAACAGGAGTCAACTTTGGTCTCTCAGCACTTTTTACAAACCTTTTCTGAATCATCTTGATGTTCATTGTCAAACTTCAGGTGAGCCAGGCGGGCCTTCTTGGGCAGGAGGACCTTGCGGGTGCTTCAGGATTTCAATCTATTGTGGCATAGCATGTCACCTATGGTTTGCTTGATAATGGTGGTCCCAACTGTCTTGAGATCATGAACAAGCTTCTTCCGTGTAGTTCTGGGCTGATCTGTAACCTTTCTCATGATCATCTTCACTCCATTGGGGTAATCTTGCAGGGAGCTCCAGACCAGGGGCAGTTGATAGTTATTTACTATTCTCTCACTCTCACCAAGCTTCTGTAGCCTTCAATGTTTGTGCAGGTCTACAATCTTGTCCCTGACATCCTTTGAAACCAATTTGGTCATGACCATAGAGGTGGAGAGGTTGAAATGGGAGAGGATCCTGCCTGTTGGCAGGCCTCTTTTATAAACATAACAAGCTGATTTTGGAGTACTTTCTTAAAGTGACAGGACTAATCTGTGGGTCATGTAGGCACATAACCAATCTTTGGGGCCAGAATTCTTGCTTGTTGGTAGGGGATCAAATACTTATTTCACTGACTGAAATGCAAATCAATTTATAACCTTTATATAATTTTTTCCACTGATATTTTTGTTGATTTTCAGGTTCTATCAGTTAAAATAAACCTACCATAAGCATTATAGACACTGCATTTCTTTGGAAGCAGGCAAACTTACAAAATCAGTATGGGGATCAAATAATTATTTCCCTCACTGTACATACATACATGCATACTGTACATATAATTTACTCAGATCACAATAATTATTTGGCAGAAGAATATTGATTGAATTATTTCGTATTGGAATATAACTGATCAATAATTTATTTATTTATAATGACTACACAAAAGGATGTTATTGAAGTATATAGTTGGAGCTAAGGAATCCACCCCTTAACATGCTTTTCATAGATGGCATGAACTATTTCTCCTTAAAGAATGTTCCCAATCATCATAACAGAATGCTGTTTTAAGTTCAGCAATGTTCATAAACTTTTACTATAAAATTGTTGCTGTTGAAAGAAAATTATTTGTGATAAATTGACTCTCAAATTTCTAAAACATTTCAGGTCACATTTCGGACCGCATTAAGAATTATGGTCGTCATGGAATTTTTGGAGTTCGATCTAAATGATCTTTATCCAAGTTCGACCAGTTAAAAAAATATAGCAATGCAAGACAGAACATTCTATAGATCTCAGCCCAATTTTGCTAATGCATTACAACTTTATTAGGAGTTAGTCGATTAATCTCACAAAAAATAATAATAACTAGATAGAAAGTTTGAGAACAAACTTTTTGTTGGCTTGATAAAGTCTGGCCTGAAGAGTTTAAAATAAGTTGAAAGGTTTTAGGTTAAACATTTTCTAACATGATGGAAACAAATATTGTGAAAAAACAGCGCATCAATACAGAATAAGCCTTCATTTGTTATTCAACTCTACCACATGAATAACAGGAAAAAAATAACGGATTAACGTGATATAGAGCCTATTCATACAAATTTTTTATAACAATAAACATTCAAATAAGTGAAAACAGGAGTAGACTTTGAACTTGAGCTAGCGCATAAAGAGAGAGCGCATTTAGGCCACGCTCACACCGGGGAAACAATCCAACCGACTTTCTATTGCGGGAAAATTAATTATTTTCGACAGTTCATTTAACACGTGACCTTTTTTTGACAATGCATACACTTGACTATAACCCCCAACCTTAACTTTCTAAGTTTTAACTGAGCTGAAAACGTAACATTTAGACGTCTGTATTTTTTAATTATTTTTACTTTATTTCTATTCCTACTTGTAAACTAAGTTGACCAGATAAAATAAATGAAAAACGGGGACATTTCCTTGGTAAATGGTCAAAATATCCTTAAGATGTAATTTGTTATAATCAATCAATTAAAAACGGGGACAAAACATGTTTGTCTTTTTTTTGAGGCAAAGGATTATTATTGAGTTTTTGTAGTATTGCAATTAATTACAATAGTATAATATTGTTCGCAGATCAACTGATAATCAACTGAAAATAACTGGTTTTAATAAAGTTGATCAAAACTCCATGGAAAACTGTGCAAATAGCAAATTATCAAAAGATGTATTGCATCCATTAACACAATATTCAATAACACTACGAAAATATAACAAATATGAAAACATATGACAAACCAAACTTTACCATTTAACAGTCTCTAATTGTATTTTATCTTTCCTTTTTACAAACTGTATACAGTCACAACAACCAGTAATTTAATATTTGAACAACTTTTTTTGTTTGTGATTTTGGAAATGGACCTTTACATTAAACTTTTTATTTGCATTTCAAGTAATTCGTGTAGTTTACAGCCTCGTCTGCTGGTGTCATAACCAAGTATTCACTACATGGTTGCTCTTGTAAAGTGGTACTTCGCTGTTGATAGAGTTATTTAGTTTTTTTTTGGACGTGCTGTAAAATATGGGACATTTCCGGGACAGATCTAGTCGGGGACAGAACACCAAAAACCGGGACAGTCCCCGTTAAACCGGGACGTCTGGTCACCTTATTGTAAATCTACTTTTACGCTGTATGCTATGCTTATTGTAGGCTCTTAATGCAAAATGTATGTTTCTCCAATTTGAAAATCTCTTTAGATTGCTTAATGAATAAATGTAAAAAAATTTGGGGGGTAAATTGTCACAATGGGAATATGACATTTAGCTACGTAGACTTTTCACAACATTTAGACAATAAAAACAATGTGACAAATTGCCCCATACTGTTTTCAATCGTGTGAAAGAGTAGTGATATATGCCAGAATAATTTGACTGTTTTGTTCTAGCAATGGCTCAAGATGTCTTATGAAACGGAGAAAACATATCTGCTGGCTCCACAGGAATCTCGCACATCATGTGGATTCCACACGGCTAATGAGAAATATGAAATCCCAGGATTGGGGGAGGACAGGTAAGATCAATGAAAGAAGTGCCAGGACATTCACCGTATCTGTGCATCATGGAAACATGCTGTAAATGTGACATTTTATCCGTGCAAAGCAGAAACTTCCATCAACAAATTATTTCATCCAGTTCGTGAAAAATAAACGAACACAAAATAAGAATCTTGACATTTTGCTCATCCTCATTTATTTCCAAACCTATATGACCTGGATGCATTTTAATAGAATATCCTAGCTAGTGTTTTCTATATGTAAATGTAAGAAAATGGGGTTTCAGGTTTGGGAGAGAATCTGACTTCTATTTAATGAATTGTTCTTTTTTTGTTCTTTCCATGATTCTTTTATGCTTTTTTCTTCATTTTTGTCCTTGACTGCCCCATTCCCTGTTAACTTTTGTTAAAGATAAAAGATTCATATGGGTCTTTAACACTGTGAGATTGACTAACAATGACAGTATTTTAATTTTACTGTCAGCTTTTAATATAGCAAATCTTTACATTCCTCTGTACCAGTGTCTTGGAGATGCTGAGCTACTCCAAATTCACCGATCTAGAGACATGGTTGTGTATGCCCTCGACGCTTCTGCCCAGGAGCCGAGATTCGGTTTGCTCCCTGTTGCAGTTAAACCGTGACTGTGACGCTGGAGACACGGACAAAGAATCCAGGTAGTGTGTGTGTGAGAATCTAAAGAGAAGTTAATTCCTGTTTCTTTGTTCCAGACCAGTTTGATGGCTTTTTTTGTGTGGGCGTGTCAGTTAAGGGCATTTTCCATATCCACCCAGGTGTCTCACATTTGTGTGGGAAACAATTTCTTGGTTGATAGGCATGAAAAAATCATTTCTTTTTCTCTAAAGGTGTTGTGTGTTATTTTTCGGAGGATCGTTTGACAGAAATGCAATATAATATACATAACTATGTCTTCAGTGGTGCATAAAGACTTAACATAACGAAGCGTTATGTTTTATTACCTTAGAATGAGCTATTTCTATCTACATACACCATGTTGTTGCCCTAAATGGACAAACTGCTCCAAAGAGTGCGTTTCAAAAATATGTTTTCTCCTTTCAGCAAAGAAGCAAAACCTTGACAACTTAGTTCTGTGTCAACCACCGTAGTGCTTCGAAAGGGAGGGGGAGGGGTGGAGTTAGCCGTTGGTTGCAATTCTCAACCTCACCCCTAGATGCCACTAAATTTCATAAAATGGACCTATCAATGTCTACCAACTGATTTGTTATCACACATTCGGTTCGTAGCAGTTTTCACCATTTTAAATTTGAATCAGCAGTATACCTGTATGTACAGGATTGGGTTGGGTCGTTTTTAATAAAACTTTAGTTTTACAGGAAGTCATGTCTTCATTATAGTTAAGCATATCTCATTTTATTTGTTGGACCGCAATGATTTCATCGAACACTAGATGTCATTGTTTACTTACTGTCAGTGTTTGAAAAGCAAGTAGTGCAGTCTGAATGAACATTACTGTTAAGCCGTAAATCTTAATGTCACTATTGAATGCTATACATGGTTTATCTGACAAATAGGTCACTTTCAATGTTTGATCCGTCAGAAACATATTTAGAAATGTCTTGATAAACAGCAAACCTAAGGCCTTAAAAACGATACGAAGTGTTAAGACATGCAAAGCAGTTTGTTTTCGAGGAGATTTTCTACTGAGGCCAGTTTTGTACCGTCTTGTAGAGATTTTAATGGATCTTCAAATGACACTCAGCTCTCGGTATCTGATAGCTTTGATTACGCTTCCACTCATGCAACCCATTAACCATGCTTGTTTTCTTTATAAACTCCTTTGAATGTGTTTTAAAGCGAAGCTCTGTGTCGATGAAAGAGTCTTACACTGGCAGTGCCAGCCTGCCTCCCACATGTTCTGCTTTGGAGATTTTAATAGCCAATCAAAATCAATCATGTCTTCTCTCGGCTCTCTTATGTATCACTTTCAAACAAAAACTGAATCTTCTTTATACAGAACATCAAAAACGGTATGCTAGAAAGTATAAAACAAAATGCAATGCATAGGACGACTGTAAGACCATATTGTTTTAATCCTGCCTGGTGCAGAGAGGCGACATGCTGCCACAGTGTTCTCTTGAACTTTATGAAATCAACCTGCATTCATAAGTCACAGCAGAGGTATTTATTAAAAACAAAAAGCTGTGCTTCATGCTGTGGAGGAGTTATTAGATCGCCCATTGGAAACAAAAGCTCAGACTGGAAGCCTCTCCTAACCCGCTGCAGATAATCAAGTCTTACAAAGGCAACGCAGCCAACTCCACCATCAGATATGCGGTACACTTGACTCTTGACAGACCGATATGGCTTTTGTGTGCGCCAATGGCACACATTAGCCGAAGGTGCTGTTTAATATTAATGCAGAGCACTGAATGCTCAGTAGGGCTGCTGTTTATTTTTATTTTTTTACCAGGGGCCTTCTTTTCCCCCTTCGCGATTACGTTGTTGATTTGACTATGAAAAGGCTTTAGCTACGGGAAGTCGTGGGCAAAACCGTGGCATAGAACTCCGGGTAACAAGTGCATTATGGTTTGATGAGCTGCTCATGGCTGAGTCGGAAACGCAGGGCAATCTTTTTCCAGTTTGTTTTATGTAACAAGAAAGGAATATATGGGGGCATCATGTTTGTAGTGGAAAGAATCTTTGAGTTTTTGTTTAGAAAAGCAAAAAGCGGATCCTACAGGAGAGAATCATGGAAAAGCCAAAGTTACACCCTTCCAGATTCAAGGTACTGTACTGATTCTACGTAAAAAAACGCTTTTTGTTATACAAATTTGAATTTTTGATGGTTTTGTTGTCTTTAAATGTGTATTGAATATTAATACATGTAGATTCTAGTACTAGAATAAAATACTATACATATAGATAATATAATCGAAATACAGTGTTTAAAATCTTACCAAATCCTTTCCGAAACGTGAAATGAAACGATCAAATGACCCACATAATATTGTCCATACCTCCCGATGTCTATAATATAATGCTTTAAAACATACCCCAGATTTGTACCCACATATTTTCCACATCTTTAATTCCCTCTTTTTCCTCACGGCTGATCTGAAAGCTATAATCCTCCACGTTGATTGCAATGGAAAACTGTGCGTTTATCACCGCTGGTATGACACGCTGTGCGGTACGGGGGAAACTCAATTGTGATCATGAAAACATCACTCTATGACAGCTAATTATAGTGGAGTGACAGAAGAAATAAAATCTCTTGTTCCGCAGGCCCCTGGAGAATGAGTCCATCCATCTGAGGAAAACCCACCTCTCGCCACCCTCCCCGATCCTGCCAGTTTCAGCTTCCCCTCCGTCCACGGAGCCCCCGCGGACCACCTCAACTCCTCTGCCCAAGCCCACCGGAGACTCCTGTCAAGGCGGCGTTAGCGTGAGGAAACGGCGGCGCCTGGCAGCCAGCCCTGGAGGACTGCACTGGGACGCATCAGGTATGCCAATCATAAACTGTGCCACCATTTATTATACATATCACCTTTCTCCAAAAGAACTCTTTTGTGTGTGTGTGATGTGTGTGCTTTGAAACTCTATTCAAGGAAATTAAAGATGTGTAGTATTGCACTGACTGAGATTATGTGCTTAATGTTGTGGAGATCTGTGGGATGAATTTCTCTCTCGAATCGTCTCTACCTGTTATAACGTTTTGCCAGCGGTGTTTGTTTTTATTTGCTTGACATCTTGATCACCTGGTATATTCGAATTTCATCACGCAGTTTGCACATGAGTTTGACGTAGTGATTTGTCTATGAGGTCAGAGGGTCTCTGCAAAATTAATGACTCGAGTAATTTGTCTAATTGTCTTTGCTGGGAATGAAACGTTCACTATATTTGTAGCAGGTAGCAGTCGTACATGCGATAATGCTTTAAAATAAATATTAATTTGTTTAATTTGCCGCACATTTTTAATTTGTTGAAAAAACAGTTATCGAGCAAATGCATAAAACATCAGTGATCAAAACTCTCTCATTATTTTACCCAGATTTCACAACGGTAAGTGTTTAGAAATGATTTAAGTTGAGCTGAAGGGTCAGGTTTTGTGCAAAATGTCATTTTAGTATGTAAAGAAGCTTGCAATTTTATGTTTTAAAAAGAAATGGCAATAGAAAGGGAAACGTTATGGATTGCAGCTCTAAACAGTATTATGCTATTTCTTATAATAGCATTCATGTTTTAATAGCCTTCTCCCAACAAAACATTTTTAAATATAAAAAAAATACATGGACAACATAATTGAAACCAATTGCTTTCAACAAACAAAAGAGCAATTTTGTAAAGCTTGGTTTGAACATCACAGCATGTGCCATTTGCTTTATTTGAGTTTGTTTGAACCAACCACATGCAGTTGTGGAGTCCATGCTGTTCTGCTGTCAATCTGCAGAGGTGACCCTGTCATTACTGTACAGCTTGTACATGGAAATGACTCATAATTGTGGGTTTATTCATGGCACGGCCCCGCAGGCGACGTTCATTAGTGCTATCACAATAGCAGTGGTGAACCTTATGGACAGACTAATGACTAATTCATTTTACAAGTTGTCAAGATCTTTTTTTTCTACTGGCAAATTAAGGGCAGATGAATAAAAAGACATTTTATGTTTATTTCTTTCTTCATAACCCCATCTACCCTTTAGAGGAGGAGAGGACTATTATCAGTATCTTTTGGGGTGGTACAGAAGGACAGGAAACGACTTTTGTTAACATCATAAACTGCTCTGCCTATCCTTGGTATGTAAACAGTTGAGGGTTTTACTGTGAGCCCAAAATGACAAGTCGTCTTGTTGTTTATTCACGTCGTTCCAAACAAGTATATACATGACTTTGTTTTCATCATAGATAAATAGGGGTGTAACAGTCATGAAACTGGTTTAACGATACAAGAGCATCACAATATTTAGTGAAAGCGAAATTCGAATGATTTTCAAGGCCTTATTTCAAATGAAATGAGATTTACAAAAAAAAATAAAGGTAAATCGTACATTCTGTATGTACATAATAATTCAATATAGTCCTGCCACCAAAAAAGTGACTCCTCTCTTAATTTTATTTAATGTTATTACATTTTTTATTTTATTAAAATAAAATTGAGAGAATTAAGAATGCAATACCCTATGAAAAACGACTTACAACAGTGACATTTTTAACATAATAGTAAAAAATCGACATAACTCTTAGATATTGTATAGTCTACTAAATCATTTTTATGTTTTTTTTGTATCTTGAAACTGACAGATCGTGAGAGGGCTGTGTTAAGTATAGCGTACTACTTTTACTATTTCATCAGTATTTAGTTTTAACTCTATATGCAGTTATCAAAGCTGTAAAAATTGTAATTAAAAATGCTAAATTGGACTTCATAAACTGTAAAACCAGAATGTTCTTTCACATTCATTTAAAAAAAACTGATTCTCGAGTATAGGACTAAGGACTAAACAATACAATAGTGCTTAAGGATCAAATAATACAATCTTTTAAATAAAGCTTAAAGGCAAAACCATCATCAAATTATTCAAAGATTAGCAAAACATTGCTTCTAGCCTTGCCGTTGCGAGCATGTATAGCAATAGATTCTCCCACACTTTAGTTTGGTTTGTTATGATGACACTGTTTTTCATGCCTAGATTCACCTCTGGGGCTACAAGTGAAAGAAATGAAAAGGAAAAGTGGTGTTGATGTGACGCCCCTTTAGGCATTCTGGGATTCTTTCCACAGCAGTGCTCTGCAAACATATCGATGTCGGCAGTGGTGCCACAATCAATATTTTATCCAAAGAGCCCCAATGGATGCTGGGTCTTAGTTTTCTCTAATGACACCCGTGTGTGTACTTGAACGAGTGTTGCTGGATGATTGGTTATCGTGCTGGTTTCTCTGTTATTACCTGGGATGTGAGAGTCAGATTTAATGTGCTGAATGATACAATCGATATTAGGTATCGTCTCTGTAGAGGGAGTAGTCGCTAAATGACACGAGCCAGATAATACGGGATTAAAGGGTTATCTGAGTGTAAACAGTCACTCTTTCCCTTGTTTGTTCATTCAGAAAGTTCATTTGTTTTCTTTTTGGCATCACCATTACTTTAGTATAAAAGATTCTGTAAGAATGTTTTAAAAGTTTTTTAAAAAAAAAATAGAAGTAATATAATAATACATACAATACAACAATATTGTTTTTAATTATAATTAAATCATATTAAATGTAAAATATAAGAATAAATACTTTATAATAATAACATATCTCTTTTTTCAATACAAGCATCATAAAAAGTATGTAAATACATTAAAATTGTTCTTAGACAAATATTATTTATGCTTAGACTTAAAATGCAACATTAAATTATATATTCAGTATAGAAAATAAGAGACATAGTTTGTCGCCCAAGGCTTTATTACTAATAAATGCATTTAATGTCAAAATTACTATAAATTCCAATTCATATGAATTATTTCAAATACATTTTTACTTCAAAAGATACTTGTTAGACCAAGGAATGTTTAGTGAGCTGTCTAATACCTGATTTAGTGCCTCAGTGGTCCACTAGAGGTCACTATTTCACTAGTTCTAGCACAAAAATGAAGAAGGAGCTCAGATTTTCTTAAATAGATGGTAGCGAAAGGTGCCGCTTTTAGTTTTTAATCGGCCCAGCTCAATTAAATGCTTTCTATTCTAGTACTTTAGGATCACAAGCCTGCTCACTCACTGACCAAAACCTTTGTTTCTCTTCCATTATGTCAGTAGTCATTCAAACTGTGTAGTTGGTGTTAACCTAACAGCGGTGTTTCAGCATCATGTCAGATGATGTACGATTAGTTCGATAAATTAGGCTTGCGAACAGGATTAAATTATAATCTTTATTGATGGTTTATGTAAGCAAACCATAGTAATGCTTCAGTGAATTATCTTCTTAAAGTAATAAATCTCTGAACTCATTATTACGTTTGAATATTAAGGCTGCAGATGTTTTGGAAATAGAGATTTTGACTCCCACTTGACTCCCATTCAAACAGAGCAACCTCCTAAACATTTTGCTAAGCCTAAAAAAAAGCTCATCATTTAAAGTCATCATTTATTAACCCTCATGGTGTTCAAAACATGTAGATGACTTCCTTCTGTGGAGCACAAAAGAAGATATTTAGAGCAAGTCTCAACAGTTGTGTGTCCATACAATAGAATTCAATCAGGGCCAATGTTGTTTGGTTACCAGCACTTAAAACATATTTTTTATGTTCTGCAGATGAAAGAAAGTCATACATGTATGGCATTAGATTGAGTTCATGATTAAATAATTGTTATTTTGCGGTGAACAATCCCTTTATAGGATTTTGAGGCTTATCTCTCACTGGCCTTTGATAAACCCTTTGATATGTTCTTCTTCAACTTCCTGTTTTCTGTAGAAATAGCTTAACGTGTGAAACAAACTTAATTTAAGTACATTTCAAGTGGTCTATAATGATGTGGTCTTTGTACCATGTTATGAATCTAAGCAAACCATACTTCTTAGTGATACCAGTGCACATTGTAACTAATACATTGCTACACTTTTGTATAGTTTTTTCAATGAATAAACACACCAGTGACCCTACTGCCAGTAGCTCTTTACCCTTGCTCCTAAAGATGATGAAGATGAAATCCAAATGGTTGTCATGGAAACTGGGGATCATTAGTGCCAGCTGTGGTTTGTTGTTGAATCTTCTCACGTTCTTTAATTTAGTTGGACTTGGTGTTAAATTACTCATATCAAACACTTTACCCTCGGTTGAGTTTTTAAGACACATGCAACGCTCCATCAAATCGCCAGCTTCCTTGAATCCACACACGGTAGGGGGGGACAGACAAAACAGGTAATTTGACAAATTGGATTATTCCAACAATTTGATCACTTATTTGACTTGTGGGGTCGTTGGTGAAGAAATGAATGTGAGTTTTAATCTCATTAGCTTTGTGTGTACGGCCCTGGAGGAAAACGGAAGCTTATATTCGAACAGACATCTGTAGGAGGGTTTAGAAATAGAGTCACCGCAGGTGATGTGATGTAACAGCCCTACAGAAAACACAGCGCTGCTCAGTTAGGAATCTTCGCCGACATCAAATTGCAAAATTATATTTTATCGATAGTCCTTCTCTGTCTCTACTACATGCTGAGGATGATGGGAGAACGTTTTGAGACAAACACATTTGGTTTGTCCGTAATTTATCAATGTTACCTACAAAGCGAAATATTTATTGTCATTTATAAACAACTAAGAGAGGAGTAAATAATGCATTAAAAAAATACTGACATTATCACTTTGATAAATAGAAAGATTTGACGTTCGAAATGTTAAAAATTTTCAATATCACACTGTACTAGATAAGCAGGTCGCTCGTGAAATATAAATACGGTTTTATAGAAATGCTTTGAACGCATCAAACCAGATGGTATGAGTAGATCTGCGCTCAGAATGTGAAAATAATGCCGTGCTGCGCTAGCCAGAGCACCACAGGAATTTCTCATTAGGAAACACTGAAGGAACTCGATATAGCTCGATAGGACATACATGACACACTGCACACATCAGTTTATGTTTCGTTCTCTCTGCTACAGTCATTGTTGCCATAGCGATGAGCTTACAAAGTTACAGCGTCCAAAGTGAGATTACATAATGTTTTAGGCTGTTGCATGCAGCCGACTCGTGACACCTGGGCGACTAATGGAAATCAATGAATGGCAAAATGTGCAGACGTTTTTATTGGCTTTGGTTGTAAATTTGTCAATGGAACACACAGGACTAAAATAACACGCTTTTAAAGGAAAATAGGTTGTGCTTATTTTCTGAAATATCAGATTGAATTCCACTTGTCATTTGTTTCAAGATTATTCTAACAAATTGGTTTAATTTGAGCTTGGTTATCCAGATTTTTCTCAGAGCAACGCTAACCTTTGTTGCAGATGTAAAACTGCAGATCGTAGCTGTCAAACAGTTTTCCTAAATGCTTATTTGAGGTGTGCCTCAGTGGAGATTCTCTTCGGTCTCTCAGGCATGACAATGACTGCTAGCTTCTCATGCAATTTTTATTGGTAAGTGGATGAGACACAGCCATGCTAGGAGTATTTTAGTGGATTAGACTCAACTGCCCACCAGGTGATGGATAGAGAAACCAAACACCCTACAGAACCCAGCTAACATAAATTGTCGGGGTGTGTGTATACATTTTAAACCTTAGAAACAAAGAATTTAAAGTATCTTCACTTTGGACAGTTTTAAACTGAATAGTTGGATCGTTTTCATGCAGCAGTGCACAGACTGATCAGCTCATGACTGTAAGCAATGCACTGGTATATATCGGCCAATAATCGGTATCGGTTTTAAAAGTTTTTTCACATTATCGGCTATCTGCCGACAGTTTAAAAACAACTAATGAACAGGGCTGAATTATCCAGTCGATCGAAAGACGACAAGAAAATGCAATGAATTTGTGCTCTGTATAAAGAAAATGTAAAGAAACATCACCAGTTTGATGTTGAATATTATTAGACATGACATGAATACATCACATTCAAAAAGGTAATCTTCACAATCTGATATCATGCCGAATTATCGGCATAGGTGGAGGAATTAGTATTGGTGCATCTCTACTTTCTGAGGTGTTTTGCTGACCCTTACAGATTTGGCATATTATGGGTTGCAGAAATGTTTATTTAATTATTTTTTACTTTGTTGACACCTTTTCAAATAACACTCATGGATCGTCAAAAGCATGAACAAATCCAAGCAGCATTTGGGTAGCAGAAAGTGTCTGACTTGACAGTTCTGGTTTAAATCCTCCATAGCCAGCCTGAGAGTTTCGAGGTGCACCTGAAATTCATTAGGTTTCATTTATTTAGTAAGCAAAAATGGTGTTATACGGGTAAGTGAGATGTTTACTTTGTAGTTAGCCTGAGGTGTACTGTATTTGCACACCTGTTATGGACATCATAGGTGAAAGTTATGACATTGACAGCAAAATTAGCCAACGGTAGACCATGATGCATTGCATCTTGTCACGTGATGCTCTGTTTGTGTTTCTTTGTGATAGTCAGACCTCGAGTGTTGCTGCATTCCTCTGTTATTGGTAGTGTTGTTGGACAGTGTTACATGAGACAACATTTTCTTGCGTTCTCAGCCCTCCTCCCATATTAGAACCAAGTGCCCATGACAATAACAATCTTCATGTTTATATTATGTCGGGATTCATGTCTTGATGTTTGTAAATGAGTACATTTTCCAGAGGTTCAACCAACATCTGTTATTCATTGATGTGGTACAATAGATGGTAATTAATTTTTACTCTCATTATGTAGAGCTGCGCTCATAACGTAAACAATTGTTAGAGAGCCGTCGGGGATCTTTAATCAGTCGAATTCAAATGAGAATTTAGGGGAAGCTTTAAAATCATTTGAACACAAAAAGAAATCGCCTACTGCTATACTACAGCACTGAATATAGTAGGCCAAAATGTCATGAATAGTATGTACGAAACTCAGTATGTAAAAAAAAAGTAGGCGAGAAATACCCGGATGCTCTACTACTTCTGCCGAGATGCGTGAGTGTGGATCGGATGGACACTTTTCTATCCCATGATGCTACGGGAGCTTAGCAACGTTCAAATTTCAAAAGTTAATCAAATAAATATAGCAGAAAACTTTAGGGTGGTCGTCCGTTTTTAATGTAAGTGCCACTAAATGAATTTCTCGTGACTAAATTATGTTTTTATAAACGGTTACGTTTAGGTTGTTGTTAAAACGTCAAAGGTGAAAGGTCATACAGGTCACATGACCATAAAACATGGCTGACGCGGTGTGTCCACAATGTATTCAACCAACTTATACTATGTAGAATGACTGATTTAACGGCCGTTAGGTACTTATTTAAATTCAGTACGTACTGTCACAGTATGCGATTTCGGATGCAGCAACAGTGAAAACTGGTCATTAAAACGGGTAGTGGTTACAATTGCCTAATTACAAATTTTACTTTGAGGGTTTTTTTACTTACCAAACTGACCGTTCCTGAAAGTTATCAATACCACAGTTTATCTTATATTGTATAACTACCCAACAGCATTGTAGTTATACCATTAGTCTTGTTTTCCAGTGAAAACTGCAAGACCTTCTTAAAGCAAAATTCATTTTACTAGGAACCAAAATTGTTAAAGATGATAAGACTTGTTTGTAGGGAATATGTCTTAAAGGAATTTCGCTATTATTGTTGTGCTGAACACAAATGAAGATATTTTAATATAAGTTTGTAACTAAGCCGTTTTGGGTCACCATTGACTTCCATAGTAGTCTTTTGTCCTACTTAAGGAGTCAATGGTGACCCAAAACGACTTAGTTATAAACTTTCATTAAAATATCTTCATTTGTGTTATACAGGTATACAGGTTTCTAACAACTGGAGGGTGAGCAAATGATGACAAAATGTAATTTTTTCCCACTCAGTTCTTACGATTGCCAAATAGTTGTTTTTTGCTGTAAGCATAAACCACACTCAAATGCTAATAGATTTATGCTTGTTGTGTCTTGTTGTGAGATGTTTTATTCATTTTAGTGAAAAACTGACAAAAATATTTGTCTAAAGAATTTGTTTTTTCGTTAACTTGTGTGGTTTCGGTGTTGTCCTCTGTGTGCCTATTCTCTGCCGTGTTCTTTATGCCAGGTGTCAGTTGTCACCTCAGGTGTCTGTTTCTCCCTTTCAGGGTCAGTACTGCGTGACCATGACCGAGGGGAGACGTCTTCACTTTCGGAAGTGAAGCGCTTTCCTAGGACTGTACATTCAGAGAGACCCGTTCCCGAGCTGTGGAGGGATAGAGCTGCTCTTAGGAAGACCATATCTGTCGATGACTGTCTTCTGCAGCAGACGCCTAGAGAACATCACAGACTCCTCAGCCGACTGGAGAGAGGCAAGAAGAAACTCAGGAACATCCATGTGAGTTACAGCGATGTGTCGTATTGCTTTAGTGATGAGATATGAAGAGAGAACGTAAAAGCATTGTTTAAAGTAAAGTACAGTGTTTGCTGTTTTCCTTGCATGCAAATATTTTTGTGGGTAAAGACAGCTCTGAGCGCACATCATTGTGGGCGGATTTTGATGTTCCTCACAGTGTTTTGACAGTTTCACAGCTGCTGTGCTTTTCCCGTGAGGTTCTTTATAGACCTTAAGTTATGTAAGTGTTTAAATAAGAAGCATATATGCCCAGAATTCATATCGGGGTTTGAACATTGCCTTCTATTCGGTTAACACTCATCTGTCATCCTACACCAGTGAGTCAGAGCTTTGAGGACGCCTGAATAGGTGCTTCCTTGTAACCTTATGTCGGTAACATGAACATGAATTCAATCTGCATACATTTGCCTCAGTTGAGAAGGCACTGCTGGGCAGAGCTGAAAAAAAGTTGCTTATATAAATGTACTGTACATGTGTAGGTCGTAGATGAAATTTGTTTGTGATGTGAGGTGTTCCTATTTGTTGCCCTCAGATAACCATGAGCATAATGAGGTCTGCACTTTTGTACTTTTATATGGGCACTTTAGGTAGCTATTTTACGGATTACTTTTTCAAACATTAAGATGTCAAACTTAACATTTTTAACCTTGTGTCGATAGTGTACATTCTCAAACTCTGGTTGGTTGATGTTGAGGGTGGGAACACCAGGTATTACTATGAATTATATTTGTGTCTGAATATTCATCTATAATATTTTTGAGGAATAGTCAATATCTAAAAATTCATACATTTACATTACATTTACATTTAGTCATTTGGCAGACGCTTTTATCCAAAGCGACTTACAGTGCACTTATCACAGGGACAATCCCCCTGGAGCAACATGGAGTAAAGTGTTTTGCTCAAGGACACACTGGTGGTGGCTGCTGGGATCGAACCAGCAACCTTTTGATTTACCAGTTCAGTGGTATCTCTATGAGATAATAAAAAGAAGTGAACAATATCATGATGTAGCATGCTTAGCATTTCATGCAGAAAATCATAAATAGGTGGGTTCATCGGACGCACCCGCCGCGCCTGAAGTTAACTTCCGGTCTGTGTTTGGCTATTAAAATAACTAGGTATATTTATATTATTTAAAAAATAATTAGTTTATTGTATAATAATTCTATTAAACAATTTGTTGAATTGTATTGCATATAAATTGTATAAAATTAAAAAATTGGTTAATAGGTTGTGTCACTATGTCGCATTTAAGTTTAGCCAAGGAACGTTTTTCCACTGTTTACCCAACATATTACTGAGTAGACGTACTTTTAACTTGCTAGTTGCTAGAAAAACGTTGGTAGCCAAACAACTCTGGTCCCATTGACTTTTATTGTATGCTCACAAAATCGCTGAGACATTTCTCAAAATATCTGCTTTTGTGTTCCATTGAATAAAGAGCTATGTACATGTTTTAAACAACATGAGAGTGAATAAATGATGACAAAATGTTTATTTTTTGATGAACTATCCATTTCAGTGTGAGAGATGTATCGTAAATAGTGACTTTCAATATGTAAGCAAGTAGGAGCTTGTAAAGAGTCTCTATGTGACACCGTCAGTTACAAACATTACAAACTCCACTACCTGGAGATAACGTATGCTATTTTTTCATATCCACACGTTGAAAGTCTTCTCTAGTGACTATCATGAGCTGTGATGTCAGGCTGCGTGCAGGTCAGGCTGAATCCACTCTTTAAAGGGCAAATCAATAATAATAATCTACTGGTTTAATATTCTGTTGTAATATATAGTCAAATATTTACAATTGTGCAGAATACACATTGCTAAACAATGTCAGCAATGTTAAATATCAACATGGTGTGTGGCACTCTGAATGAGTTGATGTGTGCTCAAACCGTGAAAATAATGTCGTGCTGCGCTACCCAAAACTCACCAGGAATCTCTCTCAAAGGAAGCTGTAAAAGAACCTGATACGCCACAATTGACATATGACACACGCTAGACACTTGAGTTCAGGTTTCATCTTTTTCCCTCAGACACTGTCAACATCGTTTCCATAGCGATGAATGAGCGACCAATTACAGTCTTCCCAATTTTGAGTCAGATTTTGTATGTTTTGAGTGTGAAGAAACATCATGCTAGGTTGTGTTGACACCTAAATCATCATTGAAGGCGTAGTATATCTAGGTTGTCATCATTAATAGAAAACACAAGTCCAGTAATTGGTTTGTTCTTGTGGAAAATTGATTGCGAATGTTTTCTAGTGTTGTCAGTTCCGCAGTTCGGCTTTCGCATCTTCCTCGGCGAGTTAATTTAGAACTCTCAGGAGATGTCATTAAACAAGTGGTGCCGGAATAATGTACAATATTATCGTCTGTGTGCACTCCAGTTTATGTAATAAGTTTCGAGATTGTTTTCACAAACAAGGTTTATACATAATTGAACGTGGTTATCAAAATAAATAAAAAAATTCAGAGGAAAGGAAGAACGGATTGAAACCATTAATGTTATTTCACAGCTGTCTCGGAAGAGCCTCGAATGTCTGAGTTTCAATTTTTATTATTTTGGGGGATTTGTATGTAGACCTAAGTAAATCTGTTCTGTGAAATTGTATTATAATGCTTCAGCTGAGGATCTGAATTCTGGTTGATTGCAGTTACTTGAAAATGTATTTAATGATTCGTTTAGGGCTCGATTTAATAATAAAAACTTAACGTGATATTAAAGAAATTTGGAAGAATGCTTAAAATCAGACAGGTTATGCCCCCTGTTGACTCCCATAGGAGGAAAAATTACTTTATCATTTTTTTTGTTCTGTTGAACACAAAAGAAGACATTTTTAAGAATTTAGGACAGCAAACAGTTCTGGGGCACCTTAGACTACCATTGTATTTTTCCTACTATGGTAGTCAATGGGAGGCAAAATATGTCTGGTTATAAGCATTCTTCCAAATATCTGTCTCTGTGTTCATAAGAACAAAGAAATGTATACAGATTTGGAACAACAGAATTTCTATTTTAGGGTGAAGTATCACTTTAAAAAACGAGGCTATACTTGTTGTGAATTTTCATTTGTGAACATTTTTGTTCATCGTGATAAAAACATGATGTCTGTTTTTTGTATTATGTTGCAGTCTTTCTGTTTCATGACAATGATTACCAGACTGCAAGTTCTGAACAAACATAATAGGAGCAGTAGGTCCAGACAGGCTAACTAAAGTGTAGGATTCAAGGCCGTGTGGATTTAAAATCTGCATATGATATAAAAACTGAAAGGGAATTTACAATTCAGCTGGAGATCATTTTCTGGTCTAGCGAAAACCTTTATCCGTACATTCTTATCTCTATGCTGTCAATTGTTCCCAAAATTTACTCATTGGCAAAACGTTTTTTTGTAACACAGGACAAATTTTGTGTCACCCACAAACGTGCGCATAATATGGCAGAGCATTTGAATTCTCGCACCATTTCTAAAGAGAAGATTTCCGAGAAGTGACGTGTCTAGTCCGCAACCTAGGTTCTGTTATTTTTAATTCCCAGAATGCTTCTGGATGAGTTGTCAGACTTTATAGCCCTGTGTCCGGAGAAAACACAGTTACGCAGATATTCCAGAATTTTTCCTGCCACCAGCTCAGGCATGACCGAATGGAAAATGTCAGCGGAGAGCTCTTTTGTTATGGCGAATAGTAAAACCTTTAAAATAGAAATGTTGCAGAAAATTGAATCTGCAAGGCTGTTATAGTGTGCAGCACTTTCTACGTAATGGTGTTGCCAGGTAATGTCAATCACTCCCTGTAGGCTGCGAATGTCTGTAGGACCGAAAAACGAATTGTATTTTTGTCCATCGTGAAAGAAAGCCATGCGTTTCAATGTCCAACTGCCTTGGGCGTTGATTGAAAATAAATAAATAAATACAGTTAGTAAGTGTTAATACAATCATGTGTATCTACTTTTTAGCAAATAATTTTTGTTATTTGCAAGCTTTTCACCCAAGTAATATTCATGAGCCTGAGAAGGTTTATGATGCATCCCCCATGCAGCAAAGAAAAATCAGCCATAGAATTCAGCTTAAAAGCCACAGAGGGATGCACCAATTTATTGCCCTCGGTTAAACACGTTACCATGGCGCTTGGTTAGCGCTGGTCTGAGAGTCAGGTCTTTTAGCTCAAGGTGCATAATCCATTGAATGTGATGTGATAGGATGGTCGAAGCATATAAGAAATCTTACCAACAGCTGGCTCTGAGGAATTGTTTCATCTTGCTTTTTTATAGCTTCGAGCTTTACTCTGTAATAAACTTCATACAACGCCATGATTTTGATCAACGGGTCTGCTGTAATTGTCGCAGAGCATCTTTTTGTTTTTAGATGGCTTTAAAATGTCCATCCAGACATTCTGAACCACCTCCTTTACAAATTGTCTAATAGATTTCAATGGGAGCTAATAGCGTAGCCTGTCAATGTCCTCAATCATGCATTAAATGATCATTTCACGGAGCGCAATTTGTATTCCCCCGCTGAGTTTTTTACATTTTCACCATATTAATGAAAAATGTACTGTACATTTTCTTCCAGCCCCTCCCTCTAGCTCCTGCCGTCCGTGCGCTCCAAGCCAACGCAAGCTCTGCATTCCTTATAGGACTTTTCTCAGGGATGTTTACCTCGAGACGTCTGTCAGACATTCTGTCCTCACTCCTCAGCGGTGCGGCGGTCTCTGGCAGCGCCTGCTGGATTGCTGCATGTCTATCACTGTAATCAGATGGCCTGACTCATTACAAGGTCCACTTAGACAAAAGCCGCCAAAAGAAAACTCGCCTTTTCTTTTCTTTTAGCAGTGGTCTGGATCAACTTGGGAAAGTTTTGGTGCCCTCCGCAGAGGGTTTGCTTCATAAAAAGACCATGAGAGGGCAAGCTTGCCTTCTCTTTACATTACCGGAGCTGAAGACTAGCCTGAGGGGATGCGCGTGGGTTGAAGCGCTTCAGAACCGCGTTGCACCCAGACTTCGTAATAGTTTGGATAACAATGAGCAGCAGCCTAGTTTGAATCTTTGTTTTCAGATGTTTGCGATTGTCTTGTCTGTGTGGGTGGAAACAATTTTGCAGCACATTAGGAATGAAAAGAACAAGCCATCTTATCAAGTTATGGAGAGCAAAATCAGGAGCAGCAAATTTCATTTAGAGACATAGAGATATAGAGTATAACAAAGTAGTGATGTATAAAGTAAAAGGTATATGAGTAAATGTATGATTTAAATGATTTAAAGACAACTGATCAGATCGGATAATTGATGCTTTTACATGAGGAACAAGCTAATAATTCACCCCCAAAAAAATCATTTTTGTTGCTCCAAACCGGTATGAGTTTCTTTCTTTTGCAGAACACGGAGGATATTTTAAAGAACGTTGGTCATCAAACAAGATTGGCCCCATTGACTTCCAGTGTATAGACATAAAACCATTGAGACACTTCACAGTTTCATATTTTGACCTAGTGTGTCTGGTTCAGTCAGTTTGCTTTGTGGTTTATCACTTACATTTTGTTTTTAAATTTACTGTGTTTTTCTGTAGAAAAGTTATATACATTTTGGTGACTGAAAATGATCAGTCAAAGAAATGTTGACCAAACACTTATTGACCTCATTTATGTTCATGGTGCATTTAAAATAGTTAATATCTCATCACTTTTCAATATATAACAATGAATTAAGCAAAATTTGCATTGCAACATGAAGCAAATTACATACAGCATTTTATGAAACTTCCAGTGTATGAAATTTAGCGGCATCTATTGGTGAGGTTTCGAATTGCAACCAACGGCTCACTCTGCCCCTCCCGTTCAAAGCACTACGGAGGCTGACACAGAACAGCTTCTTTGTCGAAGGAGATAACCAATGTATGAAACGCGCTCTGTATGTTTGTCCGTTTAGGGCTACTGTAGAAACAACAATCGGGAATTCCATGTAAGAGTACCCACGGTGTATGTCGATAATATGGCGACGGAAACCGGAAGTAGGGAAAAACACTTTCCTGTCGCACTGCTGCCATAGCCATTCATTCATTCACCTTGTTTTCTAACAGGCATTCATTTTATTTACCGAAAGCAACAGTAGCATATGTTGTCCGATTTGTTCATGGTTTACTGGGAGATGTAAAAATAGGGAAAACAACAATTACAAAAACATTGTTTTTCGAGCGATTTATTTATTATCAAGGTCTGATATATGTTAGACAAATCATAATAAAGTGAGCGCAACATGCCTAACTGCTTCTCATCTCCGCTACTGTTCTGTGAAGTGAACAGAACTGAACTAGAGCTTTGACCTGACAAGCATTTACCCTACTTCCGGTTTGTACACATCACTCTGTGAAATAGGTCTATAGCTCATTCTAAGATAATAAAAACATAACGCTTCATTGTGTAAGGTCTTTAAACAACTGTATTATAATGCATTTCTGTCAATAGATCCTCAAAAACAATTACAAACAGCACCCATAAGCCAGTTGACACTTTTCTCCTGCTATATATCATCTTTAAAGTGGTATCACACTTGCACACCACATTATCGCAAAGTTTCTATGATTCACCTCGATAACACAAGAATTGCCAATAATCACCAGAGAGGAAATGCTCGTGTTTATCACACCAGGTCTGCACAACAGCACCCTTTTGAATAATGAAACGGCAAAATTTGCTAATGTGTCACAAAACGCTTGCACCATATGAAAGCCGGTTGTCACCTAGACAGATGAAATGGTTGTGCTGGCCATGAATTTTAGCAGTCACTTAATAATGCTGCCACAGGACCTGGGAGCTGCCAGGACCGGGCTGCCAGGGGCATCGCCACAGCCCCCTCTTCCTCCCAGACCAGAAGCGAGATCTGGGCTATGAATGCTAGCATTGCTCCCCTAATTGGGCCTGGGAGAGGTTTAACAACCATGCTACAGTTTACTCTACTGACAAATAGAAAAATAAAGGCCTTGTTCAAATTAGCACAGTGAAGTGAGAAGTTCTAGAAGCCCTTGACTGTCTCGGCTGTCAGCTCGGACCTGCCCAGCTTAATCTACAGAAAGAGGTTATTTGAGTTCATTTCAAGCTGTTCGCTTCAGTCATTATATCCAGAGCTGAAAACAGACCCTTGAGTATGATCCCTTAAGCTCTTACGAAAAGGGTCAAGGCTTTTTAGCGCAGTTCAAGGGGCAGATAAGATAAACCGGGCGTCCGTAATGACCCACCAGCGGCAGAGCGGTTTATGTGCACTCATGTTCACTATAAATCTTAAAGGAATGGTTCACCCAGAAGTGATCATTTTGTCATCCCTCGTTCACCCTCATGTCATTCCGAACCAGTATTTGAATTTTCTTCGGTGGAGTAAAAGAAGACATTGGAGAAATGTCTCAGTGGTTTTATCGTCATACAATGGAAGTCAATGGGGTCCAATTTACTTAAATGATGTTGAGGAATAACGTTTAAAGGGATAGTTCACACAAACAAAAATAATTATGTCATCATTTACTCATCCTCTTGTCTTTGCAAACCTGTATGATTTTTATTCTTCTGCAGAACACAAAAAGATATTTTTAAATTTATCGGTAACGGAAAAAGGGCGGTACCCGTTCACTTCTATTGCATGGACACAAAACCAAGTCGATTGGTACAGCCGGTTAATAACATTGTTCAAAATATCTTCTTTTGTGTTCATACGGTTTGAAATGACAAGAGGGTTAATGAATGATAGAATTTTCATTTTTGGACTATCCCTGACTATCCTTTAAATGCCTGAAATATGGCTAATATATGAAAATTGTTGAAATATTCCACATTTGCATATCGCAATGGTTTGCAATTTCTGAATACTTCAAAAGTCAAATAGCAAGATCATCAGAAGTAACGTGAAAACAGTTATTGTAGATAAATCATTGTCAGTTTTTAAATATATTTCATTTTAATGCAAACTTTTTATTAAATATTGTATATCACATATCTCATTTTTCCTCAATTATGTGGAACCTTAGGCTAAACCTTAGATGAATCAGTCAAAGTGAATTACAGTATTAATAACAGTAATTTACAGTTATACACCCCCAGAACACACATCACGGGCTGATATTATGGCAACGCTCACGCTTGCTTTTAATTTGTCCAATTACATGCAACGCGGTGCAGATGCTTTTTTCTGTATTGGGTTTTTTCCCAAACGTGTCATGAAAAACATTTACATTTATTCATTAAGTGCCAGATGCTTTTTTCAAAGCGATTTACAAATGAAGAATGCCACAACACGAGTGCTTCATCCCATTTCATTAAACACAATTGCGTTTCCTGTTGGCTTATTGTCTCTTATTGTTCCACTCTAATGCACCGGTGAAGAGAAGTTTTACTACATTTTGTGACTCCAAAAACAGGATTGTTCTGTGTGTTTTGAAATGGAGAATTGGAGCGGGATTTGTCTGACGTTTGGTAAGACCATGTATATGCCTGTCTAAGCTTATATTTTGGGGTGCTGAATGCTTTTACTGCCTGTCTGTCATTGTGTGAGATTCAGACGTGAGAGTGTTTGTTCTCTGCATTTATCTATGTGGCGTATGCCGTTTTCAGTTGTGCGCTGAGACATGGAGGTGTCAGAACACCTGCTGGTTTAGGTTGAGCTTTCAGACACCTGATTTGTAGGCTATGCCTCGGTAAATGGGTAGCTATGGTTCTTTTTTTCCATGAAAGAATTGTACTCTTATAAGATTTTGATTTTTTTTTATGAAAATATTTAAACCCATCGTATGCCTTCCATGTTCTGAATATAGCATGTTTCATATGGGTCACTTTTGTGACTTTGTGGTTGGTCGCTGTGTACTGTCGTTGTACAGAAAGATTTCTTTAAATCTGTTATATTTGCTTTTAGCCACAAACACAATTTTTTTACTTAGAGTTTTAAATTTCTTTAAATTAAGTTTCACCTTGCTGCGAGTACAGTCGCTACGATCGTTGTTTGGTTTTATGTCTGCATGAACTAACTTGTAGAGACCTGTGCCTTCGGTCTCTGTTTTGCCAAAGGCAGTATCAGCTTATTGTCTTGGTGCATGTTTAAAGTGATTACAGCCTTTCCAGGCTCCTTTAACTCACACAGATTGACAGCTGTCACCCTTGAACCGCTGTATTAGCCCAGGAGGTCCACTGACATTAAAAAACAGGCGCAGACGAGAGCAACCCCGCCCCACACTCCCAATACAGCTTCCTGAGTGTGACATTTCACCAAAATCAACAAGCTGTCGATAGCAATTCTCTCTATTAGAAATCTCAAAGCCACTAAGCTCAAAGCGCTGGCCGGCTGACATTTGCTGCTGGCCGTGTTCACATTTTCACACGGTTTTAGAGTGCTCTATCATTTTTGCTGGACTGCGTTTGATCTGGTTGTTAAAGACGAGTGGGACCAAAGTGTCTTTAAGGCTGTCTAGTTTTTTTTTATCAACAGCTGGCCTACCTACCTGAAATTTTGTTAAATAGTTTTCATTTTGAGGTGAACTATCACTTGAAGCTTTCAAGATGCAAAATTTAAAAGATGTCTGACATAAAATCTTGATCCCTCTCATATTCTGTTAGAAGAATATCAATTTCATCGAAGTTGCACATTGTGCTGTCCTTCTGAAACCTTCTGTCTCCATGTTACGTGTTTTTATTGCCATAAATCATTATTATTAGTCACCCTTTATGTGTGTCACTTGGTTTTGCAGTTATCTAAGCAATAAGAAGTATTAAAAAGTTCTTTTCAACTTTGTACTTTTTTAATGATTAAATACTGTGTTGTCAGTCTTTTTTCCATATTAAAAACTTTGAATTTAGACATCCAAGGTTTTGGAAGGACGGCGACGGAATTCTCAACTAAATTTATAAAAGAAATCCTTTGTTTGCATCTTTTCACAGAATTGTTTTGCAGTGTTGGTGATCAAAGAAGTCCTCAATCTTTAAAAAGCGGAAGAAATGTTAAATTCTTGACTGTTCTGCACTCAGTAATACAAACATACATCCATGTTTATTGTATAACATTTTTTGGGATCCAAGATCATTTTCGAGTGAGATCCTGATGATAAAAGTAAAATTAAAATATTAACCAGTTAACCTAAAGAAAAATCTTTTTAGTGCTTTGAATGTCGTGTAGAATGAAACTTTTCTTTTGTATTTGTTTTGCATTGAAAATGTAATTGACAAGTAGTTTGAGTATTTGGTGGCTGGTCCATTGCCTCCTAGTTATAACTGTCATAATCCGGTCCTTGTCAAGAGATTTCTAGTTTCTGGACTGGGTCGTGACGGTACCATGTCTTTGTGTTTGTTATGTAATGTGTGGAAGCACATGGACTTTTTTTTGTTTGCCTTGTGCTCTTATGTTGCGAGTCCTAGCCCCGCCCCCTCGTTTCCCCGTCTATCTTCCCGTAAGTGTTTTATTCCCTCCACCTGCCCATTGTTATTATCCCTCGTTTGTTTCCCCTATTTATGCCTCTAAAGTAACAAAACATTTAGGTGCACAGGCAATTTCATTTTTTTTTAAAGAAACAACTTCAATTTGGCACCGTATAGCATGCACAAAAATTATAAACTAAGATTATTGGTTATTATCGATTATACCTAGGGGGCTGTTGAATTGCCTGGTGAACATTCTATGTGTGTGCATTGTTTTTCAGGAAGTGCACATCTATAAATTAGTTCCAGATCTGTCAACCACAAAGAAATGCAACACAGAAACTTTTATTCTGCGCCCAACAAGTGTCAGGTATGCCAGACTCCCCCCCTCCAAACGACACCTGATGAAACATTTACGTAGACTCGCACAGCCTAACATCACCTCAGAACCGAAAGTAAAAAGCGGCACACTAAATGGCGAGTTAGCGTATTCTCCTTTCTTATAACAGGAAACGGTGCTCAGTTGACTAGCATGAAATGCAGCCGATCGCAGGTAATGTCACGTAACATAAATGGAGGCACATTTGGGAGTCGTAGTTTCTAATTTAATTGTATTTAAATGGGTTATGAGTTTAGATCCAGTCGCTCCAGTGCAGCTAAATATTTTTTCACGGTCACACAGTCGCAAATTAACTGAAATGGTCGCAGTGTAGAGCCCTGTAATACCCTTGTGTTTTCAGTCCTGTTCTGGTACGTTTGGGTTATGCCCCGTGTCTGCTTTTCCTGCCTTTACTTGTTAAATCTGAGAATTTGTGTTTATTCAAGTTTTTGTATTCTGTTTGCCCCCTCGTGGGTAGTCTTTGTTTTGAATTGTGTGTTTTGATTTTGCCTAGTTTGATGTGTTTGCCCTATCGTGGGTTTTTGTTTACTATTAAATACGTTTTTGTGCTCATCTGCCGTCTGCGACTGGGCTCTGTCCTTGAGAATCCTGAAAATAACATTCTTTATGGGATGTTTACACATTATCAGATATTGAGGATCAATGTGTTAAAATCCAGCCCACCATTTGCAGTAGTTTGTAATGGAGTATTTGGGGAATTGGAAGTCAGTTTGTTTCATGCAATTTCCCTCTTAATGATGGTTGTCATTAATCTCTAGCTGATCTCATCACAAGTCTATGTGTGCAGTTAAACAGTGCTCGTGGGGGATGCGATGCCTCTTGAATAGACTGACGACGTTTCACACTATGAGCTTTGGTAGGAAGTATGACTTTGGTTACAGACGCCGATGAGTTTGGAACAGAACATCATGTACCACACACTGTGGCAAAGGGTTCCATGTGTCATCTTCATTGGAAACGGATTATGCCTGTTTTGAACATCACAGCTACATGAGTCACATCATGCAAGATGTGTTCCTTCATTATGTGAAAAATGTTTTTAGTGCCTTTTGAAAATAGTGTCATGGCTGCCAATCTTTTTGTGGCAATGAAAATGGAGAAGGCATATCATATCAATATGATTTTTGATGAATGATTTATTTTTACAAATTAATTATCAGATTAATTAGAGTGAAAATAAAAATGATGGCTGTCAATGTTAATGCGTTAACGCAGGCGATTAATGCTATTCAGATTAACGCTTTCAAATATTAAAGCAATTGATGCAGAATCTATTTATTTTGTCATCCTTTGTCCAGTGTTCCATAATATAATCACGCACTAATTCATGTAAAGGTTTTTAATCCATTTAAGCACAATTTGATTTGAAACATTTGTTTTGATTTTCTTCAGTGTAGATAGACAGCTTCTAGCAACGCGACACTGAATTTCTGTCAGACAGCGCACCAATATTAAGTTCTCTTTCGTGCTTGAATGAACAAAAAACACACAAGTTTTGCCCATTTTGTCTAGCATTTCGTAAGCACAGATTTCCACGTGTTAAATAAAGTCCTAAATGAATTCAAAGAGTTTTGAAAATGGGAAAGGGCGTCAGATCTGCGTAGAGCGGCAGCTCTAAAAGGGCCCGCATTCTTAAACCTGCTGCTGGGAATCCTTTCATTAATGTTTATCAAAGAACAAAATAGGAGAGCAATTCAGTGTGTTTTGTAGCTTTAATTCTTTGTTTAATTTTGAATTTAGCATTAAAGACTGTGAAGTGTTTGAGAACTTAATTCAATTTCTTTATATTTTCTACCTGTTAGACATGATAGCTTTCAATTATACTGAACTTCAACGTTGAACGGCTATAATTAATATTAAAACAAAGAAAAAATAATACATTTAAATGAGAAGTCAGTTACAGTACTAATATGTCGGCTTTCATTCATGAATGTATGTTGTGAAATAAATCAGTTGTTTCTACATTAATATAGAGAGTAAATGTGAAATTATTAGAATGCAATTTTAAAACATTAATATTATGTGCGATTAATCGTGATTAATCGCAGAAAAAATGTGTGATTAATCAGATTTTTTATCGATTGACAGCACTTAGAAGAATAGTCATTTATTTAACTTCTTGTTAAATAAAGAAGTTTTATTTACGAAAAAAAGTTTTCAAAATGGGCAAAACTTGTGTTTTGTTCATTCAAGCACGAAAGAGTACTTAAATAAAGCGCTTTGGGTGTACAGTAATGCACAATAAAGCGTACAGTAATGCACAATAATGCACAATAAAATAACTGTCAGTATTTTGCTTCAATGGCAGCCTGTACTCAACTCAAACTTTCATGAAAGTTTTGGCAAAATCTGAAATCTGTTTTATTTCAAGATGTCCCAAAGACCTTGTGTTCTTCATTGAAATTCATTGAATTTGAAATGTTTATCCAAAGGGGTTAAAAGTGTGCTTTAAAATTTGCTGTAAAATTTTAATGACCTAGATTTTCTCAAAGTTTTGAAGTTTTTCTATATTTTTTATTCTTTTTATAGGTGTTCAGTGTGTTGTTGGACTTTGAGTACAACCTTGATATTGTTGTGTAGCTATTGAATTATTGAGATGTTTTTTTAAAACATTGAATGGCAGAAGCACAGGCTGTTTCAGGTATGCTTTGCACAACCTCAGATAATGATTTAATGATTGCTCATTTGTTCTGTTTGGTTTGGTCAGGATAGGGGAGATTGTTTTGTGGATTTGGAACGGAAAGATCTTTCTAAATCATATTAAGCGTTATTAAGCACTGCTTTCATGAGAAATTACTTCATGGTCTTATTTCTTTAAACCAATTATGCATGTAAAGTGAAGAGCAACTGTGTATTTACGGTTCATCCATAATACAGACAAGACAATATTATTAAACATAAACTAAGGTTGCGTTCATATTTTTTTGTGTCTTTTGGTATTTTTGGTCCGGACTAAAAGATAAAATAAAAATGTAGTCCTGGTTTGCTTAGCGTTCCTACCTTAAGTAGCAACCTTAAGATATTGAACCTAACAGCTTACGTGTAAAGTCGCAACATGATTGAACAGCTTTTATGATTTATATATTAAAATGGAACTCACCGGACATACAGAACAATGCTGTGTGCTGGGTTATGTGGTCAGTGTATGCCTGCGTATATGAGAGTATCTAGAAAGCTGGTATTCGTGAAGACCTAAAAGCAGTCAAAACGGCACCAGGAAACCCTCCATTACATGCGGAGGCACAGATCTAATTAATAGTCCTTTTATATTATCACATCACTTGATTTTCGGGTCGTATGTTGTTACCACTTCCTGTTTTGGTCTGGTTTTGATGCCTTAGGTCTGTGTTGCGTTCATATTTCAATCGAACCCCGCCAGAGTGGTCTCTGTTCGCTTGTTTGGTGCGTACCGGGGTTCGGGTGGCAACGTTTACAGTTACACAAATAAACCGCACCTACAGAGCAATCGCACCAGAGTTTGATTTAATCGAACCAAACATGGCATATGTGAACACTCCCTTAATGTCTTGACATTTTACTCTTTGTAACAGGTCAAGCTAAATTTTACTAAACGGTTTTGTGTTCTTTTAGCGTAATGTTACTTATTATACATTGTAACCTTTGGATGAGTGAAATATGTTGCTAGCTGATCCAGTTCGAGCCCATGTAGACAGCGCTTATGCTTGGCTTTAAATGTCAAATGAAAGAATTTGCACATCTTCAAGAAAGGTAATTTTCAAAACATATTCTGGAAAGTTGCTATGACAACAGCGAGGCTGCCATTCCCAAGCGTGAAGGCACTGTTTCCTCTAGCAGATGTGCATGGTGGCTGCATTGATTAATTAGACAATGTAATATTTCTGTTTAAATAAATGACATTGTGTTTAGAAGAAGGTGCTGATTTTGTTAACTGTCAGTACACAAGTGATGAGGACCATTCCGTACACATCTGGTGCACATACTACTTTACTTTGATGTCTTCTGTGGAAAAAGTAATTTATGTATTTGTTTCATGCATTTTTGTCAAGTTGACTTATGTGTACTATAATTCTTCCACAAAATGGCATAAAAGTGGAAAAGGCTTCTTTAGTGTATCAAATGATTTCCATACAAGTTTACTAAAGGCACAAAACACGTTATGAATCTTGAGGATTGAAGTTTTAAGTACATTGATCAAACAGTAAGTACTGTCCAAAATACAAAGTCTCCACAGTCTCAAACATTTTGGGTTATTTACAACCCGTGATTGGGTCAAAAAGGGACAAACCCAAATGTTGGGTTATAATTGAACCTATGCTGGGTCTTTAAGCCCACAATGTTGGGTTGTTTTAACGCATGGTTGGGTCAGATATTGACATTTTCTAGGTTAATTAAACCCATCAGTTGGCTTTGTCCCTTTTGACCCAAACATGAATTGAAAATAACCCATAATTTTTTAAGCGCACTGCTGTTTAAAATTGTCCATTTTATTCAACACAAAATGTTTCAATCTCTACTTTTTCCTTTCGTTTTGCAGAGTGTTGGAGCCTCTGGCAGATACGAAACCCATAAAACGTAAGTGCTTTATTTTACCTTCATTAACTTAATTACATTGACAGACAAAAAATAGGGGACAAAATTGACACAATGAACAGATGTTATGTTGAATTGATTGTGGTATTACGTGTCGTGTTGTTCACAAATCTAAAATTACTGGTGGAAATAATGTTACTTTGAGTGTGAAGTAGCCTATATTTCGATCAAAAGATGCTTAAAGTAAAAGTTCAACCAAAAATGAAAATTCTGTCATGATTTCCTTGCCCTCTTGTCAATTTAAACTTGAATGACATTCGTTCTTCTGCAGAACACACAAAAATGATATTTGATGAGATGAGAGTATTTAAACTTTTAGGTGAACTATCTCTTTAATATCTTTTGTCTGTTAATGAAACCTTCAAATAAACACAAACACTCTGTATTGTCTTTACCTACTGTACATGTCAGTGACTTCCAGTTATTAGAAGGTCTTACGAAGAAGTTACACTTTGTGCTTCGACGACCTTCCATCCGCTGCGGTTCGCACCTGTCATCCAATCAAAATGGAAAGAGGAGCAAGCATCTATTCCATAGTTTATCCATTCTTTATTATTGAACGCATGTCAGTGGTAGGTTGTTAGGAAACAGAAGCAGCCGAAACTGCGAGTGTTACATGTGCTATTATTAGAACGTAATTGGCTGCTCTGGTCACCTGCTTGGGCTTCATAAAGCTAAGCTGGCTTTTTTATGTCCAGACAGGCACAGCTCTGAGGTTATTTTTATCTTGTTCGGCCGCTGGCTTATTTATACGTTCATTAATTCATTTATTTATTTAAAAGCAGTGCAATTCAACAGGAGCTGATTTTTTTTCTAAATGGAAGTTAACACTTGATACAGTTTTCTCAGACCTTAAAAGCGTTTACCGCCATAAAAGAAAAGAAAACTATAACCCTGAGTCTGTCGGAAGCTGCTCTCTTTGTAAATGGTTTCGGTGTAAAGCTTTGCAGTTGTCATTCCTTTGATAAATTTACATTTTACAGTCGAGCTTTGCTCTCAGCTCAACATGGAGAAAAAGCTCTTATGAAATTTTTAAGCCGCTAACCTGTGTGTGTTTGTTTGGCTAATAGTGTGTTTTCATGCGCGTTCCTAACAGCTGCAGAGGGAAGCTGTGCTGAATGCTTCCCTCCTCGGAGAGAATCTGCGCTGCCTGCAGACTGAATCAGTGGAGCCCATGGTGTCCATTAAGAAATATGGCTCTAGTATCGTTGCCATGGAGATGAAACTCAATGGAAGCTGCGTTTCAGCTTCAGGAAGACCTAATCAAGTCTTTCGGCTTTCATTTCATATAAAGCACAGCCACCTCGTGAGGAAAGAAACACCAGATAGCGGAATATTGTTTTGCAATTCAAAAACTTTTATCTGATGTGACAATTTTCCATAACATGCATTATGCATGCTTTTATACAGTGTAAATACAGAAGAGGCTGAAATTGTGTTTTTGACCAATACAACTAATCCTGTCAGTATTGCGCAAAATATTCAGATATTGAAGGAAAATTGTGTTTCTTAAGAACATGCGATGGATTCACAGATAGAAATAAATGCGATTGCACGTTCATTTCCTGTGAACGATGATAACATCAAGCCAAGTTGACATCTGCTAGATATATGCTTGGTCAGTCGAGACGCTCCGTGGCTCAGTTTTCCTTTACTGATGAATACTGAACTTGACATGAGAGGCTTTATGTCAGTAAAAACAATGCTTTTGATGTCTGAGTCCTGTGACACATTTTTGGAGCCAACAAATCTTCAAGCTATCCTCTGGTTACAGTTCCAACTTTGTTCATGGTGCATTGTCCTTGCTTAGGCTGATATGAACTGTTGGAGATCATATTTTCGGTATATATAGAGTCACTGTAGCCTGACTCAGAGTAACTTGAGTTAAGGATGCTTACGTAAAGTTCTCTATGATGTTTATATCAGCGTTATACCACACTTGACTTTTATTGACTGAGTCATAGTCCTTAAAAAGTACCAATAGTTAGGCTTCACAAAATTTGTTATTTAGTCACAATGAGTCACAGGTTACAAAAAGTATTCACATCTACTTATTATTTATCTGTCATGTTGCTCAACTTTTAGTTGTTCGCTTTAACCTAAAGTGACTTGAAATGCACTAGACTGGTTTTCCACTTTTACACCCTGATTTGAATGGTGGATGTTTAAGCATCCACCACTGAAGGTGTTGAAACTGCAACGCTCTTAAAACATTCATTAACTCATCAACCAGCTGCATCTTTCTAACGCTCCATGGATTTGGACCAGGATGATAGCTTCATTGATTGTAATGGCAAAGATTTGCTTTGATGTGTTGCGGCGCGCTGCTCCCATTTTGTGTAAGCTGCTAAAAATGTTGTGTTTTAGTTGGAACTTAAAAGGTTTTTCAGCAAGATGCATTAGCAAAGAACATGTTCTTTATTAAAGATCGGGTAACCTGCTATGTCATGCATTCGGACTTCTTTGCACTGTTAAACATGCTTGCTTCTCATGCTTAACATGGGCAACTTGTTAAATAATTAGTTGGGCATATGACACAGTATTTCTGTGCTTGATACACTCCCCCAGCACTCCAACTTGTTTCGGAAAGTTTTTTATAAGTCTGGATCCCTGATAAAAAACCCGGATCCTATTCATTTTATTTGTAGATTCTCCTGGAAAAGCAAGCCCACGGCAAGGCGAAAGAAATAACCTGATCACAAGCCAACCAATGAGCGTTAGGTAGACCCACTTATCAAAATTGGCTGCGCTGCGTCAAGATTGGCTGCGCTGTGGGGCTTGCAGCTGCAGTGTGTTACTCTTGCGATAGTGAGAGAAGCTGAGGTGTGTTTGTGTTTTCATGGTACTTCAGTGATGGATGTCTGTGGCGAGGGGGGCGTGGTTTAGCAAAGTCTGCATAATAGCGCCACCGTTCTCCTCTCTTCCCGGGTTTCGGCACCAGTGTAACAAAGTTCGATATGATTGAAGGAAGGAGACAGGGTCTCTGTCTCTTCACTGCAGACTTCACCAAACCACGCCCCCCTCACCACAATGTTATATGAATGGTTGTTATTATGCTGGATATTTGCAGATCGTTTGAAACTGATAGATGGCGCGGTCCCAGCACTAAAAGATGCCATTCATGAACTGCACGTGATACGTCAAACTTAGTCATATGTCTGTGTTTTGTTGCCAATTGGCGCATACGTACTTACTGTAAAAAACATGAAGGTATTATGGCGATGATGTATGTGGGCTCGTGTTGTTTTTCCATCCCACCTGCCTCATCCTTTTCCGGAAATAATCGTACAGCTGTATCTCTCTTTTTAGAATTTGATCAAACTAGATACTCTTCGAAGATACGACATATGCAATACTACTGTAAAGATTAATATGAGATTGGCAGAAACTGCGTTTGTTATCTGATCTTTTATTCTTTAGAAAACTATTTATATACAACAACAGGGCTTTTCACACTGCGCTTAACCCCGGGTTATCATCATTCTAAACCCCGCCTTTAACCCCAGATAAACAAACGTTTCACACTTGTAATTTTGAAGCGGGTTAGCACCACGTTTGTAGGGTTACCCCTGCATTTCGGTGCCAAAAGTGTGCAGTTGGAAACGAAGCAGGGCTAGAATGATGCGACTAAACGCTTAGCATCTTCTTTTGTGTTCGTCAATGGTGGCCAAGAATTTCATGGTTTGGTTTCAAGCATTCTTCAAAATATATTTCTTTGTGTTTATCACAACAATTTTTTTACAAATGTTTAGAACAACTTGAGGGTGAGTAAATAAAGACAGAATTTGCATTCCTTTCAACTATTCCCTTGTGAACTCTGGACCAAATGGTTGTTTGGGGAACCAAAAATGGTATAACACCTTTATCACCTTTATCATTTCAGTGTATAGCAGCCTACATTTATACAGCTTTATTTATTTTTGCAGTAACCAACATGACATATCAACAACCTCATTTATAAAGTCACGCATCCATTCGATGACTCACTGAAAAACCCAGGGCAGTATTTTGGCTCTTCCTAGCGTAGACTTCCCACAGTTTTTCTGTTCATCTCAGTAGCTTTTTTAAAACGAATCGCTGTCCTACATATGTTGTTCTTTTAGCCTGAGGAATCCAAACGCGTTATCATAGATATAACTGCCTGTAAACCGTGTTTTTGAGTTTTTCAACAGAATGTTAATAGAACCTACAAGGCTGTTTTCCCGATGAGATGTGCCTCTTCGAATTGTTGCAATGCCCTTTGTTTTGCCAGCCATGCAAATGGAGCACTTAGCCTTGAGCTCCGGATAGGAGCTGCACACAAAAGCACACAAGGGGGAAGAAAGCTGTGTTCGCGCTCGTCGTGACTCTGTGCGCTCCCTTCTGAATGGATACGTGGTCTATTATCCTGTATCCTATTATCCTGTAACTCCTCCTCTGCGGATCCGTCACGAGAAAGCCAGCTGGAAAGTGAGACTTGCCTCGGTTCAGCGATTTCGTTTGGTTGTGTAACAAGCCTTGAGACGAGAGTCCTTGAGTACCAACCAGCATAACCTGTTACTGATTCTGGTTTTAAGAGCTGTTTTTAAAGACGGCAACAACAAAAAAAGCTTGTAGTTAAAGTCTTAATTCCTTTGATCTTCTCCATCTACATCACTGTTCACACCTGTTTGCATATAATTCTTTGTCGCTCTGTCATTCTACACCTTACCTATAAAGACGTTTGTATATTATTACCAGCTGGTCTGGTTTCTTCATTGTGTCTTTCCAGTATCACTTCCCTTTGACTTTAGAAAGAGATTCAGCAGTGTTATACCGTGACAGTGTCATTTGTCTTGCTTTTGTGAATTTGTTACTGTGTCCCTTCGCTGCCAGACCTGAGAAATTGTGGTTATAAACAGCAATGTTGCACGAAGGAATTCCTGTAGGCCACACGATGTCACGCTCGGCACAAAAACGCTGCACAGGTAAACAATCTCTCCTGATTGGTGTAGTCAAGAAATGCTAATTAACTCATTTATTTACTTCTTATCTACGGCGACCAAGAACCGAGCGGCGCACAATGATGCTGTAATTATTTTAATGCCCATAATACCTTTTCAGGGATTCTGCTCATAGTAATGATGACATGGGCGTCTCGCTGTAACATTAATGTCAGTTTTCATTAAGCGCACACGTCCCTTGAATGCTCGCATGCAAGATTGCGAGAGCTTTGCTTTTAAGCTGCAGCTATGGAAACAGCTTTGTTCTGCCCTCATGGAAAATGTTCTTTTACATTTTTGCCATTAAATTTGAGCTGTTTTGACGCAGCTCCCTCTTAAAGTGTGCTGCCTCTTGTCCCTGTGTGTCATTTTAGCATACGTTTTGAGTATCGCAAATGGAACACTGATATTCCTTTAAAGCCTGCGTTGACGGTTAATATATGTATGAAGCATCAGTGTTGAATTGATGTTTTTTGGGAATGTTTCTATGAATTGTGATTTTCATCTAAAGTTGAAGCAATAGCGAACATTAAAGTTGGGTTTCCTGATCTTATTTAAATAAAAGTATCCCTCAATTAAGGGATAACCCTTATGTCATTCCAAATCGGTATGACTTGATTTCTTCTGGGGAATGCATAAGAAGATATTTTGAGGAATGTCTTGTGGTTTTGCACCCGTTGAGTGGAAGTCAATGGGGTCTAGTGTTGTTTGGTCAGCTTTTGTGTTTCGCAGTAGAAAGGAAAATTGGAATAATTGAAAAAATGGAATTTGGTAATAATTTTTGGGTAAACCAAAAATAATTTTTGGCTTCAGAATGCATTGCAGAATGTATTACATTACCAAAGTGTGTACTCAGAGGAAGAACAGTCGGAACAGTGAATGGCTAATAGCAATGGTTTTGAATGCGAAACAAAAGCCAGAGCTTTTGTCTGACAAATGAAAGCAGTCACTAATATTCTAGTAGGTGGATAATAAGCCATATTAGCACATTATTCCTTTTCTCTAGAGACCTGTTTTCACAGGCTGAATGACTGCAGACAGGGTAAAATTAGCATTTTTGAATCAGAACACATCGTTTCACAGTCAAGCACGTCTGTTTTGTGTTGTTTTGTGGATCAACTCTGGGTCTCGTCTTTAGAACCCAATATTTCTTTTAAAAACTCTTCAAAACATCCCCGGGCAGTTAATGGAACTGTAATTTTCCATCGGCCCCAGGAGACAATAAAAATCAGGACATGCTTTTGTGCACTATGGCACTAAACAGCACAGTCAAGCATTCCAGCTATTAAGTGAGTATTAATGGATTAAAAGCATTACCTGCTGTTATGAGGCACTCACTTATTTAAACATTTTGCTCGAAAACATAAGGGTCGCCAAAAATAAAGACACAAACAGGAATTTTTCCTCCAATGTACTTGTCAGTATTGTTAGGACATGTTGTTGTTGGATTGTCTTTATGAGCATTTTGTGTTTTGCTCTCTGGACACATTTATTTTATATTCAAGAGTTCAAATAGACACTATATACTTAGCTTTTCGTATACGATTTCATCATTGGCTTTTAATTTGTATTGGCTCTGGAGTTAAATCTAGTGTGTTGCCTTCACATTGCCTATACTCAGAGATGCTTTTAACTTGTTGTATGAAACACAAATAGCAATCTGCATGGGAGACAACTAGGTAGGAAGCTCATTTGGTATTTTTGTTCTTACTTATAAGTTTATGCTAAAAACAATTATACTTATCTTGCAGCGGAGTAAGATAAATAAACCTGAATTAAGTGGCGTAGAGAGTAAAGCCTATGTTGGCTACTTCGTATCGTGGTAGGTTCAAATCTGCCTCCTGCTGATTTTTTTCACATCACGTATAAGCCTATCAGATCATAAAGTCATTTATTTAAAAAGATTGAAAGTGGCTAAAGTGTGTTTAATAATGAAGTTGTAGGACAAAAGGTCGGGGTGAACGACTGGCAACGTAACTAAATAGACCTGATGCACATATTGTCCCTCCCACAAATGATGAATAGTCCCACTGATAGTTTATATAAATATTTTATTTCATAAAAGCTGACAACATCTGAAATCAATAAAGAATAAATAAAATGAATTTTTGGATAATGTTTGATTGGCATCGATTATCAGGACTCAGCCTGTCAGTTTGCGGTTGGCTGCCCAGTCAAACTTTTCCAGTTGGCTACTTTAGTGTTAGAAAATGTGACTTTTGGATAGCAGCAAACTCAGTAAAACATTAAAAATCGCATTGACCTGGAAGAGAAGCTCCCCATCTTACCGCCGAGAGCAGCTGAAGAACAAGTTAACCGGATTGTTATGCCGCTGGGGCAAATCAGTGTTGTTTTTGTATGTGGAGCACGGGTGCTATCTGAATTTAAGTTATAGTTACACAATTGTAACACTACACCAGAGTATATGTAGTTCGGGCCAATTGTGAATATATTCAACGTTTTGATTAATCTCCACTTTATGGCAACACGTTGTGGTCTTTGCTTAAATAAGCGCTATTTACTGTAAATTCTATTTCAATACAAAGCAAGTTTAGCACTGATTAGTTTACAGATAGGCCTATGCTATTTTTTTCTTAACAGAAACTTGTGAAGTAATAACAAAACAATACACAAACTGTGTGCTACAGTGCGTTCTGTCTGTTCATTCCTGTATTCTGCTTCATTCGCTTTATTTTTTTTTGTTCATAAATACGTTTGTTTCGTAGGCTACTTTAGACATTGCATAATATTTTCAATAAATACACTTAAATACACTGGGATAACAAGGAAACAAGAAAAACCTGGGGAAACTTAAGACGAAAAACTACAAACATGTTACGCAAACAGGAAGTAACCCAAAAGTCCAAAATAACAGAGGAACACAGAACAGATCATAGCAGAACCCCTTTAAGGGCGGATTCAGATGTCCCACACAGAACGTCCAAGAGGGCGATGGAGTGTAGGCGGAACAGGAGGTGGGATGGAGGGCAAGGTCCGTGTAGGGGAAGAGGGCTAGGACCGCTGTGCAGAGGTGGACCTGGGTTGTGGTGCAGAGGAGCAGGTGGGTCATGTGGCCAGGGAGGCGTAGGCGGGTTTGGCGGCCAGGGAGGCGCAGGGGGTCATTTTTTTGGATAATAGAGTAAAAAAAAGTCAAAATGCTTAGGAAGATATTTGTTTTTGCAGAATATCTTAAACCATTTTGCTTCTGATGAAAATCTATAATGATACATGTTTGTACTGCAAGATGAGACAAAATCACATTTCCTTTATTTTTTGCAGCATTGTGGAACCACCTGATTTCTGATTCAAATGCAATAACCTGATGCAAACTCCAAGAGTGCAAAACACTGATAACTCACAATTTTCCTGCCCACCTTTTGGAAAAATGACTTAAAATGTCTAGGTAGTCAAATTCAGATACCGAACAAAGTGTATATGACTTGTGTCATATTGCCAGAATGCTGTATTGAGGGATTAGATGCCTGTTCCTACAGATAAGAGACAGAATGAGAACTGGAGTGATTAGAAAAAAAGGAACAACAGGTCTCCCCCTTCCCGTTACTCGCACAGTGTGCTCTGAGCATGCTCAGAGGGACATTGCTTCAAACGCCCGTGTGCTTTTGTTTTCTCCGTATCGCTCATCCTAGTGCATGCAGAATGTCTCTCTCTCTTTCTCTCTCTCTCTCTCTCTCTCTCTCTCTCTCTCTCCATCCCTCCCCCCTCCATCCCCTCTCCACTCTTCTCACCGCACACCAGCCAGACAACACCAAGGCGAGATGCGCGTAAAAAGGAGAGCTCTGATGAACACCTGGTACTCCGGGTTACTCCAGAGCAGGGGTGTCTGTTTCGACCCTTTTCCGCTACCTGTTCCCTGAATCGTCCAGCATCCCACACCCCGTCCTGGCTCACCCGCTGGTCTTTCTGACTGTTTTAGCAGATCTGACAGCAAGATCTCCCGACTGGCTCAGAGACTCAACCAGAGGCAAAGCGATGCTGCATTGATTAAGGATTTCCGACCTCTCTTCCTCCTCACGTCAGGCAGCTCCCAGAGCCTGGACAGGTGAGTCCCTCTTTCTCTGTCTCGTTTGCACAAAGTGTACTTTTCTGTCCTCCACAGCGCAGGTGGGATTGGCGGCGCTCCGCTCAGTAGGGTCCCCTCCAGTGTTGCTAATATTACCCATCACCCCACCGCTGTTTCCCACAGGTGCTCCTCAGTCACCGTGGCAGCTGCCCTTTCCTTATTGATCTGCTTAATTGGATTCGAGGCATAACCGAGTCTCGGAAAGAGCATCGTTCTAATTCGTCTTTTTACTTCGCTCGCTCAGTTATTCGCGGGTGTCAGAGGTTTTGCTCTTGCGCAGCGGAGTGCATTATTATTAGTGCTCTGAGTGGGTGTTCAGTGTGCTCAAAACTGCGCACGAGCAATAAAAAAGCACACCACTGCCTTAATGTCATGTCTGACTGGATTATAGACTGTCGGGATGAGAAATATCACATAGATACCCTGCATTGCTGCTGCTTTTTAAAGTCAGCTGGGGACAAAACAGGGATCTGGTGGTTTCAAAAGAATTCTTTTGGTTTTTCTTTAAGAGTGTTGGAAGGAAAGCGGAGGGCTGTTATTTTGTTTATAATTGTTTTCATCACTAAAATTGGATGCTTTCACGCCCTTTGCTTGTTGAGACAGAGTGTACCCAAGCCAGATGTTTCCAATGATGTGAATCATGAAGAGACAGAGGTGTTAATCGTCCATGATTACATAACCTACAATAAACTTCATTGACATGAATGACCTAACTAGATGCCAAGATCAAGTCACAATTTTATGATCTTTTTTTATTTTATTTTCCAAAAATCATGTCAAAGATTTGTATGACAAGGTGCATCGTTTTAGGAGACTCCTGACAGCAAATAAAAACAACAAAAAAATCGATGTTGTCTCGGTTAACTGTCATTCATAGCAAAAAATTTACAGATTACCTGGAGGTTTTCATTTTATTATAAGACCATTAAGGTTATCCTTGACAGCTGAGCTATGTTTACCACAGTGAAACCCGCACTCTACTCCTCTTACGGTTTGTTAAGCAATCTCAGTTTTGACAGTGACCTTAAATAGATCACAATGAAAGTATTGGATTTTGTTTTTTAAATTAAAATCATGCTTGGAAGGAGTCACTTTGGGCATTGTTTTGTAAAATACCTGGACATCAATATGCTTTTATTTTTCAGTTTTGGTCTGATCTGGAGCATTAATGATGACTCTCCTGTGGCCATCTGTCACAGAGACTTCTGACTCATATATTAGTCAGAAAAAAGGGATGTGAACTGCATAACAACACATGTTAGGAATTGATTTCAGGTAGATGCTTGAGCATCACCAGTCGATCTGCTCTCTGTCTCTACGCAGGAACTTCTCTATTAGTATGACGCAACAGATGCAGAACCTGCAGCTTACCCAGAGCAAGAAGGGGGCGGGGCCTGCCTCCCCCAGCGCTGCCAAGCGTCTCTACCGGAACCTCTCGGAAAAGTTCAAAGGAAGCCACTCCTCATTCGAGGATGCATACTTTTTTGGACGGTCGGACCGGATCCGTAAAGTATCTGTGAGTATTTCGCTCTCCTATTGGGAGAGTTATGTTGTTTAAAACTTTAGGTTTTTTATTCTTTATATTATTCTTATTCAATATTCCATCAACATTACGCAGTTTTTATTGAAACAAAATGGACATCAGCTGAGATTTACGTTCAGAAAATGTATTGATTGATGTTAACGTTTTTTGACCGTTCACATAATGCATTCCAAGCTAGTGACATTTCGGTTCATGCGTGTATGCTCAACAATCCAAGTGCCATGTTGAGTGCTTTTTTCTCAGAACTTCCACAAATGTCACGCATTATGTAGAGCTAGTTCTAGCAATCATCTTGTTGACTCAAGTGCCCGACCACATTCTCCCTGTGTGTTGTAACACATGGATCCTAATCACATTTGCACATTTAGCTGATATTTTTCTCAGAAGCGAATTAAAGTGCATTTAAGGTAATTGTTTTCTTTCAGTACGTCTGTTACATGGAAGTTGAGCTCATGACCTTTGTACTGCGAGTGCAATTGAACAACAGAACGCACATCACACGAACTCGAATGGCGTTGCTGTTGAATTAGACACGTAGCATTATTCAACAACAATATCAACCTTGTGGCTTTGTAATCACTAAAAACAGTTGGTACAATAGCACCGACCCATTGTTGTGTTATTTTGACCCAATATATTGGGTTGAAAGTTAAACCCAATTGTTGGGTTATGAAATAACCGATTTGTTGGGTTATTTTGCCCAACATGTTATTTATTATTTTATTATTGTTTGTTTTGTTTATTATTTTCGGCCATCCTATTTATTATTATTTTATTGCAATGTAAACAAATAATGAACACCAGAAATACCTTTATAATTATTTATTACCTATACAATAAGTTTTGGTTGCAGTTGTTTTATTAATGTATTTCCTTTTATCAGGAAGTTACTAGCAATAGAGTATCAATTTACAAGAATCAAATAAACAGAACAGAGGAATAATCTCTCTTAAATATAGATAAATGTATTGAAAGTTTGTCAATGAAGGCTATTGCTGCAATTCTGTTATATCCAGAAAACTAAACTGCATCTGAGGCAACTCCCCTCTTGTTTTGGTCAATGAACGCCCCCCAAAATTATTTGCTGCTTTTTGCTTTAAAAATATCATAACAGTAATAATTGTCACAAAATAAAATGAACACACTCGTCATTTGAATTCTGGTGCTTTTAACTGAGTGCCTGGCGCTGCAACTGTAGGGAGACTTGACGCTTCCGCTGAGTGATGATGTTGAATGTATTGCTTCATATTCAATTTTTTTTTGTTGGCTTTTTTCCTCTCAAAAGGAATGTGCTGCAGGTTACTTTGTATAAAAGTGTCTGTTGAATGGCAGGTTGCTTATGATGTGTATCGCTGCCACCCACATGGGTTTTGTCCCACAGAACATCCAGAGCAGCGAGCTCCTGTTCGAGGCGGTTGAGCAGCAGGATCTGGACGGCGTGCAGATCCTGCTGTTTCAGTACACGCCTGATGAACTGGACCTCAACACCCCCAACAGCGAAGGCCTGACGCCGCTGGATATAGCCATCATGACCAACAACGTCCCCATAGCCAAGCTGCTACTCAAAGCCGGAGGGAAGGAGAGCCCACACTGTGAGTATGCAAATGTGACGGCAAACAGTCAATCACTTCAGTATCCCTAAAGTGCTGCGGAAGTGTTTTTTTCATTAAAGAGCAACTCAGTAAAATAATATCTTTACTCCCAAAATTATTCTTTAAGTCTGGGGTTTTAGGTGCGTGACTTCAAGTTGGAAATAGAAAGATGCATTTAACGCAGACACAATATTAAGACAAATATAAAGTTTAGCAGTGTCCTCACCCCACATTAAATAGTATTCAGTAGAATAACTATGCAACTAAGAAACAGTATATGCATATTTACATTATATGCGTATACATTTAATAATGATAATTGTAAAGGTTTGCAGCATATGCATGATTAAGCATGTGACTGAAAGGCGAAACGTGGTTTCGCATCAGATTTGTCTGAAATAAATGTGTTCCTTCACATCATGTTTACTATAATATTGAAGTACAATATTATATGCTAAACCAGGGGACATGAAACTGCCTAAATAATTATGCCTAAAGAAAAAAAAAAGAATTTGATTAAAATAAGCAAATCATTCATTTGATAAAAATAACATTAGTTATTAATATATTGAATATTATATATTGAAAATGATCAATATCAATAAAAATAAAACACATTTTTACAAACAAAACACAATTTTAGCATTTAACAGTACAATAGCGAGAAGAAAAATAATATGAGAAGAAGAAATATAATATAACTAAAGAAACTAAATAATAAAAAAATGATGGTATAAATTCGGTGTTTATAAAAGATTGGAGCCTTATTAATTTTAAGGGATTTGTAATCCCTTGCATCTAAAAGATTGAAAACTACTGTACTAAAGTACAGTTACTGTTAATGTTAAAATCCTTGATTTGCCTAGAGGCTTGTCTTGCGTCACATGCTCTTTTAGCAGATGTGCTTTAATTGGACAAGCTGTTTAGAATGAAACCAGTGATGAACAGAAAGAGCCAGTGTGAGCGTTTGACACTTAGCTTTTTGAAACTCACGCAATAATCGCCTCCGAGTAAAAATACAAGAGCAAACCTTTCCATGACAGCTGTCACAAACACTTAGGATTCCACTTTCAACATCTAATGACACCTGCCGTAACCGCTAATGAGTTACGTTCATTATGAAATATTTGTGAAATAACATTGTGCAATATAACATGCTGCACATAACGGAGCGATTGTTGAGAGGATTTTTACATCTTGCATTTTTTTGTAAAGCTTACAGATATATGTTTGAGGAAAACTGAGCGCGGTCATCAAGTTTTAATGCATCGACGACAGATCTGTTAAAAATATCTACATAGATCCATCAATGGCATATTCAGCCCCCGACTTTCTTTGGCAACAGTGGAACAGGTGTTTCTTACCTGGAAAAAAATTCTACTTGACCGAAGCGCTTGAATCGGCGCAATCATGAACACGTCGAATGTTGTCTGAGACCAAACAGAAAACACTGTAGTGCATTCGCTTCGGGGCGGCGGTGGGACGAGGGGGGTTAGACAGCACACGGCATCCCTCAGAAAAATCTTAACAAGGTTTGTCATTTAATGGTTTAACTTTTCCAATGATGCATGTAACCGGGGGCAATTATACTAAGTGATTTATTGTACCCGGGCTGCAGTTAAATTTCAAAACATTTCATTGCGGCACAATCCAATCCTTGTAAACAAACAGAAAATAAACATTGCCGTATTTTCCCCTCCTGGGCTTTCTGCATTATATTTATGTCAGCCTAGAAGAGCCAAGTAAATCAATCAGCCAGACGCCTGACAGTTTCAGCCGAAGGTTGAAGTTAAAGCATGTTTATGAGCTGGACGGGGCCCCACAAGGCCCATATTTAGGGCCGTCCCAGAACCCCGACAATGCCAACTGTGTGTGACAGCGAAATGTCGCCGGACCCGCCCATTAATTTATAGTTTTTCAATTAAACGCATGTAGTAGTGAGACGTCAATCTTCAGTGCTCAGGAAATTGCACCTCACGCCGGCTAATATGGCGGCCTCCTGCGGACCCCCGTGTAAGACCGGCTAGGTTAGGCCCCCTTTTTAAAAGCTGACAGCACGCACTTTATCATCTCCCCCGGAGAGCGCTCACGTCTCCAGGGGTTCGGGTTGGTCCGAGCGGCCCCAGTGAAAGAGGGTTTCTTCAGACGTCTATTTATTTGTTTATTTTGCTGTCACGGTCTATGACTAAGGCTCTGAAAGAAAACGCAGCAGTATTCACAGCCCACGAGGAGGACTGGCTAGCCACTATTCGTTTTACCATGACAAATCTATACGGTCAAACACAGTCCTGTGTGTTCCAGACAAGTGGCAAGCACATTCATCCAAACCCCCACACCTCGCACGGCTGACTTCATCTGCCACTACACTGACACATGCGACGTGAAGCAGCTACATTAGTCCTGGAAAATTAATGATAATGTAATGGGCTTCCTGGAGTTTTTCAATCAGTTTTTTGTCTGTGCAATTCTTTTTGGGGATTATGCACAATTTTTACATTACAGAAACATTCATTGTTTTCTATGGATCAGAGTTATTTTAGTTTTTTATAAATATTTTGAATTTATATTAATGAATATTTTAAACAAAATTTTATATTGTTTGTTTTTATGTTCATTGTGTTTTTTTTCTGTTGTGCTTTGTCATTTTATTCCTTTACTATTTAATGTTATTTTATTGTTTGTTCTTATTCTTTGTAAAACCAAGCTTTATTTTTTGTCCTATTTTTTCTATTATTTTATTTTGCTTTGCCATATTATTACTTTATTCTTTATCATAATTGTATTATTTACTTTGATCATTTATTTGTAAATTTTTGTAATATTATATATATTGAATTTAGTTTTCATTTATTTTCATTTAAATTTATTTTAGTTTATTTCTTAGGGCAACATTTATCATTTACTTTTTTTTCAAATAATATTTAGCCCAAAATTTTATGTTTTAGCTTTATTTTTATTTTTAGTAAACTATAATAACCTTGATTTGAATGGTGGTTTAGAATAGATATATTTATATTAGCTTGAAGCAGACTTTGTCCAAGTTATTGCACTTTCACACCATGAAATATTTTACAATGACTTCATTTTATTGCAGTGGCGGCATACTCATTAAAACCCTTGACTGTACATTTAAAAGGAAAATGAATTTCAAATATCCCATTTTAGGTATATTTGGTAATAAACTCTTAATATTGAAGGTTAAAAGACTATTTTTCTAAACTTCTGTAGCAAAAATCACCTATTCACTGGTGTTCACAGACCATTTGCGTTTCTGCTGTAAAGATGCATAGGGCTGGAATAAAATATTGTGACATCAAAGCTCAAACATAAACGCAAGGTCGAACACAAGCTAAAAACATCCCATTGAAGTGAATAAATAAAGATCCTTGCTCGGTTATTGACTTGCATCTGTTGTTGTGTTTCAGTTGTCAGTCTCGAGAGCAGAGACGCCCACCTCTCAGCGCTGGTGCAGGAAGCCCAGAGGAGAGCCAGCGAGCTGTCCACCCAGGTGATGAGAGAAAGCCTCAGCCTGGAAACATCTGACAAAGAAAAACAGCTTAAAGACTGGGAGTGGAGATGCAAGCTGTACAAGCGCATGCGCACCGGGTTCGAACACGCACGTGAGTTTGACCACTAACTTTTACATGATGTAAAATCTTAAAGGAATAGTCTAAAAATGAACGTGTTGCCAGCATTTACTTAAGTCCAAACCGATATTTTTTGCAAAAGCCGAATGTGTGATCATTTGTTTACAATAACAAATACAGTGAAAGTGAATAGAGAGTTCTACCTCAAAAACGTCTGTTTCAACCTTTCTAGTTTCTAAGCTTTCTTAACAGAATTGATTCTCAGTTGTAATGTGACCACTTGTGTTGATGAACACAGGATGAGTACATTTCATACTTGGGTAACCTGTTCCCTTACAAAACAGACATGTCTAATTTGATACAGACACCATCTCCCTCTACAGCATCTAAACCTCATCTGCCATACTATTGAACTGCCCGTTATTTACTATCGGCCTAGTCTAATCTATCAGATTCTCTTCTGAAAGGTTATCTATTCCCACATCGGCCCCTCGTGTTGACTTTATTAGGCACTACAAACAAGAAACTGTGATCATTTTGCCCACATATATATATTAATATCGGGTTTGATGGTCTGAAATGATTCCAGCCAAATATTTTTCCTCTCACCCTCCGGTGTCACATTGATTACTTGTTATAACGGGCGACTTTAGTTGGCTTTTCTTTATAAACATTCTCGAGTGGAGGCAGCCGCGGAAAATCAGCAATGCTTCGCCACAGACACTCGCAAAGATCGGATTCCACCGAAATGATCAAGTCTCGCTGGATTTCCTGCAAGCAGAGCTCCATTAGCTGTGCCATGCGCATTGACTTGCAAGTACAACGCACGTGCTAATAAAGAGTCCAAAAAGTGCAAAAATAAAAAGATATTCTGACAAGCAAATTCACACTTAACATTCAAGGAGCTCCCTTCTGCTCATTTTAGAATAGAATGGGATAAAATTAAAATTAAAATTAAAACTAAAATTAAAATTAGTTGTTATATTATTACCATACAGAGACCTGAAGTAAACTTCGTGCCAGGTGTGTGGGTCCAATGAAACCATCTATAGAATAGAATAGAATAGAATGGGATGCGATGGGAATAGAACAGAACAGAACAGAATAGAATAGAACAGTTCAGCGGCAACAACATAAAGAAACGTTGTTGCCCAAACTTAACTTCCGATAGACCTCCGAGAATATAATTAATATACAATAAAATAATTATATAAATTAATGTTAATATAAATTTAATATAAAAGAATTAGTTATATTATAACCAAACACAGACCTGAAGTTAACTTCGTGCCAGCTGTGTGCGTCCCATGAAACCATCCATAGAATAGGACGGGATGAGATGGAAAAGATTAGAAAAGAATGGATGGGATGGGGTGGGATGAGATGTGAATAGAATAGAATAGAACAACTCTGCAAAACGTATGTACAGAATGCATACAACAAGGTAAATTACAGTGCAAACATTACGTACAGAAGGCATACATATATAAGAATATAATATTATATAGATTATATAAAAAGCAGTAAAGAGAGTGTTTTTGTTTCTGACAAATAAATGCTAAATAGATGATATTAAGTCACTAGCGTCACCAAACAGAATAAACAAAAATACTACTTTTTATTAGCACCCTTTTGAACACGTCATTGATTGAGTCAGTGTTTCTGTGTCAGGCTAGTTATGGTTCCCAAACAAGTAGTGTTTTGATTGATATTCCTGTTTATAGTGTACTTGTAATTTCAATGTCTGTGGATATTAGCCTGGGATATGAGACAGTATTTTGACATAAAAAAAAAAACGATTACGACCGTTTATTTAATGACTCCCTTGGATGTTCATTACATTTCTTACTTCCGAATTACAACCAAGTGTCTTGTTATTGATGCTCAGAGCCGTGAAGCATCACTGACAGGAAATTATCTTAAGAGTTCTGTTATTAGAATTCAGATGGTGCTGTATTTTTACCCAAAATGCACTTGAGCTCCTGCAGCTAATTTGTCTTTAAATCAAGTGTGACACAAAGCATAAGGTTGTCGCACACAGCAAAGGGTCTCATTCACCGGATGGATTCTACGTGACCTTGTTGAACCATGTGAACCTGTTTTCTAGGGCCACCGGAGACTCCATCAGCTGTGCGCCTGAGTGTGACGGGCAGCATATCGCTCACTGTTACCTTTCAGGAACCTGCCAGCATGAACTCAGCTGTGGTGACCAAATACAAAGGTCAGTGCAACCTTTGTGTGTATTTCAGTGTCTGTATCAGAATATCAAAGAGGTGATAAGCAAACCAATAAAGTGAAAAAAGTGACCTATTTGTCAGATATGGTGACCCATACCCGAAATGTGACCTCTGCATTTAACCCATCCAGTGAAAAGTGAACACACGCACTGCAAGTCGTGAATACACGTACACCCGGAGTAGTAGCTATCACTGCAGCCCCAGGGAGTTAGGTGCTGCGCCCTTGTAAGGGCCTTACTCAATCGTTACCCGCCTGGCCCTGAGAATTAAACCTGCAACCTTCTGGTCACGAGTCTGACTACCATTAGGCCACAACTAAACATCCAGAACAATCTAGCAACCAACTTTTAATGACTAAAAAACAACATTTTACAACTGCATAGCAACACCCCGGCAACCACCTACAACACCCAAGCCTCTTAGTAATTCCTTAAAAAACACAGGAAACATTTAAGCTGCATAGCAACACCCCAGCAACCGCCCAGTAAACACTAGCCATCAAGTAATGCCACATAAAAACTACAGAACACTTTAGCATGTGCATAGCAACCCCCTGGCAACCACACACAACACCCTAGCATTGCAGTGATTTTTGAAAAAGCAAGCACAGCTCTTTATTTTGTATTGAAATATGTACAGAGCAAGTTGTATTTTCAAGACATTACATTATAATTCACTACGGTACTGTTGACATGTAGCTTTTGTTTGTATTAGATGAATTTCGCGAACATCCTGTATTTTTGTGGTCCTTTTGCTTTTATAGGTTTCTTTAGATTTCACGTATGTGTTGTTTTTCTCTCCCTTTTGCCATACAATTGCAAAACATATTGCAGTGGAATGGAGCTGTCTGAAGGACTTCTCTTTATTAGCCGGAGAGCTGATCTTAGAGAATCTGCAGTCCCAGAAGTGCACAATAACGGGTCTCACCACGGTAAGATAAAACATAGGAAAGAACTGCACAGTGAAGGTTGTATACTGCTAAAAAACAGGCTTAAAGGAATAGACCACCCCAAAAAATATGTTCCTTTGTTGTTGTGTTAACACTTTATTTCTAAGTTTTGATTTCTTATTTGTTTCAGGGTAGACAGTACTACGTTCAAGTGTCCGCCTACAATATGAAGGGTTGGGGTCCAGCACAGCTGTCTCAGCCTCCCTCCGCAGTTCCCTCCAGTAAGTTACTGTAGCCACAACTGACAAGCACTTACAAACATAAAAAAACACTCCAGAATACAATCCAAAACAGCAATGTATGTTTTTAATCAGAATGTTCTTGAACCTTTGAGAACTGCGTCAACATAGCTTTTGTGCTCATAATAAAAATGTCATCCGGGCTCGTGAGAGAAAATCGTGTATAGATTGCAGTCAACATCCTTGGATGTGGAACTGTGCTGTTTTTGAGCCGTCACGACTTTCACTCCACCTGATGCTCTCTGTATCCGGCCTTGAGTTTCAGCTTTCAAACGAGTGCTGCCAAAGAAGAGCCGAGTCGCCGGGGTGACAAGTTTGCGTCAGCAATAACAAGTGTGTCATTATAAAACTGCAGTTTTTTATCCACACAGCTGCGCAGTGCTGAAAGCAGGCAATTATCAGGAGGAAATCAGATTTTTATAAAAAAATTTTTTTTATAATTCCATCCTTGACTGGTCTTTCTTTACCTTCTACCCTTTACCTTTACGTATTGTAATGTATGTTAAATGCGTTTATTACATTGCATTCAGTTTGCTGAGCTTTGCTCCCATTGGTTACCTGTTGCTCACTCAGATTTACTGAACATCCTATATTACTATTCTGTAATTATTTGACTCATGATCAATAAAATGTCTTCATTGAAAGTTTAAAACAGAATCACTTCTTACGTCAACTACAATGAAAAGACATTGAAAAGCATTTTCATGTGATTAAACATTTATGTGTCTTCTGACAAAGACAAACACTTGTCACAGTCAACTGAAAAGCCGATAGTGAATCCTTATAATTGATAAAAATAGTGAATGAAACAGTTCTACAACCTACTCATCAGACCCATACAATACAATAAAATACCACAATAACAGTAATAATAATGAATAAATACTAATAAAATTATAATATACAAGTTAAACAAATTGATTGGCGTCTACACCGGGCGCGACTGGCGTGACGCGACATGACAAACGACATTAGAAACGCATTAGAACCCATTATACTTATTTTGTCCACACTGGACAACTGCGCGGTTGTCATGTCGCGTCCGGTGTTGACACGATGTTTGTCTTTACTAACGTTAAATGTTCATTTATCAATACAGAATTTACACCTTGTATTTTTTCCTCTGCATGCTGCTATTCACTCCCTCTGTACCTTGTTACTACGGCAACATCTTGCAATATTTTCTTATTTACATTCCAGTTCAGTTTAAAGCTATTCAAACACACAGGACATCCACAGAACACATAAGAAAAGAGCAGAAGGTTCTCTGATAAAATGCACACAGCAACAGTTGCTAAGGTAGAATTGGCTTGAAACATTTTGAAGGTGAGTCGTAGAAAAGCGGCAATTAAGCCAAATTAAATGAAGCGTTTTATAACTATTGCACAGGGCACTCTAAGATAACATTGACAGTCCTCATTATGCGTGTTTTAGTGACATCATTTAAGTGAAATTTGTCTTTGTTTGAGACTGGAAGGATTGCGATGGGAGAGAGTGCCGGAGAAGAGGTCACATTGAGGCCATGGAGAGGCTTTTACAGCAGGTTCGAGCCACACACCAGCACTACTGCTGTGGAGGTACACACAGAAACACACACACAAGCAGTTTTCATAGTGATTCAGCGCATACATTAGCACGAATAAACATACTGCATATGTATCTGCACTTTCTGAATCTAAAGTACACACTTGTTCTGGCGTATGTTATTTCAAAACCGTTTGACCCTTTGTGACCCATTACACAAAGTTTTTGTGATTTTTGCATCAGAGTTTTGCTTTCATAAAAGAATAGTTCACCCGAAAATTAAAATTCTGTCTTCGTTTACTCACCCTCTTTTCATTTCAAACCTATAAGACTTTCTTTCTTTCGCAGAACACAAAAGAATTGAGTACTTTTGAAGAATTTTGGTAACCGAACAGCGGCGATGCCCATTCACTTCTTTAGATGGATATGGACACAAAACCATTTAAAGTAAATGGGTACCTCACTTGTTCGGTAATGCAGAAGAAAGAGTCATAAAACTTTGAAATGATAAGTGGGTGATTAAATTGTTTTGGTTGAAAAATCCTTTTAAATGTAATTTATGTTTTTCTGTGCCACACTGTAAAACTTTTCTATAATTTTGCAGCAGTTTTGCCAGTAAATTACAGTAGATTTGATTACTATTTAATATTTTCCTATTAGTACGGTTTTTAATTTGAGTTAAACTTCACTTCAAATTTTTTATAAAAAATGTAAACACTTGATATTCAAAATGAGCAAGAAGAAAGTACTGTCAGCATTACAGTGCAAAAAATGACATTCTTCCTGAGCATTTTTGTTTTGTTTTCTAGTAACCTCAAAGTAACCTAAGATATTTAGTCTTGTTTAATGAAAGAAAATATAAGAGCTAGGTAAATCTACAGTAAGTGACTGGCAAACCTGCTGCTGAACTCCAGCAACGTTGTACAGTACAGGCCTTCAAATGGATTACTTTACATAAACTACAAGGTTCAATAAAACCTTGAATTGTTATGTATAAACATGTTAATAGAAATAATTAATTTCAGATTTTTTTTTACTTACATTTTTCAAATTTTGTGCAAAATAATGTGATAGTATTGTATCATAACCCCAATATCCTGAGCTGAGTGTATTGTTACACCAGTACAAAATGAAAAAAGTGTGTTTGGTCAGAGACTCAAATGTGAAGCTAAACTGATGTCATTGTCATTAGTCCTGTTTTTCACCAAGCTGGTGCAAAGCTTTTATGTCACCTCTTTTATTTGCGCCCTTTATTGTGTTTTCGTCTATTTTGTTGTCTGTTTCTCAAAATGCTCTCTCGGTCACTCTCTCCCTCATACGCCCATCAGCCCACTAACCAGAACCGCCTCCCACCCATCATACTCTCATCTTCTAAGTCCACACTTCTTCCAGTAGATTAACTCTACATTAAAGTGACGAAATGAACCATGGTCAAAGTGTTTTCCCTTCAGTACAGCCATCCAGGGCAGTATGAATACATTCCCTCAGCATTCCTTCGGACTGCCCCGCTATGCTCTTCACACGACACGAGGGAGTACGTGTAAATAAATAATATTTTAATATGTTTATCCATTTAAAATTTTAGCATCGACATGTCAAACATGTTGCCCGTATACTGCAGTACTGTAAATCACAGGGCCTGAGTGCAGACACCTTTAAATCGAGCAGGGCTGGTCGTAGGTACCGTGAAGAGCAGACAGTCTGTGTTGGCCCCAAGCCCACTCTCTAAACCAGGGGCCGGCCACCGAGGTATAGAAGCACGCTGTTCCCGGTGCTAACAGTATTGGGCTGCTCACAAACAGCAACTTCATTAGGGAGCTATGCAGCCAGCCACAAACAGGAGGAGGGAGAGAGAAAAAACTGCATCACTCATCTGTGTAGTCAACAGTAATGATGTCAGAGCGATGGCTGCCAGCGTCTCAAACGATATTAAACTGGAGAATTGATTCTAAAAGACAAACAGTTTGTGACTCGGAAAACAGAAAACAGACGTTTGGGCACAAACCTTTCGAGACTTTACGCATGTTGAGGCGTTGCGTCTGTCTGTTTCTTTGAGTTTGCGAGATCATTTGTGATTGTGTGAAATGTTGCACTTTTTTAAACCACGTTGACATACTACAGAACACGTCTGGTTTTTACAGTTTACTTTCTGCCGTCTACTTACTGTCATGGTTGCTTTTAGGCTATACACAAAAGAAGGTTTAACTTTACAACTCTTGTTTATTTATAATATATTCTATTTTCATTTTCATTTCAACTTGCCTTCTGAAATTTATGTGTTTATGATTTTGGGAATGTTTTCAAAACAGATTTTGGATTTATTTTTATTTTCTCAAAGAAATCCATCTCATACTAGATGTACATTTAATTTCATTTACAGCTAAGACAGTAAAGTTACTAGCTAAATAGCCTTGAGTAGATTTGATCAAAATACATGCAAATTAAATGTACTGTAAAACATCAAATGAATTTAATACAATCATTTCGTCCGACACATTTTTTGTGCGTGCCATTATTGCCTCAGATAAAAATTCTGAACCAGTATTTTTAGACTGTTTTAAGTAAAAAAATCGAGATATATTTGCTTAAAGGTACAGTTTGTAAGAATTTTACAGTAAAATATCCAGAAACCACTAGGCCAATGATCTTTATTTTCTTCAGCTGAGTACTAACAATATCTCAAATGTTTCCATCTGAGAACAATAGCCCAGGCCTGTTAAGTCGCCTGTCAATGGCGTCATATCCGCGTTACCCTTTGTTACCGCCTTTACTGACGTAGCAACCGCGTGACACTGTCGTAGACAGATGCGGAAGTAGTTTGTAACGTCGATCCATCTAGCATTACTGCAAATTTTGTGTGTACGTTAAAAATAAAGTTTACTATGATTGATTTGAACACTTAAAACTGCGCAGTGTTATCACACCATCGAATTGGACAATTACTGTAACATCTATGACTAACAGACTACATTTCTTAGTCTGATTTCTACAAACTGTACCTTTAAGAAGCAAAATCATGCCAAGCTTTTAAAATGCTCGTTTTAAGATATTGATTTTCTTTTGCATAGTTAATTAAAGACTACATTTCGTTACACTGTACTTGTACATGTGTAATGACAATAAAGTTGAATCTAATCTAATCTAATTAAACCTAACATTACCCAGGTCTAATTCGTTATAATGAAATAAAATGATTTCATCAAACGCAACATTTATAAAACTTTATTACTTTACCTCTTCCGCTAACATGATTTCTCGTTCCCGTCTGATTGATGTATCAGCGGTACCATTAGCGGTGGATTTGAAGACAACATATCCCATCATTCCAGCGTCATCAAGCTACGCGATTGTTGTTTTGATCGTGCGCCATCTAGCGGCGATTTCTACAAACTGTACCTTTAAGAAGCAAAATCATGCCAAGCTTTTAAAATGCTCGTTTTAAGATATTGATTTTCTTTAGCATAGTTAATTAAAGAAATGTTATATTATATACCAGTTGGTAGCTTGCACTCATTTATGCGTTTTTGCACTGTACGGATTGCTCAAATTTCGCTGTTAATGAATGGTGACAATAATAAAGAATCTTGAATCTTATAAAATAATTCTTATTTAATGAAGTTTTGCTTCTAAAGCGCATGGATTATTTAAAGCAAGTTTTCATTTTTAAGCATGTTTTCATTTTTACAGGTTAAGTATTTTTGCAGTGTGTGAAATGTCCCCTACACGCACGCACGTTGGCAGGGGCAATGTATTTACCCAAGTTATTTTTGGAGCGACGTGTTTGAAAATAAATCTGTAAAATTAATCAGCGCCGGTACAATGACACCACTATAAAAACCGAGCCGAAAACTCCAGCTCATTTGAGGAGAGGTTATCTTAATTTATGATGTGTATATGTGGAGCTGAGAGGTGGCTCTCAAGCCAGGGGTGTGCGCGCGCGGTTCGCACACAGCTCCCTGTGTTCCTGCACGAGACGCAGTAACACCCACAAGCACCCCGCGCGATCGCTCACGAGCGCACGCACAGCCCGACGCTCAACCGCGGCAATGTGAGCCGCTTTCTGTCAGTGAGGGCCTGGAAAGTCTAGCCGCCGTCGTTATGGATGATCTCGCTCGCTTCACGTATGTTGAAAAGGGGTTGTTGACCCCCTCTAAATTAGTTTGGAGATGAAGAATGCTGCAACCAGCGCTAGTCGGCTTTCCAACACTCGCTCACCTCATTTCACGGTTGCGCGCGGTAGACAGATGGATTGCCAAGTCATTAATCAAAGGCGATCCGTTTGCTTTCAGAAATGAAAAGGCATTTCTTTATTTATTTAGCGTGACAGTTTGGCGGCACGGGAGGCCAATACACTCATGTCTTATAATCTGCTTGTCAAAGCCAGTTAACCTTCTGAGTGAGAAATAAATACGAATTCAGTACTCAACCTATCAACACGCGCAACAGCAGCGCTGGCCGTGCGCACGCAGAGATTGGAAACTACCTCTTGCGCGCTAGACTTAACGCTAAAACTGATTTAATAATGTCCAAAGTGGATAATTATGTCGTCTGATATAAAAATTATGCTCGGTGTCCAAGTCCAGTTCTGGGAATCTGGTGGTGATATTCACTCTACGTAATCAAACTTGACTCGTTTTCACGTGGCGCGTAATGGTCCTGGGATTCCGGTAAGAGGTTGCAGCTCCGCGCTTACGTTACGTAGACATGCAGCCAAGAAGGAAACAATCAAAGTGGTTTGTGTGCACATTTGTCATATCTTTAATCACGTACTGTTAACAGTCGCCACTGTAGGGTCAGAGGGGGCAAGGGTTAAACTTCTTATGGGACTTGTAAGACACGTTATTCCTTGGAGAGGCTTGATAGGGATTTGTAAACGGAAAATGTGCCTTTCTACATCCCTTTCAAGCCCCTCTGGTGGAGACACGGAGACTAGGGCTAGCTGATTGCTCTCACGGTGACTTGCTCGCTCCAAGGGCCACTTTCAGGTTGTAAACAGCTTCTCAGCCAAATGGATTGTTCAGTCTACCCGCTGTTTACACGGGGAGCAATTACGTGACGCTTAATTTCATGAAAACAGGGGCGTCTGAAGATTGGCATCACTGAAATGTGGCCTGATACGGCTGCGCTTGAAGCGCTTGGAGATACGCAGCTGAAATGTTCCAGATAAACGCTCTCTCGGTGGCCTGACTCCCCCAGCTTTCTCGCACCCCAGGCCCTTTCCCCCCGTCTCTCTTCAGAGTTCATTTCTACATTCAGCTCAGTTTTTGAATGAAAAGTTCACCCAAAAAAGAAAATTTTGTCATCCTTTGCTCACCGTCCAGTTTTACAAACCTGTAATAAAAAGTTTGGAGTCAGCGGTGACCCAAAATGGCTTCGTTACAAACTTTCATGAAAAATATCTTCATTTGTGTTCAGCACAACAAAGAAATGTATACATGTTTGTAACAACCAGAGGGTGAGACGTTTATGACAAAATTTCATCCAAGATGTGCATGACGTTGTTTATTTAGTTGAACACAAATTAAAATTGTAAAATGAATAAATTGTATAAACAAAATGCTATTTCTGAAGCACATTCATCCAAAAAGTGTATACATCTATATACTGTTACATATTTCTGAGGTGAAATTGTAGGTTTGTGAGAGAAAACAATGAGTGTTTTGAGCAAAACAAGCAGAGCCGAAAAATATGGTTGTGCGTTAAGTTGATATCCCACTGGTTTTTGTGACCAGTTGATATTAAAGTGATATTTCACCCAAATTGAATACGGTCATCATTTACTCCCCCTCTTGTCATTTAAAACCTGTATGATATTCTTTCTTTCGCAGAACACAAAAGAAGATATTTTGAGGAATGTTGTTAGCTGGTCCCCATTCACTTGCTTTGGTTTTGTGTCCATACAATAGAAGTGAATGAGGGCCAGTGCTGTTCAGTCATAATGGTTTGAAATGACAGGAGGTTGAGTAAATGATGACATAATTAGCAATTTTTGGGTGAACTATCACTTAAAGAAGCAAGAAGCATTGAGTAAATTATGAGAGAATTTTCATTGTTTGGGGACTGTTTCTTTAAATTGTCTATTTCTTATTTCTATTTCTTATATTGATGGTACCGAACAATAATACATCTGATTTCTGTTACAACTAGACATCAGCACACTTTCTGACACTTGGCCAATCCTATAAGAGCACCATAACTTTTTGTTGTTTAACGCTGTTTTTACCTGTGCATTTATTTTCCAGACACATCCAAGCTGCAGAATCCAAGTCGTAAACAATCAGTGTCCCGAAGCCTGAAACATCTTTTTCACTCTTCTAATAAATTTGTCAAGACTCTTAAAAGGTATCTTCGTTTTACCAAAAGTTTGCATTTTTGAATTCACATTATGGATGAACATATTCAATGACTCTTGTTCTCAATGGGTTTTTCTCTGCATTTTTCAGGGGAGTTTATATAGCGTCAGTATTTTACCATAAGGACAATCTGCTAGTGACTAATGAGGACCAAATCCCCATCGTGGAGGTGGACGATTCATACAGCAGCTCCCTCATGCAGGACTTTCTGTGGTTTACCAAGGTATGCGAAAACATACACCCGACCACGACATTAAGCAGCGGAGAGGTCAGCGTGCAGATACCGCACCGGAGTAACGTGCGTTTTGTTAACGCTGAAACTGAAACATACATTTTCGATGTTTTCGTAACAGATCTCTTTGACAAGTGTCAATATTTTGCTTGGTTTCTTCCAAATGCAGCATGCGGTCAGCTTAACGTCCTAAATATATTCTGTCAAAGTGAACAGTCACCACAGTTTCGACGCTGTGCTGTGTGCAGAGGTGGGTAGTAACGAGTTACATTTACTCCGTTACATTTACTTGAGTAAGTTTTTGAAAAAATTATACTTCTAGGAGTAGTTTTAAATCACTATACTTTTTACTTTTACTTGAGTAGATTTGTGAAGAAGAAACTGTACTCTTACTCCGCTACATTAGGCTACAATAAGCTCGTTACTTTTCTTTTGACCTCTTTAAAATTCTACGCGTCATTGTTTTATTTTGACAGAGAGTGAGACTTCTGCCAAAGGCTCTACCATGTGACTGTGTTTCACCAATCAAACGTAGTTGCGCAGTCTCGTCACGTGACCATACTCAATCTCAGCGGTGTTCGGCGGGACGGGTTAGTTTACAGTCGTAGCAAAACTAAAATGTCACAATCAACCATCGGCAATGCAGACACAGCCGAGGAGGAACACCCCTGTCCTCATATTGAAAGCATGTTTACTTTAATAAAAGTGCGAAACAGCAGCTACATTATGCGGTGTCTTCTGTGTCTCCCAAAACAAACGGACATTTCAGCATTCAAAAACTCAACATCTAATTTGAGGAAACATGTAGCGGTTTGTGTTCTAAAATCGTTTTTTTTTTTGCTGTGGATAGACGAATGTTTGTCTTTTAGGTTACATATGTTTTAAACATTTCCTATATATATTATGTGTGGAACGGTACATGTATTTGCATTGAACCGAAATGGTATGGGCGTCACGGTTCGGTGCATACATTTAACTTACACAGAAAATAACTTACACGGTATAAAAATAAATAAAACTCGCGTGCAAATTAATTAATATAATGCAGAACTACTGTTAGATACGTGGGTTCTTTAGGGACACTTAATCTGTAGTCCCGCTTTAGCTCTGAAGCGGGCTGCGTTTGCATTGCAATGCTTTAGTATGTTGTGTGAGAGAGAGAGAGAATGACGTGGGCGCTATCGAAAAGTCACAAAGTGTTTACTTATATCTGTGTGTGTGTATGAGGCGTGGGCAATATCGAACAGTGGAAACATAAACATTTTCCATCATTTTGTTTATGCAGGACATCATTCAAACTGCAAAGTGTTGAAGTTACTGTTAAATAAAATTTTAAGGAAAACAAATATATTAATCTGAAATGTAGCAAATTAACTTTCAAATTAATTGTTATTTTAATTTAATTTAGACTTTTCAGTCATCAAGGACTCCTGTTCACTGAAAAACGATCACAGCTTCACAGCAAGAACCTTGAGAACCAACTACTGTTGAAGCTTAATAGTGACATCACGGAGTAATTCTTTTGTGAAGTTGTTTGTTTCTGCATTTTTTGTCACAAACACACACACACACACTCTCTCTCTCTCTCTCTCTCTCTCTCTCTCTCTCTCTCTCTCTCTCTCTCTCTCTCTCTCTCACACACACACACACACACTGTATTTGTGTCTGTCTGATTGAATGCTTGTTAAAAAATAAATCAGACGTTACTCAACAGTTACTCAGTACTTGAGTAGTTTTTTAACCAAGCACTTTTTTACTCTTACTCAAGTAATTATTTGGATGACTACTTTTTACTTTTACTTGAGTCAAATTATTCTGAAGTAACAGTACTTTTACTTGAGTACAATTTTGGGCTACTCTACCCACCTCTGGCTGTGTGTTTGTAATTTGCCCATCATTACAAGGTTAAAGTGGTGTGATGCAAAACGTAGAAAAAATATTAGGAAAATATAGCTCTTTGTCTGAGGGGCCAAAGTGAAGTTTTGATGTTGAAATTGAAGTTAAAATTAAACTTGTGGAAGGCGTCTGTCTGTATTTTAAGCATTTGTGTCCACATGTTTATTTAATAGTGTCTCCTAATAAGCAACTAAAAAGAAATGTTTGTACTTTGATGTTGGCTCGGTTGACTTCCAAAAATACTCAAGGAAGAATGTAGCTCTACTCTAGATAGACATCACTCAGAACTGTTGCATTCATTCACAGACATTCAAAATGACGTCGAGGAATGAAGTAAACAGCTTGCTCTAGTTTCTAGTTTGTGTGTGTTTTGCAGCTGTCCTGTATGTGGGAGGACGTCCGGTGGCTTAGACAGAGTTTGGCAGTCTCCACCTCTTCCTCTTCCACACTGCAATCCAGACAGAAGATGCTGGCGGCCGCTGGCCAGCTGCAGGTCTGCCAACACTGTGTTTAGCCTTTGCTAGCAATTTATCACTATAATGGGATTTGATCTGGGCACGAATTGAAATTGAGTGGCATAATCTCTTGTGTGGAATTCAGAGCAGCGCGTGTCTGTGTTCGAGCATATTTTTGTATCGTATAACAATTTTCTGGACATCACAGGGCACGTAGCTGCTTTATTTATTGTTACAAATGTACCAAAAAATATGTTTTACAAAAAGACATGTAAAATGTATTCGCCGTACTCCACATTTAGTTAATCTGGGTTTACTTCTGGAGTCATTTGTAGATATTAATTAAAAAAATAAAGACTTAGTGGGAGGACTGTTCATTTTAAATAAATGTTCCGGAGAACATTCCTCTATTACTTTCCCGACAGAACCTGCTTGGCACCCACAACTTGGGCAGAGTCCACTATGAGCCCATCAAAGATCGCCATGGCAACGTGCTGCTCGTAACTGTAAGGGAGATGGACAGCCTCTATTCGTTTTTTAATGGGAAGTGGATGCAAATATCCAAACTGCAGAGTCAGAGAAAGTCTCTTTCCACCCCCGAGGAACCCTATGCCCTGGACATACTCGTCATCACAATACAGGTAACAACAACTCATCCCAAAGACCTCGGCAAGATCAGTATTTCATCATTGAATGGGGGCATTCATTAGCGGTGCCCGCTAAGGCATGTAATGACCATTGCTATATAGATCATAAAAAATATGACACCTTACATTGTGCCATTTTGTTTCTAAGCAACTACGTTTCCGTGAATGATAAAACTGTTGGAAATTGCATTACGTAGACTAGATCACCTGAGCCGTATCTAGGTGAGAGAATATCACAGAAACTCTGTTAGTTTGGACTAGTAAGCACCCATCATTTACACCAAAGGAACTGTAAAGCAAATCAATAGCAACCAACCAGGTGTCTTTTACAACTACTTAGCAACATATCGGTGGCAAGTTTTTGCTAAGGCAAGGGAAACTCATGTTTTCATCAACATTAAATTTAAATTGAGTGTTTATTGTTGTTTTGATTAAGGACATTCTGGCCTATCAGAGACGCAGTCAGCACCGGCTGTCGTCTGGTCTTTATCTGGGTTACCTGAAGCTCTGCAGCTCGGTGGATCAGATCAAGGTTTTGGTTCCTCAACGAATGCCCAACATGCTCTGCCACACCAAGATACGAGACAACTGGAATGTCTCAAGGTCAGCTTCAGGTTTTTGATCATTTTTAGACATTTAAATAAAAATGTTATATATACTTGATAAATCTTGCGAGTACTTGGTTCGCAATAGGTTAGTATTGTAATATTTTGAGAAAAATAAATAAAAATTAAATTAAATTAACAGATTTGTTTCCAAAACATGAACAATTTTCTATATGCGGTAGTATTTGATTTTGTAGTATGTTGTAGGTTTAATTAAACCTTCTGTAAGTAAAGTAATAAAAAAAATTTACAGAGAAATAAAACATAATTTTAACATAATTAAGAAAGGAATTGTAAATCCTACATTTTTTTTAGATTTAGATTTTAAAGCACAAAATGAAAAGAAACATTTATGATGACTATTTTTACAAAACTTATCATACATTTTTATCATGATATATTGTGCCACGATATCTTCTACACCAAGTGTCGCAATAATGGGGTATGCATTATATGCTGTGCATAGGGGCATTGTGCCAAAATATTGTCACGTTTTTTTTTATAAAACGTAATTATATAATACGTTTATTATATACAATTATTAAACATGTTTTAGTTTAATTTTGTCTAGCATTTTAAACATTCTAAACAGCAAATATATTTTATTTTATCAAGTTATTATGTCAACCCCTCACTCTGTGACAGTCACATGACCAAATGGATCGAGCAAAGAACAGAACAAGAAAGTCAAGTTAATTGACAAGTAAAATGAGGACAACAATGTCCAAGTGGATAAATATTGGTTTATCATTTCATCTCTGTAAATGTTTTTGTTATTTAACGTTGCCTGAGAGGTAGTTCATATCATTATATATGATATATTAATGTTAATATCAGTTCACCTCCACATATCGCTTATAAAATAAATCTTTGTTTGTGAATTAGCTTTATAATTAAATTCGGGAGAGTCTGAGAATGCTGTTTGACATTGACAGGATAACAGAGACGAGAGCGCAAAAGAACATTTGTTAAAAAAAAATTATTTGTTCAATGTAAGTGAGTTTGTCTTTGTGTTACTTTGATGATGTGTGTTTTCAAAAAATATGAACCACAAATTAAAAATGTTTTAAAGTAAGGGGAAGATCCTTTAATTTATTTGTGTTATAGGCAAATGTATGTTATCCGTCTTATTTCGTTTCTCAGTAAACGTTTTATTATAAAGTTACAGTAAAAGTATGTTTAACATAGGCTACCATATTGATGTGTATTCATTAAATATTAATGAACCACAAACTAAGCATTAGTTTTAAAGTAAGTCCAAAGACCTTTTGATTATTTGTGTTATACAACACGCGTATGTCATGTCATACGTCAAAACTGATCTTGCATACCCCTCAGAAAATGTGCAGTTCGCCCCCCCCCGGTTACACCCCCTAAAAAGTACCAAAATAAAAAAAGAACTTGACTTCTTATGAAACTCACTCACAATTGACATCCAGTTTAAAACCTAAAGCATGACAAAAGTGAATATTTCTGATTGGTGAAATGAATAAATGCAGCCGAAGCAAGTGTGCCAGAGGAGATTGAAATATGCCTGATCTGAGTGTCGGGCTTCGGGCTCCCCCTCACCGCAGGCTTACATAGTTTCTTGACACCACCATTTTTTAACAGTCAAAACAAAACTGCTATTTGTTTTTGTTCGGTAAAGGAGCTATTTATTTATTTTCATCTCGGGTCACCATGTTGACCTTGGTAGCTTGGTAGAGACAGGGAGTGTATTATCCTGCTACTCTGTGTGGTAGTAAAACTAAATTTACTACGGGTCTGGACTGTGGGAGTCAGTGGGAGGCTCACACAGGATGATGCCCACTCACGGCTCGAGGAAAACCTCTGGAGCAAAGAAATTCTCTCTATTTCCCCCCATTAACCAGCCTTCCAGACAGTAGCCTTGAGGCTGTCCTTGAGACTAAGACCATTAAGCTCCTGTTTGCTCCATCATGAACTGTGAATTCTGTGAGCTGATGCCTTATACCTTCTCACAGTCAGAGAACTTTAAAGAAAGCTTAGTGAAAGAAAGTAGAGTTTTAGGCACTGATACTCTCCGTCCCCATTTACTTTCATTGCATCTTTTTCCTTACAATGAAAGTGAATGGCGACTGAGGCTATCAGACCCTTATATTCTATCCTAGCAGAATATCGCTTTTTGAGTTCTGCAACGGGACTAAAGTCATTCGAATTATAAATAATGTGAGGCTGTATAAAAAACTTGGTGATGACGTCATTTTTATATATGGGTACGCTGTCTCATTAAATGTCAGACCTAAGAGAGCAGCTGTGCCAATCCTGCAAGTCTTTGGAACCAACTTGAACGCCACTCAAGTCGAGTGCACCTCTGGAAACAGTGATATAGAAGTGTGTGTGTGCATTTTGACTGAATACTGTCTCTTCTCTCTCAGGGATGAGTGGGAATGGCTGCAGTCTCTGTCTGGCCCTGTGGAGGTGGAAGGCACAGAGCAGACTACAGACTGCCTCCTTTACTCGGAGCTCCAGATGGCTATTAAGAGTCTGCTGCACCAGATCAATCTACCTCTCCACCAGGTACTGCTGGCACAGTACACTATCCACTCCAATACAGAACAATGGAAAAAGAACAAACAGAGCCAGTGTATACACATCTAGAGATGTGCAATCCATCAAAAGAGCTCTGTGTTTCCCAACGATATTATACAAAGTTGTCTCCGAGAAAAACTTTAGAAGGATTGCTGTTTGAGCAGAAAAATGTGAATTCAAACAGCACAGAGTTTACAAGGCTTAAGCTGTCTTCTGTACACTACATTTACCAGTACGCTTACAAAAATCGGTATAGTTTCTACCATAGCTTCATAGGTATTTAATATAGTAAATCTGGTAGTCTTGCGCATTTTGAGGTCATTCAGTTAGTTACTTAAAGACTGAAAGCTTGTCCACACCGGGATGAAAATCACGCGCATTTATCGTTTACGTTTAACTGACTAAACAAAGGGCGTGAGTGTGCACACCGACGCGCAAAATGGTTGGCATTTAAAAATATATATATATTTGATTCGCCGTGTTAAAAACTGGCCGACCAATGAGATTGGTGCTTTTGTTCACTTACCTGGAAGTTACAGTAAAACAAGTCTTGGTGGCGCTCAAGCACATGACTGTCTTGCCGAGCACACATTGACGAAGAGGAAGCAAGTGACAAGCATGTGTCGGAAGCATAAAGTTGCGCAGCGCCACCTTGTGTACCAGGGTATTTTTTTTTTCATTAAGCACCATGTATGTCAGGGAGTGAATTTGCACATTCACTCGGCTCACCGCCTTGAAAACCGTTAGGTTATCAGCGGCGAAAAACCTTTCGAAAAATGCTGCCGATAAGAGCATGCGATTATGGTCCCGGTGTGTACAAGTCTTAAGGCTGTTGAAAGAAAGATTATTAATTGCAAAGTTTCTGTGAACCTTGGAGAACTCAGGAAACTACAGCATTAAGAAATAGATGAGAGTCACAAAAAGATGATTGTTAAATCGACCACAGACATTCTAGATGGATACGGATGAATAAATAGACGGACGGGTGGATGGACAGATAGAGAGAGATGGATGGGTGGATGGATGTATAGTGGATACGGATGGATAAATAGATAGACCGACGGACGAAAAGGACATACAGATAGATGGATAGATAGATAGATTGAGAGAGAGAGAGAGAGAGAGAGAGAGAGAGAGAACAATGGACTGATGGATGGATGGATAGATATAGATGAATGGATATAGATGGATGGATGTATAGTGTATAGGGAGGGTTGGTTGGATGCGGATGGATAAATAGATAGAGGGACAGACAGACAGATAGAGAGAGAGACCAAGAGAGCATGATGGATGAATGGATATCGATGGATAGACGGAAGAATGGATGAATATGGTTTGAGAGAGAGATTATAGGATATGCTGTAGTACTTTGCGGAGTTGACAATAATTATGTTAAATGTATTATCTTTATGGTTGTCATGGTAAACGTTTGTCAGAGTAACTTAATTTCAGTGTTGTTTTTGTGTGCATTACGGTTTTGGGATTTTTGCTCACTGCTCAATACTTAATGATGGCATGACATTGTTACCCTCTGACCCCCACAATGATTAAAGTCTGCTTGTGTGTGTGTGTGTCCTCCACAGGCCAAGCACTTCCGTCTCTACACACACGAGGTGCTGGAGCTGGGTCACAATGTGTCCTTTCTTCTGCTGCTGCCCGCCTCAGACGACGTTTGCTCTGCCCCGGGACAGACCAACCCCTACACGCCACACTCGGGGTTCCTCAACCTCCCTCTTCAAATGTTTGAGCTCGGTACACTGCCTTCTGTTTCAAGCCGTACAATATTAGCTCAGTTGGCCTTATAAAAATCCACAGATTCACTCCCCCTCCGTCTCCCGCCACTGCCCCCAGTCACACTCCCTCAGGACCTCTAGTAAATCAGACAGACACACACACATACAGACATCAGCGGGGTGGCGGTGCGCACTGCGGCTAGCCAAACAGCCCCCACCACCCGCCGTTCTGCCCAGTCTGCGTAAAATAAGGAAAGGTTAAACAAGTAATCAATATTGCAATCCAATAAAATTTCCTTTAAAGAATGCACGATCGCTTTCTTTGAAATAACAGGGTTTTGTTTTCGTGCCGCTTGGTAGCTTATTCAGCTGCTGTTTCAAGCAACTTTTAAACGATATACCGTGAGGTAGTTTCTGCCCAAACACCATACACTTGTAAACCACCCACAGATTTCCATTACAACCACGTCTTTTAAAAAGATTCGTCAGTGTTTTCGGGACATTAATGATAACCCTCCTAGGGTCTCGATTTCACACGGCACGCCACCCAGTGCAATAACATCGCACCAGCATTGCTCTTATGAGACGGTGTCAATTACTAACTATAGCATTCACCTTTTCGTTCTATCTCCCTACAGTTCACTTTTGTTCATATAAGGAAAAATTCATCAGCCTGTACTGTCGGCTCTCCTCTGTGCTGGACCTGGATGCTCTGATTACCCAGCAGGCCTTTAGAGAAGCCATCACAGACTCAGAGGTCTCCACAGCCAAACAGAGGCACCAGCACATATTGGACTACATTCAGGTATGAGGTTTTGAGTTTGATTCATACGTTTTGTCTAGAAAGGACACAACCAACATGCTTCATAACAAATTTATTCTTCCCTAATACATTTTATTGCATTACACGAATTTGGTAGTATTTTTAGTTTTGTGAAGGATACTTTATCCCCTTTTGCCCAAAATTCTCTTCTTTTACCTATTAATTAGGTCTTCTTTCAAAATAAATGTGATAATTTCAAAGAATCCCATTTGCGAATTTAAAATGTTTACATAGTAGTTCACATTACTGCACATGCAAACCTTAGTCATCGCACACAATGACCTCATGGATGAGGACAATTTGGCAGTACATAGCGACAAACAATGTTTAGGAAAGCGCTGTGGTGAAGTTAGTTGCTAACATTTAATGTTTTGGGATTAAAAAAATCAAAAGAGCCTTTTCCCCGGGGGTTCTGAAATAAAGCCTTACCGCTTCATTCCCCTTTATTAGCAGCACTCACGTCGTCTTGGTTACTTTCGACAATACGTCAGCGCGTTTCGATCTCTAGAAACGCGCGTGTAATACTAGCTGCTTGGGAGTGTTGGAAACATCAAACTACAAAAACAATTTAAGCTAATAATCCAATTAGGATAGTTTATTGATGTCATAAAGCATAACTACTAGACGTATAAACTGTAAAACAAGTTGTTTTTCTTGTGTCGAAATTTCAATAACAGCTCAGCAGACTCTCACAATTCGACTTGAAAGGGAGGCGTGTGTTAAGCGCGCCGGTCTGAAAGAATCCCTCTTCGCCACCCCGGTCTGGACTATTAATTGAGATTGACCACAAAACCACAAGAGTGTTTGTGTGATGTCAGGTCCAAGAGGCCCTGGAAAAAAGAGGCGCGCTAACCACAGATTACACAGCGCCTGAGAGCGGCCAGGGGAAAAAATAATACCGATCGATGAGTGTGACTGTGGCACTGTGCGCGGCTGAGCAATGTGGCATCAATTAGCTAGAAAACCATAATGTTCCAGGAGGCGGCGAACGAGAAAGCGTCTGTCACACTGGCACGTCGCTGGAAAGGGCTTGGGGTTCTGCTCTCGTGTTAGGTCCTGTCAGAGAGCTAGCTGACGGACCACAAAACACGCTTTTCGAACGCTTGTGGCGGGGGTCATTATGCGACACCTGTATGCATTGATTTATTTATTTTAGGTTAAATACAACAATCCTTCGAATGAGTGAACTTGGCTACTGTTGGACATGGTATTACTCGCATAATCTGAACCATTGTTTACCACACAACACATCGTAATCAATGGAAAGCACAAATAATTGAACAACTCCGTGGGCGCTCCTGACTTTTATTTGCATAGAAATTAGTTTTTTGGTGGTGTTTGCTCTGTAAGTGACTGTAAGTGTAAATATTCTCCGCATTCCAATGAGGAAGATGCTGGTTTTGTGCAAAACGGCTCGATTGTTCAGCAAATTCGCCCCTGGGGCTGATATAAGCCACGCTCTCTATTTCTGCTTATTTTCCCCTAATTTGTTGCAATATGCCCCAGCCAGCAACATCAGCCAAACACTTATTAGACGGTCTATTTCGCAACCTAAAGAGACTCATATTATTGCCCCTGTCATACTGGAGTCCCCTCTTTGTCGTTAGAAGCCCGGCATATTTTCCAAAGGAGTCATCTTGCGGTGTCAGAACCCATTCCCATAAGCCGGATCTCACATGGCATTCGCTAGAAAGAGCTCGGATTGCACTTTTTTTTTGTCTACCCCGCTTCGTTTTTGCTCGGCCTTTTTCCTTCCAATTTGAAATGAGCTCCTTGTAAATACAATTGCTATAGTAGGTCTCAGGGATGGAAAATATGAAAGCAGTAGTTGTGAAGATTCACTGCATGGAACTTAACAGCTCTGATTGAAAACACATTATAGTTTTATTCTGCACGCTAAATGGAAGCAACATGTACGATTCGGCTCTGATGTGACGGGCGGACGGAGAGAGATGACATGAAATAAATTACAATATTAGTCGCGGTCGCGTCCCTTTGGATTTCGCACCACGTTTCTCCGGCACCCTTTGAAGCTTTTGTGTCATGCGTTTTAATGGTTTTGAAAAGCTTTGTGTTCAATGCGGACGGATTGTCTGTGTGAGAAAAAGTCTGTGATTTCCATTTATATAGTGTCAACAATGAAAATGCATGCAGTGCATTCAAAACAACTTATTGGCATCATTGCTGATGGAATAACTCTTTCTTTCGCCGTTCTGTTTGTTTGTGTATTCAAAGCAATTGGACGAGATGTGGCGCGACGTCCGGTGGATCACCAATGCCCTGCAGTACGCCCGCTATAAACAGTCTCTCGGTTGGGTGCCTATTACCTGGCTGGTGGATGTCAGCGTGGAACTACTTGTCCAGAAGAACGACTCCACATCCTCTAACACAGACTACGTGCCCACCCCCTCCCCATCTCCAGAAATAAGAAGAAAGGGCACGATTGGTAAATGCAAAGTTTTTTCAATGGCTATGATTTATCTAGGGATAAGATTTAGTGCTGGTGACTGCACATCTGCGTCTTTTTTATTTAATTTTTTACTGATGTTTAGAGCTGGTTGATTTCGGATCATAAAGGAAAACAAAAAAACAAACAATTTCTTTTTGGCAATTATGATACAACATTAGTTCAACATTTTCGCTATTACAGCAATAAGCCAATAGGAGCAATGCATTAAATTATAGTTTAAGGAATAGTACACCAAAAAATAAAAAGTCCTCTACAATTAACTCCATGTCATTCCAGACCTGTATGAATTTGTTACACAAAAGAAGATATTTGAACAATGTTGGTTACCAAACAACGCTGGATACCATTGCCTTCCATTGTATGGACACAAAACCACTTTTCTCAAAAAATCTATTTTATATATTAGTTTTAAACCACATAAGCGATGTGTGGTCACAGGTGTCCTTATTTAGCTTTTTTTTAGCGTGGCTCCTCCATGGCAAAATTATCTACTTAAAAGATTTAAATTATAACGAAATGATGAGCTTATTGTTTCAAGGCATGTCTGTTGTAGAATCCCAGCCAGGCTCTGATGAGGAGGGCTGCTCGGAGGTCTTTCTCCCCACGGACAGCGACTATGACTCCAGTGACGCCTTGAGCCCCCGTGAACTAGACCTGGTGTATTCCTCAGCCCAGGATCTCTCTCACCAATCTGCACATGTTCTCAGTGGCAGCGCTCCAGATGTGCTTCAGATGCATGATCTCAAATACAGCGCGTGCTCAGAGTCCATCCTGGAGACCGATTCCTGCGCCAAGGACATGGAGGACCTGTCGCTGTCCTCGTATTCTGTAAAGTCCGGGGACAAACCGTCTAGCTGCAAGTTCCTGGCCGACCCCCCGACGAAACGCAAGCTGCTCTCCAAAAGCCATCCTCAGAGGAGTTACTTCAGCGGGCCGCACCGCTGGCTACGCGTGCAAAGCGAGAGCCGCACTCCATCGCTGTCTGAAGGCATCTACACTAGACAGAGCGATATGGAGCTACCGCTGGAATCGCCCCTGCCGCACTCTCCCACTACCTCCTACAGTTTGGACGAGTACAGGGCGACGTACAGGGAGAGCAAACCCAACGTCCGCAAGATCTTCGTGGAGTCATGCAGTGAGACTTCGCCCAGCAGAGACTGGGAGGAGAAGGTGACGACAGGGGCTACCGCAGGAGAGCCGGGAGCGGGATATGGCAAGGAAGCTCAGGACTTGGACTCAGACGAGCTTACGAACGAACAAGTGTCAGAGATCCTCAGCAGCGCTCTTTAGAAGGGTTTGATGCGCGTTCATCTCACCACCTGTATTGCCTCCAAAACTACCCCTCACCTCCAGCACTATACTGTACAACACAATACAGCTCACAGTTGTAGCGAGCGAATCAATTCGTGCGTCCTCTCTGTAGAACGTTCAGGAGGATGTGAAGTTGCAGGTCAACTTTGTGGAACTCATAAACCATGGCTCTGACTGTTAAAATGTTGATTATTAATGCAACCTGAATTAAAGCACTGCTTTTCCTCAGAACTTGAAATTTCCTAAGACTGTAGAGCGCAGTATTGACCGCCCGTATGGTTTTGGAAGTGTAGTTTCTTCGTTCATTTTCACCATAGTGATTTCTAAAAAAGAAGCTTTGAACCAGATCCGTCAGCCCAGATATGCATAACAATTCCCAATTGAATTTGAAGCCAAAAAGCAGAATGATTTTATTCACGGTTTAATAATAACCTTACATTTACTTAAAGGGGTCATATGACACGGCTAAAACGAATATTATCGTTAGTTTTAGATGTAATTTAATGTGTATACACGATTTAAGGTTCAAAAACGCTGTATTGTCCACATACTGTGCATGTTTGTATCTCCTCTTTGCCCCGCCTCTCTGAAACGCAGGGAATTTTTTACAAAGCTCATCGCTCTGAAAAGCGAGGTGTGCTATGATTGGCCAGTTAACCAGTGCGCAGTGATTGGTCGAATACTGCAAGCTTGTGATCGAAATGTAACGCCTCTTAGCATATTTGAAATATCAGGTTCCTTAGCAGTTGTACCGACAGGTAGGCCCCTTAATTACGTATACATTTGGGTGGTCTAAGTCAACTCATACCACGAACTGATGTAGATTTGTGGGGGTGTGGTTACATGAGGCGTTTCAGTCAGGTCTGGGTGAGCATTCGCTTTTAGATTGAATGGATCTTTTGTTCCGACACTTTAATTTATTGCAATTTTTCGTGTCTAATACATGCATGGGCAACAGACCAAAGACACAGAAAAACACGTATCCGCGCCATATGACCTCTTTAATATATAGATAAAACTGTATATAGTATAGATTTTTTAATGATTTTGAAAATCAATCGATCATTTTATTGGTTAAAAAACTAAACCTGTCATTGAGCAAGAACATAGACTGTTGTAATGTCAAATGTTTTTCAACACATGAAAATGAGAACCTAAAGAAAATTGCAATTTTATATTTCAAACAGAGGAGGTGATAGAGAATGAAAAATTATGGATTGCATTGCTAAATATTGTCACAAAAAGTTAATTTCGCTATGCAGAAAATAAATGGGAGTTTACTTCCAGAACTATGCGGATGCGCTCTATTCTGGTGTTTTTAAGTGAAGGGTGGAGTTAGGTAACTTAGCAGTTGAATTTCAGTTTGCAGTTGTATGACAGGTGTATGATTTAGTTTCACTCACTTTAAATGGTTTACTTTATTATTGAAGTATAAACACAATCCTGTCACATTGCATGTTTTTGGAGTTTTTATCAGTGTTCAGAAACGACAGATGTGTGAAAGACTGCAGTACGTTTTACGCTTGTCTTTACTTCCACAAATGAGAGCCCTTCTAAAGTTCGTTTCAGGGAAAGAGGGTGTGATAATTGTTTCCAAACCACAGCATACAACACAATAACTGCTCTATCAGAAATCGTTTTATTGAATCGTGCATTGTTTACCTTTTTATGGCGGTTTGTGGTGTGCAATTGTTCACGTTTGAAGATTAATTGTAATGAATTTGTTTCTGTTCTTATTTATGATGGGTAACCCACTTTTCATAATGGAAATGAAAACCACTTGTTTTACAGTCTAGTGTTGGTACTGAATTTTTAATTTGGATGTGCATCCCACACCTTTTACTAGAATGAGGTAGTTTAATTGCTGGATTGTTTGAATTGGACCACTTTTAACCTTTTGCAAAGAAAGAAGCATCCTCAAATGCTTTTTTTGCAAATTTGTGCCACTTTATAAAAAAGCGTAAGAAGGGTATTTGGATGATTTGAAATTAGATTATTCATTTTACATAAAATTTACATTAATTATTAATCACAATTCTTGTTGTGAGTAAAGTCATATATATTTGGTCACACAATTCATTTAAACTAGATTAAAGTCATTTTGCAATTATTTCTTCTCCCGAAAACAAATCAGTGAATGTGAATGTATTTATTCACACTAATCCGGATGTATACCATTATTAAGCAAAACCATATTTTTTCGAATGAAAAGGGCAGCTTACGCAAGCAAAATTGTGAAGTGTCTGTTGCTCTTATAAGAATTTGTTGATGTTTGTAGTGCTTTTCTTCTTTGTAAACCAATATTTGCACAAAATGTTCATAGATTTCCAAAATATGCCGCACCTGTACGTTTTTCACTGAAGGACAGTATAAATGTCATCTTCCTGGTTAAATGTACAGTGACGTCAGCTGGTGCTCAAAATCCTGTGGGTTAAATGCACTGCTCCGCGTGTGTGCCCAGTTCTTTATGCATCTAACACAACCCCAGTGATGAAGCATTATACGACACCTTATGTATTCCAGATAAACGATTAAACTTTTTGCAAATGGCATTGATGGTATTATTGTTAAATTATGAGTATATTTGTCTTGATACCTTTATACTGTGCACATTGCAAGCCAAAACAATTGAGAAGCATCATATCTGTATATTTTTGCATTATGCATTTATTGATCGAAATAATATATTTCAGTATTGTATTTTTGATGGTTAGTCCCATGTCATATACGTTTTGTTGTTTTGTAACTCGTTTGCTTTTTGTGATTCCATTTGAATATGACGCTGTGACAGATGTGTTTTGAGTCATAAAAGAATAAAAACTCTGTAAATAGTATGCTTTTGTGCTGTTTAATTGTCCTTTCAATGTATTCTAATTGTACGTTTGCGTTATCTCAAGTAGATGTTTTTTAATGTTCTTTAAATTTTCATTTCTGAATTAAGTGCATTTTTTTATTTTAGGTGTATTACAAAACGCTGCACGTTAAACAAGAAGTGGGAAGGACGAAAAACAAAATTCTTTTCTCTGCATGTTCGTATTTAAAACGTGAACCGAGCGCGTGATAGCAACAGTGAAACCGTAACTTTCAAATCGAGCGTTCAAATTGCTCTCTTGTTAGAGCATCAAAGGTCTTCACAGGGAACTAAACAAAAACAAATGACATTTTTATCTAGCTGGCTCATGAAAGAATCGGGAATATTTGGACCTCAGGCTGGGAGGGCTTTTGATCCATCATTAAGATTAAGTGAACTTCAGAGTGAGGGGTGCATTAAGCGCGAGACATTGATGGTCACGGATGCGCGACTGCTCTTGCGCAGATATTTCTACAAAAATCAAAGGCCAGACACGTGAGTCTCACCATGAGAACAGTGTGTATACGTTGGAAATAACCTCAAACCTTGGCAGAGGATACTGTCAATGATAGGTTCTGTTGATTAAATTCGGAATGACGCAATGTTCTCGATTCTCTGCGAAAATTGACAAGGCCAGTTTGAATATGGCCTTTAATCCAGTGCGATGTGTCCCAACTCCTGCAGACACTTCCATGGTAACCACTGTAACACAGTAAAACAGTCATTGGTACAAATTGCATGCTCGAATGCGTCATTTACGGAGGAATACAGAAATACATCTACTCAGCCACATAGGTCAAGGCCCTTAGTGTGAGTGACACATGATAAGACAGTATGGCCACTGTTCATCACACATGCATTCATCAGTTTTATGTTCATAGGACCATGAAATACACAGCATACCTCTTTATTTGGCTCTCAGAAATGTCTTTGTTTGGTCCTGCGTTCTGTAATTCTATCCAGGGAATGGGAGATTTTTAAGGACCAGTGATCCCTTCGTCACTACAGACGGTTGGCAAGCTTATCTCAAAAACATAATTTCAGACCACTTCCTTTCTTTTAAATAAGAACTCGCGTTCGACTGGCGCCGGACGTTCACGGACACGAGCAATCCAGAAAAGGGTCTCTAGGGTCAATTTAAACGTTAAAGAGGAGCACAGGAATATCATAGGAGATGTGGAACTTGAAACGTTTGCTTTTTTCTTCTTGGGTATCTGAGTGCAACTTGGACATCAAAACTTGGACATCAAAACAAATCAAGTTAGAAGTTGGCACAGCCTGTATTAACTGAACAGTGGCACATTTTATGTTTATTTCAGCTACATGTCAGGGTATGTTTATGAAAGACTACAAATGTTTGAAAGTTATGCACACGTATATGCAACCCAATATAAAAACGAATCTAAAAATTGATTCGCTTGAATTTTTCAAGGGTCATTTTTCATAAATGTCAGGTTAGGAAGGTTTTCACACGTATTATTTATTGTGATTTTATATCATTGAATTATTAAATGTATGGTTTTATGTTTTATGATATTTCTACGTTTCCTTTTTATTATTTGTTTTGTGTTTGATGAGTGTTTAGCATTTTCTGAAAAGCAATACAATAGGCTATAGCTGTTACCATTGTGACAACATATCCAAATGTCTCCCCATAATTCCAAACCATTCGTTTCTTTACATAAAAATGAACATTTTACAGATTTTAACAGCAGTAGTGATTAAAATGTCTCTTTTCTCATAAGGTTTGTTTTCTTTGAATTGAAATAACCCATCGTTACAGAGCCTCGTTTCTTACTGCCATGCAAGTGTGCGCGCACCGGCAGAGGGCGATCAACGACGATAGACAGCACTCTACGACCCCATTATATCCCACCCACCCCCACACCCCTCACAGCCCATCCCACCCCTCCCTAAATAGAAGGAGGTGTCGTGAGCTCTGGCAACAGACCCACAATTGAGAATGGGTCTTTGGGTTCTGTCGCGACCCTTGAGGATAAATCAGACGAGCCAGGTGATTCTCAGTTCGGCGCCCATCACCAGAAACCATGCAGATCCTCAGACCACAGGACTCCGGATTCAGATGCGAGGAACCGAGTGTGCATACACGCCCGAGAGTGCAAAGCGGAGACCGGGTCCGGCTGCACGTCTGATGCTGTCATGAGCCCATTTGCAGATGGAAAGCCGTGCGTAAAAGCAGAACCAAGAGTCCAAAAGACGCGCGTCATGACCATAAAGTAGCTCGTCACACAATTTTCGGATTTCTGTCTGCATTTCTCTGATTTTGCATTTGTTCAGCGGTTTCAATTAAACAAACAGTTTTTTAGGGAGATAATTCGTGGAGAGCTCAACGCAGCCGCTGCGCGTACCGGAGTTTGCGCGCACGCGTCTCGCTAAAAACTCACGCGAACAGTCAAGCGCAAGGATTTATCTAAAATCTGACATCCACAACTGAAAGATGGATAACGTGCCATATTTTCTGTCAGTCTATGTACTCATTTTCTCCCTCGGATTTAGGATAGAAGAAGGGGTGTGCCAACATTTCTTCCACCTCCGTCCCATTCCCAGCGATAATCTCCCTTTAGAGGTACTCAAGGAGCACCCGGACCCCACATTGGACCCTAAAGAGAACGATCTGAACGAAACCGAACTCAGAGCCATACTGGGCAGTCACTTCGACCAGAACTTTATGTCTATAACTCCACCCGAGGACAAATACGCAGGACTCGACGACCTGAACGAATCGGAACTCACGAAGCTGCGTCCCACCGGCACCATGCCCAAAGACATCAAAGCGATGGAGTTCGAGATCCAGCATGGTAAAAAACACAAGCCCAGTAAGAAACTTAGAAGAAGGCTTCAGCTTTGGCTGTGGAACTATACTTTCTGTCCGGTGGTGCATACATGGCAGGACTTGGGGGGCAGATTCTGGCCCCGCTATGTGAAGGTGGGCAGCTGCTACAGTAAAAGGTCTTGTTCGTTTCCAGAAGGGATGGTTTGCAAACCTGCCAAATCTACCCATTTTACAATTTTGAGATGGAGGTGCCAGCACAGAAAGGGTGGACTTAAATGCGCTTGGATACCAATTCAGTACCCCGTTATTTCAGAGTGCAAATGCTCCTGCCCGAACTGAAATAAGCTACAGGCTCATTTTCACATGCACTGTCAAATGTGGGAATGTATTATGTATATGTTGTGCCATTTTAGGTGACACTTTACATTGGTGTTCATGTTACTGTTTCAATTACATAAGTTAAGTATGGACTTATGTAATTATTTTGTGGAGCTGCTTGTCAACATATGGTTATTTGTCTTTACTATAGTAATAAGTACAGTAACATGCGTGACATGGACACAGTAATGTAAAGTGATTCATTTGTAAAGAAAAAAAGGTCAGTATTTGCCTACAATAATTACTATTGTCTACTGTAATTGCTAAGCATCATGTTGTTCTAATGTAACTCTATACATATTTATGTCAAAGAACATTTCGCGTTGCGGAAAATCAAAGTGCTATTGAAGGAATTCCAAGCCTTTTCCATTATTCGGAAAAAAAACTTTATCTTTATACACCTCAGACTGAAGAATATAGATTACAGTCTCGGTGTGCTGTAAATATAAGGGGAATGGAAAATAACTGCTCATGTAAATTAAATAAAGAAACGTCTATTTATTCTTTGTTCAATATGTAGTCCAAATGCATTTAAAATAAAACCACTGAAAATGCCATGAACTGTTTTTGCTTCTTTCACACTGCTAATACATACACTTGTATTTCTGATACCTCACACCAACTGCGCACGCTATAAAATTCCCAGATGGCTATTTATAAAGTCCGGATGTGATGTTAATTGAGGTGATATTATTTTAATTTGACTTATGAAGTCAAGTCTGGATGGTAATGGACAATCAGTGATTCGTATTCCTCAGAGGCAGTGGATCAGTTACTTTGTTTTTTTCCCTCAGAGACGCCGTTCTGTCCTTAGACAGTCTGAAGGGTCTTTGTAAAAGGATTAAAAGTTAAAGACCTTCATTTTCAGATTCTTTCATTTAATCTGTGTGGCGCCTGAAACACATGCTGGATGGATGATCACATGTAAAACCTTCTCTGCTCTGTCTGCTGCTTTAAGTCTATTGGCATCAAAAGCACAACTTGACCTCGGAAAGGAATGAAGATACTAAAGTTCCATTCTATATCGATTAAGGATAAGCCTGTTATTTGACAAACGTCACTTCGAAAGCGTTTGATTTTAGTCCCGTTTTTCAACTTGCGAATGCATTCTGAAGGCATTTCTAAGATTGGACTGTTACATCATTTTGCAGGGAAATCTTTGAGGCTCACCGACTTACAGTAAAGCTGGAGAGTTAAGAGTGAACATGAGATGGATCGCACAAAGTTATTCATAAGCTATAATGTAACAGTTTACATTTATGCATTTGACAGACGCTTTTATCCCAAGAGACTTACATTGCATTGTATAATACAGTTAATATACAGTTATAACAATTAATAGATTGCTTTCTATCCAAAATAAAAGCAGACCATAAGTCTGGATATATAGAAAAAAATTGCCCTAGTTGCTTTTAATATAGAATAAAACAGCCTCAGTTTGCTCATAAAAATTTCACATTTGGTTTTCCACAGGAAGAAATTGAAGATAACGTCTATATGTTATTTCTAAAGCTCTTTCCAAATATTCCAATATGCTTTGTAAGCTTTCTCCATTTCTAATTTCTTTTGGTGTGCATTTTCCACATTTATTCATCACAGGGTGCACTAACACCAGATAAAAGGTGCCTCACAGTGTATTATGACTGTATTTAACAGTCATAGATGCTCAGAAACAGGTTTTATCATCCTTAGCATCTCATCCCTGGAGACACAACTGGAAACTTCGTCTCACACAGTACCGTGCCTCCCAAGTTCTGGAGTCCATCCAGCATCACTAACAATCAGGTGTGAGGAACACTTGCCCCCTTACACGCTGCGCCCTTCCCGTGATGAAAGCCAGTCTGGCCACCCAGGCGCTCTCTCTCTAACCATGACAGAGCGGGAAAACCACCAGTCATTAAACCCTCAGATTGTTTTTCGCCCAGACACTCCCTGAAGGAAGAAGCGTTCTCATTGGTCTGAGCCCAGTCCGTGTTTCCTGGCGACTGGACCAAATAACTGGCATGCAGAGGATGGATGGAACCCAAACCAAAGAAACACGGGCACATGAGTTTGTGGGCAAAACAAATGGACTGGAAACTCCTTCCTGAAAGAGCTCCAATATCACTCACATGTGATTGACCGATATTTACATAATTCTTTAATGATGACTTTTAATGGCCCATTTAAGATGAAATCTTCATGGTTACACAGAAGAATATTGATAGGCATGTTTGTTCGTTTTGCCAAAATGTTATGTCATCTTCAACATTCATCTTGTTTCCCAAATATAAATATAAAAAGACTCAAATAAAAAAAGGAATATAGATACATTTAAGATCATCTTTGTATGCTGTAACATGCCATTCAAAATTCTGCTTGTTTATTCCTTCTTTTAGACAGATTTAGTATTGAAAGCCAGAGTAAACGAGCCTCCAAAAATCTAGAATCGGCATCCAACTGTGGAAGCATATCTAGGGAAATTATGTTGTTTTCAACGTTGCCAGTGAAATGTGTCACTTTACAGCCTTAACTTGTCAAAATTTCTCTGCATTTTATAATTGTGTGACACTTAGTAACAGCATGTGGTAAAACTAACATTTTTAACGGATGATGTCAGGAAAAGACATGTATCAACACATGCCAGTGTCTGCGGCGTGTCACTCCGCTGCTATAAGAGCATTCTGTTCTCTGTACATTCTGTTTTTATTATTTCAAATTAAAAAAAGGATTGTGTGTATTTAGCATGGTGCATACAGTACCTTTATTATCCTTAGTCAAACTTTTTATATTTGTTTTTTTAATATTTATTATCCCTTACTTGTTAACAAATGGTTTTAAAATCTGCAAATTTCTTTGTTCTGATGAAGAATGCGTGTAACCAAATTGTTCTTGGCCACCATTGACTACTATAGTAGTTTGTACATTTCTTTGTCCTGTTGAAGAAGGTAATTTTGAAGAATGTAGGAAAGCACACAGTTCTGGAGCACTTTTCACTACAATTGTAATTTGTATTATGGCAGTCATAGTCAATGGTGGCCAGGAACATTTTGGTTACAGCATTATTCCAAATATCTTTCTCTCTGTTCATCAGAACAGATTAATTTATACAGATTTGGAGCTACTCAATGCTGAGTAAACATAACAGTCGTTTTTATTAAGTTTAGTAAGTTTTTATTAAGTTGTTCACTCTGAATAAATCTGAAATTAATTCTTCTGACCTTATTTGTGTACTTCAGTGCATGCTTAAAATATAAATTATGCATTTATTTTTCTTAGTCTTCTTAAAGAAAGACTTTCTGACTTAAGAAGACAATGAATATTTGTCTGTTTTGCATCAGTATTTCTGTTTAATTCTATTGTTAGGTGCCTTCAAACTGCACAGTGTTGAGTAAGTTACTTTGAAAAAGAAATTAATTACTAGTTACTTGTTACATATTAAATAGTTTAATTAGACTGCTGTACAAATTACTCTCTCCAAAAAGTATTGAATTACTTAGGGGTGAACAATAGACGTGAAATGGCCTTTCATTTAATTAATTCAAACAAATAATAAATAACTACATACATTCCTCCTGCCTTTTTCCTTCAAGAAATTGTCAGCGTCTAATTAATCTTATTAACTGACCAAAGCAAATGTGAGAAGGATATATTAGATCCTTCATTTTAAAGTTATAAACTTATAATTTTTATGTAATGTCCTCTATCAAATATATTACACAGCATTTAGTTCAATTACATCAGAAGTAATTGTAATTCAATTACAGAAAAAATAGTAATCCCTTACTCTATGTTTTCAAGGGAAAGTAATTAAATTACACTAACTAATGACTTGTGTACTGAAAAATGACTGAAAATGTATAGATGTGATAGGGTTTGAGTGATTTTGTTGAAGACCATACAATATAAATGAGGAAACAGTCAGTGTGATCTCAATTTCATACCAGAGATCATAGTGCTGGAATCACTTTTGTTGAATTGTTGAAAGATCAAAGGTATATTTGCAGAAGTGCGGGGTCAAACTGACTTTGAAGTGTAAGATAGTCGGTACCAGATATGATTAAATCATTTTCCTTTCTTAATGAGAGAGAAACAGTAATGCACAATGACCTCGACCAGAAAAGCAAACTGTTATTGTATATCAACATACTTTAAAAAGACTTTCAGGCAGCGGGGACCATTAGAAAACAATTAATTTATAAAAATATGATATATAAAAATGTATAAATGTATAAAAAAAGCTGAAAATTTCAAATATTCGTGGATGCAAAACACTTTTGTCGATGATTACAGCTTTCAATGCTGAAACACAAATTGAAAGCCGCTTATTGAATTTTGTGAATGTTGAAAGTAACCCCTTGCAACTAAATGCTGCAAGAATTGAGTCTGAGCTTAAGATCTCATAATTTTCACCCCCTTTAAAAACACTACAGAAATCTAAGGGATGGCAAATACTTGACTCAACCGAGGTTTAATCAAACCGCAACCTTTTGTTCCTCCTGCCTTTTTTCCTCAAGAAATTGGCAGCGCAGCCCTATAATTTCCCCCCATTCGCCAGGCCAATGCGGGCTTCGTGCCATAGTTCCACCCATCGCTGTCTATATTGTAAAGAATAGGTTTGTTCCTGTAAAGGAGGCAGGATCTCCTATTCTCATAACACTTAAAACAAACATTTGAATCCATTACTGAAAGACAAATCTCTGTGCATGCAGTTGCCACCCATTTGCTGCATTCTCACTGCCTGAATCTAAGGTCTGAGATAGTGTTTTGCTTATTTTAATTATATGGAGATCTACAGCACATATGTATAAACAGGAGATTAGAATGTATAGATTTTAATGAGGTAGAACAGATCACCTTCAGTTCGTGCAGACACAGTATTCTGTTTGTGTTCCAGCAGAGAAATCTGGGGCAAACCGAACGAAAAGCCTCCCCTGTCCAGATCAATTATTCTAATAATTTAGTAGTTGGATTGAGAGGTGTTTTGGATGGCGGCATGGACATGGCTCAAGTATAAACTGTTTGTCCTACATTGATCCTTGAGATCCATCACATATCGGCCTGTGGCTGTTTGAGGAAGGTTGGACTGTGTTGAAAGTATTGGCAAAGCTTATCCATAATAAATGCACCCAGCAGATCGTGGCGCCGCTCTCGTGTGTGCCTCTGCATATGAGCATCGGTTGTGTGGATGTGTGTTGGGTGAATTTGTCAGACAGCATGTGAGAGCATGTTTTTGTGTCTGTATATGTAATGGAATCAAAGTTCGTAATCGCCTATGAATGATAGCCCACTATTTCCAATGCAGACACTGATATATTATGGATCACAGCCTCTCTTAACATGAGAAGCAGTGTAATGGAAGATGTGAAGCTGTAAAGAATACTGGCATCAAGTGTCTGCCCTTGTGTTTTCCAAAGTATACAAGTGCATGGTTTTGATGGATGAATGGGGCGTAGGGGAATTGCTAATCCAATCTAAATGACATCGTTACAAAAACTATAATGAACCATCAGTTGTTTACCATTAAAATCATTACAAAATTCCAGTATGTAGTGTGTTTTGGGCCGTATTCCAGTAGTATCTAATGGTGTTTTGTTGGTTTCACATTACAAGAAGAGACCCACTGAGACCATTATACATCTCTCAACTCTTAAATCCATAAGAATTCTGACGGTTTCTATTATTGTCAAACAAGAGAGGTCAAACTTAAACATATTTCCTCTCGAGCGTTTGTTTAAAATTTCTCTTATCTCAAAAAAGGGATCCGTTTAGAGCAGCTGTGATGATTTATTAAGAGATGATCGATGTCATGAATGTGAAGACTGCAATCCTCTGTGTGTATGCCAAGCACGACGCTCCCCCTAGTGGTTAATCTGTGAGCATGCAGTAATTCAAAGACTCTGTCCTTCATCATCACCTCTATTACAACAAACTTTTTGCTATGCCTGAAAATGTATCATGTATATCAACTTCAAATCTCTGAAATAAACGTTCCTGATAAACTGATAAACGACCCGATTGGACGGGAATGTTAATTTGTGCAGTTCCGTGTGGCGCCGCTAGTTGCGCATCGGTAAATATAAACCTACACACTGCAGCGATCGCGAATCATCGCGTCTCCTTAATCGTGTATAAAAGCCCAGAAAGATACTTTTCCAAAATCAAATTACTTTATGAGGCAAAGAATGAAAAAATAATGCAAATGGAAAGCATGAGCGCGTAGTGTGTGATAACTAAACACAGCGCTACTTCCTACTTGCGCAAGTCTCTTTTTCTGCATGGTCGTTGCCTCTGAGCAACCGTAGACTTTATAGTTACTGTTTTGTTTTAGACCTTGCTTTTATTGTGTGGTAATACCGTGATAATAAATACCGTGAAGGGGATTTTACTGTCAAACACCGATCCCTTTGCGCAGTGGCACAGGCCGCGCAAAACCCATAGTTAAACTATGATAAACGTTAAAGCCGCGGTCACACTTGACTTTTCCCTCCATTGACTGCCAGTCATACGCATGCAAATGCGACGGACCGGAAACGCAAGTCCGTCTAACGATATTTCGCCGCGTAGCAATGGCTCTTACTAAATCTGACGTCAACACAACCGTGTTTTTTGGTTCGAATTCGCCTCACTTGAATGCGTGAGACTAATAGAAGATCAAAACGTCACAGGTGACCTGAATGAAATGAAAAAAATGGAGGACATTTTCGTCGCTCAAATCAAGTCTGACTGCTTGTCTTGAAGTGGTCATAAGTTTTCCAGAAGCACTATTACTGCACTTTACTAAAATAAATCGTTAATTTTTCACACCAGACTAAGCCCACTGTTAAATCTGGTGTTATATTTTACACTAATTTACAGCTAATGTTTTGAGATTTTATATTTGCATGTTAAAGGAGAAGTATTACATACATTTTCCTTATGAACCACAGATGCATAATCTTTGACTTGCCCAACTTGTATCTATCATTTTGAATAAACATTCTGGCGTGTAGGCTACAGGGTGAGTTTAGTTTTGATATTTATTAATCTCTTTGTTTAGTGTGCAAGTCTTTGGTTTTATGTCGGTTATTCACCATTTGTAAACGTTTATCGGTTTTATGTCAATAATTCATTATTTATAAACATTTATCGAATTGAATTGAGAATCAAAATAAACTGCGCGATTCTTGCGAGTCAGAATCTGCTCATTGTCCTCGGATTCACCAGTCAGTAAACGGGAGAATCCAGACGTTGATTCAATATTTTTACAACTGTCATGTCACATAGAGGTACGTCATTTGTTTTTACTTTGCAAAAGAGCAAGTGTGTCTTGCTGAGGTATTACATACATCAATGGTCAGGCAAATACATAAAACCAAAGCTGACACAGACAAACGGTTGCTTTTGTGTTCGGCAGCTTTGTGAAAACGATTCTGACGCATCCATCCATCAAAACACAAATGACAGATTTACGGCCCTTCTGCTGAGACCATTTCCCCCTTTACATAGATATTACCTCCTAAATTTTGCAGCTACGTTAGAGTTATTCAACCTGGCAAGCATGAAAGCATGAGGCAAGCTTTGGAGGAAAGACCTGCACCCACATGCTGGCAAGGGGAAAAGTTATCATGGATTAACGCCTTGTTTCAGCTCAAAGGAATGCCTCATCAGAACTGCCCGGGCGGGACGGTGGACCCGGGCTCAGAGAGCGAGGGTATGGAGGTGTTGAGTCAGTGTTTCCATGGCGGCGCTCGAGGAGAAAGCGAGGCGTTCGCTCTCTCTGCGGTGACACCTCATTGACAGGTATGTCGGAGAGGTGCGCCGGTGTCCTGGAGCCAGGCAGCCGTACCGCAGAGCTTGTCAGCAGGGCGTTCAGAGTAAATCTGTCGTCGCGAGCCCCTACGAGGTCTCACCAGGGTGCGAGGCGACACGGTTCTTGTCTGCCCCCGCAGGACAAGGCCGTTGTAACACATGGCGTTCCACCAAGACCACCAGAGCATCTTGGCCAGTCCTTGTGAAATAGTTTAAACGGCTTCAAACCTCATCCACCGGGAACAGCCGCCGAGGGTGTTATTTAGTAGACTACAATATAAAAAGCTTTCAAGGAAATTCAATATAACTATGTAAGGCCACTAGTTCGGCCTATTCTGCCTTTGGAAAGAAACAAAGTGGGTGCTGAAACAAACTGTATTATGAAACAATACGGAAAAATAGCCCGGCAAAAATAGTCCGCAAGATCCTCTCGATACGCCAGTCTGCATTCCCCACGTGAAGCCGAGCTCAGAAGAATAAATAAGGCACGTTTGTTAAGCCTCAGATGTAAACATACTTGTTTCGCGGCTCGACTGCTGTTCTCCGCACTGAACATCAAAGACCGCGGACAGTCGTGGCAGGAAATCCACTCTGAAGAATGTCTCTGTTTGACATGTGCTCTCACATCTAATAATGGATGAGAATATTAGAGTGGCCCAGTAAGGCACCAACATGTTGTGATGGCACGTGCTCGAGAATTTCTCTCTGAAAGACCTTTTAAGAGAGAAATTCTCAAGCACTTGCCAACACCACAGTCATAGAAAGAGCATCTAAAAAGTAAAGAAAATCATGCAGCTTTGGAATGAGATGACGGTCAATAAATGATGAGAGGATTTAGACTGACTTTGTGAATTTACTGTTTATTGTGTCATTCGCTTAGTTTGTTAGAGCATTGAAGACAGAGAAAGATATTTGGAAGAATGCTTGTAACCATACAGTTCTCGGCCACCATTGACAGCCACAGTAAATGACAATAATAATCAAAAGTGCCCCAGAGTGGTTTGCTTTCCTACATTCTACGAAATATCTTATTTGTGTTCTACACAACAGTGAAAATTATAAAGCATTTTTTCCTACTATGGTAGTCAATTGTGGCCAAGAACTGTTTGGTTAAAAGCATTCTTCCAAATACCTTCTCTGCGTTCATCAGAATCACAGATTTGGAACAACCCCAGGGTGAGTTTGTTTTGGGGTGAACTCTTCCTTTAAGAGCTCGCCATATAATGTATAGCTTGAAAGCACCGTACGCACCTGCAATATCCAAACTGTAAATGTAAATATGTCTATTGTGAGATAACCTCATGGTATCACAGTTACTTTAAGGCCAGAAAGTAAGAACCGTACAGACCGAGTCTGCAACAGTAGTAGAGAGAGATAGAGATAGAGAAAGAAATGGAGAAATGTTATTGAACTAGAAGATGGATGAGAGTCTGGCACGTGTGCCAGAGGGAGACTCCACATTTCCAGACTGGCTCTGCTCTGGCGGGTGACTCTGTGTGTGTGTGTGCGTGTGTGTGTATGTGTTTGGAGGGGGCTACACTGCAGCACACTGTTCAAACTGTTTATGCATACCAGCCTGCTCTGAGTGGCTCTTTGTCATGAGCTGTTTACTTAAACTTATTTTGGGAAAATTCCACATGACTGGACAGGATTTCACCATAAATCATTGAATCTGCAGCTTTGTGTAATGATAACTTCTGTCAGTCATTTAGTCCACATAAGCTCCCATTCTGCTCTCTGTTATTCCACAGAACCGTGCGGTATTGTACCATCTATTGTGTAAGAGTAAAGGTGGACGTATGTGCCTGCGATAGGATTCAAAGTCTGTAGAGTTCAGGTACGTTTGTTGTTGGAAATTGGTAGTGTTAAAGTATATTTAATGAGTTCACACAGCCACAATTGTTTTTATTAATACTCACAGTTTCCACTAGATGGCGTCAGTATATAAAAGCCCATTAATTTACTACTGCAAAGTAGAAATGCAATACAAATTCATGTTATGAGTTTACAATTACCAGTTTGCATATTTGTCAACATCAAGACAGTGATGTGTTACATTTGGGGAGTGTCAGACCACTAGTGGAAATGCTTGTATTTTAAATTATTAACTTAATGCATTTTTATATTACAAATGATATCATAAGCATAACAACATGAGCTTGATTCAGCCGTCTGTTTAAATGAAAAATAAATTATAGATGTTCAATACAGTCGCAGACTTCTAGACCCTGCTGTTATATTAAATGAAAAGTAATTGATTGTCTCAGAATGTCGTCTGCTTTAAATCGTCCTTCGTTTCGTCCTCATCGCTCGTATCTTCTGTTCTGCTGGAAAGAGAAGGTAAAAAAACACTGTAGAGACAGAGAGGAGCTGTTTTTATAAAACTATGAAAGACCAAATGAAACTATGTGACATACCTCTGGTTTCCTTTATGTCTTTTATAAACATTGTTGGATGTAACAACCACAAACACCAGCAATAAAAATCCAGCCACAGCACCGAGACCAATAAACAAATTCTGAAGAATTGACTCTGGGGCTTAAAAAGAAAAGATTAGATTAGATTAGATTCAACTTTATTGTCATTACACATATACAAGTACAGTGTAACGAAATGTAGTTTAGGTCTAACCAGAAGTGCAATTAGCAAGTGCAGATATACAGTGTGAATAAATACAGAATACAATATTAGGAAAATACTATACAATGGGCATGTACTATGAAAATATGACAGTGGGTATGTACTATGAACAATATAAATAGAAGGCTATATACTGTGAACATTAATGTACAGGTGGTTATGAACAGATAACAATATAGACTATACAATTGTGCAAGTGACTTGAGTGTGCATTAGTTACAGACATTAGCTATTAAAGTTACAGTGCAGTAGATGAGTTGATGCGGTTATTAAAGGTACAGTGCAGTACATGAGTTAATAAAAATCCAGAAAACAAAGAAAACATCACACCCATTGCGAGTGATGACCTGAATATTGTGTAATATATGATAAGATTAATTGAATTGCGTTATACATTAATATAGTGAAGGACAGGGTAGTGTTTGCACTTCTAATGCTGTTCATGCGCGTGTTTTTTTTATTTGCTGACAAAGGGCTACAGCATGGTCCGAGGACTGTATTTAGCAACCTTTGACTGTCATATTAGATATCTTATCAACCACATCTGATGCTCATGACCATGAAGCAATCCTACTTGATGGCAACACAGAGCTTGTGTTTGACATTATCAAGCATTAGGTTATTGCTGTATTGTTTATAATTTACCCTTGTTACATAATGTTCTGTATAAACAGAAACCATTCGCATGTAGGGCTGCATGACAAACATCTTTTATTAATTCAAATTGTATCAGGGATTGTTAAAGTGATAGTTCACCCAAAAATGAAAGTTCTGTCATCATACTCACTCTCGTGTTACTTCAAACCTGTATGACTTTCTTTCGGAAGAACACAAAAGAAGATATTTTGAAGAACGTAGGTAACCGAACAACGGCAGTACCCATTGATTTCTATTGTATGGACACAAAACCAATGCAAGTCAATGGGTCCTGCTGTTGTTCGTTTTCCAATATTCTTCTAAATATCTTCCTTTGTGTTCTGAGGAAGAAAGTCAAACAGGTTTAAATGATATTAGGGTGAGTAAATTATGACAGAATTTTCATTCTTGGGTGACGCTTTAAGATCATGTAATACAATTTACATTACAAAAGGTATTTTTGTACGGCATTTATAGGTTCATATGTAAGACATGTATTTAGGTACAGCACAATAAATAAATATATTAGACCACCTGTTATGATAAAGAGGAAATAAATATTTTAGTTATCTGTCAAAAAGCTGTTTAAAACTTCAACTGACATTTATTAGGCAGATGTACAGAAACAACTAAATAGCCTGTATTAACAATTTGGTACCCAAATTTTAACTTTTGACAGAAATCATTGTCATCGGACATTTAAACTTTTCTAGAGATGCGCCGATACAAAATTTCTCCACCGATAGTCGATTATATTGTTGACATCTGCCGATTCAATACCGATTCTGGAGATTAAATACACATTTCTTAACTTTATAAATGTCATAAATTGAAATAAAGACTACTAATATTGAACATGAAACTGGTGATGTTTCTTAGCATTTTCTAAATACAGAGTACAAATTCATAGCATTTTCCTGTCCTCTTTGATTGACAGGATAAATCGGCCCTGAACATCGGCTGTCTGTTGGCCTATAGTGTGAAAAATTGCTTTTATTAGCATTTATTGGCCGATATATCGGTACATTACTTTTTTCTTTTAAGGACTGCAAGTAAAAAACAGTCATTAGACATCTAAAATAAAAAAAGAATAAAGTGACTAAATTACTATTTTTTTCTGTTTTTCTTGTAAAACATTAAAGTAGAAAATTAATGACTAACAAAAATGACTATATCTTAGCATCAGAAATACTACCGTGACTAAAGAAATTGCGGATACTGGTGGATTAACCAAACATAAAATATGCTTTTGGTCATCACCAATACTGTTTAGGGCCACTGTGGTACAAAATTTACATTGGGTGGTGGTCTAATAAATTTGTTAAGCACTGTAGCCTATGCATCCAAAAGGAGACAAAAATTGTGCTCTAAAATTACTTTCTATACATCTTAATCAAAGACAAGCTAACCATTTAGCTTGACATTGACCTCCCTACAAACTATTGGTCGTTTGTTTATTCTGATCTCCAAAAAACGGATTTGTCCCCTAACTGTTACTTCTAACCTATCAAATAATAATTATACAGTATACAATACACTTCTTAAACCTACCTTTGAGGGAACAAGATAGTCCATTGGAGAGCAGCATGTGTCGGGTGTTATCTAGTGACCCGTCATGGACCTCTGGTTGTATCCCCAGAAGGTGGCACATTAGAGGATACACGTTTACAGACTCGAATGGTCCAACCAACAAATTGTTGTGGAAATCTGGTCCCACCGCCCTGAAGAAAGCCTTCATGTCCATGACCTCATTATCGTAGCCATGTTCTCCTTTATTGGTCTGAAATGTGTAAAACTGGAAGATTGAAAGAAAAATAATCAAATATAGAATAAAGTTTATCATATATATTATATGGAAATTACTGTATAAGTAATCTATCAATCAGCTCACTCCATTGATGACATATCCAGGGTCTGCAATGAGAATTATGGGAAGGAGACGTGGATGTTTGGAGTAGTGCAGTCGTTCAGGCATGTCCTCTTTCTTGTAAACGTGAAGGTTAGGATGACCTCCTTTCAAGGCGTTGTAAACCTTGTCAAGCATCCCGTCTTTGGGCAACAATATTCCACACGCCCCGTAGTCCACCATGTGGAATTTCAGATCTCTCAAAGAGAAACCTGGGATGTTACTGAGAATAATCTCGTTTACATTCTCTCCTTTGAACACCGTGCTCATTCCGTGGTCTGCCGTGATGATAATATTCAGTTTGTCAGTGAGTCCGTGTTTCTCCACAGTTTCTCGTAGGTGGCCCACAGTCCGGTCCACCTTTTTGATGGCCTCGCGTCTCTCGGGAGAATCCGGCCCGTACTTGTGGCCCACTGCATCCGGGTCACCGAAATACATAGAGATGAAGTCTAAGTCTTCGTTTTTAAACCATTGTCCAATCACTGTATTCACATTCTCCCTCCATACCGTCTCATTGGTGTAGTCGTAAAATATTGGTTCCACTTCTTCTTTATAAACTTTTTCTTTCTGGTAGGTGGCAGCAGTGCCGGGAAAGTGATGGGATCCTGTTTTCAGTCCCTGAGAAAAGTCACATCAATATTGTTAGTTGGTTTAATATTTATTGTATATGCAAACAGACTGTTGACATGATGTTGGGGTTTTTGTGTTCAGTTTTTTCCCAGTAAAGTAAAACTCTGTTTAAGGTGTCAAACTAAACTATTGGTATGTTAAAGGAGTCATGTGACACAGCTTAAACAGATGTTATCGTTTGTTTTACATGTAATGCAATGTGCATACACTATTTAAGGTTAAAAACACTGTATTTTCCACATATCCTGCATGTGATATCTCCTCTTTGCCGATTTTTTACAAACCGCAATCGATCTGGAAAGCGAGGTGTGCTATGATTGGCCAGTTAACCAGTGCGTAGTGATTGGTCGAATGCTCCAAGCGAGTGACAGAAATGTAACACCTCTTACCATATCTGGAACATCAGGTTTCAAAGCAATTGTACTGGCAGGAACGCCGTGCTTACTTGCTTATACATTTGGGCAGTCTAGATCAAATCATGCCACGAACTGACATGGATCTGTGGGGGTGTGGTTACAAGGGACGTTTCAAACAGGTCTGGGTGGGCATTCCCTTTTAGATAGAATGCATCTTTTGTTTCCGACACTTACATTTTTTATAATTTTACGTGTCTAATACATGCATGGGCAACTTATAACACAACACTGAAAAACACGTATTCGCGACATACGACCCCTTTAAAACATTATTGCGTGTACTTTACTAAAAGGACAGAGAAGGGTTAATGAAAGGCAAGTTAAAATTTTGCACTTTCATTGTTCAATTTGAAGGTTTCTACTTAAATTTTGGGTGTCAAGCTGTTTATCTCCTGTGGTTCGAGATGTACCTGTCTTTGAGCCGTGATCCAAATAGGCAGACTGCCATTATCCCAGTATTCATCCACAAACTGTGTCATGTAGTACTGCTTCTTCTCCTGTGTGGTTATGTTGAACCAGATATTATGAATCACACCATGGTTCTCAATGTACCTTCCTGCAACAAAATACACCTTTTCAATGTCACTGATTCTATAGTTTGCAGAGTGTTCTTATGGCATGCTGCGTCAAAAGCGAGAGGGGAAAGGGTATGCTCAGAACTATGCCAATCTTTTTCATCACCCAGCATCTTTATATCGTATTTACTGGCCTGGAGAAGTAGGGAGAATTTAAAGCTACAATTAACAATCTCTAAATGTCTTTTTGCTAGCTAATAATATATATAGATTTTGTCATTTAAAACCCAACAGATTTCTTTATGCGTTTCCTTGTGCTGTATTTAGAATAAATGGCACTTAGGTTGAGCTTTTGACATGGATACATAATTAAGTGTGACCTGTGTTTCAAAATATTTTTGTGGCCACAGATTATTATTTTTATATATTGTCACATGCTGACAGAATAAGGTGCAAATGTGAAAAGCAGAAGTGCTGGGAATGATTTCAAGTGCATGAATTCCCATTAAAACATTGCTGTGAATTGTTTTTACATATCTTCTCTGTCCTTCGGGGTATCTCCATATATTTTTTTAACATAGATTACTATCAGTCACTGTTTCTTTGTTCTGCAAAACTATAACCATTAAAAGTCAAAGAAAAACACTTGTCAACTTTGACAACAATTTTTTCATTTAAAAAAGTACATTTCATAAAAAATAGCGAATTTGGACATACAAGATTTCGGAAGGTACTGTAAGTGACATATATAATATATTCTTCCAAAACCTTCCATTATTATAAAATATACAGTAGTCGTGCTGTGTGAGTACCATTGTAACTGTTACTCAATGTAAAGATAAAGTCTATAAAAAATGTAAAGGGAAGCATATTTTTGGACTAAAACTTGCAGTTAAATATTGAAACATGAAATCATGGAAGGCTTTTGTTTCTTACCTGTTAACAGGGTAAAGTGTGAAGGACTGGTGATGGTCAGGAAAGGTGGAGTCATATATGCGGCCTTGACTCCTTCCACAGCCATTCTGTCCAGATTTGGAGTGTCCACATCTCTGTCATAATCCCATCTGAAGCCATCAAAAGAAACTAACAGCAGTTTGTTTTTACCTGTGGTGCATTGTTCTCTAGCAGGAGCAGAGAAAGCTGCAGGGAATACCAGCAGCCAAAGACCCAGTGCTACGAACATGACAACTATTTCACTAAACTTACAGTAATTCACATAGGTATGACTTATAAGGCTCGACGCTTGTCTTCTGCTGTTGGTGTTTACACACTAATGTTCCTATTATCATTGAAGTTTCTGGGATGAATTGAATGCTTGTGTTATCTTATCTTGGCTTTATCAGAAGGGCAGCGGGATTAACTTTGCTCTTTTCCTTTGATTTACAGATTGCTTCTTATGAAATAAAACAGACCTTAACTTTTCTTATATCACATTTGTATTAAGTCAAGGTCACATTAAGGGTCTAGCCAGTTATTATACTGTCACTGCCTAGAAGGTTATGTGTCTACTTGTGAGATTGGAAGTGAAAACAATAAGCACCAGATTTGTTTTAAAAGGAGACGTGTAGTAAAATGCAAGGATCCACTTCTCTGAAAAGCCTTCACTATCATAACACAATCGTGAAAGAATTGCACTGTGACCCCAGCGGCGGCCCTCTATAGTTGCTGACTCATTTCTGCTTTCGAGCAGTTTCAGAAATTAGAATCAGCTTTAAGAAAAATACCAGTATAGCTGCTCGACAAAATAGGGGAGTTGCCAAAAGTGATGTCCAGTTTTGGAAAATTGACATCGCTCTATTTAAAAAAGTTATATTAGAATACATATTAGTTGTGAAGGTGCAAAGCTTGTTGAGTCATAGACAAGTAGAATAATAGAAAATATTTATTATTAGTAAATACAAAATACTGTTAGACAGAATCAACAAATGTTTACAAATATATAACGGATACAATACTAGTCAGTATTTCCTGAAAAGTATGTTTTATGATTTGTGTAGAATACAACCTATTCCCTGATATTCTGTGCAAATAATATAAAATGTACCGTTTTGCCCATTTCGTATAATGCACCTCTTATTTTCACGGTTTATTTTAACTCTGCAAATATTGTACAATTATGCCCAACAGACATGATTTTCTATTTCTACTTTCTAGCAAAACCTTTTAACCTAATTTATTTCGCTGAACATTGCTCATTGACCAACATGGAAATTGATTACATTTTTGACAGTCCAAATTTTACAGTGCCAGTCTTATCCTACCCTTATGTTACAATATATATATTTATTGTGAGACCTCGTATTACGTAATCCCACAAATAAAATAGATATTCATGATTCTGCAGGACAAAGGGCGTTTACATTGTAACCAAATTAATTCATGTTTTAGGATTATTAGATTGTAGAAAGATGCAATATTGAAAAATATATGTGGCCCAAAGAAATGCATTTGTTTTAAAAATATTGCCATGCATTTTAATCATGTTTACTTGAGATAAATCGCATCTATCCCTTCAAAATGATAAAACGGTGCATTAGAGCCATGCAGAACTTGCATTTACAGCAGTCCAGCAGAGGGCAACATTTACTTATGAATTAAAAAAATATTGTGGGTTTCTAAGATCTTTTCCAATCAGAATATGAAATGGGAATAAAACAGCCAAAGATTTCTAAAACCAAAAACGACCAAATGTTAACCCATAAATTCCATTAACATCCCAATTCAGATAACTTCACATGAACAAAATGAGATCATTCATGACTGTTGCACTGCCTCTTCGGAAAGTGTATTCATTTCTGTTGATAAGTTGTTGTTCTTTCTAAAATTCCTTCTTGAAAAAAGTCCTTTTAAGATGAAAGCAAGGTGTCCAAGTCTTGAAGTAAGGCTGAAGATGCTCTTCATAATTGACTTTTATATGGTGTTGAGTTGTATCTATTTATTTAATATTAATGAGTTTACAAACCAGTACTCTTTTAAGTAAAATGTGTTAGTTTATTAACATTCACTTGCAATATTTCATTCCTTCACCACATACCAGAAATGTTTAGAAGAAGACTACCAGTTTATGTTATAAGACTAAATATTATAGTAAGGCCTTATATAGGACATGAGGCGTCATATAGAATCATTTTTATTATTATTTTTTTGTGAGAACTTTGTTAGCAATGCGGACTTGGTAGTTATATCATCTGTTTGTGAACATATCACATTTATACAATGCAGACATTAAGAAAATCATTTTTTTCTGTTTATGTGTAGGTACCAACCGCAAGTTTTTCTATCCATTCATTCAAAAAGCATGAAATATTCAATTTCACATTTAAAGGAAGGAAATATTTCAGGCACAGTATTTGAAATACATATTTATCCACTTCGTTTAGAATAGGAAACTGTACAGTACGTGTGTCTGTCATAAACTTCCGTAAGTAATAAATCTTGACCTTTAAGGAAATAGTTGATTCAATTCATTTCATTCTTATGTCCTGTATTGCAGCTCTGTTGGATAGACAGGGTAAGAAATTCATGGATTTTTCATCAGCAAGGAGCTGTACCGAAAATTACACTAACATCCAAGTTTAACTGTGGTTCTGAATCTTTTTGCACTCTTCTTGCACAATGTGTTTATTAGCTGACAGAGCAATACAATCTTAACATGATGCTTTGACTGGTGTTATTTGTAACATTTGATATCGGATAAATGCATATTCAATATCTTATCAGGATACCACATCTGTTGCTTATCAAAGCCATTACATAATCCCACACTCATAAAAACCCATTTGATTTCAATAGACATTGTGTCACATGACTGGAGATCCGCATGTGTCGGATATTATCCCCTTTTCCCGTCATTGACCTCGGCTTTATCCTCGGCAGGCGACAAATTAGATGGTACACTTTACAGACTAACACAGTCCAGCCGACAAGTGGCTGTGAAAATCGGGACCTCATTGTCATAGTCATGTTCCTCTTTATTGGTCTGTAATGGGTACAAATAGAATTTTGGAGTGTTTATGTAGTCCCACCTGAAACCATCAAAGGGAGTCAAACTTGCTTCTGTCAGACCGTCTTATTTCTGGTCTAAAAGCCTTAATTGTGCTTAACTTTTTCTTATGTATACCGTATCGCTGTTTACAAGATAAATTGTCTGTTTGTTATCTTATCCCAAGTCCTTATCATAAGCTGTGGGGTCACAGTGGTTACTCAGCATTTTCTTTTTACATCTCAAGTTTTCTGTTCATAAGATTGCATAAAAGTTTGATTTCAACATTTTCCAGTCCTTTTCCTTTCCAATGCCCTAATATGATCAGTAAAGCTAAATTTTAATCAGCATTTATGTGCTGCATCCCTTCCAGCTCATTGTTTATAACGTCGTATATGAAACAGTTAGCTATAGTTTTTAACTATTTAACAAAATAGTTTTTTATAAAACCTTACCAATCCTTTCCATCCTGCTCAAGTCGAGCTGGCAAAGTTGATTCGAATATTGTAAGAGGCGTTACATTTCCCTTACACTCTTACAGTGTTCGACCAATCACTACGCACTGGTTGACTGACCAATCATAGCACACCTCGCTTTTCAGAGAGATGAGTTTTGCAAAAAACTCGGAGATGTTAAGGTGTCTCTAAAAGGATCGGTCACAAACATGAACCCACCACGATCTAATGTGTTGTGTCTTATTAACTCACTGTCATTCAATGTCATTTTATTTGATAGCGCTTTTACAATTTGCATTGCATCAAAGCAGCTATACAAGAAAAACAAAACCAAGATAAACAAAAGTTGAACACACACTCATGGGCGCCGTAAAGAGGTGGAAGGTTAGGACGATTCTAAGGGCCCAGGCTGATTTAGGGCCCAGAAGAGCAGACCCCCTTTTTATTTTCCTATTTGTAGGGGGCCCAGAAATTTTGGTTTCCTTAGGGCCCAGAATTTCTGGCGGCACCCCTGCACACACTGATAAACCTTAAAAGTAATATGGAAATTGTCATGCATTGCAAAACCTTTCTTTTCACTTTTTGTGTTTCGTCCATCTTCTCGGCTGCTAAAGAAACTCTTAAGTCTCTTAAAAGTCCTCCTCACTACTCCGGAAATTTTGGAGCTTAAGAGCTCTTTTAAGGGTTAAGATGCGTTATGAAATACTTTTTTGTTTACTACGATCTTATCTGAAATTCTAAGGGGAAATTTCTAAGAATTTTTTTTTCTGATTGGTTGAATTTCACAGGATTTCTGGAAGACGTGTGTGTCGTGTTCTTTAACGGTCCGCTTGGAAACAACAAAAAGATCTAATCGTCTACCCGTCTGATCTAAGAAGTAAGCTGTCGTGTTTACAACGGTTGCTATAAAAATTGATCACGATCGACCAAACGCTTAATTCTTAGAAGAATACGAGGTTAATGGCATAAAGTTATAATCATTGTTGTTTCTGTTAACTTTTGACAAGTACATGAATTTACACCGGTCTGTTACTGCGGGGACATTTCCACGCCTCTAAACATGACAAGGCACAAAACGAAAAATGATTGGTTGCTTTCCTGTCAGTCAAATGGCCTCTTTAAACTTCAGTATGAAGGTCTGGCTACGCGAGACTACCATACACCCAACACCAGAGTGAACAGCCAACCAAAACGTCTGTCTTGCCCACCCAATGAGAATCAAAAATTAACATAAAAAATTACAGTAATTTTCTATCAGCTGAAAGCCACATCAATCTTCACTCACAGCAGAGCTTTAGAGAAGCATGCTACATAATACAGGTGGAGGCAAAATACTGGAATTTTAGGTGCACTGCACTCTTGCTTTGAGTTAATTATTAGCAGCATGTAAAAGTAATTGTGCAGTAAAGTCTGATTCATTTATTATAACATACATATTTATATCATTTATAGATTATAGGAATTATTACAGTCTTATTTTGTGCTGTTATCAGGGTTAACTGGGTTTAAAAAATATAGTTAAAGTTGATTTCTGTGCAGCCTTCGAGATCTGAAAACAATCAGTTTTTTGTTTAAAAATGTTGTGAAATATTGTCAGTAGTACACAGAATGAAACGCAAGTTTTTTTTTTACAAAACGCATGCCTATAACTAATACGTTCTGAAAAACTACATTTTAAAACTTTTTCGGTGTCTGTATGCCATTTAATGTAATTTATTGATAAATAAACTAGTAGCATATTTCTTATTTGACTGTAGCCTGGCAATATGTATAAAACCTTGTTTCCTTGTAAATGTAAACGTTTTATTTACAGCATTACAGATATAACAGCCACTTGAGTTATCTGTGTTAGCTCGTTGGATGGAGTTTTGGATGGATGCAAGAGGCCTTCCTCGGAGATGCAAGAGAAGATCCCTTGGAGAAAGACAAAAAGTTGGAGGAACAGTGCTAGTTGGTGATTCATTTTTGCTGTTAAGACGTTTGGAGATAAATCTCACGGTCTAGGTCTTTAGCTGACAGGCTTATGTTACATTGTAGTGAGACACCTTATCTAACATTATTTTACAAAAAAATACACAGTCCTTAAGAACCAAAGGCATTTCAATTACTTGTAACCATGTAATACTTTAGCATTTTTTTACATTATTCGATTGAAGTGATACGCAATTGACAGTTCTTGTGAAAAATATGTTACCCAAAGGAAAATATGTATGTATTCAGGGTTTATTTTCATAAGATCTGATAAATAAGGTTATACTTCCGAGAATTATGGACTTGCTGCATTAGATGGATTCAGTGACTCTGCAGAGAATGTCCAGCAGAGGGAAACATTTACTTACCGTTTCCAAAATACTGTTGTAGGGTTCTGTAATTTAAACTCTGATATTTCTTACTTTGAGTTAATGGTGCTATGCATTGATTTATTAATTTGGAAGATACTTATGCATTTAGTGTCATTGCATTTTTTGTCACATCTCTTATCTCATTAAACAGTTGACAGGGGTCATATGGCCTAAAATAACCCCACTTTTTAAGAATAGTGCACTTTTAGTTACCAAAAAATGTATGCAATATCATGTTCCCTTACTCTAAATTGGAACTGACTTGCATTAATTACAATTATTTTAGAAGTTATATTTTTGGTAAAATCATCTGTTTTCATTTTAGATTTTTTTTTATTTGCTGCCTTGCTGCTTGTGTATAATTGCATGTTTAACAATGAACACCAATAAATGTGCGACACAGGCAAGCTTTGAGCATGTAGATTGTCACGGCAAGGTCTGTTGTGTCACCCCATGTCTCATTTCCCCCGCCAATTTATTGCTATTATGCAGAGCTGTATGCACGCTCATCACATGTAAGACCTACCAGATGCTCCAGACATCATTGGTTGAAACACACAACCTCTTTCTTTCAATCTGCTGGTGCCGTTGTCAATTTCATGGTTTTGACCCGGGCTTTCAATAACGGAAGCATGAATGCATGCTTGCTCTATATTACCACCTCCATGTGACACATATTCATGACCTCGAAACTTATCTCATTTCATAATGCAGTTTATGATGCAGTCTACCAGCCCCCATCTACTGTATTTACTAGGTTAAAGACAAGTCATTGAAAGCATAGAAATAACAGGCTCACCTCATGCTCTCAAGCATTTGTTTTCTGCCTGCTATATTCAATCCTCTTAATGTCAGGTCTTTGGATACATATATTATTTCAAACGTTTATTGATGTGGCTCAAAACCACGCCTCTCACCTTTTAAGAAATCTGTACAGGTAGAATTCCACATCAATGCTAATGACGTCTCTGTGAGAGCATTTTCTCCTGGAGGCCGGTCAGTTGTGTTTTATGATGCAGCCTTATTGAAGTCAATCAAATCATCTGACAGCCGGTCGCTCAGATGGGTATTTTGCTTTTGGCCTTGAAAAAGGTTCAAGGTGAACATCTAATCTGTTGGAGGAGAATCTATTACCATCATCAGCTCCCGTTTTTCTCATTTACATTCACCTACATACATGAAGAGTAAGTGAAAGCGGCATGCATCATGTTTAGGAGTGCATGCAAGCATGCATAGACATCTTTTATATCACAATATGCAAAATATTTTGCGTTACAACATAGACATCAGATTTCCAAAGTGCAGCTCGGTGTTGACTTTCGGATGCCTAACAAAACAACACTCCAGTAACTTCTTCAATTTATTGGATTGTTGCGCTTTTTGAGCACAAATGAGTTGAGTCTTCATCGAGCATATGGTTTGTATTCACACCTTTTATTTGGTCTGAACAGTCGGTGTGTCTGGTAGTTGGCCAGGGGGTGGAGGTCTCCATGTGGCACTGTGCAAACGGGATTAGTTGTAAGCCTGGCTAAAGCTCTGGTTAGGTTTAGTTTTAAGCCTGCACCGGGCACTTCAAATAACACATCCTAAGCCTTCAAATACTAGACTGTGGCCTGTGTCAAGCATCCTCATCTCTCATATTACAAGTTTGAAAGGCACCTTGTAACACTCGTTGTGAGCCTTTAATAGTTCTTTTTTATAGGTTTACCTCAGTAAAGACTCAGTCCAAACTAATGAAGAAGATGAACCTGAATTTAAAGGGTAAAGGCGTGGAGGTTAACGCTTGTTAAATACCACTAAGTGAAAAGTGACTGTTTTACTGTATGCCGTTAAAAGTTGCATTAACTGATGGTCGACTTTTGAAAGCCTATTTCTGGCATTTTGAGAAATTATTATTATGAGATGATGTATTGAGATCAAAAATGATTAATAAATCAAAAATGTATTGAGTCAAAATTATGAGAATTGTCAAAGATATATTACCAAGTAATATTTATACGTTTTCAAGGTTGCAATTATAATATTAAAATAATGATAAGGGCATGTTTACTCAAAAACGTAATAAAAAAGAATAAACAAAAAAACAAATTCGTCCTCTGCATGGTTTTCAATGCTATTCTTGTTCACTCAGAGACGTTAAAATGCCTAAAATGTTGCAGCTGTTGTGCATGCTAAAGGTGTAAGGAAACACTATGCACCTGCACTCACAAGTACACAGACCGAACGTGTAATATCTATGTGCATGCGATCACCGTTTTCACAAATTTACATTTTTGTTCTTAACATGCAACAATAAAAACAGTATTGGATTTGTAAACTTTCACTTCGAAAACCATTTTGAAAAGTTTGCGTCTTCAAGCCACCAAACCATAATTGCTGTGTAAATGAAACGCACATTTAAAAAAGTAGTTTTTTTATTGAAAATAGTGTTTTGTTGACACCCCCTTAGTATTTCAATTATGACTTTTTTCATAAATAACAAAGGCCTCTCTTAACATATTAGTTAAATGGATAGTCCACCCCAAAATTCATTATTTACTCACCCTTTTCTTTCAGGTTGTATCAAACCAGTACAAATGACTTAGTTCTGTTGAATACAAATAAAGATATTTCTAATCTTTTGGCAATTTTCAGTTCTGGGACATTATCCACTATCATAGTAGAAAAAAAATATTGTATAGTTTTTGTTCTTTTGAGGGCAAAGTTAGATATTTCGAAGAATTAAGTAAAACAAACAGTTCTGGAGCACTTTTGACTACAGTTAAATTTTTCCTTCTATGGTAGTCAATGATGTTCCATGACTGAAGATTCCTAACATTCTTCCAAATATCTTTCTTTGTTCATTTATACATGTTTAAAATGACATGAGGGTGAGTAAATGCTTACAGAATTTTTATCTTTGGTTGAACTACCCCTTTAAATATAGTTCTATCAGATTGGAAAGATCAAATACTTTCTTGTTTGTTCAGTTTACCAATATGAATTACCCCATGCAGCTCAGTGTGGTCTCTTCCTCTCCATTCTTCTGCTATAGCTATGCGGCAAATGAATAGTCGTTGCGAGCGTGAATTGATATCGTTTGTGCGAATCCCATGAAAACAAGTTGTTAAGTGACTGAATCAGGCAGCCGGGGGTTTCTAATCAAGCCAGAGGAGAGAATCCTGTCGACTTCCCGTAGAGATGTGACATCTTGTCTTATATTGACTCATCAGCGGCTAAATGGTGCTGAGGAAAACAAGTAACAGTAAAATATAATAGATAATATTGCACATTTAATCTAAGCAGGTTTATTTGCCTGCTGTTTTGGGTCATTTGCGCTCGTGCGACCGAGGGCGTGCGATGCGGCGAGACATTACCGCGGCCCTGCGTCGCGCTCATTTGTGACAAATGCATTCTGAGCCACACCACTTTGCATTCGGCTCTTATTGCTTAATTAGTTTTAACAGCAAATGTTGTTACACAGCAGCAGTCACATACGGATCTAATACCAAGATCTCTCTCATTAATTAAGTGTGTTAATTGTGAGTATAACAGATGAGTGCAGTATGGCTGGCTTCCTCTCCTGCCTCTCGCCTGCGCTGTTTATCGCGGGGACGTAAGCTGTCCGCGGCTTTTCAAACTGCTGCCGGCTAATTACCTGCCAGTCAGGTTGAACTCTTCGAGAAATTCTGTTTAGAAATGAAAAATATCTACATTAATACCACATTGTTTCAATTGAGTTAAACTCAAGTTCAGGACGCCAGGTTCTCTCTGATGGAAGAAGACCACGATAGATCCTATCGGAGCACGTTTCTTGGTTTGTGTATCTGAGGTTTTTTATAATGCCGTGATCAGGGGTGCCGCCAGAAATTCTGGGCCCTATGCAAACCAAAATTTCTGGGCCCCCTACAAATAGGAAAATTAAAAGGGGGTCTGCACTTCTGGGCCCTAAATCAGCCTGGGCCCTTAGAATCATCCTAACATTCCACCCCTTTACGGCGCCCATGGCCGTGGTCGACATGCCCCGCACCATGGACTTGTCCGGGTGAAAACCTGTACAATAAACAATGTAAAAGATCCAAAACTCTCCAAACACCTTCTCGTTTGAAACAGCATTGTCATGAATTATAGAAGTGATGCGTTTTCTGCTGCCCGCAGTCAAGCAACAAAGATCCAAAGTCCATTGTTATTTTACAGAAGCGTTCTTTGATTGACTGCTTTGTCTAATCCGTCCCTACAGAAAGCATTATTTGCCTGGGAACATTGTGTGCTGTCTGAGTAAATCGTGCGCCTTTATAATCTATTTCTGGACCGGTGCGTTTGTACCTGGACCAGCGCAGTGGCGTGAGGACAGGGTCTAAGATTGCCGTGCCACCTTAGCGCCCTCTTCTGACTGCCGGCCGGCCACTGAAACAGCGGCCTCTTGTGTGCTGACAGTGATGTATGGGTAATTTAAAAAGTCGTTCTTTCTCAAAGCAGCCAGCTGCTGAGAGGGCATCCAACCAAAGCCCGTTACCACACAGTATGGAGAACAAACTCATTTAAATTTACTTTACAGATCAAGGCAAATCTGATCTACATTAATGCGGCCACATCCTTATCGCGTTTCCGCCCTGGGCTTTCACATAAAACACACAAATAACCCAACTATACTGATTATCTCTCACATTACCAAGATAGAACGGAAAGCCTGAGTTATGCGGCCATTTAAATGCTGAACAGAATGGGAAAAGTTGGACTGTTAAAACTCAAAACAAGTAATAACGCGACGACGGATCAATGCTATGAACTCTTTGCTAATAAATTAGAGGCCGGAATTGATTTTGGTTACGCAGGCTGCATTTCACGTGTTTTCTGTAATATAAATGTACCTCGTAGGTTTATTGGCTGTGTGCTGGTAATGAGACGCCCACACCGTGATGCTTCTGTGAGCTTCATTAACTGAGAGGTTGGTCTCTGGGTCAGAGATCAGGGTTCTCATCAGGAAAGCACACTTGTGTTTACACCGCTCCAGATGGATGGACCGGGTTCTCACCATGAGTGGGTAAGGAACAGGCACAAGGACTTCAGGCAATTAGAAAAATGGCATGTTTACTGAATGGCACTTTCCACAAACAAGGAAGCAAACTTAATGGACAGGTTTGTTATTTTAATCTATTAAACGATTTTCACACGGTGGCTAATTTATAAAAATGTATACAATTATTAGAAAAGTTGAATAGTGATAACCCACCCCTAACACTGTAATGCATTATATGCTTTACCAGTTGGCTTTACAAGTCATTAAACTTATTGTTTATAATTTTCATCTAACCAATAAAATAAGTTAAAAGTGCGTAACTTATTTTGTTGAGGTGATGTAAAGACATTGACATAATGTTTTATTTTGAAAAGAATGTTAAACCAATTTGATTGTACTAAGAATAGCAAAAACGCACAGCAATTCGTAACTATTTTATGAGGTGGCTATTCGATCAAATGTGTACGTTGTGATTCGTACAAAAATGTACAATTAGGGAAAAAATCAATACTTAAGACCCTCGCCTAAACTGTCACTGGCGTGAAATCTAATCATACCAAAATGTACGAATCAGATTGTACGAATTGATGCGAATTAGCTAAAATTAGCCAGTTTGCAAAATAGTTACTTTTTGCCGTGAGGTTGTGTTAGTGTTTGAGTGTTCAAGTTGAAAGAAATAATTTAACAGAAGTTGTGATAGTGTTTTCTTCTGTGTTGTGAAATATATCCGAGTGAAACGGTATCTGGAATGAGAAAATAGGGTATGTTAATGTCTTTACTGAAAGATAAATATAAAAAATATATTTAAAAAAATGACCCACTACAATATTCCATACAACCAAACGATAGAGTTAACTTTCCACGTCCGTCCCGCACACTAACGCGTCCAGCTCATTGACTATACTCAACCACGGATAAGCATGGATGGACGAGTTCGATACAAGCGCAGTACGCCACCTAGTGGACTCGGGCAATTTTTCGCGCATTCACTGTTGTTCAGTCGGCCGGACAGGATTCGCACAAACGAACGCGGACGGCCGGACTATACTTTGGGCTTAAGTATGTCAATTTTGATTTCATGGTGACTTTAAAGTAACATTGATAACAAGATTAAATAGTTTAGCTTGACAAATATAGTTAACACAAAATATTCCGGAAAATTATGAATATATAACATTTAAAAGTTCAATGACGGTATCACAGTGTTTCTGTTTTTTTTCAGGTGATGGGACACTTTGCCATGCTGCGTTGATGAAACCGAGACAGAGAGATAATTTGTGCTTCCTGGGACCAGACCATAGTGACCCTTCTCTTTGCATTTATAGTCAATTCTTCTCAATGCTTTATTTCCGGGTATTTTTTCTTAAACATAATGCTGACAATTGTCGATGGACACTGTAAATCATCCCTTATTGTCCAAACTCCATACCCTCCATGTTCCATTCAGCTGTTAAACATTATACTCATGCAAAAAAGAGTCTATTATGCATCTTGTAGATGAGTGAATGAATGTTTGACTCTTGAAAAGGCTACATAAGTTTTGCCTAATTAGGCATTGTCTGTGTGTGAGAGCGTCAGATAACTGTCATCGCTTACATATTGCCTGCTTTCTGTCTTCTATTTTACAGCGAGCTAATTAAAGCCTAATTTAAAGGTTTGCTTGCTTTCTGTCAGTCCGCCGTTGCCCGTAATGCGTTTTTCTGACAGAAGAAAAATATAGCCATCAGTGTTATGTTCCAGGCTTAATTAAGCAGGCAGTATAGAATACGTGGCTCCGCCGCCGGTTCAATTTGACCTCGAGTTTCTCGCGACAGATTAGCCATTCTCAGCTAACAGCGGCACGGTGAGTATTAGAATCATGCGGAGCGAACGGCGGTCGCACTCTTGTGTGGGGGATGCGAACTTCAGTTGTTAATGAAGAGGTGCAGGAAGCGAACAAGTCACGTCCGGCTATCTGCTATAATGACAGCGGCCAATTAACGTCGGCGACGTGACCTCCCACATCTGAAATTCTGTCTGGATAGGTGCAGGGCCATCGGGGATCTGTGTTGTTTGCGAGGTGATAGAATAGAGGAGTGAGCTCTAATCAGCTGTTGAGTGACAGCACTCCCAAAACCAATTCCTGCACTGTAATCCTCCTTTTGTGGACAGCGCTGGAGATAAGTTGGCCGGGTTACTGCGTCGTGCTCTTCTACGCGGCCACACGATGACAGGGCCCTGACAGGTAGACATAGACACAGGTGCTTGTTTATGCTAATAGCGTGTCGGACTGGCCAGATAGAGACGTTGTGGGTGCTTGGGAGGGCTGGGCGCCTACACACTCTCACACACATAAAGGGACAAACGCTCTCAAGCCGCAGTGTAGGGATCGGTTAATGGCTATGCTACATTACCAGGCTAAAGACTTTTGAAAATGTTAAAACACCCTGATGAAAATCCATGTGGGTCCGATGGTTCTGCATACATGCGTGTGTGATAATGGATGTGTTTAGAGAGGGTAATGGATAGGGGTGATCCTTGGTTCCGTGGTCGTCCCCTAGGTCGACAGCTCAACGGGGAACCGGGCGTAGAGGGTCATTACTCATATCTGCACACACAGGGAGGAGCCGGAGAGGGTGGAAGCTATGAATCAAGGGCGAGCAGCCATCACACAGAGATTGATGAAAAGCCAACGCATGGTTAAGCCTGATTTCATTTACAAGCACAATTTTACCAAGGTGGGTGGGGCGTAAGCGCCTATGTGTGTGCGTGCGTGCGGAGGGGACAAACAACACACCCCTCGGCTGAGATTTCATAAAACAAATACTTGTAATGAATAACTGTGTGGTGACTTTGATTGAACGCGAGCTCGGTGGGGGTTGATCAACAATGCAAAAAAACTCGTACCTCCAGTCGAGGTCACGTCCTCTTCGATGCATGTTTATGGCTCAGGGTGAAACATGACGTGAATCGATTATTATATGCAGTCTAATTATTCTCATGTTTTAATGCATAGGAAAACGAATGGAAACGACCAGACGGCGAGCAAAATGCAAATGCAGTTCCGATAAGGTCGGTAAAAATGTGCTCTCAATCATTACTGTGTCAATGTGGATCTCGAGTTGACAGATCAGGTCACTATTGGAATTCCATATGGCGGTTGCCGCATTTTCATTTTAGTTTTTTCACCTAATATTGTTTGCTTTGGTTTTTATATGGAAACAAAATTAGATACTTGGAACAGAGAAAAGTTTCATTAAGTAATATTTAGTTATGTTCTGTTGGCCATCCCAATGGGCCTAATATTGATATTTATTGGAGACACTATGCATTAAGTTCATGAAGAGTCCACCCCTTTCCCAGGGTCGCAGTTTTCCTGCTCAATAGGGCAATTACAGAACCACATTTTTGGCAACTTTCATAATGTTTTGCGACCATCATAATGATGATCTTAATATACATGTATATTTATACTAAATATGAATACATGGCAACCCAAGGACCGCTTCATTGAGTAAGGGGAAAACCTGAGTGGAAGTACATATAAATGACTTTAATAGTAGATATACGGCAACAGAAAAAATGTAAAGACCAATTTAAATTTTCATTTTATCAGCGTTTCTAGTTGTATTTTGGCCATCCATGTCCAGCATCTGTTGAATTTGAACAAAATCCAACCTAAGGAGTGACATAAAGTCATCCAACATCAAAGTAAAAGTCTGACAGCACAACAAGACACACAAATTTTATCAAATTAAACTTTTTCGAATTACATTGACAAATATCACTGTTGTATTGCTTAAAAGTGAATATGAACTCGCTTTTTTGCATTATTTGATGTCTGTAAAAATACAGAGCATATTTTCTGTTATTTTGACATGTTTCTCCAGTTTTCATTTTCTGCAAATAAATGCAAATATTTGTATTTGAAATTTGGGAGAAATATTGTTATTAGTTCACAGAATGAAACAAAAATTACCTTACCTATTTTGCTCTTGGGTGGGATTTGAGTTGTAATAATAATGGAGACTGGAAATATTTATTGGGCCTGGCAACCAAGCCTGCTGTACTTCTAAACTCTTACTTTTAACATTTAATGTCAAATTCAAAGCAATTCCTTAGTGCATCTTTTTGTGTATTTACTCAGAGCTTTTCTGACTCAATAATCGACACTGAAATATTTGAAATAAAACAAGCATCCTTACCATCACCATCCGTAGTCATATCATCCTCTCTGGTTTTTATGTGCGGGCGGCACTGCGTTCATTAGGATGTAATGTTTACCGTGCAGAGCTCATCTTCAAAAAACACACCTGCGAAATGATAGAGCTATGTACCTATTCAGCCAACGGCACAGCTTCAGTCAATAAAATAGCTCTCACCAAGGGTATAAATGACTCCAAGGGCAGAGGGCCGTCGGGGTTCCGGATGGGGATTCTCTTTTTGTGTCTCTCCTCTCCTCCGCATTTCCCCAGGGCCACTCCAACCTAATGGGTGCATGTTCCGCTCCGGCATTCCATTCCAATTTAATAATAATGATATTTGCACAGGACGCCCTTTGCTTGCACAGTGTAATTACCTACTTTTTATATGATCTCTATTATTGGAAATCAATGTCGATAAGAGCACCCCATTAGAGCTTGTTATTATCACAGCTTGGGTTTTGCTACACTGCCATTATTATTTTACACACTCTAGTCTGGCAGGGTTTATGGCCCTGCTCTCTGAAGCCCGGCTAGAGTGTCAGTCTAATTCACAGACCCGCAGCGAGGGAATAGGACTCGAGGACCAGGCGCTCGAAGTGGGGAAATCACCAGCGAACGGTTTATAAATCGGCGGGTGTCTCTGGATCCGGCCAAATGTTAAAACCGACAGCTGGTAAAGAGATAATGGTAGCTTTACGAATTAATGAATTCATATTTTAGCGGAACTTTCAGCGTTGTGCAGGTCAGATAAGGAGTCCTCTCCACAGGGATGGTCTAAGTGCTCCTGTCTTTGCAAAAATGTGCAGCCCTTTCGTGCTCCCCGCTGCGAGAATCAAATTATTTTATTACCAATGAATATTTCTTTAATGAAGCGCTATGATTTTTTACACATCATCACACAGTTCTTGTCGGTATGTTTTCATTCATTCTAAGTAGTCAAAATTATATCGCATCGCTTTCTATTGGTAACTGCATTAGGTATATGTCAGCTATGTCAGCTATGACAGCTGCAATGATGGGAAGTAACTAAATGAAACTAGCAACACTGCCCTCTAAAGAATTGCTGGGTTATTTTCAACACATGATTGAGTCAGATTTGAAAATTTTCTGTGTCGGTTCAAAGGTCCACTGTGAAGCTGAGTAGAAGATCTATTGTCAGAAAAGCAATGTAATATACACACCATGTAAAGATGATTTTATTACCTTAGAGTGAGCTATTTCGATCTAAATACACCTCAGGTCCCCTTGCATGCAATTCACCATGTTGTTTTAGTAGCCCTAAATGGACAAACTGGTAAATAGATTATCTACTTCTATTAAGAAGTGAAAACGTGACGACATCTTAGTTCTGTGCAGCCACCATAGTGCTTCGAAAAGGAGGTGGAGTGGTGGAGTGAGCCGTTGGCTGCAAATCATAACATCACCACTAGATGCCGCTAAAATCTTCACATGGCTCCTTTAATTCAACCGTTGGATTTGACCCATTTTGAGTTGAAAATAAGGCAGCATTTTTTTTTATGTATTAACTTTACGGTAATATTCAAAAGCATGACATTAAACAGTCTCAAAAGACTTGGTTTATATCTATGCGAAGAACATTTCATCTTTAATATATGCAGTAATATTTTACAATGCATTGCATATACTGTAGATGCTTTTTTACCACAAATGCTCCCCTATAGCTTCATCGTAGTGAGTCACTGTTTGTCAGACATCTTAGAAGAATAGATTAACTAAAGTTGAACTATTTAAAATGATAAAAACCTAAATGGTTGGCAGGTATCTTCCTCATCACCGCACCATAGCACATAAGTTCTTGAAATATGAAAGCCACGGTAAGGAGACACTTTCAAATATCCTATTTCTGTACACATGCCTAAAAAAACATTACAATAATGGCAATGCATCAGATATATCATTCACAATTTCTTTGCAAATTAGTTGTAGTTTTCTGCTTTTATTAGATCTGGATGACGTCCAACAAGCAATATTTTACACCAAATCTAAACGCCATTAAATGATACCTGGTGTGCAGCTTGCCACAAAATCCAATTGCCAGTGCACGGCCATCTCCTCTTATTGATTTCTGGAGAAGGTCTGGAATCTTGCTTTTCATTGGTTTGTGTGCCAGAAGAGGGATTGGAGGATCAGACACGGGAGAAATAAAACCCCTGACGTTTACTGCAGCAGGAATTAGGACGGTCGGATTGAGCTATGCAACGCCATGCTAACAGGTTTCTCAGAGGGAGGGGCGCAGAGAGGAGAAGAACAGCTAAATGGAGACGCAAGGTATACTTGAGATGCAAGGTAGACTTGAGAAGAGATAAGAGTGAGGATGAATCAATGGGAGGTAAAGAGAGAGACGGAGAGAGTGAGAGAAGAAGGCGGCGATGTTGGAGAATCTTGTCTGGACATATCGAGTGGAATGGAGACAGTTTGACACGGTTCCTAGACTAAGTGCTGTGTGCTGTGAATTCAAGCTCGTCGGAGTCTGAACACACTCACTTTTAACTTATTACCCAATTAAATGTTTCTGCCATATGTGTTCTTTCAATGAAAATTTCCCCCACGTAAACATTAGAAAACATATTGGCTGAAATCTTACTCCAACAATTTAAAGTCTACCATAAACTTCAAGCCTTCAGATGTCTAAAAAAACAAATATAGGCTCTAGGTGAGATTCGAGATCCTGATGCCAGGCACGGACAGACGGATGTGAGGTTATGTTTGCTCTCTACTTTGGCTATGGTGGATTACTTTATGACAGAAACATGAAAGTTGCTCATGATAAAAATTTCATGGATCAAGAATACCACCCCATTGAGCAGAAGCGTGGGAAGTTTATTTGTCCAGGCAGGTTTCAGGGACGGAATCTCAGAAGCAGAGTAAACTGTAAATTCACAATGAATGACAAGATTGTCTTCAAGGCCGTCTGGACAGTTTATATGAACCGGTCTGACGTTACCCGGAACAATTCTTTAAATTTCTGCTCTCCGGGTATGATGAATAAGAGGCTTTTTCACCATCGAAGAAGCACAAAACGCCACATTCTACGCTCAGTCTGCTTGTATATGAATCATGGTTTTTGTTTTAGACAGGAAGATATAAGACACACAGAAAAAGTCCTAGACATTGGTTATAGTGATTACGTGCATATCATTGCATGTAAATTACCTATCACAGGGCTTTAAGATGAGCCAAGTAAATCGACCGTTTCCAAATGTGTATTTATTCACTCTAACATCAAATTCCAAATAAAAGAAGCGCAGGGTTTGTGGCAGTTCTTCAAACGTTCCCAGATGAAAGCAGAACAAACAACATTTAATCAAATAATTCTGCCCCCGGGGTTTGTCTACGGTCCCATCTTAGATCAAATGGCAAATGGCTTTAAAGCCAATCTTGGATTTTATAGCAAAAGGTTGGTGCTCTGCCCCTTTCCCCCCCATTCTTTAATATTGAAAAAAAATGAAGCTATTGATTTTCTGTCTGTTTCTCACACTGCATGGAATATTAAAATAGACAGTGAGATCTCGCAGACGGCCGTGTCCCCGTTCTCAGCCGTGTTGATGTTGAGCTGCCGTAGAAATGGTTGTTGATGGCAGGATGTTAGCAGGGCTGTTTCTTTTTTCTTTTTGAAGAGGAATGGAATAAAGGAAGGTCACAAGGCTAATCTCACCGTCTCTTCTTGCGTTGTGCCATTAATCCCTTTGTTCAGAAGGATAAGAGCTTTCATATTTGTCTAAAATATCAAGTTTAAGTGATTGCGCTGTTCTTGTGTGTCTGATGGTGTTTCTTAGGTTCTGTGGTAGCACTGTAAAGCAATAAAAATCATAATTTCATTCATCAACTAAAAAAGAAAACTGAAGTAAAGCCGCCTCAGCTTGGTCAGGCTTGTGGACCCACGCTTTATCTGTGTTTTGGTTTGTTTCCATGTCTATTATTTTGTATTATGTTAATTGTGTCACTTTTAGTTTTGTTCCTGTGCATGATAATATTATTTATATACATCTTATACAAAAACATTTGAAACACATCCTTACACTATATTTTCTACATTCATTCACTGGGGTTTTACATAGACTATATCAATATTGTCCTCAGTGTTTGGTTCTTGCTGGTTCTAGGTGGTTACATACTGTTTTTGTGTTCATGTCATGTTTAATGTCTATGGATGATCATGTTTGGAACGATCTTCTGTAATTCATTTTTGGGTTTATTTAAGATTTATCTACATAGATCCTGGTTATTCGTCGTTTATGATATAATCCAAGCTGGGTTTAAAATGTTTATTTTTAACACAAAATATCCTTAAAATGGCAAATAAATCATAAATTGATTTCCTTGTATAGTGTACGTAAAAAATGATATCTATATCTATAGGAATTGGGAGACCATTCCTATTTTTTACTTCATCAACATTTATTGATGTATTGTTGCCGGTCCAGTCCATACAAAATCAAACCTCAGGAGTGAACTAAAGACTGACAGCATGACAAAAAATTTTCGTCTTTTTTTAATGTTTTCGTAAATACAGATATTTCTGTTGCATTACTTAAAAGATAAAAATTGTTTTCTTTGCAGTATTTGAGGTCTGAAAAAAGTATTAGTTATTTTGACCCGCTTCTCCAGTTTTCATTTTCTGCATTTAAATGCAAATAGATATTTTTATTTCAAATTTGATATAGAAACATTGCTAGTAGTTCACAGAATGAAACAAAAATGTTCATTATACTGTATATAATGAAAATGTCATATGGTCAAAAGGCAAAGAAAGGCTGTTTCTAGCCAATTCACTCAGGCCTACATGACACCTTTGTGCTTCAGCTCAGAATAATGTTACCCTACAGAATGTTCTCTAACAGATTGCTTTTCTTCAGCTTTGTATTGTAAAACAAATGATGGCAGAGCTGTGAATCGACTATTTGTTTTTCTGTTGACATGCATGTAGATCATCCGCAGATGTGGTGCTGTGTGTTCTCTTGGAAAACGCTGTGAAGAGAGACCCAGCTCCTATGAGGCAAAAATTTCACAGCCCTTTAGCAGCTACGGCTCCCAGTGGAAATACACTTCTCAAGCAATCCATGCAACATCAAACGTCACGGGTGTCCTTCAGCAGAAACTTTCCTACAACTTTCCCTTAATGAAAAGCACAACGACAAACTCAAGGAGAAGCAATTCACAGAAAAACTATTTACGACGCAAAAAAAGGACAGCGAGTGTCGATGCAAGGATAGAATTGAAAAGTTGCAGAGGAATGTGACAGGTCCGTGAAAATCACATAAAGTGAATTTTTGCCAGGTTCTGGCAACGCTAACCTTGCGGTGGCCACACACCCAGTGTTTGGAGAGCAGACGGCCAAAGTCACACATTTTACTCAAGCATTCCACTTCACGACCACTAAGGGAGGTTGTAACCCTGGGAATCTGTTTTAGTTTAGCCGAGTTGCCATTAATACTGGTCGCTTTAACATCCTAACCTTTCCCGTGCTCATCTCAAGGGTGTTTTTAGAGCAAAAAAACATAGCTTTTGGAACAATTGCTTGGGGCGATCTGAAAGTGACCTCCAGCCAAAGTCAGGTTTTTTTTCTTTTTAATCATTAGATTTCACCACCCCCAGTTGTACTGAATCCTCTCATACTCTGCCCTTCATACTGAGCTTCTTCCTTTCCTCTCCTAAGGAGGGAATTTGGTATTATGTATCATGAAACTTGCATTACTGTAGAGAAAGGCATTCAGTGTATTTATTCACTCACCCAATGAGGGGCTGTCACAAAAAACTGAAATTGTCTTGCAACCGTGGAGCGCCAGACACAAACTGTTTAAATAACCGGTTACATGGTTTTAATGTTTTATTGTAAAAAATTGTGATTTGACCGTTTTTTACCTTATTTCATAATCCTGTAAAACTTACATTTTCCCACAGCTGGGGTTCCAGAAATGAACCGTAGAAACAACTTTTCAACCGTAAATAAGTTTTTCTCCTATTAAATGTAAAATGTTTTTCATGTTAATCTTGTAAATTTGCAGGTCTTTTTCTGTGATTTGGTGGTTTTTAAACAGTTAAGAATCTATAAAAACAGTACATGTCTGTACAATTACAGGTTTTAGATGTCTTGTGGATCACACTCAGGTGTATTTTTTTCTCTTATGTTACTGTCTTTACTAAACTGTCTGTACAAAACTCTAAAAGCGCTGGAGAAATATATTAAAATATTTATGTGTTTTAACTTTTATGTGTATTTTAAATAAGGACTTTTAATATGATTTGCTTTCTAGGCCTTAAAAAACAGAACTGTATTCAGCCAATATTTATAATTTATTGTGTGCAATGGAGGTCCGTCATTGTACAGTGTACCGTTTTTCCATAACGGTTCTCCTTTTGTAAGACAGACTACAAATGGTGTTTCAATGTTCAGCCTCAAAGCCAAGCGCAAACCATTTAGAGTACATTTAGAGTACAAGGTTGAGAGGAATATCAACAGGAGCTGTACTTCCATTTCTTAAAAAAAAGATGAAAAAGAAGTCTTCAAGGAGTTTAAAAGTCATCACTGCTCCCGTATGCTCTGAAGTTATTAATAAATGTTTATTGTTCTGTATTGCTGGAGATGCGAATATGCCTCTGTGGAATTCTCCCATGAAGGCATCATTTTTCTTGATGACAACAAAAGACAGCGCTCTTTGGATATCACTTTAAAACATCAGCCTATTGTCTGAGTAAATAGAGGGCAAAGATGTGCAATTGCGTGATTCTTTATGCAGTGCTGAGGAACTTGCCTTCGTTGCATGCATATAGTAACTGCGCGCAGTGTGAAACTGACTGAAAAGACTGTATACAGGATACATTACATTTGCTTATATATCAAATAAATGATTCTGATAAACACTATGATTACTGTTGAGATTATTGCTTAAAACGAAAACCAAGCTTACAAATGGATTCTCAAACTCCAAACCATAAGGTGCCAGGAAGAATGCAAAATGCATGAAGTTTTGGTCACATTTACCGGGTCAATTGGGTAAAATGACCCTCTTTAAAGCTCACCGGCTCGGATCGGGCTGCATGAGATCCTTCTGTTGATTTTTGAGGTTCAATCCTCCACAGGATATCTCCAACTGCATCTCCAGTCTGCTTGATTGACCAAGACCAGAGGCAGGCGATGCATCAAATTACTGCATAACTGTCCTTCAGGGAAGTGTGAGGCCCTGAGCTTGGCCACACTAGACTTTTTAACTGTGACACCAGCTTATTAGATCACAGAGGTCATCCACCTTCCACTCATTTAGCGTCCGGGCCACCAATAATAGACAGTCTGGGTGTCATTGGGATGAAGCAGTGTGTCAACGCAGTGCCGGACTCCAATTTGAAAAGTGTTCGGGACCTCCAATGGGAGTCCCATCTGTTTCAGCCACATTTGTCCGGTGACCTTGCAGGGTCACTCGTATTTCGAAAGGGAAAGGAAAGATTAATCAGGTGTCTCGAACCGTTCCCGACTTAAACGTTAACTGATTGGCCGGAGCGCTGGGAGGAAAGAGGAGATGAGCCCATCTTACTGTCCTTCCATTTACTATAATAATACATTATGTGTTAAGGTTAAACTCTGCATTAGATGTTTGCTTCCTCTTTCAGTGTCTGGATCGCTTAACCATTAAAGACCTTGTGAAATGATAAGGTGCTACGTTTTAAAACAAAAATGGTGAAGCATAAGTTGAAACTTGAATTGCGAGACTTTATGGGTCGTGGCCTTAACCAATAATTTCTTCTCGAAAAAGAATAAAACAGCTTTTCCAGGCCATTGATATCTTTATTTCATTGTAAATGAGAATTCAATATTATTTAATGAGGCAGGATACTGAGTGCACCTATTCTTTGTTGTATTAAAGATGTTGTGTGTAATTTTTTGGAGGATCTATTGATAGAAATGCAATATAAAATACATATGTCTTCAAAGGTTTATAAAGACCTCACATAATGAAGTGTTATGTTTTTATAATCTTAGAATGAGCCATTTCTATCTACATACACCACGGGTCCCCTTACATGGAACTCTCTAATGTTGTTTCTACAGAAGCCCTAAGCGGACAAAATGCTCTACAGAGAGTGTTTCGTAAATATGTTATCTCCTTTGGCAAAGAAATGAAAACGTGATGACATCTTAGTCCTGTGTCAGCCACTGTAGTGCTTTGAAAGGGAGCTGTTGGTTGCAATTCGCACCCTCACCACTAGACGCTGGCAAATTTCATATAATGGACCTTTAACTGGATTTATCCACCAGTGCTGTCAATGTAACCAACACAAATTTTGTCAAGCTATAGAAAGGGTCACTTTATGCAAGTAGACAATAAATTTGTTTTTAGTGACTGCAAATAAATGAGCTTTATGTTAACCATGCTTCATGTGCTCACTGCTGTACTCAAGAGACATTTATTCAGTTTTGAAAAAGAGCTCGGGTTAAAACTGTCCTGGCACCCGTGATTAATACTCTTTTGTACATCTGAGAAACAAAGATGGCTTTTTCTTCTATTCACTCAGCGCTGGGCAATTTTTGAAACCTATATTTTGGTGCATTTCAAAGCTGTCTTGAAATGTAATACTGTAATATAACTTTAATTTGTTTTTAATTGTGTTTTGAGCAATTGCTTGCATAAGCATTCCGCAAGGTTTTGCTGTTATTGTTAAATGTTGTTAAAACTTCCCAAAAACGCCTTTAAAATATTCACAAATATTATTAGGTTGTAAAAACGTCTCTCTAAATTCAATTAGTTCTCGTAGAAAGAAATACTGCGTGTTTTCCAAATATTACAGGCTTGAAAGTGGAACACACAGACATCTCTTTTATCAAACCGCCCTCCTCGTAGTAGCTTATTTCAGTTGGCTGTTGTTTATTTTTGTTTATCAGATTGTTTGTTTATTTATTGTTTTTTGACTTTCTTTTGGCCCACGGATTCTTTAAACTATTTAAAGTTCAGAGATGGAAAAACAGAAGCTTTCTCTCGTTGGCTATCTTTGATTCCACTGGTGTTTCCAAAACAACCACAAATGTCTGTAAATAAAATATTTGTTTTGTGCTTTTTTTATCTCGTCGTTTTAATCCAAACCTTTTTTTTAAACAAGGGAGCAGTGTTTGTAGAAACATGAAATGTGTTTTTGTTAGACAAGGCTCTTGTCATGAAATGGGTTTTCTCAGTAAAAGTTTAGCTTTTAAAAAAATCTGTGATGAATAATTTGTTTGAGTTTTTTCTTATAGAATACAAGCACTGTTATAGAGTGTATATGTTCTCACTGCATGACTGTGGCGAAGTGCCAAAAATGATCTCGGGGAACTTGGCACCTTGTGCTTTGAGACTTGCCATCCAGAGCAAAGCTATTAGTTAATGGAACAGCATGACATCACTCTGATGAAGAGACAAATCTGCTCACATGACAACAGTGGGACACATTTTAGGCCGAGTTGTAGTGAGATGGTATGGGGTTATAGCTTTAGTAGTGGCCACATGCCTGCTTTCTGTTGTTAACAAGCTTTGGGCTTCTAGTGCACATAGGTCTCTTCCCACTGGCCCAACATCACTCAAAGACTGCCCATCTGCCATAGAGTTCCCTGTCCAGCTGACAGTGATGGATTCACTGTATTCCTGTGACTGCCAGGCTTCACATGAGTTCCCTTCACAAAGCAACAGCGCTCATTAAGACAAATAGCTGCAAATCAAAACCTTTTTGGCACAAAGGAACCTCAGTGAAGTTGGCTCCACATAATTTTATTATTCAACTCCATACAAAACCATTCCATTGATTTTTACTTGGTTTGTCGTTATTTGGAGATAAATTCTTCTCTAGAAATAAAGGCTAATTCTGTCCACTGAGGTCGGGTACCTCCATTAACATGCTGCCATATTAAAGGAATTGCACATATTGTATATATATATTTTAAATTGTACAATGCAATAAATGTTTCCTTCCTCTTGAGGTTGTATCCATTATAACAATCTTGAAATGAATCTGAAAGTATGTATTTTAGCCTGGAATTAAGCATTAAACATGTTTTTTTCAACGCATCAGTGTAAATGTATGTTGCACTGCAGAAAAAGTAAATAATATCATAAAAATTATTTTGTATGACTTTGATGAGCAAATAGATGTTGAATCAATGTTGGAAGTCAACGTATTTCCAGAATTTGCGATAGATTTTTGGTTTTGTATTTTGACGTATTTCTAAGTAAAATGGAATTTTGAATGAAAAAAATTGCGGGCGTGGCTTTTGTCTTTCTAGCGGATACTCCGCCCAAGCGGCCTAACATACGTCATCCAAGATGGATAGTCAGGACGAAAGTGCATTTTCAGATTTTAACTAAAGATTATGAGGCAGACGATTTTTGACCGACATTGATAAAATATTTACAATAAACGCTGCAATATTTCATGAAAAAATAGGCATTGTCGCAGGGACTTTAACATTACAATGTAAGTTCGCTGTGGGTCAGTCAAATGAAAACTTTAATTGCTTAAATACCAAACTAACACAAACACGCCTTTTGATTTTGGACTCTAAATACAAAAAACTACAACCATTTTGTTCGGTTTCTTTTTTTGTTTGTTCTCATTTCATTTTTAGGTATTGATATTAAATATTTTGATAATAATATCCAGATTTGTGCAAATTAAGGCCAGTTGCTGTGTGATGCACTTCTGAGCAGCAACAATAGTCCGTGTAAACACATTTGATGACGTGAAATTTCACGCTCCCGTGTACCTTAGTGGGTGGAGCTATATGACTGCTCGTCGGTCGTAACCCGCTAAAACAACTGTCAATAAATGTCACAGGAAGAAGAATGCAAAAGCAACAGTAAACAATCCATCGTTATTTCTTCAGTGCAGCACAATTGTGCATTGACAGTGGAGTGGAGTAACGTTATAACGTTTCCATCCGTTCTTTGATACAGGTACGAGCTTCATTTTCATTACACATGCCTTGATTTGTACTCCTGAAGTTTAAAAAAAAATAGAAAGCCCAAAATATTTTAGGATGTCTTTGGATTGAAAAGGTTATGCTTTGATAGTGCAGTATGTAGAAATGTGAACCTGCCTCAATGTAGATCGTACAACGGCGTTTTAGTGCCACGTTAAAAATATAAAATAAACCAAGATTTCGTGAATAAAGTAAAAATGTTACGAGAATAAAGTCGAAATGTTACGAGAATAAAATTTTTTTTTATTTTTACGCCGTCGTAAAATCGCATGCATAGACATTCGAGATTACCGCTGAGTGGCACGTCAACGCCGCCGCCATTTTAGGCCGGGCAAACGCGTTCAAGGAACAAAACACGTGCGGTTATTTTCAATTAAAGCACTATAAAACAGATGTTACATTTCTCAACTGATTAAAGTCAGCGAGTGCTTTCTGCTTTGGATACTGTATTTAAAGTAGGTCTCGATATGAATGAGCGAATGCCTTGTGTAGTTTGGCAACAAACATTAGTGTTACGATACACCTGCTGTGCTGTTAGAAAGATGTTGTTCTCTGAAGTTAGGCTTTATTCGGAAACGTGGTTTTGTTATTGAATGTCAACAAGTCAGAGCCTTTGTTTTGAGATCTTATCATCTAAATTTGAGGAATTGCTTATTTTGTTAGGCTGCCCTTATACTGGATAAAATTATCTTTAATTATTGTTTTAAATGCTCATGATGGATATTTTATCAATAAGGTTTATACGACAATTAATCCTTGAATAATCCTTGAATAAACAGCTTTTGAACACCTCAGGGAATAAAATAAAAGAAATGGTAAACATGCTGTGAAAATCAGTGTCATGCGGATCTCTGCTGTCCTCTGATTTCCAATGACAAACCATTTCTTTAAAATGACCTATGTTGTTCATATGTCTTGGACTGACAAGTGTTGTTCTGGATGTTGAAGGGTCTCTTTTTAGCTTTCATCTGGGTTTTAGACAATCTGGTTTTGGTATGGTCTTGGAGTGTCTGGTCTTTCACTTTATGATGTGTGGTTGTTGTAGGCACATGTCTGTTGAGACGACTGGATTATGTTAGGATAACTAACTTCAAAATACATTTGACTTAAACCCTAATACATATTAGTTTTATAAGAATAAAGTGACTGGAATTGTGGTCTGTCTACTTCATTGAAAACTGCAAGCATGTAATCTAATTGTTCTTTAATATATGTTTGTGTTTTGTAAATGAAAGGCTGTCAGAGACATTATTCTTAATTCTGATAAAGATTTGTGCATTGTTAGTAGCATCTCAAATTTTTGTTTAGAAATGCCAGACATCTCACTGATTCTTTAGGATATATGTACAGTTGTCCACTAAGTCATGAATCCATCTATGCAGGGACTCTGGCGGAGGAGCAACTGTCTACGCGGGGGAATTTGGTGGAGAAACGACCACCTATGGCTATGCAGGGGTCTCTGGTGGAGGAGCAACTGTCTGAGCAGGGACTCCTGAAAAAGAGCAACCATCTAAGCAGGGGAGTCTGGCGGCGGAGCATCAGTCTACAGGGGACACTCTGGCAGAGGAGCGACCCTCTACTCAGGGAATATCTGATTAAGCTGCAGCAATAGCAGGTAAAGTTTGTTTTAATAGAGGTTTAACTCAGCGGTCTCATCTAGAGGTGCGACCATCTATGCAGTGGACCATCTACACAAGGGACTGATGGAGGAGCATCTAATGGAGACCTCTGATAAATTTTGAATAAAAAGCAGGTAGAGGTCGTGTTTTATTTCAGTTAGAGAAGAGACCATCCATGCAGTAAGCGAAGGATCGTCCAGGCAGAGGGCTCAAGCAGTGAACTGACGTCAATGCAGAGGACTTTGGCAGAAGAGCGGCCTCTAATGCAGAGGACTTTAATGGAGGAGCACCTACTTGAGTTTTCAGAGAAATGTTCATAAACATTAAAGCAAAGACCGGTAAAAGGGGTTTTTAAAAGCTAGAGTATTTACCATCTACAGTATACAGATGGCTCGAGCAGAGGAGGGTGTCTGGCAGTGTGACCATCTTTGCAGGGGACTCTTTGGGGAGAAATGACCGTCTCTGCTGAGGAGGAGTATCTATTGGAGTTCTTTGAGTGAGCAGCATAAACAGTGAAGCGATGGCAGGTGAGGTGTGCGTTTTTTTTTTTTAAATGTACATGTGTTGGGAACATCCTTTAGTTACCGGTCAACATCAAATATTTTTGTCCTCAGAAATGCTGAGACCAGGCAACCTAGGCTGCGTTGAAGTTATACCTTCAAAGTCGTAGCGATATGTGGAAACGCAACCCTGTATTGTTTTTCTGTTCTTAGATTGTTTACATGGTTTTCCAGTTTCCCCTGAAACATTGCCCTGAACCTTTCTACCCAGCCAGAAGGTCAGATTGACAAGATGACAATCTCAGTGCCTGGCCAAGTGATTGATTTTTATTTTCAGTCATTTCTCACAGACTGTAGTCAGATGGACTCGTATAGGGCGGAGGTTAGCATGGAAGTTTAAGAATTTTTCCAAGGGTTTTTTCTTGGTTTTAAAGGACTTCAGAGTACTAATCTACATAATATGAATACAAATGACTCTGGCAGTGAAACGCTGTTCAAAGCCGGCTGCTGGCAGTATTTGGCTGCGTTTATCAATCATTTTGCCTGTGCGAAGTGTGCGTGACAAAGTAGAGAGAGCATGAGACCATCTACAGTATGACATGGACCTTGTGAACTGAATCAGTCAATTTTGTACGATTCTTGCATGGATTCAAGAAATATACTGTAGCTTATCAGAGCTTTAGATACAGTGGGGTCTATAAGTCCACATAGGAAGTTAAAGCAATACTTTATTTTTAATGTTACAACATTGAAATAAAATAAATGAACGTTCTCTAGGTAACTCTGTGTAAATACACCAACACCTTTTTATAAACAGATATTCTTCCCTCCACATGCTTTTTGGAACATTTTAGATCAAGTTTATGCCAGCTCCGGTGCCAAAGTATCTTTCAAGTAAGTGGTGGATTTGCCAAATGCTAAGGCATTCTGGGACATTATTTTCTTCACTTTTCAACTACTAAGATTGTTTTGCAGATAATTTGACCGTAATCAAATTATTGCAGATATAATCAGATTGTTATGAAAAGCATTCAGTAATGTAGAGAAAATACAAATCAATGTACTCCACAATGTGGGACCCCACTGTTTCTAACATTTTGAGGTTGTGTGTTTTTTGTTTTAGATGTCTGTGGACAGCTACACACACAATTACATTCTTTAGACTTCAGTGAGAAACAAACATATCACAAAATATCTTTTCTCAGTAATAGGTGAAGACTTTTGAAAAGGATGAGAGCAACATGATCTTTGAAAATATTGGCTAATCAATGAAAAGTAATTTACAGTGATTACCCTTCTACGTGTGAAGATCTTTTAAACAGTGTCAAGACTTGTAAACCATCCCCCCTTTTGCGCCCGACGCTTTCACATGGCAAAAATCCATACCCAGCAAATACAATCTCATTTCTCCCTCCGCCCCGCCGCTTTAAATAGTCCATATTGAATTAACTCCATAAAAACAAAGATCGATCTTTCCATTGCCCATCTTGATACTGCTGCTCGCACCACTGAACTCATAATCACCTCTGATCCAGGCAAGGCATTCGTTTAGAAGGGAAAAGCTTTTTCCATCAACTAACAGTCACGTATATCCGACCATCAGCAGTGCAACTCTTGGCTAATATCAGCTGCTTTCTTATTACGGGTCAGCGGGGTGACATAATTGTGCCACTTTGAATGTTATACGTATTAACCATAAATTAATTTTCATGGATCATGTTTAATGGTTGTTGATAGCTCACTGATTTTCACAAGCTGAGACGTAATGCATTTTATGTGAATCTTTCAAATGTAATGGGGACATTGCAAGTGTCTATTTTCCATTTCAGAACATCTGCCTTTACAAAAAACGAGACTGTGAGCGTCACGGTACACAATTAAAGAACCGGTAAAAAAAATCCTGAATCATCTTCATGTCATTTCGAACCTGTCAAGATTTTTTTCATGGAACCTTGCTTTGTCAGATTTACCATCTAGTATGTTCCTAACTTGAGAGTTTGCAAACTCTAAATTATTATACAGTTTGACTGAAAAAGGACTAAATGTAAATGTAAGTTTGCAAACAAATCAGACTGCATCAACAATGGTTAAAAAGATCACAATGTTTTATTTATAATTGGGGAATCTCCACTTGGTTTAAAGTGACATGAAGGTTTGAAAACAGTTATCTTCTTTTACACGGAAGCTGATTCATTTATAATGGTTAAAGTCAAAAATAAATAAACGTGTATCTGTGGAAGTTTGTCCAATCATTACATTCGAAAAAGTTGGTTTTAGCGGCAACTACGTAAACACGTTATGTGGCCCAAACTTCACTTCTGGTAGGCCTCGGCAAAGATTCAATAACTGTAAAATTTTTTATTAAATACACATAATATACCAAATATAGGTAAATAAATAAGTTGTTATATAACTAGCTGTAGTAGAGTAGGCGGGGCGAGACCGTGGTTCAAGTAATTGTGTAATTAGCGCCAGCTGTGCGCACACCGGGCTCGCATCACGTAGGAGATGGGGAGCATATAAAAGGAACGAGCGACCGGACCGTCGAAGAGAGAGGACCGGGCACGAACATGTTTTACGTTTGTATTTATATTTATATTTGTTGTTTATGTTATTTCGCCGGCGGTCGTCCGTGAGGGGCCGCCGGCTGTTATTATTTATATTAAAACTTTGTGTTTAATGTCTGCTGGTTCCCGCCTCCTTCATTCCTTTGAATGAATCTTATTACACTAGCCACTATAGCCAGACCGATAACCAAACACAGACCATAAGTTAACTTTGGGTGAGGCTGTTGCTATAAAAAATCTCTATAAGTTCTAATCCTCTATAAATTCTAATGCTAAACAGTTAATAGTTGTTTATGTTTACTATTATTGTGTTTTATGTGCTTTGTATTGTAATATTGTCTCATCTGTGAATGAGACATGAGGTCATTGACATTTGGAGGTTTGGGTTTAGAGAGATATACTGTATGCAGTGGATCAAAGATCTTTTCCCTTTTTAGCATTCAAAGCTAGCTTGCTTTTGCTATCCTCTATAATACTTCCTGCCTCCGTTTTAAGCGGCTAGTTATTCGTGGTTTCATTAAAAAAGAAAACAACTGTGGCTATACAAAACGACTCGGACATCAACCAGAAATTTCTTTAAATACTACAGTTTAGCTAAACACTAAGTTCTATGATAGTAGATCGTAGCTTTCTACTATCATAGTACTATCTATTGTACAATCTGCCTTCAAGCAAATCAGGGCCTGTGGCTATTGTAATGTCACACGATATTCAGAAGCAGATATAGATGTCTTCTGAGATCGCCCCTGCCATTAGCACTAGCGTATGGAAGTCAAACTAGCATTCCATTGGTCTACCGTTCTCCATTAAATGCTAATCGTTCAGCTGCGTCTTCAAGGTCTGGCGGTTGCGGCTTATCTAATGAATCAAATGTGGTGGAGAACAAAGACAGTGTTAAACATTTAAATCACACGCTTGTGCATTAATGCTGACAGTCAGCACTGGAGGGGTATTTGATGCCATGAAATATTCTTGTGACTGTGAAACGGGAAAGCCAGTATCAAAGCAAACAAGAATAATGAGTGTAGAATGACACATTCATTATTCATCACGGGGCTTTCGCTAAACATTTATTTATTCATTCACCGGCTTATTTATTTATTTTATTTATGAACGAATCCCACGTTCTATGTGACGGTATGCTTACGCCATGGCTCCTGATATATTTTGTGATATATACGTTGAAGCTGATTGAGAAGGATTGAGAAATGATGATTGACTAGGGTTTTCACCTTCCCTCACACTGTTATTGCCATCTGTGCACAATGATGTTAACCGTCGCCCGAAGTGATGAGGGACCGTGATTGTACTGTGTAGTCAAAGAGCGCACCTGATAACTCTAGAGGTCTGGCTTTCAAGTTTTTGCTGCGGGATGTTAGATGCACAGCTATTACCGTCTGCAAAGTAGCTTTGCTTCAACTACCACGTTCTTCCGTTATCGCAATGGAGATTAATTTGCATGTGTGCCAGACACAGGCTTTTTTTGAATGTATTTATTGCTTTCCAGTGGCAGGAAATTTCCCAAATTTGATGAAAATGTGCACATACTCAATCTTCTATGCATCAGTCATATGGGAGCCATCAGACAAACATAAATTAGAGAAATGCATGGTGAAGGCCTCATTTATAAAAGCAAAAATAATCACAAAACACAGAGCCCTCGGGGATCTCAAATACAATTTTCATTTACTTCAGATCTTTCATTTTTCTCCGCTGTCACTTTCTGTACCTGGTCTCCCTCATCTGGGGACGATCATTAGACTAATTAGCAGGTAATCAATGTTTAATTAAAACGAGGTTGTTAATGAAAATGACTAGTGGTGCAATTTTGGACCGACTCTCTTTGTCACTCCAACCTCATGTGGAATACGTAGCACGAGAAAGCACATTTAGCTCATTCTTACTTTTGATGTAGTTAGAAAGAAGTTGGAGACCCCGGTTACCCTGCTGCATAGCAAGGCGACTTTTTCTGGCACTACATGTTACCTGCACAAAGGTTCTCTTGCACTAATAATTGTGTAGATTATTCATATTCATATTTATATGTAGATTTGAATTTATCACATCCGTCACAACACATAAGCACATGATTTTTTTCCTAACTGCATTTTAATGTTGATAAATTTGGAGTATTTTTAGTGAACGACCATCCACCCAGGTTAGTCAATTGGGTAACACTTTACAATAAGGTTGCATTGGTTTGGTTAACTAGTTAATGGATTAGCTAACATGAACTCACAATGAACTATGCTCATTGTTATTTCATGTTACTAATGTTAACAAATACAACTAGTGTTACCAGGGATGGGAACCGAGAACCGGTTCTTCTTTAGAACCGGTGCCCAGTGAATCGATTCCTTGGAACTGTTAGCGTACCTGCTTAACGATTCCGCTTATTGGTTCCGCTTTTTGCAAATGTGTCATCATTATGACATCACACACGCAGCAAACATGTAATCGAGGCAGAAGCGATCTAAAGCTTGGTTATATTTCACTAGAAAAGACGCCAATGCGGTCATTTGCAACAACTGTAAAAGTTTAATTTCGACAAAGGGAGGAACTACCTCCAATATGCAGAAACATTTGGCCACACAGCACGCAACTCATTTGCCGGAGTGTCGCGTGTTTGATACACTACTACTTAGCGACACAGCAACAACCAGTGAGTCAAGTAGCAGCGGAGCTAACGTGACGTCATCTGCTATTAATGCCGAAGGTAACTTCTCTGTTTAGTTAATGTGAGCGCCATTTCATCTCGTATCCTTCCTGAGAGGGCAAACATGACCATTTTTCTGCACAAAAATTGTTAATTTGCCTAAGTTGATAGTTGTGATCTTTTCAGAAGACTTCTTTTTATTTTGTATGTCAGTTGAGTTGAAACAATTTTGTTTCAGGTAGAATATTCCCAAAGGCACAAGCTCTTCCTTTACTGTTTAGTCTGTGTTTTTAGTTTTTAGGGCACTTAAATAGCAGTTTTATTTTATTATTTTGTCTGCACCAATGATGAATGTGAAAAATTCTATAGGTCCCTGGACTTTACTTTGTAGCCTACTTTTAGGTTTGTTCTGAGGTTGCTACACATAATTTGTGTATACTCTGAGTATGTGCTGTGTTCTTATCAGATATTAAAGCGTTAAATACAAACAAACAAATTTGTACTTATTCCCTCACCCAATGAGAATCGATAAGAAATCAGATCGATAAGCAATATCGATAATGGAATCGGAATCGTTAAATTCTTATCAATTCCCATCCCTAAGTGTTACTGTAGTTTGCATGAAGCACACCCCTAACAGCTCAAAATAGAGTAAGTGCGTTTTAAGTATACACCAAAGCAAAACTGTAGAAAAACTGAACTTTACCAATAAATGGGAGGTTTTGCTGTGAAAAAAAAGTTGTGCTGTTCAAAGTGTGACCACAGCTGATGGTACTGTACAGGTTAATGTGGTTTTAGCACATCTAGATTCATCTTTCAGATTCATCTTTAAATCTGTATAAATGATCAAATGTAATAATATAAGTTTTATTAATATGAAATATAGAAACTATACAAAAGTTTTTCGTGAATAATGTGTTCGTAAATACATTTGTATGCAGATTTCACTCACAAATCCGTGCGTACGCATACTTGTTGAACAAGTGCATGCGAGACCCATTGTACTGGAGGCATTAATAATTCTACAAAGGTCATGTAATATTGAGCACACCTGTTGTTGTTTTAGACGCCACAGCTAATACAATATAAATAGTGTAAAAACATTTTCATTATTTTTTAATTTGACATTTGTTTATGAAAGTGACTCAGTTATTACGTCCGCTGTTGAAGTCATGAACTTTTAATGCACGTGAATAACTGGCACGTTTATAAAAGGAGAAGCAGGCCTGCTGCAGAGGTTAACATTAAATCCTCCCACACAGTTACTATTCTCACATACTACTTAAAAAGCCTGCTCGTGTGCACTATGGAACTGAGAAATTTCTGGTTGACGGGTAAGAACATCCTTCAGTCAAGGTTATGAGATGGGCAGGGCTGAGCCGAACGAGGTCTCAGTGATCATATACCCTAATTTGAACAAAGCATAATGAGGGGCTGTAATAAAACATCTGTTTTAGCATAGTCGGTGATTAAAACTGACCTTTGAGTAAGACAGAGAAGTGCTTAACGACTGAAGTGGTATGCAAAGTGAAAAATGAATGCATTATCAATGTAATTAATGTCTATGGTGGACCTAAAGGCATTATGCAAATTGCGCTGAATCTTAATGCCTTCCACATCAAATGCTCTATCTGTTGATTGCCCACAGACGTTACTCTTGAAGGTTCTGTTCAGTATTAACTCCTAACCTTAAAAAATGTTCTTCCATCTTCACAGCCAGTTATACGTGGGGTGGCGGTTAAAAGCTTGTTATTAGTGGATTTACATGGGCTCATAACCTGGGCAGGCCATCTGGTTGGCCTTGGAGTCAGATGGCTGACAAAAATGACTAACGTGAGGTTTATTAGGGGTGCATGGGGACAAGCTGTAATCTATGCTATGAATATCTTATTTTTTTTACTGTAGACAGGAACTGGATGTGATTTTCTCTTTCCGGGCTCTTGTTTTTGTTGTTTCCACTGTTTACCAGTCACACAATTATCACAGTTTACAAACCCGAAGGGGGTAGAAATTGCTCGGTCGGACATTTTAGTTCGAGTATTAACCTTTTTTTCTGGTTTTACTTTTACTTAAGGAAAGTCCAGTAGTGAAGTTGTTTTATCTTTATCTGAATTATTCCCAGAACAATTGTTCTTCTGTTAATTTCTACCTTATATTATTTAAATGATGAATTCAAAGATCATGGGTTTGGTCCCAAGGAACACATACACTTAATGCTCTGAAAGTAATTGACAAATAAATATAAATAAGATGTGTTGGTAAATATAACTTTGGGAATGGTCCCAAATATTGATTATGTTTTAATTCAGCTCTAAATTTCATAGTTTGACTTTTTCAGAGTGCTGTAATATAATAAGAAAAGCATGGTTTTGCTTTTATGTTTTCTGTTCATTTGACATTTTACTTGTTCATAAGGTGTTACTGGACCAGATTTGTTTTAAGTGCCTACAAAAGTGATGCACAGAATTTATTTAAAAGCCATAATTACTGTAATTCATCCCTATTAATGGAAGTAATGCCCTTATTGCTGCGATGTTTGATGAGTATACGTACAGATTTATATGAAAATGTAAAGTGTACTGCTTGGCATCTGTACGGGAAGAACGCGAAGTAAAAAGAAAACATTCATCCGTGTCAAATTAAAGAACCGTATTCCACCCCCACATTTCTGTCTAGGATACATTCATCTCCAAAAAAGTACTTCGGGAAGACGGCACTCATAAGCGTACAGTAAATTGGAGTCTCACGTTTGTCTTAGAAATGCAATAAAAGAACTATGAGCTTTGTTGATTCGTATGAGATGAGACATTTCAACAAGCGCTATGAAATAACTGGGATTATTTCTTAATTTAACAGCACAATCGAAGGGGCAGAGTGCAGTATGTATGTAAGAATGCTATAATACAACCTGTTGATTCGAATTTATCCTGTTGGTATTAATAACAAAAACACATTTACACTTTAACCTTATGGTGAAACATCTTCATTTCATACCATTCGCTCCTTTTGAAATCCCGATGACTTTGTGCAAAATAGATTTCATTAATCTGGACAGAAGAGCTCTTATGACAGCCGGTGTGCTGTTCACTTTGTATTCATTAGTCGCGTACTGCGATAATGCAAGAGGAGAGTTTTCTTCCCCCCAACACCAAGGCCAACTTTTTCATCAATCCACCTGCAGTGTGTTTATAAGGATTTAGATTACCCTGCTTCATCAATAAACTGCACAGGTCATCGATGAAATTATCCTTTGGATACAATTAGGGAAGTAATAAAGCCTTTCATTGTCCTTGACAGATTGATGGTCTTAAACTTTGGGGCGAGAACATTATCTGCTGATACCAATGTGAGGTAAAATGCCCCCATATTGCCCGGCATAAATATTAAAGATAAATAATCTGAAGTACAGCTTCGGTGTGGAGCCGGCGCTCTAATTTGAAATGAAACGTTCGCTAATTTACAGGGAACCTTGTGTCACTGATTAATTAAAACTTGTTTATCTCAAAATATCTACATTAATTAAATTTATGACTGTTTTGACCTGGCAAATGAGTGATGGAATATGAAACCATGTTTATCGTGGTAAAAGAAGATGAGGAAACTTTTTGCTTCTGCAGGATAAACATTCAGAGCAGTTGCTTTCCCAGAAGAAGAATGTGACCCAGACTGTGAAAAGACATTTCTTTTGTGATTTACTGTTTTCTATATGAAATCATCCTGCATAATGTAAAGAACATTCTGTGAAATTATAACTTTGATATCTTTGAAGAGGTGATTCGCCTGAAATATGTGTTTTTCTTTGGTGTGTTATAAGTTGCCCATGCATGTATTAGACAAGTAAAATTGCAAAAATTAAAGTGTCGGAACTAAAGATGTATTTTATCTAGAAGCGAAAGCTCATCCAGACCTGACTGAAACGCCTCATGTAACCACACCATGGCGAATCTACGTCAGTTGGGAACATGATTTGACTCTTGTAAATCTCATTGCACCGTCGCCGTTGCAGCCATGTCACTTTATCACCTGTCAGTAGTTTTGGAACCCTGATGTTCCTAAATATGGTAAGAGGCGTTACATTTCTGTGCAGTATTAGACCAATCACTACGCACTAGTGAACTGGCCAATCAACACCTTCCCTTTCAGAGCGATGAGCTTTGTAAAATATCAGCGTGTTTCTGAGAGGCGGAGCATTGTATTTTATGTGGAAAATACAGCGTTTTTAACCTTAAATCATGTATACACATTTTATTTCATCTAAAGCAAACAACAATATTTGTTTTAGCCGCGTCAAATGATCTCTTTAATATTGACTGAGTAATGTCATGACAAAGATTGAAATCAATGGGAAATTAAAGGTTGAAAACAAATTTTTATATAGACCGTAGCAAATAAGCAATACCTTTAAATACATTTAAAACCGGACAAAATTATATAATTAAATCTCATATTAAAATGAAATAAAAGTTCATGAAGAACGGATTTATGGGCATATGTAAATAGAGATGGACATGAAGGGCATTCAAAAGATGTAAAAAATAAGTAGTAAATCGTGTTTTACAGCTCAAACTTTTCTTAGCTTTAAGTGATAACTTTGTGTGAGGTTTTTCTCCTCAATAATAAATACAAAAATGTAATTATTGACACATGGTAAGAGTACTTTGCATAGTTTTGACAATTTGGTCTTCTTTTTTTTACTTGATTGAGAGCACAGTTTGTGACAATGTTGAGATTTCCGTTTGAAAATCTCAAGAGGATAAAATCCCAAGTGATTTTACAAAACTTTTAATTTGCTCTACATTGACACATCTGAACTTTAAAAGAGGTCATTTGTTTTTTTGTGTTTTTCAGAGCAGCGTTCACTCCTGTTGAAAAGATCACGACCGGACTAATAAAACAAGAAGTAAATCCGAGTTGCTGTGAGTTAAATAGCATTTCAGACTCTCAATAAATAATTCACTCTCCAGTGATCACACTAGATTTAATTAGCTCTTGTTATCCTGATATTATCTGGGCCTCTATGCTGTACCATCTCTCTCAGCATCAGGACCTCTTGCTGCACACTGCCTCTGGGTCACAGGACATCACACCCACACACACTCCCCTGCAAACAAACATCCACACTGATTTAGAGTTTAGACCCCCTTAAAGATTATTAAGCAGAAAAGAGAAACTTCCCATTGCGCAAAGGGCATTCAGTATACTTTGCTCAATTCTTAATCGGGTCATTCCAGTTTTTTGTGGTACAGTGTGTAATTGGCGAGATGTTGCTTGTGAAAGCACAGGATCAACACTTCTGTACAGCAAGATCTCTACAACAGCCTCCTAACTCTTCCCAGTTGCTGCTTTCCTATTGGCCACAAAGGATAGTTCAAAGATGATTGAAAAAAGTTTTCTGCAATTAATATTTCATCTTTCCTTTAGGAAAAAAGATAAAAATCGAGATGTTTTGAAAGTCTTGGGAGATTAGTCACTTGAAACAGTTTTTAAGTTTTTGGGGCATATTCTTGCGGCGACTTGTAGGGAAAAAAACGTTAATGAAATCTCTTTAATATCCCTGTTGTTTCTCCTAGACAAAAATTAGACTAAATGGGAAACAAGTAGACATTTTTGCTTAAATATCATGCATTTAATAGCTCTATATTTTGTCAACATTTGTCTCATTTCCGTCTTTTCACTTCAAGTATAAACGTGCAAAACAAATTTTTACTTAAATGGGCAATGTGCAGATTTTAGTGGCATCTAGCGGTGAGGTTGGGAATTGCAACCAACGGTGCACTCCACCCCTCCCTTTGAAGCACAGCTGCGTCTCTCACAGAACTCGGATGTCGTCTCATTTTCACATCTTTCCCTAAGGAGATAAAGTATTTACAAAACGCTCTCTATAGAGCAGTTTGTACGTTTAGGGATACTGTAGAGACAACATTGGGAATTCCATGTAAGGGGACCAGCGTTGCATGTAGATAAAAACAGCTCATTCTAAGGTTATAAAACAACACTTCATTATGAAACGTCTTTATACACCTCTGAAGACAAAGTTATGTATATTATATTGCATTTCTGTCAATAGATACTCCAAAAAATGACACACTGGACCTTTAAACGAAACCTTTGTGAGAACTCTAAGTCTCAAAAGCTATAAAAGCTCGTCCTCTGAGCAATAACGCTTTTCATCTAGGAGTAGAACGGGCGCTGAGCGATATATCTCTTCACACTAACCGTAACGCATCATGAGACGTGACAATAGAGTGATAATGTTTAGTATAATGTTCTAACCCCCTCACAGACTTATAATGTTATTGGCCACTGAGCTGTCTGTGTGCTGGAGCTGTGAGCTGCTGTGGCGTGGTGTGATTCGCCTCGGCTTAATTGCAGTGATTGTGAGAGCGTTGTAGCAGTATAATGTGGTGCTGTTCAGGCAAGCATGGAGCTGTGGAGCCATCAGTTTGAGGAGGTGACTGGTTGTGAGTCACACACATACACACTTGTCAAAAGCAAGGATGGAACGGCGAGAGACAGCAGCCCTAGGAGTCTTAAAGAATACTCTAACCTCAAAATTAGAAGCTAGAATGTTAGTTGTTTGAAGGTTTTTTGAGCCTTTCAGCATGGAAAATCAGACACACAAAAGAAGAAAGTTGGTAACCAAAAAGCGCTGGCAACAATTCAATTCTATTCTAGGGACACAAAGACAATGCAAGTGAATAGGTGCCAGTTAACAACGTTGTTCAATATATCTTCTTTTGTGTTTTGTGGAAGAAAGTCAACGAGGTTTAAAATGACATACGAGTGAATAAACTATGACAGAATAAAAGATTTTGGACTATCACTTTAAGGGCAATTGTTTTATTTTTTATAAATGTATTACTTATAGCCGGGGATCCCAAAGTAGGGGTCGGGACCTCTCGCAAGGCAGTGAGGATGGGGTCGCAAGATGATTTCCAGAAATAGTACGAAAAGAGTCCGGCGTTTGCAAAAAGAGGACATCCATCAGCACCGAATCAGTTTGATGAAATTTGACCATCTGTTGTTATAGTTCTTAGTTTATGTATAACAACAAGCAAAATAATAAGTAAATAACTAAAGTCATGTTATGTTAGAATGTGTTGTTTTGTGTTGTCATTATAAAGCATGGTTCGTTAGACCTAGTGCATGTGCGCAGTTGCACAAAATGTTTGTATACTTTACCATCCTCCGAGGTTAGTGGGAGTCTCGAGTCCCCGGCACTGTTATTTTGGGGGTCGCGGGCCGAAAAGTTTGGGAACCCCTGACTTATATGACTTGTATGATATATTATAACAGTTTAGATTTTTTATTAAGAGTATACTTCATTAAGAGCATACGTTTAATTTGTTCAATTACTTTGTATTCACACACACAGATATACAGCTCTGGAAATAAATAAGCATTTCCACACGTGTATAGGCCATTTCATTCCAATGTCTGATGAATTTGAACAAAAACAAACCTCATTAACAGCTTAAAGTCACATAAAAATAATGTAGAACACTACATTGAGCATGCCAAGATGCATGAAAGCTGTGTTTCAAGAATCACTTTTACTCCATCAAAATTGTATTTTTAACGTTGTGGATTCAAAATGTATAAGAACTTTTTTTTACCTAATCAGGTATAAAAAGTAAATAGCTTGAGTGATCTTTTATTTTTTCCTCTGAAAAGCTCTGCATACAGTATTAGTATATGTGTGCGTGCAATTTTTTTCATTACTTTTGTCTTAAACTTTTGAAGCTTGCCTCAATGTCAGCGTTTGATGTTTTTGGTCTATTAAACTTTGGTTTTATCTACATTCCTATACCCTTGTTGCAATATTATTATTTTTTCACCGTTCTAAAATATTAAATTTAAAGTCACTTTTTATTCCAGAGAAGTTGTGATAACGTAGGATTTTTTTTAGCATCTGGCATCACTGCTAATTGGTCAATGTTTTTGAACGTTCTGAGATGGCACGCAGTTATGACGCTTCGAGCATAGACACCTTTAATCAAAGATACATTTTACCCTCAAAGACTTCTAACTCTTGTAAATCTTAGCCTTTCAGTGTGTTGCTTCCTTCGCTTGCTGTAATTTCTCTATATGAACTAAACTTACCTGTCTGATTTTCCTTGGTCGGCTACCTTCTCGTAGTTTTGCGTAGCTGGACTTTAGTCTGACGGCAGAAGGTCTCGACTCAACAACTTTCGTCTGACTCACAATACATGTAAACCAACCCAACCAACACCATTAAGGGTGTAAAAATGTAAAATCTTCCAGAAATTCAGCCAATCATATGACAACAATGCTCTATGGATGCTAAGACTAACTTTTGCATGTCTTGGGATCAAACGATGTATTGAATGATCTATTACACACTGTAAACATCACAAATCACATTTCCATCTTTACGTAGATCAAATATTGTACAGAATTCCCAAAGTGCTCGAGAGAGCCTTGGCTTCTCAGCAGCCATGTAAGCGCACCTCTTTACCTCCATACACCTCAAATCTTGTTTGTCATTCTCCAAAAACGCCCAAGACATCTTTATTGTGTCTGGGCTGGCAATGATTTTTTTCCAGCGTGACAAGATAAAGGCGAGTCTGCACTTCAAACAGCTTCTGTTGGCTGCGCAGGAATAACAATCGGCGCTTCATTATTTATTTTTCGCCTCTGTTGTCTCTGGCAGTTATCTTAGCTATGCGTCGTTATCCAACAACCCCCCCCCCCACCACCACCCCGACAGCCCTCCTCTCGCTATTATTACGAATTCAAAAGAAATACTTTCTGAAGTGTAGCGAGCGCCTGGGGAGCTGATTAGCTATTTACAGATGCCACCCACAAAATCCCATGACCCTTGGAGTGGAGGCTGCTAGCAGACAAGCCAATTAGCAAAGAGAGAGGCTGCAGCCTCGTATTAATGGCATTATTCTCTCTGTAATGTCGCCTATTGTTATTCTTTGTGGAGCGATGCACTGGAAACCGGGGGCACCTGTGTGAACCTGTTAATGGAGGTGCTGAGTGCTGATGATGGGGCCGTGAAAAGGCCAACTGCGAGTGGGGAAATCCCATTTTAGTGGCGACGTGGGCAGACCGCCGCTTTGGGTTTAAGGCCCACGCTGTTAACAGGAAATGATTACTGACGGCCGGGAATCCGCACGGTGGATGAATGAAATGACTCGGGCTTTGTGTTTGCGTGTACCGGGTCTGACGGCGTCTGTGTGTTTTTTAAAGGAAGCCGTTTAGCTTTGTTCTTGAACTTGGAAATGGATTTCTTTGAAATAAATTGATTTGATTTAGATATGTGCCGTTCCTCCACGATGTAAAAGACAGAAGATTGAATCAATGTCTGAGGAGTCCTCTGGGGTCTCACAGAATGTCCGCAAACAGCTCCTCTGAACTCTTCCGTTTGGAGGTAAACATTTCCGACAAAAAAATGTTTGTCTACAGGGGTCTCTGAGTATACAGTATTAATGTATAGGATAAGATATTGTGAATATAATAGACACCACCTTTAAATAAATAGTTCTCCCAAAATTCTGTCATTTGCTGCTCACCTTCTTATCATATAGGTTGAAAATGACTTTTTTTTTCTTCTGCTGAGCGCAAAAGATGTTTTAAGGAATGTTGGTAACTGAACAATGGCGATACCCATTCACTTCTGTTGTATAGACATAAAACCAAAGCAAGTCAATGGGACCGTTGTTGTTCGCTATCCAAGATTCTTCAAAACGTCTTATTTTGTGTCCCTATTTTCGTTTTTTTGAGATTTGTACCTGTAAAAAAAATTTTGTGTGATGTTTAATGTCCTAGCCATTGTATGGAGTTGCTTTTAACAACTTGTTAGCAACCAGCATTATTAAGACACGTAAAAGCTTTGAATATTCACGAACAAAATATAACTAGTGTGATTTCTGTCATATATATTATAATATGCATTATATTATTTTTATTAAATATTTTATTATTAATTTATATATTCATAATATTTGTTATTCATACAGTTATTAATATATTAATAAATATGTATATATTTTGAGCTTGTTAACTCCAAACTTTAGTTCCGGCATTTGACCAAAAACCCATTGACTTTAGAGCGATGGAACTGGACATGCCAACTTGGTATGGTCTCTAATAGTATGGTCATATGACCGTTATTGCCATGGCAATGGTCGACACGGCAACTACAGGTGCAGGAGTATGACAAAAGGGCTGACAAAAGGATGAGGGAAAGTTGTACAAGATGTAATTGATGGGACACATTCCCTGATAGCAAGGCACGAAATACAGCACAGTGCTAAGATCAGAGTTCAAATGGCTAATTTAGCTTTTAATTGAAATCAGTGGAGTGTAGTCTACCCTGACAGCATTGAGTGCTAGGGGACCCACGGGGCTGCCATGGACTTTCCACACTTTATGTCTTTAATTTACACCATCAGTTAAAGGCTTGTCCCAACACAGCATGCCAGAACACCTTTACGACCAAATGTCGGTTCTGTTTGTGCATTATTTATTGTATTGGCAAATATACAATTTTTGGAGTTCATTTCTGCATTTGTTCCATTTCTTTTTCCAGTTTTCTTCCAAATCCATGCAATTACTATTGCGCACACGGTAATTAGTTTAATCAATCCCTGGAAATTGAAACCATGATCTTGTCGTTGTTAGCACCGTGCTGTTTGATATACAAGAATGCCATCTCTATAGTTAACTAAAATGAGCAAATCAAAATCTAGTGTTATAACATTTGTGTGTATATAAATTCTGTGAATATTAAACTACGGTCTACAGAAAAAGATGATATCTGAATGTTTTTAATCTTGAACTTCTCTTGCACGCTTAAGTACTAATATAATAATATGTAGTGGTGGGCATAGATTAATTTTTTTAATCTAGATTAATCTAGATTAATTCCAAAATTAATCTAGATTAATCTAGATTAAAATGGCTCATTTGAATTCTGCCGAAGGCATTCAGAATATGTGTGCTACCCAAATAATGACTAAAAGTAAGTCTTTGAGAAGGGGTTTCTCAAGCCAGGTGGCGCATTTGACCAGGGGCTCATCTCCTGTTTCCAAAATGCATCACAAACTGCTTGAGAAAGCTGTTCTACTATGATAATTGGTGATGAAAATTAAATTATGTTCAATAAGATGAACTTGTGTTTACTTCCGCATTAGCTAAGGGATGATTTGCGTTTAGGTGGTACTTGAGACTGGAAGAGCTCCTACAGTACATTTACATTTAGTCATTTAGCAGACGCTTTTATACAAAGCGACTTACAAAGAGTTAGGGAGCAACAAGCGATATGTCATACAGGAGCCATAATACATTAGATCTCAATACAAAGTTACTGGTTTCAACTAAAGCTAGACCACTACCTGTTGAGAGAAAGTGTTTTTTTAAACCAATTCCGCATTGCATAAGGTGCAAACAACCTTAGTCTTGTCGATGTTTCTATTGGGAAGCTTCTTAAAAATTAATATTCCCTGAAACAAACCCGGCGGCTTCATAGCTGCATCCATGTTAGCACGTCACGTTTGATGCGGTCATTTCACAGTAATGTTATGTTGTGTTCAGACCAAACGCGAATGGCGTGTCAAGCGCGAGTGATTTATATGTTAATGCAAAGAGCCAATAGACCTACTTGCTGCGCGAATTGCGCGAATGAAGCCCTGCTTATGAGATGATGAGGCGGCTTCTTCTTCCGCGAATCACGCGAGTTGAAAAATCTCATTCTCGCCCCGTACAGTGCAGTTAAGATGGTATACATCCGCGCTAAAATATCAAGGTGAAAGTCATCATAGCTTGCGTAGTATAGACCCAGCTGCCAACCCAACTTTGAGAATAGATTAACGGCGACAATTTTTTTAACGCGCGATAATAGTCTCACTGCGTTAACGGCGTTAACGCCGTTAACGGCCCACCACTAATAATATGCCAATGGTAAAGAAGCATCAACTTTACGTATTTGGATCAGCTTGATATTATCGGATGATTCATCCACTGCTATGATACGTGTCTGTTCATGTTGTGTCTGAAGCTGGGATACATTTAGTGTTGATTTAAAGATGGTGAGCAAGCGATGGCGGGAAAGAATAGCGTGTTGTAGCAGCGTCTGGTCTCTTTCGTTCAGTACCTGTCAGCCCGCGTTAGCGGTCGGTGCCTTCTGAGAGGGGCTCGCGTGAAACTGTCAGTGCATCCTCTCCACCTCCGTGTTCCCTCTCTTTCCTCCTCCTCGCTGCTTTCCATCCGTCCGTCCCTCCCACCCTCATCTCAATATCCCTCTCTCTCTTTCTCTGATATGTTCTTACTGTGTAAGTCGCAGCCTACCCAAGCAGCCACCGCACGCACACGCACACCCACCCCACATACACACACCCTGCATGTGCGAACATAAACACACATACACGCACCGCAGACGCGTGTGGTTGACCGCACCGGGCTCTCAGCAGTGTGTGAAGACACGCACAGCACGCCAACGAAGCAGCGTTACTGAATCTAACGCAGGACCGGCAAGCAGATCGCATCGCAAACCATCCTACTTTCTCTCTCTCTCTGCCTCTCTCACCCCTTTTTCAGTCGTAGTTGTGTAGAGCCGGAGAACAAATACCCTCTCTCTCACTCTCGCTCTCTTCCTCTCTCTCTTTCTTTCTCTCTGTCCTATGGCGGGATAAACCGTGAAAAGATGAGCTTGTGATACAGAACCAGACCTGAGTGACCTGACAGCTCTAACTGTAAGTACGCAAGTCTCTTACTTTCCTTTCCACACACTCACGCTTGCGTACAGCATAAATATTTTATGTATTAATTGATATTTGAACGTTTATGTGAATCGGAGACAACATTGTTGATGCTATTTTCAGGTCTGATAAAACTCTGTTAATGATGGTTGGGACTCAAGAAGGGAAATCCAGTGTTAAGATTCACACTTAATGATTTGTTTTGTTTATTTGACACATCTGGTATTGCAGCGAATCTTCTTAGTGCGTCTTTAAGCAACACTTGACACGTCCAGAACCGCGCTTGGAGAGTCGTGGTGGCGTCTTTCTCATGTGTTATTGAAAAGTACACATCGCACATCGCTTTCCGTAAACACGGGACTTATCACTGCTGTACCTCAATACCTGCACGTTTATTAGAAGTGGTGATTAAAAAGTAAAAAAACAATACGGGGTGTCATCATTATATTGAGCTTTTTCCAAATTTCCTAATCTTGTTTTAATTCTAATGGACCGTGTGTGAAATGGTGCAAGTGTACACTTTGAATACTTTTTTATTTGAAATCATGTCTCATCTTTTTTATGGACCTATTTTTTACACATTCTTTGTTATTTATCCGTATCTAACCGTGAAAAGCACGGAAAGCGTAGACAATGAGATTCTGATACTGTACTGTATGTGAGGTTTTATTGTCAAACTCACAGCGGGTTCCCTTCAGCAAGGTTTTTATGTTTCGGTTCCTCTACGCATAGAGATGTGTTAAAACATCGTCCTTTGCAGAGAGTAGAACAGGTTTTTATTTTGTCTGAGTGCTGGATGAGTAAGAAAGTGCCTCCTCTCTGGATGACCGGACATTGCGAGAAAAAGAGAGAGAGATATTGACAGTGAGAAAGAGAACAGCGTGTCACATTCGGCTTGCTTGTGACGGTTTGCTCAGGCAGTGTAGCATAGCTGACAACTAAAGTGAGAACACAGTGTTGCCATCAGCCTGTGAACAGTCAGGAAATAAAATCAAGGCTTTTAGAATGGATTTCAGGAGTCGTTGAGACGAATAATCGTCAGACGAAATACTGCAGGAGTATAGCTTTATGAAAGAAATGTTTGGGGAGTCCAACAGTGTGAAAGCAGTACCTGACACTGGACTTTTATTGTGTATTTTTATGTGCAAATTATATTGTCAGCATAATTTGTAGGACTTTTTTCTTTTATATTTAGTTTGGGGCATTCTCAAGAGGCGTTCTCAAGTTTGAGGAAAAGCTGACGTCTAATATTTTTCGGTTTACATTTTCTTACATATTATTGGGGTTTAAACTTAAAACTTGTGGGTGTTTTTGGAATTTGAAGGATTCTAATTAGATTTTTCAATCTCATTTTTATTCCACTTATGGATGGCATGGTATAAAATCGCTAGATTGAATTGTAATAAGATTGTTTTTGTGAATGATGATTTTATATAATGTATAAACAGAACATTTATATTTTTTACATTAAAGAATACAAATACTTACAATTTGTTAAAATATTTTTTTAAATTTGTTAAAATAACTTTTATTTCTTTATTTATCTTTGATAAAATGTCTAACAAATGCTTTTCGTATGCATCATGAGGCAAAGATTTTTATAGTAAAAAATGAAGCATCTGCCAGATGCAGTTAATATACAGTATTCATAAGCATTGGTAATAACTAGTTGCCATGTCTTCTACCACACAACTGTACTTCGCACCTTAAGTAGTTATAATGTGTATGTTATATTTATAGCACATCTTAGAGCCGCAGCTATAAGGCGGCACACATTTTCTTCACAGAATTATTTTTAAATATACTTTTGTGCTGTTAGTTATTTTTCTGTCTCTTATACCATATGTCTGGAAGGTCAAAGCGCATAAGAATTCCATTGTTCACATATGGCAGTAAAACACTAAGTACTTGTGTCATGCTTCTCTGATAATCTAATAGCAGCGAGCAATTTCTGGCATTCGATCAAGCTTTCTACCTTCTCTCGTTTTCTCACTTCCGTCGTGCGTGCGTTTGTGTGATTTCACCATTAGAGGTTTTGACTACCGCGCTGTTTCTCGATATGAGAACGTCCTGCTGAGACGCATGTCACATGAAAAATGGCATGAGATGTGTGAGCCACATGGTCAGAGAAGTTCACAGCTTGTGGATGCAAAATTCATTCATCCATATGTTAATGCAGCACTGCAACAAGCTTTTTAGCAAGCTCCTTAATTTCAATATCAAATTGGCATAATTATGTTACTTAACTCCATCACAGCGTGAGACTTTTTTGTTGATGGATTTTAGCAGAGTGAGCTATACATAGACGTTGGCATCTTCGTTTTAGTTAAACTTTGCATAATTAGTTGGAAATTGCAACGAAAGTTTGTGACCAGACAGCAAATGTGCATTGTCATTGTTAAAAGTACATCGTTGATTTTCTCTTTCGAAAGCCATCGCATATCAGAGGGATGCTATAGTGGTGTCAAATGGGTGGTAGCATAATTGCTCTACATTTCTCATTTATCAATTCACCATATGTGTGCATGGATTTTTGGATTCTGTATGTCTTACACTCTTAATCATTTGTATACAAGCATAGATTGTAAGATATTGCATATGTGTTCTGAATATGAAGGCATTATAGCAGTTATCTAAACCTCAGTAAAATGCATTAACATCTCAAAAAAAAAAAACATTTGGCCTTAAACTATGGCCAAAAAAATTATATTGTATTGCTGAACTGGACTGGCAGTCAGTTCAAGTGAAGTTTGCAGTTATCTGGCAGCGCTTCAACTCATTTACACAGAGAATATTTTAGTTCAGTTAAGTGAATCATAGTTGCTCAAAACCCAAATACATTTTAAGCACTATTGGTGTTAGAGGTCATGACAGGTGGACTTTATTTCGAGAAACACATATACAAACTGCGGTCTGCAGATACCTAGAGGGTCTGGAAAAATGCTGAGTTGGATTATAAGCAGAAACACCTTATTGAAACGACCGCAACTGGACACTTTTCCAACCGCTTAAGTATACTCATTCGTCTTTTATATAGGGAATTTAAACTCTGTGCGGAGTAATTTAATAATAGTTTTATGCCTTAAAACCAAATGAACCACCTCCAAGGTGAATCGCGACAATGCATAATTTGATTCCAAGCACTAAAAAAGTTTTTGAATATTAAAGAAAAGACAGAAGTAGAAGACTGCGTCTTTTTATCAGAAGTGAGCTGCTTTTTTGTGAAGCTTTGGGAACTATTAAGTCTTAAAAGATGATACTGCATAAAAGTATCAATACAGCACAAAACATCATTAGTTTATTAAAAAATATTTCAATATGTATAAAAACTTTTGGGTGTTTCAGGACTGTGATTGTTTAAAAACCTCTGAGATTTTATCTATCTAGAAAGAGTCAAGTTTGAAGAAATTTTTCTGTCTGCTAAACATCCTTAGGAACATTTCACTTGTTGCATGGGTTTGCGGTTTACTGTGTGGGTTTAGTTTACTGATTTTTTTTCTGCATCCGTCATATTTTCCAGGACAGGGATTTTCTTAATACAGTGCAAGGCTTTAGTTAAATAAGTATAGTTAAATTGATATTAAGAACATGCTTTACAAAAAAATATGACTATGTGCATCTTGAGACAAAACTTTTCCCATTCTGATATACAGGCGTTATGACAGTACTGTATGTGGCCCCATAAAGAAAGACAAAATTTAATGTTTTATTATTATAAAAATCATATTTATTCATTTCATTTTATTGTAGTGTATTACTATATAGATATTTACATCCTTTACATACATCCTTTATTTCATATATATATATATATATATATATATATATGCGAGTGTGTGTGTGTATATGTTAGTTGTGCAACGGATCAAAAAACTCACGGTTCGGATCATTTTATGGATTTTGGGTCAATCGGATAATTTTACCGATCAGCTAATGTAAATGCACATCATAGTTTTATTACTATGTTATTATAACAATGATTATAATAAGTTCATAACTTGTTTTTGCTACCAATAAACGGCTCAAAAATATGGGCGCTTATAAAAGGGGTTAAAGAGTTTCACAAAATGAAGTTGTGAAAGAACCCTGAAGATATCAACAAATTAATTTAACAGATTATTTATCATTATTATTTTTCTACTCTAGGCTATGTTATACAGTTTGTGTGTATACAATATATATATATGCGTATACAATATGTTTAACAAATAAATACAATATAAACATGCAATAAGAGTAAACAGCTGACAACTCCATCTCTAGAGATCAGATTTTAAATGTGACCGGTGTTATGAAGTGGCGATCATGAAGTATCTGGAACGACTTTCTCTCGTCTTCTTAAACGCGCTACTGAATCATGAGTGGGCGGCACGTCAAAGTGGTTGCTGAACTTGTGCGCGTTTGTGCGTGGATCGCGTCATTTGCGCTTTGACTCAACACAACATTGCTGCTTACACAGCAGTTTAAGTGAAGACATACGCAAGAATGCGATTTAATATCGTATTCGTCTAGATACTGGAGAGAGAGAGCATGTTGGCGCAGAAACCGGAGAGAGATCGAGAGCGTGTTTTACTCTTTTACTCGAAGATGAATAAACGTAGTTAATCCGCGGGTCACATGCTTAACGCAGTGGTTTTGGTTAAGATGTATGCGAACATGCACTTTAAAATTGTACTCGTCCAGATGCTAAAGAGAGAGAGGGAGCGCTTGTGCACACCAAAACTATCTTTTACCCAATAATGAATAAATTTACAGTTAATCCGCTGGTCACATGCGCTCCGAACTGTAGAGCACGATCCGTATGGGTCATCCGTTTCACCACTAGTGTATATATAGCAATGTTAACTTAAAAAACGGTAAGTAAATGAGATATGTTATAGGACAGACCATAAATCATCCAAGTAGTGCACATGTAGATTATCTATCGCCATCAAATTCGCATATTGACAGATTGGAGCCGGAGAAATATTCGCTTACGATCGGAACCTAACAAAGTTCATTTGCGCTGTGCTAGTCCAGGGTTAAAGGGAGCCACCCTGACCTCACCTTGGACCCCTGGCTGTCACTATACCCCAGCGAGTGACTGATGCAGGACTAAAGGACCTACTTGTTTATGTTCAATGGAGAGCTTTCTCTCTCTTCGGCGTGTTTATTTATGAGCCCCTCTCATCCGGCCTGAGCGGGGGGGAGATAAATCTGTCACACACAGATCTACTACTGCTACACCACCATCACGCACACCAGCTAGCCAAGATGCTCTTCTTTTGTCAGGCTGGAGTACATGAACACAATGTACTAACTGTTGTTATGTATTTCAGCACTAGTTTGGCGATTGGGTATAATGAGGCCGAAAGAACCCATTAGGAAAATGGATTTCTCATTATTGAATAGCGATAATCATACAAAATACAAAGAAATAAATTTAAACTTTGTTTAAAAATGAAAATATAAAGATGGCAACTATGGCAGAAATACATTAAATGAACTTTGATCTTTTGTAATGCATCAACATCATAGATCAGGACGCCCAATTGAACCGTATATAGTCATATCAATACAACTGTGTTGTTATTTGATTCAATTGATTGCTGTTTGAAAGACTGATGTGTTATTCTAGGAGTCATTAGCTTGAATTTAAATACATGTAAAAATATGTATATAAGAGATATTAAACCTATAATCCGTCGCTTGAAATTTAATAATGGCCTAGTAGCGTTGTTGTAGAGTAATAAATTGCAGTTTATTTTGCCAACACTAAATCAACTCTTAATGAGTATTTACCGAATATTAAAATAGATATTGTAAAATTGTCATATTTAATTATGTAAATATTGTTTTGCAGTTTTATTGAAATAACAAGCAAAAGGCTCTGTGACAGACCTCATGGGTTTTCTGCGTACAACAGACTTCGTTTCTGAGTCTTACAATCTGTCTGTTGTTCTTTTTTTTTAAACATTGTTTATATAGGATTCAAGATTTATGTGTTTGAAGTTTCGAGTGATCGGTGGGTCCGGAAACAGTGACTCATCATCTTGTCATACCATGTCATGCTGCTCATATTTTTGGATGGAGTTGCATTAAAGGCCGTCTGCTTGATCATCTGTCTATTTAGAAATCCACCGGAACTGCTGCCACTCACAGGATTCACACCACAGAACGGCTGCTACAAATATTTGCAAACATATTTTCATGCAAAGTAAATGCTGTATGGTATTGAAAATCTTAATGTAATGCAGATTTTTGGAGTGCTTTGTTCTCATTGGTCAATTGCATTTGGATTTTGTTATGGAATTGCTCAACTTTATTTGACCTAAGTCTCTACCATCTGAAATATTGTCCAATACTTTTTAGTTTAATAATTGAAATAGTTATTATTTTAACTTAATAATTGAAAGTCAAATCCAAATTTCAGGCACTTATGTTGCTCAATTTATTTGAAAAAAACAATCCCAGACCAGACCTGTATTGATCACTCTCCAAAAGTTTAATTTCCAATGGCAAATGCGCAATGTTATAATGATTGCCAAAACGAGTCAATTTTAGCAGACTACTTTTTGGATTGGAGTCGAGATTTAGTCAAGAAACTTTTTTTTGTCAGTATATCTTGCATTAAAGGACCATTAACATCAAAAATGAAAATGATAACACTAAATATAGTTTTAATAATCATTATAATTTTACAATGTTTAAGTCCATATCACAACTTTAACAATTATACATATGATAATTATTTTTGGCATCACTTCTTAGAGCATTTTTTCTAGCTGATGAATGATAAAACATTGAAAGACAATCTTACTCCTTTTGAACTTCAATGTCTTGTCGATTTGAAATGTGAAATGGCAACATGCAAGCATAACATTGACTGTTCTTAGGAACACTAGTTTAGTTAATTGTCACCAAATTGCGTATCCCACACATGCATTTATCATTTTCAGATGTCCGTGGACGTTGCTAATGAGACGGTCTTTTATCATCGTCAGTCGTTGTTTTCCTGTCAAATTCCCAAAGTTAAAAGAGAGCCGATCGCTTTAAAAATTCATCTAACAGCAGCGGAAACCTTTGGCGAAGTGTGTTCGTGACAGCTCTGATGTAACTCCCTAGTATTCAGTTAGGCAGTGTTTCAATATGTGACTGCCAAGACCGTGGCAGTTCAATCCATGCCCTCCAAGGTACGGCTTTGATAGTCGGACTCCGAGAGATTGTGTGGTCCTAGACTGGATCATCCTTAGTGCTATACATGAGCGTTCACACAAATATACAGGGAGGATGAGGGTAAGACATCGTTGAAGCTATTGTGAGGAAAGTTAATATCACTGGACACCTTTTTAGGTCCCATTCGTTTCCCAGTGAATGTGCAAACTACGTTCTAAACGAGGAGAAATATGGGACCCATGTTTGGACCGTGCTTCTGAAACACCCTGACAAAAGACAGCTTAGCCAACAATTTCCTCCCCTTCATAGAAAGGAGGAAATAAAAAAAGCTAACTGGCTGGGGGAAAGACTAGCTTTTATCCACAGTCTGTTTGATGTTGGATTTTGTTTGTGTGAATGTGTGTGCATGTGTGTGTGTCCAGGGCAACACCAATCCTATGAGAGCACTGGTTATCGTTGCGTGTCAAGGGAGGGATACGGTCGCCTCTGGCCCCTGGAGAAACACTCCTGCGTTCCCCGAATCCACCAAAATGGGCAGAAAAGCTAGTTAAAGCAGCAGCCGTCGCGGACACACAGATCCTAGCCATTAACAGGCTCTCTCTCTACCGCTTTCTCTCTCTGTACCGGGTCTGGTAGCAGTGATTAGAGCCCTGTTGAAGCTGTGTAATAAGGACGGGGGCTACGGCTTTCGCGCTGGCGCGATCAGCAGCGCGGCCGTGCCGGGTATTTCAGAGGGCTGCAGCAGAAAGATAGGAAGATTGAATAGGAAGAAAAAAACTGTCCCGAGGTAAGAGAGAGGAAAATGGGTGGACTGCTATTATTTGGTAAAAGAACTGGCATGGACATGAGGCAAAGTCTAACAGCACAATTATCCTTTGTATCTCTGTGTAACCTTGCAATCTCTGTACTCGACCGTCTGTTGTTCTCAATCGTAAATCATCTTTTTCACATGTAATTTACCGGTAACGCCCGTTTCACAATGCACGCGTAAGCAGTGCATAAGGGGAGCGCTGCCTGGGTACCACAGTGCAACAATGCACTGTTGCATTACGTTATTTAAATGCATCAATGAGCAAAATATCTTCCAGAACTTCATCAAAGCGCTTTTTAAGTAGATTGCATTACTATGATTTGTTATATCCGCCAGTTTCATGCTCTTTTAGATCCACGTAGTCCATGTTATAAAAAAAATGCCTTTGTGCTTTGCAGCATACGAAGTTACTAAATGGTTAACAGTGGGATTCAGGCGGTACACTGACACCGTAATGCGTTTTGCACTCATTCAGCTGCATAACAAGCATACCATTTAAGATATACTTGTATTATAAATCCTTTCTAAATGTGCTGTTGTGGTTTTTCAAAAAAAACTTCTGACAAAAGTGTTTTTGAAAGTTGTAGCGACTGTTAAGAACACATTAGACACCACTTGCATGCTTTAAAGGCAAAAGTGTTACTTTTTCCTGTCAAACCAAGTGGATTTTGCCCGTAAAATCGCATTAATTGAGCCTGAGCAGCGCAGCCAAAATAGACGCGGCGCTGAAATGATCGCTGCACTGCTGCTTCTGCTGTGCGAGAACACGCTGCTTACACGTGCAGTTTAAATGCTGCATCTGTTAACTTATGCGCTGAAAAAATATGTGCTTATAATCGAGGAAATCGTAATGCTTATTTGTAACATGATGTGAGGTGAAGCTGCTATATTTTCATTCAATATGTCGTTTAAACGTTGACTCACAGTTTAAAAGATCTCCAACATTCCCCATTCGAGCAGTTTGGTATGTACTTGTACGCCTGTTGCCTACATATGAAAATAGCCTGGGGGCGTCACCTTGATGACCACTGAATGAACCAATTTGCCTTTAAGCGAAGAAATATGGCAATTAAAACAGCTATAGAGATGTATACAGGTGTGCTCGGTTTTGCCTGTCACGCCCGTGAGTTGTAAGCTTTGCTCGGCACATGGGATGACAGATGGCTCGGTTTGTTAGTATGCGCACGGTTTGACCCGTCCCAGCATGAGGAGCAGGCGGATAACAACGGCCAGTGCATCTGCAGGCAGGTCCTATTCTCCACCTAGGATTGCAGCCAGGTTTGGCCTTAAACACTCTGGAGACCCATACTTACTGTTTGGAGAATTGCACGTCGAGGGGTGAAAAATGTCTGTGTGTTCAGTAAGAGCAAGACTGAGAAAGTCCAGAACAAATTCGGACTCAAAGCCGTATTGATTTAACACACACAGATATGCTGACTTAACACAACAGAGAATCAAACACTGAACCAATGTGCACATACACACGTAGTATAAGTGTGTGCGTTTGCGTGTGTTATGGTCTTAGTTTAGATGTTTGGAGACGGTATGTGTCCGAAAACAATATTTTTGTCTTGGTTTCCAGTAAAAATATCTAAAACTCATTTGAAAAGAAAAATAAGATGCATTTTCAGACAAAATGTGTAACCACACAGTTCATGGTCACCAATGACTACCATAGTAGGAAAAATGATGGTACTCAAAGGTGCCCCAGAACGACTTGGAACACACACATTTTTCCTGCAAATATCGTTCTATGTGCTCATCAGACTAAATACATTTATTCAGATTTTCCTTTTTGGCTGAACTGTTCCTTTAAACCAATGAGCAAAGTTGTGACAAACAGGAGATCAGTACTGATTAAACCATTTATATTTAATTCTAAAATAGTCCTGCATTTATTACTGCAAACAATAAACTATAACACTTTCAAAACAGGAATCCGAAAACCTCTTTGCATTTACTGTAACATGTTTAGCCTCATCTCTTCCTAAAGCTTTGGTTTGTAGCGACTGCGAAATCATTAGCAGTGGTTGCATCAGTGGCGTGAGCTCAGAGGTCACCGCCGCTCTTGAACTGTGTTGTTGATACAGTAATGGCACCAGTCACAATAGGGATGCTGATAGTTAGTGGAGGTTCTGCCCTGGCTGGCTAGAGGCTGCATCGAGCGGGAAGGCCCTTGTGCCCGCTCTCCCCGTACATTGTCTCAGCACGTGTGGTTTATTTAGCAGGAGCTGTCATCTCCCATAAACCCTCAGTGTGCCTACATCCATTGCTTCTGCCAACTTCTCTGCGTCAGGCAAACTTGTTACTGGAGAGAGAGCTGACAGCTCCGGTTCAACTGGCCGCTCGCTATCCCTGGAGAGAGACAGAGAGAGAGTCATTGGGGAGCGTCTTTTTACACTTAGTCAGGTGACCTAGGCTTATTTCATACACTGTGTGTAATTGAGTGATTTTTGTCATTTTCTTTAATAATAACTAAAAACGTTATTGGAAATATAGCAACTTTGCATAGCGCAGTTTGTAATAACATTCTCATTTTTGTTTTAAATAATGCAACGGGAAAATATTAATTTTGTAGAAAATTTTTAGCACTTTACGATAAGGTTGTCAAAAAATGACATTCTTCCAAAGCATATTTATCTTGTTTTCTGTAAAAATATTTAAAACCTAGATTTACATAAAAACAAAATTGACCCAAGATATTTAGTCTTGTTTTTTGAAAGAAAGATATATAAACTAGGTAAGTTTATGCTTTTTTCTTTTACATTAAATCTACAGTAAGTTACTGCCGAACCTATTGCCAAATTACAGCAAAGTTTAACAGTGAGTATATATATATAATAAATGGCATATTTAAGTGTAATAAATTTCATGTTACTTGAAAAAAAAATCTGACTTTTTTGGCCATTTGGGGTCGAGGGTAATGTTGTATTGTATAGTACACCACTATATTTGTTAAGACTACACCACTGATAAAATATTAACTAAACATAGAAAATTCTTCTACTGCATATACTGACCTTAGTTCATGTTCATTTCATTATTTATTAATATATTTTTTACATCAAGTTGTAAATGAAACTGTAACATTAGTTCATGTACAGTGAATTAAGATGAACAATTGTATTGTTAAACTAAAACAAGATTATTTATGTTATTATAATTACATCGTCTACAGTTTGTTCATATTATTTAATGCATAAGCCAATGTTAACAGATACAACTTTATTGTAGTGTATTGTAAAGCCATATATTTTAATTTAATTAAAATGTTACAAACAAAAGCATTATGATATTGTGTATTGCATATCACAATATTTAGCAATTTATCAAAAAAGGTTTTTCAAAATTTGTGCAGCCCTTTTATCAACCATAGTGTTTTAATTAGTCGTTGGGAAGGAGCCAACGAGAAATACTACAGACTTGTTTGTTATGAAATTGAGTTGTTTACATCTAAATTGTAATTCATTGAATCCGAATAAAAAACTAAAAAATGTATCTACAGTATAATCAACCTGCATCGCATAAAACATTGGTTAGAAAGTGAAATAGAGAGAGGGAGAGAGAGTCAAACCAGGGCAATGTCTGGCAAATGTTACCCGTACATTGCTGCACAGATAGATGTGATCAAAGAGTGTCAATTTTGAATTCATGGGCACATCTTCTAGGCACGTGCAATAATGTAATCATTTCCATGCACGTCTGGTCACAGCCGCAAGTTAATGCAGAGGTCACGGCATCTTTTGACTGAGTGGAAAAATCACAGCTTGGGAAAAGTTCTCATGTGTCTAAAACGGCTTCTTTCGTTCCTTAGCAGCCATGTTAGCGGGAGCTAAATAAAGAAAACATGTAGGAGTGAAGCTTTCAAGACTTTGGAAAGCTTTGCTTTGGAGCCGCTCCCACCAGGGGCCAGCCACCTCCTTTATGTCAGTTATCCCGCTGGTTAATCATCAAACAAACTACACGCAGACAGAAAGCACCAAAACTTCTCTTGACATTTTCGGTCTCCTTAAGCCCTCGGACGAATGGGAGATGAAAAGGCACGCGGCGAGCTGACGAAGCAGGGACGTTCTCCGCATTCGTTCGTTTCCGTGAAATTACAGCATGGGGTCTTCAGGTTTGAATACAAATCATCACACGGCCTATGCAGAGTCCCTCACCACAGGGGCTTCGCTTTCAAGTGTTCCTTCGGTCCAGACGAGCTTCTTTATTTTTTTTGCTGAGATAACCTGTTTGTCTGACTCTTGGGTATGCTGGGAGAGTTTCTGCTTCCTTAGTGAGCGTGTTGTTTACTTGAAAGTAAAGAGTTTTGAGTATGCGTTTGTAGACTTCGGCGACAATGCGTTATCGAGTCATTTTTGATCCACGGCCATGCTTGTTCGAGTTTGACATTTGCTAGCGTCTACGCAATATCAATTCGGAGTTTAACAATGTCAATGTCACTGCATACGATGTAAAGTTAATGAGGATGGTTTGGTTTGTTTTGCTGACCGTCTTAACTGTGCACTACAAGACTGAAGAATAAGGTGAATACAATCTGTAGAGTAGACGGATCATTAAAGCACAACCCTGATCTCAATGCTAAACAAAAGACATTCATTCGCATTTTCTTATACATTTACGCATTTGGCTGACGCTTTAATACAGTCATTATAGTTTTTCCCCCGTTTTATTGTAGTCACTAATGGAAATGCCAGAGGTTTAGTGCAGGACTCCAGTTGGGGATTTTTTTGGTAAAGTTTATATGCTGGAAATGTGCTTGTGTTTGGAGGCCTTTTTAGGATAAATGACAAAAATCATTGATAATTTGAAGTGGCACGTGTCCTCTTGGAAAACACTCTATGTTCCCCGATTTCCTGCCCTGTTTGTGGTTTAATATCATTTTGAAGTAACTTAAATTTTTAATGTAAAATTGTCACATTTTTAGCAATATATTTACGAGCTTTTTTCATGTTTGTATTTTGCAATATATTTTTCGTTTATTTCTATTTAATTATATTAATAAATTACATTTATTAACAGGCTATGGCAGACGCAACTTTACAAATTTTTCTAATAAAGTTTTTCATATAAAATTCAGGTCAATATTTTATTGGATAAGAGAAATATTTCACAGTTTCAGTTTGTTTTACAAAACTTTAATGACCATGATCCAAATAAAGTATTTCAAACTATATATTTTACTATACTGATATATCGGCCGATTATCAGTATCTTATATTGGGCGATAGTTTAAAAACAGCCGATGAACAGGGCCGATATATCCTGTCAATCAAATGCATTTTTTTTGTGTTCTGTGCATAGAAAATTTGAAGAAACATAACCAGTTTGATGTTCAAGATGAATAGTCATTTTATGAATTAATAACATTCAGAAAGTTATGAAATATTTTTTTCATCTTTGAAATTGGTTTAGATATCAGCAGATGTCACACGAATAATCGGCTATCGGTATCGGTGGAGAAATTAAGTATTGGTGCATCTCTAGTTTGAACCAATGACATTTGAGCTACCAATGAACTGCATGAATGCCATTGCTGTTTCCAACCTATAAACCAAAAAACTGCTGTCTAATAGAAATGCTGATACACGAGTACCACACTCAAAACCTCTTTAAAACTTGAGGCGAGCATTATTTTTGGTCGTCACATCAGCTCTTGATCAGAAAGGGGGAGCTGAGCCTTCCCAAATCCCAGTATCCCCCCTGCTGCGCGTAGACAGAAGTACAGTCTGTTCAGTGTTCTGCTCTAAGCCAACAAAACGTTCACTGCATCTTTCCTCAAATTTCCAGTAGACAAAACTTGGAAAACATGGATTGTGAAAATTAGACGCTTGTGACCTCAAGACACTACAACTAACTGTAAGGACAGTGCGTCTGTATCCCTTCTTCACAAATCAGGACAAAGACTTGAATGCACCCTTCGGTGTTAAACTAATTTAAATTGAAGTTTGCACTGAATTGATTTGAATCGAATTAAACTGCGCTGTTTTACCTCAGACTCATCCAGACACGGCCCTGTCTGTTTCTTTTGGCTCAGACTGTCATAAGCATGTCACATAGACCTTATCCATCACATCGCTCCGTCCTCATTCCTCTGACCCGTGGACTAGATTGTCTGTGAAAATAACATGATTCCATTTGACCTTGCCTGTAAATTCTCATGTAGACACTTGTAGTGTACATCGCATCAGGTCAGGCTTCCCAGACGGGTGTTTTATTGAAACAGAAAGGGGACTGTTTGATGGGTTACAGTCGCACACTGCTCTTGTTTTCCGTGTGTGTGTTTGATAGATTCTTGTTCTCTGGCACTGCGTAGCCCTGGCCAGTAGCCGGCTATGGGACAGGCCCGTCGTGTGGGGAACAGGAAGCGCCCCACCGGCCCAATGCCTCGGAATCAGCAGGAAGAAAGGAGATTCTGCACCTGTCATAGAGCAAACCTCGGCCAAGCTTCAATGCCAGACTTCTCCTTTTGTCCTTGGCCAGTAGTGGTTGTGTCTCATACTGCAGGACGGGACGGGCAGGTGCTGCCGGTCGACCGCAGTGGTTGTACATCATTGATGTCAGTCATTGACGAGCACGCTTTTTTCTCCTCTGAGGCATCGATTCGAAAAAAGTCAAAGTGGAGCCCAAGATGTGATCAATGGGAGTCGGGACCCTCCTGGAATCCCACTGCAGACTGCGGGGGGAGAAAATTCCATGGCGCCTGTTCACTCGCACCCCCTCTTTTTTTTTGACAGCGTTGTTTTTCTCGTCCATTTATTCGTTTTTGATAGTTAGCTTTGATTTGAGCCGTTTTTGTTTTCCTTGATTTGTATTGGAAAGAAAGTGAATTGAAGAGCCTCCTGTAGGAATGCAGTTAACTGAAGTTTAAATAATGACAACACTGTTATGTTGTTTTTTTACACATTTCAGTTATTTTTTTTAATTATTAAATAGTCCAGTTGTTGTTGTAGCTTTAGAGAAAGCCAAAGATTTCAGAACAAACCATTTTTGCAGCTCAATTCACTTTGGGTCTTTTGGACATTTTAAGAAGTTAGAAACCCAAAACATTAACATGCGCCCACATTGACATATTAATTATGCCTATGTTGTGTTAAAAATAGATCATTTAATTCATAAAATATCAACGAGAGTAACAGTTTGTCTTGCACATTTCAGATTTTGTGAGCCTGTAACAATATAACGCAGGCTGTTATTGAAGAATGGGGCATTTAAAAACTACACCGAAGCCAACATTCAGCCCACGGCTTCTCATTTCACATGCGAAGACCGAGTAAGAACCAAAATCTTAAAGGCACGGCAGCAAAAATGATTTGATTTTAAAGGTCAGACAGAGGATTGAAAATGCATACGGAAAACTACATTACAATATTTTTGGTGACCAAAGAAATCTTAACCAAACTAAATGAAATAATAAAAAGAAAGATTCTGACCTTCAATGAAAAGAAACCATGCGCATAACAGTGAAGTGTTTATCATATTTAATGTTTCCCTCAATAATGTTTATTTCCGTAAAGCTTTGAAATCATTATATTCTAGACGGGAAGCGTGCACACTTGCATTTCTACATTTCCACTCGCTGCTCAGATCATGTAAAGCAGTTTGTTAATGGCTTTTAGCCTCTGATTTGCATTTATATTTGGAAGAGCTCTTCACAATTAGCATAAAAGTGTGCGTGGCAGGTACCGGCGAAATTGGTCTTGAGCTCTGGGTGAGGGGCAGGGCACAAAACCTGATCAGTCTATCCAAAGTGCTTAGGGTACAAAGACTCTCTTGCTCATTGTTTTTTTTTTCAACCTTCTAATCGATAGCAGATGTTATCACTGCTCATCTGCTGTGAATAACTGACGTAATAGAGGTCAGGCTGTGGAGGACTTCATCTATTTTCGCGACCAGCCCAATGACGGAGTGTCGATTGACGCACATTCAACAGAAACACGGTGGTGTGTTTGTGCATGGCTCGCTTGACACGGCACACGAAATGATTATACAGAAAAATGGAGCGCTATATATCAAAGTGCACACCGCGGTCAGCATATCAGTAGGAAAGTTATAAAGACAAACGCAGGGGCGCGAGGGTCGGCAGCGGCATGCTGGTAATGGAGCCAGAGCTCAATTTACCAGAGAAAGAGCGAAACTATAAAATCACTGAAGAGGTCCACCTCAAACCGGTCCCCTGGAAACATTACGGAAATCTAGCACAAGGCAGGCTAATAAAATCTAGCCTCAAAACGAAACGTAGCATGCTTCGGTTGTCCCGTGTCATAAGAGCAAGCCTGTAATATTGTAAAACCTCAGCATGTGACTTACAGTTGTTAGGTGAGGTTACATGACCATGTTTCAGGATTTTACAGTGGCTTTTGTGGATTGCCAGGTGTGAGTTACAGTAAAAAATGCTCTTGTTTTTTACACTGGTAAACCTTTTTTATGTTAGTTAAATGTTTTCATCTGGATTATTTTTTATATATACTAAAGCTATCTTTGGGGTGAATACACATTTGAGTCTGAAGAGTGCATATTTGTACCAAAGAGTTTATAATAGTAATTCGAAGATACATATTGGTACCAAATGTATACATAAATGTAGCTAAATGATACAAATGGTACAATGTTTTTTTTTTTAAGTGATGGTTCACCCAAAAATAAAAATGATGTTATCATTTACTCATCCTCATGTCATTTTAATGGTGGTACCCATTCACTTGCTTTGGTTATGTGTCTATACAATAGATGTGAATAAGTGCAGCCATTGTTCGGTTACCAACACTCTTCAAAATATCTTCTTTTGTGTTCTGCAAAAAAAAATCAAGTTTTATAAGTTTGAAGAGGATGAGAAAATGATGACTACATTTTTTATTTTTGCTTGAACTATACTTTTAAAAAGGCCCTATCCCAGTGACAGCTTTTATACCCTTTTTTTCGACAGTGTACAGTTAATCCGATGGACATTTTTGTAGTTTTACTGTTTCTGTTTTACTAATTACTTTTGCATATTTATTTATTTTATATTTAATATTATGAAAATATGTATTTTTATCAATGCCGTTGTGTTGTTGACTTGGGTTACAAAGAGCTTTTGATAGCCGGAAGATAAAAACAAATCTTTCTAAAAGGGTCGTATCGTAACAAATAAAATGTCCTTGATTTTGATAGAATTATGATGGAAAAAAAGTTCATTATAATATGAAAAATGAACTTACACTTTAAAACTCCCCATTATAAATCAACCATTTTCCAAAACTAATGAGCAGAACGGCTTTGATTTAAAGCTAAAGTAATACATTTGAACGTTGTTTTTTATTAAAGAGAACCTTTACATGAAAGTCTTGGATAGCATCAAAAATATTGTGTATAGTTTGTGTCCCACAGCTTTGTTTTGACATAATAACCTACCAGCATTATAAAAATATGAAATATGTAAATTGTTAATGTTTTATAATATGTGCATATAACTTTAAGAACTTTTGGTGACATCCTTGATCTGTTTTGTGCTTTCACTGCAATCAACAACGCATTAATTCTGTCAATTCTGGGAACGTATCATTAATACGGTTTACACTTCAGTGTGCATCAGGGTTAGATTAGTATCACATTGTGAGTGTCTGGTGTCCTACGTGCTGTCTCTTCGGAGTATCGGCTTTGCTGTTTGTGGCGGTCAGCGGGGTTACTGGTTTTGCAAGTTAAATACAGGAAGGTGAGGATGCGCTTATCTCTGGCTGACAAGTGCTATCTGTGTCACAAACGGGTGCAAGGTGCACTCTGTGCTCTGGCTGCCCCGCTCTGGAAATAACATTGATTGACAATGGCTTGCCCACAACTACCCAGAATCCTTTTTGCCTAGAGCCCCTCCGGCCCAGATTAGTATACAGAACTGACCAGTGCAAAATGTTTAGGCACACTTTAAATGAGATTGCCAATTATTTGAATTATACAGACGTTGTCCTGTTTACACCCATTCACTTCGAACCACAAAAGAGAGACAGAATGTCATTATACTGAAGTCCGAGTGAAATATTTGTTACCTTGTCCATCCAGAGAGCACCGGTGGTCGAATGTGTGGTAAACTCGCATTCGATTAGGTTCAGACGGCCTTTCCTTCATTCACTGGGGGCCAGTCGCCTGGCAAGCTTAATACAAATTGTAATTGGGTGCCATAAATCGCACACAGCGACAGGGTAGGTCAAGGCCCAGAGACAAGATTACTAAAGCATTACGGTCAATCAAAAGAGTCCTTGAATTGGAAGATTTTAATTAGAGTTTGGTTCGTGTGTGTGCGCGCACGCGCGCAATGTCTCTTTGTTCTTTTAAAGCTGTATTGAAATTTTGGAAACTGAAATTGGAATCAATTAAACCTCAGCGGTGGAAGTTTAAATGCCAATGTGGATGCTAATAAAATGTCTCGGCTTCGGCAGTGTCAGTAATACAGTGATTAAAAATGTATCTTAATTGGCAATATTCATGCGATTCACCGCAACGTTCGGGTTAATGTTGGAGACGGGGGGAGACGTCCTCCGAGTGCTCCTTATAAACCCTGTGTCTCCTGTCTGTGCCGAGAGTGTATTTGCACGGGGGAAGGTTTGGCTCTGTTAAACCCCTCATGTTTTAATGGAGCAGATCCCTCTAATCATTCCGTAATCTCTTTTAGGCTAATGTCAGCAATATGTTCAGAGAATTATTGCTGATTTGGAAGGCACTTTAAGTTTGGAAAGTGAAAATCTCGCGCGCCGCATGCAAGCTCGAGAAGTCTCTTGACAGATGAAAGGTAAATCTGCCGTGTTTGTTTTCCTCCTTCAGTTTTAGATTTATAATGGCTTAAAAATCAGTTCGTTGATTTCGACGTGTTAAGAGGCTTACAGCTAAAATGTTACGTTCGCAAAAAAATTGCGTAGGCTTTGTGTATTGTTTGTCGCGTCGGCGACTCAATCCACTTTGCGTGTCACGTACGGTTGTTGAGCCTGGACTTTCAATTAACAGATTTCCAAGCCTAATAATGCAGATGTTAAACAAACATGCTGTGGGCTTTCCGAATGGTCTCTGTTCATAAAAATGCATGAGTCCCCAATGTTATGCTTAAGGATCAAACTATGGCCACTCGCCAGTTCGGTCTTGCTGGCAGTGACGGTCCACCAGAGGAGCCAGGGCAGGCCGAGCCTCTTCAAATATTTATTCAAAATGAACGTAATCAAATTAATTGTCGTTATTTGAGTAACGGAGTTGCATTTAGTTGAACTTTCTTTCAGTACAGCTCATTTCTCGGTTCCGTTCCGCTTCTCTCGAAATACTGCTGGCATGGGCCGAAGAAAAATCTATCCGTAACTTCCAGTATAGTTTTGATGTATTGCACAGCATGTTTTTTCCCTCTACACTTAGCCAAAAGTTGTAAAAAGTCATTGAGTAGGCGTGTTATTCACACATGATTTGGCCAAGGGTGGAGGAGAGGGATGTACCCTAGTTTGTCTTGAGCATGTCGGCCTGTCAGGGTCTCTCTCGCTCCATCTCCCACCTGGCCCAATGAGATAGCAGGTGTTGGGAGAGAGTTCCCAGAGGACCGCTGTAGACAACCGTCTACATTTCTCTCTCTCTGTATCTCTCTCTCTTTCTCACTTTCTCTCTCTGGATCTCTTCCTGACATGGCTGCTGTAGACAACCATCTACATTTCTCTCTCTTTCTCACTCTCTCTCTCTAACTCTCTCACTTTCTCTCTCTGCATCTCTTCCTGACATGGCCGGCTTAGCAAACAAATGTAAGGTTTGGAGGGCCAGGAATCTTAACACAAACTGGACATATGCAACTTAGCATATTCACCTCTCCGGTCTCCTGGCCATGCATTTAATTGGTGAGCTGCTGTCAATAGTAGCCCTGTGTCACTGCTTTTCTTATAACATCGTATTGTATTGCCACACATTTCGGTTCCCTCTGCAACACTTATTGGAGGGAGAGAGAGAGAACACGTTTCTTTTTGTTCTTTCTGGGACATAATTTTGTCTTTATTTGTGGTATGATTGATGTGTCTATGAGTGGTGTATCGGTTATCCTTCTTCAGGCTTCCAAATTTTTCATCTGTGTGGAGAATTCTCAATATCAGAGTTTTAGACTTAGCACATGTATTATTCTTTCCTCGAGGGATTGTATCGTGTTGTTTATTGTAGAATTATGATATTGTAATTCAAGTAGTGTGCCTTTCAGGGATATTTAAGTCATAATGGCCATGATTTTTAAAAATGATAAAGCTGCACTTCTGCGGAATTTAAACAGTGTTGTGTTAGAGCTGCAAGACCATTTTTCTGCTCCATGATATGTGACGATTAACCAGTTACTATCAACCAGAGGTATATCTTCCTGAGGAGGAATGATTAACACTTTTTCAACAGATTTAAGACTGCAATTAAGATTACATTTTTAGGGCTGTTAGTAGAAAACTGCTACAAAAACAAGTTGTGTTCGTAGATTAAAGTTGTAATTCTCAAGATTTTCTTTTTTCAGTGCATTTTGAAAGATAAAAGAAATAATTTGAGCAGTCAAACGAATAATCACAATTAATCGCATCCAGATTTTAAGTTTGTGTTAACATAATATATGTCTGTGTTCTGTGCACATTAATTTGGTATTTATAAACACATACACAAACATGTATACATACAGTATATAGGAAATATTTACATGTATTTTTATATTAACAAATAATCGAAAGTATGTATATATAAATGTTTTACAAATATATATATTTGTATTTTATATTTTTCGTAAATATATGCACATATGTGTATGAGTTTAAAAATACCAAATTTATATGCACAGTAGACATACATATATTATGTTAACGCCACTTTTATTCTGGATGCGATTCATCCCGATTAATCGTTTAACAGCCCTAAAAATAATGTGTAGTTTGCTCAATTAAAAAAAATACTTTTCCTATAATTTCAGAAAAAATCCATATCCCAGATGTTGTTAAGACAAGTTTAAGGATGCACATTCACTTTCAGCTTTAAAATGAGTCCGAAAGAAAAAGATCAAATAAGAGTGCTGAGGAAATTCGCTAAAGGAAGCAGGCGGGAATGGTGCAGCCACGGTTCTGTGCCTATGACATCTCTCGAAAGCATTTCATTCATCAAGGGGGAGAGGACTTGAGCTTTGGTAAATTGCTGCAGATAAAGGGACAAACCTTGAAGAATTGGATTGTGAGGGGGAAAGGATTTGAATCCCCTCCCGGTGATCTGCGGCGTACACAAGCCACTCTTGTTGCCCGTGGCTACTGTTGAGCTGTACGGAAAAGCTATTGCCTTTCTTCAGCACACCTTGAGCACACACAACTGTGACATTCTCCTATTCGACATCCGAACCGTGTGAACCGTGACACCAGGTCCCTTTTTTATTAGATGCGTGCACTTTATAGTAAGGTTTGATTCAAACATGAAAGTACATACAAGAACATGAACAAGACATGAAATAACTATAAAGTATGTTTTTCTGAATAGTTGCTTCCTTGTTTCCACGATATTCCCTTTGTTAAATCTGAATGATCAAATACACTGCTTGTACTCAAGAGAGCAATGAAAGAAACTCATGAATGTTATATGAACCTATATTGTTTTGACATCTCCAATGACTCCCAATACGGCAGCGTGTTTGTGAAAGAGAGCCGTGGGACGTGACGCAGAGATTTAAGTTTTGTGTTTTCTTCTGCCCGGATGTCGTTCTGCCTGTCGCCCGCTTTGCGTTTTCACCCAGGAAACAAAGTCTTTGCATTAAGTCCCCTCTGCATAGGCGAAACCATCCATAATGTTTAATTCATCGTAGAGCCAAAGGACAGTCCTTGTAAAAATCCAGAATGAAAGTAAAAATGAAAGATAAAAGATGGCATTTCGCCTTCCTGCATGTACGCGTGTGTAAGGAATAAAGTGGAGTCGGAAAACAACAAGAATCTAGAAAGGTGAACTGCGTTAATGAGGTGAATTGGTTGAGGAGGTAAAAACAAATAAATAATTCAAGTCAAAGTCAGAGGAACAGCGGAGAAGGTCGTCTCTTACCTCTCATCTGTTTTTGCTTCTCTTGTTCAGGAGAGCCATGAGGCTACAATGCTCCAGCAGCGGGGTCTCGCTAATCATGCCTTGATTAAACATCCATTCAGAGAGGCAGGGATTAGGGGCGGTCCCTTCAGTACGGCCCGCTAGACGGGGAGGGAAAGCAGGCTGGAAAGTTTTTTATGTGTCAGTCATGTGGTCTTGCCATTGTTTGACTGCGTTCACCTCCCCAGCCGAGACTGGCGAACGGTTCGTCTGGTGCCACAGCGAAGCAATGCAACCGAAGGGCAACACAATTACGTCCATTCAAAGGCCCATCCTGGGAATGCGGTGCAGGCCTGGAAAAACTCAGTGGCACATGTGCAGAATCTGTCCGGTGCCATGTGACCCAGAGGAGAGCATCCTGGCACATTGGATGTTTTGGTGTTCAAGGGCAGGATGACTTTTATTTACAGAGACCAAAGAGTGTGGCATTAATGCTGTTTGTTTATTGTTTAGATAAGTACAGTATGTTCTTTATCTCAGAAATCACCCTATCATGAATTTTTGCTTATCCAAAAAAAGCTTAATGGAAAGAACATTTCGTGAGAACATATATTTTTAAGATTAACGAATCAAGGCCACGTCAAAGATTTACAAACTTGGAAACTTTAGCCTGTATTTTACAGTCACAAAATTATATGTATTTTAAGCAACATATTTTGTTCATCAAGCAGTTTTTTCTTTATAGACTGAAAGGCTTGTAAACTAAAAGTTTGAGTATTTTCATTTCTGGTCATAAATTGGCAGTAATATCTGTAAAGAAATTTGCATAACATAAAAAACAAATGGTTGCAAGGTTTAAAATACATTTACATAATCAACAAACATAACAGATTACATTAACAAAATGTGACACATTCTTAAGCATTAGCCTTTTTCTTGCTATTTTTCTTTTTAATTATTGTTTCTTTAAATGGACTCTGCAAACTTGGATAACTCTTTACGTACTACCAGGAAAAAATAAAAAGTTTAATGTTGCCAAGGGCGAGAGCTCACCTAGCAGTGCTCAAGAGGAAAATGGAGTTCATTGGTAATGATCCACAGAAACGTTTAAATTGTGCAGATTTATATTAACTTTATGTCTGCTCCAGAGTACTATAGTGCACCCAATACATACTTTACACTTACTTTTTTACTCCATACTTTTAAATCCTTACTTTTTAAGCTACAACAATAAAACAAATAATCTGTCTCGTTCTTAAAATCCTAATGAACTTGCTTGAATGTAGTTTTCTTTAATGTACACATTTTTATTGAAATATAAGGCAGGAAATATTGAGGAGCTCATGCCTTATTTTTTTAATTGTCAGTAACCTTTAATTTATATGATGAACATGATATGCATCTTACCAGATATAGGTGATTTAAGGATGTTTTTCCTTTAGGAGTAAGTTCAGTGTGAGTCATCAATAAGTTGGCCTGTATTGCAGGAAAGATCTAATTTTACAAGTAAATATATCTGCCAAGTCAATTTTTTCGATATTCAAAGCCATCCTACAGATGAATGAAAGCCGAGAGACATGGACATAAAGCCACAACACTCATTTTCAATTCATAGGGTCTCAAAGATCAGTAAAATGCATGCGTGGAGTGATTCAGGAAAGATCTAGGGGACAGTGTAGCCCCAAACACACATGACCTTGTTCTGTGATGATGAGCATTTTAAGTTCAGACTCCGCCGTCATGGTGACGCTTGAGTTATTAAGTGGATTTCTCTCATGTTATTGAATGATTCATCTCAAATCTCTGGAGATGACAGTTACGTCTAAATTAAATTATATGACTTCATCAATCAGTTTGAGATTCTTTAGGTCAGAACTGCTGCAGGGGCTGAACGTGGTTTCGTACACTATGCGTGTGTGTGTTGGTGCGGGCTATTATATAGAAACAGTGTGTTTCGGAGCATGACATTGCTCTGGGCCTTTTATTCTGCTTGTTACAGTGTTAAACTATTTCATTTATTCAGCTTGATTCTTGCTGAGAGCTCATTTTTTCTATCGGATGGAGAGGGCGACCAGCTCAGGAGGGGCGTAATGAAATTGCCCAAATGTTCTTGCATCCCAGACTCTAATTCAAGTGTATTGTTCATTATTGTGAGACTGTAATTAACCAGCCTCTAAATGTGCCGAAATGGCGCTGCTCTCTGTTTAAATGAAGTACTTGTCATTCTTTTTAGCTCAAACATGCCTCATTTCCGTGCCTGTTATCAATTACAACCTAGGACTAAGTATCGGTGTGCACCTTTGTTGTTACCTGGCATAATTTCTTTGGCTGCTAAAACAACCTGGGCAGCATGTGCATATCCACCGTGTATGCGGACATGCAATTTTGGCAGCGTTGGGATACAAAGGACTGGTTTTGGATCCTTCGAGCCGATGATTGTCCCTTTATTTAATTTGAAGGTGGTTAGGTGGGGAGCGAATTGGTACTGTAATTGACAGAGATTGCTGTAGGATTCAGTGCTAATGTGCTTGGAGAAGTTGTCTCTCACAGCTTTGAGAATGGGTTGAATAAACTTGAGAATCAGTATCAAGACTTTCTTAAAAAACAGTTCACACAAAAATGAAAAATTAATTTATTTACCCTCGAAGAAGACATTTGTAGAAGATATTTTGAAGAATGTCGGTAACCCAGCAACACTGACTTCTATTCTATTGATTTGTTAATGTGTAAACTAAACATGTCTTAAAATATAAAGTTTAAATGATGACAGAAATCTTGTTTTTGGTAAACAATCCCTTTAAAGGATTTTTTATTCTGTGACTACAACTTTCATAAGAATAATAGTCTATTTTGCCATTTAAAAAATAGTGGAAATTCATCACCATTATACAAAATTATTGTTTTTGTGTGTACTTTGCGTATATGTCCTCACAAATACAGTGAAATATAAAAAAATCTCACAGTTTACGGGTTTGTGGATGTTTGATGGCATTCTTAGCGTGTTTCTTTACATCTATTCATTTCAGCTGACTTCTAAGATGGTTTTCTGTAGAGGTAGTGTGTAAGTAGTGTATCCTAGTATGAAAATTATGAATGTCAATGAGAGGTCCTCACTAATGTAGACTCGATGCGTGTGATTGTGCGTTTAAATAGCTGAATGTTCAGAGTTCATCTCTAGATGATTGTCAAGGTGAGTAATCAATAAGGATGTGAAGTGCCTTATCTCTTCCTTTGTGTCAATATCGCCAACATCTGTGTTAGTCATCTGATAAACAAGCTTTCACAAAGCTCCCCTCAAAACAAGCTGTAAGCGCTACTAGCGACATCGTAGTTCCTTCAGGGCTTGTGGAATAAAGGGGTCATATGACGTGAATGCCTGTTTTTCTTTGTCTTTGGTGTGTTATAAGTTGCCAATGCATGTATTAAACACTTGAAATTGCAAAAATGATAGTATTCGAACAAAAGATGCATTCTATCTAAAAGCGAGACCTTCCAAATATGGTAAGAGGCATTACATTTCCGTCACACGCTTGCAGTATTCGACCAATCACTACGCACTGGTTAACTGGCCAATCATAGCACACCTCACTTTTCAGACCGACGAGCAGAGAGGCGGGCAAGGGGAGATGCAAACATCCACTGTATGTGGAAATATAGCGCTTTAAACCTTTAATTGTTTATAAACATTGCATTACATCTAAAACAAAAGAGAATATTCGTTTTAGCAGTGACATATGACCCCTTTAAAGGAACAGTTCACCCAAAATTGAAAAGTATGGCTTCATTTACTCACGCTCAGGTTCCAAAATCTGTACACATTTCTTTGTTCTGATAAACACTGAGAAAGATATTTTGAGTAATGTAATTAAGGAAGTTCTTGTGCAGTTTTAATCTGGTATGGTAGTTAATGGTGGCCAAGAACTGTTTGGTTACAAACATTCTTCCAAATATCTTTCTTTGTGTTCATCAGAACAAAGAAATGCAAACAGATTTAGAACAACTCGAGGGTGAGTAAATGATGACAGAATTTTTATTTTTGGGTGCACTGTCCCTTTAACAGTAAGTCTGAACAAGCTTTTTTTGATCAATCGATGAGTTCAAGCCGTTATTATTTGATTGGCCATATAAAACAAATAGGAATAGATTACCAAAGATTCGCTTTGCATGTGCAAGCCCAAACCTCCGTGAAAATCAAGGTTGTGATAAAATGCCGTTCCTTCAGGCATACACAAATTTAACAGAGAATTTTTATGAAATGTTTGACTTTTCGATAACCGACAGCCTAAATCTATTTACACAAGCCTTTGTTGTATAAGAGTTAATGTCCTGTGAAATTAAAAATCTCACCGAAAAACATTTTCAACTTGAAAAAACAGCATGCTATCTATTTATGATATTCATGCTTGGCCACTAAAAAAAATGAGCCATGACTATGGACAAAAATGCATTACTGGCAGATTCAGTCCGGAAAACAGGGTCATTAAAAAGGGGAGACAGAACGTCCAAGTGTTGACATCAAACACGCATCCTTCCAGCTGTGCAGTATCTCGCCATTGATTTAAATCTGGTCTTGGTTACTTTAATATGTCAAATGATGAATGTTGCAATTAGTGGGCATCGTCAAACGGATGTTACAAAAACATTTCCATCATTGACCCAACACTTTTACAGACATAAATTTATGTATATATATGAAGAGTTTGAACTCCGTTTTTATTATGCTATCCTTGTGTTAGTTAGCTGTATTGTTTTGAGTTATTATGACATAAATCAAAACAAACTAACTTCAGTTTGATTTATATTAATAGGAATGCACAATAAAAAACGTGATTTTTTAAAAGTTTGAAAAGTGGAAATAAACTCTTCATATATACCCACATGTTATGGAAATCCACATTGACAGATGTCCAAATAGGTTACTAATTCTCAGCTGTAGATTCAAGCTCATCTATACCTACGACTGCACCTCGCACAAAGATTCATCCTTATTCCGGTCAACCGCTATCTTCACCTACCAACTCATTTCTGCATGTGAGTGGGGCACTAACCGGGGTCTGCTGTGGCATGTGTTATGCGGACGGAACTGGGTGGCCTGCGCTTAGCATTCCGAGCAGCTTTTTGTCATTGTGAGTTATGCGGCTATAATTGCACAGTGCCGGTGGGTTAGACCTTGGGGAACGTGGCCTTGTCAAGGTGTATTCGTGGCAGGTTGCGTGGCTCTGCCCTTATTGATCAGGCGAGGGCCGGGCGACTGGCTGAGCTTGGGCTCCCCCCATTGGAGTATTTACATGGTAGCTTATCTGCAGGAAAGCAGATAATTGGGTGTGTTAGAGCTCAGGAGGAGGCAGACTAGCAAGGGCAACTTTTTTTTAACTTGAGGAGAATATGATCAAGATGATATGGTGTTGAAAGCGTGTGTAAATGTGCCTTCGCCTTTGGTGCACATTTCAGTTTGTGTAATATGCTTCAATAATATGTGACCCAGTCTGTGAAAACCAGGCTAAAGTCTCACAATATAATTATGAGATGAGCATCAAAATTTGATTTCAAGCAATAATTCACAACGATTTTTGACATGGCCTCAATATTAGAGATATCAAGGTTACATTTTCACAGAAATGATTTATTCACTCTCATGTTATTCAAAACCTATGTATGACGTTTTCTTGTGTGGAACATATGAAGAGCTCTTTTCCAAAATGCATTATGAGTTTTTCAAACCATTTTGCTGTGTGCTAAACCTATTCACTGCTCCATCAATGTTTCATGCCAAATCGCTATATTTCCTTGTTTAAAATGTACTGCAAGATGCAGTTTCTTTCCAAAACGCAATAAGTCCCGAACCTGTTTTTAGCCTAAATGCGATATGTCCTCTCGACCAATCAGAATTCGCTCGTTTGTGGTATTTGTATGTGTTATTTGTTGTATGTGGTCGAAAATATTTATTTTATTTTACTATTTAGTTTGTTACTATTTATTTTATTTGGCTGTAATTTATTTCATGCCTTTGCATTTATTCGATTTATGTTAATTTATAGTATGAGTCCCTGGTGTCATATGTTTCATGTTGTCATGTCTGTTTGTTTGTTTTTAAAAATAAATAAACCAACAATTTTTTGAAAAAAGCGTAGCGTTTTGAAAAAAATAAAAAAATAAATTTGAATTTATAATCGACAATATTGTTGTTTCTTTCAACAATCATTGTTTAACATGTTCAGACTGAGCCAACAGACCATTTTAAAGGATAAATTGAATATTAAAAAAAATGTATGGGTCTAGGTAAAAAAATGTCATTTTCATGAAAACTATTAAAGTGGATTTATAGCGTTTTGGAAAAGAGCTCATCATATTCAGTTTTGAGAAATTTCTTAGTTGCTTTGTCAATACAACGGAAGTCAATGGGGTCCCAAATTGTTTGTTAACCAACATTTTTCAAAATATTATTGTTTTTTTTTCTGTAGAAAAAAGTAAGTCATGCAGATTTGTAATGACATGAAAGTGAATAAATGCTGAGAGAATGCTCATTTTTGGGTGAACTGTCACTTTAAATGCTTATAATATAGTGCATGTGTCATATAGATTATATAGATTAACAATAGTTATATAGATTGTCAAAACATTTCTCTGTGTAACATATAAAAAAAGAAATGCATATTTGCATCACAAGGGTGAATAAATGATGTCCACATTTTATTTTTTTACATCACCTGCACCCCTAAATTGAAGTGTGTGTTTTTTTCCACGCGTACACACGTTTTTTGTCCAAACTTGTTTGAAGCCCTGCTTAGGAGTTGTTGAAATTTTGTTTTCGTCCAAAGGAACCATTCAAGCCTGTTACCAATTAGAAACATTGATCAAACGGGCTCTACTGCAGGTTATGTTCCATAGTCTTCCGTCAACGTCTTGTTCCAGAGTGCTGGGGGAGAACAGGAAAATCAATACCATGCTTTTATGTGCAATAAAGCCGATTCTTTAGCAGGAAAAGGGAACAGTAATCAAGGTGTGTTAAACAGATGATGTGTAGCAGTTAGTCTGTGAGCACGCATTATGAGCGTATGAAATGTCCCATAAGAAAGCAAGCAAATCAATCGCTGTTTACCGACGCTTGCACAAATATTCCATGTATGCGCTTGAGATAAGATACTTTTTTCTCACTTTCTCTCTCTCTCCCTCAATTTCTTTTTATCCCTCAAGGCATTTGTTAAGAGTAAAAGTTTCATATGTTTCATTATTACATCAAAGGCGATATTTAAACTGATTTTCTGATCAAAGGAGGGCCAGAGTTTCCCACTAAGACCATTTAAACTCGTTGGCCTTGTCTGTTTTAGGTCTAAGTGGACCAACATAAAAAAATGACACGATTTTGTGCAGTTTATCACTAAATATATTCTTTACTAGTTTTTAGTTGTCGTTTTTTTTTTAACTGATTTATTGCTAGGGTATTTTGGGAAGTTTCCAAAATGTTCCTATACAAATTCTTACTAAGAACGTCTTTGCAACAGTTGCTATGGTGTTCTGGGCCACCGACAACAAGCTAGCAATGTTTATTAGTAATAAACAGGTTGTGTAATATACAGCCGTGAAAGAAATTAAGAGAACATTTTCAGTTCAGAATTGACTATTTTCAGGTGTGCGTTTAGGTAAAATTATAATTTTTTGTTTCATTCTGTGAACTACTGACAATATTTCTCCCAAATTTTAAATAAAAGCATTGTTTCTATTCGCGTTTATTTGCGGAATATGAAAAAAAGAAAAAAAGCAGGTCAAAAGACAAGAAAAAAGATCACATCTATGGCCTGTGGAAGATGACCAGAGCATGTTCACATCCCCTTCCTGGTGTTTCACGCCCATCTGCGGCGATATTAGCAACTTGTCACGCTCGCTGCGGCTAAAAATATTCTGTCTGGGCTACTGGAGGGGTGGCCATGTGGAACGGGCTGACGGCTTGGCTCCCCTGCCCCTCTGATCAAGCTCTCCCAGTCCCAAGCAGCAAGCTGTCCCTCATCGCCCATCGTGACCTTTCCCAAAGCTTTATCCTGCATGCTGAGGCTGTCTGTTTGCTGCCACCCAGCTGTCAGGTACCAATAAGTGTCTCCACTGTGCGTAGTTGGTCACAAAATGACATATTCTGACCCATGTCTTCCTGTCACCCATGCTGGGATGAAGGAACACCGCTGATGGCGAAACCCACAATTGATTTCACATTCGTTAACTCTTTGTGCATTGTGTTGAAATTGGATGCGTGTTAGTTGTTGTTGTTTGTAAATTTGAAAACATCGATAAAAAAAATAGCATGTTAATTTAAAATAGATATATATATTACTAATATTAAATAATATATTATTAACAGTTTGTTTTCTAAATGTTTACTGTCACATACACAAATCTTTTCTTTTACCTAGTCATCTTGAGTGGTCAATTATTTGTTATCCATATATTGCTGGATGCCTCAAATTCTATTTGGTCGAATGCCCTTGTTCACCATGTGAACCTTGTTAGGAAAGAGAGCACTGTTACCCAAGGGTCAACCATTTGCATTTCACTTGATGTTGAAATGTCAAAATAGCTCAAAGGAATTTCTCTTGTCTACCGCCGTATAACTCTTTGCATGCCAAGCAGTCCATGCTTCCTCTGAGGCACTGCGACGTTTTGGGAATTGATGATTTTCAAGAATTGGAAAAATGGAGAGGGCGGATCAGTCCAAAGTCCCTTTAGAAATATAAAGAAACGAGATAGACAAATGGATTGGAAATGAGTCGGGTTGAACGGAGTACACTCGGTGCATCCGGTTTCCCCATCGACAGACTGAAGCTTGTCTTTAATGCAGCTACATGCTGTAATGTTGTTTGAAATGGAGGAAGAATCAAGCACTTTTGCTTTCTTGATTCCCCCAGCTTACTTCCTTCGGGGTTGGAGTATGCTTATTAAAAAATCTCCCTCTCTTTAATGTTTCGACTTGTTTTCGAAATGGGAATGAGGGGAAAGGCATACCAATAGCTTGAGTATTGAACGTTTTTTGAAAATTGAGTAAATATTCACAAGGGATACAAAGCTGTAGACTGTGATAATTTAGTGTAAAATTGTCTGTAATTGTAGTAAATACATAAACAACTGAACCCCTCGTTCTTGCTGCACTGTACAATACACCCTTATAAAAGGATGGGTATATTTAAAGTAACACACAATCTCTTGTTCTTAATAAGACATGTTCTGTTGAAAGCATAATTTACTCAAAAATGAACATTTTGTTGTCATTTATTAGCCCTCTTTGTCATTTTAAACCTGTATGACTTTCTTCTGCAGAACGCAAAAGAAGATATTTTGAAGAATGTGGGTAACCGAACAAGGGCGTCACCCATTGACTTGCATCAGTTTTGAGTCCATACCATAGAAGTGAACGGGTACTGCCATTGTTCGGTTACCAGTATTCTTCAAACTATCTTCTTTTGTGTGTTTTGTAGAAGAAAAAGTCAGAGAGGTTTGAAATGGGTGAGTTAATGATGACAGGCTTTTCATTTTAGGGTGAACCATCACTTTAAGGACAGATTGTTTTTTACACAACAGTGTTAAGAGTGTAGAAAAAGTTAAAACAATCTGATCTAGTTTCTGAAAATTATTTTTCTGGGGTATTTTAAAGACAAACATATTAAATGTTAATCCTCCAAATGTAATATTTATGACGGGTATATTTTTTTGTGTTTAATTTATTTAGTTTATTCTGTAATGCATGATGTAAATAACCTTTTTATTTATTCAACCTGTTTTTACATCAGCTTCCATTTCAGACTTTTTCGTCCTTACTTTGGTTCTTTAAAAAATTTTGAGTATGAAATGATTATAATTGATTGCAGGTAATTGTGCTCTTGCCCTTCCCATCTATGACACTATTCATTATTGCACACAATGTTGACAATTAGCAGGATTTAATAGTGCTATAATGCTATGGTTGAAATATGTCCTTTTTGGAATGCGGCGACCATGGATCTGAACTAATTCTAGTTTAATTGTTCCTATATTTCAGAGGTGGCAAGTTCTGAAGGATAATTTATTTCCTGCCTAAAAGAAACCCTGTCCCGTGCTGGCAGATGAGAGTGGTTAATTACAGTAGATAGCCTTATCTCCTTGTAATTATTTTGGTCTCTTTGGAATTTCCGGGCGCTGACCAGCCAACCGATGTTATCAGACCCAGAACAGTAGAGGAACTACAAAACTGTACTGGAGATTTGGGGAAGAAAAAGAGGAGCGTATCTGCCCTAAATGTTCTTCTGCGTGCCTATTAAAATGGCGTGGACAGTTTGATAGCTATCATTTATAGCACGCATTCATTTACTCATTCATCAAAAATGCCATTTTTAGTGCATTAAATGAAATGGCCTTCCATTACATGCGCTAACTTCCGAGAGGACCACCTCTCTGTTGCATTGACCAACCTGATTTACATAATACAGAGATTGCTTTATATGATTTTCCTATTGGCTGAAATTTACTCTGAAAGGGCTTTTTTAAAGTTCACAAGCTCTCTTTTATGTTCAAGTGCTTCCCGTGAAGAACCAAAATTTGGCGCGTGGCCAAAACTTCATCACTTTTATGCACTCATTTTTAGGTCTTGCACTTGTGAAAATGGTCCAATAAATCTCAGCGGCATTCCTCAAAGAGACTTTCCCTCATCACTCATGCACTGCCAGAACCTTTTCAACATTCAAATGGAGCCGAGTGAGCTTTATGAAGCTTTAAAAGCATCCACACCTTCAAAATCCGAGCTCCACCGGGTTGTGCATTGGTCCAGTGGTAGGTTACACGAAACCCTGCAGCCTAACTGTTCTTAAACAACAACCTTCTGGTTTTGTGTTGCTCCTGTGTTCAGAGATCAATGTTTCTGGAGCAGGAAGTCAACGGGACCAAAAAAATACTGGAATGCAGATGAAAGAAGCAATGTTCGGCTGCTTGTAGTCATCCCTGCATGCCCAGCAGCTTGGAAACAAACAGATGAAACGCTCAGTATCTGCCTCGCTGCTTAAGAGGCCTGATTGCCGTATCACTCTCATTACGGCCGTGCTTTAAAACGACAAAAGGACAGAAGCTGTGGCAGCGCACGGAGGCAGTATCAGAGCCGTGGCAGAGCGATCACTCCCATTACCTTTTATAGTCAGGTAATTGACTTCTAGTTACTTTCACTTGAACGTTAACTGCGGTTTAGTATGTCTCTAAAAGCTCGCTTTGAAGTCGCAGAAGGTTTGTGTGCCGCGTTTCCAAGCCAGATGGAGCGCCTGACTGCGGCGGTATGAATCTGTATAGACACGCTGATCCGGTGGGCTTTGTTCTCTTCCTCGGGAGGACAAACTGTAGAAGCGTCCAGGAGATTTTACTTCTTGGTGGTTTAATGAAGTTATTTAACTGCTGCGGACAATAGAATTCAGCGGCATTTCTTTGCACACATGTAAAGATTGTTAGCTTCAGTGAAATCAAAGCCCCATGGAACTTGCATCAGAGAGATATTGTTGGGTGGTGGTGTTAAGTCACATAATGGAAACAAATCGCCTTTTTTGTTTAATTGTCACTCGTTTCAAATATAAGTAGCAACGTTTGTTTCGCTTTGTTAATATAATTGAAATGAACTATAAACGGTAAGCTCTATATTTAATATCTTTTATTGCTGTGCAAATATGACCGACTTTGAATTTTTGTCTGGATCTTAAGTTAAGTTAAGTTTCTTTTTTAAACCAAAATGTAGGTTTATCCTTAAAATAAGCAATATTATTAGTCAATATTGGAAGAAAAATAAACTTGAATATAGGATTGAATAAAAAGGAATCTAATTCAAGATTATTTTTCTTATCCTTTTGGCAGATATTTTTGTGCCTGTTTTAAACTACTGAAAAAAAGTACAAATGTCATTTCATGTCAAAACTTCTGAAGGGCCTCAAAACACCCTCAGACCCCTGCGGGACTTCCAGAAAACACAACTTAATATCTTGGGGCATCTTGTTTACTAAGAAAATGTATCTTGATTTAAATTTGTACCACAAAACATGTCAGTTCTATAACTCAAAAAGGATTTGTTATTTTTGAGATTAGCAATAAAGCTGCAATCTTTCGTCTTTGGCTTTCTGTTGCTGTAACATAATTGTAGATTATACACATACTTTATGTGAGTTGAAGCGATTTGACACTAAACTGACATTTTCAGCAAAACTGTACTTGACAGCACTGGTAGAAAGACAATTTTGAACACTTATTTTTATGTACTTGCTTTAATAACTAATTTGTGTTTATTATTTGACCAGAAAATAACGGATTGCATCTGTCTGTTGACCTGTCTGGAACCCTGTTACCGAGGCGTTCTATTTGGTTAGACTTTGGATACCGTATTGCTCATTTGAAATGTTCAAATGCACCAGGTCTCCCTTAACAGAGATTAGGGAGTAGACATGTTCTTCTACAGTGGATGCTGGGATGTCAACAGGGCGGTCCTGCCGCCCAACTCTATTGTGTCAGTGTTAATCGCTAGCTGCTGTTTAAAATGCAGTGAAGTCTCCTGGAGGGTCAGGAAGGAGGGCGGCTTGATCAACCTGCCTCCACACGGACCTCTGCACTGCTGACCGGTTAATCACTGCTGCTAATTACCAGACCCATTGTTGCCGGGTGCATGCAAATGTGCAGTGCTTAAAAAGCACAAGGCCTGTTGTTCAGCCCCGTTTTCTGTGTTGTTAACTGGAGACTTTTCAAGCTCGTTTTAGCAAGCTGTGCCTTTAAGAGGGTGACACCTAACAGACCCTATTTTAAATAGATCTATACATTTTTGATATTGATTTATCTGTCATGTTCTTGGGCAGGTTGTGCACCAATCATTAATTTACTCATATCTTTCTATAATATCTTTCACCACATGTGTCTATTCGCGAACAGGAAATGTAATTTACTTGCGGGATTTTTTATTTGTTAATGTCTCGCAGCCGAAAGCTTTGTTGTAACGCAAGCGTTACTGAACATGTACCCAGTAAAATATTACTGGAAATGTATTAGTAATTCCTTAGACTACCGCATTACAGCAAAATGTAATACGTTGCTGTAATACATTACTTTCGTAACGCATTACTCCAAACACTGTCTAGCATAAGACTCAAACTTGAATGGATAGCTGAACACTACCGTCAATGTTTAGGCTCACTTTTGTTGTTTATTGATTTTTTTCGTATTTTACAATAATAAGGTAGTAAACTGTTGGATACAATTGGAAGTATGTAAATTGTGTTCATTTTTATGTTGAAATATCCAAATTAAGTTGCTCTGTGCATGCATACTCTTGGCATTTTATCAGTTGGTTTTCTTGGGTCACACTGTGATGCTTCTTACATTTACATTAATGCATTTGGGAGACGATTTTATCCAAAGCGATTTACATTGCATTAATCTATATATTTATTCTCAGGTATGTGCAATACCCTGGGCTCGAACCCACAACCTTGCGTTGTTAACGCAATGCTCTTACCACTGAGCTATATTATTATAATATATTAATATAATGATATAATCATTTACTTTTGTAATAAATAAAATTATATGGGGGCACAAATATAATTTTGTACAATTTTTATTTCAAAACAATTAAGTACACACCTTCAGATCAAGATTTAAATGCTAAGAGGCACTATTTTTGTTAATTTACTGTATACTTTTGACTGGTAGTGTTTGAGGCAATTGGTTTAGATTAAAACTGAGGTTCATCTCTTTCTCCCTTTTATGCTTTTTGGCTGCGGATCAAAAGGCTGTGAGGCGTTAATGTAGCTGTGTAACTTTAATCGTCTTTAGTTTTGGAGTCTCACCTGTGGAGGTTGGCCGTTTAATAGTGGCTGATAAATGCTGAATGAAACTCTCATTCTGGCCCTCTTTCCAAGATCTCCAGGGATCCATAAAACAGAATGATTTCCATCTCATTCGCGGTTTCATTTAATATCCATCCACTGTTCTCACCACCACAACATATGTCGAACAAAACCAAGTAAATTATCATTCCAAACCTTTTATTTACTTGAGAATGACCTTTCATTTCTCAATGCCATCAGTAATTGATTTGAGCCCAAAACAAGCCTCCTTTTCTTTCCAGTGACTGATCTCAGTTCAGCTCTCTCCGGTTTTCATATCTCTCAGTTTGGTCATGTGAAGGTCAAGTGTTTAAGGCGTGACACCTCTTTCCACTTCAACACTTTCTGACATGAATGCTGATTTTGAAGACACTTTCCATTTTTCTCTTGTCTGTACCTCCTGTAACAGAAACAAAACCTCTTAGTATTGGATCATGATAGGACATTCTTTTATACAATAGCATTGCATCTCATGTTCATTGAATAACCACCGAGGTGAGAAAGAAAGGAGGGTCAAATGCAATCCATCTATCCTTTCTTCCATCAGCTACTCATGTTTTCATGAATACAGACTTCTGAATTCATTCGCAAATTCTGAATTGCATTGCTTTAGCTAGAGCCCATAATATAATAAGCAGAGATTTAGCACTGGCACGGTTTTAAGAGCTTGTATCTGATTGGTTGGTTCGGATGAGTAGGTCGTTGTTTTGTGGTTTGGGCGCGTGGTTGATTGTTTTGGTTCACTGGTGCAAGTCTTTACAGTCCAACAACAAATCAATCAACCAACCAACTAGGACTTGTGGCATACTAGTGAATTTCAAATTACATTTATGTATCATCATTATTTTCATGGTAACAAGATAAACCAAAAACTTTCACTTTGTAATGAGTAATGTCCTCTGTATCAGATGATACTTGCTCATGTTATGACCCTGTTACAGTCCAAAGAATTTAGACCGCCTGTCTTTGTGCATCCCCAGTGCAACGAGGGACACAATGCACAATGTGACAGATGGGTCTGCTATGTTGATTTCATCTCCATGAATTGCCGGGTGAGCATAGTGTTGGGTGTTTCGCCAAAGAGGGCCAGATGTGCGGTAGCGCTTTTACCGGGCTGCTGGGAACTTGGTTTGAGATCTCTTTGTAAAACAGCGAGCCCTTATAGAGACCATCTGTGTTCCCCGGGCCAAGGTATCTCTTTCTATATTCATGGCATCAGCTTTGTTTGGTTAGTGTTTTTGTTTTGTTTGTTAATGTGCCCGTTCCAACTAATACTGGCCACCGGTGATTTGTCCCTGATTTAGTTTTGGTATGAGGAGGATGGGAACTTCAACGTTTTAATACGTCTGCAAGTGCCACTATTTTGGCACTCTCTTTGCCACCCAGGGGCCTGGTGGTGGCCATGCCTGACATCTGTTGGCATAATGTTGTGAGAAGCCTCCGAGGCTCGAGTAACTGATTTCTCGAGCTGGGTTTCTTTTTTAAGGAGGGGCTAGGCAGCATCTGAGGGTAATTATCAGATGGCATGGGGTCCGGGTAATTAGTCCCAGCTTTTTCTGTAATAAAGGAGCAGGAGAGAGTGCTTGGGGGGAACTTGACCAGTCTGTGTTGGTTTTTAGTCCTTGGGCCGAAGCCCCACACTTAATGTCCAGCTAATGTGGAGTAATGGTTTAATATATAACTATGCTGTCATTAGTTATTCAGTATTGCGGGGTCAACAAATGCTTGCATGGCCAAATTTTACAGTACCTCCCTTAAATGTGATTAGTTTCTTGTTTGAACAAAATTTTAAGTATATTCTAAATATTATTTATGTAATTCCTCATGTCTTACTCACACTCAAGACATCCTGACTGAATATGACTTTCTTCTTGAAGAATAATGCAGTCAGAGTTATAATAGCACGTTTCATTTTTTTCCCCAAGCGGTAGAAAGGCGGTGAATGGTGGGCAATTTTTGGAAGCTCCAAAAAGTGCATCAATCCATCCATCAAAGAACTGCTCCACACAGCTCCGTGGTCTTAACAAAGATTTTCTTAAGCAAATAAATGCTTTTGTTTAAGAGAAATATCCACGTTGACAGCGCTATTAACGTTAAAGTGGGCGTAACACACACGGTTTCTGCCAATCTCATATTAATCTTGAGTACGTATAGAGTAGTATTGCATACTTCATATGCCGTGTGGCCGTGCCGTATTCTTTTCCGGGAGAATTATCCAAAAAGGGACTAAGAATAGTTGTTATGAAACCGTTTTCTATGTTCTAAAAAAACTTTCGGAAAACTGTACGAAGCACAGAAGTACTACGTAATACGCCCAAGTCGTTTTTTGACAAGTTGACAATGTTAAGCATGAGAAGACAGCACGTTTAACATTGTTAAGAAGTCAGAATGCATAAAGCACTGTTGCAGGGTTGCTTTTATGTGTAGCTTCCTTTATCCCTTGGCTCCGCCTGAACCAAAGGATTGTTTTTCCGGCAAATTACAGTTGACGAAAGCTCCCACACAGAGGAGACGGTCTCCTATTGGAACAAAACAAAAATGGCACATTCGTCACCAAAACTTACGACTTAAGCCTGCGTCATTTGCCGGAAAACAAGCGTCAGGTTCACGTGCAGCCGGGGGATATCAAAGTTTGAGATCAACGCTAATATGGATATTTGTCTTACACAAACACATTTTTTTTTTTTTTAAGACCTGTGTTAAGACCAGTGTCGAGCAGTTCTTTGATGGATAGATGCACTTTTTGGAGCTTCAAAAAATCGTAAGAAAAGAGATGCGTGGTATTATAGCTCCGATTGTATTATTCTTCAAGAAGAAACTAAAATTCAGTCAGGATGCCTTTTGGGCGAGTAAAACAAAGGAAATTTTGTTTTGCCTCTGAAATATCCCTTTAATTTAAATTTAGATCAAATGAATATCGTATTTAATTTTAAGGAATTAAATTTAATGCTATTTTATTTGACTTTACTTTACTATTTATATATTTTTAATTTGTTTTATTTAATTTTAAGCATGCTTCGCTATTCCAGTACTTGTGTCTTATTATTTTTGTTCACCTTCTTGTCGTTCATTCTTTTGTGGAAGGCAAAATAATTTCTCAAAAATATATTTTGAGAACCGAGCCCAATTCTGCAAAAATGGAGGTTTTCATTGGCTGCACGCTTGATTTTAAGCACCTGTTGGTGATAAGTGTAGGTGAAATAGCCAAACACGTTAATTAGAACAAGCAGAGTCCACATACTTTTGGCCATGTAGCTTACATTTCACCGTGAATCAAGCTCTCTCCAAAAATAACTTTTAAACACCCAAAGCAATCAGCGGAAAGGTCTCGCCAGCGTCCGTCACACGTTTGTGTACGTTCCGTCACACTTCCTGTCTCCTCTGAAAGCTTTTCTTCTGTCTTTTTTATCTGTCAAGCAGTAACATCCTTCGTCTCCCCGTACACAAGCTGTAACTTTCTGAGAGACAGCAGACACTAATCGCCCCCCTCTCAACCCTTTACGACAGGAAGAAGAGAGGCAAAAACACGCCTTGCATGGTTCTCTTCCTTCCACTTTCAAGCCCGAGCAAGCCACTGGAGGGGAGGGCCGTTTGACTGGCATGAATAACATAGAACACAAGAGAAAGATGGAGGACAGATGATACAATCCCTCTTCTTGACACGAGCGCGTCAGCCCACACGCGCGGCAGATCTCGGCAGCCAGACGCTGATAGGAAGGCGTAAAATGAGATGTCTCAAACATGGAAATGACTTGTTTTCCCTACTCAAGTTCTCTCAGTGTTTGCTCATTTATATAAGTGTCAGGAAAGTGTAGGAGACGACCCCCCTTCGTCAGGCCCTGTCACGCATGTCCGCCGATCGCGCTGGCGCGTGAGAGGCACGCTGTTTCTTCCGAAATTGTGAAAAAGTTGATTCGCCGGAGCTATTTAGTGCGTGAAGCATACGCGAGGGAGGAACATGTAAACATTCGAGTATCTGTCAGATTAATTCGTCAATGCAGAATATGTTATCAGCGTTCTGTAGATGTGTGTGGTGGGCATGCTGGGTACTTTTGGAACTTTGAGACTGCAGTTTTTTTTGGTTTGCGTGCGGAATTGTTTCCCGGACGACCTGGCGATATGTTGACGCTTAAACGTTATTCATACATCATCTGCATGTTTTGTATCACATATTCAATATTGATTAAATTCACACGTAAGCACAGGGCCAGGCGTAGTTTTTGCACACTTTTTTTATGCGGAGGCGGTCAAATATATAGATATACCGATTTTACGAATATATCAATATACGTAATAATACATTTACAGCTATTTTGTTCTAATAAGTAATAGTAATAGTATTTGCTGCAATCCTTCTGAAACCTTGTAACTCTATATTTTGTGATTTTATTTTTTGCTATAAATCATTGTTATTAGTCACCCTTTATGTGCGTCACTGGGTTTTGCAAATATCCAATAACCAATAAAAAGCATTAAAAAGTGCTTGTCAGCTTTGACAACACAGTATTTTACCATTTTCCGTTAAATGTTCTTCCATTTCCTGAAAAACAGACATCTGAGGTTTCGGTAGGTCAGCGACGATAATCAAGTTTTAAATGTCCTAGGTACTACTTTTAATATAACAGTGTACTACTACAGTGAAAATGTATTTCAGAAGTAACCATAAATGGGTTGACTAGACTTGTCAAATGAGCATGTTATCGCATATCCTCGCTCCTCAACCATTTTTAAACATCCCAACTCCGTGTAACACCTGTCCAATCAATAAGCGTAATGGAGGTAAGCATCAGCCTCTGCACGTTTCTCTAAATTTCATTACAAAATTTCATTATCTTACTCCGTAGACTTACGACGTGATCACATTTTAGAGATTACGATCAGCTAAATTGTTGAAGAGATTAGCCGTCTTTGCTTTTGGCCTCTTTCAATTGGACGTTCACCCACGTTGGCCGGTTTCACCTCTTGTCTGCTGCACACGTACTGTATAAATAACATTACGAGCTACGGTCAATGAAACAAAGATAGTGTTTACTAGAACAGGACAAATATTCTCCCCGTATGACCATCTGCGAGCTGGTTGAAATCGGCAGGAGTCCAGTAAATGAGGTCAGTTGGATTTTGATGCAGTAAAACAGTAGGAAGATGTAATAACCCCCACTGTGCTGTACCATGCACATGGTCTTTGCAAACTACGTGTTTGTGCAAACCTGAACGCTTATGCCTCTTAAAGGTGATTCGTGTAATTTTATTGATATTCCAATACTCCCAGCTTAATACGCAGAGACGGCAATAAGCAAGCCATGCGTAGGTTGATATTCCCCTCACAAATATTGACTACAAGCCTATGGTTAAAGTTAGTGTTTGTGTTTCTAACTGCGCATGTATGGATGATATGAATGTTTTACAGTATAGAAAGAGCTGTATGTAATGTTCTCATCCATATTATAGAGTTTTAAGAAGGTTTTGCCAGACCAGTGTTTTCCATTCTTATGCTCTGACAATCGGAGGCTTCTCAGAGACCCCGTGAGACTCCAAACCGCTGACACAGGACGGCATATCGGTCCACGGCATACATACAGAATTTGGCCCTTTTAAATAGCACCCATACTGAGAACAGGCTCCCCGCACAGGCCCCTGAGCACCATGTTTCAGCAGAATATATTACACCAGATATTATTATTACCATGCCTATGTCCTTGCTTAATAAAGGAAAATGATAAAGGAGTTAATAAGGAAAGTCAATTTGTATTTAAAACTGTTTTTTTCTTGTTACTTTTTTTATTAAAAATACATATATCCGTACACAGCACTGGAGATTATGAGAAATTATGCATCTCATACTTTTCCACCCCGAGCTTCATAATTAAAATACTTTCCGTGTGCTATTTTTTCCCCGCGTCTTAAAAAAACGGGATGATGAATACGCAACTTGGAAGTAAACAAACAATGCAGAAACGTGCAACCATCCTACTGTTTATTTTTGTGAAATTAATTGAGTACCACATCGTTAAAGATTTCTGAAAACAACAGTAATCCCCACGAAATGGGAAGCGGGCCACGTGCATTTTGAAATTGTACTGAGAGAATTACTTTTCTATTGATTCGGCCGGCTGAGCTTCCAGTTAACTACAGATAGCGTCTTAATAGATGTGTCCCATTGACATTGGCAATAATAGTTTTTGTCAGAATCTGATTAAAGCAGATTAGTTTATTGTAAAATTGTCACTTTTGCCATCTGGGAACAGTCGTCTACAGGTAGCGGATATCCTTTACCCGATGTTGGCCACCCGTCCTACGTCTTCTCTCGAAGCTGTGAAGTATTTGTTCAACAAAGTGTGAAATGCGACAACATCTGCTGCGCAATTGCATGTTTAGACCCGGCGAGGCCCAACAGTGGCTGTCAGGACAGACTTCTCTCCATACAGGTGTGCAAAAGAGAAGTTAATTAGACAACAGCTGTAGGCCCCATATCTGGGTACCACCTGCATGCAGGCTTGTGATGAATGTGTGAAGTAAGATGTTTTCACCTGTTTTCAAGATGTTGTGTTCCCACACACCTGTGATATCAGTGTCACCTAGTATAACAACAACATGTCTCAGGTGATCCCATCATAGGTAGCGATAAATACAGGTTTAATCAAGGTCTATTGTCTCAGGATTTCATCACACTAAAACTACAAATATATATTAAATATTAACCAATTGTATTAAAATCGTATTAGATTATATAAGTAATGAGGACGTTTTTATAAGAACAGTACATAACATCACCTCAGGAGTGACAAAGTCCTCCAACAGCAATGTGAGAGACTGACAGCATGACAAAATAGCGAAAGAAATTGAGGTTTTCCTAAATACATGTGCAAACATTACAGTGCTTAAAAGTGAATAAAACCAGATTTTCTTTGGCGTATTTGAAGTCTAGAAAAATACAGAGCATCTTTTCTGTTATTTTGACCCGTTTTTCCAGTTTTCATTTTCTGAATGAAAACTTTGATATTATTTGAAATTTTGGAGAAATATTGTTAGCAGTTCTAATAATGAAACAAAAGTTATCATTTTACCTAAACATTGTAAAATTGTCTCTTAATTTTTTCACTAGTTTTTTAACTAAACAATAGGGCAGGATGTGATAAAATTTTGTAGATATAGACATTTTGTAAATACTTATTGCATACTCTATATTCCACTACATTAAGAAGTATAAAATACTTCCCCGACAGATCAAATCCATTATCACGATCATTATAAGTAGCATATCTAGTTTCTTATTCTTTGTTGTTTTCCATCAAAGTGTCCTGCGAGGCAAATGAGTGGCTGAGCGATTCTCCTCTCGCTCATTCAGCGCAGGACACAAAGAGGCAAGAAACCAATGATACGGATAAGTGTGGCTCTTCTGCCAGGACTCAACCTCCATCTCAAGATTAATGACCTTCCCCTCTCTGCTCATCTCACTCCATCTCTGTCAAGGAGTCAAGTAAGCTCAAGACAATAATAAACAGTGCAAAACCAAACAGATCTAAACTCACCGGCCAAGGTCTCAGCGCACACACCTGCACTCTGTGTATTGCCGCGGTCAGATTAGACTTTGAGCATGCGAAAATAGGCGAAATTCTGTTTTTTTCTTTTACATTTCTGTATTGACTGGTCACGCTGTGACGTTTTGATCTTCTATGGGTCTCAACCACTCACATGACACGAATTCGCAGACCAGAGTTCACCGAACTTGAACTTTGATATGCAGCGAAATGTCTTCGGACGGGCTTGCGTTTCCGGTCTGTCGCATTCGCATGCGTATGAATGAAGGTCAATGCAGCGAAATATCAAGTGTGACAGCGGATTTAAGCAGCCCAGCCTATTTTAAATCCAAAATTAATGCCCTACAAAGGCCAAATGTACAAATAATTAAAAGATACTAACAAGAAAAATTAACACAATACATGCGTTTGAATTGTGCACATGATAATTTTAAGTGTAACATTTTTGCACCATTGAAACAAATTTTTTTTGTTTAACAAAAGTTTTGACCGATAATAGTATGTTTGTGGGTGTTGGAGAATTAGAGCACTGTTTGTGGACTGCACTTTGGTTCAAAATCCTAATATTACAAATTCAAGTTCAAAGTTCATTCGTCACATACTAAACCATACATAGTACGACATGCAGTGAAATGCTTTTCGACTGTCCAAATAGAGTAGAAAATGAGATAGGAAGGTTAAACTATAAATAAACATATATTAATATAAATAGTGTAAGGGTGTGGGGGAAGTGTCCATGTAAAGTGCAGGTGCTTTACAATATATGTATTTATATAAACTATACAATAATCTAAAAACAGTGTACAGCATAACTTTGTAAAAACTTCTAATGGGCTGTTTATGTTGCAAAGTATAATGGGTAGATGTTTTTACCCTCTGAATAATGTAGTATTTCAGTGCTACAGTATAGTGCAGCCATTCAGCAACGAGATATTTCAGCATATTTAAACAAAATATGTAAAAAAAATATTTTTAAGAATGTTGGTAACCGAACAATGGCGATACCCCTTCACTTCTATCGAATGGACACAAAACCAATGTACCGCTGTTGTTCGGTTACCAACTTTTTTCTAAATATTCTCTTCTGTGTCCTGCAGGGGAAAGAATATTACATTGGTTTGAACTGACAGAAGACCAAGTCAATTTTCATATTTACGTTTTCGGGTGAGCTCTCCCTTTAACCTGGTCAGTTAAAAGTGAATCTCATCCAACACTGTGATTTTAAAGCGAGACATTGTTCTATTACAATTTGTAGTTGTTTACCTTCTATGTTACTGACTTCGTACGTACTTACTTAGTTCCTTACTTGCTTAGGACATACACACCATCAGTCTCAGTTTGAGTAGTGCGGTGAAGTTTGAAGAGACCAGGCTTTATTTAGTCGCTTTGTGTCTCTCACCCGTCCCTTCACACTGTCACATCCTTCTCTGCCTGGCACTCAGAATGTGCCATGGTCAATCACCCCACAGAGCCCGCTGATGGCCACACTCTGGAGTTAGAAACACGGGGTGTATCTACTTCAGTGTTCTCGTAACCCGTGACAGTTGAGTCCGATACTTCACCAACATTGATGCCGTTTTGAAAGAATAGGAATTTTGTGACTATAGATCTAGAGATCTCCGGTCTCGAAGTTGCCTTGAGTTGTTCAAGAGCACACACTATTGCTTTTTTGGGAACAGATGCATTTAAAAAGAAAACGAGGATTAATCAATTGTAGAAAATTCGGTGTCTCAGGGCGGTGTGCTTACACCTGGTGATGATCCGTTTAGAGTGATATGGATCGTGTTATGGATCGGTTTCAGGTACTGCAGTCAACAGAGAATTCTACTGGAGACATAACGCATGTGCTCAGATTAAAATACAAGTACATCCGAGAAAAAGACTGGACTGATTTTACCACGCTTACTTTTTTTGCATTTGAAGAGATAGTCTCTCTACTTTTGACAACGAACTATCACACTTTTACACTTTTTTAAAATTACGAATGGATTCCAAATCATTTTTCTCGGTCTTTGATGAATTTAGCGAATAAGAACCTTTTACATATGCTAAACTGATTTTTCAGACTGTATATATGCCAGAGCTGCTGCCTTTGTAATACAGGAACATATTGCTCTATGTTAAGTCTAAAAATGGCTTGATCTGATTGTATAAGGTACTTTTGGTCTCCCACACTGCCTCGGCATTGGGTGTTCGTAAATGGAGTTTTTGACAAATCAGGTGCATTGTGTCAGTTTCATTGTGTCATGTTGGATTCGGTGCTAAAGATGTTAGAAACGAGAGAGAGAGAGCGCCTGTTCATAAGAGTCCACTTTATCTCAGTAATTGGCTCAGTAACAGGGAAAAACTGTTTGCATTCTTGATAGAACAGACAGTCTCCACACATACACGCAGCTTTAAGCTCGGGAAGAATGAAGCCTGTGGGCGCTATTCTTTAACCTGCCTTGTTACTGTTGCGATTGAGCAGCCGGGGGAGAACAGACACCTCTTCGTTTCGACCTAATTGAGGTCTGTGTTGCTATGCCCCTGAGAAACTGACCAACTTGTTTGGGATGTGTTTACCTTTGTCTTTCTGCCTTTTGTTTGTATAGCTCGCTTAAATATATTTAGAAGTGTTGTGTGTGTGGTGAATATGCAAAGGGATTATGAACTTTTAGGTTGAATAAGTAGAGTTTACATTTCTTTAAACTAAATTTGAAACATAAAACTTCAGATTCCTTTACATGGGTTCTAGTCAAATCAGGGCAAACTGATTTTGCTTGCCATGTCATAAAAGCACTGTGTTGCTTTGTTTAAAGGGATAGTTCACCCAGAAATAAGAATTGTTTCTTTCAAACCCGGCATTTGATTTTTTTCTTCTGTAAAACACAAAAGAGGGTATTTTGACAAATTTCTTAGTGGTTTTGTTTTAATACAACGGAAGTCAATGGGGAAAAAAAACTTTATTTTATCTTGGTGTGTGTTTCCCATACAAAATAATATTTTCTTCTTGGGTGAATTATCCCTTTCCATGTGAAAATAAGTGCACTAAAATGCTAAATACTAAAATATTTCATACAGTGCTCTATTTAAATGCTACTTTTGTACTTAATATCCCCAAAGATATCTTTAGTAGGACTACTTGTTAAGACAAACTTAAATGAACAGTTCACCCAAAAACAATTCTTTCATCATTTACTTACCTTCAAGTTGTTCCAAATCTGTATATATTCTGATGAACACAGAGAAAGATATTTGAAAGAATGCTTGTAACCAAATAGTTTTTGCCCTCCATTGACCACCATAGTAGGAAAATGTATCTATACATTTCTGGGTTCTGTTGAACACAAAATAATATATTTTGAAGAATATAGGAAAGCAATCCATTCTGGGGCATTTTTTGACTACCATTGTCAATTTTCCTACTATGGTAGTCATTGGTCAAGAGTATTCAGTATGATCACATTTATAAAAGATAGATACAGCTTTACGATTACTTCCGAAATCATACAGCGCGTGCAGGGGGGAGTGGTAGACTGAACTAAGCATGAGAAGACAGCACATTTAACATTATAAAGAAGTCAGAATGCAAGAACATTTTTGCAGCACTCCTTTAAGAAGATTTAAGTACTCAACTATGCTATTTTTGAACACCATGAACAGAAGTTAGACTATTTTTTAGTACATAAGGTACAAACCTAATGTGTGAAAACAGAGCACTCTAAGTACACTTATAGAAGTGTACTAAGTATAATTAAATAGTTTATTTTAGTGTTCAATTTTTTCCTGGGTTTAAGGGCTGCACCAACAAACACTAACGGTTCACGTTTCCTGCTGGATTCAGAAAAATGAACACCAGCAGAGTAAACACATTACCTGTTGTTAGGTTTTGGTATATGTCAGCTCTGCTAGAATTTGCTGAAGTTCCCCATTGAAATGTAATATTTGTTGGAGTTTGGTGCATTGTGAAATAACAAACACGCAATATGTTGTGCAAAAAGTGTAATCCTAGGTCTGGTTCCGACTTTTCTCATGGGGCCTTTGTACTAGGGCTTAAATACGCCAGAGAGTGGGTGGCTTTCCTACAAAAAATTACAATGTGTTATTGCCGCGCTCACCTTCAGCTCGCTGCAGAAGTGCTGACATCATGATGTGTGGTTACACATGAAGGCTGATATCACTGTTTGCTCATTATCTCAACATGCTTCATTTCAAACGAGTCGAACGTCGGCAATGATAACGCGGTCGCAGAGAAACTGCGTTGTGGATGGCTAGGCGACAAAATTTGGACCGAAAAAGACGATAGTCGTGATTAATGCGGTGACTTTTCAAAAGGTGCAGATGTGACTGTTTGGTAATTATGTTTGACGGAGTTTTGCGGATTATAGCTGCCAGCTACGTGAGGACAAAGAGCATCGACTCTGTGGGATTACACTACATCGTGTAAGGACGTCCACTCATGTGTAACAAAAAACCTCATTAACATCTCATGGAAACACTGTTTTAATTAGCTGCATTTTATTCTCTTTAAATCCTTTATATACACACAAGAGGGATTGTGGACCTTGGCTTCTTTGTGCAGAGTTTAGTGCAGTTACATAAAGTGGGGTTTAGTTCGTCCTTGGAGGTTTAAACCAAACCAGGAAAGCAGGCAAGAAGTTGTTTACCAGCTGGAGGTGAGCTTTATATATACAAACCACCTTGGGTCCCTTGACGTGTTCTTAATTGAATCTTCTCGACTAGTTTAATAAGAAAGACAGTCAGAGTCTATCAAACAGGTTTCCTTTTGCAATGCTTGGCTAAAGGACTAACATTCTAGTGTCTAGTGTTTATAAGATGAGTAACCCATCGATTTGTCACTGTAACTGCCATCAAACACGAAAAACTAAACACTACATTGAACACACTATCAGCCATCAAGTCAACTAGCCCCAGTCTCCTTTATACATCAGTTAACCATCATCAGGTGACTCAAAACAGTGGGGTGAAGCACAGTTAATACCCCTTCAATCCCGCTCTAATTCCTTTTGTCTGTGCAAATCACAGGGCTCCATTCATATAAGACCAGCTTTAACTAAATCTCAGAATATCGCTGTTCTGTGCAGATCGGTGTGTAGACGGAGGTTATCTGAGGACAGTGGGACTTTGAGCTCTTGGTTTAAGAATCACAGCACTGTTGAAAAGCAGGGGAATGAATTAACACAGCCGTCTCACTTCACTGGATTCCAGCAGCACACTAGTTGGTCGTGGTTGTGATGGGGGGGTCAAAGTTTGCCGTGGCTGTAGGAGCCACTGGAGAACATGTCAATCTGTGGTGGTGGGCAGCGGGACGGAACTGATTGCCCTCCTGAAATGAAACAAGACAAAAAACAAAAAGGGAATGTCGGTTGCATCTGGTCTCTTTCTTGTACTTTGTTTTTGATTCTAGAGTGGTTCCATGTGTGGAAGCTGTAGATGATGCTGTATACTGCAGTGATTTGAAGCTATCTTTTGCATTTTTTTAAACCACTCAAGTACATCATGACGCAACGTGTTTAGACGGTTTTGTTTTGATGCCTTGTGTCACGCTGCATGTTCGGTCGCCCATCGGCACTATGACTGCCGATGACATGCTTTAGTCTCCTTTGGTAGGAACTAACTCCCTGTATCCGCACAGGCACGGATGTCAGGAAGCTGTCATGGATAATGCTGTAGACCACGACTAACATACGTGTGTTTAATCCTGACATCTCTTTTCTGGATTAGCGTGATGGCAGATTCCCTGATGGCACAATATCAAAGCGAATCAAAACCAAAGATTGTTTCGTTTATTAAAACCTGTGACTACTGACTGAAATATGACAATGTTTTGCTCTGGTTTATCAACTGGTGCTTCATGAATGGTTGTCTGGTTGCCTGCAAACACAAACACAGTTTTTGCATCCTCGTACCTCAGATGAGTCTCTATTTTGGGCGCTCAATCATTAGAGTTGTGCTAAAATGGCATATTGTTCTTTATTATGCTAATGTATGAGTATTGTATCACAAAGTTATTGTACATTGCATTTTTGCATGGCAACATCTTCGGTTTGTGCGTTACTTTACACTTAAAGTAAATGTCTTGTTTTGAAAGGTAAAAACAAGCTTACAGTATGTCTTTTCATTTCAAGGTACTTGCAAAATCGTAGAAAATATATGTGATCCTGCAATTTATATGATATCAAATTATATTATTATAAAATATATTATGAGGGCTTTATTAAGAAATGGAACATTAAAGTTGTCATAAAATGATGAAAATTGGTAATGTGGGTTTATTGCTATAAATTATATTTCCAGTATTCATATTTTTATTTATAATCTTGAAATTGATTATAAATACTAAAATTAAGGATTTTATTGACAATGCATTTTATTTTGCACAAAAATACCTCATTTTGGCTTCCTAACCATTGGTTTCCATTTTTGACATGGCCTTACTTTCTTTAAATGATCTAGAATTCATGGCTGTCAAACGATTAATCGTGATTAATCGTATCCAGAATAGAGTCTGCATTTACATAATATGGGTACTGTATTTGAATATTAATTTTGTATTAATAAACACATACATATTTAGGAAATATTAATTTCTTATTATTTATATGTATTTATTTATATTTAAATTATAAATTAATGTTCATTTTTTCCCCCTAAATATATTCACATATGTGTATGTGGTTATAAATACAAAATGAATATGCACTGTACACAGACATATTTTGTAAACGCAGACTTTATTCTGGATGCGATTAATCGTTCTACAGCCATACTAGAATTATTGCATGAAGAAAACACAAAAATTTCACAGGCAGGGTCACATCATTTTCACCAGCAATAGGATACTACGGTACATATTTCCATGATCCGATCTTCTTTTGTGAGGCATTCTGGTGAATAGAAATGAGTCTGTTATGTCCAACCTGAAATTGATCCTATTGTATATCTTTTCTTGCGCCTGCAGTTAAATTGTTGACGTAAGCCTGTATAAAAACATAAAGAATGGTTTTCATGTCAGTTGTCAAGGTGAAAAACGCTACTAAGGTCAACAGTATAAATGCCACGAGCAAATGAAAAATTTAGCAATCAACACTTTAGATTGCTTACTTTGACAAAAAGCAGAACACCTAACGCTGAGCTGGGAATACTCAGGTGAAGGCTTTTTTCTGCAGGTTTCTCTTTGACTGTTCTGTACAGTAAGTTTGAGCTGTGCTGAGGTGCCTATCTTTGTGTACAGCCCGGAGCTGAGGAGCTTGACAGTTCATTAAAGAACCTTGAGATCGTCTGTCCTTATTTTTGGAAGGCGTGTTGGAGGAGAGGGATCGCGCGAGCTGCCAGAGAAGCGACGAGGGGCGGACACGGGGAGCTAAAGGGGAGCTTTTCTCAGTGCTGGCATTGTGTTTCCAGGGGCTTCAAAGCATTCTGCCCCAGAGCTGCAGGCTCTTGGAACACTTTGGAGAACAGATACCTTGATCAAGCGATTGAGGAGACAGATTTGTGAGAAATGGATGTTGTTTACAGCTGAGGGGGCTACGTGTTTCCTTGGAAAGACGAATTCAGTTAATGTAGAATTAGATTAAGCGCCTGCTGCTCGTGTCGAACGCTTCCTTAAATGTCATGCTGCTGACTCCAACTTCATTGGAGTTCATTGGTGCATTTGGATTCAATAGTCACAAGAAAATCTAAGATGAGTGAACTCCTCAACTTGAGAAATTGTCTTCTTGGAGAGAAATAACTCAAGTGTAGATTGTATAGCCGTCCCAGGAGAATGAGTGTTAAAGGCGTGTTAAGGTGAGGGAGAACACTTCTGTTATGTGCAGTTCAAATGCTCAGCAGACCCGAGCCGAATGTTAGCTAGAAGGAAAGTTGAGAGACTCGGAAAGACAGATCAAATGTTCAAAGCTGAATTCAATGCTGGAACAAGGGCAATGAATTGAATAGTTCTGTTTGGGCAAGGTAAAGGGCTGACCCGAGACCGCTCCCTCAGGCGGCTACTGCACGCGCTTTGCAAACCCTCATATTCTGCCCCGTCAGCATCATCTGTGACCTCCAGCGTAGTGTCCGTCCAGGAGTACTCTCAGTAGAGAAAGAGTGAGGAAGTGAGAGGGTGTAGATTCTGTATCAGATGCCGTGGTTAGGTGTGTGATGATATTAAGGGTTATCGTAATGATCATTGGTTGGTGAGTGGTGGTTTCTTGTATTATATTAAAATAGAGGGGTGACAGGATGTAAAGCAGCCTTGTCCTTGTTTTTTATAGCAGCAACACCACTATTCTGTCAGAAATTATAAGAAAAATCAGAAATAAAGTTTATGTTTTTATATTTATCCGCACCTATATAGTTTCTTATTCTACTTTCTCCTCCTATAGTTTCTCCAACTTGGTATGCAGAGACACCTGTAAAGAAAGGCCTTTGTACACTGATTTCCCCAAAAGTGTAAACACTGATGTTCAATCAATATGTTGCTCTATTGCTTTAAAGCTGCAATCTGAAACTAAAAAAATGTATCGTTCAAAACTTCAAAAACGTGTCTCTTTACCTTTCCGTGAATAGGCCCTTTTCACAATGACGTAACTTAACTTCCGCCTTTTTGCAAAGCAGTGTATCATAACGTCCGGCTTGCAACAAACAAGAAGAAGAAGAACTTCCGTTTTGCCGTCGCACTGGAATTTAACAACAGTGAAAAAACTGACAGAACACGTTTTCAAGTATTTATCCTAGAACCTTCGCTAACACATAAAGAAAACAAAGCATTTACTTTCATAATCAAACAGGTACTGTTCAACAAAGAACTTATATCCTTTATCTAGCTTTTTTTGTGCCTGTCATGTACTTCTGTACTTCTCTGTGCTTCAGTTCATCTTAGTCTTCTTTTCCTCAGAATCGTGTTCAGACGAGAAGAAATGCTGCCAGTTGAAGCCTAGTGTCTGATAGCATTGAAAAGCATCCTATCTACTTCCCTGAAGAAAACAAGATTTCTCTGATCTGGTAAGCATGCAGAAAAACACTCAAGTTTATTCCTGTAGTACAGTGGTTCTCAAATGGGGGTATGCGTACCCCCAGGGGTACTGCAGGGGGGATACATGAGAGAAACGGACATTTAGGAATAAATAATAAAAAATCAATAAATTATGATAATAGTATTTATATATGAAATTAGTTCTACACAAAGATGCATAAAAATAAATTCTCATTTCACTGTATTTTAAAGTAAAATTTTGTTGTCTGGTCAAGGGGTACTTGGCATGAAAAAAATAATAAAAAGGGGTACTTAAGCCAAAAAAGTTTGAGAACCACTTGTGTAGTATATTGGATATGATTTCAGCCCAATCCTTCAATCCTGTACTTGCTTATTTTTGACACATCCTAGTTTGAGAAACAATTTTTTACATCACCAACAACATTTTAAGGCATGGTATGCCCAAAAAAGCCTCTCAAGGTATGCTTGTGGCCCAAACTGTCACTCACCCTAGCTCTTAATGCTAAATACAAGTGTGAGTGTTATGTATGTGCACTTCCCAGTTGCGATGGGTGTTTCTGCATAGGCATGAATGCATTTAATGCATCTAGCATATGTTGGCATTTTGCTGTGTCTTGCTAGTAGGTGTCCAGAGGGAAAAATTATTAATAAATTCATTCATTCATTCATTTATTCATACATTCATTCATTCATTCATTCATTCATTCCTTAAGCAGCTGAAAAATCTCAGCCTTAGGAAGCCTCTTGGAAAAATATTGAGAGCCACTCGAATCCCTCCGAGTATCCCAGGAATCGGTCGCAATTCCTATTTTCCTCCCCTTCAATTCTAAATCTGCTTCTCGTTTTAAATAAATACGGACCCCAAGCTCCACTCTCCCAAGTCACTGTAAGGAATAAAGATTTGGTCGCTCATTCATTCCAAGTATGCGGGTGGGGGGTATGAGAAGTGGTGTCTGAAAGTGCACTTGAGCTACTGAACTCATGCCGTGCGACAGTCAAGTGAGCAACCAGCTAAAAGCTACACGCGGTGAGAAGACCCTCTCGCAATGTTTGTGTGAATCTCATAATTTTCTTGAATGCGTTTATTGTCGACTCATTCCAGTCATACAAACCTCTTATTACGACCTGTCATTCTTGGCGTTGTGGGGGAAGGGTCGTCTGCGTGTCTAGAGTAGAACAGAAGATGGAAATGGATGAGGTCATTAGCATTCCGCGAGAGTCTTGGCGTCTGGTGGTGCAGAACATGCTTGGCTGCCTGGCACGATAGGGCAGCCAGTGGCCATTAAGGCAGCAGGGTTTGGGGGCTTGGGCTCATGAAGGGCACTGCCACCCCCTGCATGGGAGCAATGAGAGGCCCTGGGCAGGTGGTCTATCAGGGACAGTGGGCTGGAAGTCTAGGACAAATTGGTACAGGGAGGCTCATTTCCCAAACTCAGCATGCGGGATGGCACAGCAAGTCCATGAGCGAACGGAAAAAAATGAATGGAAGGACTCCCAAGGGCACCAGGACATGAGCGGTGATGTGCAAAGTTGTCAGTCAGTTGCGTAGTTCTGGCTTACGGTGTGGGAGTACTGGGTAAGCCTCAACACCAGCTGTACAGCCAAAAGAAAAAACAAATAAAACTGTCTGTCTCTTTCTCTTTTGTCAGTCTGTCTTCCCATCTTTGTCTGTCGAATCATCTGTCTGCCAGCCTGTCTGCCTGTCTGTCTCCCTGTCTCTGTCTGTCTGCCTGCATGTCTGTCGCTCTGTCAGTCTGCTTCTCTCTCTCTTTCTATCTATCTAGATATCTATCTGTCTGTCAGTCTCTCTCACTCTCTCTATCTCTCTCACTCTCTATCTCTCTCCCTCCTTGTCTGTATGCACCCCTCTTTCTTTCTCTCCGTCTGTCTGCCCGTCTATCTGTCTTCCTGTCAGACTGCTTCTCTCTTTGTCTGTCTGCCTGCCTGCCTGACTGAATCTCTCTCTCACTCGATCTCTCTATCTCTATCTCTCTCTCTCTCTCTCTCTCTCTCTCTCTCTTTCTGTCGGTCTGTCTGTCTATCTATTCATCCGTCTCTCAAGATTCAAAGAAGCTTTATTGGCATGATAAAACAAATTTGAACACTGCCAAAGCACAGGAAAATTAAATATAAACATTCACAAATACAAAAAATAAAGTATATAAGTATCTATATATAGATCTCAATGAAAACAGAAAAAGAGCAAAGTATTGAGGACAGTTCTCAGTGAGGGTGACAGGATCCTGTCATAGTGTCAGTTTGTGTGTGTTGTGCCGGTTGTTCTTTTGTCGTGGCAGGACTTGACATATCTTGCAGCCAGGTTTGAGCATCTTGAGGTTTCTCCCAGTATGTATGAAATCTTGTCCTTTTGTCGAAACTGGTTAAAGTCTTTGTAGAAGTTTGTAAACTGGGGGAAGAATGTTTCTCTGTTTCACTCTCTCTCTCTGTCTGTCTGTCTATCTATTTATGAGATACATTCTCTTTCTTCTATGTCAGGCATTTCATGAGTTGCGTGTGTTCTTGAATGCAATTTAGTGTTATTTACATACAAGTCATTGTTAAACGTCTGACACATGACACATGCATCAAAGCAACAGGTCCAGTGAATGACATTTATTCATCTTTCTCAGACCTGTCAGCTCGTTTCTAAAGGCTGTTAAGGTGAAATCCATCAGAACGGGCGCATTTCAGCATGCTTGAAACCATTCTTGTAGAGGTGGAAATGGCATTTAAGCGGATAGCTGGGTCTGAAACGCAATTTCAGAGCCCGTCCGACCAATAAGACGAGAGGTCTTATTGCAACATATTGTCACCCCGTCTTTTAAAAAGGGTAATAAAATAAACAGATTGGGTGAAATGCCCATGAGTGATGCTTTATTTATTTATTTATTGACATTGAGTTGATAAAATCCATGGCTTGACAACTTTATTAACCTAGGCGAGATTTATTTCGAAAGCTCTTCATTTTGGTAATACTTTTTTTAATACTTTCTCTATTCCGTTTTTTTGTGGCGAAGGACAAGCATGCTATCAGTCTCGTGTCAGTAGGATTATATTTCTGCATGACACTTTTGATAAGTGGATGGAGGGTGTAAATCTCGGCTCTGTTGTTAGGATGGGTTTGACCTGTCATTCACTACATAGATTACACACCTGTGCTGGCAGAGATTGAGCTGAACTTGTTCTTGACTATTTCTGTTCTTCCCATCTGTGTTAAAGTTGAAATTTCTCCTCTGGGTAAATTGCCTCCCTTTGATTGTGAAGCCATGAAGTGACTTACTGCGTTCTCAGCGTTTGATGTGTTTTGTCTGTTATCATTTGTTTGCTGCATATGCCATCTAGTGCACGAAAACAATGATATGACTCATGAAACGATGTGTTTGTTCCTTCTCGAGATCCTTCTGTGTTTTCTCTGTCACTCCTTGAGGGTCCTTCAGGGCATGCTACTCCAGACGTGTGCATCTCTTACAAAAGCCTCGCTAGAACCAAGTACCCTTGTCATCAAGCTTGTGTTTGCTCCCTGTTGGTAGCTGCAGCATGACTTCAGGACAGATGTCAGTATATTCAGGTACTTGTTAGCTGTTACCATTGGTGTTTCCAAACACATTTTATTTTACAAAATGGGGGTCCTAAAGGAGATCCAAAATTACATATACATTTAGTTTACTGTCTTGGACATCTTCATCAGAGCTGTTGGGTTATATGGAGAGCAGATTGATGTGCTGGTGACTGCGCTTTCCTTTATTTTTTTGTGGCAGGAATAGGCACTCATGCCAAACGTCTCCTCTCGAGCTTCAGAAGAGATCCTAGCAATGTCTAAAACTATGTTCAGATTTGCTAAGATTGCAAAATCTGCAATCAAAACACTTCTGTCAATCTTTTTTAATATGAAGTAAACATTTGTCTTTCAAGACTAAATTATGTTCCAAATAATACTCATATTTTAGTTTTACTTTGTTTTAAACAACAATTGCAACATTTCGGTCAATTTGTATTCTTTTGGATTTTTAGACAGAACAACTGAAGCAAAGCTGGTATTTAAGACTTATTTTTTTGGAATAGTGTACCAAATATTAAAATGTAGTTATATTTAATGCACCTCTATGTCATACCCATGTAAATGACCTCCTTTTTTTATTGCTCTATATAGATATATAGGTAGATAGTTGCCATTAAAGTGTGTTCTATGGTGTGAAAGCAAAAAATTAAGAAAGCAAACTGTTAATATTTATAACATAAAATAGCAATAGGTGTGTGTTTGTTTGTGTGTGTAAATATTTAATACTGAGAGCATATTTAGCAAAATTAAAACCAAAGCAATAAATTCAACATGGTTCTATTGTGTGTGTGTCTTGACTATTATTTTGTTATATTTTGCCGCAAGAAATTTAAAGGGATAGTTCTACCAAAAATAAAAACTCTGTGGGCGTCAATGGGGAATGAGATCTGTTTGGTTACTGACATTCTTCCAAATAACTTCCGATGTGTTTAGCAGAAGAAAGAAATGTATATAGGTTACGAACAACTTGAGGGCGAGTTAATGATGAGAGAATTTTCATTTTTGGCTGAACTATCCCTTTAAGAGCCGGTGAGATTTGATGCTATGGATGTGTTTCTGTTTTGCTAAATATGTTTGAACATTTTATAAAAAACATTATTTTAACTGAAGAAAGGTTAGTTATAAAATATATCTTTTTTTGTGTGAAAACCAATTCTTTCTTTTCTTTCTTTCTTCTGTTAGATCTTGTTAAAGTAATGAGAGTCTGAGATTTTACTCCCCTTCGTCTAAGTCCAGGTCAACAGTCCTGTCTGTGGTTAATTCATTCTTGTCGCATGCCGTGTTCAGGCATTAGTGATTATTAAGAGTGAAGGGTTGATCCAGATGTTCCATTCAGAGTATAAAACTCCTACCATATGGTTAAAGTTCTCACCCTCTTGATATGCTCAGGTCCATAAAACTGCACTTTCATCAAACACGCTCACAAGATACATAATTGTCTGTACTTGTCTGTCAATAAGATTAAAAGTTCCTCAATATGCTTCTGTGCTGTGGAAAATGTACACACAGTCACACACACGTACACAATTAGACATACATTCCGTCATGGAGACTCTTTGGCACAGCATGGCTTGCAGACACAGCCTGTTCCACTGGCAGCCCAAGTGCTGACGCTGTCACCTGTCTGTGTGGATAAAGGTGATTTTGTTAGCACAGCCGTGCTGGAGAACTGGCATACCTCGCCCACATTTGTCCTCCGATAGGGACTGCGGTTCAGGGGGAGATGAGCCAATAGCTGCATCTCATGTTTTAAATCTTGCTGTGTGTCTGCACCACAATCTGTTATCATGTTTCACTATGTTAAATAAGCCACAGTAGTCGGATGCGGCCTGTGGTCCTTATTATGAAAACGCTGAGTAGGACAAGCCAAGGCTCACATCATTTTTTACCGTCGAAAGATTTTGCAAAACAAATGTTTATTTATCCTTTGAATGCATCGCAAACTTCTGAAGTATCTGCCACTTTTCAGCCTTCGACTGTATTTATAAGGATAGGGATACATACACATCTACCACACACTACCCCTCCTAAATAATTTGAAAAAAATTACAGCTGCAACATTTGGTGTTTGCAGCAAGCGGTAAACATATTAAAAATTAAATTGCACCTACAGGCTGTGAAGTTGCCGTTTTAATCTGCAGTCTCAGAATTTATTCATAATCTCTATTCAGACAGCTGTGTATCTAAAGGTGGTACTATCAGAAAGTAGGTCAATGGTATAACTGTCAAAATACGCACGTAGTGTTAAAGAAAACTGTTTTATTTAACAATCAACGACTATCTATAGTGTTCCTTTGTGCAAATACAGTAGTAGTGACATCCGTGGTAAATAAAACCTTGTGGCTATAATCCTGAGATATTTCAGCCAACCTTGAACATCAGGTTTTTTCTAAATTCTACAAAAACTTTGCCTGAATAGACCATTTTGCAAGCCGTGAACAGCACTGGACCATAAACACTTCCAGCTTCCTTTATTTTTAGATAAGTCTTAAAGATGTTCATTTAGCATTTTGATTCGGTTCTGTAGGTTCTGTCTGTGTTTTTTTTGTCTGTGTAGACAGGAAGTTATTCTGGAACAGTGTTGTTTACATCTTGCAAAATGGTCTATGGTTATACGAGTCGTGTCATACCGGGAAGCCCGGTTGAATGTTTGTCAGGTGTATGTTTCACTGGTTAATTAAACCGGTGAGCTTCATTGTAGAATGTGCTAGTGCCCTGGATTTTATCTGTAAGAACATTCATGCAAAAACCCCATTGCAAAATTCTATAATTTCAACAATACAAATTCTATTGGGGTCCATTATAATACCACTGAACCATTAACTGTTTTCCACTAAAATATTACAAAATTCCCTTCTGTAGTGAGTTTTGGGACTCAATTCAGTAGGATTTAAGGGTGTTAATGGTTCCCATTGGTTCCATTTAAAGCAAGACAATTCCCATTATAACAATTAAATCCAATTTAGGTGATGGCTTCTATTGTTTAGCAAGGTCACGGTGTTAATCACATACATGTTGATATTAGCTTAAAAATGTGTGTATATGTAAGTAACTAGATATCCATATTAACTTTGATGTGCTGTATGGTGAGCCTTAATTTCATGAGCTTTGGGAAAGCATAAAAAATTCGACATCTTATGAATGATTTCTCAAAAACCCTGTAGTGGTCGATGCTTCATTTACAGCCACTAAATGCTTTTCCACTCCGCCTGTACTTCGCAGTATTCTAGAGAATTTGCGTGAAGTGTCATTGGCTTTCATTAATTGATACTTCTGGTGAACTAGTCTCAATGCTGATTTCTCAATGCTGCTGTGCAATGGAGTGCATTTGTTTCATTTTCTCTAGGAGTATCTAATTGAGAGAAATTACTCCATTGTACGTTTATGCAATACCGGCTGTGTTTTGCAGAATCAGGTTGTTTCATGTCACTTAACAGATGTTCGGTCTAGAGTACGGTTTGCAGGCCATAATGTGGATCTTTACAGCTGCAGAGTCATGTTTATTACTTTAGTTTGCGTGTTTATGGCGGTGGTCTTGACATGAATTTCGCAGCAAAATGGGTACAGTGAGGTCTTATGCTTATTTAGCATTCAACGGAGAGCGATTTAAGTGGACACAGATGTCTCGGTGGCACGGCCAGCTGTAGTGAACGAAGGTCTTTTTCATTGAGACGACAATTATAACAGATTACACAACCAGCATGCAGTTTCCGTCTGGCACCCGGTGATATGATGTTCTATCGAATATCTGGGTCACGGTAAAATAATATTGAGATTTGTTTAGTGTATAGTTATTTGAATCTGTGACATTGCAATATTTTACTCTGCCGTTTCTCTTTCAATTGCATTTTGGTTGAATAGACATGATTGATGTACATTCATCTGATTATCAATATCATTTTTCCTACAAATAATTGAAAGATGGAAAAATAATGTTCCTTGGGTAAAAATGTTCAGTTATTATTTGTTCTAATTACATGAAAAGATTGAACTTGGACACTGAAGCACAATGAAGCATGTGATCACCTACATGTAATTTTATAGAGTCGTGAGTGAGTGGATAAATGAACCATCTAACCCTCCGCCCCTGTTAGCATCACGCTCCCATGAGGCCCGATACATATGGGTGGCTGAGAATGGACGGTTAGCAGAGGGAGCAGACGGCCGCCACAGTGCTCCTCTTTGGCACAGGTGGCATTGTGGCACCAACCCGGCCCCGTGGATCCAAGAGAGCGCTGCTTAGTCAGCCCACAATCTCCCTTAAGGGGTCCGGGCCCTCGCACCACGTTTGGGCTTCGAGTGCCAGCGCACGCCCACCTGGTCTGGTCACGGGAAAGATGAGGTCTTAATGGCCAAGGACGCAGAGAGCAGTTTAAAGCAATATAACACATTGTATCCTGTTGTGGAATTCTGTCCTTTTGCATACACAAACCAAGATGTTTAAAATGTCTCCTTAAAAATGAACATAATGCTTTTTTGTTTAATTGGATTTTTTATTCAATTTTTTAAGTTAGATTAGACTTTTACATTTTAAATTTGTACAAAAAAAATATTTTTTTGAAATATTTGGCTTGTTACGTATTATGTTTTTTTGGTAAGAATTGGCAAAATCATACTGTATGAAGTTTTATAAAAAAGAATATGTAATATTTATTTAATTACTGGTTACTTGCTGTCTAAAAATGACTCTTGAATTGTTTAACTTTTTTTAAATTAATGTTTTATTTACTTATTATATTTAATTACATCCCAATATATTTGTATCTCTAATATGGCACATAATATTAAAATTCAGATTGAATATTTAAATAATGAAATATACATTAAAATACAAAAAAAATACAAAATATAAGAACAGCCGCCAATAGGATTACTCTGGAAAATTTAACCTGTTAAGGAACATGTTTCTGGTAGTAATGATAAAACAGTATTTTTTTAATATATAAAAACTAAGTATGGTAACCGGTTAACCTAAGACTTCTGAAATGTTAAACCTTTTAAAATGTATGTTTTAATACGATAGAGAACTGTATCTTGCAGATCATTGGCTACATATGAACAACCCCAGGTTACCTTCAACTTCCTCAAACCACACCGCGCTCTCTCCCCATCGCTCCAAGGGAAATTTAGACATCACTTTTTATGTTTACCTCTCCCCTTCCCCCTCACACCTCCCCTTATGATCCTTGCATACTAATGCACTTGGGTGCTGTCTTGATTGATGGCAATTAGCATTTGGTAATGATAACAGATGTTTGCTGTGCCAGGAGGCTAGTACCTGCCGCCCACTCCGCCATCTGCCGTGGGCATCAGGGGCCTGGCACAAAAGCTGGCTGGTATTGGATAGTGAGAAGGGTGAAAAGGGGAGGACAAAAAGGGGGTTGCTACATTGTAGCCGTCCCCTCTTTATTTGACACGAGGCCAGAAATGGGGTTTCCTGTGAATGCTGTCATCTTGTAAAGGTCACATTTAGACAGAACACTCGCTTTTGGTAGCATGTAGTGTTTATTAGTGCCGAATTCACAAAACATTCCTGAGAAGAAAATTATTCTTGAACTGCCATGTTTTCTCTTCAATTCTAATCTAAGAAAAAAGTAAGGAATATATTGTATTCCCCAAAAAATTGGTCTTAGAAAAAAATTACGAAGAATCCAAATTCTCGTAACAAAAGTTGTCTTAAATATCATCTTAAAATGAAGACAGCCTCACGGTTGAAATGTTGTTAAAAGTAGAATGTTTAATAGGGCTGGGGTAAACGGTTATTTATGAATCAATTAATCTAACGATTATTTTATCGATTGGTCGACTAATCTAATGACTAATTGGACAATCAATTGAAAGCTTATTTTTCTGTTGCTCGTTTGGTAAAAACCATAATGTATCTCAAATAATACCAAACAAATCTTAATAATATACTTTATTAAACAACAGATATACACAGCAAAAAATATTCTTCTTTACACAAAATAAAATAAATACAATTATTTTACTGTTATACAAAATGAAAGACCAGCCTGCTTACTCTTTACAGTACCAGCATAACTCTCTTGTTCAAAAAATTCTAAAGTTGTAGTGCAAAAAAAAAATGTGCAGTGTTTAGCACAATATAAAATCCTGTTTTTGCGTATATTTTGCGTGCATTGTATCTCAGGATAGGACACCAAGGTTTTGCTTTGTCATAGAAAACATGAAAGCAATGCATATTAACACAACAGCTATGACTGTGGGGTATTTTAAATCTACTCTTAACCTCATTGTAGTGCTATGCTATGATTAGTCTATTTGAATGCTAACGTGGCTATCTAGCTGCTGTGCAATTTGGTGGTGTTAGGCTAACCAATTATCCAACGTATATTAGCGCTCTGTGCAGTTTGTTCGTGCTAGGTTAGTAGCTAACGTTCAAACGTTCACGTTATCTAACGTTCACGTTACGTCAGCTACTATAGATAGCGGTATTCTGCAGCCGTAAGCTAGCTTCCATTCAAGCCAACATTAGTTGATAACTAACGTTAGCTAAACACAGCGGTCTAGGCACCAGTTGCTACCTAGCACGAACATACTGAGCTAAGATAGTTAGCTAGCACCACCGAAGTGCGCAGAGCTCAAGCTACACTACACAAACATGTAATTCATTTAGCCAACGTTAGTACTTACATGTTACTGTCTCCTTCACGAGTGACAATGGGGTGCTTCCGTTTCAGATTCTCCAACATTGCTGTCGTGCTGGCGTGGTATCCCAACTCCATTTGGCAAAGAGCGCAAGTAACGACACCTTTACGTTTGGGACTAATTTTGAAGTATTCCCATACCCATGTTTTGTTCTCCCACGTGTGTGTGGCGAGCTGCTGCGAAGCGTCGACGCAAAAATATGACGTTAACAAAATTTTGACGTTGACGCGTCGCCACAGGCCTAATGTTTAATACGTGTATTTGGTTGTTTCACATGTGACGTGTATTGTATTGAGCCAGAATCATAATTTTGACGTTTACTTCCCATAAAGGAATATTTATTTTGATATAATAATGATAAGATCTAGCTCCCTCACTTTAGATTTCATTATTATATTGTTCTTTACATTATTCTGGGACAAAGTGACTCGAAACGGAGAGTGTAACAAGTCTTATGTCGTAGTAACATACAAAACGTTTTATTTTTATATTATAAAAAGGCTAACATAGGCTATTAGCTAACATGCGATCGTAAATGCCGTTTAACACATCACGTGCTAATATATAGAGGCTACATAAGAATGCGATGTGCTTGTTACACACATTAAGTTTATTGTATAGATCAACATATATACAGTTACCACATGAGCAAGCAAGTTAAATCATATTATTTTATTCTTACGACAAAATTTAAGATGTTCTTAAGAAAATATTTGAGAATGTTTTTAGAAATGTTTAAGAATTGCACTTACAAACATTCTTACGAGCTTCCTATAATTTATCTTACGAAAGTACTTATGTTTTGTCTTAAGAACATTTTCGTGAATCCGGCCCCAGGAGTGCAAAATATGTTGCTTATAAATAAATAACCATTATGATACTCAATACTCATATAAGAGAAGTAAAACGTGAAAATATTGAAAATGAATCATCTTGTATCCTTTCCTCTGTATTTGTTTGACAACAGTGTTAAACACAATCTTCATTTTATTTGATAAACTTGTTTAGTGTTAAAAGCCCACGACGCAGATCTGTGGTTTGTCTACTTTTACACTTATCGTGAAAATTAAAGTTGGCATAACCTCCCATCTTCTGCCCTCGAAAGACTGAGAAGATGTGGGTTAGTCAACTCTCAGTGTCGACTGTGTACTTTTTTCTTTTTTGCCGATGTCATCAGATTTTGTTTCTTCTCACAGGCAAAGCACTAATTCTGCATGCACATGTCAATTCAGCCGCCACCCCATATGCCTTTTATAAGCTTTCCCCTCACAAGTCTGTTCTTCCAAGACTTAATATCTTTATACCTGTTTAAGATGAGCTACATTCAGCTGTGTGCAATGTCAAAAAGATTTAACAGACATCACCGCAAGAAAGAAATGTACTTCTCATATTTTCTCACAATTTAGAGAAGTTTGGAAATCCGGGCACATCAATCTTTTTGATGTTGGGCACTTTTGGGTTTGGCACTTTCCCCCTTCCTCGATGAGACATTTCAGTGATTAAGAATAGATTGTGTTTTTGACATCTGTTTCAGAACCCAACGTATAAAGGTTCAATTGTTTGGGAATGAACTGTGATGCAATGTGGCAGATAGCAAAGTCACTGGAGGTCATGTGATTGTTGAAAACAGCAGATGAGTAGCAACCGACAAAAAAGCGACTTTAAAGGGCATAAATCGCTGTCCCTTTAAAGGGTCATCTGTCATATAAATGATCTATTGTTAATACCGGACTATTTGATTCACCAAACATTTGCAAACGTTTCATACAATAATGTTTGGTAATCGTGTGGTACAAGTTGCCTGTGAGATCCAACAGAAATATGACATGAAATGTGCAAACTATAACCTCACACGATTAACTGTTCCTTTATTTCAGATCATTTTTTCCTCACAGGGTGTTGTTCCCCATATTCACTCAAGAGGAAAACGTGCCACATGTATCACGCCCTCTTTGTGAGTGGCTGCATTCCCAAGCACGCTCCCTTTCACAGGTCTCACTCACCCCGATTTTCGCCCTGCAAAATCAATACTCTAATCTTCATCCCAGCCCTTCTCAATAAGTCTATATTTCTCACACCCCTGAATAAAGGTGACCTCTATGAGTCGTTGGTATTAATATCCCAACCTGGCACATGGGAAATGCGCTCAGATTTTAATGTTAGCGTTAGCCTGATATAGCCTGATGATATTTTTGAATGACGTCGATCACCGAACAGCACTGGCATCCATTGACTTCAATTGTATGGACATAAAACACGGGAACTATTTCTCAAAAATATTTTCTTTGGAATTCTACCGAAGAATGAGTCAAATTCAGGGGTGGATAAATGATGACAGAATTTTTATACTTAGGTGAACTATGTCTTTAATAATGTTGCTCTTAACAAAATTAAAGTCAATGTGTTTTATGATTCGAAAGTGTTAAGAAAGCTTGTTGTTCTTGTTTGAAAATCTAACTTAAGCTGTCAAGGCTAGTTGTTTTCTAGCTGGTCTAAGCTGGTAATTAGCTGGTGCCATCTGCTGAACCGCCATGTTCCTGACACCATCTTAACCACTTTAAGCTGGTATTACCGGTGTATAGTTGGTTTAATGAGCAGCTTAGACCTGCTAGAAACAGCTACCATATTCCAAATCACAGCTCCCAGCCGAAGATGGATTTTCCAGCAGGGATGACCAAGAAAAGACAGTAAACCCCTTACGCTGATGTTTGATTCGCTATATTAGTGATGTCATTTCATTGATTTTATATCAGGCTAATGATATTTACCATCCCCTATCTCTAAACCTTACCCTGTCAGTGCACGCGTGGACAACATTAGATTTACAGAAAAAATGCGATTTGGACGATTTATGGGCCTTTTTATCCAGTGAGGACCAGTGAAATGTCCTCAGAAGCTGGTTGTCATGATGTTTTACTGTTATTGAGGAAATTTGACCCTCACAAATATAGCTAAATCTGGACACACAAACATTCTGCAAACACTACACACAAAAAAAGAAAAGAGAGAAAAGTAAAGGGATCATTTTAAAAATATTTTCTAGGTGTGTGTTCATTGGGTAAAATTATCATTTTTGTTTTATTCTGTCAACTAATAACAATATTTCTCCTAAATTGCAAATAAAATATCTCTTTGCATTGATTTGCAAAAAATAAAAACTGGAGAAACGTTTCAAAATAACAGAAAAGATGCTCTGTTTGTTTTAAGATCACAAATACGGAAAAGAAGTTCATATTAGATTTTAAACAATACAGTAATATTTGTACACTAAATGTATTAAGGAAAGTCAAAAATTGATTTTATGTGACAACCTTATTTTTATCACACTTTACATGTGTCTTGTCATTCTTTCATGTTGTTGTTGGAGGACTTTCTGTCACTCCTAAGGTTTGATTTTGTTGACATTCGACACACACATGACTAAAAGGGCCACACTACATCTAGAAATACTGATTAAATGAAAATGTAGAATCTCTTTAGGTCTCTATTTTTTTCTGCAACTGTATGTTAGCGTTTTAGCATTTCTAAACACATCTGTAAACATGTAAATACAAGTCACCTTGGCAGAAAGCTTGGTCGACTTAAGTGAATGGCCACGAAAACCTAAATGAATTCCTCCACTATTTGCCAAATTCTTTGCTGTGCGTTTACAGTTTACTTTGCATGTACAATAAATTAGTAAATGAATTCAAAGTACCGGGGCAACTTCAAATTGACTTGGGTTTTGTTTGAACTCATTTTCATTTCTCTCCATGGAGAATCGACCAGCTCGGTAAACATACTCGAATGAAGGAATTCTTCAGCTGTCACTCAGAAATGTAATTAACGTACATTATTCTTTCAGAAATTCATAACCTTGAGCCAAGACATACAAATGAGAATTGAAAAGAATGATTTACTGCGCTAATATGACACAGATGAAATGACTGTGCTGGCACTAAAAGGGAAAGTAGCTTCTGTGTTGGCACACTTAATCTGTTGTTACGCACCCAACACTGTTTGTGTTAATATTGACATAGGAAATTGAGTCCACTAGGTAAAGTCTTTGGCTGATTAAAAGGATAGTTCACCTTAAAACGAAAAAAGTCTTGCAGGCCCCTACAACTTAAAGGGACAGTTACAATAAAAATTATGTCATTATTTATTTACCCTCAAGTTGTTCCATATCTGAATACATTTCTTTGTTCCAATGAACAAGAAAAGAAAGTTCTTGGTCACCATTGACTATCAAAGTAGAAAAAATTACAATGGCAGTCAAAAGTGCCCCAGAACGTTTTGTTTTCCTAAATTCCTCAAAATATACTCTTATGTGTTCAGATCAAGTCAACAGAACAAAGAAATTCATAAAGCAATTTTTCCTACTATGGTAGACAATGGTGGGCAAGAACTGTTTGGTTAAAATCATTCTTCCAAATATATTTTTTCATTTTGGGGTCAACTGTTTTTTAAAGCCACACCACCTTTTATATTTGGTACCGTTTCATCAATAGTTTCATTAATTCATTCAGTTTATATCGTTGGATGTGGTTGTATATCTTGAGATGTGAAGGGTAGAAGCAATATCTATGGGAAGAGTAGCAGGGTCAATTCGATTTGGTCGAATTACCGACAGCAAAGGGCCCAATCTCTCAGTTTCTAAAGTAGGACGATCAGTAACAGCTATGAAGCTGTCTATTAAGCACTTTTTTAGATTTTCCAAACAGTCGGGACTGCAAAGTAAGGTCTCGAAAGTGCTCGTAGGCTCGTGTTACAAATGACTGCCGTCTCTAATCTAGGAATTACATTGTAGCAAGACAATGCATGCTGCGCCTCTGCGGAACATGCAGCGGGTAATTTAATTTTATAACATGAAGATTATTTTTGATTGCGATGGAGTTTGATCTGTTTGTCGCTTTAATTCGGCTCTAACCGGCTGACATTTTCACAGTATTTAATAAAAGCTGCACTCGATTTGTGGCCGAGTGACAATCTTTTATTTACTTGGTGTGGATAAAACCATTAATTCACGGTAATTAATGATTGAAGTATGGAGGGCGCGAACACAGCCGCATCCGCTGGGAGGCTTTGTGGAACAGACTCATTCATCTCGATTAGACACAGCTTCAGTTTTCCTCGTGTGGATTTTCTGTTTTAAATATCAGCTAGCTACTTGTATGCCTACACAATGTTCTTAGGCTTGCGTTGTTGTCCGACTACATCTTATTTTGGGGTAATTCAGTTTAACTTACATTGACGGTTTTATCGGAAGCATGCACCTTATCAGAAGTTAACTTTTGGTCTGTGTTTGGTTATCAGTCTGGGGTGCATTTCCAGAACAACGACATAACTTGCTGGTTAACCACCATAGTAAGATGTATCGTTGGGGAAATTAACGACTGTTTCCCGAAACCGTAGTAACTCTGTCAGAGATCAATTGTTTGAACCAGGTTGGATGCGCAATCGAGTTGACGACGCCACACAGCTGGAGGAGTAATGACGTATACTAATAAATACGTTCAGATCGAATTAATGTCAAATCCTTGCTCTAAATAACATACAATGCATTAATGGACTATTTTTGTTATCCTATTTTTGTTATCTATTTCATGATATTTAATTAATTTATTAGTGTCCTCCTACGTCATTCCGCCCAGGGATTCCCCAGGGTCCTAGCGCACGCAGATCATGTGCACTTCTATTTCCTTGACATATCCTTGTATATATTTCGAGTGATGGATATGGAATGCACTGCATCTTGCTTGCTTACCTTGGTCAAAAGCTTTCTACATGCAAGTCTAGGTCTCATAATATAAGGAACGATGCTTCTAGACCTGTAGTTCCAACCACGCAACTTTGCGCTGCTGCTTGCGATTAATCCTTGAAATTATGGTTTTGGGAAACACTTAAATCATTGAACTATGCTTGAACGACGGAACTTGCGACCATAGTTGGCCAACGATACTTTGGGAAACGCACCCCAGGCTCGTAGTATAAAAATATATTTTACATATAATTTATATAAATATTTGATTGTATATTAATTGTATTAAATTACATTAAAACTTCTCAACAGTTATTGATTGTTTGCGGAGGTCTACCGGAAGGTAAGTTTGGACTAAATAACTTGTTGTGGCTGCTGAAACTGTCTATAGTTTAGACAGAAGTTTATGATTTGTGCTAGCCTTTACCCTTAGTATGCTTAGAGAAGATACCGGGTCTCTGATGAATTTGAGGGGACGGACTAACCCTGAGAGACAGGTCATGGATTGAGTTAATGGTGTCTCTGGTACTTGGCACAGATCAATTGCTTCGGGGAGGAGGGGCACTTTTGTACAAGGCATCGGATGCGTAAAAAAAAATAGCGAGCAAAACTGTGATGCTCATTCCCCGTGTCAGTGTGAGGAGTGTGAGGTGTGAGGAGTAATTTGACTAGACTTGAATTAACACCTTCTATGATATGTGGAACATCGGCATAGTGAGGATCAGGATGCAAGTTCGGTCCTGAGGGCCCAGTCGTTCACTTGATGGGATAGTTGCTGGCTGGTCAAGGTCGTTCTGAACTTATTACGTTTCCTGTCTTGAAAAGCAAAAGGAGATCGGAGGCAGGGTGTCGGAGAGAAAAATCTTGTTTATACAATGAAAGTGAATGGTGATTTTCTCTGAACTTCTATTCCCAAGCTTCAAGATATGATATCTCTATGATATAAGATCATGAAAGCCGTCTTTATGATGTCTGAGCTATATTTGTATATAAGTCTTTTGAGTCATATGGCTGAGGAAAAGGAAATAGGAAAAGGTTCATAGTGAGTAATGTTTGATGTTTGTCACAAAGATGTTGTTTATCTGAAATGTAACTTTTATTGTTTTGGGAATAAAAAACAGCTGAAATAATCAGATTTTGTGTTTTACTGAAGAAAGAAAATAACTATGTGGGGTTAAAATGATGTGGACCAAGAAAAGTGAGTAAATGACAAAATCTTCATTTTTTAGGTGCACTGTGCCTTTAAAACATTACTACATTTCTCACATCTGACATTTTTAATAACTTGCCAGCTTCTAAAAAAAGACAAAAGAGCAACATTTCAAATTTATCCAGCAATATAGTCCCTGTGAAATTAACTGAAGCTTCCTTGACTTGCCACTTGTGTGTTTGTCTTCATTTTATGTAAATGTCAGTCCATCATTGTCTAATTCTCAGTAATCTCTCTATAGACTGTATATTCAACAGATTCTCTTCAAGAGTCACATGGAATGCATCACAGTTACCCAGCATTACATCTCCACAATGTAATCAAGGTAGTGACAATTCAGACAGCTGACCAATCAGATCTAATATATCCCGAGCATGGAGAACTGCCCTGTCAGGAGAATCAGCCCGGGCTGTATTAAAATTCTAGATGTGTCTAAAATTGGCCCGGCCTCTGGCTTGTGGTTAACACGCTCTATCGGGATTCTGCACAGGTCTAGGGACCAATCTTCAGGCCTGATTTATCTGATGTTTTCTAAACAACTGACAGGGAGAAACAAATTCATCTGGGCATTAAAATACAGCAGTAGGCCCCCGGCAGATTCCAGGAAGAGACCTGGCCGTCACTGTGCCGCCAGGCCACCATTAGCTTTATTAGAAATCCAATCTCGTCTTGTGCCGTGAACCTGGATCTATAATACACACCTGCCTAACAGGGTAAGCATAAACTGGAATTAAATTACTAGAACTGATAAAACTGAATCAAAAGATTATTTAAAAAATATTCATTTTACGTAAGGCAATGTTCTGACATCAGGAATGATACTGTGTTAGGGGCAACAGATGGAGCATAAGGAAATTAGCACAAAACTAAAATATGACTAATATATAGTTTTAGTATTTTTTTAGTAATTGGAGGCCTATTTGTAACAGAGCAGTGAGTGAATTATTATTAACAGTATGGATTTAATTATTATTAGTAAAATATTCTGATGAATTATTAAAAAGAATCAGATAATTGCATGCGAAAAATGTATTGTATTTAAATTGGTGATTCAAATCCTTAATCCATATTTTTTTTTTGCCATTTCTGTTTGAAATGCAAAATTGCGGTACGTTCTTTTCCCTATGTGGGTTGAAGTCACACCAAACCGATATTTCCTCAACAAATATTAAACTATTATTATAACCTTAAGATTGCAATTCACCGCTATCCTTCTGAAACCTTGCATCTCTATAAATCATTATTATTAATCACCCTTTATGTGTGTTCTTGAAAGTATCTAACCATTATGTGTATCAACTTTGACAATTCTGTATTAAATCATAATTTTTTCCCCCCATTTCCTGAAAATAGGAAAATTTGGACATCCCAGGTTTCGGAAGGACAGTGAGAAAAATTGGGGTACAGTAGACCGTTTTGATCTAGGGATGGAATGATTACCAGTTTTACGATTAACCCTGATAAAAACGTCCAGTGGTTAGTAATATCGTGTCATATTTTAGTTATCATTAAACCGCACCCACTTACCGTTACTATAGGGGTTACTTGGTTGTACTGTAATCTTAAATTGATCAATTATTTAGGAAACTCTCAGGTCAGAGGTCACGTGCAAACATGTTCATTTTAGCGCATCATTTTAACACAGTTAATCGTACCGCATTAAACGTGCTAAATTGACAGCCCTGTTAAATACCCCCAAATCTCTGGTACATTCTGTACTTCCGTCTCGCTACCGGTTATAACGGCTCTCATGAAAGTATCCATTTTACCTCTGACAAAATTAAGAATCTGTTCATGTGGGATTTTGGACAGTTATTGCAGAATCTTTTCTGTAGAACCAGTGCTATAAAACCAATAACTGCCTTTAGTCTCACCTCACGCTCGTGCTTCTTTCGGCTGCCAACGATTGCGTGTTTAATATTGTTGAAGTGCGATAAAATCAGATGCATTTCTTTTTCTCTCAAATGTTGCTATTTTTGTGAGATTGTGTCAGCTTTAGACTAATGCTAAGGAGTGAGGCACAGTGCCTGTTCTGAGCAGAGAAAGCTCTTTTTAATATGAAACCTAATCCGGAAATATCTTGGCAGAACACCCCGGCTGTTCTTTAATGTGTGGTTCAATTGTATGCCGATAGAGTGCATTAAACCTCTTGGAAATGGCAACCCCGCCTGCTATAAGCTCTCACTCACTGCCTGTTCCCTCTTAAAGTTTTCCGAGCGGCAACAATGACAAAGGGGCATCGCATTGTCTCGGCAACACGTGTTCCCGGATAGCCATCTTATCTCCCCACTCCAGGCCCATGTAAACACAAAAGCTGTCTTTCTTCCTCTCCTACTCTTCATCCATCTCTCGCTCTGATGTGACTCAGAAACGTCCCCGTAAAGCGCCGAGGCGGTGTGCGGGCGTGTGGATGTGTGTGCGGCGCTGTGGCTTTCCTAACTTCCCCCTCAATCTGCTGTTCTTTGTTTATCCAACAGTTGTGTGACAGAGAGCGCAACACATGCCTATTAGGGCATTTGTGCAGCAAGGAGAGATTACAGCCTCCAGTTCTCTTTTTAAATAAACTCCCACTTGCTAAACTGTAATCTGGGTGTGATAATCCCTCTGTACGCGGGTATTGACAGACAGTGATGGACCGTAATCTGGTGCATGGCCTTGCATTGCTTTTCTGGGGGTTTTTGCCTTCCAGACGCGTATGCAAAGTGGACCTTATTTTTCATCGCAAACATCTTGGCGTTATGCATAAAAGCGACACATGTATTTTAATGCTCCTGCAGTGAAAGAGATGCGGGAGATGACATCACCGATGGCCCCACATATGCGCATCAATAATGCGATTTTAATGCAATTTTGGTAGGGAATTCCAAACACGCACATCCCTCCAGATGCTTTAATGCGATTAAAGTAAATGTGTAATGTGAGTGATGTGTATGCAAGTAAGGTGGATAACTCTACCGTAGCATTAATATAGGACAGCAGCAGCAGTATGTGTTCTTTAAAAAGTGCCGTGAGATGCAACAGTTAATTTGGACGGGCTTTGGTCTTGTAGAATTACTCTTTTATTGCACATACAAAAAAAAAATTCAAGATTATTTGTGGCCATTTTTGTCCAGTGCCTATTGAATTTCGACAAAATCGAACCTCAAGAGTGACATGAAGTCATCTAACAGCAATGCGAAAGACTGACAGCATGACAAGATACATAAAACTTGATAAAAATCATGGGTATCACATAGAAACCAATTGATGAACTTTTCTTAAATACATAAGTACAAGTGTTACTGTTTAACTTGTTTTCATTCTAGTATTTGACGTCTGAAAATATACAGAGCATCCTTTTTGTTACTTTGACATGTTTTGTCATTTCCTGCAAATAAATGCAAATATAAATAATATTTGTATTTGTAATTTAGAAGAAATAATTTTTGTAATTCAAAGAATGAAAAGAAAACGATAATTTTAATTTAACACATACCTATAAATAGTACATTCAGAAAAATCTGAAAATTATTTAGAAGTGGCCTTATAATTTCTTTAGTGGCTGTAGACATCATTGCTGTTTTTTCTGTTGAAAACAGATATCACACAGAGTTTGGTCATTGTGAAAGTAGCAACTAAATTTGCAATTTAATTGAACCTTGAACAATATAGGTACTGACTAGTTAAATTCTTCCATTGATTTATTATTGAATTTATAATTGCTGGACATTGATACAGTTGTCTTTTAATTTTCTTCATTCAAAAAAATCCATATTATTATTTACGTATTTTTAATCGCAAAAAGGCCAAAACAATGTTATGGTTAGACGTCATTTATCACCATAGTCACTCATTTTAATATTACTCGTTATAATATTTTTATCCTTTCCAAATTTTTTAACTGTTCACATATCAAACGTATAGAGTTTTGCAATCAACAGTTGCAGCGTGTTAAAGGTGTGATTTTAATTACAGAGGTTTTTTCTTTCCATCGCTATAAAGATGGTTAAACGTTTATCACGCGTAATGAACATTTCAGTCTCTCGGTCTTTAACAAGCGTTGGCGTAGTCTTGTAGAGACATGTCATCACTTCCTCTGATGAATCTTACGCTTTCCTTTGTGTTTTAATCACAAATCGTGTTGTAATTGCACCTTACAAAGAGCAATTAGTGGGCCGAAGCCTGCTATTTAATCTACGGCGAAATTTCACCTGATAGCTTGATTTTTCATTATCAAAGATGTTTAATGAGAGGCAGAGTTGTGCAGCTCTCAGTTCTATCATAAAGGCAATCAATCCGTTACCTGATTCGGCCCCTCAAAGTTTCTCTCTCTCTGTCTTCCCACAAGATATAACCATTAACATTGGTTCCTATTGTACAAGTGATGAATAGTGTCTTATGTGAAATGTTTATTTGATATAGTGAGGTTTGTTAAAGATAAGTCTGTTTCATTTGCAGGATTCAAAGAATGCAGATTTGTAAGCAAACAGTGGGCATGGAATATTTAGGCATGCCCACACACTAGTCTTTATGCACCTCTACATGTTCTTATGTAAAATCCACACAGTCGAAACCTGGAGATGTGCTTTTCATTATATTACTGTATACAGTGTGCCTTAATATGTAAAACAATTCTGTAGGCTTTTTTAATTCTATACATTACCATATTAAAACTCAAAAGACCAAATTGGATTTTCATTAGCATGTTGTACAACATTTAAGTGAAAATCAAGTTTGTAAATCAGTATTGTAATGTTGGCAGGAAAACTTGAATAAGATGCTCATTAGGTTTAGCGAGTTAGTTATGACAGAATGCTCTAAACTATACAAAGTTTTAATCTGAAAAAATAATCTCAAAGGATATATGATTATCATTTGCTTCTTGTAAAAAACACTTTTCCATATAGTTCCACTTTTTCTACACGAAAACTTGGCTTTTATTTCAGATTTTATGAAATGTTTGGTTTTACTTTGACCTTTTTTGAGTGCATGTGGGCTGTCTGGCAAAGTTTTGCTTTCAATACCCACAATCACAGATTCTGGCACCGCGGTAGTTCACATATTGCCCCCATGGGGCAGTCCTGTGTAAACTGATCAATTCAGAGGTCCTAGTGGAAGGGGATGGATAAGGTGCTGTGAGCAGGCTTCATGTAAATATGGCGATATGAAATTCAAGGGCTTATGAAAAATCTATTTTATATTTCCAAGGGCCAGGAAACTTTAATCAACTATTGATTATTACAATGAGGCTCATAAATAATATGTGGTTACCATGAAAAAATGTTGGTTATTGAGTAATGTGAGGTATATGGTTGAAATCATTATTCTGCTGGCTGATAAACATTCAAGTATTAAAAGTTTATATAAAACTCTCAAACACTTCTGTATGAAACTAAATAGCATTAAATGGTTTATTTACATACATTATCAAAGTGATTTGATCCTAAGGGGAAGTTACATGAAAAATGCTGCAATACAAAGCAAGCGCTACAACAGAGACAGTAAAGCAACGATGTGAGAACATTTGATGATTTTCTTTTTCAAGATCAAGTGCATTAACAGTTAGGAGTCAAGTGTTTGCAGAAGAGATTTAGATGAGTCTTAAGATGTTTCTTGAAGGTGGCAAGGGAACCGGCTGTTCAGGTAGAGTTTGAAGATCCTTCTGCCATCAAGAACGAGAGAAAGTAAACTTCAGGAAAGTGTTTTATGTCTCTTTGTGTTGGTAGCACAAGGCTGCACCAGCGGAAGACTGTCATTGAGATGAATTGGAATGATGGAACAGGTGATTTTCTCCAGGTATTAAAGACATCTTTGTATGCATCATCAGGTGATGATTTGTTTTCTGTTATAGCCAAGGAATCCATAGTTGCAAGTCTACGATAATGTGAATTTTATGAAACATGATTTGTTAAGGGTTTATATGGAGCTGGAAGCAAAAAACGTGGTTTGGCTAAGTACGTTTCGACAGCATGTTTCTTCGGAAAAAGTTAAGGGGTGAAGGCCTATGTCTTACTGCTTGCTACAAACTGCCATCACATGGCTTCTGAGATCTGACTCTATTGCATTCAACACTTTAAAAGAGTAAATATTTTGTGATTTTTTTTTTGTGTGTGTCTTACTCCGATTTATGGATTGTCCAACAATAAGTTTACTTGCATACAAGGTGTAAAAACACTTTTCTAATAATAGACAGGTATTATTACCTTTCTTCTTGACTGACTTTTAAATGATTCAGACGGCGATTCATCCGTCTAATCCCCTTCTTTCTGTCTGCCTACTCTGATCTGATTGATCAGATGGTCTAGTCTGCTGTGATTGGCCTACCACATGCAGCGTCGCGAATGGAACATAGGTGGGAATTACATGGAGTGATGCAAATCCGTCCCGGAACTGAATTCGAACGACAAACGACTAATTCACGTGATTCAGAGTCGCCTCCTTTTTTCCCAAGCCAATAACTTTGTTCTTTGTTCACTTTCGCTCTACAACTTAAAACGGCTTACATTCACACACAGCAACATTACACAGCGCATGAAATGTAATTTCAAGGACATTGTAATATTTAAAAAATATATATCTTTAAAGCATGCATGCTCAATTTGGAGCGTGCACAACGGGCGGCCTGCATGCAATACAGTATCACACTTATCCAAGGTTGCTTGCTTACCTGTGTTGCGCGGTAATATTATTCTAATTTATATTCAAGGACTTTTTAACTTACAGAAAGTTTTTTTCTGCATTTAACCTCGACTCAAATTTAAGCACTTTAAAGACCTTGTGCATATCCAAACTGGTCTCACTTTGACATTATTCTGTTCTTCATTTCCAGTGGCTCACTTTGATCGGCTCTACTGTTCCACGTTTTCATTTTAACCTTTGAAAGATATTGGCTTCTTAGTTTCTTGTTTTTGCAGTTTTCTTTCACTTGCTGGCATTTGTTGCACTGTGAAATCATTGGAATAGAAAAGCACTCGTCAGATAGATCACATTGCTTATGTGCTCTACACATGGTTTGTGAAAGGACGACAAAGAACGGAAACAGATAAACAAAAAAGGTGTAAACATTGTTTCCAGTCATGCTATAGCAGATCTTCAATCTAGCGTATCTTTCTGCGGTGATCCTGGGAAAGCGAAATGACAACCCGAGATTCATTGTAACCGATTGCAGAGATACGGCCGTGTGCATGTTATTCTTTACAGTGGAGATTAATTTTAAAGGTTCATGGTGACAGTAAAGGTGACCAGCCGTCAGATTGAGGAACTCTATAAACGCAAACCCTTTTAATCCCAACTCTATTTCCTTTGGGGTTTCTGAAGGCGTCAAATAGCCTTCTCAAAGCCACTGTCCCTGATGGGGTGACGTTTATATGGCCTGCACACCTCCACATGACTTAGCCAAAATGAAAGAAAGGTTTCGAAGCTTTATCCAGTCTGGTTGTAATACACAAAGGACAAACTCGCGTGAAACTCCGAAAAGTTGAAATATTGATGCAGCAACGCAAATATTGATGCAGCATCTCGATGCAGCAACGACACGGCTAGAAAAATGTGTGCATCACACCGCATGCACATTGCTCCATATTTGCGTGCGAAATGTGAATCGGGCCTCCAAGTGTCATTTTATACAAAAATTAAACGTAATTACAAAAATGTATTAAACGTTTTTAATGTTTTTAACGTTTTTAATGTTTTAACGTTTTTTATGGTTTTAACGTTTTTTATGGTTTAAAAGTTTTTAACGTTTTTAATGTGTTTTAATGTGTTTAACGTTTTTAACATTTTTTATGTTTTCAACGTTTTTAATGTTTTTAATGTATATTTTTTAAAGTTTTTAACTTTTTTAACCTTTTTAACCTTTTTAACGTTTTAATGTTTTAATGTTTTTAAATTAAATTAAAGTAAATTGAAATATTACATTTATAAAGAAGTACATATTTAATAAAATATAAAAAATATTACAAACATTAAATTTATTAAGGATAATTTTCCAAGGTAAATAATTACATAATGTCAGACAAGAGCTTTTGGTAACAGCTCTTGCTTGTATGATTGTCCTCAAATATTTAGGAAATCCGCATATTAGACTCCCTCTGAAATGTTGACCATTCATTTTGCTCTATTTCGAGAAATCTCAAACCTTTTTTCTTATGCTTTTGTTTCCCCTTCTGTGCAACATCTTAGGCGTCTGTCCACATACATGCGGCTCAGAGGGAACATTGCTCCTGAGTATGCGTCTTGTATAGCATAGTTTCAAAGAAGTTTAAGTCTCTCTACTTCATGCTTAAGAAACAAGATGAAGAAAGCAAATCGCTTCCGGAAAATGCAGCCCCGCTCCTCTGATGTCACGAAAAAACAGCAGCCTGTGAGAGGCGAGACAAACATCTTAACTTGTATTCCCACTTGGAGCCGAGGCCTCTCGCTGTTACTTCTGTTGATTGGACGCAAAACTGTTTAGCATGCACGGCACAGAGCCGGGCCAAGGGAGCGTGTTCTTACTCTCCTTCCACACTTCTTCCAACCTGTCTGTGCCGCCAGCAAGTTTCCCTGAGCCGTAAGCGAAGCAACGCACCAATGATGATTAGCCTAATGAGTGATTAATTAGGGGGCAGGCTGTAGAGAGGGGGTAAGGTTGACCTCTCTGAAAGGCTCTGAGAGAGAGAGAGAGAGAGAGAGAGAGAGAGAAAGAGAGAGAGAAAGGAATAATTTTCCCAAAAACTCTCTTAGAATTTATTGAGCCCTATATTTATTTTCAGGGTGAATTGTTCTTTTAATTCATTACATGTGATCCAACTGAGTTAAGACTTTGGCTTTATTAATCTTTAATGTGATTTATGTTTTTTGACAATCATCTTTATTAACAGGCGTCTAATTCAAGGCCAAACAGACTGGGTTCATACAGTCGCGGAAATTGTGACTGACAGCACTATTTACTTGAACAGGTGTGAATGCTCACAGTGGCGGCTCTGATGCTGTCTGTCTGCGCTCATAACCAAAGCGATCCAATTTTCTATTCTCGCAATATCTCTGAATAACATCTGTAACCATAGCGACTTATGTTAGGTGAATGTTAAAGATGGCAACTTCGGAAAGTCTTATTACAATTGACATGACATTATTGAATAAACAAGTCCTGTCAAGGCTCAAGTTGTCTGTCAAATCTTAATTAAATGACAACGGATTTAAAAGCTTTTGCTGTTTTTTCAGTGTAGAATTTGTGTTGTGTGCTAACAAACGTTTGTGCGGTACAGAGTGGCTATCTACAGTATATGATAAATAATTGGGAATTTTACAAATTGTTTACACAGCATAATAACTTGCTCTTAAAATGCAGGTGTGAGTTCAGTTAATGAAGGCACTTTTTAATCTGGATTAAACTGAATTTGGTGTGAATGTAACCATATTTACGATTTTGCTGCTCCGTGATCAAAACATTCTGTACAGTATTTGCCATTTTTGTAAAATTAGCTTTTAATGCCATCTCTGGCTAGATTGCGAGCGTGGTACAAAATGGAGAAAGACTAATCTAAAGGCAATTTATTAAAATTACATAAAGAAAACATTACATAGAAAGACTAAAAGCTGATACGTTGAAAAAAGCAAACGTTGAAAAAATGCAATTTTATCAGTTTGTAATATTTTGTTTATCTATTTGTTTATTGTTTCTATTAGTTGTTTTTTATTATTTTTATGTTGCCACAGTAAATATCGCATCCAGAATAAATGTATGTGTGTCTGTGTACTGTGCATGTTCATTTTATATTTTATATACAGTACATGTATTGTATTAAAATAAAAATATGAATCAATGTTTACAATAGACATAATTTAAATTATTGGTAAATATAAATAAATACATCTAAATATTTATAACCACATGTAAGTGTATGTTTTTTGTGTTTATAAATTCAAAATGAATATGCACAATACACAGACAAATATTATGTAAACACAAACATTTATTCTGGATGCGATTAATTGCAATTCATTCTTCGACAGTCCTAGTTTAAATCTAGATTTTGTTTATTTTCAGTTAATAGTTTTAATGCTTCAGCTTCAATTTATTTCAGTTCAATGCTGAGCCAACATTTCAAATTTTTATTTTATTTATAAATAATATTAATGTCTATATTTTATTTGTTTTCTATTAAAACATTTTTTTTCTAGTTTTCGTAAATTGAAATATAATACCATATTTGAATGAAGGGTCAAGATGACAGTTTTCCAAAGTTGGACACCACATTTGGCCACTACTGGTCCATCACTTGCAGCTTTAATCTGAGACAGTAGGCAAAGGAACCCTGCATTTACAGAAAACAAATAGTAGTAACTGCAAGAATCCACGGTTAAAGCTCACTGTACGCGCAGGGAGGGCGAGCATCAGATTTACTGCTACCGGCAAGTTCTTCTTGCATCTCGACTTGAGAACATTCAGTTCTTTAATGGAACCTGTCTAAGGGTGACTTCTTTAAGTGTTTCTATTCTGGAGTACAGTGGATTTAAAAAAGGAACTCTCTGTTTACACAATAGGCGTACTCGATTTGATTCAGCGGTCCCTATGTGGGCATAATGAGGGTAATACAGTAGCTGGTGTTATGTGAGGAGATCAGGCACACTCTGTTACGAACCGCAATCTCTTTTGTGCCTACTTGCGCATCTCATTTCTTGTCTCTCCCCTCCAGCGCGAGTCTAACTTTTAAACTACTTTGAACAGAATTATCCCGGTAGCTTGATCAAGCTAAGCGTGGCCCGCTCGTGCGGCACAGGTAAAAGCTATGTAGTATGCTGCTTCTGACATGAACTAATTTAAAGAAAAGGATGGAAAGACGACGACTTCACAAGCCATTCGCACTGCGTCAAGGGAACGAGGAGAACTGCTTGTTCGGAACAAGTGTGTGTGTAAAATTTCCAGGGGCATTTAAGGTAAGTTTCCTTGGCAGTAGGTGTTATCATAAAAATCAAGCTGGATGCCCCTGAACTGTAATTTCTCAGATGCAAGTTGCATGCAAGTAATTAAAGCAATAATTCACCCAAAATTGAAAATGAAATCGATTACTCATCCTGGTGTCTTTCCAAACCTCTGTGGTTTTATTTCCACTTGCCAGGGCTGTTAGAAATTATTGTGTTTATTTTGGCCCTGAGATGAACATATTAAAATTGCATTTTGATGCACTGCAATTTTGGTCAGATTATTAACAAAAACAGCTCCGAATTTATTTATTTATACCATATAAATGATTCAAGGTGGCAGGAGTTTTTGACGTCGAAAGTTTTGGGGCATCACATGATGCATTTTCTGCCTGAAATGCTGAGATTTTATGACAATGTGAGCGCTTTTTATGTGCCTGTGGAGATTTTGGATCTCTGTGTTCTGCTGTAGTTCACGCTGGCTGATTACATTTCGCATTTTGATTCCGATCCCGTCCTTGAAGTTTTATGGATCTTTTACAGAAGATTTACCGCGTCTTATTTAGCTGTGGCAATATCACTGAGAGATTGCTGCAACTTTTCACTCACGCATTAAACAGGTTCGGAAAATGACAAACGTGTTCTCATTAAAGCGCAAAAGAAAAATAATAAAGTACACTTAATCCGACTGAGCTATTTCACATTATTTTCACCCTTCTTAACCGACGAGGGATTCTGACATAAGGAGTTATGACAGCGGAGGTGACGTCGACCGAAACAGTTGCCATTCTAGCCACGAGGTTAAACCAATTCCCGCCCATTCATAAAAACAATACAAATAGAATAGCTGTCACGCGAGAAGACAACGGAGGTGATGGAAGTGGACTGGTCTGCGGTTTGCGTTCAGGTGGAGTGTTCACGCTAATCCGATTTGACGTTCACATTTGCCACTCGAAAGGAGAAGCTAGCCAAGCTTTTCGAAAGAGCAACGGGCCTCCTTCAACAGGTTTCAGAAGGTGTAGGGTTATGGAAGAGTGGCCACATAGATGGAGGTGGTTGACCCAGCCATATTTCACTATTAGACTCTGACTGGAATCACGCTTTGACCGCTTGCCCCCCCTTCCACCTCATTCCTGCACCATGTCGCTACAATGTGTTATTTCCATATTGCCTACGCTAAAAGCCATTTTGTCAACATTAGTCATTGTCAAAGCGCATTTTACCCAGTGCCGCTAGAGCCATTCTCCCGTTTTGATTATCAGATGTTTATTTGTTGTTTGTTTATATCTGTGGGAATCTCATATTTAGATTCAGGAGCACAAACTCTGAACGCATTGTAAAGCTGTGTTTCACAGGGCGCACTTAGCTAAAAGAAGCCATTTGCATATCAGTTTTTGGAATTGGTGGCCCTGTCAGTATGTGAGGATCTCATTATAGTCGTGCCCTCTCCAGTGGCTCACAACCCTTCATGATCTCTAAATTTCTCTCTGTCACTTTAGTTTTTTCTCTCTCCGTATACCGTATGTTGCACAGGGACTAATTAGCTGAGATGCAGACCTCTGTGATCTGTCCCCGCTGTATCAGCCGTCGCCAAATGCGAAGCAGAACATGCTGCAAAAAGCTACTCTTCCAGATGTAGTTTAAACCCTGTTGCAGTTTATAATAGTTGAACAATATTAAAATAAAGAATAATAAAAATGATGAATTTTTAAAAGGTTTTCTAAAAATGTCTTACATTTCATGTAATGTTAACTAAATGTGACTTAAATATATAATTGATTTAATTAAGTGAAAATATGTAAATGTAGAGATTTACTGTTAATTTTATATGTACAAATGCTGGTCATTAATTGCAGTTAAAGGGATTGTATGGCTTGAAAACATGTTTTTCTGTGTCTTATAAGTTTCCCATGCATGTATAAGACACTTAAAATTGAACCCAGACCTGCCTGAAACGCCTCGTGTAAACACACCCCCACAAATCCACCTCAGTTTGTGGTATGAGTTGACTAAGACCACCCAAACGTATACGCAAGTAAGGTGGAGGTACCTGTCAGTACAATTGCTTTGGAACCTGATGTTCAAATGCATTACATTTAAAACGAACTATAATATTTGTTTTAGCCGTGTGATATGACCCATTTAAGTTGAAGATAAATAGTCAAATCAATTTTAAGTTGTGGTTCACCAAACTGAACCAGTAAGTCAAAGTCAAGATAAAAACTAGCAGAAATATCACTCATCAGATTCATTTTCCGTAAGCGGTTAATCCAGGACATTTCAGCTGGTGAGAGCTGCTCTATGGTGATTCAGCCCTCAGTCCGCACAGATTCTCATGACCTGTTGTACCTGCAAAGTGGGCAGAAGGCTCAATCTTTATACGAGGACAAACTTGTTTATGTAATCAGTGCTGACTAAGAGCGTATCGTGCTTTCACGCTACAAAAAACAATATTGCTATTGATATACAGGTAACAATTTTGTATGAGGTTGCATATTAACATTTACTTATGCATTCAAATTACTAATACACAAAATCAGAAGTTAACATTCATGCTTAATGAACTAGTATTTACAAAGAATGGACGGTTGTGAGATTAAAAAAGAAATATAGTAAAAATATGTTTATGTAAGCTAATGCTAATGAATGACACCCTATGTAAACTATATACCCACTACAATGGTTAAATATTGAACATTGGACATTTAGATAAAAATTCTATTAACCGTTTATGTTACTCCCTTATTATTAACTGTATATAATATTGTTTTTAAAACTGTTGCACTTGGCCAATAAAAAACATGTAACATGACTGTAAAATACGAACTTGTGTGCTTCAAGACATTTGCGTTTGTATACAGAAGATGTAAACAGAAGGCCATCTGCTGTCAGCCACTTAGTTAGATGTTTGACCCGTAGACCCGACAGTGAGTACGGGTCAGGAAAGCTCACCCCATTGCCAAGGGTTAGCTTAATGATAGAAAACAACAGGTCTCCTGCCGGCCAACCATGAAATATTTGTAGAAGGCGTTCAGAAGATCCATTAAGTACATCTTTTTCACACTCACTGACTTTCATTTTCTGCAGCCAGGTAGAGTCCGCCCACAAAAATTGTCATCGCATAAACCATATTGAACATGTAGGTAGTGGTGTTACATAATCTGAGCATTGGGCGATGGACATTGCCTTTATAGTTGGACGTTAGGAAGAATATTCAGCTTTTTATGCTTATTCTGTACAATGTACGACAACATTTAACCTCCATTTATAAAACTAGTATTACCCAGAAGGCCTTTTTAATCTAAATGAATCATTTTGATTATTGAAATAATTGCAACGTTACAAAATAAATAAATAAAGCCATCAAGATGGATCGCGACTTCTAAGTCTCCATGGAAATTAAACTGGTCAAGGTAACCTAATTGCGGACTCATCCAACAAGAGCTTTATCCCCAGGCTGCTGGGTGACAGTGTATTTAGGATTCAGGTAGACCCCTAAAAGGACACATTGGCGCTCAACGTGGAGGACGACTAAAAAGGGTGAATGCAGTTGGTTTGGTACGATGCTTAGAATGTGCTTTTAGTTCATTTCGAAAGGAAAATTGTCCTTAATTAGCATGAAGCTTGGAAAAGGTTAGCGTCATGTATCACTGCACAGGGCGGGAAGTTGTTCTTTTAATTGGAGATAGAAAACCACTGACCAGAACAGCCGGGGTGCACATTTACCTCGATTCTGATAATAGCGTGTAATTGGAGAGAAATCTGTCATGGAAAACTCTCGTTCACATCCTGGAAGACTTGCACTTTAAAGCAAGATTAATTAAGTTACGGCTTCATTCTCTAATTGTGTGTACCGAGATAATGAGTTGAAAGTTGAAGCAATTATTCCCCTCTCATTCTCTCCGTTTTTGGCACCCCATATTTTTCTATCTGGGAGCCGTTTTAGGTCAGATGGAAATGCTGGCGCTTGTCTAAGCGACTTGAAAGTAAATTGAATTGTGTTCAATTAATGTAGCCGTAATGAATGAAATGGCCTTCCCTCCTGATCAAACACTTGAAAAAGGTGTTGATAAGTGGATCAACCTCATAACCCTGTTCATTACGGAGCGTTGGTTCACTTACACCGTCGAGCTCGTCTCACGGCAGGGGTCGGAGAACTCAAACCGATGCTTAATCATGGGTTGGTTAATTGTACTCTCTGACAGGGGGCTAATAAATATTGATATGAATTATTCAGACCATATGTATATCTTTGATCACTCATTATGGCCAGTGTGCGTGCTACGCCATGTTAAATCGAGCATATACAAATGACAAAGAGCCGAGACCATAAATAGACTTGAAACCTGCTAATGGAAGTCATTATTATGAATTTATGCTTTGAAGAAACATTATAGACTGTTTCAAAGTGGCACCAGCACAGGCGCGAGCAATGGAGAGATTACGGAGCTCCACTAAAAGGCTATGATACGGGAGGGGAAAAATTGAATGGGTCAAAGATCTTATGTTTGATAAATTGGGAAGTACAGGAATGGAAATAGGAAGGTCTTCAGTGTATTGAGGTGTGTGTGAAAATTAATATTTCATCGAAAGCCAGTGTACGATTCACCATTTTTGTGTCACAAGCCGAAAGTGAGTCATGATTCTGAATGAATTATTCAATGAATAGAGTTCAGTTGCACTGAATATTAGTGCGTTGCAATTAGAGGATTAGGGAATTTCGTTTAAGGAGCGCTTTGAATGAGCTATGGCGCTGGTTCAAAACGCACACAAATCATTTGTGTGACTGTACAAAGCGAGGAAAAAATATTTAATTTTAAAAGTAAACGTCTTCAATGTAAATAGTCAAGATGGCTTCCTTAACTGTTTGTCATCTATATCGCCCTCTCCATTTAAAGCAGTTTTTCCAGTACATTTATCTTTACTAAAATAAGTCAAATTTTGTCAAACTGATTTTTTTCGCACAAATCGTACCCATCATCTCATCTTAAAAATCATTATTATAAGCTTACCATTGTGAATGGGGAGACAAGGAAACATATTAACAACTTATTTTGAACACAATCTCATGGATATTCATGCGTATTTTATGAGGTGGCTAATATGAGTAAATTCGTACGATGTTTAAGTACCAATAGCTCTCGCGTAGTCTCGCGTAGCTAGACCCAGAGCCATTGATAGAGATTTTTCACAGTTTCAATTGTTCCCGGAAGTTACTAGCTACGCATGGAGCTGCGACTAAACAGACCTACTGAGGTAAACTTCGAACCCATTTAAAGACGAAAGCCATTTAATGAATAAAAAAATGAAATAAATAAAGCACTTAAAGAGAAAACATAATTTACTGCAACTATCTGAAGGCTCGATGAATCACGTGACACGGGCTTTCAATAGTTCCCGGAGTTACTAGCTACGCATGGAGCTGCGACTAAACAGACCTACTGAGGTAAACTTCAAACCCATTTAAAGACGAAAGCCATTTAATGAATTAAAAAAATAAAGCATTTAAAGAGAAAACGTAAGTTCCTGGAACTATCTGAAGGCTCCATAAATCTTGTGAAGCTCCAGCGTTTTGGACTTCTGTTGGCAGAACTCTCTCTATCAATGGCTCTGGCTAGACCGTCATACTGAAGGTCCGGAACTTATCGCCGCTTTCTTTGGCTAAGGCCCGCCCAAGAGGCCATATGACTGATAGGTAAAGCAACCAAACATGTTTTGTGTTGCGTCGCGTCATGTTTAGAGACGTGGAAATGCCCCAGCAGTCACAGACCGGTGTACATTCACGAACGTGTCAAAAGTAAACAACAGCATCAAAATGATTTTATATACGTTTATGCCGCATACTTTTTAGAATCAAGCATTTAGTCGATCGTGATGAATTCTTATAGCAACCATGTTAACACGACTGCTTCTTAGATCAGACAGCTTCATGGTTGTTCCCGGGCGGACCGTTAAAGAACGCGACACACATGTCTCCCAGAAATCCTGTGAAATTAACCTTTTAGAAGATGACTTGGAACATGCTGAAGTGTTTCCAGAAAATTGTGCCTTATGCATCAGACGTTTAGCCAACGGTCCATGGGTGTGCCTTCTGAGGCTGAGACTAGCTTTCGCTCCAGTGATGTTAATTTTAGGGGAGAGCCTTTGGTATTGCTTTGTTCTGCAAGATTCACTTTGTACAAATTCATTAGATTTTAGGCACCTCGTAAAATACATAAGTATCCCCGTGAAATGTGGATTTTTGTGTGTTTTAAACCAAAATAGTAAAGGGATAATCGACCCAAAAATTACACTTCTTACTCCCCAAGTTGTTCCAAACCTGTATTCTTTATTCTGTCACACACAAAGAAAGATATTTGGAAAATGTTCTACTGTAACGCTATTAAAAAATTTAGTTAGAGCCTTTACTAGTTTTAATCATTTACTCTCCAAAATGACCCATCTAAAGCTGACTGAGCAACGTACAATTTATCAAAAAAATGGACAAACTGTACTATATGCAAAACAGGTTTTAAGTTAAACAAAATGTGTATGTGTAACTGGTAAGCTATTCCTCTTTGCTATTCAAACAGAGTTGTACTTCTGGCTTCAGCTTGTTATAATGCATTTGTGCCGTTCGATTGCAGCTCACATGCAAGCATTGAATACCAATGTACGTAATTCTATTCACCCAAGTTTCAACAGTTCTTACAATTGGATGAGGCTGATTTCAGGATTCACATAGCCACTCCCGCTCGCCAGAGTGACAGTGGGAATGCTTGATGAAATTAAACAGTTGTGATAGACGCCACCATGTTGAATCTGTAGAGCCGAGCTGAAAAATGGGCCAAGCGCTGAAGAAGCCAAAGGAGAACAGAATGGAGCATGAACTAAATCAAGCCCCTTAATTGGCTTGTTAAGACATGAAAGAGTCGAATGAGCGGGGTGGGCTTGAAGGGAAAGCGAGGAGGGGGAGCAGCATAAAGGAAGCAGATAATGGGGGGAAGAGAGAGTAAAAAAGCTGAAGTTAAGTTGACCGTCAGCTTTGTTTAATTTGACTTTTTTTACAGAGTGATTGGGAAGGCAAAGCTGTTTGGAGGGGAATGAGATTGTGGCATGTAGCGGGCCGCTCTGATGAAGCCATTACGGGTCTCTCTCGCTCATACTCAATCATTGTGACACATCAATAGCTGCGTTAGATGGTCATTCCTTAAAAAGCAACCAACCCACCTCGCCTACAGTACTAAACGCTCCAATCATTCAGTAAGAAACCCGGAACCTCCAGCCTCTGTAGGAGTGACCCCTATCCCCCAACATAACCTAAATCCATCTCAACGTTTCTTCTGTTTAACAAACCCGCTGTAATTCCACTGCCTGGGAATAAAACGCATGGTGTGGAATGGACAGTCAGTGAATGAGCAGTAGATTATTTCTTCGTCGTATCTGGTATATTTACCTTAGCTGTTTGATGGCTGTTAATATATGTTGATATATGATGACATTGGTGAGGCCATATGAAGCGATCTTGGACTTTGACAACGCGGCGAGAAAATGTAGAAGTAGCCTAATAGTGCCTAATAGTTTGTTTAACGTTCCTATCTATCTTAAAAAAAGACAAAAATTAAGGATTTTAACCCTTTCATGCATCAAGAAATTTAAGGGGACATCATTTGAAAACTATGTGTAAAAAAGCTCAGATTTAGTTTTTCATGAGTAATAAAAACTCCTGACTGAATTTTTCAAAACTATGCATGAAAGGGTTAAAGGTGCAATGTTGAAGATTAAGGAGGATCTTTTGACAGAAATGCTTAAATTGCCTTCAGAGGTGTATAAAGACTCTACATAATGAAACGTTATGTTTATATTACCTTAGAATGAGCTATTTCTATCTACATACACCAGCCGGTCTCCTTACATGGAATTCAACATGTTGTTTCTACAGTAGCCCTAAACGGACAAACTGCTTCCGAGCGTGTTTCGAAAATAATCTCCTTTGGCAAAGATATGAAAACGTGACACCATCTTTGTCCCGTGTCAGCCACCATAGTGCTTCGAAAGGGAGGGGTAAGCAGTGGAGTGAGCCGCTGGTTGTAATTTGCTGGAACAAAACTGGACCTTTCAGCTTAACTGTATTAACACTAGTTGTAGAATTTATTATGAATAAATGTTTAATTTATGTAATATCAGTCTCTGGACAGCACTGTAGTTATAAATAAGTTGTGCAATATATTTCAAGTTTCATGAAAGCCTACTGTAACTTGTGAAACCAAAGTTCACTTTAGCATTTAAGCTCTCAAACCTCACTGTTCATGCATACGTGTACATGAATAGCATTTTAACATTTTTCCAGATCAAACGTTTACAGTGTCAACGCTGGTAAAACTTGGCACATTTTGCATTTGACCCTTATGATATAATACACAGCTCTGAGCAGACTGGATGGCCGGTTATTCTTCTGTGAATATTTGACACGACCCCGTATTAATGCTATATTAATGATAATGCTCAATATTTCCAACTATATTTCTAACTTTTTGTCACAGAAGGCCTTCAGTTCTGCTTTAGCTCTGAATCCCAAATGCTTCTTAGTACTTCCTGGTATATTTACACAAAACTGTGTGACAGAAGTTAAACAGAGTTGAACAGGACTCTATAAAAACATGATTGGATCTTAAGTCTACTAAGCAAAGTGAGTGTTGATCAAAGATCATCGCAGACGGTGTCAGATTTTTTGAGTTTGTCCGTTCGTTTAGCCAAATATGCTTTTACATCCCACAAATAAAATATTTTAAAAGTGAGGATTTAATAGTTTTCTTGATATAATTTTCTCAGAATTTCTTGATATTCAATGTAACACTTATGTAGTGAGTGTGGAGTGCTCTCCTGTCAGTTTTTTTCTCCAATGTGCTTCTTTTCCACAGTACAACAATCAGATTACACTCCGTTCCCCTGCTAATATTTTTCTTTTTTGGGTCCGTCATTACTCTCTGTCTCTCCTCCCGGCAAGCCTATCTGTTCTTCCAAAAGAAGCCTCCATGTGCATTTTGTGTGTTGTAAAACGCCTGCTATCTAATTCATTTAATTATCCTCAAGTCACCAAGGTTCAAAGTTCACAGGTGAATCTATGGATGGCACGAATGACCGAGTCGTGCAATCCCCCTTTCTCAGACAAGCTCTTTCTTCTGCGAGTCTGTGAGCGTGCACGGCTTTGAAGCACTCCGCATAACAGGATTTTTTAGCTACACCTCAGCAGGGGGGGAAAAAAAGGATGAGAATCCTGGGAAGCCACGTGCGGGGTAGAGTTGCTTTTGTAGGGCTGCCTGCAGCCACCCACCGCAGTAATCAAACTAAGACAACCTGACCCACTTTGCAACCGATATCACAGGTTTCTTATGCTTTCGTTCCTGACGCGATCCGTGTTTCCTTTGCAACCCACCCTTATTTCATGACATGATGCCTGACTGCCCACACTCCACCCTGTCCACTCTTCCGCATCCACACTCGAACAATCTTCTTCATCCAAACATTGAAACTCATAGCTCCTGCTCCAAAGGCAAGCAGAGTGGGAGGTGCTAACAGAAGGAGAATACGACATCAGCCCTGCACGCCTGACAGGTCTCTCTCCCACAGAGGAAGGATGAATTAGATGGAGGGTGCTACAATAGCCGGGCTGATTCGCACATGGCCCTTTTGGGCTTTACTCCCACCGGCCTCTGCTTTCCTGCCTCTGAGCCTCATGCTGCTGTACTCCCACCCCAGCCACCGGGGTGAGGATCATTACCTCTGACAAGAGCTTCTCCATGAGTAATCACCAGTGTGGGAAACCCAGCAAACACCCATTTCAACGCTGCCTCTGCTTAGCCGAGACTCCTCTGCACCGTCTGTATCCCATCGCTGCTTCCTAACTCCACCAGTAAAGGAAAAGTTCACCCGAAAAATACCGATTCTGTCATTGTTGCCAAACTCGTACAATGCTATTCTTTCCTTTTAATGGAAATATGTATATATGAAGTGCACATGTTTCTGTAGGGCAGTTTGTAGAGCAGTGTGTTGGCAGTGCAAAGGGTCATTGGTTCGAATCTCAGAGAACACACATTTGGTGATTGTGACACGTTGAGTGGATTGTCACTTTGAATAAAAGAGTATATATTACATACACATTTACATAGCATACAAATCGACTGACAGGCGTTCATATGGCTTACAGTATGCAGTAGTTGGGTTTTGTTGAAGGCAAATTTGGTTTCATTCATATATTTAAAATTTTCATGTCAATATTAGTTTTTTGATCATTTTCGTTATGTGACCATTTTTTTATCGCTATATAAGTAAATGTATTGTAAATAAATGAATACTTATTTTAGTTTCATTTATTTTAGTTTTCATTCATTTTCAGTCAATAATTTTTGTCCATTGCTTTAAGAAACTTATCTTCAGTTTATTGCTAAGGCAATATTTCCTTTTTTTTAGTTTACGTTTTTTTTCAATCTTTTGTCATAGAATAATGTACATTTATTACAAAAAGTTTTTATACAAAGTAACTAGTTTTCACAAAGCAAGATCTGTTGTATACCTGTTGAGATGGTATTTGTGGAAAAATTTGAAATATTATGGAGGAGAATGAGCGCAAAACTGATTTAGTGTTTAAATATTTAATATGTTTTAAAATATTTAATGTGTGATCGCAATCAGAAATGTTAAATAGCTTTATTTTTCGTAACCCATAATAACCTTGAGGAGCAGACTAGACTTTATTCACTGAAAGTCATTATTTACTGAAACTTATGTTCTCAAATCTCATTCTCCATTCTGCATATTTAGACACATGCGAGAACCGACGCCATTTGGCATAATTGGCATCGATTTTAATTCTGCATACGAGTGAGATTTCCAAGCTTTGGCTAAGGGGAATATTTTCAGTGTCATAACATTTTACTTTTGACCTAATGATATAATGCACAGCTGGGAGGAGAACCGAGGCACGCACCAGCCATTCTGCTATGAATATTTGACACGACCCCTTATTAATGCATTAGTGATAAAGCTCACAGTCAGTTTCCCTCTTCCCAGAAAGTCTCAGCGATTAGAAACAGCTCAGAGATAGCACCAGAAATCTAACACCTTTGCTCTAACGCAAAAGAACGCTTGTACCCACAGGAAAACCGAGAGAACGGAAACCACTGCTGGTTAAAGTGATTTTCTCCGAGATTCAATAAGTTGTAAATCAGTGAGCACCCTCCCAGTGATTACAGCATTATTTACTCGTTGAGGCCAACTCTCCTTTGCTGTCCTGTGCCTCTTAAGCAATGAAACGGGAGAACCGGCTGAACTTTATGAACATAAAACAAGTTAGCCGACACGGTCGTTTCGCATTCCCACTATTGCAGCTGTCAGTGAAAGCAAATCAAAACCGTGAATGGCTTTTTGTTGTTTTGTTGCGTTTTTTTCTCAGCCTGACTTCAAGCAGAGGGGTCGTTTGTCCTCGCACACTCTGTCGCCGCTGCCAGCCGCTCCTTTCTAAATAATGCACTTTCCGCCGTAATGGCCACAGTAATACCCAGCCACAGAAATATTATCCTTTCGTTTTTTTACTCATGTTTCAATGAAACAGCATTTTTCTATTCAACCTCACAGACGCCACATTAAGCTTAATGAGCGCGAATGATAAAAATATCGACTCCCTCGAAATCGCCAATGCAACATCGCACTCATTACGTCGTGACCTGACGTGAAATATTTGTAGACCGGTTGAGATCAAAACAACTCCCCTCTGGGCTTCTCAGTCTGGTTAAGCGGTTCTGTTTATTCCATCCAATTTTATCTTCTGTCCTTTTTTCAGATTTATCTTGTGGCCGTGTGAATTTATCTCGGTACTCTTAGGGGTATAAATCCATCGTGAGTTAAGCTCAGAACCGCAGATGCCGTAGGACAAAATTAGCACGCGGCACCTTTGGATGCAGGAAGTAACCTAAAACCGCATGCTTTTGTAAATACAGATTTACAAGTCTAAATAACCACCAAGGTCTTTCTTCATAGTTGCATCATTAAATTCGTGCACCTCCTTAAAAAAATATTTGAGGCGTTACTGTCAAATGCCAAATTAAAGAATTATTACTGAGACGGATACTTCCAGTAGGCAGTGGGAAGCTGTAGCCTTGTGCCAGAAACAGAATTCAGTTCTTTAGATGGTTCTTGTTTGAATCCCCCACGCTCTGGAGGAAGGCCAAGCAGAAGGATCTGCCTGGCATGAGCGAGGTGCTATTAATCGCCTGTTCAATATGAACTCACGATCACATGCTGAGATGTTTGAGAAAGGGAGACCTTGTCGTGGATTAGCATACTAACTGACATATGGGCTGGAACCGCAACGTAAACATCGACGATATACTGTTACGATGTAATGCATTCGGATTAGATTGTTTGTGAAATATTCCCTCGCAGATGCGAGATCTTCTTTGTTATCTAGACGTAATACGAAGAACAAGAACGTGCTTTGAAACTGCTTTGTAAATATTGCCGTTAGAATCCAGCAGAATAACAAAACGCCACTAAACAGCCATCTGTATATGAAAGTTCTTTGCCAAATTTGATAATTTCAACAACGCTGTAAAGATTAGTGAAACTTCACTGTGTGGGTGGACTTCAAATGGCAATGTTTAAAACAATGGCTCGTGTGCTCAGGCTGTCAAAGTCGGGTTTCTGCGAGCGCACCTTCCAAGTCATTCGCAAGCACGCTCGCCCTCGCTCTCTCATCACACGGCTTCTGCCACCAAATAAAAAGCTCGTCCCAGAGGTTGTCAGAGCACGAGAACTTATAGCCACCCACGTTCAGCTCGGTCCGCAACCTGCCCTCTCATTCCTGCCGTTTCACATGTTTTATCACTTTTTCATCCTCGCCAGCTTTCGCCCTCGGACAGTAAATCAGACGATATGAGATTGTTGACTTCCTGGAATTACCAGACAATAGTCCAGCGCTGTACCTTGCTGTGATATGAAACATGCAAACGCAAGGAAGGTCATGCGATTAAGGCCCAATTTTCTGTGTGTCCATAGCAAGCGAAATAAATTGTAAAATTCGCTAATTTTTTCCTCCCACCTTTTTAATTTAATTCTAATTCCTGTTCTGCGGTATCATGAGGGAGAATTGGGCTTTGTAAAACCACTAAAACAGAAATGGTTATTGAATAGCATATTAGAGCTGTCAATAGACTAAAATAACTCGTATTAAGTTCCTTATTGCGGAAAGACAACAAAAAAGATATTATGTGCAGGTTGTGTCAATTTGCTTTGAAGACATTAATGATGGAATATATTTGCACATGTGGCACATAAACCTCGGAAAGGATTTCTGCAACAGTGCTCTTTATTCCTCTCTCTGGCACTTCTGGTCTCTTCACAACAACACAACGCTCTGTCTTTTTTCCTCCCCGGTTGTAAAATAAAATAGAATTATCTGATCTGCATACGCAACAGGAATCTGCAATAAATAAATAATATAGTATTTGATCTATATAAACATGTACATTATACAAAATATTTTCATTATTTTGTTGCCCGGAGTCTTTCAAACCCTGTTTGTCTTTCTTATGTCTGTGAGACACAAAAGAAGATAATTTAAGGAAATTTCGCTGTCGTTCTGCGTCCATACAATGGAACATGGTGGCCCATGTTGTTTGGTTACCAATGTTCTTTAAAACTTCTTGTGTTCAGCTGAAGACGGTCATACAGATTTGGGATGACATGAGTGAATATTAAGACCAAATATTTTATTAGGTTTTATCAGACTTCTTGTTTAATATTTTAAACTGTTGATCTTTCAACAGTTGGTTTGTTTATTGTCCAAATTCCATTCCAACAATGTTGGTTTTTAGTTTACCAGGCTAACGGTCTTTGTATCACTTTGATTGTCCCTGTTCACATACAGCATTTCAGATCATAGTATGTGGGTTTGTGTCAGCAGTGAAGGCGTAGTGGCAAAAACCTGGAGTAGACCATGCATTTAGATTTACGTATCTGGCAAATACCAATGCAGTGACTATACATATTATCAACACAAAGCTCTACCAGTTTATCTTCAGGAATAGTCCTGTTGCTCCATTGCATGCTGTGTTGTGATACAAATCTTGATACGTTGGCTTTTTTGGTAGTGTTTAGTTTGACAAAGAAAGTAGGCCCACTGTTTACAAAATATCCATAAAATCAATATTGGACTCATGATCTTGCCAATATCCACACAAACATGATGATGGGCAAACACTGCGCTAGTATTTGACTATTGCATAATACTGCTTAATCATAATAATAATATATTACATGACATTTACATTTAGTCATTTAACAGAGACTTTTATCCAAAGTGACTTACAGAGTGACATGGAGCAATAACCGATATGTCATACAGAAGCAAATAATAGTTGCTAATACGAAGTTACAAGTTTCAACAAAAGCCAGACGAATACCTTTTGAGAGAAAGAGAGAAGGTTTGTGTTTTTTTTTGTTAATCATTTGTCTGTGTATATCCAATACAATTCAGTAATATGACTTTAAAAGTCTTCCGCTCCCTCAGATTGGGCTGTGACAGGACGCAAAACAAACTCCGCGGCAAACGTCGAGATAAACAAAGCGAGTTCACATATAGACTTTTAAAGGCGTGCAAATGAAAGAGAAGGAGGCAAAAATCCAATTGAATTGTGCGCCGTGACTTTCCTCTAGTTGGGAAGATGAATGAGCTGTGTTATTGTTGCATTATTTGGACAGGGTGATGAAGGAGCCTGTGACCCGCTGGGTGGAAAGTAAAATATAAGTGACTGATTCCTGTTTCACGAGCGAGAGAGGAAGAGCAGGAGAGAGAGAGGGAGCCTGTTTGCCGCCGAGTTACATCTGAGCGCTGTGCCCGGCATCTCATCTGTTCTGTTTTATGTCTGAGACATAATCCTGTTTTCAGCACAAAATCATTTAGCTCTTTGGCACAACATACTACGTCATTAACCTGCTTGGGGTCGAGCTGCCTCTCCATTTTAATTCACTCCTCTGTTCTATCACCGTAGAGCTGCTGTTATATATCAGCCAGACAGAGCCCAATCATCTGGCCGCCTGCTGTCTCTCTGATTATTGTTGACCAGCAAAACACTTGACCTGCAAACGGCAGCACTATGAGAGTAATCTACCTTGACATCTTTGTATCTAATGGCGTAGCAGGATCGATGGGCAGCGCGCGCACCCTGTGGGCACGGGAGGCTGATTCCCCTCTAAAGCGCCTGGCCAGCAGTGTCTGTCTGAGCTACTTCAACACATGGGCATATAAGTCATTTAATTAGTCATAGTCAGGGACTCTGGTGGACCCGGGGGATTCGGAGTGTCCACCGTCAAGAGACAGAATAAAATATGCTCGTGTCGAGTTTGACACCTGGCGGTGCAAAAACGGACAACTCGGTGCTGGGTTGACACTAATCCTCTATTACTAATCGCTTCTGAATGTGGCACGGAGCGAGGTTTGCCGTATCGTATATGATCGTCTTGATCATCACGGACCGCTAGAATTTAGTCTATGCGTTTTAATTAGGTTCAGATGGCTGCTGTTAAGGAATCTTAAGCAGTTGCAAAGGAACCGAGCAATTAATGGCTTCTGGAAAGGTGTTTCATCAAGTTGCAGACAGCGGGGCCACGCTTCGCCAAATAAAAAAAGTTCAATGTATCGATGCAAGGCGCAGCAGAGGCTTCCCAGGAAAAGTGGTGCGTCAGCTGCAGGTTTGATGTCCAAGCTCTTGCCCAAGGGGAGGCAGGTTGGCACCCAGAGATATTGACATGGGGACAGATCATTAGCCCTCTCTATCCACCCGGCCTCTATCCACGTCTCTGTTAAAGGTGCCAGGGTGCTGTTAAAGTGCCAGAGGATTCGCCTGTTAGGCATTACAGGCAGGAAGAGCACGATTCTTGAACGTTGCGCCCATTAATCTGCCATTGCGCGAATGGCAAGGTGCGCAATTATTCTCTAACGTGACACTGCTTTTAATGGGATGGTGCGGTTCGGAATTTCTTGGTTGTTGTAGTCTCTCTAGGGAGATAAATTATTTCGCACATTAGGCAAAATGAGATATCGCATAGAGATACAGGAGTTTATCGATTCGGAATAGACAAGGATTGAACAAAATGTCAATATTAACTTGCCGTTTGGTCAGTGTAATGGTAGTTGCAGCTTGAAGGAAAGTTTTTCAAACAGGCCAACAAAAATCGGCCTTAGGACTTCTATCTAAATATTTTCGTATTGTTTTTGATGATGGCATTACTTTCCGAAAATGATATAATGTCATTTGGTAATGAGATGATATCTGTAGCAGTCTTCGGAGACGTGGATGTGTATATCTATAATGGAAAATACATGTACAGTTGTATAATCTGTAAACATTTTGGTGGCATGTGGCAATGGATGTCGCTTGATATTCCAGATTTTTGAAAAATCTTGGAAAGTTGATATGAAAAAAACATATAGGCCTAAATAACCAAAAAATAAGTATAAAATAATGTTGAATTAGTTTTAAGATGTTACTTATTTCTTAAATGTGTCACAGGTTTCGTAAATGTTATTATTTTTAAAACTGCATTTGCAGTCGCAAATGTTATATTTTAAACAAATATTTTTAAGGTGGTCTTAGATTTGAAGACCCCTATTGTGCATCTGTAAATCAAGTGTCTGAACTCAACAGCATCATACATCTGAGCGTTGAAGCGACGAGGTCCTCGTCCTTCAGATCAACCTTTGGAATCTGCTCTTCATTCTGTGACTTTTCTCCATTGGCTCATTAGAGTGAAGCATAGTCCTCTAGCGCTGAGGATGGGACATCTGTCACTTTACATTTAAACAGAAGATCCTCGCTGCACACTCACCTAACAGACAAACAATCCATCCTTATTTACCCAACACAATTGCAATTGGATTGGATTTTGGCTATGGAGGTGAGCTCTTTTTCAATTTGAATCAAAACCTTAAATAGTGTTTTTATTCTCTTCCACTGCGGCTTTGCAAGTCGCGAAAAGAGCACGTCTGGCCAAACGTGGGTGACCTTGCAGTTAAACAGAAATAACAAGTGATATGAGTAATTTAACGAAATTAATTGTCCTTTGCGAGCCGAGGTAGCGATGAACGTTTCGAAATAGATATGCACATCCAAGCTGGATGCAGCTGTAATACGGCTTTCGCAAAAGCTGCAAGCTTTTCTGAATTCAAATGCGGTTTTGGATAACCCCAATGACCTGAATGCATGGAAGCTTGTGCTGCATCGTCTTTCATGAATACTGGTATTCAAATCATTGCTTTAACATGTCATAACATTTTGGAATAGAGACGCAAAACCATACATTGACATGTTTTAATATTGAGCTGTCAGTTTGGGGGCAGAGGTCAGTGTGGGACCTTTAGTTGTTACAAATAAATGTATGACGTTAAGTGAGTGGTGTGTTGCTTTGTGCATTGATCCAGCTTGTCAACCCCAAACAGTATGTGCAGGCCAGCCCAGGGGGTTCATACCCTCAACACCTTCCTCTAATCCTGGCTGGCACTGCTTGATAAGTACATATTTTTCATGGTCCAGTCTGAATGCTTGCATGTTTTTGCCTCCGTCCCTATGCTGCTCAACTCTCAGCTGTCATGTAATCGTAGAGATGGATTGTCGTTATACCAAAGCTGAGCCTAATGAATCAAAAGCAAGTAAATTTATTTAAAACATGCATTTATTCTACATTAAAGGTGGGGTGTGCGATTTCTGAATTACGCTTGTTCAGACAAAGTCGTGGCCGAGTACCAAAACAACCTTTTAGCCAATCAGCAGTAGCCGAGCGCTGACGAAAGATGGGAGTGAGGTTGTGTCTGTTTTGGTGATTTTGTACACCAACAACGGTATGAGAAATCAGACATCCCATCTTAAGATGGTTAAAGTCAATGGTTTAAATGTTGATTCCCCTGACAATATCATGACAATTAAAGTGGCGGTTCACCCCAAAAAAAAAAAAACACGTAATTTTAAACCTGTTTGACTTTCTTACGTCTCTGTAACACAAATGAAGATATTTTGAGAAATATCTAAGTGGTTTTGTGTCCATACAATGGAAGTCAATGGGATCCAATGTTGTTTGGTTACCAGTCTTCCTCAAAATATCTTCTTTTGTATTCTAACAATGATGAGTAAATATTAAACGGATTTTACACATTTTCTTAATGTTTTATTATCTTTAGGCAAACTTTTTACTTTTTTGTGAGACTTCCGAAGTGTAAGCAGGCATTGTATTGATACAGAAGTCATCAAACAAATGTTATTGTAAACATGTCTTTATTACTCCATACGATTCCGACCTATGAATGTAGAGTTGTTTGTCCATGGCCGTGAGCCCCCTCCACTGTGGATAAGAGAGTTGAAAAGAATGTGTTGATTTAACATTGCGTTGTTCGCACTTCTGATTCTTTTCTCACTGGTTCTTTTTTGCTCTCAGCATATGAATTATTCTCTTCCAGGTGATGAAAAAAATCTTTGCATTGTGTTTCAATATATCCCTCTGTGTCTATAGATCACCTTGACAACCGAAGATGTTGGTCTTCACTTGTTTGTTAACTTACTTTTTAATGTAGCTTTAGTTTGAATCTTTTTAATTCCGAGCCCCTAGACGTTGTAGTAACGTCTAATCTACCATCAGCCTTTAGGTCAACGCAGTACACAATCAGACATATATTAAATAACGTTAATATGAAAAATGTATATGCATGACTCTTTAAGTGGAAATGACACTCATGGCCATATGATATACTGTATGACATGGAAGACAGCCTGATATTTTGTACCGTAGCAAGATTCATCGCTAAATCGAGGCTGAAAAGAGTCAAAGTTCATGTCTCGGGTACCACAAGCTACACCAGTGACTCTGTGTCTACCGGCAAGGCAGTCATGTTTCTTATTCCAGAGTTGCCATGGAAACTATACTGGCAAAACAGCACCAAATGAGTAATGTCCCCATATGCTTTTTGTGCTATTGAAGGGGAAAAAATATTTTAATTGCCCAGAATTAAGGAGAGCAGGAAGAACATGTGCTAGTGCCGCTCTCCGTACGCGCATTATTTATTTATTTCGTTTTCATTTCACTTTTTCCTCCGTAAAGCCACGTGTGTGAAAGACCATCTGTCACAGCTTAATCTGTCTTTTCCATCCAGTTTGCTTGACTTTTTAATTCGGAATTTCCTCACTTGGACGCGCGATAATGAGGGCGTCTTAATTAATAACAATGCTCCACCTAGCACATAACGCGGCGATGAGAAAGACGGCCCGCTCTATTAGAAAGGACGAGAGCGGTGCCCCAGACCAAATCACTGTCTTTTTATTTGCTCTCACTTATCACTTATGTAAAGATTCCCGCCCCGGGTGGAGGTGTTTGGACGGCGTGGGCGTCGGAATAGCAGCTGAGGGATAAAACAAGAAAACAACACTGACAAGCAAATGATACCAGACAAAGGGCTTTGACAAAAGCTCATGTATATGTGTTGGTAAAGAAGGTGGTTCTATTTCGGATGGACCGCGCGTGTTTATTTTGCGCGTGGGGGAGATTTATAATGCAGTTTAGCCGAGCACCGCACGCACAAAGGCGCATTCTCTAGTTTTTGCTTTCACGCCCACACACGCACAAACGCGCCTAACGTACACGCAGAAATGCGAAGGGGAAGCCAGTGGGTGAGGCGGCTCCTTTTGTGGGGGGTAGCTGGGCGGGTCGGCGGCCGAGCCAAGTGATTCTAAGGCAGCTGATGAATGGTGCCACTGAAGGGTCATTTGTCCCGGTGATAGAGTTAGCCACTGGCCTTTGGGAGGAAGAATAAAATAAAGAAAGCTGAAGAGCAGCGTGACGGATCGGCCAACGGTAACAGAATAAGTGGCTGTCTCACACACTGCTACCGGACCTGACCTTCCTCTAATTGGACATTCTCTGGGAGCAGGAGGGCAGAGTGTGTGTTTCGCAGACAGGCCGGACACGGTGACAGAGAAAGAGGCGTGGGTTTACACGCGGAGGGATGCACATCAAAGATCAGACATCAAAGAATACAAAGAGATTAAGCTTTGTGAACTGTGGCTTTGGCCTCAAACAAGCACACTGCAGAAATGAATCCTTTTTTTTAATGAATTGTGTTAAACTCACGTACTGCATAATGTCCTGTTGCTATTAAAAAAAGCTTTTGCTGTTTGACTAGTTTCCCAACAACAGACTAGTTGTTAGTGATGTTGACTGGTGTTTTTAATAGGCTATTTCGTATTTGATTTTATGTAGATTTAACACCTAGTTTTTTAGCAACTGTGCTTAAATTGGCCGTAGCTGTAGATTCAGGAGTCAACTTGTTAGGAAACCAGACTACATTAGAAAACAAGGTTGAATTTGTTTCAACATTTATTTATTCAGCTGTGCAGCCAGTGTGATGCCGTAGAAGAAGCATTTTGGTTCCTCAAACGCTATCAAGTCAAAGAACCACCCTTTTCTTACCTTTTTAAAATCTAAAGATTTTTTTTTCGCGGCAAAGAACATACAGAAAGGTACTTCAGATGTTAAAGAGTGCGTAACATGAGATCATGAAAATGACATTTCAGGCAGTGTGTAATGTTGCCCATGTTTGAAAGTAAGCTGTCTGCCAAGTTGTAAATCCAAAGTTGAATGAACAACAAAGTTATTGGCTTGGAAAAAAGGGAGTCAACTCTGAATCACGCAAACGAGTCGTCTCTAGTCCGATTCGCGAACCACCTAGGATTACATATAGTCCCCGCCTACGTTTTGCTAGGACTGCCCGCGAAAACTTCACTCTTCTACCACAAACACTGAAGCTCGTGAGCTTCATTCGCAGTAGACCAATCACAGCAGACTACACCATTTGACCAATCACATCAGACTAGGCTAGCGGAAAGGAGAGGATTAGACGGATGAATCGCGGAATGAATCATTTGAGAGTCAGTCAAGAAGTAAGGTAGGAATAACTGCCTATTATTATGAAATATTAGTGTTTTTTACGCCTTCATGTACAGAAACTTGTTGTTGGACACTCCATAAACCAAAGTAGGACCTTAAAAATCGCTAGTCATGTACTCTTTAAAGGTTCTTCATGTAGCCATTTAGACAAAAAAGGTTCTTCTATGGCATCACGAAGCATCTTTATTTTTAAAAGTGTGGTTACATAGGTTCAATTTTTACAGCAATTTCATAATTTGCATTCCTTGACTGAACTCGCATGATGTACCCGCAGCAAAGAAATCAAGCATGCATCATATTAATGTACATAGGTGTCAAACTGTTACGCAGGTCAAAGGAGAACAAAAGTGTTCTAATAGCAAATCAACGCCCCAGCATGTGCATATCAAAACTAAGCGAGATTGACAAGCTTGCAAAGTTCAACATGCTTTAAATAGCAGCATTTAAGAGTCCCTCCAAGCCAGCATGAGGATGCAGTTCTGAAGGGAAAAAACACTTCACATGTACCTCATTCTTCAATTTTATTGTTACTTTGTGGGTATTTGTGGCTTTTTTCACACATCAGAAAAATACGGGTGTCAGTCCCGCTTGTTTTCACAGGCACTTCAGTTGTGAATGAGGGTAAATATCACTTTTACATTTACTCGTTTAGAAAACGTTTTTTCCCACAAAATTGTTTGGGACTCTCAACCATAATTTGTCCTAAAAAGAACTACAGTATCAGGACTTTGACGTGTTTCTTGTGTTTCGTGTGTAGGTTAAAGCTCTCTAATCAGTTTCGTGGTCCAAGGCAGTGTTTATCCTGTAATTAACGTTTGATCGGATCACAAGTGGACGAATTATTTCGGATGTGCGAAATAATCGCATGCAAATTACATATGAACACGACCGCAGATGATAGAAAAACACACCGAAAGCAGCGTTTGTTATTTCTGCTTTGACAGCCGTGAAACCGCGCTGAACAATGCAAGTGTGTCTAAGAAATATGGATTGGCGAAAAAAACTGTGTTTGATATTTTTTTTGACTTTAATCCAACCTTTAGGTCTTAGCCAGTTAAGTTTAAATCCTTTCTGGCCAGCGTGCATTATGAGTAGGCGGAGAGTAGGCAGGCTTCTGTGGCTCCTCGAACGCATTCGATCACATGAGCGTCTACACTACAAACACAATCCGGTCGAATGCGTTTTTGACTACCTCTGGAATTGGTTGAAAGTGGACAAGCACAAAACGTTTTACACCCCGTTTACAATTTTTCGTCGACCACTTGAGATCCGATCGACCAAAACGCATCTTAATACCATGTGTAAACAGGGCCCAAATGTTTTGCTCACTTGTATTGATTCATCTAATAATGTACTATTAAATATTTTATGTTTGAAAGTAATTTATATTTATTTGAGTTACAAAAATAGGTTTTAAGCCAGAAAACTAAAATACGTTACTCTATACAAGCCCGATGAACCAGACAATTCGAGAGTCACACCTGTTAGTTCACACCGACTGTGAATGCAGCCAGCGTGTGATCCACGTCCTCTGTATATTTTTCTTCCGCAGACATTTTCCGAGCCACTCTCTTTATGTGACTCCCCCTTTCTCCATTGGAAGGGAGGAGGGGGGGGTGTTATCCGGCCTGGCAGCCCAGAGCACCCTTTTTTGAAGCTGTTCTGAGGAGCATGGTCTAGGTAATCTCTGCTCGGCTGAAAGCCGTTTACAGAGAAGAGAAAGAGGAAGAGGTTATGCTGGGGAGAGAGGATGCAATGGAGAGTGACAGAGAGAGAGAGAGCCGGGGATATGAAAGAAAAAGGAGAGAAAACAGAAACCAGGCAGAGGATGATGGGCTGGGGGGGATTGTGTTTCTGTTTTGGGGTCAGATTAGGAATGGGGTCTTGCTTTTGTCACTTGGAGAGAAATGGAGAGAGAAAGAGAGAGAGAAACACGCATGAGAAGCAGATAGAAATATGGAGAGGACAGCAGAAAGACCAGGAAAAGAGGCTTGTGCTCCTGGGGTGCGTTGTGATGTAGATCATCGGTTCTTTGAGCTGTTGGTACACATACACACAAGACACAGTACCATGCATGGAAAAACAGTTCAGCTCAAAAATATGAAATTCTTTCATTATTTCTCGTCCTGTTAGGACACAAATGCAATCATAATGTAAATAAATACATGCTTAGAGTGACCATGGGATGTCTTGCTCAAGACGGAACTATGAACGTATGTCCATACGAGACTCCTTGAAATCATATGACAGGTTTTTGAGAGTAACAGACACAAAGTCATTCATCACTGCATCTCTTGAATCAAATACGATGCCCGTGGCATAGGTTTATTAAGAGCTGCGGTGTAGGTAAAGACTATCAGTAATAATGATTACATCATTTCACAAAGCTGTCATGTATTTCATAAGACTAAGTATATAGCACACAAATTATGCAGATTATTTTTATGATACATGTCTAATGTTCTTGGTGCCTGTGGTCCTACTGCTATTGCAGAAAAAGATCAATTAAAGTTCAATAATTTCATTCCATGTGGTAAAATAACAGCATGTGGGCTCAGAAGAATATGATGGATGGCGAGTAAATAATGAGATAAAAATTCAAACTATTCATGTAATGCATTCACAAAAATCATTAAAACGGCAAACAAAGCTAGAAGAAAAACAATGTATTGCAACGCAAAGCAAAGCAGCGGTGCTCATTATCTGTCTGTTGTTGCTACAACAGTTGGTACTGCATATACCGCGAGGTTAAATGAGGTATCTAGTTCAACCCCGGCGATGTCACGTGAGCAAATAGCGGTTTCCCCGTTTGCGTGGCGAACTTTTACAACCAAAAGAACGGGCCCACGTGTTTTCTTCTCATCCCATCATTCCCCTCCCTCCCACTTTCTCTCCTACCGTTTGCTTTATCCTCGTCCTCCTCTGTTTCTGTTTCTTTTCTTGTGTTTCTGCATGTGGCGGCTCTTCTCCACCCCTCCCTTCTCTTAACTGTGCTTTCACAGCTGACTGTTTGCTCTCTCTCCCTCTCTTGCGCTCTCGTGCAGGTTCATCGGACAGAGTGACTCGCCACGCTCCGACTGCCCCCTTCTCCCCACAGTGAGTATTGTCATGCTAATTTTGCTGATCGCCGCCGTGTAGACAATCGCGCTGTTTGCTTTTCTTCGCAACGTCTGTTTCGGAAAGAGACGGTCGAAGACGTAATGCATGAGTGCTAGGAAAGAAACGGTGTAGAGGGAGAGCAGAATGGGTGAAATTCGTGATTGAAGATTGCTGGAGTTGTGAGAGTTGAGCTTTGTGACATTGACAAAATGTGGGCGCGTATTTTGACTGAGGTTTTAAAAGTTGTGGTGTGTACATTCGTACAATCTTAAAGTGATTGCATATTAAAGCTGTTTTATTTAAATATCAGGATATATCAAAAATTTTAATGTTTCAATACCTTTGACGTAGGGTTGTCACGATACTGGAATTTCTAACTTCGATACGATAGCTTGAAAAATATCGATATTCGATACCATTTTCGATACCACGGAAAAAAACTGCCACAACATTAAGGGGCTAATTTTTTTTTATTAGAAGTTGTTTGAAGCCAGGTTTCTCAACAGTATACACAGGAACCTGATCCATGCATATGTACACTGCTACAGTCCTGTTCAGCTTCTTAGCTTCATTTAAGTTTGCTTCATACTTTCTTTGCTGTTCAAATACAGCTGGTAGTGTAGGTTGTGAGTGTGTTGTTTTTGTTGCAGGTCGACCACACTTTTAAAATGAACTGAACTATTTAACTAATCTTAGAACTTAAGTTAATGGTAATAGATATTTGTTAACATGAATAAACAATGAAAAATGCTTACAAAACATGTATTAATCTTAGTTAAAAGTTAATTTAAACTAACTTTTACTAATACATGTATGTACTAATTAAAACCCAAAGTTCTATCTGTTAATATTTTTTTTCATTGGACCAGAGCAAATCCGCATGATCCGTTGTATTTTTATTACATACTGTCATCAAAGATTAAAATATATCGGATTATATTAACTTTAAGAATTACGGTGAATAAACGAGACAACACTCGTATCAGCAACAATACTAGGCCATCTTGGTTAATGTTTGAGTATAATGTTAAAATAAGAAAAGTTACCAACCTCTCGAAATTCTGATCCGGGTGTCTGTCTTTGCTATATTAGAGGTGTTAGTGCCTTTTGTTAGCACGGCTCTGTAGCAACTCTTGCATATTGGCTTGTTTATGTCCTTCGGCATTCCATGTTCATTTGCTTCATATCCAAAATATTTCCAGATAGCACTCCTGCTGTGTTCTTTATCAACCAAAGCCGGTTGCGGAGGTACGACGGCGTTTTAGTGCCACGAAATGTTACGAGATTAAAGTCGAAATGTTACGAGAATAAAGTCGAAACGTAATGAGAATAAGATCGTCGTAATACGTATTTTGTTTACGTGAAAGTTGTAGTTTAAGAGTTTAAGTTATGTTTAAGCACGTCAACTGAACCAGTGAGTTAGTTCTTAGTTCATGTCTGATTTTTTCTTCTGAATAAATTCAGTTTCCTACATGATCGCTGCAGTGTCCTTTTACTAATTATAACTCCGTGATGATGCGCCAAAAGACAAAGAATTTCCTTATTGCTAAATCATAATCTAAAGTAGGATTTTACCAAATCCACCACAGCCTAATTGTTTCTAGCAATTCTGTTATTTTTCTCAAAATATTACGAGTTTATTCTACGAGTTTATTCTCGTAACGTTTCGACTTTATTCTCGTAACATTTCGACCTTTTCCTCGAAATCTTGGATTTTTTTTAACGTGGCTCGTACGGAGGCGGCGCACACGCCATATTTATATTCACTTCACTTTTGCTATTTAACCAGAGCGAATGAGACGTGACAGGCACTGCAGGTCAAGTGTGGTGTTTTTCAACGCGCTTTTGGAGATAAGTGAAAGTGACAGCTCGGCTAGGATCGGTGTATCGATACTTCGGGAAATTAGTATTGGTATCGTTCAGATATTTCAGTATCGATATTTATCGAAATATCGATATTTTTGACAACACTACTTTGACGCATATATATGATATGTTTATGCAAACGTGACGTTCTTACATGTAAGTGCATGCAAGTTTAAACGTGGTTAATGAATTTTTTTCCACTCAGGCAATTTGTGTGAATAGGGCTTGATTGTAATATTTTCTTTTCTATTCAGGCATTCACATTTATACACATGCTCATGTTTTCCACCGTTTCTTTCTTGAATTTTCATAATTTAGTATACCTGTGAAATTACAAATCCTAACCTGTGACAAAATACCTTTATCTCTTAACTGGCAATTTAGGACGGCACTTTTACTCAAGGCCTGCAGGTGATAAACACGCTGGGTGGTGAATAGATGGCAGACAGTTTTGATATAGTGACATCAAATGAAAGCAAAGAGCTGATTGGTTTAAATTTGCATGAAGAAGGGGGTTTATATATACTGTACACAAATAAGCAATACTATAAAATGAGCTTATTTACTGTAAGGTTGTCCACTGAAGCATGTTATATATAGATTATAACATAATATTACTATGCACAATATTAATATAAATATAATTTCAGTATGTTTAATGCATGCATTAGAAAGTAAGCTGTCTTAGAAGATATGAATGATAGAAAACCGCCTGGAAGAAAGTTGTTCTGCAATTTGCTGAGTAAAGAAAACGGCTATCTAACTTCAAGCAGACTGCTTTAATTCCATAAAAGAAGAAAAGTGTCTCTTTTCATAAACAAACCGCCTGTATATAGTGACCCGCTATTGATTTCATACGTACAGTGGAAACAAAGATATATGCGAGCGGCTTATAATTTATCTTTGATCTTCTTGCAGTCAGAGCGTGTGGCATAGCTTGCCAATGTCAGCAAACCTAACATTACTTACTCCTCAACAAATTTGTTAGTCATCGCTCAAAGCCAGTCTCTTGCGCATGACTTGGATGGCCGTTGAGACGTGGTGTACTCGAGGGGAAGGGAACACACTCAGGCCCAGAGATCAGCTCTGATGACACTAGAAAGGTGGAATTCTGTTCAAACTCAGAGTCACGGGGCATGCACGCCGCATTTGGACAAGAGATGTTTCGCTGGTTAATCTGTACAGACAAAACATTGTTTCTGGAGGCGATCCCTTACTAAGAGATCCCCACGGCTCCTTGATAGCATCAAGGAGCCGTGGTTTAATCGTGAGACAAACTAGAAACCTACTCTGGTCATGTATTTTGCCTAGAGCTTTTCTGTGAAGTCAGTCGCAGAAGCATCCGAGCTGAAGTCTGGCTGTGTGTCATGGGCTAGACTGTTTCACATTGAATATCTGTTGTTTGAGGCTCTCAGATCAGGTGAATATTGCAATATGATTCTGATGTACAGTTGGAAGCGGCATTTTGACTTTGGATAACACACTGGAACTCTTGATATGGGGATTTTTTTTCAGAAATTCTCACCAGAGAGGACATGACATGTTAAAGGGGTCATAGGGCGCGAATGTGTGTTTTTATGTGTCTTTTGTGTGTTATAAGTTGCCCATGCATGTATTAGACACGTAAAATTGCAATAATGATAATGTCCGAACAAAAGATGCATTCGGTCTTAAAGCGAATGCTCACCAAGACCTGCCTGAAACGCCTCCTGTAACCACACCCCCACATATCTACGTCAGTTTGTGGTATTATTTGACTATGATGTATGCACAAGTAAGGTGGCACCTGTATTTAAAATTGCTTTGGAACCTGATGTATGGTAAGAGGCGTTACATTTCCGTCACACGCTTGCAGTGGTCGACCAATCACTACACACTGGTTAACTCGCCAATCATAGCACACCTCGCTTTTCAGAGCGATGAGCTTTGTAAAAAATCTGCATGTTTCAGAGAGGCGGGGCCAATAGGAGAGACAAACATGCACAGCGTTGCAATACAGCGTTTTTTTACTTTAAATCGTGTATACACATTGCATTACATTGCCAGTGGTGGCCAAGAACTGTTTGGATACAAGCATTCTTCCAAATATCTTTCTTTGTGTTCATGAGAACAAAGACATTTATACAGACTTGGAACAACTTGAGGATAAGTAAATTAGGACAGAATTTTTCATTTTTAGGTGAATTTTTCCTTTAATGTGTACGCATGCACACACTTTAATATAATACAGCCGCCTTTAACTTAGTATCGATAACTTAATAGTCAACAAATAAGCAGCCTTAGGTGCCTCAGGGCAGTTAAGATTTAATAACTCAATGTGAATAAATAGTGATTTTTGTAGTTAAAACACAAATGATTTAAGTAATTTTTAATGAAAAGAAAACTACTGTATGTGCATACATTAACGACAGAGTTAAACTTCTGCCACAGTTGTTCACACACACTCTGTATTCGACATGTGCAGTATTTGAAAATTCGAAGGACTTATTTACATATAGAACAGATGCTTTTGCCGTTGTCAGCTGACGGTCTTTCCATTAATGTTTGTACAAAAATATGAAATTTGATTCTTGTTAAGCTTTAACTATAATTCAAATGTGCTCTGAAAGTAAAAGAGGGCGTGCTCAAATTCTGTAAAACGTATCTCCACGCGTTTACTTTCACGCTTCCATCGTATCTAAACTAGGCTGAATAGCAGGGCATAATTAATTAGCAAAATTATATTGTACCAAAATATGGTCAAAAATGATTCAGAGCAGCACATGCATTATTCATGCCGTATACACATAGACTACACTAGTTTCTGTTGGTGTGCATCTTGCCATATGCAACAGTAGTTTACGCAAGCACGTGCATCATTAAGAATCCAACATCTCTCAAACCTCTATGTTGTGACATTTCTGCTGCCAGCCAGTGTAAAGTGCTTTTTTAGCCTCTGTCACAGTTTTTGCCATGTGTAATGTAGTTTTGATATAGAGTCTAGATCAAATACTCTGTGATCTTTCACGGTTAAATTATTTAAGGTCCCGAGATTTTTAAATTTAATATCATGCACATCGATATCCAGCTTTCTCTTTCTGGGGATTAGGCTCACTCCTCAATAAGATATGATATGGCTCTTGTTTTTACATTGTGTCATGTAGCAGTTTTTCTGCTCATTTGGAATGTGACTACTTGTTCTTTCTCCTTTATTTATCAGGCCTGACGGCTTACCTTTGAGACAGATCGATGCTGTCAGTCACTATAAATGAGAACCACTCCACCAATTATAGATGATTAAGTTAGTCTCTGCCAGTCAGAATACTAAAATCCCAGGTGTTTGCAAATGAATCGTCTGCTTGTGGAGAATTCGCCTTGAATACTTGAAAAGATCTTCAGGGGTGGTGCTATACATCACGATGGACGACAAAATGAAGCGTGTGAGCGTAATGATTTTCATTCCTCTGTACCTCTCGGATACACAGAACATATGGAAGGTTCTACGGTAACGTGAAATAAATCAGCGAGACAAAATGTCTGTTCCATTTCATTAGATTCACAAATTCATATGGAAGTCTTAACATATGTGATGAAATGGAAAAATAGATTGTACCTTTCACATATGTGATGCCGATCACGCATTACGTAGAGGACCATTTAACCTGCATGTTTTTGGCTCGGCCTATTTTGTTATTTTATTTAAACTTTTTAGTTATTTTTGGAACATTGGGTGACTTTGTCACAGGCTCCAAAACAAACTTTTGCCTGATTCTTGGAATTTAGAAAATTACCGTGAAACTGTATTTTGCATGATTTGATTAATGGTATAATTCACCCAAGATTGAAAATCCTGTCATGAATAACGCACACTCTAGTTGTTTCAAATCTGGATACATTTCTTTGTTCTTTAGAACACAAAGAAGATATTTGGAAGAATGTCAGCAACTGACAATTCTGGGACATCATTGGCTACCATAGCAGAAAAAATAAAAATGGTTATCAAAGGTGCCCCAGAACTGTTTGCTTCCCTAAATTCCTCAAATGATCTTATTTTTGTGTTCAACAAAACATATACAATCATTTTTCCTACCGTGGTAGTCAATCATGTCCCAGAATTGTCAGTTGCTTAAATTCATCCAAAAAAATTCTTTGTTCAATTTATACAGGTTTGGAACAACTTGAGGGTGAGTAATACATAACAGAATTTTCATTTTTGGGTGAAGTATCCCTTCAAAAAAACATTGAACGTTTAGCTAAACATCTAGTATATTTCTGTACAGTATATTAGTCAGAAAGAGCGGAGGCGATATTGTTATAATATAATATTTAATGTCTTCTGGGTTTAATTTGAGAAATAGAGTTCTTGAGAAAATTTCCTTTAGGGGAACAGCATAAAATTCTGATAATAACTTTTCAACAGGCTTTAAAGTTGTTAGAAGGACAACAAGATGTTTTTCTCACATAGTTAGACTTTTGATTTTGATATACCATGTGTTCTTTAACACTTTTTATTATATACTACCATCCACTGTAGAATCAAAGCCCATTTTACTCCATTTTGTTCTCTTTTAGCATTTGGTTGGCTTGGTGAGAGTCACTTTTGTGCCCTGTTTGATACTGAATATGATTTACTATCATTACCACATATTCTATAAATTACACAGACTTGGATGACTTTGGCTTTTACAAAATTATACAAAGCAAATATCATTTAGAGGATGATCCCAGTTTCGTCGTTCACTCTATTTTCTATCTCATATTACAACTGAAATGAGCCACAGGTGCGGTGAAGTAGACACTTGTCAGAGCTGCAGCTGAGCGCCACTTTGTTCTATCATTCCGGCCGTGTGTGTATGTGTGCGCGCGTGCTCGCGCGTGTGTGTCTCATTAAATGTGGATGGTGAACTTGCTGCAGATTGCCTGGAGATTGCCGCTCTCTCTGTAGCAGAGAAGCCCCCGTCCTTAGATGAGGTGCGATTGACATTTCTCACTGGCCCTCCACGGGGTGTCTGTAAGGATCTTGAACCCATTCAGACTAGCTCCGAAATCAAATCACTGCCAGTGCCCCATCACCAGTCTCAATAGCCACATCAATTATTTAGCACAGACTCGAGTGATCCAAAAGGTTGAGGGAATTTGATTTTGCAGGTACCTCTGGCTAGAAGGACCTTTGACATCCGTCTGTGCAAAGTCACGGACAATGATAATGTATCAAAGGTTACTCACCTCATGCTCTACCGTGCTTCTCATCAAAACATGTTAAATCGATATTATCGATTAATTTCAGTTTGCTTGTTCCTAAACTATAAAGTTTTGTTTTCTTTTGATTTCTTCGGTGGCCAAATATTCTCCTCTGCGCAGAGTGCAGCATATCCTCCACCGATGATGAATTTTCCACTAGGAAGAACGTCCTCGATTCCTTCGCTTGGTAATGTTTTCGAGGTAGCTTGGGGTTATCTGAGCTAATTAAAGTTTGATTTGATCAAAGCAAACTCTTTTTTTCCAGTGTGTATTTTAATTAGGCAATGGGTCACTAGTCTCTGGTCCGTTGCAAGGACATCTACCGAGTTTCCAAAGCAAGTCTTTTAAATTCAATTTAGGCGATTTAATGGACAACGGCGGCTTTTGGATAGCGCCGGATAACCATCTCGTCTGCCGGGTTTCCATCTCTCCACCAACGGGACAAAGGGGAGGCGGTCTCACGAGACGCCCTTCGCCGCTAAGCAGCGACCCTGCTTCAGGCAATGTCACCACGGCAACTCTCGATCCCTCCGGCCCATTACCGCAGACAATTGAAGCCGCTATCAGTGCCACGACGGAGGAAATGTGTTAAACACCGGCAGTCAGATTCGGCGGCTTATTTGTCCCACAGCTATCTTGGTCGACATATGCAGAGTGCCTTTTCATAATGATAAAAATCATTGAGCTGACGCACAGGATAGATATCTGCGGAAAGAATGGATAAATATAAAAAGACCCCTTTTTAAACCCCCATTTCCCTGCTTCTCTGAGATGGGAGTCTGAATTCCGTGGCAGCAGAATCAATTTGCAGCTTGGGGCACGTTTGTGGGAGTATTGCTTTTTGTGTGATATGATCTTTGCTTTACATTTCCGGAGGTCAGTGCAGACACAGAAACAAGGTCATGCGAGACTTGATCGACAGTTTCTCTGTCTGCGGAGGCGAAACAATTACCCACTTGGGGATGGCGGGGATATTAAACCGTTGGGCTTTAAACATCAGAAAGGAATCTCCTATTGGATTTAAAGCCGTCCCAGATCCGAGCCCCCGTGTCCGTTGATTAATAGCTTGCTTTCCTCGTTTCTCCCGCCCCAGGTATTTATGCATTTTCAGATATCGGAGAAGTGAGGGTCCATTTAGGGCCGGGACATCGTACTGCTGTTTGAATGCAGAGAGTGGGATGATGTATTTGTTGCTTGCCTTAATAGTAGCGAGTAAAAGCCATTTTTCTTTATCATCATCACGGTAATGTAAAGGATTTGTTGCGATGTCCTTCAGTAAGAACGTAAGGTTCCTTTTTGCACTGCGGACGCTGTGTCTTTCTGCTTGTGATGTTTTTAACTACCCTGGCTCTGCCGTGGTCTTGCCTCGATCTGTTTTTGGTGTCAGGTCTTTGCTGCGAAAACTTTGATGAAAGCCACGTACAGTTATGCCATGTGAACTCTGTCCATCCATTGATCTCTTGCCAGGCTGTATCCATGAGAAACGGTGCAGGGCTGTGGCGAGCGGCCAATGCTATTATATTTAATATATGCATCAACAATTTGCAACTATTAGATTATACTTCCAGTTTTTTTCCATACCCTTTGGTAGAAGGTCAATATATACCCCAGCCCATTTCAAATGGTCCCTAATTATAACAGAGGGGGGGTCCGAAGCCCTTCATTTGTCATTTAACAGTAGTGGAGGAGACCCAGAGATTAACAAACTGCCCTGAAGCCTTCATAGGACCCAAGTCACCAGAGACGGCAGGGTCCGACAAATAATTGAAAGACCTTGGTTAATGTACCTACACGTCTGTTAGACAAAAGTCAGAATTCCTACTCTTTTAAAACCTTGCTTAAAGACTAGTTATTAACTCGATAGATGATAAACCAGCATTTCCATGTAAAGCCTGGGAATGGCACCACTCAAACAGGTTGACTGGGTTCACCTAAAATGTAAATTCTTTCATTGATTCACCCCCATGTCTTTTCAAACTTGTATTACTTTCTAACTTCTGTGGAACCCAAGAGAAGATATTTAAAAAAATGTTTTTGTGTCCACACAATGGAAGTCAATAAGGTAAACTGCTGTTTGGTTACTAATGTTCTCTAAAATGTCCTTCAAAATATCTTTTGTGTCCGAAAGAAAGAAGAAAGTCACACAGGTTTGGAATAAAATGCGTGGGAGCAAATGATGAAAGTATTTACATTTTTAGATACCAGCAAAAGCAAAGGGTAATTGACAGTTGTGAAACATTGTCGCATAATGCTAAGATTATGTGCATATTTTTAATTTCCCTGCTCGACGTAGACATTGCAGGGGACTTACAGTATAAGTGTTGTTAAATCTTATTGCAAGCAGCTTCGGGGCTTCACGCAAGAATGCCGTTAAGCGTCCCGCACAGCTGTGGGGGAAGACTAGTGAACCTCTCCAATTTCCCACTTGCCATTATTAGGTTATTTGAATGTATTTTATTCCATTTAATTATCCCAGTTCATTCAGTTAGGAAATAAAGAATTAAATGTAAGCAAATTTCAAGGTCCTTTAACCTCAAGGAGCCAGAGACCTCGCCAAATAAGCCCTCTCCATGCACACAGCATCCCATTAGCTGCGGAGAGAGGACGGACTGCTGGAGAAATGCGGGTGAGCAATGTCAGACTGTGAGATTTGAATATCGCACCATTAAAATGCACAAAGCTGTAACGCTACTGCAGGGGAGACTTTGAAATCCACCTTCTAGTCTTTAAACTCAATGTGTGCATCCTTTCTGCGGACCATTGGGACTTCTGTCTCTGAAAGGGCTTGTTGCAAATTTCTATAGACGTTGAACATGTGAAAATGGCCTTTCAAGCTCTGAACCTAAAAACCGATTTATGGGTTCACAGGCGCTGTCCGACATTGTTCGCATCAGGGGAAGTTCTAGTATACAGAAGTAAAGGCGCGTGCATGATCTAGCTCACAAGAATGGAAATTCCATTTTAAACTTTGACCTCTTGTGAAAGTCATTGGGATATGCCTTCTCTTTACATATACCCCACCGCCTTATTCTTTCCACGTTATCTTAATTCTGTCTCTGTCGGTCTGTTTAGACCTGGATCAAATAAAAGCATTTGTGATGTTTGTCATGTTGGGTAATTTTGCTTGTACAATATGACATGAAACCGACTTTGGTGGCACTGAATGTTTGAGCAGCATTTGTCCACAGCAAATATACGTATAATTTGTATTTCTACCTATAATTTGTACCAAACACAAGTCTTTCAAAGGTGCAGACCGGTTCTATAGAAAGCTCTTGATGGTCACAAAGGAAACGAAAAAGTAGGATTCCCATTAAAAACTAGACCTCGGCTGTTACATTCATGCATTTATTTAAGGCGAGGAATAAAAATGTCATGATAATGAAAAGATTTCCCAGGTAGAAATCACATCTTTCACCCTTCGCAGACAGAAGGAGTGCAAAATGAGGTGTAGTAAAACCAGCGGCTAAATGTAATAGTATGACCTCTGGCTAGAAGCGAGACACTCCATATGGGCCAATTTGAAAGGACCACAATGTCCAAGCCCATGACTTTATTATAAAATATCCGTCATAAAAGGAGAGTGACACTGTCTCTTATTTCGGTGAATCGCTCTGCATAGCGAGAGCATTCCGTTACACCTGCACAGGTCACAGGCTGCCGTTTTCAATTTTCATGTGGCCTGAATGCACCCTCGATTTCTTTTCAATGCAAATGCACACGAGAATGATTTAGGAGGTATTAAAGTTGGTTTGTAGCGACCGCCTTTGTTTGACATATGGTCAAACCTAATGGATTGAAGAGGTGAGAATGGCTTCATGTACTCGCAATCTGTTTGTCGCTGTGTACATTCTACATAGTACATTAGTGTGCACCCCCAGGTAAAAATGCACAAAGTACACTTCTGTAATGTACTCAAAGTGCTTTATTATCACACATTAATTTTGCTACTAAAATATAGTTATATTTTGTACTTCTGTTTATTGTGTCTCAAAATAGCACTGTTGAGAACACTTTGTTTACCCAAAAATGAATATTCTGTCATTATTTACTCGCCCAAAGTTGTTTCAAAGCTGTATACAATTCCTTGTTCTGTTTAACACAAAAGATAGTTTTAAGAACGTGGGAAATTAAACAATTCTGGGGCACCATTGACTACCATAGTATTGTTCCTTACTATGGTAGTCTAAAGTGCCCCAGGACTGTTTAGTTAAAAATATTGGTACCATTTGGTTACAGATATGTGTTTGTTTGAAATACTAATATGCACTCAATATGTACCTCATGGGCACTAATATGTACTCTTGGTTGCAAGCAATGTCCGTTTACAGAAGTCATCCCAGTTGGCGACCATGTTTGCAACGCCCCCCAAGCAGCTACTTATGTCACAGCAAAAACAACAGGCAGATATGTCTAAAATCTCTGGCAGAAATCAAAATTATAAAGCATATTTATGATCAATAATTACACCTTACACAAACTGTACAAAAACTTTGGTTTTCTAAGCATGAATTGTGCTAAAATCAAATTTTTCGAGCGGCCATATTGAACACTGTATTCCACCCCAATCATTGTAATAGCAGTGGCACATCTTGCCAATAACTATTGTCTCTGGTACAAGGGTGTACCACGGCAGTGACAGCAAGGGTTCATTCTGTATCATTTTTTTATTTAAAATGTTTCATCTTCTTAGAGCATTTGCTTAATACTGCTTACAATATCTAGTCAGGGTTTCTGCATGTAACATAACAAACCAAATATGAAGTACGTCAACTCGAAGGAAAATATGGGATTTTTTATTTGCCTATATTTGCTACCTAAACCTTTTGAGAAAAGTTACAAAAGCACCCGATCTTCTTCTAAAATAGTCTGTATGGATACAGTTGTTATTATTAGCTCTTATATAATTTCCATTTAATTTCTTCTCATTAGTCTGCTGTGCTATATGCTTAATGATGTCTTATGTCAATCCTTTTTTGTGGTTGTTGCTGAACCTTTTTCCAAACCTTCGAGCACAAATAATAATAATACGGAAACGTACAGTAACTCCGCATCCACCTTTGATGTGAAACAGTCATCTCCATCTCTTCTTAACTGAAGAGAATGTTGGCAACAATTCTCTTTGATAGACTTTGATAGACTGTACCTGGGCTTTTCTTACTCAGAGTATGTGGGCTCTGTGATCTACAAAGTTTTGTTGTTGCTTCAGGGACGGAAGTCTGTTATGCTCCAGAAGTTTGTGGTGGGACGAAAATTAGTCAGCTGAGCGGTGGAGAGATTGATGTGTTTTATGTTTTGCGGAAGGGTGGTTGGACTTCGTTGCATTCAAGTGGGCTCACAATATGTCTCATATTGCACGCTGTGCGGTATGACAAGTTGTCAGGCATGGATATTGTACTTTTGATGTTGCTATACTTTAGAGCTAAAAAGACGTATTATGTTATGCTAAAGTTGTGATAGAAATTAAATTGCTCGGTAAGAGGGCATTTTAGAGGGCAATGTATGAGCACTTAATTTCCTTTATGAAGTAGCTGCAATGTAAACAAATTACACATTTTATATAGAGAAATGAAATATCTGATCATTTTTTACATACCAGTTTCTCTTACAATTTTTGTTGCATTTTAGCGATATCCTTAAAGGGACAGTTCCCAAAAATATAAATTCTGCCATCATGTTGTTCAAAACCTGAAAATGACTCTTTCTTACGGATAAGAAGATATTTTGATAAATTTCTCTCAGGTATTGTGTCCATGGAAGAGAGTTGGTCCAGTGTTGTTGCCCACTTTCTTCAAAATATCTTCTTTTGTGTTCTGCAGACATAAGAAAGTCATACAGGTTTGGAATAACATTAGGATGAATAAATGATGAAACAATTGTCATTTTTGGCCGTACTATCCCTTTAATGTTGCCTAGAATTGTTTTCCTTACTGTATAATTATTGAGGCAGTGTACTTACAATAAAAATATATGTTTGCTCCCCACACACACTTTATTCACTTCACGGTACTGTAAAGACCATGTTTATATGATGTGAGAAACGTACTTGATGGTGTAGTATAAAAGCTAAAGTAGCTGGTACGCTGTGTGTTTTAATGTCACTTTTAGATTGGGCGTTGATAAGACCTGACAGATCTTTATTCTAAGTTCAGGCAGGCTGATGACAGCAGACTATTCACAGTCAAGGTACTCATTCCTCCACGCCAGCTCTCCATATCTCTCTATTCTCCGCGTGAAAGAGGGTTTCGACGGCAGCATACCTTTTGTGTCATTCCATGGGTCGTGTTTTTTCATCAAGCGTACCTGCGAGTGACTTGTAAAGCAGCTCAGCCCCTTTACGGCTCGGTGTCTGTCATGCCTCGTGATTCATTTTTTGCCTCAGCACAGAAGCACAGAAGGATTTTTTGCCTCTTTCACTTGTAAAATAGCGGAAACTTTTAAATGAGGCACTTAGACAACAAAGGGTTTTCCTTCAAGTCATACAGCAGGCCCCCACCCGTTCCGCGATCGTTTCATCACTGCAAGACCGTGTTTTTCATTTCGGTGGGATGTTCATCGGAGACTCTGCAGACTGAATAAGTAACAGTAGTTAATGTTTGAGGGACATCCACGCCAATGGTCTGTAATAAGGGGACTCGCTAAGCCAAGGGTTTCCAAGGATATGAGATCTTTAAACAGGCCCTCACTGTACTGTGAGATTACATAGTTAAATATTATCAGCAAGCCCATCCATCTTTGCACGTTGTATCACTTAAACTACAATATCTGACCTTCAGCGCCAACTTGTAATACAACTCGCTGCAGAGTTTCCCTGGAGTTTGACTTATAGTGGGGTTGCTGGAACACATTTCAGCATGTCGGCTTTCTCGCCCGTCTTCATCTCTCACAGTATTTCCTTTGTCTCCTCTCTTTTACCATCCCATCGGAAAGAAAACTCCCAAATGAATGTCTTTAATGTCTCAATTGTTTCTCTTAGACAGCGTTAAAAGCAATTTGGCTCCGTCCTCCCCTAGTAATTGCAAATGTTTCTTCTTTTCAGTTCAGCCAAGATCTCAAACGTAAATACTACTTTTATTGACATTTGTTCATTTACCAGACACTTTTATTCAAAGCGACTTAGAAGGTAGACAGCATTTAACAATTTGTCAAAGAGCTAACAATATGTGTGATGTACCAAGCCATTTTAATAGATCTGTACACTTACTGTATGTCAGTAATCTTCGTATTTGTCGCTTTTGTATTTCTCCAAAGAAACGCTGTAAAGAGAATCCTGAAACACAATTAAATGAAACATTAGTGAGAAATGTTTTCCTTGCTGAGCTAGGTTTATACTTGATGCGTCCACATAAGTGCTTTGGTGCATCACGTCAGCGCAGACTGGATGGTAGTGCGCATTGAGTCTGCAAGGCCTCATTTCGTGCACCTCACAGCTTTTTTTGTAACCGCATGAGCGGCAACGCATACGAAAACGAACGAGGGGGATACGAGTCTATCTGAGAAGGCACGACATGAATCTAAATGATTTATCCATGAAGACACTTTAAACAATATGTTTTAAACAACATATGTGAAGTTTAATATGTGAAGCACCTCTTATGAAAAGTGTGGTTTATTAAAAGTGTAGCAACCATGCTTTTGGCGGACTGTTATGTAAAAATGTGACCCAGGACAACAAAACCAGTCTTATGGGTCAATTTTTCGAAATTGAGTTGTTTTACATAATCTGAAAGTTGAAGAAGAAAGCTTTCTATTGATGTATGGGTTGTTAGGATATGACAATACATGGCGGAGATACAATAGTTTAAAACTCTGGAATCTGAGAGTGCGAAAAAATCTGAATATTGAGAAAATGGCCTTTGAAGTTGTTAATCGGAGGCACTGTTGAAGGACTTCCACTCACAAAAATGAAGTTTTTATATATTTAAGGTAGGAAACTTACTAAATATCTTCATGCAACATGATCTTTACTTAATATCCTAATGATTTTTGGAATAAAAGAAAAATCAATCATTTTGACCCATACAATGTATTTTTGGCTTTTACTAAAAATGTCCACTTGGTACTTTAGACTGGGTTTGTCATCCAGGGTCACAAATATCAATGTCTATTGTTCAATAGTAATTTTAGTCGTGTTTTATGAAACTGTACACTCAAGGTTAGCAAGTGACGCAATCAGAGCGGGACAGCCAATGCCATTTCGTAACATTAGCTTGCGTAATGACGCAACCAGTCAAGAGACACACGAGAGCCAGTGGCATTTACATTTACATTTAGTCATTTGGCAGACGCTTTTATCCAAAGCGACTTACAGTGCACTTATTACAGGGACAATCCCACTGGAGCAACATGGAGTAAAGTGTCTTGCTCAAGGACACACTTGTGGTGGATGCTGTGATCGAACCAGCAACCTTTGATTTACCAGTTCAGTGGTTTAACCCACTAGACCACCATCTCACACATTTCACTGTCGACGTGGACGTAACGGGTCATACACCGATGGCAATTTTTTTATTCAGTCACTGTGCGTAGCCGGTCCGGCCGTTTATGGCAGATGGGGAAGGGGATCACTTTCGGGACTATTCTGATGGTCCGTGGCCTAATGGTCGGACTCGTGACAAGAAGGTTGCCAGTTCGATACTCAGGTCCGGCGGGTAACGACTACTTGCTCACCGGGCGGGTCACATTTTGGGTGTGGGTCACCGTATCTTGACTTATAGGTCACTTTCACTTGTGCATAAAAATGTATTCATTCATTTTCTATCATACCATTTTTTCTTTTTTTAACCCCTAACAAAAATGTTCTCTCTCTCTATTCACCTGATTTTGCCTCACCTTTGCTCTTTGCCATCTCCTCTAACCTCTCGTCTCTCCTCTCCCCTTTTCTTTATCTTCCTTTTCCTCTAATTTCCTCTCTACTCTACTTTTTCTCCTCCCCTTTCTCTCCTCACCTCTTCCTTCTTCTTCTCTCCTCATCTTCTTGTTTCCCTCTTTTTCCTCCCTGCTCTCATTTTCTCTCGGTTCCTCTTATTTCTCTTCTCTCCTCCCTTTACTACTCTCTTCTCCGCTCCATATGGCTCTGTTTCCTAACAGCATGTATTCTATTTTAAGAGTGTACCGAGATACGATGCCTCACCATTTAAGAGTGGGCTTTATCATATTTGTGAAGTTTGCTTGAGTCTAAACAGGAGATGGTTATACTCCAGAGGCTTACAAGCACTCATTTTCTCTTTTGAGCTGACTCCAACAAATCATTTGACACTGGATCTTAAAAAAAAGAGATGCGTGCATCAAATCTGAATCCACCACAACAAACACTTCCAATGCTTTTCAATGAGATACAGCAGCTTTGGGTGTTAGTATGGAGGCAGGCTGTGGGAACTCCTCAGGGTATGGTGTGAATGGAGGCTGGGAAAAAGCTTCAGCCCTTCCCGGAGGATAATGGCTCTGCTTCCAGATGAGCTATGCTGTACTGCTCTGTACACAGCGTCTGAAATTTCACATTTTGTTTGACTCCCACTGTGGGTTCAGATCACCTGCTGGGGACTTATCCGAACCTTCCATAAGAATCAAATTTGCCCCCTCGCTCTCTTGTGACGCCCAGAGATGATTTTGGTATTTCAGCATTTGGGTGGGGCTTCTAACATCAATATATGATGTGAATCTTAGATGTCATACATAAGTTTTTCTTTTACTAGTATAATTTTCTTTAATGCAGCATAAAATACATTGTTTGTCAATAGATGTATATTAGCTTTGGTGCTTTGTTCTGTGTATTGTTGTAGGATTTCACTGCATCGTAGACGGGGCGCATGAGCACGCCCAGGAGCTGTATGTGAGGGCAGCGCCCCATGCTGCTCTTAAGCATTACCATTCTCACCCATGCCTGCCCTGCCACTGACTAGAGGGAAGAATAATGCTTAATGTGAAATATACAGTCCAAAAACTGTTAAGGAGATGGTTCAGCACAAGATATCGTCCTTCAGCTACATTTTTTTTGCAAATTTAAGAAGGGATCACATTATAACATGCTCTGTTTTGAAAACTGTTGAGCTGCCTATACAGAAGCAGCATTTCAATGCATCATGAGAATACGGTTGTAGATGTCCTAACTTTGGTACTGTGAAATGTATGACTTTTATGATCACATTGTCGTCTACAAAACCGTGGTCACTTCCGTTTTACATTAGTATTTGCCAATTTGTGCATACTCTTGATACTTTTCCATTCCAAAACAGTATATACTTTGCATAGGGATGCAGCATTTGTTTTTAGCCAAATTCTAATGAGGAAACAATCCCATTCATTGCAATCAAGCTCATTGACAAGAAATGTGAATAAAAATTGTTCAGTCTAATTTAAACAGATGATATCGAATATTTGGATATCATCCAATAATGATATAATAGCTTTGGAGATATATGATCCTATCTTAGAAGCCATCTGACTATGAAGGGGGCTCATGAGATATTACAACAGAGCTACAGATATTTAAGGGTGCTGGCTGGAACGGGAGTCAGTTGCGGGTTTGTAACCGGGATGAAAGCTTTCACCTATGCTCGTGACATTGAAAAACACTTTGTTAAAACAGAAAACCAAAGCACTTTTTATATTACAGTAACACTACACTCATACATGCAAGGTGCCGTCTTTAGACTGCACGTGTAATATTCATTTCCCTTCAAGCGGTAGGGCTCAACCATTATTCATTGAAGTTCTGACCTTACGAAATCTCCTTTGAGATTGAAGTGAGCATGTTACGCCGTTAAAGGAAATTCAAAATACTTTGTTGTTTCTCTCTTCTGTTTCCCAACTGACATTTAAAATGGGCTTTTTGATTGAGTGTTGTGTTTTAACTTGAAGGTTTAAGTGTTTGCTAACATATCCTGCAGCGTCAACACTAGCATCCCTGGCTTAGTCTCATTAGCATAGTGAAGCGTTGCCTAGAGAGAGAGGTGTTTCTGCCAGAGCTGTGCGGTGAATTGTATTTGCCCTCTCTTGGTAGATGGAAAGGGGGGAAACCCAATCTCAATTCCACCCATGAGTCATGAATTCAGCTGTGATGTCTGAATATGGCTTGCATTCAGGGCCTGGCTGGAACGCAATCTAATTGGATGCAATTGACTTTGAATACAGATAAAACACATGATTGACAGCAGTACAACAGGCCTTGTAATTAGCACCAACTGGTTATGTCCAGCCTTCTGCGTCCCTTTAGCTAACAGATCTGTAAACAAGAGGACATGACATTGGGAGGCATAACCGGCTACATTTGGGCAATACGAATGTTGGAAGTGATTCATCTGCCCTTTAGGTATGTAGTTATTATTTTAGCACCCTTTGAAAGCCAATCACCGAGGTTTGTATGTGAAGCGCTTTCTCGTCCCATCATCCCCTTCTGGTGGTACGTTGTGTGGAGACGAAGGTAAAATTGCTTGGAAATTGTGGCTGAGGAAAACCTAATGAGTTTGACAGGGAACGTTGGGGGCAAGTTTTTCGTTTGTATGCCCTTTAATATGTTTCGATAGAGTTTTGAAAGTTGGGAAATGTTTTGCTCATGTAAGCGAGAGCCTTGACTCTTTATCTTTTGTGAGTTTAGCATTTAGTGGGGCTGATTTGTTGGTTGCTCTCATTAGCTCAATAGAGCATAACTGGTGCTCTTCCTAAAGCTGTATATTCTTAGAAAAAACTATTTAAAGCTGCAATCTGTATCTTTTGCCTCTATATCACCATCTTTGTTTGAAACATAATAAAGCAGGTTTTGTACTTCTCTTTTTGTGAGGTTGAAGGTCACATGACATTTATATTTATATTTTCCAAGATTTTGTCCCTGAAAGTTGCCTTTTATTGTATTTCCTCGATAACTGGTTATGGATTTTTTTTATTTCAAGAAGAAAATTTACAAAGAATGATTTGCATATTGTGTTCTTTATTTGCTTTATCGTTTGTTTTACTTAAGAATTTAAAGATCAAGTATCACTCATAGTTTCTGCTAAACTCATATTAATCTTGATTACCGATACAGTATTGCAAACGTCGTATCTTTTGAAGAGTGTTTGGCTGGATCACAATTATAAAAGACAGATACAGCTGTATGATTATTTCCAAAAAAACACGAGCTGCTGGCAGTGGGACGGAACTGCAGCACGAGCACACAACAATTGTTAACAAAACACAGACATATGACTTAGTTTCACTTACCTTGTACGGTTTATGTCCGGCATCTTTCAGCACTGGGGCCATCTACACCAACAGGGATCCAGACATTTAAAAACACTTTCCGAAACAAAGTGGAGTGCTGGGAGAGTGTATCAAGCACAGAAATACTACGTCATACGTCTGAATCGATCTTTAACAAGTTTACCATGTTAAGCATGAGAATCCAGCACGTTCATCAGTGTAAAGAAGTCAGAATGCATGACATAGCATGATACATCCACTTTAAGCAGATGGAAAAAAAAACATTTTCTAATAATCACCTTAAATTATAGGCAAGAGGTGTATCTCTTGTCTATTTTTATTCTGTAGACTTTCTGAGACAGGTACACACACCCCTCTTATTCAAGAACGTTCGTCCTGCATGGAGGACATTTTGTCGTCTCTGATAATCACCTTCTCTTGTGCTCGCCCTTTTTCCACCACGTCTTCCCATGATTCTCGGCAGCCGGCCCACACACACACACTCCCAGATCATCACACACAGAGACGCCCACGCTACCAGACACCTACAGCTCGCTCTGCCTCTTTACTGCGGCACTCTATTGATGTTCAGAAGTTCCTCAGAACTCTCCTTCCTGCTCTGCTCCCTGTGTTTCTGACTCCAGGGGGGATGAGGGTTGAGATGGGACGAACATGAAGGTGAGATGGGATTAAAATCTCCCCACTTCACAGACGCAACCACAACTGATACATGAGGGCTGGCACCCCTTTGATTCTGTAAAGTAACAAGAGGTAAATAACAGAAAACAACAGCAAAATAACAAGAGATTTGAAGTATTGGGGTGCGGACGTTTCACTGGATTTGCAGAGAATGGGTGCGTGACTAACTGAACACGTGTTTTTCTTTTCGTTTCTCAGTGTAGAGACCCTTTGCACATCTGAGATGTTGTGTTGTTGTGTAGTTAATGCTTGGAAAATGATTTTATGATCAAAACTAGGTTACGTTCAGGTTGTTTTTGCCTCTCATGCAAAGATCATTCTAATTTAACAATTTCATGCCGTGATCGTGTTACGTGTTGTTTTGCATATTCATATTTTATGGGTTATTAATATAGGCCACTTGCAAAGGCGTTTGGGCGCTGAACTATATTGATATTCAAGACTTGGTAAAACACATGGCGATATGCTATGAGGGAAGATTCTGCACTCTCTCGGTTCACGCTTTATTCCCAGGAAATCCTCACTTCATATGCACAGTGTCGATCAGAGGTGTGATCCACCGGCCACCGCAGGATTTAGTGGGCTGCAGTGGACCCTTCCCCACATCCCACAGGACCAGAAGCAAAACCTCTTTTCTACATTAAAGGAGGGATGAAGAGAAAGCCGTTTAGGGTTACTCCTCACAAGCATGAAAGCGTAGTAGAAGTCATCGCCTTTGGCATTGTGCATGTTAATGTGCCGCTTTAGTTTTCCATGGTGAGACTTGCTCCTCTTGCCTGTAAAGTTAAAGCCGCACTCCATCATTACAGGACTTTGATTTGCTTCATCATTTCCTCTGTTGTCTAACTTTTGCCAGATTTTTTTCTGTCGCCTGAAGTTTCTCCTAATTTTAGTTTTATTCATTTGTGCAATTTTTGTGCAATCATTGACGGGCTCGAACTTTAAGGGGTTTCCAAAGCTGTGCAGCCCCTGGCCTTCCAAAAAACATCAGCGCACAAGCAAGTCTTTAATGTTAGCCTACCGATTTCTTACTTGTTTTTAGCCAAATGGCTCTTGTCATTTAAAGTTTGTTTCTGCTAGAAGATGCAACAGGGGGTTGAATGGGGAGTGTGCCTGGGGACCCTGCAGGACTGTGATTTTGTAAAATAAATCTGTGATTAAGATTCACAAGAGGCTGCCCCAGTGGATGCTGGTCTCAGCACGCCATGAACAGTAAACATCATCTGATTATTTCATGTGCCGAGTGTTTCCACCATGTTTTTCCAGTGACTAGTCACCAGAAGCCGTGGAGCTTCATCAGAGTGTGGTGCTCATCCCAGTGAGAGCCAGCGGTGGTCCGGGCATCCAGGTGCTCAGGGGGCCTCATGCACAGATGGCTGGCTCATGTACGTTTTGCTGGGCTGGCCTGAGGCTGGTCAGGTGGGTGCTTTCTGGGCTGAGGCTTGGAGTCGAGGCTCGATGGGCCTGGGGCGGTGAGGCTTGCCAGCTGTTTTTGTGGTGGAGACCCTTTCCTGTCAAGCTTTCCCAGCTGTCCCCACAGAACCACAAGATGGCCTGATTGTGTCTCAGATTTAACTGCAGCAAACAGACTTAAAAGATAACAGACGGGCCTTTTGAATAATTCCAGCCTGTTTGACTGTGGAGTCATTTCTGGACTCAACAGAGTAAATAGCTGCTAAATGGAGTGTTTTGCAGGGAGCTGACTCACAGTTATGAATGCGAGCGCTTGTCGGATGTGGTAAGTCTGGGTCTCAGTTACTGATGAACCAACAAGCCCATCTGGTGTTTTTTGTGAGATCCGTTTTACAGAGGTTGGCAACCATATTAGAATCCATAATGTTTCTGTAATTATTATTGCTCTTTTGTGAAATCATCATTTTACAGAGGTTTGAGTGGAAATTATTATTTGGCAACAAGAAATATCATTATAATAATAGGTTTTGATTTTTTTATGGGCTGTGTTAAAATAATAATTTCAGGACCAAGGACAGCATCTTTTAGATAATACAGTTTACAAAGTCCCTGTGATTACAATTTTTTAAGGTTGTGAAATGGATTTGGTTGATTTTGGTGCTGGAAAGCCTGGGGCATGAATATAGTTTCTTGTTTAATATCTTCCATTCATTGTCTGTTGTGCTTTTGCTGAAAAAGATTAAGATTACAGAGATTGATCTTGATTGAGTTTATTCCGGCACTGCTGGAGATGGTATTGTGGCTTCAGTCAGATGTCTTCTGAAATTATGCTGCTGTATTTATTTCGTGGTTAACTTGCTTTTGGACTTCATCAGTGTTAAACTGTAGATTTATCTGTGATCTTCCAAACCCTATTCCGATTCCTATCCTGTGAAATAGAAGTGCATTAGGCCTAACACCAACCAGTCTTCAGTGCGTGTTAACTTAAATATATGTCAACGTAGTTGAAAAAAGTGTAATGTAAAAATGAGCAGAGATGTGAAACATATGCATGCGCCACAAATCCAGGGTTATTTATTGTTCAGGCTCTTTCAATGTAGATCAGGCTTGTTGTCAGTAAAAGTAGCTTCTGCCTTTTAGAAACTGACAGAAGGCATCCAGTAATTGCATAATTATTTATAGTCAGTAAAAGAAGCAGGGATTTTTAATTGATTGAGAGTGGAGTAAGAGACCATTTGGCGTTTATTTATATAATTATTTTAACATTTTGTCTTTGTGAAGTAATATACCATTCCTTCACAAATGTTGATTCTGAAGTGTCTCCTCTTGGGTAAAGTTCAACGATTCTGCTCAAACACATTTGTGACACTCATTTTAAGATTGTAAGCGTCTCTCCTTTTCTCAAAGACCATAAAGTTCAAATCAGCTTCAGGTTATATGAGTTTGCCCTGGTCCGACTGTTTGGATGATGGTGAGACGCAGGCAGACAGCAGTGGGTTTTCATCAAGACTTTTTGTCACTTATCCCTGTCGCTTAGAGAAAAAGCAAGTGCACAAGACTTTCTATTGAACCCACAGTAAAACTGAAACATCACATCAAACTGCCCTAAAAGGATCCAGAGCCCTCAAATGTTGTTTTTCTGAGTTTCTTTATTAACTATATCTGAACCCCAACTTCTTTATAACCCTCCGTACAGAGGTAGGGTGCGTTCGCCGCTTTTCATCCTCCCATATAAATCATTTAAGCTACTGTAGACCTGAGTTTGAGGCAGGACAAAGGAAATTCATTTTTAACAAAATATCAAAGACTTACTCTTTTTAGCGCGCTTTTCAGTGCTCTCTCTGTCTCCGTTTAGCCTTTCATCAGAGGCGGTGTGTAATAATGAAGCTACAGCCGAACATTGTGTCATTTCCATAAATGATTACATTGCAGTTTCACACTTATTTGCATGGGCCTCCACGGTTTTATTATGAAAGTCATTTATTATTTCAGTGGCACTGCCCAGGCAATTGAGAAAGGGGGAGTTAATATTGTATAAGTTTTGTGGCCTGGATTGTACGGCTCTCTTCAGCGTCAGAGCTCAAAACACTTTGGCTCCATATTACATGAACAGTGTATTGAGATATTTGCGAAACATTAATGCAACACAGTAGATTTTTTTTTAACATGGCGCTCTAGGATCACATGCAGGTTCATGTTTAAAAATAATCTTCCATTTCAGAAAAGCATACAAAGGCAAATAAACCAAATGTTTGTCCAAAAGAATGCCAAAAGATATTATTTTGAAGTCTTTCACAGCACAGGTACAAAAGCCAAAGTCAGAGCCAAATTGGCTCAACAGTTGAATCTCTTGAGTTTGCAAATCGCCTTGAATAACAAAATGTCCCTCTCTCAGTAGATGCCACCCATATTTATCACGCACACACCGGATCCTGCCAGACAATCGCTGGCCTCATCTAAACCCTGTGGAATGCAAATCAAAGTCTAAAGACAGGAAAGAAGTGATTAAGGAACGTCTGAATATTACTTTAAACAAACCCGGCTTAAATTAGCTCCCTTATCGCTTGAATTGTCTGTCATCTGCTGTCATCCAGCGTGATATTTTCTGCAAACAGAGCAGGTGAGAGAGAGATTGTCTGGCTTGTAATTAGTAAACTGAATGATTGCCAGAATGCAGTAATTTGGCTCTTTCAGTTTGAAGGGATTATCCTTGATTTGTTGATAAGCGTGATTTGACGACAGATTGTTCTTCACACACACACACACACACACACACACACACACACACACACACACACACACACACACAGACTCTCTTCAGGTATTTTACTTAAGGCTGTTGATCTGGTACATCAAAGCTTATATATTGCAGATGGGTGAAAGTTGGAAAGTGGGGATGTTTTACATCAGTTAAATGTATGGTAATAGTCGAATTCTGCAAATGGTTGTTTTTTTCTAGCAAGGTAGATTTTAACTAAAAGGCCTACTATTAGGAAAAGGGTATTTTTCATAAATCTCTAGTTGCTGTAAGTTTTTAAGTGTTTAAATGCATTTATTATTTTTTGTTCAAGTATTTGAGACGGTATTTTTGAAATGCAATATCCAAAACAATGGTTTGTATTTTTCATAATAGATTGAACTATTTGAAGGGATAGTTCACCCCAAAATAGAATTTTTGTCATTCAACACCTGTAAATGAGTCTTTCTTCTGTGAAACACAAAAGCAGACCTTTTGACAAATGTTAGAAGTCAATGGGGACGAGTGTTGTTTGGGTACCAACATTCTTCAGAATATCTTCTTTTATGTGCTACAGAAGGACAAAGATGAGTAAATTATAAAAACTATTTCATTTTTGGGTGACCTATCACTTTAATGATAGCACTCTATTTGAGCAGATAATGTTTAAGTGTGTTCAATGAACTGTATCTGTATCTTTTGCGCAGTATAAGTATTAATGTGTTGGACCTTTTTTATATCGAAGAATTTGTGTGTCTGTACAGAAATTGACTGTCCAAATTAATGTAAATCTAGAATAACATTTTTTTTTGTGTAAAAACCAGACAGTTAGTCCCAATTTAGGAAAATCTTTGGACGAAATTTGGCACTGTAATATTTAAAAAAATATATATATATTATCATTCTTGTTTGTGTGCGCGTGTGTGTTTGGTCATTATCTGGCCTGCCACCATGACGTAAGACTTTGGGCCATCTACACCATGGCTTTACAGTTCACAAGGATGATTGCCTGACGGCTATGACAGAAAGAAGTGTGTGTGTGTGTCAGCGAGGGGTGCTTTGTCTTGCCTTTGAAGAAAAGCACCGAAGGCCTGCTGAGATTAAAAGGTGGCTTTTGCATTTCCATTATTCATTTGGAACCCTGCATTTTGTTTTCAACCCCCAAAAAACATGCACTGACATCAAAGGCAAAATAAAGACAGAAGAGGAAAAGAACAAGGCATTCTGAAGAACAGATGTTGCATTTATGTATTTCATTATCAAGGCCTCGGATTTCCAATAAGGCTGTTTCCACTTTTGATTACTCCATTACAGCGTTTATTTTATACCGAAGCATGTCAGAAGTTCAGCTGTCGGTCCTTTGTACCCCTGCCCCGTGCGTTGTTCCTTTGAAGCAAACCCACGCTTGTTTTAGTCCCTCAAGAGTAGAATTGTGTTTGACATGTAAACTCCATCTCTGTGAATCAGGCCCTATCCAAACTCAAACAGCCAATATTAGACACAGCACAAACATGCTTGTCTAGTGGCTCACACAGTGTTATCGCATTGTTGGCCAAATGTCGAGACACTAGCTGATGATACATGGTGCAATGTTTCCTCCAGTCTTGCCAGACCGCATTGGGAAATACGGGCAGGCATTTTAGGCACATGGTAGCGTTTTAGGGCAATGCCAAGTGTGCTTCGGATGTGCAAATTGCTTGGCCTGTATTTTGCCCTGTTGTCCAGTGCAACATCACATCGTAAAATCACCCGACACTGACCTTAAAATATCTCCGGCGGTGTTTGTACAAATCCCCCAGAATGCATTGTGCTTCTCAGCTTTCTTTAAATCGCCATTTGCACTTGGAGTAAAGGTCCAAGCTCAGGCAAAGTCGAAGGCAGTTTAAACCCGGTTCGCCTCCTCCCGGCATTCACCTCTCCAACGCTCCTCACATCTTTGACCGGCGGCTCTTCGTGGCCATGAACGGGTTATTACTGGCATCACCACATTTCGTTGCAGGACATTAATATCTGTCATCCGTGCGCAGCCCAACTCCCTGCTTCATTTATTCTGCTTGCTTTTGGATTTAATTACGTCTCCAGCCTTCCACAAGCAAGCTTGCACCAATTATTCTCTAAAACAATGAAGAATTCATTTACACCTGTTGTCAAATAGATTTTCAGAGAGGGGGATGAGGGGAACAGGGGGGTTTAGAAGATAATTAAGCCATCATTACATATGATGATTAATGGCAGGCTATTTTTCACACTCTCGCTTGCTATCCCATTTTTATTTTTCCTGCCGGCCCTTTAAAGCCAACACGGAAGAATCCGATCCCTCCTCTCCTCGGATACACTTTTAATCATGTCTTGAACGCACTTTTTTTATTCACTCTCAAGAACGGCTTCCTTTTATTATTTTCGTGCCACCTCTCGTTCCTCTAGAATGACACATCGTAGTGTGCATGCACACAGACGTGACATCAGCTGGCTTACTGATCCCGCAGTAAACTTATCTACTGTAATCCCACGCTCTCTGACAGCTGGAAATGTTGCATGAATGCATTATCGCACAGCCGCGTGCCTTCGTAAACGTGTTTGGTAAATTGCAGATCCTGATGATGAGGTGAACCCCGGGTCGTGTCGACAAACGACTGCGCTCTCCGGCTATTTTACTGTCCTTCTGCGCAGAAACGAAGGGAGTCGTTTATGTTTCCTACTTGGATGTAAAACAGGGTAATCTTTCTCATTAGGAAGACGCGGAGGTGTGTGTGCATACGAGGCGGAGGGGAGAACAAAGAGTGGAGGTAGAAGGAGTCGTGGGAGAGAGGGGTCTAGAGTAATCCCTATTCCCAGCTGATTCCAGATCAGAGGAGAATTGTGCTTATATTTGTTGCTGAGAATAATCGAATGGGGGTTTGACAGTTAGGATAGATAATGAGTAGGAACTTTTGTAGCATATCGAGCTAAAGATCAGCGGAGAGTGTAAAACCATCCAATCGGAGCTCTCGATCTGTGGATTCTATAAACTGTGTTTTCATTGTAAAACTGTGTTACGGCCTTTAGTTTTGATTGGATTTACCACATTCAGGGATGTGTTGAAATGATCAGTGTGGTTCTAATAAACAGGAACGTTTGAATAGACACTGAAACGTGCAATATTGTACGTAATGTTGATATCATCTAAAACTTTTTTTTTTCATTTTAAACGCTTGTAGGAACAATTGTGGCAGTTTATGCTCACATGAGCAACACAGAAAATGGTGCACTTTAACATCAATAGTGTTTCATTTGTATTTAGTGGTTTCATGAGATCAGATTTTCAGTACACGATAATTATATACATTAGTTATGTTATTATGTTTATTTAATTTTTTTTAAGTAAAAAGTTTTGATTAAAACGATCAAATAATGGTATCAGCATTGTTTCCAATGGATGGTTAATTGTATACAATGTTATCATATGTAGCGTTTTAATATCACTGTTATTGTCAATGCTGATATATTTTGACACCGCTACTTATCTTTATTCTAGTTTGTGTTAGTTATATTCATACTAAGAATTTTTGTTCGTTTTTTATCGTTTTTATATATATATATATTTTTTTTTGGCTTTTTTACCTTTATTTGACAGACAGTGATTTTTGGAGTGGACAGGAAGTGAAGTGGATGAGAGAGGGGGGGTGGGGTCGGGGGAAAGCACCACGAACCGAGATGTCGGAGCACAAACCACTCGACCATCGGCTCCGACTATAAATATATTCTTATTAAGAAAGGTCGTTTTCATAATTTTTGCCATCAATTACAAACAAATTTAAGTCCCGCGGAGTTCTGCGGCTGTCTTTTCTCACACTCATTGAGATTGATGTGTGAAAATCGTAATATATTAAATACTGTCATTCTAATATTGTAAATTTCGGTGTCTGTTGGAACGTAAAAAAATGTACATATACAGTACCTTCGAATACGAGTAGGATCAGCCCGATAGGCACACGAGACAATGTAGACAGATTTTATTAAAGATGCTGACAGACTTTATAACGAACTATGGGAGTGTTTTCATCCCTCTCGGTTTCTGCTGGGAGAATCATCTAATCATCTCGAGTTGTCTTAAATTAGTGGGCTGCTGGGGAAAAGACACCCAGATCGGAATCGCTTACTTCAGGTGACGACTCTGGCAGAAATCTACTTTTCCGCTCGGTTGTGTCTTCCCCGCGACGTGCTTGCAGTTGTCAGGAAAAGTGCTTAAGAACTTTTAGCTATGCGACTGATTATCTGACTCACTTTAAGGTGCGCCTGTCCTATCTCTCAGCCCAGGGGAGGGATTTAGTGCGGATTGCAAAATCTAATATTTTCTTCAAATAGAAATCAAATAGAAGTCACTGGACAACCTTTGTGCGACTTAGCCAGGGAAGATGATACAATGCTGACCCTTGGCTGGCAGGGACGGGAGAGTTAAACGTCTTTGATCTAGAGAGAAGCCACTCGCAGAGCTCATACGTGTGTGTGTGTGTGTGTGAGGGTAGATGAAAAGAATTGTTAGGAGAGCCCTTCATTGAGGTGCCTGAAAACTGGTCGACAGTAAGATGACATATATTCTATTTGACAGTAATACCATATCATATATATTCTCACCATGGGTTTGCTGCCGAGGTTTCCTCCCACCAAGCGTTTAATAAACTGAAAATGTTACACCAGAGCGACGCCATTAGAATATCTTTATATGGATTACCTGATATTTGACTCCCCACCACCACGAGTCCCTTGGTATTTTTATCACAAATACCGCAGCGACCACAGCAACCGTGTACGATTGCTCTGGAGTGTCGACAGTGAGAATATCAATGCACAGGCCAAACAGGTCTGAGAGCGACGCGAAAAAAAAATCATTTTATTCCGAGCAGTTACGCTTTGCAGATGCTTGCAGCATCCTGATCTTCGTCTTGCGTAACTTTAGCTCTTCATAACCCGGCCCGTATCTCCGCCGAGACTCGAGAACGCCTTTTTCCCCTTCTTTGTGCTAGACAGACTTTGCTGGAAACATCATATAATGAAGAAACAAATGGAGTCTGACTGGGTATTAACACCAATAAGGATCAAGCAGCAGGCTATCGTGCTCTCCTTAAGACACCCTCAATTAAAAAGACTGAATATCAAAGGCCTTCGCAATCTTAGCGCGGAAGACTGTGTAATTATGCTTTTGTGTTAATGATATTATCCTAATAAAGTCTTGATTAGGTTTGCCACATTACCTTTGTGGAGCCGTCTTGATATGAAGGATTAAGACATTCGGGTTTGCACGTAATCCGAGTGATAAGGAGAAACATGGAAGCCGTGACAGATAATCAAAGCGCATTTGCTTCCCACAGGAGAGCAAACCTCTGACTGCTGGGCGAAAGTGATAGTGCCTGTCAGAACTGACCGCAATCGTTTTAACCAACGAGAGAGACCTGTTCTTCACAAATCTCTTTGTTGGCTGTCGTCTTTAAGCATTATTATATTGGATTTATGTTTCACTTGTGGTGAGCTTTGCCGTGTGTGCATGCGTTTACCTTTTTGTATTGTACGTGTCTCTTTGTAAGTTCAATAATTGTTTTTTAAAGGAACAGTTCACCCAGAAATGTCAGTTCTTGGCCACCGTTGACTACCATTCTAGGAAACATTTCTTAGTATATTTCTGTGTGACACAAAAGAAGATATTTTGAAGAATGTAGGTAAGCAAACAGTTCTTGGTAACATTGACTAACATCGTCATTTTTCTACTATGGTAGTCAGTGGTGGCCAAGAACTGTTTGGTTACGAGCATTCTTCCAAATATCTCTCTCTGTGTTCATCAGAACAAAGACATGTACACAGAACAACTCAAGGGTGAGTAAATGAAGACAGAATTTGTATTTTTGGGTGAACTGTCCCTTTTACCGATTATGAAAGAACAGAGCACATAAAAGAAGATATTTTGAAGAATGTTGGAAATCAAACGGTTCTTGGCCACCATTGACTACCATAGTATTTTTTCTACCATGGTAGTCAGTGGTGGCCAAGAACTGTTTTGATACAAGCATTCTTCCAAATATCTCTCTCTGTGTTCAACAGAACAAAGAAATGTACACAGAAAAACTCAAGGGTGAGTAATTGAAGACGGGAGTTTTCATTTCTGTGTGAACTATCCCCTTCACAGATTATGAACGAACAGAGCACATAAAAGATATTTATGGAAATAAGGAATGAAAAGCAGAGACCAGCCAGAATGAAAAACTGAGAGAGAGAGAGAGAGAGAGAGAGAGAGAGAGAGTGGCCCAGGTCGGCCGGCCCCTGGCAGGGGGTTTTGGTAGGAGCAGATGTAAGGAGACACTCTCATGCTAGTGGACATATGGCCATGTACCGTAGTCCGTGCCAGCACAAGGAGGCCGGTTTACAGAGCTGATGCGGGAAGGGCGGTCTGGTTAGAGTTCGTTTTCAGTCAAACAGGCAAGCAGCCAACGGACTTGGAGTCAGAAGGGTTTTAAGCCTGTCCTGTGCCAGCGGACATGGCCGGGCCACGGTTTTCATTTAGCCTTGGTTCTAATTTCCATCCTTGTTGGCCAGGCCTGCATCACCTAGCAGGGAGCGGTCGAGCATCCACACCCAAGCGGGGATCATGACACAAGAATAGCCTTGTTCCGGGGTCGCATAAGGATAACAAACCTCTCCCTCAAAAGAAAAGCCTTTCGTTGTTATTTAAGAGTGAGTCAGCATCCCTCTGTTTCCCCGCTTTTTACTGCAGCATCTGTGACGTATCTGCGATCGGGATCGGCGATTGCACGGTTTGCCTTGCAAGAATAGAACATCCCTGGATCACCGCGGGTTCCAAATGGAATCCAGTCACCGGTGCGTGGCGGCCCGAGGTTCTGCTTCTGACTCGGCTGGCTTTGAGTGAGCTCTCATCCTTCTCAACATCCATTCTGTTATTTCATCTCCAGCAGCTGCCTGGCTTATTTTACCGCTGCCAGGCTGCCCGCCTGAGATTTCCCACACTTAAATAACTCCAACAAAAGCCCCCTCGTTGTCTGCGGCGGATCCCCCTCCCCATTCCGGTAGTACTCTGCACAAAAAAAGACATAATAATAACTCTAGGGAGGGCATCTTTTGGGATAAGAACGCTGGGAGGAGTTGGATAGGGTGCTGAAGTGAGGGCATCGAGGCGTGTACTGCGGCCTTTAAATGGAGGCAGTAATTAAAAGTAAAGGAATGAGACATTCAAACCTTACTCTTCCCCCTTTTTACCCCTCGACCCATAAATCTAGGACAAGACCGCAACGAATAATTCGCCGGATGGATATTTAACGACGGGGCAACTGAAAGGAGGTAATAGAAAGGGCACCAAAATGCTTCTTTCATTTCTTACCTGTACCCACTGCTACAGTCTGCCCTCGCTTTTTTCTCTCTCACTCACTATTTTATGGTCATCATTTAACGAGACCTCCCTGCTCCTCTAACAAGAGGTTTTATAGCCCTCAAAGTTATTAAACACATATAATTACTTTTAGACAGTGCAACTGAGCAGTGTGTGTGTGAGAGAGAGAGAGAGAGAGAGAGAGAGCGCGCTAAAGCTGGACAGAAATAAAATTGGAGCAAGGAGCGACAGAGACCAGAGATGGGGTAAAATAGTGTACCAAAACACTAATAAAAATGAAACGGAAGGATGTGTTGACAGTATTAAGTCTCCTATTAAAAGAGAAATATTTAATTTATTTCCATACGGTGGTAATTGACAGACCTCCTTTATCAGTTTCCCTTAAAGGGATAGACTAGTTCACAGAATAATGAAAATGCTTTCATCGTTTACTCACTTTTCTTACTTTTTTGAAATGCAAAAACTAGTTTTTTTTTATAACAGCCCAGTGGAAGTGAATGGTGACACAACTTTACTGAATATGTTTTAGTCAACATCTACTTTCATTCTGCTCAGAACCTCCTTTTGTTTCCTACAGGAATATAGTCAGCCACTTGATTTTAAATGACAGGAGACTGAGTAAATGAAAGGTTTTCGTTTTTGAAAACGATCACTTTGATCCAAACACACGCATAACGACAAGCATTGTTATATTGGATTTATGTTTCACTTGTGCTGAGCTTTGGCGTGTGTGCATGCGTTTGCCTTTTTGTATGTTTTTTTTTTTAAGGAACAGTTCACCAACAAATGTCAGTTCTTGGCCACCATTAAATAGTAGGAACATTTCTTTGTACATTTCTGTTGGACATAAAAGAAGATATTTTGAAGAATGTTGGAAAGCAAACAGTTCTTGGCCACCATTGATTACAATAGTCATTTTTCCTAATAAGATAGTGGCCAAGAACTGTTTGGTTACAAGCATTCTTCCAAATATCTTTCTTCTTTTTTTAAACTGTCCTTGAATCCATACATACATGTGTGACGACAAGCTCCATCTCACCCAGTGCACCAAAGCGGGATAAAAAGACCTCTACACGGTCAGGCAGAGAAAAAAGTAAAGTTTGCAAAGTCCTCTTTGCCCTCACGTATCAAGCTTGCTTATGTAAAGATTTTTTACTCAAAAAGACACGTAGGACAGGATACAAAGATCTCAAGAATCAGTTAATGAAGATATCTAGACAGAGCTCATTTGCCGGCTGTGTTTATATGAGGCTGAGTAAATCATCCACAGTGTGCTGACTGATTGAATACAAATATTAGTTTATAGCATTAGTCTAGTCCCTTATTTTAATTAGAGCTATGCCCAATTCAAATTCTTCTCATTTTGTTTCTGGCCGACTAGTTGAGCATTGTGAAACAGGATTTAGGATACAGCATGGACAGACACTTGTTACTGGAGACTTGTGTCCGGGAGTGTTGTTACTTCCTCTGTGATAGAGACATCCTGTGGACATTATGGTGTGTTACAACTTACAACAAAAATGCTTGTACGGTACTTTGATTCAGTGCTACCACAGGTTGTCTTTAATGCTGTTAAAATGACACATTACATAGGCTTAAGGTGTTCTTTTAAAAATTTTCTTAAAATTCCCTTAGGTTGCATTTTTTTTAAATCAAGATTGTTAACATTTAGATGTAATGAATCCCAGATCTTTTGCCCCCACAGCATATGTTTACATAAATTATTTTATTTAGTTTGTAATAAGAAGGTAGATTTGACCATAAATCATTTTTTTGCTGATAATGTTAATCTGACCCTAAGGCACATGGCAGGGCAGTGCTTATAATGGTTAATGGTTCAAATCAGTGAGTGACCACCACAGAATAGCTGCCAAAGAGCAAATGCTGATGATAGATGATGCTTCAGTAATGTAGTTTTGGATCCTAGTTTGTCAACGCTGTGAGGTTAAATAGGGTCCGGCTAATTTCTGGCGTTCATGCCAATAATAATATTGTAAAAACAGTATGATTCTTGGCCTTCAGTTTTAATGTATTTGTCGTTAACAGGATGGACTGTTGCTATATTGCTTTGTGTGTTTTATTCCTCAAGCTTAATTTACACTCAGTGCAGGAAGAATTCCATCATGCTGCTTTCTCACGCCCCGCCACCAGATGGCACCAGCTGTATATATTTGTTTTAAGGCAAACTTTAATATTTTATTGAAGGTATAATACTGTACATTCTACAGATACATAATATTTGCATAAAATGTATCTGTGTACATTTTTTATTATTTAGAAGGCAATATTTATTCTGACAATATGTTTCCAGGATTGCTTTAAACACAAGATAGTACTTGTTTATGGATTTGATGATATAGATCGTTTTTTCAAGTTTTGCATTTATTTTTACAGTTTTATGCATTTGTGCTGCAGTAACTTACCAAAACAGACACACAAGCAAGTTACATTATCCATCAAAGTGCAATGCTATTGAGTGGCTGTAATTTGAATGAAAATATCTACGATACTAAAATTCCAGACAATCATGCTACAAACACCACCACGATACAAGCTAAAAATAATGTAATCTTGTGAAGACACAGACTGTCATAAACAGTGTTATTAGTGCACCTGCTACTGTTCAGAGGATCCTGTCATTATCATAATACCAATTCTTGCTCATGCTTTTACTTTTTAAAGTTTAAAATTAATCCGAGCATGATCGCAATAGAATGACTTAATGAAAACATCACCAACAGAATTAAAAGGAAATTTTAGAATGTTTGTGTAAATATGTTTTGTCCAGCTTTGTGTGTCTATCATGAGAAAAGTGTGGCTATCTCTGCGTGAATAGTTCCGCAGCTGTCGAGCAGCGCAGAGAGACCGCCATCCGCATCTTAGCTCTCTGGAGTTACCGTGGCTGCTGCATTTATTTCCATTATTAATTAAACTCATTAGCGTCTCTCTGATGAGGCTGTGCTCCGGGTTCCTGCTGTGGATGAAAGAGAAAGAGAGAGAGACAACAGAGGGAATGAGAGAGAGAGAGGGCATGATAAAAGGGAAGAACAGAAAGAGGCCTGTTGTTTAACTAATCCCTTTTGTGTGCTGGAATTTCTGGCTGTCTGAGGTTTAAAATAGATTGAAGGACATGTCTTGAGTTTCTGCTGGGTGTCAGCTGAGGTTTTTATGTTACCTCAACTAACTGCATGTCCTGATATTCTGTATAAGCTGCCAGAATTTGTACTGAATGATAAACAAAAGCTAAAAAAAGACAGGGGCTAGTTATCACAGCGGTAATGAGCCATATTATAATTTCTACAGTAAAATAATATATAGTTTTATATTTTTGCTGCAGTTGTGTGTAAATAAATATTATGCAATAAAACCACACTGGCAGGCAGCTGTCAAATACATAGTTAAGAAAGATTTTGTAGTTGTTATAGGACTGTTCGACGATCAGACGCTATTAACGGCATCCAGAATAAAAGTCTTTGTAATGTCTCTGCACTGTGCATATTAATTTTGTGTTTATAGACACATACGCATTCATGTATATATCTAGGAAAAATATTAAAATGAATAAATATTCATATATAACTATATATAAAATGTGGGTTAGGGTTAGTAATAATTTAATATAATTTAATTAATTTAATAATTTAATAATTTGAATAATTTAATTCAAATATTTCCTAAATATACACGGTGCTCAAACATATATTATTTAAACACAGACTTTTATTCTGGATGCGATTAATTGCGAATAATGGTTGAACAGCCCTAGAAAGTAGATGTCAAGGCCGATTGTCACGTGTGTTTTGGATGTTGGGTTTCAATCTGTTTGTCTAAAAACAATAATTCTTTATTTTTGATACCTTGGTGCCTTTTTGTGTTATGTGGAGTGTTTCATAAATATATAGATTTCCCTTACTCTTTAAATGTAACTGAGAAGCCCATAATAGGGTTTTTTGCAATTATGGCAATATTCTTGAAATCGTTCATTTGCTCTTTTGTTGCCAAGCCTTTAAGATTTGTGCCTACAGTATACAGAAATCCAATCTTTATAACAGGGTTTAAGGAGGAAACACTGAAACTACCTGTGTGTGTGGGTGTGTGTGTGCGTATGTGTGTTGCTTTCATAACCATCTCACAAACGACAGCAGTGCAGCCGAATGAATCAGATAAACACACTCAGTATGGGAACCCAAATGTTCCTCAATAACTGTTTGACACTTAATTAAAACTTTCATCAGCGCCACAGGAAAAGCAGATCAGTTCATTTCAGGGTTACACCTTAATTATACAATATACTCCAAATCATGTTGTCCCTAATGAGGAGCAGGGTGAGAGGGGAAATTAAAAGGCTTTTTAGTTTGGTGAGAATGCCCCTTTTTCTAATCTACTAGAAGTGAGATTTGGAAGACGCCTCCAGGGGGTAGGATTGAACCAGAAGTGTGCTGCTGATGTTCTGCGATGCTTACCAAATCAAATGCCATTGCAGTTGAAACGAGGATTCATTGTTTATATACAGTACAACTACACTGACACAAGCCTTTTTTTTCCAGTAGGACTTTTTTGGTACCTTACCGAGCAAACTACTTGTTGACCGGTGATGTTATTCTTAAATTTGGTAGGTATGAAAAGCATCAAGTTCTGGATGCAAGGTTATGTGTGCAAACATTTAGCTTTGAGGAGGACGCTGTCTTCTTTCCATTCTTCTGCTGACTTTCGGTATTATAGAGCTGCTCAAAGGAAACAGGGGTGTAAAGATAGACACAGAAATAAGGATGGGTAATATCTGCCGGAGTGGAGGGAGAGAGGAGCGGGGCCCTTCCTGCCAAATGTTCATCTGGAGAGACATCTAGCGTTATCTGGCTCAATCAGGTGGCGTCCAGCCAGTTTCCTCACCTGTGTCTTGACTTTAATAACTTCTATAATTCTTTGATTATCAGCCGGCTCCAGAAGCCTGTTAAGTCTCTAAAACCGAGTTAACTTTTTTAATGCTTGGGCCATAATGCTGGTTTTCAAGGGCTAGTTTACGGAAAAGGAAACCGTTGGCATTATTTACTCGCCCTTATATCAACTCAAATGACTTTTACTTCTGTGAAATGTTGTAGGTTTCTCTTTTCTCTACAATGAAAGAAATGGAACAGATGCTGTCAAAAAATCTGTGAAAATAAGACATAAAATCAGTCAATGAGTCAGGGACTTTATTTCTACTTTAAAAGTCGTTTGATAGTTTTCTGTCAGGAACATACTGAAATTCAAGTCGTTATTCATTGAAAATCTTGCTTGACAGCTATGGTCACCATTCACTTTCACACAAATTGGACATTCTGCCATAAATAACTCCTTTTGTGTTCCTCCGTTGAAAGAAAGTCATTTATTTTTGATAGACATAATGGTAAATGTCAACAGAATTTTCAGTTTTTGGTCAACTATCCCTTTAACAAGTTCATATGAGGTTTTCTTTGTACAAAAGATACCGCCCTCAAAGTCAGGATCCTCACATTGTACCCTAAGCCGCCTTCCTGTTCTACTTCTCATGTTGTGTCAATCCTTTGGCCCATCGTATTTGCATGTTGCGTGCTGTGGTGTGGCTACAGAGCACAGACACTGTCGTCTTCCATAACCCGCTCTGCGTCTTTCTGACGGGCGTGCACGAGAGACCGAGTGAGATTTTGGTACAAGCTGCAGTGCGTCCGCAGACACCGCCATTATCATCCAAAGGTCGTGAGCATAATAAGATCATAGACCCCGCACGTGGAGAACTGTCGAGAGGCGAGAGAAACACAAATATTTATTCTGGATTGATTGGCAGGTGTGATTGTGTCTTCTCAGTTTCTATTGTGGCTGGATAATGGTGCGCAAAGGGGCCGTCACGGCCGATCAATGTAAAGGGAGAGGGAGAACGCTTCTCCTAAATCCTGGATGGGTTTGCACTAGAGGTCGTCTGAGAAAATGACACAAATATCCTTGTTTTAAAACAGCACCGAGTGCTCCTACGCTACACGGAAACAATTGAAGCCTGAAAGACGTGCGTTTGACTGGCCACGTGACTTGAATGTGCTGATAAATGTAAAATTTGCCTCCGCGACGTAATTTCAATTAAAATTGCTTTTTCCAAGAGACAAGAGAAACATCAAACAAGTGGATTAAGACACGTGCCAGCTGGTTGCATGTCAAAGTATGTTCACATGGTAGGTGAAGTACAACCGAAGCGCGAAAACAACATCTTCAAAGATGCTTCAGCTGCCATGTGCTTAAAAGGGCTAACCGAACAGGATTATCCGTACAGGATAGACAGCTCGCTATCTTTAACAAAAACAACAGTAAATGTAATAAAAAAGTACTAAAAGAGTTTTGATGTCCACCTTCCAGCCTTGAATATAAAATGCTGTGTAATGAAATCAATGTATCTTTACGATGCATCATATCTATTGGGAGATCATACGTGTGACAAAATGGCGCATATCCGCCTCACCGTGATCATAACCGTATTTAAACCGATGTGCGATTACACCCCGGCAGAGAAATTCAAGAGGTCAGAGAAGGTTTCCTCTCCCACGTTCTCCATTTTCCATGCATTACAGGCTAATGTTTTACCTTAGCTGTTGCATCTCATCACCGAACAGATCTTCCCCTGAAGAACAGAAGTAATAACCGTGAAACAGTCCCTCACCGACATGGAGGAGAAGATTAAGAGTGTTAATATGCCGTGCTTTTCGCGGGCTTTTTCACACACGCGTGCTCGGCGACGCACACTTGTGATGCGCACCCCCAGGCTTTCAGTTCAGCTGTGCTCTGCATGAGCTAATAACAGTTCTCAATGACAAAGCGTAACTCAGGGCCAGGCTAAAAGCACCCTTGTGCGTATGTCATGGCCTTGCCTGATCCTCGTCACAGACGAATATGGGTGCAGCTCCTCGGGTCTGAATTCCCATCTCGTACCGCTGACCTGCCCTGCAGACACTTGTGGATTTATGCAGGTACAGTTACATAGGGGCTGTAAAACATGTCGCAGTCTTATTTCATGAGATTCCATCACATTAAAGCCTTCTTGTTTGACTTGCTCCGTGTAATTGTGTAGCTATAGGCTGACATCCTCATGCATGGCTAAAATTTAGTGCCATGTGCAACTAGTGAAAGGTTCATAAAGCTTCTTTTTTGACAAGGTTGGAGAGAGAAAATACTGTTCATGTATGGTTTGGGGCACTGAGTTGGTTTGTCACCAGTTCGATTTAAAGGGATAGTTCACTCAAAATATATATACGTTATACGTATCTATCCTCATGTTATTTAATATCTTCATATGACTAGAACACAAAAGGAGATATTTTGAGAAATGTTTTAGTGGTTTTGTGTCCACACAATGGAAGTCAATGGGGTCCAGTGTTGTTTGGGTTACTAGTGTTCTTTAAAATATCATATTTTGTGTTCTGCAGAAGAATGAGGCTCATACAGGTTTGGAAAGACATAATAATGACAGAATTTTGCTTTTTGTGTGAACTATCCCTTTGAGATGAATCTTGGCCTTTTGTCAGGTGGTAAGGTTGTCAGACCCATTAACACAATCATAATATGGATAAGCTACTTTGTTGTACTCTTTGTATATTTTAATTTGTTTGATGAAGTTTACTTTAATACGACTGGAGAATACAAGGCCGCAGCAGGCAGAAGTAGAAATCTGTTGTGTTTCAGCATCCCCCTGGCGAATAATAGATTTGCTCAATGTGAATGGATAATTGAACAGTTGGTTACACAAAACAGGTTTAATACTCCGTATGAAAATAACCCAACCAAGCGGTATCAACCTATTGTACACTTTTTTGTGTAGGCAGATGATTTTATTATTTCAGCCCCCGTTTGCACTAAATATTGTGGTCTTATGGGTCACATGTATGAAATTTAGCGGCATCTAATGGTGAGGTTGCGAAATTGCAACCAACGGCTCACTCCACCCCTCCCTTTCGAAGCACTACGGTGGCTAAAACAGCACTAAAATGTCATCACGTTCTAGCAATTTGCAAAAGTAGATTATGTTTTATGAAATGCGCTCTGTAGAGCAGTTTATCCGACTAGGGCTACTGTAGAAACAACATGGAGAATTCCATTTAAGGTGACCCGCGGTGTATGAACATAGAAATAGCTTATTCTAAGGTAATAAAAACATAACACTGTACTAATAGACTTCCTAACTCGGTCTCCTCATCACCCATAAACTGATGTGTGTTGGGCGTTCTTGTCCAATATTGCTAGTGTCGCATCATACAGGAGATTCCTCCCCTTCAATGTAAAGTGCTTTGAGTACCCAGCTTTATAAAATGTAATAAAAATGTAATGAATTACTTCATGATGTATGGTCAATAGATTCCCCCAAAAAGTACAGGTTTAAAGAGAAGTTCACTTCAAAATTTGCCCCCATTGACTTTCCATAGTCGAAATAAAAATTACGCTAGAAAGTGAATGGGGGCACATTTTGAAGTGGACCACTCTTTTAAGTTATTCTTCATACTTTAAAATGGATTAGGTCACGGATTCAACCCCGCCACCTTGATTGTTACAGAAAACCTTTCGAGTTTCCTTGTGTACTTTGCAACAGTTTAAATATGCGTGTTTTCCCCTAAAGCGATACAAACTGAAAACACCTCTCGAGAGGGACTTCATGCGAAGCGTGGAGATAGCGTGCCAACACTGTAAACCGCTCTGAGAAGCATGAAAAATACCATACCGAATGTGTAGTGAGGTACACATAGCAATGTACAAATCAGAGGGCTGCCCTTTAGTTTTGGTGAGGACGATATTATGACAGAAAATGGCAGGTGCAGAGAAAACTAGAAGAAGAAATCAGGACAATGTCATACTCGAAAGATACTAAACCCAAGGAGGACCGAGGGAGGGCAGGAGTAGACGAGATTATCTGACGGCTGTGATGCTCGCTATACGGCAGCAGAGAAAGGTACTGTTGTGAGAATAAGGGAAGGAGAAAAGTCATAGCGGGAGTATCTCCAATAAATATCTCAGGTGGCAGTCGGGCTGCTGGTTTTTCCTCCTTTGGCATCTTAAAAAACCCGGGCAAAGAGTGCCATCCCTTCAGGGGTCTGAACAACAAACGCTTGATTTGGTGAGGCTAACATGACAGGTGCGATCTCCTATGCCGAATGTTAAACAACACCTGGAGAGATATGTCAATTTTCCATTGCATTCTCACTGCTTTGTCAAAGGGCTTGGATGAAGCTAGCGTGCCCAGTGCAACCAAGTACATTCTACCGCATCTGACATGCACTTAACAGGGTTTTACTGTACCCAACTATTGGCTGCCCTTAAGGTAGGGACCAGTTGATGTAATCCCTGAAGCAGTGTGTATCATCTCTGCAGGAAAGGTCCACTATGATTGACTCTGCAAAGCCTTCCATGTATAAAGCATTTAAGGTAGTGCTGCCCTAGCCAGTCTACAAAGGTTAGGGCATACTGGACTACCGATAAAATGTTTTTCCTAATTGCCTGGCTTTAAAGTAAATGAGTAGATGTTTGTAGGGGAGGAATCCAAAAAGAGCTGTTGAGTTGGAGCGTTTCCCTTTCTCGTGGTGTGAGAGAGAAGCAGAATTTCACACTTGAGTTCTGTTGGGATGATGAAATAAATACTGCTTTGTATTACATTTGTATTAGGAGCAAGTAAAACATTGTATTTAATATTCATTTATATACCCAAACAGTGACTTTCCATACTTAATAAAGACAATTTTTGACATATAATGAAGATCATGGGGTGGATCCTGTACATAGATATTAGAAAGGGAATGTAAGGAAAGTAAATGTTTTCATGCACATTTCCCAGAGATTGAAAATGAGAGTTAATGGAGTAACATTTAGAATTAATAAGAAAGCGTCATGGCTGTTGGCTGAGGTTATAAGCCAATGAGCAATAAATTGTGTAGTTAGGAAGTTGTTTCCTGTTGTGCTTACTGTGTAGTGAGGGGGTGAAGCTGATATTTGTATTTTTTCTGTAAACCTGCTTTTTTTTAAGCTATGCGAATTGAAATACTGATAGAGCACTTTTAAAACAGTATTTAGAAAATGCTTTACAGAAAACATTCGTTGATGTTTGTATACATTTGTTTGAAAGGTTATATTTTCCGGGTAAATGTTGCACAGCTGTCACTGTAATATACAGTTGAAAGAAAAAGTATGTGAACCCTTTGGGCTTACTTGGATTTCTTCATAAATTGGTCATAAAATGTGTTCTGATCTTCATCTACGTCACAACAATAGAGAAACACAGTCTGCTTAAACTAATACCGCACAAACATTATACGTTTTCATGTTTTTATTGAACACAACATGTAAACATTCATAGTGCAGGGTGGAAAAGTATGTGAACCTTTGGGTTTAATAACTGGTTGACCCTCCTTTGGCAGCAATAACCTCAACCAAACGTTTCCTATAGTTGCAGATCAGACCTGCACAACGGTCAGGAGAAATTTTGGACCATTCCTCTTTACAAAAGTGTTTCAGTTCAGCAATATTCTTGGGATGTCTGGTGTGAATCGCTCTCTTGAGGTCATACCACAGCATCTCAATCGGGTTGAGGTCAGGACTCTGACTGGGCCACTCCAGAAGGCGTATTTTCTTCTGTTGAAGCCATTCTGTTGTTGATTTACTTCTATGCTTTGGGTCGTTGTCCTGTTGCATCGTCCATCCTCTGTTAAGCTTCAGTTGGCGGACAGATGGTCTTAAGTTTTCCTGCAAAATGTCTTGTTAAACTTTGGAATTCATTTTTCCATCGATGACAGTAATCCGTCCAGGGCCTGAGGCAGCAAAGCAGCCCCAAACCATGATGCCCCCTCCACCATATTTCACAGTTGGGATGAGGTTTTGATGTTGGTGTGCTGTTCCTTTTGTTCTCCACACATAGCGTTGTGTGTTCTTTCCAAACAACTCAATTTTGGTTTCATCTGTCCACAGAATGTTTTGCCAGTAGTGCTGTGGAGCATCCAGGTGTTCTTTTGCAAACTTCAAACGTGCTGCAATGTTTTGTTTGGACAGCAGTGGCTTCCTCCGTGGTGTCCTCCCATGAAGTCCATTCTTGTTTAATGTTTTCCTTAGTGTAGATTTGTCAACAAAAATGTAAGCATGTGCCAGAGATTTCTGTAAGTGTTTAGCTGACACTCTAGGATTCTTCTTCACCTCATTGAGCATTCTGCGCTGTGCTCTTGCAGTCATCTTTACAGGACGACCACGCCTAGGGAGTGTAGCAACAGTGCTGAACTTTCTCCATTTGTAGACAATCTGTCTTACCGTGGACACATGGACATCAAGGCTTTTAGATATACTTTTGTAGCCCTTTCCAGCTTTATGTAAGTCAACAATTCTTGATCGTAGGTCTTCTGAGAGCTCTTTTGTGCGAGGCATGGTTCACATCAGACAACGCTTCTTCAGAACAGCAAACTCAAAACTGGTGTGTGTTTTTTATTGGACAGGCCAGCTTTAATCAACACATCCAATCTCATCACATTGATTGGACCCCATGTTGGCTGACTCCTGGCTCCAATTAGCTCTTGGAGAAGTCATTACTCTAGGGTTTCACATACTTTTTCCACCCTGCAATATGAATGTTTACATGTTGTGTTCGATAAAAACGTGAAAACATATAATGTTTGTGTGGTATTAGTTTAAGCAGACTGTGTTTCTCTATTGTTGTGACTTAGATGAAGATCAGAACACATTTTATGACCAATTTATGAAGAAATCCAAGTAAGTCCAAAGGGTTCACATACTTTTTCTTTCAACTGTGTATATATATATATATATATATATATTTTTGAGCCTTCAATTTTTAAAGCGGATGTAACACGCAGTTCCCTTTCTGTCGGTCTCTCGACGTTGTGTCGAGAACGACAGATGGGGTTCGCCCTTGAGAACCAATCAACTCTGACTACTATAGAAAAGGCCAATGAAATTTGGCGAATGCAATTTGCATGCCGGGCTCCGCCCCCGGAAATCCGGTATAAAAGGAGGCCGGCGTGCAGCATTCACTTACCTTTTGTTCTTCAGAGCCATCGCTCATGAGTACAACTCAGGATTCAATCCTCTACAACTACACGCTGGTGCTACGACGTGTTACAGCGGATCGTCCCTTCCTGCAGCGACCTTCCCCTGGGCGTCTCGGCGGTTCCGGAGGTGTTAGAGATTTTTTCTAAAAGTCCTTTTCAGGACTGACTGAGCATTCTCCAGCGCGGCATGTCCCGCTGTTCTCTTGGGTGCGGCACCCTCATCGAGGAGGGGGATGGACACGATCGCTGCATTAGGTGTCTGGGCGTCCAGCACACTGAAGCAGCGTTCGTTGACACATCTGCCTGCACTGCGGGCAGATTGTCATTCAGAAGTTGCGGTCACGGGTGGCTGTCTTCCTACGGGAACCAGCCACCATTTCGTCTGCTACCCGGGCTGTGACATCTGTGGCTACGGCCCCGATGACCACCCACGTTAGCAGCGTTAGTGATACGGGGAACTCTGCGAACGTAAACCCGCCAGCCAAGTGCTCACGGGCCGATCGCACCCCGATTCGCTCTTCTGAACGTTCCCCAACCGGCGGTGGCATACCGTCCGGATCCTCACGCACACACTCGGAAACGATGTGTGACGTAGATGAGATGTCGCTCGCAGCATCGGAGGGAGACTGGCATCCGACTCTGCCGAATCCAAACTCCACCCCCAGCGGTCGAGTTCAGGAGGAAGCAGAAGTGATGTCATCCGTGCTAACCCGGGGATACGTGGTTCCCGAGGTCGGTGCGCGGTGCAAACCGCGCCCACCCCGGGTGCCATGTTTTTCCCGGAGGTGCATGAGGAGCTGTGTAAAACTTGGAACGCTCCTCTCACGGACCGTTCCAGTGAAACCAGCTCCGGCTCCCTTACTTCCCTCGATGGTGAGGCAGCCAAGGACTGCGTCGAGATCCCCCGGGTGGAACGTCCGCCTGCGGTGCACCTGTGCCGCGGACGGCTACCACCTGGGGGGGGATCGACCACTCCTACCGTCCAAAGCACGTAAGACTTCGGCATCACTGGTGTCGAAGGCTTGCGATGTTGCGGGCCAGGCTGCCTCCTCTCTCTATGCCTTGGCCATCCTGCAGGTCCGCCAGGCCAGGGCGTTGAGAGGGCTCCACGAGGGTAAGGCCGACCCGGGTATAATGCAGGATCTCCGTGCCACCGCTGACAGCGCTCTACAGGCGACTAAGGCGGCGGCACGGGCCCTGGGTCGGACGATGTCCACGGTAGTGGTCCAGGAGAGACACCCCCGGCTATACCTTGTGCAGAAGAGTGACAGCAAGGAAGTCCGCTTTCTTGATGCACTCATCTCGCAGGGTGGGTTGTTGGTAACACCGTCGAGGACTGCGCTCAGCAGTTTTTTGACGGCGAAGCAGACAGTGGCAATTAACCACATTTTTTTCATGCCGCGACTCGGCCGCCTACAGGCCTCCGAGATCTCACGTGACGTCTGCTTCCCTGCAACCCAGGACCCTTTCGACATCGGCTCCGGTTCCTGTGCCCCCACAGGCGGCACCCCGGAAGCAGAGGTCGAGGGGGAAACCTCCACCCCGTCAGCAACCTCCTCGCGAGAAGGGACACTGACGGGAAGACCCCAGGGAGAACAACATCGGGCCCGAACCTTCACAGCCACGGCTCTGATCGGTCGGTACGGGACGACTCCTGCCTCGTCACCAAAGCCGGGCCCTTGTTAGGGCTTGGCGCCCACTTACTCACTGAGTTTTCTGTTCTCCCCGGGTTTACTTGCAGCCGATCGCACACTCCACTGGACTGTGCTCGGCGAACCGACCTCACACCCTGGCGAGGCGTGAGGTCGTACACATACGACAGCCGTCACCACTCTCAAACCGACAGTGCGTGCCGTTGTCCCGCCAGGCAGGTAAGCAGGCGGAGCAAAAAACCTTCCCTCCGGGGACTCCCCGCGACATGGTTAGCTCCGCCAGCCGACGAATCACCCCCCGTGGGAATGATGAAGCAGACCGTCCCCTTGGTCACCCTGTCACAGTCCCTGGGAGCTCGAGAGCTGCCCACACTGTCTCGCTGGCTAATGAGGGCAGTCCGTCTTGGTTACTCGATCCAGTTCGCCAGAGACTCACCCAAGTTTCGGGGCATCATCTCTCCCTCTGTCAGAGGCAGGGACGCCTCCGTACTTCGGGTAGAGGTCACCACCCTTCTGGCAAAACAGGCATCGAGTTCGTCCCTCAAAACCAAGATGTTCAGTGGGTCACCACCCGCACTTCATCGTTCCCAAGAAAGACGGCGGGTTGCCCCCAAAGGCTGCGTACCCTGAACAGAGCACCTTCACAAGCTGCCATTCAGGGTGCTCACACAGAGGCGCGTCCTGACATCTATGAGGTGTCAGGATTGGTTCGTGGCAATCGACCTGAAGGACGCTTACTTTCATGTCTCGATCCTCCTCGACACCGGCCGTTCCCACGGTTCGCGTGCGAGAGGCGGGCATATCAGTACAGAGTCCTCCCTTTCGGTCTGTCCCTGACCGCCCTTTCTCCCTGAGAGGAGGAAGGCGAGCGGGTACTAAACTATCTCAGCGACTGGCCTATCTTGGCACACTCGCGAGATCTGTTATGTACACAAAGGGACCTGGTGCTCCGGCACCTAGGTCGATTGGGACTCCAGGTCAACCAAGAGAGGGGCAAGCTCTCCCCAGTGCAGAGCATCCTCTTTCTCGGTATGGAACTCAGCTCTGTCACCATGTCGGCACACCTGTCCGCAGTTGTGCCCAACCAGTGTTGAACTGTCTGAAATGAACATTTTAGGCAGACAGCGGTCCCCCTGAAACAATTCAGAGGCTCCTGGGACACATGGCGTCCTCGCGGGTTAATACCCCTCGAGTTGATGCACATGACACCGCTCCAACACTGGTTTCAGAGTCGAGTTCCGAGGAGAGCGTGGCACACCGGCAGCAGGCGCATGGTGATGCCGCCCTGCTGCCGACGCACCATAACCGCTAGTCTTTATGACTTTTTCGACGGACTCAGGTCCCTCTGAGCAGGTTATGAGGCAGGTCGTGGTGACGACTGAAGTCTCCCTGCAGGGGTGCGGTGTAGTGTGCAACGGGCACGCAGGTGGGGTGTTGGACGAACCCCCGCCTGCGCTGGCATATCAATTGCCAAGAGTTGTGGGCTATGCTACTTGCACTGAGCAGGCTACGGCCTCTCGTGCGAGACATGCACGTGCTGTTCCGAGGACAGCACTATAGCTGTAGCGAATACAGATCGTCAGGGTGGCGTTCGCACACAGCAGCTAAACACAACTTGCTCGACGCCTCCTCCGGTGGAGTCAACAGGTGACTCGTTCCCTGCAGGCCACACACCCCGGGCAAACTGAACTAGACAGCCGACGTGCTTTCTCGCCAGTTTATGCCTCGTGGAGAGTGGCGACTCCACCCCCGTGCAGTCCAGCTCATTTGGAGGCTGTTCGGGTAGGCCCAGGTAAAACCTGTTCACCTCCCGTAACACCACCATTTGCCCGCTTGATAGTCCCTGCCCTCGGCACGGATATCCTTGCGCACAGCTGGCCGCGGGATGGGCGGAAGCACACCTTCCCCCCCCAGGAGCCTTCTTGTACAGACTCTGTGCAAGGTCAGGGAGCAGGAGCACCAAGTGTTATTGGTTACACCACACCGGTCTAACCGCACTTGGCCTCAGAGCCGATGCTCTGGACAGCGACTCCCCCTGAACCATTCCCCTGACAGAGGACCTGCTCTCTCAGGGGAAGGACACGTTCTGGCATCCCAGATCAGACCTCTGGAACACCCATGTCTGGTCTCTAGACGGGACGAGAAGATCCTAAGATGGCTACTCCCCCTATACGGCTGAGACCATCACCCAGGCTAGGGCCCCATCTACTAGGCGGTTACACGCCTCTAGACGGTGCCTCTTCTCGTCCTGGTGTCTTTCTCAACGAGAAAGACCCACTGAGGTGCTTGATCAGGATTGTGTTCCCCTCCTCACGAGACTGGAGACTAACATCTCCCTTCCACACTGAAAGTGTATGTAGTCGCTATTGCCACTCATCACGACTCAGTCAGTGGAAAGTTTCTAGGGCAACACGACCTGGTCACCAGGTTCCTAAGCAGCGAGAGGGCGGTATCCGCCTTATCTCCGCTCCATACCCTCTTGGGACCCTAAGTGGTCCTGGGGAGCCTCAGGGCCCCCCAAAGAGCCCCTCGGAGGTTCCGATCTTCCTCATAGAGTAAGACGGCCCTCCTGACGGCGCTCACTTCCTTCAAGAGGGTAGGGGACCACCGAGCATCCTCCGTGTCCCTGGATTGCCTTAAACTCGGCCCTGGAAACTCTCACGTTATCTTGAGACCCAGGCCCGGATGCGTGCCCAAGAAGTTCCCACTACTCCCTCCGGGGCCAAGTGGTGAACTTGCAGGCGCTCCCCATAGGGGAGGAAGACCCAACCCGATTAGTGTTGTGTCCAGTACGTACTGGACCGCACGCAGAGCTCTGAAGCTCTGACCAGCTCCGTGTCTGTTGGAGGACAGCAGAAGGGGAAGGCTGTCTCCAAACAGAGGCTGGCGCACTGGGTCGTGGACGCCGTTACGACGGCATTCCGATCTCAGAATCTCCCATGCCCATTGGCAGTGAGGGCTCACTCCACACGGAGTTTAGCCACCTCCTGGACACTGGCAGAAGCGCCTCTCTAGCAGACATCTGTAGAGCTGCGGGTTGGGCTATGCCCAAACACCTTCGCAAGGGTTAACAACCTTCGCGTAAACCCGGTGTCAGCCCACGTCCTGCGTGGCGACATGTAGGACTGGCATCCGGGGGGGCGTATGCCTGCGAAAGCACCTTTCCACCCTCTAACAGGTTGGGTCAGTGTGCTATTTACCTTTTCTTCTTACCCGAACACATCGCTAAGAAACTGGTACCTCACCAGCCTCCCTTCTTACCCAGACACTGGTTAAGAATAGGCATTCCATCCATCACCAAACAAGCACCCCCTGGGGGCTGGCTGGGCAGAGCAGCCTTCCCCCTTAGGCCGGGATACCATGTGAGCTATCACAGATAGCTCTAACCGGACCTAGTGCTACCGGACGTCCGTAACACCCCCTCCGTGGGCTGTTCCGTCTGATGTATCCTCATGAGAATGGTTCCCACTCCTGGTAACCCATGAGCTTCCCCAGGTGGGCCTCCACCTCGCGGTTAACTACTCAGTCCGCACGTTCCATGCGTTCTCCTCCAAGGACGAGACCATACCTATATCCACCATATTCCTCCCCACGGGTAGGAGGTGGCCTCTGTAGCGCTTCTCTGATTAAGAGTCGCGCTTACCCGGTGTAAACTGATCTGGACGGCCTCTCGCCTATAGAGAGCTAAGGCCCCGTCCGTGAAAGTTACCGGTCAGGGCTGTACCCATCTTTCTCCAAGAAAGCTCTGGAACCCCCCGACCACCACACTGGAAGGTTACAGTCTCACGAAAGCTTCGAGATGACACGCCCAGGCTTGTTACCGTCGCTTCGCTAGAGATTGTGACGCGATACAGCGTTGTGGCGTTTTCCATAGGCAACCCCATCTGTCGTTCTCGACACAACGTCGAGAGACCGACAGAAAGGGAACGTCTTGGTTACGTATGTAACCTCAGTTCCCTGATGGAGGGAACGAGACGTTGTGTCCCTTATGCCACGAACACGTATCGTATTCTGCTGCAGTTTGAGAGGTCTCAGGCTCTTCAGAACAAAGGTAAGTGAATGCTGCACGCCGGCCTCCTTTTATACCGGATTTCCGGGGGCGGAGCCCGGCATGCAAATTGCATTCGCCAAATTTCATTGGCCTTTTCTATAGTAGTCAGAGTTGATTGGTTCTCAAGGGCGAACCCCATCTGTCGTTCTCGACACAACGTCTCGTTCCCTCCATCAGGGAACTGAGGTTACATACGTAACCAAGACGTTTTCTCTCATCTCTTAATCTTGAGTCCTGAATTCAGATACATTTTGTTTAAATTTAGATGCATTATTAAACCAAGGTAATTTAAAGCAACAACAATACTTTCAGTGTAAAAATAATAGTGAAATAATAATAATGAAACAAAATATTTGCGCTCATATTTACAAAACACAAATATCAAATAAAAAATACAAACCTCAAACCTGGAGTTAGGTTCACTACACCAACGCTGCTGACGGAAACTGTTTTTAGGTTAAACTTTAATTTCTAAAACGGAAAAGTTTCTCTTTTTGGCCGGATTACGTTTCTCCATGATGCAAAATCTAGAGGTGAGACGTCTATACCCTGAATTTATAGGGGCGTGATTGGTAAATTTCAGTCGATCAACATTTATCAAGTTCGTTCGATGAGATTGATGGCATAGGAATGTTTGATGAATCACACGTAAAACCTGTCGTAAAATGATTTCTGTGCATGGATCTGCGCTCGTTTCTACGGTAGGTTGATAAATGAGGCCCATTGTGCTTAAAACGAGTGTTTGTGCAATTGAAACACGTCTGTTAACCGTGTCTCTCTAGCAGTTAAAATTGTAGAATAATAATAAATGTTATTTCTCAATAATATTCTTGCTATACATTGCAATCTGGTTTGTGCCGCTTAAGTCTTAATGTCCTGCTTAAACAGCAAGATCAGCTAAATCTTGTTTCCCTAAAGGAAATATACATGTATGCAATATATTTATATATACTCTACTGTATGTATATACTGTATATATGTATATATATATATCAAGTCAACTAACAGTGTCCCAGTGGCCCCCACTTTCAAAATCCCGGCTATGCCTCCCGGTTAAATTAAAGGAGAATTTCAGTACGGGGGATGCAGTATGTGGAATGTTTATCCAACACACGTGCATACCCTTTTGATGGTAAATAAGATGTTCATAAAACACACAGCAAACCCCCTTGTGGTCAGTAAAGCCTGTGTGTGTAAATACATCACCTGTCCAGCGTGATAGTTAGGTGTCTTTGTTCTCGCTCTGCGAAGAGTCGATACAGGCCAGGGAGGAAACGTTTGGCTGAACGAGATAATTGAAAATCAAAAAGGACTTGGTTAATTTGATTAGGCGGTGCCCGAGCCTGAATTGTTCTTCATCAAACTAGATTTCATTATGACACGGCAATTAAACACCGTTGGCACATGGGCGGCATGGTGGGATGAAAGAGAGGAGGAGGGACAGTGTCAGAGGGCAGGAAGGACGATGAGCGTTATGCTGAAATCATCCTTATAAAATGCAAGCAGATGCCAAAAGAAAGAAGATACCTAGACCATGCTGAAAAAAAACGTCGGTCTTAACTGCTATAGGCTGGTCTTGCTGGTATCCTGTTCTAATCAAAACCAGCACTAAGGAACCTTTTTTTAAGCAAGGTGTGTTTAACATGTACTAGAATATTGTGTCATATTTTGTTTTGTTTGGATGCAGAACACTCAAAGATATACTGTGCTTATTTCATACATCAAGCTAGGAAAATGTGGACGGAGGGAGGGTGGGAGGGAGGGAGTAAAATAGTGAAAGGGAAACAGAGGAATAATTTGTTTTATAGTTTTTACTGCTGTAGCATATACCTAGTCCCAAATCACTCTTATTTAAATGATCCCTGGCGTTCTCATAATCATTTGAAAGTGTTGTGCAGTTAGCCATGCTGAGATCCAGCGTATTTACTGCTGGTTTCTCTCCAGCAGTACGGATAAACACAATGAAATGTGTAAATTGCACAATATAGGCTAAAACAGTGAACGAATATCAATTTTAATGCTCTCCACAGTGCTCGAGTTAACTTTTCGGAATCCGAATTTTTAAAAGATTCGATTACGAAGTTACATATGCTAATACGCCTCTTGAATTAAACAATAGGGCGAAAGTCTTGCAGAGGAAATGAAATATCAGCTCTATTTAAATGATCTGTTTTATGACAGCACCCTAAGAGCATTTTACTGAACAAAGTTCACTGAATAAGGTTTTTAAGAAAATGAAAAGATCCAAATTGGTCTTCCGTGTTTCATTTTAGTACATTTGTACTTTCTGGTTCTATATTTCTGTCCCAAAAAGGCAATTAAGTAATCGGCCTGTTTAACCAGTGTATGGTCAAAACTATTATTTTACAAGCTTTTTATCACTACCGCACAGGGCATCATCTGTGGGAGTCAGCAGATTTCCCGATTCCGACGAACTGTATTTCTGCATGTGTCTTGCGGTCTCTAACAATGGCTCTACTCCTACATGCATGGCCTGCTGGGTAATTAAACTTACTGTCTATGAGGGCAAACTGCAGATATCGTCGGGCGTTATGGAGCTGTGGCCTGCACCTTTATGGAATAGCTTTACGGCTGACAGGGTCTATTACTTCCTCCCAGGCTCGCGAGCTGATGGCTGATGTTGTTTTTCTCTTTTTTGCCATCCCGTCACCTTCACAACTTCAATCATCCATCTTGGTTCCCCAACTCAGCTGCTGTTCCCCAGTTTCTGTGGAGCTAATTGTGCAGAAACGCAGTGGGAAGGATCTCTAGCATTAAGCCGTGTCTTCTGACTGCGAGGAGGAGGTGTTAGATGCGGGAGAATTTGTTATCAGAGTTGGAAACAGTACAGTTTGTTTAATCGAATAACAGACAGAGGGGGAAAGGAAGGGAATAGAGACAGAATTCCCAAATGAGAGGGGAAACAGTCCAGTGAAGGCAATTGCTCACACTGCTCGACCGTGCCTTGCATCTGCTCAGAGGTGGTTCGCTCGCAAGCTGTCCTATCACATTTTGTTTTTCGGGTGAATGTGAGGAAAAACTCAGTCACTGCTCAGTGAATCTGAAGCTTTATGCTTAATGCTGTTTTGCATTTACCTTGAAATGAAACCTTTAGCTTTATTTCAAAAAAATTCACGTCTAGGTAATTTATTTTCTTTATGTAGAACTTACTTTTTTAACTAACCAGTAGATTGGCTTAACAATTATAAAAGTATTTTCTTTATTTTTGGTATTGAAACAAATGCAGACCCCTACGCACACAGATGGTCACATACATGTGTAGGACACTGTTCACTGGAAAATAATTTTTCATCGCCGTCCTTCCAAAGCCTTGGATGTCCAAATACGCAGTTTTTCAGGAAAACGTCTATATACTGTGTTGTCAGAGTAGAGGACTTATTATTTTTTATAGGTTACATTTTTGCAAAACCCAGTGACGGACATGAAGGAATACTTTTGATGATAATGATTTATTCATAGTCATATGAAAATAAAAAGCACAAAATATGGAGAGGTTCAGAAGGACATTAGCCATTAATACAATATTAAGCAATAGAAGAAGTCTTTATTGGCAACATTTTGCTTAAACGCCTAAAAGTTTCCATTATCAGAAGTTTCGATTGACTTCTAGGGTGGGGCTTTATTTTACCCTTTCCTTTTTGATTGGTTTGTTGTAAGTTGGGCCTAGAGGGGTGGGCTAAAAATTCCTGGCTATTGGACAGTCGGTATATTCCTTCTTTTTTGTTGCTTACTTCATGTGGTGAAGAGTTGTTGTTGAGAGGGGGAGAAGAGCTTAATGTTTTTGATTAAAGATTACACATGCAAATGAATTAAAAAATAATGGTGTACACGGATAAATCATTTATAATAATCACTGCAACTCTGTGTAAAACACAGAACTTTCCTGTCTGATTTAATGGTGACTGTAAAACATATGAAATGTTGCAGAAATGTTTTTTGTTACAATTACCAGCCCCTGGAGAATTTTGCAATCGCAGAATTTAATGCATAATCAAACCAACAAAATCTAAATTCAGAGACTGTTGCAGATTGCCCACATAATTTGGCCGAAGACACGCCATGTGACCTCATCACACTATGGATTCCGACAAGACCTGTTCCAAAAGTCAAGCAGAGATACTCTTATTCTGTAACATCTATTAAAAAACTAGCTGCTGGTCTCCATTCCTGCACTCTGCTGAAGCCAAGGCGTTAGCATTAGCTGTTTTTTTGGCTAAAGTTTGCAGGCTTTCCGTCTAGTGGCTTTGAGTCAAGTCAGCACTGACGTGTGTTTCACGTTTTTAAACAATACGCATGAAAACAACACAAGGTATGTGAGGTTCATGCTATAAACTCATAATCGTTGTTGTAAACTTTGTATATGTTTGTATCTAATGAAACGTTATTGGTTGCTTGACATGTCAGTCAAAATGGCCTCTTGAGCAGACCTTGGCGACTTAAAGCGGCCAAGGTTCCAGACCATCAGTCTGAATCTGCTACATGCCAATTTTTACTCTATATGGCAAGCTCTAGAATCTTTTACTTATGTGCACAATAGGAGACAATTGGCAAAAGGCTGAGATCAATTGATCTAAACTGAAAACATAATTTAGTCACAAAATAATCTGATTGAAATGCCTAAAGGGAAAGTTGACCCAAGAGTGAATGGGTCACCTTCACGATGTTTCAAAAGTGTATTTGTTTTTTCTTCTTCTGCAGAACACAAAAGAAGATATTTTGAAGAGTGTTGGTAACCAAGCAAATGGGGTCCCCATGGAATTCCAATGTACAGACACAAAACTGTTGAGACATTTCTCAAAATATCTTCTTTTGAGTACCACAGAAGAATGTCATTGTTTGAAAGACATGAGGGTAAATAAATGATGGCCGAGTTTTTATTTTACAATGGACGATCCCTATAAAAAAAACAAGATTTTTTGTTATTAATGTTTTTACTAGGCTTCCGTTCACCTCTTTTAGCAACCAGCCAATGAACATCAACAGCCTGCAAACCTCATGGCCTCAAACACAATGATGTATTTATTGAGACAGTTTGACCTCAACAGTATGCAGTGTGTTGCATTGTATGGATGTTTATGCTCTGTGTGTGGGTGGAAATGTGTGTTTGTCCCCCTGTGTGTGTTTGGGCACAACCACTGCTGTGAAGCAGGCAGCGCAGGGTGACATCAAGCCCCACAGGGTTGAGCAGAGAGCTGGAATAGACGACATTGCTTAGCCGAGAGTCCCAGCCCCAGCAGAAGCAGGCTGTTCTCACAGTGAGCTGTGACATATGGCCAGATTCATCCCCCACAACACTGGCACACAAAGCATTGGTGGCATCCTTCACTGCTTCATTCTCCACACATATGGAAGACGCTCATGCACACACAAACAAACAAACAGTTATGTCTTCTTCAGCATTTAGCTTTCTTGGCCTTTGCTTTGAAATCTCTCTTGCATTGAGTTTCTACAAGTGCAAAGTAGCAAAAACAGTGTGTGATTTCATATTCCTCCCAATGGTGCGCTGCACGGTAGAGGAAATCGGTTTAAAAAAAGCTTCCAAGCCAAGGGCCAATCTAGGATCTTCTACCTTCTAATAACCCTGTCCGTTCCTGTTCAGGAATCCCTCGAGTTTGATTCTCGCTGGGAAGAATTCAACCACACCGCGTGAAGACGCCTTTGGAAGAAGGCAATTAAAAGTCCATCTGCAGAACAATATTAACTAAGACAGCTAGAATCGAGTCCCGTCTCTAACTGATATCCCGCTTGTCCTGCAGCTCCTGGGCAGTCAGAGATAATTTCCCAAAAGGTTGCTTTAATGGTGTGGCTTGAGACGTACAGGGTTTGTGACAATTTAGAGTAGCCCTGCGCTTTTCTCCGCGATTCCTCCTGCTCTTTGGGGAAATTGTTACTGTTTGTTTTCAGATGTTGACATTATTATCCGTTCCGTCGAATAGGTGCTTCAGTGGCTCCTTTGCCTGCAAAGCTAATTAGCATGAACACAGATTTCAAAATGAAGCTCGCCGTCCTGACCTTTATGTCGGAAGCTGTGGTTTCTTGTATGTTCACGTGCACTTTTTTGTGTCTTTATTCCATCTCACCCCTAATGATTTGCTTCCCCAACTATCTCTTCATCGCTCCAGGCTGCATCACGTCGGAACAGAAATGTTGGAGCATTTATCTCCACTTCTCTTATGTCCGACTGTTTGCGGTCGGTATCCCAGAAGGCCCCTGTGCAAATGGTCCTTGTGGTTCAATGATATACTTTCTTAGTTAAACAATCAAGCGGGGCTCAATGGTTTATCCATTAAGATGTAAAATGTCCTGAAAGATGCTCCTCACTGTTTGGCGAGAATATTTGCTAGAGGTTCCTAATCGATGGTCTTTTACAGCCCTCTGAGGCCATTGTCCAAGCGAAATTGGAAATCTTTTGGCGAGTATTGGATGACCGGGGAGGGAGGCGGCGTGATACGGGCCGGATAGTAAACCGTGCGGACGCAGAGCAAATTAATCACTCTTTTGAGGAATGCCGGTCCACCAAACCCTTTGCCTCAGGCTATTATCAAGTGACACAGTCAATGATTGTTCGGCCATCACTTTCCTTAACTGTATCCCAAATAAATGCCAGCATGGAGCCTTCCGTCGGATCATTATCTGACTCCAGTGGGACCGAAGCCCAGTCTCAGGGCTCTGCCTGTGCCAGGGGCAGCGGCCATGCCAACTTTGCAGCGAAGGCCTTGTCACCGGGGGTAAGTCGCTGCTGAGCGACTTCCAAGGTCATTCTAGAAAGCGCATGTCATGGCGCAACCTTCCACGTCCTCGCCCTCCACGCCTCGCACATACATTCCACTTTCAAAGGTGAGATGAAGAAGAGCATTTAAATATCAAAGTGTAGATCTGGGAGCGCTTCCGAAATCAGCAGTGCGAAGCTCCTAGCAAAGTCAAGGCGAAGGAATTTTGTGCACCCCCAAAGAATCGTTTAGGGTCCAATTCCCAGGCCCCTACTTTGGTTTAACTGCTGATCGTCTTGAAAGTTTTTAAGCGAAGGCATCTCATCATTTTGTTCTTCTGCCAGATCAATGCATTATTTCTTTTTCAATAACTTGGTGACTTCCATAAGAATGACACAGATTGTTTTTCGACACATTAGGTTGACAATATTTAAGTGTGATTTATTTTTAAAGAAGGTTAAATTTGTAAATAATTTTGTTTCATTTTATAACCCCACCTCCGGGCAGGCATGCATTCAAGATCCCAGCTGAAAGACGTCTATTTAACTTCCACTAAACATCCTCTGATTCCGCTTATCTCACAACACTGTAACTCCTGTGCAGTACATTTCCCAATATCTTTTTTCTGAGTTAAAACCAAGGGGCAATCTTCCGGTCTCTCTCGTGAAGCCAACAAGGAAGTGACTAAAACTGCAATTCACCGACTGGCTGCTAGAGTCTGGCTTCAAAGCAGAGCAGAATCTCATTGAGCCCCATGTTAAAATGGCCATATTTACAGCACCAAAAGACATGTTTGCAGCCTGGTTCAAAAAAATATTTTGGTCTATATAGGTAATTTTGCACTTCATGACAACTGTGAGGGGGATGAATTTTTTATAACTCATCCGTTTAGATTTTATTAAGCCTTAAAAGTTTGCAAATCAGGTAAGTGGCCACTTGTGGACAAGTGGTTTCAGCAACCAGGAACCTCAGCTCCGACCAGGTCCTGCCTCTTTGCCCATTTTCGATTATCTGGGAGTGACGTGCTGGTAAGATGGCGACGGCCAGCTCCGCCTCCTTTAGGCTTCGTTTTTACTCTTCACAAACCTTCGAGTGACATCACGGACACTACGTCCATATTTTATACAGTCTATGGTTGAAACCAGTTATCTATAACATGTATCATATCATTGACATTTTATTAAGACCGTATTAATAGAAACCCAGATAGCAGGAGAGAGTGAAAACCATTGAATCATTTGTGTATGTTAATGCATCAATATTTCCTGTAGCTAAGTGGTTAGAGCGTGGCACTAGCAACGGCAAAGTCATGGGTTCGATCCAAGGGATTGCACATACACGTTGGATAAAAACTTGAGTCTCATGCATAGCAGTGCGATACTAAATCTGTGTGAATTCAACTTTCTGGTGCCAATGTGGTCTAATGGTATTTCACAGAGACATATTCTGTAGATTATGCTAAATTACTCTCGGATGATTGAATAATGACAGCGCTGAATGCTGTCATGGGTTCTGCCTCTGACGGTGAAACTTCAAAGAAGCGGCTCTAACTTTGAGAAGGAGGACTGGAGGTCTCTGCTGATATATACAGAAATGAGGATATGAATATATGTGGCTTTGAAATGATAAGTAGCCAGGCCTCATGTTCCAACTCCCCTTTGGCCAGGCAGGGTCAGGTGAGACCGGGTGAATAATGTTACTCTGAGCCAAACATTACAGAAATCCAGGGAAGGCAAAAGAGTTAAAGACATTTTTCATGCAGTGTTACATCGAGACTTTTAATTAGTTATATGCAAAAGTCATTCTGTGCTTGCATCTGATGGATTTTGACATTGTTTACGCGGCACAGGAAGCCAATCGGATGTTCTTTTCTCCCAAATCATTAGCTTCTCTAAATTGCAACACTTCACGAAATTTATTATTCAATTTAGATTTGTGTACCCTTGATGATGATCAATAGAGGGAGTTTTCATCGTATTTTATTAAAATGTAATGGATAGGAAGAAGTCAAACCACAAAGCAATTATGCCTTAAACAAACAAATCGTTTTATTGCCGTTATTGTTTGCATAGACATACTGTATGCACTTTCAAATGCACAGTTCTTATTCTTTTATAATTGAATCAAAAGCTCATTGATAGAGAGCAAATGCTTAAGGTTTAAATGGTTATGCACATTTTAGCACTTGTTAAGCTTGCTACAGCTTAGTGCATCTGGTTTCATTATTATATTTCACCGTAATAGTCATATTTTACCACAAATGTCACATGTGATTTATCACTTCTAGCTTTGTTTAACAGTTATGTTGTTCAGAAAAATAAATCCTGATCACGGACATCATTCCGAGGTGAAATTTTCACAAACAGAACCGTGTATGTGTGGCACATAGTTTCTTCAAAGGAATGCTTTGTGTGTATAGAACATTACATTGTTACTTTAAAGTCGCACTGTTTTTAACATGGGCACAAATATGGTCACAGATTTTGTTTATTCATCTATTTATGTGCAAGCACTACTTGTAGACAGTCACAGGATATAAGAGTGATAAAAGGTAGCTTATGTTACACAGATCCTGTAAACCAAGATAAGCCGTCTCCCTTATGAGAGGAAAGAGGGGTTTCAGGGGTTTTCGACACAAATCGCTGATTCACTTTCACTGAATTGAAGTGACGTCCGTCTTTAATGGATGTCTCCTGTATCTGTTTATCCAGGATATAATGTTTTTAGCCTTAAATCAAACTAGCGTCTGGCATCGGCGGCCGCTTGCGGAACCAGCGCCAATTGCAGTGAAGAAAATATTAAAACGCACAATGAAATACTCAATATTTTCCTTGACGTAAAAGTACATGTTAAATCACAGCAATGCTAATGTACACACGTTACAAAGACCCTCAGGGGAACGTCTGTACCTATAATGAGGACTTCAGAGGCTCACCGCTGGTAACAGTGCCACTTTTTCTACTGCATTTTTGGACCGTGCAATCATTTGTTTTTTAGAGCAATAATGTATGTTTGCACAAAATTACACCGCAAGCAAATAAATCATTGTGTGTTCCACTAGTCTTGGCTTTGACCCACAGGCAGGGATAGTGGTTATGAAGCCATACAATATTAATTCATCAGGTATTAACTTTCAGACTTTGGCACATCCATTGATTCATTTTCTCGGGGAAGGAAAAAAAACACGATGCTCCACAACACGGTAGTGTTAGGAATATAAAGAGAGAGAGACTTTACAGTCACAAACAAGCAAACACTTTGGCACACGGTATAGCAGGCACTAAAAGCCATACACATTCTCAAACATTAACACGTACACATGCACTATTTATATAGACAGTAGAGTTAATGCTCTCATTTATTACATTAGATAGTAAAATTGGGCCATAAAACAACAAAAGTGCCTGCCTTTCCAAAGAACTTTGCTTCTGTTGCATTTCTGGACATCAAACTCTTTAAAAAAATCAACTTTTATGTGCGCGGCTGCTGACATGCAATATGCCGGATAATGTATGGAGGAGCATACAGGAGGTAAAGGGACAGAATGTTTGCCGAGGGAAACGTCGGATGTTTGTTGTATCCGAACGCTTGTGACAGTAACTATCAGAAGATATGCAAGTGTTTATCAGAGATTTAGAACTTCGTATTTGAATATTTGGGGTATGTACAGTAGAAAAGGGATGGAGTTAATCCTTCTACTTTTGTACTTTTAGGTCTTCTTTGCGGTGGCGAAAGATTTCGTACTCATTCACACTCAAACCAGATCTTCAACTCTCCTCCACATCTCGGTTTCTCCAGGCTATCTCACACAAATCAATAGCTCATTAGTCTGAGGACTGAAGTACTCCCTTCTGGCTACACACCACCGGGCGTGTCAAAGGTTAGGGTGTAAATACTCACATCCCAAAACCGTACATACATCATTGATTGATGTTTGCAATGACAAATTAGAATAGAACAGTTCCACCGAGACTGACATTTAGAGACTTTTTTGCTGGGAGATCCGTCAGAAATGTTGAAAAATTCGTGTCAGGTTCTGTCGGAGTTTTGCTGGTGCTGGAGGGTGCGTGACATAATTACCCAGTTCATTTTCGTTTTAAATCATTTTATCACTTTATCAAGCTCATTGATGTCAAGCCAGACCCATCGGTGAGTGATGTTCGCTCATTGGCATGTAACTATAGTGAATCAAATATGCCCTCTTTCTGGCTTTGTCCCACCCTGGTGAATCATGGGTCTTCATTGCATTGCTGATCCTCCATGGTAAATCATAATCCCCTGACCGTGTCTGTCCTCTGCGTGGCTTAACCCCGTTGGTAAATCGTCGTCATTTTTCACCAGCTGACATAAACTGCCACGGATGATTAGGACAGTGTCATGTCCGTGATACAATTATATGGGCTTTATGACGGAGTGAGTCAAGTTTAGCGTTAGCCGTTCGGCGCTCTCCCTTCCGACCGCACCGCATGTCGGTATAGCCCTCCCTGCCTCCATCCATCAACATTACCCCTCCGTCGTCGACAGCTGGAGATGAGAGGCGCCTCGCAACCCCGAGGTGGGTTTAAGCACTTCATGAAACGCGTTGGAAAGAGACACTATTCAAAATTCCCCCGCTGCCAGCCAAAAAAGAGCATTTATCCATGCAGCATTCTGAACGGTTATTAGCGATATAACATATGTGCACCGACATCATAACGCTGTGAATTTAATTCTGTAATAGATGTTCTGAATGAAGTCACAGATGTAGGCAACATGTGTGTGTTCAGTGTGTGTGTTTATGATGCTGAATGGAGGCAGTGGCATGCACGTGCACATATATTGTATATACTGCCATGATATTCAATTTTCACTACACGGTTATTGAGCCCAAAATAATTGAAAAGAATTATATTATTTTGATCTTTATAATTTTGGGGATTTTTAATTTGGTTTATTTTAATTGTTGGTTTTAAATTACACTCAAAAAAGGCAAAATATTATGAAATGTGTAGGACTAACACAGTATTAATAATCATGTTTTTCAATATCCCGGTTATCGACAACGCCGTAACATTTTGACAAGAGGTGCCACAATATATCAATACTGCCAGTACCGTGATTTTAAATACCATGATGATGAATCTTGTGATAATTCTACACATTTGTTAATATCGTCAATTCATGTTTAGCATTTTGCCATGAAAGCCTCAATGGTGACGAACTTTCTTAACACTCTTGAATATGATCTGTTGGGCACAAAATAACTACAATTTAAGATTGTGACTGATAGCTTGTTTGAACAACATTACAATAGATTTCACAATCATTTCATTGTAGTTATCATGTATTATTTTGGCCTGATATTGTGATAGCCCTAATTTGTACTGTATGTTTTTCTCCAAGGTCTTCAAATGTTTTTGCTCTGCATCTTTAGCAACCATATCAGAACCCACTAAAAATGTCATTGTCATGGCAATTAGCTTGTTGTACAACTTTTTTTTGTAGGATCTACACGTGACTTATTGGTCAGTTTCAAATGCATATTTTACTCCCTGTCCACATCGGACGCGAGCGACACGATACGACACGATACCACAAAAGATAGTAGAACCCATCAAGAACAATGCATTTGTTGCTTTGCATCCAGTGAGGACAAGATTGCTGTTTATAATGGGTTCAATTGAAATTTGTTGCTTTGCTACACTTGTGTCCGGTGTAGACAGGGTATAACGGTTTATGACACCCAGTTTTTTGGTACCTTTTTATGCATTTGGCAGACGCTTTTATCTAAAGCGACTTACATTGCATTATATTACACATTTGTATCTATGAATGTGCACTCCCAAGGGATGAAACCCATGACCTTGCCGTTGTTAGCGCCATGCTCTAACCACTGAGCTACAGCCAAGCATATTCGAACAAAGAAAAGAAGTGAGTTTATTTAGTAATAAGTTATTTTAGATTCAGCAGTTTTGTTAAATTATCAATCATATCTAGCACGTAACATTGATCATATTGAATGATTTGTATAATGTCAGATTTCTACGTTCCCATTGAGGCAAATGCATTGGCAGCATACTGGGAGAACATGGATCCTCCTTCATTAAAGCCGATAGAACAAGGAAACATACAATCACTCATAAATTATCACATTTATGATCAATGAAACGTATACTCTTAATTGTTCATTTTTATTTGAAATCCTTTTTGGTGTGGTAAAATGTATTATTCAACTTTAAACAACAGCCTTGGTCCCAGACTTTTGGACCGCACAGTATATTACGGTTTACGTCAGGCTGCAGTTCCCACTCCCCCACCACCAGTGCAAAAGTGAAAGAGAAAAAGTGAGCGAGGTTCATGTTTATAAAAGACAGAGAGAAAATACATGATTGACACGCTTATAAAAAGAACATCGTAGAGTTGCAAGCTGCATTTTGTGATATCTACATCAGGGACAATAGTGCTTTTAAAGTTGCCTTTTCAATTTCTCAGACATATAAAGTTAGTCTTCGCTTCCAGTGATGTGGCGGGGCTGCTGTATAAGGTTTGCTGCTCCTTGCAAAAATAGAAATATAGGTGGCTCAAGGGAGGAGCTCGGAGAAAGCTTTATGTTTTATTTACAATGAGCAAGCAATACATTTCATAGGATGAATCGGGGGAAGGAGATGTTGAGGGGACGAGAGGAGTGTGTTATCAGCCGGCCGAGGGAGCCCAGGGAGCCGGGTATCATTTGATATAAATAAAACAAGCAATTTGATGAGAATGAAGGGGAATGGGGGGAACGCATAGTCCGGAGGCTCATGTGCCCTGACAGCGTTAACACCCCTGGCCAAGCGATGCGCGGACTGCAGAATTGAACACACATTCCTCCTCCCCTCTGGCGTCGAGTCGGGAGAGTCAGCAGGCATCCAATATCCCCACAAAAAGGTTGAAAAGAGCAGCGTGCTTGATTTACTTCCATTTAAAGCAAATTCCCTCCTCCGCACGAGCAGTTATCCTCGTGTTGCGTTTTCACAACGCTGCTTTCTTTTGATCAAAGGGACTCGTTTATTAAAGAGAAAAAGGGAACTGGGGAAGGAATGTAAAGAGTTTGTTCTCAATACTGCTTTGTTTATGCCCCAATGCCAAATTTACATCTATTTCTCTCTGAGGAAAGTGAAATATTCGCCATCTCTAATGGCAGGAGAAAATGGTCTTTTCTAGCATGCGTTTATGGTTTGCCAGTGTATTTCGCTTTTTATAGGTTGTGTTTGTGTTGATTTGGCTCTTGCTTCCCACTCTATTTCAAGCTGACAAGATACTTTTGGAACTTGGGAGTATTCGCTGTTTAAGTTTTGCTGGCTTAAGTGATAGTAATTCTCGTACAGTGACCCTGGGTGGGACAATATAATAGTATTAGCAAAACAAACATATATTGAAACACTTTATTCAAAGAAGTGTTTAAATACAAATAACTCGGTAGACACATGCACTTAGAAATTATTTTTTAGCTACAAAAATGGGTTTTGGATTTATACACGTCTACATAACTAAATGAAGTGTTATAACGTTTGTCTAAATTAAAACGGTTGAACATAAATGATATTGTGGTTACTGTAAAGAAGCGAAATCTTAGGCCTGTGTCAGCTGCCATAGTGCTTCGAAAGGGAGGGGGAGTGAGCCGTTAGTTGCAATTTGCAACATCACCACCAGATGCCGCTAAATTTCATAAACTAGTCCTCTTTAACAGATGTTTCTGTTCAACAGTTTATACATTTGTGATTTTCCGTTAAATACTGGGCAGTTTAGACTAATGGAAATGTTCCTATTGCATTTGCCCCCTGGACAAAATTGAGCCACTTGATTTAAGGAATGTTAAAAATTGTATTGAAACCAAAAATAATATGACTAAGCCTTGAATAATATAACATTGGTGTGTGTGTGACTAAACAGCTCTGTTTGCAGTGTCTCAAGTAGGTCTTATAATGTCACCACCACCCGTCCACAACAATCCGGTGATCCACATGAGCTGGGGCAGCTCTAAACTAGACTATTTTTTGCCCCATGAAGAGACAGCTTCCAGATAAGCTGGAGCTCTTTTGATTGACAGGCGTAATTAAGGTGCAGGCACTGATGTGATGTATTTCATTTAGCACGGCCGCCATCGGCAGCGAACCCGGCCGCTCTTCAAATCACCGGTGCATACCTCACCTGTCCCCGCATCAATACCACAGTCGCTCATGCCTGCACCCATGATGGACGCCGTCACTTGCCGGGAGCCGATTGGACACTGGTTATCCAGCACCGAAGCTGTCAGGCCACCCTCTGCCTTTCAGCTTAGCAAAAACGTCTCTCTGTCTCACTGTCCTATACCTCCATATCAGCAGAGCGTGGAGAGCGGAGGGGACGAATGCATCAAAAAGAGGATGAAAGAGGGTTTATTGATTTATCTGAAAGGCTCACTCAAACAAGAGGACTTCTGCTGACTTCAGCACTTCCTGCGGTTCAGACCAAAGAGAAACGAGTTAACAGCTGAAACCGACCCAAATGACACCTCCCCCGACCAATTCGGGTTCATTTCCAAAGATGCCCTCTGACGGCTTTCCAAAAAAGCTAGAAAAGGTGCTGGTCTGCACTACACATTTCCAATTTGATGGTTTCCTCAGTCCCCTTAAATTTTAAATTACGTCCTGAAATCTTTATGAGATCTAACTTGAGAGAATAGTTCTCCTAAAAGTGAAACTTCTGTCTTTATTTACTTACCCACATCTTGTTCCAAACCTGATTTTTTTTCATGGTACACTCAGACATTTTTGAAGGCTCTTTAGACAGTTTAGTAAGTTACCCTTACTGTGTGGGGTCTATATGTGTCCATATGTATTCAATGTATGTAAAATGGGAATATTTAGGAAATGTGAGTGAAGTGTGTGCTATGTATGGGAAATCTGTGGAATGTTGGAGAATGTTTGTGCTATTTGTGGAGTGTATGGAAAATTTGTGAGATGTATGGAAATGTGTGTGAAGCGCAATGTAGGAAATTTGCATGCTTTGTGAGGGCTGAATGTATTTATGGAACATATGTATACAGCATGTGCTATGTGGAAAGTATGGGAAATGTATGGAAAATGTGTTGGAATGTGTAGGAAATTTTTGAATGTATGGAAAATGCATGCGCTATGTATATGGAAGATGCTTGTGATATTTATAGAATGTATGATACATTTGTCGAATCTATAGAAAAGTTTGAGAAACTTGTGAGAAATGTGTTTGTGTGTGTGGAATATATAGAAAATGTGTGTTCTGTATATGGAATGGATTAAATATGAAAGAAAATCTCATAATTTTCTTTTAAAAAATTCAGCTCACTGGTTCAGTATGACTGGAAGGTGATAAAATAACAACATAACTTTATTGGTAAACTTTTGAATAGGCAAGGTTCATGATGTTTCGCTCCGACTGTGCCTTTTTTCTGCAGCATGTCTTGAAGTTTTTCTTGTCTCTGCTAGGTGAAGTATCTGAAACAGAACTGGCATCAACGGAAAAATCGTTTTTTGAACGTAACACGATTATTTTTTCCCTTAGCAAAGCATTTAAAGTGTAAGTAAACATCAGTGAAGAAACAATCAAGGTTTTTAATGGGTCAAAGGTATATAGATTAAAATTTTGAGTTTTGTGGAAACGTATAGATTTTTCAATGTTCTTTTAATTGTGAAATTAATTACTCTGCATTGTAGCCGGTCCCTGTGTGAGTTTGTAATGCATGTGTTAAGCCTATAACTGTGACAGATTTGCACCAAATGCCTGAAATTAGACTTGTGCTTTTGAGAGGCAGCTCACATTAGATTGTTATTTGGCGGTTGAGCAAAACCAATTACTAGAGGAAAAGAATCATTAATTATTTAGCTTAGACCACACATTGCATTCTGTAAACAAATTACCCCTAAAATATTGTAAGTATGCCAGCAACATTTTCAAATGACAGGAAGTTAGAGCTTCAAATGCAAGACAAAGCCCCGATCCTACAAAGCCCTTTGAAAGCGAGTGTTCGATTTCTTTCAGGGTAACGTTTATTTGTTGACACAGAGCTTTTCTTTTGATGCTTTTGAAAAGATCAAATTCACCAACAGCAAGAACACACATGAGGCAAATTCACTAAACTTTATTTGTAATTTGAGCAATTGTCATTCCTCCTTTCTAAAGACATTAGGTTTACTAAGTTATGTTGTATTTCCCTTAACTAGAAGTTTATTGCCTGGTGAAATTAACATCCAAAAACAACAGACGGTAAGCGAAATCGTATTAAAAAGAAATGTTTGTATACATTTGTATCGATGACACAATTAATCCATCAAATGATAGGGAAGACCGATGTACAAAAATAAAATAAAAAGTTTCACAAATGTTTTTTTTTGTGGTTTTAGACTTTAAAAAGTAATAAAGTAATTTTGCTTATAGACCACTTCACAAGATGTGGGTTATAAGCACAACTGGTCCAAAAATGCTTTCGATTTCATATTTAATGTAAGTCTTACAATTATTATGAAATCATAATGATATTTTGACTCTGTTTGTATTTGGTTCAATTGTTTTTGTAATGTTATGAAACTGAAACAGGAAGCTCTTCCAGACCAGTGCAGGAACAGAGAGTTTTATTTCAAATTGGTCTGTAAGTACCTTTGGGGACCCAAAAATGTCTCTTCTATGGTATTACTGTGACAAACTTTTGTAACAACTTTATTTTAAAAGTGCGACTGGACATATATGTACTTTCAGGTGCATAAAACTGTGCCAAAACATCACAGATAGAGCACCCAAATAAACAACAACATTAAAAGGCCGCAACTCGTTCTTAGTGAATTTTCCCCAAATGTTTTAATCAGTTTTGGCACAGGATGTTTGCATCTCATGGAAAAATGAACTCTTTTGATTGGTTGAGGATGTTTTGCGTGTGTTTATTTAATCGGGGGCAGCGTCAGATGTAGATCTGTATGCTTGTGATCAGCAACATATCTTTTTAAGTTCATCTAAGCATTCCTCTTATCTTGGCTAGGGAGAGCTGTGCGTCCTAATTTTCACCCGTCGATCGCGTCAAAAAAACACCTCCGATACATATCCACCCAACTCTGCTCTAAGTTTAAAGTCTCGATCACCTCTGAAATGCTACTTTGTTTGCCCAGACAATCTCGAGCTGATGGTTGTCCGGTATTATGGGGGTGATTTTTGCAGACATGTTGGAACTGCGAATGCAGTGGCAGCAGCTGGGCCAAGACACTAAAACTAATTGAACCGACCGCGCGCGCCACGTAGATATGAGAGCACAAAAGCCTCGCGTGCCATTTGGACAGCGCTGCTATTTAAGAATCAATAGCGCGAACGCTATTTGTAGTGCGAAAGCATCTTCTGTTCATCGTCTTTATGCCAATGTCAGCAAAATGAGCCTCTTTCATGTACACCAATCTTCTTGCAGCCAGAGTCATGCTCTCTGTCCCAGTACCGCCCAACATCCAAAACCCCCTGTACCAACACCCCCCCCCAAACAGAGGAACATTTCTCAGATGTTGCTCAGAAAATTGGATGAAAGTCTCATTTAAACATCAATTTAAGGTCATGGAAAAATTAAAGAATGATGGTTGTTGACAGCAAGACTATAGAGTAATACAAATAATGTGTCTTGTAGAGCAAAATCATTTGGTCTTCGAACAAGTTGATGAGAACTGTTTGAGCAAATTTTGAAAAGTCTGAGCACAGTTTGAGACGTTGGAATTTATTTTGCTGTTCTAGATGAGACCTGTTAGACTATTGATGTATGTTAAAGGAATAGTTCGCCCTCAAAATGAAATTTCTGTCATTATTTACTAATCGTTTTGTCCTGTCAAACCTGTATGACACTTTTCTTCTGCATTAAAAAAAATGCTGGTAACAGAAAACCGTTGGTTGCCATTGACATGCATTGGTTTTGTGTCCATACAATAGAAGAACACAGGTTTAAAAAGACAACAGGGTGAGTAAATGATGACATACTTGCCATTTTGAAGGTGAACTATAGGTGAACTATTACTTTAAAGAAACAACACTTCGCATCCTAAACCGCGAGTCTCGTCGCTTTCTCCTGTCAAATGACCCGCGGTGCGCAAGTAGGACACTGAAAAGTTGAAGTATTTCCATCTTGATGCGTTGCCGACGCTCATAGAAAAATGCGCGCGCCACACCATGTGCATGTCCCGACCGCAATATACCCAAAATGTGAATCGCCCGTAAAGGGCTCGGCATAGTCCATGTAAATTGAGCATTTGTTCTGCGTTTTGGGGTAAAACGAAGCTCGAAAACGTTGAGAGACGATATAGTGTTTTCGAACAATCTAACACCCCTTTGTTTCTGGAGGCGGGGTTTACATTATGTATGCAAATAGCCTCTACGCACGTACATCTGTTCCATCTCTGCAACGCGACATTCAAAGGTATTCATGCTGCTCAAATGTTATGTTTTTTTAGTGTAGACCTTATCTGACCTCATCTCAGCTAAATAAAATGACGTGTTATTTCCCACAGACCGGGTGGCGCAACGTAACACACCCACCTATTCCGTAATGGCCATGGACCAATGGGGGCTCTAGGTTGTTTACCGGCAAGCACAAACTTTCCCCGAGAGTTCTGTTTGGTTTACTGCTGCGAACAAGTGAAATGAATTGTTGTTTTGGACCAGACTTTGTTCGAAATCAGGTTGTTTTCGGTTTCGAATGTAGTATGCTGAGCCCTTAAGGCTCTTAAAGGCACAGTTCACCTACACAAAAACCCTTTTTTTTTTTCACCTTCATGTCATTCCAAACCCGTATGATATATTGTTGAACGTTGGTAACAGAACAACATTGGTCCCTATTGACTTCCATTATATGGACATACACATTTCTCAAAATATCTTCTTTTGTGTTCCACAGCAGAAAGACACATAAGCAGGTTTTGAACCTCATGAGAATGAATAAATGATGACGGAATTTTTCTTATTTTTGGGTGAACTATCCCTTAAAGCTAAAATTCTGCATTCGAAACAATGGAAGTATGAGGATCTCGGTATGAGATTTTTTTTGCCCCGTCACAGAACACACACTCATGTGCAGAGGCATTCAGCCCCTGACATCTCATCCACAGTCAGAGAGTGAGGGAACGCTTCAGCATTAGTAGCTGAACAACTGTCAGCAGCCTATTGACTGACACCTGCTGTTGGCATGTAAAGTTGCTTCACATTAGATGCCTTGTCCAGTTTTACTGCTGATTCTCAGCTGGGCCTGATGAGAGACTCTCTACTGAGGCCACTACGTTACAGTAATGGACAGCCTTTTAGCTCTCTCACCATAATCATAAATTTATCGCCTCTGAGTGCAGATGGTCCATAACCATGCATCACCATCGGACCCTCGCCGGACAGAACTCGGGAAGGGTCTTTCATCCTCTCTCTCTCTCTGGCTATGTACATCTCTCTCGCTCTCCGTTCTCCACAGTACTTTTGCTTTCTGCAAACTAAACAGATATGCCGGACTGCTGAAATTCATTTCCACTACAGGCACTCGCGCAATTTAGCTCCAATGAAAATGAAAGCCAAGTGATGGATGGAGCCTCCGTAAAATAGGATTATGTAATCGCCAACTAGCTCCAGCCACCTTGCCCACAAAAAGCTTCGCCCAGACAGGAGCCACGAAATGAACCGAGGTCGCCCAAGACCCGACCCCTTCTCTGCTTGTATGCGTTTTCTTGGCCGAAGGGCTGGCATTTATCACTTCCGACTCTCTCTCCATCAGTACCCACTCAATCACCACAGGGCAGCTGCCGGACTCCAACAGCAACCCTATCAAACGCGTAGAGAACTGCGGATATGCCAGGGCCGACTACAAATATTTTTTGGGTTATAAAAAAAAGAAAATGTATACATTGGGATATGACGTATACATTAGGATTTGAACGGAGAACAATTTGAGAGGCGATCGGAATGGAAGTCATTCATTTTAAATGAGAGCTGGCAACATGAGCGATAGCGATAAATGAGCAACGACGCAATCTGCCGTCTAACAATGGGGGTGCAGACGGCGATCCAACACCCGATTAAATGCTACATTGCGAGATGCTATCAACCAGCAGTAAAGACATTGCCAACATCAGCTGTATTAATCACTGTTTATGCGACTGTCCGTTTTACTATTCTCCAGCTTCTCACATGCGTCTCTATTGTCACATGTCTTAGTCAGATGTACAAAGATATCAAAATACGCTGAATATTCCTGTTACATATAAGGAATCGCTAAGGAAATCTCGAAGATTTAAACGGACATACCTGCCTCGTCTTTAAAAATCCTCTGAACTTCTATAAAATGTTTCCATTGGGATATTTTATTAATATTATTCCCACCTCCCTTCCACTATATCCCATGATGCTCTATTAGTTACCTAACAAGCTTGTATCTCCAAGCAGGCTGATTCTATATATCTTCACGAGAGAGTTTTTTCCCAGCATGCTCCTTGCCTGATAAAGAGGCAAGACCTGAACTTGATGCCCATTGTTTAATTACCTGGGACATTTTAATGGCTCGTCAGAAAATGGTGAAATATGACTAGAGGCTAACTGATCCAAAAATACTCATAAATCGCCAACCAGGGAGCTGCTGGTGGGGTCTACAGGGGGTAATCTATAACGCTGACAGGCTGGATAAAGGAAGAACAATTAAAATAATGAGAGGGCTGATTAATCTTTACATTAAATATTAAAAGCTCCTGGGGGGTTGGTCATCCCACACGTGAGAATTGATAAATGTCTGATACATGACTGTGTGTGTGGGTCTGTGTGTACGGGAGAGAAGTTAATGTTTAGTGCGGCTTCCTTCGTTTGTTGCTCTCCCCAAAATAACAACAATTACTCATACACAGTTTATCATGGTGTAATTAATAAAAAAACACGGAAAAAACTTCTTAAAAGGTTAAAGGGGCAGTTCACCCAAGAAATAAAAATTCCCCCTCTGTTCATTTCAAACCTGTATGATTTTCTTTCATCTTAAGAACACAAAAGAAGATATTTTGGAGAATGTTACCGCCATTGTTCGCTTACCCAACATTCTGCGCAATATCTTCTTTTTTGTTCTTCAGAAGAAAGAAATTTATACAGGTTTGAAATGACAAGAGAATAAGTAAATAATTAAAATATGTATTTTATTTCTGGTTGAATGTCCCATAAAGGCTATAATTTGCTGTATATTAAACAGACGTCCCAATTATAATCATTATTTCTATTTAAATACATTGGTAAATATGTGTGTTTATTTGGGGTGGGAGGGGTCAATGAACATGCAATTTTCGTGGACACAAATGTGTATAATAACAATGTAAGCATGGTTTACGGGGACGCTTCCTGTGTCCTCATAAACTAAATCACTTAAACTGATATTCTTGTAACACATTTGTTTTATTTATCTTATTGAGTGTGAATATATAGTAAAAAAATCATTACAGCCATGGAGTGTCCTTATAAACCACATGCCAACATGTGTATCTGTGATAGAGAAAAGAGACATAACTGAGCCTGTGTGGTTATTTGTGAGGCAGATGTGGACACTTCAGCAGCTCTGGGTAGAGATAGGGACCCAGGCTTGTCCACAACAGTAAACACTGTTTTTGAATGGACTGAGAACTGAAATGCTTTAATAAAGCTGGGACAGAACACACACCTCACATACTAGACCTCACTTCTATCAGTAACCCGTGAAATCGAGTTCACCTCCGAGGATGGATGTGTGCTTGTTGCGTCTTTCTCGTCCATCTGTAGCACATCTACAGCACGCACTAAATTACATACGCTGCTCATGGGAACTTCTTTTCCATTATACACAAGCCCTGTTGGATTTTTATTTAGTTGAATATAAATTATCCTTTATTCATTCAAGTATAGAGTTTTCGCACTTTCTTTTCTAAAGTTGTCAACTGTATGTACTATAAAGTCGCTACATGTGCAAATCTTTCCAGATCAGTTTCTTTTGAGGATTTAAGACCAGCTGGCTTAAGAACAGACCCCTAATGGTACAGTATGTACAATATGTCTTGCTGTGTGATTACATGGCGCTTTTCTCATATAGAAATGGCAATGATATCTGCTTTAACAGCACCTTCAATGTGTGATAGCAGCATATGGACAAAACTATGCACAGAATTTTACGATTGTAGCTGCAGTATAATGATGGTACAGATCAGTCAGGTCAACAGAGGTAGCAAAGATGTGATGCTGGTGAGTTCACCACATCAAACATTCAGCTTCACTGCGCAAAAAAACAAACCAAGCCATTTCGGATGCAGTTATGTGTTATTTGATGCACATTTTAGACACCTGAATTGCTTGCTGTGCAGGCCCAGTGGAAAATTGTATTTGATGAGAATAATGAGAATGATTGGAGATACATGTTGTGTTTCATTTAGGTATAAACTTGTTGTTTTGTTTCTCCGTAAATTAAATGAGCAATAAGCAAAATTGCAGGCATGAATGTAGAATTAAAGCCCATAAGAGATCATGATTTTGTAAAATTGCTGAAAAATAAATTTAAAAAGAAAAAATAAATTCTGCAGAATTTTGTACCATGAGTTGAGTTTCAGCTGAAACCTTTGAGAAGTTGTCCACATTAATATGTTTTCATTTGAAAACGCATCTCCGTTCTGGCCTTCCGTCCACACCGAGACACCATTTGTGTCAACGAAAACCTTTTTTTTATCACTTTTTAAAAATGCACATTAGAAAACGCATTTTTCGCATTGTAGTTTGGACGACAAAAACGATGATGTATTTTTCATCATGTGATAGTGGTTTTGACAGAAATGAAAATGACATTTAAAAATGACAGGTAACTCATGTGCAGTCCGTGGATGCAAGTGTTTAGTGTGGATGGACAGGACTTGGAAAACGCATGGAAACGCTAGTGTGGACAGAAAGCGTTTTTAAAATGAAAACTCTTAAAACGTATTGTTGTGTAAAATGTCTGAATGAGGCGTGTAATAGTTTGCTGAGGTCTTGTTCTCGGGAGAAAAAACCTTAGCAGCAGGAGATATAGGCATTTAATCTCATTACTGTCTAGGACAGGCTAATGAGATGTTAATGAGATTTCACTGGTGATTTTTCTTTCCTGTGGGAGGACATCATCCAATGAGGTGCTGAGATCTGAATCAAAGATTCCTGTGCGTAATTGATCATAACTTGAAACGAAACAGCGAAATTAGTGGTCACATGGATGTTTATTTATGAAACTAGGCCAGCAAGGTGATTTAAGGTAAAGCACATTAAGAACAAAAATACAGTTTATTTTAAGTCTTTACGCTGAAAAGTCTGAGAGCAGCTCATTAAAAATCTGGTTTTGGTGAAACCAACATTTAGCAATAGCACTCCTCAATGACACTTAAGTCACTAACTCACGTTTGCATTGGCGAGATAATTACGGCTCTTCTGCGTTCAATGATATACTGTGGGATTGCAATGAAAATCGGGTGACAGTCTTACTACCTCTAGCAATGACTCGATTTCCACTTTAACAACTCACTAAATCCACACAGCTTCGGAATAATTATCATAAAACCAGATTTTCATCTGCCTCTATAAAGTTTGCATAGGTTGTTTTGGCAATTCCGAAGAAAGCCATCGATGGTAAACCAACAGCGTCTCACGATCAGAGACGCATCCCGCATGCTTTCCGACGCCTCCCCCTCCTTGGTTAAAATGATAAATTTTAACAACATGCTTTACACCCTTGTTACTTTTTATTGCATATGTGTGTTTTAGTAAATCAACTCAAACTGAAAATAAACCAAGCTGTTGTGGGTAATTATTCACTTGTTCTTGATTTTGTTTTGGTCCGCATTTATGGCGGACCGTATTTCATTTAAATTCACATTTCCCCCACTCTCAGTCAATGGTGCGCTTTGGCTGTTTTAATATTCAATGTCCCTCATGTTCAATTTGCATCAGATGTCCCGTTGTTCCGTTTCCCAGAATCCTCTCTGTCCAACATAAATTGGGTGCATGTTGCTGTGGAATGACAACACTGGGGTCTTAATAGAGATGTCTATTAGCCCTATATTCAATTTTTGCCCAACGAATGCGAAATCAAAACCAAGCAAACCCACAGCGGCGTTTCAGTTGTGTTGAATCGTATTTCATGTTTATTTTAAAATGGTCAATTTAAAGACTTTGGCTTACTAGAATGAGAAGGATTTGAATAGCGTTGGCCAGCCGGCGCATATAGGACGTGAGAGAACCCAGTTAATATCTTTATTATGGAGCAATTTTGGAGCAAGAAGATAAAACACAGGCGATTTCCCTTTTAAAACAACTTTAGTAAAGATCATGCATCTGCTCTTGCCATTCAGCTCTCATACTCTAGTGCATATCAGTCAAGTGTGCTCCCTACATACCTTCATTTCTCAATTTTTCCAGGACCCCTTTATCTTTTACTGCTTGCAGTGTAGTTATATTGTCTTGTATTATTTATCTGCGGGGTTGGTTAAAGGCAGAATCCCCAGAGTGGCCTGGCATTTGGGAATCCTCATTAACATTTGCAACATGTGGTTCAGCAGGGCTGCCGGTGGGAGTGTGTCCGCTCTATGCTCTTAAATATCTCAGTCAGTCAGCAAGCCCTAAAGCTGGTATTTACTACTTTTACCTACAGCTATACGAGATAAAGGACGTCGGGTTGGCATTTTCACTACTTTAGACCCCCTCAAAAAAGAGAGAGAGAGAGTCTGATTACGGCAGTCAAAAGAGAGAATGATATCAAATTTACCATGACTTCCATAGATGCTGTATAAGAAACATCCTCGCATTACTGTTACTGATAGTTTTTACTTTCGTATTTTGACACGTTTCTAATGAGAAAAATAGTGGGCGTGGCTTTCTCTGCGATTTGAATAGATGTATAAAAACTGCCGTTGAATTTTGAAATGGAACAGGCACCAGACTCACAGTTGAAGGGGAGGAGTTAACGGATGCTCCGCCCAAGCCGTCTAACGTACATCATTTACGATGGATAGCCATTACAGGAAAGAAGTGCATTTTCAGATTTTTACTAAAGACTATGAAGGCACACTAATTTTTAAAAGCGAATGACCCTCATTGATAAACTATTTACAATAAACGCTGCAATGTTTCATGAAAATATTATAATTTTTTATTTCACTGGGACTTTAATTATATGTTGTAATTTGATGCAAAGGTAATATAATAACAAGTATAATGTTAGAAAAGAAGAAAATATAAAAAACTTGACCGTTGAACGCATCATCACAGACTTGTGAAAATGGTCCATTGAAGTCAATAGGGGCGAAGTGTTGTTTGGTTACCAATGTTATTCGAAATATTTTATTTTATGTTCTGCAGAAGCAAGAAAGTCATACAACTTTGGTGTGACATGAAAGGGGGAAAATGATGAAATAATTTATATGTTCGAGGAAAACTGTTACCTTAAGGCATAATTTACATATAGGCTACTTGTGCGTGATAACATACCACCGAACATATATTAGACCACCAAACATATTAGTCAAATTTGGTCTGTGTCCTCACATAAAGCTATCATATTGTATATGACATCTGAAAACTTGTAATACAGACTTGCATGAATTATTATTATGGTACTTTTATGTTGCTTTAATCATTTTTATTTTAAGCTTGGCAGCCCCTGCTCTCCATTCTCTCAGAAAAAGGAATGACAGTATTTTCATTTTTTGATGAACTGTTCCTTTAAAAAAAAAACTCAACAAACAGTCAGCCCAACACCAATCTCAAGCATATGCGAAAGCAAACATACATGCCACATAAATTACCGGCCGAGGAATATGAGGTGAAGCTCCGTCGGGTCCTCGTAAGAAACGGGAACATTAGCTCTGGCGGCTTTCATATATTGACCCAGTATGAAAATCAAATTACAACGGGCTGTTCAAGGCTTAATATTTATGTCCACGCTCTCTATTCAGGCTCCCTGTAGGAAGAGTTGATGAGCTCCAGCATGTCAGTAATTGAGAAGAGTTTCCAGGTCAGTGTGTGCCACTGTGCTCTGGTGTGTGTGAAAGGGGATATTTACTCTGTGAATGGAGGGTGAATGAAGTTACAACTCTATTTACCAAAGCCTGTATAAGCTGCTCAACTAATCTGCTTCACAAAGCAAAGTAGAATCCAAAAGGACTTTGGCACGACATTTCAAAGTTAAATTGCTCTTTTATACCGTGCCACTGCCCTGGCCATTTTTCATTCGTTCTTCCCTCTTTACAACCTGTTCTCCTGAGAAGATGTAGTGACACATTTCACTCCCCCACCTTCAAAATGTATCCTTTTCTTCCCTGTCTCCACACACAAGGAATTGATAGAAAGCGTTATTCTGTCTTTTGAACTTTAAAACATGTTTTACCAAATCAATTCGGCCTCGGTCTCACAGTTCTACTATTCTAGAAGTACTTGTGTAAGTAAGTGTAACAGATCTTTTGACTGAAGGACTCTTATTTCTTGGTTTGTGCTTCATTTGTTTATTTTTTGCTGATTGATATAATGTGAATGGTCCACTCGCTGCCAAAACAACATTTTGATCCATTTATTTTACTTTCTGTTTATTAAATTTTGTGCCAATTACATTAGTGGTGGTCTTTTGTTTTCTGAGAGCAATTTATTCAAAAGTAAACATGGCTTTGTAGGCTGCACCTGTTATTAGCTCATTTACAAAATTCTTATTGAAAGTCGCTTTAAATAAAAGCGTCAGCTAAATGAATAATTATTTCTGTTCCTCTTATCTGATAGGACAAGATGTATTAAAAGCGCTGGTACGTAGTGCCACGGGAATAGGACTTTTGACTGATTGTATTATGTAACTGTTGGTCGTTTTTTACTTTGTTTGGAATTGTTTTCTTTAGTTTATCAGTTTTTCTCAGTCAGTAGACTAAAAAGTTGTCTGTATTGTGTTTAAATTCCAGTTGCTATATAGCATTGTTTTGTTTACAGAACTGTTGTTTAAAAGCAGTATCACACTCAGGACTGAAACCTGAAGACGAAGGAGGATGCGCATGAAACAAATCTGTGTTCTCTTTACCATACCCCAATTCATAACAGTAAGCCTATAATAATAATAATTATAATTCGAGCTGTTGGTTGAGATTTTGCCAGATTTTGTTTTTTTTCATTTTGACTTTAAAGGTCCAGTGTGATTTTTGTTTAAATTATATATTGACAGAAAAACAATGTAATATACATAACCTTATCTCCAGATGTTTAAAACGACCTTACATAATGAACAGTTATGTTTTACTACCTTAGAATGAGCTATTTCTATCTACATAGATACTCGCCATGTTGTTTCTACAGTAGCGCTTAATTGACAAACTACACTTCAGAGCACTTTTTTAACGTAAGTGCCGTTAACATCTCTACATTGATGCTTTAATCCTTGCAAAGATCAGTGCGTAAAATAGACTCTACTTTTATGTTTTAAACAGAGATGGCGATAGAGAGACAGCATTCTCTAAAACTACTAATAAAAACCCTAAAACCCACAAATAAAACTACTAAACCTGTATATCACTCTTTCTTCAATGGAACATTGAACCTTTTTTTTTCAATGTCTCATTCATACAATGAAATTCTATGGGATCCAATGTTGTTTGGTTACCAATATATCTTCTTATCCGTTCTGCAAAAGAAAGTTGTACAGATTTGAAGGTACATGAGGGTGAGTAAATTTGCTTTTTTGGGTGAACTGTCCCTTTAATATCAGTCCATGTGATGTGTTGTACAATGCTTATTTTGAGCTTAAGGTTCTATTTTTTCAGAATCCAAAGTCTAAATCTATTATTTATTTTCGTACGTTTTGTACTACTGTCTCTGAAAGGTCACAGAAATAATGTTGTGCAAGTCCAAAATACACATTTGATCTGACATGACAATACACGGTTTCTGTATATCTCTTTCAGTGCGGCAGGCAGTTAGTCCTTTCATAGCTGTGATAGAACATCATTTCAGTGTTCTCATCATACAACAGCAGACTGTTTATTTATTGCTGTGTACAAAACTAAATTGCTGGGCAAATAGACTTTAGTGAGATGCTATTTTCTTTTTTGCTTGCGACATCAGTGTAGCCCGAGTGATGGTTGTTTTATTGTTGTTTTTTGTCCACGGCACTCTTCAGTTCTGGGTTATTTATGCCTCCTTACCGTCCAAATAATTAATCAGCTCCGACACAACAGGAAAAGAAACAGCTTTTAATTACTTATGATGAAATAACAAATTATCTTGGCCTTGGTCCCAAAAATACTGGAGCCCAGTGCATGGTAATTCATTACAGAGAGAGAGACAGTGTGGGAGAGCGACAGGAGGCTGTGAGATATGAGCTTTGTAGGGATGAAATCAATACACACGCTTTGTTCATGTGTGTGTGTGTGTGTTGTGTGTCTGTGTTATAGCATTAGAACCATTGCGATCCATCAAAAGGTTGAGTGTCAACCCGCAATGAACCCTCACACTTTGATGCACTTATATTTCAACAAACACTAATGCATTACCCACCAATAGCATCATGTGGTGTCTGCTTGTGAATGAGCTTAGTCTGCTATCTTCGTTTTATTTTCTACTTATATGAAATCAGTTTCAAGCATAGTTTACTGTATTTTGTGTTTTAAATAAGAAAGCAGAAAAGTCCAAACTTTACAGTCTTTTGGTCTGTTTTATGACCTAGTGAGCATTCTACACAGGCAGCATCCAAATCCATGTTTACTATGGTAATCACAAACCATGGTTTTGCCACCGTAATAATAGTTTTATCATAGTTTTACTACCGTATTTGGATAAAAACTGTGGTCATACAAATGATAAAACATTAAGACTTTATTTTAATGAAACCATGTAAAATGTTCATGAGAGAACCATCATTAAACCTCATAAGTGACTTACTGGGAACAATGTACTCAGACAGCAGTGTCCAAAATCATATGAATGTATTAACTGATCAATTTTAGGCTTTTTTGCATGTGAAATAGACTATTATATATCAATATTCTATTCATGCAATGCATTCTGGGATTGTCTCCGTCCCAATAGAATGGGATACTTGCCTTCCAATCGGACTAAAATGAGTTCTCTTAGGAGGCGGCATAATTAAGTTGTCTACCTTTTGGAACAGACTTCACGTTGAGACTGTATCTTCGATGCCTTAAAATCCTGCCTCCATGGGCAAGTCTAGGTTTTGGAACAAAGCATTTGTGTACATGCAAGCTGAGCGGTGGATGGACACAAATACTCGGAGGGTTGTGTTGACACGCACAGACCTCTGTTATTCATTTCCGCCCCGTGAGCCTGTTTTCAGGCAAGCGAAACGAAATTCCTCAGAAATGAATTCTCACCGAGTCGGTAGTGAACTGGATTTCCCAGTAGGCTTCCCGCGTCTCCGGGTTTCAGTTCTACTCTTGACCACAGAGGGGAACACTCGGAATGGAATTAGACACTTCCCTGCAGAGAGCTACAGACTCTTTCAGACAGAGAGAGAGAGAGAGAGAGAGAGAGAGATGGGGGGAGGTTGGATGTCGTTTTAAGAGAGAAAGAGTCAAAGGGAGATAACGGGTAAGGGAAATAATGACGTGAAGGAAAGAGATAGAAATTCGGTTTCAGCACGGCACAGTGCTGTTTCTCAATAAACACCTTAGCTCTATATTTCAGATTAATGCCAACAATTAAATGACACATAGGAACAACACTTACATCAAGCCGGTGGATATGGACGGGGCGCTATGCATATTTAATCCGAACAGCCCGCAATAGAGGCCATTATGTCCGTGTAATTACGGTAATGCTCTAACAGGGTCTTTTGTGCCGAGTGCTGTATTCACTCTCTCGGGCCCTGTGTTCGGTTGTATATACTTCTGCATCCTAAGAAAAACGGCAGCATTATCATCTTTGCCCATTCTTTTTTTTTATTATTACACAGCACATATTCTTCTTCTCCTCCTTTGGGTGACGTGATTTTTATGTTTTTCTGAATATACAGTAAAGTAGTTGTACTCATCTGTTATACTGTACAAACCAACCTTGTACTGATTTTGAATTATCAATTACATTATAGTCGCACTTCCTCTTCAGGTCACGCAGAAGTGATTTATTGTTTTCATATTTCCTCTCTGTATTCAGTCAGAGAGGGTTTAACAAACTCCATTTCCTTCGGAAAAGGTGTGGTCGGTGTGCTTGCGGCTAATGCTTATTCGGGGATTCCATATTTATGCTTTCATATGGAACCGGGGTCTTTTTTTGCTTTGTTCTCCTTAACTGAGTGTGAAAACACATTAGCGGCCATGTTTGTGTGCGTTCTCCAAATGTTATGGCAGATCCACTTCAGCGGCAGTGTTGCTTGAAGCTCAGCTGGCTGTTTCCAGTGAAGGATTTGGTGGTTCTGGTGAAGTTCTGAGCTTATCTGGACCTCGCAGGTCCCCTGACTGAGCCTCAATCCCTTGGCGCATTATCATAACAAGGGCACACAAAAACGAGGAAAAACTCAAATCCGGGTCCAAACACAAAACAAGGAATTTCAGAGCAATCTGTGATGTAAATTGGGAGCTCAACCTCTTTGAATTAAGAATGAAGTCCCGTCTACCATAACAATGGTTGTTTACAATACCGCTTTCTAAAAAAGTCTGCATTTTATGTCATTTCACGGCTTACATTGTTAGTCATTATTCTCAAAGACTGTGTCTGTTTTTCTCTTGCAGGAATTAGACACCACCCCTGTTCGGCCACAGCTGTACATGGAGACCCCCAGCTGGGCAGGTGAGTGTGTTTATGTGGAGGTTGTGGCCTCTTTTATGAGCCCGTGAGTGTGTCATGATGTTCTCTTTGGATGAGTCGAAGAGCATGTGCGGCACTGTTTACACCTGCTGTTAAAACCGTTTCAAGTGGTCTGATCAAAAGTGGTCCACTGAGACGCATCACTGTTTACACCTGGTAGTAACACGCCTCTCAAATGCGTCTTGGGCTCGGAGGGTTGTTGCATAATTATTAAAAAGAAAATGATTTCAAATCTCTGCTTTCAAAAACATACTAAATTATGTTTTTTACACTAACTTAAAGAAATAGTTCGCCGAAAAAATCTGTCATCATTACTCTCGTCATTTCAAACCTGTATGACTTGCAGGACACAAAAGAAGATATTTTGAGGAATGTGGATAACGAACAATGGCGGCATTGACTTGATAATGCATCTGTAAAATAGAAGTGAATACTGTAGGTACCATTGTTGTTTGGTTACCGACATTCTTCAAAATATCTTCTTTTGAGTTCCGTAGAAAGAAGAAAGTGAATTAAAATGATGAGGGAGAGTAACTGATGACTAACTATCCCTGTCCATTTGTGGCCCGACATCGGCAAATACTCCAGGGTCTGTGTTTACGAGAAATATTCAGAGAAAAATGTGGCTTTAAGGACAAATGATGATGCGAGCAATGGTTTGATTGAACTGTTGAGTCTCATCCTTCAAACGATAGGCTAGATTTCATATTTCTGCACAATTTACATTTCCAGCCTCTTTCTCTCTGTTCTATACCATCCTTATCCGCTATACATCTCAATGTCACCGTCGTTTCCCGTCTGTCTGGGGTGTTTCCTCTGAGGATCAGTTACCTTACAAGAACCCCGCTTCAGACAGATTGATTTTACCTTACCTGCCGTAAACCATCAAAATCAGTTGAGTCCAAACGCGCACCCTAATGACGCAGCCCCCTTCCTCACGTATCAGCAGAGCAAAGCTTCCTCCTGATGCCGGCCCGTTGTGCGCACGTCCTTTGGAGTTGTAAATGAGACTGTGTCTTTAAAAGTGGAGTGGAGAGGGCCGTAGCGAGGGAGTGAGAGAGGAGTGGTTTAAGTAGTGCTGACGATAGGCCTTTGATTCTGAGCATGCCCATTAGAGGGAGCCATAAATCCTGGGCTCTCTGGACTGCCTGTGTCAGCAGTCCATGGAATGAATTGATATTAAACGCGACAAAAAGCCTCTTTAATTCTGCCTCCACCAGCCTCTCTCTCTCACTTCTCTTGCTTGCTCTCTCACTCTCTCTCGTTCTCCAACTCTATTTCTTCTCTCTTCCTCCCCCTGTTCTGGACGGTAATTGAAAAGAGGGAGAAAAAAGCCTGGCGAAGCCAAGCCTGTCATCATAAAAACATCTGCAATTACATCCGCTCTATTCATTATTTATGAACGTCATTAATTAAATATTACTCGCAAATAGTAATGGCATTTTCCCCCTTTTTGCCCCCATGTTGTCTCAGAAACGGGCGCGTTTTCTGCCAAACATCACAATGCTGTTTGCAGTAAACATTTATGTTTCGACATTAAGGCCAATTATGACGATTTTGACAGTGGATTCGTGCTGCATCGAGCCCCGTTCGCCTTCCTCGTGAACCCTGACGGCTCGGAGCACAGCCCGGCGACAAATAAGGCTGCCGCGTTGTCACCCCTCACCTCAACGCTGGAATAATAGAGATAACTTGATTTGCTTTCAGGCAAATTGAATATTCTAAAACGGGCTCCTTTCTCATTTTTTTGGGCCTGTCTAAAAAATATCCCATAATGAGCAGAGGAAGCGCTGTCACCAGATGACATCACCCCCACGCATGATGCGCTAAAAGCGTAAGCTGTGGGATTTCAGGTGCCATATTGATAAGTTAGACCTGTTATTCCCAAAATTGTAAAGATGAGGAACCATACATCAAACGAGGCATAACGCTTAGCTAGATGACATTCGAAGTGGGGTGCTGGGGTGCTCGGAGAGCGGCAGCCGGCACCAGGTACAGCTGTTTTGACTCTTTTACTTAGCAGGGCCCCTACTTGGAGGCTCTCAGCCGGTACGAGGGGCCGCGTGCACGATGTTCGCGTGATGGATTGAGTTGGGGAAAGCCATCATCTGGTTGTGCATGCGCGTGCTGAGCGAGGTGGGCCCTGCGTGATTAATGATATTTGCCTGGAGTCATCGAAAGCTAGATTTAAGTATTTCGGATTTAAAGTAACATTCGTCTCTATTGTTCACAGCGAGAGAGGCATTAGTCAAATTCAGCCATGTCTCCGCAGACGACGGCGTTCCAACCCCTGGAGCACGCTGTGTAACAGTGCTGTTGTCTCACTCTCGCTTCTGCGAATTATTCATGCAATTTTTGCCCATTTCGTCTGATTATCCACAAATCACTCTTACCACTGACTTTATCATCCTGCCAGAATCATTTATTTCGCAGTTGTATTTCTGCTGAGTAAACGTTTGATGAATTGCTTTCATTACGCTTTTTAAAAGTGCAAATATATTCTGCCAAATATAGGAGTTTGTTTATCACAATCATTTGGCGAAATGGCAATATACAGTTTTTATTTCAACGTTAAATAAGAACATCCAGCCCGCTGGATCAGATTAAATAATTTGCGAAGCGAGTAAAGTTCCGAAGGCGGGTTTGTGCGTGCGTGTGCTTCCCTCCGTATTTTGAGTTCTGCATTCGCAAGGTGAAGGTCCATTGATGCCTGATTCCAAATCCCTTGGGACAACAGAGTAATGAGATGAAATGATAGACCCGGCTCGCGTCTGGCACTGATATTTTGTAACCGTAAACGCCCTGAACTCAGCATTAAACTGACCATCTGATCCAAGACTAACAAAGATAGCCAAGGTCAGAAACGCACCCCTCCCTCTAAAGTAGTGTTTCCTTTAAGCGCTTAGCAAAGCATAATTTGTGCGGCGTGTTTCCTTCAGCTCAAATTAATCACTTGCCTCAGACGGTCGAATGTCGAACGTACCCAAGTTCCACTGATGTGTACGGCTTTTGTGGCCATCTCTTGGATGCTTTCAAACGGACGGAGGTGAAAGAGCAAAGATTGTACCTGACTGCCACGCTGTTCTCTTTCTTTACGTCTGCAGCTTTTACAGATCTGTCAATGGAAATGCAATTGCCAGGAAAGCGTTCGATGCTAAACGGGTTAGGCTGCTGGAGAGCGGTGCGCGCTGTATCCAGTGCTGCCTGCGCGAGCTGTTTGTTTTAGGCCTAAATCGCAGCGGATAGGCTGTGTGCAAGCGCGCTGTGATGAAAACACACATTCTGAATTATTCTCAGTCCAAACAAGCCCTTACTGGGGACGTTATAATCACGCTGTAAAATGAGGGGACCCAGGGGAAAATGAGTAGAAATGCGAATTGTACTGTTTGCCTTGCATCTGCCCTTTTTACATGCTGCGTTTATAATGAAGTACACTGTCTGTGTAATTCCTGTGCAACAGGTTTTTAAAGGCCCGGTTCACCTGAAAATTACATTTTTGTTGTTGTTTACTCACCCTCTGTCATTTTCTTTTAGGTTAAATTGCCCCTTTGCAGAGATGTCTTAAGTGGCTTGTTGATCAATTCTATTGTGAGGCCGCAAGTTAGACATAAAGGGTCTTTTCTCTTACGCTTGCGAGCGCTCTTCAAATGAGGGCTTTCTAATCGTAATTACACCCGCGACTGTTTGACTTGTATCAGCTCTCATCACGAGCCCCTCCGGCCAAATCGCAGGATTCACATCAGAATCGCAATGACACGCATTTAATTAGAAAGTTTTGATGTTTTAAAATGCATCTCGGACAGGATTGGGAGTTCTTTGAAGCGCGGAGACACGACGTTGATAATCGAAAGAAGGCCTCCTGTCAGTTGCTCCGAGGAGACGCAAACAGCGAGCTAATCTTAGCTGGCGTCGTATCCCGTCATACTGACGAGAATGATTGCCATGCGGTAGACGTGCGGCGATAAGCATGTTACGTTATATTCCGATCGTTAGATTGGTTTCACTCAATCGTAAATAGGTTCTTTCCCAATACCAAGATTAAAATCATAACATTAATAACTTTTGGGCGAAGGAGCAAGTCCACCTGTGTTTTGACCTCAAAGCAAGCGAACCGCACGGCAGTGAATCGCATTTGCACAGATACGCCGGACTAAACCACTTCCACGGTAATATGATTAGTCAAAGCTATGTGTTTTCTTCCGGTTAATGCTCTTTCGCCGCTCAGAGATGTTTCTCCACTAGTTCCTCATCAAAAATTAACGGAGAAAAAAACACGTAATGATTATCGCGCAGAAGTGTTGCATTATTAAGTTCGCAATGCGTGCGTTGGAGAGCGGAGAGGGGCGAGGATAGACATCAGACTGATTTGAGGCCTCTCAGAGGAGGCACGGGCTGTTGTTTATGAGGATAATGAGCCCTTCATCTCACCCAATACAGCTTACAATGGTCTCATTACAATTAAAAAGGCTGAAAAGCAGGTCTAGAAGAAACAGGGAATGCGTATGATGAGAATTCAGAGGGAACGTTTTGAAGGAGTGGTGTATTAACCGGCCAGGAAGTCATTTTTAACCCTGGTGGCAGCTGAATTATGTTCCATTACTGAATTGGACCTAATGCTTTTTTCTGCAAAACACATTGCTCCTGTTGTCGAGACTTCTGAGAAATCTGTCGAAATTCACCTCTGTAACAAAGTTTGGTTCGGTCAACATTTACACCTGCGTAACCTCGAACTGTAAACACATGCGTCTTTTAAAAAACACCCTCAGCCTTTCATGACCTGTTTGGATCATCAGAGAGTCTCATTCCTGCCTTTGTATGCATCACTGTCTTCAGGCTATAAAAGAATAAAGCAGTTATTGATTTGAGCATTTCAGCTCATATGTTTCCACTTCGCCTAGGTCTGCTGCCCAGATTAATTTTTGAATCTTCGATTCATGGACACATCATATAATGAATAGAGGTGATTCATGCCATTGCTTTTAAATGCTTAAATTGATATGGTTCCCCATCGGTTGATAGTGTAACGTTGTCGCACGGTCTGCGTCAGCGGTTCTGTCTCGCAGAAATATGTATCGATCACGCTCGGATGCAGCGTTATCTTTCGTTTTTGTAAACATAATACGTAAACCCTATTAATTAATATTCATTTTATAAAGATTGTTAGACAGGCAAGCAGACAAATAATCGCTGTTACACAGTGGTGCGGATTCCCAGACAGGGCTTAAAGTGATGGCTCACCCAAAAATACAAATTATGTCATCATTTACTCACCCTCTTGCCATTTCGAACCTGTACGACTTTCGTTAGCAGAACACCAAAGAAGATATTTTGAAGAATGTTGTTAACTGGCCCCCCTCACTTGCATTGGTTTTGTGTCCATAAATAGAAGTGAAAGGGGGCCAGTGCTGTTTGGTGTACGATTTTCTTCAAAATATCTTCTTTTGTGTTCTACGGAAGAACGCAAGTCAAAAAGGTTTGATTAGTAAATGATGAAAAAAAAATCATTTTTGGTTGAACTTTAAGCGTAGTCGTAGTCTAACTTAAATGTTAGATGTGTCTTGATCGTCTTACGCTGACATATCTTAAAATATATCATATATACAAACATTGTCTCAACATGCAAATCAGTAATGTTTTCTTTTGTAAATGATCCTTATAGTCCTGGTTTAAGGTAATTCCTGCCCAGGAAACTGCCCTAATGTCTTTCCAAACGTGCAAGACTTTATTTCTTTGGTGAAACAGAAAAGGATATACAGATTTTTTTGTGAAGTTACAAAGAATGCAGTATTTAAACCTTAAATGATTTTTTTTTCTGTGGCTCAGTGGTTAGAGCATGTCACTAGCAATGTCAAGGTCATGGGTTCAATCCCAAGGCATTGTATTTAGTCAGAATCAAATGGATTATACAATGCAATGTAAGTCGTTTTGGATAAAAGCATCGGCCAAATGCATTAATGTAATGCAAAATGCTCATACATTACTATATATGTTATTTTAAATATTTGATGATATCATACACTAGTCTGATTGAGCCATTAATACATTCGACTGATCAAGTTCAAGATCAAGCTCAATGACAAGAGTTAACCCCTCTCTAGAAACGTATATGATCAATGAAAACAGGTTTGTTCATCATACCAAGTTTTTGCATGACTTTAGAAGGCTGGTGGAGTGTATTCATTCCAATTGCATAAGCTAGAGAAACAACAATACGATTCCTAAAAACTGTGTTGCTTTAACCTTTGAAGAAAACTATCCATGGTTTTAATACTGCAAAAAAAACGTGCTTTCTATAGTGAAACCATGGTTTACATAAATTACACATGGGTTTGATAACAAAAACATTGCTAAACTGTGGTTAGTGAAACAAATGCATGGTTTTGCCTATAGTCATCAATACACCAAGAACTGTGGTTACTGCAGTTTTACAACACCAAAAAAAAAACATGCGTAATTTTCGTATGGGTAGTGTTCAGCAAAAGTTAAAAAGCCATACTGTATTTAATTAAATGACAGAACAGGGTAGATTTTTTATTTTCGGGTGAACTAATCCTTTAATATTACTTGTTTTATGAGAATCCTGAAGATTTGCATTAATCTTCCTGTTTTTATTAATGTCATTGTTTCAAACCAGTTTGTTATTACCACGTTTAGGGTTCTATTCAATCAATCTAACGTTTACGGTCAAGTATTGCTCATAGATCTGACAGTTGCCTAAAATTACCCATCTGAAGGCATTCCTTAAAAAATGTAGAAGTCCCTGAGGGAGATTTATAGACCACTTTCACACAACCAATTCAGCCTACTTGGTCTGGAGACAGAAACAGGGTGTAGTGCTGCTGGACCAGAAACAGCCGCGCTGTAATCTGTTGTTCATTTTTACTTCATTTTTCTCCAAAGTGACATCTACTGTCCAGCAGGTGGTACCAAACATTTATCTATCCTCTCGGCTATCTGTCCTCTCACACCATCCAGCCTTCAGAAAATGTAGACACCCCAAACAATAGGCTCTCCAGAGACACCTTTAGTCTGCAACACAAGTAAACACGCGGCACTGATCCAGACCAAAGGAAAGACAAACTGTGGTGCTTTGGACACAAAAGTTTCGGTGCGGCTGGGCAAGTTTACAGTTTTTCTCCGCTGAGTTGCTGACATTTTCTTTCTCTCTACTTGGCGCACGAGTCGACATTCCCTCGTGTCATGCGTCATTTCAATCAAACACTGTAAAATGTAGGGGCTGGCCGTTAATTCTCCTCTCACCCGTTTAATGGCCGCTGAAGAAATGGAGTCGTAAAAATTCGATATTTTTTTTTCTCATATAAGGTGGAAAGTGGAGAGAGGCACTGGTAGTAGGTTGGGGGGGTGGGTAGGTATTTGATTCTAACGTGACTTGTCTCACAGTGTGTGTCTGTAACTTCCTGTTTGGATGACTTACAGTCTCTCTGATTGGTCAGATGTAGGGGGGTAACAAAAGAAACACTGATGACATCACGGCGGGAGAAAGTCAATTTAGTTTCCTTTGAGACTTCAGCCTATAAATGGTTTGTCTTTGAACCTGGCATTAGAGAAAGTATTTTAAGAAAGTACCTAAAAATAAAAACTTCCCGTGTGTTCTAGTAGCGCCATTTGGTAGAGCATTGCGTTAGGGTTCTATCCCAAGAAACACACTTACTGGATAAAAAACGTGTTTATTAAATGAACTGTAAGTTTGGATAAAACATCTGCCAAACGCATAATTGTAAATTTAAACTAGAAAGTGGACTGTCTCGGTCTACTATAGGTCATTTTACTGTGAAGTCTCGGCTAAATTTAAATGAGTAAATTACTGGGATGGAGCTGGCTAAGAGGGCCAGACTTCTCTCCAAACACTACAGCGTGCCAACTTATGGGCCCGGATAGTGCTGGAGTCAGTTGTTCTAATTTTGTCCCCCGCTTCACTCTCTAAGCACCGCTGCCGACGTGATAACTTCATCGCTAAACAATTAAAATCTCACCTTTCATTTTCGCACATGTCGGCACAAGAAGAAAAAGCCAAGCGTACTTTGTGTAAGTACGTGGGGAATGCACATTCGCTCATGCATGTTATACAGACGAGCTGAGCGGAGAGCGCGAGAATTGACTGCGAGCGGAAACTGTTTGCCGAACATTTGTAAATGCGAGAGGCTTTTGATGTTGCATTGTGAAAACACATGTTAGCGCTCATTATAGCGCTGTTCCTCAGCCCTTCATTTGTATATTCCGCTGGGCACGGGCACTGAGGAGGAGCCATCTACCCTACAGAAAGCGTGCACCCTCTTTCCACATTCCCTCATTCATCATGTTGACACCAGCGCAGCTACTTTTGTGAAATGGAGAAAAATGGTTAAGTCAGCTCTTTCCCTGAGCTTCTTGCAAGTGTGCGCGCGTGTGTGTGCGTGCACCCCTTCGCCGCGTTTTGCTTGTATGAGGAGTTTGCACGTGTGATGAGCTTTGACTTTTACAATTTGGACATGACATGACAGGATTTCGTATGACAAACTGATCGAATGTTATGTCATGTAAATGTACAGTGGAGATGTAAAGCAAATTTACAGGTGCATTTAACCTGACATGAAAACAATACATTTTGTTTGATAATGATTTTTATTACGGCAGTGTTCCGTTTTTTGTATTTTTGTCAGAAAAAGAAAGTCAAGAGGTTTTAGAACGACATGAGAATAAGTAAATGGTCAATAATTGTCATTTTTGGGTGAACTATCCCTATACTTAACACATCCACATTTTTTAAGGAGATTTCCTATACGTTATTTTAAAAGAAATTCAAATAGGATGAAACATGGTGAATGTATTGTGATATTTAAATGCCACATTTGACCCTAGAGCACAAAACCAGTCATAAGTGGAACATGTATATTTGTAGTAAAAGCCAACTATACATTGATAGGTCAAAATGATAGGTGTTTGCTAAAAATCATTAGGATATTAAGTAAAGATCATGTTCCATGAAGAAATTTACTAAATTTCCTACCGACGTAAATATATCAAAACTTTATTTTTGATGCAGCAAAACCACAAAGAAGTCTGAAAACACACCTACAGTGCAAAAAATGAATTTCTAACTTAGTGTGTTTGTCTTGTTTTCCTGAACGAATGTCAAAAAATTCTTGAATCAAGATTTTCTCGATGAGCAAATCGACCCAAGAAAATAAGTCTTTCACTGAGATTTTCAAATAGTTGTATCTTGTCATAATGTGACCCAGGACAACAAACCAGTTTTATGGGTAATTTTGGCGAAATTGAGATGTTTACATAATCTTAAAGATGAATAAATATGCTTTCTGTTGATGTATGAGTTGTTAGAATATGACAATATCTGGTTGAGATACGACCGTTCAAAACTCAGGAATCTGAGGGTGCAAAAAATCTAAATATTGAGAAAATGGCCTTTGAAGTTGTTAATCAGCCGCACTGTGGCAGGACATCCACTCACAAAGATAAATTTAGATATTTAAGGTAGGAAACTTACGAAGTATCTTCATGGAACATGATCTTTACTTAATATCCTACTGATTTTTGGCTTTAAAGAAAAATCATAATTTTCACCAATACAATGCATTTTTGTCTTTAACTAAAAATATTCCTGCACTACTAAGACTGGTTTTGTGATCCAGAGTCACAAATATGGTCCTATCCTAACAAACCGTACATCAATGGTAAGCTTATTTATTTCGCTTTGAGGTAATGTTTACATCTAAAAAAAAAGTACCCTCATGACTGGTTTTGTGGTCAAACAAAATAGATAATCAACAAGTATGAAATATCACTCACAAGTGAATTAGATCATTTGTAAGTTACAACTTGGTTAACAAAGTTTCTTTTTTTTTCAGGGGTATTTCTAGTCAGCTGGAAACATAGTTTTGGTTTTGAAACGGAGAGACATTGGTGGTTAATAGTGTTTCTCATACTTACCATATCCATAAAAGAGGGATGAAGATTCAATCAGACATATTCAAGCAAATACATTTACCTCTAACAAGTCATAATAAGGTCAAGGAAAATTTGTTAAGTTGCAAAAAGAAAGGTGCAAAACTGGTTTCAAAATGTAACCCGTACCTGATTACCTCATACTGAAATCGCCAGTCTGTCCTGCTTTTCTCTTATCAAATTCTCACTCCGTCTCATTCCCTGTTTAGCAATATTCTCAGCTCATATTGAGGTTTTATCAGATTCTCAATCTGATCGTCTGATTGAAGACCGAAAAGAACATTAACATACATGGTCTGTCACACGCTAGAAGACACAAATAAATGAGCAAATTTCCATTTCCTCACATGTCACCTTCATTTATCCCCCGTGCGTTTCAAAACGGACACATTTCCCCCTTCTTCTTGTATTTGGTACATTTTAGGTAATTTTTAACTCTGCCTGCCGTAGAATACCAAAAATAGCAATGCTGCTGTAATGAAGAACGTGTCCTCAGTGTGAACGTACAGTCAGTTTTAGATGTTTCCAAATTTGAATCGGTTTACAGCCTCTCTACAATTTGCTGACAATTTGTTTGTGTATGTGCATTTGTATGCGTGCGCTCTTGTTAGAAAGACTATGATAGAGACATGGACCAATTACACCTCTTTTCCTTTGCGATTGTTATCTTAAGGGCTGTTGATGAGTCTTTTGTTAGAAATGTTTAATCTTCATTAAAGATTTAAGGGGAGAAAAGTCACTTGAGAAATTCGGAAATTAAATATTTAATGAGCTAATTCCTATCTGCGCCTCACACCTTTACTCAGAGCTCAGTGTTTCTCATCGGCGGAGGCGATCGGAGGTCATTTTCAAACCTTTTACTGAGGAGGACATTAAAATGGATCACAGCTCATTTTTCTTGTCTGGTGCAAGCGCTGGTCCGACATATCAGACTGTGAACTTTTAAAGTCTCCTTCTTTAAGGTTAAATCTACTAATTATGAAGCGGCGATTTGAAAGTACCTTGAAGATGTCCGAAATTGAGATGAAGCTGAACCAAATTATTTCGAAAGGAAAGATTTTGTGCTGATTTTTAGGAATAACCATTTTAGTCTTTTTGTGTATTTGATGTGTAAATTCACTAAATGCTTTAGTACAATTTTCATTTGTTTAACTGTTGATTTATGAACATGAGGTATCAGTTCTATAGATTTAGTGAAAAGCCACATTTTATTTTCAATTCTGAGGATTCAGGTACTATTTTGTCATAACCACTAAATGTGCAGTGTTATTCTGAAAATAAACCATGGTTTAACCTATATGTGTATTATTGAATTAATTTTTATTTATTCTAAAACCATAGCAAAGATAATATATTTTAACAAAATGTGCCATTACAATGAACGGAGAGGAATGCAACGCTCAATATGGCCGCTCTAGCTAAGAAAGCCCTGCCATCCAGTAGGACGATCCAATCGTCAATCGATAAAGACTGACGATTCTCTGGGGCGGGGCTTATGTAAAGGGCTTGCCAGCCTGTGTGCATGCGCAGTAGCTAAAGCGACCTCTAAAAAGGTGATTTAGTAACGCAATTTAAGCTTAGCAAACCAAAGTTGTGGTATAGTCCATATCAGATTTAATCATTGATCGCAAATATGCTATATGATTGTGATTTTTGCCATCAACTTTAGAAATATCTGCCTTCCACCCTCCACTCAAAGAGATAAGGCTGTTGACTTGCTATTTTGCAAACATGGCCCTACTTCTTTGATTAGACTTTGACCGTAGTTACCCAATTTAATGTACTATGATAAACAAAACTATATACGTATGGTCACCACAATACCACAGGTTACAGTGAAAATAGTCTTTGTTGCCAATGTGGTGTTTACGACAAAAATAGACAAATAATAATATCAATCCACCAACAAAAACATAGTTACTCACTCTTACAATAAAAAAACATTTGTCATTTTCCCAATTTTGTGTATGTTTTCTTCTGCTTATTTATCCGTAGAGCTTGAATGATGGGTCGATGTTTTAACTCGGCACAGACGTTCTGCTCAGTTGATCGTCCATTCGCTGACACACAGGTTTATAAGACCCCGCTCTGATATTGAGAGGTGTCCATGAGTGGAAAGGTGGCCTGCTCGCTCTTTGGCGCTGTGAGCGAGACCCTGAGACTGAGGAGCTTGGACTCCCTTCGTGTCACACGGTATTTGTCACATTTCAGTGAAGTGAACCAGGAAATTTGCTGGGCCATTGCTCAGGAGAAGAGGCGAAAGAGAGAGAGGCCCTGATGATAGAGAGAGTGCGTGCGTGAGTGCGTCTATGTGTGTGTGTGAGAGAGATTGATAGAGGTGGTAGGTTCCATCTGACATTTGCTGAATTGTCCTCTTTACAGTTTGGCACCATAAGGGCGTTTGAACTCATCGGTAGTGGCTACATGTGGACTGTATTCTCGCCTCCGGGCTGACCGCCCAATATTAGCAATTGTCTTTTAAACTATTTTATACAACTCGAAACGTGAATAATTAGCTTATAAATACATTTTAAGTAGTGGGCTGACCTTCATGAAGTATCAGCGCCCAACAATTATAAGAGAACTGTACCAGGCAGGCGGCTGTCGCCGTGGCTAGAGCTGGATAACGAAAAGGCCTCCGTTGTGGAAGAGAGGCCTATTGACCAGGCCTGTTAAAGGAAGCTGCACATGTTCATTTAGCTGGTCACCTGCTCCTGGGAGGCCATTGATCTGCACAGATTGAGACTGTAATCTACGTGATTGTAACAGAGAGCAGGGTTTCAACCGAGCAAAGGCGCATTTTATCGCAGGTGGAGAGGATTCGGGGGGAGGGGACGGGGGTCTCAGGGGCAGCGGAGAAGATGGAGATTGGGGGGGATCGGCCTCTTGAAATGAGCTGAGGGCGAGTTGTTAAGTCATTGATTACTTGCCGACTGAGATTACAGGGATGTAATGCTGTGTGCAGATAACATGGCAAGCGCTCTCTCTCTCTCTCTCTCTCAATGTGCAGGCATTTATGTGTTTCTGTGCCTCAACTATGTTAGCCTTTCTGAAGCTCAGTTGATAGAGAATGATGCATGCAATAGCAATAATGTGGGCTTGATTCAAGCCCAATGCATAAATTAAAATGCATGTTCTTGTGTGGCCTGCTTTAGTCTTGAAAGATTTTGTAATAGAACTGTCGAAACAGTATCATCCAGTTTCACGAAAAAACAACTCATCCAATATAAATTTATATAAAACCCTCACCACTGGAGGCACCTTAGAAATGTATTTCTTTAATGTAAACTAATAATAAGTAATTTGTGATTTTTAAGGTCGTACTTTGGTTTATTGAGTGTCCAACAACAAGTTAACGTACATTCAGTGTGTAAAAACATGTTTCATTTTCTAATAATAGGTAGTTATTATTAGTTACTTCTTGACTGACTCTCAAATGATTCATCTGTCAAATCCCCACCTTTCTGTCAGCCTGCTTTGATCTGATTCGTCAGATAGTCTAGTCTGCTGTGATTGGTCTACCACGTGCCGTGTCGAAAATGGAAAGTAGGCGGGCATTACACAGAGTGACGCAAATCTGATCCGGAACTCGTTCATGTGATTCAGAGTCAACTCCTTTTTTCCCTAGCCAATAACATTGCTATTCGTTCGCTTTTGGCTTTACAACTTGGCAGACTGCTTACATACACACACACCAATATTACACACTGCATGAAATGTAATTTCATTGTAATATTTACTCTTTGTGGAATCCATATGTGTCCTACTCCATATCAAGCACATTTTATATGCATTTCACATTTTGGCCTGGGTAAATACACAGTTTTTCTATTTATGTCTTTGAAATGCCTAGCCCAAACTTCCTGTTTCAAAAGGAAATACATCAATACTGGAAAGAAACCTGAGTTTTTTTTCAGCCAGCACTGACATTCTGTACAGCGGTTCATGCTGTAATCCTTATGTCAAGCAATAACGCCACCATTATGAAAGCACTCTCGGTTGCGGCGTGGTGATCCGAGCTCGCCGCGAGCGTGTAATTGACGTGTTTGCTAAACGCCACAGAGGCGTCAGAAGAGGGACTAAAATGGCCCTATCATAATTTCAAACTTTTAACAAAAACAAATTGCAGTAATGCGACTGGCCGGCCCTAATGGTGCAGACTAGAGATGCGGTGCTTGTTTTAGCTGTAAATTGCACTCAGCAGGGAGTCCCCAGAGCTTCTGACCATTTACACTCCTAATGAGTTATTGGGCACCCAAGAGCGGTGGCTCTAATTGCTTTGGCTTTTTCACTCGAGTCGTCCAAACTGGGGGCATTAGCTTTCTGGATAAGAGGGCTGAGAATGAGGGAAAAGCAGGAAAAAGAGAGAGTCGTTGGTGCCTGGATCACTTTGTTTGGCTGTCAGGTAGAAGGTGGGAGAAGAGATTTAGAAGTGGTCTGACTTTCAGGGTCCTGTTTGATTATTGGACCCCGTGATTCAAGCGATTGGCCATACGTTTGTCTCGGAGTTGTTTGGTTGTCCCCACTAACATCAGGATTAACAGATTACAGGCCTGATCTGCTCTCTGGCCTCTGGAATTAGTCAGTGTCTTGTTGCTAAATTAGATAAATGAGGTTTTGTTTGGGGTTACTAGATTTCTAATTCATGCAGCACAAGGAAGTCTTGAAAGTCACTCTTGTGCTTGGCTTCGTATTAAGGGATTGATATTTGCCCAGAGCACCAGACCGGTGAAAGGTTCTGATAAGATACAGCGGCCACAGTGCATATTTACTGTAAATGTTTTGTAAAAATGGTGTAAATGTAAATAATCATAGATTTGTATCTGTAAAGTGTCTTATCAGTTATTAAAATCAATATATATATGCATACTGTACACACACACACATACACACACACATTATATAAATTAATATATATATACATACATTAATAGTAATGAATATTATATACTTTTACAAAGTGTCAGCATCATTTATTTCCTATATATATTATAAGATAAATGGTGCTGACAATTTGATAAAATGTAATTTCTATATTTCTGTTAATTATTTCTTACAGAGCATATTTTTCTACACTTTTTCTAGTTCTAAATTGTATCATTTTTTTAATTAGTCAAATGTTTATGCAAATAATACATCAAAGCAATATGTCTATTTTAATGATTATAAATGTTTGATAAATGTACTAATTCAGTTAGATACAAATGTATTGATTCATTCATTTATTCTTTTATTTTGTGGAAATGTCTCAGAGTGAAGAAAAAACACCTAAATCAGCCAAACCAAGTAACCTAATCCATTTTACTGAGCTGTTACTTTGCTCGAAATTCTTGTTTGCATTTGTAAAGTATTACCGAGAACCCATATGGTGTGGATACTGATAGATATGATGACAAATAAACAAGCCAGGTTGTTGTGTGAGCATAAAAACACTTTGCTTAGCACAGTTTTGCCCCACGGCATATTCGTGTCATTAACTCCATTAACTCCGCCGTACAGGTGTGAATGGCTCTGTGGAAAATGCACACGGCCAGACAAATTCTAATCTAGTTTCTTCCTGATGCAAGATTGATTTTATCGTCAGAGCAACTTGAGAGACATCGGCATGCCGGCGCTCTAATCCGTATCTGGCTCACTATACATTTAAAACAATACAATTACACCACATACCTATAAACTTTCCTCCGTATTGTCTTTCAACAAAAAGTGGTGGCACGTTATTCTCTCTGAGTCTGAATAATTCATGTAATGAACAGCCACGTGGGACTCATTAGAAAATGGAAAACTATCGTTATATTGGAATGTGAGCCGTTGGGAAAGATGGCTATGAGTATGTCTACTTAACAACCATTCCGGACATGCGATGCAGACATAAGAGCGCAAATACTCCTCACCGCTAAGTGCAATTGCCATCACGTATTTAATAACGTCCAGAGATAGCTGTTGCTATTGCCTTTATGGATTTTGCACTCCACTACAGACGGAAAGCTACGCCTCACACTCAAAGCCCAGAGGAGCCGACTGTTTCCATCAAGCCCTGAGACCGAGCTAAGAGGAGTCACTCTTCAGTTTGACCCCTTTAGGTGCACCTCACAGGGTAAGAGTAAGTCAGCCATAGCTTTCTATCCCGTGCGCTGATGGTAGGCGTGAGATTAGGCAGTGATTGACACATGGCACGCCGGCTTTGCGTGAATGAAAATAGAAGCGCCTGCATTTTTAATGGCCGTCCATGACCACGGGAACCGGGCTTTGTTATGGCCCATCCAAACTGTCATGGTGTGGATCAAGCCTCCGACGTGCGCCGCTCCTGTTATTCTGCTTAATTATTTAGTGCCTATGTATTTACAATGGGTTGAGAAAGGCAGTAGAGAGTAGCGAAGTGTACATCTATAGTATACATAATACATGATACAGCCAAAGGCTATATGAGAGGGTGAGCGCGGTGGCCGTTTTTGAGGCGCGTAGAGAACCGGTTCCTCGTCACACGGGATTATCTCGATGTGATAGGTTGGCTAAGGTTGAACGCAATCTACAGCGCCAGGTCTTATCAGAGCGTTATGTAAAGGCCCCGGCGTGCCGTTGGGTTCTGAACTAAGGTTTCGTCTTGGGAACGACGGGGTTCAGGAGGTAGGGGGTTTACTTTTGTTAATCGCGCTCTGCCTTTTCACTTCTGCTTAAATTCCTCCTTTAATCATGAGCGTATAATTAGGGAGGCCTGCGGTATGCAAATGCTTTCGTATTTTCTCCAGGTTGTTATGCAAACTTAATAAAACGTATTAAAATCAGGGATAATTGCGGAGGAGCCTGTGGTGAGGAGGAATCGTATTCATTTTTTCTGCCTAATGGTAATAGGGGACAACATAGATCGGTTCCACTTGTAATGGGTTAAATTAAAGGTTAAATACGCTGAGTTGCTTTATCCGCGTTGCCCGCCGGTATCAGGAAAGTATCCATCAAAGGCTGTCAGTAATATCTGATTACCGAACAGATCTGAATGCAGTTTTTCCTCTCTGAAGGTCTAACGCAGACGATTAAACCTTTGCATTATTTATGCTTCAGGAGACGCGTGTTATTGTTTAGACGAAATACAAACGAACGCCGTTTTGAGTCGAGGAATCATCAAGGGTGTGATGAAGCATGTTCTGGTTTCGCTCTGACCTTTCCATCCTGAAAAACAAATGAGAGACGCAAACGAATGATACATAAAATCATTCACGCCTTTGAAAAATTGAGACCAAAGGCGATTTATTCGCTTTTAATTTGCCTTATAATAATGTTTTGAGTCGATGTTTTGGAGCCTGCTGATCTCTGGACAGGATCAAGACCTCAGCAATAAGTGATCCCCTGTGATATTGCTGTGTAAACTCTCTTATCGTCGCCTCTATAGATCTAATGTGCTACTTGAAAATCCATTTCTGCTATAAATATTCAAATCTGCGCCTTTCGGGTCTTGAATATCACATTTAGCGAGATCAATATCACTTTGCCTTTGAAATCGAGGAGGGACATTATTGGATGCTAGGGCTGTCACGGTACCAAAATTTCAGGAGTCGATACCAATACCAGTAAAATTGTGCAATTCTCGATACTAATTTTGATACCGCAGCAAAAATTAATACGCTATTGAATCGTTTCTGTAGTTCAAAATCAAGGTCAACGGTTCGACTCTGCGCTGACACGCCCTTTGATGACAAATGTGTACCTTGGATGCATTGTAAGTACAGTTCAGTCTTTGAAAATGTGATCATTTAAAAGTGTTTAAACGAATAAAATTACACCCGTACCAATATTTTTGACGTCCCTAGTGTATTACGTTCTTTTTCCTTTATCATCGCCCGGACACCTCTGCAGAATTATGAATTCTTCAAATTCAGTTATATAATTTCAGGTCCCTGCAATGGATTCTCCATAGCGTGAGCGATGTTGCCGGCCAATTTATCATTCTGGGAAGCAGCCAAAATGGGCCCGAGCCTGCAAACTGTTGCTTTATGTATGAGTGGTTGATTTAGAGGTGAGTTTTTTCCCCATTTCAAAGTGCAGGGGACTGACAACTGGCTTAAAAAAAAAAGCTACCGGCGGAGGTTTAATGGCAGCATGGAACTCAAAGAGTGTTGTAGTAGATAACAGCTTGTGGCTCTGCCACTAGCTCTCGTTCTGTTTGAACCCGTGACCTGTGTCCTTGGGCAGTATGTTAGCGGTGACAACCGAACCCCTCAGAGGTTTAAAGTTGAAATGCAGCAGGTTCGCAGGGTATCATGGAACATCTGTGAGATTTCATAATGCGAATCTTTTCTCAGGGCTGCGGACAGGAGAAATCACGCCATCAAAATTCTCCTCGCGCAGTTGTAACGTTATCCATTCCGCACTTTTACTTCCTGTTCTGCCGTGTAAAAAAATGATGGGGTTGAGCCACAGGACCGAGCTAAGCCAATTACAGAGCAGAAATCTGATGATGTTACTCTAGGCATGATTTATGATAATTGACCCCGAGCTACGATGGTCATAATTAATCTGCCTCGTCACTTGTGGAAAAGGCCAACTGCGGGAATGTCTATATATTGCGTTGCTGTGGGATCCTATTGTCTCTCAGCGATGCAGTGAGATGAACCACACCGTCTGAATCAGCGACTTTGTTCCCCTTAAGCCACACGCTGCGGGCTGGAGCCAGGTTTCCTTCCCTCTTTTTGTGTTTCTCCCCTCGAATTTTCCTCCACCATCTTTCACGCCCTCTTATGCATATCTCTGCACTCTTTTTCTGCTACGTCCCTATCCCCTGCGGCTGCGGTGACCAGGAGGGGCAAGATTATGGAGAGAATGAAAAGGAGATGGGGACTAGGGGTTCACAGAATAGAGATGGCTCTTCCTGTCCTCTCCAGGTTTGTGCGATGGGTTGGCAGCTCCAAACAGGCCTATGGCTTTGATCAGTTGTGCCGCAGCAGCATTGTAGCTAATGAGGGTATGTGGTCCCTGCGAGTTAGCATGCCCATCAGTTTCTGCACGGCTGTCTGTGGCAGCGCCAATCCGCTGGCTTTTATGACAGCTGACTGCTTTCCCAACTTCACTTTCAGAACTGCCAGTCTACCTTAAGCCAACCTGCTCACTAACTTAGTCTAAATTACGGTCTGATTCTCAAGTAAATCTGTCTTTTTTTGATCATTGAAGAGTTTGTAAATATTCTACTGTAGGTGGGAGACACTTGTTTGGAAGTGCAAGCAGGCATTGATGCCAATACAAGACAGAATATATCGTATTTTTATATATTTATTTATTACATTACATTTTACCCCACCAACCTACAGCATACCAACCTACATACTTCGTTTCATACGCAACAATTTATTTTGTGTTTTATTTATTTATTTGAAGTAAAGGTGTTTTTTGATGTTAACGTATTTACAGAACAAAATATCTGTGAATGTTAACAAAAATCGGACAACTTTTTTTAAAACCATTTAACCATATTTAACAGTGATAAATAGTACTTTTCATAAAAAGTATGCATTCAGATGAATAGCCACTATATCATCATGTTCGGAATTTAAAAATGCACCCCTTGGGGCGGTTTCTCCGACAGGGATTAGATTAAGCCAGGACTAGGTTTAATTAAATTAGGACATTCCGATTTTACGAACATGCCTTACAAAAAAATATTATGTAGTAGAGTAGGCGGGGCGAGACCGTGGTTCGAGTCCGGTGAGTAATTGTGAATTAGCGCCAGCTGTGCGCACACCGGGCTCGAATCACGTAGGAGATGGGAGCATAAATGGAACGAGCGACCGGACCGTCGAAGAGAGAGAACCGGGCCCGAACTTATGTTATGTTTGTATTTATATTTATGTTCATGTTTTGTTCGCCGGCGGTCGTCCGTGAGGGGCCGCCGGCTGTTATATTCATTTATTAAATGTATGAAATGTCTTCCGGTTCCCGCCTCCTTCCTTCCATTTTATTGAGATTTGTTACATTGGTGCCGAAACCCGGGAGGAAGGAGAGACATGCTGTCGGAGAGTCCTCGCCGCCGAGTGGCCTCGCGGTGCCGGAGAGTTCGGGCAGCGCGGACGAAGGGCGTCCGCCAGTGGCTGCCCGAAGCGGTGAACGGTGGAACTTCGGTGGAACGGCGACCTTTGCTGCCGCGCCCCTGGGTCGAGGTGGGGTGGCTTTCGTCCAAGTGGGAGCGGGGGGGTTGCCGCCGTCCGCCAGAGGCCGGAGCCTGTGTCCGTCCCCCGAGGGGGAGGAGCAGGGGGCGGAAGTGCCGGGTGAGCCACCGCCTGCCAGAGGCCGGAGCCTGCGTCCGTCCGCCCAAGGGGGAGGAACAGGGGACGGGGAACCCGCCCCGACTCCCGGATAAAGGAGGAGCCACCGCCGGCCGCCAGGGGGCGGACGGTCGAGCCGTCCACCGAAGCCCCAGGGCCACCGCAAGGCACCGCGAAGGAGAGTACTCCGGCTGGTTGAGGAACGAGCGGCAGCATGTCGGGGAACCGGATTTTTTTTCCCTCTCTCTTTCCGGTCGCTCCGAGGGCTCCCGTCTCCGTTGTCTCGTCTCGTCGCTGCATACCCCCCCACCCCACCCCCCCCGAGGGAGGGGGAGGGAGCTTGCACAGTCGCGGGGGTACCCCCCGGCCTGTGAGGGGTGATGGGGGTATGTAGTAGAGTAGGCGGGGCGAGACCGTGGTTCGAGTCCGGTGAGTAATTGTGAATTAGCGCCAGCTGTGCGCACACCGGGCTCGAATCACGTAGGAGATGGGAGCATAAAAGGAACGAGCGACCGGACCGTCGAAGAGAGAGGACCGGGCCCGAACTTATGTTATGTTTGTATTTATATTATGTTTTGTTCGCCGGCGGTCGTCCGTGAGGGGCCGCCGGCTGTTATATTACTTTATTAAATGTTTAAATGTTTGCCGGTTCCCGCCTCCTTCCTTCCATTTTATTGAGATTTGTTACATATTACTTGTGTGCATTTTGAGACATTGCATAGCACTGATGTGCTTTAAGATTTTTCTGTGCAAGTTGTAACTGTATCAATTTGGAGAGTTCGAACATTTATTTTAGTCTAGGACTAGTCTTAATCCCTGTCCGGGACACCGCCCCCTTATGTACTATTTTCATGAGTTGAAGTCAAATGGCGTCAAACTGATGTTTACAGCAAAATCGTACCTGACAGCCCACGTTATAAATCACTATTATTATTATAAATTTAGATTATATAATTATCACAATTTAGATTAGAAATTGTCACTAGGGGTAAAATAACAATAGCGTTTTGTCAGTTTTTACTGAAATTGAATCAATAATAGTTTATTTTAACGAAGAAAAAAGTTGCAAATTGCAGCTGTCAACAAATCATTAAATTGAATCAAATCCTTTGTTTTCGCTCTGTGCTGCGTTTACACCTCAGTGAGATGCTGTTTGATTTCATGGAGAGCAGCACTCTGGTTCCTTGTAAGGGCACTGGGAAACAAAAATGTTCTATTGACCTGTTTCCCTCGATTATGTGTGCGTTGGAATCCCAGGAGCCGAGTGGCAAATTCTCTCTCTTACCCTCTCACCTGATTCACTGTGATCCCAATCAGCACGAGACCCTTCCCAAGATCACCCGGGTGGAGAAACGAATCTCCCATTGTTTAAATCCCAAATGGATCTGCCGAGGAGATACAGCCGTGAGACCGAGAGACGATTTCAATGAAATATTGATCTTGGTTAATTAGATTGCTATCTAGTCCTGAGGGTTTTGAGTATCAGTCACAAGTTGAAGACAAAGCTTTAAAAATGAATTTAAATAAAAGAAATTCAATATTTCAGCACGGAGAGTGATTATATTTTGTCCCCTTATGAACGGAGCGTGCTTTTAGATTTGGCGTAGTTAGATCTCACTTGCTGTAAAACCCTCGTCTCATCCATTTTTCATTTTTAATATGGCTAAAACCACAGTTAGATTGATGTAAGGCACACATATATACTTACTCTAATCTTTCAATTTATTTCTTTGGACACCATTATGTGTTTCAGCTCGTGCTGCATTGATTGGATTTATATTTTTGAGCTTTTGAGTTTGACAGCCAAACCCAGAGGGATACCAACCCACACCCAGATAACACAGCTAAAGTCTAAAGCTAAACAAGGCTTCTTGACTTTATGTATAACAAAAGCTGATAAAACTCTGACAGCGTATATTAATTATAGCAACATTATTTGATAGCTATCACTATGATATACAGCGGGGGTGTCATGCACCTATTTTTTTGAGAGGGGTGCCAGTGGCATTCTGGCTTCTTTGGTGCCTTAGGTAAGAAATTAAACGAGACAAAAATAAAAAATTAAGCACTTTTGTACAAGGGGTTCAGATCTTTTTTTAATGAAATTGGAATGAACTGGACAGCCCAGAATCGTCATTTGTTGTGTGCATGGACTACTGTGTCTATATATATATATTTATATATACTATATACACTATACAGTATATGAAGAGTTTATCTATCTACAAAAAAATCATGGTTTTACTTTGTTTTGCTGCAGTTAAGACTTGACTTTGAGCATGCAAAATTGTGAAATTGCAAATTTGCAGGTGGGAGTTCAACAAACTTGAACTTTGCAACGTCAATTCCGACGTTAGTACGTTATATTTTTGTTTTGGCAAATTACATTTCCAACTTACAGAAATTCATAACTATTTTACGAGGTGGCTTATTTTAATGAATTTGTACGTTGTGCAATTACTAGAAAAAGAAATTCTAAAAACTTTCCCACATCGTATATTAAATAGTTACCTTGATTCGTGATTCGCTGATTCAACTAGTGACAATTTTTTCTCAAAATTCTATATGAAAATAGGAAACTGTTCAAAATAACAAAAACAGATCTTAAATATGCAACGAAGTTCATATTCATGTTTAAAAAACACAATACTTATATTTTTACATGTATTTTAGGATGACCTCAAACGATAGAACAAGCCAGATTTTTCTTCACAACATTCATGCATCATTCAATTCTCAGCTGTTATTTTTTCATTTTTTATCCAGAAATGACCTTACATGTTTTTGAAACCTTTATAAAAGCATGGGACTATGAAGTTTTTTAACAAGTTTTCAACGAAGCAAATTTAGTTAAAACTTGTAGTTGCCTTTCATGACTTAGACTTGCATGAATTTTTTTCAGCACTGGGTAAATATTTCAGCACAAAATGCCTTACGGGGGTCAGCAGTCTATAGTCATCCTGTGTACTGTACTTCAATACAAACATCATGTTGTTCGATCAGCATCTCTTCTCGCTCTCAGTTGTCACCAATCAAAAAGTTTGATCCAGCACTGCAATCACCTGTAGGATAAAGAACATCCTGATAACCGAAGAAGAGATCAATAAGAGTAGAACCCAGTCTGGTTCTAATCATGTTGAAAATCCTCCCTCTTGATGACAGCCTTTGTTATAGTGAGAAGCGTCAGAAAGGAGGGACATTTCTAGACGGGCTGTACAATAATCACAATAGCGAGCTTTCCGTATTTCACTTTTAAGCAAAAGTGCAACCAGGCCTTCCCATGATTATGTGTCAGCCACCTCAAGAATAACATGCCCATTAATCGACTCATCACTTAATGAATGAGGGCCATTAATTGATTCGCAGCGATGCTGATTCGCCTTCTCGGCCGTGGCTTATTGCTTCCCTTTCTGTAAGATGAAGTAGCTCCGAAGGGCCCCCGCTGAATCCACCATGTAGCTCCGTTTGGCGCAGCAGACTATTGATTTGATGTCCCTTCCTCTCCGCCGGTTCGGATAGGGATTGGAATGCTGCTGAAATGCCGCTTTCCCCTTCCCAGAGGGCTTTCGCTACGAAATCTATTAAAGGAAATAAATAAACACATTCATTAATAGATGCTTGTTGCTTTTTTTAGCCAGCCTTTGTAGGCAGGAAGTTGGGACTTGGCTGAGAGGAGATGCAGAAGTTTTGAGTGGCTCAGATGGCATAGATTCTCCAGCGGCTTTTCTTATTAACGCACCTGGCTCTTATTGGAAATCTAAGGTTACATTTGCTCAGCGGTGCCAACGGTGCGGCCCGGGCGCCCGGGTTCCCTTTTGCAAACAAATGAGCCCACCAGGATCAAGTTATCATGCACTGGTCTCTTACACTTTAGGAGCAGAAGCAATAAAATAATTGATATTTGCTGCTATGCGATAAGATGCTGGTAACCCGCTCTGACGGCAGATCTCAGAAAAAGAGTAGTGGTGTGTTCTTCTGAACTCCTCTGCCACTTTTCTCTCCCTCCTCCTAAGGTGAGCGTTCGAGGATTTACAGGGGCTGCCATGGCACCTCAGCCTCGTCCATAAACAACCGGCACTCCCGTCTCACGTGCCTCTACGTCGTCACGGCAACATCCATCATCACAACTCTTAAGACAGTCATCCTCTTTCATAAGAAGGCTTCCTCCAGAGCCCACTCAGACAGCGAGAGTAAATCACTCTACAGAGAGAGAGAGAGAGAGAGAGAATGAAAATAGCTAGTACTCGAGGAGAATATTGTGATGCGCTCATGAAGCACGCAGCATTGATATATGGTCAGGCAATGGAGTTTTTACACTTGTAAGCACCCCAACTACAATCACATGTGATGCAAAGGCATTGTTCAGACAGACAGCAAAAGTAGGACTCAAATCCATTTAGTTTGTAGTTTAACAGCGATACAATGAATGTGTGTTTTTGAAAGTTAGTTTAGAATCTTGTTTAAAGTATTTTAAACAGGCAAACATTAAGTGTTTTCATTCAGGGATTTGTCGTTGTTTTATTGTTATTTTAAATTATTATTATTTTTTGTTTTCACATTCATTTTAGTTTAATTATTAGAAATTGGTGTGCTTTAAAAGTTATTTTATTATGTATTTGTTATTTTTAGATTGCTAAAGTTTAATTTTGTTTATTCTATTTATAATAATACATAATATAACACATAATATATAACACATAACATAACCAAACATAACATAACAACATAACATAACATAACATAACATAACATAACATAACATAACATAACATAACAAACAGTAACATAACATAACAACATAACATACAGTCACATAACATAACATAACATAACATAACATAACATAACATAGTCACATAACATAACATGACATAACATAACATAACACACAGTAACATAACATATCATGCAGTAACATAACATAACATAACATACAGTAAAATAACATAACATAAAATAACATAACATACAGTAAAATAACATAACATAACATAACATAACATACAGTAAAATAACATACAGTAAAATAACATAACATAACATAACATAACATAACATAACATAACATAACATAACATAACATAACATAACATACAGTAAAATAACATAACATAACATAACATACAGTAAAATAACATAACATAACATAACATAACATACAGTAAAATAACATACAGTAAAATAACATAACATAACATAACATAACATACAGTAAAATAACATAACATAACATAACATAACATACAGTTAAATAACATAACATAACATAACATAACATAACATAACATAACATAACATAACATAACATAACATACAGTCACATAACATAACATAACATAACATAACATACAGTCACATAACATAACATACATAACATAACATAACATAACACAGTAACATAACATATCATGCAGTAACATAACATAACATAACATACAGTAAAATAACATAACATAACATAACATAACATAACATACAGTCACATAACATAACATAACATAACATAACATAACATAACATAACACACAGTAACATAACATATCATGCAGTAACATAACATAACATACAGTAAAATAACATAACATAACATAACATAACATAACAAACAGTAACAAACAGTAACATACAGTACTATACAGTAACATAACATATCATAACATAAAGTAACATAACATAATAACAACAACAAGTGCTTACCTTAAACTTATTTCAGTTTATATTAGGGAACATTTGATAATAATAATATTTAGGGCAGTATTTTATTTGATTAAAAAAACAGAAATCTTTTAGTTTAAGTGAACTATAATACCCTTGATAATACATCAAACATTGTATGATGAGCTGAATTGAGGCATCTTTTCCACTCTAGGGACTACTCTGAGTTTCTGTTTGGGAATTTCTCTTTTACAAAGTAGACAGATACAGTATAATAACTGTGTCATCTTGGTTTGCTGGTATTTGTTGGTTTCTCTGGTTAAGGATGTCCCCTTTGCTGGTTTTTGGGCACCTTAAGGCACAGATAAAACCAGAAAGCCATGCCCGTCTTGATAAAACTCATCAAGTTTCCTGCAGGATATTAATCACACATTACTCTGAAGTCATCACTTGCGAAATAACAACATAAAAATACATTACTAATAATCAAGTTATTGTCTCTGTTAAGGGAAAATAAATAAGTCATGACAGAGCATACGGGGCTATACAGCTCCATACAGCGTGTGTAGATTGTGTGCAGGTGTAGCTCGCATAACAACATGCGTCCTCACACATCTTAATCAAAACAGTGCTGCGCTAGCAGGGGCCACATGGCAAGTTGCTACTGTGTGCATGTCTAGTTTTACGGCCGTGTGGATGTTTGCTGTCGAAGACGAGGAGGATATATCTGCCTTATAAGACACAGCTGTCTTCCCCACCGGCCATCAGGACCAGTGCGGCTCTATGCAAGTCTATTGGACATAAAATGATGATTAAAGGGTCTTGGCCTTTAAATAGACAATCCTGTTGACCCAATTTAGAGGCACAATCAATGCCCCACTCGGCAGATTAATTGAGACGCGTCTGATTGATTTTCCCTTTTTTTAAGTAAGCAGGACAAACTGCAACGCTGCAGGGCTGGAACTGACCAGCTTTCCAAATTAGGACGTTGCTCTCAGTCTCTATATGTGAGATGTGTCCCTCCCTGAGGCCATACAGTCATATACAGAAGTGTTTTTTATAAATTCTAGATGATATTTAGCATTTTTTGTACAACTAACAAACAGACATTAAGTATATCTAGTAAAAAAATGCTTTAAATATGTTTCTGTTGGTGATAGCAAGGCAAACATGATGATTCGATTTTTAAGACAGCACACTGTTAAATGTTTGCATGCATTATAGGTTGCTTACCATAAAAGCGTGCTAAATAACCAAAAGTGGCATAATGCATGTTTAAATGTATGCTGTAAAATAAATTATTTTTAACCATTTATCCTGTTAAAATGTTTTCATACACTTGGTTTTAATATTGTATTTGGCCTCCTAAAGCATCATTAGGTGCTTGTTACCCCTTGTCATAGTTGAGTCGGAGTCCCTCAATTGTTCTGAGTGGCACAGCTGGATCCCACCATCATATAGCCACTTTGAACTAGAACTTAAATGTGGAGCATGCTGGGAAACTGCAGAACTTACAATTCCTCGTTGCTTTTTGTCAAAAACAGTGGGCTCCATTTCTTAAAACAAACAAGGGACTTGTGCACAAGTAGCACAGAGCGTTGCAATTTTATGGAAATGCACAGTATAAGAACCAAGGGTATTTAAACACTTGATGATTTGTGTTTTTTTTCTGTGGAATATATACAGATATCATTAGGGTGGTTTTAATTAAAAACAAAACAGTTTCTTGATTATTTTGCAGGGGCTGTGGATTATAACATTATACTACATAGACGTGTGGCACTGACTGCAAAATGTGCTCCCTTGCGTGATTCTGTTGGTTCATTTTAATAAATTAAGTAAAGATCAATAAAGGAATGGTTTATTTGTGTAATTAAACCTGCTATCAGACAACTTTTTATTTTGTTCAGATAAGTTGGGATCAGGTAGATAAGAGTCGTTTTTAATTCATTACTGTTAGTTAAGTCATTGGGAGACAGAGCTAGCTGTCAAACGCTTGTGTTGTCACTTTCTCAGTAATTATGTTTGTATTCGAGTTAAATATATTATTTCAGATAATTCAATGTTATATTTCTGTACAGTCATTTAATCTTATTCATTTAGTGGTTAACTGTATACAGTGATGCAGAAACATTTTACGTCGTAGCTGGTATTTTTCATAATGTATATGTAAGGTTGGGTTCGTCGCATATTTAAAGCGATTGTTCTCCCACAAATGAAAATTCTGTCATCATTTGCTCACCTTTTTGATATTTCAGACCTGTAGGAGTTTCTTTCCGCACAACACAAAAGAAGATATGTTGAAGAAAGTTGGTAACAGCGCTGGCACCCATTCACTTCTATCCTATGGACACAGAACCAATGCAAGTGAATGGGTACCGGTTACAACATTCTTCAAAATATCAATAGGGCGAGTAAATGATGACAGAATTGTCACGTTTGGAATTTAAATATACATTTACATATACAGTTTATCTACAATATTTGTCCGCCAAAACAATTTAATAATTGAGTTTATCACTATGACTGTTCAAATGTGGCCTTAATACAAGTTGAAGGGCATTTTTAATTGTGACAACTTGCCCCATGCATTGTGACAACTGTAAAATAATTCACCGGAGAAAAAAGTGTGACAGCTAGCCCTGCATTCGCCCATACCGTTACATCATAGCTTTCATTATATTGTCCGCAGCAGAGCAGTGAAAGTCCTACAGGGCTTGAATTTGCTCCCATGTAAGCATGTTTGCATTGCTGTTTACACAGGTGTGAGCCGCAAATCACCATTAAGGATGTTTGTGCCTTGCCCACCGTGTCCCAGGTGCCTAGTACGAGAAGCTCCCTGAGGTTATTTCGACACAACCTCTCTTATAAATTCAGTCCAGCTAAATAACTCATCAGTAGACTCTGTTTCACCTTTGGAATCAATCAGCACATGCTTTACAGCTCAGCTGATGTGAGGTTTGTCATATGTACATCGATGCTCAAACACGGCCCAGGTGACCGGAGATCTTATTACGCACCAAAGCCACATGAGCACTTTCCGTTCTTCTGATCCAACACTACACGCAAACCTTTGTAGCATCGGCCCTGGTGTGGGTACACAGAGGTGTCTTTTATCACAAACCGGCGGTGGAATATGATCTTATCGTTCACCGTAGATGGATCTTATTACTAACAATCACGCACATTGTACAGGCAGTATCACCGGCGCTGAATGATTTAAATAGAGACGTATAATGAGACAGATGATCAAATAATTCATTTTAATAGTGACAATCCTTCTCCTGGTGTGTGCATGAACTCCGGTGTGCGGTATGAAGTATCTGTCATTATTTTGCTGGGTTGATAGGCAGTTTGTCATGGTCCCCCTCAGGCGCCGTAGACTGTATGTGCAGCCTCTAATAAAGAAGGAACATCGTAACGTTTTACTAATATTTAATTATAGCTTTGTGGTCCAAGGACAAAGTGGAGAAAAAGCGCACGGATTGCGAAGGGAGGATTCGTAACGGCAGTGCCCCGGTCATTTATTTTTCTTAGATGCGGTCGTTCTGGCTTTGATTCTTCTCCACGCTCGTCCCCTTTGCCTTCAGCGTTGCCCCAGCTCTCATCTCTAAAGGTAACAGAGCTCCATCTGAGTGACAGTTCAGGCCCCCAAAGCTGTACAGTTTTAATTAAGAAAGTGTCCCTTGTTGGCCCCTGGTCCCAGAGTAGTTAAGGCCAGCCCGAGCCCGGTTTGGGCGGGCCGCTGTGACACCCCTGGCCGGATTAAAAGTCATGGGGTCGACAGTTGTGGCACTTGTGGCATTTTTTTTTTTCAAACATTGCTCTCTGTCCTTGGTAAAAGGTCAGTTGGAAGAAAGTTGGGAGGAAGTCAAGCGAAACATTTTTGTCTGCAATGTACGGAGACGTGATGTCCTTTTTTCGGCAGAGGGAACTTCTAAACGAATGTTTTGTTGACGTGTGTATAAGACAAGAAGGTGTTTCAGAATGTATCGCACAAAAAAATGCACGGGAAAAAATCCATATTTACTAGCATATTAGAAGCAGTTTGTTTAGCTGCAGGGCACAACATGTTGGGTTGCCACATCACAAGAATTCCCTCTTGGGATCCGAACAAGTGCTTGTCTGGTGAGGTTTGCTGTTTCCTAATCACCTGTACTGGAACGCCGGCCTGTTCAGGTTGGTGTTTATATCAGCGTGTGTGTTTTTCGAGGTTTAGCTGAGGCTCTGGAGTTAATGAGGGCTGTTCGAGATGCGTGTGTCCAGCACGGGGCAGGGAGTATGGCGTCAGCGTTTCAGGCCAGGCTGGCCGGGGGGCGGCTCGCAGGTGGGCTGCATGCGGCAGGCCACCCTGTCTGATTTATGGAGGTGTCAGCTCGTCTGGCCGTGGGTTGAACCCACAAATCTCAGCACCTTTAAATCATGCCTCTCCGGAGCCCGGGTGAGGGCAGGAGAGGGGAGAGGAGGGGTGGGGGGGGTTAGGTCAGGTGGAGACGGTCTCAACTGCTGATGTCGATCGAACGGCGAGAACGGAGAGTACATAAATTCATGTAAGCACGTAGACGCGCGCACATACATAGCAACCCCAGCCGTATTTATATATGCTGATCTACACAACATCACCCCTCTTTATCAACCTGTGGTACGCCGTCTCTTGTCGCGGAGATGATGGTATGCATCACTCACTGTCCAGGGGTCCCGAACTGCCCACCTTTCCCTTGACATCTACAGCTCAGTCGGTGATGAAGGGGATTTTTGTAAATCGTCGAATCTATGAAGAGGTGCGTTAAGGTTTTTAGGATGTGGATCACTCATATTGTTGGCAATTGATTCCCGTCTCAATGTCTCATTCGCAGAAAAATGACTCTCGGATTGATGAACAGAGACAATCTGAGAATGGATTACAAGGGACTTTGTCAAACTACTGATTAGATTCACAAACATTCGTGCATTCGTCTGGCTGGTTTTGTGTGGGTTTTATCGACTGAAAATCAAAACAAAAAAAATCATAAAATAAGCATTTATTGGTTGCTTGTTTTGGAATAAAAAGACGATTTTTAGTCTCATTTATTGTTTGAAATTAAAACACACAACAAAATAAAACAACCGTGTTATTGCTTTACCCCGATTTACTGAAGTGGTAGTGTTTTTAAATTAGTCCTCCATAAATGTTAACATCATGTGGATCTGGATGTTTTTTGAAATGTCAGATTTTTTAAGAGACCATTCCGAATTTTCATTCAGTCAGCATTTCTGGATGTATTATTGTCATTCAAGTCCCGTGTCTGTTAAATTTCAACAGAATCAAACCTCAGGATGTGAAAGACTGACAGTATGACACATGCATGAAAAACAATTGATGTTATCAGATAAAAAAGTTTTTTTTACTTTTCTGTTATTTTGAACTCTTTCTCAGTTAAAATTTTATGCAAATTGATTTAAATAGAAACAATATTTTTATTCAAAATTTTGGACAAATATTTTTAATATTTCACAGAATGCTCACAGAATTAAACAAAAATTTCAAACAAATTGCCTGAACATAAACCTATGTATAGTGAATTAAGAAAAATAGAAAATGGTCTTTGAAATTTTCCATACCTGTGTGTATATATGTATATATATTAGACATGACTGTGATGACATATATGATACATTCTAGGTCCCAAATGAAACCGGTTTTTATCTTAAACAAAATATTTTAAAACTTCTTAACCATTAAAAATCTTTTTCTCCAGAAGTAACCAAAGTTCTTTTCAACCACTGGTTTCAATGGAAAGTCGAGATCTTGTAGCGGAACTTTAGGGTGTTTGTTTATCCCCCAACTCATATGCTGATTGCTAGTTAAAGCAAAAGCCTTTTCATTCACTTTATTTTATGTGTACTTACACATATTATGAAGACGTATTTTCAATTTACAACTGCAAAGCATGTTATTAAGAGCTGATTCATAACATGCTGTCATACGGTAGAACTGTTTCACAGACATGTAATACCCAAATAACATCTCCCGGGGGATGCTTGGGGTTATTTGTATGCACTGGTAGAATATAATAGGAGATGGAATATGTTTATAGCACACTTGGTAAAACATTGTTAAAACAGCCCTTTTCTTAAAAAAATCTAGGTTTTTATGCTGTGTGTGTTAAATCTGATATCTAATACAGTTCGTCTCTTTGACTGCATGTACATGCATGCATATGCATGCATGGATCTTGCAGTCTTCCATATTCATGGCCGAACCATATCTTTTGTTATAAGAAATCGATACACCGCTAGATCAGGGCAGCGTGCTGCTTCTTTATGCATTTTTCCTATATATGCAAACGATGATAAATCCATAGTTTTTTCCATAAAGCTCATGGGTATACGACAGTGCAAGTGTACATCCTCACGAGAGCATGTTTTATTCATGCATATGCGCTATAACACGCGTGTAGGTTCAAATATATTGCGTGCTTAAAAAAACACCCTTGATTTTACTGATGGAAGCGGACGGCATCGGACACGTCTGCTGCGCTCCTCACTTTCTGTGTTTGGCGTGTAATTTAATTGAAGCTGATTAAACTTACAAATTTAGTCAGAGCGCAGCATGCTAATGTAATGAAATCTTTTCCCATTCGAAAAAATGTGTTCGCTCAACAGGTATGAGATCAAGTGCAGGGATCCCCACTGTGACCCTTAGGAATACATGAGACGTCATCAATACATGTACCACACGCCTCTCGCACAGTTTAACTAAATTTAGCATTGTAAAAAGTCATTTTTGGTTTGCATGTTAGTTTGGACATGCTGCTAAGTGCACACATGTCTAAGATTATCTATTTATATCTAAAATGATACACGTAATGTGCATTCACATACATTTAAAGGGGTATGTACAATAAATGTTGTTTAGTCATTGACTCAGGCTAGCGTTACACTTAAAGGAATAGTTTACCCCCCAAAAAGTTGCTTGTTTATTTACCTTGGGTGTTGTTTGGTTACAAGCGTTCTTCAAAGTATCTTCTTCTGTGTTCTGCAGAAGAAAGTCATACAGGTTTGAAAAGACAGTGACAGAATATTCATTTTTTGGTGAACTATCCCTTCAAGAACACTTGGTTTGAAAAAAATCTTTATTTTTTGAGCGTTTTAAGAGAAGTCCCGTCTGATGGGACACATGACGTATTTACTGAATTCACTTTCTTTAAAAAATGTGTTTAACTTGAATGAATTGTTATTTTTTAGCAGGATGGTGGACGATAGATCGAGATTAAAATAATATTACTTTACCAATATGGTTCAAATGAGGATGTTCTGCTTAATATCGCTTGCTCCAAATGTTAAAATATGTGGTGTAATTTAAAAACTGCATAACTGCATGAAGCTTTACTCATTTACATTTGCCTTTTAGGCTCCACAACAGTTTAAGAAACAAAAAGCCTGATGTAGCACTTGTCTACTTCTGTTTTCCATTAAAGAATTAGGCGATTACATTAGATTGAATGAGATCAACACAGAATGAGAGGGATAATCAGAGCTGTGATTTGACGTGTCCCTGTTTTAAATACACAAACGCCAGACTAATCCAACGCTGATAAATAATTGCAGGCCTGCTTGATAACTTAATTGCCTATTTTGTACAGTGCGCTGCATAGCCGTGGCACTTTAAATCAATGCGCATCACATTCATTTATTAACCACAGCTGCTTTGCAATAATGTCACACTTGAATATTGCTCAGCAGGTTTCACAGTCAAGAGAATCTCTTTTACCTTGAGCTTAAAACTGCTTTGACGTGATTGAACGCTTTGATTTGATAGCTAACTATTGGAAAGCTCCACCAGGTAAAAGGGGAATTATGGTGGGGTTCACACGCAATTAAATCCCGTTACAGCAGTTCTTGAGAAAAACAAATATTCCATTGTCAAGCTGACAATTTGTGTTTAAAAGTTTACACGTTAAAGTTCTACTTAAGCCTAAATCTAGAAGCTGTACTCGCATAGTCAACGTAAACATACAACAATACATTTCAAATTTCCGTCTCCATAATTATACAGTGACCCCACATAGCAGGTGGTCACGTGTAAAAAATGTGTTTTTTTTTTAAAGTTGAGAGCCCATCTAACACAAAGACGCGTATCTTCGAACATCAAGATGTCTTCTCCCAAGTGTGCGGTGGCTTCCTGTGAATTTGCATAGATATTACATATCGCCATTTGCTCAAAATTCAAAGGTTTCCTTTTCGTCAATTCACCCAAAGGTAAAGCAGTGATCAGGATGTGCGAGGTTTAACTTATGCAGCGTCGAACAAGAAATGTGACACGCTGTCACAACTTCGGATGGAGACGCGGCTGATGTGAACCCGCTCTGTCCTGCAGCCACATGAGGCAGCTATATTTCGCATTAAGGCCCCAGAATGGCTTGACTAAATGGGGTAGCATGCAATTAGTTTCCAGAGTACTTATCTCATTAAAGTAAATGAATTATTGATTTAACGACACTCATGCTTTTAGCGGGTGGTATACTGATATTATGAGTCTTTTTTGTTGTTTGAAAAGGCCCTGTCTATCTTTGGCAGGTGCGCACTTCTGCCATGCTTCTCTCGAGATGTTTGCTTTGGAGGTGATTTTTGTGGCGGGAAGTGACAGGTGTATGACCTTATTTCCATTATAAAAATGCAAATGCGTCAAAATGAAAATGCATTAGACTGACCTTGTTCTCTCATTGAAACATTTACCAAAGCCCCACTGTAGTACGCAAATCGCTTCGTGATAAATTATTGCAGTACGCTGGTTTTTGTAAGGCTTGATATGTTTGGTAATATTGATGTCTAGCGCTCGGATATCGAAAAACACTCTTAAACTGTTTTTGGGCGAAATTGATTTTGTGTTGCATCATATGAACAAACATATTGCTGAACATAGTGTTTAACATCTATGACAGCGAGTTGTGAAATTATTAAATATTTATGGCCATGTGCTTTGATGACCTTGATGCTTACTCTCCGATGCGATGAATAGACAGTTTCTTCCCAAAAAAATAAAAAATTTAAGTTGTTAGATTGTTTTTAATTCATTAACATTTACATTTATGTATTTGGCAGATGCTTTTATCCAAAGTGACCCATAATGTATGTGTATGTTCATTGAGGGTAATTGCGGGTATCAGTTAACTAGATTTCTTCCTAGCCGGTAACTCCTATTGTTTCCCAGGAGATCCCATTTTAACTCGAATGACACAATGAGATTTAAGGCCCAGTGAAGTTATAAAATGTATAATGCTAAAACAAATCAGATCAAAGACAAAATGATTTGTAGGACAACAAATGTCCCATTCCTCATATAGAACATGTGCGTAAGTACCGTTATTGCTTGATTTCTTTTTAACTAGACATACATTGGAAAACATTGTTTGTGTGTTATTGATGATTCCCCCAAAAATCCTATAATTAATGTACTATTTTATAAAAAATTGCTGAACATGAATGTAATGACATACATAGATCATCCCGATGATCACTATAATCTGTCTCTGAGAGGCCTTGGCCATCATCATCTCGGTTCCTGTTTTATTACACACCGATCACAAAACATGACCCATCCTCCTGTTATTACGGAGATAGAAAGCAAAGCTGTTTATTCCCATGAGGGGCGTGAACAGATATTTTAAGCAAACCAACAAAAGCATAATCCAAGGATTAACTGCATGCTTTTTAATAACTATTTTTGGTGTACAAAGGGAGTATATGGCATTTGGTGTACTTACCTCAGATAATTCTTGTTTTCCGTGAGCAACTGCATAGACTGGGTTTTGCCATGTGCTGGATCCAGTTTCAACCGAAAATGCTAAATTGTCCATCGTGCATGGCTGAAAAAGGTTCTATCACTTTTTGAAGGCACTATAACGTAAATAACACACTACATCATAGACTAAAATGTTACAACACAATCACATAACAGTGATTTGTAATTCGCTTAGGGGAAAAATTTGTTTGCATCATGAATAAATCAAATATAAATGTAGTTTATCCAGAGGGCAGAATCAGACCATGAGAGCAAAGGGCCAGTGACTCGGTCCACTGTAGCCACCCCCCTCGTGCTCAATGTTGCATTTCTGTACCTGCCTGTCTAGAGTTAAATTCATTCTTACACTGCACTTATGGAAGAAGGCTGTCTGCTGTAGCCTCAGGGTTTTGGAAGGTGATGCTAAGTGCTGTACCAGGACCAACCATCTACTTCCGTTCTAAATGAGACCTGACACCTGAGCCAAGACATTGCCTCATAATCCCACATCCTCACATGCACATTTTTCATACTTCAGCATTTTTTCAAATGGCTTTATGACATCAGTAAAACTGCAGAAACTCGACATTTTTACTTCTTGTGTAGAAGCGTATAGCTATAGCTGCTGGTGGTTTCGTGTACGGAGAATGGGCTAAGCTGTAGCACTTTTTTGCTTAAGTACCTTCAGGCTAGAAGAAATGCAGTAGCTGACGCTGCAACCTGTAAGTTTTGGCTCTCTGTCGCCATCTCTGTTTGAAAGGTGAAATTGCAGGTTGTACATTTTACTTCCATTTATCTGTGTTGTCAAAAGATACTTCCTGCACAATTGTTTCTGACAACTATTATCTATAAATCAATATTTTTTTAAGCTTACAACTGCGAATCGGTGTAAGATAAATAGACAGTTTTGAACGTATGTTTATATTCTATGTTTCATATACTTACACTTTGCAGCTTTAAACGAGTAATATAAGTTTTAACAACAAATACTTTATATTTATTAAATTATTTTATATTGATTATATATTATATACAGACACTGAAAAAAAATAAGAGACCATTTCAAAAAATGTTTCAGTTTTTATGAAATAACTATTTATAGGAATGTGTTTAGGTACTAATATTAATGCAGAAAAAAAACAGGTGAAAATTTGCATTGATATAACATTTCTTTCATGTGCTGTGTAGTATATTTCTGTAACTATTTCGAGCATCACATATATCTACTGTATAAACGGCCATTTTACCAAATATTGTGCACAGACTAAAGACTGCTAGACTAATCATTTGACGCATCTTATCCCACTCCCCCTGTGCACCGAGGCATCACTCCTGAATAATAAGTTGTACTGTTATTTAGAATGCAGCGGGTTTGTTTGCCACCCGGAAGCTGTGCTGCGTCTTTTCATGCTGCAGGCCATGTCTGTTTGTGCGTAACTGAGGCCTTAGCATGTTTCCACAGCTCCTCCTGCACTTGTTTACCACTCCATGTTTATATGGCCACATCTCTCTCCCTCACTCACTTTTTCTCTCCCCTCCTGCCTGATTCATTTTCTACCACCGCAATTACCAGGATTGATCCTTTCAGGCTCCACTTCCACTGCTCTCGGTTTTACTGCGGGCCCTTTATTTATTCGTTGTTTCCTGTTGCCTCTCCAGCTAAGATCATCTTGGGTCTGATTGAACATTTGCCCCAAAGTGCTTTTAGTGGAAATGAGAATAACCCCACAGCAGAGCTCCGGTGGAGCTGGGGCGTATGGATGCGAGGCAGATGTGAGTTATCGTAGGTGCTCGGACGGAGCGGCGCACAGGTCGGCTAGCTGTTTCTGGGTTGGTGATACATTGATTAGGCCGGAACTGTTTTCACTCTCGGGCTCAGAAATGGCCGTTGAATTAGGGAACGTCCTCTTTTTGTATTCGGCTCTATTTGTTCCTCTGACTTGTTCGTCAAGGATAAAACGCGACTAAAGGAGTGCAGCGTGAGCCCTGGCCCCGCCTGACAGCAGATCTCAACCAGTTCCTGAGGCGCTTCTGGTGAGACTGTTTAGGGAACGAGACAGGCAGAAGGTTGGAAGAGCACACCACGTCCCATTTCTGTGTCGAGATGCCAAAGCTCCTGAAGGAGCACCTTTAGTTCCCTCCCTTCACCTTAAACTCTCTATGGTAGAACCTCTTTCTACTCGAGCGATCATCTTGTTAATAACAATATTTACACGTATCTAATTGCGATCTTATCGACGTGCGCTTCTTCGGCAACACTTCAGAAGGGCAGTGGGAACGCCAGGGTGGGTGGTGGGATTATATTTAGCGAGATCCGGCCCCCGGTGGATTAATTAAATGTTGTGAGAGGGGTACAGAGCGGTCTGGGTAAACCGCAGGGCTGTAATTTCTCCTGCCAGCAGTGCCGCTCGGTGGGCAGGTTAAGTCACAGATTAAGGGTTGCATGGCTGGTGCGGAGAAGAGGAGATGCTGGGTGGTGGCTCATTAGGCACGGCTCTCACTGTGTTCGGGGAATCGGTGGGAAAAGAAAGGAGGGGCAAAACAGAAGAAAACAAACAATTGTCTCTACAGTCACAGGATGACTGGAGTGTTTACAAAGTGTTTGATTGACATGGCGGAGAAGCTGTAAGTTGACAGGTAATGCGTTTTGGTAAAAGACCGTTCTAAGGAATAATGGTGGATGCTGCGGATGACAGCAAAATTTACACTGCAATCCAGACTAGAGCTCCACAGTATTTCAAAATTGTCTATACATTTCAAATGCGAATATTGTAGTGAGTGTGGTTTGGAAAAACAATACTGTTCACTTTCAGAAGTTGTAATGATGCATTGTAAAAAATTGAAAATGTATGTTGATTATATAATTTTTACTTCGTATTGCATAACATAACCATCTTATTGCATTTCAAAATTTACTTCAATACTGTGAATCCGTAACCCAGAAATCTCTTACAGCTACACTACCGGTCAAAAATATGGAAACACTCATTTTATTTTATTTATGTTTTTTTTCACCTTTTACAAGGTAAAAACTATACAGAAGCTTGCTGGGGCTATAGCCCCGTCAGACAACTGCTTAGCCTTGGATTTCCTAATATCTTTTATGGAGTGTCTATTTAAACTGATTGCAAATAGCCTGTCTTGTAAGCAGAGGCTACAGTATATACACTAACTCTGCCCACCAATTTCTAATTGAAATAGAGAAGATGTAAAGACGCCGCTTAGCGTCTCCAGTGGCGTAGAGAGTAAAGCCTTTTTCGGCTACTTTGTATCGTCGCAGGTTCGAATTTGCCTCCCACTAACTTTTTTTCCCCATCACATAGGCCTATCAGATCATAAAGCCATTTATTCTACATAAAATCAAAAAGTTGTAGGGTTGGGGTGAAGGACTGGCAAGGTAATTAAATAGACCTAACTGGCATTGTCCCTCCCACCAAATGATGAATAGTCCCACTGATATTTTCTGTAAATATTTTATTTCTCAAAATATTATTACTTTGTTGATTTTATTATAAATTAATATTTATAAATAAAAAAATATATTTTTGGGTAATCATTTTATTGGCATCTGTTATCAAGACACAGCCTGTGAGTTTGCGGTTGGCTGCCTGGTCAAACTTTTCCAGTTGGCTACTTTAGTCTAAGAAAACGTGACTTTTGGATAGCAGCAAACTCAATAAAACATTACTTAAAACAAATCGCAATGACATGCAAGAGAAGCTCTCCATCTTACCGCAGAGAACAGATCAAGAGCTGGTAAACCGGATTGTTATGCCGCCGTGGCAAATCAGATCTTGTTTTGTTTTTTACTTAGAGCTCGGGTGCTTTCTGAGTTTATGTTATAGCACCAGAGTTATAAAACCACAACAGAGTATATGTAGTTCGGACCAATTGTGAACATATTCAACATTTTGATTAATCTGCTCTTTATGGGAACACGATGTGGTGCTGAATTAAGCGAGTTTTACTGGGAATTGTATTTCAGGGTCAGGTCTGTCGACCGGGGGGAGGGATATGGCATGCATACGTGTCTTCTGCATTCGCATTTTGGCACACGGAGGGTTTAGCATGGTAGTGTGCATGAGATATAAATATATATGGTCTCTGCTGCTGCGGCGGAGCAAGTAAGGAGACTTGCTACTGCCTATACATCCAGAACGTGCCGCTGTGTGCATATAAGAAATGCTGCTGCTGGACATATAGCATATGAATAAACCCCATGTTTACCTTGTAGCAGATCTATACGGGTGGAGCTGGGGAAGGAGGAGGGCTCTGAAACGTGCTGCACTGCTGCAACAATCACTAACCGAGATTTAAACGTAGAGCAGCAAGCTCATTGGCTGCTGGTATGGAGGAAACCAATCATTTTGATGTGTAGTAGTTATTATGTCAGATAGATTAGATTTAGGACTGCGCCGTCTAGAGTTTCATGGCAGAACTAGTGTCATTTGTTTTGTAAGCTTTACACATTGCATAATGTTTTCAACATAAAAGCACAGCATATATTGTAAGCTTGTTCTAAAATGTTCACAAAATCTTAATTAATTAACAATACCTATAACTTAGGGCACCCATGAGAGAAGTGTAGGCTAATGCACTACAACATTTTTAAGAAGCTGTTCTGTATTTAAACTGCAAAATTGCATGTTGTCTAACTCAGCCATTTATTAATTTAACCATTTTATTAGCCCAGCCTCGAAAATGTTAAGCCCCCCCAAGCAGCCCCAAGAAAAACATTGTGGCGCCGCCCCTGTTAAGATACATTTACATGTTTTAGCTGTACAAAAGGCATGCACACAAGTATGAATTTATTTATTTGATAAGTGTGTTTGTGAGCGGACCTGACCCCTTCAGTAATTAGTAACCTGCAAAGGAATCTCCCTGTCTACCCTGTGAACTCTCTCCTTCACCGTGTGTCTGGCTGACCCTCAGCTTCTGAAGATGCCCAGAGCCTCCTTCGGCTTTCCTACAGGCAATTAACCTCCAACACACACACTCTGTAAAGAGATCAGCCTATTCTGTAATTACTCATTACACTCATAGATTTGACTTATTCTTCTCTGTCCTACAGCTCAAAACCGTTGGAAAAACGGGTCATTTTTTGGCCTGAGAAGACGGAATCGCAGCATATTCAGGGTTCGATGTTAAGTTAGCCCGTCTCTATATCGACAGAATGATGTTTGATGCTACACGTGAAGACAGCTCACTAGGTTTTGAATCAAGCTAATATCAGTGCCTCATTCAGTAGCGCACAACCCGGGTGCTTTAAAAACTGACACGCTTCCTCATTGATTTGAGAGCAATACATCAAAAAAAATCTTTTTGCCCCTCATTAATGCACGCTAAGTAATTTGCGTCTAAAGATGACTTTGCGGCCCGCTTTTCAGCATCGGGATAGGAAGCATCCAGCACCCACGGTTGTCATCTTATTAGGGGCACTGCGGCTAAATGTGATCATTATCTCCAATGAGAAGGTTGCAAATGAAAGCAATGGTGTGCAGAGATAGAAGGGCCCACTGAGCAGTATGTGCTGAATTGTCTTATTTCAATTAATTTCACTGCTAATGTGCTAGATGGGTGTGATTTTAACATAGATGATTTCAATAAGTGGAGCAGTGCTGCAGAACGCATCGTTTTCGCTTAAGAGGTCAGCCAAGTCCGGAGAACGTGCCAAAGCAGCTACGCACTTTAAAGCAACCCATAATCCTTTGACTCTGTGTTTGTGTCCCTTTCTTTGAGTAAACCGGACAACTCGAAGCGGTTGTGTAACTGCTTAATTGCTCCATTTAGACCTATTGAGCTGTTTATCGTCCGTTCTGGAGAGACCCCTGCGCACAGAGTAGCTCTTCCGGATTCGCAGTCCTTGCGTTTTGCGACTATATGTGCCCTCGCTGGACCCGTGTAGCGTTATTCGAATCCCTCGCAGGATTTAGCGCTGCTGTATTTAGGCTCCCCACGGATTATCACGCCCTTGTGTGTTTTCCCGCCGGGCTTGTCCAGTGGCAGCTCCTTCCCTTGTTTCCACGTCCTGCAGCGATTTCTTCTTCGCTCGAACTGAACTCGCAAAGTTCCTCAAAGAGAGAGAAAAGAAACTTTTCGGCTTTTCAGCGCTCCCGAAATTATTTCAGCACCGTGTTTTAGCGGAGAACTTTGCAGGGCCGCAGCGCATTTGCATTCTGCTAATGTCATTGGTTTAGAATGATCTCTATTCCTCTCCCCCTCACACGGCAGTCATACGCCCGACTCCGCATCCCAATACTTTGACTCTAAGCATGGTAAATTAATGTTTGCTTTCAGTTCTGCTGACTAGGCAGTATGTGCCCTATGGCACTTCATAATTACTCATAAGCTCGGGATCAAATCAAAATAAATGGTCTGAGTTTTCCAAAGTGAGACCTTGGGAACGCGCTTTAGAGGAACAGATTATTCACAATGCAGTCGGAGCATGAAGAGAGTGTTTGCGGAGTAACGTGCTCCTTAAAGAACGCAATATTTATCATTTAAAGACTCACCTGGAGCGGCGTGGAGAATTGTTTTGACGGAGGCCTTGATGTGCGTACAGGTATTGATAAATCTGAAGGAGCGTTTCACAGATAGGTTTAGAGCGAGCGTTGCGGCCACAAAGATGTTTTATCAGCAACTGATAAAAATCGAGTGCGACATACTTTTTAGCTTCTGCGACTGTTTGCCCCCCTTTTAAATATGGATGCTCAGGTTCACCCGCGGCTTCTAATTTAGGGTTTGTTTTTGTAATAGCTCCCGTTAGCAGATCCTTGTCGTATTGTGCATAGATGCTGCATCTGGTTCCTCTGGAGCTCTCGCATGGATAAGGGCCATTTCTGCTGAGTCATCTGCCTGGCACGCGCGGGCTTGCAAACAGTAGAGCAGTCATTAATTTAGTCCTTCTTTTCTCTGTTTCATCGCCGCTTCTGCTGAGGATGCACACGCGGACACAAAGGTTTATTCAAATCATTAAATGCATGCATGCATGCAAAGCTAATCATTTGACCTTTGGTTTTGTGCTCTGCCGAGACAAAGGCTTGCATCTTCCAGCGCCGGGGCACATTATTTATATCATGTGATTTATGATTAGAGCGTTAATATAAAAAATGCAGAAGCGAACGGAGATCAATATGAAACAAATAACCGAAGCCCTAAATTAGCACAGAGGTGCTTTATTCATTTGAACAATGAATTCTGAAGCAGGACTTTGGGGAATAGTTCACTTAAGATTTGCCTTACCTGTAGGTCCAGAGAATTTTTAGCTCGTGAGGTGACGTTGTCGTTGATGCGGTTTAAGCTGCAAATAGAGGGGATTTACATTTGGGTCAACAGCAATAAAATGCTCGCAGGCAGATGCAGAGGGCAGTCTGATTTATGCAATGATCATGGTGATTCAGAACAAACGTGAATCTGATTTCATAAAATCTGTGTTATGTTTTTTAGTTATGTGTGTTTATTTCTATTCTATAGCAGGTTTATATTTGAGACACCTGACAGTGAGGGGTATTGTGGTTCATGTTTATCAGGGATGTACTGCAACAAAGCCACCCTGAGATTTATTTTAATCAGAATGTTTTCCTATTTTTGTGTGATAATGAGAAAAAACATACGGGTGTGTTGTTCCTACTGTATATATACACCCGCAAGTTTTTTTGGAGATTTCCCCGACTTTTCATTTCAAAGCAGCACTTCTAGATGTATTGTGGCCATCCCAGCCCAATGTCTGTTGAATTTCAATTAATTCTTCAGAAGTCATCCAACAGCAATGTGAGATACTGACAGCTTGACAAGATGCGTGAAAAATGTGTTAAAAATCCAGGTAATCATAAAAAAATATTTTTGAACTTGTCCTAAATACATGTACAAAAATTTGTATATCTTTAAATTGAATATGAACTTGGTTTTTTTTGCAGTATTTGAGGTCTGAAAAAATGCAGAGCATCTTTTCTGTTATTTTCACCAGTTTTAATAAATGCAATAATAATAATAAATGTTTTGTCTTCATTTTTTCCGCGGGTGTATATTGTTCCTGTTTTAAAAACAGTACAGTACAGTACTGCCACATTTAGATTTGTTGTTTTTCAATGTTTAAATGACCATATTAACCATATAAAAACATATGGTATATAAACATTTGGATGGACGTACCTTCCTGAATTTTTGCAAATGGCTGCTGTCCTTTTGTAACCTTATATCTCCATATCTTGTGATTTTAATTTTTTGTCATTAATCATTAATACTAGCCGTTTTTGCAAATATCTAACCAATTAAAAGCATTTAAAAGAGCTTATCAACTTTCACAAGACAGTATTTAATCATTTAAAAAGTCAAATGTTTCCATTTCCAGAAAACAGTGAAGTTTGAGATCTGAGGTTTCAGAAGTACAGCGACAATATAGTCATTTGGATACAACCAGAAAATCATTTTTATGCGGTATTTTACAAAAAAAATCGCAAAAAAACACATACACCGAATAGCCTACTAACGTTACCTGAAAGATCTAGTTTGTTCAGATTTTGTTTGTACATATTATAGATCTGAATATTTTCCTAAATCAAGACGTATTTTTGGTCACTTAAACAACAACAAAGTTGATGGTGACTTGAGGCCTTTCCACAATACTCTTAACAATGTGGAAACACCTTTTTGTGATGTACGTTATAGTCACACCGTATGCATATTCAATTCATATGTAAAATACATGCAAACATGCAGGCCACCATTGCACTTTCAATGTGAATATGAATGAGCCTTAGTCAGCAGATGGCAAGCAAGAGTAACTTTCCATAAAAATCGCTTTCCATAAAAATTAACAGTGCAAAATAATGAGCTACATTTATAATGAGCAACTCAATATCGAAACGCATTTCTTCCTACACGTGACATTCCCCAACGCTGAACTTCAAGCAGCCTTTGTACATCTGGGGAATGTGGAGTGATGGTGATCAATTAGTGTAATAAACCACTGATCAGAGAGCTGGTCTTCAGTGTGACAGTGTAATCTGGTGTCTAATCCAGGCCTGGTCCTGCAGGGACTCGACGTGATGCTGAGAGTCACTCCCGGTCCTTCCATTATACATCAGTAACACACGAGGCAGCGATCAATAATGCTGTTCGCGACTATGGTGCCATCTCGAGCTCATCAGCGGCGACCATTTACTTATTCATCGTTTCGATCATTTATTAGTTCAGGGATTTGTATGATGAATCCGTGTCATGTTTCGAGACTCTCAAATGTGTGCCGTGATTCAAGTTATGGTGAAATGCAGCACCCGACGGGCTTGAGTCGGACTCGGCTTGTATTTAAGCAGCAGAGGTGAAGTCGGCAGGTGTCAGGCCTGATATGCTCGCCCTGGGCAATGTGGGGGAAAAAAGGCCATTGAACTGTTGGAGTACTCTCTCTCTCTCTCTCTCTCTTTCCTTTTCTATCCAGTCACTCGATTTCTTCTGTTGCTGTCTGTGCGCTCATGCAGAATTAGCTTATTTGTCAGCGTGCTGCGCCTCAGAGCCCTGGTGCACATCTCCAGATCCATTTCCAGACACGCAGCACAAAGGACGTTGTCCTTATGTCATGACGACAAATTTGCTGAGCCTCCTGGATTCCAATGCAAGGCAGGAAAATGGTCCCATCGCTCCTGCGGAGGTCTATGGAGCACTAATGAATGGGCTTCTGGCTGCGAGGAGTTCTCATTGCACCTTTTTTATTATTATGATTATTACTATTGAGTGTAAGCTGTATTTTTCCCTTCTTTCTGCGAACCCAAGGTGCTCTGTAAACATGACTCATGCGCTCTGCTTCTACAGGAGAGCGATAACTTCTCGTACACGTGTATATTTCCGGAGAACTACTTTTCACACAGTTTTCTGGCCTGAGCCGGATCTCCAAAATACTTTATTAATGGCAGGAGTGGAGTTTTCCTTTCTTAAGGGTTGCTCACACAAGACGCAGTCTTGCTTTCTGAAACATCCAGACAGAATGTCGAACGATGTAGAATGCAGAGGCCTCAAGACACATTTTTACAAGTTGAACTGCGTTTAACGTGACCGAGCATATAAAAAATGCACCGCTTAGGGTGCGAGATGTTTCTCATTGGGACCGGCTGATACTCGCTTAAAAACCAGCAAACCACACCAGTCTAAGACCAGCAAGCCGTTTTAGGGTTTTTTTTACGGGCTAGGATAATTTTTTTATTTGGTCCAATGACATTTATTTTACGCCTTCATAGCTCACTTCAAAAAAAAATCCTTTCACCTGTTCGGTGCCCATGCTCTGATGTATTTCCTTGACATTTGACTCGGCTTCCTTTCTCTACGTGTCTGATGTCGGTGGCTGGATGTGGGGCTTCCTCAGCAGGTGTTGTTTTTTAATTGAATCCAAAATCTCTGCAGAGACCGTCCTCCTCCTCTCCGCCTTAAAGCAACAACAATAGCTGGTTACAGGGTAATAAATGGCTAAATCACGCCTGCTTTGTTTACTCATTTGTGACTGTCACGCCGCTCTCCTTTCATGAATTCTTGGAACTTTTGGCGTGTACTTCCCAAATGTTCCACATCTGAAAAGCCACACAGTGTGAGCTGAAAAATGACTCTACGAGTTCTCTTTTTTTTACTTTGACGGGGCTGTTAAAAATAGCCGGGAAAATCCATATGGTTTTGTAAGGGCAAGCTTATATGCATGTGTTTTAGCGTTCACCTGTTCCTCGTGACAACAAGCAACTCCATCCCCAGAAGCATTAGAGCAGACCAGAGTTACTAATGAACATCTCAGGCTTGGCACACATTTTAAAGAACTGAGAGAACCAGTAGTCGCTTATAGAGCTCATTGGTCTCATCGCTTTATATACTTACTCTTCTGCCTAGGGTCCCTTTAAGGCAAGGCAAGCCTCTCAGCTGCCATCTTGGTAATTATCAGCTATAATGTATGTAGGTAATAGGCATGCAAGGACAGCTCCCATTTAGTTAAATGGGAAAAGAACGAAATCTGCAAACGGTGTGTTGAGATTATGTTTAAATGCATAGGTAACACTTTTCAAAAAGGATTGTATTTGTTACATTAGGTAATTCATTAGCTAACATCAACTAACCATGAATAATACTTCTACAACGATTAATATTAATATGAATTTTTTTAATGTATTTATATATTTTTAAATTATACAATGGTCTGTTTGAATACTGATTGGCTGAAATGTGCTCATTCAAACCGTTTAATTCACAGGTAGTTCCAGTCAATTGGATCAACATTTGAGATTAACTGGCGAAAGTAACCTCATTTTTATCCGTCTGATCAAAAACTGTACACTGTAAACAACAATAACAGCTTTAACTTGGCAAATGATCATGGTATAAACGGGATTATCCATGGCTATCCGTGCATTTTAATGCACTTTATAGAGCCTCCACGTTGTGCATTAAAATTCTATAAAATTCGATAATACACAGCTAGTCGTGCAATATTCCTTACATATTTTTTAAGATTTGATATATTATTATATACTGTATATATTTATAATATAAAATAATATATTATCAACATTTATCAACTGCACATATACATACAATTTAATTGTATGAATTTTTATGCTTTTTAATATTTTTGGAAATATGGCTGTTAATTATTTTAGCATTTACAAATACATATTTAAAGTTTGGGGGAAAAAACAGTGTTAAATAACTTCATTTTAAATGTTCACCCCAAAAGAACACAACGTCTGTAAATTATTCCTTTTTGGGTTCACCGTCCCTTTGACGCACAATGTACTTACATTATTGACATTAACTAACATTAACAAAGATTTTATAACTGCTAAAAAAAATCTAAAAAAATTCTACATGTTAGCTAATGCCCTTATTAATATTAACAAAAACAAACCTTGTAGAAAGTATTAAAATGTTTTTAATAGGTTATCTGCGGTATCAATAATTTATACAGTACCTTAAATAATTTAAAAAAGGTTATTTTTCAAGCCGGTCTGGGAAGTATAGTGCTTGCAACATCAAGCTCATTGGTTTGATTCCCATGGAACACGGGTACTAATATAAATGTTAATGTAAATATATGTCTGTATTTATACAGTATGGCTGTTTGTGGCCCCTTGTTCTCTTTGAACTGTCTGATCTAGGGTTTAGGTAGTGGCGTATCGTTCCCATGAAGCTCAGCATGTGACACCGTGACCCCCCGTGGTGCGCCCGGCCCGCTTGATTAATTAGCAGAGGAATGAGAATATATAGAAAGGTGAGAGACCTCCAACCTTTCGGATTCCTGCACACGCACTCGATATCTTCACTCATCTTCTGAACAGAGAGAAGGTTGTCTAAAAGAAAGTGTGGCCTGTATTCAAAGAGACTGCCGCTTTCTCTGGCTCTATTTAATGTCAGGCTGCGAGCACGCCAGCTGTGTGCAATAAGCAGCGGTGTTATGAACACAGTAATACTCGCTGATGGAACTCTATTAGAATCCGCTGTTCATTTTTCGGCGCGGAAGCTAACGAAGTCTTGTTATGAAACCCGCAGATAGATAATCCAACCTCGCGATAGCCTGACCCGCAGGGCGGCCATTAATAATAATCTGCAGGATCTTATCTCACTTAATAATGCAATTAGCGGCTGAGTGCATCGACTTGAGCTGTAATGTTTAGGGTCTGCAGTCCGGGGCAGGTGTTCCATCATTCTCTAATGTTCTGACAATTTACTGTCCATGAATGAATTTCACAACAGCGTTCGGGTGGATGTAAACGATAAGCCAGATTTGTTCGCCGAAGGGCGCGCGTCACGGAAACGCGGATTCGTCTTGTTTTCGTGTCACGTTTATTGATCACGTTTTATAATATGAACATATTGTTCAAAACACACCCATGCTATTCCCCTAATAAATTCCCCCGACCAAGGTCGGGCTTTGTGGGCAGATCATGAGGTATAGATCAGCATAGCTGTTCTATTTGATGTATTTCTCTGACTTGTTATCTTTCTAAGCATCTGTTTCTTGTTACAAAGCGATGGCATGGTATCTGAAATGGAGACAGAGTTCCTAACCAGCCAGTTATGAGCATCAGAGGTTATTATTGATTAACTGTCTACTTTGTTATCCAGAGCCCTTTGTTTCCTCAAACTCTCTCGCACCGCAGCGCTATGGCATTACAGCAGGTCAGTGCTCTCTCAAGAGCCATTCTGTTATCGTAGATATTTATTGTCTCTTTACACCACATCTAACACTGCTTTAATATGACATTGATTCCCCGGTGCACGTCAACCCCTTCAGTTTGAGATGCTACTGTTGAGCAGTTCCAGGATTACTGTTTGTGAGACTTTTAAAGGGATAGCTCACCCAAAAATGAAAATGTTGTCATCGCCCTAATCTCGTTCGGTACCTGTAGGATTTTCTTTTGTTTGTGATGGGTGAAAGGGAAAACAATGGAATAATGTACTTTTTGTCCGGAACAATGGTGTATTTTTGTACTGTTTATATAATAGTCAATGGGGACTTGAGCGTTTATGCTTTAAAAAGATGTAAAAGATCGTAATAGTGATCAATGCATTTTCCGGTTTCAACAGATTTGTAATAAAGTCATAAAGACCACTTTGATTTTACTTTATCTTGCTGTGGGATCCTTTACGAAACTTTTAAGTTCCGGTCCCCTTTCACTTTCATTGAATCATGTTCACAGAATAAATCACACTCAATGAATTTGACATTTTCCCCATTTGTGTTTTATGCACAAAGCAAGCCTTAAGTGTTTGGAGCAATATAAAGAAAGCAAAACAATGACAAAATTTTCACTTTTGCCACAATCGATTTGTTTTAAACAAGTCACTATTGATTATTGTTAAAGACACAGCTCTTCTGGATTCTGCTCTACATCAGAACCTACAGCGTGTGATTCAATATAGCAATACATACGGGGCCAATGGGTTTTACGAACCCCTGCCAAGATTAGAGACCGACTGATCGAAGATCTCCCCCAGTCCCCCCGCCGCCCGCACGACCCTGAGCGGAAATGGCTTTAATCTGTGTTGTGGTGAAAAATGAGGTTCGATGAAGAAAAGAAAGAGAAAACAAACTTGTTATTACGGCCTTTCTCTATTACTGATGTCTCGGCCTGGCATTGTCGAACAGGCAGGTGGCACATTATGCCAGTGGAAGAGAGATACCTGCTGGCAGAGCAGGCAGGCAGAAAAAGACAGAGTGAGAGAGACAGAGAGAACAAGGGTGAAGTGGTGGAAAAACGAGAGCTGAACAGAGAATGATGGAGTGCGTTTGAATGGTCAGGTAGTTAATGCTTTATGAGATTGGGCTGAGGAGGTGGTGGAATGCAGTGTGAGCAGTATTACGCCACATAAATCTGGAAGCCCGCTTTCCCTGCCTGCGTTTGCACTTAATTACCTGAGCCCTGTGCATACCTATAGCTCTTCCCTAATGGCCGGCTCTCATAGCCCCTCTCATGCCACAGGCCACGGAGGTTGTGTATATGTGAGACATGCGTGTGAGTCAATTCGATTTCAAAATTAAAAAAAATATTGAAATATTTAATTATGATATCTTACTGTGCGTTCAAACCATCGAGAGAATAAAAATCGTTTTGGCCGCCCTGCCAACAACGCTGTAGAAAGATTCGTGGACGCTCTGACGTAGACCAAAGTTTACAGGGATGCGTTCTCTGGAATCCTCTCAAGCGGTGGACTTCTATGTTCCGATTGGTTGCCGCCGAACTGCGTCATAGCTCATTATCTGATTTCAACTCTCCTTGACGCCCTCAATGGCCAAGAAGGACCGCTGCTCGCTACCGGCTCACATTGAAAATGAATGACTTCCGCCACTTTGACGCTCTCGACGCCGCTGGTCTGAATGCACAGTAAGATTAGATACATACACACTGTGGCTAATTCACGGTTAAAGCGCTACCATTAAAGGGAAAGTTCACCCAAAAATGAAAATGCTGTCATCATTTACTCACCCTCTTGTCTATTTAAACCTGTACGACTTTCTTTCAACTGCAAAGCACAAAAGAAGATATTTTTAAGAATGTTTTTATCCGAACAATGGTGGTACCCATTCAATTCTATTGTACAGACACAAAACCAATGCAAGTCAATGGGTACTGTTGTTGTTCAGTTACCAACATTCTTCGAAATATTTTGTGTTCTGCAGAAGAAAGCAAGTCATACAAGTTTGAAATGACCAGAGGTTGAGTAAATGATGACAGAATTTTCATTTTTGGGTGAACCATCCATTTAAAACATGGTATATAGGGTATAGAGGGTAGGCATTGACGTCACTTTCTCACGTGAACGTGCCGAACGTTCACTCAAGTGGGCGCATTCCGGCGTGTTTACTTGGGATGGTGACGACACATGCATAACCTCAATACAGTATGTGGCTATTATCTCCCTTAATAATTTGCTAAATATAATTTGGTTCCACTTCAGGGGGCAATTCTCGCCATTAACAAACCACTAACTACGACTTTTTCCCCAATAGACTCTTAATTTGTTGCGTATTAATAGTTAGTAGGGTAGTTGATAGGTTAAGGTTTTGGGCAGGATTACGGATGTAGAGTATGGTCATGCAGAATATGTGCTTTATAAATACTAATAAACAGCCAATAATAGGCATGTTAATAACAACTAGTTAATAGTGAGAATTGCCCCCTACACTGAATTGTTACCTATCATTTTAGTGGTGGACATTTTTATTATAGTAAAAGCTATAATGATTGATACTCTTGAAGTTATTCGAATTCGATTGGCTGATCATCCCTCCACTTTACAACTGAATGATTTTCTAGCCATTGTCAAAAAAAAGCGTAATTGCTGAAAGTGCCCGTCCTAGATCTCCCCTAATCTGTCTCACCCGGGTCAGGATTGTCTGGCCTCTGAAGCAGACAAGATCAGAATTTCATGCATAAGATGGCTCTCGTGCTTTTGAGCTGCCCGTTATGGATTTAACGATTTCCCAGCCGCGGTGGCTTCAAACCCGGGATCTGTGTAACGCTGCCATTTGAACGCCTCCCATTGACCTTGGAGATTATTGCTGGACTAGGCAGCAGAAAAGTTATGCTATATCTTAGTCAGGAGCTGTCTTCTATCAATGAGATGCTGTGTTGGCCATCGATCGGTTCTGTGCCAGGACACAGCGCTTGATTGATGCTTGGCGAGCGACAGACTGGTCTGCAAGACAGCCTTGGGAGAAAACAGAGGCGCTGTGCTTTTCCACCACCTAAAGTGTAATGGCTACAGTGATGCATGGAGACTATTTGACTGGAGCATCAACCCCCATAACCAATTACCGCAAGGTTTCTTTTATTATACATGCATTGTAGTTATTTTATCGGTTTATTTTTATTTGCTTTGTCTTTTGGGAGGGCTGGTAGGAGTCTTGGCAAGCCGGTGTGTTTCAAACTCTTCATAAATACCTCATCTGTTTCTTGGTGATGGTTGGCATAAATTATATACTCACTCTTAATGACAAACTGTGTGTATCTTCTCATGAATATCACACTATCGGCCCTTCTCCAAATGGTTTCTTTATATATAATTTAATGACACCATCTAACGAGTCTTGAAACCTGTCAGTCTTTTAATGGCACCACATGCCAAGTAATGAGTGGCATTACCGTGGTCCCGCAGCGACCCTGACCTACGCGCTCGTGTTATATAAAAAACACATAAGAACGTTAAAGAGTAAAGAATCACTTGCAACTTCTTTCAAAATATACAAGATTTTAAGTTTTCTTTTGTCGAATAGATGTTGTTTATTTTCACCCACTGCTGCTGTTTATGGGTTTGGATGCCGTTATTTTCTGTTTGGCGGATCACATTGATGTATTTGTTTAGAACTGCATCTGTGAGTTTTCTGGGCTTGAACATCAAACACATCCACTGTCATTGGCTGATTTTGAGCCCGAATGAATTGTAGTGATTTTTCAACCAGGATGAGAGGTAACATCGAAAACCTTTTGTGATGCCAGTCAGAGTGCGCCACAGTCGTTTAATTGCCGGAGCCTGTAGCTTTCTAAACGTGCCACAATTTCCAGACATACTAAAGATCTAAAGATCGCTTCTTTTTATCTTCGTATGTTTGTGCGCTTAATGGTTTGTGTGTGTGTGTGTGTGTGTGTTTGTGTGTGTGTGGTGATCCCCTCTGACCCAAGTCTTGTTAAGGCAATGCCTCCATGTGGTCAGTTCACAGGAGAACACGGGTTGTCAGGTCAGCGCCGATCAATCAGCTTTGATCTTTAATAGACCCTCTCCCCAACCTCCTCAATTAGACCTCATGGGCCGGATTTTCCAATACAAGGTATCCCGAGGCCAGAAAAGGGATCACACTATTTGTGACTTCCACACACATACTCGGTCACTTTCAAACACATTCAATAGTGCTTCTTTGGTTATTAAGAACACAGGGGACCATATTCGCCAAGAATCGACACTTTCATCTAATTTACTTACCACCCAGCAATCCAGTTTAACCAGGTGCCAAACACGCTGAAATAGATCTGCGCTGTGAGTGTTTAAATTAAGTAATTGTTATCCTTTTCAGCTAAAACACGCCTCTTAGGGTTGTAAATTGGGCTTATTATAGATCTCGCTCCTTGTTTACTAAACACATCGCTATTTGCCTGGCATTGCCACCCACAGAAAAAGGTGATAAAGAGAGTTTTATAAAGAAAATACTTTTTTGTTTTAGTGATTAGGGCCGCAGGCGTTTATCAAATTAGAAAAGAGAACATTATATTCAAACATATATCATGAGGTGTGATGGAAACAAACACTTTTCGCATTTTATTCGACCATTTGTTTTCGGGAAAATTTGCAGCATGCAGATGTGTTTGGAACTTAATGTTTGGGACGTTTTGCCCAACCTGCATAAATCTAGTGGTGTCTAGTCACTAAAACATTATAGAGATTAAACTCATTCTATAAGTGACTTCAATTCATTCTTAGCGAATATGTTTTTAATGTCCATGTTCATTGTGCTTAATATACGATTTTATCTATTTTTAAATAGTCTTCACCTTCCATCAAATAAATGAAAGAATAAAGAATAGGATAAACCTGCATTAAAAAGCATTTTAATTGCTTTTATTGCCCATTCTAGGTTTTTTAGTCTGTATATTTCTAAGAGTGCTGCAAATTGTATTTCATTTTAATGAACTTCGGCTTTGACTTTTGTCATTATATTATCGCACGCTGTTTACATTCCTCCTTCAGGAGCGATTAGATTCACTAGCAGCTTTCACCACCTCACGAGGTGTGTGGAGTCTGTTTGGTTCTCAGGTACTGTCATTTTACACTGGGAGACAGTAAATGAAGACTGACAGGGGAGTCTGAACTCAAAGCATCTGTGAGTCCTGACTCCTGGGACTCTCCTGGCAGCTGTGGGTGACAAACCAGGGCAGATCAAGAACGAGCGGCAATTTACCAGTTTTCTTTAGGAAAGAATCCTCACCAGCATACTAACTTCATTTCTTGTCGTTCGCCTCTTTTCTCCAATATCAGCTCTCGCTATACAATATAAATGAATCAAGTCGGGGGAAGATCCTTTTTGATGCTTTTTGAGCGATGGTTGGAATGCGGTGGGCGGCGTATACAGCTGTCAGGAATCTCTCTCTCTAAATTTTAGGTGTGCTTCATTGGCATGACAGCAATTTTTTTTTCTTAATTAGCTGATAGCTGCAGTTTGCGCTGTATTTTGTGATTCTTTTTGATTGCAATCTGATGTTTTTCTAATGTATTTATTCCTTATTTTCAACCTTTCTCATACAGGAAATAATATCATCTTGGCAAATGTTTAAGGTGACTTGTATTGTTAAACAGAAGTAAAATCATAAATATTTAAAGTCACAGTGACAATGAGCCAGACAATGGCGTTGTCATGCATTTGCTTCAATGGTCCGAGATGTTTGGTCACTGATCAAAGAGCCTCGTATTTTTGGTCACTACACACAAATCTGAAACAAGTATATGAGAGTGCGATACAGCAAATGCCAGGTGGGTTGACGGGGGGCTCTGAAGTGTTGGGAGGGAGCTAGCTGGGGACAAACCAGCGAAATGGCTCACCGGAGATATGCAAAACGCTAATGATCCTCCCCCTCCCCCTGCCGGGACGGTTCTCTACGCCAGGCCCCTCCAAGTGGTCCGTTCCACTGGGGATTCTCACCAGCAGGCCCAGGTATCCATGATTGCTTTTTAATGTGTGGCTCTTGGCCAATGAGAGTGGGGATTTTCATCAAGTATGACTGCAGAAATATTAAACTAGCCTGGGATTATTTTTCAGTCACAGTTCATTAAACTGTAGAGGGAAGTAGAGCCAGGAGCCGCTCCTGCCTGCACAAGTTAGCCCAATTAGGGTTCTAATTTTTTATTAATACGCTGCAATGTTAAATAAACATGCAAACAGCTTTCGTGTTGTATGCCAATTAAACGCTGTTTTATTTGACTGCCACTTTAATCAGGCGGCTGCACAGGGGGAGGATATGGAGTTTAATTAAATTGTATTACTCCGCATTTCCTGTCAAGGCCTTTTTATGATTTCAAAGTAATCTATAAGGACATCAGCCATCGATTTGCTCATATTTTAATAAATAACGCCATGGCGTAGCATTGCGAAGCTCCACGCGCGGGAGAATCGTAAAGCAAAAGGGCGGAAACAAAGAAACGAGCGGCGTGCGGCACGAGTCATTTTTTATCGCGCGGCAGAACAGCTTCCCCCACAAACAATAATCTCCCGCCGATGGCAGGGAGAAAGTTTCAAAAGCTCATTTTCCCGGATTTTATCGCTTCCCCTGTTCCATCAATATTGCCTTCTGGTTGATTTTTAATTTCAGGTTGGAGACCTCAGCATATTTAGTGCTCGGCTGATGACATTGTATTTATTTAGTGCTCTCGTCAATAGCGCGCTCAAGTGCAAAAGTCCCCCCCTCCTTGTCTTTGCTGGGTTCGGTACAGATAAGTCAAATTCTCAATGCACAAAAGTATTGTATTTGTTCTGTGCTTTACAGATATTAAAAGAATAGTTCACGCACATTTGAAAAGTCTCTCATAATTTACTCACATCTATGCAAAACTTTTTTCATAATGCAAATCGTTTTATATTAAAATGCCGTCATGTTATCTTCTTGTACGGTTCTCAAAATGGTGACGCTCCAAAAAGCCCAAACATCCTCATTAGAGTCATCCAAATGACTGCTGTGGGTTAATGTCTTCTGAAGCAAAACTATACGTAAATGGAATTATTGAGATAAATTTAAATTATAATAATAGTAATAATAATGATCATGAATATAGCAATGTAATAATAATAAAAATAATCAATATGATGTATATTTTTGTTAGTATATTATAATTAATAGTAGTTATAGACCAATTTGGAGTTGACGTCACGGTTACATCACTGCATACTGGTTGCAGAAACAAGGCAGCAATGAGTGAAACGGAGGAGACAATTCCTTCATAAATGTATTTTTGTTTTGTTGGATGTCAGAATAGGAATGGCAAAAATTATGGTTATATTTCCTATGGAATACCGTTGTTGAATAAGCCATTTAAATCTAAACAAGTCATTAAACGAACCGGCTAGACTGACAAAACCATCCGGATCCGTGTTTATTTTATTTCAGGTAGATTTTCTTTAATCTTTCTACGTGTAACTACTTTGTATACCGTATCCGTGTAATTATCTCTTCCGGGTTTTTCTCCAACCAAGATGCGTGCGCATCTCGAATGTTTACAAACTTATAGTAAGCCTATAGTAGTAGTAGTATTACTCAGAAGAGTACAACTAGTTAAACATCTAAATAACTTACAAATTTTAAAGAAAAGTTTTTAAAAGTTTGATAGACAGTTGACCATAGCAACACCAATGCCTCCGTGGTGATATTAACAGCATCCCACCAGCATGACGTCTCCTGATGTTGTATGTGTGTCCGTGTTCGTGGTCTCTCCAGGTTTTAGGAGAGTGGAGGTAGCAACAGAGACACTGGCAGCATGCGGTTATTAATGCCTTGCGTCCCTTGCAGCTATGTCTGCCGCCTCTGCTTCATGCTGTATTAATCAGAGCGCAGGCACGAACTGCCCCTCCAACTGCACATGATTAAGTGCGACTGGAGCAGTGTTTAACCAGATATGGCCACACTCCCTACTCTGAGACGAGGCTGTTTAGCATCCCCGGGGTAGACGAGGGGTAATGAATACATCGTTTGGAGAGGCATTGTGATGCCCTCGAGAGGCCTCGGGAACTAGAGGGGTTTCTTTCTCTCCAGCCCCGGTGAAGCGGTCTCTGGCCCAGAAACGGGCAGGGTGGGATGGCCATATGGACAGGCTCGTGTGGCTGGTGTGTTTGGGTTGGATGGAAGCACTGACAGCGCTGCCCCGCAGAGAGGAAGGGCCACGTCTGCTGGTTTGGTATCAGAGCAATGCCAAAACAGATCCGGGTCAGTGTGGCTTAAGGAAGCGCGGGCCCAGGACAGGATGGCCACTGCCAGAGCTATAGGACCTGTGGGAGGAAGCTTCCAGTCAGGAGGAGGCAGGCATTGTGGGATTTCTAGGTACACTTCGGGGTCTTTCCTGTTGTTTCCTTGGCAAAAACAAAAGTAAGATTTGGATATTTGTGCAGTGACGTGAGCATTTATCGATATACACAGGGCTAAAATTTGGCCACTTGGCTGCCTTTAAAAATATAACAAAATATTGAATCGAATAATTTTGAAGAAGTTAAGCAGAGTATTTCAAAGAAAAACACGTTTGTCAGACCAAAAGTTTCTGTCTTTCAAACGTTATGGCACATGTCCATAGTTAGTGTTAAGCACGGTACAGCTGTGCCAGCTTAAGGGGAACTGACATTTGCTAAAAATCATATTGAAAAAATGACTCAGATAAGTAAAGTTAGTTGCTTGAAAGCTGTTGTACGGTTTCAGCAGAGACACATAAAGAAACGTTATGTCGTCCAACTTAACTTCTGGTAGACCTCCGCAAAGAATCAATTACTGTTCATTTAAGTACAATAATTTAATATACAGTTCAATTCAATATTACTATTAATAAATGTTAATATTAATTAAATATAACATAAATTGATATATTACAACCAAACACAGACTGGAAGTTAATTTCGGGCCAGAAATGTTCGTCCGATGAAAACATGTTGTATCATATGTCATGTTTTTGCAGTTGCCATATTGTCTTATTTTATGAAATGTATTCTTATATTTTAAGTGTGACTAAAGTTTCCAAATACTTTTTGAAGCAGCAGTATTTTTACAGGTTAAGCTTTTGCAATGGAATTAATAAGCCTTAACCTTAAGTATTAAACAATATTTACATGCATTTTAAAACTTTGATATCAGTTTACTTATATAAAGATTTCTTGCTTTACTATAGTGTAGTAGTGAAGCTGAAAAAACTTGCATCTCCCTTGAGATTTACTGTCGGGTATTTCCCTTCAGATCCGACAGGAATCATTTACGGTGTGTATTGTCATCCTTGCAGAGAAAAAGGCGACATAATGCAGTCTCAGTTTCAACTTGAACTCCTCCATTTATCTGCATGAGTGTGCAGCGATGCGCTGACGATCCCGAGCCAAAATGCGCTGATGGCAGATTTAGATGTGATGACACTTTTCTCTGCCTTAAATCAAACTGTTATTGCCTCCTTATCAAACCTCTGCTCACACATTGTTTGGGACAACTTTGACAATTTGCTCGGTTTTGAAAGCTCTTGTCAAATTTGCCAAAATGCGGGGCAGGGAGAGTAAAGAAGAGAGAGAGAGATAGGTTAGGAAAGGTTGTCAGTGCGAGCGGGAGAGGCTTTAAAGACAAAAGCGCGTGTGAAAAAGAAAGAGGGTTATAGCGTGCAGCCTGGAGGGGTTGTTGTAATGTATCTGCAGTGTAGCATGTCAGAGCAACATTACTTTACTGCGTTCTCATCTTGCTGTCAATAATTAATCACAGGTGAGGCGTGGTGAGAAACATGCCCGCAGATGCCAAGCTTAAACGGTGCCAACAGACAGCAGGTAAACGAGACAGCCATCCCTCTCCGCGTCTCGTCTCACCTTACGACACGCTCCTGTGATGCAACGACTGCGCGCTCTGAATTACATCACCTGCAAAAAGAGCGCATGGCATTCGGTCTCCAAATCTTCGTTGGAAATTGCGAGCGGAGATGGAAAAGCGTGCAGGCTGTTTTATTGCTAATTAGGCCATATCTTTTTATTTCTAGACACCGAAAAATCAGCCACATGTATCATGGATATAAATGCGTTATAGTTGTGATCGATTGGCTGGAGCGCGGCCCTGTACCATGAATATTCATGGGGTGATGTATAGAGCGGATAGAAGCGTGTCGGAGTCTCGTGGTGTGTGATCCGTGGACTTTACAGTCACGGCCGGGGAGCCTGCGGCTAGCAGCCACCATAAACAATAACGCGAGGCCCATTTATAACACTAAAAATCATGTGTCGCCACAGCCACAAAGAGCACAAGTGACATTTTAATGGGCCTTTTTACTTTTTGTTTTTCAATAATGAATGCATGGCTTGCTGTGGTGCGGTCCACAATATGCGCTTCACTATTGTTTTGAGGCATAATGCAGATTTTTGCTGTACTTGGCATTTATAGAGAATAATTTAATGTACGTCGCAATCTTCATACGCTATTCTCCGAGTCTGCTTTCAAACTGGGGAAATATGCGTGCGTGCTGCGTAAGCGTGATGTACAGCCATGTTTTTCTTTTTCTGCAATGATCTTAGTGTTCGTGTACTGTGTGTGTTTGTTACCCAGAGGAGGTTCAATGCAGCTGTTGGTTTGCTTTGCTGTGTAAGCAGGCCTGACCCCAATGTTGATCATATGCCAAACACAGATTCCACTGACGGGTACCGAACAGCAGAGAGGATGCGATGTGCTAACTCGGTTCAAATACACATGGCCATAAATATTTTCTTTCATTTCTTTCTTGAAATGTTTTGCCTGATCCGTTGTCTCTTCTTTTGCAGAAACCAAACCAGGAAACGGGCTGTGTAAAACAGGAAGCATTGCTCTCTTTGGAAACGTAGTGTACAGCGGGCTGCTGAACGATCACTTCTGGCATTTTGGGGTGCCCCTTGTCACAAGACTGGTGAGTGGATGCCCGGCATGTGTTCTCCAAATTGCTGCGATGGTTGGCACTGCCTCTCTGCTCCCTTTGCCACCTTGAGGTCTCCCGCTGGCTATTGTAATTTGGCATCAGATGTGTTTTGGCTGGGCAAGGCTTCAACCAGAGGTGTCCATTTTTTATACAGAACGAGGAAGCTAATTGATGTGAGACTGCTTTGATTTAAAAGAATTGTACAGTTTTATAGGAACACATCTGCTTATAAAATCACATTCCGATTTTAATAATAATAAAAGCAATGAGATGCATTAGAAACTATAAATATCAAAGCAAGTGTCATTTGCAGACACCTCATGTTCGACCATTTTTTCACACGTTTTAAGCATTTATGTTTTAAGTTGTTTTTGTCAAATGTTTTGCTGCTTGTGCTATATATGGTTTCATCGGACACAAGTGCTGGCCCAAAGTTAAATGTTTCGTTATTATGTTTTTCATTTATATTAAGATTCTTTTAAATTCATATTTTATTGTTTAATAAGTGTATTAAATTCAACAGTTATAGATTTTTTTTTCGGAGGTCTACTAGAATTAAGGGGTTGGACCGCATAACGTTTGTTTTAGTTGTTGCCTTGAAAACCTTTATATTAGTATACAATTGACACCTGCTTTTGATATTTTGCTGTATAATTCTGTCATGGTTTAAGAATACCTGTTTTTGGACTACTGTATGTTAAATTGTTGTTGTAATGAGTTGTTACGAATCATTACAGTACTGTATGTTTATATTCAGTGATTTACATTAACCTATCAAAAAGAGATTTGACTTATCATATACAGACATAGAGGTGATAGTGACGCTCAATAGCAATAGCCTACTCTATTTCAAGGTGACTTAGTTTATTTTCTACTGTGTGCCCATCTCGAAAACAAGCTGTATACAGGGAATAAGGCTGATCTTGCAGCCAAACGTGGTGTTCCTCATACAGATCACTGCCTGCCTTTGTCCGCGGTTATACAAGATCTAAATGAGTAATGCATTGGCATATGATGTGTCTGTTTAAGAACTGAATATTAGTTGGCTACTCAAGTTTTAATTAAACTGTAATCTTAGCGCATGTCAGTGCCTCTGTCTTATTATGGATTGATAAATACTGATGCTACGTCTTCCTCAGAAATATGTCAAACAGTATTAGCATACAGACAGGCAAGGACAGGGAGAGAGGAGAGCAGCAGCAATTTACTGCCTTATACTAGATTAAGATAAAAAAGGATTTGGAGGATCAGAAATATAAATCTCAAAGGGTAACTTGTTTTTCACTGGTTTCCCGACTGAGCGAGCAGGCATGTTTTCAGAAGAAGAGTGAGCAGGCATGTTACAGAAGAAAACTTTGCCAGCAGAGTTTGGATATAGTTTGGCTTCTGTCTTCTGTGCTGTGTGGAAATTTGCTGTGTGCCGACTTTGGACATGTGAGGTGTGTTCTGTATGTGTTCGATTAAAGGAACAGTTCACCCAATAATGAAAATGTTGTCTTTATTTGCTCATCCTCAATTTGTTCCAGATCTGTAAAAATGTCTTCGTTCTGAGAACCAAAGAGAAAGATATTTGGAAGAATGCTTGTAACCAAGCAATTTTAAAATGTACATTTCTTTGATCAACACAAAAGAAGATATTTTAAAGAATGTAGGATAGCAAAAAAATTAAGGGTGAGTAATTTATGACACATTTTTTATTTGGGGGGGTTGTAGGGTTGAACTGTCCCTTTAATCTTATTGGGCAACTTAAACAGAAAGTGTTAAATTCCATTACTGTCTTCAAATTTCTTTTTTGCATTTTCATAGCTTTTTTCAAAATTTGGCCAGTGTCTTTATTTTTGTCATAGGTGAATGAGTGGCAACAAATAGGGATTTGTGTTCCCATTTGTAGACCACACCCCCAGAGTATGATGAGCTTTCCTGTAGCTCAGTGGTTAGAGCCCAGGGGATTGCACGTACTTAGAAAAATAAATGTACAGGAAAAATGCAATGTAAGTCGCTTTGGATAAAAGCGTCTGCCAAATGCATAAATGTAAATGAGTGGCTAGCACTGCAGATATTATTGTCATTGTAGATGTTTTAATTCAATTCAATTTCATTTATTTATATAGCGCTTTTCACAATGTGCGTTGTTCCAAAGCAGCTTTACAGGAGCAAGCAAGAAAAAAGGAAACAGAATGGTTTTAACCAATTGTGACCATGTGAAAACCAGGATCTTCTAATCTCATCTTAACAAGCATTAAAGTTTGATTTCAACAATATCACTATTATAATTTTGACATGGCCTTGCTCGGTCAATATTAAATATATCAAGGTTATACTGGCAGAGACTTTTCGTTACATTATGTAGGAAACAGTAGATCCCCCAAATGTACTTCTGTGTTTTCACAGGCAGGACCACAATTTTCTTTCTTTAAATCATTAACCTCAACATCTTTGAATCATTCATCTCAGTGTCACGTAGGTGTCGACTTTTTGCTGTATTGATGTAATCTGAGATGTGTTTGGCAGCCCCTTTCAGCCTGATCATGGAGATAACAGTGGACTATGTCTGGACCTGGGGGTGGGGGGGTCTTGGCTCCATGTAGATGCACCCCACACCCCCCCCCCCCCCGAAAATGAAAATACTGCCCATATATCTTTATTTTATACTTCCTCATATCAATTTCCTTTTTTTGTTTATTTATAGAAGCAAATATGCTTTCATGCACATGAATCGGGATAGTGCTTGACAGTACTAGAGAGGTTCTCACTTGACACGTCTATCATTCTTACACACCAGTTTGCCATCTTAATCCTGTTTCATTCAAAGATGTCACACACTGGAAAACTGTGTCATTTTGTCATGACTGCTTTTGAATGAGACTGTGTCACACCAACACAGGTGTCATTGCTGAAGGGAAAAGCCTCTAAACTGATGCTGGCTTTGTGTGCTAAAGGGAGAAAACAAACCTTTTTGTGTAGCTGAACCTACACAAACACCTCAGAAACAAAGTAAAATAAATCAGTTATAGTCTAACGCCTCATTTGACTTTATTTACTTATTTCGATTGAGCGGCTGTTGGCATGATTGGAAGGCTCGGCGCAGTTACGCATTCCTAACTTCCTAATTCCTACTTTGACCAAACTCCAATCTTTCCACTTCACTTTTGGACGTGGAAAATTTTACTAATGGTATTGGGAAATGCAATCTTTTGAATAGCCAAAGTATATTTGGTGTTTAAGCGTGCTAGCGTGCTATCATTCAGATCTCCATAAATGAGTTTAAAGACGCTACTAACCGCATGCCTTTTTGAAAAATTGAGCTAATTAGTCAATGCATCTTTAATCAAGTGAAACAAAGCTCTTCTGCCCGTTATCCACTTGATTTTGATTGGACCATACCTCCATGTGTGTCACTTCCTGTGCCGCAATGAGCATTAGAAGGTGCTTTTAACTAAAGTGGACTTAGAATGGCAACCTGTTTCTCAACCTTCCAAACTCTCTACAGACACTAAACTGCACCTTAACCAGATTAAGTCACTTGAACGTGTCTGGAGAATTGAAGCTCCCCACCAGATGGAGAGAAATGGAGGGCGGTTGTTTTTGAATTAGGTCCCCCTCGATTTTCCTTGGCGGGTTAATGAATAAATGAACTGGCACGGTAATTGGAAGGGAGTGCGCTGAGAGCGGGACAGAGAAGTATGCAGTTTCATAGATTTTATGGAGGCAGAAATGATGACGTTGGGTAAAACTTTGATAAGGAAGGTGAAGCTCACTGGGTTGAGTGGCTGATGGGGTGAGGGTTACTGTGTTTGTGTTCAGAGGGAGAAATCGGTTTCTTTACGAGGGGTTTTAGATATTTAGTCTTCCTGCGACACTTAAGTGTGTGTGTGATTTATAAAATTAAATGAAATTTGACTCTGATTGCGAATAGGAATTCAGGAAGTGGAATGAAAAAGGAAAGAAATAAATGAAACAATTTAGTTGTTTTAATTAATTGAATATGGACATGTTTTCATACACGCATCGCAAAAACATGTTTGGGCTTATTTGGGGATTTTGGGGGGTTATTTCGGATTGTTATGCTTCCGGAATGTGCAGTAAAGAAAAGTTTCCCAAAAACGATCAACCAGAAAAGTTTCATTGGTCTAAAACAACAACACAAGTTTGTTTATAACAAAGCAAATTGTAACAAGATTAAATATGTATTTTTATAGATTTTCTGTTCGATCAAAACGGTACAAACAAAACCATTTGGTTAAAAACTGACATATCCTGTTTTGTTTAATCCCGCAAATGCTGGGTTGTATGAAATGTAAACATTTTTCGAGGTAATTTTAACCAACTGTTTTGTTTGTACCTCTTAGACCAAACAATGGGTTAAAATAACCAGGCATTTAGTGCTTCTAGCCCTGAAATCAGCAGAAATGTGCACATCTTTTATTTTTTAAAGATGAACAATTTCATATGTTTTCTATTAAATCAATTGTATTATTATCTGTATTGCAAATTTAAAGTCTGTTTTGATGGTTATGATCATCTTTATGTTATCACTTTAAATGACAAATTGGCAGAAAAACTATCAGAAAATATCGAAACATATTTACTGTAATGAGGTAACAATTTGCTTTGTTATAAACAAAGGCTGTTTCAAGGCTGTTCAGTTATTCATTCTGTAAATTCCACTTTCTGTCATTCATATGAAATTCTATCAGCATTCTGTAGTATGTGGCCAATTTATTCAAAATTTTAATTTTTGATATGTAAAAATGAAGTCAGTTCCTCAATTCAGAACTGAGGCCGACCCTGAGCGATCGAGTCATCTTTGTAAACAAAGGCAATGGAGGGCAGTTGCAGGGGACAAAGGAAACACAAATGTCCAGTAGCCATGGCTGGAATCTCATAGTTGTGCACATAATGCTGTGTCCTGTCAGAGCTGAATTTCAGCTTTTCAGCAGAACGTGTGTAATTGATAGGACTCTTGGGCTGCTCGGGCTTTGGCAGTGCGCAAAACGAACGCAAATCTCCAAAGACAGACACTTTTAATATCTGGCAAGCTCGCGCGGTGAGGAACCTTTATTCTGTGTGGTGTGGAAATGTATTGCTGCTCACTTCTGGGTTTTAGTATGGGGTAAAAAGAAGAGAATCACTTGTTTCTGCACCATACGAATTCCAATGCTTGCACTATTTCCAAGACCTGCTGCGCTTGCGGCCAAATGCCGTCCCAGATGTGTTCACCTGCCGTTGGCAGAAGCCAGCACCTAATTAAGACAGTCTGGCTTGGCCACCAGCTCGGCTTGGGCCTGCTCAGACCGAACCTTGCCCATCTGCCCTGTTTAAAAAAGAAAAATAGCCACCTTTGCACTTCACTCCGCTTGACACCTGTGCTCAGGTGGTCCGAAAGGGCATTGGCTGCTGCGGGCAGGGTGAGAACGTGCGTGACTGTGTACCAGCGAAGCGTTGAATGAGCTAAAAGTGAACTAAAAGGCCACCGTCCGAACATTAATACACCAATATTTGCATCTCAGGATTCATTCTCAAACCCTCGCAGTGAGCACATGATCTGTTCGGCTTCCTTTATCTCTCGCTCAGTTTCTCTCCACTCCATCCAAGCAAAGTGAGTAACCATTAACAAGCTTGTGCCACACTTCTGACATGTAAAAAAACCCACCGTCACATCTCAGAGCAGGCCTATAAGCCTAGAGAAAGATCAGGCGAGACATTGAGATCAAACCCGTGGATCGAGCCAACAGACAACCACACTGCACAACACCAGCATTAAATATTGACTAAACGAATCGCAAGTCGAGGGAGCGAAGGAACACGACAAGAAGCATAACCAATTCAGGGCTTCGACTTTTCCCCTCCTTCTTCATCTGAGAGAAAAGGTTTCTTGTCTCTGTAATGGAAAATGACGTCCCCAGGGCCGGTCGTCCTCCGAGTGCTTAACCCGAACACACGGCACCCTCGGCATGCCGGAAAAAATTGTACAGATAGTGCTGGAGAACAAATGGAGAGATGGAAAGTGTGCGTGTGTTCGAGAGAGAAAGAGCAAGAAAGTAATGAGGATGGAGGGTAAAGAGATATTACAGGATAAAAATAACATTATATGTACTGCAAATGAAAAAGGAGGAAAAGGATTAGCTAAAAGTTTCACCCGCCAATGATTTGCATATGGTGGTATTAGCTCTCATTTCATGAGTAATGATATTTTGAAGGGATTGTGTGAGTCTCAAATGCTGCTCAATTTTCTTTGGGGCTCAAATTAATTTTCTTCCTCCAGCCATTTTTATTTGGTTCCTTTAAATTTTTTAAGAAACTGTGAAAAGTGAAAATCGGGCATCTCGTGGGGCGCTCTCTTTTTTGACTGATGATACCGACATGAAATATACTTTGATAATACAGCTTCTTTAATGCAACTTCTTATCTTTTTTTATTGGTTCTCTGTGAAAACTATGGTAAAAGCTAAACTAAAAGTAACTGCATTGAGATGCATATATACTGTATATATACACATGTATATATTGTATACATTATATGTATAGATTTTTTTATATTTTATACAATAGAATTGTAAGATTTTGATCTGATGTCACCAAAACCCTTCTGAAATACACTATGTATAGAAAAGCTTTAGAGAAGGTCTAAATTATGTATTACAGCATCATTCCGGACATGCTTTGTTTTAAACATGATATTCTTCTAGGCAAATTAGCGTTCTCTCAATTCGGAAATGGACGTGCAACACTACATACGTTAATATTTAAAGACGCTGCCTGTTGACGGTATGGGTTGGAAATTGCTGAGACGGCTGAGATGTTAAACCGTGGTCCAACACTCTCCATCTACCCCCACCCCTCCACACTGCATGCCGCATGCATATACACACTCAAAACACACTCCTGCACGCATACACACATGCACGAAAAAACAAGTCTTTCCTCCAACACACACAAAAAAACGAACAGCCACATTCTCAGGGTACACAACCTGTCAAACTATTCCCCCTGCTCTCCGCTAGCACTCTGACTCCTGATTGGCTGAGCCGCAGCAAGCCGGAACCCTGCAAGCCCCTCTCGTACCCAGCCACCTCTCCCTCGCTGTCACTGTATCACAGACTAACAATCTTGAGAAACAGAAACAAAGCCTAACAAGAAAGACAAAAAGGCACCCCACCGCGCGCTGACTCGTGCTACCTCGTTTACTTACGCTTTTACCCACGTTTGCGGCTCTTTGTCGCCTCGCCTTGCACGACTTTTTATGCCCGTCAGCTGAGTGCTGAAACCAAGGGAACGAAAGGTCCGCTCTCAAGCTTCTAGGTCTCCACTAGTAGCCAGCAACTCTCCTCACCGGTGCCCCAGGCAGCCTCCGCAGCATCAGCAGCAACGAGGAGAAGAGAAGCTCTCCTCCCCCCTCCCCTCCCTTTCGTACTCGGATGCTGATGCTGATGCTGCTCCGTGGCTGAATCAGTGCCTGAAGTGTCAATGGACTCCTTTCCCTGCGGAGCAACACTGCCTCATTGAAGCAATGCTGGAAACTGCTGCCAAACATCTCCTAGGGTGCCTGCAGTAGAAGAATTCCACTCGCCAATAAGACCCGGAACAGAACGACGCAGGGCAGTAGACGCGTGCAGAGCGAGAGAGGGAGAGAGTGACGTGAAGAAAAAAGCAAGGAAGAAAGGCACTTGTGTGATTATAGTAAGACGAAAAGGAAAAAGTAAAAGAAACTGGAAGGAGGAAACAGCTGTGCCTTTTTACAGCTCCCTTGGCTCGTTTTACTAGTACTTGAGTTTTTTGCCCTATTTTTGATGCTTGAGTTTAAATAGTTATTTTTCTGGACTGATCTGAAAAGTCAAACGGACTTTCGAGCCACCAGAATTATTCCCAGCTTTGCCCTCGCCCGATTTCCACCCGTGTGCGCCCACCTGCCCCGTGGTCGAAATGATGATGTACTTTTGGGTGAGTAACACCTCTTTGCCCATCAGTTTGGTCTTAATGGCATTTTATACATATATTATCGCCTCGTTCTCAACCTCGGACCTGTTGAGATCCGACAGTGTGCTTGTAGCATGTGATAAGCAAGTATTTTCCTTTTGTTATCTCTCTCTTACACCGCTTCCTCTGAATTTATCTCTTTTGCTAAAGTGCAAACACAGATTTTCTCCCGTTCATTATTTGCGTTCAGTCGGAGCAGTGTTTAATTTTCCTTCACTCTGAAGGGCCTTGTTCCGCAGTGCTGGTCATGGAGGAGATGAGTGTTCACAATGGATAGTATTGATACTTTTTCTGGGGATAGAGGATCATATGACCTGCTTCCGCATAGCTCTGGCAATTTCTCAGTTCAGTGATGGAGAGTGTTCAAACTCACATAGTGAAAATTGGTGGTACATTCACCGCTACGTTATTAAATCTACCTTCACCTGTGTGGCCGTTTCGCCATAGACGGTTTTAGGTGTCGGTATTCCACTGTTTAAAGAGTATACGTGTTTGGAAAAGAAGTCTATAGATTTGAGTGTTTTTTGTATAATCTGAAGTGTGTCATTTTGTGCATGTTATATTACATAAAATACTTGTAAACGGGTTATTCACCCCAATAACAACTTTTAGTTGTCCTTCACTCAAGCACTTGTAAACCTGTTTAACTTTCTGTTATGGAGAGGACAGTTTTTATAACTTAAAATTAAAGTGACAATATGCCTTGCAAGTCCATTTGTGTGCCAAGCAAGAAGAAACAAACATAAATGTTTAAACAACATGTTTTGAAAAATGATTATGACTATTATTATAACACTAAAATGTGCTGGGATTTTTGAGCCATTTGACAGACACTTCTGTTCTATTGGTTATTTTTAACCCAATTGCTGATTTGTTCTTCCCCTAGCATTGGTCAAAAACAACCCGGCACTTTTTAGAGTGCATTATTTTGTTCATCGATTTATTTGGGTAAACTAACTTAAGACCTAATATTTCCTAATATTTATTTGTAGGCTAATTTCCCAGAAAACTGCGGATCTGTAGCCCTATCAAATATTGCTATTGACACATCCGCAGTGGCTCAACCAATGGTGTGAGTTTGAGGGCTGTACAAACTGGAGTGTTTGGAAAGCCTGTTTGAAGACAATCCAGACCTAGTAAAAGTATGTGCATATTCGTTGTTTTTTTTGGGGTTGTAAAGAAGATTTTCCTGCACCTTTGTGGAATCCTTTTTTTAAGGGATGGTTCACCAAAAAATGAAAATTCTCTCATCATTTATTGTCATTTCTTGTATGACTTACATTATTTTGTGGAACACATAAGGAGATGTTTTAAAGAATGTTTGGTACTGAACAACGCGTTGACTTGGTGACATCGTTTTGTGTTCATACAGTAGAAGTGAATGAATACCGCTGTTATTTGGTTACCAATATTCTTCAAATGATCTTCTTTTGTGTTTTTTAGAAGAAAGAATGTCATACAGGTTTGAAATGACATAAAGGTGAGTAAATAATGACAGAGTTTTCATATGTAGGTGATCTCCTGATGAGCTTTGATTATGAAATTACTTTGGCACATGTTGCATTATTTTGGGACTTGTGAACCCAAACGCAGACAACTTTTACAGGGCGTACGATACTGTAAGACCGATTAGTTAACTAGTTGTTTCATGCACTCCACACCCCTACACGAAACCCGTTTCCCACCCAGCATCCCTTTTCCCTCGGTCTCGCAGCGCTCCTTTCCTCCCGTCAGGGGCCAGATGAAAAGTGCACGCTTGTAGATGTGGCAACCAGGATTTAATGATCGTCAGAAAGCAATCTCTCATCTTTGAGCTGGCTGGGCTCTTTGATAGCGCCGACTGCCCATTAATCATTCTTCTTCATCACTCCAGTCTCATCCGGCCCAGCGCGGGGCAGAGGGCCTCCACAGCTGCCGCACGCCCTCATGCAGACGGAACAGGCTGTGTCACGGAGGCCACAGGGGCCCGTTCTCCTAGAATCAGACTTCCATACGTGCTTAATCTAATCGGAGCTCACTTTCTGATAGCTCGGGTGAGATGAGAGATAAATTTTACCCCTGTCAGACATCCTGTAACTGATTAGCTCACACAGGCGGAGTGACGGTTATTTTTGATGACGGATAGCAGCTCCGTGTGTGTTTGTTCGTGTGCGAGAGTCAATGTGTGTGTCTGCGCTTTGAAAGGTATTATTCAAATCTTTGGGATCAGCGTAGATATAAGAGTGAGAAATGATGCGATTATCTTCGAATTTGGGTGTGTGTAGACAAGGAGATGGTGTTTCTCACACCTTCAAACAGGATGTAATTGCGAATGTACTGAACAATTGCAGACTTGACGATAATATCGCGGTCTCTCTATGGTAACGGAAGAAAAGCAGAGGATGATGTTGAGAGAAGTGCAGCTCTGTGTCTGCTCAATAATAAATAATTGAGAGCTCAGAGCAAGGGACTTGCTTTTCAGCGAGCGTGTATGGAGAGGGAAGAGCGCGGAGCTTGTTTGAAACAGCGCCTTGGCCTATTTTTATGCCCCCCCAAGCCAAGGCTAGCCCTAGATGACCTTTGCCATTTACTTTTAATGAGCAGTCCTGTTGGTAGCATGTGTTCCACATCACCAAATGGTTTGTTGTCTGTAGGGTTACAAAATATATCAAGTGAATTTCGCAATTCTCGATACCGTAGCGGAAGCTATCGATTGTGCTTCTTTATTTAAAGTTGAAAAGGAATAGAATTATTATCCAATTTAATTTAAACGATGGCATGAAGCCCGCAAGTACTTTTCAATTTAGTAAGCAAGTAATGATTCAAGTGAACAAATCACTAATAAAGACAAAGTAATACATTAACCAATGGAACAAATAAACACACTACAACTTAAATACAAATCCTTTTTTTATAGTTGTTCAGCAGTATTGAGATGATACAATAATTCCTTTTAAGGAAGAGTATATACAGAGCTTGTTAACCCTTTAGAACATGAAGCAAAAATAGGCAGTTTTCACATGTTTAGTTTTTTTTACTGTCCAATTCTAAAACAATGTGGCATCATCACGTACAAGGTATATTTTTTTCAGAAAACAAACATAAAAAACAAAAAGCCTTTAAATATAGTTATTGAGCAGTACTGTGTTTTGTGAGATTGTAAATAGAAAGAAATAGACAAAACTAAAAAAAAATGGAAATCAATTTTTACTGATTTTATTTAGAAATTCTCAAAAAACGAAAGCACGAAAGAATCTAGCACTTCAGACTTGAAAAATATACTGTAGTTCATGCATAAAAGTCTTTTTAGTGTCACTCACGTACATGGTTCTCATTCATGAGCCTTTTTTACTCCCGTCTCCGGGATTTTTTTTTTTTTCACACACTTTTGGCCTGTTGTGTATCTCCCCTTTGCCATGTGTTGTTTGCTAGTCTTATTAGAGCGCTCCACGAAAACAGCATCTCCGTAACTACCTGTTCATATTCGCCCCCTGCAGCTCTCCACGAAAACCGCAGCGATTGGCTGATAGAACGCAAGACATTACCGTAATATAGCATATATATATGTTTAAAAAGAACAGTTTGTCTACTCTTAGGAGCAATTTGAATTTTTTAATAGCACAAATGGTTGCAGAGTTATGGTAAAATGAATACCACTTGGTAGAATGCGTATGCGACAACACGTCTGGTTTAAAAGGGTTGAAAAGTAAAATGTACATAAAACAGGGATAGTTCGACCTTCATGTTGATCAAAATTTGCATATTTTTATTTTTGCTAAATTACATAAAAAATATATTTTGAAAAATGTGATTTTGTCTTGATCCAACGGAAATCAATGGGACGCTATGTTGTTGGTTACAAGTGTTATTCAAAATAACCTTTTTTGTTTTCTACTAAAAAGAAAAGTCATATAGGTTTGGAATGACATGAGGATGAATAAATGATGTCAGAATTGGGTGAACTGTCCCTTTAAATTACTATATTATGTTACGTATGTCAGTTTATTCGAAATTTACAACATTTATAATCATTACACACAATTTAAACCTATACTAGGTTATTCCCGGAAACACCAATACAAATGTAATTTCTACCCTGAAAGCACTACAAGTTGCTGTATTAAAACATCTGCCTAATGCACAAATTTAAATGTAATGTGTATATTTAACCATGAAAAACTAAAAGCGTCTTTGTTCCTCTGACCTGCGTAACAGCAGTTTCCACAAGCTCAAGCTGGATTCTGGTCCGCTCCACATCCTTGTGTATTCATTGATGGTGGTGCGGTGGCTCTCGGAAGCAGCGTCAATCAGCCATGTAATTCGTAGAGCAGAGCGCCAGACGCCGGTGTCATATTGCTAAATGAAATGCTTGTGCTAATTTGTCACCGCTTTAATTGATCTGTGTTCTCTAGTTGCATACTGTGTGTCCTGTAACATATATCGCGTGTTCATTTCATCTAGCCGCCGTCTGACAGCCAGAGAAAGTCTTATTCAGCCCGGCGTACAAGCCGGGACAGTTCCTCCAACAGGGCAACTTATACGGCAGCACAATCTTTTTGGTTAATCCTTTGTTCCTTCCCTTTTCTTTTTCCATAGACGAGCTATTTTCAGCCGTGACATTTACAAATGCACGCCGAGCAAATCTTGGTTTCTGTAAAGTCATTATTGTTGACCCTTTGGCTGTTTGTGTTTTTAAGTCGAGTGCAATACTGTCACCTCGGTTGCCAAAAGCTCAGCATCCACGCGGTCTGCTCTCACCTCATTCCTTTACTCACTCCATCACTTTCTAAAGCTCATTTGCCCCCTTCCTCACTTTTTCTTTCCCTTCGTGTGTTCTGTTTCGTGGGTTGTGGATGGTGTGAGGCGATAGCGTCGCTCTCGTCAGAGAAGACCAGCCCAAACCAGTATGAATTTTTAGAAGATATTTTGAAGAATGTTGGTAACCATCACTTGCATTGGTACTTGGTGGATGCTGCCGTTGTTCAATTACCATCAACCTTTCAAAATATCTTCTTTTGTATTCTGTGGAAGAAACAAAGTCAAACAGGAAATGACAAGACTGAATAAATGATGACAGAGTTGTCATTTTATAGATGGTAGATTTTCAATATTGAATAGATATAGATTTTCCATATACAGCATAGTATCGCCGACTCTTCGCTGATCCCCATCTGTGATTTTTTTGGCTTTACAGTAGGGAAGGTAAGACAAAGTTATCGTCAGATGTTTGAGATCAACTACAAAAAATTCCACCGCCTCCACTGGCCCTTGGGCCCTCACGGCTGGTGCAAGGGCCCCTGCTGCTCCTCCCGGCTCCTCCTTCCATCATATGTAATCCCTCCACCTCACGCTGGCTCTTACACTCCCGTCACGGACTAATCTTCTCCGTGCTGCAGATAAGACCATTAAACATTAGAGCAGGAGAGGGATTTCTGCCCTGACTACAAAAGGGATCTGCGCACCACAGAGCGTCATGCTGTTTGGCAGATAGGGAGAGAGAATGAGGAACAGGAGTTGCACACGGTGGCTCAAGCTTATCATCCTTTGCTGTTACATTAGCTATGTTTACACAGGGTTTCCCCGGAAAAAGGTCGTTACAGGGACGCTCCATTATCTCGCTCTCTCTTTCCTCCCACGTTCTCTTTCTCTCTGAAGGTGTGACTTCAGGGCATTATCCTCACCACAGTTTAATACCCGGCACCTTTCTGTGGGAATGAGAGGTAAGGAGCTAGGCCCGCTGTGGAGATCAGGGCCCCCGCAGAGCACCCAGCTTCACACGCAGCTCCCGAGACCAAAAAAGATCAAGCGATCAATAGCGCTGCGGTCGGACCCGGGAACGGAGAGCCAGGTCAGGCGGAGGTCTTATGCATCCTCCGGCCACCGAGCCATGTGGCGCGCCAAGAGAGAGGCTGACCGTGAAATGATCATTTGCAGCAGTCATAAAGCAATGAACATAATTACTCAAAGAGTTCCCGAATCAGCACGCCCGGACAGCTCACTTATTAGAGGGGATGTTGGCCATCCTGTCTTCAGAGGGCACATGTTTCATTAAAACGGTCGGGAGGGAGTTTAAACAGGACGGTGTAAAAATCGGTACAGTGAATGATAACGATCCAATGAGATGAGAGATGATGTCATAAGCGAGAAATATTAGTAGTGTTGAAGATCGTTTTTAGAGTAGTCCTGAAAAATAAAATGAGAAAAAAAAGAAGAAGAATGGATCGGAAATGGATAGTTCCTTACATGCATTTAAGATTAAGTTGCGATAGTCGAGTTAGAGAGTTTTGTATAGCATGCAAAGGAGTCCAATACTAATTAAACATGTAGTTTTGTTTACATTTTATTTAATAAACCAAGAAAATTTTGAGTGCAGCCTCTCATATTATAGCTTAAAAACAAACCTTGTCCATGGATCTTTGACAATAGAATTGCGCAATAATTCTTATTTTTTGGTTTTCTTTCAGGAATTATTACTCTTGAATTTGTATTTTAACAACACAAAGTTAAGAAGTAATTATTTCCAATGTAAAGAAAAATGTTGAAAAATGTGCAAAAAGATAACTTAACCGATTTCCTCCACAGTGTCGACAAACACTTTATTTTTATTTCATACGTCATTAAATAAAGATGAAATAATGCAAATATTTTGGACAGAATTCAAATATAAGTTGGATTCGATTTTTTCGTCTCAAACATCACACCCCCTCAGTTTGCACGGGGCGTGACGCATGCCATGAAAGAACAGCTTCGAGGTGAGAGACAAATAAATTGGAGCTCTGGGGGCGTGTTGAGTTTAGTACATAGCCAGGTACAGCTGTTGCTTTGCCAGCCATGGGTCATTAAGATACAGAGGGGACATACAGACTGTAAAACTAATGGCAGGACACTGACATTAACGTTATAGGTTATTGACCCATCTGAGGGGATTTATGGGCCAAATCAAGAGACAGTGTCAAAGGGAATAGGCCAAATAAGAGCATTTTCACACCCGTGCGCTCTCAAAGCACAAGCCCAAAACTTACAATCAATTCTCCGTGAATTTTACAAGACAACGCTCAAGAGAAAACTCAGAATACTGCTGGCGGTTAGCTCTTTAGTCGTCGCTTGTCTCTCGCTCTCTTTATCTTTTCCTCACATTCTCTCTCTCTGGCGTGTACAGGTCATGAAGAAAGGGATGTGCTGTTTGAAGTGCGTCGGGTCTTTTATTCTATGACCCTTTGTTCCGTGGACTCCCACAGTTTGAAGGGTTTTACTTCACAGCTTGTGTATCTGTGCGTATAGACACATAAGTTACATGTGCAGAGGCACACTGAATCTGAATAGCGCGTAATCGTGTGATGAATTTGAGACTTATCTTTGAGTCAGTCTTGGTTTTGTTGTGATGAATTAAAGCCCTCGGTTATTTAAATCCTTTGCTTCTAATCACTAGTATCGTTTTTAAAGAACTTTAATTATTTTTGTATTATTTAAAATGTTATCAGCTTGAAATTAACCTAAATATGATTTAGCCCCGCCTTCAGATTCACACAACTTGAGAGAAGCTTGCTGTGGCAGAGCGACGGTTTAATGATGGGGATTTTAAACCACAGTGTAATTGAGAGAAAAATATCCTAAAATGGCTTGAAGTAAAGTTCAACTTAAAGGGACAGTACACCAAAAAATCCTGTCATTCTTCTGATGAACACCGAGGAAAAATATTTGGATGAATGATTGTAACCGAACAGTTCTTGGCCAACATTGACTACCATTGTAGGAAAATTACAATGGGAGTCAAAAGTGCACCAAAACTGTTTGCTTTCCTATATTCTTCAAAATATCTTATTTTTTTGTTCAACAGCCTACTATGGTAGTCCATGGTGGCCAAGAACTGTCATCATAAGAAATATCATTATTTACTCACCCTTGTCCTTTTGAGCCTGCATGACTTTATTACGTCTGCAAAATACAAAAGAATGAAATGTATGTTTCTGTTACAAAAACTGTTGTTACCCTTTGACTTCTATTCTATGGTCACAAAGCATTGAACATTGTTTGCCTTCAACACACCTGAAGATAAGAATATTTGATGTTAGATTGCAGCTTTACATAAAAATTACAAATTCAGAATGTTAGATTTAAAACTTTACTTTTATACTCATTATTGTTTTGTAAAACTACATGTATAATGTTTGAGATAATGCACTTTTGTGAAAAATTGCTGTTTTATCCAGACCATACACAGTGAGGGCCAGTCACTAAATTATGGTTACAAAAATCCAGAATATGAATAAAATACCAACAAAATATTGTGTGAAATACCCTACGCTGTCATTTAGTCGAGTACAAATAGAAAGGCCACTGTATGTCACTTTTAGTGCGTGCCACTGAGCTCCATGAGTTCACCTCACTCAGAAGGTCCCACAAGGCCAGCTGAGTTTTTTTTCCGGCTGGCTGCTCTACCGGCCTAATGGGGTCTATCTTCAGACCTTCAGTTAAGGTGTGTTTGTCTAAAAGCCTTTTTAATATCCTACGGTTTTGGGAGCAGAATGTGGGAACTGTTTGGATAGACGCTAGACGCTTCGTGCAGGAGCTGACGGTATCTGCTCATAGAGAAATGCACAATGCCAGCTCCAGCCATTTTTTAGCTCTCTTTTCTCTGCCAAGGCTGATTGTTACCACTTGGTAGAGGATATTTTTCAGTGATATCAGTTTCTTACCATCTTGTTCTGTCTCTGTGAACTCTCTCCTTGTGAATTTTACAAAGCGACACTGGTCAGGGCTGCGATTCAATAGGCAGTCAGAATAAAATACACATGGGGTTTCATCCATACACCAGTTTTTGCTCCGAGAGAGAGCTTGATACCAAATTGACATAATAAAAAAAAATCCGTTGACCGAATAGCAGACGTACAGTAGCAAAAATATGACTTTCTGTACAGGCTGCTTATATTATTCTCTACATTCAAGACTATTGGTTCTTTTTTCATTTAGCATCACTGCCATTAATACTTTTTCATATTTTTGGGCGATGCTGCAAAAATCCACTTGGCTCCAAAATGTAGTTTAAATATTGCATGACACTTCTGAATAACGCTGTGATATATTTCAGATTCAGTGTGGAGTTTACAGAGATGCATTGTTTTCATTTTGAAAACTTGGCCAAAGGCCACTCGGTCCTTTAAGCGATTACGGAGCAGAATTGAAACTTCGAGCAGTCTATTTTTAAAGGTTAAATATATGAATAAATCCCCCCATCTTTCATGTATCTCTCAAATGAGGGAAATGTCAGCCTTTCACAACATGCACTAAACAGACAGGCATGTGTTTTTTTCTTTATCCCAGTCAATGTTTACATCCTGATTTTTGATTCCATCAGCATTCCTGATCCAACCCTGATACTCTGTGTGTCACTATAGCACGAGACGGTTTATACACACGCATTCCCATCTGGATCAAACTGGTTTTCCTCTTCCTTTACGTCATATTCTGGACGTTTCTTAAACGTCCAAAACTTTAAGACGTTTTTGTGCTTTCTAATACCAGCAGAACATTCTTTCTCTACTGGAGATCTATTGATTACTCAGCTGGTTTTATGGAAATGGTTTTGCAGCGGCACCCGCTCTCCCTGCATTTTTGACAGAATGATTTGGCAACGTGACTGTCACCTCTGGTTTTCTGAAATCTTAATAAAAACACTTTTTTTCTGTATTTAAGGATTCTCATAGTGAAATGCTTTTCAGCTGCTGCCTTTCAGACATCAATGAGATCACTTAGTAAGCACAGCTTTTTTGCTGTTGATGTTTAACAAATGCCTTGTGGTTTCTTTTTTAAATAGCCAATAGGTTTTTTAGTTACATATTGCCACAAATCAATGTGCTTCTTGCAAATCAGTGGCAGGTGGTATTATGTTGAAGATAGTTTTATGTGAAGGCTGACTTACAGTAATAATCGAAATAATCGGCTAGAAATCTACGTAGGAGTCGTCAATATTTTTCCTCCCTTTTTCTTGTAAAAAGTGAATTTTGTTTAGGCACACTGTAAAAAACAACTAGTAAGATATTCCTTTTTTTAAGTTTTTTTAAGTCATTTTACTTACCTAATTTTTTGTGAGAAGTTTTTGCACAAAATGTGGTCAAATTTACTTAAAAACTTTGCTAAATTTAATTAAAAAAAAAAGTAAATCCTATAGTTGTTTTTTACAGTGCATATCGAAGGGGCCTCAAAGCCAATGCACAGCAAAAGCCACATACTTCTTATTTGAATTGCATGGCGTCTTTAATACTGTACAAAGTCTTTTGATTCGCAGAATTCACACCGCTACAGCCTCTCCTGAGAGGTTCTTTTCACTCATAAGCACATCTAATTGAATTAAAACACGTACCCTGTTGTTCTTGCCTGATTGAAAACAAGCGTCTTCCATTAATTCAATAATGAGATTTAGTCCAAATGATTGTCCTATTAGACACGAGCCCTCATTCGCCTGCCATTCGTTCGACTTCACCTCGATGTGCCCCGCATTCACCTCACAGGTAATTATGCCGGAATTAATGTCATGTGTAGTAATTGGATTCCAAAGCAAAGATACCTCATAATAGCACTTGTAATGAGGAAAAACCAGCAGCATAGAAATTCAGCATTAGAACATGAAGCGGTGTTGGCACAGTGGATAAAATGGAGAGGCGTCTTAATGAATAGCCTCTGTATGGGGTCACCCTTTGATCAGAAGACCTCAAAGGCAGCGACTCTAAATGAATCCCAGCTTGTGACATTGTGTGTTAGACAATAAGGGCTGTTTTAACTTATTAGAATTGCTTTACAAACGCAAGGAAATGTGGCTATGAAAAGGTGTTGGTTTGTGTTTGCGTTTTCCTCTTTCTTTGTAGTTCTTTTTTGTATGTTTTATATGTTTTAAACCACAGCCGCCTTGCAAATAAAACTAGACGTTTAATGCTGGCTTCTTTTTTTCCACTGCAATTTAATGTTCATTTTTCATTGCAACGCAAAGCGCTCAAAGCAAAGTATCATAGCTGCAGAAAAGCTTTGTGATACTCATAAACAAGCTAGATTTGGCGTGAAGAGTTTCATACTAAAATGTCAGTGTGTCGATTTTCGTACATTGCCGATGAAAAATGGCGCATGCTACAAGTCATGCGCTTTCAGCAGTTTTTACGCAGAGTCAAAAGTCTAAAACCTGGGCTCGCTCGAAACTTTTAACTCTATTTTTTTTTACTGCCTCGCAAGCACTGCCGTTTCCTTAAGGAAATACAAATCTAGTTTTTTATTGCTGTCTGTATCAAGAACAGCATTATTTCATTTGCTCTTGTCAATGCTGTGAGATGCCATTCAATAAGGTTTGGGGAGTGTTTGAAACAATGTTTATTTATTTCCTTCCTTTTTCTGTTAATTTGCTTTTATAGTTTCCTTTGCTGTGTAAGCAGGATTGACCTCACTGTTGATCACATGCCAAGCACAGATTTCACACAACCTGCCACACACACACACACACACACACACACAGAATACAGTCATCTATAAAAACTGCATTGCTTTGATTTTCTTCTTGCTTTCTTTTTGTTTACTTTATTGTTTTTTATTGTTCATGTTTTATTTCATTTATGATGTTTTTATTATGTTTTCTCATTAACTCTTTCAGCCTTTCTGTCTGTTTAATTGTCTTTATTTTTTCTGTTTTCTTTTATAAGAAAAAGTAAGGAAAAATGTTGATGACTTATCCTGCACTATGGAGATTTCTTGCCAATCAAATCGTATCTTTAATATTATCGTCCCTCATTTTTTTCTTTCTGTTTTGATTTCATTTATTATGTTCACTCATTCACCCTTTCTGTGTGTTTGATTGTCTTTATTTTTTATTTCCCCCCATCTCTCTCTCTCTCTCTCTCTCTCTGTATTTTATTCATTCATTCATTCTCTTTTCTTTCTCTCTTTCTTTCTTTCTTTCTTACTTTCTTACTTTCTTTCTCTCTTGCTTGCTCTCTTGTCCTATCACGTTTGCTTTGCATTGGTATATTGCATTCTAATATATTTCTTCCAATGCTTGACACACGCACTTTGAAACTTGTGTAACCACCCATTTCTTTCTTTTCACATCAGGTAAACAGCTTATCCGATTCAGATTCTGTCATTTTTCAGAGAAGGCAGGCAGACTGTAGGTAGTTAGCCAGAGCTTGTTCCCAAGTTAAAGGCAGCATGTCTAAAACATGTCTGACCTTTTCTGTGTGTGTGGGAGAGCCAGACAGACCACACTGTGTGTTCGCGGACCCGCCACAGTAACCGGCTACAGAAGCCGACCAGAAACAAATAGAAAGATGCAGCGATCATTTTGCTGTGCTCTGCAACCGTTAGGATTCGGCCCATCATCAATCCAGCTATTTAAATTTTAATGTTGTTGCTTCTCTGAGTTTCCAGCCTCACTGCAGAGAAAGCAGTCTGTTTGCTGCCGTGTATTCGCTTCTCTGGGTATAGATTGTGTGCACAAAATGCTGCTTAAAATATTGCTAGGAGTGTGCTTGTGATTTAAATGATACATTTATTAATTCTTAAAGGGATAGTTCACACAAAAGTGATAACTTTATTTGCTTCATCATCATGTGGTTCTCTTTTTTTCTCTCAAATACAAAATATCGATGCCATGGAAGAACTGTTTCAGTCAAAGGTTCTTTAAATAACCCTCTCTTTCTTACTTTTTATAATCTGAAGAACCTGTCTTCACCACAAAGAACCTTTTGTAAAGCAGAAAGGTTCTTCAGATGTCAAAGGTTCTTTTTTGGCATCAAAGAACCTTTTGAAGCACCTTTTTAAGAGTGTATATTAAGTCTTATAGAAAAGACAAATGAATGTCACAAGTTTTTCAAATGTGACAACATGTGGACTATGTTTTTGTGTACATTTGATGTAAATCCCATCTATGTTCCGGAGTGAAGCCCATGGGATCATATGCGGAGAACATATCACCGTACGTTGCACATGTGATCTCATGGGTTTCACAGGGGAATTTGCATGGAATTCGTTTCGCATGTGATGTGTCTTTTCTGAAAGTGTTGATGCTATCTTATCATATGTTGTATGTCTTTAAAAGTATTATCGCATGTCTTTGAAAAACAAAGGGGTTCTACTTGTTTTAATGCTTATATTATTTTTTAGGTTTTAACGTGGTCACCATTTACTTCCATTGTATGGTACAGAGCCGTGTCAATATTCCAGAGAACCATTCCATAAAGAAAAAGGAAATCATATGGGTTAGGAACGACATTAAAATGAGTCAATGACAGACCTGACACTTAGCTTAACTTTTTCCATCTGCTGTAAATCCACCTGTGTTATAAATTACATATCCATGATGGAAATCAGCCGTTTTCCTAATGAAATTCCACACTTCTAATTTCTCCCCCATTCTCCACTCATTAATATTTAAACCCACACCTTCGGCAAACTCAAAAAAAGTGGGAAAAGGGGATTGTGTTCTCAGAGATCCCTTAATCCCCAGAATTAGCAGTTTAATAGCAAGAAGCCATTTGTAGATTAGAGAGATCAGGCTCACGGGACCCTCCTTTATACTCACTACTTAAATACTTTGAATTCTAATGCCGCTACAAGACCCTCTTTAAAGTCGCCCTTTAGGACCTTCCTGTGTCCTACCGCCGCCGCCACAAAGACTCAAGGAGGACTTCTCCAAGAGGTTGGGAAGTGATACTTTAGCGAGCGTGTTTTCATTAGTGTATGCGTGTGTACGCCTGAATAATATTCAATTTCATAATGCTCTTTTATAGAAATAACTACATTCGGGGCTTGGGGAGAGCCGAAAAGCCTTTAATTTGTAATCATACATATGTATACTGCGTGCCTAATCCTCACACTGTTAATGTCTTATTTTCATTTTTTACACCTGCTAATTTGCCATTCATTCCTTATTCTTGTAATGTGCTGTAAACAAGACTGCTTTTGGGGCAGGAATTACTTCTCCAACAGCTTGTGGAAGCCGGATCAAACAAACGCTATCTCTCCTCATTTTCGTATAATTTGCCAGGGACGACAACCGTCTATTTTAGCCGGATGAGATAAAGTGTGATCCAGGGGGAGGCAGTGTGTTTTTAATAATCATTCGGCTGGAAGTCATTTAGTCGTATATGCTTGTGTGGAGATTGTATCTTTTGCATTACGGGTTCAGCCGGTGTGGGATCAGCACGGACCCGTTGAAATTGTCTTTGGAGGCGGACCCCTAACGTGATCAAAACCAATAAACGTTGCCTTTTTTGTCCAGGTGTGCTGAAGGTAATTTGATATGTCCTGTCACCATCAAAGATTAATCTGTCATGTCAATCTTCACATAACAGCCCAAATTTTCTTCTTTTTCCCCCCATCACTCTCCTCCTTCCTCTCTCCGGAACATTCATTCGTGATATTAAGTGCAGAAAATGACTTGCGCTTGAAAACCCTCTGAAATTGAATGCATCGGAGGCGATGGATTGCACGCCATTCATTTAGATAGAGGAAATGCTGGTGATGGGGGGGGCCGGGTGGGATACTGACTGGCTTTTGCCTTACGGCCGATAAATTGCTGGTGCACTAAACCTTTGAGGGTGAAACACACATCGCCGGTAGCCTGCAGTGACATGGCTCTTTTTATTAACCGATGTTGCACTATAGCACACGATGAGCATGCTTCATTCCTCACGTGTCGACTATTTCACTCTAGCTCCTGGCACAATGGCCAATTACTGCAAAACACATTTTAATTTACTTCTTTTATCAGTAGAAAAAGATAAATAGATATATTTCTCCTGGATTCACATTGGTAACGCTAGTTTCCACCCATATACTGTTACTACACTCAAAAAAAAATGCTGGGTTGTTTAAACCAGGAGTCTTCAAACTTTTTCATGCCCACAAATATAATGAACATTTTGCGGGGTCCCCCTTTCTAAAATATTTTTTTGAATTAAGAAACATTTAAACTGTTAAGCAAAAGCTGTTTTATTAAATAGACAACATATTGTTTTAGAAATTAAACTGCATAACTGTTGCTGTATTTTGTATTATCAAAAAATGTCTAGGGACAGAACATGCCCCCCTGGGGGTCCCTGGACCCCAGTTTGTAATCCCACGGTTTAAATCAATGGTTGGGTCAAATATAGATTTTTTATAGGGTCAATTTCACTATTTTTTGGATTGTCCATATTTACCCAACCAGGTGTTGAAACAATCCTGCATTTTTTTGGTTTGCATTGTGTATACTACATAAAAAAAGACAAAAAGTTTTATCATTCATATCATTATTTATATTACTAATTAGTTAACATATTTTATAGTTGAACAAATTGCAGTTTGTTTAGATAGCACACAATTTTCCCCAAAGCAGCTTTGCAAAGAAGTGTGCTTTAAAATGTCCCAATAAGCATGCCCAAGGCAACCCTGATAGAAAAGACCTTTTTTACTGTATATCAGAATGATATTTTGGCTGTGATATAAACTTTCTTACCTTGGTCTTGTAATTGTGGCAGCAAAGTTGTGGAATAAATTAAAATATTAAGCATTTGTTTGTTTGTTTGCCGGAGACACAGCCGCAGTGGTCCGGATGATTTCGAAACCCGCTTGCTTGTAGCAGGAGGCCAGAATGCGGCTTTTGCAACCTCCCTGACACCCCCATCCACCCCCTGTGAGCCCGCCCCACATAACCAGCTGTTCTCCGTTGCTGCGGCTGAGCGCAGTGCCATGCTGTGCGGCCCGCTTCTGCGCAGGCTGTGCCAGTGGGCATTAGCGCTCCTGTGAGAGAGGCCTCCACTTCCGCACCTGTTCCACTGCAGCACTACGCAACTATTTATGAGGGTGTACTGTCCCTCTCTGCAGGGAGCTGCGTTTGTAGTGCAGAGGTATTGATGTAATTTAACATCCACATGAGTGAGTCCATACCTGTTTGTCACCCAGACAGCGGCAGTTTGTCATTATCAGTCTTTAAATCATTAGTGGTTTGATTGTGCTCTTTTAAAGATGCATTGTACACAATAATTAATATTTGATGTTTTCTAGATCATAGGCTGTTTATTAGATGTCTTGTTGACATGTGCATACTCTGACTGTGTGTTTTACCAGTCAATAAATTTTAACTCTAGGCAGGGCTTAAGGATTGACACATTATAAAAGTTGCTCATGAATATTCATTAAGTTACCAGACATTTGAACATTCGTCCTGCCTGATTTGCCTGAAAAGATGGACGTTGGGAGGGATGCGCTTGTTATGCAGATTGATACTTACAATTTACCAACATACAGTATCTCTTCGGCAGAGATCAAGAAATCCAACAAAAAAATTGTATTAAAATCAGCACAATATGAACTAATATGGGAAATTCCAGCTTTACGGATGTGAGATACTCAGCCAAAACTTGAGATATGAATTCTAGAGAATGTATTTATAACCGATATATTGAATCATCTGTTTATATTTCACTAGACCCCTGATGACCGAGTTCAGACATCAGAAAAAATGTATGTTTTATGTGTGACAAGAAAAGAATGCACGTTTTTGAGAGACAGCATACTTTGTAGGATTTCTATGAATTAAAATGTGCAAACCAGGAGCAATAATAAATGAAGAAGGGAGTGCTTTTAATACAACAAAATAGATACATTATTTTAATCTTCATGTGCCAATCGATGTTGACACTATGCAAAACAGTTTTTAATGCTTTAAAAACACCAACATGCTCTAAAATGCTTAAAAAGACTTCACACGGGTATCTTAATCATCAAATTTTGACGTCTGACATTTTTCATCTTACTGTTAACATTTGCATGGAATTGCTCATATCTGTCTACTTGTGTCGTCCTTTTAATTTATTTAACATAAAATCAACACAAAATGTCCCATTATATATGTGTTCAAATTCCATGCACAAAAAATTCCCAATAGTTGATTTGTGACTAATTTTAGGCTTTTTGTAAAGAAGCTTTGACAGAAAAACTCTGATTTGATTGCAACACTTGTTTTTATTAAATTCACGATTTGTCCGACCTCAGTCATGTTTTAATGTTTCATTTTGTTTCTTCCGATAACGCTGTGTTCCCAAACCGCCATGAAGTCACACCAGCATTCCAAACTTAGCCCTTACCTTAAACGTTTTTACAATATGAAAATTAAAGTGGGCGGGAGCTAAAAGACCTGTATAAACGGAAGATGTGCGCGTGGTCTCTGGAGGGAAGCCAAATTACCTGTAAGGTTGAGGATAAATCAACACGGGCACGAAAAAGAAAATCTACATGCCATGCTTGATTGATATTATTGAGCTCCTCGATTGTACGAGACATCTCCTGTGTCGGAGTCCTTCGGCGTCTCCCCCTTCCTCTTCTCCTTATATTTCCTCCTGGAAACGCTGGATGGTCTTGTTCTCTTATTTCTGCTCTTATTTACTGAGTGTTCAGGGAGAAAAGATGAAGTTTATGGTAATGGGGCTGTGTCAGGTAGGCCAAGGTGCGTTGTTTCCATCTGGGTGCACGCTCCCTCTCTCTTCCTCTGTGCTCCCTCTCTCTCCATTTCCACCTCATACCTTCTGTCTGTTCATATCCCTCTCTTTTCCATAATAGTTTCCATAAGAATTTTTACGACCTGGGAGATCAGCTCTAAGCTATATTTGCAAAAAAGCAAAAATCACATACCGTATGATAATAATTTGAGAATTGAACTGTGTATAAGGTAAAAACGGTGAAGCATTGATGCAGGCGCTATAAAGCTCTCGGGTGCACTTAACAATCATCTTGAGATGTGTTGACAATTTAACTAAAGTGGGGGGGGGGTGGTTTCCCTGTGAGATCTTGCAAACCGTGTTGCATGTATGGTAAAGCGTTGTTTTCCCACGGAGCACCGCAGGCTCGATAACTTGCATGCATTTGTTCCACTGAAATGCAAATGTTGGCAAAGAACAGTTACGATTTCATCAGTCATGTAGCGAGAAAAGTGAACCAGAACAAGCCGGATGGCTTTGGTGAAATGCATTTCCGTGTGACGTCAGTAAAAGACAGTACAGTTCGTCTTCAAAACGATTTCCGAAGTGGCGTAGGCGCTTTAGAACCTTACTGTGAAGATATTGTACGCACACAGAGCTTTGCTCTTCTCGCGCTGTGTCTCTCCACCTCAAAGGCACGCAGAGTCTCTGAAGTTTTTTTGGGGAGGGCAAGGAGAAAAGAAAAGCGTGTGTGATGGAGAGCATGATGGAGCGGTAGAGGAGACCGATGGAGTGCTGTCTCAGTGCGCTGCCCGGATGATGGATGAACTTTGAACAGATTTGCTCAACATTACAAGGGTCGGGAGGCCCCTGGGCCTGTGAGGCAGTGAAGGGGAGAGAGAGAGAAAGAAATGTGAAATTGCGTCGTGTTTATGGGTGCTACACTTGGATTTCGCGGCCTCATCGCCGAGAGCTAGCCACACCAATATTTCAGGTGATGGGGTTGACGAAAAGCAGCGTGGGAAACGATATTATGTAGTAATTCACCCTGGGTTGGCGTTTCCTTCATACCAATACCGACCTGTCCCTCCAGTGCTCTATTGTCATCTAATTTTATACTGAAAGTTTAAACTTCACACCTTTACATTGAGATTAATGCCTGAGGGACAGGTTATATGCTTTCTCTCGTTCTGTGGTGACTGCTTCTAAAAATGCAGACTCACTTCACACTTGTACCTTCACTGCTGATATTACAGTAAAAAGCTATTTTCACAACACACATAACTGGAAATAATCATACTTAGTCTGTAATTTTGTTTTATTTCTAAAAAAATCATCACAAGGAAGGAGAAAGGCAATATCAGGATTACATTTTGTTAAATAAAACCAATCGAAAAAAAAGTTAAATAAAAATTTATATAATTTAGTATTCAAATCTAAGAAAAGTCATTTTACAAATGTATATCATTTACTTTGAAAAATCAAAAAAATATATATTAGTTAAATGTATATAATTTAATACTGTGTTAAAAATGAATCTAACTAAAAATATAATAACAAAAAAATGTTTTATTAATGTTTTAATTTCGATTTTTGTGCACCCTCAGATTCTAGAGTTTCCATAGTTGTATTTCTGCCAGATATTGTCCTATCCTACAACCCATACATCAATAGAAACCTTAATTAATCCGTTTTCAGATGATGTATAAATCTCAATTTCGAAAAATTGACCCATATAACTGGTTTTGTTATCCAGGGTCACAAATAATCTGGCTAATGTGATGTTTTGAGGTTTAAATTTATTCTGAAAATTCATTCTTTTAGCACGTTTTCCCGAAAACCTATCCAGAAAATTATAGCTGCCTATTTATTTGGGCCTGACGATAAATTGTAAAATAATTTGAATGTTTAGCTGCTAATACAGCAGAGAGAGAGCGAGAGAGAGAGAGAGAGAGAGAGAGAGAGAAGCGAATACAAAAACAAAACCAATTCAATGTTATCCTTTCCATTGCTACGTTACTGTTTTCAGACGTTACCCTGCCGCCCAAGTTTACACAGGAAGTTACGAACGCGGTCCAAGATTCCCAAATCAATAATTAGTTCCTTCATTTCGACTCATCGCACAGCTCCTCTCAGCTCTAATCGCTTCAAAATACACTCGCACAATAGTGAGCTAATTTACTTACAATTATATTTTCAATTATGCCCTAATAAACCCATTGTACTCTGGGTAATCACAAGTTACCCTTTGAGCTAATGCAATATGGCGCAGTGTGAAGTCGAATTCAATTTCGTGCAGTGAAATGAAAAAATAAGCACATGCTCTCAATCATCATGCCAGAGGTTTATTCATTGTGGAACCCCACTGCTGTTCAGCAAGATGTGAGACAATAAGTACCCAGCAGTCTTGACTAGCAGGCCTCAGGTAGTCATAAGCTACAGCTATATAATGGTTTGTTGTGTATGATGAAACGCTCCCTGGTGCAAAACAACGTGCTTTCTCATGTTGCAATGAAACAGCAGATTAGTGCATCACCCAGCAAGATTTTCAGCTTTATTTTCGACTTTGTTACAGGTAATGTGGTCGGACAGTCATTGCCTTATGCAATAGTTATGACCTCCGTGTGAACCGGCTGTGCCTTGAGAACCGAACAGACTTTAGTTGGATCAGATTTACCCCGTTCGGTTGCAACCTGAGGCTTCTTTTGGATGCGGGTAAATTGAGGGCAGGATGGCGGGGGGTCCGGTAATTAATGTTTGATTTCAGGCTGATGAATAAAAATTGATGAGAAATTTAAATTAAGATTAAATTCACTTCAAAGCCGAAGTTAAGAACCTGAAGTCCAGCTTGTCCCGCCCACATTAACATGTATTAAAGTACCTTATTTTCTGCCCATTAGTCAAATCCTCCGTGCACTCAAAATGCTCCCTCATTGGTCTATGTCTCATAAAAATAAAATACATTTCCAAAAGAAAAGATTTTCAGTTGAATGAGTAAGAGTTATCTAAATCCAGACAATTCTTAAAATAAACAATTTCTTTTTGAATAGGATGTCACTAGGTAACATTTATATTCAGACAATCTTCCTTCTCTCACTTTCTCTCACAATCAATATATATGTTTTTCAATCGTTGGGTAATCGCGATGAATTGATTTAAAAAATAAATGTTTGTGTTTTTATAATGTATGGGTGTGGCATATTTATATATATGCACACATATACTCTACATGTGTATATACCTGCGTAGCAAATTTATTTACATAAAAATATACAAAGTCATATTTAGATATAATTAAGATTATTTATAAATATATATTTCTCATATTTCCTAAATATGTGTTGGTATGTTTGTTTATTTACACATAAAAGGTTCTTCTATGACGTTGTGAAGCACCTTTATCTGTGTATACTGTATATTATAAATATGCATATTATATAAAAATATATATATATTTGGAATCGATTATTCGATTTGACAGCAATAAAAACTTCCATTTCAGATAAATAGAAAGTGGTGATGACAAAGAGGACTTTAATTGGGGAAACGGGGTCATTAGAAAGCGATTAGTCGCTGTGGACGAAATGTTTGTTGAAACCAGGCAGCGCAAACTCACTCCTTCAGTAGGTCAGATGCCAGGAGAAATGTACGTCTTGCAATCACCTCAAGACTGAGGAGCCAGGTTTGACTTTCTTCTTTGCTATTGTTCCACTTTGCAGAGGATAAGCACCTTGGGGGACGAGGGGAAGAAGAATGCTTAATGTGGCTGCCTCCTGTCAGGATTTAGCGCCTTTGATTCCGCATTTCAAACGGCGGCTCTACCAGCCAGGGACGACGTATGTGAAAGTCACTTTCCGTAGACAACCACCGGCTTTTTTGCATACAATTTTTCTGCGCTAGTCCAGAGCTCGCTGGGACCTGATAGCGTTTCATGATGGCTTGTGTTTTGAATGCATCAGACATGATGCTCAGCCAACCCCCCCATCCCCTTGACACCGTACGTAGCACCACCTCCTTGCCCACGTGCCAACCCACAACCCCCCCATCCCATCTTTCGTGCTGGGCTTTTTGCATTGTGTCAATAAACAAGACGTTCTCTGTCACGGGGAGGCTGAAGAAAGAGTTCAAACCATCTTTGAAGTTACAGCACTGCCGCTTTGAAGTTCTCAATGTCACAGGGCATTTATGTTCTTATAAGGATGAGTTGGAAAAAAAGTCGGATAAATCTCAGACTTCGCTGTGAACTTCGGAGAGGGTTTTTTTTCACAGAGATGATAAATGACATGACAGACATGATAAAACACCTCTATACTCATTTGCGCTGGAGAACGTGGAAATTGCAAGGGTACGGCTAACCTACGCCATTGATCGGTGCATGTGTACCTTAAATAATGGATCATGAGGAATTATGAGGATATCGGACAAAACACTTCTCAAGGAATTTGTTATTTCCCCGATTTTTCTCTAGATGTGCTTTGGAAAAATATAAATAGAAAAATCAAGTCAGTTGTTGAAGTATAGTAATAGTATAGAGCTATAAAAATGAATATACATCTTTGTTGAGGTTTTTAATAGTTAGATGAGTTGCAGTTGAGTTTCTCTTCAAATCTTTGACGTCTGCAGAATTGTCTGATCTTAACTGATCTTGGTTCATTGTTGAGATGTTTAGGACTTTAAATCAGATGCATGAGATTTTGGGGATTTGTTTGAGTTGCAGAAAGCTTAATTTGCTCTCCATTTAAAGTCATCGCCGCCTAGAATAAACAACAGAGAAATAAAAAAAGATCTCACTTTGATTGTGATTCCATATTTCTTCTTTCAAATAATAAAAATGAATGAAGGAGAATGCCGCCTTTCTGGACCATACTCGCAATCTTTTGCTGTGATTGAAAGTGATTTGTTGGAAATGATGAAGGGGTGTGTTTTGGGCAAGCCACAGCACCTGAATGGCTTTGATGTGCTGGCGTAGTTTGATTGATACAGTCCGAAATCTTATGTCATTATGCTCATCCGCACTGATGTTTCAGTGCCAACAGGGATGGTGCAATCTTACAGTTGTCCCTGCTGATTGAGTGTCTATACAGCCGCAAATGGAGCTTGTAGAAATGGCGAAGTGGAAAAAAATCCAAGCTATAACATATTCGGCGGTTTATTTCAGCTTTGTTGAGTATGATTATCCATCAAATGCTGAGATCAATTCAACACTGTACCTTCTTTTAGCAGTACAACAGCCTATTATTTTAATAAATTGAGCATTGTAAAGGATAACTCTGTAAACTGTGATCATTTCACAACAAGGTGAGCAACAGCTTAGCTTCAGATGAAGAGTTTTTATTTATTATGCGGTTTTGTCGTTTGCATAGGTGAACGTTTCTCATATTTGCACTACTGCCTGAAATATTTATAGTGTGAGTTGAACTGCAAATTAACATCGAAAAATAATGCAGTTCAAGACCTGATTCCTTCTTCTGGGGAACACAACAGAAGATATTTTGAGAAATGTGTCTGTGGTTTTGTGTCTTTACAATTGAAGTCAATAGGGGCCCATGTTGTCTGTTTACCAATATTCTATAAATATCTTCTTTTGTGTTCTGCAGAGGGTTAGTAAAAAGGGTTAGTAAACGATGAAAGAATGTTATTTTTTGTGAACTGTTCCTTTTAAGAACAGCTTTAAATGTTCAGTTTTAAGTCAATGATCTGCATGAAGCCTGGTGTAGTTGGACTGACCAACTGTTGCAAATGTAAAAAATGTTTACCTACAATGTTCCTTCAAAGGTACAAGCAGTTTTTCTTTTTGCAGCTGCCCACTGTTATAACGGTCAGGATTAGTTTTAGTGAAAACGAAAAGTCGCGCTCAGCTCATTAAAGCTAACGCGTCCTCTGAATCTATTAGCAGCGTTGAAAGGGCAGTGACACCGTGCAAAGACAAAAGAGGTGAGTGTTACAAAACCAAAATCAGTTTGTGCACCTTTAAAAAAAATCTGAAAACCTGTAAAATTACATCAGTGTCGTAACTTGAAAGGACATCTCAATAATGCACGTGTACACACAAGAGCTTACACGCACACGCTGTATGCGGGCACTGTCAGTTTCTGTGATGATTCACTTCCTGGTGAGATTACAAGCGCTTCGTGTAGAAACCTACTGTGTAATAAGAATCATTAATGAAGGGCTTAAAAACTATGAGTTTTCATCAGTGTTAAATGAAGATACGTTTGCTCTTTGAACCTCTGTATATCTGTCGGAAAATTCCGTTTTGCTTACACACCAGGAATGGCATACGTGCTTACAGGGAGTCATTTTTAATAACAATTAACATTTGTAAAGACTGATTTGTGCTTGTCTGGCATATAAAGATTTCTTAATTTATCACCACATAATTTAAGAAATAGAGATTAGTAAACTAAATGGCACGATGGGCGTTAGGTGGGCATGATATACTTTGAATTTGCTGTGTGATTGTAACTGTCTGTGGTCTGCCTACGTATATTGTTGGACTTATTTTTAGAGAAGGCAACATGCTTTTTAATTAAGTACTTTATTATTTATAAAAATAACAATAACATTCATTTTATAATTTTTGTTAATATAATATTGAAACGATTTCCTCGAATTACCTAGCATTTTAAAAATACACCTTTTTTATTTGATAGACACACAGTTTATCAACAACGTGGTAAATCATAGCCAGGGCTCAGAAAAGCTTTTACAACAGAAATTAAGAGCACTTAGACCATAATTTACAGTTTAATTACAAAACAAACCATAAAACAGACTTACTGTACAAACCTCAAATGAAATAAAATCATTAGAGAGTACAAAATCACAGCTTCACGCAGAGATGAAACGATGAAAGAAAGATGAAATGCAAGGTCTGATTTTTGTTTTAGGTTTAATTCACTTGACTCCACTTAGAAAGTGAAATGTTTTTGATAGTAACATTATTTCGTTTTCCTCTTTTGGTTTGTATGGTGCGTCTCACACAAAATATCATGCTCTGAACAAAGCATACTTTTTTAAGGCAATAAAGGTCCACCAAAGGACGATGTGTTTGGTTTGAGATGAGTTGCATGGTAGTGTTTGGCGGCAGTGCGGTACATCGGTGGGGGGTCTGCTCCCCCATAATGGGGGCACATCTGGTGTGTCTGCCTCCAAAGGGAAATAGATCAACCCCCCAAAGACCCTAAATGAAGTCAGCTCATGATATCCCACACCAGCCCAGGGCTGTCTCTTTCTCCCCCAGCGCTGGCACTATCCCACACCCCAGGATCTTGGGCATGACTCTGGCTTTGGTGGCCATCACCTTTAATCACCTTGGAATAATCGTTTATTTAGGAGCACCAGAAACGAACTCTCCGCACGTACGACATTGTTTAGCCGTCTCTGTGTGCTTTCTGAATATTGAGGTGTAATTTAAAGGCAGGACGTCTGAACGATAAAAGTGAATAATGCATAAAAAAGAATCTCGCCGGAGAATGAAAAGCAGCGGCGTATTTTTAAATCCTCTCCGATGTTACGTGTGCGAAAATGCGGCCACATGGCCAGCGCCGGAGATGCCTGCAATTACTAGCCGGGATCAGCTGTTGTGATGTCATTATACATTCCCTTCATTTTCTACAGTGGGGCTGTTTGATCTTTGAATACCCCCGGGAACTCCTGCCTCCTCCCTCTCAGCATCTCCCCCTTCCTCCTCCTCCTCTGCCTCGCTCGAGCAGAACCTCCCCTTTTCTTTTCGAGGGCTCACATTGGCTTCCGTATGTGTGTGTGTAAGTGTAAGTGAAAGTGCGCAGCCGAGCCTCGATGACAGAGGGCCCGGGACCATTCAGACGACTCGCACGCTCGCGTTCAGCCCACCTCCAGAACAGCTGGGAAAAACAGAGACACTTTAGAGAAAGACAGTGAACGAGTGCAGAGCCAGACAGAATAAAACAACAGCAGGAGTAGGAAGCAGTAAGAGGTTTTTGTAGAGAGAAAGATTGAGAGAGAGAAGAGAGTCAGAAAGGATCTCTCAGCTTAATGCGCAAAACGTCCCGATACCACATGCTGTGCTCAATGGCCAACACAGGCTGTCTCTTGCTCTCCGGTTCAGGGATGCTTGCACACTCCCTCCAGTGTCCCCCAGCATTCCTCTACCTACCCGAGGTAAGGCAATCCTCTCTCTCGCGCGCACGCTCTCTTTCCCTCTTCTTCTGCTACTTACGGGTGACACGTGCTAGCATTGTGTTTACCCCCTCCTTTTCGCATCCCTCCCCCTCGAAGCCCCCGGCAGGGGACATCTCATCTTCGCTTCATACTTACATTCATGTGCGTTTTGAAAGCTGTGTTTAGTTTTTCTTTAATTTATTTCAATCTGTTATTTGCTTTTATTTTTACAAAGTGTGCATTGCAATTTTATTGTACTTTTTATAAGCATTTAGAAATGGGCGATATTGATTTTGTGTTTAGCATTTTTTTTTATTCTGGAGTGATTCACGCTATGCTACCTTTGGCACCGAAAAGTATTTACTCACCTCATTGTTCCGAATTTTGACATTTTCGTAAGACTAGACTGTAATTTAGTTGGACAGCCTTAGCTGTATCGATGTCCTTCTCGTAAATTGCATTTATGCTATTGAGTCTCTCTTGCTAAAGTTGTGTGAGTGTTTTACACTCTGCCCGCTTCCCGTTTGTGCAGTTTGCTTTTGGTCTAAACAGAGAGACAGATGTTATTTTAATAGTGAACTAGACAGTTCCAGTGTGATTTGGCTGACTTTACTGAATGTGCTTTCTTTCAAAGTGATTGTTTCTGGACATGGGTGCGTGTGTTTTACTACAGACGTGTACAGACTTTCCTCTAGATGGTGTGTGTTATTGCACAGATATAAAGAATGATAATGCTGTTGAGGGAGAACCTGCCTCATGCTGCTACCAAATCGCTCCACACTCATCACCTTAACAGTCTCTGTCCCGAAACACACACTCTTTCACACACACACACACACACAACACCAGCTGTCCAGGCCTCTGCTGTCCCACTACAGTTCATTGTGTTTGTGTGTGTGTGTGTGTACATGTCTATCAGTGCATGCACGTGCATACAAATAAGGTGTATTTGAGAATTCATTTAGCAAATGCTTTAGTTAAATGTGTGTTTGAGCGTTCCTGTAAGCCTCGTCATAATCTCTCATCTGATTTTAAACAGATGTCATTGACAAGGTGCCAGCGCTTGTTTTCGCAAACACCCGTAATTGATTAGCTGTGAGAAACGTCTCTCAAATATCTGTCACGTCGGGATCTCCACGAGCGGCCGTTTGTTTTGCTTTCAATATTAGCACGGTAGATATTTTACCTTTTTTATTTCACGGATATTTCACAGCGTTGCAGCGTGAGAGATTTTCGGTTTATTTTAGAAGACGGTGATGTGAAACAAAAAAAAAAGATTGAATGAAAGACACGGACTATCTATCAAATGTATTACGAGTCGCACTCAAATAATACAGACGGATTCAGAAAGAGCTATCACACCCTTAGGGGTTCTTCAGGTTCCCATTTGTTATTCTTTTCTTTTCTCTTTTTAATTCACCTGCTGAATTGGAAGCCACATAAGGGCACGTCATATCTTGTAGATTGTGAATTTTAACAAGATTTGTTTTGTCGCCGTTTCTTATACGGTCTTTCATATCTTGTTCCTCACCTGTGTCCCAGACTGCCGTCAAAGCGTCCAGAAGAAAAAAAAACTCAAAACTAAAGATGTTTTACGTGCAATGTAAAGCAAAAAGTAGCTTTTTGGAAAAAGGAAACTTTTGCATGTTTTGCTTGTAACCCAGTTACACAGAAGTCTAATGTATTTTTGTATGTTGTTGCCGTTCCATGCGATTATAATTTGCTGCCCCCTCAACCTTTTGGAAGTGACATGTTGATCTTTCACATACGATGCATTACGTCTAAGCATTTAAAACACTTCTTTGTTGCATGTTTCCTTTCATATATAAAATGAAGATTGTATTAAAATAATATTCTTTCTTTTGCTCATCGCTTCCGTTTACACTATTCATACCTGATTTCTATTGTACAGCATCTCTTGTTTTATTTTCTTAGTGTGTGTGGATGTTGACTGCATGCGCCAGCACTGATGTAGTGTTAAATGCTACACGTTCTGCTGCATTACAGCCTGTTTTTATTGGATAAGGGATTAACTCGCGCTCCAGACTTTGCTTTTGTTTCATTTAAAAGCAAAAGTTTCAACCGTAGCATCATTCAGAGCGGTCGCAGTTGCCTGTTGCGGAACAGGTTATCTTAGTTTGTTTATTTAACGACAAACGAAATGCTTTCTCACACTGCGTAGAGTTCTTCCTAAAGAAGAAAGAGATCACAGAACCGAGTTGCAGTTCAGCCTTGCTTTGAAACACCGTGACACTTGCCACAATCGTGTGTTTTGGGTGAAAAAAAAATCTTTTTGAGGGAACATTTGCAGTGTTGTTCAGAATAAAAAGCTTCACAATTTTAAGACGACTTTTTAACGTGACCTCTATCTTCATTCAATTTAAATTTGGCTGGAAAATATTCCCTCCCTCCTTTTATTGCAGCAGCCACCAGTTCTCAAGTCTTGAGTCAATACGGAGCAGTAAATCTGCTTGTGCAAGCAACTCTCCCTCCCCAGAGGACCAAAAATCTTTACTCATGCTCGGGATAGTTAAACAATTCTCGCTATTGTATGATTTTCTCCTGAGCCATGGAGCTGAATATTAGAAGCTTATTCTCCAGTGAGTTTTTAGTCATTTTTAGCATTGGTCGAAGTCATTTTACAAGAATACAGGAACACGTGCGCGCATAAGGAAAAGGCTTGTGTGTGTTTCACGTGTTGAATTGTCAGCACAAAAGCCTCCCTCTGCTCGGCTGTAGGTGGTCTCTCGCATGTCTGCCCACCGAAAGGAGCTACAGATGAGAAAAAACCTGAGAGCCGGGCTTTAAAAAACTCCTAGAGAAAAGGAATATGGAATAACTAGGATTGAAATATTAAGGGCAGTGAAGGGAGTGTGTGGATAAATGTAATCCGTGAATGAACGAGATATGAGTGCTCAGCCACAATGAGGTATAATTGAACGGGCAGTCTGGTGTGAGCAGAAAGGAGGCTCAGAGAGATGTAGGGAGTGGTTGAAGCTGTTCCTATTTCAGTGCTGGTCTATAGAGGAATACAGAAGAAATAGTCTGAGGTTCCAGACGTATAGTGGAGTGGCATTCTGCTAACAATGATATGATAATAGATATATGTGTGTGTTGAAACTCTCTCTATACTTGCGCAACCGTGCATTTTCTCTAGAAACGAGCCTGTCAATAACCAATGATATAATGGGTTGGAAATGGAAGCCGCAGGGATTTGGATCAGCTGATGTACATTGCACTATAGCATATGTTACTGTAGCTTCAAACAGAGACGCCCGGTGTCTCATTTTCATTCTGGTTTCTTCAGATCAGTTAGTGGGAACCAACGACAACCACAATGAGAATGAATTCGTGCAGCCAGTTATGTCAATAGCACCCATCAATAGGTAATTGTTTTGCTACAGGTATTGTAGTTAGTTACCCTGTTTCTCCTCCTAAACACATCTAATAAAGGAAAATGAACTGAGTTACTCATTCAGGTGGAATTTAGATAGATATGGAACAGATTGTCATGTCACTTTGCACAGCAAAATAAGAGTACCAGTCATGGGCGTAAATCTCATTTAATAGTAGGGGGGGACAATACGTATAAAATTTCTCAAGAGCAATTTTTGAAGGGGACACAAATAATACAGTCAAAATTGTACTTACTACGACACCAAGCGACAACATGCATTAGGTTTATAGGTGTTTCATGCAGACTTGCAGTCATATTATAACTGAATTGAAACTGTGAACAATAAAGTTTTTTTCCATTTATATATATTTTTTGTCTTTGTTGTGAAGACAGGAACTACCCATGATACTACATCTTGACATTGAGTCACTTTTTAAACACTTTTAAAATGTTATCCTGATTTATACTGCAACATTGTTTGACAAAGTAAACATACATCGACATCATTGAGGGGTTGTTACTTTCAGCTGGCTCCGCCAACAAACTTTGTTCATGTTCGTGTACCCAAACAAACTTAAATTCTGTGTTGTACTCGTTGATGAATCGCCCGAGATTCAGTAAACTGAATGTTTAGCTTATCCGCCGCGCACATACTGCACACAATAGATGCTGAGAAAACGATCCTCTCCAACTGAATGAAAGCTGTGCACCTTTTGTGGACACTAGATATAGTGCCAACATCACAAAACTGTAACCGGTATGTTCGCGGCTGTGTGTGACACGGGACATGAATGGCGGGATCGGCGGCTAAGTGTTGCGGTTAATGTTCACATCATGCCAGGTCGCTTAAAATATAACAATGAATGCGAAACGGCTTCGGCGTGTTAGTTGCAGTGTGTGAAGTCCTATGTAACAAGCTAACGTTAACTAGATTAGTAACGTTTTAATAGCAGATTCATGGAAAAATACATTGTTAATCAGCATTTTTTGAAACAACTAATTTATTAATTAATCAGCATCAACTACATTATAGAGAATCACTTCATTTAAAGTGAATAAAATATCCTTCTTACTGGAGTTCAACAACCACTGATGAACTGAGCCGCATACCTGACTGAATGTGTTGCGCGCAATGTGCAGGTGAGATGAACGGGGCAGTGGGCCAAACCACTGTGATAGGCAGGGGAGGGGGAACTCAACCGTTTCTAAATTTAAAACGCATTTTTGCTTATGTATATTCTACTAATTACCCAATTAAATTAGATTAACATCAATATATTTATCACAATAGCGAATTTAATTGATCGAGGGGGGACAACTCTCGGATAGAGGGGGACATGTCCCCTCCGTCCCCCCCGGGATTTACGCCCATGGTACCAGTATGGTTTTGTGCAAATGATGTGGATTCGATTCATAAAGATTACACACATGCTGATTTGTTTGTTTGTTTTATTTCTACAGCACATTTTCAAAACAACCACAGGTTGCCAAAGTGCTGTACATACCAAATAAAATAAAACAAAAACACAGAATAACAGATCCTTACAAAGGATTATAATATATAAAACTCTCTTTAAAAATACATTACATTTGCAGTGCAAGTTGCTAAAGAATACAGTTTCTGCCAAATGCATCATTGTAAAATGAACATTTCTCATGAACATCTCATTAGTGTTAACTGGACTAAAAAACCCATGTGTTAACACTGCAGAGATTAACAGCAAGTTATTAGAGACTATAGGTGTCTGCACTGACAGCACTGCAGCACATTGGTAGCACACACACTCACTCAATCATCTTTATACATACACACACAACATGGATAGCATCATCCCCAGACATGAGGTGCTCTGTATTGATGCAAAGTGAAGAGAGCATTTTCATATTAATACTAAATGGGAACGCTCTCCATAGATTTGTCTGTTATGTGAAGTGCACTGGATCATATTAGAATATCGTTTCTATCAGCTCCGCTAAATTATTGATTACAATAGAAGTGATGTGCCAACATTTGTCTCTGTCTTGTCATCTCTTCAATCTCGCAGAAGCAAACTTGAATGTCGTAAATTGAATGAATTTCGTATGCATAAAATTGCCTTCATTTTGAAGTGCGCTAGCACTAAATTGTGTTTTGTGTGTGTTAGTTATACCTGGTGCAATTAGGGCTAGATAGATAGAGTAGATAGAGTAGATAGAGTAGATAGAGTAGATAGAGTAGATAGATAGATAGATAGATAGATAGATAGATAGATAGATAGATAGATAGATAGATAGATAGATAGATAGATAGATAGATAGATAGATAGATAGATAGATAGATAAAAAGAGAAATAGAGAAATAGAGAGAATAGGGAAAGAGAGAAAAAGAATGAAAGAAGAAAATAAAGAAAGAAAGATATAGATTGATAGGTCATTTGATAGAGAGGGGGAGAAAGCGAAATAAAGACAGGCAATGAAATAAAAAGACAGGCAGACAGAGAGATAAGAAATCAAGAAAAGAAAAAAGAATGAAAAAGAGTAATAAATGAAAGGAAAGAGAAAGAAAAGGAAAAGTTCATAGTTATAGTTATAATGTATAGCGCTTTATTCTGATTATGTAATGAATGACGGCTGTTATTTTTTTCTATAGTTACGATCAAAAGCCAAAATCATTGTTTCGATTTTTTCCACTGAATTTCAGTAGTTCATGCAGCTAATTCTCCAAAGTCTTCTCTCCTTCACTGTCCCCTGTGTTAATGATGCATTGTATTGTTATTTATTAGGCCACCGTGTCGGCATCTATTTACCCATCCACATATTTATCTTCCCGGATAATTGGGAGCACAAGAGAAATTAGTCATTTTGTTCCAAGCTTCTTGTTGTTTTTTTTAAACTGATGATTAACCATTTGACTTAATGCTTTAGATATCTCTATTTATTATTTTAATTATGTTTTACATCTATATATTTTGCCTTAATACGGCCAATTATAGCGTCAGCTCTTAATTAAAAATGGCTCTCATTAAAATATGGTTTTCTCTGGAAATGAGGTTATACAAATCTAAAAACTGAACTTTTTCTTGTAAATTGTACTCGCTCATAAAAAAATCTACTTTATTTGAACAGTGACAGCACATGGACTCCAGTAGATCCATGTTAAACCGGTATGATTTGCGAATGTTTCAAAGATTTTTTTATGAACCTTCATGTCGTTTTAAAGCATGCAGTCGTCTCTGGTTTGAGTGGAATTAAAAGAAACATAACAACTGGAGTGTGTGTCTGTATTAGATCTCTTTAACTCAGTAGATGGTCTGATGCCAGAGGGATGTTCCCCACAAGCCCCGCTGTTGAGTATGCATCGGTATTGATGTTTCTGTGCTTTGCTGCAATGCATGCTGGGACGCCACTGGCTCTGCACCACTCTTATTCTCCAGAGGTGAGAATTATGGGAAGGTTGGATCCTCAAGGCGCATCTGGATCATTTGGTTGGGTCTAAATAAATCCCTAAGGGCCCTGGGATACCTGGCGTAGCGCAGGATGAAGCGTAGTTATCTGTCTGTCAGTACAGTATGCTGCACAGATCAATTTGTTCACACACACAGCAGGTGTTATTTATAATACGTGTCACTGTGTAGAAGCCTTAATCCAGGCATTGTAGGGCAGTGTGGTGGAGAATGTTCCTGACCTACGCATGTATCACAAATAATTTATATTTAAGTAGAAGCTTTTAACCAGAGTGCATGACTTACAAAGTGCTTTTGTTACACATGTGCGTGTCATGTAAAAGGTACAGCTGCGTTTTTAAAAGCATATTTTGCGTGCAATTGTTTTATCCGTGCAGACTAAGGGACATAAAACGTAAGTGAGGAAGAATTCAGGAACATTACTTCGGACATGGGTGGGGGGTAAAAAAGCAACAATTATATAAACAACAGGCAATAACATTTATATATAGTATTGGTGTCTCTTAAGTCTATCTGCATCAAGCTAAAATTCAGTTATTGCCCAACCCAGTGGTTCACAAACTGGGGGCCTCAAGATAGATCCAGAAGGGGCTCAGACTTTGTGGGATTTATTACCATTTTAAGCAATCAAACATCAGAAAAATAAGCCCACCAATTAAAGTATTGATGTTCAAGCATTACATTATAGAATTGGTTTGAGTTTAATTAAAATTCTTAATTTAAGTTCATGCATTTTTGTTTGGATGGCTGCAACGTATTGCACTATACACAAAAGGGGCCTTACAACAAAAACGTTTGAGGACCACTCCATTGCTTTGTCATTATTAAGATATGCACATTTGCTAAATATTGATCATTTTGACTTATTAAGCAGCCTTCGTAATCACATAGTAGAGAGATGGTAATATGTATATAAACGAATAAATGCAAATATAAATAATTAACCAGAAAGGTTTGAAATGTTTAACTATTTAATGACTTTACTTTGTTAAATTATGGATGATTCATGTTGTATGAGCGTTAACACTCGTTTCAGAACTATAACGGCAAATTCGCCCCTTTACCTTAACTCACTGCTCCAGGTCTACATCCCCTCCCGTCATCTTCGGTCTGAAAATGAGTGACGCCTGGTTGTTCCATCACCGAGAGTCACCAAATCGCTTGCAAAAATCTTTACTCATTTGGTTCCCCATTGGTGGAATGAACTGCCGAACTGCAGCATTCTTCAAAACTTTCAAAAAACAGATCAAAACGTAACTGTTCCGCATTTATTTAACTGACCAGTAACTGTCTTGTGTCTAAGAAAAATCTTCTTGTTCATACTCTCCCTAGAATACACTGTGAACCAAAATGTTCAAAATACAAATTCTACATTCAAATTTTTGATTAACTTGAATTTTTTACTAAAACTCAAATTTTTTATAAATCCCTGTTCAATTCACTTAATTTAAACAAGTTAAATCAACAGAATTAGTCAAGAAGGCTTTCCAATTCCCAGCATGCTTTGCGTCAGACTGAATCAGTAAATTTAATCATAAAAAATATGATTTATTTATTTGCTTTTAGTAAAGTTAAAGACTTGTTAGTGTTTAATGTTCACTTCTTTTTGAATTTGACATGTTTTTCAGTTTTGTGGTTACCACTGTTTACATGAGTGGTGCATTTGCTTAGGGTCTGCCAAGCTACATTTGACCTGTAACATGTGTTTTGTTACCAGTGAGCAGTATCTCTTCTGGCTCATATTGGACTGCATAAGTCAAAGTGTTTCATTTCTGCATATTTAGACTAAAAAATATGTAAAATAAAAAAACTTAAAGAATTTAGTTTAGGTAACTCAATGATGCAATTTTTGTGTAGTTATTTAAGTTCTATCTACTTCATTTCATAAAAAGGATAAATTAAATATTAAAGTCGCACTTGCTAAGATTTGGTAAGAACTTTAACTAAACCGTAGTCAAATTTGAATTTTCTGCGTACTTAAACCAAGGACCTCTATAACTAGTATTGCCAACTTATCCGGGTTTACAGTGTACTCTAGCTTTAAGCTTCCTAGTAGCATGGCCTTGTAAACTAACTGTTTATCCTATTGGCAAAATGTTTATATGCCCTCCTACTTATTAGTCGCTTCAGATAAAAACGTCTGCCAAATGAATAAATGTAAATGTTAGTATTTTTCACACATAGTCTCACAAACTCCATTAAGAAAATGCCGCGCCGCCTCGCAGGCCTTGATTCAGCCGGGCCGTTTAATCACCAACAAAGCACAGCGATCACTATCAACACCGAGACAGCATGTTTTAATCATCTTCCTCCAGATCAACTCGACTGAACGTCTTCTCGAGGTGATCCTACCACAGGCTCCTCTCTGTTACGCAGCCGAGACAAGCTAATTAACTGCGTGTGGGTAGCTTCATTTCCTTACCGGAGAGGAAAAGCACTTCAGCTGCTCTGTGTGCGAGCACAGAATTGCTGTGTAAATTGGACAATGTTGCTAGAATAGTTTGTACTGCACGCCGCTCGTGACCGGGAATTTGGGGGAAGCGAGACAGCGTACGCCATATGCCCGCCCCGACCACCTTTCTATTAAGTCTGTAAGCCTTAGAATCTCATTGCTGGTTCACTCGGAGTATATCTCTCAAATCGTAAAGTTGGAGCTGAATTTAAAAATGCTCGCCCTTCATCTCCTTCCCTATTTCTTTGCTGTACCGGTTCAAAACATTTTCTTGCCCGGTTTGTTGAATACGGCTCTTTTTATTGGGTGTACAGCCCACGGCATCAAAACATTCTTTGCCACTGTACGTATGAGAAGAATACCTGAGACTTTCTTTCAGGTTATAGTTTATTTGTTTGCGCGCTCGTTTTTTCTTCCTGGTCCTTCAATGTATTTGTTTTTTAATTTAAAGCACACTGCTGAACGAGACTCCGCCTTTTGTCAAACAAAGACGATATGCGGGTGCATCTCTAGCGGTTGAGTCAAGCGCATACGTCGAACCTGTCGCAGCTGCATTCCCCCAGTCGATCTGATGTTTGAATTTAAACACCCTCTTTAACATACTTGCGAACATATGACGCTCCCTCAAGCTCGCAGTATGGTTATTTTATCTCACCGCCTCCTCCCAACCCCATCCGTGTCTATCGGTCTCGGCCTCTGGTGTAGTCAAGACCGGCTTTATCTGTGTGTTTAGACAGGCAAGGAAAGAATTACACTGACAGTGCTTAGGAAATGATAGGCTAGTTCTGAGATATTTGTGCCCTATAAATTCTCCAGCGCTCAGCATAATTTACAACAGGAGCAGCGTGTGCGTGTCTGTGTACGTGTGTGTGTGTGCGTGTAAGGAGACAGTTTGTGTCCCACTGTATCTATCTCCATCTGCTTAGCCACTTTTGCACCGCCGTAAATTAAGGGGCTATAGACAGTTCCCCTCAAGTCTCGACTCACATAAAAATGAGACGCTAGTCATCTCTCTCGCTCTATCTCTCTCCTTCTCTCTATCTCTCTAATTGAAAGAAAGCTATGTAAAGGTGAGGTGAGAATCGACACGGGAGCACCGTTCTGATAGCACAGGTACCACGTTATCGAAAGGCCATTAAAGCAGAGGTTACCGTTTGAAAGGTTAGCGTGAAAACGTGTTTTTAATTAGCGGCGCTCACTTCGTACGTGTAGTGTCTGTGACGGCGGGATCGCCGGGGTCTTCTTCCTGACATTCAGAAGGTTACTGTAGTTAGATGGTACTAGATGTAGTTCCCCTCAGTATACGGTAGAGTTCTCCACGTGCTTCAGTCAGCTGTCGAACGCGGCAATGTTCTGACATGGATAGCATAGAAAATGAATGTCTACATTTGACACCGAAATTGTACCTTAGCAACGGACGTTGTTGACATTTAAAGCTCAGTGGCCTTTCACATCTGTGGTGTGGATTCTGGAGGACGGCGGAATGTACATATTGTGTTTTGACTCGTTCGTACACACTTCTAGCGCGGAAACCGTATGTTTTGTGCTGTAGCATAATTGCTGAGTTTCAGATGTTTTAGAGTTAGCGCTGCGCAATATGTCGAAAATACACAATACATTCACAAGTTTGAATGAACAATGTGACGTCCCAACGATTTTAAAGCGCATCTTAGACATGCGATAAATTAGATATGATTTGTAATGGTGTCTGGCTTTAATAGAAAAAGCACTGTTAGTGTTGGTCGGTTTGTGTCATTTCCTGAAATTAGAATATTTATTAATTTCTTTGTAAATTGCGCAATGTAAATTTTTGGTTTCTTATTACTATTATTAATGATGTTTTTAAGTTGCGTATAAATGAATATATCAGTCCCCCTGTGTGGGAATGAAAACTGTCTCTTGTCGTTTCAAACCTGTATGAAATTTTGTCTTCTGCAGAACACAAAATAAGATATTTGGATTGGTAACCGAACAGCTACGGCATCCGTTCACACAAACGCAATGCATTTCAAAGGGTTAACAACATTCTTCAAACTATCTTCTTTTGTGTTCTGCAAAAAAAGAAAGTCAAACCGGTTTGAAATGACAAGCGGGTAATTAAATGATGACACAGTTTTATTCGACCAGCCCTATTTAGAATACAGTTTGAGTTAGCTCGCCTTTTCTCTTTTGGTCTGTAAATGAATGAGTTCATTTTGGGTGTTAGAAGGGTATTAAGGTGTTGTTAGCACAAACGTTCACCCGTTGAACAATTACATAAACCACATAACTACACAAACCCTGCGGCCATTTTCCGTCCAGTACTAAAGCAATGCTCAGTAACTCACGGCTTGTGAATTATGTATGACTTAGTCAAGCATGGTTTAATCTAGACCTGTCCATTAATCAATCTCAACTCAATGACTTTAATTGCAATGTATTTTAATTTCATTTTTTAAGTTAAGCACAGCTAGCTTAAACGATTAACATTTTTTGTTCGACGGATTTTAATGTGCTGGTATGACTGGAATTCTGCCGAGAGCATTACCTGCATGCCTTACCAGACGCACAGCAAAGTGCGCAGGTCCCAGTGGCCCCACATACACAATAATGACATTATCATGCTTGCAATAAATAATCCAACATATGCCTATGATTAACAAAGCCTTTCATTGCGTACCATAGAGAAACAAAGAAAGCGGAAAATGTAATGAAATGCACGCTGACATATTGCCTCCTTTGTGACTACTGCAAATTGATTGTCAAAACATCATTTTGTAAATATGTTAAAGAACATTTTTTACCAAGCGTGCATTGCAACGCATAGCTTTTACGTTCCAAATTAATCACGCTCGTATTTCAGAGCCGATAGACAGACCTCTAAATATCGTTGCTGTCAGCGTGTGTTTATTTTTTCCCTTACAACGCTGTAGATCAGTTTCATGTTTCTCCATTTTAGAAAATCTTGATTAAATTTTCCTCTTTCTCCGTTCATCCGTTTTTCCCCGAGGGGGAGCGGAGTTGGATCGGAGGGATGCGGCTTTGGCACCTTTCAATACGCCTCTAATCGACAGCATGGATTCGCTCACATACGGAAGCTCTTAATTACTGCTAATTGTGGCCATTACCATGGGAAAATTAAATAATAAAAGCAAGACAAATATTGATGTTAATTGATGGAGCTGCTCACCGATAACACGGCTTTCAAAATGGTTTCAATACGTTCGAATTAACCCCATTTGCATATATTAATTGGGATAATTAGAAATTAAGATGATTGCTGTTTAGTTTGAGCACTGGTATTGTGTGTGTGAGGGAGATGTGGCGTAATGGAAACAGGTTGGGCAGTGGGACGCTTTGGATGGGAGCTGCTGTGTAATATCTGTCATAAGTAATTACTCTAATCACACCGGCACTCCACGATGAACTTGAGAGACCCGGCTCGAGTTCAGAGAGACTTCTAAAACCACATAGAAGGAAGACTCCAAAATGTCTTGACTAATGCATAACTTGCTATTCTGTAATGCAGTGCATTCATCTATAGGGGAATAAGTGTGTGTTGTAAACCGGAGGGAATGTTTATTTGAATATTAAACTTTTGACGTGATTTATGCCGTTGTAAATATTTCTGATATCGAAATGCACCACTTATTGTTATGCATCACATTTGAAGGGTAAACTTGCTCATGGAACGCTTACATTTATTATTTAAGGTCCTCAACTTAAAAATGAGCTATTATAATGTGTACATTATGAATTGTAGTTTTTCAGAATAAATCTTCTTTATTTTCTCATGGTAATCAGTTATAACACGTTCGTCCTAAGTTAAAGAAATCATCACATAAATGTTAACGTTTAGTTGAAACTACCTACACTGAAAGTATTCGTAAATAAAATGACCGGCACATTGAATTGCTAGCAAGGCAGGTTGTGGATGAATGTTTCAGTGAATCAGCATCCTCTTTTGGCACCCTTCAACAGTCGTACACTCTTTGTTCGCCATTCATCAGAAAAACAATGAAATCAAGCAGGCCTGGAAATATTGAGAAATCTTGTTCCTCACTCCGAAGTCCCATGAGATGGTTATTGAGGTGGCTGTAATTTGATAAGATGAATAAAGTCTGTGGGCTGCAGGCGACTCAGCACTTTCCCCCCGCACTTTTCCGACCTCACTTCTACCTTCACAGAACTTCTGACGGAGGGAAAAAATCCCTGACATTGGCAACAGCGGGAGCCCACCTATCGATTAGGTCATATCTGGGATAGATGATGGATTGGATGTAATTCTAGGGGCATAGAAGGGGTTTCTATCAGGGTACGCCCCGACAGGCCATCCGGTTTAACAAACAGAGTTAGATGCCGGTCAGCCCCGTACCCCGTGGCTTTCCTGGTGAGGTTTGGAAAAGCGGGAAGATTTCCTCCTCTCAGATGCCACTCCAGATGCATCTGCGCTCCGGGGTAGCACCATTTCTTAGGATCTCAGACATCGCTTGACATCGCTTCACGTTGGCGCCAGTATTTGTTCTTCTTTTTTCTGCTCGTTCTCTCTCTCTATCTCCGTTGTGGCTGATTCTTTGTTAGGTATTCCTCCAATTTAATTACGAAGGCTTTGAAGTTCCCATGAATAATGACAAAGTGCACCCTTCCAGAGCCTTCAGCTTTTTATTCAGATCAAAGATAGCTTTTACATCAGCCAGAACTCCTCCCTCCAGCTGAGAGCAGTCACAGGGATTCACAGACCAGGTGCCAAGCGCTGCTTTTCGCCCGCTCCCGTCAAACACGGGAGATGCAGGCTTCTGTGGATGAGTATTGAACTGTTGTTGCAAGATGTCAAAAGCTCATTCCAAGGTTGGCACAAAAACCTGCATGCAACATCAGACCCTCTTTGTAACTTTAACCTTTCATCTGCAGGGCAGATGGCAACAAATAACCGGTACATTTCGCAGACAGAAAAAAAAAAAAGAACTTCTGTTCTGATTTATTTGTGTTTGCGCATCACACAGCAGAATCATATTATTATGTTAGCTTATTGACTAAAGACATTAACAGTATGTATTTCAGTTTATGGGTTGATTTTTTTATTTTACCCAACTAATATAAATATTAAAATGTCATGTTATTTTTTTATATTTTTTTCTCCTTTTAAGTTTAACTTGTATAGGGCAACTATAAATAATGTATTTGTAAATACAGAAATAGAAGATAATTCTTAAATCCTATCTTTTTTTTTATTAGCACAACACAGTTTTTTAGACATGTATTTCTTTATTTGATGTCGCTTTCAGTGCCCCATACCAAAAGTAGTTTTAAAAACAGGACATTCGGAAAATCTGATCCGGACTGCAGAGACAGCCGAACGTCTCCTGTGTATGAGGCAAGTGTTTTCAGACAAGTATACGAGATGCTAAACAAACATACAGTCACACATTGACAGACTGGGGGAGGCGTCTGATGCACAGGGCATGCTGGCCCACTTTGCTTTTCCTATTTCTCTAAGTGGCTTGTCAATTACACAGGGTAAACAGAGGTAGAGTTAGCGAGTAAATCCACCGAAGACAAATATAAAACCGGATCCCTGGAAGATTAAAGGCCACTGAGCCATGCGAACAAATATTTCAATAAGACAACAGAGTTAAGGTTGGAGCATTAGTTGATAGGAATGTGTATGTGGTGCATGTGTGTGTGCGATTGCGTTCACAGTTGTGAATGTGAGTGTGTTATAAAAATTGTGTTGTCCGGGCAGATCTTAAAAAAATTATAATTTGAAAAGATTTGCACTATTGTTTTTGGTATTAGAGCTTCTATAATTCTGCTATAATTATTTATAATATTCAGAAATAAGTGCACATTATGGTACGAAAAGTGGAACGCTGAAAGGGGGTTATGGGGATCGTAGGAGATTGTATGAGAATTATTGGCCACAGGGAATTTGCATAAAAAGGGAATTTCTTTATAAAAAATTAGAAGAGCATGGAGGGAACTAAAAGGGAATAGTGTTGCGCCTTTTTACAAATAAATAATTTTTGTGTATTAATTCTGCGCACAACCAATATGTACAAATATCTCATTGGTCACATCTAAGATATGAAACGGAGAAACTGATTGTTATTACGTTTGTCAAGCCTCTGATAACCCTATGAGCCATCCCTGGCGCTCTCTGCTACCGTTGCCTGACTCAACCATGTCATTCCATTAATTCCACGCCATTAATGAAGAAAAAAGCAAATTGAAAAAGAAACTATGGCCATCAATCCCTGCTGTTGTTGGCAGGTATATAATGAAGTATTTCACTCCAATTGAATTCCAACTAATCACACCACCCTCCAGATATTACTTCATGTTACTCTGCATGTGGGAGGTGTTCCTCTCTCACCCCGACTCACCTCGACGTCACACTCCATCACTCACTACACACCCCGAGATAAGCACATTTCTAAGCTAAACGCTAAAAAACGTGTACGTACTCGCACTTATGGCACGTAGCGTGGTGTAATCTCGCTTGAAACGGTCACACTTTGCCGAGCATGCGGAAGCCCCCGGCTGGCTGATTCTGGCTTTAATCACGCATTCGCTACTTTGAAGAAAATGAAAATCCATTAATTCACTCGCATTGAAAATATTAGGTCATTCTCATCCCCCGACACTTTGCATGCTTTGTAGTGCATGCGGAAGATACAGGTCTTCACATCCCGATTCTGTCTTCCCGAGTACAAACAACTGCTCACTCCAAATGGCTACATTACTTTTTATGACCTCAAGGCTTGGTTAAGACGTTTTTCCTAAGTCCCATTGCTGGGATTTGCCGTGATGTTTTATGCTTTTGTACCGATAAAGTGTTCTTTCGCACAGAAGTTTTTGATGCACCCTTTCAGGTTGCGTTTCTTGTGTGAACGGCTGCTGCTGGCGCTCGCAGTGGGTGGTCCCGGAAAATATCTGTATGAGTGGGGTTCTCGTCCCCTGGGCCATTAGTGTATAGGTGACCTTAGTGGGTCCCTCCTTTTTACCTGGAGATGACCCGGCATGGTACTGACACTGATGCAATGTTCTGCCACGTGTGTTGCATCCTTAAAAGTGTATCAAACCGGCCATTCCTCATTAAAGTCAGCCTTATCAAAACACCTGCCTGGCCAGATCCTGCTCAATATTCATCAGTCCAGAACTTCATTTACCTTTAAAAATCACATGCGGTACTTCAATCCCTCTCTCACTCCCCTACTGTAGCATTGAATATGCATTCTTCCTGATGAGGTTGTGTAATTATTATTTAATGCCAGCATAATTGCTCAAGGGCTGCTTGTTCTCCTGTACTTACTGGCATGATAGATCAGCATCATTATAGGACGGATTGGACTTCGATCACACGCTTGTAAACATCACAGTCTGTGGGCTTCAACAGGACTTTGAAACGCCGGGAGAACAGGCCTCTAAACTGAACCGACAGTTGATAAAATATATTTTTCCTGTAGATTTATGAATCATGTATACAACTGTGAGATATTCTCTTTTAAGTGCATCCACGGAGTTAGCAGCAGTTTGAAATGGTCTCCACCCAACAGGACCCCTGTTTACAGAGCAGGAACATCTCCATTTTCCAGACGCCTTTTAAGTTCTGTCTGATCAAATGAATTTGCCTGGGCTTCATGCGGATTTGACTATAATCCTGCTACAAATTCGAATTCATCTCTCATCCTGATGGATTCTGAAATTTTAATGTGCAATATGATTTAAATTTCCGCACAATTTCCAGCCTTGCAAACATTTCTGTTATCGTTGCCGGTGGTGCTTACTAATGCAGGGGCCAAAAAATATACTTGTAGGAGGCTAAACTCTATTTTCTAAACCTCAGAATTTACAAGATGTGCATGTATGAGCTGTGCTGCAACAATTAGGAACAAGATGCATTACATCGCATTTATAGTATGCATCTTTCTAGATGTGCGCACAAGAGCTCTCACCTACCAGTTATATTGTCTGCACAAATGTCTTTTGCTTGGAAGTGCCCTGTCTCTTTATCTGTTCATTAAGATGGAGAAGGTTATAGGCAGCGAGGGCACGCTGGAGAATTTGCAATGTTGGCCCATCATGTCAAGTGTCTGAGTAAAATGAATAAAATGAGTCAAATTGGCATTTGATGTCTAGGTGTGCTTTGCATGCAAATTTTTGTGCGGGTTCAGGTCGCCATATTGCCAAGGGCACTTTTTGTTTTTAGTATATGCACAAATATATAGTGATGCAGAATGCATATAGTGCACATTTGGAGCAATATTATATTGCATATTATACATTTTCGAGATCATGTTTTGCTTTATAGTGAAGTTCTGTAATGTAGTGAAGCATACCTGTGCATGTGTGTGGTTACCCAGACAGATACTTTTGTGACATATGTGTGAAAATACAAAATGTTTTTCTTTAAGGTTAGGGTTAGAGTGTGGGTTTGTGAGGTAAGATTATATTTATTTACTTACTTATTGACACCATAGTGTAAGGTTACAGTTTTTATAGCTGGTTGTGTTTAAAATCTATTTGGTTTTATTTAGATAAGTATGTGTGCGCATGTGTTGTTTGTTGTGTGTGTGCATGTGTTTGCGTTTATACTGTGGTGACCAAGGGTCCCTACGAAGATGGTAAAAGTCTTAACCACCTACATTGTGGTGACTAGCCAGCAGTTCCCAATGTACATTACCAATTAAACCATTTATTAAAAAACATGTTAAATGATGCCTATTTAAAAATGTATAAATGCTTAAAAAAGTCAATCCTTGGGATGTTACATTTAGGGCTAGGGTGAGGGGATACAATATACAGTGTATACAGTGTAAAAGTCTTCAAGTCTATATATAATGTATACAAAAAAACGTGTGTGCGTGTATACAGTATGTTTGCATTTTCTGAGCTGTTATTAAGATTGATTCTTAAATGTTTGTGTGCTTTGAATATGCTTAAGAGTTCATGTTGTTGATTTATTAAAACTGTGAAAGGTTCCATCACACTGATTCATGTTATTCGCTGCGTCCCAGCGGTGCGTGCATGAGCTTCTCAACCCATCAGTTCGATAGTCAACAACACTGACCAGAACCAACCCACCGCCACATACGCTCCACACACCTCTTTATCTCCATCTCCCTCCCTGTCTCCCCACTAATCTGTTTTCACTTTTGTGCTTCCACCCTGTTCCTCATAATCTCTGTTCTTCTGAAGCCTCGTGCCGTCTCCGTCCCTCCGCGGTGCTAGGTCTTCTTTTTTTCTCTTTACAAGGATCAATTTAGCCCAACATGATCCTCGGTGTGCACAGCTAATTCCGCCGAGCTCACGCAGCTCTGCATTGTGTCATAATCGGTGTGAAATTGATTTATGGCCTCTTTTCCACCCTCTAAACAGCTGCTGAGTGATTCCCCCTGTCATAATCATTCCATCCTGCAGCTCCTTGCTGCATTTTTCAACCACTCCTCTTCGACGGTCCGCGACGCGTGGATTATGCACGATGAGATTTCCTCGCACGTTTTTAGCATGATATCTGAGTGAAGCCGTGTGGTGCCCCGTGCCCTTTTCTACCCGTGCTAGCTTGTTCAGTCGCTCGCTATCTCTGGTTTTTGTGGCTTCAAACACGCCTGCATTATTAATGAGTGTTTTACTAATTCATCTGAACGGAGCACGAGAGAAAAAGGGGGAGACTGTTGGTTGAAGACCGCCACACTCTGAAAAGTTTGGTTGGTGGGAGAGCGAGCTGTAAGTCGGTCTTGAGGGTCCGCCTAACTTCATCAATTATTGAACAGGGCGACATTTTTGAGGTGGTTTTCGTGGCTTACTGGTGTGGAATATAATGTACTTCTCCCGAGCGTCGTCCAGGTGAACAGAACGGGATATAAATGCCACCGAAAGGGCCGGGCGCATTCGGCAGCGGGCGGAGGCGGAGTCCGGATGTGGTCACGCTCTGACAGATTAAATATAGACAAACCGAGTTAAATAGGGAGGGGCCGGTCAAGACGGTTCTTCTCCTCTCTTTTCTTTTCTCCACCGAAGAGCTTTGAGAGTCGAGTGTGGCCCCTGAGGCAGAACTCCCAGCATCCAAATCGGACAGGCGGTGCTGAATGTGCAAGAGCTGTCAGGTGCTATGGCTTGTAACATGAGTTAGTGCTGCTATCAGAAGCTCTGTGTGTGTGTATGAGAGAAAGATAGCTAAGGCAGGGCAGGGACGAGACTGCTGCTAGGACCCATAGCCGCGCTACACTAAAGCCCAGCTCATACATTACTAATGCTTCGAACAATACATGTCTCATTCATAATAGATCACCCCGCCTGCACCTGCAACGTATATCATACACACTATAAAGAGGTCAGCTATTCACCGGCTCTGGCTATGGGGCATGGACCGTGGAGGTGTCGGGCGGGCCACCTGTAAATTAGCCATCAGTGCGCGTGACAGTCCACAACAAAACGGCCATGCTTGGCCGGGCTGGCATGGATTTGGCCGCCCCCGCCCTGCCCTGCCCTGGGAAAATGAGTTTGCGTGCCAGTTCGGTCCTACCTCCCTCCTTCCAACCAATCACCCTGCACGCACTTTCCCAGCCTCCCTCTCGGTTCATGTCTCCCAGCCTCTCGCACTCGCCGACAATTTACGGTAATTGAGAGAAGGCAAAGCTCGCCTCATATGGCGCGGAGGAAAATTGCCTGCGCAGGGCTGTAAATTAGCTAAGCAAAAGGGGATTCAAGAATTACATCCGCTCGGTAGGAAATGAGTGTTTATCAGGCCGAAAAGCTCAGACGCTGGTGCTTTAGAGGGTCCGGGCCGGCCAGCTGGGCGATTGGGGGGATTTGTGGGCTTGAGGTCTGCCGTCTGGACAGGTCCATTGACACTGGGTTAATACTGCAGTGAATAGGCCCAGTCCATTCAGCCTGATGAAGCTTGGCTGACGGGAACCAGTTTCCCGGGAACAGATGCCTCCCCCCATTCCGTTTTACACCGAAACTCTCTCTTTTTATCGTCCTTTCTAGCCAGATCCAAATCAATTAGGCACTGAAGCTAACAAAGGGAGCTTATTGGAAATCACCATTATATATGGCGGATCTGAGCGTTTATGTATCAGAAAGAGGAACGGTTGTATTTGTTTTGCATTTAAACAAGCCACAAACCAAAACGACGAGATAAAATAATATCTCAAGTAATTGATCCGGATCCCATGGCGGGGTCACAAAGAAGACGTTCGGCGTGCTGCATCTGCATATGCGTCTACGAGCGTGTTTGGGACTCTGAGTTCGGCTCAGGCACCAAACAAACAGAGATCAGAGCCATCTATTATTTACTGCATTTTTATTTACCCCATCAAACAGCTGCCACCAACAATCACACGCCAAATGAGTGTAGTTTATGGCTGAGTAAAGCAGGGCGAGGAATAAAGGTGGTTTTATCTGAGGAGGGGCTTTAATTGCCTCTCTTTTAACGGTCGGAGAGGAAGGGGAAAGTTGGACCGGCTCACGGTATGCGGACCGGCCAAAGCGCGTGACTTTAAAAATCACTTCTGGCTCATTCTTGAAAGACATGAATTGTTTTTCCAAAGCAAAAACGGAAGAAAAACAAGTGGGCGTATAAATGATTTTGTTCGGTGGGGTCAGTTATTGCGCCACAGGCAAGGAAACTGTATAAATGTTCAATTCAATAAACCGAGGAAGTGTGGAGTTGAGATTCTGTTTGCGAATTGCATAAAAATACCATCATGGTCATCTCTTATGAGTTTGGTGTTGACGCTTCGCCGCTTTATGAAGTTCTGTGCTGTTATTTACTGCATGGAGATTCTCGAGTTCCCGTTTCTCGATCGGGAACCTGCAGCTTGCTTACGTTTGCAAGGAGCGTAAACATCCATATGTTGCCGGTGTCGTGCGTGTGCGTATGTGTGTGTGGTCAGGCTTTCAGTAAGTGTGTCACATCTGCTCCTCGTCCCATTACAAAACTGCACAGCTTTCTAATGGCTGTCGTTACACCTGTACAAACCCCAGCTCTGATACACACTTCTCACCATGCACTCCGAAACATCATAAAACAGTTCTGTACACACATGCTCAGAAACGCACATTCCTCCCGTCCCTCGCTTAGAGGCCCCTCCCCCAGACTCTATTCTTTTTTTTATAATAGTTTCAAATATTCATGTGCTGCTACAAGCACAAATCGCTGTACTACTTAGCGGATGAATATTTTATCTTGCGTTAAACTAGGTACAAATGCAACGTCGCGAGGGCAGGGGTGAACTTCCTTTCGGTTGTGCATGTTGAGTCGGGACGCATGTGAATGTGCGACCCAAACTAAACATGCATGAATAATGTAAAATAGAAATTATTTTTCGAGGTTAATGATAAAATATTAAACTTTGGTATAGTTTAGTATATGCATGCTGTGGTTATATGGTGCTGCGGTGCCAATGGTATTTTGCAGTTTGAGGCTAATTAAACTTAAATTGTGTTTTCATCTTTTTGACTTGTATTTTTAAATTTTGAACTTGGGCTTTAAACTTTTATTGTGTTTTTACTGTGGACAGCTTGCTCCACAAGGAACGATACTTGCATAAAACAGTTGGAATCAGACGATTCTTGAAAACACTTGTTTTATATTTGATAAAAATTGTAAATGCACACAGATTTGTGAAAATGAAGATGATAAAATAAACGTACCTTTTCATAAATAATCTGCATTTAAATTCACTTGTGTAATTCACGCGTTTAATACATTTCACTAAGTTTACCAAAGTACGGTATACTAAAGAGGATGTGGAAGGTTTATTTGTCCACCAGGATCTTTGGGGAAGGGGGGGGAGTTCCTTCTATGCGAGTTCCTATAGAAATTCTCTTTTTTCATTCACTCTACATCTTGCAAATAAACTGAGCAGTTTTGCCTGCTCGTCCCCATTATGATATTCATGAGTTATCTCTTTTTTCCACCTCACCGTTGCTGGCACTTGGCTTGTCACCTCCAGTCATCTCAGCGCTGTCTGCGCTTTCAGTCGAACTGGTTCTGTAAGAACCGCTGCTGTGTGAGTGAAGCTCCGTCAGTCTCTCTCCCCGGCGGAGTGACGCGTTCCCCGAGTCGGATGGCAAAGAGAGTCGGTACTAATGAGTGGGTGAGAATGTGTGTTGGTAAACAGTGGAAAGAAAGACAGAGAGATAAAGACGTAGACTAAGTATGTGTGAGTGAGACTTAAAGGAACAGTTTGCAAACAAAATCGACTGGCTGGCCTTTTCAATGCAGTTTCAATGAATGGGGACTGGAGCTTTGCGCATTTAAAATAACGAATAAGCACTGTTAAAGTATTGTAAACGTATTGAATGAAACTAATGTGCTATGTTTAGAGTCCTTTGAAGTCATTTTGTTATATAGCTACAATGGGAGAATATAGCACATACATCATTGGAAAGCTCCAGACCTCATTCATTTTAATTGCATGGAAAAATTAACCAGTGCATTATTCCAAAATAATAATATGCTTCATAAAATAATTAAACAAATTTGTTTATTTATGAATTAATTTATTCATTAAATTTTTATTTTATTTTATTTGTTTATTTATTTATTGCTGAACTGTTTCTGGAAAGGAGAAAGTGATGCTGGTTCATAAAGATCAGCAGTGAGTTACAGCAGGCCAGCCGAATGAGAGGGTCGTTTGTTCTCTTTGAAAGAGCAAGTGTGTCATCTCCCTCTCTTATCAGTTATATTTTACGCTTTATTTATTTTAAGTCGAAGAGAGCTGAGGTCTTAAATAGATGCCTTTTCTTAAAGATGAACTGTGCCAGGCCATTTCTGCTCGTTCTTCCAAACCCCAGAGCTACACACATCTTTTCTTTATTCTAAATCCTCCCCCTTTTTTGTGTGTCCCTCCGACACTCGCCTCCATTTTCTAAAGTGTCACCTTTGGCGTGTCTTGCAGGAAACTAATTTGATTGGGCAGAATGCTTGCCAATCAATATTTTGATAGCTGAACTTGCTGAAATGCTTCGGAGCCTACAGTAAGTCCTCAGTCAGTAAGCTGGAGCCAGGCCAGTGTCTCTGTCTGTTGTGAGTGGGTGTGTGTTTGTGTGGGTCTCCCACGGGTTGTTTGACCTGGACGCTCAGCTGTCTGGACATTGTTGACTGGTGTCTAGAGAGGAATATGTTCCTCTTCATATAAACAAGGCTAATAACCAGCATACTTACGAGACGGTTGTGTTTCACGCAGCTAGACTTTACACTTGCAGTGGTAACTTATTCTGGACTAGATAGTTTGATTGACGTATTGAGCAACCAATCAGAGTTTGTGTTCAGGGGTGTTCAGAGGTGTCTATTTACAGTATGCATTCCTCTCCGACATGACTGTGCAAAGATCATTTTTTTTATATAATAAAGCCGCAGGGAAAAATAAAGTGATTGAGGTTATCACATCAAAAATCATTTTGGAACTTTTCCTAACTTGTACGAAATTAGTATTGCTTAAAAGTGAATATGAAGTATTTGTGGTCTCTGAAAAATCTGTTCAATCGTTTCTGTTATTTTGCCCTGTTTCTCCAGTTTTCATTTTCTGAAAAAGAATGCAAATACAAATAATCTTTACATTTTTTATAAAATATTGTTAGCCCAGAAAAGCGCTATCAAAATTTTCTACTTACGTACAGTACATTATACAGTTTAAATAGCATATTTTGCTGTAATATAATGCAAATAATATCACACATATTAAGTAATCTCTAAACAATCCCTCTGTTAGATTAATCTACTCTATATGTTACCACCACGTCTACTGTATTATAATGTATAGTGCATTGTATTCAAATGTTTATGTATATAGTGCGTGTAGTGTTTTCTTAAACCCATTTATGTGTGCACTGCCCTGTCAAGCTCTCTTTTCCCCCTTTACACTCTTTTTTACTATTATCTATATTCATAGTTTGTACTACTTTTTATATTGTTGGCTCCTAAGAGCCCAAGATTTTATGCATTTATGAGTACAAAAGCAAATTAATTTAAGACTTTAAAAGAGTCCCTCTGATAGCCACAGGTCACTTCAATCCCGTATTAAACCTAATACCTAGGCTTTGAATAACCCAGACATATGTAGAGAACAGATTTAAAAAGTAAATCAATCTTAGGACATTTTGAGCCCACCCCCCTCCGTTTGAAATGTCTGGCACATTTTTGGCACCTCCTTTGTCATTTTTGCCCTGAGCCCTGCTTAATTTCTGACCCTGCTGCGTAACCTTTTTTGGGTGGAACGCAAAGTTTTTAGTTTCTCTGTTCTTCGTGTCGAGCCAATGGTGGATAATTACTGTCTCTAAAGGTGATCTGCCGAAGTGTTTCCAACCCTGCAGTGCACCGTGGGTCACTGCAACCGATGGATTGTGTCCAGTGGACAGAAGTGTGTGTGTGTCTGTTTGTGCGCAGCGAATGTGATAAGGCTGTCACGGTCACTCAACTCACTACAGGCCTGAATCCGAGACCAGAGACTAGGGAATGCTGGGATACCGTCTCTTTCTGGTAGGACAAGTCCTAATGTAAAACAGCAGGACAATAAAAAGACAATAGAGGCTCATGATAGCTTTGGCTCCCCAGCGAGTCTTCTGAATGGGGTCCGGAATGGCAGCGTGGACGATCGATGGCGAGAGAGGGAGAAATCGAGGGGGGGTTGAAGGCTGCTGATTAGGCGGATGGCGGACAGCGGAGCGTCGCCACTTCACAGAACCTTTATCTCTCTCTCCCTTTCCCCGTTCTTTCCGCACTCTTTGGGTACTGTTTGCCTGTTACTCCCCATGGCATTGCGGTGACATGGCATTTAATAGACTCCCTGGTGTGAAACAAACTACCTCAATTAATTCCTCAGTCTCGGCCCTGGCCTCTGCTGAGCTCCTCACACCAGCGGCCCCTCTGGCTTTCTCCGTGTGTGTGTGTACGTGCACGTGTCCAACTACGTGCACGTCCCTGAGCATATGCGTTGCACGACCGGGTATGCACGATTATTTCTTTTTTTAGGTTGAAGTAATGAAAGCCGTGGTAATTTGCTAAGTACAGCTTGGAAATGGCATTGATTCATTTTCATCCGAGATATATTTGTCATATACTTGCCTCCACAGAGACGGTTAATTGCCCTCCACAGATTGTCGAGTCTTGGATGTTGGCGGGCATCGACTCGTATTGATAAGCATGCTTCTTTTAGTCTGGTCTTACTCACATGCAAGGTACGTGCTCGTATGGGGGTTGTTGGCTTCTTGTCAAAAAAACACAGGAGTCTCTTGCATGTCCAATCTCTTTCCTGCGTGTTTGTGTATTTCAGGATGCCCACACTCTGAAGAGTGGCATGCTGGGATAGACCCCACAGCCCCTTACAAACGAAGATAGATGTGAAGTAAACACACAACGCGCGTTTCCCGACCTTGAGATCTTTGATGGTGATATCACCTCCTCAATGGAATGAGCACTTGTGTGTGTGTATTCGAGCGAGCGTGTGTATGTGTGGCGGGGGTGGTGCTGGCAGGCCGGGCTGCACCCTATCCTGGGGCTTGACCATCTGGGTTTATTGACCGGCTGCTATGTGATTCCAGAAGCCTGCTGAAGAGAGTGGTGGGGTGGGGATAAGCCTCGATCTTAACCGGGCGGTTTCCGTGCATCGCTGTTTTGTGTTTGTTTAGGAGAGTCGCTCCCGCCTGCAGGAGAATATCTCCCACGAGTGCATAAATGCAACTTCAATTTAAATAAAAGCCACTTCCAAAGTGAGAGAAAGATTGGGGTTATATTCCACCGTGAGTGTGTGTGTGTTGGGGCAATGCTGACTCAATCCATCAATGATTCAACAGGACAGAGGAGCACAAGGGGTTCTGTAACTGCCCTGCCAGCACTCCTGGTCTGAGGCAGAAACCTTATCTCCCTTGGGGTCCGACCAGCTCACACGCCTGGGACCCTTCTAGGTATACAGTCTGGCCTTTAGGACATACACACACACAGTATTTCCAAAGTTGTATCAAAGAAGTTATACTTTATATTAATATACATGTGCCCATAGACACATTTGAACAATTGTATCAATCACACACGTCTCAAGTTCCTCAATAAGGGGATAGCTCATCCACAGAATAAAAATTCTGTCATCATTCACTCACCCTCTTGTCATTTCAAACCTGTATTATTTTCTTTTACCTGTAGAACATGAAAGAATATGTGGTTTGGAGAATGTTGGTAACCAAACAATGGCAGCACCCATTGACTTTCATTGGTTTTGTGTCCATACAACAGAAGGGAATGGCTACCGACGTTGTTCGGTGACCAACATTCTTCAAAATTCTACTTTTGTTTTCTGCAGCAGAAAGTCATTCAGGTTTGAAATGTCAAGAGGGTAAATAAATGATAGAATTCAAATTTTAAGCTCACGAGCCAAAGATCAAACCGCTTATAACTCTCGTGTCTAACCGTTCGTTACCCACCGAAGTTCATTGTGTATCAACTCAAAAGCAAATCATAGCTAATATTCACAATCCGTCACCTTAAACGGTTCTCTGTAGGCTCTACAGCAAAGCTTTACCCTGTAAATTGAATCTTTGGAAATTACTTTATGTTTTGAAGAAGACATGATAACGCATGGTGTTTTATAGTATGCAGAGTCATACGTTTTCCTCTCTCCTCCAACAGCTCGCTAATATGTGATTAATTGAGGTCTAATGAGCGGTTAGTTAGCACTTAATTAGTTCCTCATTCTTGACCATTGAAATGAGATGATGGAGCACATACCGCGCAGCCTGTTATCCATCCATTTATCATCAGCCGGCATTTTTTTAAGGCAGCTTTAAAGGTGTTGTAAGCAATTTTTTTAATATTACAACTATTAAATGTTCCTGCTGCAGATATCAGTGGGATTGGTGTCCTGAGAATTCACGCCTGTCTCTGACAGCCCTAGACTGGGCAAAGTGCTAAAAAGAGTTGGAAAGCGGCCCACAACTTGTTTTAGCCAATCAAAATAAAAAACAGCTATTTTGAGAATGCTCTTTTACATTTTGATTGGCTGATGGTTGTAGGCCGGGGTGGTTTTATTAGCTTTATACATTTTTTTGTAGTGCAAGTTAATTCATATATAAGTAGTACAAATAGAAATAGTAGTGACTAGTATTTGTGGTTTAGTGTTGTCTCCAGTATATTGGTTCATTAATGGTCCCATTAATAATTTTTTTAGTAGTGTGGTGGAATACATGTTTGGAGTAAAACTTGCATTTCTTATTTTCATTTACTGCCCACAGCAGTTTGTTGCCAAATAATGGGATCCTTTTGGTATTAAGATGTAACAAATTTAGGAATACTTTGAATGCCTAACGATTTTATTGCAATCATTACGATTTTTTATTTCTTAACTTTGTAAAGTGCTTAAAAGGGTTGGAAAGATGCCCACAGCTTTTTATCCAATCAAAAAAGTGCAATTTAGAGAACACTCTTTGCTATTCTGCTTTTACATGTTTTGATTGGCTGACACGTGATTGTAGGGCGTGGTTTTGCGGGTCAAAAAGGGAGGTGTAATTCATTGGCTACGTCTATTAAAAGTTCATTTTGGACTAGTTTTTTACTAATTTAGCTATGTTTTAATGCAGAAATGATGTCCAGATTATCTAAATTATCTAGTGACCAATCGCTCTAAAGTATCTGGTATGTATTAGCCCACTAGTTTTCCTCACAGATTTACGACACCAACCTGTTGAAGTAAGTTGTGACGGATGTATCCGTCTATGCGCTACAATATGTATATTGAGTTTCTGTATCTGGAGGAATATTATTATTTTTTATTTGCTCTGCATACCCCTACATTACCGGCTCTTTCTTTTACCTCCTCCCCTCCTTTGGAAGTCAAGTGGCATTTCCATTTTCAAATTGCTTCCTACTCCTTTGTGAATAGAATCGAATTACTCTGAAAAGCCCTGATTGATTCTTTCTGAACACAATAGTTTTCATCGTTTAAGCCAATAGCAGCTGCTCGCTCGCTCTTATATTGCCTATTGAGCTAGACCCAAGTCCTGCTGCTGGTCATTATAAGGGATTCTGAATGGATGAGTGGTAAAAACGAGGGACAAGTAACGGATCGTAAGAGAAAGCTGGACGGGAGGGAAGGGGGCGTAAATGAGAAGGCTTTTCGGGGTCAAGAGTTCATTCCTCTTGGCGTTCATGTAGTCCCTTCATGCCTCTGTTAATTCACCACAGTTGCAGTTTTTATTTGGCTGCGACATGCACGCTGGAAAAGCTGCTTGTTCTTTAATAGAGCCATGGAGCAATCATCTGGATCCTGCCCGTTGCATATTCTAATTTGTTCAAGGAGCAAGGCGCCATATTGATCGACCACACACACCACAGAGAGAGAAAGAAGTCTTACGCACACAGGCTTTTCGAATGAGACATACGTCTTACAGGATTTCGCTGTTTTGACCTGTGTGCATGTAATCTCTTGAACGGGTTTTGTAGTGTAGCCTGAAGGTCTGGCCCACCCATGTACACCTTACTTTCGTCTCAACGGGTGTACAACGGGGTCACAACACTATTAAAATGTTGAGATTAGAGATGCTCTAATTTGTTTTATTGCTTTTATGTTGTTGTGTGAGTAAATGAATATACAAAGTAGTACAAATAGAAATTGTAGTGACTAATATTTCTGTTTTAGTTTCATCTTAATGTTTTTGGATCCTTAATGGTCCCATTAACGATTATTTTAGTAGTTTTGTGGAATAAATGTTTGCAGTAAAACTTGCATTTCTTATTTCTGTTTACTGCCCTCAGCAGTTTGGTGTCAAATAATGGGATCATTTCGGTATTGAGCTGACACAGGTGTAACAAATTTTGAAATAATTGAATGCAGTTTGTGAAAAAAAGTCAGTAAATCATTTACTTATTTTGGAATTGAATTATTGCAGTTATGCGGCATGTTTAAGGCTGTGGATGTAGTAGATGTGATGTGAAAAACACTTTTAAATTGAATTAAAATGATTATTTTATGAATAACTTTTATTTATTTATTATTATTTATCTTTTTTTATCATTTTACAGTGTTTCTATCAGTAAATAATTTATTCATTTTGAAATTTAATTATTTTTGTAATGCTGCATGTTTTGGGCTGTAAATTTAGTTGCAGTGCCGTTAAAACACCCTACTTCACATTAATGAATATATAGACAGTTTATATTTTTATATTTAATATATTTATTGTTAGGGGGGCACGGTGGCTTAGTGGTTAGCACGCTCGCCTCACTCCTCCAAGGGTTGGGGGTTCGATTCCCGCTTCCGACTTGTGTGTGTGTGGAGTTTGCATGTTCTCCCCGTGCCTCGGGGGTTTCCTCCGGGTACTCCGGTTTCCTCCCCTGGTCCAAAGACATGCATGGTAGGTTGATTGGCATCTCTGGAAAAAATTGTCCGTAGGGTGTGAGTGCGTGAGTGAGTGGGTGGGTGTGTGTGCCCTGCGATGGGTTGGCACTCCATCCAGGGTGTATCCTGCCTTGATGCCCGATGACTCCTGAGATAGGCGCAGGCTCCCCGTGACCCGAGGTAGTTCGGATAAGCGGTAGAAAATGGAATGGAATGGAATATTTATTGTTTAGAATCGTATTATTATTAATTTACTGTTTTTTTATTACTAAATTATTTAACTTTGTTCCAACTACACTGCTGCAATAACGCAGATTGAATATTTTCTTAAATATGCAACTGGTTCTGAAGAACCGTTTTGTTTCCAAACCCACTTCTTACTTATTTCCCTTTTCCGTTGTGAAGAGAGTTTTGTGTGTGTGCGTATCCTGCCACAGTGCTGCAAGGCAGGCAGGCAGCCTAATGGTTTGGAGCATATATATTTAATGGGAGTGGTGGAAGGCTGTAGAGAGTGTGTGGTTTATGGATCGGCTCCTGGTAACAAACCCACAGCTGTCAGAGCGGAAACCAGGGGAAGGGAGAGATATGGAAGAGGCCCGGTCCCCACTGCGACCCTGCCGGACCGGGTCCACATACACCGCTGTGAGGCAGGAAGGGGGACCAAGCTGTTTTCCTGTTCCAATGGGTCTAGTTGGGCACTGATGTAGCTGGCGTGGGCTGGGAAAGGAATAACTACCCACATGCCAGTAGATGGGGGAATGGATTCATTGCCACGCAGTGTGGGCCTGGCACCGGGTCAGTTTAAAGAGGAAACACCTTTTGTAACGTTAACAGCGGGATTGTGGGCAGATTTGGATAGGGGCCACATAGAGATGCCCGACACTACTGGCAGAAGGATCTTGATTTGCCCAAGTTGGGCACCAGTTTGCTTCTAACATTCACGTCTTCTTTATCTGACACAGCGAGTTCAGTTCATAATTTGATGTTGATAATTTGAATTATATAATAGATTAAATGTTGTAAAAACACCATTAAAGGTGCAGTTTGTAAAAAACGCTGCTAGAAGGCGAACTGTCAAAACATCAACAATGCCGTAGCTTGATGATGCTGTGAAGGAGCGTGGAATGATGGGATGTCTTCAACTCCACCGCTGAATGCCATCAATTAGACAGGAACGAGAAAGCATGTAAGCAGATGAGGTAAAGTTTTATAAATGTTGCAAATAATTATATAAGTGACTGCCTCGAAAAAAGCTAGAGGCTCGCTAGACACTACTTCCGCATTTGTCAACACTTTTGTCATGCGGTTCCAACGTCATGAAAGGCGGTAACAAAGGGTAATGCGGATATGACTCTATTGACAGGCGACTGTGTCACTGTTTAGAATGGGGATTTTCTCACGATTTACAAGTAGTTGGAAACATTTGAGATATTGTAAGTACTCAGCTGAACAAAATATATAACACCAGCCTAGTGGTTTTTGGATATTTTTCTGCAAAAAGTCTACAAACTGCACCTTTAAGATCAAGAACCACGGAGTTTCTGAAAAGTTGAAAAAAGCTGACAATTATTTTAGTTTGATACAGTTGAAAAAGACATTTTTAAGCATCTAAATGCAGATCTTTTCCATAAAATAACAGTGAAATATACCGTACGTTGAACTATTTAATTCCTTTCACGTTTTTGACAATCCAATAAATCGTAAACGTGTAATATAGTGTCACAGCAAAAATGAACGAAGATGTTATGTATATATAATAATTTAAAATAATATTTATTAATAATTTCCTAAATTAATACACCATATACCCTTGTAATTATTGTGATGTTCTTTGAGATTGCAGTTGATATGAAATTAATTAGTAATGTTAAACCTAGCACGTCGCCTCCAATCATATACAAACTCTAGGTTTTAGTGAGCTGAGACACGACAAAGGGAGGGGGGGTAACATCTCATCACCATGGCTACGCTAGTTACCGTGGAGAGCCTCCTGTGAAATGGACTGGAGCTCAGAAGTTTTTTAATTTGCCACATCATAAAAATAAAGTCCATTTTCCACTTCAGGAACCTTAAGGGCTGACAAATATTATTGGGAAGAAGTGACAAAGGTGGAAACGGGGAAAGGAAGGCAATTTTTTTTCTCATTTGTTTTATGGGTGGCAGCCACCTTAGTGTGCAGAATGGGAGGTGGCTTCGTCCGGCTGTGACTGAGCCACGGGAGAGAAAAAATAGATTTTATGTACAGGCAACAAGCCATTCGGACAATCTGTTACCTTTTCCTGCTTTGTGCAATTCCAAAGTACACTGTGAACGCGCAGTATGAAGCGTGCATCTATTTCTGACCTTGGTGCTCGGCCAGCAAGCCGTGGATGAGAGACTTGATGTCTGAAGGCTTCGAGCATTGAAGTTTCACTCATTCACATTACATTTACATCTAATCTAATTACGCAGTTATCCAAAGCGCCTTACAAATGAGGAAAAGCCCAAGCAATTTATCATACAGGATCCAACAATGTTAGGTGTACCGCAATACTGTTATTTATGCGTAAACTAGATGATTGAAGATGCGGGAAGGTTCTTGAAGCTCCCAGATCAATGGTGGTTAAACGTTTGTTTTACCTTATAGACGATGAGATTGTGAATTTTATTTAATGTGATTCAGAATTATTATCACTAATTCACACAATATAATTCGTCTTAAATTCTGCGACCCTAGATTTGACTTTGTTTGGTGGAATTGCAGAATGCACTTTCAGCTAAATGGGGAAAAAAGACTAGCATATATTCTTCACAATTCCTTCTCTACAGTTTCACAACATAAAGAAAGTCACCGATTCACTTTTAATCCAGAAGCACACTGACAAGAATACTATACTGTTATAGGTATCCTAACTAGACACCGTGGTGGATCACTTAGTAGGGACGTTACGTGCAGCACTGCAGATTTTATTTAATACCCTGCGCTGACCATGTGAGGTCGGGCACTTTAGCGCCATCTGTGGGTGATTCATAGATATGACACTGCTGCTCAAGGTATTGTTGTGTATGCATGTGTGTTTATCTGCATGTGTGGGGGGTCGAAAGGTACGGGGTGCAGCTTGCAAGGAGCCCTCGGACAAAAATGATTCATTCCCGTAAGCTGTCATTGGAGCCGCTGGATTTAGTTAAGTAATAAGTGCAAAATGTTCTCTTTTGAATAATTGATACTTCCCTCGCTGAATTTTCTCTCACTCAGCCATTCATTTGCTCACATATATCCTGCTGATTAAGAAGTATATCTTACAGGAACTGAAAGCGTGCGTGTGTGTTCTCCGTGTGTGTGCATACGGGCACATGTGTGCATACGTCTGTTGCTGTGTGTGAACATGTGAGCCAGTGGAGAAACAAACAGAGATATTTAAGGTTATAGTCTTTTCATATACAATTCGGATTTGTTTGACAGCTAGCTGGGAGCGTGAATAATTTGGTTTCAAAGATTTGTGCAGATCACACAATTTGCTTTTGATTTGTTCAGTAAGTAACAGTATTAACATTTGGTACAATCGTGGCTCATTTTTGTGATGAAAATAACAGGTGTTTGATCAAATATCTGTATGTATTTTTTATGCTTTCGTTTCCTTTTTTGGTGGGGTCAGTACTTCCTACCCCCACCCAACTCCATGTCCTCTGTTTGACACATGTGAAAAAGAAGGAAAGAAAAAAGAATGATCAGTCCCACACTGCTGTTTTGCATTCAATTTAAATTCAAGTCAATAATAAAAAGTCTCCATAGATTTCAGGTGCATCCTTATTAGCTCACGCAATTGTGCCAAAGCTGAAAAAGCTCATCGGACAGTAAAGCTGCTGAGATTTGGTACATTATTAATGCTGATTTTTCAGTTGTAATAAGCTTTCATTCAACATTAGTTTAACAGAGCCATCAATCACACTGAAAATATAATTTCTCGAGCTGTCACGGATTAATTGTGTCTGTTCAATCGCTGACATGATTTATTTAGTAGCTTCTCCTTTTCTACTATTAAAATTTGCTGACATCTTTTAATTAACCATTAATTCTTAATTTTCCCGAGAAGTGTCTATGGTATATATATTTTATATGCAATATAACTGGTACATTAAATATCTTCAGTGAATGTTTAACATTAAATCTTTTCTCAGTCGCCTGGGAGATGGCTTTATGACACAGAAAAAAATCGACCATTTCCATGCCTATAGTGTCCTGCAGAGGGCTTTTGTTTATTGTTTTGCTTTGTTCTCAGTACTCATCATTAAAATGATAGTTACCCAAAAATGAAAATGCTGTCATCTAGTACTGAGCTTTTTGTCATTTCAAACCTTTATGACTTTCTTTCTTCCGCAGAACACAAAAGAAGATATTTTGAAGAAAGCTGGTAACCGGACAGCACTGGACCCCATTCACTTTTAATGCATGGACACCAAACCAATGCAAGTGAATGGGGGCTAGTTAACAACATTTCACTAAATATCTTCTGATGTGTTGTGCGGAAGAAAGAAATTCATACAGGTTTTTCAACTTTCATATTTGGTTGAACATTTTCAGTAATCACTTCAAGGGAATAGAATAACACAAACGGAAAAAGCTACCGAGAACGTGAAATCATTTATTGGAGTATTTAAAACTAAATAATTAATTTACAAGGATGTCTTAGATTTGTACCGTAATGTCTGATATTTGAATTCATTATTTAAAGTATAATACTTTTATATTTACTTTATGTACATGTATTTGGCAGACGTTTTTATATTACCTAATGCATTCACCTTTTTTATTTGAATGGGTTCCCTAGGACTCGAACCCATGATCTTTGTGTTTTTAAAACAATACTCTAACAATTGAGCTACTGTATTCTGAAAATAGCTCAATTTTATTTTTTGATTTTGAGACAAATTAACAAATGAAATAATAAAAAAGTCCAATTATTATTCATTTGAAAAAATCATTGTATCTGTGGCATTTGTATTTGCTAAATTTACAGCATACTGTACTTGTTTACCTTCTCCCTCACTTCAAACTACATGCGTCTCTCGAAGCAAATCCTTAACCGCAAGCCATCCTTCTCCATGTCACACGAGTTTGTGTGAACTTTTGAAGGTTAAGCGCGGCTGTGTATTTAGCTTGTGGCATGTACAAAACGCGCCATTGATCTTGTTGATCTTTTGCTTATGAAAGGGCCGTCAAATCCATCTGTCTCGGTCTCCACTCATCGATAGTCTCTGGCAGCCTGGATGTATTTAGCAATGTCTGAAAATGAGGTATTTGTGCCTGTGTGCACTTTTTCCCACTCCGCTCTCCCTGTTTCAGCACTTTTGTACCACCAGAGGACAACTGGTCAAATTAGCTCTAATTAGGTTTTAGTGTAGCTTCTAAGTACGGAGACGTGAATCGAGATGCTTTGCCAAGTTTTCATCATACGTTGTGCTTAATAGGGTCATTAATAAAGTGGAAAAATAGGGTGGTCTTAATATTGTAGTTTGAGTGATATTAGACAAAGCCATGAGAAAGAGAAATCACAAATGAGATCTTAAAGGGACCCAAAAAGAGACCCATCATGTACTCGCCCAGATTTCATTTCAAACTTGCATGACTTACTTTCTTCCGGAGAACACAAAAGAAAATGTTTTGAAGAATGTTGATAACCGAACAATGGCGATACCTATTGACTTCTATTGTTTGGACACAAAACCGATGCAAGTGAATGGGTATCGCCGTTGTTTGGTTACCAACATTCTTCAAAAGTTTTGAAATGACAGAGAGTGAGCGTTTTCATTTTTGGGTGAACCATCCCTTTCATATCTCAGTTTGAATTCTAAATGTCATGTCTCTCCTAAGAGTTTAAGAAGAGGTTTCAGCTTTTCAAACTGTGCTCTGATTTGCCAAGATTTACCAAAATTCGCAATCGTACGTATGAGACTTTACTATAAACTTTAAAATGTTAGACTAAATTTTTTGTTTTACACAGTAATTTTAGATTTCTTTACTTTCTTATGTTTTTCCCTCTTGAAGAGATGAGACTAAGTTGATACTTAATGGACTTTCATTCAATTAAGGATTTTCATTTAATTATTGTTCATTGTCTTAAGGTCAATCTGATAATGAGAAAATGCTTTTGGCCCAGTTTGGGTTGAATTAAGGCTCAGGTAAGACGAAACCATTATGAAAGCTACACTGATGTTGCAACACCTTAAACTCCTGCTGCTGACGCTGTCCCTGGATCTGCAGTCTTGCCTTGCGCTGCTGGTCGCTTTGCTATAAATAGGGGAAAAGTGCTAGTTTATTGCCACAGCGTAAGACTCCAGAGCCGTTTCTTACCTGCTGGTGACACGGCTCAGGGGGAAGGGGAATCGGGGCCGGCGTTTAAGCTCATCCCCCCGCTCTCCTCGGCCAGAAGCATTGGTATGGACCGCATGACTTTTCCCCATAATGAAATATTCACAGGTCACTGCTTCCCTGAGAAATGATGGGGATCAGTCAATTGCTTTTCAGCCAGTAATTTTCTCTTCCTTCAGAGCCTCTCTCACCATGTTGACAGTCATTAGTGGCAGAGGAAGGCTGGATCGAACCACAAACGCTGCACTTTCCACTGACAGCAGCTAGCGTTTAGAGTCTGTCTTAGCCGCTCTCCCTCACTGTCTTCCCATCGCCCGCTCGCTCGTTTCCATTTTGTACCTTCGCAATTACCCTTTTTCTTATTTATCGCGATGATTTCCCCACACGTCTTTCAAAATCTCTTTGAAATGTGGCTCTCCGAGGATGTCGGACAGCATTAACATATGTAAGCTGGTTTAATTCTTGTAGCCTCCGCCGGTTTCTCTGTTTCTATCTCTTAAAAAATTCAGAGCGACTATAGATTTAGCACAAGATGGAATGGCTAATGATGGTGAAAGAGGCTCTTCCCGGCGTCTATGCAAATGCAGAAGCAACCTTCTCATCACTTTTACGATGTAATGAGATGGTGGGAGATGAATTTCAATCTCTGCTTACATTTGGCAAGGCTCGTCTTAAATCTGTAATTTGTTATATCCTGACTTAATTATGAGATTTGCGAACATGCGAAACCTTCCCCGACGCTTTATCTCGGTCTAAAATTGTGCACTGCATCTTGCATCTGACTGCGCTTATGAATCTGAGGCTTGTTTGTGGGGTTCGAGGCACTAAGTGTCTGATGAAATGAAACTTGTTGGCTTTCGTAATTGTAGCTATCAATCATATTTTGAAAGCCCGCCTCCAAAGCCCCACGCAGGTCGGTCTGGGTTGTGTTTGTATGATAAGGTTAGAAAAAAAAGATGAGGAAAAACTGTAAGGGGGAAAAAGTTACACCAAGCATATTTTCCTCCTTTATGACTTCGATTGACCTTTAAGGATGTGAACATCCGACGTGATGAATTGTGCGGAGAGAAGCGACAGGTTTCGTATTAGTTAGTTGTGGTCAAAGGACATAGTGATGGGTTGATTTTCATGTGTTCACGTGTTACACTTCGTATTAGCAAGTCTTCCTTGCAATTGCGCCGTCGTCAGTATTCCCGACCCCAGGTGAATTCCCATTCGTGGCTGAGGGAATGATAGACCGCCTCTCTGCTCTCCATCTCCTCTGCACACTCAATTAAAAGCTGACCTTCAACCCCGGTGGCGCTGCCCAGATCTGTATCCGCATTCCGGCTGCAGGTGGGAGAGGGTTGCTCATACGGGGAGTAGATCATGGGCAGAGAAAAGCAATGGGGAGCTGAATGTGTTTGGACTCCTTCCCTGGCTCTCTTTCTTTCTGTTATCTCTGAGTTTTGAGGGCATTGCCAGCTCCACCCCTCAATCACCCCCCACTGCCTGGAGTAAAGCAGGTGCCCGGAGCAGCGTAGCCGTGTTCGGTAGTGACATCGATAAGCGCCGGCACGGTTCTGGATCAGGGAATGCTGGGAAACAGACTGTGCTACACTCTCTCTTCGCCTCTCCTCTCGTAGTGCACAGATAAGCGCTCTCCAGAAATCACAATCGGGGAAGAAAAAATACAATCCTCCCCCCGTGCAGCGAGGCTCAGTGAGTGTAATCTATATACTCAGCCTTGAAAAGAAACATGGATTTCCCTGGAAGCCCAGACCCTTTCAACTCAACCAACTCAGATAAGACGGTTGTACCTTCAGCGTACAACACATTCAATTTAATATCAATGAAAAACAGCATTTCCAAATCAAAGACACTGCATGTTCTTTACTCCCACGTCCTTTTGTGCTTATTAAACATTCATGCTTAACTAAACATGCAACACAAACCCTATTGTGTTTTGTTTCGTTTTGTTTAATACTACATATTAATACTACATTTTAATTCAAACAAATATTTAAAATGGCAAGGGTATAAATTTGCAAATTGTAGGCAACAAGATTATTTTACAGATGCTAAAATATATATTTTAGATTTTAGTCACAACATAATTCTACAATTGCGTTATTGCATAGTTTTGGTGGGTTTACTATTGTTCTAAAATGTGGATAAAATATAAATAACCAATGATTAAGTGTATATGTTAAGACTGTATGCTTTTATCTTTGATATTGCCAAAACTGAAGCCAACAGTGTGTCTACACCGGACACAACTGACGCGACATGATTGGTTTGTCGCATCGCGCCGTGCTGCATCCAATGTGGACAAAATGTTTCGTTATTATGGGTTCTAATGAGTTTCTGTTGTCTTTTGTCGTATCGCATTGCACCAGTCACGTCCGGTATAGACACGGTGTAATTTGAAACATTATAAATTAAGAATATAGACAGGATTATGTAGTATGTCTAAGCGTAAATACAATAAAACCATCTATTCCGTGTTTCCTGTATTTTTCTTTACTTACATGTCAGTCTTTTTGTATGTAAAGTTGCTTTGCAAAAGTGTGGAACAAACTATAGAAATCAATTTGAATTGAATTGACTAAATGCAATGCAGTTCCTCCAGCAAATATAAGATCACGCAACCACATATGTACATGGTGTATAGGTGCTTTCCATCTACCCGCATGAACGAGCACCTCCATAGCAAGCTATTGGAAAATGAGGATTGCCTTTAGGAAAACGAGATCAGGCTATTAATAAATTGATCTGGGAGAGGTGGCCCAGGACTTTAAAGCTTGTCATTTGCATCCAACTCCCAAAGCCAAGCTCGCAGCTCCACTGAGCCATTGATCAACATGGATTGGTGCAAACCAGACATTGAGACCAGGTGCAGCCCTCTTGATCCAATTAAAACGTTTAAACCGGAGTGAATCATTCCTCCCTTTACCGCCATTCTCCTCGGCTCAACTTTGGTGATTAGTTTAGCTTCGACTTTCTTTAGGCTTCTCTTTTCATCAGTGTAGCATGGACGATGCCTTTTAAAGAATGGTGGACAGTCGTGACGGAAGTGGTGTGGGTTGATTCTAATGCATTGGTTGTGAAATGTGTAAATAATAACTTGTTACCAAACATAACTCATATTTGCGACTGTTCACCCAAAAATCTTGGAACCAAACAGTTCTTGACCACCAATGACTACCATAGCAGGAAAAATTACAATGGAAGTCAAAAGTGCCCCAGAAGAGTTTGCTTTCTGACATTCTTCAAAATATCTTCTTTTGTGTTCAACAGAACGACAAAATTTGCGAAGACATTTTTCCTACAGCGGTAGTCAATGGTGGTCAAGAACTGTATGGTTACAAGCATTCTTCCTGTGACCATCAGAACAAAGAATGTATACAGATTTGGGACAACTTGAGTTAATGAAGACGGAATTTTTTGAGTGAACTGTCTCTTAAATACATTTATAATGTTTTGGTAGACGGAAAGAGACAAACTTGCCTTTGGCAATATCAGACTATCATCTTTGTTTTTTCTTATATTTGAACATGATCATTTAATGTTGTGTCAGATGAATTAATACTGTAGATCTGGTTTAGTATTCAAGTCAAAACTTGAATGTCAAAAGCTGGAAAAATGTTGTAAACGTTGCATTGTAGATATGTTTTGTATATAGATTTCAATTCAAATAAATGATGGTTATATTTGTCCATTATCACTATAGGATGATGTAATTTCGTCTGGGAAAAGAAATATGGCTTGGTTTAGGTACAGATGATTGCAAGGTCCCTTTCATTGCATTTCTGTGTTTTTATTCTCTCTCTTTATTCTGTCTGTCTCTCAAACACACACAATCCCTCCAGCAGAAGAGGGAAAAGTCAGCTTTAGGCCGTCTGAGAGCCCTAGAACCCTATGAATAATGCACCATTGTTATCATGCTGCAGCCGGTCCCCTTTTACAATGAAACGGTCTTAAAGCATGAAAGATTTACCAGCTTGTCTCCATTAAAGAGGTGGCCACGGCCCTGCCGGCGACTCTTCACGCCCGGGAATCACCTTTAATAAGGACCGAGGGCCATAGAGAGTGAGAGAGATGAGAAATGCGAAACGGAGAGAGAGAGATACTGTACAGAGAGAATGGAGGAGGGAGAGAGGTTTGAGAGAGAGGAAGGCGGCTGTGGTATTCACCGATGAGTGCATTCTTCAGAACATCTTCAGAACATAAAGTAGATGTGTGATGAGATTCCAGCAGACTTTTTTCAGGTTAAACATCAAACGCACATCTAGTCTACAGTTTCTCCCTCATGGCCTGAATCTTCTGGGGCCATCAGAAGTTAAACAGAAGACAGAACTTTTAGGTCTGTAGATGATACAAGGCATACAGGTCTGATGAGACCAAAATGTTGAGAAAATGTTGCACCTGCCATAGTTTTTGTGTAGTCTTTCTGTAGCGCAACCTGTAGAGCATTGTGTTAGCTTTAGATAGAAGCATCTGCCAACTGAGTAAATATAAACAAATGTAAACAGCTTAAAACCTTGCTTAAAGGTGTATGAAATTTAGAGACATCTAGCTGTGAGGTTGTAAATTGCAACCAACAGCTCACTCCACTCCTCCGTTTCGAAGCACTACGGTGGCTGACACGACACTAAGATGTTGTTACATTTTCACTTCTTTGCCGAAGGAGATAACGTATGTACGAAACGCTCTACTGTGGAAACAACATGGCGGATTCCATGTAAGGGACCCGCGGTATATGTTGATAGAAATAGCTCATTCTAGGGTAATAAAACATAAAGCTTCATTATGTGAGGTCTTTATATCCCTCAAGACATTTCATTTCTGACAATAGATCCTCAAAAAATGACTCACTAGTCCTTTAATCTTTTTTTTCGAGCAACCGCTGGTCTAGCCTGGACTTTTCACCACAACACTTTTTCACAAAGATAAGCTTGTAGACTTTGGTTATTTTCAGGAACACTGAAGTTAATGCGTTTAATAAGCAGCGTAAGTGCATCAATGATCGTATTCCAAATTACACCTCATCAGCAGCTCCCAGTCCAGCTATAAACCGGACTCACTTCTTTTAATCAGACACATATAACTGTTAACCATCAACGGTCAGCGCAGAAGCCTGTTTGACTGAACTCTATCAATGTATCGATCTCTAACCCCCATCCCCTCTCTCTCCAAGACCATTCTCTCTGTTACGGAAGACGAATGTGTCATAGAGACCAGACGTCATTCTTTCTCTTTCAAACGACCGTCTGCATGCGATCTGCCTTCCCCATTACTCCATCATGCCATCCATCCGTTACCCCTCAAATCGCTCTGGCCGTCCATTCATGCCTGCCGGCCCTCGTTGGCGCGATTGTTTTGCCGGGGAAAGTTTTCGAACGATGGATTTAGTTAGTCACCCCTTTCATTAAGGAGATGAGATTCATGGATCATTAGTATTGATAGCTTGTACTTCTTTCCTCTGCGTTCTGAAACTGAAGCAAGAACGCAACACGGATAACAAAGCCATTTTCAATGTATGTTTGGAAAATGTGCTTTGACCGCTCGCAGAAATCTCTATAATTAGAATCGATAAGCAATTTAATTAGCCTCAGCTGTCCTAAGATGCTACCGTTCATTTTCTCTCGGTCGCCGAAAGAAAAGAAAGTGGGAATGAAAAGAAAGACGTAATTGTGAGAATGTCAGGGAACGTAAGACATCAAACGCGCAAACAAAGCGGCGGGATGTTGCACCGAAACGGGTCGCAGACGGGCAGAGAGCGAGACGGATCTGTGGCCCTCGCTGTCTGTGAAGTGTGTGTCAGTGGCTTTGTGATGAGCCCTGATTGGATCCGGCACTGTGTCTGATTTACATATGTTTGCCATTGTTACTGGGGTTAGTGAATATCATGTAGCAGGTCTAGTGGGAGCTGCGACCAGCCCGACCGTAGACTCGCCCGGAATTACAAGCAGCTCTGCTTTACTTTACTGTCTCCTGTTTCATCCCTCCAATACTCTCTACACCTCAGACTGTCTCTCACCCTCTGTAGTCCTCTGTCTCTTTTTTCTGTTCTCTCTCTCAGTTGGCTTTGGATATGCAACTCTTTTTCTGGGTTATTCAGTCACAAGCTCGGATAATTTAGTTTTGGAAGAACTGGAAATGTTTGAGTTTCGATCACAAACTAGGTATCTTATGAAATCAGAAAAAATAATTTGAAATATTGTTGAGACATTTTATGAGACTAGAGGAGACATAGAGATGAGACTCGTGTGAAATATATTTGTATTTAGTTTTTATTCATTTAAAAAAAAAAAATGAAGAGAAACATCATGTAACGTTCTTTAAGAGAATGAATATTAAGGGAAACCCAGATGTAAACAACACTGATCCACAAGCTTTCCTTTTTTCCCCAGAATCTTTTCTTTTCAGTCTTTAACACAACACAGATGTTTGAACAAAATACAACCAATAAAACATTCATCAAAATCCTTTAAGACGTAATTACATATGTGAAATAAATCAATTAAACAGGACCATTGCTGTTTACATCTTGACATCAAAATTTTTAAAGGCGGTTTAACGCGCCTGACCCGAAGTTAACTTCTGGTTTTCGTTTGGTTGTAATATAACCACTTATTTTACATTTATTTCACATTAATATTAATGTATTTAAATATTTTATTATATAGTCATTGTATTCAACAAAATTTTAACTACTCAACAGTTATTGATACTTTTCGGAGGTCTTCCGGAAGTTAAGTTTGGGCAGCACAATATTTGTTAATGTCGTTGTTGCTGAGAGCGTCTATAGGGTCTTTTGTGCTTTTTCGTTGTGTTTTATTAACAAGCCGTCACAACATGACTGTAGTCATGTAGTCATGAAATCGGAGACCTCGCCGTCCAAATCTTATCATGATTTTGTGGTGACACGACATGCGGACGCATGTTAATAAAAGGCAACTGTCTCTCCTTACCACTTGTGATCGGCTCACCCGAGACTGAAACGGTTTCATGCGGTCTTTGGTCTGGAATTTGGGGTCTACCACTCGTTCCCTCAGGGTCTGGTTTCCAAAGGCTTTGGTCAGTGTTTGTGGATGTATGTGAGTGTATTCGTCTGTGTGTGCGCCTAGGAACATTGGCTGCTCGCAACTCAGTCATCTGTTAAATTAGATTCCCCTGCATGTCCTTTAGCACAATGCGTCCAGGACAACAACCAGTAACGCGCATACACACTCATAAGACTCGAGTGTGCTTCATTCACAACCGAAACCTTGGAAAAGCGACACACGTTTGCAGGTGAGGTGTGTATTTTCCTCAACTGCAGAGATATGTATAAGAAACATTAGGTTATACATCGTTTTTTCAAAACATCATTATATCTGCCATTTTAGATGGTAGTGTTTCAGAAATGTCACACTTCACCTTAAAATGCGATAAAGAATCATTGTTAACTGTAATTCGTACACAGTATACAATATGACTCCTCGAGATTTTCAACTAGCTTACTTTCAACGGTTCACTCAGTTGAAAGAACCACAGAATGATGTGAACTTCGGGACGGTTTAGAAGCCAGAAGTTCTCATTACACCATGCCCTGTCATTGATACCAATTTAGTGTTCCGGGACAGTTTATCCCCTGCGGTGCGGCACAGACCGTCCTGTGTTCTAAGACCATCAGATCCACTTCCCGTCAAGAATATAATGCCTGCAAATCTTCTTATTGCAAGTGATTTCTTGTAGAGCAGAACCACGTCTGATACCACTGAGGTGAGGAAGGCTCGCGGCATCTCGTTAAATCCCTCCTTGTTGCAGATGATGTGTTTTCTTGTTCGCCGGTTCAATTACAGAGTTACTCAAACATTGCAACGATGAGCACTGTGAGAAATTTACATCAGCCAGAGGAACAGACACGAGAGCTTGGAGCACATTGTGATTACACCGCGAGCATGTTGGATCTTCAGAAAGAGAGGTTTATTTCATTAGGGGATACTACCTGAAATGGGGTGGTGTTCGCATTAGGGAAAGTTTGTGTTTCGTTAATTACGAGGCGTACTTTTATGATGCATGTGAAAGCAATAAATCACCCGAAGCTGTGCATTACAGTGATTTTATTTTTGATACAATCTGACAATGAGTACAATGAGTCTCTGCTCAAAAATTATATTGGTTATTGTAAACCCAGAATCAGGACAAAATGGGACAGACCCAAACAATGTGTTATAAAAAACAATACCTATGCCTTGTTGTTTAAACATTTGTTAGGTTAAAAATAAACATTTAAGGGTTAAATTAATCCAAAAGTTGGGGATCTCCACTTTTGACCCAACGCTGAGTTTAACATAACCATGCATTTTTTAGAAAGCACCATTCACTCTTATAAAATCACAATGAAATAGGGTAAAACCATCAACCTTTCTTTTTTTATGGCATGGTCAGAAAACGGTTTCTGCTACATATACAGCTACGGAAAACCATAAAAAAAAACATGGATGTTTTCTAAATGTGCTATTTATAGGTTTGTGTTTAAATAAAAGTATCATTTTTGTTTAATTCAATGAACTAGCAATATATCTGCCAAATTTCTAATTAAAAATATTGTTTCTATTTGCATTTATTTGCAGAAAATGAAACTTGGAGAAACAGGTCAAAATAACAGAAAAGATACCTTTTTTTGTCAGACCTCAAATACTGCAAAGAAAACAAGTTTATATTCTCATTTAAGCAATGCAACAGTAATATTCTATATGTGTATTTGGGAAAATATAAATAAGTCTTTTTTTATGTGTAACCATGTATAACCTCGATTTTTGTCACAGTTTTCATTTGTCTTTCACATTGCTTTCATATTACTTGGTTTTGATGATTTGATTTAGTTAAAATTCAACAGACACTTGACAGGAGTGACCAATACATCTAGAAATCATTAAATTAAACTTTGTTCTGGTCTCTTCATTTTTTTCCATGACTGTATATAATATATAATTTTTATTTAGAACCATTTTATATTTATCATTATTGTCCTTGTTGTGAACTGGACTTAACTGTTTGAGTTTTATTAGCTTCAGATGTGGCTCGTCCAATCAAATTTTAGAGTAAGAACTATCAGATTCATAAACATAATTAAACCCACATGCATATCTAATGTACGGTGCATAAAGTACGTCTGGATGTCTGTGTATATATACAGTTGATATACGCATTAACGCATTGCTGTCACTTCAGGAGTTATGCATGTTGACGTCACTCACTAAAGCGGATTTGCTCTGTTTTACTCACACACACACACTTCACAGGGGCAACACAACAGCCTAATGGTCCCTGAATGAAATAATATTCCAGCTGACAGGCCATAGGACAGCCCTAATTAATAAAAGTTATTAAAAACTGTTGTCAGGGGACAAAATGTATTACAGTGGTATTATGAGACTCAGATTGGGTCTTGGTAGGTCATATAGAGGGAAAGAAAAGAGAAAGAAAAACGGAAAAGCTGGACTTCAGACTTCAACCAGTTTGCTAAAATGCGTATGTGCATAAACTCACATGCAACTACATGTTTAACGCCACCTTGTATAACGTAACCGTGTTGACAGATCTGACAGGTTAAAATTATGGGTGGAATTATATCCATGTCAAGATGACAGATATAGACATGGTGATGAGCCTTGCAACCTCATTTCTCTTCTCTACTACCCTTTTCCCCACAGCCCCCCTCCACACACACACACACACACACAATTTCTGATAAACGTCATCTTATGTATTCCACAAAAGAAGGATGTAGAGAAGGGGATTTTTTATTTATTTTGTGAACTGTCCTATTAAAGGTTAAGTATGTAATTTAGCGGCATCTAGCGTTAAGTTTGCGAATTGCAACCAATGGCTCACCCGAACGCTCGCACCTACCTTTCGAGGCACTACGGTGGCTAAAACAGAACTAAGTGATCTTCACGTTTTCACTACATCAGCTTTTTATGTTTGTATTCGAGATAAGACAAACTTTTTTAAACGGTATGTTTCTCATTCGGAGCGATCGTCCCCACGAGTTTACGATTAGCGAGATCTTCACAGTTTGAGCGAGGGATGGGAAAGCAGAAAACTGAACGGCAAGTGCAATGGAAATGGTGTGATTTGTCTAATTAAAATAAATCCTACTAGACCGCCAATATTTTTGTTTACTGACTAAATGTCTGCTGTGTTTTGGGAAAATGGTCCCTCTGTGTCTCTTTCCGTCCGAAGTCTGGAGATAACTATCAATATTAATGACAACAAAAAAGGATACACTTCCTGTTTACGCCAAATGCGCTAAATGAAGTGCTTATGCTATTGCATTCTGACACTCTTCCGTGCATTAGGCAAAAACCTGTGTGGTTCTTTAATACCATTGAAAATTCTTCTCGATTAACACAAAACCATTTTGTACTTCTTTTGATTAAATATCCCAGATTGTTGCTCTTATTGAAGTTCAAAGAATATAAAAAACTGCTTATTTATGTATTATGATCTACACTAGCTCCGAGGGAGGAATATATGAAAAGTAGTTGTTTACTGCTTTTGAAGTTCCTCTCTGCCCCCGTATTAGTCTTTGACTGGGAGAGCTTAAGGGGGCAAAAAGACACGTGTTGGGTCCTGTGGGTGCGATGGTAGATCCTCACATTATACCAATTGGGATGGAGAAATGAAGCGAGCGAGAGAGAGAGAGGGGGGAGAGAGAGCTGTCTTTAATGTTGAATCTCTGAATATCTAAGATGTTCTCTTGTAGACACCACCACAGGGCTTTACAGAGGCAAAAGGATCTTTGAGAGTGTGTATGTATGTGTGATTCTAGCTGTGTCTTAATATGTGCATTCGTGTGGATGTCTGTACATTAAGGGGATGTTAGTGTCTAAGAGTTTGTATCCCACTTGTCAATACGGTATGTTTTAAGCTGGTGTTACATGATAGGCCAATAATGCCTGCATCTTCCATGTTGAGAGTTTTGTTGTAACCAGGCGTGACAAGACTTTTCTTCTTTTGATTTATGCATCATACTGGGAAGCCACCGCCTTCGGTGAAATCTCATTGGTCGCAAATCCTGTTGTTTATTCAACATCACATCAGTTCTGAGTTCAGTGCAGACGAAAAATAATGATGGAAACTTGTCGTGTCATTCTGTTGGAAAGAAACATCATAAATGAGATCTCAACATTTTTTTCCAGACAGAAGTGAAAAGTGAAGGGAAAATCTTGCCTTTGCTGAGAAAAAAGCCCCAAAAATCTCTTATATGTCACTAAACTTTTGAAAAGATATCTATAATGTCATGAACTATTTTAGAAGATTCCAAAAGTCTTAAATCACACATTCCTCGTATCAGTTTTCCATGACCACATTTTTTTATTAATTTTTTTATCAGACCTACATCTACATTCATCGTATGCCAACAGTTTGTTCTTATTATGAAAATGTCTAGCCCCCTGTGTACATGCAGCGCGATTTGACGCGTCAAGAGACAATAGAACGCATTAGAGCCTATTATAATTTAAAATTGTGTCCATACTAGGCACGATGCGGCCTGTGTAGACATGGTGTTAACGAAAAAAAAATGAAATGTAAAATAGAAATGTTTAAATATGTTAACATTAGACTTCTATAACTAGTGTGCCATAAAACATTGTCAAAATTAGCATTTTCCGTCCGCCAATACGGATCAAAGATGCTTATGACATCGTTCTGCACTGAAGCTTCTCATAAGATTCCAGGTTGTTATTCCCTGTACTGTAAACTGAATTCTATCGTCTATTTTAAAATGGGAAGGGCCACTTAATGTATATCCCACCCTAACTTCCTTTTTCACTGGAAATTGCATCAGTGCATCAAACAAAGCAGCACATTACATTGCACTTCAGTGAGTCTTTAAAACTTAACCTTAAAGCATTAAAACGTTCCTTTGGGACACGTGGTTAGGACAGTTTTATTTAGCTTGGCCAAAATAGAAGGAAACCGTTCTCTAGGTGGTTATTAGCCACAGTTTTCTCTCTCACCCAGAAAACCTTTGTACCTCTGTTGAACTCCAACCCTGTCATTTGCACTGCGTATCGCACACGTATCGCACACTGGTGTCACTAGAGTGCATGTTATCATCTGCAAAACAAAGCATTTAATAGCATATTGCTCACTCCTGTGGACATGTTTGTTCGCAAAGTAACTCACAGGACAAAATTCCACTCTTCCACCAGCTGTTATGGGCTTACGACTTAAACCGCAGCGAATCTCATTCTTACACTTGAATTCACACACAACAACACGTACTGTAAGGAGAGCTAGAGCTAGTGAGAGTACGCGTGAATGTGTAAACGGAATTAATGCATTGGCATAATAGCCGAGGGGCAGAAGTGGACCCTATGACTCATATTAAAACAGATTACGTCTCTGTTCCATAGGGGGGATCCTAGTCAGACCCAAACAAACAGCACATACAGTAATGCGACTTCTCAGGTCCCTGCCCGAAGCGCTCGGGACCCCGTGAAGGACCTGTGCTTGGCCAGCGTGAGAGAGCCCGGCCTTGGAAATTATTTCCTAAGTACGCTTGGGAGGGGCTTTTCAATCCAATTTGCACCAGCAGAGTGCTTCTCAGTAATCAGACTAGAGGCGTGGCATGAGGCCTGCGGCTATGGAAGCGTTCCGCTGAGAGTCGATCGATATCGGCTGGCCCCGACCGGCCCAAATTCACCCTTCGCTCAACTTCAATTTCAATTTCAAAGTATTTATTGGGATGATTGCTTTACATGCAATATTGCCAAAGCATCAATAAGATATTAATGGTACACCAATAAAAATATGCTATATAATATAATTGTGCGTGTGTGTGTGTGCGTGTGTGTTTATAATATTATGTAATATATGCGAAAATCTAAGCAATTAAACCAAATTTTATTTTAGATGTATTTGATTTTATCAGACTTTTGAATGGTTTTATGGATTTAATGGTGTGTGGTGCATGTACATCAAATAGAAACCATACGGTCAGCAAAGTGTCCTGCTTAGATTTACATACAGTATAAGAAATAGCTTTTATAGCTTGATGCTTTTATTGTGCTGTTCCTGATTAGAAAAAGGTCCCATAAGTCCGTGGATTTTCCGGAAACGTTATAATCAATGACGCCGACGTGTGCACACGAGGAAGCGTGTTTGTGTACTGATGTGTGAGGTTATAAATTCTCGCAAAAATATCCGAAATCTGCTACGTGGCGGGGTTAATGTAGTTCTTTGATGTAGCCGGTCTTCTATCCCTGCTGGTCTTGTGACAGTCACTTACACGCCTGTCAAATTCACTCACGAAACAACTCAAACTTCAACCGGAGCTCAGTACATCCGTGATGTGCTCCACTGAGAATGATATTCCTTTCCATGTTTGTGTCGAGCATTCTCAAGTGTTTGCCAAGAGCATTGATCAAAAAATCGCATAAAACCTCCCTTTAAAATTGATGAAAGGTTTTGAGTTCTTGGCAATCATGGTCGTCATCCATCTTGAAGCCTTAGGGGTAACTGTTTGTGGCCCTACCGGTAAGGGTTAACTCTTGGCTTGAATGACTTGGATGGCCCACTCATTCTTCCTATTGGGAAAGAAATAAATTCATTTAGCGAGTATTGGCTGGGGCTCACAGGCTGGTGAGGGGGAAGGAATAGGGGTTGGGGGGCAGATAATACCATTTAGCTCATTGCGGAAATCATTTACCAGTGCAATTTGACGACAAGGGATGTTTTTAGAGTGGCATGGCTTCAGTTATATTGACAGAGATCTTTTTCTCCTTAAGCTCGAACTCTCTCTGCTCTGTCTCTAACGTTTATAAGCTATAGGAGTCCTATTCTACAGAATGATGTGGAAAGGGCACTGATTAAATAAACACTGCCGCAGAGGAGATCTGGATTAAATATCAATTTCTGATTTAGGTTTATCAAAAACAAACCGCAGAGCGTGTGGCTTTTCTACAGTCCTCCGCGGACCTGCGTTGTTCTCTGCTTAGCTCAGAGTGATCGACTCAGAATCTGTCCGTGTAAGATGAAGGATGAACTGCTTGTTTTGGCTCTGCTTCATATAATGCTAAATGTATTTTTATGTATGGTATGACACTTTTCATAATAGTTATCCCCATTTCTAACACCAAATTAAAGTTACTGATAGAACCGGTTTTATTGTATTGTCATTTTGACCAAATAATGCAGAGTAAGAACATTCTTTTTGTTTCTCATTAACGGAGGTGGACAGTAGTGAAGTACTTTTACTGTACTTTAGTAGGCCTCCATACTGTTCAATCATTTACAAGTACATACTTCAGTACAGAGTGTTTACTCTTTTTACTGATTTCAAAATAAATGTTTTTCTTTCATCTTTTTTGCTTTTACTCAAGTAAAACTATTTAATTAAAAGTAACAAAGTAGTAATTTTTTTAGACTGAAATATTTGAGATACAACAAATGTGCTTATGAAATGTAGTGAAGTAAATTTAAAAACTTGAGTAAAGATATTTTACCACTGTCCACCTCTATTGATTTCAATCTTCTATTGAAAATCTACAGTACATCCATTTCTTTGCGTGTTTTCACATTTACAAGTGAAAATAGTTTCTTATTTCCTATTGACCGTGTACTGCTTAGTCATGTGAAATCTTAAACCAATCCAAAACTGCAATATAGTGCATAAATCGACTCTTGTTAACTGTATCATTGCCTTTAATTTTTAGGTTTAGTCAAATCGGCTGTAAATGTCATTTTAACACTACTATTAAGAATTTTGTCTAGCGATGAGTTGTTATTTCGATTTAATAAGCTAAAATTACATAATTGAAATGACCTTATTATCATCATTTCACTCAAAAAAATATGTGATCATTAGTCATTGCAACAAATAGTTTTACATCAACTTACACGTTTTTACTGTTTTACTTATTTTTGGTACGTTCCCTCAACTTACAAGACAAAACGTAAAATAAAAAGTACTTCTTAAGACAATTTAAATACACTTTAACATTTAAAACAACCAATCAGTTTTGTAGTGTTTTATAGTGTATTTTTCGATAAATGGTACAAAATTTGGTCATATTTGACACCCGTTCAGCATCAGTACCCAATAAGATCCAAGTGTCAGATTCATGCATACCTGTATGGTAAAATGTGTATAGAAGCACAAGTCAGACCCTTTAAAACTCTGAAGTTACAGATACTCTCCATTCAGTTCCCCCTGCAGTCAGTACAAAATGAGAGCTGTCCGTGGTGCTGAAGTCCTCTCTGTACCTCTGGAGTGCACAGCACCGGGCTTCTAAGGATCTCTTTCAACATTCCAAGCGAGATGACTTCAAACGTCTCACCACAACTTACCTCTCTTATCTCTCGCTCTCATTTCTCCGTAACCTCACATCATGTAGCGGTCACTCTCTGACCGCTGCGATGACGGACATTCCCAAAGCTTTAGTTTTACCGTGCATCCGCTTGGCGGCTGCGGTGAAGTACCTTACAAGCTAAGGTCATCACTCAAGCTCTCTGTGACCACAGGCAGATCTAATGGGAACTAATCGGGCGTCAGCTCTCTCAGGTCATTCTCCCTTAACCTTTGGAAAAAAACTAATGCACCCTGAGAAAACAGGAAAAACATGGGTCTGCCGGGTTTAGATATGGGGCTTAGAGACACCTTCTGCGCAGGTGTCTGTCACAGAGGCATTATTACGCATTGCACATTATGAAGTTTGCAGGTGCGAGGGATAGAAAAACATGAAGCTAGATCACTGTTTCAACCAAGCTCATACCCCACCAGATGCACAGGTAGCTGCACTCTAGTGCTCATCTTATCTTCAGAAAATGTGGCTTACTCATCCATTTACCTCGCTGAATGTTTCATAGAGTGGAATCAACACCGCAATAATATCATTATTCAGAGCGACAGTTTTTTGCTGCCTTTACAGGCATTTGAGTGCCCAAATCACCTCACAATATTTTCTGTCCACCCCCAAGATACAATGGAGACCACCTCTTCTTGTCAGGCGTATCTGCTGTTTATAGGCTGTGCAACCCTCAACCCCACTGGCCGTTGAGTCGGGGGCGTGCATCAATACTTCTTAATGTTTTAGTGAATTACAATATCCACCCCAGGCCACGACTCCCCCTCTGTTTTTCACAGCCTGACACAGCTTGGGTGGTGCAACATGAGAGGGGGATGAGAGAGAGGGACTGAGGTAGATGAATGAAAGAGATGGACAGGCGATAGGTGAGCACGTAGATAGAAAAAGACACCCATTCTCATCAAATCAATAGAACTTGTCAAAACTTGAGTTCGGCACCATGCAGATGGAGTTGCGTGTGCAGGCTGTATGTGTGTGTATATAACTGTACATGTTTCATCAAAACCTAACTGTACATGGTTGCATCAGGATCTCGCATCTTTGGATCGTGTCAGGGCGCGAGAACTTTAAGATGCTCGTGCAACAGACAGAACTGTGATGTAATAAAAATTTCCCCGCTTTCTTCTTATTTTCTTCCTCTCACATCTGTCCATCGCACGTTTGGCTACGGACGAGTGCGTTTTTCATTTGGATAATGGAGCATTGAGTCTAATTGAGAGGATGGCCTCATTTGTTTGCCAACATGTCAATGGCCAGGCCTCTTATTGTTTCCACTACATTTACATTAATACATTTCTCCCCGTTCCCATTAAACTGCGGCCCTCCCCGGCCAAAGCTGCCGTTGCCGATGCTGCTTAGTCAGTGAAAAAACTTAATAACAATCAAGTAGAAATGGAAAAGAAAGGTTTTGTGTTTCCTATGGCTCTTCATCAGCCCTCTCTAATGGATACTGGATGAAAGGCAGAAGGGACTGGAAACAACATTCTGCTGAGATTTTCTTTTTTTCTTGAATTTATTTATAGACCAGTTAGGCTTTATTATAGTATAGGACAATGGAAAGAAAGATGGGGCCAGATCTTATATAGCATATATAGCATGTCACAGGCACTAAAGTAGTTTGATGGTGTACTATGCAAGAGAAGAAAAGTGTCAACTAATAGAGATTCTGCTGTATGGTATCTGATGAACGAAAATCAGTTTTTCTCTTTTTTTAGTCATTAATGATCATTAGTCAGATTGTGGTTTGTGTTCATCATATTCCAAGAAAAGAGTCAATAAATTATTAAAACTACATATTACATATTCACGTTTTATAAAAATACTGATATATTGTAAGATTTTTGTCATACTGCCACCCCGGATCACTATCCACTGCAATACAGCTTTGACACCAAAATTCAGATTTTATTTCATTCCACATTATTTCTTAATGAGAACAAGTCCTCTGCTTTTAATAAGTCACGTCTTGTCCAACTATGTGATGAAATATGTTTGCAGTTATTGTGGGAGAGGTTCTCGTCGCCTGCACCTAATACTTGTTAAGTGTACTCTCAAACAAGGAGTAATTTGTGACCGGGGTACCTGGTGTTTTTAGCTCATCAGAGTTTGATTTATTAAGGAGAAGAAGAATCCTACTAACCAAGCAAATTTGTTATTGCCTCTCTTTGCCATGAGCTCTCTGGAAAGGGTCAAATTCCAAGGTCCTAAATTTGTATGAGATTAATACATTCATATTAAGTCCCCGGGGGCAGGCAGCTTTTATATAGTGAAATTCGGACACGTACAGTACACAAACACGCATTTACAGGAACACACTCATACTTTGTACTGATGACCCAATTGCACCTGTGCTGACAACAGCACTGTGCCCCAGAGTAGCCCTCATCTGTCTAAACATATACACACAGAAACGCACGCAAAAACACACACACATCAGTGTTTCACCACTGAGATTAGTCGGGTCATCTGTCATTGCAAACACGTGCACACAGACAGTACACTACCTGGGAGATTACCTCACGTACAACGGCACACAAACACACCTGCACTCTGTCCCAGTGAGTATTTGTTAACATGCGCAAAAAAATAAAACATCTAATCATCTGTAGTACCAACGCAATGCACTCGTGCATAAACACTATTGATCATCCACAAAATCAGAAATTACGTTTTGTAGCTTTGAGGTTGTCCGCATCCAGTAGGTTTGTTGAGTACTTTTAACATTTAAAGGGACAGTTCAGTACAAAGAAAGATATTTGTAAGAATGCTTGCAACTAAACAGTTCTTTGCCACCATGGACTACCGTTGCAGGAAAAAATACAATGATAGTCAAAAGTGCCCCAGAAATGTTTGCTTTCCTACATTCTTCAAAATATCTTCTTTTGTGTTAAACAGATCAAATAAATTAATTTAAGAATTTTAAAGAATTTCTTTCTACTATGGTGGTCAATTCTGTTCAAGACTGGTTTGGTTGCAAGCATTCTTCTAAATATCTTTCCCTGTGTTCATCTGAACAAAGAGAGTCATACAGATGAACCAACTTGAGGGTGTGTAAATGCTTTAAATTAACTTTTTCTCTCCGCCTCTAACTTGACATGGCTTTCTTTTATCTGTTTAAAAAAGAATACATTTATAATTTAAATACATATGCACATCAATATATATAAAAAATATATATATTATTATAAAATATTATATATTTTTCTCCTTATGCCCTTATACTACACAGAATTTTACCTAATCAGGTGCGTTCTATAATGAAAATGTTAATATCACCTGCAACCAAATGGCAAGTTGCAAAAAATGGTTCATGGCTGTGATGTTTTTCTTTAATGGCTTGATCTCTTCAAGGCTCAGTAGGAAATATGTTAACACAAGACACAAAACTGCGCTCATCAAACGGTTTCATGAAGTCTTCAAGAGTACACGCCTAGAATGCTCCCTAGGCCGATCACCACCCGCACGAATGATGACACCTGTCAGAGAAAGAGAGAGAAATGACACGCTGCCACATGCTAATGTTCACTGATAAGATTAGAAAACACCGTGTTCTTCGGTGATTCAAAACGAATGGGAAAGCAACAGAGAAAAGAATCTCATTTGCATCCTCTTCAATGGAGAGAAATGGATGAGAAGAAAGAAAAAGCACATTCATTTACATGCTGATACACCGAGTGAAAGAAAGACAGCCCTTCACACAGAAACCTAAATGAGGGGGTTGATACTCGTTTAATTCCAGCTCTGATACAGAGAGAAAGTGCACGAGTGGGACAGAAGAAGCGAAACAGAACGTGAGGTAGAAAAGGGGAAACGGCAGCTTGTATTAGAAACCTGTAATTTAAATCAAAGGTTATAATCAAAAATTTATCAGTTAATTGATCTTGCACATGCCGCTTGCCAAGAGAACAATTTAGAACCCTGTCGCTCGGTCTGCAAATCTATCGAGCGATGCTCTATAAAGTAAGTTTGTTGCCTTGTAATGATCAAGCAGTCCTCTAATGTTCCCTGAGAGCTGATATGATAGCGGCCAGACAGCCGTTCACCAGCCGAGCCCCACTCGACCCACCCTGCTGAGATAAAACAAAGAAATATCGCACTTTATCTTCGCTTAAGGGAAAAGTTTGCCAAGAAATGTTAGTATTTCCTCACCCTCGTGTTGCCTTGCGGATTGTAATCTGTGAACTGTCATTTTCTGTATGAGTTCAGTTTTTTGTCCTTGTGTGTTCCACACAAGAAAAATAGGATTGAAATGCAAGAGGTTCATTATAGTTATAAGCAATAGCGTGCTAATAAGTGTGCTGATCTGCTCTCCACCTGTATCCGTGCTTGGGTATCATCGCTATCAGTAGTTTTAATATCGGAGTCTTATCTTGATGAACGTAGGTGTGCTGGCTTCACTATCAGATTGTCAGGCACAAAGCAGAGAGCTCATTCAAGTTGTTCTGCCATTATCACGGATTAGGTCTCATTTCTCTCCTCTCATGTGTTATCACGATGCAGACAGACATGCTACAATCGCTCTTATCACATCTCGAGGCGGGCATTATTGTCGTACTTTAAAAGCCCGGGAGAGTAGATTAGCATGAGAAACGTAAGAGTGAAATGGTACAATATAGTAAATCTCTCTCTGTTTTCTTCTTTCTTTGTTTAAAGGGTAACCAGGAGGCCCCAGCCCCCCCAGAAGCAATGGCTCAGCCGTACGCCCCTGCGCAGTATCCGCCCCCTCCACCTCAGAACGGGTTGCCCGGTGAATACGCTCATCCCGGGCAGGACTACACGGGGCCCAGCACGGTCCCGGAGCACGCGGCAGCCCTCACCATCTACACACCCACACAGACGCACAGCGAACCGCCCGGTACTGACAGCAACACGCCTTCTCTCACAGGAACTAACAGCTTACCAGTGAGTACTGCAAAGCAAATGGAATCAACTTGTTTTTTACTGTCTATATCTGTCTTTGTTGTGGCCCATTTTCATTTCTCTTATTCTTATTAATCTTATTTTGGTTTCACAGAGTCAGATTTTATATTGAAGGGCTATAAAATAAGAGAACTGGGTGTGCGACAAGGGTGTAAGCACATATCTATAGTGGTGCTCACAAAATATATAATATAGGAAAATGTCAAATCAAGCAAAAAAATTGTAAGGGACTAGTTTAGTAAAGTCTAAAAATTTGTAATAGAAATGATAAACAATTAAAATGTTTCCTTGAAGTAAAAATAATAACAGTAATGTTTTATGGATTTTTACACTTCGTTTTTTTTTGCTTGATTTATATTGAAGGGACCGTTCATGTTCTTTTCATCCAGTAAACCAGTCACCTCACAAAAACACGAAACATGATTTGCTAAATGGTTTTCAAAAATCATATTTTCAAAAATCTCCTTAGTGCAACACGAGTCATCAAAGTTTTTGCCAGAAGTAAAGTTTTTTTGTCAGAAGTTAAGCGCTTAAAGTGAATTTTTTAGATATTAAGAAGCTAACAAGCATACTGTCTGAAATTGTTCCCTTGCTAGCACAAACAGACTAGCCACAAAATTCCCATTTGGATTTAATGGGCTCTTTAACATCATATTTTTGACATTTTCCTATTCAGACACTGATAAAGAGATATGGAAGAGGGAGCAGAAGAATTAAGAACGAAAAGACGAGTATTACGTCACTAGTGCAAGTAACAATAAAAGCAGAGGACAAAAAGACACTCTCAAAGACGACATTATTCTCCTTTTAAAGATTTCTGCTTTTACTCTCCCATTTCATCCTCCTTTAATCCATGGCTAACACATGGCTTCATATCTTAAACCCCATGGAGCCGTTTACCATGGCTAACAATATCACAAACGTCTCGATGGACCACTTAACAAGTGCTTCCCAAGTTGTGTATCTGAGCGAATGACAAGCATATGAAAAAAAAAAAAGAAACTAAGGGTCTGTGAGGGGAAAGTGTCCTCATAGCTGGTCTCAGGGGTACGTTGTCTATTTGCAACCTTTTTTGTATTCTATATCTACAAACGCTTGAAAGTAACACAAAAACGCAGAGAAGTCCCAAGGGTCATTAGATTTTAGAAGAGTTTGTTTAGATTTCTAGATTAGATTTGTGCCTGACACCCAAAGTTCAGCTATAACCTCACTCGAAAGCCTATAATGGTGATTAGAAAAGGCTTGCTTTCATCCATTCACTCATTCAGTAAGAAGTAAAAAAATGGCAAGTGCAAAGTAAACTAAGCAAACTATATAGAGGAGGGATATTGGTCATTGTGTGTTATACTCTACATTAAAGTTTTTGAGTGATAGTTCAAGCAAAAATAAAAATGATATCATCATTTATTCACCCCTCTAAAACCTGTATATCATCACAAAAGCAGATATTTTGAGAAATGTTTTGAAATACAGTGCCCATACAATGGAAGTCAATGGGGGCCAGTGTTATTTGGTTACCAACATTCATCAAAATATCTTCTTTATTCAGCAGAAAATAAAACAGGTTTTCAATACAACAAAGGTGAGTAAATACTCAAAGAATTTTCATTTTTGGGCGAACTGTCCCAATTACTGAAGTAATTGAGTCTACGGTTTCCCAATATCTAGTGTTGACTACATTTGTGTTCACAATGCACTGATTCACTTAATAGGGACTGAAGGAATGAAGTGAGACACGGACAAAACAATGAAAGAGAAATTAGGCATGCCTATTAAAGATGTCATACTAAGAAACAGAAAAAAAGAAACATTTTGTTGGATAAAAAATACTTTTTCTCTTTCTGATTGGGATGTGTGTAAAGCTCTTGGTGGTGTGGTTTAAAGAAAGCAGAAATAATCCCACACTCAGCAGATTGCCGAGAAGCAATGCTGACAGGCCTGGTACAGGCACCTGAGTTCTGGCTGGGGGTAATCTACGGCTCGATTGGAGGATGTACTTAAACTGTCAGTCTGGCCTAACCCACAGGGGAAATTCTCTCGTTCTCCCTCTTTTCCTTCTCCCGGCGGAGGATCATTAGCAAAGAAAGAACACTACACCTCCGAAAGTGGACGGTAATCGCATCAGATCACATATCAGATCACATCAGATCACAACAGCATTGACTCTAGATGCTTTGAAAGTCGGCTATAAAGAACTACTTACCTCGCTTTAAGAGTATGTGCTAACAGTTTTCCACTTTGACGGCTAAGCTGACCTGTCATATTATCTCAAGTCGAATTTTCCAAACTTTGATTTGCAAACGTACTTATGCGCACCTATACTGTGAGGCGTGATGTTGGATTATTAAGGGAACGCCCGTACTCATTCTTGATCGATTTCCATCAATAGTTTTCTGTTTGGGGGCGTTTTACGTTTATCCATTGGACAGTGGAGGCAGACAGGAACATGAGGGTATCAGACTGGGTTTGAAATATGGGCATGACCTGGGTCGGACTCGACCTGGGTCCCCTTGAGGCAACAGCTCACTGGAGCGCTAACGCTCTGACCTCCCCCAATATTTTTTATAGCGCTGTGCTTTAATAGGGTTCCTGCTCTGGCTCTTTGTTACCACCTAAACTTCGAATTCCCGTCACTGTCTAATTAATTGGAGCTTTGCGCAACCGTGAAAGGCCAGCGTCTTCTTTTCGGATGGCAGGTGACAGACAGAGTTTGTATTCCTGTCTCAGTGGGATGGAGGGATGATGGAATCGGAGGGAAGGATGGCAGGAGTGTAGAAGAACGAAAATATATAAAGCAGCTCAAGCTAATCCCTTTAAGTGAAGCGCTGGTTGGCCCTAATCGGATGTAATCTACCTGCTTGGCAGCTTTCCAATCAGATAGTTTCAATTATGTGGTTGTAGGGGCATTCTGAAGGGGGAAGTGCTGAGTTGAGCACTTTAAAAGTGATTTGCAGATAACATTGAATGAGTGCAGCTTGAGAAAGGATTTTACCGGACTTGTTTTGCACCCGACCACCGCGCAAATACGGGCACACGCAAATGTATGCATACATGAGGTGGGGTTAAGGCCAGGAAGAGGGCTGTGACGTGCGGTTAGGCAGAAGGTGGTCGTGCATGATAATGTTCAGGCAATTATTCCTTGGTGCTGCATGGCTGCCTCGTTTTTTTAGGTACGTGTGGAGCGGAGAAGTGCTACTGTAGTGAATCGCTGCTTAGAAAGAGGAAAACGGGAAGTTCTTCACAGGAAAGCTGAACTTCATGAGTTGGGTGTAGTCAAAGTTCACCCAGATATGAAAATGATTTCATAATTTATTCACCTTTATGTCATTCCAAAACTATATGACTTGATTTCTGCAGAACACATATTATTAATAAAAACTATGTTAATATTATTTGGTATGGTTTATGTTTTAGCATCCAAAAATACAAATGAAAAGTAAAGGAACAGTTCGAGCTTGTTTGTTAGCTTATGGCATTGTTAGCATGGTAACACGGTTGTGACGCTAATTCAATAAAACGCATGTTTTGTGGTAATGTACTGGACTGATTACGTCACACCCCCAAATGGGCCGTGCATGTCATTGGGTAAGTCATTTCTCTTTATTATTCTGACATAAAATGTTGCTATGTAACGGTTCCGGCTTCAATTGTGGTAAATGGGTGTCATAAACCTTTAGTGAGGGTAATATACCTACTTAGGGTTAATTTGGGGAGCTTTTCTTAGCTGACCATAAAATCCTCTCGTATGGATTTACTAAGCTTTTTTGGCAGGACTCACAATCTAAAAGTGCTTTGAAGCTCTAATGTAAGATACTCAGCTCCGCCCAGTGTTCCTCGTAGTGTAAGAGCCATAGTCAGTCTAGAGTTTTTTGCCAAGGCCAACATCGCATCCTCAACCTACCTTGCAAAATCCTTAGGAGAACGACCTATCAACCCAAGTGAACAGGAAGATTGTCTCCGTCTCAAAAGCATAACACTTTTAATTACCTTTCACCTCGTCTGCGGAACTTGGGAGAGCGAAAGCCCCGTGAAACCTCGTCTCTAAAAGAGACAGATGCAGCCCATGCAAGCTGCAGTATAATTAACATGCAATTAACACAAATTAAAAGGCAAATTGCGCAGACGAACCCCCTGTAGATGGCTGTTTAGCGGCGACGATGAGTTAATTAGATCCAAGCCTGGAGTGCGGAGTCTTGAGCGCTTACCTCTTCTTTTCCTCTTCTGGCCCAGTGTCAACTCCTCCGGAGAAGAGCTCTCCAACCCGCCACCCTCAAGAGCATGAGAAGCCCCCTGAATAAAGCGAGAGCGATTATATCGTTTTGCAGAGATCATAGTCGAGAGTGTGTTTTACAAAGCACTTTTTATCCGAGTACCTTTGTCCTCTTATTAAGCAAAGCGTGAACAAGTGATGAATGTACAGAAGCCCCGGCAATTTCTCTTCATTTTCGTCACTGCGTTGCTATGTTATGACTTAGACCTGGTCGATACATGTTCCCATAAAGTAAGCAAATCAAAGCCCTCATCCTTCTCTCCGGCCTTCAGCACTTGGTTGGGCAAAGCACGGAAGCGGAGGCTCTCAAAGGCCACGCTCTGCCGATCGGTAATGGGCAGGCCGGCACTGTTGCACCACTCACCTGTTAGACATGATAGATAGTGCGGCTCTCCGCAGAGCGACTGCAGACAGAGCATGTGAATGACCGATGGCATCGCCGTGATGGATGAGGATGGGGGAGCGGGAAGAGGTGCAGCCCAGGGAGCGGGGGCACTAGGGGGTAATTGCACCTCCGCTTGCCCATCCATCTGCTTGGCTTTCCATCTACCACCATCAGGCAGGGGCTATACGGGCCTCCTCCGCTGGCCGACCTCAGGCGGCGTACACAAGGGGCAGGACGACAGGCTGTGTGGATCCAGAACCGACCCGCGTGCTTTATCTTAACAGGGCTTGACTGTCTACATAGCGCCGATGATTGATAGTGCCAATGTGCTGGTAAACACGGGGTACTCTCCAAGTGACCCAGGAGAGCCCATTGGGAAAGTCTGTGCATTAGAGAAGATGAGGAAGTTGTCAGATGGAAAAAGCAGAAGTTGGTGGCCCTCTAAATTTAATGGATCAGAGGGTTTGCTATTGTTATACTGTATAACCTGTAACATAAGTTCAAACTTACCTTCCCAATTCCCAAATAAGATCAAAATGAAGGATTATTGACCGGGTGACATTTAGTTGCCTGTATGTTTAGCTATCTAAAAATGGACAACTTTTAGTGATAATGGTTTTATTTGGAGGTTAATGAGGATAGTGGCTGTCAGAATTAGACTGGATAAAAGGACCACTGGGTTCTAAAAGGACCAAAGTTCAACTTGTGGGACAACGAAACATTTAAAGGTACAGCGCATCCATTTTCTGCGTTATTTTCTTGTACTTATTTCTCCCAAATCCACATGAGTTACTACAATACTTAAAAGAACAGTTCAACCTAAAATGGTAATTCTTCTCACCTCTTCTCATCTTTATACATTTCTTTGTTCTGATGAACACAGAGAAAGATATTTGGAAGATTGCTTGTAACCCGACTTGGCCGCCATTTACCAGTAGGAAAAATAGATTTATAGCCTACATTTCATTGTTCTGTTGAACACAGAAGATATTTTGAAGAATGTAGGAAAGCAAACAGTTTTACAAGCGTTATACAAGTAGTCATACAAGTAGTGTATATTACATTTGGTAGCTTTCTGTGAGAAACAGACTGAAAATGAAGTTTGGCTTGAAAAGCTTTACTCGACAGGTGTGGTCATCATTCACTTTCATTATATGGTATGGAGAAAAACTAGATAATTTGTATCAGGCCACCCGGTCCCGGACAGTTTTTAGACCTTCTTCATCCCTGGCAGCTGCTGTCTGGCTCTGTGATGTGGTGTGAGGTGCTTTTAGGTTCCCTGCTGGATGTCTGATGTGTTTAACCTGCACAGCCCCAATCATCCACACAGGACTCTGTGAGCTGGAGTGCGGCCCAGAGAAAGAGATAAAGAGAAAAAATGATGCAAAGTGCAATTGCAGTTTAGAATTGTGCACAGGTTAGAAAGAGCAATACACAACCGCAATAGATAGTTTGGAGTTTGAGGTGCCTGGTTTAAACAGGTATATTATTATACTTTCTTTTGGATTGATAAATCTTTATCGGCAGCCACAGTGGATTTTTTTTATGAAACTAATTATTTTCTGTTTTTTATTTAAGCACAGAAAGTGCTGTATTATATTTGTCTGTTAATTACAAAAGAAATCAAAATCTGAGACCCAATCCAAAGGCACTTCTGTCATGTTACCGTTGTAATTTTCCCTGTAAAGACATATGTCCCCTGCAATAATGATTTTGTTCTGCGAGTTAAACTTTAAAATCTCATTTTGGCTGATATTTTATCATGCCATTTTTCACCTTCTCTCTGTAATGAGTGCATAAATGAAAGCCTTGCAGGTCCAAATCTCTTGTATTTGAGTTGGTATTATGTTCTAAGCTGTGTCTACATAATTGCATTTGCGTCTCTTTTTTTTCTCGCTTATTTTCTCTTTGTCAGAGCGTGAGAGAAAAGGGATGGAGTGATAGATATCTCATTATATCTTCATTACCTATCGCATGATATATTGCCGTCTTGTATGATTCATTTCTCCTGGGTGTTTTGCGCCTAATGAGGGGGAAATTGTCCAGCCCATTTATTGTAATTAAATATGTACATAAAATGCACTTGTAAGTGCTAAATAATATCGCGAATCATCCAAAATTGATTCGGTGGTAATCCATGAAACTCAAAGAATGTTTTGATTTGTCTCTATTTGAGTTAAGACTTTCTTTTACAAAATCACTGGTGTGAAAGTCTAGGTCCGACCGATCTCTCCAGAGGAAGATTTTATTGCTAAGAGGTTGCTCGGGTGTTTCATTGATGTATCAACTTTGTATAAGGTGATTCTCCTAAAATTGCTTAGAAAAAAATGAAAGGATAGAAAATAGAATAAGGCAATTGTTGAAATATATTAAGAGAGTAGGCTATAGCGCATACAAGTAGACTGACATATGTGAAGTTTCTGAATCTGAGATGCTTAAGACTTCTGTTTGCTTTTTGAACATATTGCTGTCTAGGAAAAATAATTGAGATCTGGGATTTTTCTTTCTTTTGGGTCTGGCAAGTTTTAAATTCTTGTTTTATCTTTCACCTGTCTAACATTCTATATTATGCTGTTTCTCCTTCTTAGATCTGTATTCCTTTTATATAAACTGAGACTTAGTTATTCACCGCCACAGTTTGGCTATATTCTTCCTTTCTTAAATTTTTGATCTTAGAATCTTCTAGTCTTACAGTTGCAGAAGTAATATTTTTTATCTACTGCCAGATAAAACCCCAAAACTTGATTGGTTTTGTTTGGTCTTTCTTTCTTTCTTTCTTTCTTCATGTCTTTCTTTCTTTCTACCACCAGATTTTCCCTTAAACCACCTCTCTCTCTTTCTCTCTCTCCCTCACTCTCTCTCTCTCTCTCCCCTCGCTCTAGTATACAGCTGTCTGTGGCCCAGCCAAATGTAGCTGCTTTCAGCACTTCTCTCTCATTGATCCTGCTAATCCGAGGGAAGTTTAGCTGACATCATCTCTTTATCCGTGCTCCCATGTTCTTCTAATTCATTATGTACATGAAGGTCTGCCGCTCGAGAGTTGCGCTCGCCGTGCTTTTTCCTTCACCGAACATGTCTTCACACAACGGCTGAAAAACAAACAAGTCTTCTGCGAAGATGCGTTTTAGGCGTCTGTCAGCCATTGCGTCACATCCAGATTAATTATTCATTCAGTTATACACACACCTGATTCTCCCTCAAGAGCAATTTGTTAGGTGATATTTTCTTTTGCAGATATTGATTTAGATTTAATGTCAGTCCGTATTATTTCTTAATTGAATATCACTGTGATATAAAAGTGAGCTATTTTGTGCATTCAGAAGATGCTTTTATCCAAAGCGACTTGTAGTCGTTTATACATTTAAGCTAATTGAAATCAGTCGTAAAAACAATAAATATATGATTTTATTATTTTGTCCATACATGCATGCCAGTGCCTGTGATCAGCAACTAGTCAGGTGAATTCTTGTGTGTTCGTAGACGACAGGAAGAGAAATGGAGTGGGAGCTATAGCATCAAGGCTAGTGAGGTGAGATGAATGTGTTTGTCACAGAAAACAGTTCATCCTTGAGCGCAGCCGTGTCACTAGCATTTCCTCCACATGATGGACAGATGAACACAGCGTATTTATGCCGACCCTCCGTCTCCTGTTCTCCCTCAGGTCTTTATAGCCGGTTGCCATTTACTGCTCAGTAAATGTATTCTCTGGTCTCTTCATGTCAGAGTTTCTTCCCTTTAAATTTGTATCAACACTTCCTGACAGCTTGCTTAATCTTCGCCGCCACATATTAACGTCGGCCGAGCGGAGAGAATTTGTAATATGCCCTGATCTCTGTGACCTTTGCCCACTGCGCTCTTCTAGGCCGTGACAGCTTTTTAGGTAGAAACTAATTGTTCTGCTTGTGTGTTTTTGCAGCAACCGGATGACGTGGCGCAGACAGACATCTCCCAGCAGCTTCAGCTCCAGCCCTCAGACTCTTCGGAGAAGCAGCAGCCCAAACGGTTACACGTCTCCAACATTCCCTTCCGCTTCCGTGACCCAGACCTCCGGCAAATGTTCGGGGTGAGTCTTGCACCTCGGCCAGATGGCTGCAGGTTGCATCTCAAAGGAAGGGGATATCATCAATCCTATTTAGCGTCTGACAAGGACATTGATCTTCCATGCGTCAGTGTTAAACTGATGTAGATATTGTAGTTGTAGCCTGTGTTTTTCCTCCAACAAAGTTGTGCATTAGCATGACCGATGGTCTCTTTAATTTTTGTTCTCCCTCAGCAAAATCTATTTCTAGTGGAGAACCGTCTAATGCAGATTGGATCATTTCTTTAATAGTCCATCACGGTCCTTCGCTTTAAGCATGAAAATAATCAACTTTTGCTAAACGATATAACTGCATATTATAGCAATTTTAGCTTCTATGCTCACTTTTTGATAAAGGATCAGAATGCTTGTTGTCAATCAAAGAAAGCATTGTTATACGTGAGCAGGTATGGTAATGCTTGGTCATTATCTATTATCGTATCCACATCTACTCAACCTCAATCTGCCTGGATGTAAACACTCCACGCCAGAATCAAAACGTGACTCTGAGATTTCTATAAATCATCCTTTTGAAAACAGCTGTGCTCGTCTGTCAAACTCCCTCCGTGAAGTTAAACTCCAGAATACCTTTGAATTTGCCATAAACGGAACAGCATTAAACATTGGCAGCTTGTAACTGGAGGCTACCGATAAAGTATGAAGGGGAAGAACATTTTTGTTGGTCTTAGCTTGTTAAAAATTCTATACTATGAGCATCTGAGAGCAAACAGTAACACTTATACCGGTGAAGGACTCTGGGTGCCGAGTCTCGAGAACATCAGTCCCTGAGCTCTTTGTTCTCCGTAAGAGAGACTGTCCGCTCCTCTCCCAACTATGATGTGATGAGCTGGGAGTCGTGGAGTGGTCCCACAAGTGGAGACGTAATTAATAGCACTACTCACTGTGGTTAAAAACTGAGAGTTTATCCTCATTAAGTTTGTGTTGGCTGACAGCTCCGATGCGAAAACAGGCATATGTGTGACCGAGTGTGTGTATGTTTGTCTGAAAAGACTGTTGTTGCAACAATGCTGTGAAGTCTCTGAGGGACCCAAGGGTGCAATTATCCCGTGCCATAGATAGACTTATGGGAGAAGATGGGATGGACAACGCAGTGCCCCTTGTAAATCCCAAGAAACCTGTGAAAAGCCAAGTCGGAGACCAAAGATAAGTGAGAAAGCAGTAGAAAGTGTCAAGGGGTGGTTTTCAGACCAGCGATGGTTCAAGACTCCCAGAAGCACCTACTCTGAAGTTTACCCCAAAACTCCTCCAAATATGTTGTCTTAACTCCTTTATTTAGTCAATGTCAATTGCCGTTTGCAAGTTGTTTCATTTAATAAGACCAGGAGCTTGTTTTAGGAAACTAAAAAGGGTGTATTTTGACTTCATATTGACTCCCATTCCCTCATTTTCTGTTCCACTTTTCATTATTAAGAATGCGAATCAGCAGTTTAGAAAATGTACACTTTGAGTGCAAGTTTTCTACAGAAAACATCCAGATCCATTGCTGTCCAATGTAATTCTGGAGAGGCCCACAAGGCTGAGGTTTAGTTTAGGTTGTGATATCACACTGTCAAGTTTCAGACATTGGCGGATCAGTCTCATTCAAAAATCAAGACAGTTCTCCAAACCATTCCTGATTTCTCGATTTAGCCGGATGAAAATTCAATTTAGAATGACTGATTATGAAAACTGCGATTTTCTCATCTGAGTACACTAGCGTGGACCGTACTCCAACAAAAAGTGACAATTAAAAAGCTCCATTACCCAACTTTAATTCAGTTTCATTTTATAATTAGAAAAAGACATCCAACGCAATTATACAAATGAGTATGTGGATTTAATGCTAGTGTATGAAATTAGTTTTGAAGCACCACCTTGACGATTCCTCGTGGAGTCTGCATAATTGTGCTTGGAATGTTTGGTTCCTCCTATAATACTTCAATGTAATAACTTGCATCGATTGATTCTACTATTCTATACATGCAACCAAAGAGCATCTACGTCTATACGGGCCATAAAATGGTCCCAAGCGCTGAGAAAACAGTCTGTGTTATTAAAGTTGTAGTAGTGTTGGATAAAAAACAGGTACCTTGTTATTCTGGATTAATAGGGGGATATTCCCCTTGGTACTTCTCTCATAAATTTGAACCTTGTAAAAAATGTATCACCCTAGCTAACCTAGAATATTAAACAAGAGAATAGGCTCCATATGGTTCTCACCGTGTGCTAAAGGGTCTCTGTAATAGGATTAAAATGATACCTGCTTGATCTCTAAACAAGACTGTCTTAATGTCACACCACGGACTCATTTTTTAACTACTCGCCTATTTTCACAGTCAAGGCATTCGGTGACTTGCTTCAAACAGCGCCGCTGAAAGGTCTTCCCGAGTCGTCATGTGTGTGAAGCACCGACAGTCTCACACTGAGATCTTCCATTGATCCTAATTTCACCAGTCTTAAAGCTTAGTCTTAGCGCCCGAGAAGGGCTAGAGCGACTAGCTGTGATTGGTTTGCAATGGGAGTGGATTCCGGTTCAGTGCGGGAGTCGGTAAAGATGGCCGTCTTGGGAAATATTTCAGCAGTGCCAGAAGCCCATTAGGGTGGGTTAAAACCATTAGCATCCGCAGACTTTGTTTAGAGTGAATTGTCTACGGTCGTGAGCGGGTTCACGCCGAGATGCAAATGCCTGCGTTTGAAGAAAAAACGTGTCTTAATTTGAACAAACGCAGGGAATTGTGTCGAGATGCAGCTGTTTGGGTTCGACTGTTGAATTCGAAATGGGCTGTGCCGTCCGAAAATGAACAAGATTAGAGCTTTCCTCCTCATCGCAGATGTGCACATATACAGTCCACTAAGGATTTCTCCGCAGCTGGGTGGATGAAAGACGGCTCTTCTTAACCTTATTAGTGACCCGGGCCCTCGATCAATCCCCATTGAGCCATAGGTGCCTGGAAGGCCCGTTTCTCCCCTGTTGTGCTGAAATGAAGCCGATGCGGCCTGCTTGACAAGGTAATTAGTTTTAATGAAATAATACAGCAATTTTAGACAGCAATTAAAACCTGCTTTCATTCCGCCCATTAGGGGAACTTAAGGTTTTGCTTTCACTCCACCGTGTTCCGTAATGATCTCTAAAGCAGGCCATGCTAAATGCGGCGCTTAAGCCACGTTAACCCTCCAGGGAATTCCGGCCGCCCGTCATTCCTCCCTGGCGACCGTCTAAGTACAAGAGAGAAATGAAAACAACCTTTATCACACATGCCACTTTGTGCAGTCGCTCTAATTGGTGTCTAAGACGTCCGTATAAACAGTCAAGGCATTTTTTATAGCGGTGCACCCAACAGCCTACATATTCCCCTTCCATCCAAACAATTATTTAAGCTCGAACTCAATGTTCCAAATTACTTCTTTAAGAACCTGCCTCCTCCGTCGACTGAGAGAACGGTGACCTTGCCGTGGCGCTGGCATGTTTGTTTATTTATCCAAAAGAAATAGCTGCTCGATTCAAGGTCTTACCGTGGAGCACCCTAACTAAGGCCCCACATTAACATAGTGTAAGCAGGGTTAACATGGATTGCTCTGCTTTACGCGCCACGAGGGGGGTGTTTATCACCCGTTATCGGCCGGCGGTCTCTTCTGGCTCACCTTTTGGCCGCAGGTATGGTTTACTATGCAGAGAATGTGACGTTATCTGGTCAAAAGCTTGGGCCCGTCGTAGGAGCAGCGTATCCATATGCTGCATTCAGTAATGGAGAGAAGCTTCCAGTCAAAGCCTTATCTCGGAGGGAGTGGTCAATGTTTCATGGTTAATGCTAATTAGGGAATAAAAATGAGAGATTGGGCATTTCGGGGGTTTAAGAATGACAATCAGATAAAACCGCAGAATGAAGCGCAAATAGCTGGAAAATAATAACCAAAGTGACAGGTAATTACGAGGATGGTATTCGTCAATGAGATAATAAACAAATATATGGTTTATCATCAGCGATGATGGCTGCTCTATATCCAATTATCCTTTTTAATTGAGTCGGGGTGTTTGGTGTTAAGTCGAGCCAGAAATACCCTCTCCTGTGGCTTTGGCCGGCTTTTATCAGTCAGAAACACCACAGAAAATAACAAGCCATATCGTGCCATTAAGAGCACTGGTGCATACACAGCAGGATGGTGCTGTGATCTTGTCAAGTTTGCTTCCATCAGCAATATGTCCTGCTCGTTCCCAGGGCTCTCGCTACAGAGTCCCAATCGGGCCCACCGTGGCATGTTTGGGTGGCCGGCCATCAATAAAAGAATATCGGTTGCAGTGTTTAGATATCACTTACATCATCAGATTACTTCAAGTTATGTATTGCTGTGTACACCATATCATCCAAGCTATTTGTTATTTGCAGTTATCTGTTGTTTAAGAACAATTAAAAATCTCTCCGTTCCCCTTGTTGAGAATAATAGTGGGATGAAAAAGTTTTTTAGTTCAATGGGCCATTTTGGGTTTTATAGTTAGCAGACAGTGCGTCATTCTTAAATGAATGCAAGCATCTGTTTTAAAAATGACAAAATAGTAAAAATAAATCCAGAATAGTTTAGTGCAATCCTGTTATTTGCAGCGAACAGAATAACAGAATTCGGACCAGCTGTGGATTTTTTGGGCGAGACAATTTGTCATAGTTTGTTCATAGAAGACTGAAACGTACCTTTCGTAATGTTGCCTATATGTCAGTGCATGCAAACTGTGTTGGAGGAAAAACACTTGTCCAAAGTAAATCATAAAAAATATATGCAAGCCAAGTGTAACGCTTTCACTGACTTAGTCAGCTGACAGCGAGACAAAGCAATGCCAAAGTACCGTAGCTTAAAAGGATCACTTTCCATAAAAAGTGACAATGTAATGTAACTAGCTAATGTTTATAATGAGTGATGGTAACGTGTAACTTCAAGATAATATTGATCAGTTGTTCCGATAGTATAATTTGCTTGCCCTGGTAAGAAGACATGTAAAGGTTTGGTCTTTGGTGAAAGCGCTGGGCTTCTATTTTAGTTCCTCTGCAATCAAGTGCTCAGGTTACCTGACAAAGAGATGACTTCTAATTACTCCTCTCTCTCTCTCTCTCTCTCTCTCTCTCTCTCTCCTCTTCTTTCTCGTGTCTCTTTCTCTCTCCGCAGCAATTTGGGAAAATTTTGGATGTGGAAATTATTTTTAACGAGCGGGGCTCCAAGGTAAGTCAGCTGGAAGAGCGCCTCTTTGTCACTTCATACCTCTTCTTCCCCACAGGTCTTCTCTTCCCTTCACGAGACGAATAATTACAGCTTTTACAGAGCAGCCACGAAGTGACTCGAACGTCACGCGTTCACACGCTGAAGCGTTTTGGAAAGGTAGCTGTGCGGAGAGACAGCTGAACGCTTTCGGCTGAGTAAGAGTCAGCTCGCCCAGTTATAATTCAATGAAATGAATGTCCAACCCATATGTAGTGAATATTCACTTACAGTAGAGCTTTCTTAGAGTAATAAGATTCAGCTGTTTAAGTCTCCGGGTTATATATAGCCATTCCTCTAGATAGACCTGCTACCGCCGGTCTCAAAGGAGAGTGACATTTTGCTGAAGAGAACTTCTCTCACCTGCGTCTAGGTGATGAGCGCAGGGGTGAATTTAGTGGCTCTGCTGGAACAAACCGTGGCAGTGTAGCTACCGAACCGTAGCGCTGCCTTCACAACCCACTTTAGAAGAACAGCCTGTTTTCTACGAAGTCATTCAAATTCGTATTCAGTAACTCTTTTGAACCCCTAGTGAGTTGCCTACTGCCTACAGGCAGCTGTCTTTTAAGGTAGTATACAACCTTAATTGGAATTTCATAAGTGTCTGATTTTTTGTGTTCGTTAACAATCAGTCATTTAAAAAAGACTGAATATTATTATTATAAAATAAATAATATTCAAATATTTTTGTTATCATCATCATCATTTATTATTATTATCGTTTTATTGTAATAAACTATTTCTATTGATACTTTTGTGTATTTTCTGCATTTCTGTTCGTGCTGTCATTTTATTTAAAAAAAATTCAACTGAGACTATCACAATATATCTGAGCAAAGTTGTGCAGAATTTGCCTCCTTAAAAATGTGTCCAAAATGAGGCAACATAATTAAGTAATCTTCCTTTGAGAAAACCATCCCAATCATACCATAAAATTTGGCCTTTATTGGCAGCTCACTGGGTTTCGAAGCAAATATGTTTGTGCTATTTAAAACGCGGTGGATTAGCTCTCTAGCAGTGTAAGCTAATTAAACCCGCGATAAAAGGAAAATTCGCAACCGTTGTCGAACAAGGTAGCGCGAAATGTCAAAAGGATTAATTTTACGCCCAGTTCCTTTTTTGACTTTTCCATTTTAATCGTTCTTCGGCCTTTATTTATTCCAAGCACTATGAAGGAAGATCCCATGTATGCATATCAGAATAACAGGCCTCCCAAAGCAATTACCAGGCCGTACTTGTATGAACTAAAAGACCAGGGCTTGTTCCACGCTCCTGTTTGCCTTGCATACCTAATAGCTATTCCGGATATGGTGGTTGGGTTGCAGTTGGCCATAACTCACCGCTGACAGCAGATGTGGGGGTGCAGGGATGGAAAGGGCTCTTCCCAGCTAGAGTGCAAGATCATGCTGTGTGCATTAAACGCCGCTATATGGCCTTGGGTACATTCTTTCCTTTAGTTTATATCAATTACTGGAAATGGGGAACTTGTATGTTTATGAGGAAGGACAGTTTTATATTTTCTTATATGCTTGGCAGGACAGAAGCACTAATGTAAACATCCATGCATGCCACATGTTTCAATATTAAAAGATGCCATTTGGAACGTCACCATTTTTCGTAACTGTCGTCTACAATGCTACCTTTTCCTGTCTCTAAATCTCTCTTTTATCTCTTCCCAAAATTCCTAATTTCACTACTAATGAATAGAATTTCTTCTCTTGCGACCCTGCTGACACTGACCTTTCTCTCTGTCTCTCTTTTCTTTCTCATTCTACCTCTTATCCATCCAAATCTCCAACCACTCCAATTCTCCATTGGATCCTTTATGATCACAACAGGGTTTTGGTTTTGTAACTTTTGAAACGAGCGCAGATGCAGACCGCGCACGGGAGAAACTAAATGGTACAATCGTAGAGGGACGCAAAATCGAGGTGCTTTCCTAATCTAACTATCAATATCCCATCACACGAACCCATCCATCCTCCAACCCCCACACTTCCCATGAGAACACAAGCACTGTCGGTTTGATTGAACCTGCTCTCATTTCCCTAGCCACCCATTGCATTGAATCACTAATGCTCGCTAGCTGCGCTGCATGTCGCGTGTATTGCCTCTGTTTTTGGTTCTTTTCAAATGTTATTTGTGAAATCACACGTAATATCACCTTATTTGTGTGTTTGTGCCTGCAGTCGTGCAAGAGTGTGCATGATCCTTTCTGCATCGATGTATATGTGCGAGTTCATTTTAAAGCGGCTTTTTTAACTATTTATTATCACTTGTGAAAACACACGGCATACATACCCGGTGCATACGTTTAACTTAAGTGAACTTATCAAAGACCTGCCAATGTAAATTAAAATCTCTTCTTTATCCCAAACGGCCAAGGTTTATTCCTTACTTGAGGACGCAGTCTCTCTCTCTCTTTCACTTTTGCTCAGTCTCTCTTTCAGGGCTATTAAGATTTTCTATAGGACAATTAAGATAATTCATGTAATGCACAAACAATACCAAGACCTATATATCAAGGGAGAGTCGAGGCCAGTTGTTTCCTCAAGCTAAATGACCTCCGTGGGCCCTGTGGAACGGAAAGCTATTAACGCTAATTAACATGAGGGTGAAATACTAACATGGCTTCTGTTGCCAGCGGCCATGTTTAAATTCCTCTGGCACCTCCCAACTATCAACAAGCTGCTCGGCCTCTCCGAGCATTAAGATGAACTCGTACCGAACCGGCTCCTCCTTCCCGAGGTTAAAATTAGTGCTCATGAAGTCACAGCCTCGGGGTTGTATTGTCTGGGAATATGTAGAAATGTCTAGACAACGTGGCAGATGAAATTGCAGCGAAAGCCTCAAGGAAGCTCCACCAGCTTGGCTTGTGGGGAATTCCAATATACTCTGGGTTTCATTAAACCCATTTCCAGACTTGCTCTGTTTCATTACACGTTGAACCAGATGTCATCATCCAGTTCTTCTACAAACAGCCGGGATTAGATCTTACATCCAGCAGGAAAACACAAGATGAGAGCTTGATGGATCACTTTCATTTTTCGCGACTCATAATTTTTCATCGGATAATTAGAGCATGGTTTTTTTACTTTGCCAAAAAGCATGAACCAGATTTTTCTAGCACTCGTGCCTGTGAAACATGCCTCTGTGTTCTTTGTGTGCTGACTTTAGTTTCGCTTTTAAACTCTGTCTCCGCTCTTTTCACAGGTAAATAATGCAACAGCACGAGTAATGACGAACAAAAAAGTGGCCAACCCATATACAAACGGTAAGAGCTTCTTTTTTCTCTCAGATCTACATTAAAACGCATACAGGGCGTTTGTTAAGTATTCGGACAGTTAAACCGCCAGCGTAACCACAGGTGTAGATTTGGACATGTTCCACCAAGTCTGGCAACAAGAAAGTATCTATTGTTGTATAATTCACAACCCAACAAACTTTTTAAAGGTATTTTATTTGTCTTCACGCGCAACTTTTTAAATGAACCTAAATAAATGCCTTTTGGCATAATATTTTGCTTTTTAATCCGACGCTATTCATTCATTTTTAAATATGGCTGTAACGTCCAAATATTTTAAGGCTGCTGTATTGATGAATGATTTGTGAAATCTACATTTTGTTTCCCACCAAAAAGGGGTCATTGCACACACAGAGAGCGTTTCTCAGCCCTACGGCTCTCCTTATCTTGCTGTTGAGAAAGCTCCGGGGGCGTGCTTAGCTGATGGGGATCAGGGTAGAGAGGAGCGGGGGGTTACACCAAAAATAAAAAGCCAAGGCTCATTCCACACAGGGGTCTTCATGGGGTCCAGAGCTCTTCCACTGATACTCATTCCCTCTGTCTGGAATAGAGAGAGAGAGGATGAAAGGATGGAATATTTCAGCAGCGGTATAGACCCCCCAGCTCCGCTTCACTCACAACCAATGGGGAGTGAGGAGAGGCTATTTTACAGCCCCCATCGATCACTGAGAGTGCATCGGACAGCGCTCACTACTCTCCCCTGCTCTGTCTCTCATTCTCTCTCTCCCCTTCGCATTCTATATCTCTCGCCCCAATATCGCCGCCCACTCTAACTTAATGTCCCCTTAAATATTTCCCCGTCACGTGAAATCCCCTCCCTCCCTTTCCCACACAGTTCCTCCTTTTGTTCTCCTCCGAATCCATCCTCCCTATCCTTTCTTTTAAAATTCAACCGATCCCCTGATCCCACTCAGAGTTAATCGGCTAAGGCAAACCCTCCATCGAGAACAAAAACTCCACAGGTCATGGCAATAAGCATTAGGAGCTAATTCTTTTTTCCCCTGTGTATCACTCTACAGGCTGGAAGCTGAATCCAGTGGTGGGAGCGGTCTATGGTCCTGAATTTTATGCAGGTAAACTGCAGTCGAGTGTTTTGGACACAGGGCCCGTCATACAAAAACACAGATTCTTTGATGTGGCGTTATTCAGCTGTGCTTTGGATTCAATATCAGTTTTGGAGACGAGAGACATTTAAGAAATTATCCTTGCATTCTAGAGCTCACACAGCCCATTTGATTCCGCTGTGCTGATCTGACTGAGTTCTCCCATCATGCATTGCATTAGTGCCTTTTACAAAGAGATAATAAGCAAGGCTATCATTCCCTCTCACAGCTGCTGAGACGAAGTAGTGACTGACTGAATATTAGCTTGAGCAATTTGGTTTAAAGAGAGAAAAGATTTGTTGTTTTTTGGTTTGTTTGTTTTTGCCCCCCCCCCGATTTTTTATTTCTTTATTGCCCCGAGTTCTTTTGCATCCTAATGAGGGGGAAATGGTATTACAGTATTTCATTTGGAAGAAGTGCTGAGCACATTGCGGCTCCTTAACGGCCTGCCTTTTTGCTCATTAGACTAAAATCTGTTCGTTTCAGGACAGCTTTACTGCAAAACTCTAAATAAGCATCGGTGACAGAAAGCAGTCATTTTTCATTTTTATCTGACACTTTTTCCCCTGCCTACCCTCCCTCTCTGCCCTCCCTTCCCCGGTTCTGCATGCATAAACGTACAATCAAACGCGCACCGTTTCACAAAACCTCACAATCAAATACGTGACGCGCGTATGTCCTGCGCGTAAAAATGCAAATGTGTCACAAAGCAATCCGCCGCGTGTGAAATGTTTATGCATGCTTTTACACAAGTACACTCCGCAACATTAATGTAGGATCACACACGCGTGCAATTTCTTCTCTAATCACTCGGCAAATACACGTGCGCTTCGATGCCTCCCATGTGAACATGCAGCTTCCCAAAACATCCCATCAAATCAGATTTACTGTGGTCCAGCACTTCAGCGGCTTGGCTTCGGATGCAAGCGTGCCTGATTTATTGGATGCTAATTTTTCAAGTCGTCTTAACATGCCTCTAAAGTTTGCCAAGCCTAAACGACACCATATGCATCCTCGCTTCCCCAGGGGAGAGCCAGCGGAGAGGCTACAAAATGGAAATAAGATATAGATTTCTATTACTAAATAAGGAAGCTTCGAGAAGTGCACCAAACGGACTGCCACGTGTTGCCCTTTCCTTCCTTCCCACTGTTCAAAAACGAGGAAGCTTCACGTGAAATAATTATGACCGCATTTAATGTACTTTGTTGGGGGCGGGGCGGCGGCGAAATCGGATGTAAAGGTGATTAATCACTGTTTATCAGTCCGAGTTTCTGTGCGGGAGATCAGCGGAATTGGGCGCCATAAATCGTGCGCCGCTGACAGCGCACTCCGTCTCCATTCGTCCGGGTGCTACAGGTTTATTGTCCTCAAATCCCATTCAGTAGAATGACTGATGAGGGCCGCCGACTGGCTGCTTTTAACCTCTTCCAGGGAAGTCGGGCTTCTCTCTCTCCCTCACAAAGCTTAGCCTCTCTCTCTCTTCCTCGATGCAACGCTCCTCTTACCTTTTTTACAGCGCGAATCGTCGGCACCTGTCCATATTCTCCGGCGAATATCGCTAATACTGTTTCCCTCTTTATCTAAGCCTGGGGTGTTTTCCATCTGCCCGTTTCCTTCTCACTCTCTCTATGTTTAAATCTCAATATCTCCTGTCTCTCACTCTCCCCCAGGCTCTAACTAGCGCCAACGTCAAAGCTAAATTAGAGATGGAGACGCGGGTCTGAGGCCGGTCTAACCGGGCGCACCACACTTAATTGTATAATCTGGGGGTCGTTTTTCCCCGCCGTACTCAATCCGAACTGGGAAAGCGTGCGTAAAGGACGTGGTAAACGTAATATTGATTGATTGAGAGTGCTTTTAACCAGTCTATTAGGTCCTTGGAACCATGTTGGGGCTATGTGTAAATTAGATTTTTTTTAAAGCATTGTAGATAAGGAAATTTATTTTTGGCAGATACTTTTATCCGAAGTAATTTTACAATGCATGATACTACATCATTTGTATTAAGTATGTGCTATCCCTGGGACTGAACCCATGACCTTGGCGTTGCTTGGACCAAGCTGTTACCACTGTGCTACAGGAATGCTTTACTGCAAATGCTAGTATAGTGAAGAGAATAAAAACTTTGCGTCACCTAAAGCTCTATTGCGCAACATTTGGCTATCGGTGCCAACTATTTTTCTTAAAACATCAAATCTGTATACATATCTGATGCTGTTTTATTGCACTGGCCTAACAGTAATAAAATCTATTTTTGGCCATATTGAAACTTGAGTGCATTGTGGGCGTTTTAATGCCTTTTCAATTACAAAACCAAGGCAGTAGATCTATAATTGAAATGAAGTAGCCTAATTACAATATTAGAAGTAGCGGGGAGAAAATATCTTTTAATCTAGCAACGGTGTAATTTTCGTCAAGATATGGGTTTATTGGTGGTCTGATTATTTAAAGGCATTTCACAACAGAAGAGCGACCCTCACTCAGTGATTTCCAGGCTCACCGCATTAAAGAAGCCAGTCTTGCAGTAAATGAAAGACTCCTGAGGGGTTTAGAGATGTAATTGCCCCCCTTCATCCAAATAGCCCAATGGGACCCTTTTCACTGCTGGTAACCCCAGATAAATTCACTGGCGTGTGACCAGGCATGGTCATTCTTCGTTTTCTCCGGAAAGTCTACTCAGGACGGCATGTAGACTTCTATCTCACATCGATGTGCACATGTGCAGCCTGGGCTTGGTCTTGTTTTCAAGACCTTCCCCGTGTTCAAATACCAGAAGCAGGGCTAATAGGATTTATGCTCACATATAATTTTGCTTTTGTGTGTTTCATGGGCTTTGTGGGGTGTCATAAATGGCTGGAATGATTTATGGCTGATTATTGAATCGGTGCTGCGTGCAGACCCATAGCTCATTATGAGATTACATTTATGTATGTCATGGCACAATAATGTGCATGCGCAAAATCAAAGGAAATATAAGAGCTTTGCCTATGACTAGAATTCAGGATAAATTGAGCATGGCCTGGCTTATATCATAGACGACCACTGTTTGGCATTTTAACATGGACCCAATAGCTTAAAAGGGAGGAATTAAAATGTCAACAGCACCACTCTATATCAAAACGATGGAGCAAACGCCTTACCTACAGCCGGATATCTTTATTTTACTTCTGATGGAAGGCCGCACTGTATACAACCTCTGCTTATGCATTAAAATACAAATTTTATTGTGTTTGTTTGTCTGAGAGCAGATACAGAATTAAATTGGCAAACATTCATTTTAGGGTCTCGGTTATTTTTTTATATGCTTGTATGCAATGCAGAGAAGACCAAATTGAACGTGTTTGGATGTTTTACTGACATTGAAGAGGCAGTGGGTCATCTCGAGGGCTAAATGTGCTCTTACTACATTTATCTGTCTAAAATAAACCCAGTCCACCTCATTAAAAGTACTGTCTTTGACACATATTGACTGTTAATGGACTGCTTGCTTGGGTGATGTTTGTACAGTAATGATCAGGAGTGGGTGGAGGGATCTGTTTGGGGACATCACAGAGGTCAAGTTTGGTCCTGTGACACAGAGGAGGGAGGCCGGTGTTGCCGGTGCACGAATAAGAGAGCTTTACATACCTCACTGCTGGCTGTTATGCTTACACAGTATTATGGGTAATGATGGTTCTGCCATTGGTCATCAAGGCCATTCCCAGGGAAGGTTAAAGAGAGACTTCACATAACAGTACATTTATTCAGAGTTTCTCTTACTCTCTTATTAATGCTTTTAGGCTGTACCCTCTGTTCCCTTTTACATTTTTTTTCATTTGGTTTCAAATATTATTTGGTCTTATTAAGTCTACGTTTCATAGCGTTAGGATTTGGTGAATTTCTGCATTTCCTCCCCCAGTGTTCATCACTTTAATTCATTAAAATGTCCTACTTATAGGCTCCTGTGATGTCAAAATGGAATAAATTGTGCTAGTATTTGGAACATGCTGATTTATCAGCGTTTCATCATTTGCTCACCCTCACCTCATTTTAAACCAGTACGAGTTTAATGGCAGGACAAAAAAATATTTTGAAGAACGTTGGTAACCAAACAACATTGGGCCTCATTCCATTGTGTAGACACAAAACCACATTTTTCAAACTTTTGTGTTCTACAGTAGAAAGAGTGGAATGCAAATTTTGAACCACACAAAGGTAAATAAATGATGACAGATGTTTTTTAAAGTGAACAATCCCTTTAAATGTAAAACATCTGGGCACATTACAGTAATGCAACATTGGAATAGGAGAAATTATTATATTGCCCTAATCATACAAATCTTTCAAACAGGCTTTATTTTCATATTTTCTCTTTTGTTAGATCGAAACAAAACCACGGCCTTTAACATTCCATCTCAAATTTCCTATTCTCCTTTTCACTTCCATATCCCTAAATCTTTCCTTAACTCACACAAAGTTGCATTTTCCGCCACCTCTCCCTGGCTTGACCCTGAATTGTCCCCGCTCTCCTCCGGGCAGGGTCTAGCCCCAGCGGTGGCGTGAGGCTGGGGAAGTGTGTGGGGGAGAGAGATGAGGGATGGAGCCAACCTGTGATTGCTACTCGGAACAATTCTCTCCATCTGCTCTCATAGCCCTGCGTGCCAGCACCTTGTGTCTCACCTACATCAGCCTACCATCTCCCCTGCCTCGCACACACCCCTCCAGTTTGGGAGAGCAGCCAAACACGTTCTCTCACACACCCCACTCTCAAGGTTTCAGAGACAACCACAACAGAGAGGTTTCCCTCAGACAGGGATACCTCACTGGCCCTTGCTCCCTGCGTTTAGAATAAAGCAACTAAATTTCCACTTCTTAAAGCAGTGAATCTAAATTTAGGTGGGAGGGTGCAAGTATATACAGTATATATTTTATTTTTTTGTCATGGGATTGATATCCGGTTGCTGCGACTTCTTTCTTAGACCCATTTAACACTTCCTCCTTGATTTGTTGTGTCAACATGACACAGGTTGACATCAGTCGTAGTTGTTTTAGAGCAGCTATCAGTATTGTGCCTGAGCACGTTTTATCATGTCAGTGTGATGTCACAGTGCAGACTGAAAGCTGATCGGTGGTGACAGGTGCATCCTAAGAAGCAAAAGCATATGTCACCTCTTTGTCAGATGTCTGTTGTTTTTACCTCTAACTCTGTCTCTACCTATCTTTCCCTTTCTTTTGCAGTGACAGGCTTTCCATATCCTACCACAGGAGCGACAGTGGCTTACAGGGGTGCTCACTTGAGAGGCAGAGGACGTGCCGTCTACAACACGTTCCGCGCCGCGCCTCCACCCCCTCCGATTCCTGCTTATGGAGCGTGAGTCACCCTTCACCTAAAAACATTAACACACTAGCCACACACACCAATGACCGTTTATTTTTGTCCCAAATCGATACCATTACTGGATCAAATGTAGCAAAATTTTATTAAATGTAGTTATTACTGTATTTCCAAAGTTATTGGATTTTTTTTCCATATGGAAAATTGTCATTTTGGATAAAATAGTTGGCTAAATAAATGATGAGGTTCTGGACACGCTTATCTATATAATGAAAGTGAATGAAAGCTGCAGTAGTCCAGCTCCAAAAATAAATAAAAAACATAAAAAGCATATATTAAATTAAATTTAGATATACAATAGCATTATTTGAATACCAGAATGATCCTGAGGTCAGTATTTCCTAAAAGTCTTGACCTCGCCCCTTTGGAGCGTTCATGAGTTCTTGAGAGAATTATCAATGTCTGGGGCATGATTTAATCTTTTTTTATCAGATATTTTTAAAGAATCAGTCAACCCAGTTCACAAAACCGCCCTAAATAAGTTCCTCATGAATTCGATTATTTTGGTTCTTAAAGGGATACTCCACCCCATAATTTACTCAAGTTGTTCCAAACTTGTATAGCCTACAACTTGTTGTTCTCTTGAAAGGAGTTATCACATATTAATGATAAAACACTAGCTTATGATTCCCTGTTTTTATATCATAAGTCTCACAGAACATTCTTACACGCAAATGTCTTAAGCATGTAAATGTTTAGTTATTTAAAGTCAGGAATCTTCCTGTCTTATTAGATATATAGTGAGTAAGTTTCATTTTCTTTACAGTAGCATACACATCAGATCAGCAGACTAACTAGAAACCTCAACATATGAAAAATGTGCTTATTCTGAAATCTAAATATAGATCAATACAGGCTTTATTCTGTTCTTAAAGTCATAAAGCTTTATTCTTAAACATTTACACATGTGCTGTTACAACAGTGTGCAATACACGCTCACCTTTTTCACATTGATTTCTATACGTCGCTATTCTGCCCATAATAAACATAAACATTGGAAAAAACATCAGAAGTAAAAATGAATTTAAACACACACGTGAACTAAAAACATATCGTGTCCCTTATAAGCTAAAAAACTGGTTATTTATATCGTAATTTTGACTGTAAATCAGCGATTGTATTTTTTCATTTTTTTTTCATTTTGGGGTGGAGATTCCCTTTAAGTTCTCAACTCTTGGCTTACACCTACCTACCCACTGAGGAACGCTAGTGTATAGCAACACATTTTTAGCATGTTCTTTCAGAAGACTATACGAAGGAAGAAGGAAGAAAGTAAGCCATAAGGGTTTAAAACAACAAATGATAACACAATATTTATTTTTGGGTGAACTGTTCCATTAAATTTTCAGTCATTAAATAGTTCATTTTAACATTATATGTGTTCTTCTCTTAACTGCTGTATGACCATTTAAAGTCTATAAAGTGTGTAAGAATCTTATGGCTAGCAGGACTAGCGTGTCTCACTAGTTTTCCCCAATGATAAGACGGAGCAAAGCCTATTACTAAACAACATTGTTATTCTCTGAGCACAGAAAACGACCATCTTTTGAAATCTATTTCCCCTTTTCTCTCAGTCTGGAGTGCATTGTGTTGTCTGCTGAATGAATGCATTGCCACATAATTTATTTCCTTTTCTATACAGTGAGACGAAACTCTATAGACATTCCACTCTGATGTATTGTGTTTTGTTACTTCTTGTTGTGTTTTGCAGTGTGGTTTACCAAGATGGCTTCTACGGTGCTGAGATCTACGTGAGTATTTTCCCATCCTGCTGTTTTTTGGAGTGAGGGAGGAAAGATGGCAACCTGAAGTCAGCGCCTGAGTTATTGTTGTTAACCCTAAACTTTTAGAAACTAGCATAGTTGTTTTATGTCTGTTAGCAAGAAAACTATATTTTTGTTCGTTAAAGGAAGTAAATTATGAGTTTGTGAAAAAACTGTTGGGTTTTAATTTAACCTTTGCTGGGTTGTTATAACCTGTTGTTGGGTCAAATATAATCTTTTACAGGGTTAATTTAACCCAACGGCTGGGTTTGTCCCCATTTGACCCAACGCTGGGTTGAAAATAACCCAGTATTTTCTTTAGTTTAAACTTAATTGGAGCTAGTGTTAGAAAATTAGTGACGTTTTCATTTTAACTGGCACTGCACAGGTTGCAAGTAGTTTGTTTTTTTGTTGTAAAACGGCAAACACATGCCAATCTGTATGGATGAGAGACACATTCCCCAGCAGAGCTCTTTTGGCTGTACCCTTATAACAAATCCTAACTTGAGCAGCTGGTCTTGAATCTTTAATAAGGCCTAGGTCACCATGTGTGAATCCACTAGGATGGCCCATTTGTGCCATACTAAAAGCCTTGTTAGGATCCCACTACATGCCCCAATGAAATCACACACGGTTGAAACTCTTCCAGCGTCGACACAGCTTTGCTTGATCTCTGTGGATTTTGTCAATGCTAACATGTATGATGAACCAGAAATGAACTCTCTACGCTCATACAATCTCATCCATCACCATTTTATCTCCACCAAAGCCGGGTTTCACTCTATGTGGGAGGAAAATCACGTCGGATCAAGTAGACGAAGTTGACGTTACAGTGTTTTTCATTTAATTTATGGCACTGGTTTGATCCGCCTCCTCTCAGCTTCCATTAAAACACAGCCCAAAGGCCTCGCTCTACATTCTGAGATTTGGCCCGAACCCTATTGTTTTTGACAGATCGTCAGAACGTATTAGTAAATCAAATGATAAGAGAGCTCGTTTCTCTTTTTAAGATTATCTCGCTGCATGAAAAATGGAAATTAATTCAACATTTCTATCTGTAACAGGACAGATGAGCATGGACATAACCGAGATGCTTTTACCTGGCATCCACAACAGGCACACTCGCCGCCAAGTTCGCAGACTCGTAGCCAAAACTGTGGCTACAGTCCCAGATAGATCTCCCAGTCGAGCTATTTTATGCACGTAGCGTACGTTTTCTTGCCAATATACTTACGATCCATCTTTGCAGACCCCGGATCAACTTTTCAGATAACCTAAAGTTTTGACAACTTTAAGACCAAGTGTGTGTATAAAAAAGCGAAACATCTCCAGAACCCGTGTACGCGCTTGTGCCGTGACCTGATTTTTATATCCAGTAGCTAAACATTTGATCTCAGCAGAGTAGCTCCGGACATTAATCCCATGTTGAAAAATAAATGATTGCGTCAATAATTCAGTGTTCAATCTTGTATCTGCAACGCTTTGCTCTTGAACACGCTTTGGCACTGTGACTATTTGCATAATGTACCGGTGATGTCAGCGAGGTAAAGTAACAAAAGAGCAAGGCTGTGTTTCATTAAAACAGACACTTCAATAAACAGCCCAGCCACTTAGATTCTCGCTCGCAGCCAGCAAATACATCCCCCGCTTGTTTAAAGCTTGGCATGTTTGTCGTGTAAGTGTTCACAAAATATCGTCGGAAGTAGACCAGCAGACAACGTTCGGTCGTTGCGGCTAACAATCTCGGTTTATGTCATCGGATGCCTCGTACAACACGGTTATTAATAGCCGGCTTGAATGGAGCAATTAATAGCTTTGTCAGATGTCATCTAATGCTTATACAAGCAATATTTAGTGTTGTCGTTCTCCAGCCGCCGATGAGCACGTTCTGCGTGTCAGAGCCTCTCCCCTGGGCACGGAGCCAGGGGACTCGTATTGGCCGGCCACATTAATTAAAAGGGCCCTTCAATAGCTTCAGCCAAATCTTCCATTTGGTTCGTTCGCAGTAAGCAAACATTGACTGATTTTAATTGTTTATACCAGATTGCCACTTACCACGCTGATCGATAGTTGCCCAGCCCTGCCATTTCAATTGATGGGATTGATGCGCCGTGGAAGAACACGTGGCCGGTCGTGCCGCTATCGCTGCACTCAGCGTAGATAAGTGAAGGTTCTCAGATGGTTCGCTTTTGGACTCGGGCTGTTAGGCATCTGTATCCGTGCCGAGATCCATATGAAGAGCTAATACAGTCAATCTGACAATTTCCCATTAAACAAAAAGGCTTCTCACAACTTCTCACAAAAAGCTGTATCGGCACACTAAATACCAACTAAATCACTCTGTGGTGATTTCAGAGAGCATTGACAAGTGCTCTTCAGCAGCTGTCTTAAATGGAGACTGGTTGAAACTGATCTTCTGGGCTTTGGTGGATTGTAACAAGTACAGCTTGGGTCTCCAAAACAAACTATTCGGACTACAATGATGTCATAAATCTCGCTCCAAATAGTAAATTTCACACAATCAAAAACATGACACTGGGAATGCATGAACTGATCATATATATAGCTTAAAAGCATTGCTTTAGAAAAGGATCCAAAATGGGATTTAAAATGCAATTGGCTTGTACTAATGGGCAGGACTTCCATTCCGACTGCTAAATATTTTTCCAATATTTTCCTACAATTGTTCTGTCTACTCCTCATTCAATATTTGTATTGTTATTACCTTGAGTATGGTTGCCAGATGGTTCCAAAGCTCTGGAAGCTTTGGCAGTCCATGAGGACAATGTTACAGAACATGATTTCATGTCACCGATGCCCCGCTGTTTGCATGTGTCTGACGGATGCCCTTATGTAATTGACAGGGAGGCTATGCAGCATACAGATACGCCCAACCAGCCGCGGCAGCTGCAACGGCCTACAGTGACAGGTAAGAATCCTGCAGCGCTCGCGTTGTTTTTTTCTCTGTTGTTTGCCAGATGGCCGAAATTTGAGTTTTGTGGCTTGTAGTCCATGTCTATTAGCTTTGAGGGCGCTGGAATGTTTCGTGGGTCCGTGGACAAAATTAACTTTTAAGTGCATTTTATATTAACACTCTGTCCAATAAAATGTCCAATAAAATGAAAAGAGAATTAAAAACACCTGCAGCTGAATCATATGTTGTGACTGTGATGTAAATTTGTTTGCTGATTGAAAAGCATTTGATATATATATAATGTATATATACTGTATATAGGTAATATATAAAAGAAAGCACGTGTTGTCGCTTTTAACTCATAACTGTAATTCTTTATATTGCTGCTGTCATTCTGAATCCTTTTTTATGCCCTTAATTATTATTATAAGTCAACCTGCTTGTCCCTGGATTTTGAAAATATCGAGGCAATAAAAATGATTAAAAAATTCTTGTCGACTTTGACAAAACAGTATTAAGTGAAAAGTGCAGCGTTAAATTTGGACACTTGATGTTTTGGGAGGACAGTGACAATTTAGAACTTTATAATTAAGAACTATTTACCTCATTAGGTTTTTCCTCATTTATCTTTCGATGTATTACTTGCATAAATATGCTTTTAAAGCAGCAATCTATCCTATTTTTTGTTAAAAAAAAGCATTTGCAACTTTTCTTAACCTTCCCAGATTCAGTGTGTTAAGCTGTCATTCATCATTTCACTTAAAGTATTATTTTGACGTCACTTACCAATATAAAGATAAGTACTACGTGTAAAGTAACCTGCAATTTTCAACAGACATGGCAATATTCGAATACGGCAAAACGTTGGATTGTAGCTTTACATTAGCCTTCTATAAGCTTTATATTTCACTTGAAGCCTAGGTGGCTGATATTGAAAATATTATTTTGGGCCAGATTTGCTAACCGCTTGCGACAGCACGAACAGCTCTTTTGGTATAAAAACAAATATCAGTATTTACTCAAGACACACAGTGAAAATTAGCACCGAAAGAGTCTGGACGCAGCTCTTTTTGGGACTGACCTTATTGCATATTCATTTGTAGGAGTTTACTCCTCAGACGCAAGAGTATTTAGATATATCATGGAGCACAATTTATTAAGATTTGCGATTGTCCTTGTACTGGTATTTGTAGCTTTACTTAACAACCAAAATAAGCGTGTCTAAAACCTTGAGCTAAATTGCGCTTGTCTTGGTTAGTCATTACGGGAATGAGATTTGATTGCGACTGTATTTTTTAAAGTGCGCATCATGTGCAAGAATTTCCACTCCCATCTGAGCTTTTTTGAAAGTGTTCTCTCACGCTATTTTGCCCTGTTTAGTAAATCTGTCCCTTTATCTTAACCGATAAACATGGCTGACTAAATTGCACATTTCTACAAATGCACTAACTAAAACATTTGCCAGATGCTGCATCCGCACCACTAGGTGTCATTAAAACATCTAAACATCTTTCTTAAATGCTAAGAACTAGATTTTGAGTTGTCCAGCATTGCATAATAGATTTGCTCTTACATTAAACACAGTTAAATAGGATCAATTAGATATCGCCTCTCTATCTTTTATGCACACTGAACTTGAATTTAACCTAAAGATCCGTAAGCACTTAACTCGCTCACTTCAGGCCACAGGATTGTGTGCGCACGAGAGTGTGCTAAGACTGAGGTGGTGCGAGGTTGTGAGTAATTTATCCGGGACCTGTGGGGACCCTGTCAGGTTGGATCAGGATAGGCACTGGTTTAATCTAGGCAAGATTGAGCGTGTCACTGCCGATAAGCCATGGCCCTGCCTGCTAGCCTGAAGAGCCCCGATAATGTAAGATTTATCAGAGGCAAGCACAGATCCACATCAGAGCAGGTGACAGGACTGCCATTCCCCTCCCGTTGCTTTAGCCATCTTTCTCTGTTGCCTTTTATTCTCTTCACCTCATTCTGCATCGCTGGTCTTTCACCTCCTTAGTTTCACAAGCCAGCTTTGCATTGCACATACTGATTTGAAATGCAACTTAAAATTGGTGTTTAAAGGACATAGAAGTTACATTTTACAAACAAATGATAATAACAATGTCCAGATATTTAACTGGGGGGCCAGAAATGAACTAATGAGGTTTGTAAACTGATGTATAATCTTATTTGAACCAAATCCATTTGAATAAAAAATAAATATAAACGTAATAAAATTAATAAATGCTAGTCTGAAAAAAATACATATTTTTAACAAAAATCTGTGTTTTTAAATAATTGTTTCCTAATATTTTTTCATTTTTTTGTACCGTTTATGATTATTTTATTTACCTATTGATTTATTTATTTAATATATATGATTTTTTTTATGAAGAATAAAAAAAAAATAATACATTCTTTTTTTCTATAAGTAGAATATTTGCAAAAAATGAAATATTTTTTAGTTTATTTGATATCTTTATTTAATTATTATTGGGTAAAATGTCCTTGGGTTCTTGTAAGGTGCTATGTTAATAAAACGAGCAAAAAATCTAATAATGAATTAAAGAAATGAAATTAGTATTATTGTATAATAAATATTAATACAAGAGAGCAAAAAGTGATAAGAATTATTTGTTAGCACTAACATAAGTCTTCTAGAATCATGTTTAGGGCATGTAAAAGTATTAATTTCTCATAATTTTGTAAAATATTAGTCATTTTATTCAGGTCTGGTAGGATGTCCAGGTTTACTTCTCTGTCTGGTTAAGTTGTAGGTTAAATAGCTCCGTCCAGCTGGAATGTTGTGGGGATTCCCAGGCGCATCCTCTTCTGCGCTGTCTGTCATAGGCAGTTTAAATCCGCTCTGCTCAGCTCCTCTTTCTCACTCCACTGAGCTGGCCTGACCTTTGATGTTGTAATAATCCCGGATGACAAAAACCTGGTCAGATCCGATAGTATTTCCATATGTAATAGCATGTCTGGGCCCAGGATTCCCCCCCACCGCTTTTCTCCTCTCTCAGTCCCTGCCCTCAGCACCCGGCTCGGCCTGCCTTATCTGCTCCCAGCAGGCCCTCATTTGCAAGCGTGTGTTTGTAGGGAAAGTCAACAAATGAAGAAGGAGGTTAATAAATAAATAAAGGAAGAAGTAAGGCCCATCTTGAAGGAATTAGTTCCAAACCGGTACCAATGAAAAGAGTCGGAGAACGTGACTGCCGCCACCAGCCCTGTGCGTCTTTACAGTGCAGCCGGGTAAATAAGTTAGAGTGCAAAGGAGCATGGGAATTATAAAGAGGGCTGTGAACACAACTCGCTTTCTCGCTCTCTGTTCTTTATGCATAACAACAACACAAAATCCTTATGTATCCATGAATTTTCCCACCACCAACTTACTGTCTTTTCTTGTAACTTTCATGTGTTTGGTTAATGGAAATGCTGGGCATTTGAGAGGTTGCCAATTTTAAGTTGTATATCTTTTTTAACCATTTCATAAAATCATACTGACTATTTTTTCAAATAGGAAGGAATGTGATACAAAACATGAACTCCATACTAAATACTACCCTGCGATTTCTGTATCTTCCTAGTATTAACCATCATGTTCATCTGTTGTTCTCTTTCAGTGTCTGTCCCTCTCTAACCAATACAATATTTATCATATCATAAGATAAAATACCCTCAAACCAACATCAGATCACTGATCACTTTCACACTTTCACACCTTTACATGGTGTATTTATAGCAAGCAGGTGATGGCATTTTTATCAGACGGGCAGAAAGTGGATGAGAGAGAAGCGTGTATTGATAATGGATCTGGTGAACAGAGATCACTGGAGCATACTGTACTATCTTCCAAAGCTTCAATGCCCCACCATCTTTCTTTCTTTCTTTTTTGCCTTGTAGCTATGGCAGAGTCTTTGCAGCAGCAGACCCGTATCACCACACGATTGGACCTGCAGCCACGTACAGCGTGGGCACTATGGTGAGTTTAGATCTTGATGCATGAAACATTTATCTGTTCCCTAACGTTCTACAGACCCAAGCACCCCAACAGCATAAAAGACAAAGCCAAGTGCAATAGTAATAATGCAGATTTATTTAAAAAAAATAGGACTGCTAATATGTAGTTGGGGTGGTTGGGATGTTTAATATTGTACCTTTGATCATACATTTAGGGTCCAAAATTAATGTTTTGCTACAGTGACGGGTGAGGTAACGCTGGATGCAGTTTGATGAAAATGAAAACTTCATTTATTTTATTACTATACTGTATTTTTTCTTCCTATGGAGCAAATAATTGTACTGTTTTTTACACTGTAGTTGAAATGTGAATACATTTAGATGTATTGCTCCTTTTCACTTTATCACTTTAGTGGCTTAATGAGAGGTTTTTGGACGTTTATGTCATATTTAATGTATAAATTTACATTGCATTAGATAACAAAATATCATAGTGGCTTCTGCAAGTGGCTTCTGCAAAATGAAACAAATGAGTTTCTCTTGTCGTTGTCATTTTGCTTGAAAAAGTGCATTAGTGCTGAAGTATGTTTCTTTAGGATAATTGCCACTTGGCTTGGTATTTTGTTAGATAATGCAAAGATATTCATACATTTTTAAGCGTGGCGTAGGTGTCTAAATACTTTTTGTGGCTGCTGTAAAAATTGGCGCAGAGTAAAAAGTGTAATAAATGGAATTGAATTATCTAAAAGACATTCAGCATATCAGCATTCATAAGAATTAAGCTTAGTTTCTTTTTTTAATAAAGTTACAGACCATTCGATCTCTGTTTATTTAAATCATTAAAAAATAACAATTTTTTTTTTAATATTGTTAATTTTGGACTCTGATGAACATATTTGAAATGCATATTTTGTGTAGCTATATGTCTGTATCCTGAGGCTGATCGGCATTATATGTATGTCTATGTGACGGTTTGTCAACAATGGTCTTTGACACCTTGTATCTCATTAAATGCAAGGGGTTTCCCAGCATACTGACACGTTACTGGTTTAACAAGACTTTCCATATTATCCTTTGCTTATCAGCTCTCTCGAAATGATGTGGGGATAGTCGTCCTGTTAATGTTTGTTTTTAGCTAGCTTTTGCAGCTAACATCAAAGATGAAAAATTTCCAAACTCCTATCTGAACACGAGACGAGAAATCTTTTCATGATCTGTTTTTTGTGCGGTTGTTGGTTGGGACTTCTCTCAAGATTAACGACCGTCAAGCGCGTGCAGCAGCGTGCCGAGGGAGATTAAAGAAAAGCGTGAGATAGAGTGAAAGCCACAAAAAAAGAAAGAATAAAAGATTTCATCGCACCCACCTCCCCCTGCCCATGAGGCTTATTGGACAAACATTCTGTCTGAGACAAATGACTAGAATTTACCAAGTCGACATCCGTGTGATTCTCAAAACCGTCCTGTTCCCCGGTGCAGCTGCTAGCTAAAAGCTTTCATTAATTAAGACCATTTTTTCCTCTTCATTTACTTAATTAAAACTGTGGCCTGTGTTGCTTTTTTTTGCTTCCTTTTTTCAAATTTTCCTCCCTTTCTCAAGACTTCAATTTGCCATTTTAAGACAAATATTCCTCACCCCCCGAACGCCGCTCCCCCAGCGGATCATAGGGCGCGGGGGGGAGGAGGTGGGCACTCAGAGTTCTGAACGATGTCAGGAACAAACCGGTCACGGCGAAAAAGCCAAACTGTTCTAACGCCGAGCCTGCTGAGAATGAAATGAATATGATTTAATCATATTTGACCAGCAGATCACAAGTAAAAAGTATTTAATAATGAGCTCCACAGAGAGTTCGAAAAAAGTGGGTTTGCTTTGCTCTCTGTTCGAGCAGAATTCATGCCACGTTTAAGGCGGGCGTGTTTCGCGCATGAAGGGTCGGAGCTGAAAAGAGGCCTTGGAGCCCTTTGAAGTTTTTTGCGTATAGCTGGAGCAGAGAGGGCACCGCTATGGTCCGGTTAAAGAGAGGCTTGAGAAAGTTCTGCATGTAAGATGTCAATAAACCTGAGGGGCAGACAGCCACTGTGGTGTATTGTAACGGGTTCGATTCAGGTAGAGATTTACGCACCATTGAAAATGATGAAATCGTACCGTGTAGCGGCCTGTTTTGGTTGAACTCTGACGCCCACCGAATTCAAATTTAACGCATAAATCATGCCACTTGAAACGAGGAAAAAAGGGAGGAAAATTTTTAAAACACCCCAACGAAAATCTATTTGACACTGATTGGAACCTTTTTTTTCATCTTTGATGTTGCAGGCTAGCCTATACAGAGGAGGGTACAGTCGCTTCACACCCTACTAGAGAGAGAATCAATCCCCCGACAAAACAAACAAACAAAACAAAACAGACAAACCACCCACCTCCACCTTTCCCAGGAAACTAAATAGAGCAAAAAGCCTCCAGGTCATGAACGACCCTTTTCCTGAACAGTCTGTCAATCTCTTGACATTTATGAGAAGCCTCTTTATATCACGTGCAATCATGAGGTTACCCGGCATTTCTGTTGCTTTAGTATTGATTCGAAATCTGTTTTGTTTGTATTGAAATGTGTGGTCTGGAAGGGGAGGGGCTGAGTGACAGAGAGAGGCGGGGCGGGGGGGTGCTGTCCTATGAGTTTTCTCATTTAGTCGGGCTTGGATTAATGGCCATGAGCTCAGCTGATTTATGTGGACAGCGAGAGGAAGTGGGTTTATTTGCCTTAGTAAATGGCACAGCAATGAACAACTTAAGCAAAACAGCAGCACTGCTATAATCCCATAGGCATATATTCACAGTGTTTGCATTAAAGACCTCGTGGGTCTGCTAAACCCTGACTGCTATTCGTTAAAATATGAAAATAATATATAGAAGGTTTGCATATCTGTAAATGACTAATATAGCCTTACTTATTTTATTGATTTAGTTATTTATTTTAATACTATTCAAGGCTAAAATATGCATAAGAACATTTATTTACAAACCTCCAGCTTTCTGTTATGGAGTCTATGATCGTTTATTGGAAATATATTGTAGTAGTATTAAAACCAATAGTTATCTGCAGTACACGAAACATTTTATTAATACTCTTTTAAAAGTGATTCACCTTTCATTTGAATAATTCTCTGTCACTCGAGGCCTCTGTTACGCCCTTGTTGACATATCGTGCTGTAACTCGATGAACATTCATGGCTGTACGATTGCTGCTGTGTGTTATGAGCAGACTGCTATTTAAGTTTTTTATTAATATTTGTAAAAAAAAACAAGTATTCCATTACCACAGATTAAAAAGCAGTTTAATACTTACGTTTGTTTTTAAAGAGCAAAATGATTTATTTTTATTAATTCATTTTCCAAACAAAGCAATAAAATCACCACGCAGTACCTAAATAAATAACAATTTTCACATATGCAAATCTACAAATATAAATTTTTCCTGTTAGTCACAGTACAGGCAATAACAATAAAAGCGTAATATCTAACGAGGAAATAATCTAACAAGATACATTTTATTAGTAGTTTTTCTTTCTTTATCATGATATATTAATACCAGTCTGACTTATACGTCCGATAGAACCAGTACAAAAACGCATCTTGCGGTAGCAAAGCAAATATTCGTGAAGGACGGCCGCTAGCATGGTTTCCTTCAGTTTTAATCTGTTAGATGTCACATAAAAAACGTGAACTTAATCAAGGCGGCTTCTGCTGCTCGGAAAGCATTCTGTAAATAAACGTAGTGCAGTAATGTGGAAAAAAGAGAAGTCTTCCGCAGAACACGGTCTATTGCACCCTCTAGCTGATGAGACGTCCAGCATCCCGCTGCAACAACAGAGATGACAGGAGGAGCAATTACTGCTCAGCGCTGAAATCTCCATCACGCTTATGTTAATTCGGAAGACGCGGTCTGCTTTGAAAATGAGTTAAAAGACAAAGAGATATGGGAGTGTTATATTTTTGAGACACCCTGAATCTCTTTGGAAGTTTTGTCTGTTGTGGAGAATATCAGTCGTGGTGTTCTAAACAACATGTTCGGGTATTGATTCGCTGTTGAGTTATGCGTTACCCGCTTGGGGACGTAGGAAAGCGATCGTTGTAATGTTATTGGTCAAGCCTAAAATGTATTTTGATATAGGAAAAGGACAAATCACCTCAATAATGTAAAAATGCAATTCCCAGTTCCATTCCGAATACTGCACTCTCAGTCGATTTTTATCCTGAAGATCTAACATTCTCCATGCAAACGCACCTCTCCACTAAGGTTAAGGATTTCCCCCCAAGGTGACATTCCCTGGAGACCCTGTGCTTTATACAGGACCTCTGATAAGACATGTCAGTCCTGTAGAGAATAAAGAAAGAAGAGTGGAGGGTGGCAGTAATCCCCCTATTGAAAAAGGGTCGCCCTCGTTTCCTTCAGGGTGTTGATCATGTCTCCACCTCTCACGAGCGCACACGCTCACGCCCGGTCCAGTAAATAGCAGCCCGCATCCCTAAAATGGAATTGTAAGGGTGGAGTTATAGGAGACGAGAGGAGAAACCAGGCAAGAGAGGCAGCACCCAAAGTAATTTACTCCACAGATTAAAGATAACAGCATTGAGTCAATAACCACTGATCTCATTTAGAGATACACTAGGCTGGCCGGGCGCGTGGCACGGGCGTTCTGCTCAGTCTATTACCATAGCTGTTGTGGCTGCCTCTCTAGACCCCATTCTCCTGCGAGTGTGAAATCACAGGCAGCCTATTGTAAAACATAGATTAGATGCATTGCTTTTTTCCACCTTTGTAGGGAGAAATCTACAGCGCGACACAATATTTCACCTAAACGAATGTGTCCTTGGTTTTCCGGTGCAGTCGGCGAGTCGTTCCTCGGGGGATAGCGGCAAAAAAAAATGTGATGCACAGTGTAGATGTGTTCAAGTTGTACCATGAATAACATTTCGTCTTGTGGACATCCACATGTTTCAAAATGCCTTGTATTGTGAGCGCTGTGTTTTTCAAGTTTAGTTGTGAAGTCTAACCAGAACACCCAGAAACCAAAATCCGAGCCCTTTCTCTGTGGAAATGGAATACCAGCGCTACCCCAAATGTTATGCACTGTAAATAACATTCGGATGTGATTGTGTTTTGTTTTTCCTCATTCAAGATGTATGGATTCATTTTTATTCTGTCCTGCCAGTCACATTGTGTTCTTGGTGTTTATGAGTTTTGAAAAAGATAACATAAATAAGTCAGAAACACCACTTTATGCTTAAAACAGAGATTAAAAAGTATTTTCTTTTGTAGACATACGAACAAAAAACACCCTAAACAATATTATGTGGTGACATTTTTATATGACATACAGCATTAGGCTTTAAATCAAATTTGTTTATACCTTGTGCGCGGAGAGGATAGATCATATTATGTCAAAATGTGTCGAGTCGATAACTTTGTGCTATGTGTTCTTGAGCTATTTAAATGGATGTCCTTTTTCCAAATATTCGGAAGCCCTCTGACCTCAGTTTCATTTGTGGAGGACGCAATTTTAATTGACTTTTACATTCGCCAGATATGTTCTGAAGTGAACTGGCTCTTTTGGGTGTGATTAACAAACGTATGTGTATATCCACGACATACTGTATATGTTTAGTTTGACCGTATTAAAAAGTCAGTCGATATCTATGCAGAATTGAAAACGAATCTCCAGTAATTGAGTTAATCCATGCAAAAGACGATCATATTCTCAACTAAGGCATTTCCATCTCTATTTCAGACAATTAAACTAATCAAGCGACTAAATTAGGACTCAATCACCCATTTATTTCACTCCAGCGTTTAGGCAGAGATAGAAAATACAACGCTGGGCATAAAATGACTGCTGACAAAACAGTTTGCGCTCATCTAAAGGAATGTGTGAGCTTGCAGATTGACAAGATGGAGGTCTTCGTCTTGCATGGACGCCACAGCGGCCCATTAAAGGATTGGCTGTTTAATTAGCTCTGTTAATGCAGTCATTTGTAAGATGGCACGCTGGGCCAAGGGCCAGTCGAAATGGACACTGATTTTCGCTATCTTTTATCTTTTCCTATTTGATGGCACAATTGCTTATTCACTGAGAGGTCTGTTTGAAAGAATGAAGAATGTATTTTATGCTAGTATTTATTTCCTTTTTTATTTTACATTGAAGTCATGACTAAATGATATGTGCATTTTTCTGTCTACCTTCTGGTGTTCAATAGCATTAGAGACCCGAACCGGGCAATACTGGACAATAACACAGTTTAACGTAATCCGCCGTGTATCCGCTGTTACCTCATTCACTTTTTGCATTTTTTATAAGGTCATTTAAAATTGTGTCAATTGAATGTGCTGTTTCATTGTGCAATTCTCTTCTGTCAGGGGATTTTTAGAAAATGTTTTTTAACAAAAAAAATCTAGAAACAGTACTATTTGAACATAATGCTATATATAAATATATGTGAGCACATATCGCAAACCTCTTTTATATGTATAAACCGTAGTAATAAATGTGTACTTGCTGTCCATTTCACATGCTTATATTAAATCGCACCATCTGTTGAAAACCATTGTGCTGTCACATACAGTATCCATTTGCTTTTGGACTTCCAAGATTCAGTAGTTATATATACATAAAATAAAAAAGTAACTAAAACTTAAGGTTTTTGTGTTTAAATAAAAGGAAAATTATAACATATATGTTTAGTTCTTGGTTTGTTTGCCACTCCTAGTTGTGGATTGAATAATAAATCATATTTATTTCAAATTATAATATTTTAATTAAAATACCTGCGTTTCACATGCTTGTCAGATGTTAGTCCTCTTTATTACGCAGTTGATAAGACTTGAATGATGAATAGGGGGTCTGTGTGTATCATGTCACCGGCTTGTTTGGCTTTCATCGGCATGGCTGCCCACCAACGATTTTCACGCAGCCGCTCTATCAAGTCCCCCTCCATCTATTTCTGCTCATGTTTGTCAAGCAAAAACTTCAGTAGCCTCGCGTGTCTGTCGGAGAGATAATACGCCCAGAGCGGAGAACAGTGGCCCATCATCGGGCATGATCAGTATGCCGGAGCACATCTGTGTGTTCCTCCAGGGATGGGTGAAGAACTACAAAGTCATGTTAAAATTAAAGTCGGCCCGCTGCCTCTTCTGAGGCTCTTCCACACAGTACCACATCTCCCTGAATTAGAGAGCTTCTGTCAGGATGAGAGCCCCCAGGACACCCCAGTCTCCTCCCCTCTTCCTGTCCGGCGGACGTCTTTTCAGCCTCCTCGCGCTCAGAGCGGCTCCCGCGATGCCTCTGATCAGTCCCGTCGAGTCATTATGCTGAAAATTTTGCGGAAACCCCTCCTGCCAGTCCTTGTTTTCACTTCAATTACTCTAATCCAGGAATTTGGAGATAATTCCACAATGTGTTTTTAGTGTTGCACCCAAGGATTGTGTCTGATATTGAGCTGGTGCATGAAACATAATGTAATCAGAATATGTTTTTCTTGCTACTCGATTTGCATGTTTTTTGTTTAATTAGTTTCTTTTAGTTCATACGGCGGGGTTGAGAGCACAGTGAAAATCTGGGATTCGAAATCTAATTTAAACGTATAAGAAAAGAGTTTTTATGATTGAAAACAAACACACATGATGTCAAATGTGTAGTTTTAGATTCTGCTTTACTAACTGATTTAATAACTTAAATCAACCATTTTTATTATATTTGTAGTAAATTCACAGCCACAAATTGACTATGGTTTTACCGCAATATTTTACCCATATTAGCATTTGTAGTATAATGATGGTATTGTAAATGAAAAACATGGTAAACGGGAAATGTACTTACCTTTTACAGAATTGGTAACAGAAAGCCTTAAAGCTCTGTAAGGTCCCACAGTATTTGCACGTTAAGCACAATTTGCATGTAGCTCCTTGTCACATCATGCAGAATCACTCATGTTTTTTCTCTTTTCTATTTCCAGTAACTAAAACGAAGGCCGACGATGGAGAAGAGATGGACATCAGATAAAAGGAACAAAAAGGATAAAGAAAAGTGAAAATGTGTGAATGGGAAAAAAAACATACAAAAAGAAGTTCAGAGGAGATCTTTACACCGAGGCTGTCAGGAGAAGGCATTATATCTCTGTAGGGACACGAGACTGACACAGCCAAGCTGTGGATGGGAAGAGGGGTTAGCTTTCACCTGGGACAGCCTTTCCGGTGTGGAGGAGAAGAGGAGACGTCATCATAAAACTTTTTATTTTTCTAAACTTTTTTAAGTTTACGGTTTCAAAAAGATGAAAAAGATGAGTGTATATATCTATATAGCGATATATATGTATGTATAAATATGTTATAAAAGAGAAGCGGAGTTTAAAAAAATCACTATAGCAACAGAGTGATGAATTCGTGCTGTGGGAGGGGGGGTGGGTTTTGTACGTGTCATTCCTTTACACCCCCCACCCCCTCCCACCGATCGAAACGGCCCAGGCAGAGAGGCTGAAGGCCCCTTAGACACAATTCCATGCGGCCCCTCCAAAGCCCTCGAATACGGCACAGCTGGGTCTTCCACGAGCGGGATCTTGTCGGGTTCAACTTCCTGTCGGGCCTTCCTGAGCGGCTAGACGTCCCCCTTTTATTCATCCCGACTAGATGTTAAACGAAGGCAGACTTGCATGGGAAGATCCACTTTATGAACTATGTCAAGTAAAACTCACCAACGTCAGGTTGTGAAGATCTTTAATCCTGCTATTCAGGTGTCGTATTAAACGGGACAAGAGAAGACACTGTAAATATATGAACAGAGCCCAGTCGACATCAGACGTAGACGTGGGGAACGAGAGCGGGGTTGTTTTCGATATCCATCCACCCTGTCATCCTGCTGTTGTTTGTAGCACAATATGAAACGGCCCACTGAGGTGAAACACAGATGCAGGTTTTACTAGGTTGCGTGTGTGCGTGTGTTCTTGCGTATGAGAATGTGAGGCCGGGGGGGAGGGAGGCGGGGGGCGTTTGGGGGCTTTATAGAGTCGCGTAGGGCGCAACAGCCGCCGGAGCCCAGGGCTACCAAAAAGCATTTCATTGTAGTGTTGTGGAGGTGGCCGTGCTGTGTAGTAAACACTTTTGTATGTGGTGTCAGGAGGCTACAAATTAAGAAAATTGGAGCTGTCTTCTCGGTATTGTCACGGGAGTTTCACTATCCATCTTTAAAATGGGTTCCTGCCCGGTGCGAGGTGGAAAACTGTGTGAAATGAGTGCCAGTTTAGTCACGGGAAAGTTTTATTAAAGACGTATTACCTTTATACTTCTACCGAGCTCATTTCAGTGGCATCATTATATATTTAAACGTTGTACTAATAACATGCTGCTCAGCGTGGTCAAACGTCGATTGTAGCCATTTACTAATGTTGTATTATTGTATTACCAGTATGAAAAACATTTATATATGGATATATCTTTTTGTGACTTTGCGACCCTTGAAGAGGATTGTATCTTTCGTTTTCAATGGTAGTCCAGGTTTACTTTTTTGGCGGCGATTTATGCAAGAACCGAGAGATTTTCACTTGTGTGGCGTTGTTTGCGTTCGTCTGTATATCTTTGGTTCAGCTATTGAATGTAATTCTACTTTTTATGTACATGTCTTTGTTTTTTAAGCAGTACTTTGTAAATGTGTGGATATGTGGTAAAGCGAGTCTTTGTTGTGAAGCTGGACCCGATTCGTGACGGAGACGCGGTCCGGCCGACACCTCTCTTTTATAACAAGGAGCACTCCAGCACGCCAGACTTTATCCTAACCCTGCAGGACAATGACCGAAAGACAAACGGATCGGGTCTGTCGGAATGGTTTACGGATGCTTTTATGGAAAACACTTTTTTATTTTTAGTTTCCTTGATGCAAAATGTAAACAACTAAAAGGTGTCCAAGGTTGCTCCATCATACATATTTATCCTGAAATGAGATGTTGTGTCAGGTAACCCAAGATGCGGTACCATCAAAATGTACAGGTCTTATTCACGTCTGCATTTTTATTTCAAATGACAGAATTTACCTGACTGCATAAGGTCATTTCTGAGGGTCAGATCAGGTCGAAATCTCTCCAAACGAACAACTGCACGTTTTCACTTTTTACAGTGTTTATTTTGGCTCAGTGACGACGGACATTCAGTCAACCCAGAAATAACTCACCTCTACAGATGGCATTCCCAAGCTTTGCAAAATCATGCGCTTCCTCGGACTCAGGTGTTACACGACAGGACTGATGTGTTCCCTTCCATAATGATCGAACTCCTCCTTGCTGCAGTTTTCCTCTCAGAACGAAAGTTTCTTTTCTACAAAGCTGGCGACTCCTATTCTATCTCAGCGACTGTACTACTTTATTACCGAAACGATCGACCGTATCCTGGAGAGCGGAGGCATCCGGTCAGATGCGAAGGTTAGTGGTGCATTAGCGGTGCTTTGGCCAAGGCGTGTTGTTTCAGGGACTCTAAAACAAAACCAGAGTGGCGGATTCTGCTCTAGAAGAGACTGTGACCGATCAACCTAACAAAAAAGATGTCAATTCTACAGAGATCCGAGACCTCTGGGGTTATTTCTTTGCTTTAGTCCGTACGAGACATTACTTGTTTACACGTTCTGGTTTTCGACCCTGCTGTGAGGTATACTGTATGTTAGCTTTTGCACTGTATTTTTCGGCTTGTCGTCTTCCCTAAAGTTTCTGTTTCCCTATCGAGTGACGCCAACCCATAAACCTGAGCACCAAAGTCATTTACTGTCTTCCTCCACCCAAAGCAGAGAACCAATGCAAACTGTAGTCTGCTTATAGTCTTAAGACTCAAGTGCATGTATCTGCGAACTTAGACCTAAAAACGTCCTACGAATTTGTTCTGGTCGTCTGCTCTCTAGGGCGGGTTTAAGACCAGCTATGCAGCTCACCTTTATCTGCACAGTTACAGTTACACACAGTCAAGCCAACGGAAACGACAAACTTCTCCTGGCAAATGCGTATTCCAGCCCAGTTCAACACAAAAAAGGAAAAAAACTCTTCCGATTTTCCTCATCGTCATTGCCAGATCCCCGAAGCACAAGAGTTTGAATGGAAAGTTGAGTTTGTTGTCTTAGTGATAGTAACCTTCCATCTAGCGTACTTGTGTGTGTGTATGTGTGCGTGCTTCCAGCCCCTTTGTTTTCTATTGAAAATATAAGAAAGCTACTTCCTGTGTCATCTCAGTATAAAGATGTATTATATTAAAAAAGGTTCTCTTCATGTGCAACACAAGCTCTACGCAACAACAAGTCTATTTTAATCACTTGCTTTGGTTTGGTTCGGTTTTGTCTCATTCTTTCTTTCAGATTTTTAAGATGTTCCAAAACGTACACGTAAAGGGGGGGGGAGAAAAAAGAAACCAATATATTCTATTTAAAATGAAATGATGAAACTTCTGCTGTCCTGGATCTATACTCTCTAAATTTCACTTTTCTTTCTGTATGCATCTGATGTGCTTCAGACAACCAGTACTGTTTATTAATGAACCATTATATTATTATGATTATGATTATTATTATTACTATCATTAATATGGTTATAAATAAATATTTCTTTCTTCAATAACGGAGTCTCAGATTTCTATCAGGTTGTCATGTTAATATGTCCTGCATGTACACAAGAATTCTTGATCGGTGGTTCTCAACTGGTTTTGCTTGATTTGACAGCGGAACAAAATTTTCGATTTTAGAGATCAAGTGGGAACCAAACAAAAAAAAATTGTTCATGGTTTTTATGAGGGGTCACGAATACTTCTACCAAATGGCAATGATAAATGATGCACTTCTGACAAAATCCCATAATGTTTGTTTAGATACACAGACGTCTACAATTAAATATATGCAAATGCATGTAACATTGTTTTTTCTGCCGTCTGCAACCCAGTCAGGACACATCTGTGACCCACGAGTTGAGAACCACTGCTTATAACACAGATGAAATATGTCTAATGTCTCAGAAATAGGCTTGATTTCCCAAAACACTAAGTGCATGTTCATAAATCCTCCGTTGTTCTTTTCTTCAATGGGCTGATGTTTAAGCAGTATGCAAAAACGGTCCTACATTAATGAGCCTCAAACCACTCGTAAATCCATTATGTGCCAGTTAAACCGACACCTCATTAATGGTATTAATGCATTTTGATTCACGCAAAGCTGCACTACATTTAGGAGTAAAACATTGCATTGTCCCAAATCTATCTGAATTAGTAAGCTTTCACACAGAGGTGTCCTGTAAATTTCACCTGATTTGAATACCTCCCATCCTATTCTTCTTCCCCCAATGTATCCTACTGTATGACCTGTTGCGTGTCGGTCAATGTAACTTATGCTAGTGCTATCTAAAAATGAGTTTTTTTATATGACGTAGTTCACTCCAATGTGGGTGCATCTGTGCACATCATCGTAACTCTTATTTCTGTGTGCACCTGTTAAGCTTTCAGCAAAAGTGGCCCTTTCACCAACTATTGGCCTTTATGATGATCTACGTTCTTTTACCATATACAGTAATATTTAATAGCTTTCTGTGACTCAGCACGTTGAAATGCAACATGGCTTTAAGTGCTGGAAAAATAAACAAGATCCATTTTAAAGTAACCTTTGACCTTCTCTAAGCCTGTAAGTGCCGCCAAAAGATATTGGACTCGACTGTTCGTCTAGGCTCCTCCATATACATCATTGCCAATGTTGTTATAGAATTGAAAGTGAAAGGCACGATGGGAGTTCTAGACCAATTTGTCTTTTGTTCCCCCGGGACCACAAGACAAAGTGGTCCTGTCCATCTCCACAATGATCATTTACCTACACAAAGCAAACGCACCATCGATCCCCAAAGACCCTACAAAACAGCACAAAGATGTTCACGTACCTGCGCTAACGAACAGCTTTCCACCTCCAACATTGATCCCACGGTTCAGTACTTTGTCATTCGCTCATTACACAGGCCGTGGAAGGTCTCGACCAATCAAAGTTCTCCACACTTCTCCTGGAAGTCACCGGAGGAGCTTGTTGTTCTTTTAGAAGAAATGCAAAGATTGCTCAGGTAGGACAATGGAATAAGGCTTTTATTGTTTTTTACCTGCTAATTGTTTGTAATCGAATGATCCAGCCCCTTCCCATTAGCTGCACATGGAAGACTTACAATAATCTGCTTGATAAAAAAAAGAAACACAGTTACACCTAAGCACCCGCACCTCCACAACAAGTTTTAACGCAACAAAATGCTTCAGCCATAGCAGCACTAGGATCTCCTATACAGTAGAATCCAAATCATCCATTCATGGCCGAGGTGAGAAGTTGCTTCCATTATCATTGAAAACACTGACAGGCAAAGTTTCAGACACTGTCCTTAACCTGTCCACTCGAGACAAAAGCTGTCGTCCCAGGGTGAAAGCTATTAAGGGTACATGGCGGTTTGGCCCCTGTGCTCCGGCAGGCCTGTGTTAATTACAGTACACATGAATATCGCGTGTAACAACAGGCTATATCCTTTCATCTAAGCTGGGCGCAAGAGAGAGTCAAGCAATGAAAGAGGAAGAAAATGCCAAAGCATTAATACTAATCACTGGTGCGCTAAATTAATTTTGGATTGCTTCTCTGGGTTCGTACAAAATTGTTTTGTTGAGGGGAAAAAGGAGATTAAAGCTTTAATTATACTTGGTATTTCATTCCGCAAAATAAATCCCCCCTTTTTAAAGGGTCTCTTTCGATGCGGTAATGTGGTGTCTGTCATCAGACGGGATTATAATGAGACCCAGCAGACGAGATGTTCACCTGTTTCACATTTTAAATTGAGCGGTAGTGTCTTACGTTCTCAGACAGGTGCGGGCTCGACAATTTTGGCTGCGATTTTGCAGTTTGGGCCGATTTTGGGAATTGCAAAAACAGATTTGAATCTGTCTGTAGTTTTTTTCTCTGACAGCCTTACAACGATAATTTTCCTAAAAATGAAAAGTTTGCGATAATTTACTGACCTTGAAACTATTGTATATACTTTTTTTTTGATTGAGCACAAATCATTTTATGATAAAATGCATTGTATTCTCGTACAAGTATACAAAAGTAACAGAAAGCACGGACATCTATCATTAAAGTAATCCAAATGACTCCAGTGCGTTAATAAATGCCTTGTGAAACAAAACATTGGCCTAGGTGTGTGTGAGATATTACATTTCAATTCATGCTTTATTCATGAAATTTTGTGTTGTAATAATGTAATATATTATGATAACATAATTAAAATTTGTATTATATATTCATGATCAGCTTCAAATCTCATAGGTCCATGCATGTCTTGAGAGGAAATATGATATGACAACTAGAACCGATGAGATTTGAAGTGATATACACGTTGCTGTATTTGACTTTATGCAATTGTTTTTGCTTATAATTTCACTAAATATGAGTGCATATTTATTAACCCTTTCCAGTGACTTGGATTACTTTAAATATGACTTTATAATGAATGGTTGTAATTTTCGATCCCGTTTAAAGGTCCAGTGTGTTCTTTTTTGGAAGATCTATTGACAAAAATGCGAAACAATATACATAACTATGTCTTGTATAAAGAGCTTACACAATGAAGTGTTACGTTTTTATTACATTAGAAAGCTGAAGTCCTGATTTCTGTTTTATACAACAGCAAAGCAAAACTAATATACCATTTGGTTCAGCACACACTTTGATTTGACCACAAAAATAACCGGTTCACTTTCTACACACATCATGCCTAACCTTTTTGAATCTGAGAATATCCTCATGTGTTTTAATTTTTCTTCACTTTTGCCTGGCAGTTCGTCTCATCTGAGCTGAGCAGCATCCGTTTCAATGGGGTTAACCAAAGCAAAACCACAGAAATATCAAGAGGGAATAGAAGAGACAAGTGTACCAGGAGAGCAAAGGGAAGTAGACTCCACACAGCTGAGATTACAGACACGGAATGAGAGTCAATATTTACCGAGGGCTCGACGAGAGCAAGAGGGAGCATTCAGCCATCAAACAAACAGGCACAAACACCGATACACGGCTGAAGATCTCATTAAACTCAGGTCAGCTTTTGTCTGCCCACCTTTGGGCACTGACTTCACTAATCTTCCATCGACACTGCATTGTCCGGCATTACACACACTCGCGGACACGCACACAGATTTCCAGACACAAGAGCAAACACTCGGCGCCTCTTCGGTGTGTGCTGTGTCTACAGGTCTCCAAATCCCGTCGCAAACATACCACAGCAACACTGCTGATCTACTGCCAGCTTTCAACAGAGAAAAGGAGACTGTGGAAAAGCAGAGAGATAGGGTGGTATTGCTTGCTTTCATTTCACTCGAACCCTCGTGTGAATTCTTCCTCTTAGATAGGCTGCGTTCAGTCAGCTTAATGAGAAATGGGTTCTATCTTCGCACTCCCTGTTGAAAAAAGACAGCAAATGCTGGGTTAGGTATGTTTTGAAGCTGGTTAACTGGTTTGAGCTGGTTTAGGTTGTTCACATGATGGTTTAAACTGGTTATGTGCTAGTTTAAGCTAGTCATGTCCTGGTCCTTAGCTGGTCATGTGTTGGTCTCAGCTGGTCATGTGCTGGTTTAAGCTGGTCATGTGCTGGTTCCAGCTTAAACCAGCACATGATCGGCTAAGGATCAAAACATGACCAGCTTAAACCAGCACGTGACTAGTTTAAACCCCAATGTGACCAGCTTAAACCAGCAGAAACCAGCAAACCAGAATCAAAACATACCTAACCCAGCATATGCTAGTTTTTTCAACAGCTGTGGATCTGTGCATACAAGTGCTTGGTTTTTAATACTTTAAAGAAAGAATTGACTCAATTCTCAACTTAACTTAATTGTAAACACGTAAGATTGCACAGACTAATAGATTTGATTCATCGCTCACCAAAAGATTCATTCAGATTTGTTCACTGGTTTGTTTTCGTTGACTCGTTCTGTAGGTCGTCCTCATACCAGTAGGTGGCGCACAATTATTTTGAGCGATTTGTGCGATTCGCTAAATAAGAATAAGCTTCCCTGTCAACTGACTGCTCAGATTGAGATGTTATGACGTTAAATATTTGTTTATAATAGAAATATGACATTTATGGGCTACATCAATCATAGTAGTGCACCGTTTTGTACTTTAAGATCTCAAATCAAGAAAATTTGATAAGTATCAGCTCATAGAATCGACTCAGTTGATTCGGAAAACGTCGAACAGCCTTCTATGCCATTGCAACCCCATTAAAAAGACATGGTCTTTTGATATGAGGCGTGTGTTGTGTAGGCCTATAACTGTGTTTTTAAGCCTGCGGGATTTGTTTTTTGTTTGCAAGGCCTGTGAGTATTAACTGTGTTTACTCGTGGCTGTGAAGAATAGTCCTATTTAAGGTAGCTCATCTGTCTCAGTCACATTCAATACAGCTACAGCTGGCTTACGGCACGCCTATTTAAAATGGAAGCCCGCAATCATAATAATGCCAGGCTGGGTTTGTTACGTTATTGTTATCCTCTCTCTCGCTCCTTCTCGGTCTTTCTTTATTTTCCATTTTGCTCTCTCGCTATTGCTCTCAACTCGGTTCAATTGAAGAAAGCTTGCACGACTGTAAGAGTAACCCCGAGCTATAAAGTAGCAGTCATGTTTAACAGAATTTAGAGTGAATGATGAAAAGACAATAAGACATTAATTGCACAAAGTTAGATGTTCGCCGACTAAAAAGGATTATAAAAAGAATAATATATAATCTAGAAATATGCACGCACCCATTCTCTCTACTCATCTCTGTTTCTTCTATTTTTCAGGTCCACGGAGGGATTTTTCCTGTTCCTTACTGCTGTTTAAAGAGATCACATAAAATAGAGCGAGACACAGCGGGAACTGTAATTTTGCTGGAATACTGTAACTATGGTGACGAGCAGCCCATCATACCCTTCCTCTGGCTTTATTATGGAAGTTTATCATGATCGGTGTCAAGTTTATATGTTGAAATCAGTCATGCTCACGAGCTCCATGTGTCTTTCGTATTGACTGCTCCGAACGGGTGGTTCTGGATGTTCAAGGCTGAGACGAGATGCGTTTGGGATTATCCTTTGATAAAGTATTATGAATGTGATTAAATTTAACTATAAGATTACCACAGAATAGTAGTTTTTATTAAAACGAATCGTTCAATATTAATGGATATAAAATTAAAAAGTTTTATCTCCTCAGACGCTCCCAAACGTCCAGCATGTTTAAACGTCAAAATGGTCTTTTCTGGTGACAAAAAATCCGGCATGAAAATTACATCGCAAAAAATACATTTCTTACCATGCATTTTTAAAACAAATACAGTGACATTAAAATATTTAGTCTTGTTTTTTGAACAGAAAATATAAGAATTAAGTTAAAAAAAAAAAAACATGCCAGTGAGATGAGAAAAATAAACTTGAATTAGGTATTTAAGAAAATGGTAAAACTAAATGAAAGTTTATTTTTCTTACCCCATTTGCAGATGTTTTTTATGTTTTTTTTGCTTGTTTTAAACATAAACTTACTGAATTCCTATATTTTCTTTCAAAAAACAAGGCTTAATATTAAGGTCACTTACCTTGTCGATGTTTCTCGATATTTCTGTGCATATAATGAAAAAATAATTGGTTCCAAAAAAGTTGGAAATACTGACATTGGCTTGAGGCAATGTTTGCTATGCCTTACCGAGTTTGGCCGACCAAACATTGCAGTTTTATTTGGCGCTGCTAGCGAAGCAAAAATGACACACTTAACCTAAAAGTAAAGATGAAACTTATTCAAATGACCCTCCTGAATGTCTATGCAAATGTGAGTGTTTGTCCTTTAAGCAGAAAGAGAGAGAGAGCATCCCTGCATCGGTTTGCACTTGTTGTCCGAGTGTGTGGCTCCATTAATTAGCAGAGCATGCTGGGATAGATGGACAAAGTGTCCATCTCTGTAGAGCCGAGCAGGCGCACATCGGCCCACAACGGTGGGTTTTGATAACAGACTTTTAACACTATACAGGCTCCTGGTGGACCGTGTTCTCCACGCAGCCTCGACCAGCTTCTCTCAATATTCATTTTGCTACAAAGAGGAAAAAACAAAAGTGCAGGCATGAGGAACATTAGGACATAATCACCCGTGTGTCTGCGCCAGACCATGAAAGCGCCTCATCTTTAGTTTTTTTTACATCAGGTTATGTGGGAGGGGAAGGGAGGTGGTGATGAAGTGCGTGTCAGGGTGTTTCGCAAGCCCACCGCAACAAGGCATCAGGGAGGGATGGAGAAGACGACATGCTGATAGACCCCCAACCCTCCTCCATCTTTGACGTTCTCCTCCCCCTTCCTCGACCCCTCGCTGGCGTAGTTGGCTTGTGGCACAGAGTCATTTATATGTGAGTGATTAGAGGCCTCAGAACCAGAGGATATATTCGTTTTCTCTAAATGAGCTTTATTCTCTCACGTGATGAGTTTCAGGTGGCAGTGGGGGTGGAGCTTGGTGGGTGCAGTGAATTACATGAAGGGTAAAACCACGTCCAGGAGACATTTAATGCTAAAACAGCAGGAGATTAAAATGAATCTATATTTTGCATAAGGAAAGTGAAGCTTATTATAAGACCATTAAGATTTTGGGTAAAACTGTGACCATTTGCGTGGCAAAAAAGCAAATTCTAATGATTGTAATGCGTCCAGATGTTTAGCAATTGAGTAATTCCCATTACACCAATAATTCTGAGCGGTGATTCTCATTACTCATCATCTAATCTTTTGCGTTACAGTCATTTTCATTACTTTCTTAATATAAACATAAATTATACGCAATATAACAAATCCTACCTTGATATAGAAAAACTTTAATGAACATTCATTAACATTACACTACATATTTGCAAATGAATGTTTTGCAATACAATTTATATATCTGAACGGGAATTCGTACATATTTTATGAGGTGGCCAATTCTTACTATGTGTTCACACCAAACGCAACGCATTCCTCGCTCTTTATAACTATATTATTATTGTCTACGTGCTTTCTGACATGTCAAACTGTAATATTCAATAAGCGTTTTTGCCCAAATACACAGCTCGAGTTGAATTTTTTAACAAATATCGTGTGTATGTAGCAATCGCATCTATTCGCGTCTTTCCATTGATTTTGTATGTAATTTACTAGTAGTTTAAATAGTTAGATTCTCTCTTGGTGTGACACACCAAATTCATTTGATGTGAAACGTACAAAAACTAAACGTTTTCAGAAAAAAATAACAATGCTGAAGCCCCTCCCCTTACCCCACCCCTAAACATAAGGCCACAGGCACAAAAGCAAATCATACTAAAGAATACGAATAAGATCACAGGAAAATCATACGAATTACCGCCTTGTGAAATAGTGACGTAGTTAAAAGTCATGTTAATCATGTAGATAAATGTTACAATACAAAATATCTTAATGATCCAAAAATAGTCTCTTATTTAAAAAAAACTTTCTTCAAATGTTTTCTTTCTTCTTCCAATAGTTTGAATCATTGTGACAATTTGCTTCATTGTTTATTTCTTAATTTTTTTCGGGTAGCTTTGGGGGTGTCTGTTAAATTTAGTCTAACATAAAAATTTTAGATTTTGTGATAAAATATGTATTGTGTCCTGGGTCCCACGGCTATTAGGCCATACACACAAAACAATTCACTCACTCCAAACAACATGCAAACTATGAACCTGACGCACACACGTACTGAGCTTGTTACCTGAACCGGACCGAATGCAAAACAGATATTTATTAGCCGCATTTTCACGCGCAGCAAATATCAATATCTTACGCCGGCCAAAACTTTCGAAAACCAGCTGTCGTAGGGTCTACGAGAGCAAGAGCTTGAGTAATCCACTCAGCGTGCTGACGCAGTTGCTCTCTTGTTAATTAATGAAATGGCTCAAACCGTTTCAGGTTGGTGACTCATTGGGCCGGTACAGTCATTGATAGCTTCCTGCAGCACATGGGTATGGGGTAGCACGCCCGGCCGCGGCACAGAATTGAGTGCCTTGCGCTTGTGCTTGCCTGCCGTGTTTATCCACTTCATTATTTAGTGTTAATTAAGTTGGAAGCCTTCGTCAGTAAGGCAGAACAGTAGCATCTGCTGCGGGACAAAGAAAAGATGGGCGATCGAGCGTTCGAATCTGAGGCGAGGGGGCCGCTTTTCACGCCCGCCGCCCCAACGACCGCAAGGAAAGGAAACGAGCGCCAACACCGATAACAATTTAGTGGACCAATTAATGAAGTATGCAAGGTGGGGAGCGGCCGCTGGGACGGGACAAAGCGTTGGCATCTGGGTGGGCAGCACATTACAAGACCCTATTCTGCTGTTTGGACACCCATAAAAGGGGCATTAAAAGGGAGGTCTCCTTTAACTCTTCCCCATTGCGTACTAGCCGTCCCTCCACACATGTGCAGGACCGTAGAGTGAAAGCGTCCATTCAGAGTTAATGGTCCTGGAGTCTCAGGACGGTGGCGCCGCTCTCCCCAAAGTCCCCAGGCTCTAATCGGCCGCAATTAAAAGGGAATCGTGCGGACAGAAAAACTGGCCAAATGCACCTCGGAGAGATCTTGTCAAGCGACTGGGGGTGCTCTAATGGTTTTTTAATGTAAATATTTGTTGACTTCAGCAACAGGGCTGTGGAATGGTCAAATCAGATCGGGGGAACCAGAGGTGTTCTTTCCTTTGCCGGATGTAATTATTTCCAGTGCTAAAAAAACTTTTCTCTCTGTAGAAAGAGTCCTCTGAGGAGCGGATGTTAATGTTTATGTGTGCTGAGAAATGTCAGCCCATCTCTCCGTTTTGTTTTTAGAAGAACAGCTGAGACTCTGAGTTTAGATCGTAGTTTAACCATAGAGAGTCAAGGGTCACTTTATTCCGGAGTCACTCAGGGAACATCACTCAGAAAGAAAAAATCTTTATTTGCTCACTGTTTCTTCCTCTCTGTCTATTCTTCCTTTCTATCTTCACCCACCCGCAGTGTCGGCGGAGCAGCAAACGGCGCTGTGAGATTTTATTGTGCGAAGGTTCATCTTACATCTGCCCTGGGAAGTCGTGAGTAGCAACAAAGCAGTCGAGTTCTTTCCCAACAAACAAATTAGCATTACAAATAGACCTGATTACCTGAAATGAAAATCCAGTGGGTCGAGTAAATAAATAGAGCTTCCCTACCCTGACCACTTATAGGCCATGTCGAAGATTTCAACACTTAACAAACAAACAAACAACAAAACTTCCCAAAGGGATAAACACTGAAAAATACTTTGACTGAGAAAAGCAAAGTAATGTTGCTTTTTTTAATCCACACCTTAAAGGGACAGTTCACCAAAAAATGTAAATTTTATCATTTATTCAACCTCATGTCCAAATCCAAACTTGAATGACTGTACATCTCTTTAGCATGACACAAAATAAGATATTTTGAACAACGTTGGTGACCAAACAACACTGGACCCTATTGACTTCCATATTATGGACACAAAACCACTGAGACATTTCTCAAAATATCTTCTTTGTATTCCAGTGAATATAGTCATTCTGTACACAGATTTTGAATGATGTAAGTGGGAATAAATGATGAACTTTTATTTATGGGTGAACTACCTTTTTAATGTCCATGTTTTTAAACCAATAACATCTTAAAAAAATGGCCGTGGTTTTTGGGGGGGGCTGTAATAACTAGTTTTGATACTATATAACTCAAGATTCAGGGAAATGGGTGAAGATTGGTTTTTTAGGAGTTGTTGTATAGGCCATGAGTGAGATGGCTTTTCTTAAGAGTGTGTGTCATGCTTATCAGTGATGTATAGGTCGCAACCTAGTTTTCTTTCAACCCATCCCGAGATTTATGTTGTAAACATCAAAAATACTGCTGGTAAATGACACTAAATCAGAGTTTGAAGTTTCAGGTGCGGCATCATAAATGGCACTTGCCACTGGTTGCACGATACATGATTTTGTGCGATTGTTATTATAAAACTTTTTTTTATAACCTATGTCACATCTGAACAAGTTACTTTGAAAAGTAACGTCTGCCGACTCTTTTGAATGTGTCATTAAGCGGCGCAAGAAAACTGCACACACATCACACATATTTCTTGTCCCGTCTCATGGGGAAAAGCAAGCAGAGGTTCAGCCTTTAATGTCTAATAACCCAATATAAAAATTAATCCCGTGAGGATTTGTTTTAAAATGCAGCTGTTAATTTGGCTACATTCACAATTAAAAATTCATGTCGCCAGCAGGCTTCTGAGGTTGATTATTTATTATATATTGGCATATGCTAATAAATATGAGTCAGATTAAAAATTGATGTTGCTTGTGGCTTATATGCAGGATATGCATCGGGTGGCATTGCCGTTTTTATAGGCTCGCTGACCCGAGGGGCTTTAGCCGAACGTGCTGATGTACAGCATGTAGGTGAGAGGAGAATTCAACCTGATTGAAACAGTCAACCTATTGCATTCAGATACATTAGGTTAACTTATACGTGCCTATAGTTCCCTAATGAATCGTTTTAAAATCTGCATTTTTTAGATCATAAATACTGAATTTAACTATGATGCATGCAAGATTGTCTAATACAGCTGTCTGCTACAATTAATCCAATGTTGCATGCATGTCGTGGTTCTGGGAGAGATGAGGTAGGCCTTCATTCATTGCTGTGTTTCATTTCATGGACAGGCTGTTTATTGTGTCTCCTGAGATTGGCAGCTATAATCAGGGTTTGTAAAACCGAGCTGGTACGTGTCTGAACCACATTCAATCTTGAATCATCTATCTTCATGAAGAGTTTGATTCAGAATGGGTGTGACAGCAGTGAGATGTTACTGTTTTTGAGCAGAGCGTTAACTGAGAACAAAGGTGTATTGAGGAGTGTGTAGTCGGGTGGATAGAGCACAAGGCCCTTGGTGTTTTTCACCGCATGACAAAATATTAAATCGGACCATTTCTGTATTTCTGTAAAGCTCCGAGGACAGTGGTGTACAGTGTAACAGGATAAGCAGACATCTGAAGGCGCGAATGCTGACTGTCTTTGAGCAGTTTGAAGTTTACTTAAATAAAGGATTTACACAGCCAAGTGTGCCATCTACTGGCCTTTCTGTAACAACACAGTGTTTTAGACATACATGGCCTTAAAGGGATTCTGTCATTTAATCACCTCAGATTTTTCCAAACCTGTATGAATTTCTTTATTCTGCTGAACACAAAAGAAGCTATTTGGAAGATTGTCAGTAACCAAACAGATCTCATCCCCCATTAACTCATAGTAGCATATTTATTTTCCCTACTTTGGCAGAAAATGGGGTGAGATCTGTTTGGTAACCGCCATTCTGCCAAATATCTTCCTTTGTGTTCAGCAGAACCAAGATATCCATACAGGCTTAGAACAACCTGGCGGAGAGTAAATGACTAGAGAATTTTACACAATGTACAAGACATTGAACCAAATGGCATCTACAAATAAACGATGACAGACCTAATGTTACTTTTCTGGTTTGGAAGTCTTTTTAAGCATCTCAGGCTCACACACGTGTAGCAAATGAGTAACCAAAAGTGTAACTGCAGGCATGTACATTATCTAGTATTTTTTTCTAAAGGGTTTGTTGAAAGAGACATAATAATTTAAAGGGATAGTTCACCCAAAAATGAAAATTATGTCATGAATTACTGCCCCCCCCAAAGTTGTTCCAAATCTGTATAAATGTCTTTGTTCTGTTGAACACAATGAAAGATATTTGGGAAAATGTTAGCAACTGACATTTCTGAGGCATCATTGACTTCCATAGAAATGTTTTAAATGGTTGTCAAAGATGCCCCAGAACTCTTTGCTTTCATAAATGTTAGCATTTATCAATTTTTAATTTATTTTATTTGCTTTTTATGTTCTTGTTTCCATGTTTAAAATTTTTGTTTTATATTTTCTTGGTTTTATTTATATGTATATATGTATTGCAAAAACTTCTGCACACTTTTATAAATGCCCAAATACATTATCGGGCGACTGTATCTACTGTACAGTGGTGTATTTCTGGGCCAAGCGTAATAATAAGCATTTCCTGCAATGTACTCCAGTATTTATTAACCTCAGGAAAATTCTTACTGTAGTGTTTTTAAATCTTACCATAGTAAATTTCAAAATAAACTACTGAATCAAATGACTATAGATAATACCTTAAAATACTGCAGTAGCCTATACATTAATTACTTTAAACACAGTATACACTACAGTAAATACTAGTATTTACTAATAATTTACCATTATTTTTGCATTTGGTTTGAAAGAAGATTTGCAATTATAATTATTTTCAGTCACATCCCTTGCTATGTTTTTATCACTTTACTTTCTTGTTTATTCTCTCCAGTAAATAAAAAGGAACATTTTGTTCCTCTCAGGAGTGGGATGGCCTCAGAATCATAATGCTAGTCACTACAGACTCATTACCATCAGTACATCGGTTTCAATTAATGCATGTGATGCGTTTGATCACTCCCTAACCAGGGACTTGTGGGTAACGAGCGGGCTGATTGCATCTGATCCGTTTCCTATAATTGTTCGCTTCATTGAAACCTTCTCACAATGGCGAAATTAAGCACAGCACGCAAGGCCACAGACCTTAGACGGGTGCGATTCTTTACGCTGAGCAATCGGGAATTGATGACACTCAACAACTACTCAAAACAGATGGTATCACACCGATGAAGGACTAGCTAGACAGGTGAGCAACCACAGCAGTGCACAAATTGTCCTCCCTCCTCTTAAAAAAAGTGCTTAGCTTGTCTCCAAGTGAGGCTTGGGAAGGGTAATGACTGTTATGTAGCTAAAGAGTGATGGAAAATGGTACAGCTGGGCCATTCCTGCACTGAGCTTTTAGCTCCATCTTCTCTTATTTTAATCTGCTTTCTCATCCCTTCATATCTCCTTGGCAACGCTAAAGCCTGGGAGAGATGGAGAGTTACATAGAACAAGGCTGGCAATGAAGTGCAAAGGCAGAAGGGGTCACTTACAGATGGCACAGGCTGTCAGGCAGAGCGTCAGGAGGGCAGGAGAGTAAGAGAAAAGCAGACCCCCGTGTCGGTGAAAGAACCAAGGAGGGAAGAGAGAAGAGCGAAGATTGAAGATCTCAGATGACTGGAGGGAAATCAACAGATACAACAATGCACACGCTGAGCAAATATACAGAATAGAGCATGCGTTTACAAGAAAAAACAAACTGTTCTGATGGAGCCGACGGTTTGCATCGAAGCAGACCCAGTGGACGTTCACTCTAAAAGTTTGGATCAAATGCATTTAAATGCATTCAGGAAGTTGTTGCGTTTTGAGGTCTACAGCCTTGAAGAAAGAGGAACTTTGGGATTTGCAGATGCACTTCACCTTAAGATAATTTTTTTATTCATTATTGAACACAGAGCGTGTGTGTGTGGAGATTCAACACAGAGAATAGAGTAATGCAGATCAAGTTCTGCATAAGTACTGCATCCATTTTGATGAAGTTTTCAGTGGCTTCTGTTTCAACAAACAGAGACACAGATCAGAAGTGATTTATGTAGAAATGAGCGCGTGTGTGTGACCCGTACACAGCAGCTGATGTGTTTCTTTTAACATCCCAAAAACATCATCAAAATCATTTATTTGCTCTATTTTCAATTTGAATATACAATTTAATGTCCACATTTCTTATTATTATTTCATTAGTATTTTAGAATAATAAACTCTAAACTTGGAGTAACACAAATGAAACAATTGTAATTATGTATGACTAAAAATCTAAAATAAATCAGAATGTTTTATATTTCAGCATCTTAAAAGTAATCACCCTTTGTCTAGAAAATCTTTATTTTATTAAACATCTTGAGGTTTCATCCTAAGAGCTTTTCGAACCACAATAAAGAAGTTCCCGTCTTGACACCCATAGGTTGATTTTCTTCACCCTTCTCCAAGTCATAATTTTTTTGACAATTTAGGTAAATAAATGTTTTGTAATGAAATAAATGAATATGTTTGCACATTAGTCCGATAAAGTAATTTCAATTTTAATCAAAAGCCTTCATAGAATCACTTAGCTAAAATGTACAACAAAAATTGTGACTTTTTTTACAATTTACTGTTTATTATATAAAATCAACCTACATTATGTAAAGGAGATTCTGTGAAAATATAATCTTGATATCTATAATATTGATTAAAATCAACGACTGAAATCATGAAACTAATGGTTGAAATAACACTTTGATGCTCAGTATCTCATAATTAGATTTTAGAGATTTTAGCCAGGCTGGATACATGTTTTTTCTTGCAGGGCTTTTTGAAACCTTTCAGCCCTAGTAGCAATTCACGTTTATCATGTGGCGAATTCTGTCTTTCATGTAAAGAACCAAGTCAAATTCCCAGTAATAGGTGTCATTTGAGATATAAGCATCTGCTAAATAGGCAATATTTGCTTTCTTGCTTGATCTCAGATCTAAAAGCAGAGGATATACCTTTGGCGAATGATTGCATTAAACTATAGCATTTAACCTCTATTCCAACAGCCTAATTAATTAAGAGCCAACTTATTTACAATGATGACCTGGCAATGCGTAAAGATAAGGAGCCGCATGGCCACGAATGCACATCAGATTTAGAGTTTCAATCTGAGCCAGTGATATCTGGCTGATAAATCTCAGCTTCCCTCCAGCCAACCGCACTTCTTTTCCGGGCATTTCTCTGTGATTCTGCATTTTGCTTGGCACTGAGATTTCCTCAGAGTCTGTGTTAATTACTCGGAGCTTCGCAATCCATTTTTATGGCTTATTTATCCGTCTGTGCTCTTGGCTTGCCGATTAAAGCTTTATAAATCATTTTTCACATCTTCATCAAGGCTGCAAAAGAAGTTGATTCGGAAAATGGAGAGTTGTCGTTTATTTGCGTTCCGCCTTATGTAATCTCTGCTGCTCGTTCGTGCTGGTGCATCGGTGGCAGAGCTCCAGGACTTGTGCTGAAAATCTAATTTGAGAGGTTAGTTCGGAGCCAAGTCCAGGAGCCAAACATAAATCTGTTCACCATAGTGCTGGATGAGCAGAAGCTTTCCTCCATCTCTGCTCCACATCTCATGAGTGATCCCTCTTTATCTTTAGCTCACCTCTCTCTCTCTCTCTCTTTTGTCTCTTTGCCTCACATACATCTTACAGACCCGCTCGTCTTTCTATTTATCTCTCTCTCTTAAAATTCACCAAGCTTTATTGGCACGGAAAATGACATTGCCTAAGCATCAGCGTTGTTATACAGTCACAGTATGCATGCGTGCGCGAGATTGCGCGCCCGTGCGCGAAGCTCTGTCTATTTCCTTCAACTGTCATAATGAATATGTGGCTCGTGACACACTGAGTTAGTGTTAGTATAACTGATTTAAAAGAAAAGCACTCTCGGGTGACACCTTAAAAGGGCGCCTAAAGTGCTAAAAAGTGTATCTGTTCAGTTGAGCGCGCAGAAAGAGCGCGCGCCTGCTGAGCAAACACACACACAGCATCATTTGATGGCCCATCCAGATAAAGACCCATCACCGGGCAGCTCGCATCAGCACCATTTACCTACTGCTATTTAATGGACAGGACAAACTTTGAATCCAATGCCTGTCAATGCATTTTATAGCTGCAATCACAACAGAACCTGACGACTGTAGTTTTGTATACAATATAGCCTTAATTTAAAATGATTTCCATTGAGTCTTCTTGGCTGACTGCTGACTCAAGATGCAGTTATCTTTCTGTATGGTGTTCGGATCATTATCTTAAATTAATTCTATTCGTTTTGAATGACCACATAAATTCCACCAAGGACACCAATCGAATCGCGCAGACACGCTTGACGCTTATTTGCGTACAAAGTTATATCAGCGAAATAATTGAACTTTTGTTTAGTCTATAAACAGTTATTGATCGAGTTAAGAGCATTAGATGTGGATAGATTTGGGATGTGTCGCTTTCGTACTGTACATTAATCCAGACACTAATAATGTTTTACCACAAGAGGGCGACAAAGTGTTTCTACAGGCATTAAAAGGGCGTTCATTGCGGTGTGTTTTAGCCTTTATAGACATTTAAACAGACACCTTAAATCACCCATATCAGATTTTTTGTTATATTTGTGTCCTTATCGTTTATGTAGGCCTATAGAAGCAGAAACTAACCCAGCACTTTTCTCTGCATCGACTGTTTGTTGCCAAGTAAGCCAGTGGAAATTATGGCACCAGCCTTCAGACAAATACACAAATGGATCAAAGATATACTTTACTTTTATTGGATATGAGCATCTTTTTCATTTATACATCATACTGCTTGGTGGAGACCCATGTGGGCGCTGTAACGACTTTATGGGAAAATAGTTAATTGCCTTAAATGGCAATGAACAGAAAAATAGCATTTACAACTGCTAGAACAATGAAAACAAATGTTTGCTGTCCAAAGCCTTTTCGTCGGTCACAGAGACCTGAGAAACCAAAGTTTAAGATTTTAAGCTGTTCAAGAGTTAACTATACAGTTCATGACTCTCATATGTTAGATGCGTTCAAGGCAGAGTCTGTTTTTCCAAATGAAATGCAGATTGGATATAGCATAAATACAATTATAGTTACATTTTTAAAAGATATTCATTTCTGTCACCATTATAGTTTACAGCTGATATGACTCACTGGATTCAATACAATACACAAATGTAACATTTAATACAAAAATATGCAGATGCACCATAGGCAAATCACAATTTTAGTTCCCAAAGATATTTGATGGAAAGCATGTCCGAGTACAGCCCCTTGTCTCATATAAGTAACTGTATAGCATTATTTATTTTAAACTCTTTTTGTTACTTCAGCATCCAGACGTTAATCAGAAAATTCACAAATGTATTGAATTAATCAAAACTTATATTAATTCTTATTGTTAGCACCACATACACATTAAAGGGCCACCTTTACAATAAAATGTTACCAGATATTATGCATCACTTACTTCCAGTAATAAATGCTTTAAATAAATCTATGTCTATTTTTGTTTCTTTTTGTATAGCACCACTTTACGTATCAGAGTTGTAGGTGGTCAAACACACAGGACTCCCAAACTGCATCATGAAGATCAAGGTCTCTCATAAGGTACATTGTAAAAATGCATTTCAAAACAAATACAAAAAAAGACTCAATAGGCACCACTATAGAAATATTTGCTGTCCATGGATTTCATGAGTTTACCGTCCGTATCTTTTGCTTGGCTCAGCCTTCAGACTTGGCTTTGATAAGGTGACCATTAAACGTCATGTAGGTGTCAAAATCATCGCTGAACACTGCGTTTTCTCGCTCGCCCTTAAAGAGTCGAACCCACACCTGGTCGTCTCTCTCCAGCTCCAGCATAAGGCTCTGGCTCTGCATGATGGATCGATCACTGGGTTGAGCGTACAGGATGGCCATCTCCTGCTCGTTCTTCATCACGTGCAAGTACGTCTCTTTCTGGTTCCAGGTGTGAGTGTTCAGACTAAAGAAATAGATGCCTGGAACGTAGCAGAAGAATTTGCCTGTGAACATGTTGAAATGGCCGTAAAGGTTGACGATTTCTGTGTCGAAGATCAGGGTCTGATAGTAATCGTTGCTGTGCAGGGCTTTCTTACGGCCCACGGAGAAGGCAGCGTAGTAGGACTTGCATGGTTCACCGGAGGAACCAATGCTGCCCTTTGTGCCCTTCATCCCAATGGGCCCTCGCGTGCCGGTTTGCCCTGTCCTGCCTGATTTCCCATAAGGTCCTCTCAGTCCATTGTCTCCCTTTTCCCCTATTAGGGAAGGAGTTTAGCAGAATTGTATAGTAGACAGGATTAATTCATGCTTCACTAGCATCATTTTAAGGCCGTACATTCTTTATTTATGATTTATCGTCCCACTTTTCTGAATCTTTATGTGAGTGTTTTATGAAACATCAAATAAGAAAAAATTATGAAGTTCAAAATACGTATCATTTTTTTGTTTGTCTTCTGTAATTGCTGTGTTTTATAAAAGCGCCAATCTGAAAGCCATTTTGCTTTTGATGTTTGTTTCATAAAGACATTTCAGCGGCGGTTTGGTCATAGAGGTCAATGTTTTCCAGCTCACAGAAAAAGCATGTGATTAGCCACGCCTGACCTATATCATTCACAGACAGAGAGAGATTTAACTGACATGGATCTAAATTATTATACAGTCAAAGAGAGCCAACAGAGTAAGAAAGGTTATGTAAGTTATAGTTGTGTAAGTGATCGTTCACTCAAAAATGAAGATTCTGTCAACATTTACTCACCTTCTTGTAACCCAAACAGGAGATATTTTGAAGAATGTCGGTAACCGGACAACGGCGGTTCCCATTGACTTGCATTGTTTTTGTGTCTATACAATAGAAGTCCATGGGTATCGCTGTTGTTCAGTTACCGACATTCTTCAAAATATCTTCTTTTGTGTTCTGCAGAAGAAAGAAAGTCGAACAGGTTTGAAATGACAAGGGTGAGTAAATGAAGACAGACTTTTCATTTTTGGGTGAACTATCCCTTTAACATATTAGTTTGCATTCTTGAAATAGAAGAAGATGACTTCGCATCATATGTTATATCACATCGGAATAACATCTTAGCTGTATGTAGTATTTTGCACCTTTAAGGATGGTGATGTTTATCTGTGGCACAACCTTGTACTGTGGGTATTGAGGAGGTTCCTCCGCGGGATCACAGCATCGCTTGCATTCAGTTCCACTGATGTCAAAGTGCAAAAGAAAAGGTTACTAATTTCAAATTGCCAAACAAGCAGAATGTGAAGAGATTATGGATGGATAGACTGATTAATGGATTGAAGACGTTGTAAATCAGAAAAGTACCTGCCATCTCTGTAGTATTCTGTGGCTCTTTGATAATCTCTTGGTTCATACGTGTCCACATCTGGGTTTTGGGTAATGTATGGCTCAGTACTTTTTGCAAACACGGCCGCCAGCAGAACCAGACATGTCAAAGGCATCTGAGATAAAAGTCATGACATATAGTAAATATAATACCGAGCTTTATGTTGAACCCAGATAATACTGAGCTTGATCTGCTGAACGAGGATCAGTTTTCAACTTCTATCAGGTGGTAAAGGCTCTGACTGCCGATGTGACACTAGTTGTAGGATTTCTAAACATAGTCTAAAAAATGATGTAACCAATGATGAGATGTCTCTAAATGTCATCAGATTTTAAAATTGACATCAGATTTTATATTTAGATTAAACTGAACCTCTCTGCTTTTTCTTTCTTGGTAACTATGACTTTTCCAAGCCATGGGACAGAAACTATAAGCAAAAAGTATGATATTTACTTAAGAAAAACGTATGCCAAAAATGAACCTCAGCTTAAGAGAGTCACTCAAGGTCACTGCTGTCTCAGTTTTTCACTGTGAGGGTAAAACATCCAATTTTTGGATTTTAATCTGTTAGCAATCGTTATGGAGTTTTGGATATGAAAAGACATCTGCATCAAAACATTTGGCCTAACATAACGTTTGGCATCACAGTCTAAACACTGCTGAAACTTCTGTATAAAAAAGAACATGTTGAGAACATGTTGGAATAAAATCCCAAATGTTTTGTGAAGTAGCTGCAAAAAGAGGTCCAGAACACCTGGCGACCCGTATAAACACTGTTCAGTTTGAGTTCCCAAACCTTGTGTTCAGAGGTGAAATTTATCCATATTTATACACACTTTACAAAACTGTGACCATTTTTTTTTTTACAAAACAGTTTGTCCACAAGAAATGAAATCACTATCCGAAAACCATAATACATCTATTCACAATTTTCCACAATGGCCTGGTGAGTTGATAATTAAAATGTCCATTTTTTTTAGTTTAAAGTCTCGTGGTTTACCACATTGGGTTCAATTTCAGTTATTTTTGCAAATTTTTCAAAGGTAAAAAGGAAAAATATTCAGATTTCATTACTTTCATTGAATCACACAAGATGCTTTATAAATGTTAAAAAAAAACAAAAATTATACAACCAACACTGATTCACAGTAATGGGTGGCACAATTTCACACTATTCCTCAGTGTTTCACAGTTATGGGGTTTCCATGGGTACTGACATATCAAATTATGACAGATTGTTAAATACTTGTCCTCTGACATTTTAATTTAGTGTTCTGTCTGGGCCAGAAAGATTTTTAGTATATGATCTGAGTACTGTAGCTTTTTTCACTTTCTGTCTCTGCTGCTGTTTCTTTGATAATTGTCTTTTACCACTCATCTTTGTTTACAGTCTCACATGTGATATTCTTGCATGAGAATCTCTCTCCTTCCTGCAGATGCTGGTGTCATGAAGGTTATGTTTACACATACAGAACATCATAGAGTGCTACTTTCGCTCAAAGCCAGTATTTCTGACTCCAACAACATCTGGACTGAACTTTTTTAACATGGATTACATAAGCGAACTGTTTTTGCTCCCCTCTGCTCCAGGGAACGTCACGCTCCAAATCATAAACGTCCCATTTTTGCAATATCTAAGAGCTCCTAACCCTCGGATGCTTTGATGTGCCCCAAATATGAAATATTATTTCATCATTTATTCACCCTCATGTCATTCCAAACCTGTATGAGTTTATTTCTTCTGCACATATTTTGAAGAAAGTTGGCAAACAAACAATACTTACCCCTCTTTACTTCCATTGTAAGGACACAAAGTGAATATGAACGTGATGCTTTTCTAAATTCTTATGTCTGAGATCAGTGACTGAAGATAAACAGATCATCTCCGTGCTAAATAAAACTGCCAACGGAAATGATGCACAGCTTTCATTCCGTTTTCGGTGTGCGACCAAACATGACCTACTTTCAACCATAACTTACTAAATATTTAGCTCTTCTGTCACTAGTCATGCACTGTCAAAGCCCACGTATGCCTGATGTGCTATTTTAAAGGCTACAGACATGTGCACTTATGTAGTACATGCTTGACCTGTTTTTATTCCAACCCTACCAACTTTTTATGATAGAAATGTTTCAGAGGAGGTTCAATTAACTTCAGGGAATGCAAGCGAGCTTGAAGGACACGGCCAAGAACATCTACTGTATCTGCAGAGTAAACAAACAGCCAATTTATTAAAGCAACAATCTGCTTTGCTCCCTGAACTTCAAATGAGCTCCTCAAGTACTGTACGCTCGCATACATAGGCATGAATAAACTCTAGAAACATAGTTGGTCTCTGAGGGATTCATAGAAACACCTTAAAGTTTTTCAAACTTTTTCTGAGGGAATAATAGACTCGGGTTTGCCTGTTCTGAAAGCCTACAGCCTCTCCAACCTTCTGAATTGTGAAAACCCCTCTCCTCTTAAAGTGCACACAATTGCTAGGGGTGAACGCTTTGAAAACAAAGTATTAACTCACGCCACGTGCTTGTACCAAGAAGTCTTTCCTCTTCTCTTACACGGATGTATACATACCAAATAAAGATTTCACCTTTTGATCATTAAATAATATCTGATAAAGGTGGAAGAAAGTGCAGAAATGTATTCAAAAGTAGAGAAAATGTGTATTTGAATGTTTTAATTTATTGAGAAATTAATGAAAAAATGCATATCTGACTGTGTATCCAAACAGACAAAACAAACATACAGCACGAATACGATCAAGCAACTCATCCTTCCTTCTTATTGAATACTTCAAGACTTCAAAAAGACATTTACTGGCAAAAAAAAATTCACTTAAAATGACATGTTTTCCCATGTGCAGTCAATTGCAGTGTTTTTCTGTAATTTGTCAGTTTTTTTATCACCATACTTCAAAAATACATGAAAATCTGTGTGCAATTTTACAATTCTGTTTTTTACAGACCGTGCAGAATATACTATTCACTGCTTACCTTTTTAAACAAACCTTAAAAAAGTAGGTTTTATATCAATAAATCTTTTAATTTTAGCTCTTAATGTAAATACAAAACACAGCTGGATTTAATGGCTTGGACATAAAAGCGTAGACAGTCTGTGTGGTCACTTTGAAGTGTTCCTATGTGGCACAACAACACTGAGGTCAGGTTCACCCCCTGGTGCATGGTTAATGCACTTTGTCTATAACAATCTCCAATCGACTACTGGGTTTCGTGAAAAAATTGTGAGGTTATTTCAGATTAACATAATATGAGAAGAACAATATCTTCAATGAGATTGTAAGAACATATTGGAATGAAAAAGAAAGAATGAAAGAGAGAGAGAGAGAGAGAGAGAGAGAGAGAGAGAGAGAAATCATATTACATATGGTCAATTCTGATATTATGAGAATCTGTAAAACCCTTTTGCGGGAAACCTTAGCATTGCACAACATTCATAATTATGTTTGGAATAGAATCCCATTTTTACTGTGTAGGAAATGAAGCAATTTGAACATGGCTTTGTGATGGCACGCCTCAAGAATTCCATTCCTAGTTTCTGATCCTGCACCCTTTGGCAGTGCAGATCTTTCTATGGAAAATCAAAAGTAAAAACCTAAGATTAGTTTCTCCAGTAGGCCTATCCCACATCGCCCATGATTTAATAGATGTCCACAGGGACAGGTTGTGAGACATTTTCGTCGTATTCATTACATTGAGACTCAAACCAAATGAGGGTGTCATTTTATATGATAACATGCACCTGCTGATACATTTTTCATGTGCACATTCCCAGGCTTGTTCGACCTAACAATTATCTTGAAATGGCTGTCATCCATCAAAACAAAAAAAATGTAATTACGAAACAGTCACGGGTCTGACCGGAGAACACTGAATTGTTTTTGCGCAGCTGTTATGCACGCATGCACTTTATGCAAGAGAGAAGCACAAATTATAATCTCCAAACGTTTATGATGTGGATTTTTCCTTTTTTCACTTCACAAAGTGAAGTATCCGTAAACTCTGAATGAACGATGTACTGTATCAACAACTTCATCCAAACTCTTATATCAAATGACTCAATCACAACCTATACAAGTAAAAGACAGAAAAACAATTTTGTATTGGAATTTGTGAAATACAAACCCTGTTGTGGGTATTAAGTTTTCTTGGCATTATAAAAACTTTCTGACTTTATCTTTCAAAAACAGCCTCCACATTTCCATCAGTACTGCTCATGTGTCCTACCTTTGTTCTCGCAGGTCCAAACCTGAGGGTCTGCTTGGCTCTCTGTTATTTCACTGAAGATCCTTCTGTCGATGTGTCTCTGTGAGAATGTTGCTGTCTGTCAATGTTTTTAAAACATCTCCAAACACAGCATGCCTTGAGGAGCCAGGGAAAAGAGCAGAAAGGGAGGAGAACCGGAGGAGGAGCTTGGATGCATCCAAGAGGGAGGAATGAAATCAAAACAAAAGTACATAAACAAGACTGTGGAAAGTGTAGTAGAGACTGAGAGAGAAAGAGGTATGAAAAGCTAAAAGCAAAGCATTGTGTGCAGCTACTTCCCAGACAGTCAGACAAATGTTAAGTGGCTGCTCCAGGGAATCTTTTAAAGAGCAAGATTACCATTTTAGAAACACAAACAGTTCAATTAAGCTTACCAAAGGACTATAATAATGAATGTTTCACTTTTTCATCTTTAAAACTCTTGAGGCTTTTTAATATTATAAGAAAGTGTGTGCAAATTACTGTCTGGCAGTGTTTTGTCATTAAATGTTGTGAAACAAACAAGAAAACCTGCCTTTTTACTTCCTGTAAAGCATTCATAATCAGCTTTCAATCAAATAAGGGAAACTGAGATCAAACATTGTTAGTAAGCAGACCCACAGAACACAGATCTCCATGTTTAGATTCCCTTCTAGGAGTTTTTCCTATCGTGAATCTAGACTTTTGGTCAATGTTACTGAGTAAAGCTTATGATAAGATTATATGCATGGTAAACAAAGGAAACTGTGAGTGAAAGTGTTGTAAGTTGTATATAAAGCATTATAAACTAATAAGGGGATGTGTGTACTTTTATTCCCATAAGACACTGAGCATAAAAAGTTACTATTTAAGTAGCCTTCACTGCTCATCACTGATGAGCAACACATTGTGCTTATTTATTATCATGGTAAAACACACCTGGAAATATTACAAAAGTGTTTACAGAGATATTTAATGCTTCCTCGCTTAAAAGTCGCTTAGATAAAATCTTCTGTAAATGTATATGTTTTTGCTCTCATTACTAAAAACGAAATTCCTGCTGTTTATATAAATGACCACTAGATGTCGTCATAATTCCACTAGACCCCGAAACTCTTCAGAACCATCTTCATTTGATAAAAAGTGAAATTGAGACAATTGTGTTTATAAACAGTTTAAATACGTTTGTTTAAAACAAACAAAAAACACTTAAGTATACACGTTATAACTTTAATGTGAAATTACGTATCTAGGAATGCTGGAATCATCTGGACTTTATTATCTGGCAACATTTTTGCTTAAATGCATAATAGGCTATATCCTTAGCAATAAATTAGTCAATTAAACTGTGTCCACCAAAGCGTTTTAGCCAGCTAAAAATATACATAGTGCTGTTCTAAAAATGACCAGCTGATGGCGCTTGAGAGCGCTTGGAAGCACTGCGCGTTTTTCCGGAGACGCGTTGGTTGCTGTGATTTGGAAGATCCATGACAGTTACATGCTACTATAGTGTCTTATTTTAAATAATATTACTAAATAGACCGTTATAAAAATGCAGTAACCAACTATATTAACCTTCTCCATTGTTGGGTATGATGGTGGACCAATGTAGTGTTTGTCCAGCCCCTCCTCCACTGTGGTTGGACAGCTTTTCAAAAAACAGTGACGAGCTCCGCGTTTTTTTCCCAAAGTAAAAGTAAATATGTAAAAAAGACAGGGCAAAATAACTCGTGAAATATAATTATGATATAAAGTGCATCAAAATGCAGTGTCATCAGCTTATCTAAAGAATACATCACTTTTTGAATATTTGACGCAGCATTAACACGTGGTAGTGAGCAGGTGTACATTTCATTCGCACCATTAGCAACATTTTCACGAAGTCAAAACTACTTTAACGAGAGACAAACAATCAATTCGCACGTGTATCACGAAAAAGGCCCATGTTATTTTATTTATTTGTGTAGTTTACCTGAGTGAACTCGTGAACCTTGATTCTTTGTACAGTTATACATTGTCACGTGATAATTTACTAAAAAGTCCTTAAATTAATATTCCGTATGGATAATAGTTAATTTTCTCAGTTTTCTTGAAAAGCTCATTGAGCAACTTGAAGAGTGCATTGAAAAACACGTGCAGCGACTGTTACGCAATCTGCTGAAAAACATAACAGCCACGTGACTCCATCCTGACTGGATGCTGCATAATCAATCAAAATACCATCCACCAATCAGCGATCGGGTGGGCGTTTCTATACCCCAGGAAATGTTTAAGAGCGTACAAAATGTCATTTTACCACAACTTTCATCGATTATTATACAGCGTAGCGTTCAACGTTGCTTTTTACGAATTTGATCTGTTGCGCAAAAATGTGCTGATTTACCAGGAGAAAAAAGTAAATAAGATATATCTAGGACGTACGTAGGCACGCCCACAAATAATAAATGAATCGATGTTCGATTCGGTTAACGAGACTGACTTAATGAAACTCCTAAGCGTCTCTCCCACGTGACTGGCGAGCGAGGCGTTGCCAAGGGGAAGTGACGTCACGGCGCTACGTTCGCGTTCACCACTGGAGATTCTAGCCAGGCCTGTGACAGCTACGTTCTTCGCGGCTGCGACGGGGGACATTTGTTAAAATCCACCTCCATCTTCTTCACACGCGGGGAAAACGATGATCAAACCGCCGAGAGCATAATCTACACAGTCTGAGCTTTCGCCTGATCACAATATTGTGACATTTCAGGCTTTTCTTCATTTAAAAAGGAATGGTGAAAAGTGAGCTCCGTCGGAAGAATCCGAATTCTCCTCAGGGATTCATGGGGGGTTGGGGTCGCGTAAGGATTTAAGGGGTTATAGTAATTGAATAGCGTGTGTTGTCGAGGTGAACGCCAATTTTTAGGCTAAACAGCCGTTTAGGTTTAAGAGAAATATTTGAAATAGTGTCGGGCGACCCGTTCCGGAGAAACCAGTAAACAACGATGGAGCTGCGAGTTGGAAACAGATACAGACTGGGCAGAAAAATTGGAAGTGGATCATTTGGAGACATTTATTTGGGTAAATATATATATAAACTCTTGCACTATGTTACTATAAAGCTGTCAGTTGAATGATACTACTCGTATATTGTGAGTCATGTCTGTCAACTGTAAATGTCGCTTTAGTTCCTGTTATTGTCGTCTTATGATGCAACATCTCCGTTCTTCTGTCATTTATGCGAAATATCAAGTCCCTCATAGCGCTATTTCAGTCTAAATGTGCTATTGGAATCCCTTGGTACTTAAAGTTGTCATTTAGGTCCCGACAGGCACATACACTCGCTTACTTCTGTCGTAAATAACTTGAGACGCTACATGATGTCGTATGTGACCATGAAAGACATGAATTCTTTTGATATCAAAGTTTTAAGTTTCAGGTTGAGTGACATCACTCGACAAATGACAGCACTGAACCGGTTTTGTGAGAAACATCAACGTGAGATGCAAACAAGCCTTTACAGGGCTACTGTATTAATGAACTGACATGTACGTACAGGTTTCAGTGTAAACATGAATCAGCCAAAACGCCAAAACTTGGCAGCTTGCTCGGTTTGGATGGACACACCAAGCTGGAATGATTGACATGCTCGACGCTAATGTGTTCAATAGGGTGTTAAATCTAGAGGCTGTTTACAGAAACCTAGTGTGTTTTAATCTTGTTTGATTCAGTGGTATTCCTGATCACATGGTTGTGAATTTTGGTGAAATGATGGCGTGATGGATGACCGTTGTCATGGAGCGACACCAATAGTACCCAGAGAAAACTTTGCATTCACTTGGCGGATTGACTTTTTGGTTTCGCCTCCATCAGTCTCACACAGGAGGATGTTCTTGATTATTTGGTTGACATTTTGAGATCACACCGATGACAATAGAGAGCCATTGTTGGGTATGACAATGCAGGGTTGGGAAACCAAACTAGGTCATTATGTTAGATTTTATTTCGGTTAACAGACGTTTTCCTCGTTGTATAAGTTGGGTTAGCCATTTAATAGTGAGCTTTGGGATTTAAAACATCTACGGTCTACTATAAATCGTCTGAATAAAATGTGTGCGGTTGTAAATGTTGACAATGTTTCTCTTATTCAGAATCCAGTACAAACTTTCGCAAGTGTTGTCCTTTTATTTCTGTGGTTTTCTACCCTGCCCTCAAAAACATTGTTCCTCTTACATAGAAAGATACAACTGAACATTTAAATGAAGCAAAATTCAACTCCTCATCAGGCTCAAATCCAATGGGTTTGCCCTGCCTTGATAGACAAGCACTGTTTGCAGTGTTTAAAAGGGATCTTTGATCACCCTGATGTAAGGGTCTTGTGTTAAACTGTGGAGAGCCCTTTATCCTACAGCGTTCTGGCTGAGATCGAATTGTTTCAATCTCTTGTGTGTCAACAGGGTTTGGCGGGTGTGGTGAGATTGTAAACTCCATCTGCTCATGTGTTTCATAACTGCACCCCCTCTTTACGCATGTGACCATAATTAATGTAATTTCAAACAATACTGACATCAAATAATACTGTTTTTTTTTAAGGTGGTACTTTTGTTTACAATGCTTTTAAATGTGATTGTGTAGAAGTCATGTACTCTAATTGACTTGAATCATCCTCCGCCAGAGTAAACTGGTCTGATGTTCTACCAGTCAGCCTGGGTGAGATGTTACATCGTTTACCTCCCTGATAAATCATCCAGTAGTCACCTTAAATGCGGTACCTATCCCTTTTTGGGGATTCCTAGACCAATCCCATGCTTGCGTCACTTGGCATCATGAAATGCCTCAGGTGTGCGAGTTACCAAGGAATGCCTTTTCATCCACAGGTTTGTTTTTTATTTGTCACCCCTTATGTAACACATGTTTGGGAGGTTTCGGTTTGGCATCGTGCCTGTCGTTTGTTTATTTTTGTACCCCATCTGTAACTTGCTAATCTTTTAACACCAACAAGAAGAGATCTAATTAGCTGTCAGATTATATTGTACACTTTATCCTGTATTAACCTTTATTTTTATTTCATAGTTTGTGTTTTGGAAGTGGCTTTTTAACGTTTTGGCCAAGAACTATGTTATTTACATTGTTTATAGGCAGAGATAGATTTCGACCTGCTCACTCACTATTTTATCAGGGTTGAAAGAGTGTTCCTCTTATGATCAAAATGTAATCAGAGAGAAAAAAACAGTTTGTTCTCTTCCTTGAGTTGACTATGTCCAGTTTGCTGATTGGGTTGTGGGCTTATGCCCTACTTAAGATGAGTTTGTTCGCTAACACCTTAAGTGAATCTCATCCTTATGTGTTGTTTTGTTTGTTTTTCAATGTCTTAGGAACTTGCGGAACAAGTTTTGGAGTTTCTGTTCAGACAGACATGGGTAGTAGCTTGTGTCAGGAGCATACAGTTGTAAAACTGACAGACCCAGTTCTGAATGGTGATAGGTCAACATAGATTACAATCTGTGCTATACACAACATAGTAACACCTCTGATTATTTTTGTAAGAGAATTGTTACTGTGCAACCTGCCAGAGATTGTATTCGTACACTATTTACTGCCCTGACAGTTCATTTGTTTGCTAACAAGCTCAAAATGAAGGTGGTGCCATATTTATCTTGTACACACACGTAGGCCTACCGTACCTTTTAAGTGGTGGAACCAAAGTGACGTTGACATTTTATAAGTTCTAATAAAATAAGATGAATATTAAAATTATTACATTATATGAAACATTACTTTTATTCAAGCAAACAGACTTTTTTATCAAATAAAGCTTTATCGTTTTCAACTAACTTTTCAGCTCATATGGGGCTTTTGCCAGCTTAATTAACCAGTCTGACTAAATGAGCAACGCTCATTAATATTATTTCTTTATATGAACCATATTTTTGTTTATTATTTTATATTTGTCTCAAGTATATGCATGTATGTGTATGTTTTTATAAAGGCAAAATGAAGCACAGTGCACAGACGTATATTATGTGTTAACAAACTTTTATTTTGCTTCCGATTAATCATTTGACAGCCGTAAAAGCCATACTCTTATGCGTGTTTATGCAAATAACATACATGTTTCTTATATATATATATATATATATATATATATCATGTTTTTTATTGCGTATTCCAATTAATAGCAATCAAACTCCAGTTGTTTTGTTTTGATTTAGACCATAATAACAAAAAAAGAAGCTAACTTACACAATAAGACGCAACAAAAACATGATAATATAATATCTTAAAGCCTGACAGCCACTCATGATCAAAATTCCTCCAAGGATGTCATTCAACAACATGTAGGGTTGTAAATAATAGACTTCTTGGTTAAGCTTCTCCAAAACCTCTGTGACCCCCAGTGGAACTTTGTCATATGTGCACCGAATATAATGGTCTATTCATTATAATCTAGATTGACATCAGTTTGTACGATCCAATCCTCTCAGTCTTTTAACTGGTTTGTGTCTCGCTCTACCCCAGGCACGGACATTTCAGTTGGAGAGGAAGTGGCCATCAAACTGGAATGTGTGAAGACAAAACACCCACAGCTACACATCGAGAGCAAAATTTACAAGATGATGCAGGGGGGAGGTAGCCAGAATCATTTTTTTTACATTAGGGGTCTGGGGCTTAAAAAACAATCTGATCAATTAACATTTCAGTTAGATTACAGCATGGCACCATGTGTGATTGTGTGCATGTGGGTTCTTTTTGCAGTGGGCATCCCTACCATAAAGTGGTGCGGTGCAGAAGGAGATTATAATGTGATGGTGATGGAGCTGCTGGGCCCCAGTCTGGAGGACCTTTTCAATTTCTGCTCCAGAAAGTTCAGCCTGAAGACAGTCCTACTGCTGGCTGATCAGATGGTACAATCTAAAGTGTTGTGGTCATAAATAAAATTTGAAGTCTTTTTTGAAGAGTTTTTTTTGGAAAATGTTGTTCTTTTAAATTAAAATTTGGGGTGAAGTGACCAGTGTCCTTGCACAATGTTGGGAAAAGTGCGTGAATGTAGTTCTTTTTATTTTGCATGTGCTCTGTTGCCATAGATAATGGCTTATTTTGCATCACAATCCGTTTCTTATAAAGTGTCTTTTCACAACTGTGTAGATAAGCCGCATCGAGTACATCCACTCCAAGAACTTCATTCACAGAGATGTGAAGCCTGATAACTTTCTGATGGGCCTGGGGAAGAAAGGCAACCTTGTCTACATCATTGACTTCGGACTGGCCAAGAAATACCGTGACGCACGAACACACCAGCACATTCCCTATCGAGAGAACAAGAATCTCACGGGAACTGCACGCTATGCCTCCATCAACACACATCTTGGCATTGGTAAGAACACGTATGTAGACTGTTGAGAATGAAGTACTAGCTTACTACTTGCTGTACACTGCCTATTATATAAAAAATAAAAGTAATGCTTAAAACACTGAACGCTACATTCTGTTTTGGTACTTAGTGACCACATAACCTTCATATTTAGTTCATTAATTAGATTTAGTTCATTAAATAATGATTTTCATTTGTTCATAGCAACAGAGTGTGATGCTGGAGTGATTATACATTTTTAAAATAATTTTTTCTTAGTCTGCTGGCTTTGTATGACGTCACTGTTTGCTCATGCTTGGATGTCTGTATATTTTTAGCCTTTCCCAGGATGACTTTAATGCGTGCACACGTTTGCTTTGACATGACTGCTTATTCATATATTGCTACAGTAGTATGAAGCCTAGTTTCTTTTCGTGCTCCAAATAAGCTCTTATAATTGTGTGTGTGTGTTTGTCTCTACAGAGCAGTCTCGGCGTGATGACTTGGAGTCTCTCGGTTATGTGCTCATGTACTTCAACTTGGGCTCCCTGCCCTGGCAGGGACTAAAAGCCGCCACCAAGAGACAAAAGTATGAGCGTATCAGCGAGAAGAAAATGTCCACCCCAATTGAAGTTCTCTGCAAGGGCTACCCATGTATGTACAAGCCTTGATGTGTTGTTTTAGCAGTTCTTCAATGTAGAATTATTCGAAACTATGCCTGGCAGGTCTCAGCAGTCAAACCTAGATCGTAATGTAGATGTTTATCTGCCCCACAGCTGAATTTGCCACTTACCTCAACTTCTGTCGGTCACTGCGATTTGATGACAAGCCAGACTATTCTTACCTGAGGCAGCTCTTCAGGAATCTGTTCCACAGACAGGGCTTTTCCTACGACTACGTGTTTGATTGGAACATGCTTAAGTTTGTAAGTTAACAGCTTCTTACACAATTAATGATTGGTGGTATTTATTAATTTAGCTTGTAGCATTTATGCTTGTGCTGTTGTGTATTTCACATCTTAATGTAGATTATTTGGAATTGCTTATAGATCGTCCTGCATCCAACTGATTTTGATTTCTTAATCATGTTTTTATTTTTAGGGTGCAAACCGTACAGCAGAGGAGGCAGACCGCGAGAGGAGAGAGAGAGATGAGCGGATGAGGCATAGCAGGAATCCTGCCGCTCGAGGAATCCCAGCAGCCTCAGGCAGACCCCGTCCCACACAGGATGGAGCTGCACCAACCCCACTCACACCCACCTCTCACACAGGTAAGCACATTTTGCTTCCCAATCCATATCTGAAGAAATCTTTTGCTCTTTTTGAACACTGGTAAAAAGAATCATCTGCTTTTCCCTGTATCTTGCAGCAAACACATCCTCCCCAAGACCAGTCACTGGCATGGAGCGCGAGCGGAAAGTCAGTATGCGGCTTCATCGCGGTGCTCCGGTGAACGTGTCATCCTCAGACCTGACGGGACGGCAAGACACTTCCCGCATGTCCACATCACAGGTATGTGCGAACCAGTATGGCCACCTCCATCTTTTGCATATGCATGGTTCCAATGCAGACCAGTCAAATCCTTAATAAGCCCTTTTGTAAGTCTAGGTGTTTTCACTGATCAAATGTGTATCTCAGTGTGGACTAAAGACCAAAGCACAGAGAAAAATATGTTGTGTAATTGAGCTTATTTTGATGAAAAAATTGTGAACATTTGCTCTGTGCTGCTTTATCAAATGACTTTGGGCAGGCAAATTTTTTTTAACACACTTTCATTACGGAGTCTTAAAGGGATAGTTCACCCAAACATTTTAATTCTGTCATTATTTACTCACTCTCATGAGGTTTCAACCCTGTTTAAATTACAGTTCTTTGTTCTGATTAACACAGAGAAAGATATTTGGAAGAATGTTAGCAATTTTCAGTTCTGGAACATCACAGGCTACCATAGAAAAAATTTAAGGGTAGTCAAAGGTGCCGCAGAAATGTTTGTTTCTTCTAGGAGAAAAAATAAGACATCCGATCATAACATTAAGAGACTTTATACATACAAAATATCATATTAGGCTCAAGAATAAATTTGATTATTAGGTAATTGAAAGGGCTTTCCTAGGAAGCTCCCAACCTTACTTTAGTATTTCTTGGAAAATTCACCTGTAAAATCGGTCTGTATTATATACTGTGTAGGTATGGTTTGATCATTGGTTGGTAAAATGTCACTGCACAGGAATGTAAAGCTGAAATGTATTTTCATTTCAGAATAGCATTCCCTTCGATCATCACGGCAAGTAGTTGCTTGTCACGCCATTGTGTGAAGGCAGCCTCACCAGGTGAGTTCAGTTGGCTAAAAAAATTCCCACCTTTTTCAAGTTGCTTTACTACCTGCTATGGTCTGCTGCAACACAGTATCATGCCAAAGCGTGTAACTGACCACCAGACCACTCAAAAATGCGTATCAGTGTCACGCTTTGACTCCTTTAGGCTTGAACATGACACGCTCAGTTCTTCTGTACTTTATTTAAAATTATAGATTTTTATAGACCCCCGTCCTACCCTAAACCTACCCACCTCACGAAGATTAAAATTCACCCAACAAGCAGATAGAAGTTAGCCACAGGCATTTATAAAATAACAAACCAAAAACGTAGAACCGGTCATGCTGCATTCTGAGTCTTTTATAGCCGTACGATATCATACACGGTAGGTTTTAATCACCGGCGACGACCGCGCTACAGGAATGCATGCAAGTGCCGTAGGCATGAACACTCCAGTTGACGCAATCGGATCAGGACAGCCAATGGCATTTCAAAACGCAAGCAAACGTAATGATTCAACCAGTCACAAGGGTGATGAGAGCCAATGTACTTTCACAATCGAAGCTGACGTTCCGGTGGCAATTTTTTTAATTGTATGCACTACGCAGTCGGAAACAGGTTAGGGAATCTCTGTGCTCGATTTTTTTTTTTTTTATAAATGGCATCTGTGGCCATATCTGCCTTTTAAGCGTTGTTTTATAATATAATATACAAACTGTTAGGTTTAGGTGTAGATGTGAGGTCAGGTTACGTGCTAAAATGCGTCTAGTGTACGCACATAGTAATAAACGTCTGTAAAAATACCATGTACACCAAAGACATGTCAAGAATTATAAAAACTTTAGAAAATCGCCCTGTAATCCTAATGTTATTCAGCCTTCATACATGTGCGTCATGTTTACGCCTAGAAGAGTCAAAGTGTGATATTGACAAGCATTTTTTCGAGTGGACCGGTGTGTCTGTTACACGCTTTGGCATGATACTGGGTTGGCTACTGTCATGCACAGCTTTTGTTCTTGTCACTATACATTTATTTCTAGGACTTATTTTTATGCTGTTGTTGTTACAGATTGTCTCCATGTCCCAGACGCCTCCACTTTACAAAATGGAGCACGATGGACAGCCTAACTACACGTGGCTGATTGATTGACAGCTGTCCGCCATCAGATAATAGATAGTGCCGTCAGTCACTCTCTCTTCTATTGACGAAACCAAAATGGTGTAGAACCAACTTGACCTTTGCATAGGTTCTCGCTCTCTCTTTCTCTCTCTCATTCTCATTTTTTGTTAACTTCACTTAATAATTGTTCTCGTGGACATGAGAGCCAAGGCCATTTGTGAAATCAATTACGTTGATCAATCGGAGACTGGATCAGCCAGCCACACCTTGTCATCCTTCACATTATCACACTTTAGATCGAGAGCTGCACAACTTTGTCTGGTTCAGGCTCCTCTTTATTGAGGCTATGTATCGTCTATGTGATTTAAACAAGTCTTTGTATACTGGGTTTTCTTTTGTATTTTAACCTGCCCAACAGACTAGTCCGTCTGGTGGCGCTGTATTGGGTTCACTTTCAATTTTTTATTTACTCTGTATTTATTTTTACTATACTTTTAATAGCTCTTTGTAACTGGCGAGCTCCCACAGGTTCCATTTCCATGGCAGAGCCGGGGCCAAATCTCAGCCTACATCGTTCATAACAAATTGACTCAATGTCCTAATACAAGGACCCTGTGAACCTTACCAGTTTGTCTGCTTTATTAATCTCTAACTGTACAAAATTGCCCTTTCCCATTATTGTGTGTCTTCTGTTTCTAAGCTGTGAAATAACTGTAAAATATTTGTGTAAATGTTTCCATGCAACTCTATAGAAAGACTATGAAATAACCACAGATGGTTTGAGTCTGCAAGTTATCACCAGTTTTTTATTCCACTCTTTCCTAAAGCCACTAAAATGAAGTGCCACACAACTGGGGTTTCATACAGTATATTCTAAACTTGAACTTTGACTCTATGCTGTTTTGATTCTCTGAACTTCTACAAGACAAGTCTTTTAAACAGGTTGCTATTCAGCTTAAGGATGTGGATGCAAGTATTCTTGCATGGGTCCTGATTTCTTAGATGGTATTTTGGAAGTGATTGTTTGTTGGAGATACAGATCGTTTTTGCGAACGTTGAATGAAAAATCAAGTCTTACTTTTGAAGTTCACCAGTGATTAACCCCTTTCAAGAATTATTCCAGCACTGATGTGGCTTTTCTAATGCACCTTGAAAGCTGGTGTGGTCATACTGTTTCTTTCACGTCATCTGTTGAGGAATCTTTGGCAACTGCCTGGGCAAAGTTTTTTTCCATCTGATTCTCTCTTTCCAGCCCATGGCTGTTTTGGGCTCCACAAACTTTTGTGGAAGTCATGCCAATTTGTCAGTCCTATAATAATTTGTATTACCACCGTATTTGTGTATTTTAAACCTTGTAAATAAATGAATTACTTGTATTTGCTTGTGCTGGCATCAGTTTTTTTTGTTCTGTTAGTTTTCCTAAGTTTACCTAATTCATTTTATAATTATTGCATCTAATTTTCTACCGTTTGAATTTCAATTTATATTTATTTCTTATATTTACTTTTCTAAATATTGCTTTGTTATTAAATTTTACATTTAATAACTCCATTTATGTTCATTTATATAAACAAGTTTGTGTAGTAAACTTTACAGGCTATTTAAAAAACATTAACTCAAAATTTATTTCATATTTACTTTTCTAATATGCCTTTTTCACAATGACGTAACTTAACTTCCCCCTTTTTGCAAAGCAGTGTATCATGACATCCGTCTTGCAACAAACAAGAAAACAAATCCGTTTTGCCGTCGCGCTGGAATTTAACAACAGTGAAAAAAACTGACAGAGCACGTATTCAAGTACTTATACTAGAACCTTCGCTAACACACAAAGATAACAAAACACATACCTTTATAATGAAACAGGTACTGTTCAAAAATAATTTGTATCCTTTATCTAGATCTAGTTTTGTAACAACTTTTTATAGGCCCTTATTGGCAAATTCTCCCGGAAACGCACGCGACACGGGGCAGTAATGAGAGCAGTGGAAGTAGCATGCGCAGGCGTCACTTTCACCTGTAAGCAGGAGAGAGAGCATACGTTCGCGAAGTTCAGGTGTTTGTTTGTTTACTGCATTTGGGTTATGAATGTTGTATAAACTGTGGATATAACGCTGGATTTGGAGATCGTTTGAAACCGATATATGGAGCCATCCCGGCGCTAAAAGATGCCGGACATGTCGTAGTTGGTTAATTTTGAAATTTTAGCTGTAAGATTAACATCATGGATTTCCCTTTCTACTTTATTACATGGACCGCATGCGGTGAGTGATTTCCGTGTTTTGTTGATAATGGGTGCGCACGTCCTTGGGTTCAGCCTACCCCTCCCCCCGCAGGCCCGCACGCGCCGTATGTTTACGGAAACAATCGTACAGCTGTATCTATCTTTTATAAATGTGATCAAACTAAATACTATTCGAAGATACGTATTTTGATAATACTATATTGATACTCAAGATTAATATGGGAAAATGCAGGAAGGGATGGTAGATCAAGGCTAGTTTTACACATGTTAAATGATGCTTTGTGACACAGATGCTCGGTCCAAGAGCAAACCGTGATAAAACACTTAAACCAGCTGTTAACATTCTAAGTTTATTTAAATATTGCAGACCGGTGTGTTGCTGTGACTGGAAGCAAGTTATACCCTCAGCAGCAGGATTGGAACCCCTGGTTTAAGATGTTAAGACTCAATGCATTTACAGATGGCCACCAGCTGGACTCGACTCTAAATACTGTGGAAATCCTGTGCTAATAGGATTTGTGACGTGCTTGCGTTCCGCCTCGGAGAATGGCGTTGTGTAGTTAATGGAGTGATTATTTAGATTTAAAGTTGTATTGTTTTTCATAATTGAATGATTCCTTTTTAAGTTATTCAAATGCAATTCTTGATTTTACTGTGCAGTTCCATTTTCTCAAAAACGTTATTTATCACATGTTATATTTCAATGAGTGCTTTGTAAGCAAGTTAATGCCATAAGTAACAGACAGGATTCCGTGGAGAGGAAAATGATTGATTTATTTCTAGAACTAAATTAGGGAAACAAATCAGATTTAAGGCACAACCAAACATATCAGTGTCTTAAGTACAAAATACAGATGATAAGAAGGTTGGTATACTGGAAGGTTTTTATAAGCCCAAATATCTATGGTCATCTTTTTTTATCAAGGTTCTTGCTGTCCAAATGGGTACCCAATGAAACGTATTCACATTGAGTATGGGAAAAAAAATATATAGACATTTTACATATCCTGTACAAATGCATAAAATGGTCCTCTCCTTGTGATTGATGCAGTTGTTATGAAGTTTAGATGAATAAAACGGGTCTAGCTGCCAACTGACATCAACACTGTATCTATTATAAATACTGATAACATTAGAATAGCAACAAAAACACTACAAAACTATGTCCAATTATATCCTAAATAATACACATATTTTGCAAATTCTGAATATGCGCGTGTTTATTTAAGAAAAGACTAACAAGGACCCCGCGTTTCATACAAACCAAAGTGTTTGGAATTGTCCCAAACACATGGCTTTGAAACCACCAAAAATAAATAATCTTACACTCCTGTGCTCTCTTAGGACAGTTAAAAAAATAAGATTACAGAAAATAGAATTTACAGCAGACAAGCCACACCAAACAGGATATGCCACAAATCAAGCTGGTAATCCTTAACATTGCTGGTTCCCTGCACTAGCTCGGAGTGTATCACATTTGGTGCCACTAGAATAAGTTTTAAAAAATCGTAAAATCTCTCCTTAAAATTTATCCAAATATATTGGATCAACAAATAAATATTCTGTCGGTTCAGCACCATCATAAACTACACTGACTGTACAAGAACATATCCCGATATCTGTTAGCGTACGTAGCAGGAACAGGCCTTAACAATCACATCTTGGACGCAAAGCAGGTCTCAAAGCAGTTCTCTGTAGCCAGTTGAGAGACACACAAAGCGTGATACACAAGCATACACAACAACAACAAACATCTTTGAGAGTTAAGCATCTCATTTTTTCACTGACCGAGCACGTTTTCATATCTATTGTTCTACACTAGCATCTTCAGAGGGAGGATTCAGGTTCTACCACAACACCGTTTTCTTCAGTCAACTTTTTGGAAACGTCTATTTCTACAGAGTCCACCCCTGAGCTTTCAGGCTCTTTGACTTTGTCATCCTTGGGTTTTACGATTTCCTGTTGCGCTTTTCCAGTTCCTTCCACATCATCTTTGTTTTCCGGATCCTCTTGTGGAGCTTTGTTGAGAACCTCCATCTCTGCATCTGAAACGGCCATCTCCATCTTAGCTGGAGGATCCGGCTCTTGCGGCTTTTTCTTGATAAAGAGCCAATTACAGATGGCGAGCACAAGTGAGGAGAGAACAACCTCACACCCTGCCAGCAGGAATACGTACTTGTAGTTCTTGGTGGCATCCAGTAGGAGACCTGTGAAGCAAAACAACAGATGTGAGATCACTTCCTGTGTGGATTGGCCAATCATTGTGGCAGTCATCTAAGATCACTGATGTCTCAGAGAAACAGCCCATGACCTGTGAGCACCAGCTGTCAACGTTGTGATAAATCCACTAGCTTTGGGGTATGGGTCACTGCACTGGGATAAAAAAAACTAAAAAGGAGTTCAAGGAATCACATGGCCTTGTATAAATAGATTGTCCTTGTAACCCCAAACAAAAGGCTCTTGAGGTATGTGACAAGTCACATTCCTTCTATTTATCTTTAACCAATGAAGTTTGAGAATGTGACACTTTTACTAGATGGTTGATTCATTTAAAGATTAACGTTTATTCAACATTAAATCCATTTTCTTTCCCATGTAATGCATGTTAAACCAGTGTTCTTTAATACTAAATGCTTTAACCAACCTGCTCCAGGAGGTCCCACCAACACAGCGAAGGCTTCAACCAACAGCACCAAGCCGATCGCACTTGAGAACTTCTCCGTTCCCACTATGGCCATCAACACTTCAAACTGCAGGGCTCCAACCATACCGTAAGAGATGCCGAAAAATATGCAGTAGACCACGAGAGCTGGATAGTCTTTGGAAAAGCAGCCTACAAGATCGGTGATGCCGTTGAAGATCATAGCGAAACTAAAGAGGTAGACGCATCTGGGGCGCACCCACTTGAGTCCAGCAATAACTCCACACGTGGGCCGGGCGAACATATCGACGAACCCCAGAATGGTGAGCAGCAAGGCAGATTTTGTATCCTCATTACCTAGTTCCTTTGCGTAGCTAACCACAAACACGGGAGGTACGAAAAGTCCAAGCACCATAATAGCGGCAGCCGCTGTGTAAATCAAAAACCCGCGGTCTTTGAAGACGCTAAAGTCAAGTAGCTTGGGTTTTGGTTTAGATTGTGCAACTTTTTCAGGTTCAGCAACCTCGCTCTTTTTTGGAGCCACCAAGGGCCTCATGAGGGCACCGCACACACAGCAGTTCAGCAGCAGGCCTCCTAGGATGAGAAAGCCTCCACGCCAACCAAACTTGTACTGAAGGACCTGACCAAGAGGAGACAAACAGCACAGAGCCACAGGACTTCCCGCTGCAGCTAGACCATTAGCCAAGGGCCGCTTCTCACTAAAGTATCTGTTCAGCATGATGAGGGATGGCTGGAAGTTCAGGGAGAGACCCAAACCTGCAGTAAAATCAACATTGTCATGTGTGATGTTGAAGCTGTACATTTGACCCAGCGATAGGTTCAAATAACCACCCAACATTTTTTATAGTATGCATGTCATTATCTATACAACTTTGGGGTTGAGATCAAAGTAATGCTCACCTGTTATGACTCCCGTGCAGAGATAAATATGTATGATGCTGGTTGAAAAGGATGCAAGGATCATTCCAGAGGAGGCCAAAAGGCCACCGACCAACATAACTGGCCGACACCCAAAACGGTTCACCAAGATAGTACACAGCGGCCCTACAGCAAGCAAACCTCCATTAGTTTATAATGGATGGCAGTCCTTGCAAATCTTGCTCTACAAGGTCATATAATTGCCTTAAGCTAGCTTCCAAACATTGCTTTCTTCACAATATCTCAAAAGAACCATCAACTGTGATGCACTGATCCTTACCGGAACCATAAAGCATTGCCAAAAGAATGGAGGAGATCCAAGCAGTGTCACTGTAGCCCACTCCAAACTCCTGGATGAGCTCCTTGAAGAAGACGCTGACTGCTTTGGGAAATGCGTAGGAGAAACCGGTAATGACAAAGCACCCGAAGAGTACAGCCCAACCCCAACCTCCATCAGGTGCCTTGACCCCACTGTCACCAGTGTCTACTGCCGCTCCACCCATGATGTTTTAAGCAGGTCAGGTCTCAAAACTCCTAGAAAAAAAAATATTATTATAAAAACACTGGGAAAGTTTGGCATGTTGAATTGTGGAAGCATATTATGCGTCTACTGATTATGGCTTGACTGCAAAACATGTGGGTCATAGCTTGTTTTCTCAATGGCCCTGTACATAAAGAACTGGTCCTTTGCATACTAGATTCATGCCCTCAGAGCCATGTTCTTGCCAGAAACCACATATCATCTCTCAAGAACTAAGTTTTACATTCTGGGTGCAACACTTTAAATGTAATACACACCATAAGCATCAGAACAATTTACAACTAGTTCATATCCAAAGTCATGCAACCTCTAATCTGCCGTTTATTTCATGTTATCACTCCCAAAGATCTGCAAAGAAATACGTCATCACTGATTACCCAACATATGCAAGATGTTACTTGAGATTTATTTAATCATTTCCACACATCCAGTGGCATAAATAACAATCTTCCTAGTTAAACATTAAATAAAAGGCAAAGTATATTTAACCTTTGAACATGACCTTCTTAAAAGACAGGAACCGATTCATTCAGTCATTTTAACACTAATTTCAGACCAGGTGCTGGTCATTAGTTTAAATGCCATTGAATGTTGCCTGAAAACCTATTGTTTATGTAAATCACACAAAATCATACAAGTATGATTAATGAACCAAGAAAGAGTACAATTTAAATAAGCAACAGATACAGATCAATATGTGATGTAAATGAAAATGCCTTCAAACAGCTTCTGAACATTACTCACAAATGAAACACTACACAAAACTGTTGGCACCCAATCGAAAACCAGTTACCCAACCAGTAAATGCAACCTACCTTGCTTAAGGTCTGTAAAAAACTGCTCTTCTCCAGCTATGAGGAGTGCCACCCATATCTACTTCTCTAGTGGGGGCTAAGAGGCGGGGCTACGGTACATGTCTAGAAAGATCGAATGGGCAGAGCCATAATATCCATCCTAATTTAAGACCTTGACATTTGTGGCGCACATTTCAATGACCGGCATCGGCTCCCCTGCTATAACTTTTGTTGGTCTGGCATTTCAATATAGATGTTTATAAATACAGCTTATGTTTAGGTTATAATGTATTATTAAGGGTCAATATAGAAAGGTCACTTAATTGTTTAGGTTAAACAGGTCACAGGTGGTTGGTTATTTACTTCATTAAGTACGATCTTGACTGGTCCATGCTAATTTATGACACGTGCTGACTGCAATCTGTCGATCTAGTGCGCGTGTACGACAAGGCTTACATAGTTTTTTGATTTACAGAGAGGACACAAGAAACACTGTCACTTGTGTTTATTAATGTTTGTAATGATTATTTTTTACGATTGTGGAAGGAATTCTCCGAAGGAATTTTGCACTACATCACCTAGACATCCAAGCTATATTATTCCCTGAAAGCTAATAACGATGCTTTTAAATATTATGAATGATGATACATAGACGTTTTTGGACTGACTTTTTGTACTGTAGCTCAAGATGCGGGGTAAACACGCTTCACGGGTCCCATTTACCAGACTAAATATATTTGTTCATTGCTTACAGGATTTCCATCACCCCGTATCTAAATATTAGCATTAAGCTAAATATTAGCATCAGGTGGTTGTGATGCAGCGCTTTCAGCTGGTGTACGTGCTAGACGTGACTTTCATTCTCTTCTCCATCACAATACAGGTTACCACGACCCACATGTGTTGTAACCACAACAATATGCAAGTAAAACATGTTTGTATAAAAAAGAAAGCATTTTTCCACGGACCGCTTTAAGGTACACAACGTGAGGTAAAAAGCACCTATTTCTACCAATGTATCGGCATCTTGTTTTGCATTATATACACGTTAGATGCGATACTATTATAAAGTGTGTAATTTCTCATATATTTCATATATATTCAATGATACGAGGATTATCATTAAGTATTAAATTGTTGTTTGTAATAATACTGTTAGTACGTATTATCCACAACATGTCACTCATCACCAAAGCCGGATAAATTCTTAGTCAACATCCACATAAAAGCCAACATAGATAGCATCCCCCCTTACTCTATATAACATGCGCAAAAGCACCCAATCATTATCCCCGAACACGCGTCGAAATATTTAAAGGGATCTGTCCCATACGTACCTTAACGACGCTTGGTTTTTTAAGGTTTTCGTCTGATGATGCTGTGCTGATGCTCTGCTGGGACCAGGTTCATCACGTTTATACGGCACACATCTTTAAAAGAAGCACTCGAATGAAATGTTAAGCCTATCTTGGTGGTTCGCGATGCTCATCTGACTGATCCCGGTTCTGTCACCGACGAATGACTAGAGTCACACTGACGTGCAACCAATGATGCGGCTGTATATAAGGGCACTACGTGCGTTTCCCCCTGCTCTCTTTATCCTTTCTTGTTCGACCAAAATCTTGAGCTTGTCCTGTAATTTGTATAATAGAGGACAAGTGAAAAACAGCAAATAAGAAAGATTTTCTCTATATGTTTTAAAACGCACCACAAATTAGAAATAAGAGCGAATGCATCATTTGTACTCTGAAGTACAGAAACAATTGTAAACGTGACAGCACGCAGGCACGTGAGTCAGGTGTCACATTTCATTTTACGTAAGTTGCGTTTGTTCAAGCTAAACTCGGGGAAACTTGTGCTTTACGTTTGGACAGATGCTAAAAAAGCTAAACTGTTACTTACCTGTGACGAGAGGTCTAAATGTGCACATTTCATTTCATCCTACCGAAAAATTGACAAAAAGCTATTTTTGTCCTCGCAGTATTTTATCTACACAGTATTCCTACATTTATGAATTATTTAGTTCCCTCTTCGAAAATGCTAATATAAGGTAAAACTTCCGAAGAGAAGTCATCAATCCTGTCATTACAGTAAAAAAATGACGTTTAGTGGTACAAAAGGGAACTTCTGTTGCGAAAAAGCATTTAGTAGGCGTAAACCGCGGAAACCATGGAAACGGGTGTTTTCTTGACTAGACGATTTCTGTTGGCATGGAAACAATTACAGTGCTTGAAGGCGGCGCTTAGCTGCAACTTTTATGCTATACTTTAGCATGCTAGCTGACTTGCCTTAAAATGTCTAAAGCGACCAACCTCAGACGTTTTCAACAACTGTGTTGATGCGGTTTTCCTGTTTAGTTTGTATTTTACTCATTTCCGGTGAAAGTTTGTTTATTTAAAATAATTCGGTCCATGCTTGTGCTAATACACACATGAAGGTAAACAAGACAGCTAACGTATTTTCAATGATTCTCATTCTGTTTGTTGACTTTGAAACGTGCCTGTTGTTTTTGTTTCTACTTTTTCGGTTAGCTATATATTTTACCAACCCAACACTGTTTTGATTTGACCTCGAGTTTATGTTCATAGCTGCACGTTTACGCCGCACTAAATTTAGATGAGTTGTTTTCATTCTTATCTGGTCACAAAGGATATAACTAGAATACCATTCTCAGAGGCCATTATCAATACAGGACATTTATTTATAAACTCATTTTTATAATAATTTCAATGTGTATATGTTTTTAATTAATCAAGTACACTTCTGACCATCTTATGAACACGTTTTAATCACTTCCTGTGGTTACAGTGTTGCTTAACAGGATGCCTGGTATTCCCGTAGCCTGTTGTTCCACATCTGCTTCATAACCATGCAGGAAGCTGTGAACTTGGAATCCCAGCTGGCCTGTAAAGAAAGAGAATGGAAAGAACTTCAGGCTTTGCGGGTCCAACAACTGGAGACCGCTCTAAATGATGCCACTTCAGAGCTTTCGGTCCAGAGAGAGCGGTTCCTCCGTTTGAGGGATGACTTTCAATACAACCTGCGTGTGTTGGAAGAACGGGACAAAGAGCTGGAGCGTTACGATGCCTTAGCAGCCCGTGCTCTGACCGAGGACGGCGCCAGACACGAAGAAGTCAGTGAGCTGAGGATCGAGATAGCAAAACTCCAGGATGCTCTGGAGGAACACAGGAAGATGAAAGGTGATTTGGAATTGCAGTATCAGAAGAGGGGAGTCGAGCACCGACTGAAACTGGAAAAGGTCCAGAGGTATGACCTCTCAACCACAGACCCCTGATCTCACCATCTATATGCCTTTATATTCAAGTCCGATTCGTGTTTTCATATGTGAGTGGAATTTTGATGACACACGTTCTTGTTCTTTAGGGCGATGGAAGGCGAAATTGAGAAACTCAGGGAGGAGAATGAAACTTTGAGACGGGATCTCCAGAGACGAATTCGAGAGTCTGATGGGGAGCTGGCGCTGCAGAAGCAGGTGTTTTTATTGCTGGTTTACGTTGTTCGCTTATAATCTTTCCACTCTAAACCAATGGCATTGGGTGTCAATGTTGTCTAAGCTGGTGTGAACAGTAATGAGCCCGAATGATGACAAAAGCTTCATGTGTTGCCATGATTTCCGCTCAGTTTATGCTGAATGTTAAAAACTAACTAACTAACAAAGGCAATTTGGGAATATGTTTTGAATATTAAGAATTATGCTGTTGTGTCTGTTCTGCAAATTAATCCACAGTTCAAATGCTTCGGATTATTGCCAGTGCATTGTATGCTATTTAAAGTAAACTCTCTCACCTAAAAATAATCCAGCTCGCGTTCATATATGCCAACTACTCACTAAAGCAGTCCTCACCTCACTCTGTAAAGTAAAATGATAAGGCCGTGAAGGATTTCAGATAATGTCTTTGAACTAATGCTATTTATACTGTAGTGTATTCAGGTCAGTTCGAAAATAGGCTGGGGTTAGGTATTGTTTGGCATTTCACTGTCGCTTACCTTTGACATTTGAGTGTTGTTGAAGTTCAGGATGCGTAAACATTCCAAAAAAATGTTTTAATTGTCTTTCATTTAAATAGGTTCAGCGATTTGAAATGATACATAAATTCACTGTGATCCAAACAGGAAATGATGTCAGATTTTGACAGCGAGATAAGAAGGCGAGAACACGAGTTCAGTCTGAAGCTGGATGAGATGAACAATGTTATTCTTTCCCACGAGCTTCAAGTAAGACAAACATCCTGGAAAACTTCTCTTGTCCTATGGCTGAAAGTTTGAAGACACCCCTTTTAATCAATGTGTTTCACTAGGTGCCTTTATTCCAATAAAAAGACATATCCTTATGCTACGACCAACAATGGCTTCTAGATTGCCTATTTATGACTTGTGGCAGCGTCTTGGGAAGGCATATTCTGTTCAAGAATGCACAAAAACTCCTGTACAAAGAGGAATAAAGTTAATAAAGAAATGATTTACTCTTTCTGGTGTGAAGGAACTTGACCTGCATTAAGGCCAGACCTGAACTCCTCTAAACAGCTTTGCGATGAGGTAAAACACTAAACCAGAGCCCATTACCTATCATCAGCAACACCATGGTGCAGCAAGTGCGATGTCCACATACTTTCAGTGATATGGTGCATCTATGGTATGAGTGACCCTCATGAATTAATCTGAGATTAATGATATTATAAAACTATTCAGGAAAAGCTTTTGAACAAAGAGCTGGAGGTCCATGCCAAAGCTCACAGTCAGGCCACTGGGGCTCTGCAGGCATCTGAGGTACTTTACCAGAAGGCTCAGAAAGAGGTCCAGCACAAAGGTTGGGAGCTGAAAAACACCACTGCGATGAAAGACTCCAGGTTAAAAGACATTTGTGCACTAAAGTTAGACATTGGACACTACTGTTTGAATATAATAACATTACTGTTCCCTAGGATAAAAGAGCTTGATGACAAACTACAACAAATTGAGAGAAATTATAAGAAAGACCGGGAAGCCTATAACCGGAAGTAAGTTTATTTTTTTATTTAGTATCTGCGCTGATCATCATAAAAAAATCCTACTGAACATTGGTTTAGTTATTATTATAATGGGATCTAAAACAATAGCTAGAAATCTGGAATAATTATTTCAAAGATCTACTATACTATATTCTTACCAAGAGTCATAAAAATAATATATTTGCAAAAAGGGGTTTGACCACTTTTAAGAGCAAGCGAGAAGAGGAACTCGTGCTTAAAATATTATTGCTGCAATCAACAATGTAAACCCACAATATTATTTTACCGTGACCCAAATATTACGATAATATAAAATTACCAGGGGCCAGATTCACAAAACATTCTGGAGAAGAATGTTCTTCTCAAATGACATATTTTTTCTTAAAATCTAATTAAGAAAAACATTGTGAATATCATGAAGATTCCTGAAGATTTTTTTTTTTTTTATCATTTTCTCAAGGTTGATTTTAGGAATAAGAAGATTCGGACTTCTCGAAAAACAAAAACTGTCATAAAAAAAAAAAAAAAAAAATTAAGATCTTAATTAATTAAATCTCAAAAGGGAGATTGTTTTTTTCACACGTCACGTATATTGTATTATGCCAGAATCTTAATTTTTACATTAACTTGGCATTAAGGAATTTCAATATTGATATTATAATAAAAGGTCTCCCTTACTTTAGTGTTTTTTACATTTATTCTGGGACAAAGCAACTGGAAACAGAGAGATTCACAAATATTATGGTGTAGTAACACACAAAAGTATTATAATAAATATAATTTTGTGACACTTGTGAACATTTTAGCTTACATGCAATAGTAAATGCAGTTTAGCACATCACACGCCACTATAAGAACGTAAGGCTCTTGTTATACAAATATAGATCAATATATACAGTTACCTTAAGAGCAGGCGGCGAGTGTAATCATTGACAAAGCTTTTGTCATTTATTCTTACAAAAATTTGTTCTTAAGAAAATATTTGCGAACTCCTTACAAACTTCCTATAGTTTATCTTAAGAACAATCTTATATTTTGCCTTAAAAAACGTTTCATGACTCTGTCCCCAGATCCCTGCTGTTCCCTACCTGTAGTAAGAATTAATTGTGTTTTTTTGGATAACAATGTTGAATAAAAAAACTACTAAGGACATGAACTTGGTGGATTAGTATGTGTAGCTCAGATTACTTTGGTTAGCCTTGATGTTTTCTTTTTGTGCTGTTGTGAAATGTGATATACGCTGGGCCGCTGCTGCCTTCTACAGGCACGCAGAGCTAGAACGGAGGTCTCGGGAGAGCAAGGATGCCCTGGATCTCATGAGAGAAGCTCATGCCAGGAATCTCCTGGAAGAGAAGGGCAGGACCTCAGAACTGCAAGCCAAACTGGACAGGCTGATCCTGGAGCATGAGAGGAGAGAAAAGAGCCACATGGATGACCTCAACCATAAAGACCAGCAGATACAGGAGTAAGACACTTTAACAGAAATAAGATGTTCATTTTCACACAACTATTCTGTAGTTAATTTTATATATACAAAGAATAGATCACTTGGGTTTCTGAGTCATAACCTGGAAAAATTTACATTTTGGTGGGAGGCAATGTATAACCATCGGCTCTAGCTGATGACTAAATGATTGTAAATACATTGAGACTAAATGTGTGGGTGTTTCTCAGAATGTCTTTCAAAGCACTCAGATTATATAACATTTTAAATTTCAAGCAATGAACGTAACAAGAAGTGCTTATACTATAATTTGTCATATACATAGTCAAAAAATATGAATTTGACATTTAGACACAAGACTCTCCAGAAATGTTGTTTTTCACAGCTGCGACTGTTACTAGATCCACACTAGATTTGAATCTTTTAACATGCCACAGGCTCAGAACACAGCTGGAAACAACTCGATCTGGCTGGGATACTTACATCACTCAGGTCTCCAAAGAAATTGTTGCCAAGGATACAGAGCTGCTTGCTGGAGGAGAGAGAGAGGCCAAAGTGAAGGCAGAGCTACAAAAGTTTAAGGAGGATGTGGAGAGGTGAGAGGTCATGAGATGAATGATTGTACGCCACCTGTCGAATGTGTGGACACACCAAAATGATTTTCTTTCTTATTATTCTAAAAACTTAATCTAAGAGCTTTGACCTAAGTTGTATTGTTGTCAGGTATAAGCAGCAGGTGACTATTGGTCTGCAGAGGGAACATGCACTGGAGCAAAAGAGAGTTCAGTTGGAGTTGGACTGGGAACGTCGGTGTGAGGGGGTGCGTTCTGAACATTACCTGAAGAGTGAGGAGCTCATCCAAAGCCTGACACAGGCCAGAGATCAGGTGAGCTAATGCAGTCCGATTTGAGCCGGGTGCAAGAATAATTCAATCTAAACTGAAACAGTGCTACCTTTAAAAACGTTAATGTACTTTAAGGAAAATGAAAGCAGCATTACAAATTGTCCTGGCTATGGTCTTGATGTGAAAATGAAATTAAATCAACTTTATGGATAAATTGAGGCGATCTGTAAAGTAAACCTGGCAAAAAGTGTCTTATGTAATAGAACATAGTATGAATCAGGCCTGTATCAGGCCAGATACTAAGCTCATGTACTCATACTCATAAAAATGAGACTGATACCTCATTTCACAGAACTGACTGCAATTTGTTGGGATATTGGCTTTTAAACTTTGTGAAAAACACATAAAATCATTTATTTTTTCATAATGTGTTTAAGGTGGAGTTTTTTGTAGTTATGAAGCTATTCTAGTTTTATTAGTCTCACTTTGTTGTGAATAGTTAAAGGCATCAGTCAAAAGAATTGACAAAAATATTGGTACTTATACGCTTTCTCTAAAATATGGTATCGGTGCTTCTCTACTATGTAGAATTCTGTTTAAAAAAAACCTCTTTCGTTCAAAAGCAAAACTAAACAGTGCATCAAAGTTTCTATGACTGTATTTGAACATTTAATGAGGCTGTTTTAAAAGTGCTTTTCTTTTTGTTTTTTTACTTTTAAAGGAATTAACCTGAGTTTAAAAGGTTGTTAAGGGGACAGTTTACCCTAAAACAAAAATTCTGTCATAATTTACTCGAGTTGTTCCAAATCTGTAGGCCACTAGGCCCTATACATGTCTTTGTTCTGATGAACACAGAGGAAGACAATTGAAAGAATGCATGTAGCCAGTTTCTGCCCACCATTGACAACCATAGTAGGACATAGGACAATGGTAGTCAAAATTGCCCCACCACAGTTGGCTTTCCTACATTCTTCCAAATATCTTTCTCTGTGATCAGAACAAAGCAATGTATACAGATTTGGAACAATTTGAGAGTGAATAAAATGTAACAGACATTTGTTTTCTGGATGAACTGTTCCTTTAAGTCAATAAAAACTGAACATGCACTTAACATGCATTTAGATTTTAAGTTGTGTATCTGTTCACAGGTAACTGCTGAGTTTAAAGAGAAGGAACGTGAGTTACAGGAGACGGTGGCTTTGCTGAAAAGTGTCACCGTAGAGAGAGACCAGGCACTTCGACGAACCAAACCAGCATCAACTGGAGCCCAGGTCAGCATCGAACACACTCAGCGTTCTCTGTTACACCATTCAGACCCATATTCAATATCATGAAAAAGCTGAAGTCATTAAAGTGATCACCCAAAAATAACAATTCTGTCATCCTTTACTCACCATCTTGTCATTTCAAACCTGTCTGGTTTTCTTTCTTTCTGGAGAACACTAAAGAAGATATTTTGAAGAATGTTGGTTACTGGTCCCCGTTCAATTGCATTGGATTTCTGTCCATACAATAGAAGTGAATGGAGATCCGTGTTTATTTGTTTACCAATTTTCATCAAAATATCTTCTGTGTTCTGTGGAAGCTAGAAAGTCATCAAGGTTTGAAACAACTTATTTTTGGGTGAACTATCACTTTTACACCTGAACTTTCATTCAATCTGTAGAACTACAGACAGAATGCGAAATGCTCTTACTGCTATTCTGAAGTTATTTTGTCACGTTGCTCTGAGCAACTCTGTCAGCTGTTTGATAGGTCATTTATCAGGACACATTTAAGACACTTTAAATACCATACTAGCTAGGGATGCCTGGTCACTAACAGAAATTTACTTTGAAAGTTCACAAACTCCCCAGACAGTATGTTCTAGGAAAGGTTATATCTCATAACACCACGTATCCATATATTCAGCACAACACAACTTGGCTCATGTATCAGCAATTGAATCGCCAGCTGGAATTTGGGTCCATGACCTGGGTCTGACCGTAAAGTAATATCTTTTTTTTGTGGTGTGTGTATTCAGTCCCGTAATACATTATTCGTTGATTGAAAAAGCAGGTTTGTCATCATTCCGCTGACTCTTGCCTCCACCTAGTGGTGGTTATTTGCCTTCAATAATTGAAATTTTTATGTTTTTCAAACAGGCATCTGCAGTGGACAGCAGTAGTTTCCCTTCAGAGGAGATCAGGAGACTCCAGCAGCAGAACAGTACTCTAAGAAGTGTAGTGGCTGAAATGAGGAAAGATATGGAGAACCTGTGCAAACAGATGCCACCAGATCAGAGCCAGAACCCAGCCAGGAGCAAAGATACAGATCACAGCCCTGCAGGTCAAACAAAAAAATGTGCATAGTGCATTAACATACTCGCTAAGTACATGAAACTGTTTATTTAAATTCTAAGTGCCTGAAGAATGAGTCATCAGAGGTTATGGAACATGTTTTGTGACATGCTGTGACATGTGCATTTAAGGTAATATAGAGTACACTCAGGCGTTGGAGAGGGAAATCAAGGAGCTCAAGGCCAGATGTCGGGATCTTGAGGGGCGGTTGGAGGAGGCATCCAAGACCGTCAATATTTCCAACACTCCAGCCTTTGCACTTCCTCTTTCCCCTGACAATGCTTACCTCCAAAACCATATCAGATCCCTCAATGAGACCATAGGTGACTAAAAAACCTTTCATACACATGATCTCTGCTTCATTTTAGTTAAACATGTTTTTTTATGCCTTGGCAAACACTACTTGAATCCTTAATAGCAGGTTTCATTCGTCAGGCATCACGATATTTTCCAGAACCAAAAGGAAGGCTAGAGGAAAAGAAGGTGATAGACATTATCAGGAACATTGTGTTTTGAAAAGTGTTTGTGTGTTTGTAGGTGGGCAGAGAGCAGAGAAAGTGGCCAGTGCAGCTGCTCTGAAGAAACAGGAAGTGAGACTTGCCCATTTGGAGTCTGCTGTGGAGCAGCTCACCCAACAAGTAAGGAACTTAGCCTAAAGTACTCTGCATCTAATATTAAGCTTGCAATAATTTATTAATTGTTAATTCTCTCCAGTGTCATTTAAAAAACGTTGAGAACGAGGGGTTACATCTGGAGCTGGCCAATCAGAAGAGAGCAGCAGCTGCAAAGGAGGCCAAGCTGAAACAAATATTGGCTGCAACTGAGCTGGAGTTACAGGAAGTGAGAAAGGAGGCTGAAGAGTACCAGAAAGGCAGTTTATTCCATAACTTGGAGAATGTGGCCCTTGGAAACCAGGCAGGTTTACAGTATTATCCTAAATTCTTGAATAAATCCAAAGATTATGGTTTTTTGATTAAAACACGGCAACTCATATAATGATTTCCTACAGACATTGTATTTTTATTGAACTACAAAATGTTTGTGGTCAGGTATCAGCATTAAAGGTGGACCTTGCAAGCAGGAGAGAGCCCATTGTTCTTAACCAGGTACAATATTGTAATCATTTACTCACCCTCTTGTCATTTCAAACCCGTGTGACTTTCTTCCACAGAACACAAAGACATTTTTTTAAAGAAAGTTGTTAACCAAACAGTGCCAGCACCCATTCGCCTCTGTTGTATGGAAACAAAACCAATGCAAATGAATGGGTGCCATTTAACAATGTTCTTCAAAATAACTTTTTTGTGTGTGTTCTGGCGGAAGAAAGTCAAACAGGTTTAAAATATGATCAAAATATGCTCTTTGGGCCCATTTAATCTGAGATTTTTACATTTTAAAATGAAATCAAGAACTACACATCAAAACACACACAGATATGTTGTTCCTATAGCCCTGCTGCAAGTTATAACATTATTGTCTCTTATAAATTCTGTATTGAATGGTTATCTAACGAAGATTCTCTGAGATTAAAACACCACCTGTCTGATATTCAAGAGTGAGACTGTGAAGGAGCTTCAGGAGGAGAATCTGTTACTGAGACGGCAGCTGCTGTTAGGAAGATCCGCCAGAGGGGGTGCCCTGGGTGATGTCGTTCTGCTTCAATCGAAGCTCAAACAGGCTGCACGCTTGATCTCCAGCCTCAGTCAGGACAAACGGCAACTCATTGAAATGGGCAACAGGCTCCGAGCGCAGCTGATAGAGGCAGGAATAGAGGGTTAGTGTCTGTTTTAAAATGTACTTAATGGTTTAGAAGTTCATCCAACGTGAATAATTAATGTTTGGTTTTTATATTAAAGGAACACCATTTAGGATTAAGGCAGTTAAACTGGCTCTTATTGATATGCTAGACCGCCACCACAACTGCTTGGTCCAAAGGATTAAAGTGGCCTTGATTTACTTCTCAATAGAGCCCAATGTTTATTTGTCTCAGAAATTCTCTCTGCTTTCTGTATTTTATCTGCTTCAATTTAGGAGAAGTGAAATATAATTTGTAATTATATTGAAAAATATAATTTTATGGTTATTATCTTTCATGAGAGAATAAAGTTTGTAATTGCTCCTTGTATTTCCCAAAGCACATTGTAACGTTTTTTTTTTCTTAAAATATCTCAAAAAACGTGCATCCTTATTAATGTATTCTTAAATATAATTCTCGCTAAAGTTTGCTCTTATATTTTAATTTATTGTCCCCAGTTCCTCGGGACCCAAAAATCATAATCAGACCAAGCACTGTTCCAGAACAAAGCCTGGTGGGAAAAGAACCCTGCCAGTCTGAGCATGGGCTCCTGTCAAAGGGTCGCTTATCTACCTTGGAACAGCTACAGTACCAGTTAACCACTCAGGTGATTCAAGCAGGAGACCGAGACTTTGTTCGATTGAAACATGCTCACTGTATTGATACAGAGGACAAATTTAGTAATCACTGGCCTATGTAAATTTACACTATCTGCTGATTTAGACACAGTTTTTTCATCAAGGCCACTGAAGGGTCACAGTGATCAATGAACTGTCCTTTGTCAGATACAGTAGATGATGATCATACAAGCATAAAATTACAGATCATATTGTTGATACTTACTCATAGGAACTGCAATATGCTCAGAGAGATCAGAATGAGAGAAAGCCTATCGTAGTTCATCCTCGGTTCTCGGACAGCGAGAGTTCAGACAAACACAAAACCATCAACCCATGGGATCCACCTGCCAGAAACAAGGTACTATGACAGCTGAACCAATTAAAAGTAGAACTATAAAAAGGTTTTATTTTTGAATTGAGTGAATGTTGAGTTGTTTTATCATAACTCCTTTCTTAAGTTTGTGGGTAGCAAAGAAAACACACCCCCACTACTTAACCACTCTGGAGGCCCGGTGCCACTTTCCGGGCCACCCCACGCCCTGCTTTCGTCTGTGGGTACAGACGAGTCTCTACAGGAAGTGTGGAAGATGTTGGATCGAGGTTTGAGTTCATCTCTTTTTTCTCCAAGTGAAAGTGAGGACAAAGGTGAGAAGAAAAGCCATGTGTGACTTACTTGAAACTTTAGCTACTTGAATGTAATTATAAAAAAATGGTAAGATTATATCTATAACTGGATTAAAACAGATGAAATGTTTGAAAATATTATGTCATTTAGATCTTTAAATAAATATTGGACTATTATTGGTACATTTTTAAGACACTTTTCTATTGTATTTGTTTACAAAAAAATGGGGCTTATAAAATCTCTGTACCACAGAAAACAATACGCTTTCACGTTCCTTCTTCAAATATGTTTAGACTTTCTATCATGACTGTTTAATAGTCAACACATATGTAGATTTATGGGTTATGTGCAGCGTGTCCTTTAAACCATGTTGCATTTCATCATTCGAAATGTCAAGGCAAAGGATCATATTTGCAATGATGATAATGATTGTGAAATCACGACAGAACTGCATAATTATAATCGAGGCCAAATAAAGTTGACCAATATATGGTCATAATGTTAATAAGCTAACAGCTTGCCCTTGTCTTTCAAAATCGTTCCCCTATCAGTCCTTTTGAATTTTTTGAGATTGTCTTTTCAGTTTAGTTTCCTTGATTTGTCTACTGAATGCAAGTTTTATTTTTCCTAGTGTTTTATATTTTTTTAAAGTTATAAGTTTATTGAATATTAGAAAATGAAAATCCTGTCATCATTTACTCACGCTTTTGCATTTCAAACTGCATGAAAGAAGATATTTTGAAGAATGATGCTACCAGCATGTGTCTATGCAATAGATGTGAATGGGTGCCGGCGCTGTTCGGTAACCAACTTTCAAAATATCTTCTTTTATGTTCTGTGGCATTTTCACTGAAATTGGACCAGACGTGACTAGGCACACTGGACATTTTGCACCATTTCAGAACTTGGCACTGAAATGCTGACTGATGTGTCTGTCTGTGTGTCTGGGATTCAGCCCAGTGTACAATGCGCAATAAGCCATGAGCCCAGGCAACCTTGAAGATCACGCAAGCTGAAGTTCAATATCAACATTGCTTCACAGCACAACACTTAGGGCACGGACCCAATGAAATAACATTTATCCAGATTTCATTTTTCTTTGTCAGTTTTTTCGCAAAAGATCATTTTGAGATGCGGATCTTACTTTGTTCACTTTGAAGCTTTGTTCATTACAACTTATTGTAAATGAGAACGTTTTCCTTTGTAAGAAAGTCTTTTCTTTTACCTCATGTCACGACTAAGTATAATGGCACTGAAGTTGTTTAATCATAGATTGCTACATTCTAAATCTGGTTCATACTGGTGGTTGTTATCATGATGTACTAAATGTACTGTGATCTATCTGTGTAACCGCATCAAGACCAGAAGCATCGCAAGGTTAAATTGTGTTTGAGCCAGACTTTTGTAAATTCTTAAATTCTCATATTATAGGCAGAAAGGCAACTCATCGTTCATTGCTTATTTCTAGCAGAAACCAAGCCAGCACTTTTATTCACCATTAATGGGTTTTAACATGTTGTCAATGGTTGTTCTCAGGCAAATTGGCTGCAGACATGAGAGCACAAGATAGTGCCGGTCAGCAACCTACTCCACTGGTCAGCGTAGAAGGCACAAAAGCATCACTCCAAGAAAAGAAGAAACAAAGTCGAACATTTGTACCTGTACAAAAGACACGGCCTGCTGGAAATTTGGGAAAGATACGAAATTACAACATTAAAGACTAAAAAAGACATGATCCCTCTGAGCCACCTTTTTTGAAGGAGTACACTAGTAGTGTATTTTTATTTTGCATTGTGCTTTTTTGTAACTTGTTTTAATAAATAATTGTATGATGTAAACGACATAAATGTAAATCACAAGTCATTTGTTATGAGCATCAAGAGATTTAGAAGTTTCTCTATAATGTTACGTTTTTCCAAAGAATTTACACACATTTAATAATGTGTAGATAAAATTGTGTAAAAATGTATTCAGATGGTTCTCGAATAAGTATTTAAATATATGTTTCTTTGAACGACAGTAGCTCCTTTCAGAGGCCCGCCTCCTTGATTTACGTCACAGTCTCAGCAGGTGTAGGATTAAACTCCTCCCACAGCTTTGTCCCCACATCACCCTATCTCCTAGCAACACCCTTGCATTCATTCTGATTGGATTCGTATGCACACCTCCGCTCACTGATTGGTGCATTTTGTTCGCTGGTAACCGTCAAAAATTCAGCCACGGAGTCTCACGTGTCTAAAGAGATCAGCAGCGTCACCAAACGATCAGCAAAACACACAAGGCTTGTTCGACCTGACGCGGCGACGCAAGATCCGACAGGCAGATGACACCAAAGTACCGCGAGAGTTCTTCGAAACCAAACATTTGAAAGTTTTCCAATCGCTCTCGCGGTACTTTGATGTCACCCGCTTGTCAGATCTTGCAGCGCCGCAAATCGAACAAGCTTAAAATGTGTGCTAATGTTTAATCTTTAATTGCTTTAAATAAAAGCAAACAATACCAAATAATTTATATGTTATATATTTGATTAATAATAATAATAATAATAATAATAATGCAGACTATAAGCACTCAGAAAAAAAACATTTCATATTTATATTGTAGAAGTTTAAACAGTATGTCCCCTTTTCCTCTATTTTTAGCTGTTTTCTTTTATCAAAATCTAATATAATCTTTAAATAAACTTTCATAATGGACAAACATTTGAAATTATTGTTGGAATAGCTAACGCGTTGCATATTTAAATTCCAGAAAACATAATAGAAGTCACATTGCCGTTTTAAAACAAACGATCTAAAAATATATCTTAAAAAATAATATGCATTTACAATATTTATGCAAGTACTCCACAAAAAATAAACCGTCCTTATAGCAAACCAAAATCCATCCAGTGAATAAACAAACTCTATTGTTGTCAAACCCCAAAACAAACGACCTCCGACCCCGTATCGCCTTGAACTTGAACTTGCACGACCAGACCGGTAAAACAGACTTTTCTGCCGCCGTTTCTGTGCATGTGATGATCATCCGGTGATGAACTTTAATAACCCGGGATTTTTTCCTTTACGGAACTGCAGCGGCAGTGGAGGATCAGCCCATCAACGACTGCGTCTACAGCCCAGCCTCTCTTCTCATTGGACTGCACTTCACAGCCAAACTGTCAGCCCATGTGGCGTGGCCACCGAGGATGTTACACATTTAAATGAACAGACAGTGAGACTCAGGAGGGCGAGAGTAATGTTTTAGGGCTTGGCCGAGGGGCACATCGCTGTAACTCTCCATCTGAACCGGGAATCAACAAAGAGGAATAAAGAGGTCAACCTTTATCCTCAAGGATCTGCGTCGAACTGTGCCCACATCCAGGTATGTAGCATAGTGTTAGTGTAGCATCTTTAGTTCATTCAATGAGGAGTGATGTAGCTAAAAGCCTAGAGATTTAAAGTGAGATCATTTGCCTGGAGGCTGCAGATCGGGCTGTGATAAAGATTGTGAGATCACGATTGCGAGATCAGTATGTGTGGACACCACGTTTCGGATCAGATTCAATTAAACTCCATTACGGAGTGTCTTCAAATGCATGTGATCTATCTTTAATCCGCAGTGAGAGCTGCTCGCTTCATTGTTGCATCGCATCTCTCTATTTACAGAAGCTTTTAGATATCAGGTTTACCCCATATGAATGTTACACGATGAGAAAAAGTATCAGGGTGGCCCTTGTTGAGCCGATGCGGAATTTGCCACCTTGTAAAAACTCGGTTTGGCATATAACCAAGTTACTAAAGCTTGCCAGATTTAGGATACGCATGGGCAGTTTGTGTGGGCTTGTGCCCTTCATCCCTCTCCCTCATTGTATTATGAGCCTGAGCATGGAGCCTGGACTTTATATTCTGTTGCTATTGCCTCCTGTGTATTCTTTGGGGACCAAATTGTGTATAATTTGTTAATTAACATATTATTTCCCCTTAAATCTCTTTAAATATATGTCATACGACAGAAATGACTAGTCATGTTTGTATCAGTATTGTATGATTAGAATGTAAAAATAAATTGATTCCTCATGCATAGGTGTCATGGAGGTGGATTTATGCTTGTCGCTGAAATAAATGTAAAGATTGCAAAACATTCTTGAGCTGATGTCACCACTGCATCATGGGAGGTTTTTTTCCGAGCTGTAATGAGTGGTCAGCTGCATCAGCGGCTCATGAGATCTAGGTCAGGCAGATTACTCTCTTCAGAAATCTGTTTACCTACAGTTTACCCTCTCAATCTGCTTTTTGTCGGGCAAAAATTCAATATTATAGGAATCAGAATAGTAATATGGTTACATTGTTACTGGAATTGTAATGCACGGTGTCTGGTGCACTCCAAAATCAAGATTTATCTCTGTGTTTGGTGGGGGTTTGCCTGCCAGTTTATCTATGTGCGAGTAGTCATGTTTAACATTTGGTGGTTGATTTGAGACATTAACTAGAGTTTTGGTCTATACTTAACTAATGTGTTAAGCAACATAGTAACAGTTCTTTAGAAGACACGTGCATATTTATAGCAAGTACATCATCTTCCGGTTGTCACTATGGCAACTTGGAGTACTAATACCTTGCCTTGACATTTCCTGTTCACATTATGTTACTCTGAAAAATGGAATGTATTCTATGTATTTAACCTGCATAGTTATTATTTGACTTGTATATAATACAATTCTGAGGAACCATTGTCATTTAATTTTGTCTAGGTGAGTTTAAATGGTCCTGAGGTCACTTACGGTTTAATCTCTGACTTCAGCTTCTTTGCTCTTTAGCACATCAAATGTTAAACTCGTATGAATCATTAAACAAAAAGTTATGTCATAAACATAAAGCTGCAGTTTTGTGTTGTTTGTTAAAAAGTCGATTTATTTTAGAAAATGTTTTTGACATATTTTTACACTTAATGTGCGCTAGTAAAATCTGCTCAGATTGGCCGACCATAATTACGTTTATTGATTTATGATGCATAATTTAATCTGCCCCACTTTTTTAGCTACTGGGCACTATTGTGTTTTACAACCCAGTCGTGCTGTAAAAGTCTGTAGGAGATTAGCTGTTATGTAATAAATGTATGCGGTCTGTGACTGTTGAACACCTTTTTGTAATATCTTTCTTTTTTCATTATTTCTAAATCATTCTCTACTGGTTAAATTAAGATGTTCATAATTTACCAGTGCACTTCTTTGTAAAGATCTAGAAATGTAAAATGAATTCTCCTTGCCCATTGCTACGCAACATACTGTACAGAAGATAAGTTGATTTCCCTCCTGGATAAATGTGAAAGTGTTCAATGGTTCACCAAGTTAAAATTCACCCTCCCTTTTGTTTCGAGTGAAAAGGAACAGAGAGACACTTGTGCTTGTCATTGATGCTCGATTGCATTGAGTGAACAGGAATCCCATCCATGCTTTCGTTTTGTTGCTGGCTCTCTGGCAGGCATGAGCGTGAGGGTTCTGACCCCAAAAGGGAGAACAAAAGTGTCCGGCTTTCCAGCCCACGCCCCCTCCAAACAAACTCCCGCCCATTTTAAATTTTGCACAAACTCTGCGACCCCAAGACACAGGCGGTTGCTTTAAAATGAATGACACACATTCACACGTTTCTTTACAAGATCAAGCTGAAGGAATCACTTTTACGTTAATTGACTGACCGTTTCTTATTTTCTGTTTTCTTCAGAATCAAACTCTAGCCAGACATGGAGGATATTGTTATAGCTGGAATTTCAGGCCGTCTTCCTGAATCGAACAATTTGGAAGAATTTTGGCAGAACCTGTTTAATGGAGTGGACATGGTCACAGAAGATGACAGACGGTGGAAACCAGGTGTGTTCATTTTATTCAAATGTACTTTTTATTTAAATAAATTTAGCGTGAAAATAATTTTCTGAAAAAATCGATATGCAGGCCCAAAACAGCCATGAATCAGAATTTGCTACTGCTTGGTGCAGGTTTTATTGGGGGAAGGACCTTTTCATTCTCGAGAGCATTTGATTGGAGAGAATTTTGTGAAGTGCATGATGAGTCATCAGTATTGTTGGCTTATTTTAAAATGCACAAAAATATTTAAATGGGTATTTCTGTTTAGGAATACTTTTTTTCGGTTTATAAGCACATTCAACTCCTTGATTTGTAGTTTCTTTCATCGGCTGGTCTCCTTGCCTACCTGGCTGCTGTTGTGGTTTCTCAGTCCATCTGGCTTTTGGGTCTAATGAAGGGGCCGGCTCTCTTCTCTCTGTTGGCACCAAGCTAATACTTTCATTCATGTGCTAAAGCACTAGCAGGCTTATATCAGCGAGTAGAGAGCGCATTTGATTCATTTTTCTTAACTCTAGGTCTGTACGGTCTCCCTCGACGAAATGGGAAACTCAAAGAAATCGACAGATTTGATGCAGCCTTTTTTGGGGTGCATCCCAAACAGGCCCACACCATGGACCCACAGCTAAGGCTTATGCTAGAGATATCGTACGAGGCCATCGTCGATGGAGGTTAGTATCGGTATACATGTTAGTATACAGTGGTTGGTTATGATGCATGTAAATGTTTATGGGTTTAAATCCCAAGAAAACGAATGCGTACAATTTGTAAATTGCATAAGTATTATTTTTAACCATATGGTGTATGGTATGGGACTATGTATTTTTATATATACTAACATGTTGGCCATATGGTGTGTGTGTGTATGCAAGAAAAATGACTTGGCGTGCACATAAAATGAGTTTGTTGATTCTTCATTGCAGGCATAAACCCGGTGTCTATGCGTGGCAGCAAAACTGGCGTCTACATCGGCGTAAGTGGATCCGAGGCGGGAGAAGCCTTCAGTAAAGACCCAGAAGAACTGCTGGGCTACAGCATGACAGGCTGCCAGCGTGCCATGTTTGCCAACCGCTTGTCTTACTACTTTGATTTCAATGGTTTGTAAACAGTGTCATTTTAAATGCTCATTCAATGGTAGTGATGTGGGATGGGTTGATTTGTGTTTTGAATAACTGTGATGTAAATTTATGTTGTATGGTCTGATGTGTTGTGTGAGTTGATTTGAATAAGTGACTCATCACGCAGTCGTTGCTTTCACCGTTGTAACTGCATACCACGCATACGTAACACTTAGACAGCCACTTACATTTTAGATTTAATCTCTTCAAGGTGCAGTGAGCCAGTTTTTCTTCATGGAATGCCATGCTAAAACTTTAAAGGGATAGTTCACCCTCATGTGGTTCCAAACATGTATTCATTTCTTTGCCCAGTTGAACACAAAAGAAGATATTTGAAAGAATGTTTGCAACCAAACATGGGCACAATTGACTACCATAGTCGTTTTTGTAGTAGCCGAGAACTCTTTGGGTACAAACATTCTTCTTAATATCTTTCTCCGTGTTCAGAGTTTGGAACAACCTGAGGGTGAGGAAATGATGAAAGATGTATACATTTTTGAGTGAAAAATCCCTTTAAGATGGTGGAGTTTTGTAGATTAAGGGCGTGCATTGAATTGCAGAATGTCTTGCATTGTTTGTCGAACGTTAAGTGTAAAAAAATCAGCACATGTATTTTCTTCCATGTTTTTGTTGATTCAATGTTTACCAAACATTTATTTCTTTGTTTTGATAAGGTCCCAGCGCAGCCATTGACACTGCATGTTCCTCTAGTCTGCTGGCTCTTGAAAACGCCTTCAATGCTATTCGCCATGGCCAGTGTGATGCGGCGCTTGTGAGCGGAGTCAACCTGCTTTTCAAGCCTAACACCTCAGTTCAGTTCATGAAGCTAGGCATGCTTAGTCCCGAGGGAACGTGCAAGTCATTTGATGCCTCAGGTGATATGCCGTTCATCACTGTGATCTCTTCATCTCTCTAAAACTTTCGGTGGTTTCAGTGGAATTCATGTCTATAAATGTCACTGATAATATGGTCCTCTACATTGTTAAAGGCGGGATGGCCGATTTCTCATAGCCATTTTTGATGTTCAAATCATCAAAACAGACACACTCCTACCCCCATCTTTACTTTCGAAGCACTCTGCACGACTAATGTCCATCTTGTGCACTGTGCATCTTACTGCTGATTGGCTACAAGGTTGTTTTGGTACTCTGCCCTACTTTGTCTTAACAAGAGTAATTCGGAAATCGGACACCCCACCTTTAAGTGTTTGGCTATGTTTGGAATGGAATGCTAGCATACTGAATATACCGTACAGTATAAGCTGTATACTGTCTGTTTTGTGAAACGCATTGCATTATGGAACAAATTATTTACTTTGAATAAACAGAAGCTTTAATTATGCGAATACATTTTTCTAGGAAATGGGTATTGTCGCTCAGAAGCTGCTGTCGCTGTACTTTTGACCAAGAAGTCAATGGCAAAGAGAATCTATGCCACTGTGTTGAACGCAGGCAATAACACGGACGGCTACAAAGAGCAAGGTGAATACAACACCCTTCCTCTATCACACACACATGAAGTCTCATGAGTGAAATGTTAAAGGGATACTTCACCCCAAAATAAAAACGTTCTCATCATTTATTAACCCGATTTCATTCCGAACCTCTCTATGACCCTTTCTCTGTGAAACACAAAAGAAGATATTTTGAGAAAAGTCAATGAGGACATGTTACCAAAATTCTTCAAAATATCTTACGTCTTCTGCAGAAGAAAGAAAGTCATACAGGTTCGGAAGGACATCAGGGAGAATAAATAAAATGATGAGAGAAGTTAAAATTTTGGGTACGCTTTATTGCCTGCATTAATTTGAACGCTGTCACTTTAAATGTCGAACCTGAAATCATTTCTGAACCACTGTACATATTGTGAAATGTGGTGGATCTTTCCAGGCGTGACCTTCCCATCAGGCGATATGCAGCAGCGTCTGGTCCGTTCTCTCTACCAGGAAGCCAACATCTCACCCGAGCAGGTGGAATACATCGAGGCTCATGGCACTGGCACAAAGGTCAGTCAATCTAAAAATAATACACAAGACACGGACATACCCGTGTGAACTAGATAATAAAACTACAACGCTCCACATTTACAGGTCGGGGATCCTCAGGAAGTGAATGGCATTGTTAGTGTATTCTGTCAGTCACCGAGGGACCCCCTGCTGATTGGCTCAACCAAATCCAACATGGGACACCCAGAGCCTGCCTCTGGATTGGCAGCACTTGCCAAGGTACGTTTAACCACGTCTTTGAAACTTCACATAGACACATCTAAAAGCTTACAGTACGTTTCTCAATTGTATTTCTACAGGTGGTTTTGTCACTCGAACATGGCGTCTGGGCTCCCAACATCCATTTTCATGATCCAAACACTGACATTCCTGCTCTGACGGATGGCAGGCTACGCGTGGTGACGGAGCCCATACCTGTCCGTGGCGGCATCGTGGGCATCAACTCGTTCGGCTTCGGGGGCTCAAACGTCCACGTGATCCTGAGTCCACATGGTTCAAAAGCTCTAGATCAGACCACGCCACCTGTAGTCCCCAGACTTGTGCAAGCATCTGGTCGCACCGAGGAGGCTGTCAATACTTTGCTTAACAAAGCCCAGGAGCAGAAGGAGAACCCAAGCTTTCTGTCTCTGTTGAATGAGGTGTCCGGGGTTCCCACGGCTGGCATGCCTTACAGAGGTTATGCGGTGATTGGAGCCCAGGGAGAAGTTAGAGAGGTGCAGCAGACTCAAGGCACACCCAGGCCCCTCTGGTACATTTGCTCAGGTGAGAGCTCATGAATTTGGGATGGTTCATGACTTCTAGGGGTCACATCAAGAGGAATCAAATAACTGTAAAGATAAGCATTTGCTCACACCTGTGTTTTTAAACAACCACGTTCTGGATTCATCTGACCTGTTTCGAATGTTTGTGTTTCCTGTCAGGTATGGGTACACAGTGGGCAGGTATGGGTCAGAGTCTGATGCAGCTGCCGGAGTTCCGGGAGTCCATCCAGCGTTCGGACGTGGCTCTGAAAGACACCGGGCTTTGTGTGTCACAGTTACTCATGAACGCTGACGAGAGCACGTTTGAAGACACTGTCCATGCTTTTGTTGGCCTCGCAGCCATTCAGGTCAGATTCCCCTCAATCTAGAAACACTATGTGCGGTGCCCGTCTTGACGAAATGACAATTTCGCAATGAAATGACCCCTGTTAAACTTCACACTTGATATGGGGTGGATACATGTTGCAATACAGTGTCACAATCATCCGTCGGTATTGCAACTCTGTATGCAAGAGATTGTCTCTTAAAGGAACAGTTTATGCAAGAATATGAATTCGGATGTCATTTATTCAACCTTAAAACCTGTATATGGTTCTTCCTACAGTGTTAGGCAAAATAAGATATTTTGAGAAATGCTCGGTGGTTTTGTGTCCGTGTCTATGGGGGGCAATATTGTTTGGTTACCAATTTTATTTAAAATATGTTATTTTGTATTCTGCACAGTTCCGACTGAAAAGTCATGCAGGTTTGAAGTTATTTTATGGAGTAAATTTAAAGGAGCAGTTACCCATAAGAACCAACTTATACCAATATATTTCTGCGTATTCTCCAGGTTGCCCAAATTGACATGCTGCGGAAGATGGGTCTACCGCCAGACGGGATTGTGGGACACTCTGTGGGAGAGTTAGCATGTGGCTACGCAGACGGTTCCCTGAGCCACAGCGAGGCCGTTTTAGCTGCTTACTGGAGAGGACGCTGCATTAAAGAGGCCAACCTGCCCGCAGGGGGCATGGCTGCAGTGGGTTAGTGTGGCACCTTATATCTCTACCTCTACAACAGATGCAAACCTGAGGGAGCTTTGAGTTGTGAATTCATTAGTGAATTCTGGGATATTTTCGAAAAGCTTGCCTGTTTTCTTTAACCCTCCTTTCCTTGTCCTCCAGGTCTAACATGGGAAGAGTGCAAAGCTCAGTGCCCACAGGGTGTCGTTCCTGCCTGTCACAATGCTGAAGACACGGTTACCATCTCAGGCCCTCAGGTACTGTATGGTCTGCGACTGCATCTTTGTTGAGAAAAGATAGACGCTTAAAAACTAAACATGGGCCCATTTACAGTATGTATATGAATGTTTGTGTTTGCATACGCAGGAGGCTGTCAGCAAGTTTGTTGCCCAGCTGAAGAACACCGGTGTGTTTGCCAAAGAAGTGCGCAGCGCTGGTGTAGCTTTCCATTCGTATTATATGGCTTCCATTGCTCCTGCCCTTCTGTCTGCATTGCAGAAAGTGAGTCATTTAAGATGTTGCAGTGTCACAATGCCCCCTGGTGGCCATTATGGTCCCTGGACCATTTAGTTTTTTGGAACAAAGCAAAACATCTGTTTGCATCTGTATAAAGTAAAATATGTTTGGCTTCTATTCTTAATTGCATTTTTCTTAAAGGGACAGTTCACCCAAAATGAATATTCTGTCACAGTTTATTTAACCTCATGCTATTTGTGAAGCACAAAAGATATTTTGGTTTTGTGTCGATATGCGATGAAAGTCGATAGAAATGTTCGTAGGTTCCAACGTTCTTCAAACATCTTTTGCGTTCTGCAAAAAAGTCATACAAGCTTGGAATGACATGAGGATGAAGGATACATTTGTTTTATTTTTTTGGGATGAACTTTCTTAAATATAAATAACAAAAAAAAATGTAAATAAAACGATTACTCTTGCTGTATTGTTTATTCATTTTCCTTACATTTCTTGTAAAAAAAATATTATTTCTGTCCGTGTTCTCATAGGTGATTAAGAGCCCGAAGCCTCGTTCACCACGCTGGATCAGCACGTCCATCCCACAGGCGGACTGGGAGAGCCCTCTAGCGCTTTACTCTTCAGCTGAGTACCACGTCAATAACCTGGTCAGTCCTGTTCTCTTCCAGGAGGGACTCAACCATGTGCCGGACAATGCAGTGGTGATCGAAATCGCCCCGCACGCCTTGCTCCAGGTGATCATGAATTACAAGAACGAGTTTAATTTGATCCTTTAGACACACATTTAAGATTTCTTATGCACCTGCATTGACGCACCTACAGGCCATCCTTAAGCGAAGCCTCAAGCCCACCTGTGCCATTCTTCCCCTCATGAAAAGAGGTCACGCCAACAATCTGGAGTTCTTCCTGTCTCACGTGGGAAAGATGTTCATGAACGGGTTTGTCTTTGAACCTTTATATATTACAATTCAAGTTGTCTCCGTTTCCAATGCTGTTGATAACAAGTTCTGATATACATTTGCAGGATAAACGTGGACTGTAATAATTTGTATCCGTCTGTGGAGTATCCTGTTCCTACGGGAACCCCACTCATCTCTCCTCACATTCAGTGGGATCATTCCCAGATCTGGGATGTGCCCAAGGTGGAGGACTTCCCTGCTGGTTCAGGGGGATCCACCTCAGCCACCATCTACAATATTGGTGGGTAGCCGAGATATTAAAATCAGTTGGTGACCCATATACTTCATCTCACCTTTGAACTTTGTACAGATATGAACCCAGAGTCCCCAGATTACTACATGATCGGTCATTGCATTGATGGGCGAGTGCTGTACCCGGCCACAGGGTACCTGGTTCTCGCCTGGAGGACTTTGATGAGATCTCTGGGCACGGTTATGGAACAAACCCCTGTTACGTTCGAAGATGTCACCATCCATAGAGCCACCATTCTACCCAAGACAGGTAAGACATTTGTTTTTGCACTTTAGATAAATAAAACAAAAAGGCAGTTTGTCCATGTGGCGTAAGACTGACTTCATTGTTATTCTGTTTCTTGTATCAGGGTCTGTCCAGCTGGAGGTGCGGCTTATGCCAGCTACTAACCGTTTTGAGGTGTCTGAGAATGGAAACCTGTCTGTCAGTGGTGAGTTTCTGCAAACATATTGTTTTGAAATGATGCGGCTAGAATTGTACAGCAAATAGCTAGGTTCGGTTTTGATGTTGACATGATATTTTTTGAGTCGACATATTTATATTAAACGATTGATACCCTTTTTGGTTACAGGTAAGGTCAGTGTCTTGGAGGACGCTGCACTCGAGGCCTTCCATGCTGAACTGGCCAAGCCAATAGCTGCAGACCAGGAAGACCCTAAACTGCTTTTGAAAGCCGGAGACATCTATAAAGAGTTGCGTCTACGTGGATATGACTATGGCAAGACCTTCCAGGGCATCCTAGAATCAAACAATGCCGGTAATGCATTTCAGACAATATTATCTTTAAAATATAAATTAAACAATTTAATAGAAACTATTTGGACAATCCAGAGCTCTTTGATGAGGTGTTTGTATTCTCATAGGTGACTGTGGAAAGCTTCATTGGACGAGTAACTGGGTAACGTTTTTGGACACCATGCTGCAGATGATAGTGGTGGGGCTCCCCGGTCGTAGTCTGAGACTGCCCACACGTATCCGCTCTGTGTGTGTGGACCCCAGGCTTCACGAGGAGAAAGTGAAAGACTACTCCGATGACCAGAAAGGTACCGAATGTGTTCTATCTAAGGAAAGTTTGCATTAACTAATAGAAAGTTTCTGACCAAAAATTGAACTCTCCTTCTAGCCGTTGACGTCTGTGTTAACCGTTGCATGGACAACATCACAGCCGGAGGAGTTCAGATCTGCGGGCTTCACGCTACGGTGGCACCGCGTCGCCAACAGCAGCAGACTCCGCCCACCTTGGAGGAGTTTGTCTTTGTTCCTTATGTGGAGTCAGATTGCCTGAGAACCAATGAGAAGCTCGGAGAGCAGCTCAGGCATTGCAAAGGCATGTTTTGATTTTTACTTGACATTTTGAGCTTGGCTTTTTTATAGTCGTATTAACAGAACTTTGGCACTTTTTTAATGCATTTTCTATTAAAAAATTTAACGTTCCTGAATACAGGGTATATACATGAACAAATACAGTTCTTCAAGATAATCCAAATCAGCAAGTGAATAAAATATAAAGTTTATATAACTAATAAATAACTCAATGCTGCTAACGGTTATATTTTTTGGATACTAAATAAAAAATTAACAAATGTACAAAAAAACTCTCCTTACCTTACACCGATTTACAATAGTTATCCTATTAATAACCTTAAATTACACAATGTTATAATTAAATATCATGAATAAATTAATATTAATAATACAGAGATGGCAATATAGATGTATCCTATATGAGTTGCATACTTTTTCTTGCCTCCAGTGCCAAATTTGCACAAATCAGTGGCATCTTTATTCATGGCTTTGTTAAAATTTGCAGTGTTCCAATCGAGCATGATAAAAGCGGTCTTGTCCGTGTTAACTGTTTCCCTTTTATTTGACCTTTTGTTGGCACAGGTCTAGTACAGCGTCTGCAGAGGAAACTGGCCAATCAGGGAGTAAAGATCTGCATCCCTGGATTAGACGGTGCGGCCGAGAGCCAGCTGATTGAAGCGGAGTCGGAGAAAGGACTGTTGAGGCTTCTGTCGGTGCTGTGCGGGCTGGAGCTGAACGGCAACCTGCGCTCCGAACTGGAACAGACGGTACAGAAGGAGAGAGACTGTCTGCTGCAGGACCCTTTGCTGAACGGCCTGCTGGACTCTCAGGCGTTACGGCACTGTTTGGACACGGCTCTGGAGAACAGCACGCCTGGAAAGCTCAAAGTTCTGGAGGTACACTGAATAAGTTTGAGCCTTCTTGTGGTTATGGCTACAAATTCCTCAAAGTTTAGAAGAACCACTGCATCAAACTGGCTTAGAAAGCAATGAAGTTCTCATCTTTTGGTTTTCCGTGCTAGGCTTTGTCTACGGATGGTCGCTTGTTCTCCCGGGCTGTTAGCCTCTTCAACATCCAGCCCATGTTACGTCTAGACTACACTGCATCTGATGTCTCTGCTGATCAGCTGGAAGGTCTCCAGAGCTCCCTGGAGGAGCAGGGCATCACATCTGCTCAATGGGACCCTCTGCAGGGCCCGGCGACAGGTGGTCTGACCGGGGCTGATCTTGTTGTATGTAACTGTTCAGTAGGACCCGTGGCCAACCCTGCGGTGCTGATCGAGAACATGACTTCAGCTGCAAGGGATGATGGTTTTGTGTTGCTCCACACCCTACTGAGAGGAGATACTCTGGGGGAGACAGTAGCCTTCCTTGCATCTCAAAACAAACCGGATGGCTTGTTGACTCAGGTGCGAGCTAATATGCAAACGCTTAGTTCAGAAATATACATTTGAACCACAGAATGAAAGTTACATATTTAAATATCAATGCTATATTTATATAACTTGTAACATCTGCATCATTTAGTTTTGTCTGCAAGTTTCTCAGATTTTGAACTGTTGTTGTTTGTTTTTAGACTGAATGGGAGAAGCTTTTCCAGCAGGCCTCTTTAAATGTGGTCATGCTGAAGAAATCCTACTACGGCTCGGCTCTGTTCCTCTGCCGCCGACAGACCCCTCAAAAACAACCCGTCACTATTTCTGTGGACCCCACGGACTACAAATGGGTGGATACACTAAAGGTGAGTTATATTATCCAGCATTCCAAGTGAAATTTGACCAGATGTTGCAGATAATAGATTTTTTATTATGTTCATTGTTCCAAAATGGCAGACACATCGAGATGTCTAGAGCAGTGACATCACTTTGCACAATTTATATTTTTTCTAAAAAAGCTTTTTTTGACCATGGGGCATTGGATTGAAAGTTAACTCATACTAACTCATTAAGGATCTAAATTGATCCATCCATGTCTCCAAATCCTATTCTCTTTTTTTATCAGAGCACTTTGGCGGAGTCATCCGATAGCCCCGTCTGGCTGATGGCCACTCATGGTCATAATGGAGTTGTTGGGATGGTGAACTGCCTGAGACAGGAGCCTGGAGGCAACCGCATACGGTTTGTCCATTTACTGCGCATTTAGTCAGAAGACCTTTTAAAGGTACAGTGCGTGAATTTTAGCGGCATCTAGAGGTGAGGTTGAGAATTGCAACCATTGACTCACTCAACTGCTCCCCTCCCTTTTGAAGCACTACGGATGCTGACACAGAACTGAGATGCTGTCACATTTTCACTTCTTTACCGAAGGAGATAACATATTTACCAAATGCACTCCCTAGAGCAGTTTGTCCGTTTGGGGCTACGGTAGAAAAAACATGGTGAATTCCATGTAAGTGTATATAGAATTAGCTCATTCTACGGTAATAAAAACATAACGCTTCATTATGTGAGGTCTTTATACACCTCTGAAGACAGTTCTGTATATTTGATTGCATTTGTGTCATAAGATCTTCCAAATAATTGCAAATTGGACTTCTAATAGACTGTGTGTTTGTTGATATGTGCCGCTGTTTTGTCTTCATGAAGTTGACAGTCGGTGCAATCGTGCATTTTTTTTTTTTATTCATCGACTGTTCTTCAGAAGTCGACGGTATGGATGGCTATGTTTATATACATTCTCTCCCTCCAACAGGTGTGCATTTGTTTCTAATCTAAGTAAGAGCGCCAAAGTCCCCTCCCTTGTTTCTACTCATGAGGACTTTCAAGATGTACTGCAGAGAGATCTGACCATGAATGTGTTTCGTGATGGGTTGTGGGGCATCTTCAAGCACCAGTTGCTTTCACAAGGTCAAACAGAAAATCCTATTACATCTTTTAATGTACTTTAACTAAAACCTTTTTTTAATATACGATATGAAACAGACCCTAGCGCATCAGTGAGTGAAATCTGAGTCTGAAACTAGTGTGAATGTAACTTTGCTCATTTCAAATTCTCTGTCCTGTGCGTTTATTTGTAGATCTGAGTGAGGAGTCGGTTGAGCAGGCGTATGTGAATGTCCTGACCCGCGGTGATCTCTCATCATTGCGCTGGATCGCTTCACCTCTGCGTCATTTCGTTCCTTCCAACCCCTACGTGCAGCTATGCCGCGTTTACTACTCCTCCCTCAACTTCAGAGACATCATGCTGGCCACCGGCAAACTTCCCCCAGACGCCATCCCTGGTTTGTATCCATCCCAATTTGGGAATCTAGCTTATGTAAAAAATGAAATGTTTTGATTCCTTTTGTTTTGTGAATGCAGGAGACATAGCCCTGCAGCAGTGCATGCTGGGAATGGAGTTTTCAGGGCGAGACCCCAATGGGAAACGTGTGATGGGTTTGCTGCCAGCTAAAGGCCTGGCCACCTGTGTGGACGCAGACAAGCGCTTCCTTTGGGATGTTCCCAACAGCTGGTGAGACCCGGGAATAACTTGCACTTGTGATGTGAATATCTGATCATGTCTTGATCAAAATGGATGTCCAATGTTGTGTGCAGGACGTTGGAGCAGGCTGCCTCTGTACCGGTCGTGTATGCCACGGCGTATTACTCTCTGGTGCTGAGAGGACGTTTGAGGCATGGAGAAAGTGTGTTGATCCACTCAGGCTCTGGAGGGGTGGGGCAAGCAGCTATTGCCATCGCTCTTAGCATGGGATGCAGGGTCTTCACAACTGTTGGTGAGTGACATACTTCTCACACTTCTTTAGAAGTTTAAAGATCACAACCAGACAGTAATATTTTTCACTCTTTGGTTTTTACTCCTCAATGTGCATCTGGTTTTGATTCTCAGGTTCTGGAGAAAAAAGGGCGTACCTGCAGGAGAAATTCCCTCAGCTCACAGCAGATTCTTTTGCTAATTCTAGAGACGCCTCATTTGAACAGCATGTGTTGTTCCACACTCAAGGCAAAGGTGAATTATCGTATAACTAAAACGATTTGTATACGATAGAGTTGTCGACACTTTTTGTTAGTTTCACCTAATTCAAGTTAATTTTTTCCTACCCCATTGACAGATTTTGTTGTTGTTGCTTGTTTTAAAACATAAACTTAGTTCTTATATTTTTTTTCATAAAGCAAGACCTATATCGTGTCACTTTACAACAATGACATCTTGACTTAAGAATTAAGTTTTACCTCCTTAACTACTAAAAGTGATGGTTCACCTAAAAACAAAATTCGGTCATCATTTATTCACCCTTAAACCTGTATGACTCTCTTAATTCCGCAAAACACAAAAGAAGATATTTTGAAGAACTGGCCCCCATTCATGGTTTTGTGTCCATACAAGAGAAGTGAATGGGGGCCAGTGCTGTTCGGTTACCAACTTTCTTCAAAATGTTTTTTTTTTTGTAGAATAAAGAAAGACTGAGAAATGACAAGAGGGGGAGTACCTGATGACAGAATTTTCATTATTGGGGGAACCATCGCTTAAATCCAAGTTAATTTGTTTTACCCTGTTGGCAGATATTTTTTTCTTGTTTAAGGCAGAAACTTGCTAAATTTTAAACTTAGGTTGTTTTGCTTCTCAAGTAAATTAATTTTGATTTAAGAATGTTTAGACATTTTTGCTTGAAGACAATGTAAAGAGCGTTTTTACTCCGTACTTTTGTAGTGTAATACATTTATTGCATGGTTAAATTAATGCAACAAACCTCTGTGTGTGTTTCTCAGGAGTTGATTTGGTACTGAACTCACTCGCTGAAGAGAAACTGCAAGCAAGCTTGCGTTGCTTGGCCAGACATGGTCGTTTCCTGGAGATCGGCAAATATGACCTGTCCAACAATACGCCGCTAGGTGCGTCCCACATCTCAACACTCACTTGGCACAACACAGTACTTTTATTAAAATGATACTAATAAAATTGTGCAAATGGAAATGTGTACGCATGTCATTCTGTGGAACAAAAAAGATATTTTGAGAAATGTCTCTGTGGTTTTGTATCAAATATAAGTCAATGGGGACCAGAGTTATTCCAATGTTCCTCAAAATATCTTCATTTGCATTCTGCAGAAGAAAGTCATACAGACTCGGAGTTTCATTTTTTGGTGAACTATCCCTTTAATACTTCATTTCTTTAAGGTATGGCTCTGTTCCTCAAGAACGTTTCCTTCCACGGCATTTTGTTGGATGCTTTGTTTGAAGAGGGGAACCGGGAATGGGAGGAGGTATCAGAGTTGCTAAAGGCGGGAATTGCCAATGGGGTGGTGCAGCCGTTACGCACCACTGTCTTCGAGAGAAACCAAGTTGAGGATGCTTTCCGCTACATGGCCCAGGGCAAGCACATCGGCAAGGTCCTGCTGCAGGTAAGAACTGGGCTTTATTTTCTTACACTTTTGAGACGCAAAGTCTTCCTATGATCCTACCCACCATACTAATAACAATTTCTTAATCGTACTTTATTTTGCTCTTCCATCTCCAGGTCCGTTCAGAAGAGAAGAGCAGTACTGTTTCCACCACGTCTCCTCTCTCCATCCCCGCTATATGCCGTACCTTCTATCCTGCATCTCTCTCATACATCATCACTGGAGGTCTGGGTGGTTTCGGGTTGGAGCTGGCTCACTGGCTCACAGAGAGAGGCGCTCGCAAACTAGTGCTAACGTCAAGATCCGGTATCCGAAATGGTAAGCAGGCATGAGATAAGATCACATTTTTCTTTTTTTGTGAGTGCCATTAGAAGAATTGATTGACAACCTGTGTTGTTTTGACAGGATATCAAGCCAAGCGTGTTCGGGAATGGCAGGCAATGGGCATCCAGGTGCTCGTGTCCACCAGTGATGTCAGCACACTGGAGGGGACGGAGCGGCTCATCACCGAGGCTTGCCGTTTGGGACCAGTTGGTGGCATCTTCCACCTCGCTATGGTACATCTAGTCACTGCTTTACATCGACTGCCACTCAAAGTAAACAAGATGTAAAGGTTGCTTACTCTTTCATCTAGGTTCTTAAAGATGGCATGTTGGAGAATCTCACCCCACAGCAGTTCATTGATGTCAATAAACCAAAATATGATGGAACCATCTATCTTGACCGGTAGGGGTGGTTTGTCAATAAGACGCGGCCTAATTTTTTTACATTTCTTATGAAGAATTGAAATGGATTATTCTCTTTTTTATTCTCTACAGAGTGACTAGGCAGAAATGCCCACAGCTTCAGCAGTTCGTGGTTTTCTCCTCGGTCAGTTGTGGCCGCGGTAATGCTGGCCAGAGCAACTACGGATTTGCCAACTCCAGTATGGAGCGAGTGTGTGAGCAGCGTCGTCACGACAACCTGCCGGGCCTGGCCATACAGTGGGGTGCCATTGGTGATGTGGGTGTGGTCTTGGAGACCATGGGTGGTAATGATGCGGTGATTGGGGGCACGTTGCCTCAGCGAATGACTTCCTGTTTGGAGGTGCTGGATAGGTTCCTGTGCCAGCAGAAACCTGTAATGTCCAGCTTTGTACTGGCAGAGAGGGTGGTGGTCGCCAAAGGAGACGGAGGTGGACAGAGGGATCTGGTTGAAGCTGTGGCTCACATTCTAGGTAAGATACTGCTCCGAGATTAAAGATTGCATAACACACCCGGTTTTTGCCAATCTCATATTAATCTTGAGTGCCTATACAGTAGTATTGCATACCTCGTATCTTCGAAGAGTATTAAGTTTGATCAAAAGCATGCTCCGCATTAAAACAGCATGTCTGTAGAAATTTATTAGAATTTATAGATCTATTCTGGAAATTTCAGTCCAGTGTCTGCTGAATTTCAACAAAAACAAACATAAAGTCACCCGACAGCAAAGTATACATTTTTTAAATAAAATTATAAAAAAAGTACTATTTTGTTGTTTAAACGCGAGCATGAAGTTGTTTTCTTTGCAGTTTTCAAGATCTAAAATATTTGTGTTGTTTTGACCAGTAGGTTTAATTAAAATTTTCTACAAATAAATGCAAATAAAAAACATTTTATTTGGGAGAAATGTTGTCGGTAGGTTACAGAATAAAACAGTGGCAAGTTTCTTAAACACACCTATAAGAAGTAAATTCAGAAAAAAATATTTTGGAGTGGTCTCTCTTTTCAACGGCTAAAAATGATACGCATGTAATTTAAATACTTGACAGTGTAATGCAAAATATAACATTCACAAAGTTATTTTCTGCTTTTCTAGGTGTGCGAGATGTGAGTAGTCTGAATGCTGATGCCTCATTGGCCGATCTAGGTCTTGACTCGTTGATGGGCGTGGAGGTTAAACAGACACTAGAGAGGGACTACGACATCGTCATGGCTATGAGGGAAATCCGACAGCTGACCATTAACAAACTGCGGGAGCTATCCAGCCAATCAGGAGGCACTGATGGTGAGCATGTGACTCATTTACTCACCCTTATGTTGTTTCAAATCTGTATACATTTTTTTTTATTCAGTTGAACACAAAGAAGCAGCAAAACGTTCTAAAGCACTTTTGACTCTCATTTTTCCCACTGTGGTAGTCAATGGTGTCCAAGAGCTGTTTGGTTACAAGCATTCTTCCAAATATCTTTCTTTGTGTTCATCAGAACTCGAGGATGATGTCTGGAATGTAATTTTTGGGTGAACTGTCCCTTTAAAGTAAAACAAACTCAAACATGCATCTATATCCTTTGTGTATGTATATAAACGAAGAGGAGAGTGAAATGGCATCTTTCTAATTCTTCCTCTCCTTTCTCCCAGAAGCCCGAGCTTCTCCTGCAAAGCGTTCAGGTGCTCAGGGTCTGCTGGAATCAGATCTGAGTCGGTTGCTGGTGAACCCAGATGGCCCCACGGTTAGCCCACTGAATGAGGTCCAGAGTGCAGAGAGACCCTTGTTTCTCATTCACCCTATCGAGGGCTCCATCACCGCCTTCCGCACTCTCACCGCCAAGCTTAGCGTGCCGTGCTATGGCCTGCAGTGCACCAAAGGTACAAGACTTGTGATGCCAACATAAAGTAAAATTGATCAGACTTTATTTATCTTAAGTTTCATTTATATCTCTTCCCTTCCGTGTTTTGTCCATCCATAGCCGCTCCGCTCGACAGTATTCAGAATCTTGCATCATACTACGTGGAGTGCGTGAGGCAGGTGCAGCCGGACGGGCCGTATCGCATTGCTGGATACTCTTTTGGTGCATGTGTGGCTTTTGAAATGTGCTCTCAGCTGCAGGCAGCGAAGTGCCCTGTGGAGTACCTGTTCCTCTTTGACGGATCTCATTCTTACGTGGCGGCATATACACAGGTAAAATAAAAAGCTTGGAAATTACAAACATAAATGTGATGTATTGTAGTCACATGATTTGAAATTGATTTTTTTTTTTTAAAGAGCTACAGGGCCAAATTGACCCCTGGCAAAGAGTCGGAGGCTGAGACTGAAGCCCTGTGCGCCTTTATACAACAGTTTACTGGAATCGAGTACAACAAGGTAGAAATCCGATTTTATACTTCATAACTCATCACTGTTTCATTTTAATCCTAAATTAAGTTTTCTTATGTTGTTTTAGCTTTTGGAGACGTTGTTACCTTTGTCAGACTTGGAGGCTCGCGTAAACAAGGCCGTGGATCTGATCACATCCAGCCACAAGAAAATCAGTCGAGATTTGCTCCACTTCGCTGCTTCTACGTTCTACTACAAACTCAAGGCTGCTGACGGATACGTTCCAACTTCAAAGTATCACGGCAATGTCATGCTGCTAAGAGCCAAAGCCAGCAGCGAATATGGTGAAGGGTTGGGATCTGACTATAAGCTTCATGAGGTAAGAATACACAAATACAAATATTCATGCACCAATGATTATTTAGAGATTATCTGAGGAACTCAAAAGAAGATATTTTGAAAAATGGCTCTGGTTTTTGTGTTCATACGACGAAGGTAAATAGGGTCAATGCTGTTTGGTTGACAAAGTTTTTCAAAATATCTTCTTTTGTGCTCTGGAGAAGATGAATAAATGATGAAAATTGTTTGGATTTTACGGTGTACTATCCCTTTAAGGGGAACACCCCCCCCAGTAAATACTAAAGCTGGTTTACTAAAGATTGTTTTTCTTTCGAATGGTTTGCAGGTGTGTGACGGGAAAGTTTCAGTTCATGTGATCGAGGGAGACCATCGGTCCTTCCTGGAAGAAGGTGTGGAATCGATGTCGGGCATCATCCACAGCTCATTGGCCGAACCAAGAGTGAGCGCCAGAGAGGGTTGAACATTCTCTACTAGCATCTACTCTTTTTCCACCCCCTAGTTACATTATAAAGTTTACACCCCTGTATATTAAAATTAGAAAATCTCTACATATTTTACCAACCCCATGGCAAACTTTATTCACAATACAATCTGTTGTTCTTTGGCACTTCTTGGGTTCTTTTTGCTTGAATCAAAAGTTCAGTTCAATCAGGTTATCCTCTTTCACTCCTTCTATAAATAATCTCTCGGCACTGTGAAACATCAAATTCCCTGAATGATTAATATCATACAAAAATAAACTTGCACCTCATCTTAGTTAAGCGCCAATAACCCTGCATAGTGCCTAGATGTAGTGATTTGACCCTCTTTTGGTGACACTGTTTGTACCTGAATGTCTGCTAAAGGTTCTGGCAGCATCCATACCTGAATATTAATAAGCCAACCTAATGATGCGGACTGCCAATGCATGCTTTCAAATCTACAAAATAGCTGTTGGGAATCTAGTTACGCACATAGCTGAGAACGCTGTTTACCATAGGTGAGCGGTAACTGATGCTTTGAGAGTACTATTGATATCTCACCGGTTTGCTTACGTTTACTTCGCTTATGTAGCATTTTTGTTGTTGTTGTTATGAATGATATTTGCTGGTTCTCTTGATGTTGCTGTTGAACTTGAAGTTATGCTGCGTTGATTGTGCAATTCATTTGTATTGAAAAGAGAAAATAATATGTACAAATAAGAACATTCCGCAACATTCCAGGATATAAGTAAACAATAGGGAAGCTAGCTAATTGACATATAGACTATTTTTTGGGAAAAAAATCTATTATTAAAATAATTTTTAAATATATAAACACGAGAATGAGCTAAAAGTCGAAAGCAAAGTCCAATCATAAAACTGATGTGAAATGCTGCCGTATATTTCCAGCCTGTGCAAAAATGTTGCGTTGCAGTATCTACAGACCTATGGAGTATTAACCTTGTGTTGATTTATTCCTCTTTTAAATGATAGTACAAACATTACTTATGGTGTTTGTCAGATGTATACATTCTCCCATAGGTTCTGTGATTGAAAACCAATTAAATTCTTCAGATCCAGCTTTAAACTGGAGCTCTTCTCTAGTAACGTTTTACTAAGTTCACGTCGTGGTCAGCTCCAGACGCTCACTTATGTTTTGCACTTAAACGTAATGTTTGGGATTGAAATTGTGGTTGTATTTTCTTGGCATTGTCGTGATAAGTGACTTTCGGTCACGGCAGAACACGGCCTTCTTTTCAGAAAGCAAATCGCTCTATATTTCTGAGACTTCTATTCGAGTCAGTGACGAACAGTGTGATTTGTGTGCTTGAGGCAAAGCTGAAAGAGCTAGACAGTTAATTTGTCTGTTATTGTAATATTATTTTTCTTTTGGTGTAATGTTTTCAAGTATTTATTGCACTAGTCCAAATAAAACCTATTACTAACATACACAAGCCAGAGTGAGTTGTTTTTTTCCCCCAAGTTACTTTGGAAATTTTTTTGAAATTGTATTTTACAGTAAATATGTATAATAAACAAGCATTAATGCATAACTCACATTTATTATAACCAAACAAGTGTTGTCAAATCATTTACCTAAAAACAGGAAATAACTAAAGAAATAAAACAGCTAATCTCATATTGATAAATCTAAAAAATCAGCAACATCTAAAATAAAAATGCATCTCCTTGGAAAACGAATAACTTATGAGCATCTTCCAGATATAGTTTCTTCTAAAGCTTAAGTCTCTGATTATACTTTTTAAAGAAATGTAAATTGACAAACAAACAACAAGTTTATCCTTAAAGCAGTCTTTCTGAAATCCATCTTTTTAGTGACGGCCATGCTCTAATGCAGTGAATAAAGGCACAGTTTGATCTGAATGGTCATGCATAGAGGATAAGAGCTCATGAGTACCTGCTCTCTCAGCAATGGAAAGTAAATTCATCATGCAGTTCATTCTCAAACAAGCAAATTACTCATGCATGCATTGCAAACCGTAGAGACGAATCTTAAAGTATTAAACATTATCTCGTAATGCCTCTTTGAAATGCATATAAAATACTACAGTGTGTAACAATCTTTGGTTTGTAAGGTTCATGGAGTGTGTGGTTGATTCTTGATACAGTGTCTGCCACCATTATCACAACAGGAATATCTCCCAGGTATTAAAGATCAGCTTCATCTTTTGAATCGCTGCTTTCACCCAAATCTTCAAAGTCTTCATCTTCATTCAGAAAGTCTTCTTCTGCAAACTGCTGGTGTAACTCCTCAAGAACCAAGAAGCGCTTTATTAAAGCAGCGAGTGCTTCTACATCACTAAAAGACAAAATCAAAATCTTTAAATATGTTGAAAGCGTCATAGCAAATTTAAGTAATCTGTTGTGTTTTAATATGAAATATAAAGTATGCTTCAAGTGTTACATGTACGTAGGACTTTGAAAAGAATATGTTTACCAGCGTGACCCCAGCGTGGCGCTGTGTGTAAGCGGATGAGAGAATCCGGTTGCCAGACGTAACACCAACAGGTATCCCTTCCCAAGATACCTCACCTTCTCCTCCTGAACACTCACGTCTCGCAAATGTCTCAGATCTAACAACACTGACCGAGAGACAAAAACAAATTTTTGTATAACCTGACATTTACTGCAACCCCCCCCCCCACAATTAATGCTGAACAATGCAATGCTCACCTGTCTCGTGCCCTCTTTTCCAGAAAGTCAATATCATGGCATAGAGACTAAAAGATTTCAATTCTATTTCCTTCTTGGATTTGTTAAACACTGCCTCCTAATGAGAATATGGAAATACAAACCGTTAGTCTGGACAGTTGAACTCATTTGCTTAAACGAGTACGGAGTAAAGATACAGTAAATGTCTCCCTACCTCCCATTCCTCCATGTTTTGTAGTGCAACAAATAAACAGCCGGTCACGTAGAACATCTTCCATAATATACTGTCTAAAATGATGAAAGAAACAGGTAGTGATTAGTCATTTTTAATAAAATAAGTCGACACTGCATTACTGTACAGTCTGGAAAAGATTTCTTACCAGAGCTGTAATAGGCCGCGGCAAATCCAACCGAAGCAATTCCTGTACATAAGAGGAAGAAGAAGTTTGAGGAAGTTTTCTTTAATTCATTGAGGACATGAACAGACTAGCTGCAAACTTTTATCCGTGAAAATAATAAACCCATACCAACAAGGAGGGACCAAGATCTAATCCCAGGAGATCTCTTCAAATGAAGCACGTCAAATGTGTGCTTCTCCACAACCATATACCCCATCTTTAAAAGAAGAAAAGACAAACAACAATATTATATTGTTTTAAAATGTGTTCAAATACTTAGTCAATACATGTGACATAGTCAAACTACAATGTCTATCTGAAGCTTGGTCATTTAGATGTAAAACACAGTTAATATAAATAGTGAGTAGCTTTGTACAAAGGAAAGCCTCTCTTAAAAGAAAAACACAAAGACCAAATACTACACTATTCTGTTTGTACAATATATGCAAATAGACAACAAACAGGATCACACACAGTTTTGAATAAGCACAGGGACAACACCCACAATAATAAGATCCAATACAGGAAGTCCATCTGAAACATCCCACCTACCTTAAAAAGTCGCTTTCTCCTATATGACAAATCAAGATAAATATCAGCTATAAATCATCAAATACTTAGAAATCACCAACGAGACACTAACTGCAAGAAAACAGCTTAAGGAAATAAAACGTGTAGCTCATGCACACACATAAAAACCCGCCTTCCCGTGACGTCAACATCCGCTGCGCAGGTTCAGTTACGATTGGACCAAAACAAATTAAAAGTCCCGCCCTCTACCACGACCCCTCCCTCCCCCTATTTTTTACAATGGTTAAAATAATCCTTATAAATCAATAAAGTTTCAAAGTCCAAACTCTAAAGCACCGGACGTCCGGCTTACATATTATTACACTTACTAAATATAATTACATAATATATTTTACTAGATATAAATTATTCAATTATTGTATTCACTTCATACAATTGTCCCAAAATGATGGCGCACGAGTGTAAAATAATATTTTATAGTATAACGCGTTAGGCTAAGGGGAGTTGAAAGAGGAGTTGCCGGCCGCTCTGCGCATGCGTGCCGGTCAACGCAAGGACAATGGAGTCGCATACACCGGAGTGTCGAATAGCGATCTTTCTCCAGCCGATTCGGATTAGTCAGAGTTGCGAAACGTGTTGTTCGATGCGTAACGTCGTTATGTCACCGCATTGCGATCATCTCTGCGCCGTGTTTTGATGATCGCCCGCTGCTTTCGTTGTCATTAGAAGTTCCTTCTGTAAAGACTCTTCTACTGAACAATAAGGACTTCATGTGGTTTATGTAAGTAGGGAAGACTGTGTTTCATTTATTCTTGGCTGCTTTTTACCGTTGCTTTATCTCGGCCAGACTGCTGAACATGTCACGGTTATCTAATGAAAGTGAAGGTTCGCCCTATCTTGTTCATTACCCTCCTCCACGATGACGAGTCCTGAAAGATGTTTGGTTTCTCTGTCATTTGTTGATCACATGATTACATGCATGCAAAAATGAACGAGATCCGGGTGCTTAGCTGGTGATTATGTACATAAGCACGAAAAATCCTCAAAACAATAATCAGGTGAAATTGAATAGCGCATGTGCTGGGAACCCGACATTATCACATTTCTATGAAATTGCTTTACTGTGTGTACTTGTTTCGTGGCAATGATGGGCTTTATTGTAACTTCATCAAATAACCACCCCTCTCTTTATGTCAAATGCATGTTTATGGTATCATATAACACCCAGAACGCTTTATAAATATGCTGAAGTGTGAATGATTCAGTCATACCTTGTTTTCAGAAGCTCCATATACAATGTCTGAAGTCAGTATTGGAGGAAAGAAAGAAAAATGTGAGAATTGCACTAAACAGGTAACTAATGTCATATTCACGATTTAGCGTTTGTTTATATCTTACCAAAATGCTGTATAACTGGAACATAGTTTTGTTTACAGCGCTTTGAAAGTGACATTCAATGAATCGAAAGGCTGATCCATTCTGCTGTACTTTAATTTAAAGGGACCACAAATTGGTTTAAGTCTTGTTAATGATGATGATTGTTTGTTTTGCACGTTTTTAGTGCAGCAAGAAAAAGAGTGATGAAGGTATAACCTCGCTCCAGGAGAAAGATAATGCCAACGGAGAGGTATTTCTTCTTTGTTTTCGATAAATACATAATGCATCCGTTCAACACAGTTATAGATTCTCAGTCTGATAAGCTGTTTTTGCATCTGTTGTTTTACTGATGTTTGGTTTGAGGACAGGTGAATGAATGAACGCATGTTTGTTTTTGAGGTGTAGATGAGCGTGTGAATGATCATATGTGCCGTTGTCCTCAGGTGAGAGAGTCTGCGTCGGGGCAGCAGGTGCTGCTGAGCGCGTGTCTGTCCTGCAATGGATGTGTATCAGAAAGCGAAAGCCAGAAAATCTCTCAACAGAACCTGGATGAAATCAAGCATGTGCTTGCCCTTAACAAGGTTTAATATTAATTATTATTGATATGATTGAGTTATTTTACCTCGTTCTAAAGTGAGCGTTTCACATGTTGTTTTTGTGTTTCTGGCAGAAGTGTGATACTTCGAAACACAAAATCCTGGTGGTGTCCGTGTGCCCCCAGTCATTGCCTTTTTTTGCCATCAAATTTCACTTGGATGTTCCGGCGGCTGCACTGAAGCTCTGCGGCTTTTTCAAAAGTGTGGGTAAGTCTGGACGGCATTTTTGTCTGGAAACATTGTCACTTTTTGTGGCTGCTATGCCTACCTTATCTAGTCTTATTCAAATGGAGGGGCTTGCAAATATACGCCACATGCCAAGCATAGCTGAACGTTTGTACACGTGGCACAACATGAGTTTGATGCTGACGGCATGTCTTTTGTGTGTGTTTTTTATTCTTTGTTCTTAGGGGTTCATTATGTGTTCGACACTACGATAGCTGCTAGTTTTAGCATTTTGGAGAGCCAGAGAGAATTTGTTCAGCGCTACCGCCGTAAACATCACGACGCTAATGTCATGCCGATGTTCACTTCCTCGTGTCCAGGTAAGAAAATCCGGATAACCACTAAATCTCATTTACATCGGAAGTGCAATGTCCCATCCCTGCACGCAAATACAGTATATGGTTGCCAGCTGTCATCCATCTTGCATCTGAGCTTTTAAACAATATATGTGGGATTGATTTTTATTAATTATTATATCGTTGAAATTATTATTGGACGAAACCTCATGGTGTTGTTTCTGGAACATTTGATCATTAATGTAAATAAGAGCCAGATGAATGGGAAAGTTGTAGTTGGTTGAAATGGGGGATGTGTTTGAATGGGTGGGACTGTGTAAGATAGCCACATCATTCTGCAGCTGTGAGATAGATGTGTCTAGGCCGCCCTACACCCTTCCTGCAATAACCGCTTTCAATTTCACCCTTTCTCTGCTCTTTTCTTCCTCTAAACTCGATCGACAATGATTTCCTTTTCGTAACAGATTATCCAACGCAAAGTGACTTGCATCAAGCATAAATGATAGTGACTATTTTGAGGGTTTTCAGCGGGGTGCCTTGTGTCAGAAAAGGTTGCCAGCCTATGCTTTAGAGCAGGGGTTCTCTAACTTTTTGGGGCTGGGGACCCCTTAAAGTTGAGAAAAGGTTTCAAGGATCCCCTAAAAATTAGTTATTAGCATATTTGAATCACATTTTTCATTCTTCTTAAAGTATTTGAATTGTTTTTTAAGAATTATAATAAAGAAAAGTATCTTTGTATCACAATTATATCGTTATGCAAACCCTAAATATACAAAATATATCATATATCAAAACATCAAATATACAATATACAATACATCAAACCAGTACTTTCCTTTAAGGAAAGGATTAGACAATATTAAAAAATAATCTTGTGTCTATGTACAGTATATGAAAATCTATTTTCAATTTTCTTTTATTGTTTTTGTCATCGAGACCAACATCTTTCAGATCAAATGCACGGATATAATATAATATATATTTTTCTCAAACACTTAAGCAAACATTCACTTAATATATAACAGATTGTCTGAATGAATTCTTGTAAGTGTTTTTAAAAATTGTAATTCTGTGTATATGTGGATCGCACCTGTCTAAGAGCTATGATTTTTAATGGTTTTGAACGAATCCCACTTTGAGCACCTATGCTAAGACCCACCTTGTGTCACGTGTCCTACTCGACTGCACAGATATGAAAAGTTCAGGGTTTAAACCCACAACTGTTTGCCTTTAAATCCATATTTTTAGGATAAAAAGATGTAGGGTTTTAATCTATAGCTAATAATCATACTAATTTATTGGTGTTACACTTTTAAGTGTATTGCAAAGTTGTCGGTGGTTGAAGAATAATTGTGTCTGGTTGTACGCAGGATGGATTCGCTATGCGGAGCGCGTCCTCGGCAGCCTTGTGACACCACACATATGCACCGCCAGATCTCCTCAACAGATCATGGGTTCTTTGGTCAAAGACTTTTTTGCTAGACAACAAGTGAGGGGTGATGCCTATAGATGTAAAATTAGTTTATCATCAGCTCTGAATAAGTTGCTAAATCTATCTTTGTAGCAACTGACCCCGGATCAGGTTTACCATGTGGTGGTGGCTCCCTGCTTTGATAAGAAGATGGAGGCCGTGAGAGAGGAATTCTACAACAGCATCCTGGAGACCAGAGATGTCGACTGTGTCCTTACATCAGGTATGACTGTGAGAGAAAACCATTGATAACTCTCTTTTTTAAGACCGAACAGTTTTGACTTGATTCAAAGATTCGTGATTGATTTCTAAAATGTTTTAAAACATTGTTTTCACTTGTATATGGCTCCTGTAAATTATCATCAATTGAATTGTATTGTTTTTTATTGTTTGTAATAGCATATCAGATGCGGAAGTAACAGGGTATTTTGGTTATCTACGTACACAAAAATTCAATAAACAGGTGTTTTGGTTTAGGAGAGATTCTTCACTTAATGGAACAGAGCAAAGTTACTATTGAGGATGTGGAATCTACTCCTTTGGATCATGTGTAAGTTGCTGCCTTTATATTTGAGTTGACGGAGAAACATTCCCAGTGCTCTGATGTTTTAAAATATTAAGACAATCATACATGCTTGCATTCAATCTACAATAAGGCACTACAATAAGGTTTTTTAAAAGGGAAATTTATGTGAATGTTGTTTGCTTTAGATTTGGTGAAACATGTGACACAGGAATGGCTAGGCATGAAGGTCGTGGCGCTGAAGGTTTTCTCGAGCATATCTTCAAACATGCAGCCAAGGAGCTGTTTGGTCTTGAAGTTCAGGAGATTGTGTACAAGACACTCAGGTGAGAATGAGACATGTTTTGGCTTTGGGTGGTTGTTTAAAAATACATTTAATAATTGGATGGCTGTTGTAAATATATTGTAATTCAACTAAATAGTTATAAATGTATTTATTAAATATAAATCCATGCATTGTCTGGTGTATCTGTTATTTTGTTCCTTTTAGAAACCGAGACTTCCAGGAGGTGGCGCTAGAGCGTGATGGAGAAACCCTTCTGCAATTCGCTGCTGTCTATGGTTTCCGGAACATTCAGACTTTAGTTCACAGAATGAGGAAGGGCAAAGTGCCCTACCAGTTAGTAGAGGTGCTTTCCTGTCCTGGAGGTATGAAATTATTATTTTAAACATTTTAGATTGCATGCTGTTTATCAATTCCATTGTTGTTTATTTATTTATTTATTTCAGTTTTATTAATTAATATTGTTTATTTATTATTTATCTTAATTTTATTTTTGAGGATTGCATATAGGTTTTAATTTCTCAAATGCTTGAAAATATTACAAAAGGGTCATTTTCAGTAAACATACAAAACCTGAAAGTATAAGGGAATTGGGTCTGGGAACATCCATAGAATATTAATGTATATTATTATTGATAAAAATATATAATTTTAATATATATATAAAAAAAGTAATAAAAAAGTAAATTAAATATTTTTTTATAAATATAATTTGGTATAAATTATATAATATACTTTTTTCTGCTTTAAAATAATATATTCCATTGTCTAGTTATTTCTTTTTAATGCATTTATATTATTATGTATTGTTTTTATTTTAAGGCTGTTTAAGTGGTCGAGGACAGGCTGAGGGAGATGGAGGAAAACCTGACCGCTCGCTGGTTCAGCAGATGGAAGAGTCTTATAGCAGTTTGCCCGTCCAACTTCCCGAATCCAATCCAGAAGTCCAGCGCCTCTACCGGGACTGGCTGGCTGGCCATGACTCTCCACAAGCTCAACAATGTCTTCACACTCAGTATAAGAACCACACACAACCTCCCTCTCAGATACTGAATCCTGACATTCAGTGGTGATTGGAACAGGCTGTTTCATCTCCACAAATCTGTCAGAGCTTGGTTAATAACATGGAGACTGAGTTTGCAGACAAGACTCATGCATGGCACCTTCTTGTGCTCAAAAGGACTGCGCCGTTTCCCGTGCAACAGCTGAATACCTGCAATAATTCAACCGAGGATGAAGCAGGTTTTCTGTTCTCTGCAGGAAATCCATTCTGTTAAACTAATAAGACTTGCGTTTGAGAACTTGTAATCACATTGCAACCAAATGATGTCATGGATGCTTGGGCAACCGGGTATCGCATTAAAAGTGTGATTTTTAAAAGCATTATAGCAATTAAAATACTATGTTCTGTTAAAAATCTTATTGATTTGTTCCGTTAAAAATGAGCTGTTATTGAAATTAAATACTGGACCCTGTTCATATACATTTAAGGAAATGTGTCAGAATTTGTGAATAAGACTGTCAATAAGATCCAACAGTAGAAAGTGCAAACCTGATACTGGTGCTATGAATAGATTAAACAATGTTAACCATCAATTTAAAACTTTGTAGTTCAGTTTGTTATGAAACAATTTTGGCAGTGATTTTCTAATTTGTCACAGGTGCATTAAAAAAACATTCATATCCAGGGCTACACAAAATCTGCATGATCATTTGCATTGCATTAAGTTATTAAATTTGCATCGTATTTTGGGGCGGTTTCCCAGACAGGGATTAGAATAGTTTTAGACTAAAATAAATGCTAGAGCTGTCCAAACCGAAAACAACTTGCATTGCAATATCTTAAAATACATCATTACTTATATGTTGTCTTAAAATGCACACAAGCAATGTTTTATCTAAGGCATGTTTGGTAAAGCTACTTAAATTCCCGGATTAAACAAAGGTCTAGTCTTGATTTAAATCAATCCGTGTCTGGGAAACCACCCCAGAATTATGCTTTCTTACCGTAAATGTCTAGCAAGCCTGGCATACTTAAATACATTTTTCCATGTTTAAAATTAGTTTGCAGATTTCCTTCCTACCAGTATAAGTTCAGAAAATATCATACATCTGCATCCGAGTCTGTCTGGGCATGTTTTATAATTAATAATTTCTACTTTCGTTTGTAATAGTTATCTTTAATTATTTTTTTACCAGTGTCAGATTTACCATGACCACAATAAACATTGAGATATTGGATCATGTTTACAAGTGTGCTTGCACAAGTGCACTATGCTAAAGTGCCGCTTGATGGCAGTCTACATCACTAAATAGGTGAAACTTATTAGCTTAAACTATGGACCTAATAAAATCAATACAAACTTTGTTTTAACTCAACAGTTGGCTGTGCTGCCACAATGTTTCTGTGTTATAATAGCACTCCTGGTGTGTTAAAGAATATCTAAAAGATAAAAATCAAATTCTAGAGGTATTCTTGGTATATTGTCATGTGAGTTAGATTAAAGCATCAGTAGATTTTAGAGATAAACATGGATGAAGAATCATGAGTTGCAGCTCATATTAAGCAATCTTTCATCATTGCTGAAATTCGTGGACTTCCACACTTAACAAGCTGTCACATCTAAAGCAAAACACAGGTGCATGGTGCATTCATCAAAAGAAGAACCTGTTGAATTTATCCACACAAATATCAAAAGAAGAAAAAAAACAATATCCGGCAAAAGCTTTCATTTTATCTATTAGTGTAATGAAGTTTTACAAGTAGATTCTCATTTGTGATTAAAGAGTTAAAAGTATTTTGGGTGTGCCTCTGCCTTGGGTGAGATATGTCAAAAGGCAATCTGCCTATCAGCAACTTTTTATCTTTTTTATTGCCCGGCGTATGATGGGAGACAGTTAAAGGGTAACAAAAACAAATTGACATGTGAAAAGTTAACTGAAAATGTTGAATTTAAGAGCTGGAAGATATTTATCTTAACAGCAGTGTTTTACAAGAGATGCAACTACTGAATGATTTAAATAGCCATTGTTGAAGACTCAACACTACAAAGACATGTCAGGCAATTCTGTACCAAAAATGCCACCGTGTAATTAGTCTTCAAGTGATTAAACATAGCTGGAATTCCAAGTATTTTCCTTGTCCTGTTGGATTCCTGAATTCACCACACAAGTATTGGGAATTACATTCATATATAATTTGCGGCTTATCATTTAATACGTTAACAGTGAGATCATCATTACAGCAGGTAGCTTATGTCATGTGATCAGTGTTGGGTGTAACTAGTTACTAAGTAATTAGTTACTGTAATTTAATTACTTTTCCCTTGAAAAAGTAAAGTAAGGGATTACTCATATGTTTTCTATAATTTAATTACAGTTACTTTTGACGTAATTAAACTAAATACTTTGTGAAATATATGCGTGTGCAATAGTGTAATTGACATCAAAATCTGTGCTTTAATGTATAATTCTCACATTTGTAATACTTTAGTCAGTTAATAATATTTATTTGAATGAATTAAATAAGCCGCTTATTGTCTATCCTTGAATCACTTAACTAAGGTTGATGTATGATATAGAAAGTAATCAGTAATGAGTAACTAAATACTTTTTGGACAGAGTAATTTGGACAGTAATCTAACTACACTATTGAATATGTAATGAGTAACTAGTAATTAATTACTTTTTCAGAGTAACTTACCCAACACTGCATGTGATGGATGAGTGAACCACATAAAACAGAAACTATACCTAGATATAAAACAACAAAATAAGTTAAGGTTAGGCTGGTTAACATATAAATAAGGTACATATTTGAGGGGGTATTAGTTAAAAATGATATAAAATAGGAACGAGAAAAAGATTACTTCACTCTCTTATCAGTCACACAAATACCACGCCCCCAGCGCTGGTTCTCTCAGATGGACAGGTGAGTGGTCCAATCATAGAGCGCTATATACACAGGACGACCCGCAAACTGACTGGCATCAGTTCAAAGAAAAACTGCGATTTGACTTGCAACATAGTTACAGCACAGGAAAGACGCGAAGTGGGCGGTGAAGTTTTATTTTATGTTATTCATATATCAAGTTTGTCGTGGTTTAACTCTTCTTTAGCCTTGTCGTTTTTGTGTATCTGAAAGTTGTACGAAATGTCCAGCAACATCAGGCCAAGGCTGTGCGTATTAGAAAAAGGGGACAACGGTTACGGGTTTCATCTCCACGGCGAAAAGGGAAAGCCCGGTCAGTTCGTCCGACATGTGGAGCCCGACTCCCCGGCGGCCACCGCGGGTCTGATGGCCGGGGATAAACTGGTATTCGTGAACGGAGAGAGCGTCGAGGACGCCAAGCATCAACAGGTGGTGTCCCATATAAAAGCCGTCACGGGAAAACTTGAACTCATCGTGGTGGATCCGGAGACCGCAGAACTACTTGTGAAACATGACTTGAAGTGTCATAAAGAGTACTTGACTGATGGGATACCGATACCGGGAAGCGACGCTGGGTCGGATCATGGGGATGAGGTCAAGAACGGGACATCTGGGGAATCGACCCCCGTCCCGGAGACAAACGGAGAAATAAGCATAGATAGACTGAGCGTGAGCTCAAAGGTGAGTTCACATAAATTAAATATTGTTATTTTTTGATATATTCAAAACTTTGTATTAGCAAATCCTTATCTCTGAAAGATTTGTAAAGGCGAACGTGCGCGAGAAGATCGATTCCTTTGAGCATATAGGCCTACGTCATGTTGAACATGGTTGACAGCTGTCCGAGAACACAAGATATGCACAATATGGCCATTATTATTATTTTCTGAAACGTTTTATTATTGTTTTCTGATAAATTCCAAATACATTGTTCAATCAGAAGGCTATAAAACATAGGGTTTGTGGGAAAATTCCAGATGCCATTTTTAGTAGTCACTGGTTCTACTGGTTCTTACATTACTCCCAGTTTGACCTATAAAGACAGACATGTGTCCAAGCTTTTCTGTGTAGTTTCCTGTCATCAGCTGCTGTGTCAACCAATTACATCACACATAGTGAAGGTTTTATTGCTTAAAAAACTTTAGAAGAAATGTTTGGTTATTTCAGCAGATCTTGCCTCAGAATAGAAGAGAGGACAGTGTGGCTATTTTCTTATGTATATCAGACTTCATATCAATTTAAAAATAAGCGCTGTAGACCTTTTAACACTTATAGGCTCGGTTTCACAGTTTAAGCCAGGACTACGCCTTCGTTCAATTAAGATATTAAATATAAAAATACCTTTTAAGACTTCATTGGCGTTGTGCATCTTGAGAAAAAACAATGTCACCGATATATTTTAAGATATTTAAGGGCCAGTTTTATTCGGTTAAGACGGGTCAGACATTAATTTTGGTCTGTGACTAGCCTAGGCTTGTCTGTGAAACCGGGCCTTAGTGTTAAGGCTAATCGTTTTAAAGGTCTTTGCATGGCAAAAGATACACATTTTTATGTGACGCAGTACAAGGTCTCCAAGCAATTTGCTGTCCGTCAACACTATAAAAACCTTTATTGGCAGATATGCAACTATGATGTCAATCTGAAGGCCTTTTAAAAGCAATATTTTAATTGATTTCATAAGGGAGAGATAGATTTAGGTCACTTTCAGTAGATCGCTATGAGTTCCAAAGTAAACATTTTGCCAAATACATGTCATGATCTGTGCTTGTTTGTCTGTAGGACAAAAGCCAGCAGGATAAACTAACACCGATAAGGTACCAATCCCGGCTTGCCGTGGAGATCCTTAAGCAGTAAAGGGGAATATTTTGGAGAGTTACTCTTTGTTCAGGTCCAGAGAGAAAGGTGCTCATAGAGCAGAACTGATCATTTTATCCTATAACAGACACTAATATGACATCACATTCGGCTCAAGTCACTGAAAATCGTTTTTTAATAGTCTCTGCTAAGGCAAGCAACACTTTCATATAATTAATACAAGAGATTTTGAAGTATTAACTGTCACACACAACCTCAGTTATAACACTTTGATACAAAACTGATCGTACGAATGTGAAGTATAACTCTTGATTGTGTATCATTACTTTCTTTTATAATTGGTATTTAATCTGGCAGTTGAATAAACTGATTTACATAGGAAGCAATCGATCTAGAGACCAGTTTTTTTAGAGTTATTATTTTGCCAGTATGTAACCAACTAGCATAAGCTGCGTAGCAATGTGCTAACAACCTCTCAGAACACCTTTGCATCAAAGATATCAAAAATAACAAATTGCGCCACTGCCGCTACAATGAATGGCGAGGATGCGACTCTCAATATGGCCTCTCTAGCGAAGGAAGTCCCGCATTTAAGTAAAACGAGCCAATCGTCAATCAGTAAAGATTGATGATTCTCTGGGACGGGGCTCTCGTGAGGCGCTTGGCTGCCTGTGCGCAGGCGCAGCAGATGAGGCGACCTCGAAAAATGTAATTTTTTTAGCGCAATTTAAGCTAAGCTAACCTAAGTTATGATACGTTTTATGTCATGTTTAATTATTGATCGGAAATATGCTGTTAAATTGTGATTTAAAAAAAAAAAATATCTGCCTTCCCCCACTCAACTAGATAGGACTGTGGAAGTTTAACACCACTACCGAATAATTATTTGCTTCAATCCATTATCTCAATCGATTTCTATGGAAGAATACTCTGTTAAAGGGATAGTTCACCCAAAAAGATTTTTTATGTCATCATTTACTCACAGTCTTGTCATGTCAAACCCCCATGACTTTCTATCTTCCACAGAACACAAAAGAAGATATTTTGAAGAAAGTTGGTAAGCGTACAGCACTGGCCCCCATTTATTTCTACTGTATGGACACAAAACCAATACAAGTGAATAGGGGCCAGTTAACATAATTCTTCAAAATATCTTCTTTTTTTTCTTTGAAAGAAAGAAAGTCATATAGGTTTGATATGAAAAGAGGTTTAGTGAATGATGACAGAATTTGTAGTTTTTGGTGATGTTCTCTTAAAGATTTAATTGCCAGCACAGCAAGTTGATGTTACGTTTGCAGTCTTAATAATGATGTTCTAGTCGTTGACAGAATGGCTCAAAAGACCAGTGACAAAACCCAGAAATAGCTTCAGTCATCATAACCCCAGCACCCCCGAGAAGGCCTCAACTCAATAATAGTTATTTAAAGTCTCTGGAACCATAGGGATTGTGATCGCATCACTTTCCAGCAATCATCCAAGTGCTTTTGAAGCCTTTGTAAACTATGAATGGCCCTTCTGTTGTGTCGTTTTCCTCTCGCCCTCCTGCGTCCCATCCTTCCTGTCTGTGATCATTCAGGAGTGAAATGGAGCTGAAGGAACATCCACAATTTGGCTGTCAATCTGAGCCGGACAGAGCTCTCCTGATGGCAGTGCCCAGCGCATTGCTTATACGTTTTCAGAAGAGACATGCACGCTTGCAGGCATGGTGTTAGACAATAACATTATCGTAATTGATAGTAAAGAGGCATAACAGGTTTCCCTTTTAGTCTAATTCTGGTGTTTTTCTTGACATAACAAACATTTGAGTTATTGTATTAAACTCACTAGACGTGCTTCGAGTTCTTGTGACCTTTGTGTGATTCCAGAGACAGTCAGGTGTGTGTGGGAGGGTAGAGAGGGTGTGTTTGTTTCTACAGAAAAATGTCTACTTCTATACATTGATCCTGTTCTAATAAGTGACTTGTGCTGGTGAAGGATCATTGAATACATTGCATGCTGTCTGAACGAGATGTAGTTGTGTACAGTATGTTTGCTGTAAGAAACCAAAACACAGGGTTTATTCAATGCTGTATTGTTTGTTTAATACCTTAAATGGAAGGTGAAAGATGGTACAGGTCAGTTTCATCAATAAGAAATTTAGATTATTTTATTGACACACTTCAGGTATATTGTTATACATTTTACAGACAGATGACTTGCTATTAAGATTTTCTTTGGGCAGTTTTAACGTTATGGATGTGACATTTTTAGCTAAAACTTGAAAAATTCATTCCAAGAGAATGTATTTCTTTATTTGCAATATATTGAATCATCTGTTTATGTTTTTACTCAACTCCTGATGATGGAGTCCAGACAGTCTGTGTACAAGCTATTTATTTTAAAAGAGAGAAAAGTGTATGTGTCATGGATGTGAGTTAAAAGGACACATGTTTCTTTGGAAACATACTGTGGAAGATTTCTGTGAATTAAAATGTGCAAACCCAGAAGCAATAATACCCAACAAGTGTAGAAGGGATGCTACTTCATAGAATATAAAATAGTAACTATATTTTAAATAGAATGTGCCTATTTATAAGGAATATGGACTGCTATGGACGTGACAATTCACTTACCTGACAATGAAGAACTTTGCTTTAAAAACTTTAAGGGAGACTTCACAAGGGTACTTAAATAACAAAATATTGACATCTGACCTATCAGTAAGGTGAAAACCTTAGGTAAAAAATTAAAGCAAATACATTTAATAAGTGGTGCTTGTTGAGTATTATTCCACGGCTCATTGGAATACTTGATTCTGATTGGCCAGTTGTTATATTTGCAAGATCATTATTCCCAGATGACAATCTATCAAATTATTAGCACACAGTAACCCGGATGTATCAAATCATTTTGACAGGTTTTTTTGACAAATTAAATGTAAGATTATATTTACAAATGATTCAACCAAATTATCTGTTACCAACATTTGAACGTCATTTCTTGCCTTTAAAACGTAAGTAAACGGCTTTTCCTCACAGTAAATAAAGTATATTCAAATTCACATTTCATGTCCAGGTTTTTTCTCATGTGTCATCTAGCCGTATAATAAGCTGGATAATGTACAAGCAGCCAGCTGTTATGGTGAAATAAGCCCCTACAGTCCACTTCACGTCCTGATCACACTGTCAGGGCTTATTTCTGTGTTAACTATCCCTTACTTAAACAACTCCGTAAATATGACGTTGTGGTGCATTTCCTACCCAATGCTACCTCAAATCTTGCCCTTTTATAATTTCAATTTAAGCATTTTATTTGCAAGTAATTAGATGCATTTTGTCTATAGAATGTCTTAGTGTGCGTTTGGGACATTATATCGATGGCTAATGTGTATCTGAGCCACACGCATGCTCTCGGTCCCCATTTCAAAAGTTAACTGTCAAGTCAAGGCACAACTGCAAGTGGGAGGATTCTTCACACATTTGAATAAACCACTTCCTTAGTTACAGGTTTGTCGTCTTCCTGCTGTGGTATTGTTATATTTTACAGATGACACAAGCAGTAGACGAGGAGAAAGCGTATCAGCTCTCACCTCATTGGTTTGTGCTTTCAGTACCTGTCTGCATTTTGGTGGCAGTCGGCAGTTTTCAAATCTCTGTGTGTTAATTATTGTCTGTTGAGTACATGAACATATTCAGGATCCACAGCCTTTGGATAGGCCTGTAAATCTGTTTATGGTACCTTTCCTCCGCTTTGCTCATCTTTATACAATCAATTTATTGAAATGTCATTTTTAAAGCTTTTTTTGCTATTGCCTACCAATGTAAGTATTCCACATGACTAGGGGTATAAATAAAGCACGCCAGCTTGGAAGAAACTAGTTTGAGATAATCATTATTTTCAATCATGAGTTCATGTGTTACAAACCGTTCCCCTCAGAGTTGAGCAAACGCTGACAACATGAGTTACTAAAGTGAACAATAAAGTCATTAACCTTTGTATTATTGAACTGTAGTATCTTTATAGAGCTGGAGAAGGGTTTACGTTGTGCTTTTGACAGGTTATAGGGCCTTTCCTCTCTCGGAGGTTTACTTCCTGACACAATTTCATGAACATTTCTGAAAGTTAGTTATCTGACAACATGCATCCAAGTTTTTTTTACATGTAAAGATGAACTCAGATTTGAATAATGGCTGGATTCACTGTGTTCGTGTGCAAGGTGGGAAAATCCCCAACAGTCGGACAAAGATGAGTTTGTCTGCTGTTCTGATTGGGTAAAATAGTTACCCAGCTGACATGGAACGTTCTTGTTTGGCTAAAGTTCTGTTAAAGTTATCAAAGGTGAACTTGCATTAACCTTAAAAGAGCGTTTTATGAGTGTTATGTCTTGTTAAGAGTTAAAAATGAGTTATAAACATTTTATTCTTAAATTGTTACATGTTACAGAAAATAAAAACACATTCAGAAATGATGTTTTGATAACTTTAAGAGTAACTATTAAAATGTCCTTAATATTACTTTTCATGTAGTGTGTAAAGTTGCTGTTTGTATGTGTAAGCAGTCTGCCGAGTTGTAATGTCGAAAGTGAAGTTATTGGCTTGAGAAAAAAGTGAACAAGTCATCTGTCGTTCTAAGTTCTGCTTCAGATTTGTGTCACTCGGTGTAATGCCCGCCTACTTTCCATTTGAGACGCTGTACGCGGTAGACCAATCACAGCAGACTAGACCATCCGACCAATCAGCTCAGAGTAGGCTGACAGACAGGAGGGAATTAGACAGATGAATCGCCGAACGAATCATTTGAGGGTCAGTCAAGAAGTAATTTAAGTAACTTTGGTTAATAGTAACTGCCTATAATTAGAAAGTGTTTTTTCACCTTGTATGTACGTAAACTTGTTGTTGGACAGTCCATTGACTAAAGTAGTACCTTAAAAAATCACAAAGTATTTACTCTTTAACGGGAAACGTTTGTTAAACGTTCTTTAAGCATATTTTTACTACTTTGGTACTTGCCTCTGCAATACAAAATGTGAAAGTGTAATTTCTGAGCTACATACAGGTGAAATGTCACCAAGTAAAAGTTATATTTGCCAGTAGTTACTCTGAAGGCCACAGGTGATACAGGTTCATACAGACAGTTTACATCTCAGGAGAATGGAGAGCATCAGAGATCTATGTTTGAAGGCTATCCCGGAAGTGCCGCACTGGTTCTCTTGACCGAAAGCCTATGCATTTTTCCCATAGACTTTTCGAAGATCGTAAAAAACAAGGTCCGTATCAAAGGCTTATGATGTTTACACCTTTTGCCTATTAAGATAATCTTTACAAACACAAAATGTGTTACTTTTGAAGCCAAAAATACAATCGGCAGAAGTTAAAAGCTAACACGATGCTATAAACAGACTACACTTAAGGTTGCTCGATATCAATGTCACCACCACCTAGCCTCCGAAAACTCTTTCAAACTTTATTAAAAAAATTATTAAAAAAATTAAAAATTTATTAAAAAATCACAAGCGGAATATAACTGGTGGGTTTTTTGTCATAGAATAAAGCATGGAAATATTTAGAGGTTTTGTTTACCACAGACCATATTTCAAGCGATTTACCAAAAGACCACTTAAAAACCCATAGACTTTGGAGTAATGGAACCCAAAGCACTAAAATGCTAACTGGCTTCCGGGTTTTCTTTTTCATAAAAAAATATGTCATCTCTGAGTCTCCATATTGCCAGTGAATAAAGTTCTTTGTCAGGTTTCCCCCCCGGCCAGTCGCTCGTTCCTTTTTTGCAAAAAGCAACTATACTTCCAAAAGTTTTATGAAAATAGTTTCTGTGCTTTTGAGATCATAAATATATTATCCAAACATACGGATTAATATAAAGGCATGTTCAGCCAAGTGGCTAAAAGTTTGTTTGTAATGAGTCATAGATTTTTAAACAAATATTATATTGCCTATCATCCCTGTGTTATGTAAGGACTTAAAAATGTTACCTACTATTCTTAAATATTAAGTTTTATACATAGTTATATAAGTTTTTACATAGTTATTAGTATTCTCATTATGCTAAATCAAAATTATTTTTCTGTCCTTGAATTCGCAGGGTAAAATATGACTTCGATGTTCTTGACTGCTATCGTTAATCGTATGTTGTTATATTATATTGCTCATTAGAATATTCTTTCCAAATGTTTTTGATAAGATTTCTCACGTGAAATCACACTGCAGTGTTGCAGGGCTCTTGTAAAAGCAGATTATATCATTCTGACGTGACGTGGATGTGTGGGCCCCTGCCAAACCTATCCCAATGATAGCACACACCCAAGTCCTTTCCCACACTCCCACAATTCTCTCCTAGCTCACACCCGGCTTGACCAAACAGTCGTGTGCCAAAGCCATCGGCTCACCCTGCGTGTTCAAACACTTTTGTTTTTAAACAATGACGGAACATCGAGGTTGATTCCTGTTCACATTTGTTCTGTTTACACATAATGTTCAGATGAGCATGCAAAGGTTGTCGCAGTAGCGTCTATGATGACATAAGTCATGAAGACCCAAAGTGTATGATAACAGCATGTGACTTTATCAGGCAGATTTGTTTATCTTATCACTGTTGGGTGTATTCATTTTAAAATATGCTGAATGATCTTCTATTTTTACTTGATTTTTTTTTTATTCGAACCCTGAAAATGACCCTTTTTTCTGTGGAAACAAAATAAGATATTTTGAGAAATGTGCTGTTGTGTCCATACAATGGAAGTCAATGGGGGCTGGTGTTCTTTGGTTACCAGTGTTAGTCAAAATATCTTCTTTTGTGTACCAATTCAAGCAGACAGAGTTTATCAGGACCTTCTCTCTCTCTTTATACTAAGTAGTAATAGTCTTATAGCAGACGCTCTTATCCGATGCGACTTAGTGCACTTATTACAGGGACAATCCCTTTGGAGCAACCCAGAGTTAGGGGTCTTGCTCAAGGGCACCATGGTGATAGAAAATTGCTGGTTCAATGCCCACAAGCAATAAACCATACGTTAATAACCAACTTTACCACAAATGATGTCCACAAACCATCCACAAAAATACTTTCTAGAAAAGAACTCTTAGTGTAACATATGGGACCTGCTGGCTAAGCCTATGCTATTCAAAGCTAAGATAGGTCTTTGCCATAGTTAAGTGTTAGAAGAGCTTTTGTTTTATTAGCAGCACATGCGTCAAGAGATAAAGAGGATGTATTTAATATTGTTTGCCTTGTGAACTGTGAGGCACAGTGTTTTCGTTCATTATCAGTCGTGTTGATCACATGCGGTGACTCCGGTGCTAAACCCTTCTATCGTCACCGCTATCTAGTTTCCCAGCTCTCCCAAGAAGTGCTTAGTTTACCGTATATGCTCCACTCCAGCCTTCTGCTTTTGATTTTATTCTTATCTTCGATGGTGTATTTTGAGCACTTCGGATGGGCCAATACAATCCAATTGTGATTGGTCATTCGTTTTATAAAGCGACTCATTTTAATACAACCTCAATCTTAGGTTTAGGGGCGGGGCTTCATTATTGCTTCTTTTGAATAATTCTACATTTTTGTGTGATTTGACATCATATCATTTTTTGCAAAATGAATCCACTCATATTATAGTCACAAAACCTATTCATTTTATGCAAACACTATAGGATGTTTATAAAGAACGCTTTTTCTTGAATGCTTTTTTTACACATCCATATATCAATATGTGCATAAAGACAGGTGGATGTTTGAATTGGGCTGCTCGTGTTTGTACAATTTCAGCCATATATCACAGGTTGGTTTGTTAAAGAAGGAAGTGCATACACAGGTCGCTTTCTACATTTCACTTCTACGTTTCAGTGCTGCGGACTAAGAAGTACCAAGTTCTTTAAAAATGGTAAACAGGTTATATTTTCAATGAGTATCTCTTTCTCCGTGTAGTATATCTATGTGGTTTTATTTGGATTGATGAGGAAGCTGGAACGTGTCTGTATTTAAATCAGATGTTCGATGAGACCGGGTGGCTTTACGGTGGTTGTTCAGTTTCAGTGTGTTGTTCATTGTTTTTTTATATTTGTGTGCGCTTTTGTGATCTGAAATACTTATGATACACTGAAGGTTTAATCGATTTGAAGCTCTTTTGGGAACGGGGCTTCCATAGAGGGCACAAGTAATATCTTACATTTTTTTAAGGTTTTAATTTCTAGTTACAAGTTACATCGGAATCGTTCATTTAAAAATTGATATATCATCACTGTCAGGAAGAAACTTTATATCTCCAAAACTGATATGAGCATACGTATTTATAAATGATATCATGAAATGATTTTTTTCATAGTTTTCACTGTTGTTTGACGTTTCTGTGCAGGAATCTGCCAAAGAGCTGCGTCCACGTCTGTGTCACATGAAGAAGGGCGCTACCGGATACGGCTTTAATCTGCACACGGAGAAGTCCAAACCTGGCCAGTACATCAGGGCGGTGGATGAAGACTCTCCCGCAGAGAAATCTGGACTTCGACCCCAAGACAAAATAGTGCAGGTATAATCCATCATCTAATCAGTAATGAACACAAATGTGTGTATACTGTACTGCAGGAATGTGGGCCGATAGGGACTCGCATTCCTTTGTTTTATCTGACAATGACTCCTCACCATAAAAGCCATGACTGTGACATGACATTTTATCATTTTTAATAATAGCAAACATTCTTCCACCAAGTACTATACAGGTCATAACTGTAATTCAGACTATCAAAGATAGTGTAGACCAGCTGTCATACTGTATGCTATTTACCTTAAATACTTTGAATCTTACATGAAGCGTTTAACCTGTGCAATGGTTTGGACTCTTGTATTCAGCACTGAATGCTTGAGCCGTGTGTGCGGTTTCCAGAGCAGTAATCTCATTAGATAGCGGTGAAGGAGTGACCAGTGTCATTACGGTCTCTGTGGGAGAACAGGATTAGGAAACTCCTGTGGAGAGGTCAAAGGTGCATCTGTTTATCAACCCACCTGAAATCCTACAGGAAATTTAAGTCAGGCTGATAGCAAAGTAGAAGATGAGACGAACAGCGTCTTGTAGTGCCATCCCAAAACGGGAAATCAATCTCGCGTACCTTCTCTGGATCTTTGTTTACTGTGGTGGGCTTTATGAGACCAGTTTTTACTGCATTTATGCTTTTTGTTGTCCTTATGTTGTTCCAATTGCTTCTATTGTTTACCTCATTTGTAAGTCGCTTTGAATAGAAACGAAATGACGAAATGTTAATGTAAGGAGGTGGAGAGTGAGATACGTAAAGAGAGAGAGAGACAGGGTGAGGGAGAGATATAGAGACAGACATAGTGAGTATGACAAATGAACAGATTTGCAGAATCGGGATGTAAAAGTTATATTTAAAATATATAGAAAAAATATATAAAAATATATTTCAAAGGAAATTACATATAAGATTTAAAGGTCTAGTGTGTAATCTCGTGGAGGATCTATTGACAGAAATGCAATATAATATTCATGTCTTCAGAGGTGTATAAAGACTGTACATAATGAAGCGTTATGTTTTAATTACCTTTGAATGAGCTAATTCTATCTACATACACTGCGTGTCCCCTTCACCAGAACACAAAAGAAGATATTTTGAATAAAGTTGGTAACCGAACAGCACTGTACACCATTCACTTCTATTGTACTGTATGGACACAAAACCAATGCAAGTGAATGGGGTCCAGTTAACAACAATATTTACTTTTGTCTTCTGTGGAAGAAAGAAATCAAACTGGTTTGAAATGACAAAAGGATGAGTAAACGATGACAGAATTTTTATTTTGTTTCGCTATCACTTTAATGCTGCATGCATTTGCCTCTTTATTGTCATCTGTCTTTGAAACATAAACTAGCAGGTTACATTGTATACTTACATTTACATGTATTGAAAAACAACTAACATTTCCCAAGAAGTCAGTTTTAAACACTGATTGTTTATGAACTTGATCAATGTCTACAAGAAAAGTTACGGATTGCAGGTTTAAGGGATTTAAGGCAATCTAATCTTTCAGATGATGTGACTATTTCTTCTGCGTAGTGACTGATATGAACAATATTGGCTGTACTCTGTGACATAGGATGTTAAGTTCTCCGGGTAATGGTTGACTTGTCTGTGGTAGTGTGATTTTATTTTTCACAGTTTAAAGCGTTTTGCTGGTGAAACTGTTTCGAAAAAATCAATCTCTGTCACTCAATGCGTCCTCTGTCTGTTCCCGATCTGCTTTTGTACGTTTTTTATTATCGCTTATTGAAAGTTTGACCTGTTAAGAACTTTAAGGGGTTGCTTTGTCTCTGTTGTGAACGTCTGGTCCTCATTGGTCTCATAGAAGGGCTTTTAATTTCCTTCAGAACACCACGGAAACTTTTCTTTCAATGTTGGCTTCAGTCACCGGCCGTGTCTAAAAGCATGTTCTTAGTTTCATTTCTATTTCCTGCATCTTTTCTCAGATTCCAAAGAGCAGAGAGTCGTTTTGAATGTCAGCCGTGAAGTGAGATCACATGGTTTAGCTAATCTTGCCATGTTTCACGCTCAGTGATGAATTCACATTTTTACTTCCTGTTTTCTGTGAGTCTGGCCTCGTTGTTGTGTGTGTCTATAATAGGGCCGTGTTTAGGGACATTAAGGGACGTATAAGAGGGCTGTTGTTTGTCCGCTGTGTTTTAATTGCCTGCAGAACGGGAGAGTGGGATCCGCATTCTTAAGAGCCCACTTCTGCCCAGATTCTCCCACGCGGATTCCTTAACCTCTGGCCTCCTACGACCGGCCAACAGAGCCGCTATATTGTCCCAGGTGTCTCTCTCTGAGAACATGTGATTAGTCTTTTAAATTTGAAATGGTGTTAAATTAGAAAGAAGATTTGCTTCATCCTTTAAATTAAAGTGTGAATAAGTAACATTTACAAATGTGTACAGAAAAAAATACAATTTATTTCAAGTTGAAATCATATTATGTTGTGTAACATCAAATTATGTAAACTGAGAAAAGATAAAGTGATGGTAAATATGAAAACATATACACTGCCGTTCAAAAGTTTAGGTTCACTTACTCATATTAATTTTTAAGACAAATGGAATTATGTTACCGTATGTATGACCTCACAATTCTAAAATAAACCAAAACTGGTGCTTTTATACATCTTTTCCAGGCTTGCTTCTATTGGCTGCTTTTTTATCATCAATTATAAAAGTCAAAAGCATTTAAAAAATAAAATTGTAATAAGAAATAACATGCTGGCACAAATATATTATCCATTATAAAACAATGCTTTAAATGAAAAGGTTTTGTAACATCATATAAAACATTCCAGCCGAGTGAGTCATAGAGAACCGCAGGTGCTGACTGCCTTGCCGTTTTTATATCCTCCGGGGACACTATAATTTAATGTTGTTCTTTCTGCAGGTGAATGGTGTTCCTGTGCACGAGCTTCAGCATTCAGAAGTGGTGGCGGCCATCAAGGCAGGAGGAGATGAGACTAAGCTTCTGGTGGTAGATCCTGAGACGGAAGCCTTCTTCACGAGCTGTCAGGTCTTACCCACTGAGAAACACCTCACAGGTATCACTGTAACATTTTAACTCGATGTCGCCGGCGTGTTTTTACCCTGTGCAACGTGTGACTCTGTCGCGGTTTAGTTTGACCTATAGTTTGGTTTTGCTAATCAGGAACAATTTAGTTTACTTTGTCAAACATTTCACCGTGTTAAACACGCACACGAACACACTGCTGGTTAAATATCAACTTAAATCCTGTGGCGTCGCTGTATATGTAGGGTTTAGTCAAAGTCACCATCTTACTGCCAACATGTCGTCATGGTGACTAGGGCCTTGGCAACAGTATGAGGAATGGGGAAAGTCAGACACCCCTAAATACTCCAGACTAGGTAGACTATGATAGAGGTTGTAAATAGATGAAGAGGTAAAAATAATGATATTAATGACCAAGTTGTATTTATTATATTTGTTAGGGAGCTTGCCAACAGACAATGCTGTCGTAACATGCCGGAGGGCCACTGGAATTTCTCCATTTTTCATTGAAAGCATGTTGACAGCTTCACCCCCACACTTCTTTTATTTATTATTCATCCACAACAGTCACGTTTCCAAATTCTCATGAAATTCTAAAAGGCCTTTTTATGGCCCTGTTTTTCTGAATGAAACTCACTGTCCAGCTATATTGTGCTGTGAATCGCCACATTTGTCTGTTAGCCAATGGCACATTAGCTTTGAAGATTTTCCAATACTTTTATAAATCATTTGCTTAAATGAAATAAAAAGTCATTTGTATTTTTGTTTTTCTTATATAAAACTAGAAGTAATTCAAACGTTATTAACCTATTAAGCGCATTCACCCATCCAGTTATAAATGGAACTTTGATTCTGACAAAACTTTTCATCATATGCAGATCAGCTCAGGTTCAGTTGAACGCGTGGGAACACTGCATTGTGGGTTTCTGTTAATCTAAAACAAAGATGCATTTGCCGAGTCTAAAATTATTGTGGTGTAGTGTCATATTTTCAGCCTCACATTGTGACTGTTGTCATGCTTGTAAGTGAAAAATGATTTACAACCACGTGAACTTTTTCCTAAATGATCCCTTTTACCCTGAATCCATTTTGACTCACAACGTTGTTTTAAATGCCGCTCCGGATTCTGTTTCCTGGATGTGTTTCTGCAATCTGATGTCACATGTTAAAGATTTTTTGTGATTTCTCTGTGCGCAGGTCCCCTGCCAGAGCCTGTAGTGAGTCGGGACACAGTTGATCAGGTGAGTTACATTACCTCTACTCAGAGATGAGATCTTTACCAGCATGTGTTGAAGGAAGAAACATGCACTCAGACCTAATTCATGACACTATGTGTAAAGGAAAACATTGCGTTATTTATTACATTCTTGAAAAGTGGACAAGCCTGTTTTGTTTATGCGCACGTAGTGCATTTACACATGGCATGCGATCGGTTGATAAAGGGCTTGTAATGCATAGGGAAGAATGCGTGATGGTGTTAGATGATGTTCTGGATTCTCTCAACTGCACTTCTGTTAGATTAGCAATGAGAACACATCATCTCTGCTCTTTAATGGAAGTTCTCTAAACATTTGAATCTGACCGTCAGAAGATAAAAATGTGCGGGGGAGATTTTTTACTCGTTCTTCTATTTTCACACAGCCTGAAGCATGTGTAACTTTATCAGGTCCTGGTACCTCTGACATGATCTGATAAAGCATTCATACTGTAGCTCTCGGCAAGATGTAGTGTTCATTGAGTCTAGATAATCCAGCACTTGTTATCATCAAGTATGATATTTGTGGATTTATGTGTGGTTTCGATCATTGGCTTTAAAATGGGAGCTATAGTGTAGACCAGCATTCCCAAACTTTTTCATTCCAGGACCCATCTTGACAGGTATAATCTATCTTGAGACAAACCAAAATATTTTTAAATGGAAATATGGGGAGAAAATACACATTCATCCTCTATAAGTAGAAGAGTTTTTATTTTTGCTTAATGAAATTTAAGCTGGAATACCAAACTATCTAATAATAAAGTAAAAAAGCTATTGTCATTGCCAGTCATTAACTGGACTAAACTTTTTTTTGTGTGTCATTCAAAAGACAAGTGACTTTCCACAACCCACTTCATGTCACCGTGCGACCCACAAGTGGGTCTGAACCCACAGTCTGCAAACCCCTGCTGTAGACTATTAGAGGACGGCAAGAGGAATTGCAAGCATACCTTAAAGTGATACTTCACCCAAAAATGAAAATAATGTTTATAACCAAACAGAGCTAAACACCCATTGACTACCATAGTAAGAAAAATACAATGCTCCCGAACCATTTGCTGTCCTACATTCTTCAAAATATCTTCTTTTGTGTTCAACAGAACAAAAATTATAACGTTTTTTTCCTACTTTAAGAGTCAATGGGTGTGTTAAGATATACCTTTAAGATTTTTATTCTTAAATCATGTCCGTATCAGTCTACAGTAGTTCATCGGAGGAGTTCGATTTTTTTAGTACAACATAACCCTACATTTTGTGAAATGTCGTGTTGACCTAGATAGAGAAACCAAAACCAACTAATGCTGTAAATCTTTTGTGAATTCTTTACTGACAGATTCGCTGAACAGATTTTTCTTGGGCTTCATGTCAGAAAGGCTCAAATTCATTTTCTCTTGCACTAACACTTACATGCTCTTTTAATAAGAGAATAGTACATTATAAAATGGTAAAATCAGAAATTGTGGAAGAAGAAAGTTGACCTGGTGGTTTGTTCCATCAACAATAAAGGATGACAAATAAAAAATCAATATATGATAATTACATGTATTTGTCATGGGTAATGAATAAACATTTGTCTTATTATTATTATTATTATTATTATTATTTCTAAATGCCTAGATATTTCTCTCTATACAGTGCTTGATCACGCTTAAAAATGCTGAAGTTGTTACAACCCATGGTCAGGTTAATATGGGCAAACCAAACCTTTGGTTTGTCAGTAAATTAACATAGAAAATGTTCAGCATTTTAGATTTAAACACCTAGTGGGATTTCATTTAAACCCAGAGGTTGGGTTTGTTCACCTTTTGTCCAACCCAGCATTTTTTTTGTCTTTGATTATTAAAAGATGAATTACTAATGTTAATTAGTTATCCATGAAGTACATACTGTACTGTACTATTATTAATCTATTACTTTGATTTGTGTAATAACTAAACGTCATACTGCGAGTTGAAAACAGCTCAGGGTCCATCTAGTGGTTAGATGCTGTATTCTATCTAATTTTGGTTAAGTGTTTATTATTGTCTGTATTAACAGGTTTCTGTTTTTGTCAATACAGGTGAACGGAAAAACAGCCAAGGAGGAAAAATCCAGGTTGTCCGTGAGCCTTTCTACCTCCAGCACCACTTCTGACGCATCCACTTCTGCAGCTCCGGCCAACATTCCAGCACCAGAGGTTCGTCTCCATACACTCACCCAGCACTGAATCAATTTACAGGCTGATCACGGATGATTTTAATGACGGTGTTATGTGCTTATTTCAGGAGAGATCCAAAGAAACAACTTCAGATGAAGATAAAGGATTATCTCTTAGCATGTCGCTGCAGCAGGCTAAAGAACGAGCTCGCCAGAAACGCTCCAACAAAAATGCTCCAAAAATGGACTGGAGCAAACGTAATGAGCTCTTCGGCAACCTCTGAGATTTCTTCTCGTCCTGTTCACCATAGTCTTCATTTCATCAGTTTTCTTTACAGCTGCTTCATGTTCTCTTTTATCCCATTATGCCTTTCACCTTTGTTTTTCTCTTGCACACAATGAGATTCTTCTTTCACATGTATATTTTTAAACCAGTGTTTGTTGACCTGTGATTTTTGTTATGATCTTTTTTATGATTACTTATCATCTTGGTTTACCTCTATATCACTGATATAAGACAATATATATATATATATAAATATATAGGATTTAACATTACTGTACAATGTATAGTCTAGAATATAATTCTTAATGAAAACTCAAATGATATTGTGTCTATATATTTTTCTGGCAGTATTGATTGCCTTGCAGTTTAGTATTTTGAGAGAGCTGTTTTATTTCCTTCAGAGCTTGTCTTAAACCTTATTTTCAAACTGTAAGCAACAGTGTATTGAACTTTTTCTTCATGTTAGAAGGTATAGAAGCTGCAGCATTCTAAATTTGTAAATGTGAACTGTTTATAAATCATGAACTTATCAAGTTACTATATCCGACTGAATGACTATTATATTAGCTTATACTGCTGGCTGTAAGAATCTCTTATTAAAAATGTTATTACTCTATTACTTATCATTTAAGAGTCACAGTCATACTCCTCCTGGTGAGCAAACCCCTAATCTAATTTTGAGTAAAATCTATGCAATATCATTTGGTCATATTTCTATAATTTTAAGTGTTATGTTATTGATGCATTTTTTAAATATAATTTGTATCCCAAATTTGTCATGTATCCTTTTAATGCATTATTTCACATTAAAATAATAATGCATTTATTTTTTGTGTGAATGTCATCGTCTTGTGTAGCTCTCCATAAAGGGGATTTTCTAATTGTTTTCAGAAAATAAGCTTTTAGGTTTTAGTTTTTGGTTGGCCTGCCAACCGATGCAGTCAAGCTCTTGCAAATGATCCAGAAAGCAGCTGCACATTTAGTTTTCAATCAGCCTAAAATAACTAATGTAACACCCCTCCTGATTTCACTCCACTGACTACCAGTTGCTGTCCGCATCAAGTTTAAATCACTCACACTTGCAGCAAATTCGCCCCTTTACCTTAAATCACTGCTCCAGGGCTACATCCCCTCCAGTCATCTTCGGTCTGAAAATGAGCGACGCCTGGTTGTTTCATCACAGCGAGGCAGCAAATCGCTTATAGCTTTACCACTTAGATTCCCCCGTGGTGGAATGAACTGCCAACCTCCGCCCGAACTGCAGCATCCTTCACAACTTTCAAAAAACAGCTCAAAACATACCTGTTCTGCATTTATTTTACCAACCAATAACTGTCTGTCTAGTGTCTAAAAGAAAAATCTCCTCCACTTACTCCAGCTTTAACCCTCATAGTAGCATGGCCTAAACTAACAGTATTGTGTAGCGTGTTGACAAAATGTTTATACTTGTAAGTCGCTTTGAATAAAAGCGTCTGACAAATGAATAAATGTAAATATTTAGAGATTCTCAAACACTGTTTTGTTAAGGGTTCGAAGGTTAAATGTTTAAAACTGTATGAAGTGTCAGTTTTGTCAGACTACAGTCATATCAGAACATTGTTTTAGAACAATGGAAAGCATTTTGAAAGCCTTTATTTGATTCAAAAGTTAAGAAGGAATGCAGCATAGTGAGCATATTACTTTTTTCCCATACATATTTCCTTAGACATTCATTTTGAGTACAAGTTTGACTTTTTAAACCCAGGGTTCATACAAGGTGCTTGAAGTACTTAAATTTGCCTTTTTTGTATCAAGTCCTGGAAACCCATTAAAAAGAACCATATTAATGAAGAGGTACTTGAAAAGTGTTGAAGTTTTGAAAGGCTCTTTAAAATGAAGGGGTTTAAAAGATTCCTCACAGCGATGACATAGAATAACTAGTTTTGGTTCCACCAAGAACCATTCAGTCAAATCTGTTATTTACAATTTTATAATCTCATGAACCTTTTTCGCTACAAAGAAACAGAAAGGTTCTTATTGGGATGTTAAAGGTTGTGTTTGAAACCATTTAGACAAATAAATGTTGCTCTATGGAAGCGGTCTGGTCAAGGGGTACTTGGCTTGAAAAAATCCTAAAAAGGGTTACTTAAGCAAAAATAGTTTGAGAACCACTGCGATAAGGTACAACAACTATCATATGTAAATTCGGGGTTCCAAACCTAGTAACCTTTACACGCAAATCTTGCACAGTATGTTTAACCTTTAGCAAAAGCTTTTATCAATGGTTAGATTTGGTAAGATTTACCCTTTTAAATAAATTTAGAACTAATGTTGTAAAATAATCTTCTAATGTCCTTTAATATAAAAAAATAGCAGTCATAAAACAAATCTACCAGTATGTAATTCATTTTGTATAATTTATGGGAGCTCTTCCTGCAAAAATGGTACTTTAGTTTCTTTTTGGATGCTGTATTTGCTAGATTTGACCACTAGACTTTACACACAGAAATTATAATTAATCTTTACTGTACTGTCAAAAGCTGGAAATTGTTTAGAGCACATTTCTTCAACCAGACTTGTATAAGATACTGATAACTCTGTCGTCCAAAGAAGGGGAAAAAACATCAAACGTTTTAATATCCTTTTAATTCAGTGTAAAAAGTTATTTTTCAAATTCAACAGATACACTTTCACAGCCATGCGGAAACAGTTTGAAATGCTTGTAAACAAATGAACATAAAATTCAATCAACAAAACTTTTCCCCCACAGTTAAACTATATACATATATAAGCTATCAAACCCTATATATATCACAGAACACATCATCATCATCATCATTAGAAATAAAGCAAAGACCAGATACAGACTATCAAAAAGTTACAAACCCGACACCCTCACGTCTAAGTACAATGAGGGTTGACGTTAGTTCTTTTTTCGTTATTATTAATATTATATCAAATGATTCAGCTACTTGTATCCAAAATACAGATCTGAAGTTAATAATCACCCACTTTCCAACTTATAATTACAGACGTTATTTTTCTTTAATAGACCTAATGAATGAATTATCAAATATATATATAGCACCATGATGTGATTACTGAGGACAGAGGGAACGCCACAAAAACCCGTGTTAGTATCAAGACCAGAACAGCGACTGGCCCTCGTAAGATTCTCACATTGCTGCATGCACTGATAATCATCACTCTACTGGACGACATAAACTGTGTTTATATTTTCTATTCTGCTTCTCTATTTTTAAATCCATAGCTTTTCTTATGAGACAAAACAACACGGAGGATAAGGCATCAAATTCGCAGACGAGAGAGGGTTTACTTAAAGGTGAAGTTGTGCGTTAGAATTTCAATTCTTTTGAGGGTAGCAGCTGAATTTGCCCCAACAGTCATGTTTAATAAATGCGAACGATTGAAGGAATTTGGTCTTCGAATGAAAAAAAATGTGATGACTTGTACATGATCATAACCAGTGTGTACCTAAATCCTGACGCTATGAATGGGATTCATGAGGGAAACGAACAAAAACGGTACCAGCATGACAAAACTAAAGTATGCAGATGTTGATGTAAAATAAGTCTATTAAGTCCCAGTTTGATTAATTAAATAAATGACAGTGCCTTAAACAAACTACACATGCATACAACACAACAGCTACTTAAGAAACAAAAATAAAATCAATTCAGGACAAACATTTGTTTCAACCCGATATACAAGAAAGAACGAAAAAGACAGAGAGGGGCGAAAGAAACATTGGATCCTTTATACAATGAATCATAATTTAACATGGATACAACTGGAACATTTAGGTGACCGTTTACCAACGTTTAGTAAAGCATTTATAAAAACTGATAAATGAGATCAAGGTTGAGAGGAAATGAGTACATGGTCACATTTGTCAGGAGCTTCAAATATCAAAAACAAAGCTGTAGCATTAAATCGAATCGAATGAAATCAGAAGCATTTAGCCGCCAACCTTCAAATAAAGCAGAAGTCAATGAAATACGTTTCCTGAGAGTTCACCAACAACCTTACTGGTACTGAATAGAGCTTTGAATCATACTAAGATAAACAACTATGCAAATGTAATATTGGTTGTATTCTATATGATGTTATAAAGGTTATATACACTCAGAACAGGGAAAGCTCAAGTCTAGCTCTTAGAAAATTGTCACAGTTTTGTAATATATTGTAAGAATATTTGATTAAAGTCTATAGTCTCTAGTCTATATATTTTAATGAGTTGTGTGATTTTTTTCAGAGTAAGACATCATAAAACAACAGACATTATTGCATAACATTCTTTCTTCCACGTCAAGGACTCTGTCAATAACATGCTATGATACAAATATAAATGATGTTTAGATTTCTGCTGTGAAACAAGCCATGTGTTCTGTTGCATAAAATATACATGAATATACCCTTTCGAACGGAGCGTGAAAACTACCTATTGCAACATTAGCGAGGCGGAGGAGCTAATTGAACAACCTCTCGACCTGTGTTTTAAAAACCGCTTGCTTATAGAGGTAGTACAAATATCTTCTGGAATTAACGCTGTGAATAAAATACATGAGATGCACAAATCCTCTCAAGTTAGCGCTTGATCACTGGTCTGCACGGGCAGGAGGGCTGGTAAACAGATACGCTGGCGCTAAATTGTTCGCATTTGACGGTTTTACCACTAAAAACATACCGTGAGTGTTCTGGAAGAATACTCGACTGTGCTGTCACATCAAACATGACAGAAAGGTAGTGTTCAGGTAGCAACGATTGCTTACCTTTATTCCGCGGCTCACAAAATACTTAAAACTGTCCCATATAAAAATGGCTCTTAAGTATGAATCCATCATTGGCGTCAACGTTTTTCTTTGTTTTTGCATAACATAATCTTTATTTGACTTGAGCACATCCCACATCTATAATTAAGTTTAGATAATACCATAAAGTCATTTTATAAGCCGATGCGTATTCCTTTCCCTGTAGTGCAAATTGTGAGTGTTTTCCATAAGCCCGCTTTTCATACCAGTAAGGTTTGATTTCAAATACCATCATCCCTCATTCCACACCTATATACCTTTAAATATTTTATGTGAACGCGTGAGTGTTTTTAATATGAATGTCACACACGTATGAATATACTGTCTCAATATAGATTTCTACTACTCTTATCAAATGCACATCCATCCAAACCAAACAGCGCGAGAAATACACGTGGTACTAAAATCTTACAAAAAACAAAATCAACTTTTTCACCAAAAGGGAAAACAGGGGAAACAAAGAAGAAGAAAAAAAACAGCCAAGAAAACTTCAAGTACAATGAACACTGAGGAGAAAAACAAAAAAGTCCATCGGGCAAACGGAAAGTCAGTAAGTCAGTATCTCAGTTCCGAACAAATTCCCTCTTCAAACACTGTTTTCTCTCAGATCAGAAAAACGTCTGTTGTTCAGCTGATTGAACCTGAAAATGAAAAACGAGAGAGACCTGGTGTGTAGGGGAGGTCACTGTCTCATCTCCCAGGTCTGGTGTGCATCGCTCAGAGTGGGATTTTTCCAGTGCTGTTGGCAGTGAGGTTGAGCCTCGGTGATGGCTGATGATGCTCAGGGCTCCTGTCGGATGTAATAACTGCCTGAGCCGTTGCTTTCCTGGTCTGAGATGCCCTGTGAGAAGGTGAACTCATCGATCTCTGGAGTCTCCTCTTTTAACTGCAGTGAGGCTTCTGCGAAATTGAATAGACAAGAAAAACAAATCCATAAACTGAACACGGACGGAGAGGAACTGAATACAACATCGAAGATAGATGGCAAGGTCACTCGAAGACCATTCTTCTTTTTCAGATATAAAGGAAGGGAGGATGGGACGCCACAAAGCCATAATCTTACCTGTTTTTTTACACACCCTATTAAGTCACACCATCCTTTACTAAACTACCAATACAGGTGGGGGTAAAAACTGACCCGACTTTAAACCAAAAATAATACGTCACTCCCTTATCAGGGGATTTTTATATATAACAAATAACACCTGATGATGTACAATCGCGCCGGTTCTTTCTCCACGCCCGACCTGAAATGTGCAGTAGTGAGCAATGAGCTCAGCGGCGCCCTCTCCCTAAATAATGGAGAATTGAATTACCTGAGTTGAGTGCGTGATCATGCTCTACACCTGAAGCGGGAGGTCGCCCGGACCCAGAGTAGTGGGACAGGTAATGGGGCGGAGTCTGCTCTTCATCACCCGAGAAGCTCCTCCTCCTCAGAGGCCCACCCAAACCGATCGGCCTCCTCCCAACTGGAATCTTCCTCTCTAAACACCAAGCCAGACTGAAGTTACCGAGGTTACCCATGCTAACGAGCTCCGCTCCACAACCCCGCCGAGCACACTACCACTGAACCCGAATTTGACTGGACAGGAGGGTGAAGAACCCACAACATTAGAACCTCGGACCTCTCCCTTCTCCCAAACATTTGCTCGGATTCTTTTCACCCTAAGGAAGCGTGTCACCCTTCCGGCTGTCTCACCCGGGTATGATGATGGCTACAGTTGTCAGTGCTTATCTAGAACCCCACTGAATCATGACAACAGACCATTAAGAAGGACCAGACCAGACTCAAGCCAAAGAAAAAACGAGAGGTAAAGATTCCTGGACCAGATTAGCCCTCAAAATTTGTGATGGGTGAATGAAGAGAGAAGATGGAAAGATTAGGCAGGACTGGACTCACTTTTCTTTTGTCCCTTATACTGTGCAGCCTTCTTTTTCTGTTTTGAGACATTCGGTGGTGTTTCTCTTATGGCTGAGGAGAAAAGAGATGAGCTGTTACTCTATAAGGCTAACCAAAAAACCTTTTTTAAACAAATAAATACACAGCCTGAGTGATTGACGAATTGCTTTAGCTTTCTAGGTGTAGGATGTTCGCTCACTCTGTGCGGCGGGGGGCTGTAGCTGATATCCGGTCAGTTGGCACCAGCCAATCGGGTAAAGATCTGGAGACTCACAGTCCACCCACTGATCGTACTCATCCTCCCAGCCATCAAAGTGAATGCGCAGGAGTCTGTGGACGATCCTGGTTACCGTGGCAACACACACCAGTCGCGGCTCCATCAGGTCCACTGCCTCCAGTTTCATCCCTGGGCGGAAACCGTGATTCGGCACTTCCTGAGGGGAGCGAGGACACAGATTATTCTGGTCAATTTAGAAATCTTTGCCGTATAAAAGGAACGTACTTTAATATGATATTGCAAATATTAGAATTTCAGAATAGAGTATGCCTGTTTTCTTCCCATGAATACCTACTTTGTTAAAGAGCTTCACAGGGGCTGCAACTGCACCCACTTCTCTGAGGTAGTCGAACCATTTGAAAGGGAGCTTGGTGTACCCTGCAGAGCAGTTTTAGAATCATTTCAAGTCAATTTCCAATTTCATTTATTTGAAAGTGCAGAAAGGGACAGAAAGTGCACCTCTTGGGGGCGTGAAATCGATGCTGTTGATTTCACAGAAGCCGACAGGAAAGATGGAGGGTGAGGTGGAGTGGTAGCAGAACCAGTCTGAGCCATCTGCAGCCTCAGACCCATCAATCCCAATCATAAGGTACCCGTCTGCCAATACCTGTGAACAAGGTAAAAAAGGCTTCCTGTTATAGAGCGTTTTTATGCTATACATGTGTTATTCCTCATTTCTGTCATACGAGAGCTGAGAAACATAAAAAAATGAACAATTCAATTAACGCCAAATATTTACACTGTTGCTTTAAATATTAAAATTTAATGAAGTGAAATAAAAGTACATTTCTAATTCACCATTTTAGACCGACAACAATGGTCCATTTTACCTTTCGTACAGTAGCAACACATATAGCTGAAAGATTGAGAGGGTCTATCGCCTCTAACTTCATCCCGTCTTTGAACCAATCACCGTTCTGGTCTACATCCTTCACCTTTAAAAGACGACATATGTGAGCAGATGAATTAAAGATAATGTAAACACAACCTTTAGAAAAAGCACAGGTAAAAAGTACCTTAATAAACAACTGTGAAGGAGCATCCATCTGTCCCTCCATTTTCTTCGACACTTCTGCAAAAAAATAAAATGACAGTTCAGATTCCTGAGCAACAACAAGTTTATCACAAGTCATGCTTTAGACCTTCATTGTCCATAAAATATCCGTTGCATATTAACATTTATGTGTCCATTTGTCATACACAATAGCGATTCATCTAAAGTGAGAACCTCCCAAATCCAAAACAAACCATTCAGCTGCACTGACCAGATCTTTTAAAACGGTGTCCGATGCTTCGGGACCAGCCGATGGAGTGGATGAGTGGACTGAACATGTGACACCAAAAGTCATCAGTGCCATCTTGACTCTCCTCGTAGACCAGACGCAGACGCCCACCGATCACCTGTTCCACCAGGGCCACACGTGTCCGGCACAGGTGGGTCTTATCCACCACTTCCACACGCATTAGTTTCTTAAACGGGTACTGCATGTTCTCATGCACCTTTAGTTTGAAAATTTGACACATTTTAATTAGGGTTTTATATTATTGTGTACTTCACATCTTCAATGTTGTAAAGCAATCTAAAATCTGTAAACATGTTTTATCTAATAATGTCTGATGCATGTTCTCTGTGTAACAGGTAGATCTTGCTCCACAGGTTTTCCCTGATCTATAAGAGAAACTGTACCTGATCAACAGGACTGTGAGACTATTTGAATTTCTATGGCGCTTACGCTACACAACAAGGTCCTCCTTCTTGTTCTTGTTGTAGCAGCATGCACACAACACAACGCAGACAAAGTGCACTAACAACAAGACCTTAGTCGAGGAGCAGAAGCTACCAACATTGAAAACACATCCCACATCGCGCTAACTTCTAGTTTGATGGTGGATGGCAAACGAGTTCTTGGTGCGTTAACGCCATCCACTGGAATGTAGCGTGAAACATTAAAGTGTTAATAAAGGGCTTTCTATATTTCATTATACAGACTTGTTGCTTTAGGATAGTTTAAAATGGCCATTAAACACGCTCAGTTATGATAATGAATATACGCCTGCAGTTTTTAATTCCTCCATGCAATAATTTGAAACCTTCTGCGCTGTGATTGGCTGGATTAGTTCTACAGGTGTCACACACAATGAGATCGCTTGGCGATAAGATTGTAGCATCTGGGCTAGCTCGAGACCGGTCCGGATCACGTTGCTGACCTGCTTACACTTGCAACGAGCTTCGGTGACCGAAACGAGCAGCGATTTGGTCGCGATCCTGGGGTTTCGTCGCAGACCATGGAAATCTTTCCCCTACTACAAAATCCAGCCAAAAAACACGAAGTGTGAGCTTGCCATTACCTTTGTGGCAAAATCCGCTGGAAGGGTTTTGGCTCCAGTGAGTCGTTTCACAAGAAAGGCCTTCCAGTTTGAATACTTGTGTTGGATGGCTATGAGGAAAAAAGAACAATTAATAACAGTCATAACTGTAGTTTACAGAAGTACAGAATTATCAAGTAGCTTGAACAGTTAAAGATTTACGTACATTTAGGAGGAACCAGTGGTTTTCCACTAGAAGCACACCATCCAACAGGGTGGATTTCTGGGATACACAGATTACACCAGAAGTCTCTGCTTGTGTCGTTATCAAAACCCTCATAACGGAGGAGAGCTTTAAAGCCTGAGAAAATGACACAAAAATACGTTTTCAAGCATAATACATAAAATCCTTAGCAAGACAATGTACATCCAGCTTCGTGCAAGTGTTTCTTATAATGACCTGTACATTATTAACTATGTAAATGACAACATGGACTCATTTACCTGCCAGTTTTATAATCTCTGCTACCCAGTAAACTTTTGTGGAGAGGTTTGTGTCTGAGTTCAGGACCTCCACCCTCACTCCCTCAGCGATGTCACCCCAGCACAAACCCATGGGCACCTAGAGTATTTGAATTAACATGTTATAACAAACACACAAGCAAATAATAATAAGAAAAGATGGGCAAAAATCATATTTCTATCAAAGCACATGACTCACATGTTTAAAACTGCTGACTGGTGCCCCAACCAGATTATTGCTACAGACGTATTGACCCCAGTCAAAGCCTTCAACAGGAACCACTGCATGAGGAAGAAAAAAAAACAAATGAAACACTAAACATTAAGCAAATAATAGAACGGTTGCAAGAAACTGTTTATAGGGATAGTTCACCGCAAAATGAAAATTCAGTCGTCATTTACTTTCTTTCTTCTGCAGAACACAAAAGAAGATATTTTAAAGAAAGTTGGTCACAGAAAACCATTGGTCCCCATTCACTGGCATGGGTTTTGTGTCCATACAATAGAAGTGAATGTGTACTGATGGATTTTGTTTACAGAAATTCTTAAAAATATCTTCTTTTGTGTTGTTTTTGTGTATAAAGATTATGGAAATATTCTTGTCAGTCTTAAGCATGCATTTCTTCTGGTTCTGTTGTTTTACAAACAGACGATTACATCATCACAATTAAACTCAGCAGAAAAGTCACATACCTGATTTTGATTTAGCTTGGTTCTGTTGATTTGCTTGATACTGTGCATAAGCTGCCAACTTTGCCATTAATGGCTGTTTCTGTAAGATCTTTGACTTTTTAGTTGGTGGTTTACCCTTGATAGGACGCAAGCAAAACACATCACATATTTCATAGAAAGTTCCTGTTTAATGACACAAGCAACTGATTAAGAACAAAATAGAAGAACTATAGACAAAGTTGAATATTTACCTGAAGTCTCGCCAGTATACTGGCCTTTTTAGAATTGGAGGAATAGCTTCTAGAGCAGGACACACTGCAGAATCTCTTTGTTTTAGAGTAGAAAGCATCCCGAACACCAACCATACCACACATCTCACAGGTCGCTGAATGAAGAGGAACACAACCATTAACCATTCAGTCACGGTATTAAACACTAGAGCTCGTAACGATTAATCGTTTGCAGAATAAAGGTTTTTGTTTACATAATATATGTTGGTGTACTGTATATAATTATTATGCATATATATAAATACACCCACATGCATGTTTACATATAAGAAATATTTACATGTTTATATTTATATATATATAAATATTTATGCATGTGTGTGTATTTATATATACATATTTATTATACACAGTACACAAACATATGATATTTAAACAAAAACGTTTATTTTGCAAACGATATGTCTCGATTAATCATTATGCAGCCCTATTAAACACACTTATATACATACTTATGTTTCATAGACTATAAAAATGAGCTGTTTGTGTTCTTATTTAATCTATTTCTAATAAAGAATCGAATTAGTAAAATGTTGAACTAAAGAAAACTTTGTTGCTTTAATAAAAGCAAGGAGGACTATCACAAGTGCAAAATCTCAAACATTTCATGATATTTAAAACCACAACTTCTCTTTATTGCGCCCTTTAACCAAATCCAAAAATATCCGACAAATTTAAATGAAAATGACTCACCCATTCCTGCTTTTCCATCAGGATAGGTGTACACCTGGCCGTTGTTTTTGATGATAGGCAAGCTGGCGGGGATGCTCGGCACCTCATCCTCACTGTCCTCTGAGCTCGAGCTGCTACTGCTGTCTTCACTGCAGCTGTCATACCCATCAAACATCCCAAACGAATCTCTCCTCTTCCGTTCTGAGCGGGGAGTGTGCTCAGCCTGCGCGTGATGTGCAATGGACCGAAGATCAAAGAAAAGGTTGAGAAAATGCAAGGATTAAAGCTCCCATAAAGACCCATAACACTCATAATGCAGCTTGTATCAAAGCTGATACGCATATAAGAGACATTAAAAACCATAATCTTTCAGTTATTCAACCTATTAATGAGCTGGGAATTGGGACACAAGCACGAAAATTGAATTCAAGGATCTCACAGGTCATGAAAAAAGCAAGTTTAATGTGAAAGGGGGCAATGTTATCAGCACCCAATATCCCCACAGGGCATTTCAGGACATCAGATAGAAAAAGCTCAGGAATCAAGTTTATTATTATTATTTTATAGCCATTTAATACAAATATTTAATATATTCATCATTGGGTCCGTGAACTGGTGCATTGCATATATCTAAACTACAAAGAGTTGAATTAAAAATGAATTATTTTAAACTTCTTCCTCATTTTGAAAACATTAAATGTCCATTTCTTTCTGCTTGAATACCACCCAAATCTATAAATTTGACGAACTGCAAATTGTTTGTAGATCATATCACAAGCTGATAAAATATATACACAAGCCATAAAAACACAAACATAGATATTATGTACTATGCTTATAACGTTACCTAACATACCTAGACAACATTTTGGGTCCTTTTGCAAGTCTCATAACATCGTAATTTGCAAACCTACTAGCCCCAAAAATGCTGTTAACCTACCGGGGTTTGATATACGACCGTAAACACAAACATATACACATACATGGGCCTGCGAGAGGATCTTTGTAGCACAAAACACACACATAACCAGCTGTATTTTCAACATTTATTGGGACAGCGGTCTTAAATGAGTTATCGCACAACACACTGACCAATGTAAGTGGATTTAAGAAATGAAACATTGTGCTTTATGTGAACAGCAGGATCTGTTTCTGACAACCAAAACAAAGAGGACGGCTAACAATGCTAGCCGCTAACTACGCTAAATCAAGGAAGCGGGCAAATAAAAACTCGCTCTTACCATATCTCTTGGATTTTCCATTAGCCCTTCATGCAAGTCGGTTTTTCTGTTCGTTGTGGTGTGGTACAAAAGCCCCCCGGAGGGGAAGGGCCTGTCTTAAAATAATTTCACTCCAAAGGAAAAAAATAACTCCAGTAGATTATCAACAATTGTCATGGCTCGAATGCGCATGCGTACAGGTCTAAAATGATTGACGCGCGTAGTCGCCAATTGCGCTCCCCGGTAAGAACCAGTGGACCATATAAGGTAACAGGAAATGTGACAGTGAGGGTGAAAAATTGCTCGTCAAATAAATACAGACTTGGGTTGCCATTACACATTTATTGGCTATAAAATATAATAGATTTGGGGTCGTAACGTCATGGTAATAGAATATGACAGGATGAAATGATGGATGAGGTGATTCAGCTTTCAAATTCAGGAGGCTTGGGTTTGCTTTTCAAGGTGTTATGAACTTTGTGCTAATTTATTTACCCTATTTATGTAATGAAGTATTTCTTACTAAGTTAATTCTGAAATCCAACTAAAATCTAGTCCTTGTATTTACAGTGGTCTTCAAATAAAAACAGAATAAAAATAATTGAGCCATTTCTTGTTTACAGATTAAAGTTATAATGGAAATCCTAAATTCTGCCATTTATCTCACCATCTCATAATTTCAAACCATTATGACTTTCTTATGATGATTTTCCTAATGTATTTAAAGGCATGGTTGTCATTTCAAACCTCTTTTACTTATTTTCCATAGAACACAAGAAGATATTTTGAAGAATGACCTGCGGCGGCACCCTTTCACTTGCATTGTTTTTTTCCATTCAATAGAAGTGAATGGGTACCAACTTTCTTCAAAATATCTTCTTTTCTGTTCTATAGAAAATAAGTAAAAGAGGTTTGAAATGACACCTTCCCTTTAAATACATAAAATACATGTTTTTAACATTTGTGCTCGTCTTTGCTCTCTTTAAATGTAATTCTTAAGATGAATAGTTTCCATTGTAAACTTTTTAGTTAAGCATTTTACAAAATGAAATGGAAAAACAATATTTTTGTTACCTCATTGTTAACTTCAGGTGTTGAACAAGTATACACCGTTCACACATACACACAAACCTAAAGCACATGGATATAACAATAATCTTTATTTTATTGTACAGCAATATTATTCCATGGCATAAAACTTAAAATTCACCACATAAACTTGAACAAAACAAAAATGACTAAATCTTGTCACTCGTCACAAACCAACAATAACTTTAGTGCAACACAGCATTAACACTTCTGAAGTTTTTAACTAACTCTGTCATGAGTTCCCTGAGCTCTGCTCTTCACCTCTCTCACCTTGACTGTTCTTCAAATGCGTAATAAAAGCCAAACAAAGGCTGACATAACATTCAACACTAAACAAACACTATGAGAACGCAAGAATAAACAGCAGTATAAACGTCAACTGCCATCCACACAGTGTGAAAACTAATCCTTATTTGAGAGAACTTAAGTGCAGGCAGTCTGAGCAGGTGGCATAGTCAAGTAAGGCTCTTGTTCAGCGTCGGGAAGCACGTGCTGAATGTTAAATGTGGGCAACGACTGGTCTCTGGGGAGGACAGCAGGATGTGTGATGACATCATTAGAGCAATCAATGATTAGCTACACAGATATACAAACAAAATACATTAAACTGATGTTTGGTTGCAACTTACCGATATCAAGGCATACAAGTCTTTGGTCTGTTGTCAGTTGAATTCCTCATCAATAGTGTCATCCACACTTCCAGAAATGGAGGCGACTTCTGAATATGAAAGGGTCAAATAAACGATTTGTAAAAACACAACAATTGTTAAAATTAAATAGGTCTCCAATAAAAGCCAAATCCCGTGCGGTGTACATAAAACCTCATGTTCTGTATACCACATGTGAGACATATTGGACCTACTTTCTCAAACCGGTCAAATCCCATAGAAATTCACAAAACCGTCCAGACTTACAAAACTGATATACAACCATGTAAAACCACCACAGTGCTCCAGTGTGTTAAGTTTAATATAAAGTTTACACCTCTCATCGACTCTTCAACACCACTTTTGGCCACCTTGCTTATAAAATCCACCTTTGGTTCTTGAAGTTCTTCCCCACTTTCCGCTTCATTGCACTTCTCATCGCTCCATGTCAGGTTTGGTTCATCTACATTTCCATCCGCACTAAATGGTTCTCCTGAACCATCGCAAACCAAGTCACTTTCACTGCTGCTGGTATCACTTAATGTGATTATCTCCTGATTCTGGTGTGTGCAAGCTGGACCCTGTGCCGTTTCGTCATCTTCGACAGAAGCGCTTATTTCAATTATGGAGAGAGATGAAGCAGTTGTCTCGGTGCATGATTCTGAAGAATAAGACGATGTGGCGGTGGTGGACCGAGGCATGGTGGTGCTGAGAGAAGCCTCGGACGAATCAGTAGAGGAAGTGAGGTTAAACCACACACCTCTGATTCCGTCACTGCTGTCGGTACCCTCCACGCCCTCGCTGTAGCTACTGTCTATCATGCAGGACGAGCTCGTCTCTTCAGATTCAATAAACGTCACGTTTTCCCCACCAAAACAACGCGGCCCTATGAAAACATCGTCGCTGAGGGTGAAAGAATTCAGGGTGGATGTCACAGCCTCCACACAGGAGGGAGATGTAAAGGGAGAAGAGATGTCATGAACCGGCAGCAGGCCTAATGGTGACAATAGGGTCAAATTGTGGGATTGGATCATGTTTTCAGATGTCGTCTGATTTGGGGGTTCTACCCCTGAAGACGAATCAAGTATTTGGCTGACTAGCTCGCTCAAGCTCTGAGAAGGAGTGGAGTGTATCAGAGAAGACGTTGACAGAAGATTGAAACAAGCGCTCTGGTCGACGTCAGCGCGCTCAACTTCGGGAGAGCTGGCGAGCAATGATGACCATTCCAGTTGTTTTCTAAGCCACGGAGTTGCTGAACCTTAACACACGTCACCCACAGACTGTTTATACGAGGTTGATTTAAGAAGGTTAGTTCTCTAGCCCTGAGGGCAACATACCTGACAAACTGATGCAGGACATACTGAGTTCTGAGCTTGCTCCTGTCATGTCATCCTGTGAAAATCCACATAAAGATTCAAATCATGACCGTCATTAACACCTGAAATACACTTCGTAACAGAATGCACTTGTTTTTCTTACCAGCATCTTCTGGAGTGATCTGGACTCATCCCACTCTCCCCTCAAGCCAATTCCTTCATTCCCACAGCTCACGGCATGACCAAGACGAATCAGCTCCTCTCCCAGATCCAAAGCCTAGCACAGAGATCAGTTCAGATTTAAACATATTTTCTCTTTTTTACATTTTTGAAAGAAAACAGGATGGATGGGCATATGCTAAGGTGCTAGCTTACGGGTTCAAGTCAAGAGACTGGCCCCTGGTAGTGTTCTCTCTATTTATGAATCCCATGAGATCGTATCACTTGTTTTACTACTTTATGTTAAGTCAGATCTTTATTTACAACACTTTCCTCAACAGATATTTCTTTTTCATCTTTTTCACAAATAATACATAAGCAACATGACAAAGTTTAATGTAAGGTTTGTGTTTTACGGTCGTTTTTAAATATTTTTACTTGATCAAAATAAGCAATTTCAACTTAATTTCACTTGTCAAAAAAAAAAGAATGAAATGAATAAGCCAATTTGGTTGTACTTTAAAACGTTTTTTGCTGCCTGATTTTTTATTTTGATGATGTAAATTGTATATACTGCCGGTCCCAAAAGTCACCATCTTTGATTACGGCATGCATTCGCAGTGGCATCGCTTGGACATGCTTCTAAAACTGAGTGCAGACTTTTAAAAATAAATTCTGGGGTATCAGCAGAATAACTAGATTTCTCAAAAGGACTTACACCCCAACAATCCAGCATTTTACTGACAAAGTATGAGGGAATCTTCACCAGATAATAATAATGAATGTCAGTTGTTAGTTGCCTGAGATCATGTGTTTTTAGGCCACAACTACAACTTAGTCTGAAGCCAAAACTGCGACTATAAACCTGCTAGAGAACATGAGAATAAATCCTATTTAAGAAACTCCATGATGGTGCCAGTTTAAGCCTTCATGGGATTGGTTTGACTTTTGCACATTTAGCAACAACCATGGCATCACTTTGGCAAACAGCGTTTTTAACATGGATATAAATGAGTTGTGATGTTGACTTCTGACCTTGCCCTCGTTGTTATCGTAGAGTTTTACACTGGGCCAGGACGACACCTCCGAATGAGAGTAGCTGCACAGTTTAGCCAGTAAAGGTTTCCATTCAGCACAGTATGTCATGCGATCAAAGTCATCTAGTGCGGCTTCCGTCCAAACCTCTCCTGAAACAAAATGAAGACGTACAGCATTTGATTTTCCACTGTCGGTGACACTTTGTATATTTCACTTAAACATCTAAACTCATTACCTGCAGGACGAACTCCTGCTAGACTGCATTCAATAGCTTGGAAAGGGAGGCTCAAGAAGTCACTTCTAAACACAAAACATGCCATCAGAATCAATCCCAGAACACATCTGTGCATATTTAGAGATTAGAAAATGTATTACTGAGAAACAATGAATTCTACATTATATGGACTGTACTACAATCTCTCAGTCCCCCGCTGACCTCATGCTTCGTAAATGTTCCCTCGGTAGCTCCCCATTGTCTCCAAAGTCCACATAATACAAATCCACCGAGCCAGAATTCAGATTTCCCAAAACTCTAGCACGATTCCACTTGCCATAGTCCCTGTATGTAGCAGCCACTATGTCTCCAACTACAATAGTCTCCACTCTGAATTCCTGGAACAAGGAATAAAAACGTGATTTGTATGTTAATTTCTGCAAGACCACAGTGACTTCAGACAAGCTGTACCTGTGAGGTGTCACTGTTGTAGAAGCGGCTCATTTCTTCCGTCAATTTATCAAGCTGCAGAGATCGGACCCCTAAAATCTGGATCCAGAAGTGTTGAGGATGTTCAGAAGCAGATACATAGACCTCAAGGTGTTCATCGGGCTGGAAGCTCAGGTCTGGACTGGGGACTGACAACATCAATAATTAGTAAACAGACTGAACTACACAGGACTAGGATCAGTCACTAAGTAGATTCTTGTGATTGTGTGTTTGCTGCACAACTTTGAGTCTTACTTTCAAATTTTGAGATCTCCAGAGGCGAGACTGGAGAGGGAGCCTCCTCAAATTTGAGGGAATTTTCAGACGCATCACTGCCGTCTACAAAGCCGTTCACCGCAAGTCTGTCTTGTTTAAGATCAGACCCCCGGGAAGGTATATCTTTGCTATCAAGCTTTAATAACTCATTCTCCGCCCCTTGAGCTTTGTTAAACTGCACCTCAGGTGGTTTCCTTTTCTGACGAAGTGCAGAGGACTGACTTATCCGCTTTCGTACAGTTTCACTCTCCAAGACCTTCTCCATGATCATCTCCTGTGAAGAGAAACATAAGCTAATGCTGTCATCATCTGACAACGAGATGAACGCCTGATGCCATAATTCCATCATATTTGATAGAAAGGAATAAAACATTATTTAAAACAAAAAGTCACCTTTGCATTTTGAACTTCCTTGCGTGTGCCAGTAATCGTAACCTTGCCCTTCTCCTCTAAGGTCTGCCCACGATCTCTGGAGCAGTTCACCCTGGCCCCGGAGATCCTGTTAATGAATTTCAATGTGTCCCCGCCCCGACCTGGCGCGAGAAACAATATTTCAAAACAAACATGTGGCTTTCATGAAGCATAGACAGACTGATATGGAACCAAATAGTTGTTGATCGCAGGATCAGTAAGTAGCCTTAATATAGACCTACCTACCTATGATCCGCCCAAATGCCATTTGAGGCACTTCAATGACGTCATTGATGACCTCACAGTCCGTGGCCAATTTCTCCAGAGCACACTGTGCCTGAAGAACCTGCTCATGAGAACCCTGGATGAGAAAATTCACTGAGCTCTGATCTCCAGTGTTGGGTAGCACGTTTATCAGAGCGCCAGAATTTTGATTCACCTACACAAGAGAGAACTTTTGACTCGTTTTACATAATACAAATCATACACTATATTGCACCAAAACCAATACAGTGGAGCTGTGTGATGGGTCAGACAGACACCAGTGTCACTCACCATGTCCAGAAAGTTGCTCTGGTATGTTGCAATAGATCGGTACACATCAAGCGGAATAGATATTTCGGATTCTTCTTTGATTTGGGTTGGTACTACGTAGTAAAAACATGGAAGATCAATGTTTAACCATCAACAGCATCAGTTGACCATCGATACATGAAAACAGATGTCCAAGCACGAATGGCATTTACCAAAGAAACAACAAAAGAAAAATATTATCAAAGGTTGTTTACCACTGCTGTTTCGAATGTGCCGGTAAACAAGGTAGCCCACCGTGGCCCCCACAGAGATGCCTGCGGCCAAAGCCACTTTCTTCCCCGAGCTCAGGCTCTTCCACGGGCCGTCTCGCACCGCGGCCATCACTTGAGTCGAGCTTGCCGGTAAACTCCACCTAGAGATGCAGAATAAGCAGCAGATTTATAGTTGTCCACAATACTTTACAAGGGCCTTTGAACCAATGCCATGCAGTAAAAATGAACAATTCACAATAGAGGCTCATTTTGTTTTCAACTTTAAAAAATGTGAAGCGTAGCAAAAGACAAAAGCTGTATTCATAAACTGTTACCTAAGCAGGTTTATGAGAGCTCATGAGATTAGTTAGCCGAACTTTTAATACCAAAGACCACATTCCGCAAAACCCAGAGACTTAATACCTCTGTAATTGAGTCTTGACAGCAATGCATGAGAAACCTTCCAAGAATCTTGAAAGGATGTTTACAACCCAGTCTTTTTGTTTTGTAGAATTACAATTGAGATTTTTGTTAAAAGACGTATACACACACAGCAAAGCAGTGGACAATGCAACAACAGTACACTTTTGTTCAGTAATGACCAAAGCAAACAGCAACTAAACGGCATTGATGCATGAAGTTGTGCGTCTCAATACTGCAGTCATGCACGACACAGAAACATCATGCATGAATGATTCTCACTGAGAAAACAGAGACGTGGGGTTGTAGCTGACAATCACACGGGGTTTAGGGATGTCCACATCCATTTTGGACCCTCGGGCCATCTGACTCCTCAGGAGAGCGAACGGGCAAAGAAGTAAAACATGGTTATAAACTTTCTGATAGTTTTCTTTGGCATATATTGGCTATAGCATGAAAAACAATGAACAAACTGATGTTGATATAACTGACTGTCTGACTCTGAAGGCACCAAGGCATTGCCTAAAATATTTGGATGCTTGCCATAACAAAGGGAAATCTGTGCAGTTTGTCATTTCTTGTTGGCCTGTTGAATGTTAAAGGGATCAAATCCACGCCCATTGAAAAGCGGTTTGATGATACATGAATGAACAAGCTACTATACGAACTTAACGCTAATTGAAGACATTATCATAACAGACCTCTATTTTATCGAGAACATATGTGAGCATATGACAAATATTGAACAAAACATTTCTTATAGACGCGTGACGAGGCCTTTTAAATCAGGACCTGATGTGTACGAAGATCATGCACGTGCGTAATGCGCGTCCACTGCAATTGTTAACGCAGCGGCAATGGTGCGTGATGGGTGTCACAGAGGTGCGTTTATTTCACCCTTTAACCGAATCTTGTTTTCCATCCGTGCATGTTTCAACAACCACGCGACGTGATTTGCTTGTTGGGTTTTGCATTTATAACATGCAGGTCGTTTGTTTTCACCGCGACGCATCTCGTCCTTCACGCAAAAGCAAGCATTGAACAAAAACAAACGCTACAAATGCTAAATTTACCTCTAAAACTGTATAGAACGTGTTCGCAATCACGAAGTGAGTCCTTCAGATGTTCTTTATGTCACCAGTGTGGACGTACTGATGGTTCACCGGTGCTGTGGTTTGTTCTGTAGCACGCAGGACGCACAGTTGACGTTTCAACAATGATTGGCCCTCATCCCGCAGCTCGAGTATAAGAACCAATCACGGTCTCCGATTCTGCATTTCCTGGGAACTCGAGGAATATGATCTGATGTCTGGTGCTGACAACACAGCGCCTCCTTCAGGAAGGCCGATAGAAGGAGATACGAATAGATTCATTTAATGCAAACAATAGAAAAATACATTGAATTAAAAAAAATCATTTAGTTATTTTATTTTATCATTATTGTATTATGGATATCTTTCAAAAAGTAAATAAGGAAATACTTGCATTTATTTATTCTTATTTCTTGCGAGTGTCAAGTCATATTTTTATTAACGTACCACATACTTTTATCATTTTAACCGAGACATGTCAACTGCAAAAGGTTCTTGACTATTCAGAAATCGTGTGTGTTACAAATTAAATAGACATTAGACATGAGAGCATGTGGACATTTATTAACATAACATTATTGATTCACAAATTATCTGGAGGGTAAGTGTTAAAGGCATTTAAAAAAAATACAAACTGTACAACATTTAGAAATCTTATGAACATTCATAAATAGCAAATTTTGTAGTCAATCAGTTCAGGTTGTCCAGGCACATTTCACATAGTTTTCGTATGTCTGGTTTACAGATGTGGTTGCATCTTGACTTGAGGGATGTAGCAACATCTTCAATCCATGCACGACCGAGTTAACATATTCAGCAAATGACTGAGCTATAGAGATACATCGGTCTTTCTCATGCATGCATCAAAAAATGTTAAAGAAAATAATTCCGAAATAATTACAAAAACCTTGCTGTACACACAAAAACACTGCTCACAAACCCAGAACATGTCTCCGGTTACTCTAGTTTGTACATAAATGAGTGAGTAATAAACATAAAAACCACCCTTTTCAGGTTGATGTTATTTTACCCTTATCTATATTTTACATCGCCCTCATATACCTCTAATTCAGCACCAATTAATAAATTAAACAGTAGCTTAATTTTCCCTAGAGACTACATTTTTAAGATAAGATTTGAATAAGGGCAGCTTACTTATACAGCAACGGTCCTAAACAGCCCTCTCAAGAAAGTGTTATAATATATTGGCCGACATAACACGCATATAAAATGCCTTCAAAAATAAATAGCACAAATGCACCACATATTTTCATTAACATTCTGTGCCTATGACATACATTAGATGCAGACATGATTATAAACAAGGCTGGAAGATGGCAACAATTACAATTTAAGATGAACTTGTAATCAATATAAAGTGAATTCCATAACTAGCTTCTGTATGGTTACAGGTTAGTTACTTAAAACAAAAACAGTAGATGCACAGCAACAAAAAAGGAAAAAATTAATAAGACTGAGTACATAATGCAGAAAAAAATGATTGCGGCCCAAGACAAAGAAACAAAAGACATGTTGTAAAAGAGCACCAGCCCAAAAAAAACATTTATATATATATATATGACTAGCATTGGTAAAGAAGAAAATGCTGGTAACCATCAGAAAATGCACTTGCACTGTGACCCCAAACTGATTTTTAAAACAATCCATAATTCAACAATCGTAACCCACGTGGATAATTAAATAAAAACTAGTAAGAATTTTATAGAATGACATCTCAAGAGGCAATCAGATAGAGGAAGAACAAAAAAATATTCTAAAAAACATCCCTCCTTACCATTTATAACTAAAAACTAGATGGCCGAAAATAATTTCAAAAATAATACAAATATAAAAAAACATTTATAGTCACACATTATGTACACTTTCAGACCAGGCATTTTTTGCATGCAAATAAGTTCAGTGCATTCGGGCTGTCAATCACAGATGTAAAAATATTTCAAATATCTTTGCAAAGAGAAGTTTCTTTAACTGGAAAGAATATTTTTTCCTCTCATAAAATATGTTCTGTTTTGATCCGATAGAGCTCAGAGTTTCCAATAAACAGTAAAAACAGAGATAAAAATAAAATCAAGACAAAAAATTAAACTCAAAAGTGGCTAAAATTTTCTTGTTCATAAATCAGATATCCGACCCAGCATGTGCGTATTCACTTATATACATTTGAAACTTATTTGTATGACGACATAATTCAAGTGTCTCGATATTCTAATTTATAATTAATCATATGTGATGTGTGCCACTCTGACTGCATCTAAACTTTAAGTTTCTCTGGCTGATATATTCTTGGGGGTAGAAACATCCAATGCACATGTGCATTTTGATCATAATCACAAATAAAAGTGAATTAAATCTTTCTCATCTCAATGAGGTAAGTTCAGGTGATGACGTTCACATTATTTCCAGGCTACAAACTCTTTTGACCCTTGTTGCATGGTCAAGAACTGCATGAAACATCTCTGCAGTGCGTCAGAAAGAAACAAGAACACTGAGAAAATACAGCTAAAGCTCAACATGTGAGTGGCCTGTCGTTTCGTACTTTCTACATTCGACTGAACGAAGGAAATTATTAAAATTTCCACAACAGATAATATAAAAAGAAACAAATCATGCTAATTTAGCCCTCCGTTGTAAAATTTGGTATACACTCTATTGTGCACTACAGTTATGAGGTTTCATGGAGGATTAAGGAATGACCTCAACAAAATCCTCCAATAAATTACCCTGCCAAACCCAAAGCAGCATGCAGGTGAACGTCCCTCAAATCACGAAAGTACAAACTCGACTGAGTAAAGCTTAAATGAAATACATTTCACCGATAAAAACAAAGTCCTCAGTGACCATTTAGGCAGAAATAAAGCTCCGCCCATCAGAGGTGTGGCAGGAAGAGCTCTGCTGGGAGGATTCCAAAGGCTGCAGGATTTGTCTCCACCACCACTGAAATGATCAACAACCTACAAACGTGCAGCCCTGTTCAGATGCAAATCAGAAGGGAGAATTCATCCCCAGCTTAGTCTCAAACTGAAGCTTCTGTCTCTTCTGGTATCGCACACGTACCCTGAAAACAGCACAAACACTTACTGCTTATTTCCATATTTAGAGCTCAAGGCCCATGATCACAATATGTTCTTATTAAAAGTACAGCTTTTGTGTATATAAACCTTTCAGCGTCTCACCTGATTTCGTGCAGTTTTACAGCTTCGTTGATTAGCACCACAATTACAACAGACACAGAAACCAAGAGCCAGACCATCAAGGGAATGTGGCCCAGTGTGAAGACTTGTGTATTCCTGTCGTGCCACAAATGATAATCTGTAACAGCTTGCACCACCTGCCCCAACAACCTGAGAGAAGAACAGACAATTAGGTTAGACTAGTCCAGTTAAATGATCTCGGACCACTAATCTATATAAATGACTGGATTCCTCATGACGTCATTACACTGAAGTAAACGCGCTGCTATGTCCAAATAGAGATAACTTTGTTTAAAAAGTATCTAAAATGTTTTTTTTAATGTGCATTCCAATTAATATCAATCCAACTGCAGTTGTTTTGTTTTGATTTAAGCCATAATAGCTAAATAAATACAGCTATCTAATACAATAAAACATTTACAAACTTTATTTTTTTTTCTAACAGATTCATTTCATTTTGGAACCGAACACTTCATATGTTCTTTAAGTCATAAAGCTTTATTTCTAAACAATTAGGCCTTTGCCATTACAACAGTGTGCAATAAACACTCACCTTCTATGCATTGATTTCTATATGTAAATATTCTGGTCAAAATAAACATAACGTAAAACAGCATCTACTTAGTCAAAATGACGATCTAAAATAACGCGTTTTTCAGATAAGTCAATGAAGCTCTCTGTCAGTTGGGCACACCAATAGGGCGGCGCGATCGCTTCCGGTGGCTTTACCTTCTGCCGTTGGTTTAACATTATAGGCGCGCTACAGTCAATTATATAGATCAGTGTTTTGAACCAACAAAAAAAACATCAAAACTTTCATGCGAACATCCCTCTCGTGCATCTATATAAAGTGTAAATCTGAGTTAGACACTCACACCACAGGTACTGTAAGGCACCACCATGTGTTACTGAACGGGTTCTTTCTCCACAGGGGCTGGGAACGGTGCACATAGCTCAGAGAGATGACAACTGGAGAAAGAAAATCTGTTTAGTTTGAAACAAGTGCACATGCTATATAACTTTATATATTCAGTGTAATCAAATTGTATTCTCAGTATTTCATAGTAAATTATTTTATTTTTATCCTGCAGTATAATTTAACCAATTTATTTTGTACTGTTCGCATTATTTATGTCTTTTACAACAGAACACAAACATTTATATTCTTATTGTGCTTTCAACCACTTGTATAAAGTATAAAGTCATGGCAATGAGGTTAAATGCATGACCCATTTATATGCGTTTCTGACATTCATTTTCATGGATGTAAATAAATACGATGGTTTCGGATGCCTGTGTAAGACCATTTTTATCTCAATTTACCTGTGTGCAAAGCAAGGAACCCTGCCATGATTTTCTGAATCAGAAGCAGCCCGTTGGATAAATCACCAAACCACTGAGGGGCATCCTGGGAGCTACGAGTATAAATCAGTTATTAGAACTCAAAACAAACTATAATCAATTAAATTAACACATGTAACAGGGGAACATGCTTTATTTTTTAGGGCTGTCATATGATTAATCATGAATAATCGCATCCAGAATAAAAGTTTGTGTTTACATAATATGTGTCTGTGTACTGTGCATATTAATTTTGTATTTATATACAGATACATGCATATATTTAAGAAAACAGAAATATATTCTGGAAGCGAATAATCGTTTAAAAGCCCTCATTTTTTGTGAGGGTCAGGTGGTGAGGGTTGTGGGAAAGAAAACATCACCAGCTTTGTATAAAAGCAACAGGTCCCCACCATGACAGAAAAACAAATGTGTATGTGATTGTGTATACCTGGCTGTAAGTATGTGGGAGCAGTTATCAGTACTGTTAGCTGATCTTGAACACACTTCCTGTAGAGAAAACCCAAAGCCGACTAAATACACCAACACGGTCAGACCAAACTTCAACAGGAACCAGCCCAGGAAGTAATGCTGCGTCTGTGGGAGGGCGTCCAAAATAACCAAGTTTACACGCTGCATGTCAAGCCTGTTTTAAAGTGAGTTCAAATAGGGGACACATGTGGTCTCATGACTGACCTTGCGCGGTATCGAGTCCAGATTCTTTCCAGTGGCGACTGTCATCACTGAACTATCGGGAGGTTTTCCAAGGAAGGACACGCTGCAAATTCCAAACATTTATATAGAAACATCACATACACATGTAATCTGAAACTTAACAATCTGATGTGTGGGTGTTTTCTTACCTAAGCAAGGGGTAACAGAAGCAGGAAAGCCAGAGTATGTCAGTGATGTTCATGGGAGGGGGCAGCTGAATGAGACACGCAAGAAACTACAACCCAAACAGTGTCATATTAACATTACAGAATGTAGAAAAAAATCTTTAAATTTACCTAAAGAATTCCTTAAAGGCAATGAAATGTGTCTTAATCTCACCTGAATGGTGACCAGGGTCAGCTGACACTGCAGTAGAAACAGGAAGCACTTGCGAATGCCATAGGTGGTGTGTCTCGCCTGAAAAAGTGAACAAAGTCAACAGTTATAACAGCTGAATGCAATAATATTAAAAATATATATATTTTAATGGAACCTTGGGTATCGAGAGATGCATGGCTTAATATATTACCAATAGCATTGACTTTATAAATGCGAAATTAAAACAGTGTACCTGTCACAGTATTCATAAACTTTGAAAACATATTTTTACTTGGAGGCCGCCATTTTTTATGCGTCAAAATCCGTGACGTCAAATGGTTGCAACCTAAACCTGTTCTCTTTAACGCTACAGCGAAGCACACACGTATATAGCAGTAAAATGTCATACGTCAAACATAAGATCAGATATAAATACACAAGGACAGTAAGTGGCGGTATGTCCTCTTGACACAAGCAAGCCCGCCTGCCATAAAAGAAGAATGCGTTCAGTTAGCCTCTGTACAAGGTAAACGTGCATTAAATCATAGCTTTAAACGACCGTCTTTAACACAGTTAAGACTATTTAAAGCAGGGTGTCCGATTTCTTGTAGCAGTTGTTGATGTTCAAAACACCAAAACAAACACACCCCTACCCCCATCTTTCGCTTTCGTCAGCGCTCGGCTCGATTAATGTCCGTCTTGTGCACTGTGCACCTTACTGGTGATTGGCTACAAGGTTGTTTTGGTACTCGGGCCGACTCAGTTGTCGAAAACGTAATTCGGAAATCGGTTACCCCGCCTTTAAGACAACATTATCCACCATTACCGTATACTTTATACATTATGAAAATATACTGTTAAACACAAAAATAAGATGCTTGCTGTTTGGTTATTTATTTTGTATTAGAGCACACGTTAATATCAACACAGTCTACTATTGACAGAGAGAGAGAAGACAGTAAGGATAGCCTTCTGATGTTAATGATAAATCAACAATAAAAAAGTCAAAATCTGAATAAAATGCATTTTATAATGGCTAAAAACATTGTGTATATATTAAATTCTGAATTATTTTAGCTATTAATATGTATTTTTTATTGTTTCTGACCAACAATATTAAAATGTATGAAAATGCACCAAATAGCGTCTTTATTATTATTTATATATATATATATATATATATATATATTCTATCCTCTAGCACCTTATATTTACTGAAGAACTTATAAGTGTGTCTGTGTTCAGCCTGTGCGTGCAACCCTTTTACGTCATCGAAAAGAACACGGCAGCCTCCTTAGGTTAAAATTTAATTTTTTTTGAAGGAATTGAAAATGTTTGATGCGTTTCTAACGACAAATGCTAGTTGTGTAAGGCTATTACAACATATTAAGCCATAGATCTCTCTATACCCTGGGTTCCCTTTAAAACTTCACTGAATATTTGCTGCATAAGAACGTTAACATTTGCTCTCACTCTCATGTATTCTTTGCATTTTTATGCATTCATCATCCAAGCCAACACTAAATTGAAGATTTATATTTTATTTTCATATGCATATGCATTCCCTGGCTATCAAGGCCTTGGGCCTGTACCTGTTCTATGAGTCTGACCATGCTGACGCTCTCTCCCTGATGGAAGGACACAGAGCAAGCGAGACTGTTGAGACGAGAGCTGAGCCCCAACGGAGACAGCTCATCAGAGTCTCCATTGAGCCCACAGCCCGCAGCGTAGCCAAACGTCTCCCAGGAGCACCGCGATGGGTACAGAGGATCCAGAGAGATACTGTAAGACAAAAGAAGCGTTTTATGGGTTCAATCACTTTATATTCAAAGGAGCTGTAGTGAGTTCTAAACACAGACCTAAAACACATTTAAAACCAGTCTGACCAGGCTCAGATACTGCTAAAACCAGCATACGTTACTGGATACTGAATAGTAATATATCACAAACCTCCATAAAGATGAATCTTAAAGAGCAGGTTGCAGTGCTTTCACTATTGAAATTGACATGAGTCATGTGCTGCCCACCTGATGTCACTCTGCAGGAACAGGCAGCTGTTGCGGAAGTTGGCCGAGCTCCCCAAACAGCAGGTCATCTCTCTGCTCTCCTGCATGATCTTCATCATTTCACACATCGCTGTTTGAAGACACGGCACAAAAGTCAACATGGGCCGCAGAACATACAGTTTATATTTAGAAATATGACATTCAGGTAATGTCATACATTGGTGCATGCTTCACAAAGCTGTTGAATCGTTTCACATACATTCTCATGGCGATGCTAAAGGCTGAAAGCCAACATTTCTTATAAAATGATGCATACATGTAAATGTTAACAGTTTAAAGAGCTCGCTCACTTTCAGGGGTGCAGTCTGTGAACAGTGGCACAAGTAGAGGCACATTGTCGATGTTCTTCAAATGAGGACGGACCTGATGGATGCCACGAGGCAGTTTGGCCTACAGAACAACGGTGCGACAGTAAACACGGATAACTTTAATTGGAATGATGTCATAGTGCATGATGTGATGCTGTTGGTCAAAATGCTCACTCTGTTGCAGTCTTCCAGAAAACTGGGAACGTCACTATCAGTAGGATGGAAGCTGGCGAGATCCGATTGGTCCTCAGGCAACAGTGGCCCCTCGGCATCATCACGAGAATCTAAGAATACATAGAGGTCAACCAGAAATGATTAGCTTTATTACACTGTGGCTCTCTGTAATACTTGATTCTGATTGGTCAAAACATCGCTAACTTATTCATTTACAGTATTATTAGCACAAACTTACCCTGCAGAAGATCGTCATGTAGAGATCCAGCTTGGCTAGGGCTGGATGGAGCACCATCACAGTGACCTTCTCCGTTTGGGGTCAGAGAAATGTGACAGTTCCAGCCGGTCTCCAAACCCATCTTCTCAGCAAACACCTGCACATACACAGCAACAGGAGGTGACAATATTCAGAAATGCTCTTCAATTGAGTGAACGTCTATTGGCGATCGGTGTCTTACTTTGCTGCGTAGCTCGTCCTCCATGGAGAAGTACACGAAGCGGATACAGGCTCCTACCAAGTTCTCGATGAGCCGCACCGTATCCAAGCGAGCCTGGAACTGGGACGACACCATGCCCATGAAGATCTGCCCGCTCAGGGCCTGCACACAGTCCTCCTTCTCCAAACCTTCTCCAATACCCTCTGAAACACACACACACACAAATAGAAATGTTTACAGATGGCTTCTCTGACATTTTCATATACAACGTGAGATTCTGTATGTATTGAAAAATGACAAGTTGAAAAATATCAAAATCTCTAAGAATTGAAAGCCAAAACAGGCCACTTGTCCCACCATCAGAGCTCCAGCTGTTCCTGCGACTGCCATGTTTGATGGGAGTGGTGTTGGGAAGCTCCACCCCTGAGAAGAGCGTGGGTCCTGTAGACAACTCCACACATTTCCCATTGAGCTGACTGGACAATGCCACCTGCATAGGCTTATAGGCAAAAGCAGAACAATATCCTGACAGACAGGCACGTTGGTAGAAATCTAAAATCTTCTTCCTACGGAGACAGAAAAAAAATGTTTAAGTCAACTCATCAGAAACATTTGTTCTGGTGTAACAATTGTACAGTATAGGGCTTGCACAACTTTACATTTTTAAAGGGGTCATATGGCCCGAACACATGCTTTTATGTGTCTTCGTGTGTTATAAGTTACCTATGGATGTATGTTGGACCTGATGTTCTAAATATTGTAAGAGGCATATTTGCCGTCACACGCTTGCAATATTCGACCAATAACTTTGCACTGATTAACTGGCCAATACTAGCACACCTCGCTTTTCAGAGCGATGAGCTTTGTTGCGATGAGCTTTGTTAAAACTGAGCGTTTCAGAGATGCGGGTCATACAAACAGGCACGGTATGTGAAAAATACTGCTTTTTTAAACCTGAAATCGTGTATACACATTGCATTACATCTAAATCAAATGATGATATTCGTTTTAACCGTGTCACATGACTCCTTTAATTGGCAAGTAAAAAGTAGTCAACTAATGTCTACGTTAAATAAATGACAAATAATTTTTTTTTTCTTGGGCTGTCACCGACCATAGAACAAGCACTAAATCATGTGATCCAGTCAACAAACATATAAACTAACACACTAGTCTGTCTGTTTCATAGGAAAAACCCAAAATCTCATAATTCGTGTTCCTGACCTATCAGTGCCAGACAACGGGTAGATGTCCGCCCCGTCCCAGAAATCCGTGCAGGCTTCTAGGATGAGGTCAGCTGAGCCGTGGGAGAGCATCTGGACATTGTCTAAGAAAGGTCCAAAGGGCAAAGGTCAGTGACTAAACAAACCACCAAGGACAAACAGGAAGTAAGGACCGATAAGCTGGGCCATACTGGTAGTGCTTTCCCTGACGAACAGGCTGATGAGGTGACTGATGGGGGGCTGGCGTTTGGTGAAGTGCTGGATGCGGCGTGGGGCACATTCTTTGGCGTTTTCTCTAGAAGGGATCTGGTACAGCGCTAAATGGTTCTCATGCTTAAACAGTTCCCTTGCTCCTGGAGTGAAACCTGACATATGAAAGAAAGGAACAAGAACAAAACTGTAAAAAAAAATCATTTTTTTGGTAATCCTTAGAAAGGATACTGCAATGAGAAGGAACCTTAATACTTAAACCTAGAACTTTTTTCCTACATGCTTTAAATTTTTGCCTCAAGACCAGTTCACATCACCAGGGCAAGTTCAAATCTGACCTACTCTTATTATTGAGCTTTAAATGTGTAATTATTAACATTTGCACCTATAAGGCGAGAAAGTTCACAGAGGCCCCAGGGAACGTGAACAGGCAAAACTGCCCCGTGGCATTCCTGCAGCGCCAGGTTGGAGAGATGGTCTGAGAATCGGCAGAGCTGCTGGGTGACGGTGGCGTTGCAGAGGTTCAGCAGGATGTTGAGACCCAGGGGCTTCAGAGATGGAAGGTGGTTGTGCCAGCTGGAGTCATCGAACTGGATGCTGACGGGATTCTGCTGATCCTGGGACAGGCTTAACATCTCCAGGTGATAATCGCACACAAAATCTTCGGCTTCACACATGCCGTCAATCACACCGCATGGCTGGAAATATAAACAAAAACTATTACAGTTAAGTTACATTCTAAAGTAGTTTTAAAGGGATACTCCCCCCAAAAATGAGAATTCTGTCATGAACTCCTCAACCTCAATTTTTTCCAACCCTGTATAAATTTGGTTGTTGTGTTAAACACGAAGAAAAACATTCAGAAAAATGTTAGCAACGGAGGTCTGGGGCACCATTGACCACCGTAGTAGAATAAAAATTCAATGGTAGTTAAAGGTGCCTCAGAACTGTATGTTTTCCTAAATTCTTTTAATTTCTTAATTTTGTGTTGAACAGAACAAAAAAATACAATATTTTCTACTGTGGAAGTCAATAACAATGATGCACCAGAAATCTCAGTTGCTAAAAAATGTTCAAATATCTTTCTTTGTGTTCAACAGAAAAAAGACATTTATACAGATTTGGAACAACTTGAGGTTGAGGAATTTGATTATTTTTGGGTGAACTATCCCTTTAAACTTTATGAAGAAATGTTGGTGGTTGCTGGAACATTGCTAGATGGTTGTTCTGAGTTCTGGGGAAATCGGTCAGGGTTTGGCTGGTTAGCATGGGGAATAGACTATCAATGGAGGGCATGTAAAATTTGTGCGACATCTTAACCTGGCATTATCCAGGTGTGGTGTTACCTGGGCAATGTTGTTTTCTCCACCCTCCGTGTCATGACTGAAACTGACATTGGAGCCAGACGGGTGTTTGGAGCGAGTGGTCTGAGGTCCACGTCGTGGCCGCTGTGTGTCTGAGGATCGGGCTGTGTCATGTGACGTCTCGCTGGGCTCCTGCTCAGCCATGTGAAGGGAGGGTTCAAACGTGGGCAAACAAAGCAATGCTTCACCTTCCTACGTTTAAACACAAACAACACTCACTTACTACAGCACAGGATAAAAATATGTAACATTTTCAAGTACATCACTTTTACAAAAATGAATACTGATATATTTAGAAAAATTCACAATAAATTATCCAAAATAACAATTATTATGACCTATTAATGGCTCACTGGGATAAATTGCTTTGTTATACACACTTGTGTGATAAAAGGTTGTGTTCACGCTAACCTCATCTCTGTCTTCATCGCCCTCCGTCCGGCAGATGGAGTTGACTGACAGGTCATCTCTGAGGTCATCCTGGCTGTCATGGGGAGGTTCGACCCGTCCACTGAAAAAGAGCACAGTCTCAGGACTCGGGTTTGGCCAGGAGAGAATGCCCTGCTTATCCACACAGCACAGCACCTGTGAAAGGGTTAGGAATGAAGATAAAAACCAAGTTACTTCTTTATTCGATCATTTAATTAACATCTTGTTATAAATGTTTGTTACTTGAGCTGTCTTCTAAATAATTTTTTTATAAAAAAGGACTATATTTATTGTTGAAGGAAGAACACATTTTTCTGCTTATGAGCTATAAACACGATTTCCTTCAATTTAGCTTACGTCTTCCTAAATCATGCCTGTAAACACAATATTCTGTACATTATGCCACACTATTATGATGTACTATTTAAAACGTGTTTCATTTCATGTCTTTTATTGAAATATTTCCCATTACACTGGAAATGGAAATCAAGTCGAGCATAATGGCTTGTGGGATACATTATTTCAGAGTGTGCTTTTTCTGTATATATTTAGGTGGTATTACCGAACATTTTCATCCTATTAAATACACAAGAAAAATAGGGGTGTGTTAATATGACATTTAGAAACATATCAGCATTAGTTACGTCAGGCATGTGGGCAACAGCATGGAAGAGTATTTATTTACGGCAAACACTGCTTGACGTTTGTTTATACAAGCAACTACTGTAAATTATTGCCAGTGGTTGAAATGAGGTTAAAATGAGTAGGGATGCACAGATACCACTTTTTAAAGACAGAATACGAGTACCGATATTTTTTTCTGGAACTCGTCGATACCGATACCTATAACAGATGCCTGTATGATGTACAATTATGTTAATAAACAGTATCTTTTTTCTTTTGTCTTAAGGCCTACTTAGATTAAGTAGTCATTTTACCAGCACATTTACTTTAGTTTGCAAAAGTAAACAATATACTCTTTGGTCGAATTATAAAAAATTCAAGGGGGGTGTTGTGGTATTCTTGTTCAAGTCAACCAGGCTTTTATTTTGACGGGACGCCCCAAAGAACATTTGTTTAAGTTAACCAGACTTTTTTTGACGGATCGCCACAAATGGTGTTTGTTTATGTGTTTGTGGTCTCGTGCAGTGAAACGATGGCGCTAAAAGCTCCATAGGCACAATGCGTTCAGTATGCGCAACCGCACTACTCTTTCACACACAGTCACGCAAAAACAAGCAGAATACATATTTAAACTGTCTCTGAATATTTCGTTAGCTGCTACATTAGCTGTTAGCGGTTCAACGCTAATTTCTTATTAGGAAATAATACATTTTCCAGATTCTGTGCCATTCCATGTTGTACAGCAAATTATGTTTTTATGCCTGGATTCCTCGATTCCATCCGTGTTTTCCGCATTGAGGAAATCATAGGGCTCTATGTATGTCACATGAGGTATCAGTCATTGGTATCGGTGTGTCATTACGTGACCTTGGTATGGGCCGATACTGGTATCGGTGCATCTCTAAAAATGAGGTTGACAATCACCCAGAATAGTCCTTTAGTTTGTATTACTTAAAGGACCATTGTGTGAATTATAAGCGGCATCTGCTGTGAGGTTGCGAATTGCCACCATGGCTCACTCCACCGCTCACCCCTCCCTTTCGAAGCACTACAGTGGCTGACACAGAACTAAGATGTCGTCAAGTTTTCACTTCATTCCCGAATGAGATAACATATTTATGAAATGCGTTCTGTAGAGCAGTTTGTCAGTGTAGGGCTACTGTAGAAACAACATGGAGAATTTCATGCAAGCAGACCCAAACTGAATGTAGATAGAAATAGCTCATTCTATGGTAATAAAAACATAACGCTTCATATGTAAGGTCTTTATACACATCTAAACATATAGTTATGTATATTATACTGCAATTCTGTCAAAAGATCCTCCAACAACTGACACACTGGACCTTTAAGTAATTGTTCATCCTTTTTTTACCCACCAAAATGTAACTAGAAAGTGTAAGATCTCTTTTATGACAGCAGGAGGAGTGCTCACCGTAACTGAGCCCAGTGAGTGCAGAAGACTTGAGGTGTAACAAAGGGTCCTGGATTCTCCTTTCAGCTGACTGACCAGGTGTCGCCACACAGAGCGCAGCATCTCCTAAACACAAAAATACACAGTGTGAGTTTCATCCTGTTTGACCGAAACCAAATCCATGTGTCGTCTGCAAGGGTTTTGATTGGCTCTGCAAAAGTGTCAGGATACATAAACCTGAAACCTGATTATGAATGTTATCCACATACAGACGGACACACACAAAAAGAGTGTGAAGCCTGAGAGAGTGGGCCAGGTGAGAGGTCGCAGCAGAAGGTCCAGTGTAACTAGTCCTGCTGGAATGCATTCAGAGATTCAGATGGGTTTATATGCAGCAAGCAGCAGGAAAAAGGAGAAACTGTAGTTCAGATTAACACTTGAGCAAAAGCTAAAGGTGAACACCATTGCAGAGCGTCAAATGAAAATGGTTAGTAGCGGGTGAATGCATCAGACGTACTTTTAAGTCAAAATGAAATAAAAATCTCAGATCTTACTGTGAATAATTAAATTGGTTTGTTGTCCAAAAAGCTGATCAAATTGTATTTAAGTTAGGGCTGTCAAACGTTGTTTTGCGATTAATTGCATCCAAAATAAAAGTTCGTGTTTACATAATATGGGCCCTATCTTGCACCCAGCGCAATTGACTTTGTACACGGACGCATGTGTCATTCCTATTTTGCACCCGCGCAAAGCGCGCTTTTCCCTCCACAGAAGCACGTCGCTAAACTAGTGAATGAACTTGCGCTCCCTGGGCGGTTCAGCGCAAAAAAGGAGGCGTGTTCCGGCGCAAACAATCCCTGGTGCTATTTTGCTGTTCCATTAAACAATTGCGCCACTGACCAGAAAAAACCTAGTCTAAAGTCAGTGGCGCGTTGCGCGTTGTTCATTATGCTATTTTAAGGGCGCATGCTTGACCATAATGTATAGCGTGCACAACCCGCATACACTTTGCTCATGTAATCTACACAGATGCAACAGTTATTTTTGCAAATCATAAATTGTTACACTAAAAAAATATTAACACATGAGATGACGGAAGTCATTGTGGTGTGCCACGAAGATGTGAAAAAATAGGCATAAATCTAGCTTACAAATTATTCAGGCTAATTGTAGTAATTAAGGATCAGACCTGTTTGCCCAATAGTGGCAATAAGACATATATGTATATAAGGACATCTGACAAATTGGTTTGTCCGTCAAGAACCAGGAAAAAAAAAAATCGACTGAAAAACTGAAAGACAGAAAAAAAAGACTGTGAATATACCATAATGTAAGTACATTAAATACCTTAGTCTTCAACTTACCAGTTAAGTTGAGCGTGCTCATATTTTTGCGCCTGGTAAATACGCCATAATAATAGCAATCCATAATGGAACTTGCGCACCTGCTTTTAAAGGGAATGTTGGATGACGCTCTGATTGGTTTATTTCACGTTACGCCCAAACTACACCTATGAATAATGAAGCTACTTCAGACCAACCCATTTTAGATTTGCGCCGGGCGCAAGAGCGATTTATCCCGCCGGGAAAATAGCAACAGCGCCGAGACCCGCCCACAAAGTTACTTGCGCTTCGCGCTTTGACACTTGCGTTTCAGATCGTTAAAATAGGGCCCTATATGTCTGTGTACTATGCATATTATTTATATATATATATATATATATATATATAAACCTATACAAATACATTTTGTATTTATAAACACATTTTTTAATATGTGAAATTATATTATATATATTTATGTTGATTGATTTTTATATAATTTTTTGATACATGCATCATAGATATTATAGTTTGTTGCGTTTTTTTACTATTTTAAAGTCGCTTTTATTTTTTTAGTTAATTTTAGTCAAATTTTAGTTTTAATTTTATTATTTATTTGTTTTTATGTTGCTATATAAAATAAGATTAATACCTTATTTTTTGTTAAATATTATAATTTTATTGCTTTAAACATATTCCAGTTTATTTCTGATGCAATATTTACAGTTTTTTCAATCATTTTAGGCCAATATTTTATTTGATTTCAATTGAAAGAAAAGTTTTCAAAGTTTTAATTTGAGTAAACTAAATACACATTGATATGCATGTATTTGTATATTTTTATAAATACAAAATGAATATGCACAATACAGACATATATTATGTAAACACAAAGTTTTATTCTGGTTCGCGATAATCGTTTTACAGCCCTAATTTAAGTAATATTTTTATAAAAACTTTGCCTCTGAAACGTCTTATTTTTCAAATAAAAAAGGTTGTTAAAGCCATTTCAAGTTGACTTTAAACGCTCAGACAAACACACAGACAGACACACACACACTTTAACTGCACATCTGTAAATATACCAATTACATTTTTTATTAGCATAATAAACCTTCAGAGAAAAAAAAGACTCATTCATGCAAAAAGTTTTCCAAAAGTACCTTAAAGTGACTGTTCACTTTAACAAATATATTCCAGGCAAGCACCCTCACTATAAAAATCAAGGATTCTCTATCATGCAAACCTCAGGCAGAAGGTGGACAGCCAAAGGCCAAAGGGTGGGGTCACGGTTCAGACTAACCGGCGGCACAGAAGCGAAAAAAAAGGTGCAAATCATTACAAAATGGCCACAGGAGTCCTGCCTGAATTGCAAGCTCAGATGAAAAGATGAATACTGTGCACTTGTGATTGTAAAGGAAAAAAATGAGAAGGAACTAAAAGAAAAAAAGTTTTTTCCGGAGTGATCCTTCAAAAGACAAGTTGATATGAAAAAAAAGTCTGAGGGTCCAGAGCAGGGGGAGAAGGATCATAAGAAGCGTGTGGTGAACGGGTGGGAGAGGGGAAACACATAGGATATACCTGGGAGGACACCACTTCCGTGTAGCTGCTTAGAGTGTCCTCAGAGAACTTAGCAAGCTGGGACAAGAAAAAGGTCTGATTAAAACCCTGAGATGATGGACAGTCCACCGCTTCAACTCTGACATCATCGCTTTACCTTGTTTCTTCAAGTTAATACACACGGTAATGACTGACAAGACAAGTTATAATTTAGCAGCAATATCCGTTGTGCCGGATAAAGCCATTTTTATTTTTTAAACTTGCCCTAAACTTTGTAAAATGTTGATCTATAATCCCAGGAGGTCAAGCTAATTATGCTAAAGTGCTTACATTTTTTCACATTAAACATTCACTTCATACATTTTATTTAAGTTTATTCATAGAAATTGATCATATATATATATACATATATATATATATTTGCCTAAACCATGCTTGTGACAAGCAGAGTGGGACGACGGCTGTGAGGGAACAGCGGTTTTGGATCCCTCACAGAGGAGCTCGGAAGCATAAGAGGAGGAGCATCACCGGCCTCGCTCCGTTCCCTCACGACCCTCGTCCTGCTCTCCTTGTCACAATGCTATATGTACATGTATACATGTATGTGTATTTGTCTGTGTTAAAAACTGACAAATATCTGAAAGGGAATCTAAAAACAAACATGTAAACAAATCTGTGTGGTGTTTTGTCAGGCTTACCAGGCCGGTTGGAGAGTTACGTCTGGACTCGGCTAACACACTAGCCTCTCCATACGCATTGACCAGAACCCACATGACCGGAAACAGAAGAGGTAAAATGGGCAATACACCCATCATCTACTCATCAGAGAGAGAGAAAGAGAGAGAGAGAACTTTATGAAAAACTTTATTTTTGATTTAATTTCAACCTTCCTCTTCGATTGCTAAGAATCTGTGCATTTCATAATAAATCAAGGACATGCCAACCAGATCATAAACAGCAATATGATGTTCTTACAGTGACTAACTTTATTTCCTGTGAAAACAACATGAGTATGACTTGATGGCCTTTGATTGCAAAGCAGTTCATTACCTGCAACTGGAGGAAGTTGAAGGGTCCAGGTGTGAGACCAGGAGTGTCAAAGAAGTAACGAAGTGTGTTAATAGTAAAAAAGGCCACCTGCAACATTGTAAACCAAAGATCACAATTAATAATGGACAAAAACAATTATTCACAATTTAATAAATGTATGATCATTACGGCTTTTTAGCACATTTTGCGAGCGTGAACGTAACAGCAGTGTTGAGCTTTCGCACTGACAGAATTTCTGCCGTGTAGCAGTACAGTTTAATACAGAAAAAACTACACTTTCTGGGTTTAGTATAAAATCAGGATTTGGTTTAAAGAAATAGTTCACCCAAAAAAATGGTTACCATTGACTTTCCATATTAGGAATAAAAATGACTATTTTCAAAATGGTGATCATTTTTGGGTGAATTATTCCTTTCATAATGACTGTAAGAGATATCATGGCTGTCATTTTATTATGAATACTGTATCACATTCACATCCAAAGGATAATTTATTTAGGAACCCAAATTGTGTGAGAGAAAAATAATTTGAATCTTATGATGCACCGATGGAGGACACAATGACAATAAAGTTCTTCTGTAACATTTTCTTTTTTCATATTTATGAAAAAGGCTGTTTGCAAGACAGATTTAAAAACTTGCATGTGTGCATGTTGTCGTACCAATACAGCAGGGCAAGCAAACTTTGCAATGATGGACTGCACCGTAAACCGTTCATTATCAAGAGCAGTGATTGGGCGGGAAAGAGCAAGGTCAAGACTGTTCCTATTGGCCAGAAAGAATGCGAGATCATGTCAGAAACTCATTTTACGGACAAAAAAATGTACTTTGTATGTCTACTGTATGAAAATGATGTACCATTGCTTGAAATAAACCCTAGAGAACATGCATGACAATATAAAAAAATGCACCGATTGATATTTTTGCATTGATAGCAAGTTTCTCTGGCTGTAAGGATTTACCTGATGTTATCGAGAACAGGTGTTCGCACAACCCTGAAAAGGCGGTACTGTTGAGGACTGTGGGGGCCCCTCCGTTCGTTCACATGTGGGGAGGGGGGAGGAGAGAAGGGTGGAAAAAGGTCTCCTGGCTCCAGCACAATGTGTTCGTCATCCTGGTAACAGAGGATTTGGTGAGTGAGATGACCAGACAGAGAGTGCCCACAAAACTCGAGAAAATCACTCATTAATAATCATCAGACGCTTCGTTTTGAATTATTTGGTTATCGACACTCAATGTAGAGCTACAAAATGTCAAATATCATACATCACAGATGAGAATTGAAAAAGGATACAAAGTCAACATTAAATATAAAGTAATTACCTTAATTCCTCTGAGTGATGCAAAAGCTTCCTGGCCTGGTCTAAGAGCGATGACATCACCCTCCACCAGGAGACTGACAGGTACATTGACCAATCGCTCATCTCTGAATGTCCAATGCAGAGACCAGGAAGAGGAGATGGGGGTGTAAAGATCAGGGTACAGAGACGGAGCCCATCCAATAGGATGTCCTGCACTTTTCTCCAAATAATCTGACAGCACACAATAAAGCGAAAGATAACTCCTCAACATAAATTTCTTCACTTTACTTTTAAATACTCATAAATTACTTTTTACTCTGTTGATGTGTTCTGTTATAAGGGGGCCTGACTTTTATCCAAGCTGATTGGACGATAATTTGAGTAGTGCAGGATGAGTCATCAATAATTTAAATCCATTTTTCCAAAAGAGAAATACTGCGATTTGTTCTCACCGTTCAGTTGTGAGATAATGGACTTGAGCCTCCGCACCATCTCACTCATCCGTAACCTCTGCTGCCGCCCGATGAGGAATAGGTTCAACACCAGGAGGAGGAACAGTGCGCCCGCGTTCACCATCTCTATGCCCTGGCTAAGAAAATAAACAAATGGAGCTTATATAAAAGCAGGAATTCACCTTGCGTTGAGTGCTTATCCGGGATGTGATTTACGTGCGAACGTAAGAATGTGTCCCGTCCCACTAACCTGCCCTTTGGTTGGCTACCGTGTGAACACAATAGCCCGACCACCACGACCAGTGTGAGGACAGCTCCTGGCCAATGAAAGCATGAGTGTCGGTTGTCGTGGTGAAGGAAGCTCTTTGCCCACAGATCCTGAAAACCAGAGAAAACCTACATTTCTCAGAAGCACTGGTTATAGTTATCCAAAAATGTAACATTCATAGTGGGTTTACCGAAAAGTCAGTGATCTAGTACAAACCCGAATAGTGGATCTGCGTGGGCTGAATTTCTGGTGTTGTCCCAGTAAGTTGGACAGCTGGTCCCGTAGGGTGCGGAGAGCCTGAGTCGTGGACAGTCCCAGTGGAGTTGCCTCCTCCTAAAACCCAATCAGATCAAAAAAACAACAAAAATTGGTCATTCAAAACATACATATGACTATTTCTTCTGTAGAACACAAAGGTATTTTGGGAAATGTCTCTGTGGTTTTTTGTCTATACAATGGAAGTCAATGGGGGCCAGTGTTGTTTGGTTTCCAACATTTTGTTTTCTTTTTGTGTGCTGCGGAAGAATGATAATTTTTCCAGAATGGAATGACATGAGGGAGAGTTCATTATATAAACAAATATTTTGTATGAACTTCCCCTTTTACTTTATAAAACTCCTAATACAATCACATCTAAATGCATTTTTCACAATAAAGAGTAGCGTGTAAAACCATCATGGCTTTCTTCCACCTTTCATCAAATACTCAAATAGAACAAAGTATCTGTATTTTATCACTAAACCACACCAGCTTTGATGAAACATTTGCTTTTTTTAAATAGTGAGGATCTCTAAATGGTCTTATAATCTGAATGCTGGGGTCCCGGGATGAGAATGTAAAAGTTGCTAAACACTTGGTCTATTAGACAACTTGATAATATAACGCTGAGAAAATACAAATGCACAAAAATGCCCATTGAACCAACTTTGCTTATAGGGACGGTTAACCAAAAAAGGAAAATTCTGTCATCATTTACTCGCCCCTGTGTTGTTTCAAATCTGTATAAACTTCATTGTTCTGTTGAATACACAAGAATAATGAAATAATGTACAACCAAACCACTCTGGGGCAGAATTGACTACCCTAGTTTTGTTTCCTACTTTTGAAGTGAAAAGGTCCCCAGAACTGTTTGTAACAAACATTCTTCCAAATATCTTCTTTTGTGTTCAGTCGAACAATAAAATGTATACAGGTTTAAGTTGAGGCTGAGTAAATCATGACAGAATTTTCATTTTTGGGTGAACTATCGCTTTAATAAAAACACTAAATTAACAGACACAAACAGAGTTATTAAGCAGAAACGTTTGTTTGTTGCCTAATATGGTCGTAACAGAAAAATCTCTCTACTCCTCTGACCCATTTTTGCAATCATATCAGTGGAACTGTGAGACAGTCGAGGTCCCGTACTACCGGATGACGCCCCCATTGCTATAAATAAACATAATGCCTTCCCACAGCCAGAGTCTGACCACCTCAAATGCATCCAAGCGCCCGAGCCTCCACGCTCAGAGAGCATCTCGCACACATCAACAAGAAAATATTTACCATCAGCTCACGTACGGCCACATGCACTCACACATGACGGATTATGATGGTTCAAAAAACGCCCACAAAGTGCACACGTGTTAGCTGCAAACAACAGTAAGGCACTCTCACCTGTTACTGAAAATCGACTTAAACGCAAAATGTTAACGACTTGATTTAAACAAATCACAAAACAGCTTGAGTCAACATCCACTCACTTTCTCCTTCCTAAAGCAAGTCTCACTTTTCAGGATCATGGTTGCGGACGTTCACTCCACTCCAGCTCCAGCTCAAGTGTGAGACTGACGCACGTGTGGGATAAACAGGAGGGATAATGTATGCTGCAGTTTCAGCACCCGTCGCGGGGTCTGGACAGTCTGCGCCTCTGCGCATTCAGAAGAGTCTCCACTCTGGGCACGTCCCAGCCGACCTGTAGTCTGCCAGCTAAAAAAGCTTTGCACACTAAAATTTGAGTAATCGAGCGGGGAGAGGACAAATACAATTGTTAACAGAGTTTGGAGTGAGAGGAGGTCTCCTGAAGCCACTTTAGTTAAAAGAGGCTGAACAGAAATGAAAAGACATTTTGTGAGTTGGGGATTTAATGAGCCCGAGAGGTCTGCAGAGGCAGTGGCTGAAGAGAAAAGAGGGTGGAAAATAAAAAACAAAAAGCCAGAGGGGCGATCAGGTATGAGTGGATTTTAAAATTAAGAATAAGAGTATGCAGGATTTGAGGCGGAGGTTTGCCCTCTGCGGCCTGTTCACGCATTCTTCCCTTTCAGTCAACACAGCGATTTACAATTCCAGCAGTGGTGGGGCGGGGCAGGAATCAAGACGGGGAGCATCCTCGCTGAACCCACTGACAGTGTTGGTGGAGACGGGCCACTTGTAGAAAAATCATTAAGAGACATAGCGTCTGTAAAACCTACAAGCCTTCATAATAAATATTGATTTAAGTTTTCCTGTAGGTTGTGAAACAGACATGTAACATGGAATTCTGTTTCCCTGGTAAACTATAAAATGGTTTAGAAAAAGTATATTGATCCCTATATTGGGGATTCTTCAAAATATCTTCTTGTGTATTTCCCAGATGAAAGAAAGCCATACAGGCTTGGAATTACATGGTGTTTAAATGATTAAAGATCGTCATTTTGGGTGAGCTATCCCTTAAACTCTAGAAAACTCGTAGACTACCCTAGGCTAGCAGACACACATTTTATCTAAAAAAGGCACAAATTAAAGGTCCAGTGTATGACATTTATCAGCATCTAGCGGAGAGATTGGGAATTGAAACAAACGACTCTACTCCTCCCTTTCGAAGCACTACGGTGGTTGACACTATGACACTCCATTAAGAGATACAGCAGAAACAACATGGCGAATTCTTCATTATGTTAGGACTTTACCAATTCTGAAGGCATGTTTATGTTTATTATACTGCAATTCTGTCAATAAATCCTCCAAAAAATGACACATGGCACTTCAATCTAACATCACATAACCTCACACAACCTTGTTGAACCTCACTAACCCTGATAACCTTAATCTCATGGAATCAGATTCCGGCAGCAGCCACAGGACCAACTGTCCCCAACATGCTTCCATTTACACAGCAAAATCAATACAGTAAAGGAAATACAAGAACCAAGAGATGCTCTCACTAACACTACTGCCAACTATTGAGTTTAATGAGTGCAAAATGAGCAGTGATACAATATGAATTCACACAAATAAAGGTAACCTAAACCAGTATTCACGAACACACGGACAAACCTTTCAGTTTTTAATACATTGGCTCAGGCTCACATATACAAACAATATGTTTTTACAGTGTTTATTAACTCTTTCACCGCCAAAGACGAGTTATTACGGCAATCAGTGTTTGTATTGTTGTACAGCAGGTGGCGGAATTACACACCTTTGGGAAAAAGTACAGAATCCCAGAACCTAGAACGTATATGTTTTATCAGTTAGTAATGATTGTTCTGAGTGTAATCAGTAGTATCAGTAGATGTTGTTGAATTGTTTATGAACTGAAATTCTTAAAATTACTTTAGTATTTTTCCTATTATATATAGTAATACTAAGTTTTGTTCATCAGTGTAGGTAACATACAGAACCTTACTGTAGTGTTATCATAAAAATAACATACAGATATACAGAAATACATCATGTATTTTACTATGGTTAGTAGCAAATAACCGGTATGCTTTGGGGAGATATGGGATATGGGATAAAAACATCCTTAGTCACTGAAGTTCTGCTCAACGTCACCACTTCGCAAACCCATTATGAACTACAATACAGATTACAATTCATGTCCAAAGTCAATGAGAAAAGGATGATATGGTTTAATAAACCACTAGACCTTTCACCCACATGTGACTGTGTCTGGGATTCAAACTGAACTGGTAATTATTACACAATTATTACAGCACACTTCAAAAACCGAAATACACATTAACATGACCAGAAGAATAAAAATCCATTATGAATGAATAAAGTAATAAACTGACAAGTATTTGCAGATGCATCATCCCTGAGACAATAAAATACCGTTCTGTCGTTTATTGCTTATCTGTTTGTGTCAACTCCTGTACAGGGTCCAGGCACCTAAACTTTGGTGTGGTCACATTTATCAAATCTTTATAAAAGTCCAGAGTAAATGAGATACAGTTCTAACTCTTCTAGCACGGACCACATCTTATCACATGTTTTTTTTTTTTATTGTATTTGGTGTATAGAAAGTGACTGCTGTTTAGAAACTGTGATCATTATGGTAACGGATAATGAGCCAGAACTGAAATTTTTTGATATTTTTCCAAATATCTTTCTTTGTGTTCAACGGAACAAATAAATGTATACAGGTTTAAAACAATTTTGGGGTAGACTTCAAGTCGTGACATTTATCTATTAAGCAAACAACCATTCCACAGTTAGTCCTTCAAATTTACAGATTAAGTGTACAGAGAACACATACGCATCTCAGTTCATTCAGGCTTGTCTAAATTAACAAGACTTCCCGAGAAAGACTTCCCAAGAAAGAACTCACCTGTTTCTTATCCTGTAGCTCCATGGCGACCACTGTCTCTCACCATACTCTGTGGAGATGCCCAGGGCCGGCAGTCACTTCCGATGCCGTCCCAATGCCGACCCTGCAGGCAGAGAAAGGCAACAGTGGCCCCCAAAATCTCTGCACCTGTAAGTACTGCCAGTCTGGGGGGAAGTGGTCAGTGCTGGAGACGACGCTCAGGAAGCTGTAGCCAGTGAGAGGTCGGGGCTTCTCTTCACTCACATTCAAGTGGATCTGATTGGAGGAGAAAAAGTTGATGAAATATTTTGTGCTTCTGGTCAAGACATCATACATTTTACATAACACACCTACACGTACATACATAATACTAACTAATGCCTAATCATTTATTTGAATAACCACGGATAGTAATTGTCTCGTACATGTCAATGTGGGGACTGTCACTATAAACATAACCGATTAGAAAAAGGTTGTCTAATTTTAATCAATCTTAACAAATCTTTTGACTAACCCAAATAAACAGGCCATTTAAGTATTTATTCTTTGGATTTCTCTGTAGTGCGCTATATTTGACCAACAAATCTTTAGGCGAGAGAGACAAAACATGAACACACTCAGAAGCTAAACATGTTTGCATTTTATGTATAAGAATGCACATAGTGTATACATATGTACATACATAGTGTACACATAGAATACACATAGTGTATTCTATATATTAGAAACACATAGTGCTTATTTCACTAGAAAGATTTGTGATAACAATTGAACAATCATTTATTATTGGATAATTATAATGACTTAAGAGTGTTAATAAATACATGAAAAATAAAGTAATAAATAAATAGAGAAATGCATTAAATAATAAAAAAGTAATTCAATTGACATATTTCAATTATTGGCTTACATTTTTACTATTTTCATATTTCCACTGTATATATATTTATTTATACATTTTAATTTCATGCATTCTTAAGCTTTATTTACATTTTTTTCTACTTTCATTACCTCGCTATTATTCCGTTCTTCATATTTAAGTAATTTTCGTCCTCCATAACATATAGTTTCTATATGTAGGCTACAGTATTTCAAGTATTGTTCTTCACCAATGTTCACATTACCAGAAGAGGCTTGACATCAGCAGTGCGACCACAGAGAAGTTTTACTACACAGCTTACATTCATTTCAAATAAAGTTTAATAAGCAACATTTTCGTGCTGTTAGCTGTCAATACTATTATATGTTTACCTAAACGGTGAAACCGCCCCCGTTTCCCGGATCGCAAATACAAAGACATGCGAATTGGAAAAGTCAAGCTTTATCGCACTTCTACACTAAGGAAGCACATGTTCAGTAAAAACGTATTTTATGTATAAACATAATTACACCGTTTAGTCTAAACAGCTGGCTGAGTTCAGCAGAGGTGGCCTAGGGGTTAAATTAAGCCGTTTTGACTACGTGAAACCGAATTATGCATGGTGCAAAACAACCGCAAACTTACGGTATAGATCTGCAACATCAACGATCCGACGGCGTCAGCGTAAATCATCAAAGTTCTGTAAAATATCTCAGTAATGTCCGTCTCAAAATCCTTGGGCTCACTCCCTGTTGACGGCCATGTTTGTAACTCGAAGGGCGTGATGTTTTGAGACGGAAGAAATGCCGTGATATCTGATTGGCTTGTGTCGATAAGAAGGCGGGTAATATGTAATGTCATCCTTTGTAATTGGTTAGGTATATAGGGGCGGGAATCGGCTTGCAGCTGCGTGACTCAGAGGGCGGGGCCTCTACGGAAGACATCTGTGACGTCACATGGTCCATAATAAATGCGTTTGACGTTACACTTTAAATATATGAATCTTAATATAGCGTCAGCTTTACCCACAAAACACAAAACGACAATGTTTTGTCGTATTTCTTAGTCTAGAGGTTAAACACGTCGTTTTCGATTGAAACACAAAGGCACGCTTAAATTTAGAACACATTGTTATACTTTAATAGCATAGTTTAAATAGTTTGACGTCCATATATTATATAATTTTCATTGATTTGAAAGCAAATAATTCAACATATACAAACTCACAATACAAAATAGGCTATAGCTCTATACAAATGGTTACATAATTAAATAAATCAGCCTGTTAAGTTGGATATGCAAACAACATTATTGCTCTAACAAATGAAACATGGGGTAGCCATGTAAACGTTTATACTTTTTTATCAAAACATAATATTTTTTATTCCATATGGCGACATTTTGGAGCATTTTGTGTGATTGATAACATGCTGGAAATAAAATATACAAAAATTCTTTTGGTTTTCATTACAAATACTATAATAAACCAAAATTTACCATTAAAATCAATTCAAAAATCAAAATGTTTATTACCAATTTAATGGTGTTCTGTTTACCATTTTCCAGAACATCCCACCAATAACCTACCACATTAGAGACCCACACAGAGACAATTATGGTTTCCAGTTAAACCTATACAATTCCATTATAACAATGAATTCATTTGAATTTCTGGAAGTTTCTATTGTTTTTGTCAGAAGGAATGTTTGCATATATCTGCTGTTTAATGTGGGGTTCCAGCCCGACTGGGTAAGCTGCTCGGAGAGACTTTCACCACTTCTTCCATAATCACAGCAACGGTGTGGCAAAACTCTTTCGCCTGGTAAAAATAAAAATAAATGCATTTTTCTGCCTAAAAAAACTTTGCTCTCATTATTTATAAAATAATCTTTTCTACATACGTACCTGCTTCAGGTGGAAAGTGATGATCTTGGGCTGGGTTTGGCCACTAAAATTGACCTCAACCGTTGGCAGTTTATCTTTCTTAGGCCGAATTGAGCGCAAGGACTGCACATCCTCCATAGACAGGCTCAAGCATGTGTTCTGTAATGGTTTGTGATAGTTGATGAGATAGATAGATGGTTATTGTATAAAACAACAACAACTTGATTAACACACATGTTAGTGCTAAATTAGTTATGAAAATTAAACATTTGCATTCCAGCTTACAAGAAAGAACCTATAAACTGAATATCATCGCTGTACCTGTGTTTTCGGGTCTAGGACCAAGATAAGTTCATGGTTGACTGCGATCAGGCAGGGAGAAGGACAGCTGCCATGACTTACTTTCTGACCGGTAAATATATTAAATCCCAAAAGTGGCAGTGAACTAACACTTTCTGGAACGTAAGGATAAAAAAGTTGGTTTAGAAAAGACGCATAAGACAACGAATACAAACAATTCCCTGCTGAAACATGCAGAAATTATTGGGAACTGTATTGCTTGTAGTTGACTCAGTGGGTCTGCCTTGGTTTTAATGGTTTCTGTCGATCTCTGATGAGGTTCTATAGGTGGGAAGTTATCTGGCAGATAGGAACTAACAGAATGAAAATAGTGAAATGAAATAGACCCAAAATACACTATCTAGGCCCACATAAAGTAATTTTTTAATGGTTTAACGGTGAACAGCTAACGGTTCATAATGGAAACCATTGGAATTTGAACAGTTTTTATTTCAACAGGGCTGTTCATAAAAAATGGATTTTTAAAACGCATTTCGACAGATTTGTTTACTCACTCAGGAAGCAAATTTTGGCATCAATATTCTTGAGGGGGCCAAATGCAGAAAACTGTGCCCGTATAGTAGCGAGAAGCCTCTCGTCATTGGGGTTGACCAGTTCCAACTGGGGAAGGTACTGTTTTACCTCTTGACTAATGAACATTGTTAATGAATAAATATGAGTGTCCAAATAACTTCATCAGATATAAATCAAGGCTTTAACAATGATATTATATTTTCGTGTCTCAGTATCCAATTTTATTTAGGAAAGATAAGAATTCAGAGTACTTGAGAGATAAATATTTACTTTGTGGGTGGCTGAGTCAGTCCAAGGGTGAGGTGTTGAAGAGCGGTCAGCTCAGCCACCTGCTGGTAGACTGTGGAGCTGGGCAGCAATACTTTCCCAGCCAGATAATCAGCCAGAAGCTATAAGTCATAAATACTCAGTATCCAACATACTTCAAAAGCAACAAAATGTAACACTTTACTTCTGAACCAAAACACCTTTTGATTTGTTTGATTTAATAAAATCTAAATTAACATTATCTAGTTTCTTAAATACTGTATTGTTTGTGTTATAATTAAACTTCTATGTAAAAAAACATTTTCTTGCTTTTATTTGCACAGGCAGTAGGTCAACATGACTTTGTTAAGTGAACATTGAATAATACAATATAGAAATTCCCAGTCTACTGAAGCCATGTAAAGGGTTTTTTCTGTGTCTTTGGAAGGTACCCATGCATGAATTAGACACGTAAAATTGCAAATATTAAAGTGTCGGAACAAAAGATGCATTCTATCTAGGCGATTGCCCACCCAGACCTGCCTGAAAGGCCTAGTATAATCACACCCCACAAATCTTCGTCAGTTCGTAGGATGATTTGACTAAGACCGCCCAAATGTATACGCTAAGATATGCGTACCTGTCAGTACAATTGCTTTGGAAACTGATGTTCCAAATATGGTAAGAGGCGTTACATTTCTGTCACACGCTTGGAATAGTCGACCAATCACTACGCACTGGTTAACTGGCCAATCATAGCACAGCTCGCTTTTCAGAGCGATGAGCTTTGTAAAAAATCTTCACGTTTCAAAGAGGCGGGGCACAGAGGAGATACAAACATGCAAGGTATGTGGAAAATACCCTGTTTTTTACCCTTAAATCCTGTATACACATTGCATCACATCTAAAACAAACAATAATATTAGTTTTTCATCCATGTCATTTGACCCCTTTAATATAACTGCATAAAGCCATTATTCATGGCATAGACTGCATGCATTTTAAGTAAGTTTACATTTTTAATTTAAGCATTTGATATTTCACATAAAACTGAAAATCTGGTACCAGCTGGTAGTGGAACTCCACGTAAAAGTCGTTTTCAAAGTGAAGCGGCTGTTTCCAGATTATTCGATTAAAAGAGAGGGAGATCGAGCCGTCATCCAACAGGAAGTCAAACAGATACTCATCTGAGTGAATTGGGCGGGTCAGATTAGCTAAAGAAAGTAGATGATACATGAAGATCATGAATACATTATAGTATTGAATGAATGGAAATTCTATCAAAACTCTTTAAAAAGCTATCAAGGTTGAGAATTAAAGATCCTAAATGATAAAAAGCCAAGAGAACGATTTAGCAAATTCCAGTGAAAGGGTGACCACTTTGAATATGCTAAAATATAGCTTTGATTTATTGTATATGTATATGTTTTTATTTTCAACATAATATCCACAGCTATAGTTGTGCTACAAAAAATATAAATAAAGGTAGATAAAGTGTTTATAATCATCCATGAATAAGAACAACAAAGATCACATCACCTCCTTTTTTAGTAGCAAAGATGGAAAATTCCTTAATTTCTGCTGGATTCCCAATGCCCATCTCTGCACAAATGTCTGTTACTACCTCATATGTGACCTATAGAAAAACCATAGAAGACACATGACACACAAACATATTATATTCATGTCAGATCAGTTGATTCTGTGCAATTATGTTGGTAAGAGAATGAAAAATTGAAAGTGGGGCAATACTCACACTAAAGCTGCGAATCTTGCAGGGAAAGTCATTTCCACCAGGCAAAGTGATGGGCAGCCGTCGAGAGCTCCTGCCAGCCTGCAAAATATATAAATAGACTGAGATATAATTAAAGATACTAAAGACAACACTATAGATATAATAAAAATATATAATTACATTAAAGCAGGGTCAGAAATTAGCAGGAGCTTGAGGCAAAATGCCCCTGAAAATTGAAAATGTGCTTGGAAAAAAGCCCCCTCCTTTAAAAAACCCTTTAGTCTTTTGGTGCTTTTTACTCACCAAGATAGCCTCCATCTCCGAATGGGAGGGAATGTGCCTACGTCCTCCAAAATTTAGGGATCTCCTGAGATTCTTTTCGCACGTATTTGCCAGCTCTAAATGCAAACCCACACTTGAAAACCATTTCTTTAAATATTAGGAAAGCCAGTTACTTTCCTTTCACATTGGATTCTTGTGCAATTACAAAAAAACTCTTAAGCAGAAACTGCTGGAGGTGAACACTGTACCCTGAAAGGGATGGTTAGCATCCTGCATGATGATCTCCAGGTGGTGAGTGAAATATGGCAGAAGTGTACTGGAACAGGGAAAGAATCCGGTCACCAGATTCAGCAAACGCCAACCGCAAGTACACCTTTCCCTACACAAAGCAAAGAGATTTATAAACTTGTTATCACAACATTGTCAAGGATTAATTCGAACATACATAACCATGCAGCCAGACAATTTTTTGTACGTCTTACGAATACTGTACACATGAACTCACTTGACTGGGTTCTTGGTGGTCTGCTTGATGATCTGGCAGTAGATCTCATCTCTGAGGAATTCCTTTTCTTTCCCCAGCTAAAGCAAAACAAGGTTACAGATCTCATCTCTGAAAGAACAATGCAGTAGGTGAGGAGATAAATCTCACATGTAGAATGAAGTTCACACAGTCGCCTTCCGACTGATTTTTCTTTGTAGGCTGATCCGACATGAACTGCATCAAAACTGAAGAGAGATCATAAAACACATAAACACATGATATTTATAATATCTGTTGTTTATTACATTGCTGCTCTGTCCTCATTGCCCAATTCTGGCATTATAGTCTTTAAATTTCTATTCAATGCAATATTTAAGTATATGTTCATATGTTTATTTTGATAAGTTGCAATATAATGTACAATACTGTAAGCTGTTATAATTGAAAATAAACTGGAGGACCACCTGACCACGTTTTGACCCTTGGCCTGTCTGGGTTTATTCTACATCAATTTGTCTCGCACCAACACAGTGTGTCTGGTACTTTGTTTTGAATGTGTAGCTATAGTTCTCTCACCCATGAAACTCTGAGCACCCTGGCGACTGAGATCACTGTCTGAGAAAAGGATGAGCGATTCCTGAATGGGATTCTAATAAAAGCAAACAAAGATAAAACAGTTTTAAAGTCGATGGAGAGTTTAAAGAGATGGAGAGACAAAAAAAGCTTTATACATACTTGAGTGTGTTCAAGCATCTCCTTCAGACTTTTTTCACTATTAGAATGACTGTGATAAAGTGAAAGACAGAGATTTTATTTTCTAAATTTGTTTATGTAAGTTATCTTTCGTAAGTCTGGTTCTAGCCAATTTTCCAAAGTCCTCACCTGGTGATGGCAAAGTATTTCCTGGCAAACTCAGTCATGGCATACTGCTGACGGTCCGGTTCAGATCTCCGGATGGATGAGCTATCTAGACTGCGTTCACTGCCGACTGAAACTGCACGCATAGCGGGGATGTTGGGGGAGGAGCTATTGACTAGGATGTTGAGGGAGGAGTTATTGACTAGGATGTTGGGGGCGGGGCCATTGACTGGGACGTTGGGGGCGTAGCTATTGACTGGTACGTTGGGGGAGGAGCCAGTGAGTCTCATACTCTTCCTCCTGTATAGCTGCCTCTCCATGTTGCTGCTGTGGTAGTCTGGTGGGGCACAGGGCTGAGTGACATCCACGGGAAATAGTCCTGATCGACCCCCAGTGGAACCAAACATCCATCCTGAAGGGACACCAAATGAGTAAACACCTTTGATGTTTTACTACTTTTACCGATCTACATTAATGAGATTCCATCCACAAACATACATGTCTGAACAATACATAAACATTGCCTGTTACTTGTTTTATTCCAAAGCTGCTGTAAACTGTATAAAATGACTTTGTTACATAACAGAAATCCATGAAAATTATGAGATTTTCTAAAGACAATAAGAACTTGCCCAATCAAAACACTACAAATTTAAATGGTCTCCAATGGTTTTAATTTCTGGATTTTTTTACAACCACAGAAATGACTTACAGCAGCTTCGAGCAAATGTTTCACAAATGTCATTAATTCTTACCATCCTTAAGTCCGTCCATGTGCAGTAATTTGATGACATCACCTCGCTGAAAGCTCAACAGGCTCTTTTCATCGGTCACATAGCTCTTTACAGCTATCAAATAATCTGAGTCCTGCAAAATGAGAATCGATTTAATTATAATCTTTAGAATAAATATGGCAAAGAAAAGTGTCTGGTCAGATTCAAGTAAAAACACTTTAAGATTGGGGAACATAAAAAGGATTCTTCTGAAATGATGTCGTCTTTAAGTTAAAGGGGTAGTCATGCCATTTGTTTTCATCAGTACTCAATTTAATGTCATTTCGAACCTATATAACTTTCTTTCTCACGTGTGTGTACATTTCTCAAAATATCTTCTTTTGTGTTCCAAAGAAAATTGATTCACAAACAGGTTCGAAACAAATCATGGTTAAATAAGAGATGGCAGAATGTTTGGGGTGGTAACCTATTCATTTAAGTGCAAGGAGGGAATTGAACCTTTATCAGTTCCATGAGAAAGAGATTGATCACAGCAACGATTTGAGGAGACTGTGGAGAATGAAGTTCCAGGTCCTCATTAGTCAATGAGAACATAACCTTTCCGGTTCCTTTCTGCTGCACTGACAGAACCTGTGCATAGCTAAACAAAAATAACCCATGTTTACATGTTTACTTTTTCACTATAGTGAAAAAAAGCCTGTTTATTGTGACATTTCTACCTGTAGCTGTGGAGCAGTTTCAGATGTTTGGGGTTAATGCCTGAAGCTCTGGCCACCGTCAGCAGTCTAATTCCTCTATGAGAGACTCCTAGAATTTGAGAATCTCCTCTGTTTCCTACCTGCACACACACAAGCACAAGAAGATTGAGACTTCTGAACAAACTAATAAACTAATGAAATATATTTTTTTACCTTTACATTAAAGAGACGGGCAAAGTAATTGGTCCAGTTATCTCTTGCTGCCATGACAATCCTTTTCTTCATACCAACGTCCTCAAGAGTACTGATGCTTGTTCCAATGTGAAAGTTCGCTGGTAAGGTAGAACGGGACACAGTGAATTATACAAAGTTTTGTATTAAATTTGTTATTGCATTGTGAATTTATTTTAGGACATTAAACAGCATTTGTCATACCCAAAAGGTCTTTCATTTTTCGCCGTTCCTCACGTGAAATCCTCAGACAGGAATCTGAATAAGTGTCTCTCATGATCTATGACGAATAGATTCACTTTAGAATATAATCCAAGAATATAGTCCTTGTTAAAGGCATGGCCAAAATTATGTGGACACCAAAGACGATTTAATTCTGTCTAATCCAAAAATACTGAAATAGCCCAAACCATTATTATTTGAAACTAACTTTTAACTTTTACCCTATCTATGTACATAAAAAAGAACATTAAAGTCTCAGTGAACTAAATAAATGACAATGCTTATTTCTACATGAAAAATTGCAGCGTTTATTATAAATAGTTTATCAATGTGGTTTATTCTCTTTTTAAAAATCTTGTGCCCCCATAATTTTCTGTTAAAATCTGAAAATGCACTTCCTTCCTGCAATGACTCTCCATCTTAAATGACGTATGTTAGCGTCTTGGGGCAGAGCATCCCCTGTCAGTCTGCTGCTCAGTCAACAGCTATTTTTATACATCCAATTAATTCGCAGAAAAAATACGAAGGCTACTATTTTTTTCATTCGAAATTGTATTTCACTCAGAAGTGCGTCAAAGTACGAAAGGAAAAACGATCGCAACTTACGGTTCACGGGGACTTTAATATTTCAAAAGTTATTCCCAGTAAGCAAAACACGTAACATGCATGACAGACCTGTTCGCAGAGCAAGTTGAGGGTGTACGGATGGTTGAATTTCTCTTTGGGATAGAACAACTGGAACACAAATACAATGAGACGTGTAACTAAGATAGAAACTTGGAGTCATAAATTGTCCGTCTCTTGGCTTTACCTCCTTGCGCAGGAAGAGTTTGCCAGGCATGCTGGAGTAGGAAAAGTAGACACTGGCAGAGAATCTGTGCATCTGTGACCGAACACTCTCCTCCTCTGCCATTCTGCTAAAGTTATCTTCAGAGACACACAGAGACGGGATAAAATTGTAGGACTGTATTCATAAAAGCGATCAGTTTACTTTAAATCTACTGTGTTAAAATCTATATGATGAAACTGTGGTGACAAACATTGTAATATGGTCATGCCTTGATAAATTCATGAAAATATGGAGAATAACAAATGACATCACTTACTAAGTCCAGGTGCAGGCATCAGTGGCGGGTCAGGGATGTTAGGGGGCGGGGAAGGGGTGTGACTAGGAGGAGGAGGCGGGGCCTTTGATCGCTGAGAACTGAAGAGATCCGCTAGTGAAAGCTGTTTCTCTCTCATACTGTTGGAGATGGCACGAGGGCCTTGGGACTCAGGGGGTGGAGGAGGCGTCTCATTCCACTGTTTCTGCACCAGTTACATGGAAGAACAAATGGAGGGTTTTACTGACGTCTAAGATGTTTCTTATCTCTTAAAGAATTTCAGAAATCGTGTTCATGTTTCGAGTGAAGTTTGAGATTTGAATGTAAACTTAAACACTTCAGGTCAACATCTTGTACCTTTGGTTGAGCGACGGGACTCTTTGATTTGAGAATGGCCAGCGCTTCTTCTTTCGGATTATTCTTCTTCACAAAATGCTTGGCTGGAACCCTATGAAGATCCTCATTGTTAAGATTAGTCAACACTATGCCATCTGTTTACCAACCAAGATTAGTGTCAAGGTATAGGTTGCCTAGCACAATATGTACAAGAATTCAGGAATGACAGAGGTTGGAGTCATGTTGCAGCACATGGTGACATCAGTTAAAATGAAAGTAACTTCAGAGCAAGATCAATTTACAGTATTCCATTTCGACAAAGACTATTGATGTTTTGATAATGTGGACAGGTTTACAATGATCAGGAAAACTAAATGGAATTGAATTTCATATCATGTTGACTTTCATTTCTTAAATTGCCTACCTGACAGGCTCGAAGGCTTTAGGTTCTGGAGCAGGCCGGTTCTGGTATTTTTTTATAATCTCTCTAATTTTACTAGTAGGTTCTGGTTTAGGAGATGTGGGTTCTGGAGGTTCGGCTTCAGGTTCTGGTATTATTATAGGAGGTGGTGGGAGCGGTTGGACTGTGTAGAGCAAAAAAAGGTTTGAGCTTCTCAACCCATGTCAAACAGAAACTTTATGTACTGTAGTAACACATCATCATCTTAAAAACTGTCTGACCTTCATTCTTTACTGGAGGAGGTGAAGTTGGATGGCTCACTAGTGGGGGACTAGAGTAGATCAGTGGCTTAGCAACCTTAGGGGCGGGCTTTGGACGCGCTTCTGATGTACCTGATATGAATAAAGATTGTAAAAATCTTGTCTTTTATTCAATTACGCTGCTTATTTAAGCATTCTGATTTGATATCGTCTACTCACCGATCTTTTGAAAGAAATTTCTCTTATCTTGAAAGGAACCTATATCTTCCGGTGCCTTAATATCTTCCCTCTCTGGCTGAACCTTAAAAAATACAAGGAATATTTAATTCTGAGGTGAATTATCCAGTACTGTATGCACAGTATACAAATTCAGGGGAAACTTTGCTCTACCTCAGGGGGGCGGGGCTTTGGAAGGGTCTCAGGGGCTTTTTTGGAACTCGGAGTGCTGGTTCTCTCCGAGGAGCGGCGGGGTGAGGGTGAGGGTGAGGGCGAGCGTGAGGGTGAGCGTGCGTGTCTGCGGGGAGGGGAGCGGCGCCGTTGCCGTGGGGAAGACCTCTGTGAGTCTTTCTGACGTTTACGAATATCCTCCTGCTGTTGCTGCTGGGACAGACTCATCGCCTGCATGGTCATCTGCTGAGCCTGAGAGAACATAAGATATTAACAAACAACATCAAATATGACATATAAAATATTTGACTCACCAGGAGCAGAGCCTGCTGATTTATAAAGGACTGCTGTTGTGCAGCCATTTGCTGTGGGCCGACAGATGGTGTTGGCATAGGAGTTGGCATCATCATGGCTATATTCAAACAAAAGCAGTAAGAAGAGGGTCAAAATTCAACAGATTATGCTATTGGAAAAGCATAAGGAGGGGACAACAGACAGCGGGTTGCTTACATGGCATGGGTTGCATCATGGATGCAGCGGGCATCATGTTTGGCATCATTGGTGTGGCAGCATAGCCAGCCATGGCAGGATTGATCTGCATTCCTAATTTAAGAAAATGCATTAATGGTGGTAAGTTAAAGATTTGTAAAACGTGCTTGATGATCTCTACTTTCGCATTTTGTGGTCTTATGTATTGCTTTATTTTAATAAACAATACCACTGGTCACGTTCCAAATGATCCAACAGTCTCAAACAAATTTTCTGCATTACTTTAAACCATTTTGTAATTGTAACCCACAAATTGTTATAGGTTATCAGGCTTGTGTTTTAAAAGAGGTGTGGCTTGAGGCGTGGCAAATTGAGCATTAATAAACATGAATCGAACAGGCAGCATTAACCAGAGATATAAAATTTGCTCTGTACCTGCTCCAGTGTACATGCCAGGCATCATTCCCCCTGCGCCTCTCATTCTTCGATTCAGCATGGCCATTCGTTCAAAGTCCTAAAAATACACAGCAATGGTCTCAATAAAAACGCACATAATCACGCGTCAGTCCAGCCCTTAAAGATAAAAGACAATATGTGTCTCAGAGTTAATAAGTGCCAAAGATATATAATATTTGCTACTTTATTGAACCTATCTGAATCTGTAACCTATAACAACAAAATCTAGGAAGAAACACGTGGTTAAGCAGTCAGGACATTAAATGTGCTTAAAATGTCCAAATACTTTTATGTTATTAGTTTAACCGTGCCTATGAAAGAAATACACCAAAATATATCAATAAAAATGTATTTCTATGTGGAAAATCAATTTCCTTTAAATAAAACAATTCTGACAAATCAACAAACATTGTACATTATTAATGAAGAACTGCACAAAAAAATGTATGCCACTGACCTGAGGACCGTGATCCAACACTGGATCAAAAAGGTCATCAACGTAAGAATCGATCTGTTGCCCTTGTGATCCTAAAAGATGCATTATTACAGCGGTGTCCTTTACAAAGCTCACACTGAACATTATTTACTCAACAAGGAGTGTCAGTTGCTAACTCCCCAGCTGTTATTTGTATTCTTTCATCTCCATAATCATCCCGCAACAGAACAATAATAGAATTTTCTGCCTCTCTATAGCAGCTCTGGCTTACTCACCCTGGGATGTGAAGGCTGGTTGGTGGGTGTCCCATGGAGATGCCTGAAAAGACGGGAGACTAGGAGCCTGCATTGATGGAGCAGGTGGTATGAAATCCTCCAAGTCAGTGGTCATCATCCTAATAACAAAAGTTTGTGGCTTTTAGCATATGCCTATTAGCTTGGAGGCCATCTGATATACACATATTTTCCATAAAACAGAACCAAAAATATTGATGACTCATCCCGCACTGCGCAATTTTTCGTCCAATCAAATGACTAGAATGAAAATGGCCCTCCCACTTACAACCTAAAATTGACCAATTAGCAAATCATGGCACGTTAATGAAGCATAATGAGAACTAAAATGGTTTGCAAAGGATGTCAACAAATATGGTACCTGTCACCCATGTCACTAAAGAGGTAATCGGGTTGTGCAGGTGGGTGAGCCAGGGGCACATCAGCTTCCACTCCAGCCAAAAGATCCATGACAAAGTCGCAGCCAGCCAAATCAGTCCAGCCCTCCCCAGCCAGCAGAGATACAGACCAGCCTTGTGTAGCTTCAGATAGGCTCCTGACAAAAACGAATAAAAATTTCAAAGGACTTCCAAAAAAAAACATTATCATGTACTGTATTTAAAGAAATAAAATCAATTTATTCATTATAAAAACACACAAAAAATAGACAATGTTTCATCTTGGCTACCTGTAGCTTAGAAGCCAAGAAGCAAGTTGCTCCCCAGTGGTCCAAGACTCTACCTCCAATGTCAACCGCTCATCTAACAAAAAAGATGTTTGGTAACAAATTAAGAGTTTGGTTCCAAAATGAGATATCTCCGTTTTATTATTTTTTCAAAAATCATGCGTTTTATAATGTAATCTTGTTTTTATTGTGATGTATTTTTTTATTTCTTATGGCGTAAATCAAAACAAACCAACTGCAGTTTGATAATGGGAATGCAAATTAACAAAAAAGATTTATTTTAAACTGAGTAATCTCATTTTGGAACCAAACTCTTCAAATATCTATAAAATCTTCCACTATACACACGATAAAAGAAAACCAAACTTTACTCAAATCAATTATAAAAGGCACACGTGACTATGATATCATTTAATGTTTACACTGCATCCTAGACACCCGTGTGCCACACCAAGAACCTCTGAATCATTCCACCTATCAGATGTAGCCTATTGGCTCAAAATCACTGTCATCCTCACCATTAAAAGTGTTGACCTGCACTACCATTTTTCCTTTTCTCTGATTCGCCGTCCACTCGAGCTGTGTAGGAGGGTGCTGCCTACAGGCAGGAACGGGAAGCTTGAGGGAGGTGAGCAGCTTGTGCTGGCACAAAGACCGGTATTCTCCTGGACCCTGATCTGACACATACCTAACAAACACAAAACAGTTTACATCTGTCTGATCTGAGAACTGAAATCCATTTATTTATGGTTCCTTTACGTTCATCAGGTTTGACATACTTGAGCAAAGGTTTTTCCAGGGCTGGAGAGGGTGCGAAGGCACTCAGACAGCACGCCAAAATCAACCAGCCACGCAGGGCGCTCTCCTCTCTCTCCCCGTCCCAGGTGTTGAACACCAGTTGAGCCAAAACCTCGTCTCTGATGTTGATCTGAGATTGGCTCTTTTCCACAATGTAGTTTCCCAACATCTGCTCTTCCCACCCATTCAGATCTGAGTCCCCAGTGAAACGCAGGATCTAAAAAACACAAAACAAGAAAGCTATTACAGCGATTAGTCCCTTTCAAAATGTTGGCCACACATCTTTTTTTTACAGACCTAACATCTAATACAATCATTAAATCAATGGCATATGTTTCAGGCATCTAACTGACCAGTTTGTAGATTTCTAAAGCAGTTCGGGCATCCTCGGGGTCCAGAGAGGTCAAAGGTCTATGAAGCGGGTAGCCTTTTGGTTGGCACCATCCGTCCTGGAAGAAAACATCACAAATCAAATGCAAGAAATTGATTTCAATGGATGTTGTGTTCAATGGATTATTAAAGAAACCTTGATGGTGATGTATACCTTCAAGACTGTGTTGGCATATTTAGAAAAAGGATGGTTGTCGATGCCTAGGGGAAGTGAGAGGCTGTGTTGTGATTTGACCTGTGGGGGAGCCACTTCAGTGACCCCTGATCCTTGTGGTCGTCCTGCAAGGCATCATGGGAAAATTTAGCGAAAAGAAAGAAACACTGCATAAAGCTTTTTATACATGCAGATGAAACAGTCTTAAACCTAATGTAAAACATTGAGTTTGAGTGAGAGACGGTTGTATAAATATATTCCTTTATAATTTTATTTATATATACACTTTATAATATATTAATTTAAATATATTATTTTAACATGTGCATTGATAAGACTAGTTTTGACTAGTAAAATTTTTGTTAATAAGTCTCTTTCTGTAATATAATAATAATTAAACCATGCCAATATATCTATTTGAAAATCTTGATAGATATAAACCCGAAGCCCTCACCTGCTGCCCTGCGTAATCTGGTCGCCAGATCAGCCGGGATCTCCAATAGTCCCACATCCTTTTGAAGACACATAATATATATGTGAACATCAAAATGAAATTTTGCAACAATGTGAACAGCAACAATGTAATTCATGACAACCTCAGTCAGGATGTTTTTTTGGGGTGTTATTCGTATTAGGGAGTGCAAAATAATAACTTTAAAGAGAACTTTAGATATCCACTGTAGTGACCTCTATGTGTGAAAGGGTTGTTAGTTACAGAAAAAAATCTATCTTACAGTGTAGCACAAAAATATCAACACAACCAACAGAAAATCAAAAACAAGAATGAGAAACAGTAAGAAACATATGGTGTCTCACCATCTCGGTAGATGTAGGTTTTTCTACCTGTTTCACACTGGTTCTAGCTGTATGTTCCTTATCAAAACACACAAAAAAACAATCTAGCATTATAAAATGCAATGTCTTTAACAGTACCTTTTGTCTAATCACATATTTGCTTTATCCTCTCATGACTAAACAATGAAACATTTATGTTGTAAGAGACTATCCCATTTGTTTGTCCTTTTACCTGTCCATGGCATCGTATGAAAGGTAAACAGAACTATTCTTAGTTGCTGGGTGCCTTTTATATCCAACGAAGACCCTCCCTCCACTCGCTCCACCCCAAACCCTTCCCTAACGCTTTATCTTATCGTTTATTGCTCATTTAATTTAACTGCATTAATCACATTTCTTGTCTTGTGTATCAATGTTTCCATGGCGGCTGAAATGACCCCAGTGAACACAAGGAAATCTGTCATTTTTTTTCAATCAGATATTTTTGCTTTTTAAATCAAACAGACCCACACAAAACCGCTCAACCGCTTGAATGCATTGCTAGGATCATATCTCAAACCAGTCTCACCGATTAAACACTACAATCACTTTAACAGCAGACTACTTGACAGCTCAGGAGGACAAAGTCCAAACTGCATAAACAATGGCAGGAAACAAGAGCCCAAAAAACGAAAGTATCTGGTTATGAAACTTAGTGGATCATTTAAACTGACTTTACCAGTCAAACATTTGAACACTTTGAATTTATGTATAGGAAGATTGATCTATTGCATGCTTCAATGCTTGAAATTGAACAAAATTTTAGACAAAACTTGTGTTTTGTTTATTAGATAAAGAAGTTTAAACAGCCAGAAAGTGTTCAGCAAACATGAAACTAATGTTATACTGTTTAAAGTGAAAATTCGTTCATCATTTGCTCACTTTAAGAGTTGTTCAAATCTGTATAAATTTCTTTGTTCTGATGAACACAGAGAAAGATATTTGGAAGAATGCTTTTAACCAGACATATTTTGCCTCCCATTGACTACCATAGTAGGAACAAATGCAATGGTAGTCAAATATGCCCCAGAACTGTTTGGTGTCCTACATTCTTCAAAATGTCTTCTTTTGTTTTGAACAAAACAACAAAGTGTTTCTATGGGAGTCAATGGGGGGCAAAATCTGTCTGGTTATAAGCATTCTTCCAGATATCTTTCATCAAAACAAATACATTTATACGGATTTGGAACAACTCGAAGGTGAGTAAATAATGACAGAATTTTCATTTTTGGGGATCACTATAAAAAAGTATGAAGTATGTAAAAAGTATTTATATTGCAGAAGAAAAATCTTTTAATTATGCAAATTTGGGGGCAATATAAAAATTCTGTTCTTTTACTGTGCAGTTACGTAACTGTAATTCTGAAATGTCAAAAATAAATAGAATAACAAAAAGAATGTATACAATAAAATATAAACCAAACATTTTTAGATCTGAATTTTAAAATCTTTAGCAAACATTATTTGACATATACCTTGTTTACTGAAATCATTATACTTGCTTCCCCTAAATACTGTATTTTAAGCTATTCGGTTATGTGCAAAATGGATAAATGATATTAAACATTACCTACCTAGGACGATATTAACCCAAATGCAGCCCCATAGAAGTTATTTACCAGCAACATGAAACAGCAGGATTTTAAATCCAAGATACAGAGACAGCGACAGTGACCGAGAGAGAGATTGAGAGTGAGAGAGAGAGACTGGGGCAATCAAGGGCTGGTGGGATCAAAGATGAAAGAGCAGGTAAGAGGGTGGAGCTCACCTCACTATGACATGTGTTTTATACACTCTGTGACGCACCATAACTGTGTTTTAGTCTTTTCACTACAAAAGGACAAAGGACTAAACTGAGCGGTCAGAAAATGAATTTGACATAAAACTTTATTGGAACAGTAACATTAAAAATGTATGCTTGACACTGTTTTTTTTCTATAGAGGTTCTTGGCATGTAATAGGAAACAAAACAAAAACATTTAAGAGGCGTAAACTGAATTCCTGAAAGTTCACAAATGGGTCCAAAGTCCTCTCAAAGAAGGAAATAAATACATACATAAAATAAAGACTCATAACTTCTGATGTAAGTTTACACTCTGATCTTACACATAATATTTATGACATGTATAAAGCCAAAGCAGTGATTGACACATGGATCCTTGGATCCAATCGTTTATTGCAGTCTTAAATGAAATTCACACATTTTTGTTTGAAGTGTCTGCTTACTTCCTGGGACATTTGTATGATTTATTTAATAATTATTTGATAAAAGTGCAGGAGTGGGGCTGAAATTTACTGCATCATACATCATATTTTTAAAGAAGTGGTCTTGGTTACCTTGCAAACGATCATATATTTGTATATGTGAAAAAAAACTGAAAGAGGTATAAAGACTCTCACCCTCCATTGACGTCTTTTAATGGTGTTTCTTGTTATCATCATGGTTGCCCAGAATTGAGTGAAGGATTGCTTCAGTTTCTTGTAGTACCTCCTGCAACCGAAAGAGGGCAACATTCGTTTGATTTATCATCTCAAATTCACAAATCACTGCATATTCTTTGCACATACCTGGCCTGGTGGCCCCTGATATGGGACTGGATGACAATAGCTTTCTGCTTAAAGAAACGAAAGTTGCGTCTACAGATAAAGCCTCGAATGTTCCTCTGAATGGTCACTGCGGCCCATGTTTGTGTACTGCTCCATTTATCTTCCACCCGCTGGTATAGAATCTCCTTCATAAATACCTAAATAGTAAAAAAACACTGGGTGGGTAGGTTCAGCACCAAGAAACGTCAAATAACACTAAGAGTGTTAAATATACTATTGATGTACCTTTGTAAGTCCTAGCTGGTACTGGCTCTCCTCTGCTCCTACAGTCTCTAGCAAACATACCACCTGCTCTTTACAGGTCGAGTGTGCGGGCTTTTGGGCTAATAACACCCCATATCTTGAAATAAGACAGAAATATTGTACATTTTTACAAGAAAGAGAAGGTTTAGTTTAATAACCATGAGAAGTATTTTTTTCTCATAATTGCGAAGGTGGTTGTTTGGACGTTGCTTTTCAGTTGCTGATGTGTTGTAAATGGGTTTAAAGGGATACTTCACCCAAAAATGAAAATTCTGTCACAATTTATTCATCTTCGAGTTTGTTCTGATGGAAACCGAGAAAGATATTTAGAAGAATGTTTATAACTGGACATGTTTCCACCCTCCCATTTACTCCCATAGTAGGGAAAAAATCTGTTGAACACAAAAGAAGATATTTTGCAGAATGTAGGACAGCAAACAGTTCTGGGGTACTTTTGACTACCATTGTATTTTTTCTTACTATGGTTGTCAATAGGGTGCAAAATCTGTCTGGTTATAAGCATTCTTCCAAATATCTTTCTCTGCGTTTATCAGAACAAATACATTTATTCTGATTTTGAAGGTGAGTAAATGATGACATAATTTAAATTTTCATCACTGCGAAGGTATTCTTTATAAGTCCATGGGCGAGATGCAACATGTGGCTTTAATATATCTATTTAATACATTTTCTCACATGTTTGATCGTCCAGAAAATAGTAAATCGAATTGCCTATTATGATAATAGTATTAAAGTCTGCACGATAGACGAATTAGCGACTTGTTCAAGTATGAGCAAACGTTAAACTCATGTTTGTCATTTGATAGTTCTGGATTCTGTCATATTGTTGTACCTCTCCATGAACAGATCGAAGGGTATGCGAATAGGAAATCCCTCTTTCCGAATGTGAATGGTCCCCAGTATTCCTCCATGCCTTAGCTGTGTAGTTACATAATCTACATCAAATATTCCTGGAAGCTGAAACAACAAACACACCAAACCTTGAGCTAGAGAAGGTCCATAAAAAAGAATATAGAAAAAAATATATAAAATGTTTATATTTATCTAATGAGGTTACCTTAACAAAGTTTGGCTTGAAACAACGTATAAATGTAGTTTTAGACCTGAAATATAGAAGGAATTAATAATCAGAAGTCTGTTCATTCAGAAGATTGTACGAGAATTATTTTGTATTTACATAAATGTGATATTAGATGTTAGATAAAGGAACAGTTCACCCAAAAATTTGAATTCTGTTTATTTACTCCACAGTACTACAAGGTCGGGCATTATTCTGAGGTTCCAAATTTCTTTGTTCTGAACAGAGAGAATGATATTTGGAAGAATGCTTGTAACAAACAGTTCTTGGCAACCACAGTAGGAAAAATGTATTACGATTTTTTGTTGTTCTGTTGAACACAATAGAACATACTTTGATGAATGTAGGAAATCAAACAGGTCTGATGCACTTTTGACTACCATTTCTCCTACTATGGTAGTAAATGGTGCCCAAGAACAGTTTGGTTACAAGCATTCTTCCAAATATCTTTCTCTGTGTTCACCAGAACAATTACATTTATTCTGATTTGGAACAACTCACGTGTGAGTAAATTGTCGCCTTAGAATAATACATTTACATTTATGCATTTGGCAGACGCCAAAGCGACTTACACTGCGTTATCCTATACATTTTACATAGGTATTTGCAATCCCCTGGGATCGAACCCACAACCTTTCGTTGTTAATGCAGTGCTTTTACCACTGAGCTACAGGAAAGCTGTTAGATAGAGGTTATAATACGTTTCTATCTGACATTTTGGTCAAAATTTAGTTATTCACAGATTTTGTTATGTGACAACATATTTACATTATGCTATGTTTTTTTTAAATGTGTGCATTTCGGGACTTTTTTAAGAAAACAAAGAGATTCTATCCACAAAATCGAATTATGATTTGATGCTTTAAGGTCCTATCATAACTTTGAATGCACACAAAAGGACCAATCAGGATCAGCTTTATTTGTCATGTGACCGGCCTCCTCGGTGACAGTATCAATAGACAATATCTGAGGAAACGGTGCAACACAAAACAAGGTTTAAAAAAAAAAACTCAAGGTTTTATTGATACTCTTGTCAAGGAGAGGAGCTCAACCTACAGTTTTTTTGTTTTGTTTCAGGTTTTGTTGAGGAGATAATTTTTCATATTATATAAATCATATTAATTACATCAATAATCATTATTGTGTTATTTCAGCCATACTCATCTCTAAAAATAAATTTTACCTGTCCCACCTAAGTTGCATAAAATATTTAGATACAAGAATTACCATAGCATACAAATGCTTAACTGGAGGGTGAACTGCCCTTTAAGTGATATTTGTTGACCTCTCTAAACGTGTGGTGAGCTCTGTAAGTGACTGATGGAAGTGAGAAGCCACAGTTGTCATCTGACTGCGTCCTCTTGCTCTTCCCAGCTCTTTCTGCTGGATGTAACGCTCCTGTACCTTTCGAAAGAGACCCGACACCATCTACACACAAGATAAACACAATCCTCCTTTAAAACTTAATGGGACTTAAAGCTTGCAAATGACATATGTTGTTTATCAATTCTTTATTGTGTTTGGGTGACAAAACAGTCTCATGAATATATAATATTCATAACACATAAAATATGTTTCTTAGCACCCTGACCCATCAAAAATCAGTGTGATGAGCGTTTTCATGAGCAACGTTGAGATTCATTTACCTGTAACCTACTGTGAGCGAAGAGCTCTAACACTTCAGGTCGAAACTGGTCGTGATTTTTGTTGAGAAAGTTATGAACCTGGTGAAATAAAACAAATTTTAGCCACAAAAGCACAGAGGACTGTCTAAATATGAAATCTATAAATTATTTCCACGCAAACATTAAAAAGATTAAACTGTCGGAACTATGACGCGGACATTGAATAAGCAGTTTTGTGAATCCTCAAATAAAGCTTGACTGCTTGCCTGATAAGTGACAGCACCGGCATAGTGATATATTGTGAACACCGGCAGGGGAATTTTGGGTTTGGAGTAGTGGGGACTGTTGCCATGGTGATAGTGGCATTTCTGCAGGAATGTATGGTCTGTGGCCTGAAACAGAGAATAAAGGAGTTAGAGCCATAGAAAAAAAGATTAAGGCTGCCCACAAATCCATGTGTAGAATAGACTTATTTGCATTTGAAACAAGACCGGGTCATTCTTTTGTGGAAACTTTATGATATTTAAACAAAATATAAGCTTTCCTGTAGCTCAGTGGTTAGAGCATTGCGTTTACATCGCAAGGTTGTGGGTTCGATCCCTGGGGATTGCAAATACCTATGTAAAATGTATAGGATATGTAAATGTAATGTAAATAAGTGATCTTAAACTGAATACTTCTAAATCCATCACTGAGCTGCAGTCTAGCAGTACAGGAGGTGAATCACTGAAATGATTACTATTTTATGTACATATTTATTATTTGTATGTTTTCTATAGCTTTTAAAGCTAAAATGTTTCGTTACTTGAGGAAGGCAAGTTTGATCATCCAGGATGCGAAGGATTCCATACGGCCGTGCCGAGATGAGATCCAGACAGCCATGAGATGTTTCCAGTGTTATTGGATACCACCGGATCTGCTCTGCACTATATTCCTCCTAATATAAACACATATACAACAAACACAAACAATGTCAACACTGCAAAAAAATCCTGTAATAAAATATAATTTATAATGTAATAAGTTTTTCTTGTAAATGTCTTTTTTTGTAATTTGATATTTTTTATTGTATTTCAAAGACGTGTGAAAAAAAGCTGTAGTAGTAGTTTAAAATTACAGTTTTTACATTACATGTGAAAAATCATAAAAAAATAACTGTGAAAAGTAGTGATTGAATCATTCGATGTATATATAAAATATTGAATTATGCATATATTGTTAATATACAGTATATCTATATTACAATTTCATTAGAAATAAACACTTGGTTCCAATACATGGAAATGTATTATTTAACATATTGCATTATATTTTCCAGTATTTCCCCATGTTTTTCTTTATAATAAGGGATCCTGACTGCTCTGAATACACACGCTGACCTGCTCTTGTGCCACCAGGGCTTTGTTCACAAACTGTTGCAGCTGCTCGTTGGCATAGTTTATACACAGCTGCTCAAAACTGTTCACACTCAGATCCTGTAACATAAATACATACAGTTCTTACAGACTTCATACAAAGGCAAGAATTAAGTGTCACTGGTTCAGCTAAACATTGTAATACTTTAAGTTCAAAATGAGGGAGAAAATACCTCAAAGCCATATATGTCCACAATTCCAACAGTGCTGTCCATCTCTGTGGGCATCAACCACTCATTGATGCGTTCAAGTATCCAGTCAAACAGAACAGAGTAAAGCGTCTTGGCAATAGCATCTCTACAACAAGAGCAATGTGTCAGTATGCCGCAAGCTTTGTGCTCTGGTTATCTCACTGAAAAATCACGATGAGACCACTGTCACGCTCCCTCATTCCAAACCACTATGACTTTTTTTGTCTGCAGAACAGAAATGAAGATATTTTGAAGAAACATTTCTCTAAATATCCTATTTTGTGTTTCACAGGAGAAAGAGTCATATGCAGGTTTTAAATGACATGAAGGTGAATAAATGATTTTTATGTGAACTTATTCATTTGTCAGACCTGGATTCAATGGCACTTTCCACAGACAGGGGGCAGTAGATCCTGTCATATATTGTTTCCTGTGGAGACAGAGGACTCTTAGCTTTTTAGGAGATACCTCTGTTATATTAATTCAGAACACAGATGAATGTGTGTGTGTGTTCAAGATTCTTACTGTCACTCTGTGAGTGATGACGGTCTGTAAGGCCTCAGCGGACACCTGCAAAAGATTCCCGACTCTCCGAGCTTCAGCTTCACTAAAAATACGGGCCACCTCGAACGACTCACTCTAATTTAGTCAGGAGATCACATTTTATTTGTAATGAGTGGCTTTTTTCATATCTTAGCAACGTTTATTTAAATTTGTGTACAAGATTCCCCAGGAGAAAACGCATGACATAATTGTTAATATTGGTCCACAGCTGAAACATTAAAGGGATAATTCACCAAAAAATGAAGATTATTTTATTTACTCGGCCTTATGTCATTTCAAACCTGTATGACTTTCTTTCTTCTTCAGAACACAAAAGAATATATTTTGAAGAATGTCAGTAGACAAACAACACTCTTCTCTTTGTATGGACACAAAAACGACATTTCTCAAAATGTTTTCTTTTGTGCTCCAAATAAAAAGCAAATACAGTTTTAAACAACTTGAGGGTGAATAAATAATGAAAGATTTTTCATTTTTGGGTAAACTATCCCTTAAATGTTGAGTGAATATAGTATAATACTTTTATATCTGATAAACTGAAAATACATTTGACTGGGCATTTTCTAATTTCTCATTATTCCTCTATGGACATGCTAAAAAGGACCATGAACAGTATACATACCTCATAGGAGCTGAAGCAAATGTTGCCCAGCTGTAGGATAGATGACAGAATGGCCCAAATGTTTGCGAGCTGATCTGCATGTAAACCAATCGTCTCTAAGCATCGGACCAAGAGCTGGAAGTCTTGACTGTCATGCTTCACTTTTATTTCACACGCCCTACCCTGAACAAAACACGTAAAACTGGAAAATTAGAAAAACGACAAATATCATAAAACAGCAGGCATTACATGGGCTCTATCTAAACCTGGTTGAGGTAGAAGTAGGTCTCAGCTCCTTGCAGGTAAAGATCCTGCTTTCCCCACTCGTTCAACCCAGCCAACAGTTCATAAAACACATGGTAGTTTCTCTCTTCCTTCGCCTACAAGAACAAAAATGCTTCACTTACATTTCTAATGCAACACATTTGTTCAGTTATTTATTACAGAATGAACTTAATTCATATGTCAGACACCAAAGCACAAACTTAAAAAGTGAACACTCAACCTGAAAGACAACTCGTGATTTTTCAAGGAGATATTTCGACAGAGATGTGCCGACAACAACACCGCTGAGAAGAGAAAGATCATTTATGGAAATCATGTTATGGTCATTTAATGGTTCTGGCCCTTTAAATCAGAGTTATGAAATGCAGTCGGCTTACTGTCGTATATGGATGTGCAGGTACTTTCCAAATCGACTGGAGTTGTTGTTAAGTATGGTCTTGGCATTACCAAAACTCTCAAGAATGGGCAGAACATCCATTGGCTAATGAGAAGGTGAGATGTCAGAGGTTTTGTATCAAAGCATTACAAAAACCATATGGTTTGACAAACTGTACCTGTCGTAATTTATCATTCCTGCCCTGATACATGGAACTCAGATAGTGGACGATGAGCTTGGCAGCTTCTGTCTTTCCTGATCCACTCTGACCACTGTTTAGATAGCAAATGATAGAAGAAAATTCATATCTATTTTAATAATTCACATTCATGCATATACAGCAGAGGGGAAAATAAAGAGCCATTTCAAATTTATGAAATATACTATAGGTACAGTATGTGTTTATATAAAACATTTTTTTTATTTCCTTCTTTAGTGTGTGAACTACTAACACTATTTCCCAATATATATTGTTTGCATTTATTTGGAGAAACAGGTTAAAATAACAGAAACAATTCTGTGTATTTTTTAGACCTCAAATACTGCAAAGAAAACAAGTTCATATTCACTTTTTGCCAATATGACAGTCATATTTGTGCAAATAGGAAGAGCTTCAGCTTATTTTTTATGTGATAACCTTTTCACGTGTCTTGTAATGCTGTCAGTCTTCCACATTGCTGTTGGATGACTTTATGTCACTCCTAAGGTTTGATTTTGTTGAAAGTCAACAGACAATGGAAGGAAATGACCACAATACATATAGAAATGCTGATGAAATGGAAATTTGCAATGGTCTCTTATTTTTTCCGTGGCTGTATATGTGCATTCAATAAGTAAATGTAAAATACCCATAATCCTCCTCACTTTATGATAATGCAGTGCTCCTGGGTTGTATTCTGAGATTGGCAAAAGGCAACATCTGCCATGGCATAAATATGGCTGCAGACACCGCAGATGGCATAAACATTGAAAATACACATCATTTGCTAATAATATGACCAAAAATAACGATCTTAACTAAACACTTTTGAAATCAATCTTTCAAAGTACTCACGGTGGATTATTGTGCTTCTCTTTACCCTGGTACTGCTGTCTCAGCTCCTCAGTGTAAATACTGAGAGGTTTAAAGGGGTTGATGGACAGCAGCATATTTCCAATATACGTCTGTTGATTTTAACAAAGTGAGAAAGACGCCTGAAAAGTCAAGACTAGTGGGACAATGCAACCAACGAATACACCAGAGTAAGGATGGATTACGGACCACACCATACCAGTCAATGTCAAGGGCCTTAGACTATAACTTGAGAATTTTTTTAATTCTGTCATCATTCACTCGCCCTCATGTCATTCAACACTTTCAAGAAGATATTTTGAAGAATGTTGGTGACCAAACAACAATGGCCACCATTGACTTCCATTGTACAGACACAAAATCCCAGAGAGATTTCTCAAAATATCTTCATCTGTGTTCCACAGAAGAAAGAGCCGCATACAGGTTTTGAATGGCATAAGGGTGAATATATGATGACAGAATTTCTATTTTTAGGTAAACTCTCCCTTTAACTGAAGACAATAAAGCCCCTCTGTTGTCTGCAGAAATAAGAAGTGTCAGTAGTGATTTCACTTTATTACTTATTACTATATAGACATTTCATTGCACAAAGGTACAAAAAACAGCGGTGGCTTCTGTAGAAGTCATGTCCGCATATGTGACACATTTACAAAAATACGTACATAAATGCTATCGCGATGAAAGCGCTTCTTCAGATTCAGCAGAACTGAACTCTCAGACACCTCTCTAAAAACAACGTGAAGTTTGGTTAAAGCAAAGCTTTTAAGTCAAAACTCAAGATGATATATGATTTGTCAGTGTTTGTCAATCTTAATTCAATTTTGACTGGAAATGACAAACTAGTGTAAATGAAAAGGTACGAAAACATATTTGTACACAGCCATACGGTTCCTCTGGCCTATGTGAATGTGTGTATCAGGTGATGAATGTGATGAATGTGATGACTCACTCCAGCTGTGCCAAATCCTCCACCTCATCCACCTCCACAACTTCATTACTTCCTGGCATTATTACCTGAAACCCAAAGAAGAGTCAATCACGAGACCCCCCATTCTTAACACCCACACTTGAACCCACTACAACTCCGGCTCTTCGGTAGTGTCCACAAAAATGACGAGGTCAGAATTTTATTACAATCCAGAGAAATGCACATTTCATACCTGAGTGCTGTTAAGTCTCTCCTCCAGCATGTTCTGAGTTGGATCTTCTGATTCCCATCGGCCTCTGCCGTTGTGGACCGGAATGGTGTGTGCATGTTCATCATCCTGATACACCGTCCATTTGGTGAGCTTCTCTACTGTCTGATGTGGCAGGAGGTTCTCCGGACGCATCCAGTCTTGAGGATCCCCATACATCTGGCCCCTTTGAGCCCAGTGTAGTTCCATAGCGGAGGGCAGAAGACCATTCCCTATCAATTCCGCCACCTCTCGATCCACATCCTCCTCAAAAGAAGCTTGTCTTTCTCCGGTTCTCCACGTCTCCGTTTCGGTTGACTGGTGTGCGTTCCTTCGATTCATCTCCGCTTCTCTACTCTGTCCAATGCTTCCACCACTGTTAAGCAACGTTTTCGACATTGACAGCTTGGAGAAATTCAGTTGTGACTCTCCAAGTTTACCCTTGGCTGCTTGCAGTACACTTGTACCATCTTTAATGCCTGTTAATGGCTTTTTGTTGTCCACTTTGAGCTCAGACTCCATATCATTTGATTGAGTATTCGGAATGATGGTTCTGCCACTGTCTTGTGGGATTTTCTTGATGGACCTTAGAAGGCTCAAGTCGGGCTTTACGGGAAGAACCAGGCGAGCTCCAGGCTTTGGTGGTTTACGTTCGGTGGTGGCAGTGTTTTCAATGCCTGTGCTAGTGGATGTAACAGTGGCTTCGGTTGTCATGCCGATTTTGTTCATCCGGGGCAACACTATTGCGAATTTGGCATCTCCCGAGTTGACCTTTTCTTCTACGTCTTGTGAAGATGTACAAGGGTCGTCGCATAAATCGTCTTGGGGATCAGCAGGGGCGTCCTGGGGTTTCGACGTCTCCGTCTTTGAATCATCTGAAGTTTCATTTTTCTTTGCCATTTTCATGAGCATCTTGTGTCGGATAAGGTTCTTTTTAGACTTTGTGCTGCTACTCTTTTTCTGCACCACCAAAGCAGGAAGCCATTTTGAAATCCCAATTGCTTGGGAGACTGTGGATAACTTTCTTCGAACATGGAAGCTTTTTGGCATCTTCTTTTGAATCCATCCCGAGACGCGACGTAAGGTTGCCATGCCTCTTTTGCGGGCTATCAGACTCTCTGTTGATTTTGAGGGCAGCTGCTCTTCGAGCTCAGTTGTCTCTGTCTCTTGTTTTTGTTCTTCAACAATTTCTTTTGGAAGTTCCTTTTTGCCTTTCTTATTTTTGTCATCTTTTCCTTTACCTTTCGTTGTGAACAGCATACGAGACTCTCTGTTCAACAATCCTTTGGGCCCTTTTGTATCGGCTGTTGTCTGATCTTCCTGCTGATCCTCCACGGTCTTATTCAAAGCCTTTGTTTTACTTGCCAACTGCAGAATTTGAGATTTACCTTTTGCCGCTCTGCTTTTGGACAAAGACATTCCTTTAAGGTGCACCCCTTCTGGAGGACCTGCTTTAGGTTCCTCTCTTTTGGAAGGCCTCTTCTTTTGAAGTATCTTGGATTTCAACATCTTTTTCTGACCTTGGAAGTGAGCAGTCAGGTTTAGCGATCCTGGTTTCATCAATGAACCGGCGGTCTCCTCCTGTGCGCTCTCTTGTCCGGTATCACTCAGCACCTCCTCAGAGTCGACCTCTTCTATGCTGCTAACAGGTTCTTCCTCAGGTTCTTCTTTAACTTTGCTTTCCGGGGGTTCATTGTTGTTCTCATTGATCTCACTTTCTTCCTCTTCTTTTTCTTCTTCTTCAGTTTTCTTGTCTGGGTCTAAGAGTTCTTCCTCACTGCTTACTGCATTTACTTCGATCTCAGCCGACTCTTCCACACGCTCTGGCTCCTCCTCCTTGTCATATGTAGCTTCTTCTTGACTCTCTTGTTCTGAACACTCTGCTTTCTCACTCTCTGAATCGTCTTCTACCTTATCCACTACTTTACCACCTCTCTTTCTCACACCTTTAGCAGGAGATTTGTTCTGAGTCTTGGCTGTAATTTTTTTCTGCTGAGGTTTTGATTTCCCAGCCTTTCCAGTCCTCCCTATACCTGAATTGCCATTTGTTGTCAACTTAGCAGGTATAGCTTTGCCATTCTGCTTTCTCCTGGCGATTTGCCTGGAGGTCTCTATCTCTTCATCTTCCGATGCCTCGGCTTTCTCCTCTTTTCCCTCATCTTTTTGAGTCTTTTCTTTAGCAGATGTCTCTTCCTTTATACCTTTTCCGCTTTCGGTTTTTGTGAGGTTTTGGGATGCTGTCTTGACTCCTTTTTTGGGAGTAACTTGTTCTTGTTTCTCTGTCTTTCCAGTGACCTTCTTTCCTCCTCTAGCTCTGCTGGGGGGTTTGGCTGGAGGCATGATTCTGGCTCACAGGTCCTCTTTCTTAGTTCTTTTTACAAATGTCAAGACATTTTCCTGATCATATTAACACATAGATAGGAAAATATTAAAATCATAATGTTTCTAAATGGCATTACAAACAACGCTGAACTCTTGGATCTTTCTTTCTCACAATTTCTCATTTTTTTTTAACCTTGTGCTGGTCTAGTGAAACAACTTCGGTGACCTAAACTACCTGGGGTGTAAGATCAAATATCAGGTCTTTCAACTGAAGTGCAAGGTGAACCTGACCTAAAAGTCCCCATTAGGACCAAGTTTCAGGTATTCACTCTAAATGATGCCAATCAGAGATGTGACTTTAGATCAACAACGTTCAAGCATCTTTAAACTTGTCACTAAATTACCTAAGTTTGCAATTTTATGCAAAGCTTTAAAATAAACATTTGTGCATTTGTCCCAGCTGAATAAAAGAAAATGTAATGTTAAAAACACAACAAAAAGCTCTATTGTAAGCAAATCTATTCAAGTGACATGAATGAAATAATAAATGACTCACCTGTCTTCTCAAGTATGCAGGAGACATCGTGGGGGTCTGATGAATATTTCTTCCAATCTTGAATCGCTGGTATCATTGTCACACTCCCTGGATTGAACATGCATGTGGATCCGAACGTCTATACAGTCTTTCTTTCACAAACACACACATAGACAAGCATGCACAACACATCCATGGCTGTAGTGAATAATTTATATTTGACGGCACGCCATATAGTTATGCACCCATTGATTTCAGCAGCTGCTAAAAAAGACGGTGGAAAGGTGAGAGGCTTCACTGGAAGCTGACAAAAGGTGTTGATACATGAGAGAGAAGACAGTGACAGATGCAAACATGGTAAGAAATTCCACCAGTCATCTTGCAATCCACAGTCATTTCTATAACTTCAGTTTTTATTTGTCAATTATAGAGAAGGTGTACGTGCAAATGTAGGATAAGAAATTTACAGACAAAGAACAGAATACAAATGTTGGTATGTTACAACCACTTAAAACATACATAATGTCATAGTTAAATTACTTGAATATTTAAGCATGAGTACTTTGTGTTCAAGGTCTTGTTTAAAATGGTGTCTGACAGAATACTTAACTTTCAAATGTATTAGTCTGTTTTTGTGCTGTTTTGTCTCTGCTGTCAAAGCACAAATATCTAAAAAAGTCAAATGTAAGATTCAGTATCTGTTTTTGTTAAAATACCTTTTTTAATCATTTTAATCCCATCAAGTTATTTTTAAAGCTGTGCGACAGAATGCGGTAAACGGCTATTCTTCGACATTCTTGTGGTGCTGGTGTCCAATATCAGGCAAGCATCTGAGCTTCTGTGATTAGGGAACAAAGCGCCTCTCAATAATAGATGATCAAAACTCCTGGCTAAGCATGTATGACAACTGATCTTGCCGTACGGTACATTTTCTTGAAGTTTATGTTATAAGTCATGAAATAATTCGATTTCTTTTCAAAACATATGTAAAAGAGGTTGTCATTTATGCAATTAAAACTTTAGACTCCTCTTAATAAATGTGTTAATTCATTATGCATTTGAACTGCAAAAATCTAAAGAAAACTAGCAATTTCTATTAAAATTAAAACTTGTAGCACACATTTTTATAAATCACTTACAAATATCATCCTATATGTACTTCCTGCAAATTTACCAAAAAACAACTGGAGACCCTAAAAGGTCACCCATCAATCTGAGGAATTAACAAAACCTACAGGAAAAAGTTGTCTCCAGACAAAATATGCTGATTTGCCATCAATTTAAAATGATATTGGTTGTTGTCATCGAGGGTCGGGTTTAGTTTGTACAGCTCTATATGAAACACTTTTATTAATCAAGATGAATTCATCTGAGCTTAAAGGGGTACTCCACCAAAAAAAGAAAATTCTGTCATGAGCAGCTCACCCTGTAGTTATTCCAAACCTGTGTACATTTCTTTGTTCGGTTGAACAAAAAAACATATTTCGAAGAAAGTTAGGAAACTGACATTTCGGGGGCATAACTGACTTCCATTGTAGAAACATTTTAAAGTCAAGGGTGCCCCTGAACTGCTTGCTTTCCTTCATTTCTCAAAATATCTTCTTTTAACAGAAAACTTTGTGTTCAACCAAACAATACACAGGTTTGGAATAACTAGGGTGCGGGAATTTTATGACAGAATTTTTATTTTTAGTAAATTCATAAGACGTTGGTAAATGTTTCAAACACAGATCTTAATAAATCAAGTTAATTATTAAACAATCGTAAATGTAGACTGTTTGTAACCTTACAACCACACTGTAAAAAAAATCACCAATTTTAGCTGCCTTAAATTGTTATGTTGTATTAAATTATCTTTATGAGTCAATTTAACTTCAATTGAACTCACTTAAAAAATCCAGTTGTATCTCGTATAAAGTGCTTGCATTTAGTTTATTATTAAAAAAAGATCAATATTGAGAAAAGAAACCTGGCTCATGCATTTGTACTGATTTGACTTACTCCAATACTCAAATTTCAATATGGTTATAATTCCATCATTACACTCTAAAAAATGCTGGGTTATTTGTTTAACCCAACAGCTGGGTTGAGCCTGTTGGGTCATTTTGTTGGGTTATTTTCTTAGTGTTGGGTCATTTTTTGAGTAACCCAAACGCTGGGTTACCAGTCGGGTCCAATTGAGTGACAGTTGAGAGAGTAAACCCCTCCCACTCCTCTACGCATCAGACAAACTTTACCTTCGCGGGCATTTTGGTCCACCTCATCTCGAAAAGCTGTTATTCGGATAATAAAAGGTATGTTTTACGAGTTTATAATGTATAAAACTATTACTGTACAATAAAAATGCAAAAGTATGCAAAATTCGGCTGTTCGCATTAGGTTTGAAAGTAACGTTACAATCTAGCTTCGTTAGCTTTGGATAGCTAGTCTGTAACGTTATGCCCACGTTGTTCTTACAGCTTTTTAATCATTTAAACTTCATTTTTGGTGAACATTTCCCTTTGAAATTTCTGACTCGTGTGAGTCATTTAGTTCAGTAACTTACGCAACTTGATATTAGTTTAAGGTTGACACGAGAGAGCGTCGTGTCAAAAGCAAACATCCAGCAATTTTTTTATTTTAAATACCGCTAATGTTCGGTGAGGGAACTTAGTTTAAATAGTCTTTTAGACGAGAATGTAGTTGTTAAGAACACACATACGTGATATTTATATATAAACATAACGCCTCTTTGAGAATTTGTTAAGACGCTGTCGGAGGTGTGAGCTTCAGGCTGTCAGCGGTCGTGGCTCCGCTGAGAGCAGCTCTATCTCGGCCATTGCCTCGGGAGTAGACGCTCTTATAACGTTAGTGGTTAACCGAGATATAATTTATTTTGGGTATATGAGACGAACAATTGTTGCTCTTTTTAGACTTCTACTTATTCTAGAGTGTGTCGAATTAGTTAAGAGATGTGTTAACGTTTATAATATTAATTTTTAAGACTGTATTTCACTTTCTGTACTATATCCCACTCTTCTTTTTTCCCCCACTGACAGGATGCAGAATAACAGCTAATATTAATGGATCATTCTATTCAAGAGAAAGTCAACTGGAACTTGGATGTTTTCATAACAGGCTTAAAGGTAAACATTATTTAGGTAAAATGTTAATGTACTTCTTTATATGTTTATTATAATCCATTGTGCTCTGGGTAGGCCAGTTTCCTTACATTCTTCTCTCGTCTCTTTTTCTCTTTTATAGATGAACAAATTGATAAAGAAACCCTCCTGCTGAACATCCACTTCCAAAAGTGCACGCCACACTGTTGTCTACAAACTCCTTGGAAAAGAATCCTCTTTAGTAAGACTGCTCCGTGGATATGTCAGGTTAAGCAGTGCTGAAACCGAAAGAACTAACGCTCTTTAAAATGTTTTGTGAGTTTATATGAAGAGGAAAGTTACGGTGTCCCTTTTTCACATCCATAACGCTTGTTTATTTCTTTTTTTATCGAAAACTTGTGCATAGACTAATATTTTATCATATAAATGTGGTTCTATCAACAAGGGTTTAGTAAAATACTTTTTATAGTGTTTTTATGTTGCATCCATAACGCTGCAATTGCCCTAAAGCATTTTACTCGTGCCACTTTGTTAACTGTATATACATTTTTGAAGTGTTAAGTTGTCTAACTATTTATATTTACTTTAATAACTTTAATAACCTTGCTAAATGTATATGTTAAAATCTAAACTAATGTAATTTATTGAAGTTAATTTTCCTTAAATATGTATTAACATACATTTCATCAAAGTGTTTTATATGCCATTTTATTGTTCATTGAGCATAACATATTGCATGTTTTTATGAATTCCTTTTGTCTTGCATTTTGATCCTTAATAAAACTTTTGATTCTTACTGATGCCTCGAGTATTTCTCTGTGATTTTGTTATTATTATTTTTAAACATTTCGGGTTTGTTTTAAACCAGCAATGTAATTTTTAAGCAAAAGTTGATATAAATAAAACAACCCAGCATGTTGGGTCAAAGATATCTGCAGTAGTCTACCTTACTATATCATTTCTGTCCTTCGGAAACCTCGGAAGTCCAAATTCAATGCTTTCCAGGAAATGTAAAAACATTTTTTTAAAAACATGATTAAATACAGTGTTGGCAAAGTTGACAAGCACTTTCAAAGACATTTTATTAGTTAGATATTTGCAAATTTGCAAACAATATTTTCTTGTCAAATGTTCAGCAGATTTTGTAGTTTTCTTTAAGAATCATAAAAACACATCTCTTCCATCAACATCTTTTCTACTTTCCTATCCCCCCCGATAAAGGATATTCTTAGCTTCGTATACTGTGGTAGGCTGACTGAACAGGGGCCTGTACCATGAAGCTGTTTTAGCCAGGTAAGTTTAGGATTAGTTTGCACCAACCCTGGGTTTTAGGTGCCATGAAAGTACCTCAGCTTTAATCTGTGTTCATCGCCGTGGTAATTTACACTTCACGACTAAACTGCTCAGAAATAAATTATGATCTAGATTAGAGAGCTCACACCGAAACTGAACCAATCAGTGATCAGATTTACATATAAGTGACGCAACTAACTCGCATGCATGTTACAATGGCTAGTTATTTAAAACAATGTTTAATAAAATACAAATACTAATATAAAATGATATAAATATATATTACAAATATAAAAACAAATAATGGTTTCTATACAGGCAAAATCTGATTTTAGAGATAACATTTGCTGGCTTTTCAACATAATTTATTTATGTTCTATTCTTTTACTGTACTACACACAATTTGTATTTCTTTGCATTGCAATTTTTACATTCTTGTCTGTGGTGCAGATAATAATTTAATCCCTATAACATTCCCTAATCCATCCGTGTTGTGTCTGTGCAACAATACAAAACCCTTTAAATGAAATAAATGTGACGAAACTCAATTTCAAACTTCAACACAATCTTTCCTTCTTTACTCTATGATATGAAGGTTTGATAGCCTGTTGGTGTGAGACAGGGCTTATGTTCGAACACAGAACCACTTCAACATGCCCTCAGTCAAACCAGAGTCAGGATTTTGATGACCCTCAAATTTTTTAATCTACACTTCAACTGACCACTATATTCACACACTGGCATTTTTTTATTTAGCCTTTATTTAGAATTAGCTTCTCTCGTGTATTTTGTTCACATTTCTTCTGTAATGACGGTAGACGATTGAGTTTCTGGGGAAGGTTGTGAAATGTCCTACAATAACAGACAGCCGCATCGTAAAATAACAATCCTCACATTAACACGTTTGGCATAATAAACAGTACAAGTACATTGATCTCTTTAACTCTCTCAGAGCACACAGATAGTTTCTCTTCATCATGTGCTTCACCCTCATTAATAAAGGTAAACTAAATGATCACTAACATAAGGCAAGAGATTTTCATCCACTGTGGGGGCACATGCACACATTATACACACTGATCATATATTACATTACTTTAATATTTACCTACAGTAAATGTGTGTAATATATAGTCATTTAACTCAATCAGCAGTGTTTCTAAAACACTTCTCTCTTGTATAGACAGTAGAAACGGTATTACTCCATGGCTAAAATACATTTTTGTGTTACTAATATTTGCGCATATTTCCTGAGAAACATACAGTATCCATGTTGAACGTGATTGGTTTTGCGATACCGAACATCACTCCATGTGCACGTGCACGGATCTTAGCTTCAAGATCAAAGCTCGAGTTGACAAAGAAACTCCATGAGCTCTCCTTTATGGTACCAACAAAGCTTGATCACGTTGGTTTGGTTTTGTCAACGCAAAACTATTCCTTTTGTTCAGCTTGTTCAGTTTGTTCAGCTACGTTCATGGTACAGGCCCCGGTTTTACTGCTCCTATGCATTGTTGTTCTTTTGTTGCATATATTGCTTCTATGGTTTTCCCCTATTTTGTAAGTCGCATTGGATAAAAGCGCATGCTAAATATAATTATTGATTTTTTTGCCATATATCATTATTATCACAGATATGGAAGTTTCAGAAGGACAGCAGCGATATATAAACCACTGTAGAAGTACAGCTATGGTGAAAAAGAGGTGCGAGTACTTCTGGTCAACGTATGCATATACACACCATCACTATTAATGGAGTTACCTGAACTGATGCTGAAGTAAAACAAAAACAAACAATACAGACAGACCTTTCGTGTGAAAAATTTACTGTGAAGACTGTAGTGTGAAGTTACAAAGAATAATAATTAGTGTTCCGATACATAATCATGTCTCTACAAAAATATATTCTAGAACCCCCCAAAGAAAACGCTAAATAGCATTTCAGGAGACAGTACCAAAATATTTCCTCGGATCAGAAAATACAGCCCTCCAAAAACGAACCCATTGGTAAAACAGATTTTCATATACACATATATTAAAACATTTGACTACAATATCTTAAAATTACATTCCTAAATTACATCGTTCATAATTGGCATATCAAAACGTTTTACAATTAAAAAAGGAAGTTCAAATCCTATCCCCTCAGAAAACTGTACACCCCAAAAACTACAGCATGTGTACTACACAGTAGTGTAAAAATAAGTACCTATATATAATCTGATATCTACCACTCTTCTGGATTGGACGGGGTTAAAGGCAACACTACTTCCTGTGAAATACTCTGTGAGGTGTATCATACTTTACATGAGCTACTTAGTCCTCGGATCTAGTTTGCAAGTCCTAATGTTGCCTTGTCGTCCTATCCTAAATCATCAGCATCATCCTCTGGCATTTTTACCACACATTACCAATGCAGACTCGATCCGTTATAAAAGAAAAATCATGCATTTAAAATTAAGTTAAAAACAAAAAAACGCAAACTGCCAGTTTCAAATGCAGCAGTTTTTGCACGATGCTGTGAAGCTTGCGAGGTGGACGTTCAGCATGTAATGGATTGAGTGGAGATACAGTGATTGGTCTTAGCAGGCACTGTTGGTGGTCTCTCACTCGATTTGTCCCCCTGGGTGTAGAAGCTGTGAACGGGAGATGCCTCTCTCCAGGGCAAGGCTTTCGCATGGTTCAGTAGTGGTACTTGCAGTAGTGTTTGAATCGTAAGCAAATCTGGAATGCAGAATGGATCCAGAATTGTTCAGGCACTGGGGTTTAAAGGCTCAGTCTGTAAAAAGCCAAGGGAAAAGAGCTTTAGGCATCAGTTATGTTAAAAGACGTAAAAATGTACAACTTTTGGCTAGTGATTAACTGTAATATAATGATAATTTTATAAATCATTTGATTTTCTTTTCTTATCCCTATTATTTATAAAATATAATTATGCAGACAGAAAATAAGAGCATTATAAAGTTGAAGCACACTTAATGCAAGTATCAATCATTCTAAGTTATTGTAATATATTACTATTATTTATATGCTGTCAAATCGATTAATTGCAAATATTCAATTACAAAATAAATATTTGTGTTTATTAAAATTTTATAAATAAATTTTCTGTAGGTCTACCAGAAGTCAAGTTTGGGCCACATTTATGCTGTTGTCGCTGTAACCGTCAATACATATTTTAGTGTCATTAAAGCAATTAATCGGTTCCAAAAATATTTCCAATTATTTTTGGAACAGATTAATCACAATATAAATCCACAAACACACACACACACATATATATACATACTAAATGTTTACTTGTATATATGTATATATATATACACACACACATTTAAATATATTAAAAAAAAAAAAGATTCATTTCTTAAATATATACATGTTACATATACATTTTAGAATATTTGAGCTCATGAAAAACGAATATTTAAATATTTGTTTATTTGAATCAAGTTAAAAATGACGTAATTTGCTACGTATTTATTTAGGTTTTTTAATGTTGGGTTTTTGAAAAATACATAAAAACTGAATTTATACCTGCGCGGAACGGTATAATACAAAAAGAAAACAGGCAAAACAAAATGCAACGTGTATTGACAGTCTGTGATATATGGTTATCTTGTTTATTTTGTTTAACATGTTCTTGATAAGAAAATGCAAGAATATAGGTCTATTTTACTCTGGTGAAAGTCTATACGCTAAGCTGGCAGCGGAGAAAATACGCTGCTCTTCTAACTCCTATAGTAACAAAACCAAGAACATCTGGCTTTATTGTTTATAACGTTAATAATAAATAAAGTAAACATGCTTGATACCCTCCTGAACAAACAAAAAAATCATCCGTGCAAATATATTTACAGGCTGTTAAGTAGGCGAGGAATGACACACTAAAAAACAGTTTAGTCCAGTTAATGATGGGCATTGACAATAGCTTTGATATTTTACCATTAGATAGTTTGGTATTGCATCTTAAATTTCATTTATTCTATTCAGGGAAAATAAAAACTCTGCTACCTATAGAGGATGAATGTGTATTGTCTCCCCATATTTCCATTTAAAAATATTTTGGTGGGTCTCAAGATAGATTATACCCGTCTAGGTGGGTCCTGGAATTAAAAGGTTTCTGAATCGATGTTCTAATTGGCTTTTAGGTATGGAAAAGGTGCCAATCTTATGTTAAGGCCAAAAACATTTACATTAGTTGCAGTGAAATGTACATTTTCATGTTTCAAGTTGTTGAAATTAGCATAACTTAATCATTTTTAAACGAACGAATATGAATTTACTAAGAAAAAAAGCTCAGAAACAAGTTTTGGTAATAACTGATTAAGTGTTAATTTTTACACCTAATTTGAGTAATGTTAATAAATCACCAGTTTTGAAACATTTTAATATGGTGATGTGAGCCGAGCATAAAACACGATCTTGGCATCCGGTGTGTAAACTAAACATATTTAAACTAGCTTGCGACATGAGTGAACAAAGATGACAAATGATTTTTAACATTTTCTGTATATTATAAAACAATTACAGATGAAGTGCAAGAAGTTTTAAATAAGACGTGACAACTCTAAGGTCGTCTGTAGCGGTAACTTAACCTTGTGGTGACGCAGTTTTTTTCTTATGAAAAATACCAATATTCGAATAGCATTTTTAATATTCTAATAATTATTGTGGATCGAATATTCAAACATTTTTGCACATCCCTAACATTCATATAAATATACACGGTGCGCGCACACGCATATATAACAAACATTTATTTTTAATTGCTTTCATGGCACTAAAATATGTAAAGACTGTTTTAGCGGCAACAACATAAACGTTATGAGGCCCAAACTTAACTTCTGGTAGACCTCCGCAAAGAATCAATAACTGTTAAGTAGTTTTAATTTAATTCAATACAATTGATACACAATCAAATATTGATATAAATTAATATAAATCATACACCAGACACCGAAAGTTCACCTCGGGCCAGGTGTCTGCATCTGATGAAACCATCTATATGCAAGTTATCTATTTAATGTGTGAATAAATTAAAGTAAGACTTGCCTCCATTGCTCAGCACATTGCCTTCTCTTGACTTAGTCTTCACGTTGTTCTCCAGAAAGGACCTTTAATCAAACAACAGGCAGATTATTCCAGCTGTACCAAATATTAACAAAGCAATTTGTTCTAAATGAAAATGAAATTCCTCACGTTTGGTCTCCTTCTAGAGACTTCTGGATCTCCTGAAGCACACCTGTGTTAGAGCAAGACATTATTCAAACAAACTGTCAATTTTCCTTAAACACTATTCCTAGCGTTGTCAGACAGATTCATTGCAATAATGACAACATACAACAATATTATTGTGCGGGATAATGAACATTACAGATCATGCACACACAACTGCACAGGCCATTCTTTTTAAAACAAACAGCATGTTTAGATTGTTACTTTCAGCCATTTGCATGTTTAAAACACAGCAAGCATGAAACACACAAACTGATAATATGTCAATTGTCCGAGCTTGCCAAATTCAATCAGTTACTTATTTCTGAAAATGGGGTTTTGTTTGACTAACTGCTGATTCCTCGTGTACTCACTCTCATCGTTGAGCAAAGCATGCTCCATTACTTGACTAGCAGAATTCTCTGGAACAAACAAGCACATCGATCAGTCTAGTAAAAAACATGCAAACGCTTCATAGGGAACTTTAAAACACAATCTGCGATTGATGCAACAGCCATGCACAAAAGATAAAATATGGCACTGTTGCATCGATGGCAGATTGCGTCCGATTTGTGAGTGATTTACGGGGTGAAACATTCAAAGAAACATTGAGAACATGCATGTTTTAGTATTCATTGTTTAGCTAGCGCACACGAAACAGACGCTTAGAAAAAGCACTTTGAGTCTCACCATGTCCATCACCGTCTTTCGTGAAATTCCTGCATGGACAACAAACACAATTGTCAATGTTTGACATCAGACAAATATAATATTATATCCTATAGTTCAATAGATAAAGCTTATCTGCCATCTATACAAACCTGTTTTCTATTTCTGGTTGGTTCTTGTGAATGGGACTCGATGGCTTCTTGGACCTCATCTGATGAGGAGCCTCAACCAAAGAGTGTGGTTCCACCACTCAACGGGTGGAAAGAGAGAACCTTTCGAACTCAGACGGGGAGATCAGGTAGAAACCTAAACGGTTTCATGATGCAACATTTATATTTAAATAAGTGTTGAAGCATCAGCTAAATTTACAAGTGTAAATAAAATCCAGCATCTCCTACCTTGGCCATATTTGGTGAACACACAGGAGGCGATTCCGCTGACGTCCTCTTTCCGTATGCAGGGATAGTGCACCAGCATTTTGACGGAGGGTAGAGAGATCACGTGAAGCTCACCCTGATTGGTCAAAACCACCATGCTGCTTTCCAGCTGTTCGTCGGTCCGGCTTCCGAACCACGCCACGCCCACACGGCGCACGCGGGATCCATCGACCGCCGTGAGCTTCAGCTTTGACTTACTGCTCACTTTGGGCAAAGTAAACAGCTGCACACACAAACCCGCACAGTAAGACACAATCTCTGATGTAAAACAAGGCCAATCATATTTATAATAATAATAATGTCAATATTCACCTTAAGCTGCTCTTCTGACACGACTAACAGATGATGGGACCCGTGCATTTCAGGACTGCGTGCCAGGTCGTGGGCCACCTCCAGGGGTTCAGGCAGGGGGGCCCCTTTCCCATCCAAGACCACCAGACCTACTACTGGAGCCCGATGCATCAGTTGAATCTCTTTAGCTGCAGATATGTATAATGTCATTTATTTGATGATATATTTTAATATTTATATTACTATGTTTTGGGGCTGTCAAAGGATTAATGGGAAGTATTTATAAATATATATTTACAGATAATTAAAATGATATATTAACATTTATTATATTTTAATTATCATTGAAGTAAAATGAGTGTGTTTGTTTATGAATATGCATATGGACGGTACAGACATATGTAAACATGCACTTTTATTCTTGATTATTTATAATTGATTAATTCATCGTTTATATATTAGATTTGATTTTAACCTGGATGAGCCATCACAGGATCCTCCATCCTCCGTTCCACCGAAGGGATGCGGAGAACGTAAGCAAACACTGCTCCTCCATTGGTCCCGGCCCACAGTGAGGGTGTACAGTGTGTACCTGCGATAGACAACAATGTTTTCTTCAGCTACAAACTACAATTCAGAGATACTAAAGAGTGATAAAGGTGAGCCTTAAAACACTTACTATCACTGACGAACGTGTCGGCGAAGTAAAGCGTTCTAACCAGGCCGGTGAAGGAGTCGTCTGAGGAACGGGCTTCGATCTTTCTCTGGACGGGAGCAAGCTCCATCTCCTGAAGAGCCTCAGCCTCCAACCTGGCATTGATCTCTTGAAGCTACAAAAACAGTCACGATATTTACAATCAAGCCACCGTAGTCGCAAAACCTCATGCAGTAATAGTCTTCCTAAATCTGCACACCTTGGCTGCGTTGGTGGTGTGATGTTTGCGCATGGAGACCCGGCTGCGACGGATTCTACGGAAAGACTGGCGTAGGGATTTTTTGATGGACTTGACGCGGGACAGCGGCCCTTCCAAGGCCAACTGATCGCTGGGGTTTAGGGTGCACCTGTGAACAAAACGCAGACAACTGTCAAAGCATTCGATCCGTGAGCGTGGAGGGGGTTTGTTCCGAGTGCGGTACATTCATGTGATTTCCCTATGGATGTTTAGAACCAGAATGTTATTTCTTATGTTTTTCCTCACTTGACCATTATGTTGTTCTTCTGTTGGTAGTCGTAAAAACCAAATCCGTGGCTGGTGCCGAACGCCACCAGTTTCCATTCTGAGTGCAGGGCGATTGCTGTGACCACAGCGGGCGGCTGGCACTGCACGAGGGCGAAGGGCTGGAAGCCTGCAGGAAACAACACCGGCTCCTCCCGCACGTCTAGACGCGCCTGACCCTTCCATCTGAAGCCTTCCTGACCCTGCAGCAGATCCACCACTGTTGCCTCAACCGTCTGCTCAGCCGCCTCGTCGTTCAGCTCCAGAACCAAAATCTGATGGAAACGCACACAAAAATGACATTTTGTAAACACCTTTGGCGGTACTTTTTTCATGATTTTTTGATGATTTTTCAGTCAATTCTGATAATTACAAGCGTTTAAAAGGTCCAAGGTCATGTATTCGATCCCAGAAAAAACATACTGATAAAAAAAAATAGAGATTGAATGCACTGACGGTTGATACGTGTCGGCTAAATGCAAAAATGCAAATCTTGACTTGTCCATGATATTTTAAGAATTTCCATGACTTATCAGGGTTTCAAATTTCCTGACATTTCCATGCGCTCCATGACCGTGAGAAATCCATTTCCTTTACAGGAATCAAAACTAAACGCATTATTTCTGCAAGTTCTGCAAATCCATTTCGTTTCACTGAACTTGTAATGGCGGGTTTATGTTGTTTTTTGTTTTGATTGTCGTTGTGTATTGGAAACGTGTGATATGATCCCAAATAGATTTTGGGAAAAGATAAGGCAAATTGCGCAACATCGACTGTTTTTGGCAGACTGTACAACATTCATCTTTGTTTTAAGTCATCGATTCTTGTCATGTTGCCCATTTGCATCACTTTAAATAACTGAAACAGTGCCAGACCAACCCAAACATCTTAACTTTTGCCTTCAAGTCAAAGTGTCTGGAGTCTATATTCGCTGTAGTCTTATTGGTTGTTTATTTGTGGGAGGAGTCAGGATTGTGTGGACTAGAATTTATTAATGGTCCCAAAAATGTTTGTCAAACAGTAAATGTATGGCAAATCATGCGAAGAACACGTCTGCACGACACAGAAGAAGGTGTTTCTCAATTTACTGTCCGTTTTAAAAAATCGGTATAGAATTTTCAATTGTCCAATCAGAAAAGGGCAGACGCCCATTTCTCAATTTCTGGGCGTTATCAAACAGCATAGGCGCTTTCAACCATCCAATGGGAGAAAGGAATAGGAATTGCCCACTTGATGTCTTCAATCAATTCAAGAGATTGAAAAACGCAAATATGAGCCCTTTTTTTGCAGAAACCCCAGTCTAAATCGTGCTGAAATCTCTGTAGTTCAGTGAAAGGACAAAGAGAGAGTTACTAACACCACAAAGAAACTCTATACAGAGCACAACCAATTTCCTAATGGCTGATGAGGACATGATGTCTACTGAACTGTTAGAGAGGTTCAGTCAAACTCTTTAGCAGCAACTAAAAGGATAACGAATCTGATAGTTGCCGTGACAACTGGGTGCAAGAAATTACAATGGCAAATGGCTGTAGACCTCCAATCGTCATTATATTCACATCAACAAAACACACTAGATTCCAAGAAATGAGGTCATAACTAAATCGACAGATTTTACTTTCACTTGTCTGTGCACTGAATATTTCAGACAATATTTCAGTTAAGTGAAGCGTGAGAACCAAATGAGACCTTACCTGCCCTGCGGTTCCAGCTACCGTGAGGTACCCGCTGTATTTACACAGGTGGATCTTCTGAATGCCAAGCCGAGGGTCGTCACTATACGGGTCAAAGCAGCCCACCTGAAGTTCACAAATCATAAAAAGACATCAAGTCAAAATCAGGCGTTTAAAAAAAAAAATTCTCTCTATGAAATCAACTACTAGAATGAATGGAAACAAACCTTGCGGAACGGAGGCCACTCTCCCTCACTGCCCTGGTTCATGTTATCGTTCGGGTCGGCATCCGTATGAAAGACACCAGCCGTGCTAAGCTTGTACATGGGGAAAAGGCAGACCCCCGAGGCATCCCAGAAGCGCACTGTGCCATCTTCATGCCTTCCAGAAAAAAAAGACAAAAAAATTGAGCGAGGAACATTTATTTATTTAATGTCATGCGGTAAGAAGCATTTTTCAATGTTTGTTCCTCATCCGTAAAAGTGTTATGCAATTTTGCATATCTGTCTTCCTCCAGGGAATTTCAAAAGAATACGGGAGAGTCAAAACACTTCAGATCCTCATAAAAAAAAAACAATGGTTTTCCATAAACACATTTTAGACAGGACCCACAATTAACACTTTAAACCAACTGCACGTACAGTGTATAAAACAAGAGTTAGTGGATAATTTGCCTGTAATTACTTCGAATTTTGCAATAAAATCCATTAATTACTTATCTTAAGCGAGATATGATTCAATGACACAAATAAAAGAAAATAAAAACTAAAAATATGAGTTCAAGTGACTACCTAGTGTTTACGTTGTTGCCTTTATTTGCTTTCTTACTTTAATTTCTTTTTTCACAGTGGTTTTAATTAAGTGAGACTTTTACAGCACTTTAGGGCAACGTCTGCTCTTATAACACTCGCTTTATAAAGAAACACATTGTTACAGCCTCTGCTAGTAAAAAATATGGCCAATAAAATCTCAATTTACCCACGACTATTACATATGGAAAAAAATTTAATTTCACACCGTTTAGCTCTTTGTTCTTATGAACACAGGGATTTACAAAAAATATGTGTTGTGTTATTTGACAGCGGTCCACTCACCCTGTCAGGAGCAGGTCTCTCTGCGGAGGGTCTGGAGCGAGATTCTGTCCTCCGTTTATGGGCCAAGGCTTTAAAAAGACAGAAACAGGAAATCAAGCTCTGAATGAATGCAAGGCAAAGATTAAAGACGCTCATGACGCCATCAAAGAGAAACCACAGTGAAAACACTTGACACACTTTTGGGTGTACTTTGAAGTCAACAGAAGTTAACATTTAACTTGATAACCCTGAATAGTGTATCACTATTATGGCGCTATACTACAAAACGCCCTTCCCATAAAACAAGAATCAAAACTTTTGTTACATGCAACCTTACTATAACAACTACTTGATTAAATGATTTAAAAAAAACTTGCATATACACACACATGGACAAATCACTGAGCATCTTCTCTTTGCCTGAAATTACCACGCAATAACACAAATCACACAAAGCATGCATATAGAAACTTCGGGGGTCCCAGCTTGACCTTTATGTATACGTGTGTGTGATCCTTTGTATGTGGGCACCTTTCTGGAGTAGTGCGTGTTTTGATTGGCTCCGGCCGCCTGCACTCTCTCCCAGAGTTTGAGCGGGATGGACGAGACGTGGTGAGAACACGTGATGGCAGAACAGTGTAATGGCACCAGGTAGGGTGTCTGGATGACGGGCCAACCTTCAGTCTGCAGATCTATCACCACCAGCTCCTCCTCCACCAAAACCACGACAGCGCTGGGGTCACCTGCAACACGCACATTTAGATTAGAAATGCATCTTTAATTCAAAGGCAATTATCATTTTAAACATTGTATAGGTGTATGTGTTCCCTGGGAATCAACCTATAAATGTTCCGCCGCTAGCACAATTCCCTACAAAATGAGTTCAAGAAATGCAACAGGAGCAGTTTGCATCTCATATTTGCAATTGCAGTGAAATGAAATGAAACCCACATTTGACAGGCCTGAATAACAAACTATGTGTATATATATATACACATAGCTTTCCTGTAGCTCAGTGGTTACAGCATTGCGTTATCAACGAAAGGTTGTGGGTTCGATCCCAGGGGATTGCAGATACCCAAGTATAAATGTATAGGATAATGCAATGCAAGTCGCTTTGGATAAAAGCATCTGCCAAATGCATAAATGTAAATGTATTCAAAGACAGTATTTACATGTTCATAAGTATAAACAGTCAAATGAAAAAAAATTGAACAATTTATTAAAAATAATAAATTAAAAAAACAAAAACAGTAAACCCCATATTTTACAATTGTCTAAAGACCCTAAAGTCTATAAATGGTCACAAGAAACACATTATAAATGCATGTCATGACTAGATGTAAACAGAGATCCGTGTCTCCTGTATTTGTTATTGGATCACCTGAGCCAGAGACAATAAACATCAACTTCTCCCTCTTACCTCTGTGATCCTCTCCTTCCCGGATGACGAAAAAGTCGATAATGCGTGATGTGAAGTCGAGAGCCTCGTGGGTTTTGCTGTGGATGATGGAAATGCAGTGTCTGTCGCCATAACTGGCCCTCGGCATTCCTCCACTGAAGATGAGGAACGTTGGACTGGGAAGAGGCACAGAAGGTTTTACATGCAGATTACAAAAGCAATGTAGAGAGTTTGCTAAACTGTATATATTGCTGGTATAGTAAATGATGGAAAATATGGTCATAAACAGCTTAATTTGTAGGTTCAAATCCCAACCGCTAAGTTATTGTGGTCTTGACAAACATTGACATCATCTTGCCCATTATCATTAATTCATCTACACAATGACATATAACTAAAAACATCCATCCACTTTTCAAATCAGGAAACTTCACATCACACGTGCGTGACTTTTTTAAGAGAAGGAGAAAAACAAGGAAACGTGACATTAAATAAAACTGCAGGATAAAATGTGCTCGAGATTTGTGGCAGAAATCCGACGGAAGATTTCAAGGTTGAGAGGAAAATATGAAGCTCTGTAACAGGTTTAAACATTAACCATACAGTGTGAGTCACAGAGAAGCGCTCCGAGTTAATGACACCACAAGCAAACACACCTGTCTCAGCATCAGTTAGAAACACACAAACATCACAGTCTCATAAAACAATATAACACTTACCCTTGTTTTGTTGGCAGCTGTAAAACTTTAGATATGGCCTTGCAGGGAAAGGCGCCGTATGGTATCTCTTGTTTCTCAGGTTCAGTTTGCGGATCTTCACCAGTTACGGTCCAGTTGCAGTAGCTTCCGTCGCTATGGGAACTGAGGATGTTCCCACCGTCCTCCATCCACCAAACGCTCTCCAGTTGCTACAGGGAATACAGAGAAACTAAAACATTAGATTTTGGAAAGAAAAGTGCTTGCCTGCGAAAAACTTGTCCCATGAACAGTAGGGTGCTGTGGATGACTGCCCGGGCGTTGCTATGTGGTTGCTAGGGTGTTCCCTGTGGTTCTTTATTGTCCGAGTCAAGAGTCCACCTTAAAGCATTTGTCACATTCTAATCCTTAGATACAGTCCAGATCCCACTTTAAAAGAAAATCGCTGTGATTTTTCCAGTTAACCGCCCTTCAGGGCAAAACAACAAAAAGCACATTTTTCCTCAGCAAGCCACAACGTCTCACCAAAAATCACCATGTCTTGAGGCACAAAGTGTGTTGAGAGTTCTGGAGTTTGTTACCTGTATGCCTAGAAAGTGTTGGACGGGACGCCTGCGATCCAGATCCCACAGAACCATAAGGCCTCGGCTGTAGCCAATCAGAACCTGCCGTGGGTTGAGCGGGTTCTCCTGCAGGGCCTCCACACACTCCAGATTCCTGCGGCCGACATACTCCTCTGGAACTCTGGGAAAGTATAAAGAACAGGCCAGCTGTCACAAAGGGTAACTGTATCAGACATGTAAAAACGTTGCATAATGTCACTGGACTTGAGGAAATAATTGAGGCATGGCAGTGACGTGATGGAATGGTGCTTTAATTTGCATAAAAAGATAAATTTCCATTAATCTCATTGCATCTTTGCGTTACTTGTTCTTATGAACAGCTTATATTTAAGAAAAAAATTGTTACTAAACTGTTAGTAGCTTAATAGAACAATGTTTCAGTTTCAGTGTGACCTCTCACCTGCTCTGTACATCATCTACACTAATGTTATTCTCCTCCAGCTCTCTGAAGCCAGGCACCTCCACCACAAACACATGCCCTCCCTCTGTGCCCAGCAGCAGAAGTTCACCCGATGAGTGTGCCAGGACCGCCGTGACCCGCGTCACACTGGGAGGGGCGCTGTTTGCATAAAATCACAAGTGTGAATTAAATACACAGTATATCAGAAACACTTCCAATATATACAATGCATTACACAAGACATCGTTATTGCATTAAAAAGTAATTCATATGAACAGAAATTGAACATCATAAGACTGGCTAAATATAAAAAAGCTTAACGGAATACGATTTGTGAGCAGGGATGCACCACACAACAGGATAGATACAGAAACCAACAAAATGTGGTTTGTCCTAGATGGTTGAAACTCAAAGTGACTAGGGCTGGGCGATAAATCGGTATCGATATTTATCGACGGTACAACATTGTCGATATCAATATTAAAAAAAGTTTGATATAGCACTAGATAATTTCCTTAAAATGTGCGCACCTGTGACATCCGAAGATCTTAAAAAGCCTATAAGATGTTTTGTTACATGAGCGTGCTACGATTGACAAGCAAATAACTAATAAGATCTAATTTGCCAGGTTACGTTAGTCTCAGTCGGGTTGCGTCATCGCCATGTTGACATTAGAACACGTGCAAGATGATTGACGTGCCCGCCGTCAGCGAGGAATTTGTGAACAAAAAGTGAAATGTCAGCTCCCCAGTTTTTTGGTTTCTTTTCTTCCGACCAACATCAGAAGAACGTAGTGTGTAAGCTATGTAAAAAAAACTCCCGGCTAAGCAAAGAAACACAAGGGATTTATTCCTCCATCTAAACCGCTGCCACCCTTTGGAATATACATCATGTCGCCCATCTGCCTCCAGTCAACAAAGAACCCACAAGCAGTCCACGATGGAGAGGTACTTGGTAACAATGCCATATGATACATCTTCCAAGCGATATAATGACATAACCCATGCAATGGTTTACTCCATTGCAAAAGAAATGCTGCCGTTCAGCATGGTGGAGAAGTCAGGCTTTTGTTTACTGTTATAAAGGTTTGTTGGTATTACTTTTTACAGATGCTGTTGTTGATCTACCTCAAAGTTTGCCTTGATTGTTCCACGTTTACATTAAATTGAAGTGAACACATATTGTAACATCTTAAGTACAAAGTTAAAGTTTGTTTAAACTTGTATCTTAATACAAGTAGAGTAAAAGAAGATATTTTGTTTAAAAAAAATTGTTTTACTATTTTTTTACTGCTAAAACTAATTTTATTTGCTGTGTGCCTTAATAATGTGGGTCAGTTAAAATACAGTGGTTAAATACAAACTGTTCCAATTGTCATTTTTACTTAAAAAAAAAAAGGTCAATAATTATCAATATCGAACGATATGAAGCATCATATCGTTGATATATTTTTTAGCCATATCGCCCAGCCCTATGTCAAACTGCACTTGGATTGGACATAATATATATTTAAGCCATACATCACTTTAAGACAAATTTACACAACTTGTTTTGAATCTTGAGCTTACAGGATATGACATCATATATTGCTAAAAAAATAATCATGAGGGTCAGCTGACATGTCATGTGCCCGTGACAGGAGTCAAACGGAGGGGAATAGCAGTCATGTCTAGGAGAATGTGAGTCAGACCTCCAGCATTAGATGGGTGTGTGTTTGTGTAGAGGCATCTCGGTACATTCAAAAAAAAATCTTAAGCATGATAACATCAGATTAATAACCGTGTAGGTGTACGTTTCTGACTTACCCAGGTGGACCAGAGAGAGTGAAACGGCCGATTTCAAGTAATTCAGACATGCCACTATGGGCCCGAAGTGTCCACATGTGCAGACTGTTATCATCCAGCAAAGTGACAAACTCCACCTATCCCCCCCAAAAAACAGGGAAAATAAGAGCACATCAGGTAAAGACTGAAGACAACAGATATTGTATTTTATCAAGCTAAATTTAAAGCACCAGTTCAGCCGAAAATAAAAATCCAAACATCATGATGTCATGACGCACTACCTAATGAGAGCACCATATTAATATATTAAAAAAATAACCGTGACATGATATAGAGGTACTTTTTCATTTCATCGGTGTATGTATGTCACTCAGCAGGTGAAGGCGACTTACATGCAGCTTCCTGAAATAACTTTTCAACCTCGCCCAAAATTATTCGGTGATCTCATGAAAGATTGGGAATTAAATCCAAATTTTATGCCAAAAAAACTACTGGCAAATTCAGAGGCGGCAGGATTAAAGATAAAAAACATACCTGGTTTGGCAGGAAGTGCACCTGTGTAACTGCCGCATTCTCGTCATGAAGTCCCATAAACTCCACACCAGGAGCTCCATACCTGAACACTCGATAAGGAAATAAATGCCAGCCATTCACACAGCGCTTTGCCACTAATAAGATTACACTTTAATGTACATCTGCTGTGTAAATAAACAACAAATATGATTACATTCTAATCACACATTGCTAGCAACACACCAGATTACTCATTTCTATTTCCCCTCTTCCTCTCTGTAAATGATCAACAAGCAATTATGCAATACTATGGAAAAAACATACGTTCCCAGTGCTTGGGTTTAAATAAACTGTTCCAGCTTCTGGACTGCCTGCGTGATGGGCGTGTCATCGCCACTATAAAAAATCCTGTGATCAGATACGGGAAATCTCAGCACTCAATGTAATATCGCAATTTGCTCACTTTGCCTGAGGATTCAGAGACAGGGGAATGGAATGTGGAGTTATTTAAGTCAAGCCCAACGCTAAAGCCCTAACACAGATCAAATAACACAAACTCTGCTCTTCTGGTTGGTGGAGGATACAGTTTAATGGCTCCTGATCTGGTACCAATTGCCAGGAGCTCTAGACAGGGGCTGAATCCCAGAGCGCTGGGCTGATGGGGGAAGCCATGCTCTACCGTCTATGACAGAAAGAGAGAGAGAGAGAAAGAAAGAAAGAAGCAAGTTAAATAGAAATATACAAACAGATGAACCTGAGACTATAATTCTAAAAACAGCCATGTCAGTATTAAAATTGGAATTGTTGCCTGAGTAATAATGCTATAAATTTGTCTAACAAAATAAAATAAAATTATTAACTTCAAAAGTTTTTATTTATTTATATATATTTTTTTAATTATTATACTTTTATTGTAATATTTTTTTCTTTGTAATATTCATTACATTTTTAGCAATTTTGTTATCCGTTTCTGACACTTTAATCTTTATTTGTTCACTTTTTATGTTATGTTTATTTTGTTTATTTTTTTACAAAAATATAAAAAAGTTTAAATTTTATTTATTTTATAATTTTATTTTCTCTTGGTAATGTTAGTTAACATTAAAAAAAAAAATTATCTGTTTTAAAACCTTTTTTTTTTATTTAAATTTAAATGTATTTATTTGATTTACGTTAAACAAATAAACATAAAATTGTCAAAAGCAGATAAAAAATTGCAAAAATTTTAACTAACGTTACCAAGAAAACCCAAACCAAAAATAATAGAATAATAAAAATAAAACTACACTAAAGCTGATCAAAACTCGAATAAGGTTTGGCAAGAGTTTTTCACACACATACTTGCCTTTTTCAAATTCTAAAGCTAATCTGATTAAGAAGATTAAACCAAGTCGATAAGAGTCTGATCCCCTAAACTTCTCACAACGGTTGTACAAGTAGAGTCATATATAATATTTATTTAATGAAACTGAGGTTTCATTTTTTCGGTGGGTCCTGTCATGTACACTTTCAGAGCCTAACCCCAGACACTCCCACTTAAAGACCACAAAAATTTTATCTTGTGCAAATCAGCATATAAAAAACACAGTTCCTACGTAAATAAAGGTAGCAGTGCTTCTGCTGAATGTAAATGTATGCGTAATGGCCAAAACATTTTCGAGAAAATATCGTCATAAAGGTCTTTGATCACCTTGTTGAACTGATACAGATCCTGTTTGTGCTTGTCCCTATGAGACTCGTGTCCATGTCGCCGGAACCTCTTCATCCTCCCTGGAAGAGCAGGAACCACGCACTGCCTCGCTCACAGTTTCTCCTCTCAGCCACCTGACACATATACAATAAAGATACAAGGTTCATCATCAAAGGGTTCACAGACAGACAATAATAGCAACATTATATCAAGAGCCATCACAGTAAATAAAACACAAAGACTTAAGCTAAACACCTCAGAGAAGGTTGTGTGTGTATTCCAATGGAAAACGATGGATCTGATAGGTCCAGGATTTCCAAAGATGGGTTGCGGAGCGTTGACTGAAGCTACCCCCCTTAACCACCCACCCCATTCTCTCTCTCTATTTCACTCTCTCTCTGCCCAGCCCCCGCTGGGAGATCTCTGTGGTCCTGACTGAAGTAACTTTTGTTCTCGTGGTGCCCGGAGCTGAGCGCTATCGCGGCCCCTCCCCTCATCTGAACAAACAGCACCTGATGAAACACCTGTTGCACTGGGAAGCGGATTCATAAAGAGTCTCTTTCAGTTAGAGAAAGAAGGGGAGCTACCTGCTTTCCATTAAAGGAACAGTCCGTCCTAACAATACACAATACTCTCTGTATAAACGGCTGCTTCTCTCACCTGGTGCTTCAGATATTTGCCATTCATTTGCATGCAACAGAAAAGCTACTAGGGTAGCTTTTCCTCCATAGACCTTTGCCAAAAACTACCTTGGTAACCAAAGCATTGCTAATACTAACATTAAAGGGATAGATTAGCCAAAAAAATTAAAAAGTTTTTGTCCGATGTTGTTCAAAACCTGTATGACTTTTTCTTCTGTGAATAACAAAAGATATTTTGAGAAATGGCTCAGTGGTTTTGTATCCATACAATGGAAGTCAATGGGGGCCCATGTTTTTTGGTTCCCCACATTCTTTAAAATAAAACAAGAATAAGCCAAATGTTGAGTCACAGTCAATATTTGCAAAGAATGCTATGACATATTCAGATAAGAATTACGTCACATTACATCCAAACTCTCAGGTGAGCGTGTCCAGACATAACCAATCTCAAACTGCCCCATAATTCATCACACTTTCGAGACACTAAGCTCGACACATATCAACAACGAAGTTTGTTTCCTCAATCCATTCCAAACACAACCTTTCCACTGAGTCAGTCACTCTATTCGTCTCAGACACATATTTCTGTGATTCTTTCCAATATAAGCCAAGAACATTTAGTCACCGCTGTGCATGTCTGTACAAACGTTTCCAGAGAAGTGCATGAGATCCCGTTTCCGTATTTTTGGAAGCACAAATCCAGTAACTGTAGGACCCTGAAGCAAGCAGCCAAGAACAAAACAACGAAGGCTGTCAAACTCAACTTACGGGACAATGTTAAGGTGGGAGGTCCTCTGCTTAAGAGTAAGCCCGGCTTTATGAGGCAAAACTCTCAGCGGGAGAGCTAGAATTGAGCGGGCGAGGGTGAAAAGATGGGCTTCATTCAGTGAGAGAAAAAGTCTGAAACGATTTGCCTCCATACTGGGACTGTTTTCGTGATGGTGTCTAAAAACCATTCTAGTGTGTATGAACATATTAAATATCCATCCGTCTAATCCTCAATAAAAGGGATAGTTCTACCCAAAACTCAACTTTGCTGTTTATTTAGTATCCCCCAGGCCATACGAGACATATACATTTTTCCTTAAGTAGATCAATAAAAAAGATTGTTTTGTAAATCCGCAGCCCTCTGCGCATCATATAATGGATGTATATGGGGTCCACTTGTCTAAGGAGTCCACAAGCGGCTCCTGGTGACAAACTGACATCTTGTGAAGCGAATCGATCGATATTTACAATAAACTGAAACCAAAAACTACTAGTTTAGGAACTCTTAAACAGGTGGACCCCTTAAACATCCATTATATTAAGCACAAAGGGCTGCGGATTTACCAAACAATCATCTTAATTGTTCTACTCAAGAAAAAATGTCACCAATGATGTCCTGGGGGTGAGTAAATAAACAGCAAATTTGAGTTTTTGGATGAACTATCACTTTAATTAGAGGCAGAAAAAACACAGCTTCTTTGGAATCCTGTTGGGAGGAATTATAAGGAGGTGCGTTTGAGGGCATTTATGTACTGTAGGAGTCGAAGCCCAAGCTAGTCTAAATTAGAGGTGGGAGGACTGTGCAGAGACTTTATAGACGTTAAGAAGAAACGGTATGTTGAGCTAAGCAGCAGGCGAGCAGAGTTCCTCGCCATAATCAGCTCAAATGTTCAGATGACAGATTTATACCAGTGGAATACAGAATCATTTGTTTAAAAAAGCCTAGCAAACTATGATGGAATTATCTGGTTAGCTGGCAGTGAAGCCAAATGTCATGATCTATCAAGTTAATTACTCGGTCTTTATCACAATCTACTGTATTATCAAGGTAATAGATTGCCATATCTTTGTTGTTCTTAATGCCATTTTGTTACTTTATACACCAACATATAAATAATTGCCTTGAACATTTAAGAAACTAAATCAACATTTAAATAAATCCACAAATAAAGTTCAATTTATATTTAGCATTGAGCATTTTTTATTGTTCAAGGGAACAGTACCATGCAAATTATCATGATAAATATATTTATAAATACCAGAGTACCCTGTAAAAAACAGATTTGTTTTGTGAATTGATAATGGTTGCCCGGATGTTGCTCTGAGTGGTTTTTAGTAGAGGTGTAACGATACACAATCTTAAAAGTTCAAACGTTTGTGTAGTGCTAAAGAACTGAAACGGAAAGATCTGCTTGACCAGCGCTGTTTATGTCTTCTGAAGGGGTCTAAAACTGACGATATTCAAGCTATAATTGAAACTTCTGTATGTAAATGATTAAACATTTACATTAAATTAATATAATTCATTATATTTCACCAAAGTTTAATAGTTAGCGTTAAGAGTTCCTTTCCATCCCTATCTCATGGAATAAGCAATTGTCCAGTTTAAGCAAAACCCAAGACCTTGTATGGATGTCATTCGACGATAAAAAAAACCCCAAATGGCTAAAAACCGTACCCAGCATTCAAGGATTCAAACAGAGCTCATTCTGAAGTCCAAACAAGGAGCGCCTGCAGTAAATGGTGATATCGCTGTAAGGATCGATACGCTTACAGATTCTTCTGTTAAAGGTCATGGTGAGAGGTAACACTGTAGTACGCAAACACATCAACCAGTCTGAAAACTAACTCCGTGCAGTTTTACCATCCTGATACCCAGATGCGAGCAGCCAAAACTAGCACCCTACGGTCAGGAGAGGTCAATAGCTTATTAGTTTAAAACAGCATGTACAAGCCAACAGTGATGTCCAACTGAATAATAGAAAGCATCGTACTGCATGTGCTGCTCAGGCTGGTGTACGTCTATTAGGAATAAAAGGGAAACAACAACTTCAGTGGTGAAGTTTCTGATAGCTAGTTGCATTAAATCATGTTCCTCTCATTCACAGAGGTGCTTCTGTTCAAGACAATAGCCTCAGAGAAACTCTTGACAAATAGCAATGTTTGCGTGGAAACGAAACACTTAGCTCACGATTGAATACAAAACACGACAATGGGTTTACCGTTACAATTGCATCACGATATTTGTAAGAAAAAAAATATGTAAGTGACACTCAAATGACAGATTTTCTCCAAAACATTAACAATTTTAAGTAACACTATTATTTTGTTAAAGAATATACAACATTCAAGGTTTAATTTAACCATTTTTATGTAATCAAATAGAAACTGAAAAGATCTGTCACTGAAAAATAAAACAGAATTTTAACATAAAAATGTATTTCATATAAAAATATATTGCCATAGCTGTACGATACATATCTTAATAGCTCAACGATAAATTTCGTAAAGTTGTATATTGCGAAATACGATACTTCGATATATTGTTCCACCCTAGCAATGTTCGATTGTATTTTTAAGTACAGATTAAATTTAAACCCACTTCCTTAATTTCAAATCCGATAAATGCAAAAATGCCTGCACCTTTGACTTTTCTATTCATTTGTGACCATTTATTTTCTAGTATTCTTCATTTGTTTTAAAAGAGGAGCCATTTCTACAAAGAAATTCCATGACTTCTCCAGACCTAAAAATTCCTCGATATTCCCAGGGTTACCCTTCGAAATATTTCCGTTCAAATGATCAATTTCATTCAAGGTTCGACAGCTAATCGTGCCCGCTAACACGTCGCAGTGACATCAGTACATTCTCAGCATAGCATCCAACAGGAAACAAAGATCAGGGAAGAAGACAAGAACCGAGAGCCTGCCCTAACATGAGCGCAGAACTGTCAGTGAACTCTAACCCGAGACTTTCTCCCTCAACTGCGCAACCCGGTTTCATACGGCACGTTCCAATGTGTCATGACAAACCTTCGGGAACAATACGGAATTGCATGCGCTATTTTTGAGACAAAAGAACGTATTTAATGATATCCGAGCCGAGGTTAGTAGAAAGTAGAAACAAGTGCTGCAATAACAATCAGGTACACCCAGATTAAAAACTAAAATGTAAACACAGTTAAAACCAGTTTAACCACTGAGAGATGGTGACACGGCTACAGTTGGATTAAAGGTCTGTGGTATTTCAACCCATTGCGAAGATAAACATAACATCTTAAATGATGATCAGAGATAGCATTGTTTCAATGTAACAAAGTCTATAATAATTAACGCATGACAAGCGCTTAGATCACAGACTATGAGTTCAAATCGGTCTCGACAAAAGCGTCCCAGTCAGACATCAAATAGACAAAACTTCATAGCGCTTAAAAAAAGAATGGCTAAGGAAGAGGAAGTGTCAGACGAACTTCCTCACATTCAAACCGCTCATTGTAATCCCGATTTCTGCAGTGATTCTCTCCACACGCTATCAACTGCTGTGGAAGTGACAAGCCTTTGTTTACCTTCTCTTCCTCTCTGTGAAAATGCAAAAATAAGATCTTGTCTATAGCTATAGGGTGTGGTCGAACACAGGATGTCAGTCCCCAGACTCAAGCCTTTCCTGTCTTCTCTGAGAAGGTCTATAAACCGAAGAGTGAAAACCCACATTTACACCACAATCCCTCATTATGAAGTACCACACATCTAATGGTTTATTGTCAAGTTTGGCAAGAGGTGAAAACTGTAAAACCCTAAAATGTTGAATGACCGACAGTCATTGTCTATCAAAAGCTCTTCATATCACAATAAGATTAACCCAAGTTGCACTTTCTGCGCTCTTGCATTTCCCCTCAACAGGTGCATATTTCTTTTGACCCAGTTTTGAAGGACACACGAGTCACTTTACATTGTCTCACTAGATTCAACTTTGCATCGCGTTGGGTCAACGCATGTTTGTCAGGTAAATCAACACCATTTAAAAAGTGATGCGTCTCAAATCACATTGTATTGGTGCTTCACAAGGTGCTCAAAAATCCAGCCATGCATTACAGATCGGCCTAAAAAAAATGACCCATAACTAATAACGAAATTCATGTGACTCAGCCCTAATGCCTGTTGTCTAAGTTACTATTGTCATGGTTCCAAAACAGTCCGCTTTAATCCACATTAAGCATGCACGTATGAATTAACATGAGATAACAACGAACATGGCCGTGTGTAAAGGAACATGAGAGGCTCAGAGAGGCGGAGGCTTCATGCTCTCGATTCTTAACCTGTCAAACCGGTGGGACAGCTATCCACCAATCTATGCCAAGGACATCCAATGCCCAAAAAAAGTATTTCCCAAAAATACTTTTGCTTAAATAAATAGGCCATAGTGTCTTTTAACTATAGGACCATTGCGTCTTTATGCTATACATATTACACTATATAACTTTACCCTACATACAAGAAAATACACTTTACAGCACAATATAGAAACTGCATACACTATATACTGTATAATAGAACATAACTATATATACATACTGTATACACAAACTACCTACACAATGTATAACATAAAATAGTACAGTTACACATTCATATCTAGTGAGAACTTTATAATCAACAACAACAATAAAGGTCACTAACATTGCAACACGTGTCTATACTAATATACTGAGTATGGACACTTTTATCTGACTTACTGTTTCAACAAGCGGTTTCATAAAGACAAAGTCATTCATTCTCATATAAAAATAACATATAGTCAACGTAATAATAAGTGCTGCAGTAAGCAGTTGTGGTTTGATACTGAATAGTGTGTTACAATATGTTGAAAAACGATTACATTAAAGATAATGTAAGCAGAGACGTCGACTCCGTTATATAAAAGAAGGTAATGCACAGCTATGAGATAAACTATAGTAGATACGACTTTAAACTTGGTGAACTGCGACCCTGGCGTTCTTATAGACATCATATGACCGCTCAAATGTTCGCAAATCGAGAAAACCCAGTACGTTTTGCGACACAGCCATAGAGCCGCTGAGTGGTAACACCTGTAGCCGGGCAACAGTCGACGGGCCTTGGCAGGACTCACCTGATTCACCGCGGCCCGACGACCCGGTTCTGTCCACGACTCACACAGGTTTGCTAAATGATCCCGGGCTGAAGAAGAAAACCACGCCAGATGGTAATGTGAAGCAGGCTCGGTTGGTGTTTACCTCGCCTTCGAGGTGTGTGTATGGACAGAGGGATTATCAGTATAAGTGTTTCCTGCTGCGCGCTCTGGCTCCTCCCTGAACGAGCGCCTTCCGGAACAGTGTAGCGCGTGGTCGGCAGGGGCCGCTAGACACTATGGTTCTTTTATTTAATGATTTGGATACAAAGCACTAACATTGTTGTAACAAATACATTATTTCAAATGCATTAAATTAATATACGAGCGTTTAAAATAAATGTAAATAAATGAGATAATGAGGATTAGAAGTTTGAGTCAGTCAGAGATAGGGAAAATTGTACAAGAGTGAAATATGCAATTGGTTTGATATAAAAAATATACAAATACGAGTTTTATTTTCCTTTATTTTAATAAATTACTTTTTATTTTATTTTCGAGTGAAATATAAAATGGATATTTTTTGGGGATTTACAACTACACTTGTTCATAAATGGAAGTTATTCGATTCAACTAATGAATATAATATACAATTATAACATATACATTTTAATAAAACATATACAAAAGTCAATGAAGTTGAACACAACGCACAATTTATATAAATACTCTTTATTAAAATTGATAGAAAGTATTAGATCAAAGCCGCATTTGTAAACATCATTGACATTTGTAAAATGATTTAGATTAGCAACATTAGCACTGATTTCTGTAAAGATAAAAAGTAAATCTCTGTAAATTAGAAGAGCTTTTTTATTTTATAGACTGAGAGCATGTGCTCCATCTGATGGGGTAGTTATGTAGAAAGTTGGGGACCCGTGATAGTTCTCCTGTAAAGAAACAGAACAAGTACAAATTGGTCAGTATTCTTGTAATTAGAAAATACATTTTAGTTTTGTCTATAATAATACAAGGCAAAAGTCAAATCTGATTGAAACATCTTGAATAATTTGTTCATGCGTTTCATTATCTACAGTTTCAATAAAACTTTCACTCATAAGCAGAAACTTAAATTTGATCGCCCAAAGAGGATCTTAAACTGATAAACCTGAATGTGTTTCATTGCTCTCTCTTTAGCTTGTGCCTCAAGCAATGTAACCGTGCATCCACCAAACCCTCCTCCCGTCATCCGACTCCCAAAGACTCCATCCACCTCCAGTGCTGCAGACACCAGCTCATCCAACTCTGGACAACTGACCTCGTAATTATCCCTAAAATAAACAATATTTATCCCAGTCAAAGAACACATCATTTAAGGTCATTTAACTGGCAGTTAACCTCACCTATTAAACAAACAGGCTTAGGAATTAAGTCACTGTAGAAAGCCTTTCTTATTCTTATGTCAATCTTGCATACTGACATTTACCTAAGGGAATTGTGGCTCTCCGCCATTAGCTTTCCAAACTCTTTGTAATCTCCTCTCTTGAGTGCCTCTGCTGCCAGCGCCGTGCGCTCGATCTCCTCGATAACGTGACGCGCCCGTCTGTATGTGACGCTGTCCAATCGATCTTTGGCAGCTGTGAGTTTGGAAGAATTTTAGGGTCAATGCATGTCATAGACCCTGATCATTCAAATACATTATGGTGCATACTACAAATCTTTCCAACTCTTACCCTCCAGATCTGGCAGAGTTGCATCCCTCAGGCTGCTCTTGCCCAAAATGGCTGCCGCCTCCTCACATTGCTTTCGTCTGGTGGGATACTCACTGCCTGTGAGTGAGTGTCTGACATTGGAATTTGTGATCAGAATTACAAGTCCAGGGTCAGTTAAAGGGACAGCGGTGGCTTCCAAAGATCTTAAAGGAATGATTCAGAAAAAAAATTCATACGCTTTTTTTGTGTTCTTGTTTTTCAACTTGTAAAGCACAGGGCTGGCAATGCCAAAGTCACAAGTTTGATATCCAGGTAATATTGATCAAATGATCAGTTCACGCACACGGCAATGTAAATTGCAATGACATAAAATGTCTAGCAAATGCATAAATGTAGAGTTAAATTTGAGTTTTTTTATTTATGAGGAGACACATGTAAAAATAAATATAGACAAACAGTAATTTCCACTCGACACAGATATGCAAAATAATCTACCTGCAGTCAATGAGTAACGCATGTCCCTCTTTGCCCAAAACAGACACAAACTGGTCCATGATGCCACAGGGAACAGCGGCATGAGTGTGTTCAGCCTGCTGGCAGGCGATTGCTTTGGCAACCTGATTTCCATCATCTGTGAAGAAATGATTTTAAATATATATGACCACTAAATATATCTTATAATAAAAAGCGACCGCACAGTTGCAGGTGTGACCAATAGGAGTCCTTACCTGGACACAACTGCTGCAGAAAAGTATACATAGCTACTTCAAGTGAAGCTGAACTGGAGAGACCGCCCCCTAGTGGCACACTACTGGTTATTACAGCTCTAAAACCAGGGATGGGACGTACTGTGTAAAAGCAGAACAAATTGAAAATTATTTTAGAGTATCTACAAGAGACATGGGATTAATCTGAAATTCTGCACATTCAAGTACATGCTGAACCTGTTTATCTCTCGGTTTAAAAAAAAAATTGTGCCCTCAGCAACTTTCCAGAAAGTGCAGATATGATAAACACTATTTAAAAAGTAAGTCCATGAACAAGTTCTCAGCATGGGGCCCTGGGGGTCACATTTTGTGTTAGAGGAAGACAAAATGTACAGCCCCTCATTACTTCCCTTTTGTGCCGGATGGACAAAAATGTTTGCGATGGATTACCTCTATAGTGCTGTACAACTCCCTTTACATAATTGGCCCAGTTTGGTTGGCCTCTTAAAAGAGGGGCCAGTTCAGATGGGAGATGAAAGTCCACCTCTCTGGGTTCATCTGCAGCTTCAGTCAGAGTTACGACACAGCAGTTCTGGTCAGAGGTTTTGCTGCCCACGATTACGGTTACCATTGGCAAGGCCTAAAACCATTCAAACATATTATGAGATTTGTGGTCATTTCTATTTAAAAGACAATAAAAAAAAGATTCCTGATCAGAAGAATACTAGAAACTATCACATAAATTAATATATTTAATGGTTAATATAAAGGGACGGTTTTAATGGAAACTAAAATGGTCTCTGTGGGTTTCTGCTGGTAACTACTGAGTTCTAAAGGTGGGATATTTTCTGAAGATGGAAACCAACAGAGCACCACCAAAATTTGCTGGAATAAGGTCCAAAACATACTACATAAATACCTTTTCTTAATACCTTTCGTAATTAAAATTAGAGTTTCTTCAGCTGGACTGTCTGTCGTGTAAAATAGATTGTATATCACCAAGGACACGAGAGAACAGACAAACTATTGTTCAGAACATCAGAACTGCACGATAAGGTATTTTGCTTTAACAAAAACGTGACGTCATAATGCACATACTCGGTTCACGTTATTTGTCATTGCGTCAGAGATTGGATTACACCTATACAATTTGCTGTTTTTTTTATATCTTACTACAACTTCTTAAATGGGATTTAATATCATTGTCATAAAAGTCATTTACCATCGGGAGGACATAACCTTCATTATAATCAGTGTGTTCTCCGATTAAATTCACGCGTCCTGGAGCGCACGCCGCAACATTTGCGTCATCCCCGTCAAATCGTTCCCGGTAGACACGACGCGCCTCTTCAACCAAATCAGCAACATTTTGAATCGGATAACTTTTGGCCATTGTGATGCAAGATTGTGCTTAAATCGCTGTTAGCTGACGCGTGTTAAGTACTTTTCCAGATATTGGTTGGTAAAGCCATGCGATGTAAACGGAGTATCAACTCATTTACAAGTTAAGAAGCGATATGCGTACAAAACGTTGGTCAAAGCTCATGTGACTGCCATCCAACGTAAACAAAAGAGAGGAACGTCCAAGTGAGGTTTGGACACTTCCTGTATCTACACGAGGCTTCTGATTGGCGCAGAAGAGTAATGTGACGCGTCACATACACAACAGTTGTACGTGCAAAACTTTTCCTTACTCTAGTCGCCTTTATTTCTTAAAATTTGTAAAGCTGCACTTAGTTTTGCATTTTGTTATTCGTCCTCTTGTTATTTGCTATTGTAAGACATTAAGTTGTTATTGATGTTATATAATTAAATATATACATATTGTATATTTTTATTTTGTTGTAAACATTATAAAGGGTCCATGTCGTTTTTCCATAACTAGAAACCCATTATAAAACACGAGGAAAATCCCAATTTTTTATATTTGGTAATGATTTTGAGTAATGATACCAGTATAAAAATACTAACAACATAAATAAGCAGAAGATAAAGACTTTATGGAACACTTTTATTAACATTCATTTTCACAGCCTATTTCCAACAGCTTATTAGTTTGTTAAAAAAAACTAAGACTAAACTAACACTTTAGATTGATGAAATGTATGGAAGGATTATACAGTATTACTATACAGCACATGATACTGTTAAGTGCTTTAAACCATTCTACTGGTTTTATGAACTGATCAGGAAAATACTTCGGAAAACAAATATTGTTTATAAAATTGCATATTTCAGTGTAAATAACTTATTAAGGAATTGAAGGGGTATGAAACATTGAATATGACAACCTGTTCTCCCGGTTATTCAAGGACATGTAAAAATAGTAACATTCATACAGTTTTGGCATTTACACCTTTATGCAATAAGACAACATGCCAATCCATCCAGAACCACTACGAACAGCATTTTATGTTGGCCATCTCAGAAGCAACAAATTATTTTCCAGACTGAAATATTTGACTCACTAATACAACAAAACCTTGTTCACGGAATTCATCTTAAAGAATATAAAATCATTCTTGAATCTACAGATTATTTTTTTCATCCGTGGGACCCTTTCCTGGCCCAGACGCCTTAACCGTCTTAGCTTTGGTAGACTTGATCGTTTTCTTGATTTTTTCTTTGTGTTCAATTTCCTCTGTTGCCTCTGTGCTGTCATTCTTGTCCGCTTTGACTTTCCGAAGCTTCTGTTTACCTTTCACAGGGGCAGAGAAGGTGAGCGAGGCTTTGTTAAATTCTAAGGGAAAGATCCCACATCACCATCAAAGCGGTTCTTGACCACCTGAAGGGATCTACGACCTGGGCACGTTACCAACTTCTTCTCCTGGAGGATGAGCACGTTATCTGCCTCCTGACTGGCCTGATGTGACAAAGAATGATAGATTAGGCCCATGCGCTATACAGACAAGTAAAACATATATGCAACACAACACACAATGGAATAAATTGTTTTGGTCATTGTTTTTAGTGTAACAACCTTTGCTGTCCCAAAGATGGAGGCTGTCTGTAAGTCTTTATCATCTTCCTCTTTCCTGGGATGGATGATAAGGGTCACGTGACAGCTGCTGTTTGTGGCAAACTTCCTGAAGGCTCCAATAATATGGTCTTGTACTGCAAACCTTTGAAAAACATTAATTAACTATTAAATAATCATTTAAAGGTCCAGTGTATGAAATTTAGTAGCATCTAGTGGTGACAACGGCTCACTCCCCCCCCATTCCTTTCGAAACACTACAGTGTTTGACACAGCTCTAAGATGTCATCAGGTTTTCACTTCTTTGACAAAATGTGCTCTGAAGAGCAGTTTGTCCATTTAGGGCTACTGTAGAAACAACATCGCAAACTGCCTGCAAGGGGACCAGCGGTGTATGTAGATAGAAATAGCTCAATCTAAGGGTTATAAAAACATAACGCTTCATTATGTAAGGTCTTTCTTTATACACCTCTGTAGACATAGTTAAGTATATTATATTGCATTTCATCAATAGATCCTCCAAAAAGTTACACACAGCACCTTTAACCCATGATACATTTGAACAACTGAAGTACTATATTTGTACCTAAATATATTGTATTTGTAAAAATTCTGAGTTTATTTCAATTGTTGACTTACTTGTCAAAAGACAGATTCTCCTGGCCCATCATAAACTGCAGGTTGTCAATGATCACATGACCAATGTCATACAGGTAAACCGCATGTTGCATGGTCTCCAGAACAGTCCTATTCAGGGGGAAAAAAAATCTTTAGCCTTTTTCTCACCCTCATGTCATTCCAACCCTATATGACTTTCTTCTGCAGAACACAAAATATATTTTGAAGAATGTAAGTACGCAAACAACATTGACCTCCACTGCATGGACACAAAATATGTTTATTTGTTGTCCACAGAAAAGAGTCAGATACATTAGGGTAAATAAATTACAGACTTTTTATGAACTATTCCGTTAAGGAATGGGAAAAGTGTTTACTTGATGTTCTGCTGTCCATGGAAGGTCATAAAGTAGAGAGGCAGGTCCTCAAACTTGTCAGCCCACATGTCATATTGGTCCAGGTTCTCCTCCAGCCTTTCGTTGGCAAACTGGGTCAGCATAATTTTGGCCAAGCGCACATTGTTGATTTCAAAGCTGCCCCATAGTGTGTTGACACCCTGCATGCAAAGATCCAGGGCAAACTCGCTGATGAAGGTCGTCTTTCCACTGCCAGTTGGACCTACAAATATAATAACAATATTATTATCATTTAAATAGTTTATATAATATGTAAACTCGAATGTATCTTCAGAAGCAAATTTGAAAAGGTTACAGAACGCAATTAGGAAGAACTATGTTAAAGGGAAAGTTCAGCCAAAAATAAAATTCCGTCATCATTTATTTACCCTCATGCCGTTCAAACATTGTATACAACACAAAAAATATTATTGAGAAATTGCTTTTGTGTCCATACAATGAAAGTCAATAGGGGCCAAGGTTGTTTGGTTTCCAGCGTCTGTTGTGTTCTGCAAAAGTCATACAAGTTTGGAGTGACACGAGGGAGAATAAATAATAAAATAATTTTGGGTGGACTATCCTTTTCAGGTTAATACATCACCTGTAAAAACAGTCAGCTCCCCTTTGCGATGACCTTTAAGAATTCGATTAAGCTCAGGGAATCTATTCCACGGTATCCCAGCCACCTGCTCCACATTAGCCAGTTCCCCGTACACATCCTCCCTGAGCTGCTTGAATGACACAATGGACTTGTGGGCAGCCGGAATAGACGCCTTGACGATTCGTGCCAGGTTCTTTCCCTGTGCCAATGCCTTGCTGGGGCACGGCTGAAACTCCCCCGGCCTGACCAAAGAGCAGCGTTTCAGTCCAAGTTTTCTGGAGAAGATTTTTGAGGCTTCCCATGAGCGCATATCTCCTCCCAGCCATAATGAAACTTTCTTGAACTGCTCCAAATAAGGCAGGAGGATGGGGGGCAGACAGCTGACGCCCCGTGGCAAGGCCAAAGACGGAAGACCAGTGGCCTGACTTACTGCCATGCTGTCCAACTCATGTCCTGTAAGCACAACCTCAACATCCTTGTGCGCTATTAAAGGCAGACCGAAGAGGTTGTGGTAGCTGGAAACTTTTGGAACTGTAGCTTCAGTGTAGACCACCTGCCCTTCACCTTTGATGGCAGCAGTAAGGAGTTTAACGCCCCGGAGGCTTGAATCACGCCCGCTAAACCACGGGAACACCAAGCTCTTAGTGGGTTTGAATAACCGGACGCCGAATCTTTTCAATGTGGCGTTGGTGAGTTTACCAATCTGGAACATGGTTTTGACAAGCTGCACCTCCTCATCAAGGAGGTCGGAGAAAGGCACGGAGCTGCTCCAGATTCTTTGGACCTCTTTCAGCTCCATCTCTCTCTCCTCATGCTCCTCCACACTCTCAGGAAAACCCAACAGCACATTAGGGCTTATCGATGTCTGTCCTTCGTTTAACATCACCTCGATGCAATCCTGAAGGTCCTCCCAGGTCCCCTCCACCAAAGTCTCCATGCATGAAAATTGTCCAGTGGTTTTATCGATAAACAGTGAGTGGTTCTCTTTACCAGAACCAGGTTCCAAAAAGATACTAGGAGCATGCAAACAGCTGTACCCATCATGGAAAGGAATATCTCTTGAGCGAAGATACTGCTTGATGTCAGTCACCGTGAGGGGATGGAGAGGGAAGTCTATTGTAGACGTCGCATCTTTTCTCAAAGTTCTATAGAAATATAAAGGAACAGCATGTCTCAATTTGATTTCAGAGCGATACCCCGTTGGTGCCTTTACAGAACACCGCAGCGATGGATGGAGGGATGGCTGACAAAAAGAGAAATATCTCCAGAGATGAAGCTGAAAACGTTTACAGGGATAACGGCGATCTGCCCCTTGCAAGAGACAGACAGCCCCCCGAAGAAACTTGCTCCTCCACATCTGCTGCTATTCAGGACATCCGACCTGTAACATGATAAAAACATTTATAAGCGCTTTAATTAATAACCATCAATTATATTTCAAATATATATCTTATTAATATATATATATATATATATATATATATAATACATATAGTCTTGTTACTGACTGATTTACGTGAATGAACTGTAAGTATAGTGTAATAATGTATATTGTAACGTTACATGTACATATAATACATGCATGACCCCTGACGTTCCTACTTATTACTGAAGTATATCTGTACAATGAACAACAATGTCGAAAAAACCCATTATAGTAAACCCATAACCCTAAATGTTTATAAACTATAAAAAGAAAGAATGCATAATTCACAGAATTGTAGAAACTTACTAAAATGTGAGAAGGGCGCCAAACTGATAACATGCGTCTGCACGCCTCTAAGCTCAGGTCCGCACCCCAAAATACTTCCGTGTGAAACACAAACTCTATGTCTCTGTGTATCCAGTCAAAAATATCTTGTCTGCATGGCTTCAAATATAATTGAATTATACTTCCTAACGTATTAAGACATTTAAAGACAAATTACACGTCTTCTAGTTAAATAAACTTTGTGTATGTTACCAAGCAGAACTGCTGATACTCAGTCCCAGTTTCCACCCGGTTGACAAATTCTGACGGAATTGACATTACACATGTCTTCTTACGGTTGTCCTCTAAACCCAAACATATATAGGACCTGCTAAAATAGTCTTGCGAAGACTGACTGTATTTAAAGAGTGAATTTAATCGAATGAAAGATCATAAAGGGAGTTGACATGACTGCTCGCGGTACACCGAGTCGTTTTTTACAGAGCGTTCTTCATAATGGAGTAAGTCGATATGTGTGTCAGCTAAAGCGGATATCTATCATCTTTTCAAAGAAAGGACAGGGCTCTTTGGGAGTCAGGTATGTGATCCATGTTATTAATCATGTATAATAATATAGTATATAAATATGGTATGTATTATGTATAAATTGTTTTACTTCGATTTAAGAGGCTCCGCAAATAAGTAGTTTTCTCCTTTAGTTTCACTTGACAATTCTTGCTCATGCATCATTTTGTGTTGTTTATTGTGAAATATAACATTTTGCCGAATTCTTTCAGGGATTTCATTGAGGAAGGTGTGGTCGACTTTGCCAAGAAAACCCCAGGAACCGTGGTTTACATCTCGCCTCAGTCCAGCAGAATTCCCAAAATAGTAGCCGAGTATTGTATGTGATTTTGACTAATATTCCTAACAACTAGACTATATCAAACGAATGTAACTGTGCGCTGCACTCACTGTTTCTGTTTCCTTTCTGCAGTAAACGGTAAAGTCCAAGAGGAGACGGTCACCAACAAAACATCTCAGCAAATTGCTGAACTTATAACCAAGATGTCCAACCAATCAGGATTAGACATCATCCGAATTCGTAAACCCTTCCACACAAAAAGTCCAAGTATCCAGGGCCAGTGGCACCCCTTCACAAATCGACCTCTCCGCATTGATCCAGTTGGCCCACAAGGAAAATAAGGACTTTGCTGATGAATGGTTTTCTATTTATTTTCTGACTGACGTGCCGATTTGTTAGTAGACCTCCAAGATGATCAATTACCTCTGCCACGGATCCAAAACTGCCCCACGTTTAACAGTATAATGATGAGGTGGACATTTTCAACAGGCACCGATTAGGATGGACTCATAGGATGATTTTCATTTTTAATGAAGTAAGAGTACCTTGTACCTTGGAAATAGGCTTGTTGAAAGATGCTCATCCACTGAGAAATTTACTCATTTCATTGGGAAATAAATTTCTGAGCTAACGTGATCGTTTTTTGCTTGGTTTTACATTATGAGCCACTTTGATAAACAGTCACCAATACTAATAATCTCTCGGACCAATCTTAATTAATGAGATACAGGGGTACTATTCGCATTTGTGAGTTAAGTTATTGTAGAAAAGCAGTTTATTGTACGATGCTACAACTGGCAGATGCTACCAAAAACAAATTCTGCACAGGAGCACGAGTAGGCAGACACTGTTGCAGTAACCACATATTTATGTTCACAAAGAAATCACATGGTTTTAAGAATTAACCTTTGAAAACCCCCAATTAGAATTTTATTGCAAATGTGTCTGTGTTAATCACAGCAGCAGAAAATGGAATCTTAACCAACATGCAACGTGCGCATTTCATCTACAGTAACAGTGACACAAAGCTTATGGGCACAGTAGGAGCGATTTTCTCACTCCCACACATTTCTAGAAAATACTGTAAGCTGTATGCCACAGACCATTATCACGCTGTGGGCGAAAACATTATGCATGTTGGATGAAATCAGAATCAACTCTATTGGCACTTTATTTTTATTAACTTTTGAACACTTTGAAAGACCTTGATCATGGTTTCTGATTTCTTCAGACTTCTTTATTCGTGTTGTCACAGCTACAGTAGTAGAACCCAACCAGGTTTCCAGGGAGATGAATCAATGGTTGCGTGACAGTAACCGGGCAGAATAACCCAAGGCTAAGCATCTAATCAATGTTAGACATGTTATAATGAATAAGTTCTCGAAAGAAAAGTATATTTATTAATATGTCCCAATTATTATAAGCAGATGAGACAAGTGCTCTGATCACGTTTTTTGTCCCAAGTGAAAACTAGCTTGACCTATTATGGGGATTAAAGAAAGTTCTAAATAAAGATCTTTGTTGCTAAGTAACGGGTACATAGGGGATATATGAACACGCCTGATTTAGATGGGAATCTAAAATCTGCAATTGTGATAGAAAATTAGGTTTAGGTCAGGAACTTTGTGTTCAAAAGATAAAGAAGCAGTAACAACAATAAATACTTTAATAGGTTGTAAACTTCAAATATTGTTCAGTAAATGTACACTTGAAAATATCAACAATAGGTACAATAGGTTATACCCTGTGAGTTACATAGCATAGCAAAAACTTTGGGGGAAAATGGCAAAAAAGTGCAAAAGGTTCTGTGAGATTACAGGGAAGGCAGTGTATATTCACAAACAATAAAAGCCATACTAATATCTAAACATTTATGAGTCACAGTTTATGAACAGAACTAGTAGACATACTACACTTAGTCAATAAGAAATTTAAACGTATCCTACTAACTTTCCTAAAACATGTTCCTGGTTGTTTTACAAATGACTCATCAGTGCATGTTGCTCCAAAGAACAAAATGTTTATCTTCATAATTCTTCTATCTCCATAATAATCTATATATTTCTTGTTGAATTTCATGTTGCTAACAGCATTTCCTGTTGATTTCAATGAAGTTTTATAATTTAACCCCAATGCTTTTTTGACAGGCACCGACTAGGTATATAGAACGATAAACGGAGATCGATACAATCACAAATGTGTGGAAAAATGAATTCCTAAACTACAGAAATGAAAAATAACAGAAAAGTATTAAACTGAGTGGACTGTAATGAGTCAGTATGACAGCAGCTGTGTTAGCGTCAACGCTCACTGGCCAACCACAGCAGATTATGTGTCTCTTTCTAAACTCAGCTGTGTTAAGCCATCGCAGCCCTCTCGATCTCGCCAGGCACTGCTTTTCCTGTCAGTGCTGATAAATAGACCAGCATGAGCTCGAAAACCCACCGGGGAGAGACATGTGCTGACTCAACATTTGGGCATCATCCTTGCTTAACACTGTTTAACCAGTGCCAATCACAACACACACTACAGAATTCAAACATGCAACCATATACATAAAAATACATATATGAGTGCTGTTTTAAAGTCAGGCAAATTGTCATGCATTTTATTGCAGGAAAAGAACTAAAGCTGTTGTGATTGAAATGTTGTGATTGCATCAAAACTCCCTCTTATGCAAGTAATGGAATGATTCTTGCATTTTAGATGGCACTTTTCTTTGTTGGCATCTTTTTAATTAAAAAATCTATGTATTCAAAGTCAAGCTGCATTAAGACATTATTAGAAAGAAGAAGCACAAGTAATTCTTCAACTCCGATATCCAGTTGACACATCGCTGGAAAGAAACACGAGGCATCTTGAAAAGGGCACATATTTATGCAGCACAAAATGACCATCTGTTTGTAGATGTCAATGAAACTTGTGCTGAATCTTAATAAATCTTAATGCATGTATGAGTTAAACAGTGTTTTACATACTTGTGGCATTTCAGTGGTTCTCAACCAGTTTTGCCGTAAGAACAAGATCAAATATTGCACATGAAATGGTGACCCAACATCATTTATTGAAGAAAACGTGAAAATTGGTTATTTTAACAGTTAAATGGTTTTTATAGGTTAATGTTCTTAATAGAAAATTTATAATAATTTGTAAGTATTTTATATCCATTTTGGCATCTGCCAAATACAGTATGTGAAAAATAGAAATCTCCCATCTATGCTGGGCTCCTATTGGTTTATTTAGTCCAAATTATGCAATTCCCAAACTTTTTTATCAATAAAATGTTAGTTTTCAAATGAAATAAATTATTAGGGGCAGTTTTCCGAACAGGGATTATACTATTACTAGACTTAAATACATTTTTTCAGCGGTCCAGCATCGGTGCCATAGTGGTTTCTCAAAATGTACATAATATTTTTTGTAAAACATATTTGTAAAAAACAACTTCATTGTCCTAATTTAACTTGGACCTAGTCCTGGTTTAAAATAATCCCTGTCTGGGAAACCACCGCATTATGTTTGTATAATTATATTTCAGTCTACAAAAATACATTTAGCATACAAGTGATCCTAAAATTTTGATTTGTGTATATATATATATATATATATATATATATATACACTCACCTAAAGGATTATTAAGAACACCTGTTCAATTTCTTATTAATGCAATTATGGTGGTGGGGTAATGGTGTGGGGAATGTTTTCTTGGCACACTTTAGGCCCCTTTGTGCCAATTGGGCATCGTTTAAATGCCACGGCCTACCTGAGCATTCACCATGTCCATACCTTTATGACCACCATGTTCCCATCCTCTGATGGCTACTTCCAGCAGGATAATGCACCATGTCACAAAGCTCGAGTCATTTCAAATTGGTTTCTTGAACATGACAAAGAGTTCACTGTACTAAAATGGCCCCCACAGTCACCAGATCTCAACCCAATAGAGCATCTTTGGGATGTGTTTGAACGGGAGCTTCGTGCATCCCACAAATCTCCATCAACTGCAAGATGCTATCCTATCAATATGGGCCAACATTTCTAAAGAATGCTTTCAGCTCCTTGTTGAATCAACGCCACGTAGAATTAAGGCAGTTCTGAAGTCGAAAGGGTGTCAAACACAGTATTAGTATCTTGTTCCTAATAATCCTTTAGGTGAGTGTTTATATAAACAGATACACAGTGGAAAAAGAGAGAGTATAGGATTACTTGAATGCAGTTATAAAACTGAGGTGCGTGTCATTCATGGCCCACCAGTTGAGAACCACGTTATTCTTTCCATGAACTTTGATATCAAAATGATTGTTATTTACATTAGGTGCAATTATGCAAAATAATCTCTGTAAACGTATCTTGAATTGAGCAATACAACCTTGATTTTATACAAATAAGCTCTGCATTGTCTACACAATCTTTGGGCAGTCGTTGACTCTTCAAAATATCTTTAAAACGAAAGACACCAACCATTAAATTATTCTGCCGTGTCTTCAAACTTTGCACAGCTTGCATTTTTAATAGTCCCCAGTCAATAGCTACGAATGAAGTCTAGTCTGTACCTCGCTCTGTGTCAGTCTGTAGGCCAGAAATGCATTTGTCTTTGATGAATAATATTATAAACAGGAGACGATTCCAAATCTGACTGTTCTCAGTAAGCTTTAGATGCTCGCAGGGATACAACGAAGAACCTCCCAAAACACAAACCTCACTGTGTAGGAATGGTGATTCTTTAAACGAAGTTAAACTTCCCACCACAAGGGGGCGATACAGTTATGTCGTGAGATGGGTCTACACTGAGCTCTCATCTGGTTGGATGTCCTGTGTATGCTTCCTTTTTTCGAGGATCTTGTTGAGCTCCTCTGTGAATGAGTGGTACAGCGGTGACGTCATCCCCGAGTCAGTCTGAGTCAGGAGCATGTAGCTGTTCCCGTTTATTTTTCTCAGCATGCTGGGCAGCGTGGCCGACAGTCCGTTGGCATACTCTGTGGACGGCAGGGGTGGAGGCATCGGGAGAGGTGGCGCGGGCGGAGGATCTTTACACGGCGAAGACTGGACGTCTGCCGAAATGATCTGTAGAAACTCCCCATCTTGTGACGCGGCTCTACTCCGCCCCTCTATTCTCCCATTGCAATGACTAGAAATTGTCTTGAGCTCGAAGTGCGAGCTCCTTTTTCTTTCGGTTGCCATGGTAACAGAAAACTCCTGGCGGGAGTACTTTCTGACATTTGGAACGCTCCTGGCGCAGAAGCTGACATATAGCAGGACCACTGTCAGAACTAGACAAAGCCCACCGAGAACAGCCACCAGAGAGATGTACATAGCTTCCATGTGCCTGAAGGTCTGAAATTCTGGTCCGGAGGGGAGTGGGGCAGGTGGGGGGGATAGGAGCTGCTCAACGGGACCGCCGGAAGGACTCGGAGTCGGTGCAGTTGCAGTGGTGAAGAAACTTTCGGGAAGAGCCGTTGGGTTGGGAGATGAATGTGATAAAGGGGGTGACACGGGTTGGACTCTCACCACGTAGCTGCGAACAGGAACCCAGACTTTGTTTTCTACTGCGTAGCAGCGGTAGTGTCCGCTATGCTGAATCTGGGCACCGATGATGAGGAGGCCGTCGTTACCAGTGCGGAAGCCAAAATTCACAGCATATCCTTGTAGCTGCTGACCGTTCAGTGTCCAATGAGGAGAGGCCAGGTTGGAATGAATCTCACACTGCAAGAGAACATCATCTCCTGCCATAACCACACGTGTGCGGTGTGAGACGAAACCTGGTGAGATAAGAAACACATCAGCGATTGGCTCTCAAAGGGACTCTTAAGTCTACAATCAAAATGATATATTCATTTATTCACCCTCGTGTCATTCCAAACCTGTATGACTTGCTATCTTCTACAGAACCCAAAAGAAGGTATTTTGAGAAATGTTGGAATCCAAACATCATTGTCTCAGAATATCTTCTTTTGTATTCCACAGAAGAAAGTGTCATATACAGGTCTGAATGACATGAGGTTGAATGAATGAATAAATGCCAGACTTTTTACTTTTCACATATTCACATGGAAACATACCATCGCTTGTCATATTTGTACAGCCTCTGCTTCCCATCTGTACGTCCTGGATAAGGCTGGACCTACAAAATGCAAATATCACAGTTAATATTAAAGAGTTAAACCAAGAATGCAGAACACAATGTTCTGTAAATGAGAAACAAAATTAAGTTTTACTATGTACCAAATGGGAGAACAATGAATCTGGTGAGCAAATAAAACCGATGTGAGGTCATTTATAACAAACTGCAACATTACATGGTTGGCCTTAAGTTGTTAAGGTTTCCCCCTTAGTGTGTAAAATGATTTATAGTAAAAACCATATACTAAATAATACAGCAGATAAATGACATGTGACAACTCAAGTGGGGTCATTAAAATAGCCATATCTTTCTTACTTTATCCACCTTTTAACAATGGCGACAGGTTGAATTGTGACAAAGTTTTAATCTAGACCCTGATAACACAACTATGTTCACCCAAATCAAAATGTCTTTTATAAAACAAATGTCTGCGTTTACCTGTTAGGGTAGGATGATATCTCAACACATAGTTTTCCATCCCAAGCACAGAGTGGGTCTCGTGCAAACAAGCAGTCATAACAGGAAGTGTACCGCTCGCAGGATGACAGCGGTACCTGCACCACTCCAGAATTGCCGCTTACGTAGATGCTTTCCTAATGAACACAAGCGGACATATTTATGATGTCCATGTGCGATTTTACTGCATGTTAAAAAATTTAGATTAATACTGTTTTAATGGTGCATTATTGGCCACCTGTTTTTGTGATATAACCAGGTTGTTGATTGGTTGTTTCTCCCCGAACAGCTGCATCTCCTCAATAATGTGCATACGGCCTCTGATATTTACAGCCCTGTGTAACCAGCCATCATCTAGAGATAAACACACATTTTTATACATGACATTAAAATAAACGGTATTATTTAGAGTGATTTTTTTCTTTCTTTCATTACATACAAAGAAACGCAAATATAAAAAACATTAATGAATCAATGCTTAATAAAGCAATACCTGTTCCAATGAAGAGCATGTCATAGACGCGTCCATCCAAACCAGTCACCTGATGTGCGGTCATTTTGGTGTAATCCAAACTCCTCTGGAACAGAAGGGGTCGTCCTCCAACCGGCTGGATTTGAATGGCCATTAAAGGGTATCTTCGAGCAAAATTCAATACGTTGTCAGGAAGATCCCTTGAGGAATTTATGAGCAGAGCTCGATGCTGGTCGGTTATACACTGAAGACAAAGAAAAGAGCGGTTATATAGCTGTATTAATAAGAGTTCAAATATAATAGATGCAAAGAATATTATATGGTTTCTATATACAGTATATATCATATCTTTTGTCGAAGAACACACAGATTATGCGTGTCGCAGAGATTATTGGCCGATTTTGACGCAGAGGGATTCTGAGAGACTCACCGAACCAGGTCTTGGATCTGGAACTTTCCCAGTGTATTCTCTCCATTTAGAGTCCTGTAGCTCCATGTAAGGTCCGTCAAAAGCTGTCTGGACATCTCTGAGGGAATACTGACACACTGCAGACATTTTAACATTTCTCCTGACAGTGAAAATAAGAGAAAGAATGAGAAGTTACAGGAATGATTCTGCAATGTGGAATATCACAGTAACATTTCAACCGCAAACAAATGAAGAGTTGGGGTCCAACATGAGATAACTCGGTTGAAAATAATAATAAAATATCATGTTTTTTATAATGTTATCATATTTTAATTGAGTTTTATTGTGTAAGTTAGCTTTATGTTTCAAGTTATTATTGCTAAAATCAAAACAAACCAACTGCAGTTTGATTGATTTTAATTGTAATGCACAATTCAAAAACATGGTATGAGTTATCTCATTTTGGAACCAAACTCTTCAAATATTTACATTAAACAATGCAATAATAGTTTAAGTACAAGGTGTAAGGTAAGGGTTAAAGCAAAAATGTGAAGTTCATATCTTTATTAAAGCTGGCATTCACTTTAATTTTGTACATTTTTTCAATGATTTACAACAGTTGTACATTTAAAGTGTAAATCCTCGACATATCAGTGATGTGTGTGAAATTACAGATTTAATGTCATCACAGGACACAAAAGAACCACAATGTTAAAAATCATGAAACGAACTGAAAACAACATAATTTTTTTAAACAATTGCCCCAGACTTTGTATCATAATAAGTCTATAAGTCTACAAACAATTCTCTGAGCGTGTAAAACACATCATAGCAGTTTTATGATGCTATTCTTTTCACCCGTGGGATACAGGAGGATTAGTCTCAAAATGAAACACGGATGTTATGACTCCCTTCAGATTGATGGAATAGAGCCATTAAGTCTTTTTGGTTAGACGGGGCAATCTGGGGCTGTTTTTCCTGAAACATCCAATACTAATTCCAATTTTATTTATTTAGCGACCAATGTGAATTAAATTTTGAATCCATTTAGACCAATAAACTTGTCACACCTTAACTTACAGTAGGATTTAAGATAGGAAGTTTGTAATAGTTCCCCCGGCCCCAAACTTAGTCTGTTTACATTTAAAGGACAACTTAATGCAGCATGACTCTGCATACACCTCTTCTCTTATTCACCCCCACTCGCTTCTTTAGATTCTGCCAGCACAAATACTGGCCCAGTGCCCAGTGTTATATCGTGTGTGTCAGGAACATAAACACATGGGAATAATTAGAGATGCTCCCTGTAAAATCCTTTAGCCAATCTTCTTCTGAAAATGAAGATAACACGCAGTCACATGCTAGAAGATTAATGTCACTTTTGCTCACATCCCGTTTAATGAGACTGTTGGAACATCTCTACTCTCTGATACCTGGCCAAACACAACCTTGATGTGATAGGATACAAAATGTATTACCTGCATACCACAAACTTTGCTGAGGTCTAAATACTCAGTGACAATCACATTTTAATAAAAGCATCAGCTAGATGCATTAACCAAATATCAAGTTCATTTTCTCACCATTCAAGTCCGAAAATGCCATAAAAGATGGTGTCCTGTACATCGGCCCCCTTGATGACATGAAGGCTGCGTAGGACGTTTAGCTGAAGCTCATATTCAGGAATGGAACACACCAGCCTGGCCTTCAAAAAGGACGTCCATTTCCTCTGTAGAGTCCTTTGACCTCCAATATCACTCTGAGAATGGGAAATGAGAGTTGGATTAAACCGTTATAGCACACAACAAAACACATATAAAGTCACAGTTTTTTCAGGGTGGTAGAAACAAAACAATATGTTGTAAATAGTCTGCAGTTCTTTGAAAGCTCTTTCTCTTATGGGGCAAGCAAGCAAAAACATTGACAGATTATAAAATTGACATTATCCTAGTTTATATACTGATTAAATCTGTTTTAAAACTACACACAAAATTGAAAATAATTCAGCACTAGTATTTGATTGACACTTCAATATTGTAGTTCAACATTCTGCCTTAGTGATAGATCCAGTGCTCGAATTGAAGGGGGGCTGGGGGGATCCGGGAACCCCCATAAGGCCTTAGGGACCCCCTTTAAGAAGTAAAAAATGGACTTTGAGGAGTCTCTCTGATATTTGTATTTGGGTAAAAATTATAATGACAAATGTGATTAAATTCATGCAATGGATGTGGTAAATTTTGTAAATTAATTATTTACAATAATTTATATTAAGTTTGTTTATGGGCCAGTTGTCATGTCTCTTTAAATATGAAACGCCCGCCCCACGTCTAAAGACCGCTAAGAGCAGGACAGTGAAAGAAGCCTGTTCTTCTATGTAAGCCTGTTTTTAATATAATAGTATATAGTTATAATTATTATAATCAAATATGTTGTGTATTTTGTGTTAATTGTATATTGTGAGACTAACCCCCACCAAAAGAAGTCTTATGAGGCGGACCCCCATAAGACTTGGTTCAATTCGAGATAGATCACCACTAAAATTAAAATTCTGTCATTTTTTACTCCCCATTCTGTCATTTTTAAACTGTATGACTTTCTTTTTCTTGCAGAAAACATAAAAGATACGTTGAAGAATGGGAGTAATCGAATCGAACGATGGCGCTGGTTTTGTGTTCATACAATAGAAGTGAATGAGTACCGCTGCTGTTTGGTTACCAACATTCTTTAAAATATCTTCTTTTGTGTTCAGTAGAATCAAGAAACGTATTAAGTTTGAAATGACGTGAAGGTGAATAAATGATGACAGAATTTTCATTATGGTTTCTTCTATCACTTTACAATAGCCACTCAATTATTTTAACAGCGATTCATTGACCAAAAAATATTAAACTTACAATGTGACATATTCAAATTGAAACAAGATTCAAATAGAAATTGCAATGATATTGTTGTTGTGAATTTATTATCATGAGAAAATGATGTACTGAAAATTTGACATGGTGACTATACAGTACAGGGTTATGGAGTTTTATCAGATTTCTGATAATGTTGGAATAATGAAAAAAATCACAATCTGGAGTATTTCTACCAGATTCATCACTGCGGCCTGCCTCACCCCAGGGCTTTTGCATAATTCACATCTACCCCTGAGAGCGTTTCAATGCCAAATGCACCAAGTGCTGGCAGGTTAATGTCCCCTGAATTAAACATTCTGCTTAAATTGACACAGTCGTGGGCTTAAAAATTGTCCTAAATGTACTTCTGCTCGGATTTCATTAGCATATACTGTAGTAGTAATTTAAAGCCTTGCAGGCTAAAGGTGGTGTCAGTTTAAATTCATTCAGGCCAGCTCTTAAATGACTCGCATGAAAGAGAAAAGGCTAGAGATCTTGTTGTACACCTTCTCCATGAGAAATCTGATCTCGGTATCAGATTATAGTGGCATTGCCAAAGTCACTAAAACAGAAATGCAGCCATACATTCTTCTTTTTTATTCTATCAGGCTTTTGTGCAAAATATATGCGTTTGTTTCTGCACGAGCGCATGTGTGCGTTTGGCCGTATTGATGTGTGGTGTGATGTGGCCTACTTTGAACTGGAGATGCTCTCTCTCCTAACTCAGTAAGTCAACCAGTAAGGGACCTGACCTGCTTCCCAGAGCCGTGAAGATTTCTGCAGTGAGTGTGAATGCAGGCGTAATGAAAATATAACAGTGGGGGAAAATGTGGAGTTGTCCATTCCAGCACAATGAAGATGGTAAATGAGATGAGAATAATGCAGAAGGGACAAAGTGTGGGAGAAAGATTGAGGAGTTTGGCCAGTCAGGTTTCATCTGCCCGGCAACAGTGGAAAACCACAGAACCTCCAGGAACGTATTGAGATAAGAGCAGTCACGGGATCTGATTGTGAAGATTTATGCAAGTTTGATTGATTGAAATTGTATTTATGTGTGAAATCGTCGTTTTAATGTAGAGCTGAATAAGTTTGATCGTAAAGACATTTTTTATCAAACAGATAAGCCTTTGCTTCATGATAGTATTTAAAGGGACAGTTCTCTTAAAAATGAAAATTCTTTCAATATTTACTCACATTGATGTCATTTCAAATTTATGCAAGATTAATGCAAGTTTGATAATTGAAATTGTATTTATGTGTGAAATCGTCGTTTTAATGTAGAACTGAATAAGTTTGATCATAAAGACATTTTTTATCAAACAGATAAGTCTTTGCTTCATGATAGTATTTAAAGGGACAGTTGACTCAAAAATGAAAATTCTTTCAATATTTACTCACATTGATGTCATTTCAAATTTATGCAAGATTAATGCAAGTTTGAAATTGTATTTATGTGTGAAATCGTCGTTTTAATGTTGAACTGAATAAGTTTGATCATAAAGACATTTTTTATCAAATAGATAAGCTTTTTCTTTAAGATAGTCCTTAAAGGGACAGTTCACTCATAAATCAAAATTCTTTCAGCATTTACTCACATTCATGCCATTTTAAATTTGTATACCTAACTTTTTTATGCAGAATGTAAAAAAGATATAAAAGAAAGCTGGTAACCAAAGAACATTGTACCCCATTGACTTCCCTTGAACGGTCACAAAACCACTGAGACGTTTCTCAAAATATCTTCTTTTTTTTATTCCACATAAGAAATAGTCAAATGCAGGTTTTGAGGGTCAATAAATTATGAGAGAATTGTAATTTTGTATGATCGATCCCTTTAAGACAGTACACACATACAGTGTTGTCCTATGCATGTCATAAGAATAATTTCCCAATATAATTTACTCTTTACTGAATGTGGCACAATAACATTGGCTCATATGACCACCTGACCGTTTCTCACCTTACAAACACGGGCCACCCGGGCCACTCTGGTCTGGCTGGAGTAAGCAGTTGGTTCCACGTTCCTCTCAGTAAAGAAGAAATAGAGTTTGTCATCATCCCCGATAGAGCTGTTGACGCTCTCTCTCAAAAACGCTGAGCCAACAAAATCCGCCTCTGCGGGAGAGAACATCAGCGTTAGCTGCTGCCGGCACCACAATGAACCAATTATGTCCTGTACAGATATTATTGTGCGTGAGAGATATCTCAGAGTACAGTGTTTATTGATTCAAACACTGTTAGTCTTAAGTGATCTTTTGTTCATTTCTTTTTTCATTGAAACGAAAAGCTGCAATTTGCTACCTTCATCAACATGCAAAGCAGCGAACTTTACAGCATGTTCTACACATATCAAAAAAGAAAAGAAAAAATATAAAATCAAATCTCAGAAATGTCAAAATCAATTTTTGTCTCTCAATTTGATTTGAACTTTTGTAAACAAACTGTACAAACCCAGCAGCAATCTTGATGGGGAATCATCTGTTCTTAAGTTGGGAAAAGGAAAGTTGCGTCTGATATCAGCGATGCTACGAAACTCATACTGGGAGGCAGAATACATCTCACCGTCTGTGAAGGAAGTTATATTTCAGTATAGATCACCTATAAGAACACACATATGATGTGACATTACAAAACAAGATTAAGAATCAACATCCTTTTACCAATTATAAATCCAGTGTAGCCTTTTGTAGGATCATAAGGACATTTCTCTTTTCCCTCCTCAAAACGTACAAATGCGAATTGTGCCACGTCCTGTCAAAGAGGGGAAGATAAAGCGACATGCTTAAACATCTTACAATAATTTGTGTCCTTCATACACAGTTACATTTGTTCGTATTTTGATAGACAGGCACTGAGAGAGTTTAATGTCTTACTATATATGCGCAGCGAGGTCTGAAGGCGTGAGTTCCACATGTGTACAGGTGAGTGTCATTGTATCGGTCCAGGAAACGCACATGATTGTAACATTCGGTCTGTAGTGCAAACAACAAGAAAACATTCTTTATAAATAAAACTAAAATAGAAACATCTATTTTTTAATGGAGTTCCGAGCACTATAGGCAGAGGTGGACGTCTTTGTATTGCACAACTTTTTATTGTATTTTTCTATAGCCACTAAACCGAAATACAACTATATACAATGTTCTCTTCTACTTTCATGATGCTTTTGTACCGTATAAAAGTATTTTGAGTGTGTTTGGGCTTGTGGATCTATGGTGATGCCTACTTTAAACTCTCTCTCCTGTGATACTTGTAAAATACTTTTAAGCATAAATTGACACATTTCTGAAGTACATTTATGATGCATTTGTGTATTAATATTTGTAAATATGGTGCTTCAGATGTATTCCATGCTGATGGTTAGCTGCTAAACATATCTGCGCTCCAGAAGTACCAGAAGCCTTATGTATAAGCGTTATTTTTCTAGAAACTCCCATATGAGCATTGTGCATATACAATTGTGCTTACACAAACTTCCACAGACATACTGTATGGAATTTATAAAGAAATATATAAATAAAACAAAAATAAACTTAGCATAAATGTGCACACCATACAGACACTGACTATGAATTCACACAGGATTAGTTTGACAGATACTTTATTCATAAAGACCTACAAAAACTGTTACATCGGTTCCCACACCCACCTGTAGATCTACAATAACAATGGAATTTAGGACAGGATATTGTACACATAAAGAATAGCGATACCTGATTGTTCCTCCCTTTGCTCAGACACTGTCTCTTCTGTTCAGCAGACGCCGCCCATTCCAACTGTTGCAGGAAATGGACAAACAATACAGGTATTATCACCAATGTGACAAATTAAAACTTATTGTAGGCAAGTTTGGAAACCATAACTCACAGAAAGTGTGCTATTGCGTGAAATATTAGTGGCGTCCATTTTATAAATGGCTTCTGTGGCCCCAACATACAGAAATCCCAAGCCATCCTCCAGCAGCATAGAACTGTAGTTCACCACAGCCCCGTGAAAACGATTACATCCCAGCAGCCCTACAGGAAGTGAGAGAGACCCAGTTAGAAAAACAGGGACACATCGTGTCAACGACAGAGACAAGCTCATACATGCGGCTCTCTTTTGTCTCATAAATCTGTTTACTGTGATAAATAAACGGACAGCTGAATCATCAAAACCTGCACAAACTAAACACTTCATGAAATTCGGTGCGTGAATGCGTTACAAAAAAATGACCGCTTTTCAGATGAATGAAATAATGTGCATGAGACGAAATGGAATGATATGGGTTAAAAAATTAAGTCTGTTATCGTTTATTCACCCTCTCATTCAAGACCTGATTATGACGCTTTCTTCTATTCTCTATTTTTTACAGATATTTCGAGAAATGTTTTGGTGGTGTCCTTACAATGGAAGTCAATGGGGGCCATGTTGTTTGGTTACCAACGTTCTTCAGAATATATTTTGTATTCTGCAGAAGAAAGAAAGTCATAAAAGTTTGACATGAGGGTGAGTAAATAATACAAATTTGACTTTTTGGTGGTATATCCCCTAAACGTGATCTAAAGCACAACAACACAAAATGTTTGAAAGGTGTCACTCCATATCTAAAATATTTATGCCATATGATAAATTATTTGGGTGGTCTGCTTCTTCAAAATGAATGACATATTCCGAGTAGTGAAGGTTTATGTTATCCCCTACATTTCACTGCATAAATGCTACGATTTTCTGCTTCATGTGGAGAGATGGGTGTACTGTACTGATGAGACATGGCAGTATTAGGCCACACATCAACCATCATCAACCATGGTACCCCTCAACACCCCTCCCCCTAACACTGTGGTAAAGCACTGTGTCAGCATCCTTCACCAAATCTAGTATATTAACTCAAATTACATGACTTTTAAAACCAAATGCACTGGAACAAAATCAAAAGTGGCATCTCCGATATCCAAACCCAACAGTCACATATGGCGATGTGACGTTAAACTGTCAATCAAAAGAGTTCGGAACAAACCTCAGGGTTGCAGTGTGCATGAGAGAGCCAAGGGACGATGTAAATATTACTCATAACAGGAAGGAAAGATAAAGTTATGCAAACACCAAATTGAGACCTCGGGCGAAGTGACGCCATCCAGTGTTTGTAGCAAATCCTTGTGTCTCGTTGTGTAGATTGAAGAAGATAAGTTACTCCAACACACAGTGATGAGTGTAGAGATGACGGTAAGCTGAGTGAGGACACAAAAGCCATTCAGCCCAAGGCACACACACAATGTGTCCTTGGTCCATGTATCCACACAAACACACGCACAAAGACACAGCCGCATCACTGTTGCGCTTAACACAAACAACAAAAATGATATGCAAAAACAGAAATTCACTATAAATGCAACTATATAAATCTCCCGAATTTAGCTGTTTAAAGGTCATCTGATCATCTATGATATAGGAAGTCATTGATGGAGTGTTTGGGTTCGAAACAAGCCTCTGGATTAGGTCTATAAAAACAGACCCTGTTCTGCACACCGAACTAACAGATCAATGGTCCACGTCAACACAGAGCCCAAGGTCTCCTGGCATGTTACGTGAGCGTGTGAGCTGTTTATTTGATATTCTCTGGAACCAAGTTTAAACCACACAACTACCTGTGACCTTCAGAACAGCTCAGTATTATGCAAATTGTCTGTATTAACATTTTAAATAAGATTATATTCTTCTAATTTGTGTGTGTGTGGGTGGCTCTGTGAGTTTATCAAGGACACCCCATGGGGTGTATGTAAAATGTAATTTCTGGCTCGAACCACAAAGTGATGCTGTATCTAGTGTCTAGTGTGTGTGAGCATGACTTGACTGTTGACTCACTCCAACCCTGGTCCAAACTCGAGCGTCCAATCAGAGTTGTATTTCCTAGGGGGCAAACGCTGACTAAATAAATACTGACACTGGGTGAGAGCAGTCATCTGCAGACGTGATCAACATTACACAACCACGGTCACAAACCCATTTTTACCCCAGTAACACTGCATTTATAATGTATCCGATATCCAACAGATACTATTAAAGGGATAGTTCGCAATAAAAATGTCAAACCTGTTTGACTTTGTTCTGCAGAACACAAAAGAAGATATTTTAAAGAATGTTGGTAACAACATTGGACCCCATTGACTTCATTGACTTCCATTGTATGGACCCAATGGAGACATTTAAAAAAATAATGTTCCACAATAGAAATGGTCATATACATGTTTTGAAAGACACAAGGGTGAATAAGTGACAAAAGACGTTTAATTTGTGTATCAAACTATTTATATTAGCAACTCTCACAAAATACATAAAAGTGTTCCTCAAGCTCAGATAATAGATCATGGTGCAAGCGACAATAAAATCAAAAGTTTGATTCACACCGATTGCAATATATTACAAAATCTAAACTGTAGCTTGAATGTACGAAGTTACTTTGAATTTCAGCATCTGTCAAATAAATGTGCATCTCAGCAAGGAAATGTGCCATTTGGACTTAGTCCGTCCAGTAGGCATGTGTGGGAATATTTTAAGCATGCAAATATTTAACAAAAAACCTATAATATCAACATACTCCATCTCAGACACACTGGACCATTGTGACATTAAAATAGTTTGTAGTATAACAAAATGCATGCGACTACAAATACATTGTACAAGTATTATTGATGTTATTTCTGATTTAAAAGACAAAAGTAGATGACACAGTTCGATTCCTGTCACCAAGACAACAACAACCCCCACGCAGATAAAACCCCAGCCACCAGAGGAGTGCATTCTTCGGTGTAGGATTATGAAGCCTACACTTGGAATCCCAGAGGAGAGCTATCACTCTTAAAGAGTGTCTAAAACAACAGCAAATGTGAAAATGTCAGACATCAATTTCAAATGTCTATCCAGTGATCTTGAGCGGTTTCAATAAATACTACCTTGCTGGCTGAACGGCAAATAAAGATCTGGATATTTTTGCTGCTGTGTCCATTGCACAACACAAACTTCACATGCTGTGCTGCTGGTTATCAGATGTTCAACATCATTATCATTTTTGATCGTTCTGTGTATTACTTACAATAATTATCTCAAATGACAAATAAAGTGTTGTTTTAATGTGTATTTATTTGCAGAAAATAAAAAGTGGAGAAACGGGTAACAAACACTGAATAGATGCACTGTAGTATTTCAGACCTGAGATACTGTAAACTGTCACTTTTACGCAATACAACAGTAATATTTGTACATGTTTTTAGGAAACGTTCGCTTTTTATGTGATAACCTGCGATTACAGTCGTCATGTGTCATCATCATGCTGTCATGCTGTCAAGTCTTTCGCATTGCTGTTGGATCACTTTATGTCACTCCTGAACTTTGATTTTGTTGAATTTCAACAGACACTGGAGTGGAAAGACCACAATACATCTAGTGATGCTGATCACATGAGAAATTGTAATGATCTCTTAATTTGTTCCACAGCTGTATGATGTATTGTTAATGTCCAACTGATTTTGTGACTGCTTCATATTCACACAACCCCAGAATCTTGTACAGTAACACTGTGGGCAGGAAATATGCAAAGCAACAGTAATCCCATTACTTCAGGAGCAGTGAAATATTACCATAACCTTAAATAGGATTACATGAAGGCACATTTCTAAGCCAACAACAGCTACAAATATATGACATCTTGATATTTAATCTTTCATAACCTTATAGAAATTTCTCTCTCAATGGCTTTATCACCATTAGACATTCACTAGTCAAATGCATAGGAAAGTTTCAGCTCTGTCAATGTCACAGTTTCTTTAAAAAAAAACACCAATGCACTTTTTCCTCTTGTCTTGCCGCCCTAGACGAATTACACATGTGGACATATTTCTTTTCAGCATTACTTCAGGTCTGCTAAGCACTACAAAAACCAGACAACCGTGAACCAATGACCTCAGGATACAAAAACACGTTACACACTTAAAGGAACATTTCACCTTTAAAAGGAAATTTCTATCATGATTTACTCACCATGTTGTTATTTTAACCTGTGTGATTGTCTTCTACAAAACACAAAAGAAGATATTTTGAAAAATGTTGGTCTGTTGGTCTCCATTGACCTCCATTGACTTTTATTGTATGGACACAAAATGATATCGATCACAAAATAAGACAAAATTAGACCTTTACAGTGGCAATAAATGAGAATCACAACTACTAAGCTCTCTCTTATTTCATAAACATTTACTCATCAAAGTCAGCTTTGACACGTCAGAGGGGACCTTGCCCCCCCCCCCCGACTGAGACTGGTTTCTCCCAAGGTTTTTTCTCCATTTAATTATCATTGGAGTTTGGGTTTCTTGCCACAGGGCTTTGTTGTCTTCCTCACCAGGATACTGCTTTTATTAGATATTATTTATTATTTATTAGAATGATCTTGCTTGTTCTATTAACACCATGAGCTTTGTTTATACCTTTTCTGTGCTTTTCTGTTTTTCTTATTTTCTCCTATAATGCTTCTTTGGAACAATGCACATTTTGAAAAGCGCTATATCAATAATATAAAATCGAATTGAAGAAAACCATGCAAGTCAATGGGGACCAAGGGGTTTCTGTTGCCAACATTTTTCAGAATATCTTCTTTTGTGTTGGCACAAGAGAGAAAGCCACACAGGTTTAAATGGCAAGAGAGTGTGTAAGTAATGACAGAATTATCATTTTGAAGGTGAACTACTCCTTTAAGTCACCATTGTACAAAGTTTATAACACCCTCCATAAAAATACCCACTGCTCATTTTTAATATAATGTTTAAGTTTATTTCCTTAATACAAAACACAAGCCTTTGTTTAAAGAGATTTACCAGAACATGCCCATGCATGCATGTCTGTTCGCATCTCTCTCTCTTCCCAAGAGAGTCCAAATATAGGTCAAGGACTTGAGTCAATTAGGGCATGAAGAAAAATAAGGATTTCACAAGATGAGATTTTTTGAGCATAAATGATCTGCACAGATGAAAAAACTGAGCAATTTAAGTGTTTATTCGAGAATCAGTCAAACCGAGGGTCAAACACTACAGCTTAAGCACCTAAAAATATATGAAGGTTTCATAGCACACCAAATGAAAAATTGCTTTAAAGAGGTAAAAACGACAAAAACTGGCCTATTGTTGACAAACGGTACAGATAAAAAATTTAATAAAATTGAATAAGGAGAACAGCTCATATCATTCAATCTCGCACAAATTTGATGAGAAATGTCAGAAGCAGGACACTTAAGCCAAAAGTCTGTGTTTGTTCTCGGTTTAATCTCACTGCTGTCTAGGAGAATTTTAGGAGACATTACTGGGAGTTATTTTCGATCTCTACGTAAATGCAAAACACTAACACACACTGCCACAATTACGCACTAAAGAAAATTCTAGATAGAACCTTTCCAGCTATATAAAAACTTCAACAATAGACTTGTTTAATAAGAAAATAAAATTTTGCTACAGCAGAATATAGAAGAAGAATCTTACCATTGACGTGCACTGTTGTTCTGGGGGTGACATCCATATCGAGGTGAGTTCCGAACGGCCAGCCCCAAATGACAGATACTAGGCTCCCAAGCACCACCATGCAGATAGGATGTCTGGTGCAACACATAATCGTCAGGAGTTGAAGAACCCTGAGGTTCTGCTCAGATCTAGGCAGTACGGTTCCCTCTACTTAAGATGTTGTTGTTGTGTAATTGATGCAGATTCGCTTAAACAGGCTTCCATTCCAACAGTGCATTCACGGGCTGCTAACTCATCCTTTTCTGTCAAAGGTTTCCCACTGTATCGGCAAAGAAACATGAGTCAATGTTTTTTCCGAAGATACATATCAAGAGCAGATGGGTTGAACACACATCATATGCAAATGAACTCATCTTTTTTTAGTGTAGTGCATCTTTTATGTCTCAAATGTTGTCATAAAACAACATACGTTTTAAAGATTTGAAATATCCTACTATTGTATGTCTGTCTGAATGCAATACAATTCACTTTGAATGAAAATCCCACATGCACAATGTAAATAGGGAGGAATACCTTTAAATACGCATCAAATATGCAAGATAAAAAAAATTCTGAAAGCCTAATAAGTTATATAACAATCTAGTTTCTCTCTGAGAAACTGTACAAAGCTATACTTAAGGACCAGTTCACATTGAAAATGAAAATACTGTCATTATTTACACGCCCTCTTGTCCTTTCAAACCGGTATGACTTTCTTTTTTCTGCACAACACAAAAGAAGATATTTTGAAAAAAGTTGGTAACAGAAAACCGTTGGTGCCCATTGACTTGCATTGGTTCCGTATCCATTCGATAGAAGTCAATGGGGACCAACATTTTTCGAAATATCTTATTTTGTGTTCTGCAGAAGAAAGAAACAGGGTGAGTAAATGACGATAGAATTTTCATTTTGAAGGTGAACTCTTTCTTTAAACTGATCTAAAGTGCAGGGCAGAATATTGTTTTAGTTCCTGTATTTGCATATTATTACTGTAGCTGTTCAGTAAGTGCATTTCTTATTATTCTCACATCTACTGTAAACATATCAGTGTTAACACTCGCCTATCACAATGAGTGCCTTTCTTAGGGTGGCACGAACAAACAACATGTCACCTTGACAGTATCGCATACACGTGCTGGAAAAGTAAATATGCCTGGTTGTTGCATTAAAAACAGAAACATAAGATTCAGAATTTAAGGACATTTAAGGTCAAGTGTGCTACTTTTTATACATCTTCAAGTAAGCCATTGGTTAAATTTTGTAATTTTTGGGGTTTTGGTTCATAAGGAAAGGAAAAGTTGTTCTAGAAGCAAAGAAAGTACATTTAAAAATGTTTAATAGGGCTTCAGATCTGGGATTTTGGCAGGCCGTTCTTCAACAACACAACATTTTTTTTATGGGCCTCGCTTAATGCACACAATGAATTGTCATATTGGAGCAGAAAAGGCAACAAAGTTGAAGGCACAGAATTCTCTAGAATAGTTTGGTGTGCCATTAAGATTTATTGTCACTTACTGAATTTACAAATTAAATGGTATCGACAAACATTTAACAGTATACTGTATAGAAGCAGCACAAAAATGTGCTTTAGATGATGTTTATCATGCTCAAGCATCTAAATTTAAACAGCAGTGTCATATTTATGGCTCCTCGCCTCATCTTCTGAACCATTCTGAGCTCATTCATGTTCATTGGAATGTAAAGAAGAACAAAGTTTTGATATAGCCATCTGTCAGGCAAAACAGAATAAATTCTATACTTTCAGCCTGCCATTTTCACAGATGGCAAAGAAATACCTCTGATCACCCAAATGTAGATTTCATGGCCTGCCGCGTTAATTCTCCATCTGCACTTAATCTAGTTTAGCTTCACTGAAAGAGTTGTGAGTAATGAAGAGATCAAGTATGATCTCGCACAAACACCCATTATTACCACCCAAAAATCATTTGATTCGGTTTTATGTATAACTTCTTTGTTATTTATAACAAAATCTAGCTATGCATGCATGTCATCACGGAATCATTAAAATGCGTAACCATTACTCTTCTGCTTGCAGAATTTTATGAAGATGGGAAATGCAATGTTTCCTCCATACAAGACATATTGTGAATATACAATGGATAATGTTGCTCTGTTACATTGCCCACCATTGAAAAAGCACAAAAGACTGTTATTTGTTTTTCTTTAGCATTACAATTAATTATATGGTCTATAGTGCATTTTATGTGTTACTATATAAGGCACGTTCTAGGTGCATAAAGATTGGTCATATTTCAAGCTAATTGGTTATGGTACTTTTTTTAACTCATATGTTTCTTGTAAGGGTGACTTATTTACATACATTAAGCCGAACAAAACTAACAAACAAAACCTTGATCATTGACCAAATTATGCATCATCCACCAGATTAAAGACTGGTTAGATTAAAAGACACTAAAGACACGGTTTCTTTGATGCTGGAAACAGGCACATTATCTGCTTTACCGGAGATAATTCAATCAAATTACAATGGTACTGTCCTTTCACTGACAATGTATACAGCTTGGATGACAGAAAAAAATGCAGGGCACCGGTGCTTAGAGGAGGTTTTGTACCAACGTCCATCAACTGACACTTCTGTAATAACTAAAAACAATAACGAATTGCCAAGTCAATTAAAACACATATACTGCACATATAGATAAATACAACATCAACAATACCGTCGAAATGAAAGTCTGCCAGCACTTCTACGATCAAACTTACATCTATACAGACTTTAACACCCTATATGATGTACCATTACATTGTCCAGTAACATCGGATGGCACACCACTGCGGTATTTTTAAAGGACACTTATGTCGCCAAATCCCAGTCACCTTCACCTGCGTGCTGAGATCCCAGATTACATTAAAACATATGATGCTCGTAGATCAATAATAATGATGGTGAATCATATTAACAAAAAAGCAGGCAAACTATCAGACTTTTCAGTTACATTACCTCACTGTTTGAGCAATAAGTCAGCCAGTCTGTTTTCATGGAAGTCACCGATGTGCTGCTTGTGATGCTTCTGCTCCACTGAACGCACTGTGTGTACTGCGCTGCAACCACATGCGATTCCAGAGAAAAGCGCAGGTGAAGCCAGGCCACGCCCTCTTTAGTCATATTGATGAGAAGACACGCCCCCTCCACTTAGTGTCGCATTGACAGAACAAACAGAAACAAACGTCTTTGGGTTAGTATTTTATCATTTTAACGCAGTAAGAAATATTAATTCGTGATGTTGTTCATACTTGTGTAAGCGTGCTTAATGTGCACGTTTATAACCATCTGCGGAACACAGTCTTATTTGAAAGATTCGCACCTACTTTGTATTCATGGAGGGGCGGAGGGTGAACGTGAAATTTGCGAATGATGTTGCAGTGATTCAATTGTTTATTTGTGTTGGTTGCCACCTAGAGGTCAGTATTTAAAATGCAATAACGTCACAGTTTTCATTTCGGTCACTATGAATCCAAAGTCCAAATGCGTACATGACAATGGGTCCTTTGACATCATGTTTTACAATAATTTGTCTTTAAAAAAATCAATTTTTAACTATTTATAAGTATTTTTACTATAAATTATAAGAGTGTAAGGCCTACAGGTTACAAAACTGTTACTGATTCAAATTTGCAAATAATTCTGGAAATTAATGCAAATAAAACCAAAGTTTTCAGTGAAATGTTGACTTAATAAAACATAAATGATTCTTTTAACACCTATGAATGGTTAATTCAGAAAAATTGGAAATAGAAAATACTGATTAAAGTGACATTTTATCCAAAAATTTAAATTCTGTCATCGTTTACTCTACCTCATGTCATTTCATACCTGTAAAAATGACTTTGTTATAGTAGGAAAAAATGTATGGTAGTCAAAGGTGCCCCAGAACTGTATGCGACCGTAAATTCTTAAAATATCTTACTTTGTGTTCAACAGAACAAAACTTTATATTTGTTCCTACTGGTAACGTACTGGATGATGTCACAGAGCTGAAAATTGCTAACATTCTTACAAATATCTTTGTGTTTAACAGAACAAAGAAATCTATGAAGGGTTTGAAACCAGTGCTCGAATTGTACCTGGTCCCCCTCATAAGACTTCTTTGGTGGGGGCTAGTCTCGCGATGTACAATTTATCCAAAAAAACACATCATACAAAATATATACATCATATTAAAAACAGGCTTTCATAGAAGAACAGGATTCTTTCACTGTCATGTCTTTAGACGTGGGGGGGGGGCGTTTCAATTTAAAGAGACGTGACAACTAGCCCATAAATGAACTTAATTTAAATTATTGTAAATAATTAACTCACAAAATTGACCATATCACATTTGTCATATAATTTTTACTCAAGTACAAATATCCGAGGGACCCCCAAAGTCTGTTTTTTACTTCTTATGGGGGTCCCTAATGCCTAATTGGGGGTCCCGGACCCCCCCAGTCCCCCTTCAATTCGAGCACCAATTGAAACAACCTGAGGGTGAGTAAATGATGAGAGAATTCAACACTATATTTTTCTTTTTTTCCTAAGTCTATATGTTACAAGTGCAGGTGAAGATGTGTGAACGTGGACTATAGCAGCTGATGTATTGGTGGGGGGAGCGTGGGGAAGGAGGGCTCATGACGTCAAGGGCTTCCTCGTCCAACACATGACATGCTTTCACGTTGAAACCATTCGCGGCGTCCGTTTTCGTTATCAAGTGACTGTAATATGGACATCGGCTCCACATGGTAAGTGTTTAAAATCCTATGTGTAAAAACACATGATCGTCTGAACGTAACCTGTTCCTGGCATGAATATCTGCTGGTTGAGGGTGTGTTGACTGTGACACGTCGCTGCTTACATAGATATGAAAGCGGATAGCCTGCTAGCAAGCTTAACTTGACTAGGATTAGTAGTTTAAAGGGTCGGTAAAGATTTAAAGTGCCTCAAACGTCGATTTAGTTCAGATAAGTTACAATCGGATTCTCTGGTCCATTAAAAAATAAATAAAGTAAACTGTTGTTAAAAGCAGACATACACATCGAGACATTTACTCGTCACCGCTACCGCCATGATAAGGATGTTACGTCATCGTTATCACGTTTGGTCAGACATTCATAATGTGTTTAACTTAACGTTACGTATTTTAAAACTATAGCTTTAAAATCCACACGTTGATAGTCCATTTACTAGAGGTAAACAGGATAAATAACGTATATTCAATTACAGTTGTCAGGTTTTTGGGATCATAAGGTGATTATGGTTTATGGCTCTTATTACTGCTAGAGGTACAGTAAGATACAGGGGTTAAATTGACCTAAATTGAAACATTTTCTATTGTTTGCTTATAATACAAGTTACTGTTTTATATTTGAAAAAAATATAAATGTGTTATAAAGATTTGATTTTGCTGTCTTTATGTTTGGCGTCACAGAGATCCCATTGATTCCCCTGAACAAAATAAAAACGTAATAATAAAATAGACATTAAACAACATGGCAGTGTTATTATTATTCAAAGGGTCCTATAATCATAAAGAATAACCAGTGTTGTAAGAGATCAGGTAAAGTTTATATGTTTTTGATTTTGCGTTACCACAGTTTTATTATGAATATCATGGTTAAGCTATGGTTACTCTACTAAAAATGTGGTTAATTTTCTTTTAGGGGTGTGATAAATATTATATATTTTAATATATTTATTAAATTAATGTAGAAGTGTTAATCTTAGTTAAAAAAGCTTTTAATAGCTGTTAACATGGCATGTTGAGCTCTGAGACCATAGACAGAATACAGAAGGGTGTGAATGTTTGATGTTTTATGGTTGAGTTGAGAAAAGCTACTTCAGTGTGTAGGCAAGAGTAACGTTTGTTCCCATGCAGAGAGAGAGAGAGACAGGTGAGCAACCTGTTACTGCAACAGAGCACTGCCAAAAGAGTAGGTCCTTTGCTCAGTGATCACTTGATCTATTGTTGGCTCCAAGATTGCTGAATCAATCGTATCTGCCAGGAATGCACCTGTCCTGCACAGATGAGAATCGCTGTGTGTTTGCATTGTGATCCTGTGAAGAGCGTTATCCTTTGCTGCAAAGATAGTCATCGCAGAGTACACATGTTTATGTAATTTCTCTGCCTAAAATTTCCTTCATTGTCCTCTGAAAGAGCTGAGAGGAAAAGTTATTTTAAATGTAGCTTTTGCTATCAGACGTGCCAATGAGTGCTTTAAGTGAAATTCAGAACTTGTGAGAACTTGCAAAGTATGTGAAGTTTTTTTCTTTACATTTTGCTCATGCCACACTCTGGGATTATGTTTTATAGCAGCTGTCATAGATGTCAGAAGTGTTTATTTTGTACAAGGAAACCATTTGGTGATGTTTCAATATTTGATGGCAGATGCAGGTCTCCGCCTACAATAATGTTGCTCGGGTTACATCTCTCATCGGACCCCTGAGAAATATCAGTCCTGAATAACAACGCTTGTCTTTAAATCTTGGATGAGAGCTCATTAAACTATTAGGTTCGTGTGGAATTAGAAATTCAATGGATTTTTTTTATGGATTACAGGCACAATTCAAAACCCAAAACAATTGGAGATCTGCTCCCATGAGTCTCCACGTCACCCGCGCTGGGAACTGTCCAGAATAAGGCAAGAAGGCCAGGCAGTTTAGCCATTATAATTATGGAGAAGGGAAATGGCTGCCTTCTTCCTAAACTCTTAAAAACACTCCATGGAAGTAAACTTGAGGCTAGTTATTGTATGGTGGTGTTTTCTATTTGATCAAAATAATGTCACTCATACATTTTGTTTAAGACATGTTTAAAATGTTTAAAAAAAGTTCAATATACTTTTTTGTGCTTTGCCACAGCTTTTGAAATATTTATAATTTACATTTTTTGATAAGATTCAGTTTTCTTTTTTATTTGCTTTTGGGAAATGCATAATTTATACATTATGTTCAAACATTGTATTACTTTGAAGTCGTGGACCCTGTATCATGCATTGTATCCACTTGTGAGTCGTGCTTTTCAACGATTAATCGCAATTTGTCGCAATTAACCGCATCCAAAATAAAAGTTTGTGCTTATTTATTTTGTATTTATAAACACATGTGTGACCCTGGTTCGAAAATTAAATTGTATCGGTCAAAATTATAGATTTTTCTTTTATGCCAAAAATCAATAGGACATTAAGTAAAGATCATGTTCCATGAAGATATTTTGCAAATTTCCTACCTTAAATATATAAAAACTTTATGTTTATGAGTGGATGTCCTGCCACAGTGCCTCTGATTAACAACTTCAAAGGCAATTTTCTCAACATTTCTCATTTTTTGCTTCCTTGGATTCCATTTTTAAACGGTTGCATCTCGGCCAGAAATTGTCCGAACCTGACAACTCATACATCCATATAAAGCTTAATTATTCAAAAATTTATTCTTTATCTAAATTTCGAAGACATAAGACTGGTTTTGTTGTCCAGGGTAACATATGCGTATATCTTAAGAAAAGGGTTGCATGTGTATAATATTAATATTATATACAATTTAAATGCTACATGAACTTCAATTTATTCTTATATATTGCTTAAATAGGCTGTGCGTTTTGTTACATTCTTATTATATCATGAAGTTTATAAAAAATATATTTATAATTCCAAGTTTGCTTGACTGACCTTTTAAAAGCTGTGATTAAGTATGTTTGGTGATTTTGGTAAGATTCTTGTGCTGTCCTTTTCCCCAACATGCTTATTATTTTGTAAAAATAGCTTGGAGAGAGGTTTCCGTTATGTTTGCCGGTCCTGTAGCCTCTTTCCAAATTCAAGCAAAGTGCTGATTCATCATATAGAGAGAGACCAGAAACGAAGTACAGATCCCCTTGTTGGCTTGGCTATTTACCAATTACATTTCTCTGAATCTAATATAGATATGTCAATTTCCATATTATCTACAACCAACAGAGTAACAGACATTACCCAGCCTCATATTTGCCACGACAATAGATGTCTGACGTTTTTTATGCTCTCTGTTTTACATGCGTGTGGTTTTAATCTGGCTGGTTTAATTTGGTGTCTGTCTGTGTGCAGGGGTGGATAGAGAGATGACCCCGCCCTGCTCGGCCTGTGGGACGTGTAGAGCTCTGCGTGGGCAGGAAAAGGAGAAAGAAAGCGAGAGAAGTCGCAAAGGATGGGAAGGAGAGGATGGGGTCGCTGGCAGGGCATCTCCACAGCTGTGCTCTATGGATCCCTGGCTCTCTTCGTCTCCATTCTCCACAATGTCTTCTTACTGTATTACGTGGAGACCTTTGTGTCTGTTTACAAGATCGACAAATTGTCATTCTGGGTGGGAGAGGTGGGTTCATATGTTTGAATACAGCACAAATATTTAATCTTGAATGCAGGATGAATTTTTATTGTAGCACCCAAATACATTTGGCTACTGTGTGACCGTCATTGCCTAAATATGACGACAAAATATGAAAAGTTGCATAAATCTTAAATATAGCGCAGATGTACATTTCAGACAATAGATTAGTGTGGGTTGAAATGTGAAAACAATGGATATGCTGTTAAAATATTTAGACTCTTTCTGGTTGTGTTTCTTTTTATGTAGTTAAAGCTATAATTCCCTCAAAATGGAAAGTGAATTTACTCTTGAACACAAACAAATATTGATATGAAAATCTTACAAAGCACTCAAAAATGCACAAATAAATAAAAATTAAAAGCAATCCATACATGTTTTTTGGTGTTGAAATGATAGGATTATGGAAACAATTCATTTTGATCTTATTCAACAAAAGTGAAATAAAAATCATAACGATGCTAAATTCAAATACGAGGATACGGTGAACCAATGAGTTTTAAAGTTGCAAGCAGTCATATTTGATTTTAGGTATGGCATCAGTTTTTCACAGATGCTACTGTTTGATCTTATCAAACACATTTTGGTACCTAAATGACATTTCCACTACACTCGTATTTCAGTAATTTATTTGCAGTCTTGTGTGAGCTTTATCAAATACACTTCTTTTTTTCCCACAGACAGTATTTCTGATTTGGAACAGTCTGAACGATCCTCTCTTTGGCTGGCTGAGTGACCGTTCCTTCCTCAGCTCCCCTCAGTAAGTTTATGTTTACTCGCTCACACTTCTGCACTTATCATTTATCAGTTACTATATAAATTGAAAATCCACATTTTTAACACACTGCCCACATACTTTAAGCACCTCCTAAGAAAATGCAGAAAAGAAAACTGACGATAATCACCATTTATGAATGTGACCTTTTGCAGCATGGTTTTAATGAGTCTACATAAAATACCGAAGTGAATTTCTCTCAAAATTAGTTCCTAAAATATAGTTATCATGAAATCACTTCACTTACGGAAGTGTTGTAAGTGCTGATCATGTGATTGAGATGTGACAACTGTTGCAGCGTACCTTTAGTCACCACATTTATGTCTCTGTAAATGAATTGGTAGAGCGTGACATGTCAATTGTCAAGAAATGCGTACAGATAAAATCTACATCAAGTCATTTACATAAGACACCAAATGGAGTACATGCAAGAAAATACAATAGTATGCATTAGAACCCATTATGATTTAAAATTTTATACACACTGGATGCGGCGTGATGTGACCAACCCATTACAACAAGCTATGTGTTGCGACAGGGTTTCAGAGTTAATCCAAATGTAGTCTTACAGTTTTTAGAAAAAATGTATGTAAACATCTTTTTTAGTATTTTTTTTATTAAAAAATGTCTCTTGCCATGAACATAGCCATAAAAGCTGACATGGCATTAAAAATACATTAAAAAAGCTATTGTTGAAATATTGCAAGGGTTTACAAAAACTAAATGTTTTTGAATTCTTCAAAAACGTATGTATTGTAAAGGTTTTAGGATATTCAAAGTTTTAGCTCGATGCTAATAGAAAATGATGCATTATTTTCACCGAAAGAATGTGAAACATGTATGTTGGTTATAAAATTCAAATTCAAACAAATGAAACCAAGGATTTGAGATACATAGATTGTTCTAAGGCTAACACTGTTCAGAGAAAATTTGTCAGCAAGTTTTCGGTCTGCAGGAATATGTTTAATTTCATGAATCATGATTATGATGAAAATTTATTGTCTGTAAAATAATTATGATTACGGCGATTAATTGTCTGTTTAAGGCTTTAAAATTATAATTATAACGATTAATTACAAATTAATTTATTAAATTAAAATATAGAAACGTTAAGAAATGTGAAAATTCTTTTGAAAAAGGAGTGACCTAAACAGAAAAGGCTTTCTTAACAGAATAAAATGAGATATGTGGATGATGTCGTCTTGCTGTGTATACATGCAGCAAATCTGGAATCATAAAAAACTGATACAATTTAAATGAAGAAGAAATGTCATTCATAACGTAGTAGTGAGTGCAGATCAAGGACGGTGTATTTAAAATGATGCACATCATTCTTGTTTTCTAAGGATTTACAATAATTGCAGTTATCTGACTGCGATGAGACGATTATTTAATAATTGTGTCAGCCCTACTTTTATTACCCATTGAACACACATGCTCATCAAAGCCATGTATTTATTATAAGACTCATTTTTCAGAGTCTTCGTTTGTCATATCACAGTACTACAATAACTTGTTCTTGCTCAGGTCCGGGTCTCAGATCACCTCCCCTGAAGTGGTTCTAAAACGACTGCAGGCGCTCTCCAGAAGCGGGCCTCTTTTCGCTCTCTCTTTTCTGGCCTTCTGGGTGGCCTGGACTTGGCCTGGACTGCAGTTCCTCATCTGCCTGTGCCTTTACGATGGGTTCCTCACTGTGGTGGATCTCAACCACAACGCCCTCCTGGCCGACCTGGCCGTGTCAGCGAACGATCGCACGAGCCTCAATTTCCACAGCTCCCTGTTCAGCGCGCTGGGCGCGCTATCCGTCTTCCTATCCTACTCTTTCTGGAACAAGGAGGACTTCTATTACTTCAGGTTATTCTGTGTGACGCTAGCTGCACTCTCAATGTTGGGCTTTGCTGTGGTTTCACGTCTTCTGTGCCATCGCTTTCAGAAAGAAGTTCAACCACGCCAGAACGACTGCCAGGAACTTACAGAGTAAGAGAACAGCTAATATCTTAATAATGTGTTAAAATTTAAATGTTCCTAAATTGCTTGTCACTGAGGTTTTCACCATAAGTTAGTTGCAAAAACACTCCCCATGGAGCAACCTGAAATGTTGCTTTGGTTGATGTTGTTTGAGTAACATACAAACATCCAATATTTGTGTTACCGAAAAAGCTTCTTAAAGAAATAGTTCATCCAAAAATAGGAACATTTTTATCAATGTAAGGCAATGTATACACCCCACTCTGCCAGAGCTCTCTTAAATAATTCATGCTGGTTATCATCCAAAACCCTAAATTTAAAGGGATAGTTCACCCAAAAATGAAAACTCTCTCATCATTTACTCACCCTCATGTCATTTCAAACCTTTATGATTTTTTTCTTCTGCAGGACAAAAAGAAGATATTTAAAAAAAAAAGGTAACCGAACAACAACGGTACCCATTAATTTGCATTGGGCTTTTTGTCCATTCAGTAGAAGTGAATGAGTGCCGCAATCGTTCGGTTACCAACATTCTTCAAAATATCTTCTTTAGGGTTCTGCAGAAAGAAAGTCATACATGTTTGAAATGACAGGACTGTGAGTACATGATGACTGAGTTTACATTTTTGGGTGGACTAACGCTTGTAACGCTTTGTGGTTATGGCACACAAAAAAGGTCATTTTATTTAATTGAATATTTAAACAAAATCTATTTTTGTTAGAATTTTACAGTTACCATTGCCTTGCCAAGCAAATCAGAAAAGTAAAACAAGAGTTTACTGAACAGAAATGATCATTTCAGTCACAAACCTCAGATAGTTTGTTTCTCTCTGAAAGAATGTGTGAGCTGTGCTCTCCATTATTCATTCCACCCACACGGTAATGCTCAAGTTGTGAGTTTTCAATCCGTTGCATCTGTTTTCACCTTTGTTTTTCCCATTTAGTTTTTTTCCACTCAGCCAGTCCTGTTTTCTAGTTGTTTTCCTCTCTCTTTGTGGTTCCGTGTTATGGGTGAAGCAAAGTTGATTTTTAACCCATTGGAAGATGTGTGTTACTGTCGTTTTTAATGGATAACGGAGGTGTTCTTATTCACAACATAACTAAGAACCATGTTTTACCATGGTAAAATTACTGTATAAGAACCAGCCTCCTGTCAGTTATTTATGTTAACTAACTGCAACTGCAGTTTTATAGACGTAGACCCATGTTCAATCATTTTTTTTATTGTTGATCAAATTCAAAATAATGAACTCTTTGGTCATATATTGTAGTTGAACAATGAAACTTTGAGCATTTATATACAATTTGTTGTCACAAATGTGCGCTTTTAAGTGTTTTACAACTGCCTCACACATGGTCAATCCAATATGTACAGTACTTTTTTTTAATCTGTGAATTTTTGTTTTCCCTCATATTGATGTCTCTTTTGAATTTCCCGTTCTTCTTTGTTTATCTAGACTCAGTGTTGGTCAAGCTCCTTTTACCTCTTCTGAGAAGCCTGTCACTCTTGGAGAATATCTGAAGCAGTTATCACACCACAGGAACTTCATGTGGTTCGCCTCGATGAACCTTGTACAGGTAATATAAACATATGCAATAAAGCAAAAGTTACACGAAGTTAAAGCACCATTGAACACCCAATTCTATATTTTTCCTCCTCTGTAGGTTTTCCACTGCCATTTCAACAATAACTTCTTCCCCCTGTTTTTGGAGCACCTCCTGTCAGACCGTATATCTGCCTCCACCGGTTCCTTCTTGCTTGGTAAGAGACTTTTATTGGATGAGGGAGATGAAGAACATGGTCACATGACCACTGCGGGATCAACAATGTCGGCTGTGTAATGCTTGTGGGAACCTAAAGACTTTAATAGAAGCTTCATTAGAACTAATGAAGATTTCCCAGATGCTATGCGGACAATGCTGCTTCTTCTTTATCTTCCTAATGGAACTTATTTTCCCGTCACAGGTTTTTCTTACATCGCCCCTCATCTGAACAATCTCTACTTCTTGACGCTGTGCCGTAGACTGGGTGTCTACCAGGTGATTCGCTGGCTCTTTCTCTTGAAGCTGGGTCTCAGCATAGCCATGCTGTTAGCTGGGGCGGACCAGGTGTACCTGCTCTGCATCTTCATTGCTAGGTGAGAAATGAAGGGTCCCGCAGGTTCTTCCGCTTTGATACTACAGGTGCTCTGCCTCGTACGTTCAAGGTTCAACGTTTTGGTTTTTAATCTTTGTTTGAGGCAGGTGTGCTTTTGGTGGTACAAGACAGAGGATATATATCCATGTTAACAGACCAAAGATGCGTTCTGTGAGAAGTGCAGCCTAGAATCGTATTAGTATTCATACTCTGAGCTAATTGAGCTTAGATCAAATTGCAAAGTAGCAGGGAGGGTTTTAAGAATTCTCAGCGCTTGGTTCCTGAAAATTGCATTTGATGCATTACTGTGCGTTCTCACCACCAGCAACAAAGCGTGTGTGAACGCACAGCTAGAATGTCAAGAGTTTTTAAGTTCTGTCATTGTTTACTCGCCCTACTATGTTTTCAAAGCTGTATGACTTTCTTTCTTCTGCAGAACACAAAATAAGATATTATGAAGAATGGTGGGACTCATTCACTTCCATTGGTTTTGTGTTCATACAATAGAAGTCAATGGGGGGCCTATATTATTTGCTTCACTATATTCTTAAAAAATCTTCTCTTGTGTTCTGCTGAAAAAAGAAAGTAATAAAGTTTAAAATGAAAAACCGGGTGAGTAAATAAAGACAGAATTAAATGTTTGAGTGTATGATCTTTTTAAGTCATTTTTCAACATTCATTTCTGATCTTGAACCTTTCTCCATAGTAACCGCGTGTTCACCGAAGGAACCTGTAAGCTTCTAAACCTGGTGATCACTGACCTGGTGGACGAGGACTTTGTGTTAAACCGCAGGCAGCAAGCAGCTTCTGCCCTCCTCTTTGGCATGGTTGCCTTGGTAACCAAGCCTGGCCAGACCTTTGCCCCTCTCATTGGTACCTGGTTGCTATGCGTCTACACAGGTGTGTGTGTGTATTGTGCATAAACAGTTCTGGACCCGCATTATAATAAACATTTTCATTTATTTATTTGTGATTCATTTAGATGTTGTTATCAAAATTCTGTAATCTGGTATTTTTCTTTTTGTTTGACTATTTTTAGGTGCAATTCTTAAAAAGAATAGCATATGTTTATGACATGTTACCACCATGATCCTAAAATTGCTTTCCTGTCGGAAACCTTGTATCTCCATTTTTTGTTATGTGCCTTTAATCATTATTATAAGTCCTCGTTTATGTTTTTCCCTGGGTTTTGCAAATGTTTAACCAAAAAAAAGTATTAAAAAGTGCTTGTCAGCTTTGACAACGCAGTATCTGAATGCAATGTTTTTTCCATTTCCGGAAAAAAGCTAATTTAGACATCCTAGGGTTTGGAAGGACAGCAGCGAAATGAATTCAATAATAAAACCATGTCTAGATATGGATGAATTCCAGTGCATTGGATAGTAAAACTAATTATCTCTCATTCCTCAGTAAATTATATTATAATTAAATTGAAACTTTTTGTTCAAATGTGATTTTTCAGGATATGACATCTTCGAGAGGAACTCTGTGGGCACAGAAGCGATCTCAGCCCCTGCATCCCCCATACCCCTGCGTCAGGGTTGCTTTTACCTGCTGGTGTTTATACCGATCACCTGCGCACTTCTTCAGCTGCTGGCGTGGTCTCGTTTCACTCTTCATGGACGAAGACTGCAAGGCATCAAGGCCCTGAGGCAAGGCGCCCAGCACAACCACCTCATTGATGTCAAGGCTATCTAATGCTCTCAGAGTCCGGAGAAGGAGGAGGACGATCTGAACATTCCGCAAAACTAGGAATTCTGCCAACAGACTGACCCGAAATGAAGGATGAGGGTGCCAAATACAGCAAGAGACGTTTGAGTTTAATGTATGGCCGTGCATCTTGCTGAATCCTGCATTACTTTGCTTAGTTTGCTGAGTGTTAATTATTTATACTGAGTATATATTTGGGACCAAATACGAACGGTTAAGATAATCTTGTGGTTTGGGACCATATTTATCAGACTGCCCCCAAAACATCTTTGTATGATGTGTCAAGGTATATTTAGATGAGTTGATAATGAAGCCAAATCAGATTTGATCCAGACTCCCTTAAGAAGTTTATTCTTGCCTCTTTCCTTAATGGTCTATACAGAAAAACACTGTGGTTGTAGAAAAAGCATGTTTACAGTAGCATTCAGCAACATTCCAGGGACACAATATGGATTTGCATGGGTATCTGTGGAGGTTTCTTTAATACATTTGTAATTGCCAAATTGTTTGGATTTTATGTGGCCAGTAATATTTGTTTTTATATAACATTTTGAAATGTATTCAGTCATTGCCATTAATGATAATTATTAATCAAAATGTATATAGTGTGCATGTATAACTTATTTTTGTACCTTAATGTCCTATTTCACTTTATTTTTGTTTCAAAGTTAACTGATGGGACGTGAATATTTACTGGGCAAGTCTGACATTTCTATACAAATAGAATTCTCGAAGGTACAAAAATAGTTTTATATAAGAGTTTTCCAAATTAACATTTATAGCGTCGAATTTATATTGTCAGCTCTTCGTGAAAGTCATATTCTCAAAACACACATAAAGTTGCAGTGAATTTACAGGTATGGAAAATACTGCAAAAATACAACAACCAGACACGTCTTCATTTTTTTATTATAGGTTTAGACTTCTGTCCAGCAATTTCTGCCTGCACGATGGGCACATATACTCTTGTTATTTCTTCATATTTTAAGATTAATTACTTTCAAAGAACTTTATTTCTGTAGGAAAAACCATCATAGTTGGTTTCTCATGGTAAGAGTGTCAGAGACAATGAACTATGGCTTGGTTTATACGAGTTGTGCTTTTACCATGAATTTTTTTCAAACGTATCACTTGGAAATAAATTTCATTGTTTTACAAAAGTAATGTTTCAAGACTTTATCTTTGAATGTGCCTGCAGTACAACACTTGTTTGAAGCCATCTTTAAATTTACATTGGGACTGTTAGTGAAGTTAGACAGTTCTCATGTAATTTCATGTGTAACAAATATCTGATGCCGAGTCCAAGCACCCCGGATTAAGGATATTTCCCAACTAAACCCGGAAATATAATTCTGGAACGGTGCTGTTTTAATGTTAATGTTACTAAACATGTTTTATGTTGCTAAATACTTTTAAAGGCCCCGTTATTGTCCTGTTTTTGAAGTTTAGATTGTGTTTAACAATGGATGTTCATGTTTCTAGTTTCAAAAAAACCTTTATGTTTCACATATTTCGAGTCTATCGTCCACCGCTGTCTCTCTTCTCACAAAACGACTGGATTTATTTCGGTTTCTTCCCGCCTTTCGAAACGCTCTGATTGGTAAAGCTGACCAGGTCTGTCGTGATTGGTTCCCCGCTTAGAGCGTGTGTGTGAAAATGTCCCACCCATCCAATATCAACGAGTTCCGCTCCTCAAGCTGTCGCGATTGGTCGGTCCCCTTCTCGGTGCACATGAATTCACACACTGGAGCGTGCTCTCCTTGATGGCAAAACACTCAGGAAAATGACTGCTTACCAGTGTTGGGTGTAACTAGTTACTAAGTAATTTGTTACTGTAATTTAATTACTTTTCCCTTGAAAAAGTAAAGTAAGGGATTACTCGTATGTTTTCTGTAATTTAATTACAGTTACTTTTGATGTAATTAAACTAAATACTTTGTGAAATATATGCGTGTTCAATAGTGTAATTGACATCAAAATTCAAAGTCCTACTTTAAAATCTGTGCTTTAATGTATAATTCTCACATTTGTAATACTTTGGTCAGTTAATAATATTATTTATTTGAATGAATTTAATAAGCCGTTTCATGTCTATCCTTGAATCACTTAACTAATCAAGGTTGATGTAGGATATAGAAAGTAATTAGTAATGAGTAACTAAATACTTTTTGGACAGAGTAATTTGGACAGTAATCTAATTACACTATTGAATATGTAATGAGTAACTAGTAATTAATTACTTTTTCAGAGTAACTTACCCAACACTGCTGCTTACAATATCAGGAAATGCAAATCCAATGCATACCCTCTATAAACGGTAACAATGCGTCATAATGCGTCATAAAGCGTCAACTTCATTTCATCAGTTAAAAACATGCGTATCCATCGAAGTGTAACAGAGATATGTTAGTGCATGCGCAAACGTCAATCTTTGTTAGAAAGCGCGGTTTTTATCTACTACGGCGAGGAAAATAACACCGGAGCTGTTGCGTCAGATCGATTACATTATCACTAATAACAGAAGCGTTAGTTTTGCCTTTTTATATTGGACCCGAATTGATAAAACAAGCAGATTGACTAGGAGACTGAAAGCAGGACGTCAGAGGACATTTCATAGAAGTATTTTAGACAGAGGTATGCACACACACACAAAATCATTGTATTGTTAAAGTCGGCACAGCCGATGTTAAAGTCATGGAAGCTGCTATTTGACCGTTGGTTATCTTACAATGTGTGTAGCTGAACTCTTTCCAGCTGTAAGACTGTGATGAAAGTGAAAATAATGAAGCGCGCATCTCTACCAAATGTTAACAATCTCTGATAACCCTCTATCTAGCCCCATTTTTTGGCGTATTCCTTTGGGCGTAGGTTATTTAAAACAATCGGAATAGTGACATCATGTACCCAGGAAGTAGAGGGGTGTAGTCAATTCCAGCCGTTCTATGTAGTCCTTGAAAAGGGAATTATGTTCAACACAAAGTCTCGCTTGGCATTTAACTATGAGCTGTATCCTTTTGCAGGTAAACTTTTTACTATAATAGCAAGATCACGCACTAACTAAAGTTTGAAAATGCGATCGCGGGGAATGAGCCCTTTAATGTGACTAAATCCAGATGTTGTTTCCTGGTTTGAGATGGAAAATATCCTAAATCCGAGGTGTCTGGAACGCAGAGCCTCGTGAATAATGAACCACCAGCACGAGGCACCACCTGACTACGGTAGGTTCAGGTTTCAAATGACTTCAGTATAATTGGCTCCCGTGAGAGCACATGGTTTGCCTTAATTAACATATGCTTAAATCCTTTTGTCGGGTACGTTGTAAAGTATACCAAAGGTAAATGCAAACTGTTATGACCATATTTGTAATGAGATGTACACATGCTCAATGAGTTGACTTTTATTTGGTCTTGTGCACGTCATAATCACCAGGGTGTGTGAGTAGTTTCCTTTGTGGGAAGGACCTGATTATGTCAGCGAATTAAACAACTTCATGTCACTACAGTTCCTAAAGTAAGAAATCCCCGTAATCCCCCTCACCCATTCCCTGAACTGATCACGTTTTTTAGTTATGACGACGCTCTTAAAAGGGCCTAAACTTTTGCTGGAACCTCAATGACGATGATGTTATCTATACAAGTGGTTTGTTTCTTTTCAACCTACTATATGCTTTAGACTGGAGACATTTCAATGTACGTATCACGTCTGCCTCCCCAGAAAGGTCCATATTCAAGTATCCAAAGTTTTTATATTACTCACGTTATTGTCGCCCTTTTAAACAAGCCCCCGCCCCGTTTCTCGAAGCCCCTCCTTTTTGCATGTTAACGCTGTGACGAGTCACATGATTGGCGGAGCGGTCATTGAGATGGGAGGGGCGATTGTGAAGCTCCGTGTGTATTGAAACTCTCGGTGCTTTGCCTGCATTCCAACCCTCATCAAATCCTGAAAGAGAGCAGAGGGGGGAAATCCATAAATAATACCATGGTGAGATCGGCCCGTTTTGAAGATCGGCACATGGACGCGCATTCTCAGGAATCGGCCTCGATTGGACTCGGAAACTGCGAAGAAACGCACGGCTGTGATCTACTTTTGATTTCTTTTCAGCACTAAAGCGAGAGAAGCTCGATGGGGGACACACAGAAACGTTTTCTTTTTCAGTTTTAAAGAGGAACGCAAAATGGCAGATGACAGACACCAATAGCGAGATCGGCTCCGTTTTCCCTTAAAATATGAAGGGCTACCCGTTTATTTTTGGACGTGTGTCGGAATACGACATTAGAGCTGGTTGCCTTTAAGCACTTTCTTTTTTCCTCGCCTTTTCTTCTCTGTGCAGGAATCAAAGGACATGGACACCAGCCCCGCGCAGTAGGGAAGCGATACAAAGTATTTCAAATGTAACATTTAATGATACATTGAAACATTCGGTGTTACACCGAGTAAAGCCTTTGGTGGGGCGCTTTAAAGAGATCAAAGTGACGGCACTTGGCAGTCCGGTTTCCTTTAGACTTGGGAGTATATGGACGGGTTACATACCAGTGTATGTTTTCTCACTGTTCCTTTGTTATAATGAGGGGGAAGTGTAGTATGCTTGTAGTCTACACGTATGTGTAGGGATTAACCGATCGGTTAGCGGGGGTCGTTTTCTGTGAAATTAAATTACAAAACGCGCTCATTCGAATGCGAGAGAAGGATATTTGTACGTAAAGTGTAATACTCGTCTGTGTTGAGAGATCCAGCGGAAAGATTATAATCCTCTTCATGTCAGCGTGATGCTATTTCAACAGCGGGTGCGCAACTAAACTATAACGTTGTCACGCATATACAAATAAACGAAAATCGGGAGAAGAATAATTCGCTTCATAAACCAGTCTCTTGCTTAAGGCTGTTCTCGAAAAAAGGCCTGTCGGCTTGACTTAAGCTCCCAAACGAGAGCTGTCAGCCGCGCAGACAGGATTATTCATAGTCGTCATAGATAAATAGTGGGCGCAAGAATCATCGTTACACACTCGGAATATAAACTAGCGTGTTGGCATTTAAAGTCACAAGACAGAAAAGTCCACTTCACTGCTTTGGCTGTAATACAAAATTCTCGGGACGCCTACAGTTGACACGAACGATAAAAGAAGTGGGTGGTGTAACGTTGCTGCCTTGAGCAAAAGTGTGTTGTGTGAAACTATAATTTTCTTTAGCGTTTGCACAAAGTTGAGGTTTGTTCATCTCTCACCGTCTGTGACTGACAGAGGAACTTGAGAAAGTTGAGATTCTCCAAACGCCTCAACAAGGTTTTATGCAGTTTTCCACTTGACTTTAAAGTTTCAGGCCAGCCGTGAACTTCAAAGCGTCGAAGATGGCAGAGAATTGGAAAAACTGTCTCGAGGAAGAGCTAATATGCCCCATTTGTTTGAATGTGTTCGCCGAGCCGGTTCAACTTCCTTGCAAACACAATTTCTGCCGCGTGTGTATAAATGAGGCCTGGTCGAAAGATTCAGGAATGGTACGCTGCCCCGAGTGCAACCACGCCTACAGCCAAAAACCCAGTTTGGAGAAGAACCACAAACTTTCTAACATCGTTGAGAAGTTTAATGCTTTAAATGTCGAGAAGACGCCAGCGGTCTTGCACTGTATCTTGTGTCGCCGTGGTCCTCCGCTCCAAGCCCAGAAGGTTTGCCTTAGGTGTAACGCACCCTGCTGCCATTCCCACGTACAGACTCATCTCCAACAACCCTCTTCCAATGCCGGACACTTACTGGTGGACACTGAGGACGTCAGGGCCTGGAGCTGTCCACAGCATGATGAGTACAGACTGTATCATTGTGAAACCGAGCATGTGGCCGTCTGCCAATACTGCTGCTTCTCCAGATGTGCCACCAACCACGGCCATGCCGTGTGTGATATTGAAGTCAGGCGAAATGATATCAGGGTAAGTGGTCCGATTGAGTTGCCTGATCTTTGATACAAATCTGTTTTCAATTCTTGCTGGCCATAAACCACACAAGTCATTTCAACGGTGTGTCCGGTTGGGTTTCCAAACTCGTTTTTTAAAGACAGGTTGAGTTTCATCGGCGTCGTGCCTAACTATGCTGTCCCCTTCCCCCTTTTTTTCTTCCATTTGAATGATAAACAATTGGGTAGAGCTGCAAACAATACCAAAGCTCTCCTCTGGGCTTATCTTCCCAGCACAGGTGCATCCTTGCGTGGCATTTTGGGGAGGGGGAGGACTGCGACTGGAGAATTTAATGATGAGTCTTATTTCCTGTGGCACAGATGAGGGAAAAGGCCAGATTGGGATTTAATTCACCCCCAACAACCCCCTGCATTTTCCTAGGCTTGCTGCAACAAAATGACCTGAATTGTCTTTTTTCACCTTTTTGCAATGCACACTGCTTCGGAAAAATCATTTCTAAGGCTTTTATAGTATTAAGAAGCAGCAGATTCATAAACAGGAAACAAGGCAAAGTGCTGTTTCACAGCCAGAGTGGGCCTTTGTCTGGATTTTGTGTAGTTTATTACAATAATAATGTGTTTAAATTCTACATTTGTGTCAACATTCATATTTAAGGGTCCGACTGGTTTGATTCAGTTGGAAGCGGCCAGTGTAATTTCCCTTTTTGTTGACTACATAAAATCCTACGCCACCAGTTTTCTCTGACAGCGTCAAAGCCATTTCTGTCAAACTACATGCTAGCCATGACTAACCAACCAACCTTGCTCTGCTCTATCCCAAGCATTTGGAATTTGGTCTGTCACATAGGTTTCAGTTTTTCCACAGGCTTATTTCTCCATGTGCATAAGTAAGTAAGCAAGCACATTTTATTTTTAGAGCACATTTTACTTCAGCTTACACTGACCAAAGTGCTGTACAAAACAATCATGAAATACAGTAAAGTATAAACTAAAATACAAATTAAGAGATAGATAACAATACTAATCCATAAATTCAAATTCAGGAAAGGCCATTGAATAAAAATGCTTTTGAAGTTTAGACTTAAAAACTTGAAATAGACTGGGAATCTTAATGTTGCATTCGCGATCGCAGGGTACTTCGTTAACAAACCAAGTTTAAGCGGCATGCTTGTGCATCAACTGATTTTAGATGTGGTATTAGTATCGTGTATTTCTCTATATTCACACCTGGTGCAGTTAAGTTTGACACGCTTTCCACATTCATATGCCGCAAAGCAAATGCCCCTGTCTGGGGCCGTAGCTCAGGGCAAGGTTGCTATTCCCTCGTTCACTCTGACCTTGGCAAAAGAGACGTTGGTTTGAAATGACAGTGATTTTGAGCACCCTACCCCCATTCCCCCTTGAGAGAGGTCCTGGATGGCAAGCCAGCACCACCGCCATGAGGTATTAGGTTCCACCCTCCAGGCCTCCGCCGGCAGCCTGAGCTCATCAGTCATTACAATTAGGCCATGGTCTTAGATCCTAGAGCTTCAAAGACATTCTGTGTCTCCGTGCGGGTTTCTGGTCCTTGACCTTCCTTCTGTTCCTGATGTTGATGTAGATAAACAGCAGTTAAATCTGTAAAGTAATGGGTGGTTTTCAAACCAGTTTTTTGCAATCCAAACACATCATGTTGTGTGTCAGTTGGCTTGTCGTAGGAATGACTTCAACGCGTTTAAAGGGGTAGTTCACCCAAAAATGAAAAATATATCTAGGGCTGTCACACGATTAATCGCGACTAATCGTTTGCAAAATAATAGTTTTTGTTTACATTAAATATGTGTGTGTACTGTATATAATAATTATGTACATATAAATAGACACACATCCATGTAAAATTTTAAGAAAAATAATATTTGTATATATTAAATATTTATGTTTATATAAAATATAAACTATATAATAATATAAAAATGTATATACATGTATAAATATTTCTTAAATATATAATGTATGTTTATGTATTTATATATTAATAATTATATACAGTACACACACATACTTCATGTAAACGAAAACTTAAATTTTGCAAACGATTAGTCACGATTAATCGTGTGACAGCCCTTCACTCTCTTGACATTTCAAACCTGTATGACTTTCTTTCTTCTGCAGAACACAAAAGAAGATATTTTGAAGAGCGCTGGTTACCAAATGACATTGGCCCACATTGAATTCAATTGTATGGACACAAAACCACTAAAACATTTTTTCAAAAGATTGTAATATGTGTTCCACAGAAGATACAGTCACATACAGGTTTTAAACGCCATGAGGCCGAATAAAAGATTACAGAATTTTTTCTATGGCTGAACTAACACAATGCGGACGTTGTAACAATTCATACCAGATATCTGTAATAGACTTAACTAAAAACTGATTCACTCCCAAATCCAATATATTTGTGCCAATTCTAAAATCAGTCGGTGCACGAGCAGAGACGTAATTCACGTACACCGCTAAAACTTGGTTCGTTTACAGAGTACCTTGCGATCGCGATTGCAATTTGTCATTCGCTCTGCAAACAAAATCCGTTGAAAGGATGAGGTTGGGCTGCGTGTATCATCTGCAGTGATTGATGTAGTTCATTTGGCACCGAGGGTACAGTCAGCTGTTATAAGCGTCTGTCAGACGGGGTGATTGAGGATCATTAGTCTGCAGCGAATCCCTCCCTGGGTCTTCCGTTTGTCCTGTACCGCTGAATTCTGAAGACATTGACATTGATTCTCTTTGTTTGTGTTTTTTGCTCTTTGGATGAATCCGTGCGTTACTTCCTCAGATTTCCAAAATGGAATTGTATGCTTCCTTCTACTAGGAATGCTTGTTTTATATAAGGTTCTTATTATTCTGCGAGTGAGGTTATTAAAATTTGACGTCATGCTACTGAATTAAACATTAGCCCTCGGCGGCACAACCGGCAAGCTTTCGAGCGGCTTGGTGAGGCTGAGGTTGTCCTCTTTGAACAGGAAACAGTTATCTATGAGCTCGCCTGCATTCATTATAGAGCTCGGCTCCAGAGCACACACTCCCGGGGTCAATGCGATTTGTCTCTGCCTCGGTCGCAGACAAAGACAAAATGGTGAAAGACGGTGCAAACATTCTCGTTTCTCTCCTTTACGCTGTCTGTCCTTCTCCTTTCCCTCTCCCATATTCCCCTCTGAATATACAGATATGAAAAAAGAGCTTTGTTGCCATGACAGCACCCCCACCTTCGCTTTTGTGGCTGCCTCTTGCATGAGGCGTTTGTTTAATTAAAGCTAATTTGGTTCGTTCCTTAGGTACCACTGAACTTCTGTCAAGTCGTCTGGTGATGGTGTTTTTCTTTTGTTTGCTGTGGAATATGAAAGAAAAAGAATTGAAATTCCTCCCGTGCACCAATTCACTCTCGGCAGGAGATGTGACAATTGCGTTCGCTGAACAGGAACAGGAAGTTAGCGAAGGAAAAGTTCCATTTGTGTCGTCACACAACAGACGAGACTTTTATGTGTCTGAAGTCTGCTCACGTTCTTGGTTTTATTTATTTTGAAATACGTTTTTTTATGGGAATGATAGCCTACTACAAAGAATGGCTGGTTTGTAGTTTGAAGTGGATTTTAGTTTCTGATGACTGATTTCTGCCTTTCAGCATTAGTAATGTAGAACTTGAATCCAGTGTCCCTTGATGAATAATGCATGGCATGCATCCAGACACCCACCCACTTTTTTTCTATATTTGAGCTTTGGGGTTAGACGGTATATAGTGTATATTCAGAATATATTCATAATGATGTTGCTAGTGGTATGAAATGAATCAGCCTCATGAATATTCATATGATTTTGTGCACTTTATTTGGCAGTTTTTTCCGCACATACTTGGGTCATTGATGTATAAGGATTTACAAAAGGCCAATAATAATATCTATTGCCGATTTTCAAACATTAAGAATGTGGTGTACACATGAATGCAGAATAAAACATTTAATTGAGTGTATTTAGCGTTTTTCATCTAGGTGACTTGACCGTAGCCTTAAAAAATATTGTGTGGTTCGACCGTGATTTATATTAAATTTAAAGGGATAGATCACACAAAAATGAAAATTATGTCATCGCTTACTCATCCGTTTGTCATTTTAAGCCGGTATGCCTTTCTTTTTCCGCAAAACACCAAAGAAGATATTTGGAAGAATGTTGTTAACACCTCAAAGGTTTGACAAGAGGGTTATAAATCATGAAAGATTTTTTTTTTCTGGGAGAACAATCACTTGAATCACTTAACATTTTATTCAAGTTCTAAGTATTTGAAGTGTTTAGAAACAAAGCTGAGTTCTTGTAAGTAATGATGTCATATAGTTGCCTTCTTAAATCCTCCTGAAAAGCTCATACAACCGATAAAATATGATTAAATACCATAAAATGGACTATATTTAAGTAAACACGGGTGTTTATTGATATGCATTGTTGTTTCATGGCGCTAAATCGTTTTATTAGTGCATGTACAGTAAATGATCATTTTCTAAGGTTGTTTTCCGTACATGAGCTTAAAATCCGACAATGCAAATGTAGTCAACCAAATCTTAGAATATAAAAACAATACTAATCTAATAATATCATTTTATCTCTTTCAGCAAATGTTGATTAAACAACAAGATCGGATTGAGGACCGGGTTCAAGACATCGAAGAGCAACTCTACAAACTAGAATCTGACAAATGTCTCATGGAAGTAAGTGTGTCTTTCTCATCCAATGACAGGCTTATGCATTATTATTATTAGCAGAACAACTTCATCCGTTGCAAGCTTTCAAAGTAAACACTTAGCTTTTTAATCTGTGCCTCACTTCCTGTTGCTGTGATTAATGACCACATTAGCACGTTTGTACAGCGTTCTCTTGCCTAGTTCTCTGCACCAAGAAATCCAGTTTCCAAAGTGGTCTTTGCTAATCGTTCCCTTAGAATAAGATGCAGTGTGTAATCCCAATAGCTGAGGTGCTATAAAACCTGAATAATAATAAGTGGTTTTGTGCCGACCGCGGAACCTTAGGACAAAGTGCAGCATCTGAAGGAGGAGGTACAACTGCAGTATCAGAAAATGCAGCAGCTTTTGGAGGAAGATCTAGGGAAGACCCTGGAGGTTCTGGATAAAGCCCATTCCAAGTTCTGCCAGGAGAACTCGGCCCAGGCCCTCCAGCTTCATCAGAAACAGCAAGAGGCCAAGAAACTGCTCGGCTCCATCCAGATGGTTTTCGATAAGGCAGAGGACATCGGTTTTATGAAGGTGACCTAATTTTTTATTGCCGTTGTCACTGCGAGATGGTCTGTGATTGTTATAAATGGTGACATTTTACAGTGTTTTTAAGAGTCTTTGTCCTGTGTCATGGAGAGGATGATGAAGAGTTTCACTCTGCCAAGCTGTTATGGTTGAACTCAAAACGCAAAATGGCGTGATCTTGTCTGTAGATGGCAAAAATTATTATTTCTAGCCTCATGTAGAATAGGCATCTATTTTTCATGTGCTGGATGCACGGATCACCTCTCTGGGATTCAGCAAGTAGAAGTGTATTTTTCAGATTTGGTTTTATTGTTCAGATTCACAGATGCAGAATCAGATTAACTTTTCTTGAGCTAAACTCTGCGAGACATTAAAATATGTTTTGTGTTTCTACCTATACTGTACATATAAGAGTGTAGGATTTGAAGATTAAAGTATTATCATGTATCATTGCCAAAATTTCTCATTGGCACAAAATACTGTTAAAAATAATACAGTATGCAATAATAGATCTCAACATTCAGTAAATGCTTGTTTGAGGCACACGGTAGCATGTATATTAGATGTGCACATGCAAAAATGCATTTTCCATATGATTTTCTGTCTCTGACACTTGTGCGCCATATTTGTTTTTTTAATTGATCTAAATAGGAAAAATTACTTATAATTTACCCGTCCACATGTCATTCCAAACCTGTATGACTTTGTCATCTGCGGAACATAAAATAAGATGCAATGATAATCCACCCAAAAATGAAAATTCTGTCTTCATTTACTAATTTCTGTGTTCTGTTTAACACGGATAGTTCTGGGAAATCATTGTCTTCCATAGTAGGAAATGTTTTTTGGATCAAAATATGTTTTGTTCCGTGGAACACAAAAGAAGATATTTTGAAGAATTTAGGAAAGCAAACAATTCAGCAGCACCTCTGACTACCATTTAAATCTTTTCTACAATGGTAGTCAATGATGTCCCAGAAATGTCAGTTGCTAACTTTTTCAAATATCTCACTTTGTGTTCAACTGAACAAAGTAATGTATACAGGTTAGGAACAACTTGAGGGTGAGTAAATGATGACAGAAATGTATTTTTTTGGTGAACTTTCCCTTTAAGAATGTTGCTATTCTTACGATATTGGGGCCCTATTGACTTCCACAAGACCACAGAGATGTTTTAAAAATATCTTTTGTGTTCCACAGAAGAAAGAGACATAAACCGGTTTTGAATGACATGATCGTGATCATGATCGTGATCGTGATATTTAAAATGTGGAACCAGCTCTTTTACAAACCACTTGAAACTTAAAAACTTAACTGTCAATAGCTGTAGATCAGTTAGACAATCTTCTTGTGGGCAGTTCTTGACTAGAATACGCTGCAAAATGTACCACTCAAAATTGAGATTTCATTTATTGAAAAAGTATTTGTATACACTAATATATGCTTTTGTTTTGTTACTTTTAGAACACAAAGTCTGTAAAAATACTAATGGACAGGTGAGTCAACGGTGCATTTCAACAGAAAAATGTTCATACATTATTCATCATATCATCTTTCAAAAGTCATCACCCCTCTCTGATTATTGTGTCAACGTAAACATCAGTTTGCCTGGTTAATTCTTGTGAAATCATTTTTTGGGTTGTAGGTCTCAATCATATGTGGGCGGCACATTATCAACGTACAAAGTGGGCAGCCTCAACTCCAAGCTCTTTCTATCCGAAATCTCTAAAAGAGAGAAAAACCTCTGCAAAATGCTGGAAGGTAGGCTGTTTCTGAAATAATATATTCAAGCTAATGAATTATCTGAAATCTTCTGATCTTGCAATTCCTTTTAGTTATATTTAAATAATTCATTCTGATTCTTCTCTTCTTAGCTCCGTTCAGCGCTCCTGCCAACTTCTTCCAGAGTATTCCGGCGTACCTGTGCGAGAAGCGCAGGCATTCCGTGGCGTTCCCTGAAGGCAGCGGGAGCAACCGAGCGGGCGCTAGCTTCATGGATTCTTCCTCTTCATCAGGCTCTGCAGCTGCTAAGCAACCATGCCTAAGTCTCACTCAAGGATCCGCCCCGGGCGAGGGACAGTCCTCCCAGCAAGCCCTAGGGCCGTGCAGCTCCTCCCAGCACGTAGGAACCAGCAGCTCAGCCTCCGGCTCTCAACCCCTACCCCATTCCGCATCCGTATTTCCCCACTCCCATTACCCAAACACCAGCGCCTCCCAGCTGCCCCAATACGGAGCGCGGAAGATCCTGATGTGCACGGTTGACAATTGTTACTGCTCAGGGGTGCCTTCCGTGTCTAACCACCGTGGACATCCGCCGTACCCTCGCTCCAGTTCCTTCCCCTGGCCGGTAAGCTCGCAGGAGTACGCGCATGGCCCTCTGCCCTCTGCGCCGGCCATGTCGCAGCCTCTCCAGAGCTTGTCCATGCGGGACTGGATCGACGCCTCGCAGTCGCACAGGCACACTGACTTCTACAGCCTCTACGGCCAGTCTTCCACCAAGCATTACGTCACCAGTTAACCCGTGCTGTAGTGACTGCTACCAGTCACCAGGTGTGAGAAATGCACGTGGGGCATTTTTGTACACGGATCAACCATTTAGAATAAACTTCTGAAGCAGTGGAAAAGTTAATATCACAAAGTCAAGCATAGCTTTGCACAATATTTAGGCACTAATGGTGTTGTGATGATATACCATGAATGCAAGTTGCTCTTCTAGAAACACTCAGTTCTTGCAGGGGATGCAGAAATAATGGAGGTTGCTGTCATCGGTAATGTGGCACTTTCTTTGGTAAAATCAAAATTTTCGCAATTACGGTTGACTCGTTGGATGAAACAATGGATGTCAGCTGTAAAATGATTTAGTGATCGCCTAATTGTCTACTATTGAGAGAATTGTAGCCCACAAAAGTTTTATTATCTTCACATGGTTGTTATTTGTTGGATTACCCATATGCAGCATGTGCGAGAACTCTGTATAGTTTCACAGCCTTCCATATTTCTGCTTGTTTTCGCTTAAATTGGAGTCTGTGGTCTTTTTATTCATCACAAATAGCACAAGCACATGTTAGCTTGGATTTTAACGGCCACCTTGTGACGTTTTTACCAGGCACGTGAGGATACTCATACCGCACGGCGTTGTCACGATTTCCATTCACTTTTGGTTCACTGGAAATGCTCTTTACGTTGATTCGTGGTTTTGCTCAGGCTTCCTAAGTAACGGGCCTTGACCGGTTCGAGAACGTTTCAGCGTTCAGTCCGGACCTCATTCCGTCTCTCACGCCCTTCGAAGCCACAGAAATGCTCCCCTTTACATACTGTGTGTTAAACACAGGATGTATTGGTTTCGCATTCTTTCGTTTAGCCTCGGTCTCTCATTATATCTGACTCGACGGCGGCTTTAGCGCTAACGTGTCAGTCGCTGACAAAATGGCCCAGAGGGTCACGGTGCACTTGATTCCTTCGCATTTGCTGTCAATGCTGTAATTGTTCTTCCTTGTGTTTCATAGCATTTCCGGCTCCGAGCAACAGAGCCTCCGACTTCCTGTTTGTTGCTGAGTGCATGTGGAAAAGAGTTTATATGCACTCGTAGAAAAATAATAAAACTGCTAGCAGTTATAAAAAGACTTTGAAACAGGGAATGAGATTTTTTTTTTAAAGAAGTTATGTAAAGGAAATGTTGACCAATGAACGTTATTATACTAACTAAATGCTGGGGATGAAATGGAGGGAAAGTTTTCTGTTGTAAATATTTTGTGAAACGAAAAAGACTTGTAATTTGGAAAAAAAACATGTTGAAAATAAAGGATAATTTCAAAATGGTTTACGATTCAAACGTGCATATTTGAACACACAAGGATATAAAGTTGACTTTGTTTCATGTTCCTTCACAGCTTATTAGACAAAACCAAATACAAATGAATTGATTTCCGTCTCTTTTTGTGTTACTGAATGTAAGTTATCTAATGAATTTCAAAATCAGATTCGTTTGCTGACTGTTTTGAAATCGACCATTGCAAACATCTCTTTTGAGGACTTTGCAAGATTATGATGCAACATAAACCCTGGTCCAGAAGCACTTCTGGTTTCAGTTTTTATTTCTTTAATATTAGTTTAAATCTTTAATATGTAATTGAACCTTAAAGATGTTTGTTTAACATTTGGTTATAAATATTCTGATGATTGTGTTTTTCAAACGTTTTTGTTAAACAACTAAAAAGCGACGTTGACATCATCCGAAGAGGTCTATAGTAACACTAAACTCCAAACAGCTGCATAGTTCAAATGAAACATTACAGCTTATAACAAAATGTCGAAAAGAATGAAGATTGTTTATAGGCCAGCTTCACATCCACCTTCAATATTCATTGACATGAGGGCAAATAACTAATGACAGAAATTTCATTTTGTTGCAACTGTCACTTGAAGAAATCCTGACTTTATCTGATCGAACTTTGGTTTAAACTTAACGTGAATGAATTTGACAAACAAGAACTGTAGTTTCATGTCAAAACATTTTCAATGCAAAGAAATCGTGGTAAATGAAATTTGGTTTATAAAGCCCATCAAACACTGTGGAAACTGAAACCAGTATATGTATGAGAAGTCAAAATGATCTATCTATACGTTGACAGAAAAACGTAGGCAGGTATGGTTTATTCTCTAAACTGAAACTGACCCACTCATTTTCCATACGACGAAAATTATGAGATGTAAATCACTTCAGTTGGAGCTTTGGACGTTTAAATTGTGTTTTATTTTTTTCAGCTACTCAAGGTGACTTGCAGTAGCTTCTAAAAGCTTAAATGTAAGATTGCATGCATCCAGCACTCCATTGTTTAGCACTGTAATACACAGCCAGTTACCTGTCAATGCTTTGTAGGCGTGTGATAAATTGGGAACAAATATTGTAAAACATGGGTGTGATCTGCATATGCTGACATTTGCTTTTTGTACTGAGCCACGGAAATAATGAATGCACTTTGCAACTGACAAAGAATAAGGACTGTTTTTCAGTTTGGATGTGTGTGTATGAGAGAACGTTGATCCAAAGATTTATTAATGATATGCGTGTCTTAACCAGAGTTATCTGAATTGGATGTTTTCTGCTGTGGCTACATGTGACACGTGTGTGCGTGCACACGTGTGAGGCTCAAATGATCAATGCTGTTTGTATAACCTGCGAGCATGCAGCCCCTTTTATTTTATAAAAGAATGTCAGATGTTCGACTCTATATAGCAGCTCAGCATTTTCAGTGCAGCGAATGGAAAAGAAAGTCAGAGATATTCATAAACTGGAGAAAAAAATAAACACATACTGTAGAATAGGGCTAAAACATCTGGTAATTTTGAATGCTGTACAATTTGTTACGTGTGGTAACAGCCTCAGTTTGGCCAACTTCCTCGTCAGAGCCGACTGTATAGTGCTGAGGTGAGATGAAGGCAGTGCCTTAAACCCATGAGTTTAAAAGTGATGGCATATACATCGGATGTGTCACAATGAAACCACATTGCGTGGCAAACCAATCATAGCAGTTTGTCAAACAAACCAAATTGTGCAACACTAATTTTAACCTTTACTTTTCAGACTGGGTAACTATGGTGAAATGAAGGTTTTGTCACCTTCAAAACCTCACACCTCTAAACTACTTTTCTTTAGTAGCTTATGTTTTCGGTAAAGCTGCTATGCAAAGATGCACATTGTAAAAAGCCCCTATACAAAATCTAGTCCCCATGGAACCCAAAGAGATTGGTTTCAGCGATAACAACATAAATAAATGTTATGTTGCCCAAATCTAACTTTCCCCAAAGAATCAATAATTGTTGAGGAGTTTTAAAGTAATTTAATACAATTCATATGCGATAAAATATTTTAATACTTAATTGAAATTATATCAATATAATTAAATATAAAATAAATTGTTATATTATAACCAAACAAACACAGTTAACTTTGGGCCAGGCACGTGCATTCGAAAAAAACTTGGAATGAGTACTTCGTTAAGTGCTTGATTAGGAATTCTACAAAATTGCGATATATTTGGTCTTGACTATGTGTCAGTTCATATATTTCAAATTATGTCACATACAAAGTTACATAACAAAGCTATGGATTTTGAACTTAATTTTTTATTCTTTGTTTTGTGCGGTTAATTAACAGTTAACAACCTAGACGACTAGCATACAGATAGCCACACACTATAGATTTTTGTGTTTACATGTAGAAGTTCACTGGCTAACCTGTTGAAAAAAACAGCATATGCTGTTTTGGTATGTGTTGATGCTGGTTTGTGCTGGTTTAAGGATCAAAACAGACCTAACCCAGCACATGGTGTTTTTTCCAACAGGTTAGCCAGTGAACTTCTACATGTAACCACAAAAATCTATAGTGTGTGTATGTGATGTCAGAAATCGAGTTGTTTAATGTTATTTTGATCATGCGTTACAAAAGGCTGCCACAAATGATGAATGTGGACTGGAGTTGAGTGGTACAGGGAGGATGTTTATTTGAGGGACTAGACAGTAGTTAGCTTCATGTGCTCTCGGAAATTTGATAATTCCCACTTTAATCCGGTGTTAATAAACGTTTTAATGTTAACAGATACTTGTAATTTAATGCTCCTAAATCATTGGCAGTGTTTTAATGTTACTAAATACTTTTAATTTCAGTAAATCAACATGTTAGCCTACGTCTGTGTTTGTGATGGGAAATATCCTTGTCACTTTCACTTGAGGACAGGAGAGAGAGAGAGCATATGTTCGCAAAGTAGAGGTGTTTGTTTGTTCACTGCATTTGGGTGATGAATGTTATATAAACGGTGGATATAGCGCTGGATTTGGAGATTGTTTGAAACTGATATATGGAGCCGCCCCAGTGCTAAAAGATGCCGGACATGAACCGCATGCAGTGAGTAAAACTGATATCTGTGTTTTTTTGACAATGGGTGCACACATGCTTTAGTTCAGCCTACCCCTCCCCCCTCACGCGCCGTATGTTTTCGGAATTAATCGTACAGTTGTATCTATCTTTTATAAATGTGATCAAACTAAATACTCTTTGAAGATACCAAGTATGCAACACTACTCTATAGGTACTCAAGATTAATATGAGATTGGCAGAAACCGCGTGTGTTACGGCTATCTTTATATGTTTACAAATTTTGGCTATCAAGATCATCTTTACAAATGAACACACACTTGTTACTTCTGAAGCCTAAACAAAAGCTGACAAGCAACTATAACAACGGTCACTCGATATTAACGTCAACACCACATAGCCTCCGACTACTTTTTCAAGCTTTATTAAAACCCTGTTCCCTGGTAAGTAATAACTTAGTGAATGAATCTCCATCCACGTTTTTAAAGATTGGTAACCATGTTGCATGATTTGTGAGATTTACATGCACGATGACAACTAACGTCCCCGCCAAAGAATGTAGTCGCTTTTACAAACTTGTGAGCACCTGCCCCTTTTAAGACAAAACAAAGCTTAAAAGAATGACGAGCAGGGTATTACAGGTGTGTCATAGATTAAGACGTGAAAACATTTTGAGGTTTTGTTAATCACAGACCTTATTTAAAGCGATTTATCAAAAACTCATTAAAAAAACATAGACTTTGAGGCGATGGAACATGAATTGCAAAAATGCAGAAATACATTACCTCTAAGGTACTTTATAGGGGCTTTATGTATGATATTAAAATTAACTAACTACTTTTTTCTAATTAGATACAGTTGCTTTCCCAACACTACGTTTTCTGTTGTCAAGGTACCTAAAGTTTACTTCATGAAATGTTCAGAAAAATTCATACTGTAAATAAGTGGGTGTGGCACTCTACAATATTTCTCTCTGGAATTCCACAAGCAACTGCTATTGCGCCTTAAAATTATACTCAGTAGCTGATTTGGAGGTTTATTGTAGCCAAACCTTCTATTAGAAGGTCCCAGAGGAAGCTGAGCGTCTATTAGATTAATGGAAAGTTTTCCTCTCAGGCAATAATATCCCCTTTTCTCTCTAAACCTGTTTTCACAGGCCAAAATACTTCAGCAGTCCTGGCCACTGCCTCTCTTATTTCAGCAGTTTCGTGTATGTGCGTCAGCTCTCAAAACTACCTCAGCAGAGTTTTTTTTAAAAAGCGAACCTATTTTACAGGAGGAAAATTTAGAATATCTTTTGTCCATCAAGCTATTTTAACCGGCTCTAATAATGCAGGCGCAGGATCTTTTCATGAAAGTCCGCCTCAGCTTGGCCTCCAGTGTCCAACATTTTTTGCTGATATCTGCCTCAAGATCGTCCAAGATGTGCCCTTTACAGCCTTCAAAAACAGCTGAAGGATGGAGTGTGTGTCATACCGTTGGAAATGCCTTTGGTCATATTTCAGAGGAATCTGTCTCCGCTGGCACCATGAAATTATTCCCCGGCCCCTGCGGTGAGTCGCTCGCAGTATGTGTGCGTGTACGTGTGCATTAGTGAGAGAGATTTTTATGACCTCAGGGTGTTTCTCCATTTCAATGAATCTATGTATGTGTCAATGAGGCAATTTTTGTCTCCACGAGGAAAAATGCTAGTTAGAGGCCAACCGCCTTCTTCTACGATCAAACTTGTCATTCCACCTCGGCTGCCTCCTGCCCACTTATGCCCGGAATGTGTTGACCGGAGTCGGGAAGAATGAAGGGGGGAGGGGGGGTATGGTCGTCATGACAAGGGAGGCTGAGAAAGCCACTCTGATGTCTCGCACACGTGCAAAGTGAATTTGCCAGATGTCTTAACTGGTGATTTGTTAGCTCCAGGACAGACATCTGAGCCATTGAAGTTAATGATTTAAGACACGATTTAATAGAAGTGATAATGACATTAATCAAAGAGATGCTTTTGATTCAAGAATTGTGCAATGATGATACCGAAACATCTAACCGCTAAACATTTTTGCGAGGGGGGGCAACGGCTGCAAGGAACTGAAAATGGAACTCAATGCCCCATTGCGTCTGTATTGCTCCTTTTTACCCAGCAGCAAGAACTGAGCGTTAATGTGCTATGACCAATAAACATTGAAGTCGACATGAAATGGCATTCGGAAGTCGTTTTACTGATGTAATGTGACATACTATTGAGTGAAACAAAATAACATTAGGGGGCGGGGCTTGCTTTTTCCTACATGAAATGTTTGGATCGTGGAACGTGGGCGTTGTGTACCAAAATGAAGATAGACCTGACCGTGACCTCAGTCTAAACATCAACCAATGCAATAAAAAAAAAAAATTATGTGAAATTTATGTGTAAGAGGTTTCTAAAGAGTCAAAAAGGAAAATTCACCCTCATGTTATTTTAAACCTGAATGATTTTCTTTTGCGGAACATAAAAGAAGATATTTTGAAGAATGTCGGTAAGCAAACAACATCTGCCCCATTGACTTTCATTATATGGGCACAAAACCGCTCAAAAAAGTGCTTCCGATACAATACAGTTGTTTTTCCTCATTTTACTTATGGGAAGCAGGGATTTGGCAGTGCTCAGCCTGTCATTAATACTTAATAGATCTCTGCTTTTTGTCAGTGACCCTGGTTGGATTAATGTCCAGTCAAGTGCTTACGGAGGCTGTTTTCCCTCTCAGATGGTAATAAATGGAACTGTAGTTTGATTTGAACAGACAGAGATAAGATTTTTCCAGCACAGTAAGTTGAGCATGTCAAACGTTTGGAAAGAATACATTTTAATACTTAAAGGGCACAAGGACTGTTGGCTTCACAAAATGGGTTCCTGAAGTAAACAAAAGTATGAAGGAATATCATTTCTCCCCATAGATATAATTACTTGATGTACACACAAGACATGATGTACACGCGAGATGTGAAAAACACCTTTTCAGAAGCACTTCCTGCTTTAGTTTTCAACACCATACAAATGATGACCAATAGATCATTTAGAACTGAATTAAAGGAACAGTTCACTCAAAAATAAAAATTTAGTTTTCATTTACTCAGCCTCAAGTTGTTCCAAACTTATATACATTTCTTTGCTCCGATGAACACAGAGAAAGATATTTGGAAGAAATCTTGTAACCAAACAGTTCTCATCCACCATTGACGATACTATAGTAGGAAAATGTCTTTGTAAATGTCTTTGTTCTGTTGAACACAAAAGAAGATACAATATTTTGAAATCTAGGAAAGCAAACAGTTGCTAACAGCAAACAAAGAAATTGTAACACATCTCAATAAAATGGAAGGAAGGAGTCGGGAACCGGAAAACATTAAACAAGTTTTAATATAAATAATAACAGCCGGCGGCCCCTCACGGACGACCGCCGGCGAACAAAACATGAACATAAATATAAATACAAACATAACATAAGTTCGGGCCCGGTCCTCTCTCTTCGACGGTCCGGTCGCTCGTTCCTTTTATGCTCCCATCTCCTACGTGATTCGAGCCCGGTGTGCGCACAGCTGGCGCTAATTCACAATTACTCACCGGACTCGAACCACGGTCTCGCCCCGCCTACTCTACTACAGAAATGTATACAGATTTGGAACAACTTGAGAAAGATTAAATGACAGAATTGTTATTTTTGGGTAAACTGTCCCTTTAAGTCTTATTTGTGTTAAAAAATAAAAACTGAGAGCTTTTGTACTCATGTTATAGAATTCCTACAAAATAGTCTATACCAAAATCTTTTTGGTTTAAGACAAAACCTCTTTAAAAAAATCACATTAGTTTCCAAAAAGGTGAAAATCTGAAGAAAAAAAATTGTACACAAAAGAACATAAACTATACTTTTGCCGAGGATTTCAGGATGAGCTATATCCATATCATATTAGTTTCAGCATTTATTTTTTCCCTGCATTTCATGCTGCCAACAGAATGAACAACAGGATGGTGGTGATGAGCTTCACTCCCCTGTGTGTGTCAGTGGAGATGCTGGGAACCTTGTGACCCAGATCATCCCTCCACATAGGCCCGCTGTAACTGAACACCAGCCTCTCTCGCCCCTCCCCTTCCTCTGCCAACTCTCAGCGGACCCAATGATCTGACAAAGACACCTGTGCATCTCTCCTGGCTTCGCTTTTATTCCTCTCTCTCCTCTTGCTCGACCCCCCCACATCTCTTTCATCAAACCTCTCTTTCTCTCCCCTTCATTCACTCTCTCCCATGACAGCCTCGTCAATGCTAAAGGGGATGCGCAGGCCAAAAAAATGAAGAAAGGGTGAATTCAAACGCATGTTGTGCAGGTTGAAGACACGTGGCTTGAAATCTCAGCATCTTTCAGATGTTATACAATAAGCGTTGCTTTCCTTATTAAAAATAATTCAAAGACAAATTTAATGATTTATGCTAGACAGACTTTTGCACTGCGTCTTGTAGCGGATTTTTAAGAGAATTTCATTAAAAAAACTTTTACAATGTGTCTACAGATCTCTGTTATATTTCCTCTGTGTCATACTTTGGGTATTCGGCATCTAGGTGTGTTTAAAGGAACAGCACACCCAAAACTGAAAATCCTTTCATCGCTTACTTACACTCATGTCATTCCAGACCTGTATGACTTACTTTCTTCTGCAAAACACAAAAGACGATATTTTGAAGAATGTTGGTAAACAAACAACATTGGGCCCCATTGACTTCCATTGGATAGACATTCACCCACTGAAACATTCTCAAAATATCTTCTTTTGTGTTTTGCAGTTATACAAGTTTTGAACAACATGAAGGTGAATAAATGATGCAATCATTTTCTATTCTGCGTGAACTATCCCTTTAAATTCAAGAACACGTTCCCATAAGGACTCAGGGTGGTCCTGCTTATGTAGCAGCTGCGAAACAGCTGCCTGATTCCCATCAAAATGTTCAGTAAGAAAGCAACACGAAATTTACTGTGCCGCTAACTCCTCCCCCTCACACACACATGCACATATATGGTGGCGCACGGTTAAGAAAAACAGGTAGAACCCTCTAAGATATCTGCAAGAACGGAAAGAGATGAAGAACATTCCATGTGTTTCCAGAATGATAACACTGTCATTAGATGCACAACTGAATGTGCTCAGATGATCCAGATGATCCCTGATACCGTGTCCCGTGTGGCAAAGCCTGACTGCTCCGTGTGGAGATCTGTGTGGGTGTTGGGCCTTTTGTGTCTGGCTTAGGTGCATAATTATGTCTCCTTCACTGCACCCCTCTGACAGCCTGTATTTTAATGGCACTCAAAAACAGAGGTGCTACTGCCCGAACCGACGATTAAACCTCTGTGAGTGCTTCCGTCTGCATGTGTGTTTATGAGGCCACACAAATATCTCTTCACAGATCCATATATGTATGGTTATAGATAGAAATAGATAGTGACACACTTAAAGAGGTCCATGGCAGTTTTATTCATTTTGCATGCAGGTTATGTGCATGCCGCTGTCAATGTCAAGGTCACGGGTGCGATCCCGGGGAACACACAAATGCACTGTAAGTCACTTTGGATAAAAGCGTCTGTCAAATGCACGACTGTAAATGATGCGGGGAAATATGTTTGCGAGACTACAAAGGAAGGAAAGTAAGAAGATAGTATCATCAGCAGCACTGAGTAGGTTTAAATCTAGCGTGTCCAGAATGGAAATGAATAAACTCAAGTGAGACTATATTTCATCAATGAGATAAAAATTGATGTTGCTCTTTTATTTGTGCAACATAACAGCCACAATCAGGTCCCTCTGAGTTGCTATGGTTACATATGCTGCAGGATGTCATTGCAAAAAAAGCCTCTTGATCTTAGATAAGGGGAGATCGACCACTAATCCAACCCTGGACTATTCCATTTCTGTGTCAACTGAACAGATGCTGAGGAGCACAAACCAAATTTTTAAGACAGGGGGCATCGCACCATTGTTACTGTTAGACGGGCATGTGCTCGCTGATGTTTTAAATTAAAGTGTTAATCCAACAATTTAAATATTATATTTGAATGGATAGTTCACCATAATATTTAAATTCTGTCATCATTTATTCACCCATGCATCATTTAAAACCTGTATTCGACTCTATCTTCTCTGGAACACAAAAGAAGATATTTTGAGAAATGTTGTAGTTTTGTGGCCATACAGTAAAACTGGGGTCCAATGTTGTTTGGTTACCAACATTCTTAAAAATATATTTTTTTATGTTTCTCAGAAATTCCGGTTTGGACTGACGTGCGGATGAGTAAATGATGACAGAATTTTCATTTTTGGTTTAACTGTTCCTTTAAGATCTGTTTTGAAAGGAGATAAGACACATGGGATAGCTGTTGATTTTATTTCTGTTTCTGAAAAAAGACACAGTAAAACAAGAACTCACCCAACAGATTAAATAGTGAACGTGTTTTATTTCGGGAGGAGCTGCAATGGAGAAGATTATTCATGATTAATGATTTTATTGTTGGTCAATTCAAGAATTTTTGTGTTTCTACCCAAAAAAATGGGTTTTAAATTATGCGAGATAATAAGAACTTTGTAATAAAATGAATCAAATAAATTCAAAGTAAAAATATTAGGGCTGTCCAACGATTAATCGTGATTAATCATCTCCAGAATAAAACTTTGCATTTACATTATCTATGTCTGTGTACTGTGCATATTCATTTTGTGTTTATAAACCTACATTTACTGTATAAAATGAAAAAATATTTAGGAAATATTTAGATGTATTTATTTTATTGAAATTATACATAATTACAATATATATAATATAAAATATAATTTTCTTAAATATTTGCATGCATGTGTATGTGTTTATAAAATATAAAATTAATATGCACAGTACACAGACATATATTTTGTAAATACAAACTTTTAATCTATAAAAAGATTATAAAATAACAAATTTAATAAATGTTTAATTTCCATATAAATAAAAACATTTAAATATTTCTTAAATATATGCTATATAAATGGCTGTTTTTGTGTTTATTAATGCAAAATGAATAGGCACAATACATATACACATATTTTGCAAGCACAAACTTTTAATCTGGATGCGATTAATCGCGATTAATCGTTTTACAGCTCTAAAAATAAAAATAAATTTGTGAATTACCTTAAGATTAATAAAACATGCCATCATAATGCATAATACTGTCCCCTTCCCTGACATTTTCCTACACATTAATAATCCACCTCACAGAAGTTTGGTGCTCAAGGATGTCCGTCTGCATCCTACAAAAATAGCCACACTTCAAGGCTACTAGTTAAAATCAGAGAGAAAAGACTCTATTTAGCTTCAAAAAGCAGATTTCAAAAAGGCACAGACTTTCTACTCAGGCTTGTCTAAAGGCCAGATGGAAGGAAAAACCCGTGGACAAGAATACTGGATGTGGGCTTGGTCCTTCACACTAACATGTAGAGGGAGGTATGAAGGCCTGTCTAATTGCCTGTCTCAAAGAGCAGGCTGGCAAAAGATTTATTCAGGCTTATTAAAGCCTGCCCGTTTCACTGAGAGTGCACGTGTCAGCTTGTTTGAGTGTCGCTTGCGGAGTGTGTTGAAGCAGAGGGATTGTGGATAGAAGGGATTCAGCTACGGCAGGAAGTGATGCAAAATCTTGCCATACAATTTCATTAAATTACATTGAGCTTAGATTACGCCTACCCCAACCCTAAACCTAACCTTACAATAATAAAAACATTTTTTTTTACTGTTGTCAGCGTGACACAAATTATGCGGTATTAAAGTGTGCATGCCTAGTCGAGGTATAGTTGTATCCCTTCAAGCCGAAACCAAGCAGGGGGATGTTCGGTTGTGTTCACATTTTAACACGTGTGCTGTTAGCTTTTCAGCTACGGCGCTCGTCAAGCATGACTTCATTACCCCTTTTTAAAGAAATACACCTGGTTTTAAAGAAAAGAGGTTGGGGGGAGTCGAGGACAGTGTGTCATTGTTTATGGCTGCGGTTTACTCATTAATACACAAACATAAAGACAAAATGAGATTCTTTTAATGTGACGGAGCCTGTTTTGCTCATTAAAGATCAAACACAGTCAGTCCAGCTCATTTTGATTTAATTAACTGAAATTGATTCGATTAAGATTAAGGTCTGCTCGTGAAACACTAAAAATGTAAATTCACAGGAGAATGTCTTAACAACGGGCAGACATGCAATCACAGTTTCTGTTTAAAGTTTTTAATGAATACAGACATTTGTGTCAATGCTTATGCTGAATAAAGGGCTTATACATATCAAGGAGAGATAATGCACTGCTTTATCTGGATAAACAAACATTAATGAAATAAACTAGCTTCTCATACGATAGTAACCACACATTTTTATTGAACCATGATAGTTATAGTTCTTATAGTATACTTTGATAATATTAATGGCAGTCAGTCTCCGGTTACTTCACTTTTACTATAATGAAACCATACATTTTCCTATGGTAAGATACTCCATTAGAATAATAAATAAAAGATGTTTTCTGTTACAACAAACACAATAACTGTATAAGACTGCATTATGTCAGTTAGATATTAAAAGACAAACCTTTTCAACCTTTCAATTGAACTAAAACAGAAATTAGGAACTAAAGAAATATTGCAAGGATCGTGAATGTGGACAATAGCGCCACCTTTATACACTTATGTCATGATAAAGTGATTGTCCACCTACATATATAAAGTCTGTCATAAATTGTGCAAGGTCAAGTAGTTTCAAACCTGTATACATTTCTTTGTTTGGTTGTGCATAAAGAAAGATATTTAGAAGACTGTTAGCAACTGAGATTGCTGGGGTAGTTTGTTTTCCTAAATTCTTCAAAATATTTTCTTTTGTGTTTAACAGAATAAAAAACACAATATTTTTCTACTTAAGTAGTCATTGGTGCCCCAGAAATCACAGTTCTTAACATTTTTCCAAATATCTTTCTTTGAGTTCAACAGAACAAACAAATTTATACATGTTTGGAACAACTTAAGGATCAGTAATTTGTGACTGAATTTTCATTTTATAGGTGGACTATCCCTTTAAATGACAAATCACTTGACTTTCTATTGAAATTAGACATCATTTTTTTATTTTAGAGCAGCAGTAAACAGGAAATATATTTCGAAACACAAACTTTTAATCTATAAAAAGAAGATAAATCTCTGTCAAAACCATATGTTGTGAATGTGTGCGTCTGACAGATATTGCACCCTCATGAGCACTGGAACAGTAAATCATCAATTAAATATAAATTTAAAACTCTAAAATATAGAAAAATATGTACATTTTCAGATCATATTCTAACAGTAAAACACCATCTTGATGACTTGTTTTCAGTTTTTTTATTCAGTATGCTTCAGTGATAAGACACACGTTTTGTCATTCATTACAGGAATATTTATGGTGTGATGAAACAAACATTACAATATCTTTTTATAACTATGTAGATTACAGCTGTACAGGCCACAAAGTATAGAACTTTTAAAATGCAGCATTTGAAAAATAATTTGCTGTGTGGAACATTATTTACATTTATCAAAAAATTATTTCATATTTTGTTTATCTGTAGATGGTTTACCATTTTCCTCTTGTATATTCTGATGTTAACGATTGCATTTGAGTACCATCATCACTTTTACACTCTCAAAAAATATGATGCTGTAACAAGAATTTGTCAGTGACGTGAAAATGCAGAAGTAAAGCTATTGAATGGAACGGTGAAGGATCTCACTTCATTTCTACAAATGAGTAACCAAGTCTTCAAAACATCCTGAAAATTCATAATAAAAACATGAGTGACTTATCTCAAGAAATTAAGATATGGAATGTATCAGAGAAAAATCGCCTTTCTTCAAATCCACAAGAGTAAAATGTTAAGTCATAAAGACTTCTCATTTTTATAATTTCTAAGACTAGCAATAGGACCATCTGTAAAATAATTCATTTCAGTATGGAGCTCCGTTGACCATAGTAGTCCTCTAGAGAGAGGCAGAGTGCGATTAAAAATAGTTTGAGGGCTTGCCTTCCCTTTCTAAATTGATTGACAAACTCATGTCCGTTGTTTTAACATTCCCCCGACATGCCCTGTGGTAAAAGCCACCGTCAGAGTACACAGCTCTATTTCCTCTTGGCATTCACACTCTTACAAACCCAATTCATGCCATCCTGAAAAAAACATTTGAGTCAATTATAAGAACGTATAATGAAGAACACAATGGTATTGAATGGTAAATTATGAGATGTTTTGTAAATCACTCTAGTTCATAATGTTTATCTTAATTTACCTGGACTCCTTCGCCTGTGAGGGCAGAACAGGACTGGATCTGCCACACTCTGTCCCTGATAGTGTGTAGATTCAAACCCTCCGCTATCTCAGACGCTGGAGCTGCGGTCAGAAGGTCCTGCTTATTAGCAAAGACCAGGACTGGGACACCACTGAGCTTTTCTTCATCAAGCAACTCCGCCAGCTCCTGTGATTAGATCGAAAACGTATCACACACTTAATGCTCAAAACTACAGGGAAAAAATTGTAGGTAACTGTGCCTCACCTGTCCTGTTTCTTCAAACCTCTTGCGGTCTGCACTATCAATGACATAAATCTGAAATAGAAGTACCTATTTAGTCACTTAGTTTTGTGTTTTGGTATTGTTGAAATGCTGTCAGATAATCTCACCAATACATCCGTGTTTTCAAAGTAATTCCTCCAGTAAGGCCTGATCTTTCTCTGACCACCGATATCCCACACATTTAATTTGAACCCTTGTGACTGGACACTCTTGATATTAAAACCCTAAAGGAAAAGTCGGTAAACGTACTAATGAAAAGCATCTGATAGAGTAAACACATTTGCAAATGTAATCAGCTTTATTTTGAGATGTATAGGCAGTAGTTAGAGTAACTTTATCACCTGTGTTGGAGTAATATGAGTAATGTCTTCAGACGCCAGCTGTTTCAGTAAGGTGGTCTTGCCACCATTGTCGAGCCCCAGGAGCAAGATCCGCACCTCCTGATCAGGAGTGCTTTTCAGTTTCCGTAAAATTGACAGCAAACCCTAACAATCAAATGAAAACTTCCGATTATACAATGTTTTGAATGTATGCCGCACAAAGCAAGAATGACGTCATCAGCACGGGCATCAACAAACAATTTCAAAGGCAGCGATGAACGCTCTAATGATGTTAAAATAAATAAAATAGCTCTTGGTGTCATTTTCCACTTGAAGCCGTATGAAACTATGAATAAAGAGCATTGCATAAGCAATTCTCGAAACGTCGTGACATCTAAACTGTGTAGCGGGCTAATCTCATCCATGACCGAGAACCGCTGCTCGTGTTTAATACCGCTTCATTACAAATCCACAGCTATCCAAAGACATTACGGCAAACATTGATAGATTTTCAAACATAAATGATAGGAGACGCAAATGTTACATTTCAGACAAGATCTTTATCGCGTTTACAGGTAAGAATACTTTCATCATAAGCGCTTTAACTCACCATCTTGTGATTCTGCCTCCCTGAGACGCGCCGAGGGTTACTAAGGGGAAGAGGGGATGACGTAGTACGCAAAACCTACGTAAAGCCAAAGTGTGGTGACGTAGAGCACGAACACAATCGAAGCAGCAAATATAATTTTTATTATTATTTTTGCACTCTTTTCTGATTAACCATATGCTGTTTTTATTATAAATTAAAGGTTTTGCACGTTATTAAAGACATAGTTTATTTCATGACATCTGAACGTGTTTCATTTATTAGGCGGTATGCCCACTTGTGTAATATTCTTTCTGGTTTGTGTTTATTAAATAAATAAAACTAACACATCTGTGTAACAAAACATACATTATAAAGAAAGCGATATTTTATGCACGAGGGGAGGGAGAATCTGCTGGTCAGCGATTGGAAGAGAAAAAACCACGTGCTCGTCTACTGTTTCAAACCCACATCATCACAGTGATACACTTACTTCATTGGTTTTTACTACGGCTACAGCTCATCAAACAGATTGTTGGGTCACTTTGTAAAGGTATTTATTTGTGTGGCACATTAAAATGTTTGTGTTTGTATTGTTTTGTGAGCTCATATCCGGGTTTGGTGATCGTGAACTGATGCAAGCGGCAGGAGAACTTGCGCCAATGTCTTTCTCCTGCTGTAGAATCACATGTTTCTGTTATTGTTATTGTTATAAGTTATTGTTTATTTTTTTATAAATTGGCGCTTAATGTTTCATATGTACTAATACTTTCAAAGGTTCGCGCATATTTTGTGATGCCACATCACTATTGACAACAATTCGGGGGGTCTCTCTTTCCTCAATCTTGCCCTTTCACACTAAACTAGTTAACTAGCTATGCATCATTTGCATGCATTTAGGTTGTGCGATGTTTGTTGTTTATCTTAAGTGTATATTTTACATGCATCTTTTTAGGTCACCTGTAAATCAGGTTGAACCTGTAAGACACTCCTGAATAGATTACAAACTAGTTTGATGATCATTTCAAACCTTTCTTTCTTTTCGTTGTGCTTTTATTTCAATGCCTGGCTTAAACAGTGCCATTACTAGAACTAAGCTAGTATATACACGATCTACAACTTCATTCAATCAAAATCCAGTGTCCTGTATGTTCTTCTCTTTGGACCAGACAGTGAATGTTGTAGTCTATGGTTCAATGAAAACTAAGGTTCTTGAGTTTGTACGAACTGAACTGGTACAGTTAAAACTAGGTCAGACCCAGGTTTCCTAGGTTATCTATATTTTTGTTTGCATATCTGGCCTCACTGTGATATCTGTATGTACCGTTTAGATGTGCACTGCTGTGTTGGATAGAAAGCTCAACTAAACTACAAATATAAAAAAAATGATTCTCTGATTGTGCATTTCTTGTTATTTGACCTCCAGTATGAGTCCTTAAACCATTATTTTTCTGTATTGTTTGTACCCAGGCCCTTTGAAACTAGAGAGACTACCATGGCAGATCTGAAAGGTTTTGATATTGATGCCCCACGCTGGGATCAATCCACATTCATGGGCCGTCTCAAATACTTTTTCAACATCACAGACTTTCGCACTGTTCTGCTGACCGACTCCAGACTCGACGAAGCTAAAGCTTTAGTAGAGAGCTGCAGGTGAATGAAAACAATAAATTCATACACATCATTTTCCTGTAGAGCCAATGTTTAGGTCATGGTTTTTACTCCCTGGGAATCCGGGTCATTGCAAGATACAAAGGCCATTTCATTTTGTGATTGATTAACTTTAACCTTTAACCCTTGTTTTGTGCAGACAACTGCATAAGTGATAGCGATGTGGCGAAGTATAGCAACAAAATTAAATTTTAGGATGAAATGTTCTTTGAATTCCTTTCTTTCCCCTTTTTCCTGTCAAACATTAAGGGGTATCAAGATTCATGGCTGGTAGCGATGCCCCTGCTTAACCACACATTTATTTTGATCTGCCCATGGCAGGCATTATTTTTCACTCGCTTCCTTTCAAAACAAGGTTCATGTGACTCAAATGAAGACGGATTATCATTTGTTCAATGACACTATTTGTTCATCCACATCCAAAGTGAATGTTAAAGCGATCTATCTTTTTCTGTCTCTCTCTCCAGAGCTGGCTCTAGTCCTCCAGGCACAACCGAAGAGCAGCGGTACTATGCAAAGAAGCTGTATGACTCTGCGTTTCACCCTGACACGGGGGACAGGATGAATTTTATAGGAAGAATGTCATTTCAGGTGCCGGGAGGAATGGCCATCACAGGGTTCATGCTGCAGTTTTACAGGTCAGTGGCTGAAGTGATAGCAATCGATTGTTTGAACGTCGATATCTACTAGCTTTGAAACCATCTATAGGCTATTGTATTCCTGAACATTGACACAACCAAAATTCAAGAACTTGCAGTCTTTGCTTTTTAGAAACAAAACCAAACATTATTGACGACTCATCCTGCACTGCAATGCTGTCCAATCAAATGGTCTCTAGCATGTTTCTTACTGCAACCACATATGTTTCAAGTCTGTGGCAAAGTAACGCCTAAAGGGGTGTTTCGGTAGCCCGTTGTCGTACAAAAGGTGTTTTAAAGCGATCACGATCCTCGTTTATACTAGCAAAAGTTATGCGTTTTTATAAGAAAACACCGTAGTATAGACGCCCCCTAAAGTCATTTACTCAACCTCATGTCAATCCAAACCTCTATAACTTTTTTTCTTCTGCAAAACACACAAAACTTTGTAGATCGTTGATAACCGAAGAACACTGGACCACATTAACTTCAATGACACGAAACCACTTTTCTCGAATTATCTTTTTGTGTGCTCCACAGAAGACAGAGTCTGTAGAGGTTCTGAACAGCATGAGGGTAAATGAATGAATGATTTTTATTTGTTTATAGGGAAACTGTCCCTTAGGATTTTTGGTGTATTTAGAAGTTTATACAGGTGATCCAATGCAGATTTATCCATGTCGATTGAGATTGTTTATCACAGTTATTGTTTTGCATGTTGTTGTAGGACAGTTCCCGCAGTAGTGTTCTGGCAGTGGGTGAATCAGTCTTTCAACGCTCTGGTCAACTACACCAATCGCAATGCTGCATCACCCGTCACACAAAAGTAAGTCTTTGCTACCTCATTCTTACCAAAGTTTGAACTTCACTCCCCTGCAAGCAAGATCGGGTCATGGTTTCAATATATGATACCACTTAAAATGTGACAGTCCCGTGATTCTTGGAAATTCATTAACAGATGTCTGGGAAAGAACTCGCAGATAATAACCAGGGAGAGATAAAGGTTTTAAAACAGCTTTGCGAGCATTGTTAACTATTTTGTTTGTGTATGTCCGCCCAGGCAAATTGGAATTGCTTATGTAACAGCCACCAGCACAGCACTGGCCACAGCGGTGGGGCTAAACCTCTACACGAAGGTATAAATTGTACAGCAAATAAATAATTAAAACAGTGTTCTGGATCAATACTACAGTAAATAAACAATATGGAAGCACCAGCATTGTACATCCTTTTCTTTAACCTTCCTCTTCGCAGAAAGCTCCTCCACTGGTGGCTCGCTGGGTCCCGTTCGCTGCCGTGGCCGCTGCTAACTGTGTGAACATTCCAATGATGAGACAACAGTGAGAATTCCTTATATTCAAGTCTTTTTCTTACTTCTTCTAGTAAGTTCACATGTCAAGATTTGCATTTCAGTGCTTTAAGTGTGTTTTCTCATGCTAAGGGAGATTTTGAATGGCATCTCTGTGACAGATGAAGATGGAAATAAACTGGGTCATTCAAGGGTAAGCATATGATCAAAGTGATCACCTCACTGGATATATAACATCATAGGAAAATACACACGTCTGGTGTTCATTTCTCATAAGTTTATAGGCCCGGTCTCACAGACAAAGACTAAGTCAGGACTATGCCTTAGTTAAATTAGGATATTTAAAGAACCAGCCAGTGAAATCTAGCGGCAAGGTTGCGAATTGCAACGGCTGACACAATTATGGCGAATTATGTGCAACGCTGAGATGTATTTAGAGGGAAGTAGCTCATTCTGAGGTGATAAAATCATAACGCTTCATTGTTTAAGCTCTTTATACACCTATGAAGACATAGTTATGTATATTATATTGCAATTCTGTCAATAGATCCCCCTAAAAATGATACACTGGATCTTTAAGTCGTGTTTATAAAAATGTCTCAGAAAACATTACTGGTGTACATCTTCAGACAAAACAACGGCACTGACATGTGACCCTGGATCACAAACCAGACTTAAGTAGCGAGGGAATATTTTTAGTAAAAGACAAAACTACATTGTGTGGGTGAACATTATCAATATATTTATTTTATGCCCAAAATCATTAGGATATTAAGTAAAGATCATGTTCCATTAAGATATTTTGTCAATGTCCTACTTTTATTATATAAAACAACTTCAAAGGCACTTTTCTCAACATTTAGATTTTTTTACACTCTTAGATTCCACAGTTTTATACTGTTGTGTCTCAGCCAGACTGAGACTGGTTTTGTTGTCCAGGGTCACATATGTTTTGATATTTCAGGGATAGTTATTGTCATTTCAGACATTATCAAACATTCATTTTAGTCTGGGACTAGTTTTAAACCTTGTCTTTGAAACTGGGAGATAATCCCCTTACATCTATATTAATAATCTATACATTCCCTAAAAAATATGAAAAAAATGCCTGGAGAAAGTTATATAACAACATGGTTATTTTCAAAGAGAAAATGCATTGCCTTCTCAAGCATCTCAATAATTGAGAAAAAGTAACATGGCTACAGAAAGCTTTGAGTTCGAGGCACACTTTTCTCACCGGTCAGGATACAGTGGATATACTAATGTGCTCTACATCTCTGGTGTTATATAGAAAGCTACGGAGGATGGACATTGACTTGTATATAAATTAATTATATTGACAAATATAACTTCATTCATAAATTACTAAACCGATACATGTGCCAATAAACATGTAAATGAATCAATAAAAGAATGCAAAAAGAAAGAAATATTGAACATAATAGGTATACATATATATTTCTATATTTAATTCCGTTTAAATTAAATTTTCTCACTCCCCAAATGTGACCCTGGACAGCAAAACCAGTCTTATGGGTCAATTTTTCGAAATTGAGATTTTTACATAATCTGAAAGCTTTCTATTGATATATGAGTTGTTAGAATAGGACATGATCTGGTTGAGATACAACCGTTTAAAACTCAGGAATCTGAGAGTGCAGAAAATCTAAATATTGAGAAAATGGCCTTTGAAGTTGTTAATCAGGGACACTGTGGCAGGACATCCACTCACAAAAATAAAGTTTTTATATATTTAAGGTAGGAAATTTACGAAGTATCTTCATGGAACATGATCTTTACTTAATATCCTAATGATTTTTGGCATAAAAGAAAAATCAGTAATTTTGACCCAAAGAGTGTATTTTTGTTTTTACTAAAAATGTTCCCAAGCTACTTAAGTCTGGTTTTGTGATACTGGTTCACAAATGTGCTATAGAGATGAGTGCAAGAAGTTATGGTGTAAGCTACACTGGTTAGAGTGTCAAACTCTTGTCCCTTAGCCGGACTGATAGTTGGTTCGAGTCCCGCTCAATTTAGGTTGTATAGGAGTGGCTGTATTTCGACATTTATTGTTAATATCTTTTTTATATGTTCATTTCTGCATTCATGTGTGTATTTATTAATTTCTTTATTTATACACTTTATTAATTGGATGTCACTTCTCGCCCTCAATAGAAAACTGCTACTTGTAACAAAAATCCACTCGGTTCCTTAAATCCTCTCCTCAAATAAAAGTACCTCCTTATGAATTAATGCAGCCTCTTCATGAACAGAATCATCTATAATATCATATATGACATTTTAGTCACTTAGATGGTCTCCGTGTGATCAAAATGTGTGCAATGAATGAATGAATGTATTAAATTAATTAGTAATAAGGTACCCAACTTGTCGCACATCTGTCGTTTGAACCACATTGGTTCAATAACATAGTTGATGACGTCACATAGTGGTTGGAGTACTGCCGGCTTCTATTTAATCCATTTACATCGATTTAATGTCATATAATGTACACTGCATCTGAGAAGTATTTTTGCTCTCTATTGTTTTATTTCAGGATATTTAACTCACGATAAATTGTAACTCTACCCAGGGATTCCCCAGGGTCCTAGAGCACTTGGGTCCAGGCACATGCACACTTTAGAAAAAAACATTGCTTCTATTTGCTTGACAAACGAAAAGATGTCAAAGTCAAAGTCTTCATGTCATAATATAAGGAACCGGGCTTCAAACCACAGCTCTAGACCTGTAGTTCCAACCACAGGTATTCAGCGTACACCTGAATCGTTGAACTATGCTGAAACGACGGAGCTTGCGACCATAGTTGGCTATCGGTGCTTTTTGGAAACGCACCACAGGCTTAGGTTCACGGAGGAAGTTACTACGGTTACTGACTCGGAGTAAAAGTTATCTCTCTTTTAAAAAGGGGTTTGACTTGCCTCGCTTTCTTGAGTTTGACCTAAAACCCTCATTTCAGGGTTTACATACTCAGTTTTCACTAATCCTCCTTTCTGAAACGGGCCCAAGGTAGGATTAAATAAAAAAGTTTATAATCAGTGATTTTATTTACAAAATGACTAATCTCCAATGTGCGTTCTATCCAGATAGATAGATACAGAAATATGCGTCGGTACGTTTCATTATTAGCACTTTAGAAACACTTTCAGAAAACTGATTTCTCTAGTCTGATAACATTTTCTGTTTGTTATAGAAAGCAGCTGTCAAGGGCATCACACAGGTGGTCGTCTCTCGCGTTACCATGGCAGCACCAGGCATGAGTAAGTGCAGAGATTTGACCGAGCACGGCCAGTGTTATCAGATATCACAGCTAAAAAAACAGACAACAGTCACAGGACAGTGTGGAAAATTCAGCTGTTTTTCTTTTTGTGTTGTTTCAGTTATACTCCCAATTATTATGCAGAGGCTGGAAAAATATCGATTCATGCAGGTGAGTCTCATTGCATTTTGCATTCAAGTAGCTTGCAGTGCAATAGAGAAGAGATGTGATAAACATGGTTATAGGTTCTGGCTTAAGAAAGATCCTCAAAGCATGAGCTGTTGTTCTTAAAACTATTTAATCTGTTACTGTCACTGATTTTATGATATGAAAAACCCATTCAGTATGCACCAGTATCATCGTTTTATAAGAAAATCAAAAAATGTCTTTGCATATTGATAGGGCAACATGTTAGAGGACAAAGGAATGGTAAAAGGGTTCATATGAAAGTTCAGTAAATATAAACGCAGTTGACTGTGGATTAACACGTTGAGCCAAAAACGCTGCAGGGGACTCCAGTTTGAATCCAAGCTCGTGCTTTTTGCCCCAGCTCCTGTAACCCTCTCTCTCATCCGATCATTTCTCTCTTCACTGTCTGGTATAAAACTATAAAAAGGTCAAGAAAAGAGTTTTGGAACATGGGTCTTCAACCCTGATATACAAAATTTGATATATGTAATTTTTTTATCCTTTAAACCTTTTACAGAAAATCACATTTCTTCATGGGCCACTGCAGGTCATGATGGTTGGTGCATTGTAAGCGATCACTTTATTTATTATAAAAATATTGAACATTATTATGCTAGTTTGTGGAGATGGTATTGGAGTAGATTTAAAATTCGAGATGAAAAATGAACATCCTTTTCTCTTCTTATAGTTTGGTATTCATGGTGCCTGCAGCGTGTTCACTGTTTCCTCAGAGATGGTAAAGTTAGCATTCACATGAGCACAATGGTTCACCCAAAACTATTACTGATCCTTAGTCTTTCCAAACATATGACACATATTTGCATTCATCCATGAAGTGGACACTTTTATCCAAAGCGATTTGCCAACAACAAAGCATTAAACATTTTGTTTTATGTTCAGTTACTGATATGCATTTGACTTGCGCTTTTATTCGCAGATGCTTCTCTTTTTATATGTTTCACATTAAAAATCGTATTTAAGATCTCGTATAGCAATAGCCGTGGTTTCCCTGTCATACCAGAGTTATCTGTCATTTGAGAATGTTTGGTAAGGTTTTGATTATGTGGTTCTTGATTTGCAGTTCCATGGCTGTATCCAAGTTGGAACCTGAGCTCAGGGAATCCATCGTCTCTCAGCATGGAGACCGTGTGAGATTTGTTTACTTCAACAAAGGCCTGTGAGCGCCGGCCAATCAGACTGACCCATCCGGACTCAATGCTGGAGTCACTGTCCAATCAGAGGTTCTTGAAGATGTTTTCGCGATAAACGATAAAAAAAAAGCTTGCCAAGGATGTGACTGTTTTGTATCGTTTACACAACGTATTTTTTTTATTTAAACTTTAAATACAAAGTTTTGTTACAGTACCCAGAAAAATGTATATGCTTTAAAGCATAATTTAAAGAGAATTGTATATGGTCCCAAATGCTGCAATTCAGATGCCGTCTATTCCTTGGCTATGAGCTACCCTGAATAATCAGGAACAGATTTTAATACCTAAGAACTATTTCACTTGATGCCAAAAGGGGAGTCTGCATATTTTATTGCAAGCATTTCTCAGGAAGTTTATTTTAAGGGTTTGGTTTATTTAATGCTCTAAAACCCTTCATTGAATTCATTAAATGATTTTTTTGTCAGACTTTTAGGATTTACAGTTTGTACATACTGTTAACGTTTTGAAATGGCATTTACATTATAAATGAATACATTACACTATTAAATGGTTTTAAAGAGCATTTCATGGTTCAAGAGTGCCTTAAAGACTGAAAGCCTCAGTTTGGCTGTCGGATCCATAGTCTGCACTCAATGTGAACTCTGATCTGAGTTATGTACTTGTTTTCATCATTATGACATGTTGAAATAAACGGACAGCTGACAAAATAAACCCATGGTCTGTTGTAATGTACGGAGTGAACCCACAGTGGACTTTGTTTATTTTTTGAGGACTTTAATGCGCCGTATTCATTCCTGACACATGAGGGCAGTGTGAGATCATTTGAAGAGAAAGCTGGATGATGCTCAGAAATATTTACACTTAATGTGCTAAAATTGTGTATGTGCACCAAGACTTTCATAAAATATGGGGCAGTGGGTTGAACAGAAACCCTGTTTTAAATAACAGTTTTTAATAAACTAATAGATAAACAGCTGACAGAGGTGTTGAATTATTTAACACAGTTTAGGAGCCATCACAGATGTCGATGCCACGTGTTTGGTGTCTGGTGTCTGATTCAGACGGCTGACGGCCTGTAGTGGACCGACAAGTGATATCAGCTGACAGCAGCTATAACTGTTTACTTTTATATATTGGTTCAATGTATTGATTTTTGTTATCTGTAAATAAAAATTTTAGAATTTTGAGTAATAAGTAGAGATCTATAATGTCAAGTTGATGCACTGCAGATGCTTATGAAATATTTGAAAATATTTAGTGTCAAGAAAATCTTTTTGAAAATGCTCTTGAATGGGGAATAATGACCCCATAAAATATATATCTTTGCCTATAGATGGATTCTTTGGACTTACACGCCTAGCCCAAAGTTAAATTCTTGTCTGTGTTTAGTTATCAGTCTGGCTAGTGGCTAGTAATACAACAATTTATTTTCGATTTAATTTATATTCATATTTTATTGTTTATTAATTGCATTAATATAAATTAAAACTGCTCAATAGTTATTGATTCTTCGGGGAGGTCTACCGGAAGTTACGTTTGGGCCACATGATGTTTGTTTATGTTGTTGCCGTCTTTAATGTCAATACTCTCCGTAAATGTTCATGTAAAAAATACCAGCGGGACAAAAACATGTAGTTTAATGTTTTATTTGGTAATACTGTATATTTATCCGTCAAGTGAACATCCACGTGGGAATTACAGAAAGCATCAAACACATGCATAGTCTGGTTTTTCTACCACAACTCTCATGTGGTTCAGACACGAGCTCACATTCCTGTACTTTTCCGCAAATCATTAAAGAGAAAGACAAAAGACAAGTAAAAAATAACACCATGATCATATAAATCAAAGGTAATAATACATATAAAAAAGTAGAAACATGGAAAAAAATCATTTAACTTACGCCATTTAACATTTAATACAAAGCAGTTTATTGTAAGTAGTTAAAGCTTGATGTGTATTAAACATTAACCTTGTAAATCAACAGTATAGAGCGTATTCGAGTTCAAGCTTGTTTATGGCGATGTTTCTGTATGAAGGAACGAGTGATGATATTAAAAACAAATCTTAATTTAAATCACACTTAAGGTCAAAAGCTTCCTACACTAATGCTGGAACACTGATAGCCAAAATATAAAGGCATGAATTTAACAAGTACTAATAATAATGCTCCAAAATGATGTTGACTTTATACAATGATTGTGATCCCTTTAAACTGTTCGAATTTCAAAACATGCTCTCTCTCTCTGTCCGACCACACTGGGCCACATGGTTCACCCTGTCAGCGCATAGCAACTAGTATTTTATTGCCACACCCCTCAGTCAGTCACATGACTGCGCGACGGCCAATAAGGGGACAGCAGCAACACTCCACCTCTGTTGTTTACTCTCAAGCTGCCAATAAACTCCTGAGTTTATTGACATCACAGGAAGAAGGAACCGTTTCCTCTTTCTGTGTGGAGAATCAGAGCACGCAATAGGTCCGCATCTTTGCATGCCAACCCAATTGGCCTTGTTGCAAAACTAAGGGTCTTCCCGTTACCATGGCAACTAAAGTCTCATGCACCTTTTTTCGGCACATAATCTAATGACACAGTAAAACAATACGCAAGGTAAAAGAGCTCGCCGGGATCTTAGATAACTGCTTGACGTTTGCAAACTAAGCATGAAGGCATTTAAAATTCGCTATTGTAAAAGAGAAGCAGAGCTACAAAAAGCAGAGACGGCCCTCCTGATTTCGTCTTTTTTTTTTTTTTTAAGAAAGTGCAACAAGTTCAACTCATTACCGGAGCAATGAATGCGTAAATCGGACAAATAAACTCATTGTGTGTGTTTGAAAGTAAAGATTCAGAAAGGTAAACAGACGTACTTACAAAACAAGGGGATGCTTCGATCATAAATGCGCAAGAAAGTCAAAATATGGCGAGGAATTGATTGTATATTACGAAATTTATGAACACTAGATCTGTTGTCTGTATAGTATATGTTAACATTGTCATTCCCTTATTTCTGTATATAAAAAGGATATGCCATGAAGCAGATACACACGATAGGGATGTAAAGCATGATAAAAGTTAGCAACAGCTTCATATACAACAGTTCAACATTCTGCAATTTGGTCAGCAGCACTATTTTGCTTCCCTCACAAATTCATGCCTAGCGACATTGATTTTGGTCAAAATTTGTGTTTTTCCAAATCCCCGCCGTCTGTTAAAAGTTCTTTCGTGGTCCCGGCACACCTTTGAACAATCTGGGAAGTCCTGCCTCACCATTTATCTGAGTGGACCAGTTGCCATGGAAATTACACTACCTTCAAAAGTAATACTGTCACTGTCGCCCCGTGTGGGTTTGGAGCAAAATGCCAGAAATCGAGAGACGTTTAAAAACTGCAGTTTTGGAAAAGTTGTATGCTCTATTTGGCGAGAGAAATCTAAGCGCTGTTGGGGGCAGAAAGTGCTCGTATTTAAAGATTGTCCCTCACACAATGGGCTGTGTTTTCTGGGTGCCAGTTTACTCCAGTCCTGTCTCGTGTTGCGATATCTAATGAAGACGTTATACTAATCTAACCTTAACATTTCAATTTGGTAGAGTTTTGTCTTTATGTTGATATTAACTTACATCTATGATATTCGTAAGAGCCTCAGATTGGGCGATGTGGAGAGGGAGGGAGAGATAGATTAAGGATCCTCTACATCCATGAACTCCTTCTTGGGTGGAGCGGCTCCGCGATACCAGGCACAGGAGCCGTCCCCTCTTTTGATGCAGGCGTAGTGGTCAGACTGGCGCCCCTGAATGATCTTCTCCGTCACCCAATCTGTCCACAGACACTCCTCAGGGGCACTGATCTCGCATGGGAAGGTCGCACAGCGTGTGATCTGGCCAAAGCAAAAACATTGTGTTAAAGGGACAGTTCACCTAAAAAGGAAAATTCTTGATTTATTTGTTCAACCGAATGCAATTCTGAACCTGTATGACTTTCTTACTTCTGCAGAACACAAAAGAAGATATTTTGAAGAACGTTGGTAACCCAACAACATCAGCCCCATTGACTTCAGTTGTGTGGACAAAAATTTAATTTCTTAAAATATCTTCTATTGTGTATCGCAGTATTAACTCCATACATATTGTAAATAAATGTTAAATAGGTTTATAAAGAAATGTAAGTGGCCCATGAACAATAATCATACACTGCAAAAAATATGTATTTTACAGAACTTTACTGCTACTTTTTTACCGATTTATCATGTATAATGGCCAAAAAACGACAATCAAAAACCGTCAAATGACAGAAAAACACATTTATAAAAACTATTCTTACTGGGAAAAACAGTTATTTTACGGTATATTTCTGGCTAAAAAATTTTTATAGGATTTTGTTACTGTCTACTGTCTACTAAAATGACATCAAATTACACAGAAAAACCACAAATGTACAAGTAAACAGGGGAAAAGTATAATTTTACAGGATTGTTTTTATTTTACAGAATACTTCGGGTGCTCCTCATTTTACGAGATTTTAAAAATTGTATGTAAAGTATAATTTTACCTTTAATTAAACCACCTATTATTATCTTTCTTACTATTATCTTTATTGTTAGATGCTACCATCATTTAAGATGTCTTTTAAGTTTTCAACAGCATTTACTCATTTTACAGTCAAGTCTTAAATAGTAACATTTACTGCATAATGTCTGTTTCCAGAGAAAGACAGACGTCTTTCACATCCTGTGCAACAGTAATGATTATTATGCGTCTCCAGGTATAAATCACCTTGCAGTCACACCCCATCTGGTAGCGCTGACTGAGACTCTTTTTCTGGGTGGCACTCATGGACTCCCAGGGCATGAGATGGTCACAGAGAGTCACGTGCATTTTACCATTGTCGTCCGACTTGCCTGAAACACAACGTGAAGAACAAATAATAATAATCTGAACAGACTGCGAACATCTGATAGTCAAGGCAGACAGACAATAACACGATAACACGAAGCTACCACGTTCACAGGCCTTGTATTGTTTTGGAATAAAGTGTACTCATCTGTATTATGACAGAATCAAGAGGTCCTCGGAAAGACAAGCAAACACTACCGGTAGCTATCCCAGGATTTCACGGAATGGGCAGGGACGCAACTACAGTACAATGACATTAAACCATCTTGAGGTTGTTTTCACCCAAAGCATGATTTTCCTGCTCTGGAACAGTGGCTTGTTTCTACCCCGCATGCGGATGGGAACATGTGCCCTGAAATGGCCACCTCAGCAGCTATTCTGTGCTCAAGGATTGAGCTCTCTCATTATTTTACCCCCCTCCTCCTCTCAAACTTTGGCTTTTGAAGGCAATTGCTACCCTCCACAGACCTTTTGCCTTGTCAGCTCTGTAATTTGGGTTCTGCTGGAATGGTCTGAGATGGGGAAACCAGAAGATGTGTTCATCTTTTGACGTTCTTTAAAATTCAATCCTATTTTTCCGTCAGAGTTGCCTGCTCAGCAAGTTCATTAAAAGAGCATATACAGATACATTCATATATACAATACGCTGAATGTCACGGTTTGTAAACCTTTGTCCGTTCTAAAAGTGACTTAATTGGATCATTTGCTGTGAAGGCAGTAACCAGGAGCGCAATACGGCTGTTCAACCACAAGACAAAACAACAATAAACATCACTGTAGGGATTTTTTTCTTCTTACCTGAGATGAGGTATTCCTTCTTGCCATTCGTTTCCAAATTTGTCACCCCGCACACGGCAGATGAGGGTGCGGTGTAAAACAAATCGATGTGGCGATCCGGGCCTTTGAACATCTAAGGGAATACAGAGTGACATATTCAGTGATGTTTTGATGTAGGTTGGATTTGACGGCTGGATATGGAGAGGAAAAAAGCGTGCGCTTTACCTTGATCTGCTTAATCTCATATTGGAGCCGTTTGATAGGATTGCCATAAATGTCATTGCCTGAATCCACTTCTTTTTTTCCGACCACCTTGGCCCTGATTACTGCAGAAAAAGAGAGATGATGACATGCTTATTTTCATAACCGTATTGCTGAAAAACTGCAAAAAATGCTGAAGAATTTATAAAAAAATATATATATGAATATTTTTCAGAATGTTTCTCCAAAACTTTTCAGCTCTTTTAAAAGTTATTTCATAAGTCAAAGTCTGCAATTTTGTTATAAAAACTATTGCTGCAAATCAGTTATTATATATTTTTTCAGTTTATTGTGGTTTTATTAACATTTTGAAATAGCTTTTATATTTTTTACTTTTATGTTAAGTTTAGATAAATGTTTAGCAATTATGTTATGCCCTTTTGTCAGTGTATCATTTCTTTATAATGCCTAGTTTTATATCTTTATTGTACATACATTTCAGTTTTAGTTTTTTATAGTTATGCTGAAATTAAACTTACTTTAGTTCATTCCTAAGGCAACATTTCTATTTTTCGTTTAGTTTAATAACAACAGTAAGTTACCAAATATAAATTGTACAGCACAACATGAATAATTTATACGTTTTTAACTATTAGTAAGGATTATTTTGATTGGATTTAAAAATAAATGTTTTATAGTTTGTTTTAGTCTATATAAATCTTGCTGCAAATACGTAAGATACACTATATCTCACATAAGTAGAAGTAACATTGTGCATCATGACAATCTCTTTCGGTTAATTTTTTAATTTATCAAAGTCAGATTTCAACCCTGTAACCCAACTTATTTAAATCATGAATAATTAAAATTTCTCTGATGGGAAATGAAAGTTCATCAATAGCAAAAAAAAAATTTGTGTCCAACAGCCAAGTGACATATCACAGCAATTTCAAAGATATTTTATGCATTTTATTTGTACACATTTGTATGATCTCTTAATCAGGTTTAGGGGACTTTATCCTCTTATATTCTATTTTGTGTGATTCACTTTGTACGGTACACTGTGGTAATTCATTCAAATCAGCGGCCTCACGAAACGGTTACAAATCCCCCTGAGATCAAGCAGGATTTTCCACCACTCCTCATTTCAGTAAAACATATAAACACAAAGTCTAACAAAGGGATTCTGTTGAGTCACGATGAAAACAGACGCATGACTCTCGTGTGGTGCTCACCTCTCATCTGAGGTCTTGTCTGATCAGCATTGAGAGGTCTCTCTCACAGAGAGTCACGGAGTCATGCCCCCAAACCCAAATCCCATTTCCTGCGGGCTGAGCGTTCGCAGCTGTATGACTTTTCTTTAGCTTTCTTTGTCAGGTCAGCCAACATGCGGTGCGGACGCATGACAACCCTCAGCTGACTCATTCAATCTCGTGCCTTTTATATACGCCCTTATTTTCCTTAATCGGTTTTTAATGGCTGTTATTTCTTCATGAAAGCGCTAGACGGAAACATAACATGCAAGGTAATGGAATTGTTCACACAAAAATGAACATTCTGTCATCGCTTGCTCACCCTCAGGTCTTTCCGAACCAATATGATGATATATTTTTCCGTGGATCGTAGGAAGTATTTTTTTTCAGTGATATTGTTGCCTCAGCTTAAGCTTTTATCATCATTGATTGATCGTTGTATAGCAAGAGCCATTCTCCAAAGATATCTTCTGTGTTCCACACAAAAGCATAAAGAGTACAGTATTGGAACAACATGTAAGTTTATAAATAAACATATAAACTTTCCTTTTAAGGGGACAAAAGAAGCCTCCAAACGGAGGCTGCGTTGGGGTTACCCCAACATGACCCTGAACTCCATCATAAGAACCCTCTAACCCTTTACAAACCAAGTCTGCTTGACACTCACAGAAGATAACAAGAACACCAAGTCCTCCAATATAAATTGTATATCACTATCTAATGGAGGATATTTTAAACAATGATTTCACGCATGAATGTGTTTGATAGGCCCTTCTAATGTGTGTTTTACAGATCTCCCACCCAGCAAATGTATCTGGACTTCAAAGCTAAGTTAAACGTAGAAACACAGAGAAATCCCTCTCCTCCTTTCTTTCATCTCAAGTCACTTTTGTAAGTCACTTTGGATAAAGTCCCAGCTAAACACATAATTGTAAATTGTAATGATGTTCTTCGAATAGAATTGGGATACTTTTTGGTTGTCACACTGTATGGAACATACTGTATATCTAAATGGACAACACATGTGGCTACTTTGCCATACCTCAAAACAATTGTGTGAACTAGTTCAACTAAAAGTAATTATAAAACTTGCTATGGGAACATTGCTCATCTTTTCAATCCAAATTGGAATTCATCAATGGACTTCAAAACACCCAAATAAGACACTCCTATAATCTTCGCTGCAAATAAAACTTGGTTTTATTGAATCTGATGTTGTTTACCACCTTGTTTTGTCTACGCACATTGGCCATGTAAACAAATGAGTAAGTGATTACAGGTTAATGTTTCCCTCGGGGCTAAATATGTCCGTCTTAACCAACGGATCTTCTTGTTGCTTGAAACACTCTTTGCGAAGTTGTCCAAATATATACAGAAAATCTCTATTTGAACAATTTATTCACCTTAAAATAACCTGTCCATTCCATGTCCACATTGCACACCGCCATTTAGTGACCGAAAGAGGACAAGTTTCAATAGACTTTATTCGTGTTGCCAGATTCTGAGGTGAGAACATAAAAGGGGAAGAGATGAAGTGTTTTTGGTTTTGGAGTATTGCAAATGAACATTGCACCTAAATGAACTTTTGCGTAATGTAGGTGGTAACGTTATCTTGTCTTTAATTCTTTTTTTAGTTTGTTCCAAGACCCAACATTTTAAACTGGACAAGTGGAGGCCAATATTCCATTGATACTCTGTATTCTACTGAATACTGATGTTACAAAAAATACTGATACTGAAATTAATTATTTTGTAATCATTTCTTTTCCCTTAAGTACATTTACATTCATTCATTTGGCAGACACTTTTATCCAAAGCGACTTACATTGCATTATCCTACATCTGTTTCTAAGTATGTGCAATCCCCTGGGATCGAACCCACAACATTGACGTTTTTAGCGCCATGCTCTTACCACTGAGCAAAAGGAAAGCAGTAAATCTGTAACACGTTCATAAGCTTGTTGTGCTGTACTAACTCTAACTATTTGGAATATTTTCTATCACAATGGACCTGCAAACCCTTTTAGGTCATGTTCACCAGTTGAGAACCCCCAAATAAATACATGAACATGAAGGGATAGTTCACACAAAATTAAAATCCATCATTTATTCTAGAGATCCACAGATTGCAATTTTCTTTGCCGATTCCGATTTCCGGTTTTATTATAAGAGAAACCTGCCGATTCCGATATCCACAAACTATAATTGACAGTATATAAAAAAAACATGAACTTTTCTTCAATACACATTTTTTCATATTTTTTTATAATCATTACATAAATTATTATAGTTTGGATTTTTTTCAAGTCGTGTTGAATGTCATTTTACCTCAGTGAAATGACCATAGTTTTAACGTAAGACAAATAATCGGGTTGAATGGAATAAACATTTGTTTTACACATAGTGAACGACTTCAACATGAGTTTTGCATGTGTCAGAGTTTAGCATCACAGTTAGCATTGAGGACACACCCGAAGTAGACGGAGCAACGAAGCTGAACTACTGTCCAGTAGTGGACAGTCAAAAAATTTCTGTGCACTACATGTTGTGTGTGCCCGAGCGGAGCCTCGCGCAGTTTGGTGGAACCACGCAGTCACGAGCGTAAATGAGCCGTGACAGACAACCGTCTTGAACGGACGTTTACTTGCGTATTTGATGTTATTGCACGCGTCGCTGCCAACATACGATCGGATTCGGATCGGCAAGAAGTGAGACTGACCGTCAGTCTCGATCATGCGAAAACCGGCCAAATTGGGTTTCTGACCGGTCAATCTGTGCACCTCAAATATTCACCCTCATGATGATCAAACCTGTGTGACCTTCTTTCTTCTCCAGAACACAAAAGAAGATATTCTGAACAATGTTAACCTATCAAAAAAACAAAAGCCTGTGTCCCACAGAAGACAGAAAGTCATCCATATTTAGAATGACATGAGGGTGACTAAAAGATCAAATGATTTTTATTTTGGGGTGAACTATCCCTTTAAATCATACAGGGTGATGGAAACACGCTGTCTGACGCCGTCTCATCAGCTAAACCCCGAAAAAACAAAAACAGCTATAAAGAAGCTGAAAAGATTTACAGCACACGGTTCCATGTTAATCGAGTGCAGATGTAAATGAACCAAGACAGCTTCTCAAGTAGGCCTTCATCAGTACCAGCTGCCTGTAAACCAAGACTCCAATTACATCCGCACAAGTTCCATTCTACCAATGAGCTCTTTCTGTGCGAGTCAGAAATCATAATATCAAAACTGACCTAAGGTCAGTTTAAAGAGGTCTGAAGGATTAACATATTAGCTGTGCCACACCGCCTCTTTTGTCCCACCCATGTCCTTTCAAAAACAGACGCTCGATGTGCTTTGCCAGCTGTTTGGATCCGCTGTGTGTTTTGTTAGGACAGCTTGTTTTAATCGAGCTGCGCCGAGGAACATTTCTGCAAAACTACTTAGGCAAAGGCTGAAAGAGCGATACAAATGGAGCAGAATTTATGAGACAAACTGGCTTTATCAAGTTGAATTAGACCTGCTGCTTGAATTCTCGCTGCTAATAACGACTTCCTGTATATCAACCGGTCGAATGTTGAAGGTCATGGGTTTAAATCCCAGTGAATGTACCGACTAATACAATGTACACCAAGAATGCACTGTAAGTGTTTTCTATAAAAGCATCTGCCAAAGTCAAGTTAGAACCAAGACAGAAATGCTCAAATCTACCGTTGCAGTTTTTGAGAAACCAGTGGAAAATGTGATTTCAGGAATATAAGATGCAGGGACATAAAAGGAAAAACACATATGCAGTCGCACAGTCATTATTCTACACCCATGGGTTCACTTTATGGGCTGGAAAAGGCACAAATATGAAGGGTTCGTTACTCTTAAAGTTAACGATAGTTCCCCTCCCGATCCTGTCCAAGCTGCATGCTTTTCTGTGTATGTCAGGACTTCTTGTGTTTATAAGGATGAGATGTTCTGTAGGACACGCAGAGGCCGTGATAGCTCTGCACCAAAAGATTCTGTCCTTAAACTAATTAAAAGTACTTTCGATGTGCCTTTCACGTTTAAAGTAGGTCATCTATCTGAACAGTTGTGATACAAGCTGTTTTAGACCTTAAATTCCAGATGGCAAACGCTAGGATGAAACCATCTACTGGTGAAATAATCAAGCGATACTCCAGAGAATTCAGAGAACATCCCAGTGGCAACTGCCTGACTTTGCAGACGTCACTGTTGGGTTTGAGGACATTATGGGTCTCCAGTCTCTCCAGGGCCGTTTATTTGATTTATCTCTGAATTTATGTATTTACTCTGAAATGGCTTAAAAGGGTGGGCAGGTTTGGATGGGTAAAGCCTTTAGTTGCGCAGTCACCATATTATATTTACACTTCACGTTTATCGTGGTCGAGGAATTCGCTTTTAAGATTTTATCATAGTATCTATTTCAATGTGTGCTTTTTAGATGAACAAATGATCATATAAGTCAAATTCACCTATAACTTTGTTTCCCTCCACTTTTGGCACAAAAAAAATCGCAGGATTTAAGAAGTTTGTAACCATTGTGGCCTCTTAAGGCAAAGCTTTGCTGAATCATTCATGATATTATCATTTGTGTAGAATTAACACAATATGGATAATCATGTTTTTTTATATCGCCATTATGGACAATACTGGTATATTGTGGAACCCTTAACTTTTAGTTTGTCACAGCCATGAACTATGATTTGTTGTCTAGTATTAAGTGGCAATTTCTTTTCTTAAGAGTATGTTGGTGGACCAAAATCATATGATAAACCCATTAATGCAAGATTATCCGTATTTTGGTTAATTTTCCAATTACAGAAATAGTTAGGAAAGAATAGCAAATGTTCATGTGTGCACTATAGCGTATCGATACACTTAAAGTAATTGGACTCAATTCCAATGTTGAGGAAAACAGTACAAAAATATTATATACATTGTATGATAAAAATGAAAAGATGCCTCAATGAAAATCTTGAAACATGTAAAACTGTTGTATGGTGTGGAAAAAGTACTTCCAAGGTAGATAAACAAACTTGTGCTTGCATGCAAATTTGGTTACATAAGGACTCTTAACACACAGTACAACTTCCTTAAAATACACGATTTTGACATCAAAAGGTTACTGATGGCTCACAGTTCCTTCGATGTTTTGCAGTGTCTTCAGCTTCATCTTTCCTCACTGACCCACATTCCCGTGGCCCGATAATCATGCATATCCCACAACGCCTGCTGCCTCCACGGATGACTTCCACTCTCTTATATATATGCACATATCATAATCAAAAAGTCATAGTTTCCATGAAAACATACCCACCACAAATACCCGCCACATCCTGAGTTTCCGTACAATCGCACAGCTTTTAGAATTCACGACCAACACTGAGCCCAAGCAGACCACTGCACTGAAAGCCCCAAAACTCCTCCTCGACTCCCACCTATACAGACGCCACTCACAGGACTTACTGAGACAGATGGCAACCAAACAATATTCCATCTAATGGGTATCAAACCAGCGCTATTTTATTTTTAGTATTACACCGACACATGGCTGTTCTGAGATACTGTTTGGAAAAGTTTGGAAACAAATCTTTAAAGTCTTTTTATCTTTAAATCCTCAAAATATGGAAGAAACATGAGTCACTTATTAGTCGCATTGCTATAATGATATCTGGATTGGTGAATATAGTTAGATGATGCTATTCAATGAACTGAAAAAAGCCATAGGAGACACCTTTGAGAATCACTTAAATAGATAGTTCACCCAAAAATGAAAATTCTGTCATTATTTATTCACCCTCATGTCGTTCAATACCTGTATGACTCTTTCTTCATCTGAACAAAGATCTTTAAAAAAATGAAACAAAGTGGTTTTGTGTCCGTAAAACGTAAGTGAATTGAGCGACTGTTGTTTGGCTACCAACGTTCATCACAATATCTTTGTTTGCATTCTGCAGAAGCAAGAAAGCTACAGGTTTGGAATGACCTGAGGGTCAGTAAATGAGGAACTCAATCTCTTAAACTATCCTTTAATGATCCAGAGGGCCACAGAAAGAAAGCTGGATTTGTCTGCATCGTCATTATTACAAGTACAAGAAAACCTTTGCAAATTAAAAAAACTGAGTTTTACCCACATGAGAAAGGTCTGGTCCGAACAACTGCCAGCTGACCGCTGGCAACTGCCTCAGTCTTGGCTAAATAAACCCACAGAGAGGGCGTGACAGGACGTGGGGCAGCGCTGGTCTCTATGATGTTTGCTGACTACATCTAAACGCCATTTATCTTCCATCTATATCAAAATGCAAGTAGGGGAATTTTTCTTGAGCACCCACACGCGGGGGAAGATTGTCGACATGTAGCTTGTGAAAGTCACATCCTCACGCCAATCTGTCTTACGCAAACTGCGGCACAATGTAGGCAATCCAAAAACAATGAGCAAACAACAAGAAATAAATGGGAAGGATGACTAACATGCCAATGGCAGTTTTTTTAGAAGTAACATACATACGTGTTTCCAAATATTAATCAGTTCTTGATAACTTTATCTTTGGTCTTAATGGCTGGTTGGATCTGAGACTGCGGCTTCTCCTTCTTTTCAGATAAGATGATGAGATATTTGAGCTGTATAACTAGTGGTACTTATTTGTTTGGTTGGGACGTCAAAGAAGAAATGCTCTGGTTGAACACAAGATTCATCTAATAAACATGTTCTATTGGAACAGATCTTTGAATCTGGTCACACAAACATAAGAAATCAACAAATCCATCCCCTATGAAAACGGTTCGTGCTTACTAAAAACTTGGTGGTTGAACTATTTGTTCCAGGTAGCTTGTGGAAACTTATGAAACTTAAGTAAAGCTTATCAGTAATGCTAGACATGTCACGTAGATGTCAAAAATGCCGCCTGTATTGTTGGTCTGCGTCCGTACATCATTGTTCCCCTGTTACCCTGCATGAATGACCACCGTTGACGTTGTGCGCCCAAATACCACGCTCAAAAATCCCTGCTTCCACAACACGCCGGTTGTTGGTGCGCTCCGACTTCACAAAGGCCTACCTGTGCTCTTATGAGAAATGTTTGCACAGAGAGGAATTTGGCATCCTGCGTTTGTAATTCCTCTTTTTTACCCAATTTATAACTTCCCTGAACCTTCCCAAAAGGAATTTACCACTGTTTTATTCAGGAATGTTTAGCACCACACCCTGATCTTCTTTCTGAATACTGTTGAAAAGAAACATGCACGGTTTGCCAAAAGGGGTTCAGGTATGGCTACAGCTCGAGCCTGAAAACATTTGAACAGATAAACATCTTGATAAAATGATGGCCATTATTATTTAGCCTTCAGTTGGGCGGCTTTCTTTTTATTTATACAGAATAAACAATCCTGGGAACACCAAACGAGGCCAAAGAACTTTTTTCAACATCTCACAAGTTCCGCTGAGGAAAAAAGAGACTGCATTTATTGATATAGAGCTGTTGCCTTCTAGTAAGCTATATTTGATCACTTTTCCCCCTTTATATAAAGATGTTTAGTGCAAAAGCTAACAGGAAGTGATGGAAAAGGGGACAGGATCAAAAAAGGCCCTTAAACCTTGGAATTGAAATAGGGTCACCCAAGGCCAAGCAGCGTGAAGCCATAGCTACACTCTTAGCCACCGCTGACTACAATAGTAGGAAAAATTACAATGGGGGTCAAATGTGCCCCAGACCTGTTTCCTTTCATACTTTCTTCAAAAAATCCCTGTTGAACAGTGTTTGCTGGTCAGGTAGGGTTTGAAGCATGCTAGCTGGTTTGTGGTGGTTTAAGCTGGTCCTTAGCTGGTTCAATGACCAGCTTAAACCAGCACATACCAGCTATAATGCTTCAAAACCTACCTGACCAGCATATGCTAGATTTTTCAATGGGGATCTTCTTTTGTGTTCGATAGAACAAAGACATTTAAAAAGCAATTTTCCTACAATGGTAGTCAGTGGTGTCCAAGAACTGTTTGGTTAAAAGCATTCTTCCAAATATCGTTCTCTGTGTTATTCTGAACAAAGACATGTAAACAGATTGAGGGCGAATAAATGAAGACAGAATCTTCATTTTGAGTGAACTGTTCCTTTAAATATATGTTGGAGTCAATAGGTTTGTAAACTATACTTTTCCATATACCGCAGTAGTCCAGTGGGTGACATGAGTTCTTTTATTTCTTAAAATCTCTTGTCATCCACTCCACTGTCCTGACAAAAATAAATGGCTTTGTCAGTGTTGTTTAAGACAATACGACAGTATGATCTTAGAAATGCATTTTGGACAGACTTTAAAAGGACATGAAAAATGGCACAGCTCACTGTGCAGCTGTCAATCATGTAACAAGCCCTGAACAAGTCACCGTTCAGACATTCACGTTGTGCTTGTGACTCAACAACAGTACACAACAAGGAAAATACTCAATGTTATGACTCGGGTAGTAGTCAGACGACACTTCCACGATCTCTTCACTGACTGAGACTAATGCACAAAGGGTTTTTTGAATCACATTTATTTGATTAACTATACATTATTTCAATATTTTATACTATTATAGTGAATAATAAATGTGTGATTGGCTTCATTGCATGTCAATCAGACATTTATTTCCTCTATGACTGGGCGTTTCTTGTGCAGAATAAACTTTAAAAAGGTTCCAGACTTTATATTATCAGTCAAAAGTCTGGCTACTGTATTCGAGTATGTGAGTCTGGGCACATAAAAACCTAATTAATGCCAACCACAGATTCAAAGAAACACTGGCAAAAACACGGACAGACCGCAAAGGAAAATGACAGCATTTGCTTCTTTTATTAATATTGCAAGTAACAGGTTTTGTCATGAAATAAAAGGACTGAATTAATTTCCGGCCTGTTCATTTCTACTGCTTCAAGGAACAGCCACCAAGGTCAACTTTTTAGAAATCGATGGAAAAAACCTGTCGATCCAGGACGAACTGGTTCAAAGCCAGTGAGCTTAGGCAAGGGTGGACTGTGCAGCCAAAGACTCCGCTTTTCTCACCGTTTCAGGAATGCCATGCATATTTCTAAAAGACTTTCATAGCTTTTTCCTCTCTTGCACATCCAGAGCTGTCGGCCAGATGTCAGATCAGATGCTTTCTGGAGGAGATGCGTGGTTCTAATCAAACCACACTGCATAAGCCCTTGAAAACACTTTAAGAGGGAGCAGGCCTCTGCGCATTTGTCTTAAATTCTATTACCAGCATGGGACAGGACTTTGATTCTGTTCCAGCAGCCGCGTACCAAGCAAACCATCTCTGGACAGGGCTTGAATTAAGCATGAACTGGGAGGGAAAACCCCTGTGGGATGTGATACATTCTTGTCATTTTTATCCCTCGGTTTTCTCCGTCTCCGACAAATATGAAATAGAGACCATTGAGCTGGAAGTCAAGACCTTAGTTGTTCTCTTGTTCTCTCTTTACCACTTTATACGGCACTTCCCTTTTCTCTCTCTCACTTCGTAACACCTCATTCATTGCAAAATCGATTGCATTATTAAATATACGTTACGCTTTAATGATTAAAGAAATTCTTGTGTTTGTGTATTCCTTGCAACGCAAAAGTTTCTTAACATTTTTTGTCAAGTATTTTCTACAAGTTAAATATCTTAACATATGTGTATTTATGAACCAATTTTTCATGTTTCAGGCAAAGACCTCACTGAAGATTGATGCTGATAGAATAATAAATGATTCTGCAAACCAAACTTCTTCCTGGTAGAAATTCTGTCTGCATACGCATACAAAAATGCTGACTTGCAATATGGTCCATAACCGTGCTCTTATCGGTGCAATGTTTTACCAAATTAACCACCGAAAACGATACGATAATAGATTTCTTTGGCTTCATAAAGACACTAAGATCTGCTATAAATTCTCCTTATCTGAGATGTGCTCAGTGACAGTATAATCTCGCAGGTGACCGCAGAGATGTTGGTGACCTGAAGCTAGACATTGAATCAGTGTGAATCCACAAGCCAGCAGAATGGTGTGAATGTCTCATGCTGTTAACCCAACAGACATCTGTGCCACATTCACATTTGTCATTCAACAAAACAACTACAGTATTAGGTAATGTGTTCATGGAGGAAACTTGATTCATTGTTATTATTGTTCAATAATTGTTAGGTGCGCATCATCATAGTAGTCAAGCAAATAAAGTTACACGATCTCACAAATTAAATGCACGTAAACACAGGGGAAAAAAACAAGATCAGGATGCCAATGTATGCGCATACGCACTCTGAATGCACGAGCTCATTGTACGTATTGCCGTCAGTTAACGGGACAGCTTTGATCCATTCAGAACGAACTAAAGATTTCGCATTGTGACGTAGGAGCCTTTAAAGAACGTTGAAACGCACTTACCGATATCAGCATTGCAGAACGCCTGTTGAGGATGAACGGGAGAACAGCTGCACGCTTCTGCAATTTCTCCCACCCGACACAGTATCAGCACCACAAGTGTGCCGACACAGCTCCTGACGCTTTTCATTTTCTCCTCACTTTAGTATTCGACCCCAAAATTATAGGCAAATAGCTACACGGTCTTCTGCAATGTCAAACCAGATCCGTTCCCTTTACAAACAAAGTGCAACGTCCGCCGCCGTTTGAGATGCCCACGCGTTGAGTATTACTATTGTGTTTAATTCCACGGAGACGAACGGGTTTGTTGGTAATAAAGAAGGTGGCCCGCTTCTCTTTAATGGTCTTTCCAGTTCCTTCTCTTTCCACAGCCTTCTATGGGTGTGTGTTTGCACACAGACCAGGTTTATGCCTTAATACTGCGACTGGACTCCTCCCTTCGAACCAGATTCTGCCAGTGGTGGGCGCTTCCGTAAAGCTCTTCAAAAAGCTTCAAAAGATTTCTTTCACTCGCTCTGTCAACAAGAGTTTTACAAAAATGTCAACTTAAACTTCAGCCTTAAATAAGTATATTCTTCTCTTTAAAAAAAACGTTATGGTGACGTTTTATCAGGCTAATATATATGAAGAGTTTGGTTCCAAAATGAAATAACATGAAAAATGATTTTTTTATTGTGCATTCCGATTAATATATAAATCAAACTGCAATTGGTTTGTTTTGATTTACGCTATAATAACTAAAATACATCTAACTGACATAATAAATAGAACACAATAACAACATGATGACATAGTAAAATACATGATGTTAGGAGATATTAGAGGAGACTATTTATTTAAACAGATATTTTCCTATAGGTCAGGAAAACTAAACAGGTATCAAAGTGTCTTGATTTTTTTACTGTCATTATTATTTTTTGCGTAGATTGACTAAATTGCTAATGTGTGTGTCTAATGTGGACCATGATATTTGAATGCACATTAATGCTTATAAATATTAAAACAAAATGTGACGATGTTGTATAAAACAGAATAAGGTTTGTTAACATTTTCTCTCCTTTTTCTTCTCACTTTCTTTTACTATAAACCAAATCTCACAATAAAACCCTTAAAACCCTTTTTCTACTGATAACAGTATTTTGACCCCAAAGCACACATAACTAAATGATGATATTTCTATAAGGGTCATTTATTTAAACATGTCACAAACTAAACAGGCATCCGGGTGTCTTTCTCTATTTTTTTGTGTTTATTTGCATAGATTTACTAAATTGCTAATGTTTTTTTCTAATGTGGACCACATTTAAATTTTACAAAAAAAAAACAATTTCCTACTTATATCAACACACAAAAGCACAGCAGAGATGCTCAATGTGTAACTTCTGCAGCTATCTATAAGGAATTTACTCTTGTAGTCATAAACCTACCGAAGTCTCTTTATTGTTTCTCTTCCCACTCAGAAGAGCAGTAAATGTCTCTCGCCACTGCTGTGCCTGCCATGAGGCTGTGTCTGCATCTGGCACACGCTCACTGTTTCCACTCTGACATGAGGGAAAAGCAAAAATCCACAATGTGCTGCTATGCGAGAATGAAGTTAAATAAATATATTAATGCAAGGGTTGGAAAATCTCATGCAAGTTGGTTGGCAACGATTCCGTCATTGTGATGACATCACCTCTCTGTGGCTGCGCAGACCCTGCAGACTCATAGATTAAAATTTTACAGTAGCTTGTTCTTATTTCTTTTACTTACAATCCATATTTTCATATGAGGTAGACAGTGAGCAGTGTAAGTTTCAGAGATGAACAGTCTATTCAGGGGAACAGAACAGCTTACAACCAACGCCACATAAATGATAGTTTCTTTATGTGACAGAGAACATGTAAATAAATTCACGTAAAGAATAAAATAATTTTGTCCCTATATCTGATTGAAAAATGGTTTCATTAGCAAGAAATTAAATGCATCCTTGAATTTAGGTGGACAACAAGACAAGAAAAACAATCCTTCATTCCAAAGACATGACACTTTTCAGTGGTCTGAAAGCATTTAGATAGAAGCTTGCTACTGGTGGTGCGACTTTCTAAAGGAGGAAAAACTTTGTGACTTGGTCTGCTTTTGTGTGCATGATGGTGTGCGGCACAGACAAAAGCAATTTAGTGTCTGGTAATACTCAACAGGGAAACTATGTCAAAAATGTGTATGTGGTGCTCAGGAGGAGTGTTTTTGCCATTTCTGCATCCTTTGAAATTCTCTGAATGACCGAAACAGAACAATACCATGCACCGAACTTCCTACATGTCACCAGTTTGTGGCCACAGTGATATCTTTAAATCATGTGCAGAATAGTTACTGTTAGAGTTTGGAGTCTTTCCAACAGAGGACTGGATTTTTCCAACAGAGATTTTCCTGTAGGAACACAAAAAATAAATATTTTTCAATGTGTGTTTGCAGGGATTGAAATAACCATTAGATGAACCATCACAAACATACGATTGACATTGTTTAAATGAGTGGATGTAAGGGTGCAGGCCGTCGAGAGAAAATATTATATTTAAAGTCACTGACAAACCTTATTTTTATAAATCCTAAATTTAAAATTAGCACCACTTCTGTAACTAAGAACAGTGTTACAGTAAGAAAAGGCAATTTAGGTTTTAAGAAATGAATGTGAAACAACCCCAACAAACAGCAATTTTACATTTACTGTCATGACTAACAATAAAACAAAATATGTAGGAGGTGAACAGCTAACGTGCATTTCTGGCTTCTGGTGGGAGAGTACAGCACAAATATAGCATCGAGTCCAAATGCATGCGTGGGTATTTTTTTTGCACGAATAAGTGGCCAAAGATGATACATTGAATCATTTGATTCGTTTGAACTCCTCATTTGTTGCGAATATCTTTTAGAAGCGGTTTGGGGGACTCCTGCTGGACAGAATGAATAATTGTAGATTTATTTAAAGGTAAGAACATTTTAAAGATTCAACCACCGAGCATTTTAATGTTTGTTTACACCAAACAAATATAGTTAGTTCCTTTGTATTTTCCGATTATAAAGATGAGCCCGGTCGGAGAGATCAACAGATTTTCATTCCCACAGCCAATGTGCGCGTGCAGAGTTCAACGCCGGAAAGTAACCCGGAGATTAAAAAAAGCGCAGCGGGGCAAGTGATGTTGAGCGGTGGAGTAACGCTAGAGTGAATCAACTGCAGGATGGAGGCGGACGATTATGGTAAGTTATTGTATCTTTCGGGACATATTTAGATTTTTAGAAAATTATACGACTGAGGAAAGTGTTACCTTTTGTGAAGGCTGTCACAGAATTGTGAACGCGTGCACGTGTACATAACGGTGAAAAAGAGGCACAGTGCGTCTTGTGGTTGAGTTCTAAATGCAACAATTGAACGGTTGCAGTTGAATGGTGAAGCAAAACGTGATTTCATAAAAACAGTGACGCACATGATGTATTTTGAGCAGAAGTTTGTGACAAATATACACTTGGTTACAAGTTGTTAGTCAAGGTTGGTCATGTGTAGTTTGCTGTAGTTGCATGCGTGTTGCATTGCATGAGACGTTGTTTTAGATTTCTTTCCAAATAAGATTTCAATGAAAGTCTTTGTTTACATTACAGATCTCACCCACTTTTCAAGAAGACTGTCATAGTCTTGAGGTGTTTCATATATTTAGCATATTTTTAACCGGTAGTGTAAAGTATTGGAGTAAATATAATTAGATACTGTATCTTTTTGGCTACTTTGTAGTTGAAATGAGAATTAAAGATATTAGCAACTTGTACTATTTACTCCACTACATTTGTAATGACTAATGCTATTACACATTACATTTTGCATGGCGCCTATCTTTTTTTGCAGCAGTTTATTTTTGCCACAGAAGAATTAATATTGCCATTTACGAGGCAATGAAGGTAATATAATCTTGTGGATTTTGCCCTAATTTACTAAAACTGGTCAACATGGCTACTTTTTGTGAATAGGAGGTCGTTGTCAGTCGCTGGCGGTTTATATGTGAGATGAGGACGTGACTGCATCTCGTGATGAGGCTAAAATCAGCATGTCCAGTTCAAAAAGGATTTGACTTTTTAATTTTACTTAACATTGTTTTGTTTATCCAGAATTTTGAAGAGAACTTTTTGAAGGAGTTTGGTTTACTTATGAGCACTTGAGCTTAAATGAGACTTGGGTGTTTGTAATGGATGTAGGTTATGGTGTCGACCATGATTTGTTGCAATTTTGAGGTGTTCAGTCATATCAGGATTTAAGAAAGTAAATGCGATTGCTCTCCTCACGAATCAACTGTTTTTTTTTTCACTGACATGATGTCTCTTAAGTGTTAAGGGCCAGTGCTTCTTTGAGCCTACATTCAGTATGAGGAAAATACTCAAGTACTGTAAAATCAGATACTTTTACTGAAGTCGGTTAGGAATTTGTGACTTGTAACTTGTAATGGAGTCTTTTTCACTGCAAGGTATGTGAACGTTTACTTAAGTATGGTTTTCAGGTTATCTTTACACCTCTGTTTAAAAGTGCATTAAAGGCTATATGATTTATAGCAGTTTTTGCATCTAAATGGTCTGTAAGTTGACATATTTTAGCTTTTTTTTTTTGTAGAAAGTCAGTGTAGCAGAAATGATGTTACAGGATATCCTGTGAAAAAAACAACAGACACACCACAAATAGAGCATGCGGGCGTCTGTTTCTGTACATAGTTGAACATTTAGCGTCAACTACTGTATAAAAAGTGCCATCTGCTGAAAAGCAGTGAAAAAAGACTTATTCCAAATGTTGTTGTGAATAATGTGATGTTCCAAAACTTTATTTCCAACGGTTGAACATAGGTTGTGAACGGATAGCTGACCGGAAGATGAATGGAATTCATGTGCAGCAGGAACTTAAAGGCACCCCACCCATTTTAAAGGGGTCATAGGGCGCAAATACGTGTGTTTCTGTGTCTTTGGTGTGTTGTCCGTGCGTGTATTAGAAACGTAAAATTGCAAAAATTAAAGTGTAGGATTAAAAGATGCATTCTATCTAAAAGCGAATGCTAACTTAGAACTGCCTGAAACGCGTTGTGTTACCACACTCGCACAAATCGCGTCAGTTCGTAGGATGATTTGACTCTGACCGCCCAAATTTATACGCAGGTAAGGTGGGCGTACCTGTCAGTACAATTGCGTTGGAACCTGATGTTCCAAATATGGTAAGAGGCGTTACATTTCCGTCACACGCTTACAGTATTTGACCAATCACTTTGAACTGATTAACTGGCCAATCATAGCACAAAGCGATGAGCTTTGTAAAAATCTGTGCTTTTCAGAAAGTGGAGATACAAACATGCACGGTATGTGGAAAATAAAGCGTTTTTGAAGCTTAAATCCTGTATAAACATTGCAATACATCTAAAACAAACGATAGTATTCCTATTAAACATTAAACATAAACATAGTATTAAACATTTTGAAAGTGACCTGTGTCACATGACTACAAATGACCAATGATTAGTGTGATCAGTAATTTACTTCTTATTATACAGTATTTACATTATGCACTTGGACGACACTTTTATCTAATACAACTTGTAGCACATTTTGGGGTTTACTTTTTATCAATATGCGTTCTTCAAAGCCAAGGGACTACTCCACTTAAAAATGTCATGAAGTAGAACTACTCCAACCCCACCCAAGTTGTTCAAAACTGTATACATTTCTGTGTTCTGTTGCACAACTTATATTTTTGGGGCACCATTGACTGCCATATTAGAAAAAATATAAATTTTAGTTAAAGGTGCCGCGGAACTTGCTGTCCTACAATCTTCAAAATATTTTACTTTGTATTCAAAAGAACAAAGAGCAGAAAATATTTTTTTTTTGTAAATGATCTCCCAGAAATGTCAGTTGCTAACATTCTTCCAAATATCTTTCTTTGTGTTCAACAGAACAAATAAATGTATACAGGTTTGGAACAACTTGCGAGTGAGTAAATGATGACAGAATATTCCTTTTTTGGGTGGAGTATCCCTTTTAATGGACAGGTACAGTATGTGGGACTGGGATATGTCTCTCAATACCACAGTTACAGCTGCAGACGTGGCATAGTGTCACATCCAGGAAGGAGCAAAGCTGCACAGGAAACCTTTGAGTCTGTCCTCACTTTACCTCTTTCAGCTGTCACTCAATGTAGTTAACTCCTCCCACTCAATCTGTACTTCCAGTAAGAGATAGTGAGTGGCTAAAGGGAGGGTTTGTTTTGGATGCACTTCTCACCATCAAAACTTGCTGTCTGTGCATTTTTGGGTTTGTATGTGTGCTTCTGAAGAAAAGGCTGTTTAGACTGACAACAAGACAAATTAACTATACTCGTCCATACTACGTCCAGTCCGTCATACAGTATTAGTGATGAATGCTTCTTTTATTTACTTTATAGCTTTCCTGTAGTTCTGTGGTTAGAGCAAGGTAATATGCCATGGTCATGGGTCAGAAACAAATGTATAATACAATGCTTTGTAAATCCTTCTGGATAAAAGCGTCTGCCAAATGCATAAATGTAAATGTAAATTAAAAAAAATCCATCACTATAGCAAGCTAACATTAACAATGTCAATAAATTTGTTCTTCACTAAGACAGCTAAGGCCAGAATAATGTTATGTTGTATCGTTTGTAAAACAAGATGGAAAGAATATCTGCAGTAAAAATGTACCTAGATTTACTAATATAGATTTAGTACAAAAGTATGTCCAGTTAGGAATTTTTGTAGTCATCAAAACATTTTGTGCAGTAACGCAAAATGTCTACTAGATGGCATCTGCTTCCACGAAAATAGGGCTTGTAGAAATAATCACAAATCTTGTCCTGAGGTTAGTATATAACAGTGTAAAATCAATTGAAAACTCAACATCCTGTAAATTATAAAAGTATAAGTCAGTCACGATGACAGAAACAACATAGTTTCCTAAGAAAAGCCCTGAACGCTTTACTTGTTGAATACGGTACATGACTGGGTGAACTAATGGATAGACTGAGGAAAATTGGTAAGACAGAAAGGTATTGTTATGCCTCTGTCAGTTGTATTTGTTCCTGGTTGGCATAGTGACCACTCTCATGTCATGACGTTCTGGGTTCGGTATGGGTTTGTAGGTCACAGTGTGCTTTTAAGTCCTAAGGACCTCTCACGTTCAAGAGGAGATCGTCACAACACCGTGAGCGCACAGCACTCAAACCGAGAGCCAGTGTAAGAGAGAGAGAGGCTTGCTTGGGCTTATGGTTCGTAGGCTGTGCATCTGGGATTCAAGCCATTGAACCAAAGGCCCTGCTGGTTTTTGCCTGCCCACCTTATAGTTTGTGGGTTTGAGATTGAGTCTCACGAGGCATTACAAAAAAAAGATCCTTTGTACACAAAAGATGTTTATGGATCCAGACAGTTTGACAGTTTGGATTTGAGAATGTCATTGCACTCTGGTTGAATCATTTATGTGTCTATTATCATCTGCTGAGAGAAAAGATGATGCTGTTTTTTTTACAAAGAAAATAAAACGTACCCAAACTCAAGTTTTTCATTAACATTGACAATTTCAGAATTATTTACACTAAACATCATTGCAAATGTACTGTAGCATTCGTCATATTATGCCATTTTGGGAAATAAAACAATGGAAAATGGACCACCCTTTTCACTTTGGCATGCCATAGGGGTATGTTGTCACAAAAGGTTAATGTGCGTGTGATGTACTGCTTTCCCCTGAACAAGGATGGAAATGTTTCAGAGATATTTGTAGCCAACACTTCACGCTATGCGCCTGTACAGGTATGTGATTTAAAATGAATAAGGGATGTGCAGTGGAATACAAAGAATGACCAATAGCCCCGGTATTCCCTTTCATAAACCTTTCTGCATTTTATTTTATTTTATTTTATTTTGTTACAATTACTTTTTTTTGTGTAAGCTTATATTTTTGTCCTTGTCATTCAACACCCCCTTCCTCATGCACCCCTTGATTTTCCTAAGGGACAAACCCAGCAGCTGTGTTAGATTAAATGGTTTATATTTGACCCAACAGTTAAAATAACCTAACATAAGATTTTGTTTCTACAAATCCTAGGTTGGGTTCGCCCCTTTTTGACAAAACACAATAGCTTATTTCTATTATTGTATTCATAGTTTATAAATGTGTTTGACATTGTAAAATATAGCCTATAGGAACAGATAAATGATCTAATGCAAAGTGTCTAAATATTGTTTTGTGTAAAAGTGTCAATTGTCTTCAAACAACTCTAAATTTACTTTTTGGTTAGCACTGTGCTGTATTTGTACATCTCATGTTTTTATCCTTTAAGTGAATTCTGTATTTATTATCGAAAACAACATCTATAGTCTCTTGAAAAAAGTACGCTCATCTTGGGAATGTTTCATGGCACCATGTGGTCAGAAACTAGGTGTTTGCTGCAGAATTATAAAGAAGTGTTATTGGAATCGAGGGGAAACCCAAACACCTGACATTATAGTTTTCAACAGAATTCAGCGTTTCAGTTTAACAGTTTCATCTGTCTTTAAAAACAAAACGGCCAAATGAGGTCTGCTGACTCTTGAGTTGCGCAGACAGATAGCTTCTGTACAGAGTCCTGACTCTGCTTGACCTCCTACTGTTCCTCTGCCGTCCATGAAACTTTCAGAACTGCACAAGAGACTCATAGACTCACAATTCATAGTTGACAGCTAGCTGACATTGGGTAGGTCTGAATTTTCTCCTGTTGAAATGTGAATTGTGACTGTATCCTTTTAATAGCGTTTAATATTAATGCTGGTATGGCCTATAACTGAATTTGGTTTTCTCTAGGTCAGTTTTGATGGTGTGAATGTGAAAAATCAAATAGGACTGTTGTTTCTTGTTAGAAAAGCTTAGCAAGGAAATGTAGTCATACATCACTAGGTCTTGTTTTTGTAGGCTCACCAAGAAAGGTTTTTCAGTGTGTCATTTAAATGGGTTCACAATGCACCATATTTAAATAGATGAATATTTGAATTTGAGCGTTTGCATAATATTCATAATTGCATAATGAGTCCTTGTCCCTGCAATACGGGTACTGTAAATTGCTGTGAATAACAGCTGCTGCAAAATGTCAATTGAAACATGTACATTTCATTGTTACATTTATTCTGACCATGAAATAAAATGTTGTTTATTGTTACTCAAAAAGACAGTACACCCAAAAATATTTTTCTTCTGGAGAACAAAAAAGAAGATATTTTGAAGAATGTTGGTACCCAAACACAGACATTCCTTCACATATTTAGGGTTCGAGCCCGAAGGGCTAGAAACCTATTGTATTTTCTTTTGTGTTTCACAAAAAAAAGCTGCATGGGATAAAAGTGTGTGCCACATACTGTACTCTTTGTAAATGTAGAACTCTGATACTTTCTTGTTAAATACTGAACAGGGTAAAAAACAGTTGAAGAGCAAAAGTGATAAATGCATGTGCGTAATGGAAGAAGAGAAGGGTGTGCTCCAGCTCAGAAGATAAAAATGAGGAACCTTTGAAAATGATATGGAAAGTACTGGGTGGACTTTCCAACAGGATCTCCCCTCTGAGACCTGGATGGTTTGGGTCACGTCATCACTTTTGATTAACAGGAAGCCGAAGAAGTGATTTCTTTTAAAACCCGAGATTAAACACGAGTCTTTGAAAGCAGTAATTGACATCCATCACAGGATCATGCAGTCTAATAAAACCTGTGTTTATGACGGCCTGAGACTGTTATTTTAGGGTAATGTTCTCTTCCTGTTTCATGACACAAACAAAACAGCAAAATCAGCAGTCCTGAATAAGCAGTATTGCGCAAAAAAAATGTCTTTGAGGAGCAAGACATGCATAACTTCTACAAAAGTTAAATTCACATTCTTATAGACAGTAGGCATGTTTTGTATGTAAAATGCGGTCTTTTATTGCAACCCGCGGTGTTCTTCCCTCAGTAAATACTGTAGAGAAGGCCACGTGTGTAGTGATGGTTATATAAAATGGATATGCAATTATTTCACTATGTACTCAAACCTGTATGACTTCAATCTTCTGCAGAACACAAAAGAAGATATTTTATATTGACTTCCATTGCACTTACTTTCATCAAAATATCTTCTTTGTGTTCAACAGATGAAAGAATCATACAAAGGTTGAATAAACGATGACATTCTGTTTATTTTTGTGGTTAGCTTTCCTTCAAAGGCAAAGTGTGCAAAATCATGCACATGGATTTCAAAGGGTTTTTAAGGTCCAGTGTATGAAATTTAGCGGCATCTAGCGGTGAGGTTGCCAATTGCAACCAATGGCTCACTCCTCCCTTTCGAAGCATTATGGAAGATGACACAGAGCTAAGATGTGGCTATGTTTTCACTTCTTTGCCTAAGGAGATAAAATGTTTATTAAAGTTAAGCAGTTTGTCCGTTTAGGGCTATTGTAGAGACAACATGGTGAATTCCATGCAAAGGGAAGGGCGGTGTATGTAGATAGAAATAGCTCATTCTAAGGCAATAAAAACATTACACTTCATTCTGTAAGGCCTTGATACAACTCTCAAGAGATGGTATGCATTATATAGATCCTTCAAAAATGACACACAGCACCTTTAAAGCAACACTATCTAAAGTGGTACATTTATAGTTTCGGGTGTGTGATCTTGTGATTGTTTGTAAGGAAACATATGCACGTCCTTTAAAGCCACATATGGCATTGATGCCTAGGATTGCTGAGCTCTGACTAAACTGCCCTTCGTTCTGTTTGTAGGAGTGAGTAGGGAGGTGTTCTGGGAGGTGTTAATGAGACTGTACTTATATCTTTGTATAACATGCTCCACCAAAGCTATTTCAGATCCACGGCAATGACTTAGAATAGAAGTGTGTCAGAGAGACGTGAGTGAAGGAGAAACACTGTATACAGTAAAATGACAGGTTGAGAGAGAGGGAGAGAGAGAGAGGGAGAAAATAGTGGAAGTCAGTCGAGAGCGTGAGTGAGCTTGCGAGTCCAGTGCACATCGGAGTGGATCTGCTCGGTCTGAGATCTTTGAAATCTGTTTAATCTCGGACAGGAAGATAAAGAAAAAGCGAATTAATGATCAAAACAAGTATTACATAGATATCCTAACAAGCTTTTCAACAAGTTCTCCTTTCGGACAAAAGGGGAAGCAGCTTTTAGTGTTTTCTCTGTGCTCGCTTAGTGACTTCTCATACACTCAAAGTGAAACAGGGACAGATTTTTTCTCGTTGATCTATCGGTAAGCGATGGGGACTGTGAGCGAACTGTGTGCTTCCAGCTTCCAGGCGTTCCTGTGTCCCACGGTCTTGCTGGCTGAACCAGCAGGTGAGTCTGTCAAAGTGTGCTGACGTCTGTGTTTGTGAAACACGTCGATGTCAAGTGTCAATTCTTCTGTTTGATGTTTTGTTTGCGGACATATTTCAGAGATGTGCCTTGGTTATCTGGTTATCTGGATTTATAACCAATTTTACTGAGATTGATTCTTACTGACTTGTTTGTTAGTCCTCGGCGCTCACTCTGTGTAATTGAATGTTTTATCTGTCAAGGTTTGTTGCCGTGGTGATAAACAGTGTCCTCGAATCATGGAAGTGTTTGAGTGAGAGAAGCTGTTGATTGTGGACATGCTATGTTGCGTTTGAGAGAAATCAATTGTTGTGGTGATGCAAAGTTATTGGTATATTGGCATAACTGTCAGAAATGTTGTGGGTACTAAAATCAGCATATTGTGGTTGTGATACCTCAGAATTCTGGTGATTTTTTTTTTTTAATCTCTAGCCTTGAAACATCCACCTGTTGCCTGTTGAATCTTTTTTGTTGCGTATCCTGCATAACTATTAGCCAGGGGATTGCTAAACAGAAGTGACATACTGTATGAGGCTTTGCATATTTGTGGCACATGACACGTGTGACTTAAGCTTACTAGAGTTAATTTTTTCTATTTTAGTTTGGTTATAAATGCTTAGAGTAAGGTTAGGTTGAAAGTAATAATAAATTAATATAAATTAATAAAATTTATTAATTAAAATTAAGCCTTGATGCCCGATGACTCCTGAGATAGGCACAGGCTCCCCGTGACCCGAGGTAGTTCGGATAAGCGGTAGAAAATGGAATGGAATGGAATTAAAATTAAGAATAAAAAAACTTAAAGCTGCAGATAAATTCAGAATCTAAAATATATAAAATTTGAATCAAAGATTTCAAAAGGCTACAGGTAAATTTAATCATAATTATTAATATATATGTAATCATTTATAAATCATAATATATTCATAAATTGAACACAACTTTACTTTGCAACTCATTGGTAAGGTTGATAAAATGATACTGTTAAAGCAAAATATATTTTTGTCGGCTGCACGTCTTTTGTAGTATTTATTCTTTTTTTAATTTGGTTAAAGGAACAGTTCATCCAAAAATGAAATTTTGTTGTCCCAACCCCTCCCTTGAGTTGTTCCAAATCTGTATAATTTCTTTGTTCTGATGAATACAGAGATAGATATTTGGAAGAATACTTGTAACCAAACTGTAAATCCTGTACAAAAGTATCTGTTCTGTTATTTTGAAGATATTTTGTAGAATTTAGGAAAGCAAACAGTTCTGGGGCACTTTCGACTGCCATTGCCATTTTTCCTATTATGGTAGTTAATGGTGGCCAAGAACTGTTTGGTTATAAGCATTCTTCCAAATATTATTCTCTGTGTTCATCAGAACAAAGAAGTTTATACAGATTTGGAAAAACTCAAGGGTGAGCAAATGATGACAGAATTTTTATTTTATTTTACCTTGTCCTATTCTGTATGATGCCTAACATGACCTCTGTCGCCATTTTAGGCTTGTAGCAGGTGACACTTTTTCATAGTCAGATATACAGACGGCAACAGGGGGTGAAATACTGTAGAGCAGGCCAGGGAAGCATTGCCCATTAGGCCACTGTTAATTTTCAGTGAGAGAAGCGGGAGGGTTGAACACAGAGTGGGCACAATCCCCAGAGATCGTAGCGGATGAGTGATAGAACAGTGAACTGCGGGCGGCGTGTGGGGGGGACGCTGCCGTCATTGTTTATATTTCATATGCCACGATCTGCCAGTGAGTCATTTGTGATGATTTTGCGATAAATGGTATGGCTGTTATGCATTATATACAGTATGTCTTTAATCAAACCATAAATGTATAATTAAAGTCAAATTAATTTCATGTCTCAGTTTTACGCAGAAACAGTTTGGGCTGTTTTAGAAATATTTCACAGCCTTGTCAGCCCTAGCGATGCTCTTGCCTGGTGTTTTGTGATGCAGCTGTTTCATCCAACTGCGCTAGATTTATCTAATATATTTAGTCTATAATTTCTAATGAGGGCGTTTATGTGTTTAATGTAGCACATCCCTCTGTGTGTTTATGCATGTTTGTTGCAAAATGCTTTTTAGTGTGAAATAAGTGTTAGTTGCAATCAATTGGTGAGAATGAGGGAGACACATTTTGAGACACGGGAAAATGTTAATTAGGTAGACAAAATGGAGGAGTGAGACTCCTTTAAGTAACTGAAACTTTCTTCAGAACATTCACACTGAAAAATGCCAACAGCTTGTTATTACCCAAATGAGACAGTTATATATTGCTTAGAGGCCAATCATTAAGAGCTTTAAAGACGTACCGCTTAGTTTTGTTATACTTTCTCTTTAAAGGTGCGGTGTGTAGTGTTTTGGAGGATTTATATTTAATTGACAGAAATGCATTAATAAACATAACTAAGACTTCATAGATGTATAAAGACCTTAAATAATGAAGCGTTATGTTTATATTATCTAGGAATGTTCCATTTCTATCCACATACACCGCAGGTCCCCTTTCATGAAATTCGGCATGTTGTTTCTACAGTAGCCCTAAATGGACAAACTTTACAGAGCGTGTTTCATATATACACTATCTCCTTGGGAAAGAAACGAAAACATGATGACATTTTAGTCCTGTGTCAGCAATCGTAGGGAAGGGGTAGGGGTGCAGTGAGCCGTTGGTTGCAATTTGCAACCTCACCACTGGACGCCGCTAAATTTCATATAATTCTCGAATAAGGCCAGTTGTTTAGTAAGGAGTAATGTTGTAAAACAAGTTTTAGAGGTCCAATCATATGATTATGTTGTTGCAGCTGGATATTTATTTATGTGTCATCTCCATTAAGTAAAACGCTTGCCATCATAAGTGATTTGTAATTTGCTTTGGAAGGACCTATTTCATGCGAAATACCAATTTGGAAAGTTGTTTAAACTGTGACTTTTTTTCTTATTGTAAGCACAATGTGACTCTATTTTAGGAAGTAATTTGTCCAATATCATACTAGGTCACATTTTGTTAAACAGTCTCAGCCCTGTGAAATATGACATTTACTCAAGTGTCTTCGTTATAGAGCCGAAAATGCAGGCAAAGATGTCTCTGTCAGGCATCTTAAAAGTGCATGTCGTGGTAAAACTGTGTTATCTCTGTCTTTTTCTATTGGGATACAAATGTGATCACAAAGTCCTCAGAACCACCATTTATTACATTATACCGTATTTTAATAAATTCAAGCCTTTTCTTTGTCATATAGAGGTCTTACCTGTTAGATTGACTTGATTATTGATGTAAACAAAACATGCTGTTGTGTGGCCTGTAGGGGTCAATGTGTTTTATTGCCATTCTATTGTTTATTTATGTATTTAATTTGTTTGTTTAATTTGTTAAAGAGCTATTTCAAATGGTCCCTTTAACTAAAAACAACCCCTCTGGAAGATTCTGAGCTGATGGTATTTGGCTTGATTTTGTGGGGATCAAACCAGCAACCTTCTGAATACCGGGTTACGAAAGCTCAATTTGCAGTATATACTGTAAGAGCTGTTGGATTTAAGGATTTATTTGTGTGTATAAGAGAGATCACACTGCAAAATAAGCCAAACTTCTTTTAAAGGTCACTAAGTGTGAGAGAATACTGGGGAGAGAGAATAATGAAACGAAATGAAAGGTCGAGAGGTGTGAATATGCGAATGATAGGGTGGAAAGGGAATTTGTGAATGGATTGAGAGCGATGCACTATCACAGACCTTCATGTGCACACATACATATAACCTACTGTATATACATACAGTGTGATTCAGACGCTATAGACGGGCCTCACTCAACAAAAAAATGGGGCTGTGTAGCACTAAAAGTTGTTATTTTCTCGTAATCATAGGGAACCACTTTTAGTGCTATATAGAACCATATCTCTGAGCTTCAGTGGTTCTTCAGCGGGTCTTTGCGGTGACCAGCACTGTATGGTTCCTCAAAGTTCTATATAGCACCTCAGTCATCCCAAAGCACCAAAATATGGTTCTATATAGCACTAAAAGTGGTTCCCCTATGGTTACGATAAAATAACAACTTTTAGTGCTACACAGACCCATTTTTTTTGTTGAGTGAGGCCCGTCTTTAGCGTCTGAATCACACTATAAAGCACAATTTTTTTGTGTCAGTGATTGGAAATTCAAATCACTCTGAGTCAGTAAGCAATTCAACCTTTCTCTAGAGGAACGCTGGAGTTTTTCATAACATCACCTCCACATTCCTAAGACTGTGTGTGGCTAATGAAAAAAAGGAATTTTCTGATATGCAAGCACACAAATTGAATTCTTGGTCAATGCAATGAATTGAACGTACATACAGTACTGACTCATGTCTGTTCAGTGACTGTCTTACGAAAACAGAAACACTTTCTTAATCCAGTGACACATTTGGTAACGCTTCGAAGACATGTCACATCTGTGTGAAATCTAGTTTACACACCTCGAAGCGTTTGAATTCCCATACTTGTGTAACGTATGTTATGTGTCTACTGTAACAAGGCAATGTGACTCATGCTCTTATGAAAATTCTAGCCATTTTCATATAAGGTGCGGGAGCATTTCACACTAAATAAACAGAAAAACTGTGTTAACTACAAAATATGCAAACGCGACATGGCGGGAGCAACGCGGCAATGATCTAGCATCTGAAACTCAAACATGTTTGAGTCTGTGATGAGGAGGAAGGGAGTTCAACAGCAGGTTAAGTCACTACAGAATCCTACTTTTGTTCCGTTTCGAAGTGAAGAACGTAATGTCCCTGGTGCGGATGTTTACTCGTTATCCAGATTGACAAGCATCACAAGTTAGCATTAGCTGGTTAATAACAGTATAATCAGGGGTGGTGTAGTTACTTTGCGCTTTGCATTGTAAGACTAAAGACACGTTTTTATTCACTCGCCTTTTTTGGACCATTCATTTATCAATCTGTTGTCATGTATAGCTACACTGCAAAACTTCCTTAGTAATTTTGTCTAATTTCCAGTCCAAATATCTAAAAAATCTTAAATCAAGATTACTAGACAAGAAAATTAATTGATGCTTAAAACTTCTGTTTGAAATGATATCTCATTAAGATTATTTTTGTACCCCATTGGCAGATAATTTTACTTGCTTTAAGCAAACAATCACTTAATTTGACGTGTTTTTTCAGAAAACAAGACATAATTTCTTATGCTTTTTCATGTGTCTAGTACATGTTTCTTGAAATAAGATTTTTTTTTAAATTTGGACTGACAACGGGACAAAACTACTAAGTTAGAAAAGCAATTTTTGCAGTGTATAGGCTATTCTGTGCTTTCTCCCATATAGGTTATTATTGACAAATATATTTGTGTGTGTTGTACTTTTTAATTTAATTTTAAAGTTCTTTTATAGCTCTTGGTCATCTTAAGCTTTGTTAAAATGTGGTGTATAAATGAAGCTTGCACTTACTACAATGATGGTAGTAATTGAATGAATAAGCTTCAAGTGAATTTGAGAGAGAGTGTGTGTGTGTGTCAGTGTTTGTCAGTGTGTGCGTCTGCAAAAGTGTGTGCGTTTGCGAGTGTGTGCATCTGCGAGTGTCTGTCTGCAGTGTAGTGTAGAGAACAAGTTCTTACATTCAAACAAATCCTGTTAAGTTTTCTGATTTGTATTGTTCTTTAGTTTTTATAAATTATTTATTGTTCTGGCAGCTCAGGTGGCACTTTTATTTTAAAAAAGTCTATATATTTGGCAGATGTAAAGCATACATGTGTATGTTTTTTGTGTTAGTCCATTTTTGTTTGATTTTATTATTTTTATAACAGCTCAGGGATGTTCAAGGAGCAACATGCTTGTGCACTTTCTAAAGATTTTAGTTCTGTTTTTGAATAAAGGGTTAGAAATTATTGCTTTTCTTGTGGTTTTTTTTTAATCCGATTCATCGATTAATCGAAAAAATTATTTACAGATTAATCGATTATTAAAATAATCGTTAGTTGCAGCCCTATAATCTACTATCTTTTAGCTCTCTGAATAAACCATAAGCTGCTGCATTTGAACTAAATTCGACCTGTCTGTTTTGCCTAATGTATCCTGAACAGACTCTTTTATAAGCGCACACATAGCACACACAAAGTTGCCATGAGTTATTATTCAGGTATCAAGACACCAGATGTGTGGGCTGTTGTTTGAGGTGTCCTTACATCATTTCATTATCATTTCAAGTCTCTAAGCTCTCCTTTCTATATTTCGTTTTGCTCCAAGGTTTGTAAAGCAGGTCTTCTTTTTTCGTCTGTCTGGAGGATTTATCGCAAAACTTCCTGCTAAACTCTAATACGTTGCATTTGGGTTTAAATTTTGTCTCTTTTAGGAGAAACGAAACAAACAGTCAAATGAGACAATTGATGAGATAAAACAAGAATTATTACATTATTGACAGTGCTTTCTTTATTTTTAATCCATTTACTGAGACGGCAAAAAAATGAAGCTGATTCTGTAAAATAATCGTTGGATTACAGTTTGTTCGAATGCATTGTGCGTGTCCACATATTTTCCGTTCTTAAAGTCTTAGTTTTTCCACAATAAGAGCGCTGCAGGTGCACAATGTGAATCAAACACACAATACCTGGTTGTATTAGAAAACATTGAAGTTTAATAAAACACCTTGATGGTGCTATTAAATATTCGTGCCACAAACAAGTAAATCAAGAGAAAATACCAGAAAAATCTAAATAACACTTGAAGATTACAATCTAACAGGCTTAAGAAACGATATAAAGAATAGTGATGGTAAACAGTGGACAGAAATGTGAACTGAACAGTATGTGTAAAGTGACTCATTTCGTGAGTCCATATCATGTTGGCGGCAATTGAACCATACTGCCCACTCCTGGATCTCCAATGATGCCACGGCGGTGGCCCACCAGTTTTTCTGAGGGAGTCACCTTCTGTGATGAGAAGCAAAACAAAACTTTTTTGCATTTCTTCTTTTTGTTTTTTTATTCTGATATTCTTACCAGTTCTCCAGAGATTCTTATTGAGCTATGCCTTTCCAAAGGAAGCAAAGAGCCCTTAAATCTTTTGTTCCAGCTTTATCTTCTGTTGTTTACTGTTCTCAAAATCTGTCCTTCATTCTGTCATAATATCATTCTTGATCTCCATAAGGGAGTTTTGGAAGAAAACATCAAGACAGCCATTTCATCTCATATATCAAACTCTGGCTCCTCTTTGGGTCTTAAAGGAACAGGTTATAAAAACATTCAAATGTTGTCGTCATTTAATCATTAACATTACTGCATTAAAAATATATTTGTTTCTCACATACAGTCATATAGAATATGAGTCGTATCATAAGTTAATAGCACATTTGAATTTCAGTTTTGGGTGACTGTACCTTTAAGTCTGGTTTCTTATGGACCAGTACATGTTCTCTAAAATGCAGAAGAGTTGACTAAGGGACCCGCTGGGGTTCTTGCGTCTGTCTGGCACTTTTCTCCACTGTGCTTCAGATATGGCCTTTACTGGAACAAGCTCTCAACATCTCAACCTCAGTGTGACTCATATTAGGTCTTAAAAAAGCAAGTGATTCGGCTCTCTCTCTACGCATGTATGGAGCAAGTTCAACTTTGACATTACGTATGCAGAATTACTTCTGTATTACATGTGGAAGCTGTTCTCAGCTATATTGCACCTAACGGCACTTCTGTCACATCAGATTCCCAAGTGGAGTGAAGGATTTGTTGCCATGGTATCACCAGTGCTGATTCCTTTATAATTCAAAATCTCAGTACTTCTTTACCGATGGTTATTGCAGGTTAGTGTTCATTTAACCTTTCCGCATAGGTCGGTCTATATACTGTATGAATGGATCCGTTAAGTTGCTGTCATAACAGAATGTGAAATGCCTCTGGATGTTTTTACATAGCCCAGGGGTCATCAGACTCTTTGAGAGAAACAGAGCAGTGACCCATTCCAACAAATGTATTTGTTTTTCTCGCCCTTGGCATCATCCTAACACATTTTTTTTCAGCACCATTTGCTCAGTCATATTGTTATTCTCTTTCGTAAACTCTATCCATGGAAATTGTTTTTGCGTTTAATGTTTCTCCACTACACGGAACATTAGGGTATTCAGCTGTTCACTTTGCAGAGGGCTATTTCAACAGGTTCCTTATTTAATCGTGCAGCTGTTCGGTCTGTCTTTTAATTCTGTGCTTAAAACAGAACAGCCCTTGTGATGAAGTGGATCGTTCAGACGACAATTCTCAGAGATGATGTCATACACAGATATCTTAGTTGAAAAAAAGCTATTTTGAAGTTTATTTATCATTATATTTACTGTCTTTTATGCCTTTATTATGACAGGATAGAAAGAGAGCTGACAGGAACGTGTTGGGTGGAGATCGGACCCTCAGAGATGGGAATCGATCTGCTATTTTTTTAAGTTTTTGGACCAAATATGAATAAAAGTGCAAAAAAGATGATACTTTCAACTAAAACTCCAGGAGCAATGTGGAGATTTTAGCGGCATCTAGTGGTGAGGTTGCCAATTGCAACCAACGGCTCACCCCCCTTTCGAAACACTACGGCAGCTTTTACAGGGCTAAGATGTCGTCACGTTTTGTTTCTTTGCATAAGGAGATAACTGCTCTGTAGAGCAGTTTGTCAGTGTAGGGCTACTGTAGAAATAACTTGGAGAATTCCATGTAAGTGGACCCGTATTGAATGTAGATAGAAATAGCTCATTCTAAGGTAATAAAAACATAATGCTTCATTATGTGAGGTCTTAATGCACCTCTTAAGACAAGGTTATGAAATGTATAGTATATAACATTTTCTATCAATAGAGCTTCCAAAATTTTTGAATCTTGACCTTTAAAACTTTTTTTTAAAACAAGACTGAATTTTTTATACTGTATATATCTTTGTAAATGTATGTAGCTTTAAGCTGCCTAAATGTTATTATTTTTATTGGAAAAAGCTGACCATACAACTTAGATAACATGAAATAGACAAAAAAAAAATCACACTAGAGTCAAAATGTTTTTTAAATGTGTTTTTTCTAGCTACTGTTTCTATGCAGCCACATAATTATTATTTTTGTTATCTTTTCCTTGACTTCTAAACCAGCTCATCTGTTCTTTCATCTTTGTTTCTCTTAGCTTTGGAACAGGTGTGGTGTGGTAATGAGTATCTTTTTTCATAGCAACTAGCATTTTTAGTGTGTGTTCTTAAAAAGAGGCGACCAAAAGATTGAGGGAAAAGCGAGTGATAGAGAAAGAGAGACAGAGTGATGATTGTTTATTTTGGTCCGTCTCCACCTGGTCTTAAAATGAACTACAGTTCAATCCAACAAAAACGCAACTATAATAAATTCATTGTTGAAAAACATAGTTGCTCTGTTTACATGTAAGGTTACACTTGAGCTATCTTTAGAAATGTTGACTAACTCATGGTATGTTCACTTTTGTAGACAAACTATTTCGACAAGGCAATATTTCAGGAGAGTTCTGTGTATGGTTTTTGTATTTAGTAGGCTACAGAAAACACACAATTTACTTAAAACTGAGTTCAATTTGGATCGTATCGTCTTGGTGTTTAGTTTTGGATGTATTCTTGAAAATCCACTGAAATGTCTTTGGTAGTATCTTAGGCACTCAGAGGTTTTGCAAACAGGATTTTACCTCTATGCTGAAAATGGAGCGACCTTTGTTTCTGCAGCAGTTTTTTTAATGGTTGATTTGTAGTAGCACCTGTGTTACAGGGCCAGATCTTGAGTTGAATAAATATCTGCCATCCTAATGCTTTCGGCAACAGCAACGTGAACTCAAATGTCTTGTATCGTGTACCGTTTTATTGAGATACTCTAATGGCTGTCTCCGTTGGCATTCAAATACGGCCTTTTAAAGATAACTGCTTAAGTTGTTTGATCGACCCCGGTGCTTTGTAATACAAAGGCAACCAGTTGAGAAAGTACACAGCTTAATGGATTCAGATGCTGTGTCTTTACTCACAAAATGTTAAAAGGAAATGGCTGTAATTATTACACGACTCTGATAGGTCAGCATTCAGGCAGGCAGACATTTATTATTAGTGACCGTGGTCCATTCAGTCTTCATGTTTGCTTTGTTGTGTTTTTTTTTTCGCGTGCACTCATTTCAACATCATTTATTATATTATTTGGTCATTTGCATCAGCTCTGATAATCATGTATGAGGCAATTGTGCGATTATGACCGGCTGACTGTGTTGTCCCATATACTGTATATTTTATTTTGAGGTCACATGGCCATTTTTTGCTTCTAGTCCGTCTGTTAGCTTTGGATGGAAGCCATTAAAATTCCCATAATCATTCTCTCACATTGTGTGTTGTATAAAAAAATCTGTTCACAATATTGGTATCGGTGCAATTTAGTGAAGGTCACATAACTAGAGTCATCCTGAGAGGGCAGAAGGTGGAAATGGTATTTAAATGAATTCAGGCTCTCACATCTGCTTATCCTTAAACAGAAGACACTGTGTGCTAGGACTGGCTCGCTCTGGTATGCACATTTACAATCAGAATACAAAATCAGCATACTAAACCCAAAGAGTTGCTGCTGAAGCGCAGCATCCCACTTAGTCTGGTGTCTTTTAATTTCTCGGTTTTGCAAGTTTCAGAGCATGTGGATTCTACATATAAGTTCAGATAGCACACACTTTCATGTCAAACACAACATTGCCCATTTATATTGCTGGTGTACAGAGATTAAACAGCAATTAATGCACAGTATCTGTGCTGTGGTGGTATTAAAACATTTCTCTGTTTATTTGATGTCTTGACCAGCTTTATGTGATGACCAGCTCCAAATATGATGGAATCTGTTTGTTTGGCCAGTAAAAGACTGGGGAAATATTGCTTCATTGGCTGAATTGGTGCAAATGCATTGCCTTATTTTCAAAGCATATATAGCAATTAAAAGAATTTTTTGTATATTGATTTTGGATTAATTGTGACTTTTTTTACATGACGTGAGAGAGAGATTATGAATCGATGAGGTTTTATAAAACTGTAATATGGTCATTATTTTATAATACAATTACAGTTTCCATGTTTCCCATAATCTAATGCACAAAATGTACACATAGAATACTTTTAGTCCAGCTCTGTATTAATTTACATTTAAATAATGCACTAAAAATTTCTAGTGGAGATAGCTTGCATTAAAAATGTGCTCTTTCAATATGCATAATTATATAGCGCCACCTAGTGGATTGAATACGCCATTACTGACATCATGTGCTGTACTGTACATCAAGATCTGTTTTTCATTCTCTACAGTATTGACTAAACCTTAGGAATCAAGATTTTGGAGCAACTTGTATTTAGAAAACAAATATCTCATTCTTTATTTTAAAGGAAATCCCTTTTTAATTCAACATGAACCCGTGTGTTTAATGTAACATTCTTTAATGAGCTACATGACCATGCATACAGTATGCCGTGTCAAAGTCAAGTCTTTTGCATATCAGTGTACAGCCCAAAGTACATATGTTTGTTGAATAAACTTAGAAGAACTTAAGAAGTAGAAGTTATTTGTCTTTGAGTAAGTTTCTCAAGGTGACAGTCTAGAAGCTGCTGCAGGGAAACATTAACATTTCCAACACACTGCAATGGCAGTGTGAGTAATAATTTAAAATTTAAACACTAAAACATTGACAAACATGAGTTTGTTATGCTATAATTCATTCTTAGGAATTAGTTAACAAATTAAATGTATGTTTAAAATACATTATTACAGTATGTATTAAAATACAAAAATATATGTAAAACACACTATTATGTATTACATAAATAATACATTATAGTGTCGTCAAAACAGTAAAATCTTTTTGAGATACTGTAGTATGACATAGAAAAATCAAGTTTGTTAGTTAGAGAAAGAGTGTAAAAACACATAATTATGAACACAAAAACGGAAGTTTAGAAAGATCAAATTTTTTTTAAATAAAATTTGGTTGGTGCCATGGAAACAAAGAGTTATATTCAGTTTAGACCTTTTTTACTTCTACTCAATACGCCTGTGGATATTTTGTTTCTGTTATAATATTGTTTTATTTCAAAGGATTTTATGACCTCTGTGAATGTTTTTGAGCAAGATCATGGTATAGTGTTGTTATCGAATCTACCCACACAGCCAAATTAGTTTCGTATTAAATTATATATTTATGAAGCACTCGTTGCCATGACAACCGCAGAAACTTTACAAGACGTCGCCAGGCATCTCAAAATGTCAAATGGTTCAGTCTAGCAAATCAAACATTTTTCAAAGTTGAGTTTTGTAGGGGGAAAGCAAACACAAGAGAGTGTAATTGGCAATGGTTGGCAAGAATTACCTCAAGTGCTCGCTTGTGAATATATCTTGATTAGGAAGAAATGTAAAGAAAATCTCAGGTGGATGTTTTTAAATCTCATAAATCATTCAAGGACATTTCACCTTTAAAGGGTCTACAATATTATTAGACATGTATAGTCCATAGCCAGCCTGTGTAGGGGAGATATGAGGAAAAGCACACAGCATTTTCTGGAGCACCAAAAAACATTTTAGAGATTTAAACTATCTTGTTTTTTTAGGACAAGTCGATCTATCATCAGATATCACTACAGGAAACATGGAACAATGATGATGGCTGTCTGTTTTCTCATGTTGACAAAAAAAGAGTATAAAGCAAAGCAGCATTGCTCATAAAACACAATAACATGTTTAATAGCCAGAGGTTTATTGAAAGATTCTTTGGCAAAGATTACTTTACTTTAAGTGCAGTTTTCAGTCTATCATAAGACATTTCTCAGGCTTCACACAGGGTTTATTTTACTGGTAAATACCAGGCTGTGCATTCATCTGGGAACATCTGGTGTTTTTGTGTCCACACTCTTTTTACTGAGGTAACGCGCACACAAACATACGCATGATGTTTTGTTTTCTCATCTAAGGCTGTTGTTGCATCAGGTTTCTTTATAGATACCTAAATAGATGTTTGCGCTGTTTCCCATGGCATGGTAAAAATACTAAAAGTTTCACAACCCCGCGGGGGCTGCCAGCATGTCTGATACGCAAGTTAAATCCACACAGCTTGGATAGATTTGCGCTGGCACTTTCTGACTGGTTCGAGTCATTTTCACCTTTGTTCCTTACCAATCTTAATGGGTCAGTAAACAGGCGAACAAAGAACTTGTTCACGTAGTGCACTGTTAACCCGTCCTGAGGATAATCATCCATTGGTCATGGTTAAGATCTAAGCACTATCCTACTGAGGACAACATCAGAAAACAAGAGTCTTCTTGTAAGAATAGCTGGAAGGCTTAATTGAACACCCTCGGGCTGTAAGAGTCACTCTTCATCTTAAATCATAAAAAGTAATTTATTTGGAATGCTGTTGGCTTAGAAACACATTGAGTACCAATATGAATGTTGTATCGAAACAGGGATGCGTTTTAATGATCATTATGGGCTTTTGCAGTTCTTTATTCCAATGTTTTATCCCACATGTCTTTCAATCTGAACTACTACCAGAAGGATCAAACAAGCCACATAAGTGGGTTTTAATGCGCATACTCCACCATGACGTCAGTTCCTTGATATGCACCCAATTTATGTTGATGATGAATTGCATGATATGTGAGACATTACCTAGCCAGCCCCCACAGTACACTAAGTTGATCTGGAAAAATTGGTATAATATAGTTTAACCTTCCACACTTGTGAGGACATACAAGTTAAAATGATACGTTTACAAAAATACAATTATTACACCGTGTGTGTGTGTCATGGCACGCACGCTCTAAACATCACAGCGTAACACGCTGACTGGCTGCTCGTCATCATCAGGCCACGCCCCGTCTGCTGAGCATGAGGTTTTCGCGCTGACGTCCGGTCTCTGTTGCTACAGCAAATACACTTACTGTTAAAGTTTTGAGTTTCGATACAACTCGTAACAGAGAGATTTAAGAGACCAAAGGTTACAAATAGAGCTTTCTTAATCCACCAGTCCAGAATATTTAATTGTGCCGACTCGAAGGATCAGCGTTGTGATCATGGTGCTGAAATCAGAAGATGGAATCGGTGAGTGAATCTTAAAAGTTTTTTTTTTATCGAAAACGTCACATCTCTAGAGTTCGAGCTGTGGCAGGTGTTTATATAACTGTGATTCACTTAACGATACCATCGATGGGTTTGTTGAACGTGAACGGAAGCGCGCAGGATCGTATTCGACGCAACAGGTCCGTCCATGCTTTCATGATAAAGCGCTCGACGCGAACGAACCAAAAAAAGGTGCTAAAATTAAGCGTCATTAATGAGTCAGTTGCGTCAAACCCATTAAACACGAAGTACAACAACTGCGGTGTGAATTAAGCTGAGCTCTCACGTGAGGGTATGAACTGAAACCCCCCTTTGGGTGGTGATCTGAATAGCATGCAACTTTTTCCCAATTTTGTTGCCGTGAAGAACGTTAGAGAGGTAAAGCTACTGTAGATTGGGTTTGTGTGAAGTGTTTTTCATGCTTATTTCATCTTTAATTCATTTCAATTTAATTTAAAACACAAATGCAGGGATGCTACTTAAATCTAGAAAATTTGTCAAGTCCAGATTGCAGGGTTTAGATAATGCAAGTAAACTTTTGTGCACGCTGATTTGTGTGTGAATTAATTTTTTCCTTTGGAATGTGTTAATATCTTCCCTTTCCTTAGAGTATAAGATCTGTAAATGAAAGTTGATCTCTTCAGGCACTTAAAGTGGTCTTTAACATGTGACCATTGTTCCGATTGTTTGTTTTAAGGAAAAAAGTAGAGCAGTAGTTCAGGAGAGATTTTTGGGTGAATGGGGATTTAGAAAATACTAACGTCATGCCATATTTTGTAATGTTTTATTAACACCCAAGTTCCATTCTTCATGTGACTAATGACATCTGGAAATGGGTGGTTGAGACCCATCCTCTTCCCTGAGCATGGATATCCAGGTCAGCGGCGGCTTTTCCCAAATCAGGTTCTTTGGTTCACATTTGGACCCTTTATTTGATTTCTGACCATAAGACAAGTTTCTGCTGTGATTGACTGACGTGGAATTCAGGTCATGGCTAGATTAGCTGTATTTTCTGTTCAATGCCCACATTTGAGTCACGAAAACAGGTTGGCAGATGAAAGATGAATACAATAGAAAACAGGCCAAGACTATAGGTCTGTTTGCGTCTGAATTTGTGCCACTTTTGACCTCATGTCTGGAAAGACAACCGGACTGGATAGAACTACAACAAAAACCCACCAGACTGTAAACAGACCTATTTGTGAGAGGTATGTTTGTTCTCTAGCTCTTTGAGGATTGAATCGGAATGATACAAAAGCACAACAGAGAGGGAAACAATTGCTTCTCTGTGTTCTCTTTTGCTGTTCTTCTGGTTTTTAATCCGATTGTTCGGTTTCTTCATGCGCAAATCTTGCCTGTGTTTAAGCACGATTTCATATTTATTTTATTTCCGTATTATATCTGCCACCCTGTAGTCCACATTTCTCCATTGGTGTTGGATATTAAAATACCTGATGTGCAGGCACTTAAATACAACAAGGGCAAAATTCTGTACAGCCACAAGGTGGAGCTCTCATGCGAGCTGAAATCAATACATGTGGCCTGGGAGGAGACAAGACGAGGGAGAGATAAAGAGAGAGAGAGCATGAGGAATAGAGGAGGGGGTTGTTTCAACTCACAGCGGAGTTTGTGATGAGAACAGAATAGTCGAGATACCGTAGCTATTTGTAGGTTGGACTCCTGTCCTGACCTGTACTCAAACTGACAAACATTGCCATCATCCTAATGGCGTGCGCCTGGAAAACTGGTTGTATCATCTTTCAGTAGCATCATTACCATTCTACAGATGGAGTGTAGGAGATAACCAAAATGTCTTAAGATTTATGTTGGTAGTTATGTGGTACAGTTGGGCATTAACGTTTCTTTATCCGGATAAATGGATCAAAAGCACTTGAAAATTGTGGAGGCGTAGAACGTGCTGTCCTGCCATTTCGCCGGTTGCGGATTATATACACAGGTAATGTAGATGCATTAATATAACATTTTAAATTTGGTATACAAATTCAGCCTTTTGTTTTAAATATGCAAGTGTTTAGTTGAATGTACATTGTACAGTGACAGTTGCTATAACAGGCCTGTGGGAGACCCCCACCCGAACAGTTTGTTTAGTCATTCTAAAGAGTTAGTATGACATCAGAAAACTTGTCCCAGTTGAAGCATATTTTGTCTATTTAGTTGAAGGCTTTGTGCGTGTTTCTCGATTGCACTGTTATTCTGATCCGTAGCTACTGTTCTGCCGCTGTTTTCTTATCAGTCTGTTGCAGAGACAATGTTGCGAAAGAAGCCAGTGGGGAGTGTTTGTGCATCGACTGATAATTTGGTGAAACTAAGATCTATGTTTTTGTTTGTTTGTTTGTTTATTTGTTTGTATACACATCATATGGTGTTATGGCTACATTTTCATAAATACTAGCTGTCTTGCTCCTCATCCTAACTTGACTGGAAAGAGTAACAACTTTGCCAAAGATTGCTTTTTGTGACTTAACTCCATATTGATTTTTGAGCGTTGCTAATCTGAAAATGTGATTTTCACAAATGCACAGCATTCAAAAAATGTCTTAATTTTGTTATTCTTTTATAATTATAAATCCTAAATAAAGTATTCAGATTAAAGTATAATTTGCAGCTATGCATTCTGGGATTGGTCTCTCTACTAAAAATGCACCTGATTAGCGCAGATGATTATGAAATGTGTTTATTTGTAACGTCAGCATTCTAAATGAATGCTTTCTTCGGCCCATATGGAAGATCAAATGCTCATGTCGTACAGACAGCGCACGGCGGTGTCGTGATTAATGACAGCAAATTCCTCTGCCCCCGCCGTGTGTCTTTGCAGGAGTGACATGTCTGGTATTTAGTGAGTGTACTGAATTGACCTGGTCAGATGGGAGAGTATACTAGGCATGGAATCGTGTCTTTTAAGTGTGTCAATGTCGTGGAGTTAATGGTGTATCAAAAAGTTTGCGCGTATCAAAAACCTGCAACAGTTTTTTTTTATTGATATCAAAGTCAACTTGATGTCATTCAAGTTGGGATAAAGAGTTTCTGCCATTAAACTACTGTATTGACCTCCATCTCAGCAAAGATTGTAAAGTTGTGTAGTGTTTGATAACTGAAGCCAGACATGTAAGCTGCTGTGTTTAATGTTAAGATGTTTAATTAAGTTTCAGATAGTCAGTTGTGAAACTCAAATATGGTGTGAATTTGTATCCCCTGGGTTCCGACCTTCTACTAGCGTTGATCTCTTTGTCCACCATTATTTCCTCTTTAGACATGAAAATGATGTGAAGATTTTGTCCTCTTAATTCATTAGGAATGTGTTAATGAGATGTTAATGTAGTTTCAGCAAAAGCTGTATGTGGAAAGGGAAACGCATGAAGGGGCATTTGGCTAATGACTGTTTGAACATGCAGATGCAACCGACCTCACGGTTGTACGGTTTAAATCGTCGTGTATGCATGAATGAGCATTTAGATGTATTCAAAGTCAGGCCTTCTACGAGGTCAGTGCTGGCCTGCAGACCACAATCTCAACTATTTCTGTTAAAGTGGTGGATGCTGTTACAAATTAGAGTTAGCATTGGTCAAGTGGCAACAGAAAACAATACGCATTGTTTAATATACAAACAATAACATAGGGCTTGTGACGATACATTCATATATCGCCATTCACACTAAAAATACCGATCTATTCGATCCGAAATCGATTCTGTGTTTTATGCAAAGCTCTCCTTTGAACTATGGGTCTTTGATCAAACTGCTTTTAGGAAAAAAACTGCTGGTTCTTAAATCACTACTATGAATCATTTATAAAATGCATTCGAAAAAGCAACACTCGTCAAATATCATCATTATAAATATGCTTTATTATCATGAAAATGCCTGAACATTCTATAAACACTATACATACTATGCACTCAACTTTCTACTGTATGAATTTCAGAAGAGTAGTATCATCCCAAATGGAATACTAAACCGTTTCAAGCTAACTGGAAGTATATCTGTTTCACAGACGAATGCAAATTTGTACATTTTAATGTAGTTTTCATCAGTTTTTCACTGCATTACATAAGTCATCAACAGATTGAAGCGTTGTCACTCTGCAAAGGAAACTTTTGCTTGAGTGTTGTCCGATAGCCACGCCTCCCTTCCGTGCTATGTATGCAAAACTGCGACCTTTTATTGCTTGAGGTGTCCATAGTTTCACACTTCATATTTTCGGTTGAAAAACTGCATCACTTTGGTGCACTTCTTTTTCAATGAATTTTCAATGTGAACCTACTTACACAATTTATGCTACAAAATGGCGTAGACTAGTGCATAAGTGCGCGGTTTCTGACGCACCTTACATGTGTAAATCGTTCTTCTTCTGTGTCCCATATTCTGAGTTTCGGCGCGAGATCGCCCTCTGGCTTTCGGATTTGATGGCATTTAAGAGTAATTCCTTCAGACACTGAGCACAAACATTACACGATATATCGCCCCTTCCCTATATTTACACAAATACGTAAAACATATTATTTTATATTCATTTATGATTTACCGTTAACAAACCAAAGAACTTGCAAAATTATTAATGACCGACTTGTCAATTTTCATTTCTAAACAATGGTTTCTATCTTTTGGCATCCTATAATTTTTCACATGTAACACATTTGGGTCATTTTTGTCTGAATGGTTACCATGTTAATCAAAGCAAGAAAGTTTTAACACAGCCTGAATTTTTTAGTTTTGTTAACATGTTTCTGGAGGTACATTTGTCCAATTTGTTATCTATTATTTTGTTGTCTCATTTTATTCAGTGTCCCCCAAACTTTGAGTCTCTTTGGTTCACATTGTCAATAAACATTCTTTCGTCCCTGCTTCATGGATGGCACTTTAATCTCCGGAACAGCCAAACAGGACAGTTATTGAGACCCTCATGACTGTTTAACCTTTAATTTGCTTCAGGGTTAGTCCCTGCTGCTAAAACGCTGGCTGTGACTTCTGACTTTAACTAGATAACAAAGCATCTTAAGACTATATCAAGACGGTCTGTGATGCTGTCGCTTTAAGAAGCATTGCTGCTGGTTGGTCCTAAGTTTCAGTGTTTACTGTTGTCGGCTCAAGTGATGTGTGTTCGGTTTGTCAGCTGAAATACCAGAAGTCATTCAAGAAATAGTCTTGTTCATTCATAATATTTAGCATGTGAAATTCTCGCTAGAGAGACACACAATTCCCGAGTTAACAGTGGACCTTCTGTTTGACCGACCAAAATACTTGGAGTAGTCAAATAACACACTAGTTAAACTTGAATATTTGTCTGGTGCCCCTTTGAATGATATACTTTAGAATAAACTAGTGGTGAAAGGGATCGCTGTTGATATGTAATCCGTAGAATCTTGCTCTACGGTTTGGAACACACGTGACCAGCGGATTAACTCAATTTATTCACCATGGTCAAATAAAGTTTTAGCATGCACTTTCTCTCTATCTGGACGAGTACAAGCGCATTGGCGTGTATATCTTAACTTAAACTGCTGCGTAAATCATGTGACCCGCTGATGAACTAAGTTTATTCATCATAGAATAAAAGATGCGCTCCAGTTTTAGCGCTCTAGTTCTCTCCAGCAACTGGACGAGTACAATATTAAAGCGCATTCTCGCGTACATCTTAATTTGATATCTTCAGGGCAGGTCTACTTTCAAACCTTTATTTTATTTTTTATTCTTAAATAAAATTCTTTAACCCCTCTTTGAAACCTTATATAAGGTTATATATTTTTTGCATTTTATTGATTGCAAAAACAAGTTATTATATTTATAATAATATATAATAATAAAACTATGATGAGCATTTTCATTAGCTGATCCCAAAGATGATCCGATCCGTGACCCAAATTCCGTAAAGTGATCCGAACCGTGAGTTGCATCACTAGAGAAAACATTAACATAGATGTATATTTGTATTATTTTTAAGGATGACCAAATACACTATGGATTAAATTGCTTCTTAAATGTAAATGTAACTATTTTGCCGTTATATGCTGCATGTTACTTTTGACGTCTACGTGATAGACTTTTGATAGTTTGTGATTGTAACATCGCTCTCTTTAATATTACACTGCGTATTAAAGATCCTTATATCCCAAGGTCACGCCTCCCCACCTGATCAACCTTTTGCTCTCGTTTGACATGTTCTCTCTGAACATATGTACTGCGTGTAGATTCCTGCGTTGCATGAGGTGAGACTAATAGATTTCTTCTGGAGAATACTGTACCAGTTTCTGTAAAATGGGGGAAGGGTTGTTTTTTGGATGGGATTTTTGCTCGCAGCCTGTCTGTCAAACGTCCCAGCTGGAGAATTTCTCCTAAAGTATATTCAGTGCGTTTCCATGGTGATGAGTGCTTGATTCGAAACATGGTTATGCTTTTGATGTGATGATGAATTTAGTTGGACAGCACAAAACCTACTGTATATTACAGTAGGCCCAGATATACAAGATTGTGAAAAATTCAGCTAACCCATGAGCTTGCAGATGGTGACTAAATAAAAATGTTAGTAAATGCAAATGAACATGCAAGTGGATTAGAGGGAGGATGTGTTTTATCAAAGTGGTGATGTTTTCATCAGCTAATGGTGCCTTGATGTCCGGAGCTTTGATGGTTTGTGATCTGTTGCTATGGTTACAGCAGGAGATGCCCGTGGCAACCTCACCTTTCTCTGTGTATGGACCAGGATTCAATTAGTTTTTTCAGATCATCACAGGTCACTAGTTGGGGGGTCTGTGGGGTGTGTGCAAGGTCAGGCTGTAACGCCGGCCACCGGGAAAGAATTTGAGGTCACATGAGAGGTGAGGGTCATCATATCATATGGCTTAGTGTCTCTTTGTTAGTCATATGATCAGTTCTCAGCTCAGAATTAAACAAAGACAGCAGGAAGGAATTTAAGTGCCTTATTTATTAGTGAAGATTTATACATTTAAATATACTTAAAGCAATTAATTTATTACTTTACTCATAACCTGTGACTTTTCTGTGTAACGCACAAAATGAATGTCTTCTAAAACACATAATAGGGTGATATATGCTTTCTTTATATCTTATTTATAATAATACTATACCCATATTTATTATCCAGTGCACAAAAATTGAAAAGCAAACTCTTTTACTGCCAACTGAGCAAGAACTATTCTGGGGTTATTGGAACTCAGCCCGGTATTGAACAGACCTCAACGTTCTTGAACAAATACTTAAGCTGAATTGGAGTCTTTGGGTTTATGGATGCAAGGTCCTTATAAATTATTTGTGATCAGCAAACTCCTGCGTCAGATTTTTATAGAGCACTTCAGAAGTGTACGGGGGCTTCTGTGAAACTTGTTTTGCTGATGGTCGGGAGTTTTTTAATTCATGTCATGAAAATAACATGTTGTAAGGTAAAATGATTTTCTAATTGAGAGTGGAACCTTCCTAAAATAAAAAAAAGAGTAATTTGCTTATTAAATGGAGACATTTGTTGCATATGTACATTTAGTTGACACCACAACTAGACACCACCATGCGATAGTTTTGGTGACGTCATCATGTCGCCTGGCACTTTAAATTCTTGGAAATGGCTCTGAGAGAGACAAACTGTGATGAAGCATATGATGAAATAAACGGCTTTACTCTTGTAACTTAAAGGGGTCATAAGACACGGCTAAAACGAATCGCATCGCCTGTTTTAGATGTTATACAATGTGTTTACATGATTTAAGGTTCAAAACGCTGTGACTGTTTGTATCTCCTCTTTGCCCCGCCTCTCTGAAACGCGCAGATTTTTACAAAGCTCATCGCTCTGAAAAGCGAGGTGTGCTATGATTGGCCAGTTAACCAGTGCGTTGTTATTGGTTGAATATAGCAAGCGTGTGACGGAAATGTAACGCCTGACTAAGACGGGCGGTCTTAGACAAATCATACCATCATATCGCACCTTTAAACACCTTCCGAATCTTTCGATCATAGGGCCGCATAAACAACTGATGGGTTTTTCTGACTATTGATTTCCTAGTCAGTTTGGCTCTCAAAGGGAGTTCATTGCCTTGGACAATTTACTTACGGTCTTACCGTCTCCTCTACCTTGTGATAGCTTAGAAATGTTTTTGCTAAACAAAAGTGTTTGGTCAAGACACTACAACTTGACTGTTTGCATATTTTGTATTTCTTTACATTCACGTTTATACTCATTGTTTGCTTTTGTTTGTTTCCAAACAAAGTCCCGGACGACCTGACGCCAGAGGAGAAGCAAGAGCTGGAGAACATCAGGAGACGCAAACAGGAGCTTCTGGAAGACATACAGGTAACACTTCAGATGACCTTCCATGTGTACAATAATTTAACACAAATCCACAATCAATATAGCGACTACTCTGTATCATTTTTTTTTTGTGTATTTTGAGGGTTTATATAAAACTATATATAACCCAGTCTGTGAAAGCTCTGCTGTTTGTGTTGCGTTGTCATTTTTTTTAACCCAATGCTTAGGGCTTTGCTCATGTCTCTTTCTTGTCTTCCTGACATCTTATTAAACTTATTAATTTCACCTAATCAATATGATGCTTTTCTATGCACGGCAGCTGTGATGAACAGAATCTGTTGGGAGCGGGACAGGAGAGGGTTTGGTGGTTTCTTTGCGACTGGTTGTGTGACCCTGGCTTTATAGTTTTGCGTAAAGGATTGATTGTGTACAGGATTGATGGGCTGTTCCAACCCAGGACGGACACCGTAACAGCTGGTTCATGAAGGATGTGCGATCTTTTGAAACAAGTCCAGCAAATTCATTTATGCTAATTATATAACGCAATTGGAATGTCAACCATTAAAGCCCCTGTTTGCCAAACGCTGTGCCCTCCCTTGCTAAAATGACTTAAATTAATCTAGTTAAACTTCAAATGAAGTTTAGTGGCATTACTTTGACACTAACTGCCAGTCCTGTCTCAATCTATTGCCATTTTCAGATTGTCCTTGAACAGCATGTGAAATTTTGACATTTATTTGTGTTTTAAAAATGTGTTATTTGTGATGCCTTCATTAATTTATTTATACCCCGTAACAGTTTTAAATTGAGAACATAATGTTTAAATGTGCACAATGTGGTTTGGTTGTTTGAAAATAGTTGCAGTCTGAATCTGAATTTTTTGCTATACCATTGTCGAAATACCATGCAGGTGTATTTGTCACCCATTATTCATTTATTCTGCAACTGACAGCACTAATAGGATGCATACCAACGCTTATTGAGTATTATTTAGCTGGCCATGTGATCATGGCAGCCTTCCTAAAGTAGAACAGCCTTTCTAGGCCAAATATACCCCAGGAGTATACATCTTATTTCCCTGTAGTCTGCACATAATTTTAAACTGGGATTAATCTCAAAATGATTTTAATGCATTCAGTTTCTTTACAGGAGGTTTTATTCATTTTGAATTGATGCAGATTTAAATCTTTATTTTTCTGTTCTCGGCATCCGCGCTTTAAGAAAATAATGGTTTATTTTAAACCCCCAAAAGGATAGAAACGCAACCGTTGGGTTAAAATTAACTAAAGAATTAATTATATTTGACCCAACCATGGGTTAAAAATAACACTGAAGCATCAAGATCTCTGCCCCTCCTACACATGGATGAAGGTTTTGATGGGTGATGGGGTCATGATCAGACAGATCAGATAAGCTTCTTTAAGGAGACCACCATGTCTCCTGAAAGACCCTCTCACACTCTTAATGTGATGCTGCCATTTAAGGGCAGGAAGGTCCCGCCCACAGCCCTACTTCTGACCCAGACAGGCTGCCTTTGGGCACTGGGGCAGTTTACAGCATTCTTGATGGGTCTTCTGGTCTTATGATCTGGGTGAGGTATGTGTGCATGTGTGTCTGCGTTTGAAAACGAAACTTTTATTAAATGACCTACACACAAAGCAGTCAGAACATTTTTCCACTTATTTTGTAACAAGTTTGTATTTGTTAAAGGTCCAGTGTATGAAATTTAGCGACATCTAGGGTTGAGGTTACGATTGGTTACGACCTGGGCCTAAAGATGTCGTCAGGGTTCGCTTTTTTGCTGAAAGACATAGTTACGAAACAAGCACTGTAGAGCAGTTTGTCTGTTTAGGGCTACTGTTCGAAAACAACATGGCGAATTCCGTGCAAGGGGACCCACGATTGAAATAGCTCATTCTAAGTTAAGAAAAAGTTAACGCTTCATTATGTAAGGTCTTTATACACCTCTGAAGACATAGTTATGTATATTTTATTGCATTTCTGTCAGTAGATCCCTTAAAAAATGTCATTTAAACATTGGTAATGCATTAAATAACATTAACTACTAATGCATAATACTTCCACAGCTTTTGTTAACGTTGGTTCATGTTAATTTGGTTATTTGACCAAGATGATTTCCAGAAATATATATATATTTAATTAGACATAGCGTATGTAATCAATAAGTGTAATAAAATATAAAAATATTAGTTAAGTTAAAAATAAACCAGGCAGATAAAGAGCCATCATCAGCCTTAGGAATTTCCTCCCACTCGATCACGACCCCTGGGGTGATTACATCACATTAACAACACTAGCAACCGCATTATGTTAGACGCTGCAAGTCCATTTACAGCACCACGTAAAACAGTCCCATGTGCACGCAGATTATTTTTCAGGCTGCAAATTTAGGATATTCTTATTTGTCGAAATGAAACGTTGATTAATATCGACCAAAGACAACGTGGGGAGGCCAGCGGAGGAGAGCAGAGAAGCACTGCTGTAAGAGGGGCTATCGTCCACAGGTACACATCCATCAGCACTCGAATCAGTTTGAGGAAATTCAACCATCTGTAGTAATAGTTCATAGTTTATGTATAACAACACGTAAAGTAATGAGTGAATAACTATAAAATAATATTATTTTAGACTGTGCTCTTTTGTGTTGTCATTATGCACGCTTGGGTTGAATAGGTGCATGTGCGTATTTGCGGGCAACGTTTGTATACTTTATCCACCTCCAAGGGTTGTTGAAGTACAAATACAACCTTATTGTGACGTTTTAGCCACATTCTTGTATTTGACATGAAACATTTTAATTCATGTTTAGTTCAGGTTTCCGAAAACGTTAAACTTGACTAGGACAAAAACCTTTAAAAGTCACATAGCTCGCCCCACTTTTCCTCACACCCCCACATGCGAATCGCAGTCTTAGCCGAACCAGGTCAGCTATGCACTAATGTTATTCCTTTCAAGTGATAGTGACTAGACAGAACTTTAGTCTTCATGTATAAGTAAACATCTGCCACTTCCCAACGTGCTTCAAATTCTGCTGCAAAACTGGTCAGTTTGAAAATCGATGATTGGCTGTCTGAACTAAATGGCTTTTGTTCGCGCTCACTGAACCAGCAGCGTCCGGGTGTTTGGATCTGTTTTCTCTGTCTGTTGTGTTCACCCCTACGTGCAGCGGGCCCTGAAGGCCTCTCTAGTTATCAAAGTCGCCATCTCCGCTGCCATTCCAATTAGGATTCGGTGTAGTTGATCGATGCTGAGTGTGTGATGGTACGTCTGTGCATCATTAGACGCTCTTTAGCTTGTTATTTCCCGAGTTATGAGGACTGATAACATGAAAAGATCTGGACAAATGTTCACTATTTTCAGCCACGGAGTTCTGGGAAATACAAGATTATTTCATAAAACCTACAGTTGATATTAGATTTATTTATTAACCACATGGATGGATGTCCTTTTCTTAATACTGATGGCGCGATTGGGCAGTTGGACATGTTTGTCTAATGGAAACAAAGTGCTATTTATAGTAGTTATAGTTATTAGAGTGATTGACATCGTCCGTGGAGTCCTTTTGGACGCTCCTGATTCCTTTTCTTTCCAGGTTGGAAATTCCATCTGTTGCCAGGAGACAGACGTTATAATGCGTTGCATAAGGCCAGAACAAATGGAAAGGTGTGGGCTGACAACTTGTGTCTGTTTACATGTTACCTTTATATGGCGGGCATCACCTAGCAACGCTCAATTTGAACGTCATTATCATGACCGCTTTGTTCCATCATTGTTGTAGCAGATGTTTGTCTCTCGCAGCCGTCTTTCTTCTCTCAGAGTGGAGTTCGGATGAAGTTTCTATTCAATTTTTTTGCTCCGAGGTTGCTCTTGCCTAGCCCAGGAGATTTAATGGAGTGATGGACTTCTCATCTCGTTTCATTGACGTATCAACTTAATGGGCAAAGTTCACCCAGAAGTACAAATCCTGTCATAATTTATTCGCCCCGTGTCATTTCAAACCTGCATGATTTACACAAAGAAAATATTTTTCAGGAGAATATCGGAGACACGGAAGACATTTCTATTTGCTCTCCATTTAATCTTAATGATGTATAGGAGAAATGATTGAAAAATCGAAGAGATTTACAGTAGTCTGTCTCTATTTACAGTGCGCTTGTTTCTTTACGCTTCAATTTGCATCCACTGGTTTTCAGAAAGATAGACCTTTGACCATCACCTAGGAGTCTGGGAAGCATTGTACCTTGTTTATGACAAGACCTGCCCACTTTGTGGTTTGTTTTTACATGCGAGTCAAAAAGGCAGTTTAATGTCAACACGATGGGCCAAAATGGTTATGAAAAGCTTTCAAGAACTGTCCTGCTTTTATAAGATTGACAGTATAAAGCACTTTGTTGTGGCGTACTTGTTAAAATATCATGGGTTTCTCCATATCCAGATTCTCTGACCTCTGGGATTAGCCTCACTATAGGTCATTGATCTTTTTAACACACTGCTTTATGGAGCTCCGAGAGCACTTGTCCGGGTCAAGCCGATATGACTATTCTACTACGATCCTCGTGTGAATATGTGTGGTCATTGACACACAGGGAAAATGTATAGCGGAGGAAGGTCAGGTGTTAAAAGGGAACTTGTTTGACCTTTTCAGGTGACGTAATAAGAGGGACGTATTGATAATGCAGCACGCATTGTGTTCGTACGTGTGCCTTGGTGGATTGGTAATACGAGTCGTATTGATCTTCGCCCGAGCTGCTTCAGAAAGATGGATTGCAGGCAGTGTTGTTATGACACACAATGACTATACATGCTTACAGTATGGCTGTATAGCCTCACTTAGAGGGCATAGTGTAAGATTTACCTAAATAGAACAAACTATCTTATTATATATACACAAACTCATTATAGTTTTGATAATTTTTTTATAGTTAAGATTTTAAATAAGATTTAACTTGTGTGGTTTTTTTCATGTTAATTTTGGCCTCACTTTCTTATAGCAATACAAAAAATTAAATTAGAAAGGCAATAAGTAACATTACTTTTTTTGTTTAGTTTTTTAGTTTTAACTTATTTTTGGTTATTAATTTTACTGCCTCATACTTATGTAAGCAATTTTTCATATATTCGCACTTGTTTTATTCTTAGGCTGGGAATTAATTTAAATTAACGTTTTAATATTTTTGTAAATTATAGTAAACTTGTTCATGCATTGTGCAAATCCATTATGCATAATAAACTACACACAAAAACGCACACACTGCTACAGTATAACGATAACTTTATAAGACCTATTGTGCAACATCTTAACATCCTGAAAAGTTTACTATAATGAATTTTCTGTTGTGCTGATTTACAATTCAGTTTCTTTTCCAGATAATTTTTTTCTTGTTGCAGTTCATTTGTATTTAATGCCACCCAGCTTTACTGAGTTTTCTCGACAAGTGCCTTTAAAATCACACTGAATTTTAATTTTGTCACAACATAATGCCCATCTCTTCCTCTCTTTCACTCTCTCACCGTCTCTCTTCTTTTTTTCTTCCTCATCTTTCATATCTGCTTCTCTTCCCTCCCCCTCGCCCCCCCTGCTCTCCCATTCCCAAATGCCACTTCATCTTGATATTTGATGCAGGTGCAATGCTGGGCCGTGATTGAATGTTTCATATTCTTGATAATCATATTAGATATTTATGATGCTCTTGTGTGTTAATTGTATTAGATTCAGGGCTTTCCATCACCGACTTCAAGGTCCTCTTCAGGGGGCAGCTCCACCTTCAGCTCTCCTTGTGATGAACTCATTTGTTTTTGTCCTTTTTATGTTTTTCAGCGGCTCAAGGATGAGATAGCGAAGGTCACAAATGAGATCGATAGTCTTGGCTCGACTCAAGAAAGGTATGATTATTACTAGAATCACATTGCTATGGTTGTACTGTGAAGGACTTATCACTGTATATTATTCCAAATGTATAAAGCATGTCTTCAAAATTCTTGAAACAAAATATATTTCAATATGATGTTACCTAGACCTCAAAAACTACTGGATATGGAGGCCTATCACCAAAAAGCTATGTAGGGATGTAACGATTCACTCACGATGGGACGCACAATACTGATCTCAGGATTCGATTCATTCACGGTTTAATTTACAAAATGAGCTGAGACAGATTAGGAATTAACAACTGCCCTTTAATGATTTCTTAAATACTGCACGTTTCTAAGACTAAGACTTTGTTTAACATTTAAGAATCAAGCAAGAGCTGTTACCAAAAGCTCTTGTCTGACATTAGGATAATTTTCCAAGGTAAATAATTATATAAATATATTTAATGTTTTTAATATTTTTTATATTTTATTATTAAATTAAATTTGTGCTTTTTAAATTAAATATTTTTTTTTATTTAATTTTATTTAATAAAAAAATGTAAAACGTTAAAAATGTAGAAAATGTAAAAACGTAAAAAACATTTAAAAATATAAAAACGTCAAAAATGTAAAAAAAACGTCCTAAATCCCCTGCTGTTCAAAACATGTATTGCGATTCAAATAACATCTCAACCGGCTTGAATCGTCACATAATATAATTGATATTCAGCCGGCTCACAGTGAATCGTTACATCCCTACTATTCAGACAAACTCGCATCCCAGTCTGCCTCCCTTGTACTATCATGCCCGTCTTTCACATTGCACTCAATTCCAGTGTATAAAATCTACTTTTGTACCGAATATTTTTTAAATGCACTCACCAAAGTTAGACAAGTAAATACAATTTCATTTTAAAAGTATACGTCGAACTTCATCTGTTGTATTGTTTTGCTGCTGTGGTCACACACGCACACGATACACAAAAGCATATTCTCCATTACTTCTAAGCACACACAGAGGAATAACAAACACACACACACACATACACACACACACACAGTACTCAATCTTTCCCATCCCGTTAAAATATTAATGACTGTGCCCCTGCGGGAGGGGAGACTGGTGAATTATGTACAGCTGTTTTGGTAAAAGGAGGTGTAATTTGGGTAAATTGACTGAGATGTGAAGAATTTTTGGGAATGTCTTAACCGTCCACATGGGGCAGGTCTCGTCTTGACCTGTGACTTGCATAAAATGATTCAAAACAAAAAAATGAATAAATTAAACTGGCTTTTAATTCAGTCTGGTACTGACTTCAGTGACCCATATTCTCACACCAAACAGAGTTACTTTCAGCATATACATCAAACTGAATCAACATATGAGGTTCATCCATTTTACATGAGTCCACTGAGCCCGCAGAACACTTCACAGGATGTCCACTCTGAGGGCCATTTGAATCTAAAACAGCCATTTTCCTTCTATGTCGTTACTTCCCTTTTATGAAATTCTTTTGTCATCACTGTTCCTCCCCCATCTATTCCTCCACATTGGGTGATGTCATTCAGCTTCTATGGAAAGCACACCAGTGGGTGACTCTTTACTGGGTGGGGCCTTTAACATCATGTCACATCAACGTCCTCGAGCACATTTAGCTGATGACACAAATAGTGATGTCATCACAGAAGCTCTGACAGGAATTGAAGTTGCGCAAACCGCTTGTGAGGTTGATGATGATTTCAGCTTCAGTTTTATTCTCAGATTGCAGAAATGCTTGTCATCTTCTGCGTGTGATGCTTGCAACACTGATGGGTTCAACACCGTCCCCACAAGTGTGAAATGTGCGATTTATCGAAGTGCCTATCAAATGATTAAGTGAAAGAAAGTGAAATGAATCCCTCATCTTGTTCACAGAGTAAATATGCAGCGGAGTAAGCAGATGGCCATGGGCCGCAAGAAATTTAATATGGATCCCAAAAAGGTAAGCGAGCCTTTATTTTGTAGGGGTTTAGTACATTAAAACATTTCTGACATTTTTTCTCTTTGAGCTATTTTGCGTTTTATCGAACTGACTCCTATTACAGAAAATGGATTCTCAGTAAGCATTTTTAGACCTTTTGATCTTGCGTAGGTGCACACATTCTTCTTCTTCTTCTTCTTATTATTATTATTATAAGCATTCAAGTATTGTTAAGTATCACGCAACCACGACAAATTTAAATCACAGATCCAGACACATGGGTTAAAGTTCAGATAGCTGGAAAAGAGTAGAGCAGAGAATCCAGCCTTTAAGTACTCTACTTGAGCTATATGCATATGAAAATATAGTCAGAAATATGGTGAAAGCAGGATCTGGTTTTTCTGTTCATAAAGTTTTTTCTTTTTCTTTTTTTCCACTCGCAGGGGATTCAGTTCCTCATAGAAAACGAATTGCTGAAGAACACTTGTGAAGATATTGCCCAATTTCTATACAAGGGTGAGGGCCTCAACAAGACAGCCATCGGAGATTATCTGGGTGAAAGGTAAATGACAGGAATAGGGATTCTTTGATTTTATGTGTACAAAAAGCAGCGCCTATGAATCTGTTCTTAACCGTTAACCAGTAAGATTAGATGGTAGTTGAAGTGGAAGTTAAACAGATTTGGGATTTTGCTATATCTAGAATCCGAACTCAAGGGAGGATGACATCATCGATGATAAGCTTGTGTTCACCGAAAGCCATTACTGTATGAGGATGACTTGTGTCCGAATGAAAGCGCTGGGTTTAGCATTAAGGGTCGGCTTACACATTTATTGATGGACTGAAATTCAATGTCAGTGCCTGGCCATCAGGGACCTATCGAGGCAGGAACGGAAGGAATATGTATACAGTACGGTGGATATATTTTCCTCCCTTCACCATTGCAGTGATATTAAAGGAATAGTCCACACAAAAGTAAAAGTTTGTTTTTCTAAACTGTATCCTTTTTTCCTGTACAAAATGAATAGTGATTTTTTTCTTCATACACTTCTTTTCCATATAGCAGTTTTCATAGTGACTGCATCTGTTAAGCTCCAGAAAGGACAAAACAACATAAAAGAAGTCAGTAATACTTGTGGGTTATATTTTCTGAAGTCTTGAAGTCCTGCATACATTTTAATGCAATGTTGTGGATGGAAACATGCATGACAGTTCTGTAAAAAGTCTCATTTTGAGTTTCAAAGATACAAATATTTTGGCTAAATTGAATTTTGGGCACGCTGTGTTTTGTTGAATTTCGATCAGACATTTGCATTTCATATCAGTTCTTCTTAAAATAACCCAATTTAAAGACTTTAAGACTATCTTGTATGTTTTCATGTGTAATTCCTTACACCAGTCAATACATCTACACTCCAAATGCACACCCACATAGACGCATGCACATTATCCTCTGTGTCACCTGAGGAAAATCAATAGGGAATCCTGAGCTCATCTGCGCACACGCACACACACACTGAAGTGTTGTTACGGCAAAGCCAGACTGGATGAAAGAGCGTAGGAGTCCAGAGCTTAATGGACGGACCCCCAAAGTGGGTTAATGCATTAACAGATCATTGATGATATTGACATGCCCCATTTCCTCACTGAAGAAAAGGCCAGTTACACACGATCCGTAAACCCAGTGCTAATCCCCCCACGAGTTTAATGCCCATCTGAGACGTCTGGGATGAGGATCACTGCCGTAATTCCCAGTTCACACTGTGAACTGTACAAGTTTTCGCATCGGTAGACGTGTTATTCAGTGACGCGTACAGCACTGTTGGTGTTATTGCTTGCTATGGTGTATTTGCAGTACCGTATCGATTTCACTCGATATTTTTTTTCTGTTTTTGCACTATTGACTGCAGCCAAATCTGCACAAATTTTATTTCAATCTTTTGTACATGTTATTCTTATAGAGCGTTCCCACCAAACACGACTTGCTCGAATAAACCGCGCTATTTGCGCTCAATTGGACGCTTGAACATTTTGAGTTTTCTCGCTTCATTCACGCATGAAATTCACTTCACAACAGACGCAAACTCGCATCATGGGAGGGGCTCCAGTCTCGTGTGTATATATATATATATATATGTAGCTCAAATTGAGGAAAGAGCATTTTTTTTTACAACCTTCCAGATTGTCCAACCTCACTTTCTTCGAACAAAGATCCTTTTTATTCCCGTTTCGATCAAATCATGATGTATCGTACAGCTCCAGCTACCACATACAGCAACGATGTTTTTGTACTCCATTGTTGTTTCGGATTTCTGCCTCCGTTCGCTACGTCAAAGTCACTACTAGAGCAAGCTCCTGATTGGTTAACGCGGTGCGAAGTTTCACCAAAGTTTAGATTTTTCAGCTCGAACGCTCAATTCGTGCCACCTCATTCGCCCAAATCGTGCCGCAGGATGTCCTATCATGTCTTTGCATTGACTTAACATGTAAATCACACGCGCTTAACGTTTCATTCGCGTTTGGTGGGAACACAACATTAGGCCACAGAACAAGAGTAGCAGTATTATCTTGCAGTGGTTAAATTTACATTATAAAACGGTCAGTTCTGGACTGTTCCTTGATTCTGATTGGTTGAGTCCAGTTCTAAGCTGTAACAAGTGCATTTTATAACAGCTAAGCGGGTTTTAGGCACTCCACTTCACGTCGTGCCACAACACCCGTAGTTGTTATAAAATTCACTGTAACCCACTGCTTGTTGGGGCTTATTGCTTAATTTCAATGCAAATTATACCACATTTTTCCAGCTGGCACAAATGAATTCAATGTTCTCTTTATTCCAGGGACGATTTCAACATTCAGGTTCTTCATGCCTTTGTGGAGCTTCATGAATTTACAGACCTCAACCTGGTGCAGGCCCTCAGGTGAATAGATATAGTTTCATAGATTTCATCAGTATTTAATGCGATGCAACACCAGACTGATCTAATACTGTTTAATTGTCTTTATGCACCATCCAGACAGTTTCTTTGGAGTTTCCGGTTACCGGGCGAAGCTCAGAAGATCGATCGTATGATGGAAGCCTTTGCCCAACGTTACTGTCAATGCAACCCTGGCGTCTTTCAGTCCACAGGTATGTATGTGTGGGAGAGCTGAATAACTTGTATAGCGGTGAACTTTTATGATTCGTGGGACAGTCTGAAATATAAATGTGAGGGTTGGTTAAAGTGGTATTTATGCACTTTTCTGGACACAAGCACTCTTTGAACATTTGTTGCTGTTGATTCATCTCTCTCATTTCTGGACAGATACGTGTTACGTACTTTCCTTCGCAATCATCATGTTGAACACAAGCCTGCACAACCCAAACGTGAAGGACAAGCCATCAGCGGAGAGATTCATATGCATGAACAGGGGCATCAATGATGGGGGAGATCTGCCAGAAGACCTGCTCAGGGTCGGTATCGAATACAGATAAAAACAGATGTTACAAAATACACTGGGACACTTGAGTGTATCCAAATACATTATGTTGCATTAGATGATGAAATATCAATTACCCCGCAGAACCTGTATGAAAGCATTAAAAATGAGCCCTTCAAGATACCTGAAGATGACGGAAATGACCTCACGCACACGTTCTTTAATCCGGACCGCGAGGGTTGGCTGCTTAAACTGGGTGAGTGAATGTTTTCTCATTGGTGGATATGGAACAGGGACTGGTTCATTGAGTCCTAAATGTGGCTCTGATATTATTATTATAAGTGTTGAATTTAAAGGTTTTATTGCGCTGGGATAGTTATGCGTCATCTGTTTTCTTCTATTAGGGAAAACATGCTATTACCATTTTTTGCTGACATAACTTTAGCTTATTTTTTGGCATGCCCTATAAATATTTATTGTAATTATAAATATTTATTGCGATTAATCACATCCAGAATAAAAGTTTGTGTTTACATAATATACTGTATTTCTATATATAGGCTATGTTATATTAATTTGTTTTTTTATAAACACATACACATATACATATTTAGGAATATTTACATGTACTTATTTAAATTGACCGATATTTTAAAATGTATCTAAATATTTATTCATTTTTTAATTTTCTATCTATCTATCTATCTATCTATCTATCTATCTATCTATCTATCTATCTATCTATCTATCTATCTATCTATCTATCTATCTATCTATCTATCTATGTATGTATCTATGTATCTATGTGTATGTTTTGTAAATGCTAATTAATATGCACAGTACACAGACATATATTACGTCAACACAAACTTTAATTTTGAATGTGATTAATAATATGACAGCCCTAAAATATTGTAAGTGCATTACAGTACAGACACAGTACAGTACAGTACTAAGTCATTATTTTGTAGTAATCGCAAGCACTTCATATATGTTGTCAATAGAGCCAAACTGTACATGGGTAGTTGACAGACTAATATGCAAATGTGTTCTATGGTGTGTCAGCAAAATAAAATCTCTCTTATGCCGTTTATATGATACATATAAATATAAATTCTATAAAAGAATGTAATATTAACAGTTTTTTTTTTATTAATTTTGCTGTCACACCACACATGTACGATTTATCTGGAAACTACACATTTATCGCTGCAGTCATGCAGTGTGAAACCCAATATGCCAAAGCTACTGTAAAATGGCTGACACAAACCTTCTTATGTATCCACATCCTGCTCACATCACAGATCTTTAAAGCTGAAGACCAGCCTCACACTCTCACAGAGACACAAGTATTTTACCACAGCCTTTGTTTTGATATTTAATTTCCTTTTGTTTTCTTTCTTCCACATTTGTTTGTTTGGTTTGACGTTTGTCATTCTTCAGGAGGTATGTACACTGGTTTTTTTTTAGCTAGTCCATTAAGCTGCTGTATGCTTCCAGGTGCTTTGTGCTTTCTTCATTTGCACCTTTCCTTTGTTTCATTTAACCGATATTTCATTTCATAAAAATGAAAATGGTTTTACATCCGATTCATGGTTGGTTTCATTTTAACTGGTTTGACATTTGCTGCCATGTTTTGCTGCGTTGTTGTGCTGCGCTCACAATGGGCTTGGGATGTTTGCGAGACACTTATGGTCCACTGTCTTCGTTGCCATGGAGTCAACCCTGTTAGTCAAACTTGGGACGTTTCATTGGTCTCTGCTGCACCCGTGTGATCAGTTGAAGTAATGCAGCTCTCCAGTCTTTACATGCTATTGACCCAAATGTGCTTGCTTATTGATTTGTACATTTTGATAGCACTTTATAAAACAAATAAGCATGAAAACTGGAAGATTGGAGACCTTAATGTAAGCAAAATTGTTTGTCAGATGACTCTTTTTTTTTTTTTTTTTTTAAGCTATTTGATAACTTCAACGTTTTCTAGGCAATAAAACATTGACATAGATATTTATGAAAATTTTACAAAATGTTTTTGTTACTCTTATTTCTTTTGATCTTACCATGGAGACGACAAAAATGAAAAAAAATATTATTTGGAAACTTACAAAATGACGGGATAGTTCACCCTAAAATGAAATTCTGTCATAATTTACTCACCCTCTTGCCATTTCAAACCTTCTGCAGAACACAAAAGAAGATATTTTGAAGATAGTTTGTAACTCTCCTCTTTTGTATGAACACAAAACCTATTGAAGTCAATGGGTGTCGGTTAACAACATATCACCTTTTGTGTTCACACAAATCTGACATTTTAATTTCTGGGTGAACTATCACTTTAAAGCACATCAAAGCTATACAGTTTATCATCATGTGCCTTCATTATGACATTGCTAGTGCCATTCTCTACCAGCTGAGCTACAGAAACGCTTTTTTCTCTTACTAATGTACTCCCTAACATCTGATTCAGTGGGTTTCTTAACATGTATGCTAATGGCGATGTGTTTTGGTGAGACGAATTTTGTGCCATCCATCTGCTAATGTGAGCGTACATGTGTCTGTCTGCTGCTCTGCATCAGTCTTCATCTTGCAAACGTGTCTGCGCTCCAAACTCATAACAGTTACCAATACCTGTACGCTTTCTGAACAATGACATCATCAGTATGCCTGTATCTGATCTGCAGGTGGACGCGTGAAAACGTGGAAGAGGAGATGGTTCATTTTGACGGACAACTGTCTCTATTACTTTGAGTACACCACGGTACATTAATCTGTTATGATATTAAATGGATGAATGGATTTCAGGCTGTCACTATAGCAAAATCATCATATTTATTTATTTCGAACAAAATATATATATTACAAAGTAACACACACGGAGTCTATGTTGCCGTTTTACAAAAACAAAAAACAAAATACACAAAACCCAGCACAGGAATCTGCAACAGAAACTGAGCAGGATGAAGCTTATCAATTTCCTGCAAAATTTTACACATCCACATAGTTCCAATACCTAGAGTCTATACAAAACAACAACAAATATATCGCAATGCAACATCGCCTACATTCTTACATTCTAATCAGACAAAATAACATCAACATTTCACATTCACCTCCATATTTTTATTTGTCTTTCAGATAAATACTTTTTAAACATTTCATTGTATGAGCATTGTTTAACTCCTGCTCCAAACCATTCCACAACCTTACTCCACAAATGGAAATATACATACCTTTTAATGTTTATCTTTTTTATTTTTTATTTAATCCTCTCAATTTATTCACAACCTGCATTACATTAAAAAAAATCATAATTTTCCGGAAGCAGTTTGTCTTGCTTTAAACACTACTCGTGCCGTCTTAAATTTCACCAAATCCATGAACTTCAATATATTCAATTAATTTGTATGATCCAAATATCCTGCCTTATTAACAATTCTAATTGGTTTCTTTGCAATATCCATATTGCTTGCGTAAGTATTTCCCCAAATGTCTACACAGTAACTGAGATACGGTAACATGAGTGTATTATACAAGACATACATTGACTTATTATTCAATAAATGTCTTGACCTATTCCAAATATAAGCCATCTTTTGTGTTTACCACCGTAACGTGTGTGATATGCTCTGTTAAAAGGATAAAGAGCCAAGAGGGATCATTCCTCTGGAAAATCTCAGTATAAGGGAAGTGGAGGACTCTAAGAAGCCAGTAAGATCTCTTTTCTCTCATCTTCATGTTATGGTCTCATACATTTCTTACAAGGCCATTGATCCAGTGATGAATTAGTGAGATTGATATGAATGCTTTTTATTTAGTTTTATGATCTGAAGTGGTGGTGCTTTTCTGATAGTTTCCATGAAAGAATCCTTTTTGGGAGTTAACAGCACTCTCGTGTTCAGATCAATGTTGACTGTTGCAATGCCATTCCTGCTGTTTTCAAAAAAAGTCTTTAACCATGAAAGCTTGAAGTTAAACGTTGTTTTTTGTCATCACAGTACAGTATAAGCCTCTTTGTTTTCTCTTTGCCCAGAATTGCTTTGAACTCTTCATCCCGGACAACAAGGATCAGGTCATAAAAGCGTGCAAGACTGAAGCAGACGGACGTGTTGTGGAGGGAAATCACACGTTCTACCGCATCTCGGCCCCGACCACAGAGGAGAAGGAGGAGTGGATGAATAGCATCAAGTAAGTTCTTACACAGCCAGACATTTCTAAAGATTCCAAAAATCTGAGGATTTGTTTAGACCAAACTGAAACTTTTATCGTTATTTTGTGAACTCAACATTTTATGACCTAATACTCTTTGCAAGGATATTTATAGAACATATTTAAGCATTGTTGTATATGAGTAATTGTTTTATCATCAGACACACGATAATTACATTCAGTAATTAACAGATATATTGATTATCATAATAATTGGAACCCTTGATTCGGTGAAATGTTTTGGTAATGAAGTATTTTTTGAGCTATAAAACGTGTAATTTTTCGTGTTTTTCAGGGCTGCCATAAGCAGAGATCCTTTCTATGAAATGCTTGCTGCCCGGAAAAAGAAAGCCTCATCTTTGAAGAGACAGTAGGATCTCTTATACTGTATTTGAACATGGATATTCATGGCCATGAACAGGATCTTTGTACATGGACCTGAAGAAGGAATAGTGGCAAATAAAACACGAAAGCCATAACGTTGGATTGGATCGTTTTTCTCAGGAATGATCTTGAGTTTTGAAGTTTATCAGAGCGAGTGTTCTGCGAAGTTGTGTTACAGTTGTACGTTTAATATGATCAAGAACTGCTCATGGAAAGAATACTCGCGCACGTCATCACAAATCAGCAGGTCTGACTCAATGTGGCATCTCATTAACCTTTTATAAGCTTGCTGCGGACACGACTGTTCCTCTTTGTGCTTTGATACGTATACAAATGCTACATGTGCACCTATTTTTCCACTGCTATGTAAATATCTGGGAAGGTTTGGTCCCTGGTTTGTTAGAGACTGTCTGACAGGATCATTTTTGAGTGATCTTTGTTTTTTAATCTGCTGTCATGTTTGTACATTAATTTTTTTTGTTTTTAAATTTGCCAAAGTTTGTCCTACTCCCATGTGATTATTAACACAGCTATAATGAGTGTTTTCTAATCCATGAATTGAAAATTATAGTTTATTTTAGGTACTGTTTATTTGGCTTAAACAGTTAAGACATGTGCTTTACCGCTCTTCACACTGATCTCATAGGTGGCCTTGAAAGACTGTGAAAATTGAAAAAATATCTAATTTAGTATGCTTCATATTTATGAAACCATGTAAATGCTGTTACAGAATCGAACTACTGATTTAAACGTTTATTTTTCTTAGGTTTTGTATTTTGCCACCTTTAAATGTATTTCTTAAATTAATGTATATGTAAGCCCCCCCCAAAAACAAACAAACACACTTTTTTCTTATATGCACTGGTAATTGAATTATCTCATTTAGTAATTTATCAATGCTGGACATATTTAAACATTAGTTTTCTTTTATTTTTTAATGTCAAAATATACTTTGTGCAAAAGTATGAAGGAAAGAAAAGATTTGGGCCTGTTGAGTTTATTTCTTCATTGCTGTATAATCTTGTGCTTGAAATAAAGTTGATATCTTAAGCTTATAGAGCTGCTAAATATTTAATGCTGTGATATTTCCCACTCCATAAGAGGCAAACGAAGTTCAGTTTTTCAATGAATCCCTCGGTGTTTTAATTTGTGGTTTCTTCTGTAATATTTCCTGGGGTGTTGAATCTGGGTGCGGTTCCCAGAATATTTCTTGCGAGTTTGCTGCAGAAACTCATCTGTACAGTTTTAAAGGCCATGTGACATATGAGTCACTAATTAAGTTTTATGTTAGTTTTCTAGTCTATGTCATGCATTTTAAAAGTCCTCCCAAAACTTTTGAGTCACTGCTTGAACGTATATTTATGCATTTAAAAGACTTTAAACACAGCAATTTACACTGCATACCATTACTATAGCTCTTCACGCCCTGGATATCAAATGGATGGCTTTGTTGTTTTGCTACCAATGTTCTGTGTTCTGAAAAAAAAGGTCATATAGGTTTGGAATGACATGACAATTTCACACATTTTGTGTTGATTCTGATAAACACATTTTGTGCAGATTTTATTTAACACATTTTGTCTCGATTATATTTTAACACATTTTGTGTTGATTTTAAACACATTTTGTGTTGACTTTATTTAATAGATTATGTTGATTAGAATTTTACACATTTTGTGTTGATTATACTTAATAGATTATGTGTTGATTATAATGTAACACATTGTGTTGATTTTAATTTAACACATTATGTGTTGTTCATAATATTACACATTTTGTGTTGATTTAAATTTAACACATTTTGTGTTGATTATATTTGAAAACATTTTATGTTGATTTTTTTCAACACATGATGTGTTGATTATAATTTTACACATTTTGTGTTGATTATATTTAATAGATTATGTTGATTATATTGTAACACATTTTGTGTTGATTTTATTTAATAGATTATGTTGATTATATTTTAACACATTATGTGTTGATTATATTTTACCACATTTTGTGTTGATTTAAATTTAACACATTTTGTGTTGATTATAATTTTACACATATTGTGTTGATTATATTCAATACATTATTTGTTGATTATATTGTAACACATTTTGTGTTGATTTTATTTTAACACATTTTGTGTTGGTTATATTTAATAGATTAAGTTGATTATATTTTAACACATTATGTGTTGATTTTATTTAACACATTATGTGTTGATTTTATTTAACACATTATGTGTTGATTTTATTTAACACATTATGTGTTGATTTTATTTAACACATTATGTGTTGATTTTATTTAACACATTATGTGTTGATTTTATTTAACACATTATGTGTTGATTATAATGTAACACATTTTGTGTTGATTTTAATTTAACACACACAAGTGCAACTTTGTCATGTCACACATGGTTTGTTCTAAAGTCTTGACCAAAAACAATTGAATTTATTTAAACAACATATATCCAAACGTTCCCATTTGACATTTTTACACAGCCAGGTTAGACCTTTTTATTCTTAAAAACATTTGTACAGTACATTGGAAAAGTACACCTTAAAGTATGGAGTATATTTTCAGTTTTACACTTGTGCGTAATAACAAACACTCTTAAAATAGATGTGTTCATTTTAACACATTAAGTGTTGTCATTATCTGATCACAAAATGTGTTGTTTTTAACACAACTGTTTTATACTTTTAAGGCTTTCTTTCTTCTCATTTGTCGTTCTTATTAAAACCAACACAGCACCTCACCGTTTTCAAACAAGCTCTGGAAGTGATGTTGAAATAAGACATGTTACAGCTAAGAGCAATGCAACACTGTCGTGAAAATGCTACAACTGAATTCAGAGGTTCTCTAGTTCATTGCAGGCATTTTGTTTTAAAGGAAAAGTCTGGTCAGGATCTGAATCTTTTCAAAGTCTTTTCAAATCCAAGTTCCAGTAATAATTCATGAAATCTGATTGCTCATTTTAATATAAAACAAAATCCTCCAGGGGAGAGAATGTGCTATTATAAAGACAAGCCTTACAAGGAATGGAAAGTTAAGGCAGATGGTCTGTCCATAACCAGGGAAAAAGCTAAATCTCAGAAAATATTAATATTTAAAATAAGAATGAGGTAACAAAAGGTGAACATACTGAAATCTGTGGGCATGAGCCCCCCCGAGATGAACTTTATTCTCACTTAATGTTTCTTTCATATGAAGTAACGTCTGATATTCCAAACAAAAGATACGATATAAAAACAATGACGGGTTGGGGTTTTGTAGAACGGATAAAAGATTAGTCCAGTAACGACACCAAACAAAATGTTATTTAGTAAAAGAAGTACAATAAATGTTATGATCACTTACGCACTGCACATCAAACCAAGGGTTCATATCTGCCATAATGTTTGTAAATACATGTCAGTCACATGACCCGGCAGTAAATATTCTAGTGAGCCGCTCATGTATGTTGCTTGACATGCATTTTTTTCAGAGCGAAGAAGTTGAAAAGTCAAATGGTCGCTAATTATCAGAGACTCAATGAGCTGATAGCAGCAAGGCCAGTCAGGCTTTTCAATCCATCCTCGTAGACTGCCAGTGAACTGTGAATATTTCCAAACGGCCGTGTATACTGTGAAATACACATGCTTGGGCCCACCTTCATCTGGACCATTAATCTGCAAACACAAAAAGAAGATGAAAGGATGCCTTTCAGCATACAGATAATAGGCGGTAAATCCTACTTTGTATTTAATGTATATTTAGTCAGATTTTAAACACATCATCAACATCAAACATTTCTACAATAAACTATTAATAAAAATACTTTTTTCCTCATTGTCTGTCGAGAAAATAAGTGGTGCTTGCTAATATGGTACAGTCATTTTTTCTCTGCCAACTATTGAGGCAAAATATAATAAGGATTCAATGGTTTCCGTTGTACTGTACTTGAATAATCACAAGGGGGCAGACCGAGCACTTAGAGAAGAAAGTTAAATTATCTTTAATTGAAAGATCTCTTCTTGGAAACACTTGAACTGTTTGTTTACAATGTTGCATTGCCATAATTTGCTGCTGTGGTAGAAAGCATTTCTTTTAGTTAGCCACACATGTTTCATAGGTTTCTATTTACATTGATTATTTTCCCAGTACCTCGATTGAAACGATTGATGTTAATTAAATTATATGAGTAGGAAAAAAGTCTGAAATTGGGATTTCTCCGATTCCAAAAGATAATAGAGGAAAAAACTAAATCACATGACGAGTGATGCAAACACAACAAAAACGTTTCTTTTTTTCTTGCCAGGTGACATTTATGGCAAATGCCTTTTATAAAAGTTGAACTAATTTGTTTGTTTTGCATATGTACGAATTTTCCCAGTTTGATCAAAGCGTTAACGGAAAAATAAAAAATATGCATTTATTTGCAAAAACAATTTTTTTTTTTCTTTAAATCATGATTTTATTAAGGTATGTTTTTGTTGTGTTTTATTGTGTCAGTTAGCTTTAGTTTTTTAGTTATTATTAACTGTTGAATTGATATTCATTGGAATGCACAAATAAAAACGATGTTTTTCCAAATAAATTCTTCAAATAATACTGTATAAATAAATAAGAAATGTATAAATCCAGACATTTAGCACGAGAGATACAGAGCATGTCAGCAATGAAGTAAAGTGGGCGAATCATAGAAGCAAAGAGAAAAACAGGCATTACAGACTCCAGATGTTAGTTCTGAAGGGTTTGTGGAGGTCACGGGCAGTGCGGCTGTAATCTGTTGAGCAGTCTGTGCCGAACATCTCAGTGGTTAGGATTATGCTGTGGTCTGGCCATGCTAACTCCACATTGGGTTGTGTGATGATGAGGATTTGGGATGCAGGAACCACTGGAGTGACAATGTGAATTCTTAAGAACCCGCTGTCTGATGGACTGAGGTTTGCATATCCATCTTCGGGGAAAGTCTGACTATACTGAGCACAAGAGCGCCAAGTCATCCGTTCAGAATTATTATAAAATGCTGATATTTTTGTTTTAGGCTTCGACCCTGAAAGCGCTTCATGTAAAAAGCTAATTTATGCTTCACAGAACTAAAACGTAACATTACCCAATAACCAAATAAATAACCCCGATATAAAAAGTCTAATCATTTTCTCACCCACATTTCATTCAATTTCGTTTATTAGGAAGTTCAAAGAAATATTACAGTTGATTTTGAGGATCATTTTTTTTTAAGATGCTCTGTTGACTCTGGTCACCATCCACTTTCAACAAAATAAGAAATGGCATGTTTGGAAAAACATGAGGGCTAGAAAAATGTCATCCGTGTCAGCTTTCACTTAACCTTAACTGTAGCATGTCTGGTTTCCTACAGCAATGGATTACAATTAGTTTTAGAGGTATTGCAGCAACCAACCTTCCTCAGATAGTGAGAGATGTGTCAACCCCGTCCTCCAGTCTCTCAGAAGAAGTTTTTGATAAATGGAGTAACCAGTTTAACCCATAACTTAACATATCGGTCAGGCTGATTGAACGTTGACCTTGAAACTTCTGTTGATCTTTGATACAACATCTCCTGTTCCTAAAGAACAGAAAACAAGATTTGAAAACATGTTAAAATAGATATACATCTACATTACGACACCTCACATTCTGTTCGTTCTGTAAATGTCCTGTAGTTCTAATAATGACTGATCTTTCACAATCTGATAAGGGTGGATTATCGGAATCTCGCAGTATAAAACTATAAAAATGAATCACGCCCCCAGTTATTCAGACTTTATTGTGACCTATATATAAGTTCCCAGAACAAGCGGTAAAGATAAATGGCTTCAATTTAATCTTAACATGTAATTCAATTGAAGGTATGAAATATGATCTGATTCCATCACTGTCTTCAAAGAGGAAAGGTGCGTTTTGAATATCACATATTATTACACGCCAATTAGTGAAATTCTTGATTTCATGCAGGAAAATATTTTCGTACTGTATCATGAATGCTAAATAGTCTAATTAACTAGTTTTCTAGACGCCCAATTTTCGACACCGTTTCACATGTCCCAAATAATGTCATTGTCTTCTCACCCGATTAAATAAATCAATATTTTATATGAATTTATTAAACCGTTAAGTATTCATGTACAGTAATAATGTACAGTTTGCGTTCATTATTTAAAGATGAACCCAGACATGTGATCAGGAACCCAATATAGAGGAGATGGGGGTTTTATTATCCAATGAAATATTTTATTTTAACCACTGAATTCTCCAACTGACCAGGAATCAAGAGATTCAGAGAATATGACAACTGCTAAATAATAGAAATAGTAATGTGCAAAAAACGAATTATTTCAAAATCATTATTTCTTACTAACTGGAATCACGGATGATATCAAACCTGTTGCAGCTGGACCTGAAGATCCTCATTCTCCGTTACTATGGCAATCTGAGCCTCCAGATCTCTGTGCACAGAGCGATATCCGAAATTTGGGGAGCCAATAAGAGTGAGACACGGGCGGTCTCTTTTTCCGACATAGTACCACAACCCTTGGAAATAAAAAATTTGAAATTTTTAATATTTGATCAGGAAGATTAAAATGAGAAAAGGTGTTCACAGAAACACTACATTTACTGGAAACTGGCTTCAAATGACTTCGGTAACACTTTCTTTGAAGCATGTATGTATAATGCATTCTAAAGAGTTAAGGGTAAAATGCAATATATATAGAGTTTTAACGAATTATAACCAATTTAAAATGTGTAGTGTATCAATGAATTGTGAAGTGTTATAATGTATTAACTGGAATAACAATTATTTATGAAACATTACAATGCATCAAAAGGTGCATTAAAATGCTTTCAAACTACTTTGCATTATACACACATGCTTCAATGAATGTGTTACCATGACTTCTATTATTCATACACTACAAAAATAATACTATACGCAAGCGAAGCGAGGACATCATTTCAGGGAAAACCTTTATTCTCTTATCACTCATTTTTTAATCCTGTGATGTCATGATGCAACCAAAGGCGTCAGCAAACTGCTGCGTTCCAGTTCAGCCGTTTCAGCGCAGGTGACATACGAGCTAAAAAAGGTGTAGCGTCTGGTAAAAGCGTCACTTACAATGAACACCTTAAATAGCTTCAAAGCAGTTCCGCATCACAGGTTCACCATACTCAAAAAAAACAACAGCAAACAATGCAACTTATTTTGTACAGTAACCGAACTCATACACTATTAATAAACATGCAACCGCTTTTAATAACTGACAAGAGAAGCCACCCAGGCCTGAGGTAGTGTTCTTGTTGACTGAAGTTGTAAATCAGGTAACACAACTGCCAGGAATACTCCAAAAAAGAATTCCTAAGGACTTCCTCGTGCACGCAAAACTATCATTAACTTATAGGTGTTTAATGGACTAAATACGAACAATGCTAAATTAAAAGGTAAATCGATACTAGCAAGTGCACAACCTCAACAGGTCATGGGTTTGATCCTCACACATGGACAATTCCAGCATTATGGATGTGATATTTTCAGGCAAAACTTGAAATATAAATTCTCAGAGAATGTATTTATTACCAATATATTAAATCATCGGTTTATATTTTATACGCTCCCGCTCACTTTCGTAGCACCGTCCGAACGAACTTTGCATGCTCAAAGTCGGCAGACGGCCCGATTCACATTTCGCGTCTAAAACCGTACGGAAAACGCGAGCTGCACTTCGTCCTCCTTTTTTTCCAAAGTGCTGGCACTTTGCGCTCTCCTGGCGTCTGTCGTTGCTAAGCAACCATAGGTCACGATAGCTGTTGAGACGAGGAGGTATAAACAAAGGATGTATGGATTAGATGCACTGAAAATACCTTGCAGTAACTCTACTTCTAGATTTAGTTATGCTGTGATCATCTGTGTCTCCATTTTCATTGGGTTTGTCTATATTGGCTTGTTGATTCTTGTCACATGACCTGCGGTGCGTTACCCCTTTCTGAAAAGCCTGAAAAAAAAAAAGCGTTGTTACTGTGTCGCCCCCTATTTCTGCACGGCTGCTGCGCGTCTACATTTAAAATAATGAATATGCGTGCGGAAAAGACACGAAATGAGAATCGGGCCTAAGAGTGCAAATATTAGTTCCTCAATACATTTGGGTACCGAACACATCTGTACCTAAATAGCACATCTTTGGACCCTTTAGAAGGGTATGATCCCATTGACAGCTTTTTCGACCATTTTCTTAAAGTATAAAAATGTGGACATCAAATCAGTCTTCAGAATCAGCACCTTGTCAGTGTAAAAGAGGTTTAACTGAGTGCACTGTTGCTCGCTCTCTCTCGCCAGAGGTCCGTAGGCCTCCTGTAGGCTGAAGGCCAGCGTCAGAACTCCAGCTAATGGTCATTGATTCTTCTCGTAGCTTGGCTTCGGGGGACCTCTGCACCTTGTCTGCTCCCACTTCTGCTCAGCTGTTACAAGAAATGACGGCATGACAAGCCCTTATCTAATAAACTCAACTTCTCAACACGAGCGTCAAATTTAATTCCACTGACGCAGGTGCGTCAAGCTTCCTGAGGTTCTTTCGCTGCATTGCCGCTATTTCATTCTGTCCTTCCAGGTTTCATAACAGAAAGCGATACGAGGGCACGATGTCAATGCTGTATGAACAATCAAATCTAATTTACAGTCAATGAATGCATTTTTAATAAGACCGTCATTCGATGAATCAGAATCTATCTCCTGGTTTGTGCAGTTAACCCTTTCAGTATGGGTAAGGTATGACGATATGTAGTATCATTTATGCAATGGTGCAGTTTAAAACACACAGCTGCGGAAAAAAATAAGAGACCATCCCAAATGTTCATTTAATCAGCACTACTAGATGTATTGTGCCCATTCAACAGAATCAAACCTCGGGAGTGACAAAGTCACCCAACAGCAATGTGAAAGACTGACAGAATGACAAGACGCATGAAAACTGTGATAAAATTGAGGTTATCACATAAAATAATATTTTTTAAACTTTTCCTAAATACACAAACTGTATTACCGTTGTATTGCTTAAAATTGAATATGAACTTGTTTTCTCTGCAGTATTTGAGCTCTTAAATAACAGAAAAAATGCTCTGTATTATTGTTTCTCCAGTTTTCATTTTCTGCAAATAAATGCAAATAGAAACAATAAATTTACTTGAAATTTGGTAAAAATATTGTAAGTAGTTGGTAGTTAGTAGAAATGGTCTCAGTTCATGCATTTCCTGGAATCCGGACCCATGAGGTTGCCATATACAGAATATATCAAATATGTAAAGTTGACACACAAAAAAGTATGAAAAATTCAATAGAGCCTTATTTCTCTACCAACTTCGAAACGGCAGGCCAATGCAAACTCTCGTCTAAGATTGATTTAAATGATCTGTAAAAAATTCCCTATTACATTTACTGATAAATGCAAGCTCTGCCAGGAATATCTCTCAACTTGAATATTTATGTTAATGGTTTCAATGAGTACAGCTGAAATAGCCTGACGTTCAACAACAGCCAAAAACTGTTGCCAAAGCCCACCTCTGGTTTGCAGAGAAAACACCAGCATGTCTGGCAGTCTCTGTGTCCTGATGCTGTCCAGGAAGAACTCAGAAGCTATTCAATCAGAGGTGCTGGGAAACCTGCGTCGTGCATTAAATTATGAGCTTTCCTGTTACACCCAAGTTTTGGGAATGGATTGGGAACCTGCCACTTTACGAAAAAATAAGAGAATGTAAACAACTACCTTTAGCGTGAAAGGTCCAGTCGGCGCGGTGGTATTCGTGCAAGTGGACGCGGCTCTGCTGACCGAGCTGACACACCTGAAATGGAGAGACTGCTGAGTGTTAAACCATTAAACCAACAAGACCGCGGGCAAAGGTGGTAGACTGAATACTTACAAACCTCAATAAGTTAATATGGAAAAGGCCAATAATATTTTGAACAAAAAAATCTTTATTGTACTATGTGGTATATATCCTATATTGTGATTTTAATCATTTATCTTGTAATCATTTAATATTTTACGCATTTATAACCTTGCACTGTAATAAGGCTTACTATACGATACTGTGGAAAACATAAAGATTCAATTGAAATCTGATTTTATTATTCAATGTTTATTAATAACAAAGAATGAATAATGAATTTGGCATCAGAGCCAAAGCAGTTGCTTGAAATTATATGACACCAGATAAGACTTGGAACAGTGACTCATTCTAAACATACCATAAAGACCCATTGTAAAACAGCCAATAATACACACGCGTGATCATTTGGACAAACCCGTGACAAAGTTCCCATCAAGCAGATTTTTGAGATGTGTCACACTTCTGAACAGATGTACCACTCAATATAAATTCGTAAGCTAAAATAGGCCGAGGCTAGTTGTTACGCTTGTTACTTCACTGGATATTTAGTAGGGTCATTTTTGTCATTATCAACAAAGCCACGGATCGCTGTAGTTTGGTCTGCTGTTACCCAAAACCTTACAGTTTCAAGTTTTATAGTTAAACAGTATATAACGTTTGTGACAACTTGCCCCGCCTCCACTCTACAGTCATATGGCCCAGCCCTCTAAAGAAACGGCAAATTGTAAAGTAATGCACACCTTATTGTAGAACTGTCTAGCAATGTGAACGTAGGCCTCGGGAATTGCACCTGCCACTCCTCTGGCCCCAAAGAACCCATTAACTTCTGGCGAGGCCATAAGGATCCTGTAGTCCGTCGGAGCACCCAGCACTAGACGCATGTAGGTCTTTGTAAGGTTGAAGTAACCAGACGTCAGGTAGACTGCAGAGTCTCCGTCTGCCTCGGTAAGCAGTCGTTTTGTTACCTGCTCATCCAGGTAAATGCCCAGAGGTTTCATTTGCAAGAGAGGAAAGATCCAGGTGTCATTTTGCACAGTCTCATCGCAGTCCGCATTTTCCGAGCATTCTGACTCTAGCATGTTCTGCCGGACACGGGCAGCGTTGACCACCTCCATGATCCGTCTCTGTGCTGATGCTGAGAAATCTGCTCGATTACCTGTTGGACCAAAAGACCATTTGAGTCATCAAGTATTGGATATATTTGGGCTCCATTCCAAAATATAGCGAGATGCTTACATAGGCAGCATTTTATGGCATTGCACGTGAACTCCTGAAACTAATTACGTTCCTGATGGGATTACGCAGCCAACTCAAATATCTCCCTTCACCCAAATTTTTGATGAAAAGATAATCCCATAATGCACTACGACAAGCTCAGCGATTTTAGCACTGGTTTTCACCATTTCAACGATATTTTTTAAATTAGATTATTTGAAATAATTTATTGAAATGACAATTTCTTCTAATTTAACAATTCAAAGTATACAATTTATTTAGTAATAAGGTTGTATTTGATACCTTTAGCACATGCATTAGTTGACATACACTAACACCGATTTATATTAACAAAGATTAATAAATGCTGAAAAACGATATGTAAGTTCATGGTGCATCAACTAATGTTTAACAGTTTCAACGTTTCATTTTATAATATACTTGTAAATGCTGGTCTGAACATGAACTAAGATTGAAGGAACAGTTCACCCAAAAATTAAAAATAAATCTCTTCTCAAAATATATTGACTCTATATTGACAAATATGAATCCATTTCTTTGATCTGAAGAGAAAGATCAGAAAAAGATATTTGGAGGAATGCTTGTAACCAAACAGTTCTTGGCCACCATTGACTACCATAGTAGTAAAGATTTTTTTACGAGCATTCTTTCAAATATCTTTTTCCGATCTTTTTTATCAGATCAAAGAAATGTATACAGATTTGGAACAACTTGAGGGTGAGTAAATGATGACGGACGTATTGCTCATTGTTAGCTCATGCAACACAATGCATTAACTAATGTTAACAAATACAACCTTATTGTAAAGTGTGATCATTTATTTGGTCATTTATTACTGAATGCATAAACATATTGAACTTGTAAAAAAATATGTGAATTATAAGAGTGAATTGGTTCATAAAAATAGTTTGAACTGATTCACAATGAATCAATAAATCATCGTTACCAACTCCAGTGCACTTTATAAGTATTGTAAGTGCACATACAGTCAATTAAAGTGCAACTGAAAAGTTCATAGCACACATTTTTAAAATGTCGTTCAATTTTATATTGCCAGTAAAATCACTGCGAACATATCCTGGATATTCATTACAATGCCCTTCCCTTCTTCAAATGCCATCTATTCAGACAGCAGACAGTAAGGCAGCTCACTAGATCTGGAACAGAGCCGTACAAACATCTGCATCAATCAGAAGCCTAAATATCTGACAGCAGAGCGATTCTGAGAAACCGTCAGGATCTTAACAGGCCGTGCACATTCACACTTATGCCAACGATTATACTCCTTGCAGGCGCAAAATGACACGTCAACCGTTCCTCTCCAATCCGATCCATTCTATCAAGCGTTTGCTCGTGCGAAATCCTGCAAATGCATGATCAAAACCTCAGAGACACGGGTCAATAACTGCTGACCGTCTGGAATGGCGCTCTGTCAAACCCTGGCGCCTCTGCTAGACATAATGTGCCACGGTGAGTCATAGCAAGAGAGATAATCTGTAAATAATGAATTAGCTTCAGGGGAAAAAGCTGCATGTTGGTAATATATGGCAGAAACCTGCTGTTCTATGATCTCGCTGCTTATTTGGTTAACAGCGAGATTGTCGGGATGGATGAGGCCGCTCTGAACATTGTTTATGAAATGCAAAATATAGGAAGAGCATGTCTCCACAAATATGTGTGGTCAGCAATGAACAAACTGCTCTTTGAAGCGGGATGCAGGGGCTTTCCCCACGGACCCGGAGCCAGCCACCCTGAGCCTCTGGGCCTCAGAGGTCCAAACGCATCCAGTTAACAGGGCCATGAAGTTCAGCGGCTCTTACCGACAGACCGTGGGATCCAATTACTGGAGATATGGAGGCAGGACATTACTGCAGACTCAGCAGATGAACTTCTCAATGGTGATTCTTACTGGAAGATGGAGCTTTTCTTAAAGTATCTTTAGCATTTCACACAAGAGAGACAGTCAAATAGATTTGAAATGACGTACTGTATGGTGTACAAGTAAATGTTGTAAGAATATGCATTTTGGGGTGCGAGTTCACAAACATTTCATAAGAGCAATTTACGTAAACAAGACTCTTGGCAGGACACTACTGCCAGCCGTAATGCTCAATTACGATTTTTTTTGCTCAGATATAAAAAAGTAAAGGTGAATTGCCGGTCTGCACATTGCAGAATGGAGTAGAACACACCTACAGTGCATCCGGAAAGTATTCACTGCGCTTCACTTTTTCCATATCTTGTTATGTTACAGCCTTATTCCAAAATAGCTAAATTCATTATTTTCCTCAAAATTCTACAAACAATACCCTATAATGACAACGTGAAAGACGTTTGTTTGAAATCTCTGCAAATTAATAAAAAATAAAACAAGCATATGTACATAAGTATCCACAGCGTTTGCTCAATACTTTGTTGAAGCACCTTTGGCACCAATTATAGCCTCAATTCTTTTTGAGTATGATGCTCCAAGCTGGTCACACATATATTTTTTTTCACACCATTCTTCTTTGCAGGACTTCTTTTTATGGGGAGCATCGGTGCACAGCCATTTGCAGATCTCTCCAGAGATATTCAATCGGGTTCAAGTCTGGGCTCTGGCTGGGCCACTCAAGGACATTCACAGAGTTGTCCCGTAGCCAGTCCTTAGTTATCTTGGCTGTGTGCTTAGGGTCATTGTCCTGCTGGAAGATGAACCTTCGCCCCAGTCTGAGGTCCAGAGCGTTCTGGAGCAGGTTTTCATCGAGGATGTCTCTGTACATTGCAGCATTCATCTTTCCCTCGATCCGGACTAGTCTCCCAGTTCCTGCCACTGAAAAATATCCCCACAGCATGATGCTGCCACCACCATGGTTCACTGTAGGGATGGTGTGGGCCAGGCGAGGAGCGGTGCCTGGTTTCCTCCAGACATTACGTTCAATCTTTGTCTCATTGGACCAAAGAATTTTGTTTCTCATGGTCTGAGAGTCCTTCAGGTGCCTTTTGACAAACTCCACTGTAATGTGCCTTTTACTGAGGAGTGGCTTCCGTCTGGCCACTCTTCCATGAAGGCCTGATTGGTGGAGTGCTGCAGAGATGGTTGTTCTTCTGGAAGGTTCTCCTCTCTTTACAGAGACATGTTCCCCAGATCGCTCAATTTGGTCGGGTAGCCAGCTCTAGGAAGAGTCCTGGTGGTTCCCAACGGAGGCCACTGTGCTCATTGGGACCCTTAATGCTGCAGACATTTTTCTGTACATTTCCCCAGATCTGTGCCTCGATACAATCCTGTCTCGGAGGTCTACAGAAAATTTCTTTGACTTCATGGCTTGGTTTGTGCTCTGACCTCCACTGTTAACCGTGGGACCTTGTATAGACCATACATTTTTATACATTTTTTATACATTTTTTTTTTACATTATGGGGTATTGTTTGTAGAATTTTGAGGAAAATAATGAATTTAATCCATTTTGGAATAAGGCTGTAACAAAACAAAATGTGGAAAAAGTGTAGCGCTGTGAATACTTTCCGGATGCACTGTAAAGCTGATGCTTTAACATCATGTCAACACACACGCTAGGGGTGGATGCAAAGTGATAAAAGACAATAGAAACTATAAGAGGTTTGTCATCCAGTGATACTCTTTTGTTGCATGGTGCGGCGTAGACAGTGCAAGGGCTTATGTTTATAATCTGATAGTTATTATTTGGCAACCGAGCTGATGGTGCACTTCTGTCGATAGAATGGAGCGTGCCGCTTTAAATCATTGCAGAATTGTGACATGTCGATCTACAATGACGCAAACGTCGCACGAATTCCGATAAAACCGCTCAGACTGAGGTCGCATTGCAAAACATTAGACCTGTATCCGCTTTAGGACTACATATGCAAGTGGCTCAGATCAGATTTAAAAAGATGTTTACTGTTATGCAGTAAACACATCTGGGTCACATATGAGCATTATCACATATGTGGGATTATCTTAAATCTGGACTAGGTTTTACCAAACATGCCTCACTAAAAACATTACTTGTTTGCATTTAGAGACATCACAAGATATGGCAGTGCAAGTTGTTTTCGGTTTGGACAGCTCTAGCATTTACTTTAGTCTAGGACTAGTCTCATCCCTGTCCGGGAAACCGCCCTTTAATTGTCTAGTTGACTAGTCAACCATCATGACCTCTTCTCTCCCAACATATCTAACCACTTATTCATAGACTGCGTAAAGAAATGTCACCTTGACTCGAGTACCCTTGCTTTCCGCCTTGATATTTTCCTCCGTTTACCGTCATAGTTAACGATTCTTGTTTATGGCTATCATTCCATCATTTCCCGTTGACCTCATTGTCTTGACAAACTGTAGCAAGGTCCAAATAGCTCCTTCCCGAACTTATCATCCTCCTGCATCTCTGCTTTCCTCCCTCCCTGCGCAGATCACTTACCACCAGCAAGGTGACATCATTGCATTATTTCTGGGATCTGTGACAAACTGTGGCTTCACTCCACCACGATTATGTCATCGGACAGCGCTCGCTTCACAACCGTGGCGCTTGGGTTACGGATACGGCCTGAATGAGCATAATAACTCATTCACTCGCTCCGAGGTCTCCGCTGAGCCTGGGGACCAACTAGTCTGTAAGTTACACCGGTCGCAGCCGCAGTTCGGCATCAAAATAACATGGAGACCTACAGCTCGATGTGAAAAACTACGTACGTGCAAAACATCTAGCTAATGTAATCTAGTTCCTGCAAATTCAGATTTAATAAAGCGTGCAGCGTATTTGAACTACTACTTTAATAAATTACAGTTTTTCTCGATTGCTAACACACAATTCATGAAATAATACAACTATAAACACTTCCACAGAACAATACACCAACTTGTACAAATTCCACACAAGAACGTCCTCATTTTGCACAGGTTAAACCATGTTTTCATTCAGAAAAACACAAACACACAATATAATTAACTGAAGTGTCAAGATATTAACTCAAATAGCTCACATTTGTCTACCAGTAAACATTTGGTGGCAAAACTGATGACACACCAATCACAAGCACATTTACACCCTTTTTACCTGTTCTGTATTTTTGCATATTTTTTACATTGCCTCCTTTTGGAAAATCGCTTCGCCGTATTGTTTCCTTTATCTTCTCTGTAAGTCGCCTGAATGCCAATAGGATTTGTGCAGTTGTATACTGTGGTGTTGCATGACCAGTTTATATTTATATTTTAACTTTTCTTGTCTTGTAAGATCATCTTCATCTACTTAACAGTAGTTTAATGTTTTATAAAAAAATCCTAAACTTATTCTTGCACTTTGCCCTATCTGCATTCTTTTTTGTTGTATATTCTTATACACATTAAGCTGTCAAATTATTCTTGAATCCCAATAAGAGGTTTAAGTAACAGTGTTGCATGTTGCAGTGTGGGTGCAGGTCATGTCTGCAGGAAAAGCTTGTTTTTCAGCAAGTTTGAAGGGTTTTGAGAAGAGCGTTTCATTTTGACCTGAAAATAGGGGGGAATTGGGTGAGAAGCTATGGAGGCATAATTTTAAGAAATGTGTTAAAGCAATCGAGAAAAACTGTGACAGTTCACCCAAAACTATCTTCATTTACAGGTCCAGTTGAGGATAATAAACGGGTCAGTGGTGTGGAAAGAAGAAGCCAATGGCTGTGGTTGAGATGGATGGACACAGCATGGGCTGCCAGATGACCTTGTAACAATGTGACACACACCCAGGTCTGATCAACCTGCGGTGGGCCTCCCTTGGCTGAGGGTGTCTTGCGATAAAGGACCTAAACACCCAATGAGGCTGAGGTGCCTAACTGACAATGTGTTACATTGATTGAAACCATACAAAGGGCACTATCAGCAGCACCTCAGCAAAAGGCATCTTTCAGCCAGGATAATGGATGTGATGAAACTGGGATCGGACACACAACTCATGAGATGTCTCCCTGACCATAGCAGGAAAGGCAAGTATGCTATTTATTTCTATAATCATTTATCCCTCAAACACAGAGGATGAGTACCCGACGAACCAGTAAAACCTCACACCTTCTTTCCTCCATTCAGATTCTTGACTGCTTTCCATGGCCATGCATAAGGCGTGGGAAATGTCCTGTTGGGCAATTCAACTGTGCTGAAATAGTGAGATTAGAACACCTAGTCCTATTGAGCGAATCTTAAAAAAATAGGCGCCTTTCATAACAGTCAAGGTCACCTCACAAATCTTCCTGAAACATCTTTAAACCGTCTTGTTGGTTTGACCAACGCACCAATGCGTGACTTCAGCTTATTTTCACTTTGTACCACCCAGCGCACCTTATAATTGTATTTATTTCTTTGCCACCATTAAGTATAATAATAGTATTGCTTTCTTCCCATTCGACATAAAACACAATTAAGTCAACAAGGAGAGTCTATTTCATTTCTAGAAACACCTCAGTACGGGCATTGCAGTAGCAGCCTTAAGACTGATCCTCACCCAAATTTATTACAGCCTTCAGTTAAACACATACTATTATAATAAAATTACATCTTTTTTTATGAGTTTCACTATTCATCCAGACCTTCATTCAAACAACAGACCCGCCCTTGTAAATACAAAACAACATTGATCGAAACCCTAATGAACACCATCCAAATGGTGCTTAAATGTATTGTATAAGGGGTTAAAGGGATAGTTCACCCAAAAATGAAATTTACATCATTTACTCACCCTTTTTTATTTCAAATCTGTATGAATTTCTATCTCCTGCAAACCCCAAAAGAAGATATTTTGAAGAATATTGGTCACTGAACAACAGCGGTAACCAATTCACTTTATTGTATGGACAAATCAAACATGTTTAAAATGACAAGAGGGTTAGTAAACGATAGCAGAATTTTCATTTTTGGTGCGAACTATCCCTTTAAGAACGTGGCTTTCATTCAACCTGATAACTCGCCTTTATAGGGATGCACCATCCCCTCCATCGTATCCACGCTGTTGTCAGGTCGAAGCTGCAGAGAAACGTCACCCACAGCTCCCACAAGCTCAGCAAAGAAATCGGCCACCTCTTCACAGTCCTCCAGAAGAACATAACGGTCTTGACGGTTGGTAAAGTACGAATCGCTCAAATTGGCCCTGTATGAGATGACATCACACTCAGTGTGGGCCAACACATATATTTCCATGTTTGTGTGAGACAGTAAAACATGGAAAAGCTTTGGAAATTTTGCCACGAAACATGCTGATCGTTGGAAATGTTTGCATTTAGATTGCAAGCATATTATTGTTAGCTGGTCACAATGCATCATGTTTGTGTACGTGTGCTTTATCTGCACCATCATTTTCCACATGAAAGAGCATGAAAGTGAAAGTGCCTTCTGCCTACACACCCGCTGATGATGAGACTGTTGTCGAAAAGATAAGCCTTGATGTGCTGCACCCCGATGGTCTCGTTGAAGCGTTCAGGCACCAAAAGGCGCAGAAGACCCCTCAGGTCAGGTGTGTGATAAAGGGACACTCTCATCTGCTCCGGGAACCGCTGGAGTAGCGGCAACAACACTGTGCGAGAATTGTGTTTACCTGCATGTGCAATAAAACAATACGTAAATGACTGAACTGTCTGTGTTTTGCTATTTAACTGGGCGGTTCTTTGCCAGATTAAGAAGCTTAATGATTGTCATCAAACATTAGACATCAAAGGTCTATAGTACAGCTAATAAAAGATCTACTGTAATAATTTGTTTCACTATTAAAGTTCAGAGTCTCGTTCATAAGAACAAGCAGGAACTGAATTGATCAAATAAAGCATGTCTATACTGGAATATGATGCCTGTGTTACCATAAGTTATTAGATTATGAACTCTTACGACATTGGGTGAGTCGTAACACATGGTTGAGTCAGTCAATGGAATAACTAATAATTCCTGTTATGAAGTGATAAAGGAAAAATAAAGAAACAGGGAAGTCTGCATGCTATTCCGCAATAACCAAAACTGGTAATTTTACACAATAACACTTGTGTTGACACATTAAATATTAAAGGGACAGTTCACCAAATAATAAAAATTCTGTCATCTTTTATTCATCCTCCAGTTGTTCCAAATCTGTATTAATGCCTTTGTGCTAATGAATAATAAGAAAGATATTTGGAAGAAAGCTTGTGACCAAACAGTTCTTGGCCACCATTGACTACAATACTAAGACAAATTGCAATGGTGGTCAAAAGTGTCTTCAAAATATCTTCTTTTATGTTCAACAGAAAATATAAATGTACAAAGACATTATTCCTACTGTGGTATTCAATGATGGCCAAGAAGTGTTTGGTTACAAGCATTCTTCCAAATATCTACCTCTGTGTTCATCAGAAGAAGGACATTTATACAGATTGGGAACAAGGGTGAGTAAATGAAGAACAGAATTTTTATTTTTGGGTGAATTGTTTATTTAAAGGATTAAGCATGTCAGTCACGGTTCAAATAGGGAAACAGAACTAGCTGGGATTTTCCCAGAGGCATTTCCTCCTGATAGTGACACTAAAATGTCCTCAAAATGGTGACGTTTTCTAAGCTTTATTAAATTCAGAATAATCAATGTTGCAAACGATCTTAACCTCAGATGAAGTTCAGTATCGGTTACGGTATTTTTTTTTAAAACAACCCTTTAAAGGGATACTCCATCCAAAAATGAAAATTCTGTATAAATGTATTTGTGCTGTATTTGAAAATGTAAGCAACTGACATTGCTGGGACATCATTGACTTCTATAGCAGGTATATATATATATATATATATATATATATATATATATATTCAACAGAACAAATAAAATTATACAGGTTTGTAAAAACTGGTGGGGGGTAATTCATGACCGAATTTGCATTTTTGGGACGATTATCTCTTTAGGGGGGTGGTGGCCATCTAGGTATCGTAGGCTGACTGAGAGAGGGAGAGAGGGAGAGAGAGAGAGAGAGAGAGAGAGAGAGGGAGAGAGAGAGACAGACCTCTTGAGCCTCTGGTATAATCCAACAGAAAATCCACTTTGAGTTCTGGTGCATCTTTTCCTTGCGAGCGCTCTAATGCCTCTTCCATGCAGTCAACCTACACAGGAAATTAGACGGTCATTGGAAACGCACTAATGTTACAACAACAGCTTATCATCTTTATATGATGTATGTCAAGTGTTATTTGTAGAAATACAGTACGCTTAAGTCCTGACATAAGGTCAAATACCATTATAAGCAGATGCGCAGATAAGACAGACTGACAGGTTTAAATGACGTGTGGGAAAGTGTAAACACATTCTTTTAAATCAGTGTTTCTTCCTGTTTCCGTTTACTTCTCTTTCCTTTTTATTTTTAGACAGCTTGGAAAGCTCTTGTCTAGTCCGGCTGGTTTAGCATGTTGACTAGAACAAGGAAATGTCAACTATCTGTAGACTTGCCTACTGAGCTTTTGATACTGCACACAACACAATTAACAAATGTTTTTTTTACACTTTCAGCAGAAATTGCTTAGAATCATGCTCATCCATGCCAAAACTAATGAAATGGTCTTGTGGGTGATTGCCCAGTGGTTTCTATGAAATACTGGGTCCCTTGATATGACTCGGGTCTTTCTTTCAATACAAGTCAATGGAATGTTTTGCCGCTTTATCTTTAAAATTAAAAAAATCTCTAGCAACGAATGGTACTAGACTTACGCAGTATACAGGTTTTTAAACAGTTTTTTTAAACCATCTTCAGCAAGCATTACTAATAAATCTGATGTATTAATTCTTCTAGAAACAGGACTTTCTGGAAGATATGACTTATGACATAAACAGTTCTAAAAAACCTTTGAAAAAAGATGACCTTTTTGTTCATCTAATGTGTGAAGTTCTCCTTTACATCGAAACAGTTGACACATGCTTAACATCCAGTCATCGTCCCCGTGTAAGAATCTCACTAAGACCACAGTCAGTATTTCTTCATAGGTTGTGTTTTGTGTTCTCAGTTACAGTAAAAATGAACAAATAGGCAACATACGAGATCTTGTTCTAGAGGCCCTGTGCCAAGGTAGAGTGAAGCCATGACCACACGACTCTTGGCTGTTCTGATCCGTGCCTGGGCAAACAAAGAGAACGACAAACTAAATGAGAGATATTAAGTTACAGCTTATTATAAGTGGCATTAAAACAATAAAATCACAAGGCAAACAAATAACAATCAATTATATAGTATTAACATCATGACGACTTAAGATTGGAAGCTTCACACTCCTTTAGACTCAAAGGAGGCAATGAGTAATTATGCATTATAGCAAAGGTATATGATTTATGGTATTATAATGTACTTGTAGTTGGCACTCTATCTCATTACATTGGAACTTTATGGACGTAAATCAAGATAAATCTGATATCACAGCAATAACATCTGCATATTATGTAAAACAAAATAATCAACACTGTAATACATTATATAACATCTGAAATTGGATTAGGCTTTTGCAATGTGATACCTGCTATGTCAATAACACATGAATACATGCATGTGTACCTTCATAGTCTGATAAAACTCATCAGGTGAGTGGAGGATGCGGATGTGGCCTCCAGGGACCCTAAAAGCGGGTACGTAATTAGTCATCCAGTGGAACCGTGAGTAAAGGCCCTCGACCCCAGTGAAGCCTGGCGGTCTGGAGGAGGCCAGGGGGGCCGTGTCAGCCTCTGCCAGCAGAGGGGCCAAGAGTAGCACAGCTGACCTACAGGATGACAGGAAGAGAGAAAACCCTTTAATATTCATCCGAAACGGAAACTGGCTTTTTGTGCTATTTTGTTTCCATGTTTGTGAATTAACTTTTGGTGGTTGAACTGTGATAACGATTATTTCTTTTTCCTTTCCGCTTGGCTCAAAAAAGCCAATGCATTCTTTGAGATCTCCTGTTATTCTCATCTTTCTCTATATTAGTTTGTCACCTCATGCAAACAGTAAGTAAAATAACAAGGAATACTAAGAGCTAACAAAGCAGATCTCATCAGTCCCTACATGGCCACCAAGTAACTGCTTTGGGTTTTACACTAACCGGTGTAATGTCCAGCTCCAAAGGCAACAGTACAAGACACAAAGGCAGTAATACAGTCTGTATGACACAGCATGAAGTCTGAAACCCTGCAACCCTTTACTCAGATCTACTGCCAAACCCCAAGGTCACCCCGAGTTCTCTACAACCCAGACAGTGTTATTCTTCATCCAAGCCAGTCTCACCACACACTACAGTAGATCTTGCATAAATCCAGATAAAACAGAATAAATAAGGCGCCTCTATGACCAAGTGTAAAACAATGTTAAGGCCAATCGCTATAAAAGTAAGTTACTGCCATGTCTCAAACAGATCAACGGATGTCGAAACTACACTAACATGTGGGCTTTGTACGAAAAGAATGAAAAAAGGGGAAACCACAATTGCACAAACTGTACAGATGGAAATGCTCAAAGTCATGGGCGCGTTGCAGAGTAGTTCTTAAATGTTGTTTAATTCCAATGTCTTAAAATTTCTATTTGACATTATTTATATTTTTGACAATATATGAGACTTTCTGCATCATTCTGTCACTTGTTGTTTCTCTCCTGACCTGTGTGCATGTACTCTTTATATCTATAGAACAAAACATTTAAAAGTCATTTGGTGATTGACATTTCCATCAACACTGACTAAAGGGAGAATACAATGGAGTTAAGTTGACACACCTCAGATGTATAACTCACGTTCTATTAAGAAAGCATGTCCTGACATGGCCTGTATGATCGTCCTGTTTGTCTCGGTTTATTTGATAGATGTCACTCATAAATCATGATGGTGTCTCTCGAAAACAAGCCTTTGAACATCTAGAGTAAGCGAAATGACGATCGTTTACCTAACATTTACATTACGTAAGTATTTGTTAACGGTTCCATTACTGCAATTACACAAATTAACGCAATGTTTCTCCTTTACATAACCACGAGCTAATGCTAGTGAAAGTCTCCTGACTTAAGCATTACTGAATTTCTATCGGTTGTATTTACGGGACGAAACTGTGCGGAACATCGCCATTACTAACCCTCTCCTCCGATCATGAGTCCTGAAGAAACGGTCTGAAATCCTCGTAAAAACCCAGGAGAATGCAGGAGTGTACACGGAGAACACAATCCTTTTCCATGTCATGGGCGCCGCCATGTTTTCACGGGAATTTTGAATATAGAAACTTTATCTAAACACTCCCGCTCCTCACCCTTAACACTACTGTAGGCGTTTCGTGTCGCTCGCTCGCTTGCAACTTTAAAGAGAGATTGCAATACAGCATTTTTCACGCTTCAATACTTTTGTGTTAAAACTACATTTTAAATAGTGAATTTGTATACAATTTTAATGAATTCCTCTCTTGTTATTTTATTTGTATAATAACTTCATCAATACCGCCCTTTTTGTTCATTTTGCCATTTTGAACTCACTGAACTTACCCTCTTTATTTATGCAACAAATCATTTGTACAGTAATAGTTAATTAGTATCTTAAGTACTTTTACTGTATTTAAACATTGCCATTACACTTATTTATTTCTACAATACATTCTCTAACTTTAAAACTATCCAAAGGTGACAGATGATAAATGAAAAAATTTACCCAGCGATGTCCACAAGAGTTAACGTTGTTTACTGCCCTTTTCCTATAGATGGCGTATGGAACAAATCCCGTAAATAGAGTACCAACATGAGTCTATATATTAATTTTTTATACAGTTTATAATACTATATTATAGTTATATCTACTATATTTTGCTGTACTAGACTGTGTGTTTTACTTGAATGTGTATACCTAACGTTTGTCTTTAGTTAAATGAGTGCAAAATGTTCTGCAAAACCCCTTTTCCTGAAAACCGAATGTTCCGTCATGCACCCGTGAGGATGACCGTAAATTACATTATACCCCGGCTCTGCAAAACCAATCAATCAAATGAATAAATCAAATTGAGTGTGAATAAAACAGCATAATATGCAACATGTGTGGTCAGTCATAACACACCGACCGCATTTCTATCCGCAAGGGCAATGCATTTTTTTCACCTTGTGTGAACAGGGAAGGGAGGGGGGAGAATCCCGTAAAAAAGGGTCACACTGATTATTTATTGGCAATCCGCCACTTGCGTGTCTGTGTGTGTGTGTGCGGTTGCTTTACTGGAACACCGATGGGAGGAGCCTTTTAGAAATATCAGTCGGTACTTCAACTCCATGCAACAAGGAGTAGGATACCTTCACTACCTCTGATAGACTTTAATACAGCTGATCACCGATCAACTGTTAAACAACTGACATGAAACTGATCTTTATCCCTTTTAAAGAAGACACGTTTTGTATAAACATTTGGATGGGACTCACAAAGGGAGCTATGTTTTAGAAAAACTCCAAGATTGAGTCGGATAACCCTGTGAAGGTAAATACAAAGGTTTTGCTTGTTTATTCCCTCAGCTAAATTTGAAAAACCTCATTCGTTTGTCTGTGGACCGTTTCACTTGTATATCGACTTTAACACTATAGTCGCGTTAAATGCGGCGCTACATTGTATCCTCTTCAAACTAAACTAACTAAACTGTGTTATTTCGCTTTGAAAACAACCGCTAACGTCACTTTATTGTTTAAAGTCTTAAACGTCGGTTTTGCATTTGTGTTCCAGTCGAACTAAAACGACCTCGATGTAATCTGAATAAGTTGGTCTATTCCAGTAAGAAAGAGTGAAGGGGTATTTACAGTGTAACTGGAGCCAGAGCCCGTGTGTCATGAATGAGGAATTGGGTTATTCACAACGAACTGGAGGACCTCATTCATAACCCGCTTTCTAATAGACCGAGTGAATATCGGGTTTACTTGAACTAAAAATACGGCTTCGATTGCCATCTAGTTAATTCATCTCTAGACAGGACAATTGCATCATTGTAACATGTTCCATTTAAGCATTTGGCTTTTATCCAAGGCAATTTATTCTGTATTCAATGTCTTTATCACTATATGTATTCCCTGTCATTCAAACCCTTGACATATCAAAATGCTTCACCGATAGGGCTTTAAGAATATACTCAGGCTTTATTTATGTGAAAAGGTGTATGTGATGCTTGGAAGGGGTTGGGCTGATATTCAACACATGTGACCGGTTGTTAAGACTGTGAAAGAGGCCTTTGAAACTAAACCTGATGTCATAGCAGATGTCAGTAGTCTGCTGGCACCCGGATCTGTTGTTCGATACATGCTGACGTTTTCGTTTCTCCTTCTTTTAGCTACCTTCCATACCCACCGAGACATCACTTGTTCTGAATGTGGAAGAGGCGTCAGAACTCTGGGCGTTGTGTTGGTGCTCTCCGGTGTATGAGCACCCCGGCTGGGACGGCCCTTCGGCCCTGGACCCCAAGCACCAGTGGTTGCCGGGCGGTACAGGGGGTGGGCAGAGCGCCATGGTAACGCACAGCAGGTTTGACAGCGTCATGAGCAGCAGCCCCTTTGAAGGCGGCGTGCGCCTGCCCCCCCACCGGTACAAGACCTTCAGTTCAGAGGCGCAGTATCAGATGGTGCTCGCGGCCGTACGCAAACTTCAAGAGAGTGGCTTCTACTGGAGCACGGTGAGCGGGAAGGAGGCCAGCTCGCTTCTGAGCGGAGAGCCCCCGGGTACCTTCCTGGTGCGCGATAGCTCAGACAACCACCACTTTTTCACACTCAGCGTCAAAACGACCACCGGCACCAAAAACCTGCGCATCCAGTGCGATTCCCTCTCTTTCTTCCTGCAGACCGACCCGCGGAGCGAGCAGGCGGTGCCGCGCTTCGATTGCGTCCTGAAACTCATCCATCATTACATGCCATCTTCGAAAGGGACGGGGACCTCATCCGTGGTCCATGCTGCGGGGAGCAGCGATGGAGTCTGTGGCAGGTCAGCGGATGGGAGTGCGTACTTCATTTACTCTGGTGGAGAGAAGATCCCTCTGGAACTATTGCGTCCACTGGCCTCCAGCATGTCCAGTTTGCAGCACCTGTGTCGCAAGACTTTAAACGGCCATATAGACGTGTCCACCAAACGGGACCAGCTGCCTCAGACACTCCAAGAGTTCCTTCAGGAGTACGATGCACCTATCTAGCTAGAGCTCCAAACGTGTTTTAGATTATAAGAGCCACACGGCAGAAGATGTGTGTGCCAATAAATGCTCACAGTTCAGCGGAATTGCGTGAGTGGAGATTTTTCGCTCCAGACCTCTGTGTCTGTCAGTATTGCAGGCCAGCTGTGCCTTCGACATATGGATTGTGAACTTTGGCAGGTGGCTGCCATTTGAAGGACAGTGTGAGATACGTACTCCTGGTCATTTGGGCTGCTGCCAGGATCTGACATCTCAGCTGCTATTGACAGGATGAGCCTCAATTTTCTAGTGGCCAGTCTCAAAGACAAACTGCTGAAGATAAACACAAGTGATAGTTGATCAGTACAGGAGTTAAGTGTGCCGCTGTGGCTACGATCCAGCTCCTCACCCATCGATCGGGAGATGCTCTCGCCATCCGTTTTATCCAGCTCGACGTTTTTGACTTTCTCCTGGAAGGAAAGCTCCAGCCCTCAGTGTTTGAGCGAGAGCCGGTTGTTTGCGATGACGCACACATTTCCACTGTTTCTTGCCAAGTGTAATTGCCTCATAAGTGGGCGTGGGGGCGCAAACGGGGTGGCTACTTACCGCTCACAGCTGACACTGCTGCGTCTGCTCTGTGGACTGTGCAGCGTCAAGATGAGGACTAGAGAACAGTAAACCAGACGAGGGGCTTGTTTCTTGGACGCTTTTGGCCTCTGACCTCTATCAGCCCTCCCTGGAGAAGACGGCCCCTGAGGACGACTCAGTGGACTGTTGTTACTTTGTTTTTGACGGGAGCCAAAGCAAACAGTAGTTTCATTTTGTGCCAGGGAAAGCGAACATGGCTTAATTACGATGAAATGTAAACATATACATGAATTGACTTTCACATACTGTGAAACAAATACAAGCACAGTATGACAAACGTTCAGCTGATTTACTGTAGCGTCTGGCATGAAGAAATATGCTTCTCCGATCACACGGAGAGGCATTCATGCTTTGTGCGTGTAAAAAAATCAGTCAGGCTTCAACATTCTCGTTCAATAACAATGACACAGTGTTTGTTTGGCTAGCAGGACTAAAATCTGCTATTCACTGAATGTATTATGAGTCCATGGAAGGGCTTATGGTTCAACTTGTAGATTGTCCTTTTTTCATATTTTGTCAAATCAAGATGTTTACATGTGTGGCCACCAATGGGACAGCATGTGTTTTACTCTGTCTTTTATAAAGATGTCTGGTCTTAAGATCTGGTCTGATGACCGCCAGTGCAAGCTTGAAGATCAGAAAAACAAAGGCATTAAAATAGAACATGCAGCAAGAAACTTTGCACATATTTATATTTATAAACTATTTCCATAATTTATATTAAAGAGCACTATTTTTACAAAATGCATTCCACCGAGTGCCTCGCGTTCTTGAGAAAATGTGATGTCAGAAGGCAAAGGTTGTTCTCTCAGGCTTGAAATAAGCAAGATTTTGATGTGGCATTTGCTGTAGAAAGCATTTCTGCCTACACACGCGCATATACGCCGATGCAAATACCACAACTGCTCTTGTTTTCATAAAAACAGGCCTGAGGCTTACCTTGAGGTGTGTTTGTGTGTGTGTGTACAGGATGTGTCTGAGTGCATTCTCTGTTGATCAACATTAAACCGTCTGCCTCGCTCTATACATCTCTTTTCACAGTGTATTCTGTATCTATTACTCGTGGTTATCCCTCATTCCTTACAGGTAAATCATTTCAGTTTATGAGGGGGAAGTAAACATAACGCAACCAATTCTGATCACTTATATGTATTTCACATAGTCAGTTTTAAGATAAAGGGAAAATCCTATCTCTTCACTCACCCTAGGGCAGTTTCAAATGCCTGTAATTTTTTCAGTAAACCGTACAACACAAAAGACATTTTATTTTATATGTTAGAAGGAGGAAGAGATGCAATGAAAGCACCCATCTAAAAATCTACCACAAAATATGTTTTTTTGTTGATTCAAAAGAGTTATAGACGTTCTATGTTAACAAAAGAACTCTACACAAGTTTGGAACATGGCCGTGTGTGAAGCAGATACTCCAAAAGTTTTCCTTAGGGCCCACAAAATACAACCAGCCTTTCATTTGTTTTGATTTATGCTTTTAAGTTGACGTAATCTTATTTTGCAAAAACGATATATGTAGTAAAAACACACAGTTTTAACACTATAGCACACACATCCCAGGTAAAAAATGCACTTAAGTTCAGTTTATTTAAGTACACTTCCATAAAGTGCTCTCTGCTGTCACACATTAATTTTGTACGTTATACACTAAAACTTACTTCTAGTCGTGGTCTCACAATACCATGATTGAGAACACTTAGATATTAATTTGAGTATAAGAAGTACTAAACAAAATTATATTAAGTACAATATTAGTATGTAAAAATAAGTACATGTAGTGCATTTTTGTTCTTGGATTGCAGACACTGAAAATCTGCCCAACAATATTTCTGATAGCCCGATCCGATGAGGCTACTGGGATACTTCTGGGATTGAAAAAGAGTCAGTTTGAGTAAACGTTGACAGGATTTTTATTTAAGTGAACTAGCCGTTCAAGACATCATCTTCACGTTTTAATTTCTCGCAGCAGTTCAAGTGAGAATAAAGTGAGATTTTTGCGGTTTATGCATTTCAGGCGACCTGCGCTATTCCACTTATTTAATGAATTAACCCCTCTAATTAATTTTCTCTCCTCTCCATTTAAGTAAAGGCTTTTATCAGTTCACTGTTCTCATATTAGATGGTAATTAACACATTGTAAAAGTAGTAACTCACAAACCATTAAATGCCTAAGTGAAAAACAAATCAATAAGCCTTGATAAACTTCCTGAGCAAACCCAATAAGGACTGGCCATGCGATTTCTGACAGTGCAGACTTTTTAATTTTAGTTCAAGACAAAAGCTCAAACACCACTTAAAAATGCCCAGCTGCTTTCTTCATGATACAGTTCAGCCCTATAATTGAATAATTATTACGCTTGTCATTATATACACTCTTAAAAATAAAGGTGCGTCATGATGCCAGAGAGCCTCTCTGTAGCACAAAATGTTCTTTGTGGTGAAAAAGGTTCTCCATATTATAAAAAGGAAAGAAAGAGATGGTTCTTTTAAGAACATTTGATGGAATGGTTCTTTATGGAACCAAAAAGAGTTTGGTCAAAATATTTGTTGGTCTGCAGTGGTTTGATCATTTCAGCAGATTTTTAAATAACATTTTGACACTGTAAAAATAACAGCTACACTGTAAACCCCAATGTTGTCATTAATAAAGAAATCAAGTTATCATAATTTAAGATTATTTAAAATACCAAGTTTTGGCATCAAAACTTTAACAAATGTGTTTAATCAAATTATTTGGCAGCAAAAACCATTCAAATTAGGACTAGAGGTGTTTTGAACTCAAAATTTTTAATTATTTAAATTATTTTCAATGTCTTGATTGGTCGTTTTGAAATTATGCCTTGAAATACGTACTGATTAGTCGGCATTACACAAGGCGGTAAATAAACTATGAAAATACATGCATCTAATAAATAAAAGCAAATAGATATACAACATTAAAATGGCCTTTACTAGTCCTTATTCACTAATCAAAAATTTTATCTACAGTGTTCAATTCACATACATTTTTTGCATGAAAACCTTATCCGTACTGAGTTCAAGATAATTGCAAAAGGACTCCGAGATTATTTATCAAGTGTAACGTCTGTTATCAGCATTTCATGTTGACAAACGTGTCCATTTCCTGAAGATAAGCTTATCAAATTCTCTTTTACTCTAGTCGTGCTTGAGAACTATGGGTGAATTCCATTCACATTCAAAAGGGAGAGCCAGCATATGTGTTTGTGCAGAAGGGCCAGTGTAAGGTACAAGAAAGAAAGAGATTTACTCCGTGGATTGCTTAGTTTACGAGAAAGTTTTATTAAACGGTTAACATGCCCACTGGCTTCGTTGAACAATCACTTCTCATAACTCCACTCCAAGTGGTATCTCCCGCTACGTTCTTTTTACGGTATTTGGGAAGTCTCCGCCTTTTCTTCACACTGGTTCGGTGCTTCCTCCCTCCCTCGTGTTTTCAAAACAAAGCTCCAGTCAGTGAGTCCATGCCCCATTTGGTCAGGGCAACGCCCGTCAAACACAAAGCCCCTGGGCTCAGAAAGTTCCTGACAACCCTCCACCCAAAACAACAGTGTTTATTTAGTTTTTTTCCAAAGAAAAAGTCACACGGCAAAACATTATATTCAGCTATCCTGAACCTATGAGAAAGCATGCATGCAGAAAAACAGCCGCTGCATTTCATCACAGGATGTTTATGTTTAACTGCTATCAATACCCACTTCAATTGGGGCTTTACAGTAAATCACCTCTGTGAGCGCTCCATATCTTTTCTTCAGTTGCTTACAGTAATGCTGGGGAAGGAATACACAAGATGCCCCCTGAGTTTGCTCTCCACGTGTCTAAATATGCTTATTTTTCGACTTCCCTGAATTCAGTAAATTTACCGTAAGCCAGGCTATCTTGATACCCCGATAAGTAAGCAGAATCTTACGATCAACAGATAAGTTATTCGTAATTCTCATGGACATGATAAGTGAATGCATGTGCATTCGTGCATGTGTATGTCTGACTAAATGCCTGAAAGTAACGGGACTCCGGAGGGGTTGTGTGTGCTGGGAAGTCGTCCAGTTCTCTCGTGTGTCAGTCCCATATTGTGGTTGACTTAACAGGAAAAGAATGCGAGGCCATTTTTTATACATCCTGGCCGCTGCAGGGGCCTTTGGAAGATTCTGCAAATGTGCGTCTGCGTATATGCGCACACAGACATAGCTGCATGTGTCGAAGATAGAGGATGATAAATATCATCCTTTACACAAAACACGCTTTTGTCCACATCATTGTAAAATCTGTAATCATGTCTGTCTATAGCAGAAAAAAACATCATGTTCATAGAAAAGAGATGCAAACAAACATGTTCGGCTGTCATTAAAAGACAAAGTGTGCTTCTGGTAAAAGTTAAGTAGTTGTTTCTATTTCTCCATCTTTGTCCTGTTATTTTGGCTTGAACAAATGATGTAAAAACTGTGTGTGTTTCTGAAGTACTTTTGTTGCCCTATGGTTTGCACTTCAATGACATCATCAGCATGGAAAACTGCAGGTCCCGGTCTACTGGCAAGAGGCGATCTTGGCATGTGCACTAGACAGCATGCGCTCACACACCCTTGCACTATTAAAATTCGTTGTGCGAGTTTTCCAAATGTCAAGTTTTGCTATTTGCATATTTTACTGAAAGTGTAGGCTATAAAAGTACCACAGGAACCAAATAGCTGATTCTGCTCTGTTATTCTATAAATCAATTCCTTGTCTTGTAATACGTTCAAGTAAAAATATTTAACATCCTTAAAACAACTATTTTTTATTCGTTTTATATTTTATTATATGGAACTGCTGTGGAATGCCTGAAGCTTACACCAAGCATGTTAATGTGCAAATAGAAATGTACACACTTGACAAATAAAACTTGAAACTTAAAACAAGATACATTTACTAAATGACATACAGTATGGTATAACAACGTTCTGTGTACTGTGTATTTAGAAAATATCTTTAATATGAGTGTATTTGCACTTATTCACCTCACTAAAAAGGCAGAAATGGCATGCATTGCATATTTGATGAAACCTTTAAAACATGTCTAAATATCATATGTGATTTACACTAGTTTGTCAGGTCAATTGATCTTATGTCATTTCCGTACCATTAGAACGCAGTTGCAATTTACGCAACTTGACTGGGCCAGACACAACAGCATTGGTTCAGCTAATAGACAGGGTTAAGGGCGTGACTTCCTTTTTGGCAACACAGAGGAATATTTTTTGTAGACATTTTTGTCTAATTTGGCTTAAAGTGCAATTTAAGGCATACATTTCATCTGTACATGTTCTTCGTGGGAATCAAACCCATAACACTGTTTTTCTAATGCACCAAAAACTTGATCATTCTTAAAGTGCAGAAAGTCTACTATAAAATATTTATTTTTAATACAGTATATATAGTCATACTCCTAAATACATTTTAGTATGACCGAGAAAATATTTCGTAAAATAACTGTAAAAATATCTAATTTCAGTATTAAATAAAGACCTACATTGAAGTTATTTTCTCTTCTGCTTTTAGTGCACTGCATTCTCAGAAAGATGGCTTGAGGTTTTGATTAGGTAACCGTCCATTTTGTACAAAGGTTGTTGGTTGGACCCGTAAACTTGGTTGGGTGGCTTGCTTGACTGAGTGCGCTTTTGATTGGACCTATTTTTCCCTGTTGGAGAAGGGTCCTGTGGGAGGTCATAGAATGAAGGCAGGGATGAAAAAGGCCTCGCGGGAAAGATTTACAACAGAGACTTTCTGGTCAAACAGCTAATGGCTTGAGGAATTACTTGAGTATGCCTGAGAGAAAGACAGAGAGAGAGAGAGAGAGAGAGAGGAGGGGTCACTGTGCAGCGATCGAAAGAAAGAGTGAGTTTCCCTCTACCCTGATTTCAAGCTAGTCATGAATGTCACTGGGCCAAGAGCTCGTGTTTTTGTAACCACAAAGACTGCACTCTTCTTCCTGCCTGCCGCGTCCCTCTCCTCATTTCCATCTGCTTTCGTCTCCTTCCCTCACAGAAGCGCATGCACACAGAGTTGCAAAGAAACAAAATCCAACTATCCCCCTCCCCATCTAACACACATGGTTCCCATTCCCTTCATACCTTCAGTGCCATCAGAGCACAGTTTCCAGGAAGGAGGCTCTTTAATTGAGTTGACTCTTTACTGCTCTTGCAATGCGAGCGAGAGAGAGAGAGGACACATTTAGACAGGAAGGGGAGGTGCAGAGCGGGAGCTCATGCACAAACTCACACGTTCTTTTACTGTAAGAACTCATTTCCCCCTCCTGACTGCTCTCTTTCTCCCTGCACCCTTTCCTACTTCGTCCCTTCAGATTTGGCTTTGTTTGGGTCAGGGTCCATTTTAATCTTGCGTGTGAACCGTCCACATACAAATTGCACCAATACTGCATTATGGTGCATTGAGTGCATGTTTGATTGAACATAAATTTACTTTGTAGTTGCAAAGTTCGTAAAAATAGAACATCAAAAGTTAATTTCAAACAAACATTCATTTATGGTAGATGGCAGGCCTTTTTAAGCTTCAGGTATGCGTGTAGGGATGCTTACTGCATAACAATAGGGCTTCAGTATCCCATTTATTTTTTCAATAGAGGAATTGATTTTTAGTGATAATGTTAAAACGTTTCAAGACCTTCCATGAGCTCTGAGGTTGTTGAAAATGATGAAGTGTGCTTTTGTAAAAGCCACAAGTGAGAGTGATTTGATTTGTGAAAATCCTGATTAATTGCCAAAATCCTACACTATACCCGTAAAAAAGAGAGATCCTCCAATCAGAGAACTCAACGTTACCATGGAAACTGGAATTGTGGAAAAGACCTTAGCAGTTGAAGTCTACACCATAAAGCATTGCAATACAGATTTAAACAGCTTATTTGCATAAATTAGAATACTGTGCAATAAACCTTGGAATTTTAACTTATTGATATTGTTGCTTTGGTTCATTGAATGTTCATAAGAATACTAATCTAAATACTCTTTTTTTTTGGAACATGCAATGTTGCATCCTGTAGTTTTTATCATAGTCGGTTGGTTTTGAATTTTTGCTGAAGAGTTTTTGTTAAAATGCCTGTGGAGAAGATTTCGTAAAACAAAACCTCCTACCAGGCCGCTGAAAAGCATACAGGAGCCAGCTGTGATCTGAGTATTAAACATGTTCTATTGTTTTGGGCAATGTAGGCTTCCCGATTTGAGATCAAACTGACCAAAAGTAATAGTATCTTTCATGAACATACAAACAGGCACAAACACCCCACTTCACGCATGAATGATTCCTAAATAGCAACCGCAACATTTGTAGATTTGAACCTTATCGACTTTGTGCATGTGATGACTGCCATTTTTGTCACTCAAACCTCAAACATTTGAAATCCAAAATAGTTCATTGTTCCATGTCTCACTAGTACTGGTTTCAGGTGACACTGAAACCAGTGCATCTGGAACTCGCCGGCTAACACTTTTTTTAAAGTGACAGCACATGTATAACTTTAGTGGAGTCTAATACATCTCAAAGGATGTAAAGATCATTGAAATTCAGAGCACTGTTATGATGATACGCTGTAGCTTTTTAGTTTTGAATTGTAAACATGAGCAGTAAAAGATCAAGGATTAAAGTTCAAACAAAGCCAAGCAACCAAAATGACATAGATAGCAAAAAAAACAAAGAAAAGGAGAGACTGCAGAGCGCTCGAAAGATCTGAGGACAGGAAACCAAAGAAATGAAAGAGGTTTCCTGTCTGCTCTTTTGGACAAAGCGAAGGTAACACCTGTAGGTTTGGTATATGTTCCTCAAATGTAAATAAACCTCTCCTCGTGCACACGAGCACACACGCAATCGCCTGAATCTTTATGTTTTCGTGCAGAGAGCAGGTTACGTGTAGGCGTATTTTGACTGGAAGTAATTGCACGAATGCAATGAGAATCGCTCAACAGACCGGTGCATTACTTTAGCTTGTGCGAGAGTTGAAAAGGGAGGGGAAATAGATAGAGAACGGTTTAAGAGAGCGATTTACAAGAAATAAAGTTTCATTGGGGTCAGTCCGATAGCTTGGCTTTTTGCCATCCTGTGTTTTCTCTACCATTTCACCTTGTGACCTGCAGCGATGGTTTGACAGTTTACTGGAACACACACAGTGGCTTTCCAAGGGCGGCGTAGTTCTTTTCGATTCCAACTGATATCCGATACGGTGTTTCTCTTCTCTTTTACCAAAGACATTCCTATAACAGTGACCACAGCCCACATTTACCGTTTTCAAGAGAAAACTTGGTTTCAGCCCTGCTTCGAATTCTCATATTTCCTGAAAATATGAAACCACATTACAGTTTGCTTGAGCTGATAATGTTATTTCAGTTAGTCTGCTAAAATTCGTATTTCTAAATCACTTCTTTCCAAGATAATGACAAATGTAGGTTATACATAAAGTAATAAATTGTATGATTTGTCAGAAGCACTTCATTAGAAATGTGCACATTGTCATACTTGCCTAATAAACATAATCCTGCTTTAAAGGGACAGTGCACAAAAAATGAAAATGTTGTCTTCATTTACTCACCCACGAGTTGTTCCAAATCTGTATAAATGTATTTGTTTTGTTAAATAGAGAGACAGATATTTGGAAGAATGGTTTTACTACCAAATTACGTTAAACATTTCGCTATTTTGATAACAAAAGAAGATCTTTTGAAGAATGTGGGAAGGCAAACATTTATGGTGCACTTTTGACTACCATTTTATTTATTCCTACTATAGTAGTCAATGGTAGCAGAGAACTGTATGGTTACAAGCATTCTTCCAAATATCTTTCTCTGTGTTCATCAGAGCAAAGTGATTTCCACAGATTTGGAACAACTTGAGGTTGAGTAAATTATGACAGAATTTGTATTTTTGGGTGAACTGTCCCTTTAAGGGATAAACAAACCTGGAATTTTTGCAGAAAGGACGTTACCTAACTAACATCATATTATACAGAGCTTAGCAAAAAAATCAAAGTAAACCCACACTCCTGTGGCTTTCATTCAACATCGTATCTTATGATGTTCAGGTGGGTTTCAACAGATTTGACTCATCATTCGTGCAAATATGAGTAAAGCGCTTGCTAGCGTGCAGATGGCCAGTGTTCACCTCACAATGAAGTTCATGCACCATCTGTCTGTAATGAAAGTTATAACTCACATATGGCATGCATAGCATATACATTTTTTTCCTCATCCTAAATGTGAAGAAATGCGTGACATTTGACAGACTCCATTAGTAACATGTTTTTCCGTCACATATTTTCACATCAGTGTCAGAAATTCAATTCTGTTACAAAATGACTTGAACTAATGCATGCTTCAACATGCTTCTAATGTTGAATAAAGGAATTGACTAAACTTTACTGGAGTCATCTGACTACCTAAGAGCTCATGTGTGACTCATGTCACCTTTAGCATACTTTCATCATTCTTTATAAAAAATCATTACTATTTTATATTTGTATATAAAAGTATATATTAAAATGTCTATTTCATATTCAACAATATTTAATCTTAGACCGCTAAAACTAATGTACAGAAATACAGGGGTCGATAAAGTCACAACCATAAGACATCTGCATTCTGGCATAATGTTTACCCCCTAACTATCTGGGACCTTTTGTCACTTTCTGAATGTGAAATTTTTCACAATGACCCTATTTGTACAAAATTATATTTATAATTGAATGAAAATGTCATTGTTAACCACTGGTGATATCAAATGTACCCACATAAAGTCAAAACACACAGCAATTTTAAGGATGTTTTTTCTTCTGTTTTGTTTTTACATGCATAAACAACAAGGGGTTGAGGATGTCGGGTTAAGATCCCCTAAACCATTAATGGTCGGATGTACTTACTGTAGGCAGATCCGAGTCGTTGTGTAGATGGTCCTTCGCTCGATCGAGTCAAATCAATACGTTCCATTGGTAGATTGCTACTGTAACAGTAAAAATATAAAGCTCTCGTATGACAAACATGCATGTGCAAGCAATAGTACGTTAACACATACACAAATAAAATAGGATTAAACCAAAAAGATTTTTATGGTAACCATTGTCATTTAGAATTGGGTAAAAGCATGAGGTTTGTTTTTATGGTGTATAAAGGTTTATCCCACATGAGCTCAACATAAATGTGTACATTCTGCATTATTGGTTTCACACATAGACACACACACTTTTCATTCTGAATGCTGAAAGAGCAGATTGCCTATTTAAATATTTCCACTATTCCACAGAAAAGCACATTTTATTATTTATGAGTTACTTCTGTTCGCAGTCCGATTGATTTCTCTGGAAAAATACTAGGGTTTAATGGAAACGTCACTTTTTGTTAGTTCTGAAGTTCATACTGCACTATACTCCTCCTCAGAGTTTTAAAGAGCTACAAGACGTGACTTTAACTTTTCAAAAATATGTGAAAGGCAAAACAGAGCAACTTCCAAGTTGTTTTAACTTATTCACGTCACGTTTATGACGCATCTTTATAATTATAGGGCATGCCCAACATGTTATTGCACACAAAGATGAATAACTTATTTTACCAGAAATGAATGTGAGCATGACAGTGTATGTTTGAATACCACTGAATCATGAATGTATTTGTGAAGACATGTCACAAAGAAATCTATTCTTCGGTGGAACCTTTCATGTTATTGAAATCACTAGTTCTTGCTGTTTGCTAATACTTGTTCCTCTTCTCTTTGTACTCTTTGAACTGCCGCTGGAAAAGCGATTGCAAGTGTCTACAGCTCTGACGCAAACGGAACAGACGTTATACAATGTATCTTCCTTCCTGAATTTATTCCCGAATACCGTAGCCACAAAAATAGAAAGTAGCCAGGACCTTATTCTCCATGTAGAAGTAAACATGCTCATACAAACAAAGCCTAGCAGTTTGGGGGGGATATGACAGGAAATTAAGAGGGGAAGCAAGAAATGCCTCGTTGGGAAGTCATAGTTCACCCACGAATAAAAATTCTGTCATTATTTTTCTACCTAATTGTTGTTCAAAACCTTTTTACGACTCTCTCTGCTGTACAACACAAAACATATATATATTTTGAGGCATGTGACATTTGTTTGTATGCATACAATGAAAGTCATAGTGGCCAATGTTGTTTGGTTAACAATGTTCTTTTCATGATCTTCTTTTGTGTTCTGGAAAAGAAAGAAAGTCATACAGGTTTGTAATGACATGAGAGGTGTATATGACGAAAGGATTTTCATTTTTAGGAAATCTCTGGCATAGAAAATTTTTCATTACTGCCTAAAATTCTGAATGTTTATTTGTTTATTATTTATTAATACAGATCTTAGATCTAAAATACTAATTCACACTGGTCTGACATTTGTCGGATCAGTGTGAATTAGCTTTAACATGTCAAACTGATGGGTTACCATACATTAATTTTACAGCAGTTTTGGAGCCGTTGGATGCACTTCACAACCTCACCACTAGGTGATGGTAAATTTCATTCACTGGACCTTTATCTTTTGAGAATAAATTGTAATTTTTTCTAATATTGAAGGGGTCAAATGACATGGCTTAAACGTATATTATTGTTTGTTTAAGATGTAATGTAATGTGTATACTCGTTTTAAAGTAAAAAAAACGCTATGTTGACCATATACCGTGCATGTTTGTATCTCCTCTTTGCCCCGCCTCTCTGAAATGCGCTGATTTTTTACAAAGCTCATCGCTCTGAAAAGCGGGGTGTGCTATGATTGGCCAGTTGGTTAGTGCGTAATGATTGGCCGAATACCAAAGCGTTTCACGGGAATGTAACGCCACTTACCATATTCGGTACATCAGGTTCCAAAAGCAATTGTACTGACAGGTGATAAAATGTCATCGGTATGTCCTTGTATCATTTCGAGTCCGAATCGATACGGAAAATAAGATGATCAAGCCGATACATCAACTTTGCCAGCCCAACTTGAGCAGGATGTAAAGGATTGGTAAGGTTTAAATAAAAAAATTATGTTAAATAATTAAAACTATAGCTTACTGTTTTAGCTTTTATATACGACGTTATAAAGATTCTAATCAAACAGCCATATACATCATACAGAGTTTGTGTGAGATAGGGTTCCTAATCAAGCTCGCATTACAGCAGGGAATGGTAACATAATAAATAACATTTGTTGCCTGAACATTATTACTTATTATTAGGACTTATGTTGTCTTTTTCACGTTGTGCGTGTCTGCATTTGCAGATCACAAACACACGACAAGCTCAACTCGCGTTAGTCCAAAGCAAAGTATTTTACAATGACAATATACTTATTGAATGCGAATCTGAAGCGCCTGTCATGCGAAGTTGTAATGGTTGGAATAGCCCCACTTTTTAACCAAAGCTTTCATGCATTGCCGGTCTTGATATCTTCCTGGTTCGTGAAGCAATCTTCGGTGAAATGCGATGCACAAACTTGAATATTTGGATTGTACTTTTCTGGGACAGTGTTGTTAATAAAATGTAACCATTCATTTTTAGTTGTCTCATATTTTGGAATGGCAAACAAAGAGGCATCTTTTCGAAAACGAAACACAGCGCCTGCACGACATGACTGCGGCAGCGACGATACAATGAGATTTACAAGTACGCCCACATAACTTGCGTTTACATTTGGGCGGTCTTAGTCAAGTCATACCACGAAATGACGTACATTCGTGGGGATGTGGTTACCCGAGGCGTTTCATGAAGGTCTGGTTGAGCAATAGCAATTCTGTTTTTGTTTCATCACTTCAATTTTTGCAACTTATATGCATGGGCAACTTGTAAGACACCAGAAAATGACATGGCACGTATTCGCGCCATGTGACCGCTTTAAAATGCCTTTACTTTACTATATGCAGAAACAACATTAGACAAGTTGGTTGTCCAACAATTTTTAAACACTAGCTCTATCTCAGTTTGTTTAACCAGTATTTACTCAACTAATAAAGTGAGTTTGGGTGATGACTGTTACCGTAACACTTTACAATAAGATCTCATACATTAACATTGGATAATACATTATGAATACCATGAACTAACATAAAGCAACACGTTTACAGCATTTATAAATCTTTGTTATTGTTAACTAATACAAATTCAGCTGTTCAATTCTTTTACATGTTAGTTCAATGTGCTTTCATTAATACTGATAAAATAGTTTATTTTAAACATGATGAGTAAGTAAATTCATGTTGTGCCGGCATTTTTATTGTTAGTTTTTGTTGACTTATGCTAACAAATCGAACCTTGTTGTAAAACCTCCTGAGTTTGTTTTTCTCAATTGGAGTTTTGGGTTCCTCACCATCGTTTGCATACTGTTTTGCACCATTTGCCTGGCCCGGGAATTAATATTGCATGTAGATATTTATAGTCCGTTTAATATTTGACCTGTAGTTCTTTCTGCTTTATCTCAAATGTGTGCTTTCACTGTGCATGTGTGCGAGTGTGTTTGTGTGTGTGCGTCTATACCGATGTGTGTAAGTATGGAGCATTTGTATGTTTGACTTTTGTGTTTTCACCTTTTTCTTGTTTTTACAGGTGTATGACTTTAGTTGTTTTACTTGTAATCAATGTGTCTCATGTACAGCTGCTTTGTAACAATGAAATTTGTAAAAAGCGCTATATAAATAAAGTTGAGTTGAGTAAAGTGCTACCCCAGGAAAGTTAAGGGAATCTTACAAAACACAAATCCATTTCGTGATTAAAAAAGTTTTGCTTTAATTCTCTGGCTCACTATTTTGCTTCCTAACTCCTTCACCCTAACTCCCAGAATCCACAATACACAAGATCAAAATACAACTCGTGCCATGTGTTCCTGGAAACACTGATCTCTAACTTTACCTGGTATTCCTCATCTGCTCATTTCCCCACATGTTGCAGGGCTGGTATGACCACAACTGTTTTGATTTTTCCCTGCGGGATAGGAGGTCAGAATGAGATCAGCTGGAATTTGATTCATTGTGTTCTCTAGGGCTGGTAAATTGCGGCCGTTTTCCAAAGGATTGTGTTTGTCTTCATGGTTGTGTGTCATGTCACACAGAATCCCACAATCCTGAATTTCTCTGTGTGTGCTTTTGTCTGTGTGTTTGTTGGCATGACACGCATCTGACTGGTCTGAATTACCAGAAATATGGTGAAATTCTGCCCTCAGGGACAGCCATGGTATACTTACTAGAATACTCTTTTGTCATTTTAGTGACAATAGAATTTGACAAAGATTTTTTTGAGAATTTATTGGAAGTTAGGCTTGCATCATTCACATCCACAACACCACAATTCTTTTAAGAGTCTTTATAGGTCAACTTCCATTACACTGTTTAAGAACCAATGTGGGAGAAGCTTTAAAACTATAACATCAAAATGAATCAGGACTCAAAGTTTAAAACTAAGGTTAGCTACTAACATTATGTGGAACACATTAAAAACTTTTTTTTGAGAAAAGTGGGGCAAATGTTGTTTGTTCACCAACTTTTTTCAAATATCTCCATTTGCGATCTGGAGAAAAAAAGAAAGTCATGCAGGTCTGGAACGACAAGAGAGTGAATTAAAGTGATATTTCACCCAAAAATTTAATTCTGTCATCATTTACTCACAATATTGTCATATCAAACCTGTATGACTTTCTTCCGCAGAACACAAAAGAAGATATTTTGAAGAATGTTGTTAACTGGCCCTCATTCTCTTGCGTTGGTTTTGTGTTCATAAAATAGACGTGAATGGGGGTCATGCTATTACCAACTTTCTTCACAATATCTTCTTTTGTGTTCTGCGGAGGTTAACTCATTAAGGTTAAAAATTACAAAAGGGTGGGTAAATGATGGAATAATTTTAATAATTTTTAGGTGAACTATCCCTTTAAAATAATAAATATTTTAATATGAATAAATATTAGTTTTATTTTGCAAAATGATTGCGATAAATATGATTCAACAGACTTCTCAAAGCTTCATAAGAAAGTCAAAGTGTACCTTTTAGAGATATTATGATACATAGCTTGTAACTGGATAATTTTTTAAACAGCTATTACCGCAAAATGTAGAAAGAAGTAAAAGTTCACCCAAAGTAATATTTCTGTCATATTCATTTCCTCCTACATTGTTCCAAACCTGTGTGACCTGTATGTAATACAATAGGAGAAACTTTTATAGAATAGTGTAAGAGGCGCTGCTCCTTCCAATACAATGAACGTGAAGATAAATAAGGCTTTTGGTCACAAACATTCTTCGTTGGATTTCACAAAAGAAGGAAACCACATGAGTTTGGAACCATATGAAGGAAAATAATCTGGCATGCCAAAAGCTCTCATTTTTAAGAAACGTAACTACGTTTTAGTTAGTTAGTCTCCAACAGTATGGCACCATCGTAGAATGCTAGTAATTGCTTTCCTCAAACTTAGTTGGAGAGATTAAACCTGTGTGTTCAATAAAGTGCTCTCAGCATAAACATAACACGGTGCCAAATTCCACAACGAGCGATAGTGCAGACCAGACGCTTCGAAAATCTCCAACGGTGAGGAAAGAAACTGGCATGTGTTTGGCAAGGGCAGCCAATATCAGCTGCGCAATTCTATAAAAAAGAACAATAAAACATTGATCTTACAGCAGTGAGTCCGTTTATCCAGGAAAGGATGCAAACGCTCCAAAACAACATGGATGTTGCCATGGCAACTGCAGGGCTGGGGCAACAGGGAAGAATGAGTTATATTTCACTTAGGCTGAGATGTCTTAACGCGCGGTAAAATATGAGCAACCTAATGACTTTGTTTACTTAACAGTTTCTTTCAAAATCACGAATGGCACAACTTTCCCTGAAAGAGAGCTGCTGGAAAATTACCGCATTGCAGCATGTTGTGATGTACAGTATGTTGCGACACTTCTACATTTGTGAGCGCTAAGCAACGTATCAGCTGTAGAGAGCAAAACTCGAAATTCCTCATTAAGTTGTAAGTTAATAGAGATGTCAAAAAACTGTAAACACATGACTTTATTGATGTCTTCAGATGTGTCTGATAAGACCATGTTTCATTTAGGAAAATGCAATAATAATGCCTTTGAACACTCCACCCCGTCCGTCTGCCATTTATCAGAATGACAGATATTCCTGCTTCATACCATTGGTTGAGCCAATATTATTACAAAGGGGGTTAGTCGGGATGCTTAAACAAACAGAGCAATGTTTTCATATCTCCACAGAGCCATGATGTTTACACTTACACTTACATTTACGAATGGATTACTTATAGTGTGCACAGGCATTTTATATATTTCATTTGCATTCTCCCATGGCACTAAAGTGTACACTGCAATACAAAATCTAAATGTCAAAGTATGGAAAAAAGACTGTTTAAAAACAGATTAAGTCAAATTGAAAACACCAGCAGGATGTTCAATCTTACTGATCAAGAACCTGGATCTTTTTACATTCAGCAGCAATACGTCAAGATAGGTGCGTCATTTCAATGGTCGGCCTCTTTATACAGAGGTGAGCTGGGAACTCAATGAGAGCAGGAAAGGAGGGATTAAATGATTAACTGAAACAGAATGAGGTAAAGAGCGCTAAAGAGAATGAAAGAGGAGAAGAGGAATGGGAGGGACTTCATAGTGTTGATGTTAACAATGACATACGTAAAGGTTTACTCTGACTTATTCTCACGCATGTGGTGCAGAGGCCTGAGTTTTGAACTGTACTGATGTTTCATTAAAATACATTGGTTTGTGAAGATCTTATTAAAATCCACCAGAAAGAAAGAAACCTCAGACACTTTACAGCAAATGTGTGAGGTTTTACCAGACCACCCATGAAGACGAAGTAATGATAAAACTTTAAAAGCTGATGTGTTAAGATAAGACACACACATAGAAAACACATCTAAACACAAAATCTGCTGTGAACTTATTGTCTTCTGTTTTGCTCTAAAGTGTTTTGGAACATTTGAATGCCAGGGTAGAAACAGCTCATACAGTCCACTTTAAAAGGCTTCGACGCTGCATGCAGCGAGCGTTGAAGATGTGACTCACTCTCAGGAACAGATGTGTCCTCTCACGACTCTCATTTCCATCATCAGCATGTTTCCTGACTTACTCTTTAACCCATCGAACATCTACTACTAAGGAATTTCTAAGGAAGTTAATGATTTGTGAAACATGTGTATTGAGTCTTTGACGGTGTGTGTGCATGTGTAAACTGGTTGTAGAAGGTGTGGTTTAAAGATGTGTGTATAATCTGGACATTTTTTCACAGACTTATCAAACAAAAATAAAAAAAGATGTTCCTGAAAAAAGATTTTCTGGGGGATTTTTGAAATATAAAAAATACAGCAAATATTTAAGATTTTGCACTTTTTACAATATTTGTAAAAAATGTATGACTTCGACATTATGGGACTGGAACACTGCTACAGTATATTTCAAGAGTTTATTTCCAAAAAGAGATAACTGTAAATAAAATACAATTTTCAAATATAATTTTTTTATTGTGCATTTCAATTAATCAAACTGCAGTTGGTTTGTTTTAGCCATAATAACTAAAGAAATACTAACTAACTAAGAAAAACTAACTAACACAAGAAAACACAATAAAAACATGATAACATAATAAACAATTTTTTTTGGAAATAAACTCTTTATTTGGTCCCAAAAAACATAACATTGTCTACATCAAGCAAAGACGTATAAAACGTTGTGATGTGAGGTAATATGATTTTTTTACTATTTATATTAAAGATGGCATTTTCCTTCTGATCGAGCATCTTTCAAATTATATTTCCATAGCTCACTGTATTAACTTCAATACAAAATACTGAACTGTTAATGACAAAGATTTTTTTTTGCTACATCACAACTGATCCATTGAACAAAATGCCAACTTTCTTTGCATTTATTTCCTTTCTAGATTATTTATTCTCACAATCTCCTGTCATTTCTATTACTGACCAACAGTCATGTGTAATCGTTACTTCATCAGCAATCTGTTGAAATGGGGTCTGGGGTCATGGCTGTCCATGAAATCACCTCGCTGTTGTCCGGAATAAGACTGCATGTTTACTCGGGGGGGTAAAGGGTTGGTTCAGCTGGTAAAATATGCTTTGTATAATATCGCACGCAGTGCAATATCCAGGAAACCATTTGGGACAAAAAACAGGCACTTATCATTTTCAGTCTCAGCAGGAGATAAAAGAAACTGAATCTGACGCGGACCGATGCTCAGTAATAAAGAACAGATGCTTTGATGATAGAATAATCAGCTACTGTTATTTGTCTAACTGAGGCAACCATCAGTGACTAACCAATACATACTTCTTTTGCGCTGTCGACATTTTGGAAATAAATCGCTAACGTAGTTGAAAGTAATAATGAAGCACATTGAATATTACATTATGTCATATTTTACTGTATATACAGGTAACCTTCCCTGTTCTTATTGTTTTGCGTCAATCCTTTTAAAAACAGAAATGACTGTTCATACTCTCTTAAAAATAAAAGTTTTTCAGTGGTTTAGAGTCACGTTTTAACATACAGTGTATTTTCTAAACATATAGATATTTTAAGGTTCTTCTACACAGCATAACATCAAAAAACCATTTACATTTACAGTTCACCCAAAGAATGAAAAAAAACTGTCTTCATTTACTCACGCTCAAGTTGTTCCAAATCGGTATACATTTCTTTGTTCTGTTAAACACAAAATATAATTTGAAGAATGTAAGGAATTTTGTTCCTATCTGACAGTCAATGGTAGCCAAGAACTGTTTGGTTACAAGCATTCTTCCAAATATCTTTCTCTGTGTCCATCAGAAAAAATATGTTTTGACAGATTTGGAACATCTCAAGGGTGAGTTAATGAAGACAGATAGACTTCACGTTTCGACTGTCCCTCTAAGGGTTCCTTTTTGTTCCTCTCAAGGAATACAAAACAAAAATGTTGTACCTTTATACCCTTAGGACCCATTGAGTACATCTAAAGGTACAGTTAACGGTAGAAACATTTTTACACAAACACTAAATTTTTCCATTTAAAGGCCCAACTTAAACTACTAAACTATAGAAAAATAGAAACTGTTTTTTAATAGGTGGCGATAGGTTGCTGTGATTTTACCAACGTCTATTTATTGGTGCTATTTTTAAGATAGGAACCACATTTCTGTCATAAAAAGTAAAACCCTAAACCCGACCCAATCCATTACTAACCTCTAAAAGCCAAATAATAGGTTAAGTCCCTAATTCAGTTTTAAAGTTCATTCAAAAAAGAAAATTCTATCATCATTTTCTCATTCTCCAATTGTTCAAATCCTGTAAAATGTCTTTGTTCTGCTAAACACAAAGGAAGATTTGTCAGTAAACAAACAGATCTCATCCCTCATTGACTCCCATAGTATTCATGTTCCCTACTATGGCAGTAAATGGGGGATGAGATCTGTTTGATCTGACATTCTTCTAAATAGCTTACGTTGTGTTCAACAGAACAAATACATTTATACAGGTTTGGAACAATCGGAGGGTGAGTAAATGATGACAGAATTTTCTTTTTTGGATGAACTATCCCTTTAAATATAACATTATCCCTAAACTACAATCTGAGTTGTTTAATAATGTTGCTCCTGGACTAATAATGATGTTGATCCAGGAACTTGTCCTACTTCATGAAATCATATCGAAGATCTGCATGTGTGGACGCCAATACACTGGCTGATTTTGTGAGATGTTCAAAAGATTTTAACTCATTGAGGAATGTTCCAATGATGACAGAAGTGACGCATACATCCCATTAGTAAGAGCTCCTTCCTCTGACCACAAACAAGACATGTTCTGGTAAGTCTGATACCCATCATTGATTCATCATCGCAAAGAGGAACTTACTAAAGAGACCTCTCTTAGCCATTTTCACTTCTAAACTGTACCTCTTATAATTCATGAGAATGGAAGTATGACTAAGAAAGCATTTACTTATATGTCCCAATTTTGGTTTCAGATGAACTAAGCAGTTATAACCTATAATTTGATTAACAAAGGCACAAGATGGAACAAGGAAAACCTGTTGTGTGGGAGAATTATGTCTTCTTTTATTAAGTCTTTATGTCTTTCTATTAAACGGACGCACTGCATGCTGGACCACGAGCAGGACCGCTTTAACGGGTACACGCCACTTTTTTCTCATCCCATTGCTAAGACTGGAATCTAGGCTCAAGCTCATCTGTGAGTAATGTCAAGATTTCCCACATCCCTCTGGGTCGACGATGACGCATCTTTGATAGTCAGTGTTTATTCTGCTAGTCCTTGGACTTAAGTGATGCTCACAGTTTGAATTAGCGGCAATCAATACAAATAAAATCGCCACAGCAACATAACTGCTCTCACATTGACCGAGGTGCGTGGAGATCTCGGATGTTTGGGGAAAGCCTTCACTTCGGCTCACGCCAAACAGCTCGACTAGAATCATGACTCATGACTTCCCTGCACTGCACAGTTTTGGCAAACCGTTCCATCATTTGTAACATCTTTGCGGACGGCTGTGGCAGGGTACATTTCTCTGTAGATTTTCCAACAGCCAGAATTTCACTCTCTCTGACAGCATCGGCCATAAAAGTCAAAAACATTTGTGAATTACAGCGATGAATTACTCAACAACTATGTGTTCTCTCTTCTGCTATTTATGAGGACTTATACGAAAGAACTGGCAAACGTATAGTACGGGTCATTTACTGGGCCTGTGTGACATTTCTAGGAAATGAGTTTGAGCATATTAACAACAGTTCCATCTCAAAGCTCTTTATATATCTTTCTGTAAATTGCTGTTTCCTTTCTTAAATGGATAGTTCACCCCAAAAATATTTCTTCTTTCATTATTTATTCACTCTCATGACATTTCGAACCTGTAAGGTATTTTGAGGGACGTTGGTAACCAAACAACATTGGACAATGTGTCATTGACATCCACTGTATATTCACCACTACGACATTTCTCATCTCTTGTGTGTTTCACCTCAGAAAGTCACATCTAGGTTTTAAACGACATTCAGACAGAATGTTTATTTTTGGGTGAACTAAACAATAAAAAAGTAACTCATCAGGGATGGCGGGAGTTGCACTAACTTAGATGAGAGAATTGTTTTGTTGTTTCTTTAAGGAACACTCTTTTTGTGCAGATGTTTTTGTAAAATGAAACGCTTATGATGAAAACAATTAAGCATTTACCGTTGAGGAGAAAATACTTCAAATATAAATTTGTGTTAATATATGTAGCTGGCACGTCCCAGCTTACCACATTCACGACAAATGCCAAGGAATACTTGTCATATTGATGTGTAGAACACACGAAAACAACATCATGCACCACACGCACACGTGTCCATCCACCGCAAGCATGAATATCATATCCGTGCTGTCAAAACAAAAGGGCCCTCAGCAGTTCCAGTAACCCCTCTTTGTGGGCCCGATCTGAGGTAATTCCATTATAGACTGATAAAGCCAGGGGCATTCCAGGAACTAGAGGCTTTTCAGCCACATTCCTCCTCTGAGCGCCTGCGTCTGCCTGACTGGCTCTGCAACTTCAAATCGCACTCGTCTACAACAAGACATCCTTTCAAATGTCTTTCAATTCTTGTAAAAGAGCATCTGATGTTGTTTGCCAGTTTGAATGTTGCTCTTGTCACAACGTGAATGATGTGCTATCCCACTGGATTTTGAAACTGTGAGCTATTGATGGCGTGTTCTATGGAATCTTCTGGACAGGAATGGTCTGAATGCTGCATAATGCAACTTACATGTCAGCAGATGTGTTTTCCGTAGAATTCAATTACCTCAGATTATTGAAGATTCTAAAGAATGTGTGGTTATCTTTAAACTTTAGGGTTAAAGCAAAGATGCCATCATAGCAGGTCTGACCTAAAAACATCATGATGACATGCATATGAGGACAAATATTTGTTACTAAACCAAAAGACAGCAGCATTTATATTTTACTAAGCACTGTTGGAGCGGCATTAGCAAAACTTTATATCCCTGAACTGTGAAACAATCACAATGGGCTCTATACATGAGTGACTTCCGGGCATTTCCATGAAAATGTCAACCTTACCACGAAAAGTAGGTTTTTCCAAGCGCTTTTTACTATGGTAACAGCACAGATTTAACATTTGGTGGTTCAAATACCCATGTGACATCTCTCTTCAAATTTAAAACATTTGTTTTATTTTTAGTGCATGGTTTTTCATAGGCAGGTAAGTGACATTTTCAGGATTGCCACATCCATAACGCTACATATTCCTCATAAATGGACACAAGGAAATAATATAAAGTAACTATTTTATGTTATATAAAGAGGCAGCCCTTCCCCATTCATTGGGTATTGTTGCTTCGGGATTGTGCGTTTTATCTTACAGAATCTCCAAAAAAACGCGTCCCTTTTTTGTCACGACATACCTCATGTTTATTTCCCTTTTTTTAAATAGATTTTTTTTCATAGACCGACATTTTTTTATCTTTAGACTCTATCAACAAGGGTTCAGTCAAATATAAACAGATGGTGCAATATAATTGTAACAATTTCATTCTCTGAGCATTTTTATGTCATGTTCATAACGCTGGAATTGCCCTTCCGTGTTTCACAGGAAATTTCCTTGGCAGTTTCCGGTTGTGGAGACATAAAGCAGATAGAAATGGAAAAAATGAGAAAATAGTTAAATTTAGCAGATGCTGTACAGTACATTGCGGCACACAGCAATGCATAGAAGGTGCGTTACCGTATATGGTTATGAAATATGGACTAAAGAATCCTAAATTAGTTCTAAACTACCGTACATTTACTTATAATACTCTATATACTCTATTATAACGTTTTTCTGATTTTAAAATTAACTAGCCCATTTATAGGTGTGTTTATGTAGAATTGTAATTTTCGCTTTATTCTGTGAACTACTAACATCATTTTTTACCAAATGTCAAATAAAAATATTGTTTCTATTTGCATTTATTTGCAGAAAAGAAAACTGGAGATACAGGTCAAAATAACAGAAAAGATGCCCTGTATTTTCAGACCTCAAATGCTGCAAAGAAAACAAGTTCATCATTTTTATGTGATAACTTCCGTTTTTCTACATAGACACAACAAAATTACCAAAAACACTTTTCATGGCCACAACACTTCTAGAAATGCTTATTTAAAATGAAAATTTGGAATGGTCTACATTTGAGCATGTTGTGACAAGAGGTCAAAGGTTATTGTGTGCTTACCTTAAAATAAATCGTTTGTCTTAGGTTTCTAATGGGCATACAGTTGACTTTTGCAACCATTTGTAAGGTTTTCACGTGAGCTTTTAACAGATTTTTGTAATAATCACATTAGTGATTTACGGTGCATTTAAGCTATACGATTTTAAATCAGTAAATGCATTCTCCATTGTGTAGCGCTAGATGTGCTACAAACACTATTTGCAATTAGAAACTTAAAATGTAATTTAACAAAGTAAATAAAAAATGCTTTTGTCCAAATAATTTAGTAAATTAGATTTTACTCAACTTTATATTTTTTATTATCTGTCATAAGGTGTTCCTTCCAGTAAAGGAACTCCCATTCCTATAGTATGCAACGTCCCTAAAGATCTTTAGAAACAAGTGATTCAACTTTGTTATGCAACTTGCTAATGGTATGGTGTGAGTAAATAGGTAACCAGTAAAGCATTTAAAGTGTGGCCCGCAGCCATCAAGTTCCCAGCCAGAGTTGTTGTTAGTAATTCTGAAAGTTGTCTGACATGTTTTAACATTCTTTTCTTATCATAGATACCACAGATCACACCTAATGCATCATCTGTCAGACACAGATACAATATCCAGAACAGCATTAGGACACATTCACCTGTCTTATGATTCTTTAAGAGCTCACGTGAACAAAACAAAGCAAAAACAGGCTATAGAGGAATTTGAGAGCAGAGTATCCATACTATCATCTGTGACTTATAACAACTTTCCAAACAACTCAAGAATGTCTATAATATATAATGCTGGATAGCTGGCCTTTTGCAAATGATGTGATGAACTCCGTAATGGATCATTTAACAATGCAATGCAGAAAACAAGGAATAACATCATTACCCAACACGGAATATTTTAGAATTCCTGGAATAAAAGTGGAATACCGCTCTGAGAATCCAAACCGAGGCAGAGGGAGAAAGAAGAGGGAGGGAAATAAAATATGAGTGTGTGATGGAAAAAAGCCAGTTAAGCACATTGGTTTGCTGGACACAATTTAGTTCCATCTGAGGAGCGACTGGCCAGAAGATTTGTAAACAGGGAATCAAGGATAAGCCAAAACCAAGACTTCCATGTTTGTGAAATGAGATCCCATCAAAAAACCACAGCCTATGGCCTGTCAATACTTATCAACAAATATACTGAAGGCAACACAAGCCTGCTAGTGTGTTTACATGCTTTATATTATCATGCTTTATTTTTCCAGTTTATTTCAATTCACATTTACTTATATAACTTGGGTTTTCAAGGTTGACAGAAATGACAATAATTATACGGCAGATTTTTTTATTGTAACCGCATGGGAAGCTAATAGTCCTACTATATTTCTGAGAACCGATTAGCAGGAGTGATTCACGCTACATTCAATGGCTTTGTTAACATAATGACGGCCATTACATTCTTAACAATAGAAAAAACGGGTCTGTGAAATTCTGGGGCCAAATTACTCCCTTTTGGAAAGACAGAATTCTTGAAAAATATCTATATTTTTATTTATTTGCCTTTGTATGGGTATCTTTTGATGGTTCGCTGTAGCTGCCATTACTGTAATTTATAGTGCATACTTGGGGTTATTTCATGGATAAAAGATGGAAAGACTTTACACTTTTAGGTGGAACTCAGTCCCCCCTTGAAATTCACTCCTAGGACTACCCCTTATTTTCAATTTGTAAAATATCTAAAGTGGACTAATAAAATTACATTAAAATGTATTACTGTGTAGTTGTTAACCAGGAATTCCACAACTTTTCTGTACTTCTCTTTCTACAGTTAACATGTATTTAAAGCTGCTTTGCAACAATGCAAACATTTTCCTAAACATTTGTGAGAAAACGGAAAGAAGTAACAATTGTTGATAAATTGTAAAATCAGGCTATAAAAGACGTTCATAGAAGCTCATATTAAACTTTTAGACTTTTGCATGTAAATATAAAAAAAAGCTGCAAATCTGCAGACATGAATTTTCATCCTCTTGTTAAGTTGCCTGCAATATACTTAAGAAACAGCTGTAAAGGGCAGACATTGCAAAACATTGCTCCGAGATGTAGAATTCATTGACATTCATGCAAAGGCTTAGTGCTACAAAAACGCACCTGACAAATTTACCTCAAGCAGAAACGAAAAGTCACATGATACCGTCTCGGCCAATGAACAGACTCCTCAAGCAGAGCATGAAAATAAATGAGGGCAGTAAGCCCCCTGCGCTCCACGCTTTATGGTGCTCCACTTCAGGGAAACCATGTGACTTTCCAGACAGGGGAGAGCGAGAAACGGGGGGAGGGAGAAAGAAATAGGGGAGGTCAATAGGAATAAGGTCAAAGAGGGACATTTGAAGATGGATTTCTTGGCAAAGAACAGATGAGGAGAGAAAGGTGAGAATGCCGGTATAAAGGAGAGTACAGTACAAAAATGGGAGTCACAGCGGGGTAACTCTAGGTCTGCATGATGAGATTTCACATTGTATAGAGTTGAAAGCTTTGACACGTTTCAGGTGTGCAACAATAACCAAGAGACAGTGTGCTTTTGCGAGGAGGTTGATGATAAAGATGGTATAGTTGAAACTATGGTACAATTTTCACGTAACTACTAACTACAACACACAAGCACACACGTGATATTAATATTTGCTGAAACTATTACTATCACTTTAACGAAGACAAAGACTGGCTGTCAACTTGAATATTCAGAAAGCCTGCAATGTGCGCTGAAAATGATTTCTGAAAAATCACACACTTTTGTGGTACCTCTTAAACCAGATCAGCTAACTCACCTATGTTTTGCTCACCTGCTTTTCATTTAACTTGTTTGGATTATGCAAGTCTGAGGTTTTGTGGAATGAAAGGCATTGTGAAAATAATTATTTGCACAGGCGGATACAAGGGCTCGTGCAAAGAAGTGCGCTTTATTCACTTCCCAATTCCGAAGAAGCAGTCTGACGATTTTGAAATGTATAGAAAAACAGAATACTGCTGAAATCCTGATAAAGAGGAAGTGGATGTTTATTCACTTATTATGGTAGATGAACTGTATTAAGTTCGGCTAAATAAACCTCTGAGCTGGTACAAAACATTTGAACTCTGTTTTAAAGAACCAAAAACAAACATGCATTAAGATAACGTATGTGGCTTACTTAGCACATTGTATTTTATTAGCGTTAAAGGCAATCACTAATATGCCAAGTTTGATTATTGACTATTAACACAATCGCGTAAAAATTGACAATACAGTAATCCATAAAGCCCATTTTAGCAGTGCCAGACTCCGGGGAGTTTCAAAGACGCCAAGCATTGTATTGGCAAACATGAATTTCCGAGAATTTCTGGGAGAGTAAAATTAACTGCAGCACAACCTTGAGAAAATATGAATGTAAAGAAAACACAGAAATAGCATAAATAATATTGCAAGCTCAGGTTAATAGTAGCAAAAAAATACAACAATGCTTACTCTACTAACAATATTTTTAAGGTTGGTGTTTGTTGTATCATTTAAAAATAACAATGTCTTAACAAACTTCAAAATCATTGTCAGTTTTCATACCTTTTTGACACCAATTACACCCACAGTTATGAATTATGTTTCTCATGCTGATTTGTCTATTTCTACTGGAAAACAAGCCATGAATATGGCTTAATATCAATATAAAACTTAAAGTAATGTTTTTTTGTAGTGTAGATTACGTACTTTATTTACATTTTTATAAAAACATTTTTTCCACACAAATGAAAACTGTAAGCGTCTTACTCTGAAACCCAAAATAGACAATCACTTATGGTTATTTAGAGAAGCTATATGCCAAATTCTCCAGTCTGATGCATCAAATTGTGCTTGTGTGCAACAAACATTCATTAACCAAGAAGTCACATGACTGTAGGCGGGCCACAGTCCCAGTTTCTCGACAGAATGTCTTAACCGTAAAAGCCTGAGAATAACAAAGGCTGGCACTGCCACAATCCTTGAGATTTGACTTCCTCTTCAGGAACTAATAAAAAATGTTTCTAAAAGCATCAGGATGCCTCTGTTGGATGTTCTGTCTCTTTGGAAAGTTGACCCTGGGTGGCTACCAGGAGTGAAAACACACATATGCAGAATAAATACATGCTGCAAGACTTATTCTGGTGTTCTAGTTTCATATGTGAAAACATTTAAGAATGCACGAATCTAACCTTAACAAACACTTGATTAGAATTTGAATTAAATTCAAAATAAGAACACCAAATCTTTAATGGTCCAGTGCATGAAATTTAGCTGCATCTAGTGGTGAGATTGCAAATTGCAACCAACGGCTCACTCCACCGCTCACCCCTCCCTTTCAAAGCACTTTGGTGGTTGACACGGAACTAAGATGTCATGACGTTTTCGCTTCTTTACTGAAGAAGATAACATATTTACGAAATGGCTCTGTAGAGCAGTTTGTTCATTTAGGGCTACTGTAGAAACAACATGGCAAATTCCATGTAAGAGGACCCATGGTGTATGTAGATAGAAATTGCTCCATCTAAGGTTATAAAAACATAACGTTTCATAATGTAATGTCTTTATACACCTATGAAGACATATTTATGTGTATTATATTGCATTTCTGTCAATAGGTCCTCATAAAATGACACGAGCACCTTTAACATATCAAATACAGCCGAGCTGGAAGATCTTAAAGCTGAAGTGTGCCATTTTGTTATAAAAAAACTGTCCTTCCTTAATAACTATGAGAAAACAAATCAAAAGTTTATTTCCTTAAAAACTGTCAACACTGTGGCACAAAACATTGCCCTGTTTCTCCGGACATGTTTATTCGACCAGCATTGCAATATTGACTCAACCGATGGTTTTTCCATCCGCTTCGAAGGACTGAATGTTAGGTCAAGCTGTGAAAACTAGCATTTTTATGCTTAACTTTGGTGACGCTAGCATTACGAAACTGACACACTTCAGTTGTTTCATTACAAAGTACAGAACACCTACAGTGTTCATTTAACACATCGATTGACATGTTAAAGCTTTAACCGGAAGACCTGACCTCTGAAGCAACGCCTTCCTGCTAATTAGGAAACGCGCTTATGACTTTCTTCAAAATTTCTCAAAGACTTCCCAACACAGACCTCAGGCCACACTTAACACACAGCGATTCGAAGAGGGGACTGCATTTTATTAGATGTGCATTCTGCAAACTGCGCTCTGGTGGCAAACCGTCAGAGTAACACCTCATTTACCGCATTTGCTTTTGATTGAGCTCATTACCAGGAGTGTGTTGACTTAAGAGAGATGGATTGCACCCTTGAAAGAGCGCGTGGAAGAACACCCCCCCCCCCCGCCACAAACAACGGCAGCTCATTTGCGATATACACATTTGTATGGTCTATTTTCAGCCCCAGGGTTTATGGTTATTGGAAAGGCGTTGCCCTCTCTCTCTCCTTTCCGAGAAGGAGTCAATATTTCTCTGTCTCTGCCTCCATTCACAGCTAATCCAATTTAATGTCAGAAAAACGGCCCAGCTGAGAGCCGAACGGCATATTTCTAAGACATATGGGCCAGCGTGTGCATACATACACACACACATACGAGCGGCTGCGTCTTCTCAGCTGAGCACAAATGCGGGTTGACAGGCGATTTGTCTCAAATGTTGGTTCTATTGTGTTTCGCTGCAGGTTTGCCATCCTTCCTGCACGCATCCTTCTCTCACATACAGGATGCATTTGGGACCACGTCAAGACAAACACCATCCCTGCATCGCTGGAATATGCAGATGAGACAAGGATTTAGGATGAAATAGAGATCTGATGTCCATCTGCAACGCCAGACTTTCTTATCGTGGATGGAGTAACACCGGATCATATGACAGACTCACTTTCACTATCTCGCTCTCTCTCCTTCTGCCGGTGCACACAAACAAACATATCACACACACGCTGCCATTCCAGTAAAATTAAAAATGCAAAGCATTTCCCTTTTGATGGTAATAAAAGGCAGATTAGCAATGATTGATGAAACCATGATTCTGAATTACAGTCACCTGTACACATGAGACACTCAATGCAAACTCACAAAGCAGCTTTGTGACATGTGATCCTTTCAGCTTTTACTGGAATACCTGTTGTAGGTTTCCACACCTACCAGGAAGGAAATATATAAAAAATATAAATGTTTATAAGAACTGAGTGTGTTAGTTGGTTTTAATGGCAGTCATCTGTACTGTCTGTAAAGGTGTGAATAATGAAAAATATGTCAATATGATAATTTGAAGAAAGTTGTTAACTGGCACTCATTCACTTGCATTGGTTTTGTGTCTATACAATATAAGTGAATGGGTGCCGGCAGTGTTCAGTTTCTTCAACATCTCTTTATTGGTGTTCTGTGAAAGAAAGACACACAGGTTTGAAATGACAAGAGGGTGAGTAAATAATGGCAGAATATTCCTTTTTGGGTGAACTATCCCTTTAGTAATGCCAACATGCTCTATATACCTGTGTGCTCACTTTTATAGACATACAGGGATTATCTGGATATTAATTTTGCAAATGAAACAATAAAAATAAAGACATGTGTCTATCATTCTACATTTCTATTCACACATAGGCAGGCATTGCAATAAATTCAACTTAGACTCTCCAAATGGAGCGGCTCAGAGATGTCGTATTTTTCTAGGCTAACGCAGAAGTAACAGCGGTGGTTCCCTCGACCCAAAGCATATGCATTTTTCCCATAGACTTTTGGAAGATCGCAAAAAATAAGCTCCGTGATTAACAAATTCGTATGATGTTTATACGTTTTGTCAATCAAGATTTGTTACCTTCGAAGCCAAAATGCAATCGGCAGAAATAAAAAGCTAACACGATGCTATTAACCGACACTCATGCTCGCTCTATATCTTTCAACTCTTTCAAACATTATTAAAAATGAGTTTCCTGGTAGCCTATTACTTTGTGAATGAATCCGCATCTACGCTTTAAAAAATTTGTGCCCATGTTGCATTATTTGTGAGCTTTATATGCCCAATGATGTCTAACGTCCGAGACAAAGGAAATAGTCAAGTTTAACTTTATAGCAAACGCCTTATTTAAAACACAATAAGGCTTAAAAAATCACATGCGGCTTATAATTGCTGTGTTTTATCTCATAGAATAAACTGTGAAAATAGGTTGTGTTTAGCACAGACCTTATTTCAAGCGATTTACCAAAATCCCATTCAAAGAACCCATAGACTTTGCAGCGATGGAACCAGAAATCATAAATAATAATAATGATTCATTACATACTTTGCTGAGTACTCAAAGCGCTTTACATCAAAAAGCTGAATCTCCTCAACCTCCACCAATGTGCCGTATCCACCTGGATGATACGACGGCAGCCATATTGCGCCACAATGTCCCCACACACCAGCTTATTGGTTGTGATGAGACAGAGCTACTTACCCAATGAGGTGCCATTTGATGTATAGAGGCGAATGGGAAAATTTGGCAAGGATGCCAGGGTTACACCCATACTCCTATTCATAGGACATCCTGGGATTTTCAGGACCACTTCCAGCAGCAACCTAGTTTTTCACAGGAGGTCTCCCATACAGGTACTAACCAGGCTAAACCCTGCTTAGCTCTAATGGGTAACCAGTCTTGGCCTACAGGGTGATAGGGCTGCCAGATAAAAAAACTCACATCATATTTTAGCATACAAATATATCTCATCTCTACAGCTCCCTATGAACATAGGTAAGGACACAAAACCTTAAAATTGCCAGAAAATTTGACCCAGAACTTTAACACACGGTAAGCACATTATGAACATACTGTTGCTGTAAACATGACAAGAATAGGGCGTCCGGATTCCAGGCTGCGTCATCAGAGTTCACTGTGATGATTGCGCTAAATCCTGCAAGCTATGTTTAGCTAGTGCATTCATTTAAGACTCTAACCGGGAAACGATGAGCCTTAGGCTGTATCTGTCTTTATCCATTTTTGGTTAAGCACATGCTGAAAGCTTGCTGTCATCACTTAGACTGGATGCTTCAAATTATATTAAAACTAAAAGAATCTGCATTTCATAAATAAACAGCATATTAGTCTGATGGTTTCCTGACATTGACATTAAGGACCTAGAAAAGCTAAGCGGCCAGAGAGAAACCTCTGCTCCAAAAAAAAAACCATTCAGATATCTGCATAAAAGCTAACATGTGAGAGTCTTATCAGGAATAACTGCAAATAAAATAATTGTGATCCAGAACTTGTATGTAAAGAGTATGAGATACACAAACGTCTGCTCTAAACACTTGCTGAGTTTCCAGAGAAACACTTTTTCCCCTCTGCACTCCACTTGAGTAAATATGAAGCATTTACAATAACATACAGTCTGTTCATGCATAGTTTTGGTCAGAGAAATAAGCAATGTAATCGGCAGGAGAATCTTAGCGAGGCAAAAAAAAACAGAAGAACTTATTCAAACTGACTTCCAGTAAACCCTCCTCTTATTGCATCGAGTCTCACACAACAGGGAGCTGTTTCTTCAGTCGAGAAAAAAAGTCATTTTTATGCAGGGGTGAAAAAATCATGTGAAGCACATTATTCAGGCACAGAGCCAGCGGCTGCGGTAAAAAACCTAATATACACAGACTCATACTGATACATTAAGGAAGACTGCATCGTGACTAAAATCAATCTAGGACTCCGGGTTTTATATCGTATTCTTGACTGGACACTGTGATGTATGACGGCCTCTTTTTAAACACCATAAAACAACAATAGCTCAGCTGATGGAGCGTTTGTTTACTTTTGTTTGAACTCTCTAACCATCTCATATCAATCTGCTTAAAACCTCAAAAGTGACGCTAGCTCAAATTGATATCAAACATAGTCAAGAATAAAGAGTGATATGTTGGGAGCTCTCTCCCCACACGCATTCTCAAAACTGTCATGCCCTACAGCCAGAGCTGCAAGAGTCAGACATGGCAATGACATCAATGACAAATGCTCTCATTTGAATATAATGTAAGAATCAGGTGCCAACTGGCACACCCTAGTCCCCGTCTACCCCCACTCTCATGCCTCTTACTGGAAACCCAGACAGCTGCTCGACTCGCTTTCACAACCTCTCCTGACACCTCCCGCAGGATTTTATTAGAGTCAGCTTGGCAAGATTAGCCTCTGGAAACACAGCCGGTAAAGGCCAGGAACCTCCGCTCCTGACCATATGACATCACTGCAGAGTGGACGGGCCTCACAGATAAATGCAGTGAGTAAATTCTCACTGCACGTACTGAGCAAGTGAGCGTGACACTCGAGTAACCCTTACATACCTGTTGTTATTTTTGCAATTTGAAGGTCATGGGGCATGATGATGGCATAAATAAATAAATAAATAAACTTGAGTCACATTATGGAGTTACATCATTAGAGGATCATAGGAATGCAAAGAATCACTCAGCAAACACGTTCATCATGTCTTGCATGATCTGCAGGTGGATGCAAGTCCTTATCAAAATCGCACAACAATTAAACATATGTTGGAAGCGTGACATTTAAGAGAGTAGGGGTTGCTTAACTTGTTTTTATATCCTTTAATTACAAAATAAAATTATAATTATGTTATAATTATTAACGACTTTTATTATATATTTACATAATTATTATTTATCCTATAGCATAACAATTAACATATTTTGGAATCGCGACATTTAGGCGAGTCTGGGTTGCTAAACTTGCTTTTATATCCTGTAATTGCAAAATAAAATGATAATTATGTTCTAATAATTAATGACTTTTATTTTATAAGCATGTAATAATTATTTATCCTATCAAAGTCACTTTAACATTTTGTAAACTAATGCAACAGTAAACATCTTCATGTTTTTAAGTATCAACTTTTAGTGAGTGAAATATTTAATAATAATGTTATAGAATGAATTGGCATCTTACAATATATTATTATATGCTGCAGTTCAGAACCACAAGTGTAACTGCTGCTAAGCCTCTATAATGTTAAACTTGAGCGCCCACGTGTGGACAGAGCTAGTATGACATCATCACGTTTACTTTTAATTATATCAAAATAATAGTTCCTTTAAAAAAAAACTCTCATAATTGAAACAAGCCATGCCAATCTTTCTTTAGCTAAACACAATATCTGTCACTTTATATACATATACGTATAGGCCACAAAAATTTTAAGCTTAAACACAAACATACAACATCACAGAGCAACCTGTCATGATTCTGCCTCACCATGTCAGGTATTTCTTGGTCTTGAGGCAGAACCACAGCAGGATCCCTTGTTAGAGAGAGACAATTTTGGCACTTATGGGTTGTCATACTCTTTCTCCGGGCTTGTCATTGTTCCATCCCTCTTGTTTCCTTGTTAGTGCTCGTTATGATTTCATGTCCCACACCTGTCCCCTTCTGATTTAGTTACCTTAATAATGCCCCTGTGTTTTCTGTCCTGTGCTCGTTCATTGTTTGTGTCATGTGGGTGTGTTCTTGTTCCCTGGTGGTGTATTCTAGTTAGTCATAGTTTATGTAAATGTTATATTTAGTCTTGTCTAGTTTAATGTTGTGTGTCTTTGTTCCTATTGGTACCCTTTAGGCTATGTCGTTTACCACGTCGTGGGTTTTTGTCTCCTGTGTTGTATTATTCATTAAATATCTTGTTAAACTTAACCACTGTCTCCGTCTGGGTCCTCTGTCCATCTCTCACCTCGAGTTTCATGATAGCCACCAATTTAATTTAGGTAATCAGGCTGAAAATAATCAATTTTCTCACGCATTTTTTATTTTTCTGCAGGAGACATTTATTGACCCAGGGGAGTCATTTCTGAATATCCTCTGAATCAAACAACAATGGGTTTTTGGGTGGAGGGGTCATTGGTGGGATGTCTGATGTTTATAGAAATGTAACTGAGTTCAAGCGAAGAAATGGTCAAAACATAAATACGTGTTTATTAAGACTGGGTTTAAGGCTAATCCCTGACTAAAATGAATGTTGAATTGAATGGCCTATAACTTGCTTTGATGTGTTCAAATATGTCAGTGCCATTGTTTGGTCTCAAGATGCTCACCAATGTTTTTTCAGATGCATTTTTATAAAAGCGATTTAAATCTCATTATTTAACCGAAACCTAATCCTGATTTAAAATAAACTCTCTCTGTGAAACCGGGTCTAGAAGTTTTAACCAAAACACAATAAAAAGGAGAAATAATACACATGTACGTCCGCAACTGTATTAATATAAAACTGCAAAATGATGTAGACGTGGTAGCAGCAACAGTTTTAGCAGAACACTGTGCAAGTTAGGTGCAGTTGTGATGTAGTGTAGATTAAAGCAAGAGCATGCACAGGGTACACTATAATTCTCTATATTGTTTGTTCTTCTGTTAGTAAAAGGTGTTTTTCTGGGCTGATAGTTAAATGTTGAAAAACAAACGATTATAAAATGATTCGATTATAAAGCATCTCTTAACCACAGATCAAACTGAACATAATGTAACATGGTTTCACTTTCCTGTCATTCCACCTGCCGTCAGGGGGCACTAATCGTACCAAAGTGGGATTAGTGTTTGTTTTGATTCATGGTTTCGTTACTCAGTTACACAAGATTTTCATGTGACCTATGTACTTTGATACACATACATTTCCCACTAATACAAACTCTCTTACACAATTTCGCCTGTTTAAAATGAGCACGGCTCTCAAGTTTACTCAAAAGTTTGGAGTAAGATCTGTTAGGAGAGGAGTCACTCAAAGTTTCAGCAGCAGCCCCTCAGCACCCCACCCAATCCTATCAAGGTCTTCTAGCAGTTTACTATTATAATTGACCAGCACAAATTACACCATTTGGTAAATCTGATCAAAGATAGACACATGAATCCAAATAAAATCAAGAGTTCAAAATATATTTAAAAAATAAATTCAAAATTAAAAGAAATGTGCACATACTGTACACATACAGCAGAATTGCACTTATGTCAAGCTTTGTGTGTAAAACAGTAGGCTACTGCGGTATTAACCAAAGTGATGTGGTTTAAGACTTACCATGGCTGAAAAGAACATTAATACAGGAGAATTTAAAATAAAAAGATACTTCATAAGTACTTTCTTTGGTTTAAGGCCAAAGCTAAAGTAAAGAATTAAATGTCCATTGTCTTCAAATGCAGTAAAATATTATCAACAAAAGCCATCTTTAAACTGCAGGAGCATGACATGGTTTATTGCTGCTCAAAAGTGCCATATTAACACCAATATTGCATAATGTAAGATTATTGTAATCTAAAGTGTAAGTAATACATTAAACATAAATGATAAAAAAGATTTAAGGCTGATGTCTTCGAAGAGCATATCACATTATGTCATAAATATTAAAAACAGGCAATGCAAGATTTAAACAAACAACAAAAATACATTATTGTTGCTTTTGGTATTGTAATAATATTTATACATTACAATCGTATTGTATGTCATATTCTTAAAGGTTAGGCAGACAAACTGTTTGAGTGATTATATTACACTTTACATTGCACCGGTGACTTATCTCAACTTCTGATTGGTCATTACGTCCAAGCGCCGTCTATGATTGGTTGTGATGCTCAGCGCTGTTAGTAAATTACGGAAAAAAATATTTGATGCACCGTAACCTGACCTGCACGGACACGTTTCGTTCATCTTCACATTTCGTTCAGCGTGACCAATTATCTATTATTTCTCAGCATGAGAAATACAAGGTGTGGTGTGTGAGCATGTCAACAGGCTGAAATGCGTGTGTCTCTTTTGGTGAATTGGTGATACCTGCAATGAGCCTCTGAACTTTACAATTTACCACACATTCTAATATATTAATATACAAACTATAGCCTACTGTTAACTATATACTGTAATGTCTGAGGCTCACATTAAGCATTTCAATATACAATCAATCACACATGTCTTGTAAACTGATCGATGTCAACGAATTCCATTATTCATGTCTGAGGAATCAATGATTTGCATCTACAGTAACCCAAAGCAAAGTTCAGCAAAAGTCTTCTTGTGGGATATAATGGACAGTTCTGGGGCCTCATTTATAACCGTTGCGTACGCATAAAACATGCCCTGAAAGAGGCGTATACGCCACCTCCCATGCAAAAGATGGGATATAAAAACAAACATGAAAATTGCGCACCTGCACGCAAACATCATAATGTATGATTATTATTAATTATAACAATTATTAATATGTAAATCTAGGTAACACTCATGTGTGGCCATTTGTAATTTCATTACGGAGAAAAAGGATGCCAGTTTAGTTTTATATCATTTTTTCCAAATTAAGCACTGTTGGTACCCTAATGAATGAAATATGTCAGGCTAAATGTATGGGTCTCATTTGTAATGCAATTTTTGGTCCAACCCATTCTATCTTTAGGTGTTCTCACATTCTTCTAGCCGCTTCACAACATTCCACACTGACCAGTTTCGGCTGTATCTTCCAAGGTGTGAATCTACGGTGGCGTCTTGCTGCAACGTAAATTTTATTTTTTCCACTTAATTAAGTCGTTAAAACGAGATAATATGTCGTTTAAACGAGATCACGTTTCACTAAAGCGAGATAACATGGCATTTGAAAAGGGGTGATGTGTCCTTTAATGACATGTGATATCATTTTAATGACATGAGTGCAAAAGTTAAAAATAAGTTTAAATATGTCGTTAAAACGCGATCATATAGTTAAAAAATGATAATACATCGTTAAAACGAGATAACATGGCGTTTGAAAAGGGGTTATGTGTCCTTTAATGACATGTGATATCGTTTAAACTACATATAATATCGTTTTAATGACACGAGTGCAAAAGTTAAAAATAAGTTTAAATATGTCGTTAAAACGCGATCATATATAGTTAAAAAAAGATAATATGTCGTTAAAACGAGATAGTGTGTCCTTTAAACGAAATAATTTTATCTCGTTTAAATTAACATTTCATTTTTAACGACATAATTGAGTGGAAACGTTAAAAATAAGTTTAAATATGTCGATAAAACGCGATCTTATATAGTTTAAACATGATAATACATCGTTAAAACGAGATAACATGGCGTTTGAAAAGGGGTAATGTGTCCTTTACTGACATGTGATATTGTTTAAACTACATATAATATCGTTTTAATGACATGAGTGCAAAAGTTAAAAATAAGTTTAAATATGTCGTTAAAACGCGATCATATATAGTTAAAAATGATAATATGTCGTTAAAACGAGATAGTGTGTCCTTAAAACGAAATAATTTTATCTCGTTTAAAACATTACATTTTTAACGACATAATTGAGTGGAAACGTAAAAAATAAAATTAAATATGTCGATAAAACGCGATCTTATATAGTTTAAACATGATAATACATCGTTAAAACGAGATAACATGGCGTTTGAAAAGGGGTGATGTGTCCTTTAATGACATGTGATATCGTTTAAACTACATATAATATCGTTTTAATGACATGAGTGCAAAAGTTAAAAATAAGTTTAAATATGTCGTTAAAATGTGATCATATATAGTTTAAAAATGATAATATGTAGTTAAAACGAGATAGTGTGTCCTTAAAACGAAATAATTTTATCTCGCTTAAAACATTACATTTTTAACGACATAATTGAGTGGAAACGTTTAAAATAAGTTTAAATATGTCGTTAAAATGCGATCATATATAGTTAAAAAATGATAATATGTAGTTAAAACGCGATAGTGTGTCCTTAAAACAAAAATAATTTTAACAACGACATGACATTTTATATCGTTAAAACGACATATTATATCGTTTTGATGACACGTTATCTCGTTTTAATGACATGTGATCTCGTTTAAACGAGATTTTATCTCGTATTAACGCGATAATTGAGTGGAAAAAATAAAATATACGTGGCAGCAATACGCCACCATAGGAATAATTTCATGTCCATTGACACAAAGTTAAGACCAAGTTAAATCTGCATCTTTCTTCATGTGAATATGTGGGGAGAATTTGTTTTTAAAACTTGTTTTGAACTGTTAATGACGCATTTAAACGCTTATCAGAGCCTTCATGTTATTTTGCTTTGTTTATTTTTTGTTTCACTTGTAAAATTTAAAACGTATAAAAATACTGAATTCCAGTGTGCGCATGGCCATCCTGTGTTTTAAATTCAAATGGTTATGCAGCCATATACAGAAGAAAGGATTGAGTGTATGAAAAAGCCGCTAAAGCAGAATGCCCAAGTGCCCATATTAGCTAATTTATAGAACATACAGACTAAACACTCGAGTTATTGTGATGTTAAGATTATTGTACATGTTCTTGTTGAGGAAATGCAAGCAGGGCTCGGATGAAAGTTGGCTCAATGTTTGCGTACAATAACTCCGTGCGAGGAATCTGCGCAAACTCTGCGCAAACTCTGCAGGGACACACAGACCGGTTCCTGTATGTTTTGGCCTAAACAATAAAGTGCAGTGTCAATAAAATCATTAATTTCTGGCGTTTATCATGTCATAAATAGGCCTATAATTGTGAAAAGGGAAAGTAACTACAGGTTCCCATGTTTTTATTTTTGTTCCAGCTTAATAAATAAGCGCAATTAGGCCTAAAACAAGTCGATGTGCCATCTGGTGGATCTTCTGTGAAGTGTAACCGTTTTTTAATTCTCACAAACAAGTCAGACCAGTCATGCGTTAATCTTCATGATCGCCTTCCGGATCCTCCATAAAAAGCACAGGACGAGATCTGTAAGTGAAAAGAAGAAATGAACTCCAAAACATTCACGTGTGCAGCTCGTTTACTCCGCCACTGCTTTCACAAACATCGGCGTGTTTTCCGCGTCGATCCGGTGCGGTGCATGTGTTACGGATCCCATCAGATGGCCGCAGTCAGGTCAGCTGTTCGCACGGTGGACCTCCGGAGCGATACCGTCACCAAACCTGGAGCTGCCATGCGCAAAGCCATGGCGGAGGCAGACGTAGGAGATGATGTGTTTGGAGAGGATCCTGTTGTTAATGGTTAGAGAGACGCAAAATCTAAAAATATACGTTTTTTGGCAACAAAATAAGATGTTTACCAGCATTTTTATCACAGTGTTTTAATGAAATACTTTTAAAAACATTTTTATCATAGTGTTTTAATGAAATACTTTTAAAAACAAGCCTACTTTATATTTTCTTTATATTATAAACTTTTAGAAATACTTGACCATGCTGAAAATTAAAAATAAATAAATAAAAGTTGTATAGTTTTCATTAAAACCAATACAATAGCCTATGCCCATTATAAACATTAAATTCATTATGCATATGGTTTCTATTTTTTTAGTTTTAGATGGTATTATATTATTATCCTGACCTTGTACATTTTATATTGACTTTAAAATGTTACGTACAATAATATGAGTAAGAGTTTGGTTATTACCTAGCCTGGATTTTTGTTCTCCTGATTTAAGCACCTTCACGTTTTTGTGCCTAAACAACTAGAGTAGTCACATTTTCAATACTTGTATTTTACGGTAAAGCTGAATCGCAAATGAAAAGGTGAACAGCATGTTTTAAAAACATCCCATTTGAAGACTCATGATTTTGTTGAGAAAACATCAATGTGTTGCAGTATTGTATAAATAAGTCTCCAAATATGGTATTTTATTATAGAGAATTAAGTCCTTTATTTGAGTATAAAAAATTGAATAAAATATATATGAACATCATGTACGTTAAATTGTTTTTGTCACTCCTACAGAACTACAAAAAGAAGCTGCTGCACTGTTTGGCATGGAGGATACTTTATATGTCCCCACAGGAACGATGGGTAATCTCATTGCAGGTACGACTGCACCATGATGCCCACAGCTATTAATAAAGCTAGTTTACAATTGTGTCTTGAGGTTAAAATGAACACATGTGATGCTATTTTCTCTGTTTGGACTACATCTCTACTTGACCACTGTATCTTGGTATTAAAATCACATGTTTTTTAAAGATTTAAAAAAAAGATATTACTTACAGTTCTTGGAATTTTCAAACCAGATTTACATTCACTGTAGAGCAGAGCTATTATTCCAAACATGTTTTTCTCTCTGACGCATGTTTTTCTTTATATGTGTCTCTTTCAGTTATGGTGCACTGCAGAGAGAGGGGAGATGAGATGCTATTAGGTGACCTCTCTCATATTTATATCTATGAGCAGGGTGGAAGTGCACAGGTATGAACAATGGAGTGATACATTTCTCTTTAAAAGGGATAGTTCACCCAAAATTGTAATTCTTCATTTGCCCTCATTGCATTACACACATGAATGACCTTCTTCTGCAGAACACAAAGAGGATACCATCTTCTTTTGTGTTCCACAGAATTATATACAGGTTTTGAGTGGCATAAAGGATGACATCCTTTTATTTTTTGGTCAAACTATCCTTTTAACTCCAGATTATGAATAGTTTTTTATTAACAGTGTGTAATATTACAACAGTCTTACTTTTCATGTACTTTTCAATGCATGCAGAAATACACACACACAAACACACACACACAAATACGATGTTAAGGATCGAGGATCAAATGAAAGAATGTAGTCAGACTTTTGGGAGAGTTTATTTTCCAAATGTCTACAAAGGGTCAAAAGTCTTTATAATTGACGAAAAGCTCATTATCTCTAAATTTTGTCTTTCTCTGTCTCAATAGCTCGCAGGTGTCCATTCTGTTGCATTGACTACACTTGCCGATGGCACGTTCGACCTAGACCGGCTGATCTCCAAGATCCGTCACGGTTACCCTAACTCGCACTACCCACGCTCTCGCCTGGTGTGCGTAGAAAACACGCACAATATTCAGGGAGGGCGAGTCCTCCCACTCTCGTTCCTGCAGGAGGTTGGTGACCTGAACATTGGTTCATGAATTGGGTGGGGAGCAATCCTGTGTCTGGCAACATTCTTTTAACAAATGCATGTTTTAACACGAACTGTTTTGTTCATCAATGCAGAACAAAATAGGTTTTGTGGAAATGTTTGGCAACGGCACATCCTGTCAATCTGCCACTTCCTACACATACAAGACATTTGTATATAAAGTAGACACACCTAATCTCCAAAGATACAAAAATGTATCATAAATGTATCATATGTCATAAATGTGACATTTTGAGAATGTAGGCTCTTTATAAGACTTGGAGAAACGCAAACAATTACTAATAGAACTGTTAAACCATTATTCCATTATTCTATAAAGTTCTTGACCCGTGCCATTTCTCTTCATCAGAGGGTGCACACAAACAACACAGTTCAGTTCGACATTCTCAATTTGTTGCCATAAAACACATCAGTGATATTTACAAAGCATATGTGCAAACAGAGGATAGACAAACATATTTTCTGTCTACTCTCTGTTGTAAATATCAATCATGTTCTAGTTGTTAAGGCATGATCTTAATCCAAACTAAATTAGTTTCTAAATTTGGTTTTAAAAGTTATATGTTAAATATATGTTTTATATATCAAATTATGATATTATTTAAAAATGTCCATCCCCAATTAAAGTAAAAAATGTATGTTGGTCAAAGATGTTAAGATGTCCCCTTCAAAAGAAATTTACAAAAGTGATTTTATTAGAAACTTTGGACCAACTTAAAACAAATACGTCAATTATGATGATTGTCACCATTGTTGATCGTTGTATGATGACTGTTGATGTCTAAATATGCCAAGACAATTGTCTGTTTATTTTATTACAGTATCTTTGCATTTGTGAACCAGGAGATACTAATCAGTCATAAAAGATCAACTTCCACATTATTTAGTAACACTTCTCGTCTTTATCAAAGCTTCACCAAAAACTAAAGCATTTCTCATTTTCTGATTAGTTCATAAGTGTTCTTATAGTAAACACTTAAAGAGAAAAGAGATTTAATTTAACAAAAGTCAGGGATCATAAGCCCAACACTTGAAATGTATCAATTTTTATTTGAACCAAGCCATAAAAATAATTTGAAAAAAAAAACGAATAAAATTGCTTGTATCAAGTTGACGTATTTTTTCTATATTGTCCAAAGATAAAGTAATTTTTAAGTTGGTTTAAAATTTCAGTGTAACAGTGTTTCAAGTTTTTTAAGAATAAAATATCAAAATTTGGTTGAAATAATGTCACATTGTCATTCAGTATAACACAATATTTATGTACAAATAAATTGATTTTTTTTGTAAATATGCCTGACAAGATTTTTACACTGAATGACATTTTAATGGGCATCTTCTGTAAATCAGGGAAAATGTATGCAGTATCTTTTGCTCCCAGACTGACTGTAAGTGTATGTTTCTCTTTTTCAAGCTTCGCTCTGTGGCTGACAAGTTTGGTCTGGCAGTACACATGGATGGAGCGAGGTTAATGAATGCTGCTATTGCTCAAGGTGTCCACCCCTCTGTTATATTACAGCATTGCCACTCTGTCAGTGTGTGTCTGTCCAAGGTAAGTGCTACTATATATTCATATGACACTCTTAGCTGTTCTGCTTCAGTTAGTTCCACTTCCTATGACATTTTTTGTGTCGGTTCAAGTTAATATATAAAGCGTAAGGCGTGACTTAATGCTACATGGTCCTATAAAAAGTCGGATTTTCACTTCTGACTGCCGAAGGAAATGAAATTATATTAAAATATAGGAAAAATATGATGTTATTTCTAATATTATATTCAGTGGGGACAATTAGTTTTTAACCATTGTACTAATAACACAAAATCATAAATTCCCCAATGAGTCTAAAATATTAAAGAAATTATATTATTGAACAAAATATGTTACATAGATTTTACAGAACAAAGGTTTTTGGGTGTGCTGTCACTTTAAAAAGGGAAGGTCTGTTGGAATTTCACTTCTTTAAATGCAGTTAGTGAGTACTATAGCTGTTTGAAAATAAACAACATCTGCCAAGTTGTAACGCTCACAGAAAAGGAGGATATATTCTTTAAGAGAAATCACTTTATAAAGACTAAAATGAACCACAACAAGCTTGTTTTCTGGATTAGTGACATCATGAATCCCAAAATTTTCATTGACCCTAACCCTTGAAACACGGATAGGGTAATGGGTGGGACATCTCAACACACACTAAGGGTCTTCTCACATATATCCCGGTTGCTCTCAAATATGCCTGAATCGCATAATTTACGTCATGCTTTCCAAAACCAAACCACGCTTCAGCCGTCCTCTTCCAACCAGGCCAGGGCGTGGTTGCGAATTTGCGAATACTCACACTTGTCAATCGGCTTTAGGGGTCAAACGCCCCTGGGAGAGGTTCGATCGGTATAATGTGAGTCACAAAAGACCAGCTTGACCAATCAGACCAGTTTCAGAAAAAGCGAGATTTCATTGTAGAACACAGGTGAAATATGTAATAAATAAACACCTATTGTCCTGCACATCATAAACATAATAAAAACTTTGAAAAATCAGGCACAATATGATCCCTTTAACGTTAAGGAGTATGAATTTGACTTCAAATCAAATAAAGTAATCCCTTTAAATGATGAAAATAAGATATTTTAAAATTAAGAACAAGGAACCAATCAGAGCTCTTTTAACCTAAATATGTATAGAACACGATTGACACGCTAATGTTAAAAACATAACTATACTTTTGTATGCTGTCTACATAAATGCTACAACATTGCCAATCTAACAAAATAACACAAACAGACTAGAGTGATTTTTCTGCTGCGTTAAGTGCTTTTTCCAGACATTTCTATGTCCAGAAAACGGCTTCTGTGATGAAGTTACTTGAAACATTCTCAACACATTACACAAGCCTCTCGGTTCCAGTCCACACATCTCAATGCTACAGACCGTGCACAGTTTCTCACTGGAGAATAGTATAAGTGCTCAAGGCATTGAAAAATGACCTTGTTGAAGTCAGTGCTCAAATACTTGTACTATGAAGGTCTCTCACACATCTATATAATCAAGCCTTATTTTTATTCATAGCTTCAGAAGAGTAACCTTTTCCTCTGATGACACGCTTGTAATCATATCTGGGATTTGAAAAGACACCGCTCATTATTCCCCATCATATCCAAGATCATCACACACATGCACACACAGAGTCGATTGAAGAAAGCCGGGAGAAAAAACTAATCATTCTCAACGCTCAGCAAAATCCTTAGAGAAGATGTCAACAAGCATATTTGCATTTTAATTACGCCGATTCTTTCCGTCACCAAATCTTTCTTCTTCTCTTTTGTGGTAAGACATTAAATGTAATTGGGGTTTATAGACAAATGTATGAATATGAATATCAAATCTGTTCTTATCGTCGATCTGTATTCCAGGCGATATTATACTTGTGTACCTGAATTCTCATACATTTTTACAGCTGTTTTGTTGTTGCTGTCACATTATATCTGAGGATAAAATAACTGAGTGATGTTTATGTGTGAGGGAGTTTTCGTTTAAGTTGTTCAGTGTACTTTGAACCTACATAAATACTTGAATGTATGAATAAGTACATACTGTGTTTGAGAAGTTTTCTTGCTGTAAGCTTGCAGTGTTTAATAAACGATGGTCTATGTGCACATGCATTGTATGTGCATGCATGTAAAATATGTGCATGCATGCATGTTGATGTGCATGCACATTCCAAACAGGAATACTTATTGAAGATGCTTTGTGTAGAAAATGCTGCATTTAAGTGGCATCTATGAAAGAATGCATCTATTTAATCTAATACCGTACAAATATCCTATAGTACCATATATGTATACATACTGTATGTAAACTGTATTGTATATTTCTTTTTCAGATTATGTTTCACTCTATCCCTGCTTTTGGATTTCATGCAAGGAGCTGAAAAACAACATAATACAGAAACGCAAAGGCTCATTTGATCTCAATTGCTGTTTGGCAGGGACTGGGGGCACCTGTGGGAACCATGCTTGGTGGGTCGAAAGATTTCATACAGAGAGCAGTTCGTGCCCGCAAGGTGCTCGGTGGCGGAATGAGGCAGACGGGCATCTTGGCAGCAGCTGGCAGGATTTCCTTGTCAGACCTGATTGGCAGATTGGAGGAGGACCACAGGAACACCAAACGCTTTGCTCAAGGTGACAGAACCCCACTGAGTTCCTTGAACTCTCAACATTGTGCAAATACTGGAAACGTGATGCATTCCTACATTAGTTAATCTGCAGCTTTGTAAGGTGTTCTGAGACCCTAATAATTATGAGAGAATTGAAATGAATATAATTGGTATGTAGATTTGTCTTTTTAATAGATGCAAATTTATAATTACCAATACCATTACGATTGTATTAGCCATATAATTACCCTAATTTTCATTTGATAACAACGTAAGTAAAACCTTAATTTAAGCAGCAGCCAAAAGCAGATTAAGAAGCTGCATAGAAATGAGTCAGTTAGAAATGTTGAACGTTTATATTTCCTCTCCACACAGCAACTGTCACCAACATAAATTTTTAAAGCGGAAATGTACTTTTGAGGGAACGCTCACCCCAAAATGACAATTCTGTCATCATTTACTCTCCCTTTTGTCATTTCAAACCTGTATGAACAGAAAAGAAGATATTTAGAAGAATGTTGGTAACCGAACAACGGCGGTACCCATTCACTTCTATTGTAGACACAAAACCAGTGCAAGTGAATGGGTACCAACATTCTTCAAATTATCGTTTGTGTTCTCCAGAGTCATACGGGTTTAAATTGACATGGGTGCGTAAAAAATGACTGAAAAAAATCCCTTTAAGAGAGTATGGTTATATAAACCTGCTGTAAACTGGTTCTCTTTATATTAGACCTAGATTATGCAAATATGAAAATGAATTCTGGAACTTGTAGCTATTATTAAATACTCTATAATTAATTACAATTGCATTAAAAATGACATAGATGACAGTTAAAGTAAATCATTTGGTTAAATGGTGTTGTCCCATGCAGCACTTGCAGAGTGCGACCCTCCTTTGTACCAGCTGGACCTGGCATCCGTGGAAACCAACATCCTGAGGTTCCGTGTGCAGGATGACTACATGAGCTCAGATGAGTTTTGTGAGCGGATGGCTAGAGTTGATGCAGAGGAGGTGAAGGCGCTTGGCCATGGGGTCCGGGTGCTGATGTTCCCTCACATCGGAGGTGCAATTAGGGCTGTGTGGCATCTGGACGTCAGTGAGGAAGACACTGAGCTGGCTATACAGAAGGCTCAGTTTGTGGCCCAACAACTCAGGCTGAAGTCTGTCATAGCAGCATGAGAAATATTCTCTACGCATCACCATTTTGGTGCCTTTACACCTTTTAAACTCCTGCTTTAAGGTTTTTACTGAACTAAAACTCTAAATTATATAGCACAATATTTTTAAACTTGCACTCAGGTTTGAAAGCCAACCAAAACTCGCACTTTATGTAGTGGTGATATGCAAATTCAGCTTGGTGGTAGGTTAAAACAGCCCAAATGACACTTTTGTATTTTAATGTCTTTTTACAATAAATCTTTCTTATGAGATTTGATATTTGTCTCGTGCTCAATTTCATACATTGTGCACCAGAAGTGGTGTGAAGTGTTCAAAAAGCAAGCAAAGCACCTGCGATGTTTTTCTAGGTTTATTATTTTCATCATGTTACATAAGTGTTCTTCATGTAATGGTGCGGCGCAGGCTGTGCAAAGACATCGTCATGACGACAGCAGCAATTGCATTTGCTGCAGGAGTTATCTATCAAAAGATCAGAGCCACTGCCCAGTTCTGGGTGACAATGCTGTAAACAATATAGCTTTAATCTATTTTTAGGAGCATGTTTATTCGTATCTTTAAAGGTCCAGTGTATTAAATTTAGTGGCATCTAGCAGTGAGGTTGCAAATTGCAACCGACAAATCACTCATTCACTCCACTGCCCCCCTCCCTTTCGAAGCACTATAGTGGCCGACTCAGAACTGAGATGTCATCACGTTTTTTTCAACTCTTTGTCGAAGGAGATAACATATTAACGAAAATACTTTGTCCGCTCTAGAAGCAACATGGCAATTCCTTCCTGGTGACCCGAAGTGTTTGTAGATAGAAATAGCTCATTCTTAGGTAATAAAAACATAACGCTTCATTATGTAAGGTCTTTATACACCTCAAGAAAGTATGTATATTATATTCCATTTCTATCAATACATCCTCCAAAAATTATAAACTGGACCTTTAAAGTCATAACCATGTATACAGTATGCACAATTACGACACGGAAACAGTGTAATGCTGTGAACCCTGAAAATCATGTGTGTTACTTGGATGCATTAAGTTAACCCAACATCAACACAAGTGATATTTCCAATGCTGTTCACAATCATATGTTTTTTCAGCTAATAGAGATTTTTTTTTTAGGTGAAACATCAATGTGCACAAACACCATGTAGCATTTTTACAGAAAGTAACTATCAATTTAGTTTGTACACCGGTCATCTCACTGGAATTAATTATTATCTTCAGGAAAAGCGTGTTGCATGTTAAAAAAAAAACAATCTAAAATCTATTCACATTCACATTCTACATACGAAAAGATACAGTATATACATTTGTACAAAATCTACAAATTGAATATTTGGATGTGTCTTTAAGGTATGAAGCATCAATTGGAGCTTGTTTAGGGCTGTGCCACTTACGGAGGCTTCAACAACATAACATCTCTGAGAAACATTCTCATAATTCTGTATTGTGGGTTCAGATGCATGGACTATAAGCTGACAAAATTGCAACAAAATGCTATTACTGTACAACTCGATAACATAAAACATTTACAGATGTTTGGGATGCAGTTTGGAATCTGGCCAGTCAATTCTTCAAAGGAAAGCTGTAATTTACACAAATCAAACATCATCAATTTCAGTTTGGAAAGAAGGATTCGGGCATGTATTTTGTGTCTTCAAACAACAAGGCATCATAATGATAATAAAATACTGCCTTGTTCCCCACTTGTTCAATTTTCTTTTCACACCTGAAAATGAACTTGATTTCTTGTCTCCAATAGACAGTGCGTTAAAGCAGAACCCCAATGGTCACTTTCATCCTGTTATCATAATTAAACCCACTGCATGACTCTTATTTAAAGAGTGTTACAATTTACATTCATTATGAGTTGTAAAATCTGTCAAGTGTGCTAAAATTACAGGAATTCTCATGATTGACTTCCAGTGTCCATGTAAACTACATTTGCGCTTTTAATCCTGCGTGTAATAAAAGGATTAGGAAAATTACACTTTTACTTGATGTTGTTTGTCTGTTAGTCATGGAAAATCCAACCTTTTGATAAATAAAATCTTTATACTGACATTTTCTAGTAACACCAAAGTTTACAAAGATCATATCCAAAAGGTCACATCTACAATCATGTTGAGGGATATTTGACTGGAAACAATGTTCCCTGCTTGTGGCATAAATCAAAAGCAGAATAATATGTGGCACGATTACAATAAAACTCTTTTTGACAGGACCGTAACAAATATATGACAGACAACAACAGATACCAATCAAGTTAAAGTGCAATGCCATCAAAAACACAAATACTCTGATTAACTGAGAAACTGTTTAAAGAAAAAACAGAGCAGTATTTACGAAAGCAGCATATTTTCCATCTCAGGGATTCTTGACATGAGATGACAAACAAACACAATTCGATATGCCATCCAATACATCCGCCATAGCACATGTTTTCTAAAGTGCCTGATCCGTAAATAACAGATCACCCATACAGTTAATAAAAGCAAAAGCAGAAAACAGTCTTGACTTCAACCTGCATCACACAGACACAACAAAAATAAACCTATTGAAAATGCAGAATTCAAATCAATTTCTCTCAGAAATGCCTTTTCATGAAATACACGTATTTAATGAACAAGCATGCATAAAACATCTATTTATATCTATAATGTACAATAAGGGCACTGCTTCTATTCGTTATTTGAATCCGACGGTAATGATGTGAAATGCAAAACATAGACAACAGGAATCCAGCAGAAAGAAACCAATAGATTTCACACACAAAAAAGAGGACATTTACAACCAATTATATACAAAAGGTGTGAAAATTGAGTGCGGAATTTAACCGGTTAAATCTAAATGTTAAACAAATCATAGAATTATTAAATAAGGTTTAAAAAAATGGATCCGGAGGTGCTTCCGTAGCTCTTACATCTTGCGAAATCGTCTATTCAAGCAAAGTGGGATACTTATCGCTGATCGGGAGTGTTCCCCGTCAATCGAAATATAAACCGTGCATTCACTGTATGCTCTAAATTCGATCCCCATATTAACAAATAGCGATCATGAGATGTGACCGAGAAGAGTGCCTTCATCTTAATGAACACATGGTAGGTGTGAAACAGGTGAAAATGTTCACAAAAATTGTCTCTACCTACACCAAATCTGTGGCATCCACATTTTGGCACAAATAATTATTTGAAATTCAGGCAAGGTGAAGAGCACGAGAGAACTTCTATATGGGCGCCACAGAATCTTCATACTGGTTCAGAGGTACCAACCTGGCCGCCACCAGTAGGAGAAGGCCTGTTAAAACCTCCAAGACATAAGAGAGCCATGCCATGTCCATAGACCAGCCGAACGATGTGTGTACCTGTGCCATCTGTTCACGCCCCATGCGCTTTTCTGTCTCTTCCAGAGCCTTCTGAGAGTACCTGATGTACAGGCTCACCCCAGAGAGAGTCAGAAGACCTGAGAATACACATGTACAAGCACGCGTGAATGCACCCACACAACCAAAGCCAATTAAAGCATTTAGACTACATCTTGTTCTAACAGATGTTACTTGAAATGTGGAGTAAAGATGTTCTTTATTTAGCGGTACATGGATAAATGAGAAAAAAGACAGTTAACAATTATTCTTAGATTGCTTACAATAAATAAGGTTAAACGAGAGCACATCCAACCCTTAAATGGCAATCAAGTCCTTTATTATACATAATTATACGTTTTTTTAACAATAGAAGCTGTTGACAGACATGTCATGTGTGTAGGATCATGCATGACTGAGTAAAGACCTATTTATATCTATATTCAGCAGTGTTTAGATCGACATGAATGATAAGATAAACAAGTAAGCTTTTTTGCATTAAGAATCTGACCAATGACCAATGTTGTTTATTTCATGTGAAGGTTCTTGCAAGGCATTAAAGGCCTTTGCCCAGTCAGCATCAATTTATAATGCCTGTAACTCATTTACCGCAACTGTGCTAAATGGTCTTGGTCCAGCGATCTTATTCCCTTTCTCCAATTTTGTGTTTCATCATTAATGCTCACTATTTGATGTTTGCATTAGAAAAGACATTTAGAGTTCCCATACAGTCATTTAGAAATCCAACATTTTAAGGGGCAAAATATGCTGAATGCGTGCGACCAGCTGAACCAGAACAAAATATAAAAATACATTCTCAACTTAGATTCACAGACCACGAGCACTGTTGCTGTCAGAGCGGAACGCCAGTCTCCCACATGAATCCTTAAAGACCCTCGCAGAATCAGCTGTCCCAAAATTAAAAGAACCACCAGCAAGCTAAACAGAGAGGAAGTCAAACTAGCTCATAAATGCAACACCCCAGTGTGCCTGATGATTCCAAGACACGGGGCATTATTGCCGAATCTTCATTAAAATGGAATGTGTTAATGTGGATCCACAGCAGCAGAAATCCCATCTAATTAAACACTGACAAAATGAGAATGGATTTCTGCTCTGGTCGTAATATGGGCATAAAATAAAGAGGCAATAACCAGCGAGAGAGAGAGTTAAAATTTTGAGCACTGCTGAGAGTCTAGACAGGAGTTGCATTTGATCTTACAGTACATTTGCTGGCTCATTTAGAGTATTTAGCTTGTATTATGCTGATTAACTCTCTTGAAGAAAAGCAAACAAAATCACAGCCACGGAATGCCGATGTTAGGAACCATGTTAAAGGAACAGTTCCCCCAATAAATATTAGACAGGAATAAGTTGTTCCAAATCTGCATAAATTTCTTTGTTCTGATGAACACAGAGAAAGATATTTGGAAGAATGCTTGTAACCAAACAGTAATTTTTCTCACTATGGTAGTCAATGGTGGCCAAGGACTGTTTGGTTACAAGCATTTTTCCAAATATCTTTCGCTGTGTTCATCAGAACAAAGAAATGTATACAGCTTTGCAGAATGATAAATGTTGGGTGAACTGTTCCTTCAAAGCAAAACTTTTTGAAGACAGCAATGAATCAATAAAGGGATAGTTCAACCGAAAATGACCAATCATTTAATCATTTACCCATGTCATTCCAAACCTTTATGACTTTCTTCAGCTGAACTCAAAAGAACATATTTTGAAGATTGTTGGATACCAAACAACATTGTCCCCTATTGACTTCCATTGTATGAACAAAAAACATTTTGAGACATTTCTCATAATATCTTATCTTTTGTTCTGCAAAAAAAAAAGAAGTCATATACAGGTTTTGAACGACATGAGTGTGAATATATGATAACAGATTTTGGTGAACTATCCGTTAAACAAATAGTAAATACAGTATATTCTACTATAAACTCTATAAAGTTGGTTTCTCCTTCCTATAACCTTTTTAAAGAGAACCCCAATAAAGCCAACACACACCAGATGTTTGTATTTTTCACCTATTTACACAACAGTCACTTTTAATTTCTACTGTATTTTTGATGTTCCTGTTCAAAATGATGACCAATCTCTGCACAAAGTATAAGACAGGCACTTGACTTACATTCCAACCTTTCATTAAATACCTTTAATGTGCTCCCTGTATTCACTGTAATAAATGCAGGAGACCATGGCTCCTTTCTATTCAATGTAAGGAAGCTTTTATTCAAGTGATATACGCCTTCAGGCTGCCTAGTGAGAAGACACTGGGCTGAAGGCTTTCAGATGCTTTTTGCAAGGTGAAGTGCAAGCCAGCAGTGCCACAGTTCATATACAAAAAAACAATGTCTCTCTGTGTATATACAAGGATCAAAGCAAACTTCTCCTTTCTGTGATTTTAATGTTGATTTGGGATTGCATATGAAGGTAGGGGTCTTCGGTCTAAATGAGGACTGGTTGTATTCAGTCAAAAGGCGAGTCCTTTTATTTTTTTATTGCCTGTAGATCTGTTTCACGAGGAACAAAAGCCATAAAATCCCATTTAAATAAGAGTCTGATTCATGATGAATTTCTGACTAGATCAGACTGGCTGGAGGCTGTATTATCACGCTCATAAATCTGCTGAACCCTTTTTTGGTTTTCCTTTTCTCTTTTACCTTTAGATTGCTTATTTCAATCACCAAAATAGCTGTAGGGATGTTCTCCATTATCCTTTCAATTTCACAAGAGGAAAGCGATGAACCGCAATAACTTTAGTCCCATAAGACATTGACATAAGAATTGCTCAAGGTGAGGCATGATATTTGGCCTTCCTCTTCCCAATGTCCTTTATGTCATTCATATAACTGAATAGCAGAATGTGCTGGGATCAAAGGTGAAGTCTCTATAATTTCTGTGTCACTGTGGATACTGAACTTCAGAAATAATGGAATGTTTTCAAACATGCTTTCAGAAGTAGACACTGTCCATCAACCTACACCCAGTTTTGATCTTGTGTGAAATATTTTTCATAAACCTTTGTATATATGCCCTCAACGTCATGATTTGCAAATCCTGCTCTGGCTGTGCATTCATGTGTGGGTGTGGCTTCAGAGATATGGCTCAAAGGTGGGAGGGCTCTTTTTCTCTTTTATACTTTCAGACCTTGCTACTGTTGGTCATTTGGAAATAACGGTGTTACGGATCAATATAAGACACATTATAAAACGGTCAGTTGTGGTCCTTGATTCTGATTGGCTGAGCGGAGTTCTAAGCCATCATAAAATACCCCGATATATAACGGCTGACCGCACCATATAGTCCAAATATCATTATTTTTATTTTATTTATGAAACCTTGCTAAGCATATGGAGTAACCGTTTTATAAAAACAATAAGCCCCGTGAAGCAGTGGGTTACAGTGCATTTTATAACAGCTGCGGGGTTTTAATGCATTGTGACCGACTGCTTCTTGGGGCTTATTGCTTTATAATAAAACACTCAAAACGTCTTTGTCCCCTTTAGACAGGCACAGGTACAACCTTGGAACTCTCATAATCTCCAAGCAACCAAACTTTTGAAGTATCTACATCCATTCCTTACATTTCCAGTACTTGCCAACCATCCATTTAATCTTACGCACGCATTAACTCCTTTCAAAGTGATCACGGTTGCACCTTTGTTCCAGAACTCTGTAGCGAAAGCATGGGGATGTTCAAACTTACTGCACAGAAGAAAATATGAAGCAGATCCGATCAGCAACGTCCGACTTCTGGCGAGGGAACTGACAAGGCCACAGATGCCTCCAAACACCAGCATCACCACACTCAAGGGGAGTAAAATGGCAATCACACTGTGCATGACTGAATGAGACAAGAGTTAATTACAGCTGTTAAACCTCACACAGGTGATCAATAACAATAACACCCACAATCTTCACCTAACAAATCTAAAGCAAACAGCATTTTACAAAATGTTTAGAGCCTTTTAAGGAAAGAGTTATGGTAGTGCTTTGAAACACTCACTCTCCATCTGCTTCTCTGACTCTGAATATCTTGAAGAGGCTTCTTTATGACTTGGTGCATCTAGTAAAAAACAGAGAGCAGAAAAACGGTGTAATTTTCTTTGTTCACACAATGCTTTCAGTGCCACACCTGCCAATCATTCACGGCTTTATCATGGCGTCCTTTATCTGGGAATATTAATGCATTTTTGAAGCCTGGAGATGTCATGAAAATGAAAACAATTCTTTTTTTTGTCTTTATGTTTTTCTTCTGATTATGCTGAGCTATAATATGTTCATCGACAATACATTGATATTTGCAGCTCTCTACCATATTTACATTTGTGACCCTGGATCACAAAACCAGTCTTAAGTAGCACGGGAACATTTTGAGGAAAAGACAAAAACACATTGTATAGGTCAAAATGATCGATTTTTCTTTTATGCCAAAAATCATTAGAATACTAAGTAAAGATCATGTTCCATGAAGATATTTAGGAAATTTCCTACCTTAAATATATAAAACCTTTATTTTTGCGAGTGGATGGACTGCTACAGCATCTCTAATTATCAACTTCAAAGGTGATTTTCTCAGTATTTTGTTTTTTTTTGTTCCCTCAGATTCCAGAGCTTTAAACTGTTGTATCTCCACAAAATATTTTTCTTATCCTGACAACCTTTACATCATTAGAAAGCTTAACTATTCAGCTTTCAGATTATGTACAAATCTCAATTTCTAAAAATTGACCCATAAGACTGGTTTTGTTGTCCAGGGTCACATTTATGCAATTTGCAGACGCTTTTATCCAAAGCGACTTACATTGCTTTATCCTATTCATTTATACTTAGGCATATGCAATCCCCTGGGATCGAACCAACAACCTTGCGTTGTTAATTCAATGCTCTTACCACTGAGTTACAGAAAAGCTTATAGGTAAGCCATATAAACTATATTCGACTGCAAAAAATTGGAAATGTAAATTAGTTTGACAAAGGTTTGAAATTGCATTGATTTGCACGCTGCCACAGGTTCCACAAAAGCTCAATTTCTATTAAAAATACTTAGAATCACAGGCAAAAATAAAAGAATCAAAAACAACGTACCATCTATAACTCCCCAAAGTCCAGAGTGCATGTGCGGCGGGTCTGTGTGGTTAGTGCGCTTGTCTTCAATGATGTACCAATACTCAGTTCCAATGGCGAGTGTCAAACAGCTGAAACTAAGCACACCCGTTAAACCCGCGCCGACCACCACGGAGCCAAATGTGATTTTCATACTGTACGTTATGGCTCCAGTTCAGTGTGAGCCAAAAACTAAGCAGGAAACGATGTCATCAGCGCGTGGCATTGCCCGTGCGCCGCGATAAGATGCTGCACCGAAGACTCGCTTAGTTTCCAACAGCTGGAATGAATGATGCTCCTTGCCCCACCAAAGATGCAGAAACGGATGACTCGTGAGGTTATAACGAGAAAACTGACTGTCGGTGAAGAAAAGGTGTGTTGTCTGACCGAACATTCAGTGTTCACAACAGCAAGTGCCCAACTCACACTGGGCGCAAGATTACGCATGACTGATGGAGGAAACATGACGCACAGTGCCCAACACCCTATCCAAGCATCCACCACTCTATCACTTCTAATTAATAATAAAACAAAATTGAAAAGAGAAAATGTGGAATCTATTTATGGCTCTGTTTTATTGAACCTTCCTCGTACAGAATAGCATGTCACCCAGTGTAGTAAAATGATTGTGTCAAGCAAACTGATCTTTGAACGGTTCATTTTACAGAAAGCCCATGCCATTCTTGCAGCCTTCATTTAGAATGCCTCCCTCTTGTATACAATATAGTATGCCTAGACTTAAAAACGAATAGGTATTGTCCCTATTGCTACAAGGCTTCTGAATTTTTAAATGTTAGAATGGATGTCTTTAGTTTGTGCATGAGGTGCTTATTGCTGCATCAAAAATTGTCCCTTGGGCTTATAATAATAAACTTGAAGTTGAATGGAGCACTTGCGTTTTTTACATTAAAATATAACAAAACAGGCTGAACACAAGCTATGGCAAAGTCGTTTTTATTAAAAACATTGTTTAAAATAAATAGCATAAAGAACTAAGTATCAAAGGATGATTATGTGATAGAGAAGAGATCATATACAACTTTTGAAGTTAGTTTGAAAAACACTCACAAAGAACACAGACAAAAGGATGATTTAAAGTGGAAAAAAGAAAAAGCAGCTCTTTATTCTTCATCCATCGCAGACTGGATGATCTGTGCTCTCTTGAGCTTTACCGCATCTTCATATTTATCAATGGCTTGGCCACACTTTTTTTTCTGGAAAAGCACAAAATGCCACATCATGTATGCTTTACATAGGTTTGTGAAATACTAAGTATACTAGAATTATATGATACTTATTCAGTGAACTACAAGTATAATTGGTTTAATAAAAACTGGGACAAATTTATTCTGACACGTTGACCTCATCATGTTTTGGTTAATTGCCAACGCTACCCTTTTACACCACAGACTGAACAAAATTAAGCATTGCTTGGTAATTGGTTACCCTAAATTGTGTACTTTAATTTAAGGATACTAGAAATATATGTATATTCAGTCAAGATATGTTATTAGTAATACGCTTTTTTACATGAGCACTTACATTTATTAATTTGGCAAAGAGTACTTGAAATGGTTTATTGGTCCTTTGTTTTGGTAAAGTAAAGCTCTTGCAATTGAATCCTGTAAAACTAGACATGTCTTGACCTGTACATGCTCATACTCACAATAATAAACTTCTGTCTCTCTTTTTGAAGTTTGAGAAACTCCTCCACTGTGAGACTGTCCACAGTCTTCTTCAGTAAGATAAAATCACAATTTGGTGAATGTGTTTTATGTTCTTTCCTAGGAAACATGCAACAGTGCAGAACATCATACAAAAATGACTTACAAGAGTAACTTCATTATGTTACACATCCCATGAAAGTATCACGGGGAACAGTTAAAGAGACATGTGCTTACTCTGGGTCATCCTCCGGCTCCCATCCCTCCAGCTCTTTCAGACAGAAAAAACACTGCGCTACATCTGGACTGTTGTCCGACGGAGTGTGAATAAAACCAGCTTTGGCCATCTATAAAGCAATGTGACATTTAATAAGCGAAAAATATTACATATAAACACCTAACACTACCAGTGAGTCAAATTGAGTTGTTTTTACTGCCAGTATAGTAAACGTTACTTACGTTTTCTGGAGTGCAAACGCATCCATCTTCAAACGGCCATCCAACGAACGTTTGCAGTCTGTTCTCGTAAATGTAAAGTTTAGTTGGATCATTAGTCGAGTCATTTCCAAGATCCATTTTCTTGTGGTTGATATTAACGCAGAAAAGTACAAAAACTGCTCTGCTACGCAGGTTTGTTTGAGACTCACTGCTTCCGGCTAGAGTTTGAAATTTAGAGCGGAAGTTTTCATTGGCTACGGAGCGCCACTTGCACGCATGCGCAGATCGTGAGTGACGCGCACGTTTGTTTTAAATAGTTAAATTATTTAGTTTTAACCCCTTTTTAAACATTTACTCAGACTACGGTGAAAGAGAATGGTCACATTTTAATTTGTGTTATAAAAATATAATTTTTTTTGTTTCTTTGCAAATTTAGAAAGTGTCTCCCTCTCATTTCAATGTGGTAAGACTGTTCAATTTTGTCCGGCTGCTTTCAACTCTCACTTCATACTCAACTCTCTGCGCTTTCTATATTTGCATGCACTAACGATATTATTTTGCTTGATACCATGGTTGCCATAGATTTTTGCAGGGCTCTGTAGACCTCCTACAGATCCCAAAACATAACAACAGTCAATATTATTCAAATATATATTTTTTAATTATTGATTTTTGTGCAGCATCTAGCAGTTAATTTTTCAACTACATAAAGTGATAGTTCTACCAAAATTGAAAATTATGTCATCATTTATTCGCCCTCATGTCATTTTCATACCTGTATTACCTGTATTGATATGTATATATATATATATTTAAATATATATTTTTAAAAATATTCAATTTTCAATTCTGTAACGTCAAATGTGCCACAGAATAGTTTGTTTTCCTAATTTCTTTAAAATGTCTACCTTTGTGTTCAACAGAGCAAAAAAAGATACACACTTTTTCCCTACTATGATAATGTCACAGAACGGAAAATGGCCAACATTCTAACAATTATCTTTCTTTGTGTTTAACATAACAAAGAAATGTATATAGTTTTGAAAAAATGTAAATATTGACAGAATTTTCATATATGAGTGAACGAGCCCTTCAAGCTTAACAAACAATGCCGGGCTCTCTCTCTGCTGGTGGTATGGGCACTTAAGCCTGTGGAGTACAGCACACACAGGGACACAATTTTCATGTACCCACAGTTAATTCATCTAAACGAATTTCGCTTAAAACCAGACTACAGTAAATGAAATTCATTTACACAAATTGTAGAGACAGGATTTTATTTGTAACAATTGTAAAATCTCTTCAGATGGATTGAAGAAAGAAGCAAGAAACATTAAATCATTAAATTATAATAGGGAATAAATGGATTTAATACTGATTTCTTTCACTGGGAAAGACAGAAGTAATTATTGTGTAGCCTGTTCTCCCTTGGTGTTTCATTTCCCTGCATGTTGATTTCTAGAAGGCTTAAAGAAATAACATAAAGACTTTATTTGTCAACCCTACATATGCAAATATATTTCTATGTCTTTATGTCAATATAACAAACACAGCAGTCTGTCACCCCAGAGCACAAAAAAGCATTCCTGGAAATGACATTGACAAGGGTAACAAATAATAAGATGTAAGACAAACAGATAAAGAGTTATTAAGGGTTAAAAAACAACAATAAACAAAAACATTGCTTACGATTCTTTTTGTGTCATACAGTAAATGTTCAGCTTTTGTAATGTGTGTACATTCTCCAAAAACGGATTTTATATAAGCATGTAATCCATGTGCTGAATAGTGACACTACAGTAAATGCTGACTGACAGGAAAACAAAGATGTCCAAATGTACCAAATGGTTGCTTCACAATTGTAAATCCAACACGTGACAGAGTGACAGTTCCTTAAATGTCCACAAGGTGTCAGTATTCCCAGAGAGAAGAGCTGTCTGCGATCTCCCCGTCTCCTTTCAGGATGCCCCCTTGGTCCCCACGGAGGTATTTTTCATTTTTACCCCTTATAGCTATTCGTCCGTGCTCCAGGAATTCAAAGTAGAAATCTTCTGGTGTGTCTCCATCAGAACACACCAAGCCACTGTTGGACACATACCAGAACTTTCCACAAGCACCTGTAGGAGAAAAGTGCTGGTCAGTTTGATCTGTACATAGATATATTATACAAAAGGAGTGCACACTGCACGCTCACCTTTAATGTGGTATGCACCGTCATTGAAGTGCAGTGTAAATATGTCATAAACTGAACGATTGGCGTCCAGGGTGTTGGAGTTTTTGTGGTGACACACGTAGCCGTTCTCTCCCCTAAGAATCAGAATGGGCCTGTTGATCAGTTTCAGAATAAGCTGCTCATCTTCACCTGAAGGAAGAACACATTGCAAATTAAAAGGAGCATGAGACCCTCTCACGATAGACTCGGAATGGACTACACGCCCAAAAGCACACAACATTCACAGACATTTAATTTCAAAACCATCTGCATTAATCTATCCCTTAGCTGCTATAACAGCTTCCACATTATTGGAAAGGTTTTTCCACTGGATGCTTGAACACGTCTGCTGGGATTAAAGAGCATCAGTAAAGTCAGGTAATAATGTTGGATGATTGGACCTGAACCCATTCAGCGTTTCACCTCATCCCAAAAGGGTTCAGTATGGTTCAGGTTTGGGTTTTGTCAAGGTTTTCCACACCAGAATCAGTCAATATTTTCTTTAAGGACCCGATGTGCTTTGTACATGGAAAGAAAAGGCTCCATTCCAGACACAATGCTAAAAGCACACAATTCTCAAGAACGTCACTGTATATGTTAGCATTAAGATTTATATTCATACCTTCTGAAACCTTTTCAATGCAACCTCAATAAATGTTTAATTTAATCTTTGGGTTTTTCAAGATGTAAACTTTTCCCAATTCGAGTAAGCAGAAATAACGTTTAATGATTACCTTTACATATTAAATAAAAAACTCTATTAGATTTTATTTGGTTCTTTTCATTTTATTTATGGGAATTCTCAGGTGTGTACTCACCCGCAGAGTCGCTGACAGCAGAAAGCTGGCCATTTTTCTTGGTGCAAACATATTTTCCGTTGTTTGCCTGCAGTGCCACCCTTCGACCGAGCCACACTATGTCAAACATTGTGTTGGCACCGCTGCACACAGAAGGGATAGAGGAAAATTGTGCTTATAAATGTGAAAAAAAAACATGTAGATGGGATGTTCATACAAACAAAACAATGTGTTGACAGCACCACAGCGTGCACAATGTTTACACTTTTTATCAAATGACAAAGTTGTATCTGCATATTAGCCTGAAAAATAATACACACTTCAGTTTTGTGTCACGGTTGCATTTATCACACATACATACAGTAATTGTGTTTGATAAAATGACAATGTCACCCCTTGATTTTATTTCTTCTCAAAAGTTGATTCTTACACTTCTGTGGCTGTTGACTGGATGCCTCCGTGAGAGACAAGCGTCCAGTAATTTCCTTCATTGGTTCTAAACATGCACTTTTTCGAATCCTTGTCGATTTCCATTTGAAACGTCTCCATGTCGGTCTCATCGTCCTGATTGGCTGAGACGCTCACTCCTGCGGAAGCACAGACAAACACACATATGGAAACGTTCATCTTTGTTTTTGATTAAAAATACTTTACATTACGTATGCATATACGAGAGATAATCAAAACAATCGCTTTATAACTCTGCTGTTACTACTGTGCACAGTTACAAAATCACACTGATTGACATTTCGATTATTAGAACAACACGTGTTTCTAAGAACACTTCAAATGTATCCGTATAAACAAAACAGCATGTGTTTGTGCTAAACTTTTCCTCGGTTTGAAATCCTAAATGGAGACAAAGCAACATGATTAAGTTCCCTGCCACACACAGCACGCATGGACCTGACTACCAAGAGTCCTGTTTTGGCATTGCAGACATTGTTTAGTTAAGAATCATAGGGAGTTCAGACATGTCACTTTATATGTTTACAAACATCCTTTATTTCAATTCAAACCCATTGTTGTTTTAAAATGAGGCTTACGATGACAGATTCATTCTGCACAGGATTATTTTTAACATTAACAAGAATTATACAACTAACATTTTTCTATCCAAGCCATTAATCTTGATTAAGCTGTTGGTTGTATAACACACAGACTCTAATAGACCGTGACATCCAGCAATTATACTTTGTGTATTTTGGCCAATATACCTGAAGTAAATCATACATGTTTAGTGGGAAACAACAGAAATCGTATTTAGTAATCGGTCCATGATTCCACATTTCTATTCAGTGCAGTAGGGCAAAGCTATTTGCGATGAAACTTTTCTCAGGGCACCTGTAAATCCCTGGCACAGAAACCGTGACCTTGGCCGGGTGGAGACCTTGTTGCACCCAGCTGCGTTTCCATGCCAATTATTCCTAGGATTGTGTCATGGCCGTTTGTTGGTATAAAATGCAACGCATGGCCACATTCAAGACACGTTTGGGAAAACATAAAAGTAAAGCGCAATACACAAGAGTGCTCGTTCACATGTCAGCAGTAAAGGTGTGGCCAGATTTATGCAGTCTTTGTTCTCTGCTCGTCTCTCTAACTGCATTTTGTTTTGTTTTACTTGTTCTATTCCTGACAGCGGCATTAAAATAAGGAATAAAGATTTTTGTCTTGGCGTATTATTTTTTACCTCTAATTTCTTCTCTAGTCCAAGACGTCCTTTGTAAAGAATGAAAATATTTTATTTTATTATTTATTTTAATATGCTCTAAAATACTATTTAGATTAATTTGATTTATTCTATTTATTTAGTCATTTTATAAAGAAATCTACATGAAATGTGTGCAATTTACAATACATTTAGAAAAATGTTTAAATGGTCTACAAAAACCGAATTGGTATTATAAAAAATACAAAACATGTCAACACTTTCAACTGGTGTATAAATTATATAATTAGTAAATAACAGCACGTATATGTATAAAATTAAATGAATGACACAATCTAACCATGCAAAAGCGCCGATATCGTGCATGAGACAGATTGCGGTGGCTAAGACTCAAAGTGGATGTGTGTCTGAAAATATCCCTTGATCATTTTCTTAATCCTCTAACAGGCGTGATCCTGCAGTCTTATTCCCTCGACTCTGTCTTCCTTCCTGCTCCTCCCATACCAGGCTGTGACCTCTCCTAATTCTCTGCATGCAAAAGACACAAAGCTTCACCGTAGGGCCCAGTAAGCAGCTTTTTTGAGCACCGCATGTACAATCTTCTCTACCCAGAGAGGGGCAGAATAAAACCAGTGGGGAGGCCGCAGCAATACCCCAGTTTTGACGGGGCACTGTGGGGTGTCTGAGACATACAAGGGGGAAAAACAGGACTATCAGCAGAATCTGCAGGCATTGATCACTCCAGCGTGGAATGTCTTTTTGGCAATATGATAAAGTGCAGAACACAATTTATTTCTTTGGGTTCTTTTTGTTTTTTAACAAATCATTATGGTCTATGAACAGACTGTATATGTTTGGGTTTTTTAAATTGGATTCTATAATCTGATTCTTAATGGTTTTAAGTGGTACACACATCTGTTATGCTGGGATAAGACCATTTATTTTCTCTTAGAAAAGAAAAATCACAAATGTGATTTATTTCATAGGTAAATTGTTTCTTTTCGTCAGCAAAGTTTAAAGAGATACACAATTTCATTTTTATGCGTAAAAGGATAGCTCACCTAAAAATAAAAATTCAGTCACCCCATTCAAAACCTGTACAACTGATGTGAAACACCAAAGAATGTATTTTGACAAATATCTCAGTGGTTTTGTGTCCATACAATAGAAGTCAAGTGTGCCCCAATGTTGTTTGGTTAACGACGTTCTTCAAAATATCTTCGGCAAAAAAAATACACATGAGAGTGAGTAAATGATGAAAGAATCATCAGAATTCATATTTTTTTTAATAAACTACCCCTTCAAGTCTTCTGCATTTACCTAAAATCTTACCAAATCTGAAATAAAACAGAATGCTAACTCTTACAAGCTAAGAAAGATCAAGCTCTAAACAAACTCTTCTTTCTTGAAAGACTCGAAAAACAAAGTCAGCTTTCTAATCAAGACAAAATCAGCGGTTAAAAAAAGAAACAGCTTTAGATTTTTTCCAGATCAAACATCACTCTACAGCAGTGGTTTTCATTTCTTTGTCCCGTTACACTTTATTTTCCAATTTCACGTCTGACTCTGCTTTGGTTTTGCACCAAAGATAGAAGAAGAGAGGCCAGCTGGGGCAGGACACTCTATCTCCTCTTCTGATCATTCCTCATCCACGGCATTGTGATTACTGGGCCCAATCCTGAACTCTTGAGAATGACCTCACTCCCATCACAGAACGCTCCCTCTCAATTTACCAACCCATTTTTGTCCAATGTAACAGTATCCGGAGAGGGAGACAGCGAGAGGGCCTTCTCAAAACTGGGGCAAGTAGATCACTGCATGTCGACCTGATCAAAAACCTGCGGGAGTATGCAAAACACTCCAAGATACGACTGTGTGAGGTTTACTTCAACCTGCACTTATGGGTCAATAGATGTCTAGGTTTTGATATAAACTGTGCAAATTAATTCTCCTCAATCCTGTTTCTCAAAATGTCTTATCATATTCAGCCCAAAACTAAGCAGCAATCTCTAAATGCGCTGAGGTAGTTACATGGAGATACATTTTTAATGGTAAATTGAATCCACTCGTAGCAAAATCTCTTGTCTTTCTTACTTTCGTTCTTTCTAAAGCATCTAAAGCTCTCTCTCTCTCTCTCTATACCCTCCTTCCTTCTTCTCATCTCATTTTCACTCTTCAGCCCAGATCACAATTCGCCATGGAACATTGTGGAGGTGATGAAGAACATGGTAAAAGATACACTTATCTGAGTGTATGACTTAAGCGGCCCACATGCACGCAAAACACAACCTAAACACAAACCAACAGACAATTCATCTGAGCCACAATCACTGATACAAAACAGTGACATTTGTGAAAAAGTTATCAATGTTGCTACTCATTATTATCAGATCATCTGTGAGTTTGTCTTGCACCCCCGGGTGAGACGCCCGGTGCTTTCTGAACCCCAGACCTGCAGAGCTGATTGGCAGACCTGTCTGAAGTCATCTCCAGTTCCCTTCATCATGTAGAGACTCTTGGAAAGAAATTAACTGCTTCATCCATTAGCAGAATTACTTTACCTAATTGCTTTTCGCACAAAATGAATGTGCAGTAGATGGGAAGAGACGCCTCTCGCTCATTAAGAACAACTGTTCCATCTGGTCTATGTCATTTTCCCTGTCTTTTTTCTCCGTAATGAAATGCCTAGATTTTGGTAATATGTTGATCCATTACAGTCCTAATGTAATTCCATGTAATACTGAAGGATTTAATACAGTCACAATGTGACTTAAGATCTGAATTGTTCACATTAGAATCATGGCTCGAATGTTTTAGATTACAGTGCAAAAACATCTCGTTTCTAATCAGTCTTTTTCAGTAAAAATTAGTAACAAGTGACAAGACTTCATTTCATTTATACCTTTATTTGGTATATCATGTTCTAATCTTACATCTCACAAAGCCTATTCTTATTAAAAGGTTTATTGTTATAATAAAATAATACCCAGGATAAAACAAATACACTTAAACATACAAAGCATATTCTCTAAAAATAATATTTAAAGGTCCAGCGTATAAAATTAAGCAGCATTTAGTGGTGAAGTTTCGAATTGCAACCAACTCACTCCACCCCTCGCCCCTCCCTTTGAAGCGTTATGGTTGATGACACTTGTCGTCATGTTTTCACTTCTTTGCCGAATGAGAATGTATTTACAAAACGCCCTCTGTAGCAATTTGTCCGTTTAGGGCTACTGTAGAAACAACATGGCGAATTCCATGCAAGGGGACCCGCGCTGTATGTAGCTGATTCCAAGATAATAGAAACATAACACTTCATTATGCAAGGTCTTTATACACCTCTGTTTTTCAAAGATATTTGAATGATCAAGATTTTGGCATTGTAATGACTATGGCCTATATCATTTTAGTCCTCACAATGGAGGTTTTATTTTTATACAAACCTATTAAGTAGGGGTGGGAATCTTTTAGTACCTTACGATTTGATTCATGTCAATTCTTGAGGTCACAATTCGAAAAAAAATTGATTCACGTTGTTTTATTTTAGATAAAGATTCTTCCTCAAAATTCGATGTGATATATGATTAGATTTTATTCATTTTGCTGGAATGATGGCGTTCGATGTGAGTCTTTACGTTTAGTGTTCTCAAAATACTTCACATTCGCTTTAGAAAGCTTGCATATTGCAAACGTCTTGTCAAGCTCCTTCTTACCATAGAGTTACCATAAAACTTGCCCTTGCTAAAAATGGGATGGCGTGTATTTCTTTAACCCCCGCCATCGCTGTTGCTGTGCCGTCTTCTCGACTGTTCGGGCGCCACACCGCGCTCGCAAAAATGTTCCACCTTTTTGATCCAACAACATCAACAATTGTTATATTAACTGGAAAATAGATTTTTTTAAATCTGTGAATCGATAAGAATCGCTAGAGGACTGAATCGCGATTCATATGTGAATCGATTTTTTCACCCACACCTACTATTTAGCTTCCAAAATTGAATCATATTCTTCATGCACCCACTTGGCTCCAGGCAACAAATCCTGCTTAATCTAACTTTCTGCCCTTAAATGGTTTGTTTCCCATGGGTAACCTAAGCATACTATACAACATCATGTCCTCCCCGGGGAACTGCAGCAAAGGTCTTTGATTTACAAACTTATAATGGTGACAAAAATAAAAACTCCAAGCCTTCCAACCCATAATGCATTATGTTTCTATTCATTGTGATGTTGTACCTGATCTTTTCTCTATTTTACTTTCATACTCTACACTGTCTCTGTATCCCCTCATTGGGGTTTTGCCCATCAGCCCTGAACCCAACTGTTCCCAAAGGTTTCTCTGATTTTACCTCTCTATTATGACCCGGCACGGTGCACGGTCCCCAGATAAAGAAATGCGGCGGAAGGCTTGTGTTTCTGAAAGCAGACTCCACCATCATTGAAATGCCCAGTCCACTCAATTATTTATCACACCTTGCCACCAGTGTGAGTGAGTGTTTGTGTGTGTACATGTGCTCCATATCAGTGTTTGTTGTTTCCCATAATAAGGCAATGACCAAATATAGAGAGAAGAGTATTGGTCTGAGAAATTATGCATAAGTGTGTGATAGAAATAAAGAGTGATGTTACTGACCCAGCTTCCCTATGGTGCATATTCAAAGCCATTTCTCCAGTAATTTATCTATTGCAGGTGGCTTAAAATCCTTACCTAGAACTCTGTTTTGAACATAATGGATAACGTTACAGCATGCAAGATTTACATTTCATACTAAGTTGTCCAGTCAAGAAACTACAATGCAGAGTATTTGTTAGCCAGCGGATAAAAATCGGCTACGCCTAGCGGATTAATATTGGCTTACTCAGCTGAAGAGACAGCTGCCGTATATTATTTCTGTGAGGTCATGCTCATGGGCGTGACTCAGTGATCACCTGCACTCCAGACTGGTTTCCATAGATCTGACTATGTGTGCATAGTTTGTCATGCAGCTGCATTTTTGCATGCAAGTTATTTTCATGCTTACACACATAAACACTAATGGGGAGCTAGATTGATAGCAGTACAGGGCAGATTATGCTGATCATAAGAAGTAATTGTGATTTAATGAAATATTTTGAAGATTAGACCTTTAACTTTATCTGTGCATTGAAGCCTTACATGATATGATACATGATATATTATGGAGTGCCAATTGGATGCCTCTTGGAAGATTCCTTACAAGCCTGCACTTCATAGTCTAGATTTCTAAAAGTGGTTCTCCAACAGGTTTAAGAGCTACTTAAAATGTGAAATGAGGTCTCGCATACATTGGTTCCACAAGTCGGCACAGGAGTGCAGAGAAAGAGGGATAACCGTTATTTGGGGAATTTATTTCAAATTCTTTAAAGTGTTCATGCAAGGTCCCAAAGATCTTGTTGTTTATTTGATTCTAGAGCAAAAACATAATGTTGGTTTCAGTCTCTATAATCATGTGCGACTGTGGAAAAAAAACATTTTTTTGGTGATTGACTGTTTTCTACATAAAATCTTCCTACAAAAAGAACATTCTGTGAAAATGTAATCTTGATATCTTTGAGGTTTACTGAGTGAGGTCATGCCAAGACCGGAATCAAAATGAAACTAGTTATTAAAACCCAATTATGATGCATTTTATCTCAAAATTAGAGTGATTTGAGTAAATATCAACGTACCCTGTCGTATGGAGACAAATCTGTTATTAGTGGACTGAAACACCACTTGTGGATGGCTCTCCTCAAGATCAAACAGTTCATCCTTGCCAGGTTTAGAGCATCGTCCGGAACGCAGAGTTCCAGTGGGCCCCATTGGGGTCAAGTACTTCCCCTCACAATCCTTAAAGGCCAACTTGCCCGATTTCAGTTCCAAGGTGTAACCCGTCCCACGGCCACTTTCAGAGGAAAGTTTCCCATCATTGCTCAAGAAACGGCTGTCACTGGTCTTTAGACAGTATTTGCCATCCATGAACACGAGTGTTAGAAGAGCATCCACGCCCCATGGGATGTTGCTGTCAACAGCGATCTCTCCCTCGGTGGCTGCAAGGTGGGCATAGCGTTTGCGGGCCACACTGAGCAGACTGGCCTGGGGGTGAAGGGCCAAGTGCACAGCCCAGAGTTCGGTTTCACCAATGGTCTGAGCAAAGCAGGAAAGGTAGTCCGCTGAACCGCCAAAGAATCGCAGGTAGGGCTCGGACTGAAGGGCCCAGCGTCCATCTGACTGCGCCACGATGAGGAAGCGGCAGTCGTTTTCTTTCGTCTCGGCCTCGCAGCTTACTTTGCCATCTTTGTCGGAGGCCAGGTAGCGACCCAGGTGACTGCGCAGGAAAACCACTTGACAGTCCTGGTCTTCTTGCTCAAGGGTCCATATTTGCTTCTTCTTGAGACTTGGAGCTGATGCGTTGACTTTGAAGCCGAAGGCCTCTGCCGTTAGATAGCGATTCTTGTGATTTATAAGCCCAAATTGTAGTTTAAGGGCTTTACTGCCATTGGACGGCATCCTGGCTTTAAACCCCACACAGTCCAGAAAAAAAACTGAATATTAAAAGCCTGCAGACTTTTTGTTTGTTTTCCGTATTGTAGCCTCTTCTTTTTTCGGCTGTAGGCCTTAATGTTTTTTTAAAAACCTCCCAAGTAACTCTGGTCCTCTGTTGGTTTCGTTCCCGTTCCTTGCCCTGTCCTCTGTATAAAAGACGTCTTGCTCCCTGTGGAGCGTGCAAATGCTCTGGAGATTTTTTTCCTCTGTTTCCTAATCAGCTCAGATTATAATCAGGAGGACTCAACACCTCAATCCAGAGAGCCGTTGACGTCACCCTGATCCCAATGGTTCCACTTCCTCTGTGCCTCTTTCACCCCCTTCCTCTTTCTCATTGCCTCTCCTTCTCAATTTACCTTCGTTTTTCTGTCTCTCGTCCTCTCCGGTGCCTGCCGTTGGGATTATGGGATTTCTGATCTCTTAAAGAGATGTTGCTCCAGAACCAAGCCGCTTCTTCTCGATGCCTCGTCTTGACGTATTATTAAGTGGTCGACTCCTTGTCCTCTTTTAAGTAATTTTACTTCATTCACATCTTTGTTTCTTTCCAAATTGGATGTCCACCTTTATTTTTGTCATTCAGACAGACACATCCTTTAAATGGCTCTCTTGAGAGATCTGAGAGAGCACTAGCATGTCCTAAAATGCCAAGTAAGATTCCAGGTTACGAACGCTCACTCACTACCCTCATTGGTATTTTGACCCCTTCTCGTCCTATCCTCCAATCTTTGTTGTTTTAAGTAACCCTTTCTCCCGTCTTTCTATATTGTCACATCGTGGACTCTTACTAGAGGCCCGTTCTTCAGTGTTCCTGCTTTTGTCCTCCCAGTCTCTATCTCTTAGCTGATGCCGTTTTGACACAAAGCTGGGTAACCAGAGCCCTCCCCCAGCACCAGTCGTAGTGGCCTGAGAGGGGATCAGCTTTCTAGTGTACGCTCAGTATACAGTTACACGACTTCTCTGATTGCAAACTCTGTGGGTCATCTTTATTACACCAATGTGTGCATACGTGTGTGAGTGTATCTGGAGGTAATGCACACAAACAGATGCGTATTCAAAGATGCCTGGCATGTAGCTACTACCCAATTTACAGTGACTGTACACCGTTTCCAGGAACAAAAGATGAATTCTTAGCATTTCAATGGCTACACTTGCCACACGCTTGAAGAATGCTACACATATCCATTCATTTCAAATCCGAGCATGTTTGCAAAAAAAAAACAGTCTCCTAAACAGCCCCTAATCTGCCTTTCAATTAAGCAACTCTTTTATTAGACCAATCTAATCCACAGCAGCCCCCAGACCCCTCCTCCTCTCTTTTGGTGCGTTTTGGACACCGAACCTTCCATCTGTTAGAGACTGACCGCATGCGAGACGGGTAAGCCTGCAACACACACATACAAAGAGAGAGAGAGACAGAGCGACTTTAAGCATAGGAACAATAAGACGTTCATTAACTGTTATTGGCTTTGGCAAATCTATCCTTTGTTTACATTTGATCAAGATCCTCTAAGCACAGAAGTTAACCTTAGACATGGCCTATGACCCCTTCATTTATTACACTTTATGTTCTTGGCAAGCAGATGCAATTAAAAAAGCAAAAAAATGTACAGGTAAAAAGAAAGTTAGAAGAAAATGCACACAGTATTTGATGACTGCAACAGTGCAAAAAAAACTGCAAAACTCAGAACACATAACAGTCAGTGGAGTGCTTGTAAATGATTGTTTATCACAGCGTTGAGAAAACAAAACAAAAATGTGTTCCATTAAGTTCCGAATCAAAATAAGAGCCACGTTTACACAGGTTTATTTCTATTTCCTTCTTTGAAAAAACATCAATCTTGGAAGCTTAAAAGCATCCTAACTTGTAACTACACTAAAATATTTGTATAATACACCTTTGAAACATTATGCATTGCAAAAAGTGTTAAAAATAGTTTGATATTATCAAAACTCTGTAATACCATTGCCAGTGTTAAGGTTTTTGACCTTGTCACCACAATCAAATCTTCCTTGAGGGACAGTTCACCCAAAATTAAGAATCTGTCATCATTTACTCACCTTTGAGTTGTTCCAAGTATAAACTTCTTTGTCCTGATGAACACAGAGAAAGATATTTGGAAGAATGCTTGTAATTGAACAGTTCTTGGCCTCAAGTAGGACAACTTACAGTGGTAGTCAAAAGTGCCATAGAACTGTTTACTGTCCTACATTATTCGAAATATCATGTTTGTGTTCAACAGAACAAAGTCATTTATAAAGGATTTTTTCCTACTATGGTAGTCAATGGTGGCTAAGAACTGTTAGGTTAAATACATTCTTCCAAATATCTTTCTCTGTGTTCATCAGAACAAAGAAATGTATACAGCTTTGGAACAATTTGAGGGTGTATAAACAAAGACAGAATTATCATTTCTGGGTGAACTGTCCCTTTAAATTCTCTTGAATGGGTTGAGAGCTTGTCAATAGATAATCCCATAACAGCTTGACTGACAGTTTGAAGCTTACTCTTTCAAAGAGTAAAGCTATGGTGACCTGTGAGCCAGGCTGATCTCCTGACTACAGTGGGAGAGAAGCTCATTTTACACTACAAGTGACCACACAACCTCAAAAACTATGGCTGAGGGTAAAAGGGGGTCTGCAGATATAAGAAGTCATTTTTGTGCATGTGAACAGTTAAAGAGAGTGCAATAAAACACCACGTTTAGCATCATGACAAATACTTAGAAGTTACATGGTGCAAACCCTTCAACAACTTAATGAAAGGAATGTATTATGTGTGCCACTAGAGGGCGGCAGAGTAACATAAATGAAGGTTTTTATTTTACTAAAACTTTTAAAATATTTATGTTAATTGGAATCAAATAAAATAGCTGTCTTGATGATATTTGTGAAAACTAAACTAAATTGAATTAAAACTAAAAGATAATTAGAAATTTCGCCCCTGAATGAAGAAAATTAATAACACTGAAGTAATAATAAACTAATGAAGCAAAAAACTGAAATGAAAAATGGCACTTAACAAAATTTCTAACAAAATGACACTAAAATTAACATGAAAAAAGCTAATATTAATAACACTACAGTAAAACTAAAAACAAATAATATGAACTCATGGCATTACATTTTTGTAAAATAATCTGACATATTTGTAGCATACATTTTGCGATCAAAAAACATAAATTCTGGCATTATGTACTCCCCCTCTTCGTCACTTTAAACCTGTATGGCTTATTTTCATCTGCAGAACACAAAAATATTTTAAATAATATTGGTAACCAAACAATTTTATTGTATTGAAATTGTATTGCATGGACACAAAATGCAAGTCAATGGGTACTGCTGTTGTTCGGTTTCCAAAATTCTTCAAACTATCTTCTTTCGTGTTCTGCAGAAAAAATGACAAGCAGGTCAGTAAATAATATATTTCATTTTTGTGTGAACTATCGCTTTCATTCTGGCTTTAAAACTATATCATCTTTTAGGAACTGACTTATAATATCAAAACCACAATATGTATAATTTCAAAGAACACAGGAACAAAACTCCTGTGGTCCAATCACAATTTTAGGAAGCACAGGTAAGTCATACAGCAATAGAGAACTATCTTAACAATATAAGGAAGTCAGCATCACATTAAAATAAAATCTACATTCAAACCTGTCTGTTAAAAAATACCCTGATGTCCCGACTCTTTAGAGTTCAGTAGATTCAGTTAGATCTCTTACGTTGTTTTTCCAATCTCCAGTCTTTATTCTCATTTACTGTTTAAAACAACTACCCAAGCCACAACCACCTCTTTTATTAGTGTTGTTATTCGGCACACAAGTTCATTCTCATGGTCCATTACCTAAGTCAGTCATGACTCTATGCAACACAGCATTGAGCGTGTCTGTGCATGAGTGTGTGCCTGCGTGTGCTTACGTGTGTATAGTGTGTCTGGTGCAGTGGTACCTCTTGATAGGCAAGCAGATGTTTTTGGGAGGCCAGCGCTGCCAGGTTGACTCTGAAATGGTTCTTTAGAGACCATTACCCAGCTCTTCTGATGGCAGTCAAATAGCTATCATTACTACGCAGCCTGGGGAGGGAACACAATTGTCAGGGAGGGAGGGGGAAGAGAGAGAGAGAGAAAGAGGGAGCTTGAGTTTAAAAATGAACATTTCAGATTTAACAGCCCCCCAGCTTTTTCTACCCTATTAACCGCAATGCTGCTATTCCCCTGCTCTGCTGGGAACAACCCCACCACACTCAGTCCTACCAACATATAACAGTCTTTCTATTCTATCTCTCACTCCGTTCTGCCTCTTCATCATCTCTGCGATTCTTATCCCATCTCCCACGTTCATCTCAACCCTCGATCTTCTCCTTTCTCGATGCTTCTCTCATTCTTCTCCAGCCCTTTCCACACCCAATGCTCAATTTGTTCCCACCCTCATCTCCTTAACTGTGAATTCTGTCTCCTTCAGTTGCAACCTTGTAAAAACCCGTCATTAGCACCGCAATATCATGTTTCTGTAACAGTGTGGAAGTGTTGATGGATTCGTTTGCCCAAACGTCCATTTGGCACTGCTATCAAATGTTCCATGATTCATGAACACGCATATTCAATCCTACCAGATGATATTTGCTGAACACGCAGCTTCATTCTTTTTTTTCCGTGAACACTGTACCATTGTAGTATTCAAAAGACATTTTCTATGACTGGTAGCGGTCTGTCATGGGTGTACCCTGTCTGTGGCCCAAGATGCTGGGATAGGCTCCAACCCTCCAACGCGGCTTTGGTACTATATTTATTTCTGTCCTTTTATACTTCACTTCTGCTTGTATTTGTAAGCAACCGTTCACCGAAGGTAAATGAATAGATGTTAAGGTAATGTAATCTTCATTTTTGTCTATAATAGCAAAGGGTTGATGGCTGAAGATGTCACCAGAGCTTTAAAGTACAGCTGTGGTAGCCCTACGGCTGCGGGTGACCTCGTCCACCACGGGAGCAGCTAAATTGTACGTCTGTTGCATAATTCATAGGGGGTAAACGGGTAAGAGCGCCTTCCATCACACGCAGTTCTCCGTCTGACCTCTAGGTGTCACTGTCGCTTTACGCGTTGACTCGCGGCTGCGTGGTTCAGCTCTTTCTTTAAAATAAGAGATTAATGCTCGGTTTGTCAGACGTGGTGCCTCTGTGACTGTGAGCACGATGGGATTATACTCTCTCGACTATTTTAATCGTTGTTTTATAGCCCCCGCTGCGCAAACGGCACCTTCCAGTTACAGAAAGGTGTGAAACAGGAGTCCGAATGGTTGCTGCCTATCTACCTAATCATCAGAGCAATTAAAAGTCCTCCGCGTAGGCCACTAAATGACTTGGTCTCCTTTTAGAAGCGACGGTCATTTTCCCACGACTCTGCTGAATTTATAGTCAAAACGCTGGGGAGGAATGGCGCTAAATGTCGCCCTCGATAATTCGGTCCGTTGCGTTATTATTACAACCTAGAATAGACCTTTGCGTCCCCTAAATAGTGGCGTATTTTTAGGCCTCACATCCGTCTATTCAATCAGACGATTTATTTAAGAACATTTCATTTCGCGCGTGGGTTAATTGACACATCCGTATCAACAGGACTCTTGTTTTTTATCTCGAGCTCATGTAAATTTCATCCAGCTGTAATCAAGCTAATGGTTTATGGCCTAACGGATGCTGATTATAAAAGAGAGGACGGATGTTTTATATACAATTTGCACCTAAACTTCGGGCCATTTATTTCGCTGACAAGAAAATGCCTCCCAAAAAGGGACGTGCATGAGAAATGTTTTCACGTGCACGTGTGGTAGGAACGAGTTAACAACGCAGAATATCAAGGATGAATAAAGAACGGCATGAAACTGCCAGCCAATCCGCGTTGAGATTAACACTTCGAACCCGAGTGATTGGGCAGAGTGGATTCAATGCATGTTCGTTGATAAGTACAAGATTCCAGGCCCACGTGGGTCGTGTGACCGTTGCGGTGCCGCCATTGGCGAAGAAGGCTTCGCGAAGCCCCTCCCACGCGACGCGATTGGCCGAACCTCCCGGCTTCGCGCGTCTCTCCCTCTCTCGTTCTCTGTCTACGGAAATACCCCCGCGCGCGTTGGGAGTCAGCGCGAGCGCCTTCGGCTCGTCGCTTCGCATCTACGAGAGAGCGCGTGAAACTAACACGGTTCTGACATTTGGTGCCGCACCTCTTAACAACCTTAATATGATTTCCTTTAAAAACATGATTATTAGATATGATATTTAACTCTGTATCTTTCCGCCTGTGCTTGTCTGGAAAGCCCCATACGTGTAGCCCGAGGTGGTTTATTTTATCCCGTTTGAGCTGCTCGAGCCAACCTATCTCATCCCCTTTCGTTTCTTTTGACCATTTACAGATTATTGTTTTTATCAGAAGTTAGACACCATTGAATGTCCTTTGGATTTAACTACACATCCCACGTCATCCATCTGCTCATTCATCCGACCATTTTGCGGGTCAGCTCCGCTTATTCAATGCTTTGTATAACCGAGAAACCCTATTGGTTGTGGCTTGGGGTCAACAACCCGGACTAGGTGTCCGGACTCGGCCAGTCCTAATAAATGATGCCTGCCTTTCCGTTGTATGGCCCATTCCAGGTCCAGTACCATGACGGTATAATAGTGCTGGTGGGATGCATGGCCTAAGGTCTGCTATGTATCTTTGCTGTGATGGTTGCCGTGGTGATCGTGTTCTTTATCCTGCGTCCAGGCTTTACATCATGTCCGCCCAGTGGCGATGGACCCTCCAGAAGACCTTTAACAACAAATATCACTCTTTCTTGTCCTCCGATCGTTCTGTGGGGCTTAGTTTTGCGTTTGAATTTCCTGCACATATTTGGGATCTGAACACATACTAGGAAGTAAACACGATGCTAGTTTGCTTCTTGTGTGTACACACAAACACACACACACACAAATAGACAAACATAACACACTCAGTGCCCATGCGTTATACATATCTTGGCTTACACACACACACACACACACACACACACACACACACACACACACAAATAGACATACATAACACACTCAGTGCCCATGTGTTATCCATATCTTGGCTTAGACACACACACACACACCCAGATGCTGCTCTGCTGTGATGCCTGAAGCTAAGCAAGCCCGCAAGATTAATAACGACCCCTGCCTCCCGAAAGGCAGGGCAAAAAATACACTGTTTGCTGAGGGTCGAGAAGGAAAGAGAGAGAGACTCTTTTCGTTGGCAGGTTAGTGCCATTCAATACCTCTAACACTCACAGATCCCTGCACCCCCCACCTCCCCAGGGGCCGTCGACATGGATTAATGTGTTTAGTACAATTATTTCATTTATTACTGTCTGGGGCTTTTTTCAGATAAGAACATTTTTCAGGTTGCTAACCATTATTACCTCTAGGACTTGCCAAGCGCAGGGGCTCGCGGTCAGAAGCACCGCTCTTTTGTTAATGCTTCTCGCAAGCATCTGTTTCACAGCTTCGTTAAAAGATCGAGAGGACGCAGGGAGTTCCATATTTCTTTCTCCTGTTTTTTTCCTCAAACGTCTTTTATACTCAGCAGAATAGAATTTGACTTGTTTGTTATACATGCTACACAAATATTATCACGTTTTGTCTGACAAACTCTTTCCGCTCTTTATACTGCATTTTCTCTCGTTTCGGTAGTGTAGTGTAGATTATGATTATTTGGAGCAGCTGTATTACTGCAGGAATCTCAGCAGGTAGCTCTATAGTGCTCACCGTACGGCTGCCATTCTGAATGATGATACCTGCTTCAGAGGGTGGCACAGTGCTTAATCTATCACCCTATCGTGCCAGCAAACGTTCTCCTCCTTCCGCGTCTGTCTGAGTGTGTTTCCTATGCCTCAAACCATTTCCAGTATTAGAGCCTGGCTCCACTTAAAAGTCATACTTTGGCATAATGTTCATTTATATATTTGATCATATATATATATATATATTTGACCGTCAAATCAACCATCCCATTAGCTTTGCTGCGCTGCCTGACTGAGATTGGTGAGGACATCTGAGAAGGTCTCAGGCCCTCAACCCAACCCCCTTCATCCAACCTCTCTTTATCAACATTCATTCTTTTCATCTGTCCCTTCTCATCTTTGTCTCCTATACCATAGAGGACACTCTTAATGCAGACAGTAGTATACTGAACCATTTCTACACACCTCTAGACCTAAGGGCTTGAGGAGGTTTCCCACAATCCACTCTTTCCTGTAATGCGCTAAATCGCGTTTTCAAGAGGGATTGAGAGCGGTGTGAAGAAAAACAATCGAAATTAGTATGAATGGAGATGAAAATGGCAGCTGGTGACTGTGGGAAAAGTGATGTGATGCTTCATTCGCTGGACTGATGACTTCAGCACTTGTAGTGTCCAAAAGCTTTGCAGGCGGTATATGAAGGTATAAAATAAGTAAGATGCAAGAGAGTTTAATGTGTGTCGCATGCGGTCTGAGATCGGGTCACACTGCATGCAGTATAAAGATGCTTTCATTGCTTCCTATTGTAAAGAATGTCAACACATTTATTTATAAATATCATATCATATAATGTCTGTGAAATGCTGACATCTCAATCTAATTATGAAACTAGGAACATTAAAGTTTTGAAAAATTCAGTCATTATTTTACTGTGATTTCAGTCCAATTTTAGTCAATATTAAAGATATCGAGATTATATTTTCAAAGAACATGATGTAAAATGATTTTTTAAAGCAAATCACAAAAAAGACTGCAGCTGTGGTTTCCATGCAGGGTCACAATGAAAATAGTTTTTGAAATATTTTTTGGCCAATATATGACCTTAAAACCAGTTATTTTAGAAAATATCTTCATGAACAGGTTGCCTGTTTAGTCATCGATTGACTTGACAGTGAAACAAGTAAACAGCCTTTAACGGCATGTTGCTTAGCCATCTGCTTTGACTGGAACTTTCAATGGCACCCTTTCCTTGAATGAGGGTAAGGGCGCATATCCAGTCTCAGGTCACCTTCCTAACATCTCATCGGTCTGTGTGGAACATATAAAGCACTATGGGGTCATTGGTAGGGTAAAATTGTGTGTGTGTGTTAAAACAAGTGGCATCTGAGCGATGTCGGGATGATACTTTGTCCTGTAGGCCTGTGCTTTGGACTGTGTCCGTCTTTCCCCAGCATTGATTGAACAGGGGTCACTGATAATGAAAGACACCCAGTGCCACCATCTATCTCCCCGTGTTGTTTTGAAGAACCCTCTCGAACAATCTGTCACGATCACGCCCTCCCTGACTCACTCCCTCTATCTCTCCGTCTCTTGTCCACCCCATCCTTTTCATTAATCACCCTGAAAAAGCCCCATCATATAACATTAGCCGCTAAAGGGTCCTTGCAGGCTTGTGGAAATGCTCCATTTCTGTGCCAGGGGTATCGTGATCATTGGCATACTGTTGCAAACGTTATAATTAGAGTTCTTGTTTTCATGTACAAACAATAAAAACTGCTTACCCAGATGGCAGGAAGTCATGGCTTTTGCTCTGAATGAGGAAAACGGATTGCAGAGCATGAAAAACAGGTATTTCCCAACAATGGAAACAATGACATGACACTAGCTCTTTCACCATCATTGCCGCATGATTAATATCCTTTTGCAACACTCGTTGCAAGAGTTGACTTGCTCAGAATGTAGCAGAAACCAGAGGATCAATCTTCTTTAGTTGAGACTGTATCAACATTAAGGATGTATGTTAGCATGTTATTTGTGTATGTGTATTCACTAATCCATATAACACGATTCTTAATCCAACTGGGATTGTTTAAGTAGTTTCGCAACAAGAAAACGACAAGATTACATGCCAACGGAGAATAAAAGCACATTTCAATTGTCACAACCCGGTTTGCTTACTCCCACATGTACATCTGGCTCGCAGTACAACACCAGCTTGAGATAATGGCAAGAAAACAAGCGTGCCTACAAAAGGACGACACATTTGCGTGGACCTACCAGTTTTTTTTACGACTTGCTTCCTTTTCCCCTTTTCTCTCTCTCCAGGCCCGACGTCTGTCACTGTGAGGTAGATAGACCGCACTCGCATCTTCTCAGGGGTCTAAATGCCACCTGGCACCATCCACGAATGGGCCAATCTATTCTCATTTTCCCGGCATAAGCAGGGGGGCAGGTGGGTTCAGCGGGTGGGACGCTGCTTAAAAATTCAACAGATAATGATGAGAAAAAAGGGTTATACAAGAAGAAATAATACAGGAATGAACAGACAATGTTTTGCGCGTCGGATGATTTTATTGTGACACGTCATAAAACGTCAGTTAAACTCGCATTTAGCTCACAAATAGCACGCTTCGTGGAACACCTGCTCGTCTGAGGTGTATCACAGCTGCTCTGTGTGCAAATCAAACATTAGATATTATTATTCTTAGGAAAAACGAAACCGTCTGATAAGAATTAAAAACCACCGCTTCGGTAAATGACGTGAATGAGAGGGAGTCGTAAGCGTGCAATTTCTGTTTATACTTTTCCCATCTGTCGTCCTGAGCGAGATTCTCGTTCAACACTCGCGCCGAGACGCTTGACTGAATTCCAGCACTTGCCACAGCTGACATGCTTGTGCCATTCAAGACCACAAGCATATGGGTGATGATAGCCTATGAACACGCTTAAAATGTTCTCCATGCTTTTGGCCCGCGCACAAAAAAACTGCCGAAGCGAGATCCACTCCACTTCCATTGAAAACAGAGCAACGGTGCTGAAAAGCGGCATCTACCGTGAGCCCTCTGACAGCTAATGGCCGCTAGCTACAGTCCCTCAATAGGCAACACCGCCGTGCGAAAACAAACCCTCTTACAGACATTCAGCATTTGTGCAGGCTTTCTAAAGGTTCCCTGCTCCCTACCCAAATATTTGCCTTTCTTTCTTATGAATACGGCGTATTTATTTTGCTGATCAATGCCTTATGTACGTTCATCAGTGTGGAACACCACCCGACCTCACACACACACAGACACACAGTTGCTGTAAAAGATTTATTACGTGGTGTAATGGGGTACCTGGCTAACAGCATGAGCTGGTAATTAAATACAGGTCTGTAAATGTCACCGTTTTTAATACCATGGCAGCAGTGATGCTATTTTTATTTTTGTTTGGTCTTAATTGTCACCGGCGGTCCGCTTGTTACGACCGTCCCTACATTATACTAGCTCGTCCTCCCTACCTCTGAGTATTACACATTTTAAAATGCCTTTGTCAGTAGAGTCGGAACATGAGACAGAGACTTTGGGATAAAAGAAAAAGCATAAATGAGAATTGTGATTGAAATAAAGCTCTGGATGCCCATTACAAGAGAGATGTTGGCTTGATAGGGCATAAGGAGGATGAAGATGAAGAGGAACAGGTTTTGATGACGGGCACTTATAGCTCTGGAGGGCACACTGAGGTTTGTTTGTTTTTAGCTGTGGACCTGAGAAAGAGTTGGCCATGTGCCCGGCATCAAATAGAGATGGAAACCTGCAGCATGTGTTGTGTGCTTGAGGGTCAACGCATGCAAAACGCTCACACAAACTCACATTTCTCAGAAGGTCTCTCCACCTTTCCTAAGCACTTCTAATATGGAAATGTCTATACAGTTTAAAAATACAGTATGTATGGGCATTTTTATACCTTACGAACTAAACATTTGGTATGGTGTTTTGTAAATTGCTGATGTAAATATGTCTGAAAGGTAGTTATTGAGCCGGATGACATATGAGGTTCAAATTGTGATTTGTGGTAGCCTTAGATTTATCATTTAAATGAAGTTGATACTTGCAAATAGGAATGTTTTGCACAATGCCATCATTTTCCAGGAAAGTTTAAAAATGATATTATAAAAGAGCAAGGCTTATTCCACCAAAAATTCAATGTTTGAACTGATACTAATATACATGCAAAATACTAGTGTTGTGTTATTCAAACATGAATATTAATTTTCAAAATATTTGCAATATTAAAAATCAGCAAACATTGCATCTTTTTAGTTCTTTTGACTAGTTTGTTCTGTTGTTTCATTTGGAATTTGGGAGAAATTTTGTCCCTAGTTTACATTATGAAATACAAACGATAATTTTAGTTAAACATGTAGCTATAGTAAAAAAAAAGGAAATAAATGTTTGGTTGGTCTCTTAATTTTAGTTGATTTAGTTAGTTATTTATTTAATTTATAAAATTGTACAAATAAAAAATTTGAACTGGTCAGACAGGGCCATCAGACGAAACTCCTAATGGTAAAAAAATATTTATAATTAAATTAAATTTAAAGGTTTAGGTTTATATGTAAAGGTTCATATCTGTGCACACAGGTTTGACTGATCCTAAGGTTGCTTACCTGCTCAGATTTCCCATTTACCTGCTGGCTACTGCTTACGATATTTACTCTCCATCTTGTATTTTTACTTCAAGCGGTGAAAATGTGCTTATCTATGAAACGTGTATTACCAGAACATTAGTCTATAAATCATGTGGAGTACATTCTCCATTCTCTCTAAAAATATCAAGTTTCAAAAGAACAGAAAGCCCATAATGAACTGTAAAATTTTTCAGGACGTATTCCTGTCTAACATCATATCACTCCCTGTTTTCATCATTGTCCCGTGCGGCTTTGTCTATTGTCAAATTACAATATAAATCATTACAAAAGAATCGCCGTGCTCCGCCATCTCAAACCTGCGAAAAGACAAGATTGCTTTTGTCCGCTCTCCCCCCCACTAACGCCTAAGCCCCCACCCTCTGCCAATTAACTGTGTGACCATAATGGATGTTGTTTGGCATGTTTTGCTGTGGGCAGATTGAATTAGCAGGCGGGTGGGGCTCAACTCAGAGCGATTTGAATGATTATCTTAACGTCTCTTAGAGCTGTAATGAAGCGCAGTTATACACCACCTCGCAAAAACACACCTGAGAGCCAATTCTTGACAAACCAGGCCTACGTAGTGCAAATGGGAGGTGAGGGAGGAAGGGGAGCGCTAAGAGGGCGAATCAGAGGATATACAGAACAGATGGATCCTTCGTTCAAGCACTTGAGTTCCTGATGAAGTGATTCTATTATGAAACACCCCTTTTTTTCAAGCTTTGTGAAATCTTCAATTGCATAAATGTGCCATTTGGGATATCTGGCTCTGTCTTTTTCCTCAGCGGGAAGCTTGTTTTTAGATGAACTAAACTGGTCGGGTGACGGTCCATGTTGAACATTAGCTTACATGCAGTGATGTCCTACAAAAGTGTTATTATCAAGTTGAAATCTTGCTGACGGAGATGTTATTTTAGAGAATTTTGCCCTCTATACAGTAAATTAAAATTTTTCTAACCCTGGAATGTCTCTTTCGCTTCGTCTCTGGACGGGATGGTGATGGCTCAAAATTGACAATAATATTGCACCAGATACAGTCCAATAGCTTTTTCTGTTTGCATAAGAGATCAGCTTTTAAACAAAGTCGTTTTACTGATTATTCCCCCGTTTTCAATTACACCACACTGCTGCAGGATTCGCAAAAAAACACAGAGTATCTCTCGATAATAACATTGAACATTTTCTTGCTTCGATTGGAGACAGCATTGTGTTTTTCTACTTGTTTTAGTTTTGCTACTTTGTCATCTGCAGTATTGCTGAAGGAGAAAAGTTGCCCTTAGCAAGAGCCCAGAACTGTGTGCTAACTTCGGTTCTTTTAACCCCAAATAGTATGCAGTTGTCTGCCTGGGGTTGGGGACAACCTTGACACTTTCCAGCAAGTGTCAATATTAAAAAAACATTATTTGTTGTTGTACTGTTAGTTCGAATATAAATTTCTTAGTTATCGATGCTTAAATATTTCATTTTTAAGATCTTTAAAGACGGTCATAAATCATCACCTCTAAAGGATCTATAAAGAAATCAATCAGCCATGTTGGCACAATGTTTCGTAATGCATTAAGTGTCGCAGTTCGGCATAGTCTCAAAGCTCATTCCCTGCCTTATAAAGCACACCATGTTGCAGATTTAGAGACCAAAAACATACTACAAATCAATCGTTATGAGCGCAGAACGCCCCACATAACCGAAGCACGCTGAGACCTTTCATAGCCTCCTGGAATATCGTTTCTCACATTATGCTGCAGGCCAAAATGCTAAAGCGACGGCATTGCAAAGGAATTCGCAAAGCTTTGTAATAGTCATTTCCTCTGATAACCCTATTGAGATAAGATACAGTACAGCCTATTTGCATAAGTTCAGGGTTCACCCTGTGTTGATTTTATAAAGTTACAACTATCATGGAAATGTGTGAGGTGGGTGTATATGTACATATTCAACAAACCATGGCAAAGGTCAACAACTGAAAGTTTTGCTATTTGCCAGCATGGTTTTGGCTGAAACTCAAGGAGGGCGCGGGAAGAGTTAGTTTTGAATGTGTAAGCTGGCTGCCCCGGGCATCGCAGGCATTCTCCTTCGGCATGCCTGCTGTTTCCTGACTGACTGTCGGTTAGAAGGAGTGCGAAAGGGTTCGTACTTCTTTAGAACTCATGTGTTTACAACCCTCTGGCTCTACCGTCATCAGACGTTTTAAAAACAACTATAAATCAAATCAAAGTTGGGTTTACTCTTGATGCCGTAATTATGAAAAAATGAGACAAGGCCCTCAGTATTTTGTCTTTGCCTTAAATTGATAGAGTCACTTTTGATGTGCACAGACACGTAGTGTGTTTTCTATTGTCAACTGCCAGTGAAAATTTACACTTAGTGATAGTTCACCCAAAAAAAAATCTGTAGTCAATTACTATTTATATCAATATATTAAAAATGTTTAAACTCTAAATTGGGTTAAAACATCAATATTGGTAACCGAATAGTGGTGGCGCCCATCCACTTCTGTTGTATAGACCAATGTAAGTAAATTATTATAACATTTTTCAAAATATCTTCTTTTCTGTTCTGTAGAAGAAGGAAAGTCATGCAGGTTTGAAATGTGAAGAGGGCGATTAAAAAATGGAAGAATTTTCTTTATTGGGTCAACTATTACTTTAAAGCGGCCCTGCAATGATGTATCATTCATACTGATTTCTTCTCAATGTTAACATGCTGTCTTCTCATGCTTAACATGGTCAACTTGTCAAAAAACGAGTTGGGCGTATTATGTAGCATTTCTGTGCTCGACACACTCCCCCAGCGATTGTACAGGTTTCTGAAAGTTTTTTCCAACTTATAAAACTGTTTCGCAACAACTTTTCTTAGTCCCTTATTGGACAATTGTCACGGAAAAGCATGCGGCACTGCCACAGGAGAGCAGGAGAAGGAGCAGGAGAAGGAGCATGCGCAGACGTCACTTTCACTTGTAAGCAGGAGAGAGAGAGAGAGAGCATACGTTCGCGAAGTTCAGGTGTTTGTTTGTTCACTGCATTTGGGGATGAATGTTATTTAAACGGTGGATATAACGCTGGATTTTGGAGATCGTTTGAAACTGAAGTATGGAGCCATCCCAGCGCTAAAAGATGCCGGAGTGAAACTGATGGCTGTGTTTTGTTGACAATGGGTGCGCACGTGCTTTGGTTCAGCCTCCCCCCCGCACACGCCGTATGTTTTCGTAAACAATCGTAAAGCTTTATCTATCTTTTATAAATGTGATCAAACTAAATACTTTTCGAAGATACAAAGTATGCAATACTACTATGTACAGTAGGTAGTCAAGTTTAATATGAGATTGGCAGAAACCCTGTGTGTTACGTCCGCTTTAAAGACTGCTTGTGTGTTTGTGTGTTTCCAGAAGTTTGAACTCATTTGATAACATTCCTTTGAAAAGGTGCGTGTGTGGTCAGTAAATGTGTGTGCAGAACTGTTGGTATCTTGTACAAAAAGACCAAACACCCAGCAAGACTATCAAGATGTAATTTTCCATTGAAGTCACCTGCCTAATGCTGGATCTTTGTGCAGAACAAAATGAAGCAAAAAAAAAGAAGAGCCCACAATCCCTCATTGTGATTGCTTTGAAAAAAGATAAGGTCACCCATCCCACATCGGACACTAAACAGGTGTAATGATCCAGTACTTTTCTCACTGCTGGCATGTGGAACAGCATCAGGACTGCTCAATATCAGTTGAAAACAGACCACGCAGCAACCGGCTGGGACACAAAGGCTAAGAATGACAGTAACAAGTGGTGGCGTGGACAGTTGGTGTTATAATTATATCACGAACGAATCGTTAGCGGAAGGTCAGCGTGTTCTGACATCGCACCTGGCGATGGACCCGCTGGAAAATGACTGGGAATGATTAGCCCATGCTGAACACAACTTGTCCAAATATCTTTACGACTTTCAGTGTTTGCCAACGCAAGGCAAAGCTATACACAACGATCACAAAATACTCAATGAAGCCGTCTAAAGGTGTGCTTTTCATAAGCAAAAACACCCCACATATATTTCTAAATGAACAGATGCCCATTTTAATGGATGCCACACGCCATTAAAGCCACAACGGTCCTGAGTGCACGTATGACGGTTTATTGGCATCACTTAATGAAGAAATAAAGGTGAATCTCACATCCAAAGACGCCCTCCAAACACCTGGCATCAGGATCTTCTTTGATTCCAAATTTGCCATTTGATTCATGCCGTTCATTTAGATTTACAAAGTAACTCTTCTCATACTCGTCTAGTCATGTAAGTCTGAAACAAGGAACAAAATTAGTTAATGAAGTTCAATGAACTGAATTGCATTTCTTCTTTACCTTCTGCAAATCAGATTAGTAACCTGAAACAATTCTGAAAATCACTTACATTTACATTTATGTACTTAGGAGATGCTTTTATCCAAAGTGACTTACATTGCATTACCCTATACATTTATACATGGGTATGTGCAATCCCCTGGGATTAAGAGATCATTTCAAATTTTCATTTCATCAGCATTTCTAGATGTATTGTGGCCAGTCCAGTGTCCAGTTGAATTTCAACAAAATCAAACCTCAGTAGTAACAAAGTCATTCAACACCAATGTGAGAGACAGAAACCATAAAAAGACACACGAAGACTGTGATCAAATTCGAGGTTATGACATTTCTTTTATTTACTTTTCCTTATTACATGTACAAATATTCCTGTTGTGTTGCTTAAAAGTGAATATGAACTATTTGGTAGTATTTGAGGTACGAACAAATACACAGCATATTTTCAGTTATTTTGACTTGCTTCTCCAGTTTTCATTTTCTTCAAATAAATGCAAATAGAAACAATATTTAAAGTGAAAAATTAGGAGCAACATTGTTAGTTCTTCGCAAAATAAGGCAAAAATTATCATTTTACATAAGTACATACCTATAAATAGTAAATTAAACTGAAAATAATTTAAAAGTGGTCTCTTCATTTTTTCACCGGCTGTATAAAATACTATTTCATACGTCAGTCTTTACATACAAGACAGATGTGTTTTCCCTCTTCTCTGACATAATGAAGGTTAAAAATGTATTTACATCAACAAAGCCCTTTAACCAGAACATTCCCTTTAGATTTGGAGGAAAGCGTTTCCATGGAGACACACAGCGAAGCCACAGGAGATTCCTCAATTGTGATAGCGCTATTAAAACGGTAACATTCCCAAATGGTTACGTTTCCATTTTGCAAAGGTTATGCTTGTTTAATCTGAATCTCTTTTGATGGACTGCGTTGTGATCTGCTTTACTCGGTCCACCCCTATAGTTCCAGAAAATGTTGTGTCATAAAACTGCTTGCGCAAGATTCACTCCGTTTGTGATGCCGTTTAGTGAAAGCTTTGGTGGCTTACGAACCAGATCTGTTGTTTCTGTAAATGAATTCTTGCTTCACCCATATGCGCACACAATTCTTGTCATAAGGTTTACAAATGCTCATGCTCATCAATAAAAAAACTGTAAAAAGATTAATTCGTCCCACACTGTATGTGTTTTAGATATGAGAATGACACGTCAAGTCATGCTGCCTATTGAGTAGATGTGTGCATTTGTAGACAACCTGATCTCATGGGAATTCGTAGCTATTTTACAATGTGGCTAACCCGTATGATTTCATACGTTGTGAATCGTACCTAAATGTATGATTCTTAGAAAAAAAGCAATACTGAAGCCCCGCCCCTAACCCCAATGTCACTGGCGCAGAAGCAAATCATACTAAAATGTACAAATGAGATCGTACAAACTCATACGAATTAGCCAAAATTAGCCACATCATAAAATTGTTTCTGCCTCGAGATATATGCGTTGGACTACTATCAAGAAGAGCCGCATCTTATAAGCAGATTTTGTCCATGGCATTGTCCTGACACCCGCAACACTCCTTCTCTGCCCATTTCTAACAAAGCAGCTAACAGTCTACATATTTCCACAGAAGACAGACACACAGACATTGGGATGTACAGTTTTCGGCTGTATAGGGGATAATGACAGCCACAGCAGCAAATTGGTTTAGTTTGTCTGTCTGTCAGCCAGTGCTGCCTCAGGCCCCCTGACACACCTGTGTTATGGTTAAACGTAAAGCCTGTTTTCGAAGCGCGAGTGTGTGTGGGGATTTGCTTAAGGGGGTTTGTGGGTCGGTTATGCAGGAACTGCTGAAGAGGCAGGTGGGAGCTTTCGGTGACAAAACAAACTCACAGCGAATGTCTCGTCTCAGCAGTCCACTCGCTCTTTCTGCACCTTTCACTATCTGTCTTTAAGCCTCAGTGTTTCTTTACTCCTTTATCTACCGTCTTTGAGTCCCTCCGTCTCTGTTTTCTCTACAGCGTACAATCTTTCACTAGTCTATGTTATTGTGACTTAATCTTTGGCTCTATCTGTTTTACCTGTTTCGTCTGCGTCTCTCTCTCTCTCTCTCTCTCTCTCTCTCTCTCTCTCTTTCTCTCTCTCTCTCTCTCTCTCTCTCTCTCTCTGAGTGTGTTTATTGTAGAGCCTGAGGAGGACATTGACAAAGAGCGTTTACGCTTCCCGACCACCTCTTCTCTTGCCTGCGCCTCCCTGAGGCGTTCTCCTCCGCTTTCACCTCCTCCCTTTCTTTCTCTCTCCATTTTCCAGCACCACTCCCCCTACCACTCTCACCGGGGTCCTGTCTCGCTTTTTCCCCTTTTCTCTTGTTCACCGTATCCCACTCTCTCCGCGTGCCCTATTGCCTCCCGCAGGTCTGTTGTTTTCACCATCTCACGCCCTCCGTGTCTATCGTCTATCGCCCTGTTTCCCTCCCGGTGGCACTAACACTCTTCTCCCTCAGCTCACACACACAACCCTGTAGGAAGGGCAACCCATAGATGTTCTACTTAAGACCCTGTGGTTTGGAAATGATTAGCGCAGTTTTCTTTATTTTTGCTGATGTATTTCCTTTTGAAGTTTGGAAGGACCTATGGAAGGGCTTGTGTCATGTCAGATGTTTTAATTGTCTTCCTAGTTAATACACTATAAAGCTTATAAGTCAAATAAGGTGTTTTAAATAGAGAAATACCTGACATGCTGAGGAGCGGAGCTGACAACCATTTAGTTATGTCCCGCCCACATATTTTAAACTCCTGAATATGCAGTTTACTCAGAAATAGATCAGATTACAGAAGTAAAATGATCATGTTTAACTTGGTTTAAGCTGTACCTCTCTGTCATCACTTATTGATAAGGCGACCAGCTATCCAGGCCTCATTGGGTGACACCTGAATCAATCAAAACTGAGCAAAATAAAACAAACTGACAGGCCATTACTTGCGTTGGTCAACAGTTTGGGTCATATTTCACATGCTTTTTGCCCTTTAATACATACAGAACATCATGTTTCATACATCAAACCAACACAGTATATGGCATTTGTTTTACAATTTTATAAATCTACTATTCAACCCAATGTATCTTTAAAGGAACAGATCACACAACACAGAGAAAGGTATTTGGAAGAACGCTTGTTACAAACAGTTCTTGGCCACTATTGACTAGAAATTGACTAGAAATATCAACAGAACAAAGAATTTTATAAAGCAATTTGTTCTATTATGGTAGTCAATTTTCATTTTTGCATGTACTGTTCCTTTAGTTTACGGCAGGTGTTGGATCACCCATTCAAACTGCACATAAGGGTGAAAGATATGTAATATTTTTCATTCATATTAAGTCTCTGTAGCTGTGCAGAAGTGTTATTTTAAAAAAAAGATATATAGATGTAGGGGCTGTAGTGTAATTTAGACGTGTTGGGCAGAGAGGCGTGCTGAGATGAGCTACACTGGGCTCAGACAGCACCAAGACAGGACAGGAGATCAGCAGGTGGCGTGGGGTCTTGGTTACACCCCCCCGGGAGCAAATGATTGACAGCTTAACGTACTCCCATTAAAAAAGATGTGTGACATGTTCCACATGCTTGCTGGGGGGGTGAGAGGGGGGCTGTGTTTGTAAGTGAAGAGACACTGAAACCCTTGGGATGGCCATACGGTTTCAAAAAGACGAGAAACTAAAAAGGGACTGAGACAGCCCAACTAAGCAATAGTCACAACGAACCCTATCACCCATTTCCAAATGAGTAAAAACAAAGACAAATGGCTGTTGTGTTTAAAAAATATTACTTAAAGACAGAAATCCTATTGTTACAATGTGCAACTATTGGCATTTCATGACTGTGGATTGTAAAATCCTGTATAAAGTTCAGACAATAAGCAATATGACCAATACACCCACATGTTTTCTCAGACTTTTGCAAAGTTTACCCTTTATTCGAAACATAAGACAGTAATATTGGTAACATTTTGAAAGCTAAGCTCCAAAACAGAGTGCCACTTTGTTGTTCATATTTACAAAGTCTCTGGGGAGAGAAGCTGAACATTTTATGCGTAACAGAATTATTCCCAACGCCACTTTGAGTGGGTTCTGCCGTTGTTCATTTTTTATTATTTAGTTATGCAATTTATCCTTTTATTTGTTTATTTTATATGCTTGGATGAAGCCTAAGACATGTGCAAAGTGCAAAGACTAAAGGCCCATTAGGAGGGTTGCAGGTCCTTATTACAGCTCCTTCAAGTAACCTAACAAACTGCTTGTTTTTGAATTCTAAACATCATGAGACAGCGTTGAAATAATTTAGTATTCAGGAAGGATAAGTAACTGTTATTTTGTGAGGCCGTGACCACAGAATTAGGGATTCTTGACTAAAACCACATATTTGACAGTGATAGCAAAAGACATGGGTTTACCACTAATTTGAACATGGGGGATTCTTTATAAGGCCTTTAATACAACCAAAATATTTTAATGTTTAAAGCAACGCATTTATTTTTTAAATCGAATTATAAAAATACAATTTTATGTTTTTTTGCCAGTAACATTGCTAGATAAAACAATCACTGCTGTCCTTCTGAAACCTCCTATCTTTATATTTTGTTATTTTTATATTTTGCCATGAATCATTATTATTAGTCACTGAGTTTTGCAAATCTCTAACCAATTAAAAGTATTAAAAAGTGATTGTCAACTCTGACAACACAGTATTTAATCATTCAATAAGTAGCCTATAGTGTCCACTTCCTGAAAATCTTTTTAAAGGCTCTGATGCTGTTGTAGACTTTGTGTCACCTAACACAATCTGGTGAGAATTATTCTCAAGTATCCAGTTAGTTTTTTGAAACAAAAGTGCTTTGTTTTTATTTTTGGCTAAGTGTGGCGCATTGCAAGCTTCAAACACACCACCCAGCAACTAAGCCAACCCACCTAAAGGAAACGAGTCATGAGTTGATGGTAAACTATTTGCGTGAGAGATATGACACTGCAGTCTTCCATCAAGAACAGTCTCACACTCCCTTGTGAAAGAATGAGCCGTGATATACGAGAAGGTTGCACAGATTACGATGATGACAGAGATGCTGTTTGTTTTAAGTGTGACAACAGCTCAAATCAAGCTGATGAACTTTAGTACAACTGAAGAAAAAAACGAATAGCCTTACTAGAACTTAATAAAATAACCCAATACACACACACACACAATAAATAATACATTTACATATGCATAAACTACATTAAAGAAATTAAGAATGTCATTTGTTTAGCGTGTTTTTTTTTAAAGGACCAGTGTATGAAATGAAATCTTTCTAGTGGTGAGTTCGCAGATTGCAACCAACGACTCACTCCAGCCCTTCCTCCTCCCTTTTCAACACTACGGTGGTTAACTCAGTACCAAGATGTCACCATGTTTTCATTTCTTTGCCGAAGGAGATAACTTAAGATGCTTAAGAAATGCGCTCTGTAGAGCAATTTGTCTATTAAGGGCTACTGTAGAAACAACATGGTGAATTCCATGCAAGGGGACCCTTGGTGTATGTAGATAGAAATAGTTCATTCTTAGGTAATAAAACCTAACGCTCCAATATGTAAGGAATTTATACACCTATGAAGACAAATTTATTTATAATATGTTGCATTTCTGACAATAGATCTTCCAAAAATACACACTGGACCTTTAAAGACAACCAGTATTTGGCAATTAAATTTGTGCAACAGGTATGTCGTGGTCTACACCTGTGGATACTTTGGAAGGACACCTGTGTGAAGGGATTTCCCACGACCACTTAAAATAGGGGCAAGCTGTATAAAAGTAATTGCAAGAAATTACTGAAATTCACCTAAATGCAAGATCTGAGAAAAGGGTTAGCATTACTTATTTGCAGTTGCCGTCTAGTTATTCTTTGGACATTCACGTTTTTAGGAATAGTATTATATATTTCATTTTTCATTTGCCATGAAAAAGAACAATTTGTATAATGAGGGAGTTAAAAAGTTGAAGCACGAACCATTTTAGGGGCCAGATGTGAGAGAAAGTGTCCCTGGAACAGAGATGGCCAAAGCCCCATGAGGTATCTTTTTTCTGCCATCGGTGTTTGCTGGTATGTTGCCATAGAAACTGCTCATGGTGATGGCCACTGCTGAGTGGGAGTTTAATGAAGAAAGGGGGTTGCGATGGTTTCTCCCATACATTAGAATGCAAGAATCACATCAACTGCACGACGCAGAGACTCACAACCAAGAGCTTATGATGTGTGTGTTTGCATTCATGCATGTCTATGGTGGCAGTTCACATTTAGGTGCGTTCGTTCTTTGTGTGGCTGAGTCTTGTGTGTGTGCGCATGGACAGATCTTATCATTCAAAGCTGGACCCTTTGTTGATGAGAAGACGTCAGAAGGAGTGATTGATGGAGCTGTGAGTGATTCACTAAGATGAAAGGATGAAGAGTCCTCGCTTGCCACACATGCAAAAACATGCACACAATCGGCGGGGCGCACACACACCCGTACACGATGATGGATATGGTTCAGACCTGTGACCAGCTTGCGGTACTGAGAATCCTGTTTTATATATAGCAAAGATTTGTTTTACTCTAATGTTTCAAATTAAAGGGATAGGTTCATCTAAATGTGATAATTCTTGCATTTATTGGTGGGAAAGCTGCATGTTTTGCAACACAAAGTGAGTTATCTAGCAGACTGATTCGATGATTTTAAAATACAATGAAAGTGAATGGTGACCACAGCAGTTGCTAGTCCCCGTCCGCTCTCATTTTGTGCAATCATCAGAATGGGCATTTTAAGTGTTCTTTTAATAGTTGTATAGTTTTTTCTTGGATTATCTTGTCAAGGTCAGTAATCTTGCCACCGTGCACACATATAGCCCTTAATAAATAAACACACCACACAAAGACCATTTATACGCACACATGCTCACCTGTCATGCTGATATTGATTGATTATATGGCCCAAGAGCGATCCTGCCGACACTAAAGAACGAGAACGCAGTTGAATGGCTTAGGGCTTTACCACTCTCTGTACTGACTCAGCATGCAGACTGAATCACACACAGCCCACCCCCTGTCAGCTGAGAGCAGAGCAGACCGCAGACGACTGGAGGGTTTGTAGACTGATGCTTCTGCCACGTTCTTCATTAGCTCAGTGTCGCCTGCTCGCAAGTGCGCATACACAAAATGCAGACAACAGTATCCGTCTTTTACGGTCACACTCGAGTGCAATGCTAAATAAGGTATATACTGTATGCAAAACACAGTATAAAGGCATCATATAAGCTATGCAGTATATTCTTACAAATCCCTTTCAAACTCCTGCAAATCTACAAGTCTTAAAGGGAGAGTTCACCTAAAAATGAAAATTTTGTCATTTACTCACCCTCTTGTCATATCAAACCTGTACGACTTTCTTTCTTCTGCAGAAAACAAGAGAAGATATTTTTAAGAATGTTGGTGACCGAACAACGGCGGTACCCATTGACTTCTATTGTACGGTCACAAACCCAATGCAGGTCAATGTGTACTGCTGTTGTCCAGTTCCCAACATTTTTCAAAATATCTTCTTTTATGTTCTGCAGACGAACAAAGCCACACCGTAGAAATGACAAGAGGGCGAGTAAATGACAGAATTGTCATTTCTGAATGAAAACAGTCTCTTACACGAAAAGATATCTCCAGTATATTAAAACCATCGGGTTCTTTTCCAGGAAAAAAAGATCTGTATGTCACTGTTGAATCGCTTTGAGAAGACGCTTATTACTTTCAATCAACACTCTCTTAACACCTACTCATTAGGCTGGTCCAGATGTTCTACGTATTTGTTCTTTGTTTGCATACATTTCTTTCCTACACATGCATCACCAGCAGCCATCTGTCTCTCATAAGGGGGCTCGCAGGTCATCTCTCTTCTCCATCACACACACACACCGTACACACGTCACACACCCTGTCCTGAAGAATGCAGTAAGTGGAACGGGATAGCAACAGCTGGATACACGGGAGAGACGGCCAGACAGATGAACATGTGGAACAGTAAACAGAGAATATACAAATCCTTTTATGGCTTACAAACATAGAGGCGTAAACAAAGGGAACATGACTAGTTTATTAGCCCTTGATCAAATGTGGAGATCCAGACTTCACACTCAACACTTATTTACAAAAAAAAACTAAAGCTAGTCTGGATTCGGTGCGTTTTGTGTGTGAAAAACAGTGATATGTCCACACTTTGTTAGCTTAACTTATGTTGTTTATCAATTCAGTCAAGTTTTATTGTACAACTTAAAGCTACCTTCATCAAACCTGGCACTGCTTTTTATTTTGGTCTTTATCGGTTTGCTTTGACTTCTATTCAAAATTTTCCTTTTAGCAGATGATCAACTACCAAATGAAGAACTTCTACTGAAAATTTTGAACTACTGCTTTGACTTACTCAAATTCAGTAAAGGGATTTAGATGTTTCTTTATACTGTAGGATATCACTTAGAGATTTCAGTTTCACTCCGCTTGACCACGTTCACATTCTAGACCAAAATATGTGGCCGATGTGTACTGGAAACTGGAGTGAGGTTTCTTGACAGATGGCACATTTGTGTTTAATGTAAATTTTCACTCAAAAATGAAAAGTCTTTCATCATTTACTTAACCTCATGTCATTTCAAATCTGTATGACTTTCTTTCATCTGCAGAAGACAAGAAAAGGTATTTTGAATGTTGGTAACCAAACAATGGTACCATTAATTTCTATTGTATTGACAGAAAAGTCAATAGATAACGCTGTTTTCTCGGTTACCTAAATTCTTCAAAATGTCTTCTCTTGAGTTCTGCAGAAGAAAGTCATAAAGGTTTGAAATGACAAGAGGGGGAATATTTGTTTTACATTTTTGGGGGGAACTATCCCTTTAACACTGTATTTATCCTAAAAATATTTATTACACGAAAATTCTGTAACACTTACATATTTCAGACAAAGCCTTGTCAAACATAGCTCTACAAACCTTATAATGTTCTCATTTTATTCTGAAGGTTTTTGCATTTGTTTAGCATTATCTGGTCTAATGTGGTGCACTGGCAGCAATGTGTGGTACTGTAGACAGGAGAGGTCTTTGCTTTGCACAAGCGGACGCCTGGGAAAGTTTATCTGGGCAGGTTCTAGAGATATTGTGATTACAAGATGCTTCTGCCCCCACAGAGCATCGGCATGGCACTGCGGGGGGAGCATCAGACATAGACTAGACTGTACCGACATGTGCAAGTGGTTACAAAGATCAGCTACCACCAGATGAGCTTAGCATGGGCAGTATTGATGCCAGAGGCAAAAGCTTATGTACACACACACAGATGCCCCATCACGAACACTGAAGGAGTTGCACTCATTTTGTCTACATATTTTCTCTAACCCTCAAATAAACATGCTCACTTTCCCTTGTCTAAAAAAACAACATCATGTGCGGATGGATATTTGCTTGTTAGAGTGTATCAACACAGATAAGATAAAATACACAGGAGCCTAAACAAATACAAATGAATAAACAGAAGTACTACAACATCGCTTTCTACTTGACCCTTTTTAGTTGACATCCTGTTGCAGGATGCTGTGTCTGTATAATTATTAAAAAGTTGGAAGAACAGATTAGATTCAATCCTAAATATTGTCATTTTTGTTTTGAAGGACTGGAAATACACTGTAGGGCGTATACAGTATGTCAAAATTTGGACCACATTAATGATACCCTCATGATGCTATCGTGGAATTTTTGGAGCTTGAGAGCTTCCTTGAAAATCATTTAAAGTATAAACATCTTTCAAAACATTTCCTTCTGTATTCCACAGAAGGACTTAAGTCACACAAGTTTGCAACAACACGAGTAAACTCTGCGAGTTCATAATGACAGAATTTGCATTTTTGTCTAAACTATTCCTTTAGCCATAAAAAAGCTAGATATGTAAAAATAGTCACCTCTATGATGTCACATGCATTGTTTGTGGCTTCCTGTAGGGAGTGGATTTCCAGTCTTAGTTTACGATAAATTTATTTTTAGGTTCAGAGATCAGGGAAAAGGGAGGGGAAAGGAGAAGAGGGCCAAGGTGCGTTGATGGAGCTGCAATTCTGACCATCCCATGGGCAACATGCGGAGTTACAGTTACATGGACACGGAGTGTGAGCGAGATCAAATATTCACTTGTGAAAAGTCCACAGAGGCTGCAGCCTCCTCCCGTTAATATCGGCTTCCGTCTGGATTTTGTCAGCCAAACCTAGTGGGAGGAAACGTCTGTCATCAGGCACGTACACATGTGTGCTCTCATAGACAATCCTACACACACACACATACAAACACTGTATGCGATGAGAGGAACGATATAGTCAATTTTAGAATTTTGGGCTGTCAGAATTTTATACGCATGATATCATTCAACCATCAGACGTATGTAATGTCAAAATGAAGCCAAGTCCCATCCCTCCTGTCACTCTATATCAAGGGGGTCAAGATTTGGCTGGGTACAGACTGCAGTTAGCCCCTGCTGGAAGGTTTTGTAACTACACCATAATTCTAGCAAATATAACCAATCACAATAGACGGTTTCAGCCGATGTACTGAAGTTAACTTCCGATCTGTGTTTGTTTATCGGTCTGGTGAGTGGCTAATAAGATAACTTTTTTATTTTTATCGATTTATATTAATATTGATTGACATCGATATTTTATTGTATAACAATTGCATTAAATAAACAATTTTAGTTTAATTTTATTCTATATAAAAAAATATTTGTATTGTTTGTTAAATGGGTCGTATACATAAGTTTAGCCAAGTAACAGTTCTTCGACTGGATAATGATAATACTGGCTAGACATACATTTAACGTGCTAGCTAATGTAATTTACTCTTTAAATTTAATATTCTTTAAATTGGGTCTTTAAGAATGTGTATTGAAAGATAACTTTGGGTCAAAAAATTACACCTGCAAAGCGACAATTGCTTATGTTTTTGCTTTGAAACCGTTTATATACAAACCACAAATTTTATTGCAATGCTTGATTTAAAAAAAAAGTGAAACTTACATGTTTGACTAAAGATAATTTGCACTAGGCTGAAAGATTGAAATGAAAGACTTGGGACTATTTTGATGCCATTAACCAATCAATGTTTTACAGAAACTTCTTTCTATGGTTTAAAAGTATCACATTGTATTTGTGATCGAGGCAATTGGGGAAAAATGGAGTGCCTACGAAGTCACATCCTACGGGCCATGCAAGGTCCAACTGACCATCTGCCATAGAGATTATATTAAAATGCAATGGACAGTTTTTTTCCGAATTTCTTTGTCCTTTCACTTCACATTTAAAAGAGTGTGGGAGAAAAACAGTAACACATGGCTTTGTTGTGTTTTATATTACACTCTCATTCCATTCTTTTTTCATCCATAACCCTTTTTCTTTTACCCTCTGAAGCTAATGTACAGGCAAACACACAAGCACACACCCTATATGAAGGAGGCCATGTGAAAGGAGTATTGGGTTTTTCCTGTCTGATAAATAGTCTGTTTTCTTATGGAATATGTCAGAAAAAGACTATGATGAATGAGAAAAACAGCAGCCGCCCCAACACATTTGACAAGACATACCTGCCAGACTCACAAAACACGCTATATGCTCTAGAAACTGCTCATGTGCAAATGCATACAAAACAATCAACGACACTTTTTAATTAAATCAATAAAAATCAATTACTGCAATTAGTCTCATATATCAATATTTGCTAAGAAAGCCATGATAAAAGGCATTTTAAAATAATGTTTTTAAATGAACAGGTTCGAATAAACAGAACATTCAGTGGGCATCACATGCATCAGCGCACACCTGCACACACTTCTGAATATGAACGCCTGCATGTACAGTAGGGAGACGGACTTTCTGCTTTTGTGCCCTTCTCACAGTTAACCCCAATCTGAGAACACACACAAAGAAAAGGGATTAATCTCTTTGTTTGCGTCTCTTTAAAAGGCAGAGCGGTGAGTAAAGCTGAGTGAGGTTTCCGCAGTCACACTCACATTGTCACAGAGACAAAACACAGCCATCGCATGCTGGTCCGTCTGACGCCCCCAGTAACTGGTTGAGCGAGTGAACACATCAGCACGGAGAGGGAAAGATGAGGCCAGATAAAAGATGAAAAGATTTGACTGGACGTTGGTTGGCTTCTTATTCGTAATTTCAAGAAAATAAACCCTAAAGTGCACATTAAAGGCAGTGTGAATTGTATGTTGTGCTTCCATCTAATTGAAAAATTCGATTGTAATTTTCTCACCCTAATGACACTTCAGATCTGTTTTATTTCCCATCATACGTCGAATACAAAAGGAGATGTGTTCTTATTATTAAATACAATAAATGTAATTTGGAACACATAGTTGAGCTCCAAAGATGGCTAAGGTTACAGTAGATTCCTGTGTTGTATGGCTTTTTATGCCCTTGGTAATTTAAGTCTTTACTGTATGTATAAGTGCAGCGTCTCTTTTGTGTTCCTCGGAAGGAAGAAAATAAAACTAGACGCAAGATATTAAATGATGACAGATCCTCATTTTGGTAGAATTTTTCTAATAAGAATAATGATTATGAATAGTTGACAAATACACCGTACATGTTTCCTATAGTGTGATAGAAAAAAATGTAGTACAAAAAAATAATATGCTATTTTATATTATTAATATTTCTATTTATAATATAAAATAGCACAAGAGATAGATCTACATTGTTAGTTTTTACCTAAATATTTGAAGACTATTTGCAAAAATTGATTTTTTGAGTCATCTGTCTTGGCAAATACATCTTCGTTTGCTGTCACACTATAGGACACATGTACACATTTATTTGCCAGCTACCACTATGCATTTATAGGAAAGGAATTATTTACTAAACACCACTATGTATTATTTAATCTCATAATATAATTCATTTGTATTATAGCAACTAAATTAAACATCTCAACACCTTTTTCAGAGCTCATGTTGTCCCTCCAGGCATCTCCCACAGTTTCCATAGAGAAGCCCCCTTATCCCTGTCTCTTCCTCATAGGATGTTAAACTCTGAACCCTCAACTGTCTCAGCGGGCCTTGGACCTCCTGCCTGAGAGACACAGGTAAATCTGCATAGCTGGTTTGCCTGACAGACGGAGCTGTGTGTTGGCCGAAAGAGACATGCGCAAGAGCGGGTGCTTTATGCCATGGTTGCGCTATTGCTGCCTGACTGTGCCAGCTCCTTCCTTTCTGCGTGACGCCCGCCTGATTTACAGCCCCCTGCAGGGGTTCCCAGCTGCCTGACGCCCACCCTGATACCAACGTCCCTGCCCAGGCTCCATATGTAGGGACAGAGCACCTGCTTGCATAGAGCGGCTGCACAGATATAGCAAGCATATTTACAGCAGGTGATACATATGCACATATTTATGTTTTTTATTATCACAGTTGCTGGCTTGTGTAGTGAGTTATGGTGGAAGGGATACTGAGGAAGGGGCGTTTGAAGGGGGAAAGGGTCTCAGGTTCCTGATGGATATTGTGTAGGTAAAACCCCAGCGTGGTTCTTCTCGGACAAGCACACAGATATACTGATAAATAGGAGTTTGTGGGGGGTTTCAGAAGAGGTCTTGCCAGAAGTCTTATTCTGCCTTGGAGACGGCAGGTGACCGTGTATTTATAAAAACAGACTGCAAAAATGCTCTGCCTTGGTAAACACATTCCTCAGCTACATCTTAAGAAGGATTTACAGGGTGTGGGTTCAAATACATCCTCATAAAATGGCCACGGTCAAAATGATTCACCTGGAGTCAGGCGGCACTGGACTAGTGTCCATCATATCATCTCAAACAACAGCCAACTTGACTGTGCAGCTGGCACAATTTACACAGCAACTTTCTTACTTAGATAACAGCACACTTCTCTAATTGTTAATGCTTTAAAAATGTAATTTACCTCATTTAAATCTGATTTGGGATGTCATGATGTCTAATGTACAGTCGGGTTTAAAAATACAATGCACGAACTACAGCTCCTGCCTGATCACCTGTTCACTTTAAATCAGGTAAAACTCACATGAAAAACTCACGACAGCTGGGGGATTACACCGCTGGCCTGGCAGGCATTAATGAAAGATGGAAACAGGAAAAGAGAGGAGGGGGCGAGAGAAACGTCAACAAATGCAGTGTTGTGCAGTGGCGGCATGCAATATAATCGCTGGCACGTCGTTCAGCGCATTGACCTGAATGTGCACATTGAATGTGCTGTGGATGGAGGTGTTGTGTGTACAGGGGCCAGAGGGGCCTGGGCTGTTTGAGGGATGGATGGGGTGAGCTGGACGGGATCCATGCCCTTAATCCCTCCCCCAACCCAGCACTACCATGCATGCATCTGACAGGCATTCATTTAGACACGTGGCTCATAGTATCGACACACTACTTTGCATGCTGATAGAGATTTCTACCAAAAAGTGTAATATGGCACCTTGCACGAATATGGGATACCCACAAAAAACATAAGAGACTATCTTTTACTTGTGAGAACTTTTAGAAAATCAAAAAATTAACCACTCCCTCCTTAAAATAGCGCTTTTGCTCTATCCCATCTCAAAGCTCATGACCTTCATTAAAATCCTTCAATATTGCAAAACTATAATGTGTTGAATTATTATTTGACTCAATGTAGAAATTTATTCATACAATTACAAAAAAACATACTGCACTGAAACTGAAGGTGACCTGAAGAAGGTGTTCAGAAAACGCCTACTAATGTCAAATTGAGCAAATGACTCTGACCGTCCCCAGAACCTGCATTTCTCACTGTAAAAATGTTGTCTATTCCCGCATTAGAGAAGGTCTAGCCATCATATCTGTTCAGGAAACAGACTAATCCCATGTAATTCCAGGTTAAAGGCATCTGAAAATCCAGAACATCAGAAATTCTGTAAATGTCAGCAGTGATAAGTGGCAGGCAGATAGTGGATTTAGGGAGTTTAGTGAGAAACAGTGTTGCCCGCATGAAGCGCGCTGGGATTCCACAAAGCGCTATTTTAAAATTTTATAAAGCTATAGAGAGTGCTGACAGATGATATAAGGATTGGGTATATTTTTCTAGTTTGGCTGTCAAACATCTGCTTAAGCTTTTATGTCTGTGCAATCACTTTACATGTCTTAATCTCTATATACTGAAGATGTTGTGATTACAGTAGCCTGATGGCATAATTTGTCCATAAATCCAATTTACAATGCCTGTTTTTTTATGTGGAAGCAGATTACTGTTATATCCTGGTATGAGAGAAACTGACACTGAATACTTTTGGGAAGCTGATATGTGGTGTGACATGCTGTAGTCCATTTAAACTATACCAGATGAGCTACAGACTTTATGGAAGCTCAACTGGTAGATCTACCAAGGTCATGGATTAGATCAGGCCAATGCTGAAAAAATGTAAAACTGGAATGAACTCCAAATCACTTTCAATGTAAGCGTTGACCTATTATGATACTTCATTGTGCCAAGCAAAGAAAATATCAACAAGATGAGCCGCTGCCATTGCAGAGAATGCGCCGAGTGGCACGACATCCGTAAACAGACATTGATAGTACCGATTCTTTTAGTTTACATCATATCAACTGATGAACTACATAAAGTATAAAAAATTTCACTCTGCAAGAAGGTCAAGACAGTGATTGAAAAGAGTGAGTTGGCAAGAAATGGGTCTGCAATTTGCATCCTCTACCCATCTGGACATACAGAATTGGCCAAAAGTGATGTCCGGGGGTACATTTGTACAATATTTGCTTGTAACGAATCCTTAGGTTTGATTAAACGACCAAAATGTTGGGTGTATGGTACACTTAATGCATAAAAAGTTAAAGCATATCAGGCAAAATGAGTTTCATTCAATTATACAAAAATCCATCTATTATCAAAAAATATATTATTAAATCTTTGTTAGGTTGTTAAATATTTTGCAGCCATGAACTGTCTTTTTTGCTCATGTGTTGTCTTCAATGTTTTGCCAAGTGTTTTTAAATTCTTGTCAAAGCTGAAATCCAGTTTGTCTTCAAGTACAGCTATGCAACAAAAATTTGAAGCATTCTTAATAATATATTGGAATCCAAAACATTTCTTGAACGTGACTGTACTTGAATTGCTGTAACAAACATAAAAGACCATTGTGGGTCACCTAAGATCACTCGTTGCCTTTGTCACACTGGTTCAAATCACATAATATTTTTATTTGTCCGTGGAAAAATATTAATGTGAGCCTTGAAAGCATCAAGAGTAGGAGAGAGAAAGCATTGCTGTGTGCTATGATACGATTCCTCTTCTGCCCTTGCTACATCTCTCTCTTTAAATGCTTCAACATGCTTTACTGGCATGACAGATTATGCTGTATTTGTATTGCTGAAGCACAAGCAGGTTAGACTGTCTCTATCCTCCCCCAATAAACTCTTCCTCCATCCTTATGTACGTCTCTGAGGTTTCACACACAGACAGGTTTGGGATGCCTAAGCAGCATGACACTGTATGATGGATGAGCTTTCGGACCTTCAAACCAACCCCACCATAGGAGGGGTCTGCGAGGGCTCTCCTACTCAGCACCAGCACCTCATTCAGAATGCCAACCCCCCACACCCACCCTGCTCCACACACTCGGGTCTCGTCCTCCTGAGAGCCACTCAGCAGGCGGGCCAGAAGAGGTCATGCCGAGGGCAGGACATTTATGAGGTGTAGATATTTGGCTTCTCTCACAAAAAACACCTTAGAACTGACATGACCTGGCCTCTGTTCTGATACTGAGAAAGAGGGTTCGGGTAGTTATGCTTTGTCACACAAACTACGCATACAAAATTTGTCTGTGTCAGTATTCATGTCAGTGACCTGAATTCGATTTGCTTTTGAACAAAGTATTGTTCATTTCATTCCAGCGGGCTCCTACTCCTACTTTATAGCTCCGCCCGACCTCAGCATTACTCACATCATCATATGAAACCACACGTCTTAAACACTTTATTTTTTGACACGTACATACTCACGTAGGCCTTGCGTACCTATGACCAAAGTGACTTTGACGTATTAAAAGTTCTAATAAAATGAGATGAAATGACTATTATTAAATTAAATAAATATACATTAAGTTATTATGTTTTTTTAATCAATTAAAGCTTTTTATCATTTTCAACTAACTTTTCACCCCACTATAGCCAACTGAATTAACCAGTCTTACTAAATGACTAGAATGAGGAAAGCTCATTCACATCTTGCATTCTCTGTGGTTCACTTTAAATGTTTCAATGATCTCTTTTTGTCGCTAGTGACTGAAAAGTTCAATATTTTAAATGAATCGGTTCAAAGAGTCATTCGTGTACGAGTTCATACTGGCGAACTTGCCGTGTACAGTTTATGCTGATTTAATGATCCAACTGCACAGCTAAAGACATTACAATGATGTAGGTCATGTTCATTTAAGAAATTTCAAGAAATTAAACGTACTTGAATGCCTAAAAAATTTTAGAGGCTCAGTATGCTGTTAACAAACAACGGATACAACAGTGTTATACAATATCATACTACACTGCACTATGACATGCCATGCATATCAGTTACCAGCACACTGCTCGGAAAGAAGAAACTTCCTCGGTGCTCTCATACCTGTGATTCATTTGGAGAGGGGGGTTTAACAGTAGGAGGCAAGGCAGCACAGAAACCATTGGCTCATGCCATTAAGTTTAGTGTCACGTCCTGTGTCACATCCGGTTTCTAGTGGCATATGCCTATTCAAGGGCTCTGGCATGTGCCACTATTTAGTGACACGTCCGGTTTCTAGTGGTCATGGTGGACTACAGATAATTGCGAAAAGCATGCATGTTGTGGAACCTCCGGGAGTGCCTGCAGCATAATTGTGAGATAATGTGACAAAATATATTTTTTGTTTTGTTGTTGTGATTGTTTGGTGTATTAAGTGATCAACTAGGTTACGTGAAGCGCAATAAAATGAATTATTGATGAATGGGACATTGGGACGGTCGCTTGGTACATTACCGCTTACCCCTAACCCTTCCCTAACACACGTTTCCGCACGTAAAAAAATAAATACGACCTCGCGTTGTGTCAATCACATTTACACAGTGCGTCCATCATAAAAAAGTTTGGACTGGGTTAAATTTTCAGATTTTTTCGCATCCCTAGAAGGCATTTTGAGAGGCGTTTTAACAATTCGGAGACACAGTACAAACGAGCGCCAAATACGAAGAAACGCATACGAAAATTATTGAATGTGCAAAGACCTTAACCCTAACATACCACTGAAAAACCGGACTTGCCACAAAACAGAGTCGCACATGCCATTGCGAGACCGGATGGAGTAGCACATGCCACTGACAGACCGGACGTGCCAACGGACATTCCACTAAGGCAATTGAATGTGCCGATGGCTTCTGTACGTAAATGCTATGCCACTCTGTGTTAATACCGCTACTGACACTGCGTGTGAAAGAGCTCAAAGCTCATGAATATGCTCAACGTATAGGATGTTCGTTATTGGATGTCGGTGGCCAGTCGATCAAGTAACATACGAGCGCCAATTTTAGTTTGTATAAGGGTAAATTAGGCTTATTTTTAGGACCATAACATTTTCTGACAGGTCACGCAATTCCTTTATCACATCTGTTTGAAAAATAAGATTTCAGGACATCCTGTCAATAAATAACTTGTATGTGTTGTAGACTTTATTTCTCAATGTCCTCTAACTCCCTACCCCTCTCTCTCTCTTCTCTAGGGGCTACTGAAGGAAAATGACCTGCGTGTGTTCATGACCTTAGATAGCAGCTGTCTGCTCTTTATTGTGTGCAACAAAACTGCTGGACACAAACTAGACAACAATGAACCAACCAGTATTCTGCACAACATTTCAGAGACTTAACATTTTTAGACTTATATTTTTAAACATTATTTGGTTATTGTAACAAAAATCATTTTTAATAAAACTCTCAGCACCTATAAAACAATATAGCTTATTGTCCGTTAAAATAATAGATTGCAATATATATAACTCAAATACTTAAAAAAAAAAATACAGTGAGGCATGGTAATTTAGATTTTTTTAATTAAATGCAACACGAATGCAATAAAATTAAGATAAATAACATGTTTTGAGAGTGGAAATATGTTAGAGTTATATTTCCCACAAGGTCAAAAAAAAGAACATCCACCATAAAAATCAGTTCCAAGTGGGTCTCAAATTCAGGTTACAGAATGATTCCATTTCCTTTGAGGCTTGGCCAACGTCCTGGCAACTGCCAGTGTCACCATATCAAGAGTTTGCGTCAATCCAGTGTTTGTTACAAAAATACCATTTTCTTTTTTTCTATTTTGTTTTTATAGACCCAGAAAGTGACGTTACATTTATTTTCACATCATATTTCTTAAAGCTTTAGCTTCTGCAGTGTAACAGCAACAATGTCATAAAAAAGTAAGTCATCCTTTAGGATTGAAGGCATATCCTTTTTCACAATTCCAACACGGAACAATCTGTACAGGCTTGCATATTGAACAAATAAAACTACAACGTTGACAAATGGAAAAAGAAACAGAACGATTTTTGGCAAAGCAGGAAGAAAAGTGACGACACACAAGAGGCAATATTTTAGATTTGATCTGTTAAACTGCCCTCGCTTACAGGTTATGATTGTCCTTCATGGTCATGTGACGCAGGACAGCATGACGAAGTGCTGAAAAATTCTGTCCACACTTTGCATTCCTTATACTCAACTCCTCTCAAACACAACATCATGGCTGACATTTTGCTACAACATTTCTGAAACGTATTGACAACATGTCAGGTGTTTCAGCAACACAAGAATTTTAAAAGCTATCTGCAAAATTAGTTGTAAACATTGCAAGTGCCCCAAATGTATGATTCAGTCTACATATTTATTGCAGTTGCGTGTGTAGGAATTCCACAAACATACTTTGGTTTTTTTGGGGCCAGATTTTTTCATTAAGGTTTGTTTTTATACGTATTTCATGACAGTCATGCCACCACTAATGTGCTTTATGCACCTGGAACTACTGACTTCAGAGTGTCTTAGGCACAAATGACAGTTGTTTGTTTGTTAGTGCTTTAACACCATGTCAACTTCCTTGGATAAAAAAAGGTAAAAATAATAGAAAAAGATAAGCACAGTTGAGAGCTTTTTGATTCGACCACAGAAAATAATGCAATGCAATAGAAAAATAAGAATTCTTTCAAGGAAAAACAAAAGTAGTAAGAAGTAAAGTAAAAATGACAATAATGAAGTAGACAAAGCCTGTTTTTCATCACCCAGTTGCTGACTAGACTGCATGATGTCGGCTCAAGCAGAACCTCCCCAAACCCTCTACTTATACAACAGCGAAGAGGGTGTTCAGTAACTAAGGTGTACCAAATCATGCCTGTCCCGAACTTCCCAAACAAACAGAACAATTTCATAATAAAAATAACACAGTCAAGAGCAATAAAGAGGAACAGAGTTCTCCCTTCATTTATATTATATTTACAGTTTGTCGTTTTAATATATATATTTATATATTTAAATATTTACACACATCAAATAAATCAATTGTACAACTATACACCTGAATGAGAAGATAAGCAAGAGGTACAGAAGTGTATGGCTTGACTGGAAAAATCATTCGGTTTGTTTTTGTTTACACGCAAATCATCAGTTCATAAACTGACGTAATATCCTGATTTTCATCATCTATGCGTCAAAAGAAAGAGAAAACAAACCGATAAAAAAAATCCCTGGAATTGTCAAAAGAGGTCATTCGACTGTACACATGTGAGAGCATGGTTCAGTTTAGAAGAACAACAGTTAGGTCTTCTAATCTTCAGGTCAGTTCCTGTCCATTTTTTGTGGCTGATCTCTGCACACGCACATGGTGTTTCACATATTTGCATTCTGCAAAAAAGGTACCGTCTCATTTACATCACTCACGCAAACGCACAAACAAACAGATCATACCACAGCTCAGTAACAGTGTATTTGGTCCTGCTGGGATATCAAAAGTCCTGGTGACATCAGTTTGACGTGTTTAACCGGTGAAGATCTTTCCCAAAGTCAGTCTTTCACACCTCCCTACAATCCATGTGTTTCAGTCTGAACATTCTTCTCTAAACAAGTCCAGTGCCTTTATTCAGTACAAAATACAAAAAATTATTTCCATCACTGCGAAGCCTTCATTGATCACCACGATCTCCACATTTCTTTAAATACGGTTACTCCAAAGAGTAAAGATAAAAGTTGCTGCACAAACCCAGGGCTCTGGGTTTTGCTTACTTCTCACAACATGCCATTTGTAATTCATGACCGGCCAGATTGTCAGCCAGAATTTGAGATTTCAGTAGTGCATCCCTAGCAGATGATGGTTTCCCCCTCAGCGGTCACCAGCTGGCCACTAGTGGGGTCGTACGTTCCAGCCAGGTAGTAGAGATCTTGACCATTGCTGTTAAGCTTCCTGATACGGCTCAGGCGCTCATAGTCAGCTCGACTCACCACCTGGCACTTGTGGGAGATGGTTTGGACATCATTTTCATCCTCATGGGAACTTTGGTACAGTGCATGCTGTAACAAGAGAAGAACATATGAGTCTAGTAAAATCGGAAGAAGAAAAGAGATATGAAAAAGAACTGTAAAGCGATGTCTACCTTCCCATCCCGGTGTCTTTTTCCAAGTTTGGTCTCCTCAGGGTGATAAAACCATTTTATTTTGACAACCATGTTGCTTGACCAGGATTCCCAGAGACTCTCAATGCGACCGATGAAAGGGAGGTGAGGCCGACCAGCCGATAGAAACACAGCGCAGTCGCCAACTCGGATCGTGTCTTTGCCCCGGACAATGGCCTTGTAGAAGAGTTTCCTAGCTTTACCTTTCAATCCCCGCCTCTGATGACATCACAAAGAAGATGGCACACTGTAAATGACTTGCCTACAACCATTTTGGTTATCAAAACAAAACGAACAACGGCAAAACATACCTGAGTAGGATTACCAGACCATCTCCACAGTTGCCGTGCCGGCATGAAAGAGGATGAGTTTGGTGGACCGTCTGAAGACGCCATCTTCTGTTTTTTAGGAAAGTCTTTTGAAGGTTTGGAGTGGACTGCAGAGTTTGAATTGGCAAAGTCTCTCCTTCTCTGAGGTTTCCCTGTACTACTAACTGCTACCTTCGAATTTGTAATAGGCATACTTTTGGCTCCGAAAGTGTGACGTGGAGGGCCGGTGGGAGGTTCAGGATGCTGCTGTTGCTGAAGTAATGTGTGATGAGAGGACAGACAACCCTGGAGCAAAAGCCGTGATGCCTCTTCTTCATCTGAACTGTAGGACGAGTCATTGTCGGAGGAGCAAATGCTAGAACTGGACAGCGAGCCCGAGCTAGATGCGCTGGAGGAGCCCGATGATGATGATGAAACAGAAAGACGAGACAGAAAACGCCCGGTGGTGCGCATTTCAGCTCTTCTGCCGTCTACCTCGTCATCGTCCTCGTCCATATCTGAGTAGGAGCTTAGGCAGTCACTGTGGCAGTTAGGTCCATAATCTGCATATTCACTAAGCCCAAGACCCTGAGGGTGCTTGCGCATGTCTGATGAACCTTTGAGAAGATTACCGCTATTTCTTTTGGCATCTTTAACTAGAACAGACTGGGAGTAGGCCATACTTGAGGTCAGCTCTCCTAATCCTTTGGCTCCAAAGCCTTTCTCCATCCGTGCGCCTCTAGAACCCTGCACCTCTGGATTTCCATAAAGCAACAATGCTTTTCCATTCTTAGTCTTGGGGGATGTTACCCCTTCGTGGTCTAGTTTGACAAGATATTCCTTCCTGTCCGTTAACTTTCTTCCGCGTAAATTAGAGGTTCCCTTTTGACCGAGGGGCAGCTGCTGATTCCCAAAGGAAGTGCAACCGTTAGCGATGCTGCTGAAAGAATCGACCTCAAAGGAAGTGCCAAAGATGCCTTTGGCCGGGGTGGCCATGGTGGAGCTAAGTAAAGGGGACATGTCTGACTCCTTTCCCTTCAAAGCTCTCTTGCTTAACCCGTTAAACTGGAACAGATCCATGGAGGGCTTCCGTCTGGACGTGGTGGCAAGCGGCCAGCCGAGAAGAGAAGTAGTTTCCATCACGTTCTCAACCGCGCAGCTCTTTGATGAAGAATTGGCGGATTTTGGCCTTCCTGGAGAGGGAGGTAAACAAAGATGTTATTATGGTGACATTCAGGAACAAAAAAGTAAAATTAGTCAAGTCACATTGTATTCTGCACCTTTAGCCTATCAGACAAAGCCGATGGAAAGAGATAAGCCTGAAAGCAGAAGGACTGATGGATTTATGTCATTGTTGGAGATAACATCAGAGTTAGAGTTGTTGGACTGGTAGCTCCAAATGAGTCATATCTGTGTCAGTTAGACTCTGTATTTAAGTAGCGTTCAACCTTGACGTTAATTACCCTCTTCCGGCTAAAATATTCGTTCAAACACATCTCATTCCATTAGTCAACCGAACGTTGATCTCATCAACACGGATGTGTTAACTTTACAGCTATTTAAAGTAATGACTGAAAATGTTTGCCATATTAATTTCACTTAATTAGTGAATTATACTTATTTATTTCATTTACTGAATAAGGGACTTCAGTTGCCCATGAGAGACATAAATACATTATTATTCTGATTGTTCTGGGGACAAGATTCGGGAAGATAGTAAAGCGAGATTTCACATTGAGAAACATGCGATTAACTGTAACAGCGAAATCACTAAAGCGCAAAAAGCATGTGTTGGAATCTTGTTCGATATCTCAAGGTGTGTGTTTGAAACAACATGTTTACAAACTTCATTGCAGGTTAACTGGAACAGAGCTGTATGCAAGTCATGAGAGATGTTTATCTCGGATGATGCTGAAAAAAGTCACCTCAGAGTAAGGTGTGCCATTTTTTATTAAATTAAAGAGAGATTTGGAGAACCCGGAGAATGAGGACGATGCAGCAGTTGTCTCGCACCTGGTTTGTTTTTAACACCGTTCTTTCGGGTTTCTGCATTAGCGGAACGCTCCAAGGACACATCAGCCTGCTGAGTTATCTTCTCTTGATTGGAGCTCTTCCTCCTGCGGCAAGTCGGTGAGACCAGGTGGGCTGGTGAGGGCTCTGCACCTGAAGTACAAGAACAAGCGAAGAGCAAGGCTTACAGACAAGCACGAAAAATGAAGACACTTATGTCCAGATGCATTTGACATACAGTGAATTTGGTAGCCTGGAGGAAGCAGACGAATGTTTTGGAGGGAAATCCATCCTCGGTCTCCGTCGTCAAATTCAACCATGACACTGCCCTCCCTCTGTTCCTCACCCGGACCTCCTGCAGGAGACAAACAATCTCCATATTCCACGAAATGAACCAACATTCTTACTATTTAACTGTGTGTCTTTGTGTGTGCGAGCTCACACCTCTCCGGACATCTCCAGGGTACAGACAGCGTGATCGTTCACTCCAGTAGGCGCACACTCTTGTTCCGTCCGTCAGAGTTTCCACCGTTTCCGGCTGCACATCCAAAACCTACAACATATGGATTACTTTAAAAAATAACCCACACAGACAGGAAGCGTACACACAAGTTGATTCAGAAACATGCTGGAAAATGTTGGAAAGCAGCCACTTTGCAAAAGAACAGATGTGTGTGAGGCCTCTCCCTTAAGACAATTACAGCCATAAGTATTCCCCTGTCTCCATAGACGCTGTTTTCAGATTTCGTTTCCATAGATAGCCTCTCATACTGACGCAGAAAAACTAGGAAATCAGGATCAGTGAGAAAGGCATCTGCTTTGGAACAATGAAATTAGAGATCACAAGGGAGGCCTTAAATCGATGACTTTATTGTGAGGTTGCCAGATCCCCTCCCACTGCATAGGGCATGTACACTTAGGACTCTATAGGATGCGGTTCAAATACCCCTTTTTGACAAAGACAGCGAATTGGGAATTGTTTTTTGGCCTGGATACACAGGTACTGGGGTGGTCAGCCAATGATAAGAAATTTGAAAGGCGGCACAGGAGAGATATCGTTGTAGCGGGGCTAATGAGGACTTGTCTTAATTTGATCACGTGCAGTTTTTTCTGTGTTAAAATATTTATTCAGCTTGATGTCAACACAATGTTACATTTAATGCATTTGGCAAAACTGTAAACAATATGGCCTTATGTCAAAACAATAGTGAATTATCCATGTTTCTGTTATTATACTTGGGGCACCACTGATGCAAAAACGACACGCTCTGCTAGTAAATGTTGAGAAAAATGATCATGTATACATCTGAGATCATTTGAAAGTAATTCAGAATGGCAAAGTGGGTGTGGAATCAGATGAGGAAAATTACACCAACACCTGTTTGTGTATGAAAATGTGTGTGTGGGAGTGTGTTATTAAGTTTATGTATGTAAACCGAAGCCGTCTTCACTTCTTAGTTCCAATCATGCTGAATAACAAACTACATCTGCACCAACAGCGCTGGGGGTTCGTGGGCGAGTCCTAGTGTGACGGAGCAAGCATAGCGTTCAATGTCAAAGCCCCCGCTATTCTTCCACCATCTCTCTCTCTCTCTCTCTCTCTCTCTCTCTCTCTATTAAAACCACACAGACTCTGTGCCTCTTTGTTTTGCATTTCGTGAAGCTTTTTGTGCAGCCCTTTGTGGATTGTATCAAGAAGAGATATCTTCAAATTTAGATTTTAGAGATGCCCAAGGTTGGGAGGGGGCGGGGCTAATGGCGGGGCTTCCCCCCGTAAGCAGCGAGACACTTTCTTCATCCCCTGAAACAGAGATGCATCACATAATGTATTCAAATGAATGCATGTTGACAAGGAGCTGTTGGTTTACAGTGTGTAATCAGCTTTCACTTCCCCCGTTGGCTTCGATAAACTATGCGTGTAAATGCAACCAGCAGTTCAGATTCAAAGATGTTCCTAAATAAGAAGATAAAAGAGGGATAAAACGTGTTTTTATGTTCGTTCTGCTCAGGGGACACAGGAAACTAACAAGGAACAGTCTTTTTCAGTCACATCCTGAAACTCTATATGCAAGAATGAACTGATGGACTGCATAAGATCCAGCTAAATAGCCAAAAACCAACCAGGCTAAATCAGCAACATTCTACCCGAATCAATGTATTTGGTGAATTAGGTTTATAATTTTACTAATCCACACATGAATGCATATGCTTTGATCACAAGAGGCTCATCTTCCTTATGATTTTTTGCTCAATGAGACAAAAACAAATGCGCCACTTTATAAAAACATCTACAATTGCAGCTCAAGCTGCACAGGAGCTCTTCAGATACTATAAATAGTAGTTTATGCGTGTCATGCCTATGCAACTGTCTTATTGAGTACACCAACCCACCCAGATGTTATATTCTGAATCGTTCTGGCAGAGAACGTCAAAGAACTGGACTAAGTCCAGCCTTGAGCTGATGGGACTCTCAAGGGTGGAAACACAAGAGTCTACAAGGGTCTGCATGAGGGTGGCCTAGAGGGTCGGTTTCGGTGCGATTCACAGTGTTGAGTCTGTGGGAGACCCTCTGAAGAAGCTTTTAAAGGTTCTCACCGCTTCCTTCAGCAGCTGCTCCAGAGAATAGATCCTCGGCCGGTTTCCCCGCTCTCCCTCAACAACAACACTATATCTGAAAAGAGAGAGAGAGAGAAAAATCTTCCAACACCTTTTTAAAAGACCTTAAATTGTTCTGCACATCCATGTTGAAAGTTATGACTGTGAAGAGTCAAACAGAGTGATGGCTTACATATCAGGCAGGTCCAGAGAATGTACATACGCAGCATACAGTAACTCGTCCTCCTTTGAGATTAATACTTTCAGTCCATCTCTCAGGATTTCTTTGGTGAGAATACATCTGGGTAGGGCTGAAAGTGACAAAGATGGATTTAAGTGAGAGGTCATCCTCCTTTAAACCACACGCACATTCTGCCCGCCCCAACATGCATGGGGATGAATGCAAATCTATGACGCGTCTGCCTAGCTTTCTCACCAGGCAGGGTGCTTCCCAACATGTCCGATTCCTCCTCTTCATCTTCCTCCTCTCCCTCTGAGAAACTGCTGTCGTCATCCATACGGAATCCCTCGTCGGCTGCAAAGCTCTCCAGCAAACGACTGACTGCTCGTCCTTTATCCTGCTAACAGCATCAGGGTGTGAGTTTCACCACATTCTGCACACTCATAAAGTTCACAGACACTCTCATACATCCCTAACGGCCCCTCAGAGAGCGATTCAGGGCTCCAGGATTCATTCAAACTCTCATACAAATCTATCATAACCTCTGGCACCCTTAACAGGTCATTCTTGAGCACGTTGCTCAAAGCTGTCATACGTTAATGCAACGGAGGTTTCGTCACTTTGGGTGATGCTGGTGCATATACCATCAAGTCAAATGGGTGAGGCACAGGTGAAGAGTGATTTTTATCTTGCAAAGTGGAAATTTTCCCCACCCTCATGTTAGGCAGCCTCCGCATGCCTTGGCGATGACCTCACAAAGGGCCGATGGTGACGGCCTTGACACCTATGGTGTAAATCTTTTCAAAACTATCGACTGGTTTATTTAGACAATGCATGAATCAGCCCGTGAATTAGCAGGCGGATCCCTGTCTTATCTTTATTATGAGGAGATTTACGAGAGGCCCTGACAGGACGAACCGAGCGAGATTGCATAATCCCTCTTAGTGAGTTTTTATGGGTGCCAAGAGGGCAAGCCAGATCTAGGCAACTAGGGTCTAATTTACTATTAGACTGGGGTAACAAACAATGTTGATGAAGAGGACAATTCCGTACCTGCTTGTTTCTGATTTTCCTGCTCCAAGTGACGTCATCATACTGAGACGACAGCGTTTCCAACCAGCAACCTCTAACCTTCCTCTGCAACCACACAATAGAGCCTGTTAGACAAAATCTACCCTCAGGTAGCTCCATAACTAGCAGTGTTTTTATCAAATTTTACCAAAGAATTTCAGTAAAAAACATGTATACCTTTCCAAGAAGCACCGTACTCTTCCGTGAGGTCCTTTCTCGTGGAGTAGGAGAGGTCTTGAGGGCCCTAGTGTGGTCAAAGGAGTTCTCCCTCGACCCCTCTCTCCACTTGGGGAAAGTCCATCCCCTCACCTCCTCCATTTCCAAATGGTTGTTGTTAGCACTGACCAATGCTGGCCTACAGGGGGCCTTCCTTCTCATCTTTACTTCTTTATTGTTGGACACAGTCAGAGACCCTGGTAGCAAAACATTTATTAAGATTATGAGTGACAAGTTGACAGTGAGTGTTAGTAGTTAAAAGACCTTGGAGTTGAACCCATGACCTTTGTGGTGCTAACTACCAATTGAACTACAGGAATGAGGTTTATACGTAATATGGATACAGTTTTTTTTTCTTAACGCCATTCCTGCATCTACAGCTTTAATTATGGCGACGACCACTTTATCGAATATGGATACTAGATGCGAGTTTTGGCAAAGGTACTGGCATCATATAAATATATTCTGAGGTTTATTACACAAATAATTCACTTCACAATGGTTTCTGATTAAATAAGGATGTGACATTTACCAAATCCTTGTCTTTCCGTCTTGTTCTTGGCTTTCTGACTGGCTTCGAGCTTCACGATGGAGCCATGTGAAGAACGGCTGGCTCCAGACAGCTGCTCTTTAGATGATAGATTTCTGATGCCCTCTGCCCCTTCCTCGCTCTCATACATGCAGTCTTCTTCTCCCTCTGTGAAAATGATGGATCGATTGAATACATTGACAGGTTGACAGGACCACAGATCATGGCGGACATCTGAACGGGTTGTGGTCTGACGGTTTCTCACAGTATGATCCGTTCGATATGTAGCAAAATTCACGCGATTGGTGGCTGTGACTGGCAACGTTCGCAGGAACTTGGTGGTCAGAGAGGTCCAGTCGCTCATAGGTTTGACCATTTGCTACCCACAAGTGTCTGTTCTGACTTCTGCTTGGACGCAAGCTACAGCATTACTGATTTGTATCGGCAGATGCCGTCTGTGGGCAGAGTGTCTAGCATGGAGCGGAGATGGCACGATGGCCACAGTGTCGGATGTCAGCATAACGCTGACACACTTGTCACTTACGAGGCACTCGTCAACACTCTCGCATACAGGCGAAAACTTTCAGGGCAATTAACAGAGTGGCGACAACACGGCCGAGCTCTACCGCAGGCTTGGCTTACATTTGAGTTCATTACAGTCATGACAATCTCTGCATTTGCTCACTTATTGAAATGCGTTTTCAGGAAGTATGGACTAAAACATGCGGTGGAACGGTAGAGATTGCACGGTGTGAGATTTTATACGCAGCTGGACTCAGGCTAACATTTCAGCTCGGATATTCCACCAATGCGTGGATGAGGAGGCGTCTGTATTTTTTTTATTAGCATGACAGCCGAGCAGGAGAATGAGGGGGTCCGGTGATCTTTCGATGGCCCATAACTCACCTGTGTCGCTGTCAGAGGGAGAGCCGCCCTTCTCGGGGGCTTCAAGCTTGCTATCGGTCTTATTGCGTAGGTGTTGCTGAGTGTGAGTTGGGAGGGCTGAGGAGGTACAGTTAAGGATAGCCTTTGACCTCGAACCTCTTCTCATCATAGTCTGCTTCCGAACTGATACTGGGTGGACTGCTGCCCCACTGCCTCCTGGAAAAACAAAAATATTATTTATGAAAAATGTATTTCAAAACCCTTGTAAAGAACAAACTACAAAAAAAACAAGATGCTTTTAAGTCAACATAAATTTACATTAGCAAACCATTTTACTTTCGTACTCTTAGGTGGTATCTAGTGAAATGATCAACCAGGAAAATAGTAGAAATGCACTTAGATTGGATTGTAAACAAGATCTCAAGAAGTCATTTTAGAGTAATTTTTTAACTACATGCATGTACTAAGAAAATAAATTGTCGGCTTGGAATAAGGTTCTCATTCTGACAAAATTGAGTTATTTGCATATTCCTATTCTGTGAAAACCTATTTACATTATGTGATGTTGGCAGTTTTGATTTCATGTTGACTTTAAATAAATTGAGTAAGAAAATCATTAAAAACCTGAATGCGGGCAATATGATATTTTTCCTTATAATCAGGAAAACAATTGAAATTCTAACATATATTCCACAAATTCTGCCTAAACAAGCAAAATATATATATGACCTTTACCTGCGTCACTGTGTTCTCCAGTTTTGTTACTATGTGCATATTCGTCTTTTCCACCGTGTGTTCTAGACAGATGTTCACTCGCGTTCTCTCTGTGACACAATAGGTTCACCAGTCTCGATCCACGCTTGCCTTTGGCTTTCTGCTTCAGCTGTGAGCAAGCCTTCTGTTTAAACTTAGTACTCAGCAGTCTTGGTCTTCCTCTCGGCCTGCAGTGAGCCTTCAAGAGGAAGAAAGGAAGAAAGTTAAGTCTAGGAAAAACATTTAGGTTGCTTTATAATAACACTCGCAGGGCAGAACTGACTTGACATGTTGTTTCATTCACTAAGAACCAAAGTCTATCTAAGCACTGGCACTTCCTTCAGGAAACCTAACTAGCATAACAAAATTATGAGTGCATATGCACTATCCTTAAAAAAGAAACAAAAAACACATTTACAAACTTTGTCAGCGGAAGAAGAGGATTAGCTACGAACCTGTGCGCTGCCCAGATGATGGTAAGGACTACTGGACATCCTCTTCCTCTTCCTGTCTCCGCCTCCAGCCAAGTCCTCGGCTGTGAGCAGGCCTGGCCCCGCCCCCATCCCAGCCGACCTGTCCATCACAACAGAGGTATTCATGAGGGAAGAGAGGAACGAAGGATGAAAAGAAGAGATCAGAGGCGAGCAGAGGGCTTGCCTTCCCTCTCCGTGGCTCTCTAATAACCTTCTTTTCAAGCTTTGATGAATGGAGAGGCAGGGGCCTGGTTCCCCGCTGCACGCTTGAAAAATTGGGATCTGACGCCAAAGCGAGAAATATCTGAGAGAAGTGCTGGTAAAGCAACCTCCCACTCATAATTTTGTTTGTTCTATTTTTTCCCCTCGCTCTTTCGTTTCAGTCTCTCTGTCTTTGCTTACTCTTTCTCCATTCTGTGCCAATGGTTTCGGGGCTGTGAATTCCAGCATTACATTAATAAAAAAAAACTCTCTGACTTATTACCATATCAATGCATCTGTTCCTGCACAAAGCAGCACAATGCATTGGCCTTCGGGGGGGCGACTGAGAGTGTGTGAGCGAGGGCATGTGTGTATATGTGTGTGTAAGTGGACGACTGTGTAGCAGGCCTATTAAACTGAAATAAAGCTCATACACTTGCTCTCTGGCTACTGGTCTCTTGTTTTGCAGCATGCACAAGTGTTTTTACTCCTGAGCAACAGACAGATACTTCAAACCCGCCACGGGCTGCCTTAGTCAGTGCTTGCGGCCGGGGGTGGAGCCACAGGCGTCGGCTGGCCTGTCAGTCACTTGGGTGATTGGCAGGTGAGTGTCTAAAGCCACGTAGGTGTGCGAGTGCTGAACTGCATCCGTCTTTTTATGTGTTATAGGGAGGGGAATTCTAAAGAAATCAACGATTCTGGTCCCTGAAACTTAAAGCCGTTTGGAAGCATCATCAAATTTGTCATTCTTATATGTACAATATAGCCTAAAGTTTTTATATAATATTTGTTATCTATGTATCTACACTATTTGGTTCTTCTTTAATATCAAATTTCTAAATAAAAACCTCTCCTCACATTGGAGCTGTAACACAGGCTCAGATGCTACTGTCATATAAGCGCTGTTGGCTCACAAGAACCAGGGTTCAAGTGTTATCCGGGTCATGGACAAACTCCCGCCCCCTCTCTCCTGCTAATTCTCAATTTCACTTTCCTACAAAAATAAATGTATTTTATTTAAAAATCACCAATTTTCAAATCGCAAACCCCACCACAGTGACGATGACAGTGTCTCTTGTCTAAACAAACAGAGCTACTTTCCTCTATACATTTTTTTACATTGCACTGACATGAGAAGAGGAAAAAGTTAAGAAAGCCTAAATATAAAATGTCTTAAGAAACAAATTCACAGCACATGCATAAAGATCAGAAACACACGTATTCATGTACACATGAACCGCACAGATCCTGTAGAGCAGGCAGAACTAGCTGTGTTGTGCTCTCCGCTTCCTTTCAGCTGTCTGAACGCTGGCTGTTTGCCCTTTACTCTGGCCAGCGCTGTCAGAAAGAATCAGTGTCTTCAACACACAGGCCCCGTCCCTCCTCTTCAACACAAAGAGCCCCTGCTTCAGCTAGAGATGCATGGTGGGGGTGCCCAGAGAGAGAAAGAGAGAGAGAGAGAGAGAGAGAGAGAGAGAGGGGGAATACATCACCAGGACAGATGGGTGGAGAGGAGGATGAGGGGTAGAAACCCCTCCATGGTCCAAAAAACTCTGGTTACAATCACACTCTTGTATGCAGTGTTGGGTAAGTTACTCTGAAAAAGTAATTAATTACTAGTTACTCATTACATATTCAATAGTGTAATTAGATTACTGTCCAAATTACTCTGTCCAAAAAGTATTTAGTTACTCATTACTAATTACTTTCTATATCCTACATCAACCTTTATTAGTTAAGTGATTCAAGGATAGACATGAAACGGCTTATTTAATTCATTCCAATAAATAATATTATTAACTGACCAAAGTATTACAAATGTGATAATTATACATGAATGCACAGATTTTAAAGTAAGACTTTGAATTTTGATGTCCATTACACTATTGCACACCAATATATTGCACAAAGTATTTAGTTTAATTACATCAAAAGTAACTGTAATTAAATTACAGAAAACATATGAGTAATCCCTTACTTTACTTTTTCAAGGGAAAAGTAATTTAATTACAGTAACTAATTACTTAGTAACTAGTTACACCCAACACTGCTTGTATGTTATGGAAAGGCAACTTTCTCAGAGAAAGTTACACATTTAAAAATAGAAGCAGAGTTGTTTGAATGGAATAAGCATTATGATGCTCAATAAAGTGTAAAGACCAGGGGATAGTTCATCCAAAAAGTGATTTTTTTCATTATTTACTCACCCTCATGTCTGTCCAAACCCGTATTACTTTCTTTCTAATGCAGAACACAAAAGAAGATATTTTGAAGAATGTTTGTAACCAAACAACACTGAACCCTATTGACTTCCATTGTATGGGCACAAAACCACTCTGTATCCCACAGATGAAAGGGTCATATACAGGTTTTGACTCATATACTCAAATAAGGGTGAATAAACAATGACAGAATTTTAATTTTTGAGTTTAACATAAAAAGGAATTTAGGAAGGTGCAGTACACCAAAAATGCACCTACAAATCTGTCTGCAGAATTGTATCTCATAGTTAAACAAAAAAAAGTATACAGTCTCCGCAGTAAATCCAAATGATACTGTAGAGAAAAGTAAACAGCACATAATAGAACAACAAGTCAAGTGAGAACAGGAGAGAAAGAAAGAGAGGACTATCCAGAGGGAGTCAGACGTCTGACCAGAGCTCCAGGGCTTGATCGATGGACACTAACCTCTATCGACCCAAGACCACATGCGACACGGTCATACCCTTCCACAACCCATTCTGCACATCTGCATCCAATGAGTTCATCCAAAAACATCATATTACAATTTTACCACAATCCCCCTCAAAACACAACTAGAGATAAATGATTGTTTTTTGGAAGATGCTTCAAGCGTACATGGATTTTTCAGACATAACAGACCTGAGGGGAAGCGGAGGAAAACCTTCAAGAACAAAGACTTACTAAGAGTAAACCGCTCAGCTGAACAGAGTAAAGAGAGTTTTGAGTGCACTTCGGTTTCTCCTCCTTGTGGCACAAGTATATCTATCTACACGTCTTCAACCACAGCCCAATGAACTCATTATGGGCCTTAACAGAGGCCCTATTTTTGTCAAAACAAAGAATAAAGCCTCAGCAGTCTGCAGCAGGAAAGTATTTGCTTCCAGACGGTGTGCATCTGCAATTCACTTCTTCTGCATTTAAATGCCACATCGAGTCTCTTAAAACCCCCAAGGCCCGGGAGACCAGGTAACCGTGGAAACCTGATTAGTAAGCTGACACCAGGTTTGGTGTGCGGTTGCTTTAGCTTGATGAGGACTGTTTCTAGGACGTCTATTAAAAAGCAAGCTGACGTCCACCCCCCACCCCACCATGCTCTGCCTGTCGCCACCCAAAGGCGACCCTTGGACCTCCTGACCCTAAAAGGCCTCTCTAGTCGTTGTGTCAACTCCATGTCACATTCCAGCTGTAAAGGGAATAGCGAGCGAAAGAGAGAGAGAGAGAAAGAAATCGAGAGAGAGAGTGTGTCTGTAGCCTGGTAAGAGAATTCACAGTCCCCTAATTACAAACCCCTTCCCCTCTGAGGGGTCAGGATTACAAAGTAATGCTATTCAGAGAAGGCCATTGATTAGCAGGACACAATCATCAAGCAGAGAGAAAGAGAGCAAGCGAGCAAGCGAGAGAGAGACAGAGAGAGACAGCAGACAGAGGAAGACTGCAAAAGAGAGCATAAGAATATGATCGTGTATACTCTATGTGAACATGTATGTTTGTGCCCCTACCAGCAAGTAAATAAAGGTTATTATAGCTTACTACAACTAAAATAAACAGAAAGTTAGAGATGTTGCTCGGCTATAAACTGAAATTAGTTTAAGTTGACCCACAAAAAAAAGGAAAACATTATTAACGATTAACAAATCACAGTATAGCGACATAACAATTAAACAAATCAAAAATCGCAGAAAATAAAAGCTAATAATAGCTTAAATTTAAACTGAAAAAAGTAAAACTAAAACCGAAATAAACAAATCACATTATATAGCAACATAACAATTAAACATATAAATAATAAAATCATTTAAGATCACAAAAAATTATAGCTTATTATAGTTAAAAATTAAACTGAAAAAAATTAAATTTTAGTATTTATCTATATATATTAATAATAAATACATAGATTCAAAACACCCGTGCTCCCATGGTAGCCTAGCATTCTGACCTGCACACGTCACAAAATTTGCCCGGCTTCTTACGCTCGAACTAGATTTGATGCCAAAACAAACCATCAACACCCTTAACCTTGTCTAAGGACCTCTGACCTCTCACAGATTCAGCCTGATGATGCTACACAAACACATAGTGAAGAATGTATAATCAACAAAAAACTGCCTCCTCTCCCAAACACAAAACCTCGAATCCAATAATGCTTACGAACACACTAGTAAATATTATCCCTCAACTGCTCAACAACTCATGATGTCAACCATCAAACTGATGGAAACCGATGGAGACGTCAAACCCAAGCATCTCTCCGACGTTCCCTAAAGCCGATCTTAAAAAGGCTTTTACGACTTGGATAAATTTTAGTGGCGGGATGTTGTCATTTGTTTTATTTGTCGGGGGGGTTTATTAACGGCAGGGATAAAGGCGCGCTGGGTAAAGTATGTGTGATTAAACGAAGGCTCCTGCTTTTCATTAGCAAGCTGCTAATCAACCGGGGTAGTAATAAAACGAGTTTTGTTAATCAGGTAGGGTAAACTTGATTTGACCGAGTTTATCAAAACGTCTGAGGCGTGTAAACAGAGGTGCATCTCAGGGGGGTGGGGGCTGAGCGCTCATCCATCAGGATGATAACTTAAAGCACTGACTTTGCACGGGCGATTGGTCTCCGTGTTTTATCAAATTAATATCCCCGGCGCGTCACGGGTTAGAAGGGAGTCGCAACACTTGTAGATAATCAATGGAAGTTGTAAATATGATTAATGATGGCTTTTTGCACTGATTAAGCACTTAGCCTCCCTTGTTTGAACTGATACGAGCCTTCTGCACTTATTTGAACGCACGCACAGAGTTAGATTGTACACACGCAAACATAATATTACAGAAAACCAACGCACCTCCTACTCGACTTTATTATAAATGGAAGCGAAGAGTTCGGATACAGGTAAGGAATAGTTTTTTCGCGGGCAATGATGAGCTAGTCTTGTTATTATTGGTCTCCATAACTCTAATTTAATCTCGACTCTCTCTTGAAACAATAGACGAGCGTTTTCACTATTACGGTGTAGGATAAGAAAGAGAAAACAAAGCAACAACTTTATTTACTGTTTTGTTGGAAAATGTGACTATACACCTATTATAAAGACCAGTAGGATATCACCACGTTGCACAACTTTTGATATAAAGGAAATTCAAACTTTCGTCCTTATAATTAAGCAAGCAAAAGTGTCAAAGACTTCAAAAGCGTTGTTGTTGCTGTAACAAATTTATACAAAGAGCCACACTCACTTGACTTTTTTGGGGGCGTCTGTAGGGGCCAACGTGGATTTGCGTTTCCGCGGCCTTCCGGGTCCTCTGCGAGCCGGACTGCGTGAGGTTTCTTCCTTTCTGTAAACGCGCACACACACAGAGCTGTCAATCACGCTAATTCACACTAATGATGTTGAACACTACGAAACACTAAGCCACACTAATTGTGAGAGTGGACTAGTGGGAAGACTTAAGCACAGCTCAAGCTTCAGCTAAGAGGTCTCAGCACACGCTGGGTGGTCCCAGGAGCGTGTAACATGGGGACAGAGAAAGCACTGGAGAGAGAGAGTGTGTGTGTGTGTGAGATCGAAGAGCTTTCGATCTCTGTGAGCGTAAATGGGTTTTAAAAGGTGTGCGGAGCGCGAGGGTGTGTGCATGTCTGTGGTTCACTCACTGGTGGTCATATTTTCTCTGTAGCTTCGCCAGCTCCCTCTGTTTTTCCTTATAGAGCCTCTGCAGTTCTGCCAGTCGCACACGCATCGCTAGCTCCTCCCGATCCAGCGTTTCCATGGTACCCTTAACAGGACACACCTACACCGACAAAGTCCAATCAGTAACACCGTAGTGCTGAACAAAGTGGATCTAAATGATAAATGCTAACATTGTTCTGTATGAATATCGTCTCCATGTGAAAGACCAAATAATGTGTATGATGCAGTGAATTACACAGTAGATCACAAGTTGTTTGCATCATTTTGGGGGATTTTTTATGAAGTGAAAGATGCAGCTTCGAGCAAACATAAATGAATAAACATGAACTAATTGTACCGGTTCAGGGCGGGGTGTCCACTTGCATTTTCTTCGCAGATTGAGGATCCTACGAAGGGGTGGGGTCGAGTCTGTGATGGTGGGCGGGGCCAGCTCCAGGGCACGTGCGGCAGCAAGGGTTGCCAGACTTTGGAGGTCAAAGGTCAGCATGTCCTCTTCTGCACATAATAAGTGGAAATAAGAGCTCAAACAAACCATTATATATTCAACGATTAACTGACCAACATGAGAAATATACATTACATTTCACAATTTAACACAGTTTAATTAAATTTATTAGCGATGCGAAAAAATTAAACAGTTATAATAGCCCCTCCTCCTCCCATTCGAAGCACTACGGCGGCTGACACAGGACTAAAATGTCGTCACGTTTTCGCTTCTCTTCCGAAGGAGATAATGTTTTTACGAAACGCGTTCTGTAGAGCAGTTTGTCCATTTAGGGCTTCTGTAGAAACAACATTGCGAATTCCACACAAGGGGATCCGTGGTGTATGAAGATAGAAATAGCTCATTCAAAAACAAACGTTTCATCATGTAAGGTCTTTATACACCTCTGAAGGCATAGTTATGCATATTGTATTGCATTTCTGTTAATATATAGTGGATACTCCAAACAATTACACATTGGACGTGCAACAATTCATTCATTTTACATGCTTTTTGACCACCTCCGAATGCAACTGGCTCACAAAACGTTATAGATGCCATTCATAGCACAATTTATCATGGGGCGGATGTGAGCATATTTCTTGTAACATGTTAATAACCGATCTCAACTGAACCCCTGTCTATCCCCATTTAAAAGGGACCCAGCAATGCAGACATCTAGCATGTCCCTATGGATGCAAGCAGAGAGACCTTTAAAACACAGAGAGACGATACAAGGCCGCAATGCACGCCGCTGTTTCCTGACAGCACTTTGTGCTTTCAGAGCCTGAATGAGCAATGATGATAGCTATTAACCAGAGAGCTTATCTCTGTACATGAGGCTTAGATGCCAGGAGCCATGTTACAGAGCGAGAGAGCGAGAGATGAAGAAGGGGAATTTCTAAACATTTATCACTGTCATTAGGGCAGGCCACATGCTCTGCCTCCACACAGCCAATGAGGCTTGAATATTCATGACAGCCAAAGCTGGCCTGGGGATACTGAGAACACTGTATGAGCGAGTATGTGTGCTTGTGAGCGTCTATGTCCGTGTCAGCGAGCGAACACAGCTCGCTATTCTGTCGCGTCACAGCAAGACAGGCGCACAGTATGTGTTCTGCAGAGAGAGACCATGAGGGGTGGTGGAGGGGAGAGAGGACAATAAGATGTGTTTATTGAGCTATCTATTTATTCGCAAACATCTCCTAACATGGAGAAAATCCAATTTATCCTCCGAGGGGATATACACATGGAGGAGATCGAGACCACAAGAGAAGAGTACGAACTAACGAAACCTGTCAAGAACACATCCGCGTTTGACCAAAAAACAAATCAAGAGAAATCGTATATTCTGCATAATGAAAATGAAGCCAACTTCAGGGACATTAACATTTGCATTGTGAATCGTAGCAATTAAGCATCCACCCCCAATTTCTCATTACCGTAATGCGCCTGAACGTTTCACTGTTGAGTTGTTTTGGATTTGCCATTATAATTCTCAGTAGTGATTGTCATTACTGTAATACAGAGGTTTTTTTAATTAGCATAAATTAAAGGCAGTAAAACAAATACTATCAAAATGCGTAATGACTTTACGATTTAAATAAGCCTATATCATTGTTTTAAAGGGAGATTTTTACCGCTACTGTAATGAGAGAGATTTTTTCAGACTGCTGTAATTTGGGTGTGTGTGGGTGGGTATGTGTTTGCATTACGGTAATGAGAATTGTTGTAGTAAAAATAATACAAACGAAAAAGGCTGTTTTTCTGACTTCCTATAGTGACCTTGACATGTTCTTCACAGGTTTTCCAGATTCAACCAAAAGAGAAGGATATGAGAGAAATGAAAATGACAAGTATATGTTTTAAAAGAATTATAGCACCATGAAGAAAATCTCTCGGCTGAAACGGACAGAGATGTGAACAGAAAAGGGAAAGCAAGACAAGATGAGGAACACTGGTTTATTCTGGCCTGGGATGGTCTTCGGTTTCCCACCTGACTGAAATCATCGTGCCACTTTTGGCCTAGTGGTGGTCTTTGTGAAATCGATGCCCATCCTCTACTGTAACAAGACCAATTGGGAGCTACGAAACGGAACACTGATACTGGATAAACGCAGAATGCATGAGATGGATGGATGAACTGAGTTAAAGAAAGGAGAGGAAGAAAATAAGGAGAGGTAGAAGACAACTGATGCTCTCCGGTTGATAGCCGAGAACATTTAGCCCAGGAAAGACTGAGTGGTAATGCTGTATGTGGCGGTATCACTGACCAATCAATAACAACTACCAACAATATTTCAAAGGACCTCTCAAAATCTATATCATTTTATCACATGTTATTTGTCCGCACTTCACAACGTCCGTAACGCCGCGAGGAACGTCAGCAGAGCGCTTGAGATGTCTGCAATAGATAAGCACCTTGAAATCAAATCTGTAAATCACTGAAGGCTAAACCTGATCGCATATGAAATCCTTAGCCGACGAGGGACCAGGTCCTGACAGCCAGCGCGGCCTGCCTCACCTCCAGTTCTTTAATAATTCAGCGCCGGCGTGTTTATTGATGGCTTCTTTCCTGCTGCAAAGAGCTTCATCATATTCTCTTATTAGTCCCTATAGTGCAGCTTGCTTAGACAAGAATTACACAGCAGATTACATCCCTGTTTTAATATGGGCGGAAGAACACACGCATGCAAACATAAGCCACACAACTGGAAAATCCAACTTAAAAGAATAGTTTACCTAAAAACTCAATCATAATTTATTCCCTCGTGTTGATATTTTGTGAAATGTTTCAGTGGTTTGTCTATACAATGGAAGTCAATGGGGGGGGGGCGATGTTGATTGGTAACTAACATTCTTTAAAATATCATCTTGTGTTTTTTGCCCAAAAAACTCATACTGGTTTGACGTTAGGATGAGAAAATAATGGAATCATTTTTACTTTTAGGTGAACTATTCCCTTAGGACTGGTTTGGAGCATTATAACTGGTTTCAAGATCTAGACTTGAATGCACTGTAAGGCAGTTCGTATAAAAACATCTGCCCAATGTAAATGTAAATTTAGTTTGGAGAGAGCCATACATTTTACAGCAAATGCATACATCTGCTACATGTTAACTGTCACCCTTTAGGAGTACATGCAATGCATTGCACAACATTTTCATTTCATCTGTCTTTAAGCTAGACTGAGCAAAATCACAAAAGCGCAGAATACGTTTTTTTTTTTCTCAGAGTGTTTGGGACTCCTCAGCTGCTGCCGTAAATAAAAACATCCTCTGGCAGGGAGACGCTAAACGTTCCCTGGAAAAGCCACACATCTAAAACGGCACTCGAAACAATGGGCCCTAATTAGCAGACAAAAACGCTGTCGTCCTGAGAGGAAAAAGATCAACTGCTTTTACTATTTCATCAACTTTTTATCAGGGGACTCTGCGAGCTGTGGGAAAGTGGAGGGGCTTTTTTCCATCTAATATGAGCCTAATAAAAGTGATCAAACAGGTTGAGGAGCAGGGGCAGGGGAAACATCCCTTAAGATGACTGAGTGGACACAGTCCAATCCGGCGCACCCGGGGGGAGCCAGCCATCATTAGAGCTGCCTTTTAAGACAGGCTAAAGCCCTTTAAAAACACTACCCCCTCCTTCCAGCTGTCTTAGTCTCTCCCACAGGAAGTGAGGAACCCCAAAAGACCGAGGAACATTTGATCTTTACGCAGGAAAAGAAGCCAAGAAGGCTCAGTCGAGGCAGTGTGTGTGCGTGTGAGCTATAGGGAAAAGTCTGGCAAGTGTGTGTGTTCTCATGAAAGTGTAAAACAGGACATTCAGGTGATTGTGTATGTACTGTATGTTTGTGTGTGTTGTCAGGATGGGCCGGTCTTTGTCATCTTAAATTCACACAAAGCCTGGAGACGTAGCTGTTCTGAGAGCGCTACTTTTGCATCTCTTTATGTGAGGAGAGAAAAACTAAATGAAAGGCGTCGCCGTGGTCTTCCCTGTCTGCCTGTATCACAGCCCTACAAGAGGGCTCATGTAAATTACTGATGAGAAATTAAATCACGTGTGCGTTTGGATGTGCTTTCATTTTGATCAGACAAGACGGAACAGAAAAGCCGTTCTACGTTTTTTTACCTTTCTTCTGTAAACCTGTAGGAAAGGTAACAAGAAGGAGAGCCGTCTGTTGGTTCATATGATGTCACCTTGTATTAGCAAGGAAGCAACTTCAACAAATGTAATAGAAGCAAGAGAGTGCGACTCAAACTTCTAACTTAAAGGATGTCCAAAAAATTGGGTAGAATCTACAAGACATTTTTTAACATAATTGTGTTTTAAAGAGATAGTTCACCCAATTTTCAAATTCTGTCATCGTTTTCTCACCCTCTTTTCATTTGAAACCTGTAAGACTTTCTTTCTTCAGTAGAACACAAAAGAAGATATTTAAAAGGATGTTGTTAACCGCCATCCATTCATTTGCGTTGGTTTTGTGCCCATACTATATGAAGCGAATGGTTGCTGCCGTTATTCGGTTACTAACTTTCTTCAGGGTGTTCATTGGTATAAGAAGAAAAAGTCAGACAGGTTTGATATGACAAGTTAGAAATCCTTTAAGTTAGAAATTCATTGAGTTGCACTCTGTCTCTCGTTTCTTTAACATTTGTCTAAGTTGCTTCCTTGCTAATATTAGGTGACATTATATGAACCAACAGATGGCTCTTTTGGGTGAACTATCCCTTTAACGGGGTTTGTAACTTTTTCAGAAACCAGTTAGAAAGTTAGAAAGATTACAAACATTGTTAATTTTGAAAACACTCTTTTTGTTTATTCTCACCTTCATTGTCCCCCATGTCATTCCTCTGTTGTTGAGTTCGCTCCAACTCGGCCATTTCACTCAATAATTCTATGCCGTAATTAGGGGCCACGCCATTATCAGATACAGACACGGGGGGCACCATGCGGGCATCTCTTGTGGCACACAGAGCCGCTGCAATGAGCAGCTCCAAACTCCAAATGCAGCTGCCCGGGTACTGATATCCCAGCGTGGAGGGCACGGGACAGGAGGACAAGGTTGGCAAGGGATGGGCGGTCCCTGGGTCGCAGGTTAATCCACACTCATCGTCATCTGCCTTCTCTTGATCATTCTCCCGAGATCCCAAAAGCTGAGAAACCTGGACTTTGTCTTGTAGTTCCTCATTCTTCTCTTTCCAATCTTTAGCTGGAACTGGAATCTCCATTTCACTTGTTTGGGTGTTGGGAAGCATTGTTGCTGTATCTAAATGAGGGTCTGAAGGAGAATCGGGGCAAATGGAAGTTTGCGATACGGTTGCAGGTCCGCAGGTGACCCCCGACTCTCCTTCTTCCACCTGTTCTTCAGCTTGTATCACTCCGACTGATTCCTCCTTCTCTACTTCCTGTGATGTTCTGGTAGGTGAGCCCACTCCAGGGTGACAAGCAGGCTCCTCCCCTTTAGGAGAAAGCGGGAGGGGTTGAGGCGCAGGTTCAGTGGGTTCTGCTTGCTCCGCCTCCAGGTCGGCATGCTCGGCCAATTGGACTTCTTGAGGGGAGGGGCCACCTTTGTAACCCATGGTGATGGCGGGGTAAGTGTAGCCAGGAGGGAGATCTAAACAGAAAAATTGACAAATACTGATTGAGGGTTTCCATAAACTCAGATGTTGGTTAAGATTCCACAACCTTGTTTGAAATCTATTACTAACTTTAAAATTTGACTTCTGTATCATACACTAGCGGCACACAAACTAGCAAGCCATTTCCATTCATTTGATGTACACATTACAATATGACCTTGTCAGTTAAGGGGCACGGACCCCTGCTGCTGAAGTGCAGACATGGGGTGATATATACTCTCTATAGAGAAGCATTAGCGACAGTGTGTACCATTTGCTGCGTTTATCTAGTATAACTCACACGCATAATGGAGCCGGCGCCATAAAGACTATAACGCAGGCATGAGCGAATTTTCCATGAATATTGAATTATGTTCGAGTTGTTATAGATGCAGTGTGCCGCGCTGGTGAGAGAGAAAGATTGCACGTAGGAATGTTTGTGTTTAAATTAGTCTTAAAGTGAGAGTGTGAATTCAGATCGCTTTCACAGAAAGAGCGTGTGTATCTACATGATATCCGGGGTATATTGATGACAGCATGGTGTCTGAGTGTGATTGCCGAGCTAGCCCTGTCACCTCCGCAACACGTTATTGATGTTGTCCATCCGCCAGATGAATGCATATCCCTCCGCCAGCCGGCACTCAAGGACCCCTGAAGGATAAGAGAGAGGCCCTGTCTGCCGTCTTTGTGACCTCCCTACCGTTCCCTGTCTGCCTCTTTCACAGCACACAGCTCCCTACGGCATATCTTGCTCATACAAATGCATCAAAATGGATACAATTGTGCACGGATACAAACACAAAGCCAAAATCACGCGCTTGTGCTTTGATTCACATTAACGGACTGATTTTCTTTGGTGATCAAAGGGGCAAAAAGTCCTTCAAAGGATCAGTGTATCTTATCTGAGGTCTGCTATCTCGCTCTTCCTCTGACTGGCCCTGAGTCTCACAGACCAGGGGATTTTTTTCAGCCGCTATATCTCTCCCACTGCCTCTCCCCCAGGGGTTTGTGGAGCCAGGCGCTGTGGCAAGACCCTAACCTTGAGAATGAAATGAAATGTTCCAGAGTCTGTCCTATAGTCTATGTTTTCAGACTGAAATGTGAGGGCGTTGGGAGGGGTAGACATTTAGAGAAAGCACTAGTCGTTCTTTTCTTCTCTGATTGTTTCAGTGCAAATAAATATTGTCTTGATCAGTGTTTTTTTGCTTTATTTTAAGGATGTTTAGATGTTTTTTTTTACAGGAAAGGAAGAAATTTGATTTAATTAATCAAAATTGTGAAAAGTAGTAAGACTTGTCTAATTTAAGAAACATTCTCTGAAATCAATTTTTAAAAATGTTTTTCCTTCATTGCACAAAAAACATCCTGAATAAATAGCGTAATAAATTGCATAATTTATTTAGACATTTAATCTCGAGCTGTTTTAAAGATTGTTAGTTTGTTTTAATTGACCCCTGTAACATTATCCAAAAACAATGATGTCACCAAATTAAAGGGATAGTTCACCCAAAAATAAAAATTCTGTCATGAATTACCGTCTAGTTTTTCCAAACCTGTACCAATTTATGTGGTTGAACACGGAGAAAGATATTTTGACGACTTGAACCCCATTGAATATCAAAGTAGGAAAAACTTAAATTGTAGTCAAAAGTGCCCCAGAACAGAATTTCCTACATTCTTTAAAATATCTTCTTTAGTGATCAACAGAACAAGTAATTTTTCCTATTATGGTAGTCAATGGGGTCCAAGAACTGTTTGGTTATAAGCATTCTTCCAAATATCTTTCTCTTTGTTCATCAGAATATACATATTTGGAATACCTCAAAGGTGAGTAATTTTTTTTTTTGGATCGAGTGCTTTCCATAGCATATAACAAACCACAAACTTCTGAATATCTCAATTTCCACTCTGTTTTTTTTTAATCCACTTCTCATCCTCGGAATAATTTTCTAAATAAACATCATTACACAGAAAATAAACTTTAATGACTGAACACGAACTGTGCAACTTTTCTTACCAGGCTCCAGGGACTGTGGGTAGTCCTGCGGGGGCTGGCCCTCACCCCTCTTGTCCTGGGATTCGGCAGGTTTAGGCAGGTGGTGGGGGATAGCGTGGGGGCTGAGCGCCGGGGAGCGAGGAGCAGCAACGGCCGGGCTGGGCTCGGGACAGGGCGTGCTCTTGAGGTGAGTCCGCGGGGCGGGTGAGCGACAGCAGGGTGAAAGACGAGAGGTGCAGCCCCCCGGGGATGAAGGAGGTTTAGTGGAGGGGCAGACGGGCTTAGTGGGCTTGGATGTGCGGAGCTCAGACGATCCTTCAACCAAATCGATGGGGGGATCTTCAGGTTTCCTCTGCAGAAAACCAGGAAATGCATAAAAGATAAGCACAATAACTTTCTAAATATCCTACAATAATGCTGTTTTCTTGAATCATGCCATGAAAAATGTCAAGCAATGCTCCAATCGATTGCACTTTTTTAAAATATACATTGAGTTAATTTTGTATATGAAGGTGTGTCTTATGGTAAAGGGAATTTTAGTTTTCACTGAATTTAACATTTTGGTATTCACAACTAACATTGTTCCTTCTTTTCTCACCTCTAAAACACATTTATATTGAAAACGTAACCTTTCTCCAGCGCAAAGCTAGTTATGATTCATCCGTCTCCGGTTTCCCAGCACTGTTGCGTAAGGACAAGCACCTGACATGCAGTACAATGGGTGCTAATGATCTCCAGTTCACTTGCATTCTGCTCTGTGTCTCTGTATAAAAGCGCTGGGATAAAAGCTTGAATCCTGGTGTTGCCCTATATCCGCAGAGAACCTGCTCTTTCAAACTTCCGACATTAAAATGCGCTTTGAAAAGGAAAGTTGCGTGTGCTTTTGCTACAACTACTATGAATTTATGAAAGCAGGAAAAACAGGCCTTTCACAACACTTGGCGCTCTGGGTAGACCTGTTGAAAGACTGGGCTGCGGTAGAGCAATAGCCGTTGGGAAATCGGCCTGTGGGGTATGAGGAAATGCATCTAAACTGTATGTGCTGATGGTGTGTGTGCAAGTGTAATTCCAGTGTTTTCTCTTTCGTGTCACCTGTGAATGACTGTGTCTGTGCGCCAGCTCCATAGCCTGTGCCGCACGATGCTGATGCTGCTGGTGCTGATGCTGCTGCAGCGCGTAGAGTTCCTGTTGCCGTAGAAACTGGGAGCGGGAGTAGACAGCAGGATGCTGCATGTGTGAGGCGGGCCCTCGGGCTCCATAAACAGGGGGCCACAATCCCTGCTGCTCCATTACATCTACACAGAGAAAGAGTTGAGAGAGAGAAAGAGAGTGAGAGAAAAGTAGGAACAAAGGTTTTTTTTCTCTTGCCCTAAGGCGAGTCTCACTTATCGTTCTGAAGGCCTATTGATTTACGGCTATAAGGTTCTTTTGTGTCCCTCTATACTTCCACTCTTTTCTTCAAAAAGTCATCCTCCGTCCCCAGGGCAAAAACTCCCATACTCGCATTTCCACATCCCCTTCCTCATTTTTCCACAGTGGCCGAGCTCATCCAACCTATGGGCGGACGGAGAATGCAAACCCCTTCTCCTGTATGCATCGTCTGTCACTTGCACTCACCGTTTGCTCATTCATACCTCAGCGGATTAACGTAAATGGACGGTCACCAGTGAGCTAACCAGCCGGACTCGCCTGATCTCTGGCTCGCGCGCGCCGCAGTACCAGTCAGAGCAATTCAGTGCCGCTGTCTCGAAATGTCACATGAATGTGGCTTTTCTGACAAGCCCTGCCTGACAGCCTGCTGAGAGTGGGCAAGGGGGTCGATCCCCAAATGGCTCACCATAGTTTGGTTGGGTTATTATTGCACTAATAAGGGTGATGGGCGCACAGATGTTTTATCAAGGGACAAATTCTTAAGGAGAACATCGGTCATGCTGTCAGCATCTGTTGGGCATGTTCACTGATTATGCAAAATATCTCTAAAACACCTTCAGTTCCTGAATTCTTTTAAGTGATCAAAAATCGGATTTTCCAAATCAAGTGCTTGAAATCTCATGCAGACATTCATAATTTTGTTGAAGGCACTTATACTATATTGTGCTTTGTCTTCTGACTTATCTCTGTGAAATGACTACATGTTACTTTTGGATAGACCGACATTCTGATCACAAAGTCTGCGCCCATTTTTCAGCGATTTTATCTGTGTTTGCTGCACAGCGTTTTGCGGAGGCTGAAGGGGGAGAGACTGTAGAAGGATAAAGCGCAGCTGTGTAAAGCACTTAGTCTCAGCCTTGAGCCTCAGCCCACAGAAATTTCAACACAATATGTTTTTCTTTCAGCCATTGGGTTTTGCATGCTGCCGATTCCCCGCCCCTCCTTCCCTGATGTATGGCAAGGACCTTTGTTTGGGAAAGATTACTGGGACAGGGTTATGTTTCCCTAGGGAGGGATCCAGTGGATGCACTTCCCCTCTTTGTTGCAGAAAGGGGAGTGTGACGCTAAGGAGCAGAGAGCTAATTAAATTTCACAGCCAGCATGGGGAGGAGGAATGCCAAACAGAGGCTCGCAGCACCGGACAGCACAATACAGCGAAAAGCAGTGCGACGATGGGCGGTACAGCATGGATAAGTTTATTGTGGTAGAATGGTGTAAAGCAATGTACGGCGAATCAAAGCGCAATACCAAACTGTACGGACAAGATTTCGCGAGCACAGCAAGGCAACACAGTTTAAAGAGTATATAATAGCAGATTCTAACTTTGTTCGTATGGTATTGTACGACACAGCACAGAATGATGTTTTTAAACTTGATTCTTGAGTCCTTTTGTTCCTGTGTAGATCGTGCTTGCGATGTCAAGGTCATGGCTTTGATTCTCTGAGAATGCACATATTGATAAAATAAATAGCTTCCATTGTATGTTGTTTGAATAAAAGTGTTGACAAACGTATTAAATTGCAAATGCATTGTGAACACATTTTTTTCTAAAGAAAATATTGTTATCTCTAGCAAAGTGCGATAATTTATTTCGTCTCTGAAATAAATTTCCTTTTTTACGGACGTCAGGCAGTCGAAAAATGTGTTAGCATTCCCCAAATAGCTAGTTCGACATTGTTTTAGTACATTTGCATTCTGGCCCGACTTCACTTTTCACAACTTGATAAATTCCCACAATATAATGTACAGTCCTACCCTTCATGTGTTTTTCTCATTGAATATCCTGCTTCACCTTAAAATGTGACATTACGTAAATAAAACAGGCCAAAGGGGACATTTTACCGACCAAACAAAAGAACATAAAACAACAAATTGTGTCCTTAAATTGTTACTCTTCCCTGTGGCCCTCACCTCCTCAGGCTCCGTGCATTGTTACAATGGAGACGAACGCCTCGGGCCCACCTGGAATAATTTTACTGCTGTGCAAACAGTAACATATTCATACAAATTTAATCTAAACCAACAGACCCTGAAACGCACACCCACACAGTGCCTTTACATCACCAATTCTAGCGCTCGCTTATCTATCCCCCTCCCCCCTGCACACACTCAAAGTCAAATACGCAAGCTATCTACTTGAAATGATAATTTGTTTAAACAGTTTGAATAATTCCACTTTGCGCATTCAGAGTGTGCATTAGGGTCGCTTGTGAAACTGCTCCCATTAAGTCCATTCTACAATGTGCTGTAAATGCCGGCTTGGTTTAGTGAAGCGTTTCACAATAATGATTACAGAATGATACAGGGCAGAGAGGGGATGACATGGAACCGGGTATGGGGGAAGGGACACGAAACCCAGGGGGACGAAATTCAGTGTAGAATTCCAGAAGGGAACAACGGGACGGACCGACCGCCGATTAGTTACCGGAGCTGTTGTGACTTTAGGTTAAGGCCCTTTTCATACTGAGCCAATTGTGACGAAATGACACAAAAGTGTAGGGTTTTCATGAACAATTTTTTCCTAACAAAACTTATTTGGAAGTCTGGATAACTGAAAAAAAATTCTCCATAATAATTATAATAAAATACTATTAATTAGTAAATAATAATAATGATGGCTCAGAGGTTAGAGCATGGCGCTTGCAACGCCAAGGTAATGGGTTGGATCCCAGGGATTGCACATACTTAGAAACAAATGTAAAGTATAATGCGGTGTAAATAGTTTTGGATAAAAACGCCAAATGCGTAAATGTACTATATCAATTGTTTTACTAATTTATTTTGAATGAAGGCTCTTCATAAAACAGCAGTGTTCAAAACTGTCACCTTACCTTACCACAATTCACAACAAGAAGCTTATAATAATGCTTTATATGTTGAGCTGTCAGGCACGATTTGGTCAGAACTGTCATTTTACTCTAACTACATAAAGTTAAATGCAATTTTGTTTTAAATAGAGAGGGCAATATAGAGCGAAAAGTTTTGCATTGCAGCTTTAGTTAATTAAAAACAATCATCACTTATTTTTTTGCCTAAAATGTATGACAATATGTTGTACACTGATCTGAAGGAGTTTATAAAATTACTCCAATTCATTTCAAAACAGATTTTAAGCAAAAGTTGGTGTGAATTAATTTTTACACCCTGTCTACACCAGATTCGAGCGGCGCGATGCAACACGACAAATCCCTTGTTCATATGAGGTTTGTTGTGTCGTGTCGCTTCCAGTGTGGATGAAATGTTCAATTATAATGGGTTCTAATGGGTTCTATTGTCTTTTGTCGTGTCATGTTGTGTCGCGCCGCGTCTGGTGTAGACAAGGTGTTAGGGGTGCTGAAACATAAACCCCAAGACAAACAACACATGTTGTGTAATGTACCAAAGTGATGGGTGGCAGGGTGGGCTGCTGGCTCGGAAGGCAGTACCACCAGGGCAGCAGAAGGGTCCTGAGGCAGAGACAGGACTGGTTGCAAGGGGCCGGGCATAGCTGCAGAAAAGCCTGGGGTCAGGTTCTGGTGCAATGCTGCGTGACTGAGACCTAAACGGAGACAAAAAATGCTCCTGAATGATCAAAGATTTAGGTTTAGATTTCAAATTGATGTATATAATTAGACTATAAAGTGTGTTTCAATCTAGCACTATCAAAATATATGAATATACAGAAAGCATTAGCATACTATAGGAGTGTCCCATCCAGAGGGAGGGACTTCCTGTCCGAGGCATCCAGTGATGATGGGCGGGGTGGGCATGAGCAGATGGCTCAGTGCCTAATTGGCTACTGCCTGGCACAAGAAGGTGTGAGGTCAGATCTCCATGGCAGCTACTGGAGGGGTGGATTCTGGCAAACTCAACTCTGTCTTTGTTTTCCCTGAGGGGAAGCAATAAAAATGGCAAAATTTGACTCTAAGGTATTAGAAAAACAAGGCAGCACTTCAACTCTGCAGGTTGACTCAGTCAACAGGTATTGGTTCTGTTTAGTTACATTAAATATAGTGATGTATTATTTAAAAAGGTTAAATGACATCATTAGTTATGTCTAAAAGTGATACAGTAGATTAGATTAGATTAGATAGGTCTAATGCATAGGTCAGATAATTACATTTTGAAAAAATCTGTTGAAAATCTTACAGATACTACAGCAATTTAATGTAAGAGATTTTAGACATCTCATCTAAAACAAGATATCTTGTTTATCATTTTTTATCCCATGAAAAGATTCTGTAATAGGAATGTACTGTTTGTAGCGCTATGAGAAGCCAGACCTGAGGAGGATATCTCTCTCTCTGTCGAATGGAGGCAATCCAAGATGTTCCTCACACATTCTTTTCCTTTCCTCATCCACCTCCCGATCCAGCGGGTACATGGGGCGTCCAACACCTACATGTAACACAAACCAAGTCAGTACCACAATGTAACAAAAAAAGATCTATAAAAAATACAAGAGAGCTTAAGAGAACACTAAATGAATATTTAATGAGCCAAAATGGATATTTCTAATGAATACTGCTTCTCACTGCTCATCCAAAAACCCTTTTTTATTATTTTAAACCACTGTCGAACCACACACACAGTAGGATATCAATTGCAGCAAAAGACACATCTATAGCCGCAGAAAGAAATTGAGAAACCGCTCCAGTTTCGCCTTCAAACACATTTCTGAATGTATTGTGTCCATTCAGTCCAATGTTGGTTGAATTTCAACAAACAGTAAGCGTACCTAGAAATAGAAAATTCATGAAAACTAATAATAATTTAGGAATGGTCTTATATTTTTTTCTGCAGGTTCCTTTTTAAGAAATAGACCATACATAGAAATATCAGTAGACAGGGGTAATACAAATGTTGAATAGAAATTTGTCTTAGACTGAAGATTTATCTGAATACCAACTAAGAAAGCAAAATCTGTCAGGGTCTGGACACAGCCAGTTAACTGCAACTGGGCGAGAGTAAATCAGTGTTTTAAACAGGTGGTTGATTATTGTCCTCCAACATACAAGGCAAACTTGGCACATGCTCAGCTGAACAGATACTGTACATCATGGCCTACTGAAGATATAAGAGCAACTTTGCAGTCTCTTTAACACCTAAGACACCCAATCTGGCAAGTGTAAGCCTTTAAAACATCAAAAGAGATCTCGGTGTGATTTGGAATAACAACCAAAAGAATCTCATTGGATATTATTTGTAAAATCACAGAGCTTTAACACATTAATTTTCAAGAAGTTTTTCAACATTATCCAGTAAACTCACAAACTATATATAGCTTGATGGAACACACAGTCACACACACACACACATACACCAGACCTCCCGCTGGTAGTCGCTTACCCTTCATGCTGGGCATCACTCTGGTATGGTGGCTATGGGTGGGATGCCCGTCTGGCGGGCGGCACAGGGGCTCTCTCTGCCTGGCAACGGCCACTGCTATCCCCACAGGGGGTTGCCGCACCTCTCCCTCCCCCTGAGCCTCCCCTGATTCCTTCCCCACCCGCTCCGAGCGTTCGCTCTCCCCAGATGACGAGGATCTCCTGGGGGGCAGGGTCTGCTTCGCCTCCTGTAGAGCACAGCTCGAACTGTTTCCACTTTTTTCATTTCTCTCGTTCCTCTCGCTTCTCTCCCCACTTACTACCCTCTGCTTGAGGCAGCCCAGGCCACCAAAGGGGCTCTTTTGAGAGAATAGCAACGGTTGCTGGGTGCTGTACTTCATCAGGCTCCTCATTGCATTGCTTTCAGGTCCTTGAGGGCCCAAAGTGGCATCCTGTGGTGCCGTAAGAGGTTCCCCTTGAGAATTACGTGAGCTAGCACCCGGAGAGTCTTCATCCGACCGAGTCCCCTGGTGTCCCCAGGAGGGATGAGTGTCAGTCTGATGCCCGCTCCATTTCTCCATTTCCACCTTCCTCTTCTCTTGTGAACCGTTGCTAGTCTCCAGACCCTGTCCTCCGGTGCTAGCCCTGTTTCCGTGTTGCTGATGACGTATCCGAGCAACTCTCTGACCGTTTCTCTGAAGAGTGCACTCACTCTCAGCTCCATTTTTATTTTCAGATGATGCTCTGTTTGATGGACCTGAGTGGGAACAGTCCCGGAAAGGTGGGGTGCTGGCATATATGCTGCTCTTAGTTTGGTGGCCACCCTTCGTTCCTTGTGGCAGAGACGGCCGGAAGGCATCAGATTCGCCACTGCTGTCCAAGCTACATGAACGAGACGAGTGGGAATGCTGATTGTGACTGTGCTGAACCTCGTGTGTGCGGGAATGAGGGCCCGGGGGCCAGTCTGGGCCTTTGTCTGCCTTGCCATATGCGTGTGGCTCTTGGGAGGATTTTCTTTGGCAGCTACTTGGAGGCGGCAGTAAGGGAGGCGCAGGAGGAACTGCTCGGCTCCTCTCTGGAGTTTTGGTTTCCTTCCCTATACTTCCTCCAATCCCACCTCCTACACCTCGACAATGAGAGTTTCCCAGCTGAAACGGTCCACTAGTTTTGTTCCCCAATGGCCCCACTGAGGGAACAAAGGTGGGCCCTGTAACCTCTGAATCCCTGCCTGCTCCATGAGCCAGCCTCTTTTCCTGAGCAGTGGGCATGGTTAGTGGAGCAGGGGGTGGTGGGCAGAAGAGATCTGGATGGTGATGATGCGGATGGTGATGATGTGGATGAGTTGGGTGCAGCCAGGACCCACCCACAGCAGAGCTTAGGCCCAAGGGAGGGTGCATTGAATAGGATACTGGGTGGGCATGGCCCAGCATGGCACTGTGCCGAAGACAGTCTGAAGGTGGCTCACTAATTCGCATCTCTCCGCTTACCCCCTCCTTACAACAGTGACCGTCTCCGCCTGGTTGCCGGCCAGTTCCCAGACCTGAGGCCCCTGGCCCCACACAACTGGGTAGGGAGCCCCTAGCTGTCGCCCTTTGGTCAGAACTGTTTTGGGTCTTCGTGCTAAGCAAGCAGGAGCTAAGGTGCTTGTGATCGTTTTTGTTCCGGAACTCCTCTTCTAGTCCTGGGTGTTGATGCGGATGGTGATGGTGGTGGTGGTGAAGGGTAGTTGGCGGTGGACCATGGTGCTGCCGATCCTGCTTAGAATCTTGTTTACCCTTGTCTTTTTCTTTTCCTCCGGGTGCTTGTCTTCGCTCCGCTACACCCGTCTCTTTGGAGCCCTTCTGGGATGCTGAACTCCCAGATTCCCTCTCTCGGCTGCAGGAATCTAGAGGGTGGGTGGGGGCCGTTCGAGATAGGGGTGGGAGGGTGTGATTGGCGGAGAGAAGGTGGGGCTGCGAGGGAAGACTTCGTAGAAATAAATCTTAAATCAAGGAAAAAATAATTTAGGTTATTCAACTTGATGATGTAGGTAGTGTATGTTCACTGTTTCATGTAAGTTGAACAAAACTCACCTTTCTGAGTGTCATAGAAACGGTGTTGTCCATAGAGTACACCGCTGTTGCCATGGTGATCAAGGGGACTCATGGGTAGGAAGGTGGGGGCTAGACTCCCTGAAAAGCGGGGATACCCTGGGGCTGAGAGAGAGAGAATGGAAAAGGGAGAGGGAAACATTGTCAGGATAAACAAATGTAACAAAAGAAAGTGACAGTTTTGGCCTTTTGCTGAGCTTTGGCTGGACGCATACTCATGAAGCCCTACAGCAAGGCACAACCTTTCCCAGAAACCCCTGCACAAACAACTAAGTTCAGTTCTTTACTCAAAATTTATGAGTACCTCAACTAAACAACAGTTTTATAGCTCCTGTTTTTTTATATATTTCAAAAATGCTGACTAAGGTTCCGCAGTACTGTTGGTCATACTTAGTGGTAGGGATTTAAAGAAAGCCCTAAATAAAGATAAAAGACTTTCAAAAATAAAATACTTTAACAGGTATAAACTATCAACAGAGGCACACACAAACACCCATGCAATACATTCTTTTAGAACTGCCTTGTACACGCTGACTCCGTGGGTTCAGAGGAGGAATAAATGTCCGCTCTGCTTGACTCTGTATCTTCAAGGACATTCAACTGTGTCCTGGGATTGTCGAAGCTGCAGTGGGGTGAATTTATTTGTAAACTAAGCACATGACTGAAACCCAACCACAGAGTAGCAGAGGTCAATGGGTAGGCAGACAAGGGTCATGCTCTTAAGCTGCGCACAACACACAGCGATTATACCCATCTGCAGTGTGTGTATGTGAGCAAGTTTCAAGAAGATTTTTTTCTCTGCCTAAGTATTCTTGTGTCTTCGGCCAATGTAAGTTCCTGTGTTCAGACATGTACTTGCTTTGAGACGTTTTGAGAGTGTTCTTGCATACTGTTTAATTGGTTGCAGTTAAAAGTTTAACGGTCTGGGGCCAAAGTAAACAGAAGTCCATAATGCTCATCCTTAGCATTCCACAGAGCTATTGTCCCAAAGCCTTCAAAACACACACATATTGTCATGACCTCTGTTAGCCCTAACACAACACAATGGAAAACTGTGGATGACGACAGGCAAACATGTCTCTCCAAATTCAAAAATGTTCAACAACGCTGCCTTAGTGTTTATTATTTGGATACTATTGAACTAATGTCTTCCATCAGGTTTCTTAACAATCAAGATTCCTAACAGCAATATTTCACTGGTCTTAAATCTTGGCCACTATTTGTATCCTTAAAGGGATGGTTCACCCAAAAATGTCGCCACCATGTCATCCCAAACCTGTATGACTTTTTCTTCTGCAGATCACAAAATAATATATTAAGAGAAATGTTGGTTCCCAAACAACATGGGAACACATTGACTTCCATTGTATGGACGCAAAACCTCTTAGACATTTATCATAATATCCTCTATCGTCCTCCTCAGAAGAAAGATTGGTATACAACAAAGGTGAATACAGAATCTTGATTGTTGGATGAACTATCCCTCCAAAGGATGGAATTAAGTAAACACAGTCTCTCTGAACTTTAAGAATTGCATTAAGAAACATTAGAGGGCACAAACTGAATCTTTACATGATATCAATAAGAAGCGAGAGGGTAAGAGTGAGAAACACACGAGCGGTGTGTGATAGCGACGGAGCGTATCATTTCGAGAGGCAGATTATGAGAGACAGACAGTAAATGTCTGCGTAGGTGCATTTGTGAGTGTGTCTGAAAAAGAAAGCAAGAGACAGGGTGAGAGAGACAAAGGATGAGGGAAGGAGATCTCCCCCACTCTCTGCCTCTCCTACTAATTGACACCAGTGGAGCACCCTGCTGACAGTGACATCACAGGGGAGTCCAGATGTGTAATATCAGGCCTTCTGGCTGCACCTGTTTCCAACCGCCGCAGAATTCCAATTTCATCGACGCACACACTCGTGCAGTTGCAAAAAGATGCACGCATTCACAGTGAACACACACTAACGCAAGAGGCAGCGAGAGAGGAAAAAACAAAGTCAGCACATAGTCATTGATAAACATGCATACGTGTATGTATGTGTGGATAGGTGAAAAAGGTATGGCAAGATGTTGAAATCAGACGAGAAGAAACGAGGTAAGGTGATAGAAAAGGAGAAAAGATGATGTAGGAAGCAAAAGGAGACAAGGTGAGATGAAGGGACAGGAAGATGAGACTAGATAAGGTAAACAATTTGTAAAATGTATCCTTCCACAATTAATTTAAAAGCCAACAATTTAATCAAAGCAAAACAGTTAACGATAGAAAAGGTTTTACGGTGTACTCTGTCCCTGGACACCCCATACAACAATCAAACACACAAAGCGATAGAGCAAAAACATAATGAAAGAATGAAAACTGTATTCATCAAAAAGAAAAATGATAGAGCAACAGGTCTTAAGAGTGCCAGACCAAACTGGATTCGAGGTAAGAAGCCAAGACACTGTTTTTGTTAGAAAGATTGAGAAGCTGTGAGGACAGGTGGAGAATGTTGGACTGCGTCCAAACAAAGTCAAAGAGAAGCTGCGGCTGTGTGTGTGTCTGTGTGTGAATGAGAGAAAGACCAAACAGAGTCACTTAGACATCCTATTCAACCACACACAAACACACAAGCTTTACACTAATGTTTGCTTTAAGCAGGATATTTTACTTACGTATGTGAGAAATTATTTGATTATCTAATGACGATCTACTATCCTTCTCTTTCTAACCTACATGTACAACATTTCAAAGCATCAATACAAAAAAAAAATTTGTGTTGAATGTTAATAATGGCTCTAATCTTTAAGCAGTTTTGTGATGTTATTCTAGACCAGCTCCACTGTTACAATCATATAGCTTTACATTAAAGGCACAATACAACCTCAGATCACAGACCAGTTTGCATGACAAACTTAGTACAAACCCCACTGCACATCTCACGTCCTACTGTAAGACAATGGACTCGCACAGCGAGAGAAATGCACTCTGTTTCAATAACATATAGACAAAGATTCATGACGATACAAGAAAAGGGAGAGAGGGAGTATTGCTTGAATCTGTGGCTTTATATCTGTTCATTATTAAAATAATAAAAATAATTTGAATAATAGTCTTTATCCATTTTTTTTACCTTTTATTCTTTATATCATACTGTAGAGTCGCAATATCAAATTTTTATTAGTCAACTATTGTGGCCAAAATAATTGAAAATAAAGAAATTATTGCAATATATACTGATGATTTTTTTTTTTATTAATCGTACCCCAAATATAAGTGGGATGAAGTGATGAAGTAAGGAATGAAGAGAGAGAGTTTGTAACCACTGTGGGTCATATGGCAAAAATGTTAAACAGGTGTAATACCAACAGTGAAATATTAACCTAATTATTTATCATAAGTATAATATTAACATGATATTTATAATCACAATTAATGATATAATTTATTGTCAATTGCGTTGCCGTCTACTACTATTTATAGTTTTATATGTTAGCACCTAATTTGCTACATTTGCACTATTGACATTTTTATCGTACATATTTTGCACTGCTTTAGCAATAAAATTACAAATTTGTCATGCCAGTAAAGAACACAAAGATATAGCTGAAATTAATAAGGGAGTACAATATAAAAAGAAAACAGCGGCGACTTAAACGTGCCCATATAACTCTCTAATTGAAGCGAAGCGCCGGAATGAATCTGGCAGACGGAGGGAGGAGAGAACAGAACACAGAGGGTGAAGAGAGGGAGGAGATCTTGTCAGCTCTGTTAATTGCGAGGTGTGCTGAATCAACGGCAGCAGAATGCGGCCACCGTGACGGCAAAAAAGAACAAAGCAATAAGCCATGAGAGGCTGCTTCGCTACGCACCGAAGAACAACCCTTATCTGTGCTAAAAATCACTGTACGCAAGGCCTCAAGTGCCTTATTGCTTTTATAAAATGCCTGCGAAAGCAATACGATATAACACGCTTGTGTTCAATAAAATGAATGTTTATTTAAAATAATAACAGGAACAATAATTTCAACATCGAGTAATATAGAAATGCAGCAACTTGGCACATTGATATAGAATGTGCGGTCCGTCTCACGTGCATTTTTATAATATTGAAAGTTACTCATCTAGTCAGGCAATACAAAAAAAATATAGATACAATACATGTTCTATGGTGTGACACAGCAAAAATGTACAAAATAAACCGTTAATAATTAATGATTCATATTTATACCACTAATATAAAAAGCATAAGAGATATTTATATTCATTGTTAGTATGTCACACCATAAGACAGATTTAAAGTTTATTTGTAATACTGTGTGTATATATATATATACTATGCATTGTATAGATATACAGTACATAGGTATATAAAAAAATAAAGGAAAAAGATGGATAAAGATAATGAGAGATAATGGCTTATCGATTATCAATAGTACGAGAAAGTAAGAAACATCAAAGGAGCAAATGAGGAAGGGTTTGAAAAAGGGGCCAGACGGAGGTAAAGAATAAAGAGGGGTGAAAAAAGTAATATTGAGTAAGAGTGGTCTAGAACATCAAGGGGAGAGGGGTCGAGTATTAAAGGAGTGAGAGATAAAAGAAAGATCGAGAGCATATAAGAGAGAGAGAGAGAGTGTGTGTGTGTGTGTCGGATGGCAAATCTGTTTGTTGGCTGGGTTCCAGACACTGGAGTTTGGCCAACTGGCAGCTTGCCGACTGGGGCTTCCTGGATTCAGTCCCTAAAAACAATCATTTGGACAAAGTGTGTGTGTGCGAGAGAGAGCACGAACATATATTTGAGCGGGTGTACATGAGCTACTGTAACCAATTATTTTCCTCTTACGCTCTCATTTATTATGAAATATACAAACTGTCTCCTTGTCTTTTCCCAGGCTAAACACAGTCTCTCCACACACACACTAATAGTCACTTCATGCAACGTGCCAAGCCAAGCCTGGCTTCCTCCACCAGCTGGGACTTCAAAGGTGATCCCCTCTCTGTTGCTCTGAGCCAACTCTCTCTCTTTATGTCTCTCTTTCTAGCTCTCGCTCAGACTGAGCGCTCAGACCTACCTCCAACATCTACACGCACTCGGAGTATAAACTCGTAGTGCCTTCGAAGACTGACTTCACTTCTACCAGCTCCAGGCGTTTTACATCAACACCCGACGAAACGCTCAGTTGTGTGCTTAATGTCTCACACAACACTTGTTTAGAGAATTTAGTGGGCGCAGATGCGTACGAGTGTGTGTATGTGAAAGGGAGAGAGATTGAGAGAGAGAATAAACATGAGCATCCTCCGGTCAGGCACAATCAAAACCTGATGTTCCTTGGAGAGCTCACACAGATGGGGAAACAGGTGTCCAGTTTGCTTTCAACTTGTACAACCAAAGCATAACTCTAGTTTTACAGGAAATCATTAACAGAAAGACAAAGAAGAGCTTTATTTATTTTAAACAACCTTAACACACACTGACAGGAATTAGAATTCAATTTTGTTACCAATGCCTTTTATCTAAAGCCAGCTTTTTTGTTGTTGTGGGAAACGCACTGATGTTCAAGCTGTAGTTCATTGCCGTTCTTGTATAACATGGGAAATAACATTAAACTTCATATCTTTCTTTATGAAAAACGCACAAAATCTTTCTCACAAACACAGACAGTGCTGGCTAAGTTGTCTCTGACAGGGCGGATGGATGCAGTTATCTGGCTATCAGTTCGTCTAAGCCAGCGTGTGCCTCATCGTTGCCCTATTTCTATGTCTACAAACACACCCATTTACACACACACCTGACCGGGGGAGATAAAGCAGGCACTGAAAAGCGGTCCCTGACCACAAACTGTTCATAGCCAAAAGAGGAGCCGAGGGGCCAACAGGCAGTGAGGACACACACACCAACGCGCTCGACAGGTTCCGGAAGCTAGCACCTCCCTGTGGTGATGCGTCTAACCCTCTGCATCTCCCAGTTAAACCGCATGCACGTACCCACAAAAATACACACACACAGATGCACACCCTGTGTGTGAGTGTCAGTTGTCTGGGCAGGAAGTAGACCGTTGCAGATGGGTTTAACCGTAAGGGTCACGAGACCCGTGGCTCTGGGTGAGGAAACCCCACTTCATCCCCCGAAAAACAGAGGATGCTAATGTTGAGCGTGCATGCGCTGAGGTCTCGCATCGCGACCAGTGATATCCCATCACAAAGACATTCCACGTTTCCTTTTTTAGTTCGTAAGGTAATTTACTAAATTGCCAACAGACATTACCACACCACCCTCATAAAGTTAATAAATATGAATTAACAATTTCCCCGGACCACACAGGAGATCCTGCTGCATCCAATCAACTCAAGCTTTTCTCCCCTGTCCTCCCCTCCTTCACCCCCCGGCCTAATGGGTCAGGTGGGGCGTCACATCATCGGTTACTGGACCGTCTCCCGGGGAACGGGGTCGGGGTAATTGCATGGTTCGTTTTGATGACACGCTTTTTATGCAAATGTGGCGAGGAGCGCGGGGACATGGCTGGAGGGAAACGGAGCCGTCCAATCGGCTGCTCCGGGGGGGCTGAGCACAATTAAAGACTGATTTCGATAATGAGCTCTTATCATCACGATGGGGCCATTTGCATCATTATAGACACATTCTATTATTAATATTATTGTTATTATTATTTTTATAGTGACAATCAGGACCATCATCATTAAAGCTATGATTATTATTATTGTTTCAGAAATGTTGGTGGTTTATGTAAAGCACAGTAGAGTTATCCGCTAGGTCGACTCTGTATTTCGCTCTCTCTCTCCGTCTCTCGCGCGCAGATTTGTTCAGTCATTCGGTTACAGTAGAGCTCAGTGCCAGCAGTAACACCACTGTGTTCACTGCCAACCACAATTACTGTTCCATTTTGCCAGCTGCCAAGAGCTTCGCAGATACAGAGCACTTAACCCGCACTGATACACACACACAAACATACAGACACTTGTGAAAATACCGATACCAAGTGCTCAGCTATTCAGAAAGAATAGACGTGGACACACAAACTTAGGACATAAACATTTATATCAAGATCTATAAACCTTCTGAGAACCTATTACACATTTATGTGCAGCCTATAGATTAAAATATAAGCACACAAGGTGAAAAACGCAATCACGCTCGTATTTCACAAAGCCGGAAATGTGTGAAATGTAAACAGTGGAGTGACTGATGTGCACTGCAGATATGAAAAATGCAGCACACCAATAAAGCAAAGAACATTGCGTTGTGAATATGTGCATGTAAGTTACTTAAAGTATGCTGGGAATGTGGTACATAAAATGAAAATGACATTGTATTGAAGGCACAGTACAGTCCAAAACCCTTGAAAAGATGAATCCATCCGACCTTATGTACATGGGAAAACAGGAACGAACACATTGTACACAGGAAGAAAGGACTCACCTTCATGTGAGTGGGCAAACCAGATCTGTGATGGGGCCGTGGAATGGGGTCCTGTCCGATAGGGCGGAGAAGAGGGGGATGATGGGGGTCCGTTGGGGTGGGAGGGAGGAGAACCCAAACTGCTGGCCAGAAATGTACCCATGAAGGAGGCAGGGGAGTTCCCTATAAGTCCACTGCCTGAGAAAAAGAAAACACTTCGGTTAAATAAAGGACAAATCATCAAAATGACCAAATGATTGAATTTAAAAAAAAACTAAGAAGTGGAATCCAACAGTCAACTATTCTAAAGAGGCATTAAATGAGGGTTTGATCAATGCTTGTGATTTTGTACCCACAGTTATCATATCTCAAAAAATGATTCAGACAAAATTAGACAGAAATAGACTGCAATTGCGGGAAAAGACTAAATGAATTATCAAAGCAGAATTATAAGACAGAGAGAAAGAGAGAGATACAGAATAAAAAAGTGGGGGCATGAGACATGGAAGAGTGAAAATAAAGTTTTTGAACATCTAAGTGTGCAGCCTGTTCTAAGACACGGCTCCCATAATTAAGTCTCTGTGATCTTTCTGGTGTAGTCTCTCAACCCTTCTTTCTCTCTCTCCACACACACACACTTTGCAACAAGACCTACAAAATAAAATAAGTCACAGGCTGTATTAATACACCCTCATCCAAACAGTCATCCATGTTCGATATGGAGAAGAGAACAACCCTCAGAAAACAAACAAACAAAAATTCTACAAATATACATTCAACCTGACAAGAGTTAAACAATATCACGCATGCACAGTACATACATACAAGCATATGGACCGTCATTAAATATCTGCACACGTCATTTACCAATTGTTTCCCCACCAACAAAAGAAACGCAACAAATTTGCAACGCTCCAATAAATTTGATTAACCTGAATGCTACAGAGGAATGGCTTTAATAAACTTCAGTCAATATAATTTAAATATGAGGTAATCACCGAACACTATTTGCACATGCTGCAGCATATAATAATCAAATCTGTCTATTAAACGGAGTTCAATAGACCTTAAGATGTCAATGTACCATCTGAATAAAATGTACAAGATTAACAACACACTGTGAATTCTTTGCTGATGAAAAAACACCACGCACTGTTGTTAGTTTCGGCGCGTGCGGCTGCGGTTTCCTGTGTGTCTCCTCCGACAAAGACCCTGCCCTTGTGTCCCTGAAACAACCGCCAATTAAACATCGAGGTGAAGGCGAGTGTGGTTTCATTTCCTAAACTGATAAAAGTTAATTAACGTGGGTGAAAAGGATGAGGTTAAGGAATACGTTTATGGGTGTGAAATTACTAAATGACTGTTCTTACAAGATAAACAGAGCACCAGGCCACAACTCGAGCCCCGGGATAAACCCCAACTACTGAGGAGGGCGGAAAAACGTTGAGAAACGGCAGAATTAAAGGTTTGAAAAGACGTTAGGACGCCGGTGCCTGGGTGGATTCTGCGTTCCTTGGGATGACAACCGAAGAGACATTTAATCTTTCATCCACTCACTCGTTCCCCTTAGAGTGACGGATGAAAGTAGCCTTTTGAGCTATGAACAGTTCCTTCTATCATGGAACGATTTAATTCAAACAACAGTGTAATAATTCCCACAGTGTTATTCCTAGCACACATTACTACTGTCGTTCCTCCCTGTCTCTGCCACCTTCCCACAGGCTCAAATACTGAAATAAAAGTCCTGTTTTGTTCAAAAGTCACTGTTCGGTGATGCATTGTGGGTGTTCTCTTCCCAATTCTGAACCCATACAAGCAAAAAAAGGTTGGATTCTAGTTTATTGCACACAATATGAACAATATAACTGTGATGTCAAGCAACGTTCATAAAATTAAAGCTGAAATCGGTAACTTCTTGTGGTGAAAATCGAACAAAAATGTATTGTTAAGCAAGTGAAGATAAGCATGTATAGTACCGTGCAATTTAAGTTTCAAACAGAGATGGCAACACAGAGAGAAAAGTAACAGATTTTAGCTTTAAAGGGGTAGTTCACACAAGAATATTTGTTTCCTTTTAACCGTTTGTTCACCATCATGTCTTTCAACACCCGTAAGTGCCTCTCTCAACTGTGAAACACAAAATATAACATTTTGGGAAATGTCTTGGGGTTGTTTTGTCCATCCAATGAAAGTCAATGGGGTCCAATGTGTTTGGATACCAACATTCTTCAAAATATATTGTTTGTGTTCTGCGGAAGAAAGAAAGTCTTATAGGTTTGGAATGATATGAGCGTGGGTAAATGATCAAATAATTTACATTTTTGAGTGAACAGACAGAACTATTCACTTGTTTTGGTTTCCATCTGTTTCCATCTATTTCCACACATGAATTCAGTTTACTATTGTGCAATCACCAAATTCAGATTTACTTAAAAACAGAGAACTGCAGTTGATCACTTCACATGCCCATCATGCGCTCTCTCACAGTCCAAGAGGGCGGTTCTTGGCCGAAACGAGCTGCGAAGTGAACCAGACTACGCCGCAAGTCAAAAGTCTGGCTACGATCCCCAGCCGTACACAGCCTTCTCCTCTAAAGCACATAAAAGCCCTCTCTCCTCCTCTACGCCCTCCGCCAACTTCCCTTTAATGAAACGTTTCCTCTTGTTTGCTTTTCTTTATTGACTTTTTTCTCTCTTTCTTCCTCCGTCTCGAGCGCGCCGGTGGGCCGAGCATCAGCTGCAAAGGGTGAAATTATTGCCTGCGCTCTTCCTACCGAGCCCCCCTCCCTCCACTATCTCTAATAAACCAAACTGGAGAAATGAAACGCTGTTGATCCTGGAAAGAAGGGGTGAGGTTAGGAAAGGAAAGGATGGCAGGAGGTCTAGAGACTATCCCCACAAAAAGACACAGAGATGCCAAAGAAAGCTAACGGTTAGTGCATGCCGTGGGGCGACACGCTGATACCGGGGAACCCCAGTCGCTATAAAGAAGTAATTACGTGCGATATAAAGAATGATGCGGTTTCGTCAGACGGATCCCCAAAGGGAACGTGTTTATTTACATCCGCGGCGGGAAACACGCCTGAACGGGAGAGAGAGTGACTCTTGTGCGAGCGCTTAAGGAAATCGGGTCATGTGCATACTAATCGCCCGGTTTCAGGCTCAGAGCGACATTAATCCAATTAAGGAATTAAAAGAAAGAATCCAGAAGAGTGGGATTCCCGAGTGTGTTTGCCACACGTGCGCAAACACACTCACACAGAACTGCCAATTGCACAAGTGCATGTTCAGCCTTGTCATCAGATGAGAGTCCCCCAGCGCTGCACTTCATCTGAACGCATGTGAATGAAAGAGAGAGACAGAGGGGTTTAAGGGGGAAGAAAGTCACGTCAGAGGTTTGGATTATGTGTTACTTGTTTAAGTTCAGTCTAACAGAGGTCCAAATGAAGTGCAATCCATCAGCACCAAGAACAGCTCTAGGTTCTTATGGGTCTGTGTGTGTGTACATTAGAACAGATGTCTCTCTATCGCTCTCTCTCTCTCTCCACCGGAGGATGTTTATGTCTGCCAGCAGTGAGTACTCGGTCCCAAAGACAGAGATAACACAAGTGCTCCTCCAGCCTCAGCGGAGAAAGTAACGGTTACACGAACAGATTGAGAGAAACATAGTGTGTGTGTGTTTGCTTTGGCCAGTCAGTGAAGGGTTAGTTCATCCGAAATGAAAATTCTTTCATCATTTATTCACCCTCATGTCATTCCAAACCTGTATGCCTTTCTTTCTTCTGCAGAACACAAAAGAAGATACTTTGAAGAAAGTGGTATCAAACAACACTGGACCCCATTGACTCCCAATGTATGACACAAAACCAGTGTGACATTTCTCAAGATATCTTCTTTCGTGTTCCACATACAAAAACCGGACACTGAACCTACACAAGGGCAAAAATTGATGAAAGAATCATTATTTTTAAGTAAATTACCCCTTGAGGTGGCTGCACCTACGAGAATGAAAAAAGAGGGCGTGGTTCAGAATACATTCTTCTGATTGGACAAAATGTTTATGGTCCCAAGCAAAGCACTTCCGACATAACTGTTCATCTTCAATATTTCATGTCCGCTGATGCACATCCAGCTCACCATTCTTGCATAATAAACCAAAAGGATAAAAAGCGTACATTATTTCGTACTAAATATTAATCCCATTTACACAGTTGCATCAACATACCGTGTGTGAGAAACACGAACAGTAAGTAGACTTCACTACAAAGTGAAAAAATGACAAATTCAAAACTCCATCTTTCATCACACCATGCGTTCCCACACACACAAACACACATTACAGCGACATCAGCACGAGAGCTGGAATATGTCATAGATCACGGCGCGAGTGGAGGATGGGCGTGAGAGACTTCATATTAAGGGTTTCATCAGGGGAGTAGTTACCGCACATGTGTGTGCGGCAGGGGAGTCTGAGACTGTTTACACAGCTGGGTGCCACGCTCTCGCACAACCCCACGTATCGCTGTCCCCCAAAACATGTGCCACTCCAAGAGCAGAAAACCCCAATATTTTCTCTCTTCATAGTCATAATAAATAGCCTTTGGGAGGGAAAAGGGGGAGCTGCAGAAACAACACACTTTTCTCACTGCATGTTTGTTTTGTGTCTCTGCTCCTTGAGTCAGAGTAAAAACGCCCTTTTGGGATTCTGCCGTACGAGAGGATATTTTCGAAGCCTCACGGTTTTGGCCCGATCCACTGTGTCAGTGAGTCTAAACCAACACGGGACTATTTAGGGTAATCCACATGTAAAAGTAGCATTAGTCATTAATCATTTCTGTTTCCAAACACGCAGAAACGGCAGAGACAGGAAGGATTTAAATGAACGTGGCATTGAATGTACAACGCCGCTCCCGCTGGAGGTCTGTCCCCTGGTTGCGCTCTAAGATTACATCCGTCAGCGTGCCGTTGGAAGGCTTTTTGGCCAGGTGTTACAAGTGCGGCGTGTATAATGAGCCTGGATTTCTGAAGAGTTTTACACATCCAAAATTGTTTTTCTGTTCCAGTTTGAGCCTTAAAGGGATATGTCACCCAAAATCGGTAATCATGTACCACCCTCCCATGCACCATTTACATCATTGTGTGCAAAAGCAAATCATCAACATACTCGAAAAGAAAAAAATCTGCATGTTCTACCCAAAAAAATTGTCATATGTGTTCAGATGGAAAATGAAACGAGGCAAGTAATGGCTAATTTATGTGAATTCATACCAAGTGAATTGTACAAAAACATATGATAACTAGAAACACACCTACAAGATATGCCACAAAATTCTCCTGTTTTTTACAATTTGGAACACGACAGTAAATAAGGACCAAAAAAATAAGGACCAAATCTTAAAAAGCTGCTGTAAATGAGCTGCTGTAAAGGAATTGTCACTCTGTAAAATGTGCCAACAAATTTTGTAAAAATTGCCAGTTTAGAAATTTAAAACCAGCAGGAATAAAGATAAAGAGTACTGAAGAATTACACGGAAGAAAAGCAAAGGCCCAAAGATGTCCGACAGCCAGGTCTGTGGCTCGGCGTGTTTGTGTAGGCATGGACGGCACAGCTGACGGGAACAACGGAGCATCGTTTGCTGGACAGTAAAAGTGCATCGTGCATGTAAAGAAATAGAACAGCACACCACCCAAAGAGAAAATGAAAACACTGACGGATAGTCTGAAAGCAGCACCATGAAGTGAAGTGAGAAATGCACGTTTTTTTTAAAACAAAGAATAAGCTATAAAACACACTCTATGCCAGTATGTGACGCAGCTACACATCACTGCATGTAGAAATGTGTACATAGGCTATTTTTAAACCAACATGTCGCATTCTCAATATTGATGGAAGGGGCTTCCACGGTCTGCTTCTAAAGTCAGTTTTTTTCTTTACTACAGCAATGGTTTGAAATAATTCTATTTAAAATGTTTATAAGCTAGCAAAACAGAATTTTTCCAGTTTAATGGCACAGACATTGGAAGGTAACTCTATCGCCCTCTCGAGAACTGAGGTTTGTTAACGCCACAGTGCCGCAAGAAAGCATGTACGACAATGCTGGATTTGTGCCTGCGTACTTTCATAGACTACATTTCTAACGACCACAAGCTAAACGCATTAGTTAGCTGGCACGGCTAAATTAAATGGTTGTCTCTACGTTTTAAAAAATTAGTGGGTGCTTTTCATCACCTCCAGATGATTCAGACTGCATATAATTTTGGTTTGGAAAGTGGCAGGACTTGTCCAACCACATTTCCAAATCTGACAAATAGCTGTTCTGTCTCCATTGCGGATCAATTAAAAGCATTTCTGCCAGTCTGCGCTCACGTAGGTTTCACTTTAAATCACAGACATGTTTTCAACCCCCTTATTAAGAACCTTAATGAATTCAAACAGGAGCTGTCAATCAAAGAAAAAACACCCAGGCTAATGCAAAAATCTAAATGTGTATATACTGTGTGTGTGTGTGTAGGAGCGTTTATGAAAGTGATGAGAGTCAATCATAGCAGACTAAACAATAGCGGTGATGAGCAGACCCACACACACACTTTATGACACAACACACACACTGCTCCCCGCTGGCACTGCCGCCCCTCCATTTCCATGTATGAATGTTTGAATCAACCCCCTGTGTGTGTGAAAACAGCCCTCTATGATCAGCAGGTCTCTAAAATCACTCCACCTTTTGAACAAAACAGAGAGAGGGAATAAACACAGTAGTGAGAGATCACACAGAAAACCAAGACACACATACAGCACACACAGCGCTCCACATCGCAAACATAGCAGTCTGGGTCAACTCAGGGTTCACAGATGGACAAGTGTTAACACACGCACGCACACCAAACCTGTATGACTTTCTTTCTTCTGCAGAACACAAAAGAAGATATTTTGAAGACAGGCACCAAACAACATTGGACCTTTTTGACTTCCAATGTGTGGACACAAAACCACTTTTCTGGACATTTCTCAAAACATCAACTTCTGCGTTGGAATGTGTCATGAACCGGTTTTGAATGCCATGAGGGTAAATCTTAACAACCTTTAAAGAAGTGTTATTGTAAAAGATTTTGATGCAATACAAAGGTTATGGGTTTGATCTTCAGGGAACACACATATGCTACAACACACATAGGCAACAAGTTGCTTTGGAGAGCACAAATGTGATACAAGTTTTTTCCCTTTCTTTCTACAAGACCTACTTTGCATTATTCAATTGCTCTATTTGAATATTTTGTTTCTCTGTTTTTGTCTGACACATCAATCCCATCATAAGTAGTTGTGTCATCTCTGATACCTAGTCAGATCACAGGAGTACTTTCCCATCACTCCATCCCAGACTTTAATGAGGAAACTGCGCTCGCGTTCTCGTCGTCCCCATCACTCCGCCGTGCCATCTCACCATACAGCAGCGACGGTCGTATTGTCATTTTTCCTCCCTCCCTACCTCATTAAATCTCCCTTCCTCCCTTTGCCGCCACCCGCGGCTCCTCTCCTGCTAAAAATGCTGCACTAGTGGCTAGCGCTCTACGCTCCAGCGCTTACGGTAAACTCGCACACACTCGCGCACCCTCGCAGACATATGGATGCTGTCAGCCTGCCTCGGCTAGGCTAATTACATGCAACAAGCAAAGCCACCATTTGTTCCAAACAGGGAACGATTCAATTGTCTGCTACGAGCATTTGTTTTCATGCTAATCGGCCTGTTGTCACGAGAGCACTTTGGCTCAGGGGCCGAATATCATTTCACGTTCCCCTAAACCACCATCTCTCTCGTTCACTCTCAGTGTCGGCATGGGAGACTTGAAGGATGAAGCTAGTGAATATCAGATGGTGCTCCGGTATTAACTAATGACAGGCTGCTGTCCAAAACCAGGGGCTCAGCGAGAGCCTCATTCCGACCCAAGGGGCGGAGAGCAGAGAAACCGAGCGGAATTAACACGGAGACGAGCTCTTGTGCTTTCTGGATTGACCCATAACTCTAGAGGCCGAAGCCTAATGGATGTCAGAGGGCTACTAGACAGACCAACAGGGTTCTGGACGGGTGACTAAAAGACATTTTCCAATCAGAAAAGACCGGCTAACAACAGCACGATGGCAGTCCCACTACAGGATTCCTGGAATCCAAGAAAGGGATTTCTAATGTAAAGACCGGCAAGTGCCTCTCCGTCTCTCATTCTCCCAGCATTTTCTCTCTCCGCTCCGAGCTGCTTGTTTTGATTCCAGTTCTTATTTTTCCGTTGGCACTGTACAGAGAAAATCATATTCCCTTTCCCACTGGGCTCATGCAGTTGCACTGATATGGAAAATTATTTCAGAGGCAGCCTGAACCGTAAACGCTATTTTTTTCCTTCTCTTTTTTTCCCCTCTCACAACGCCGTTTTTCTTCTCTCTTTCTCTCACTCTTTCGCCATTACTTTCATTCTCAGTAGGGAGGATATACTCCAAGGCCTTGAGAGCGCACTCGGCAAGGGCGATCCGGCGGCTCTGTCCGTTCCACAAAGAACGAGAGGTGAGAAATCCATTTAGCATGTACAATACACCTGAATCACACCAGGTGCGTGCTTTTAAATCGAACAGCACCGCTGACGCTCCTCTATTCAGCGCATTCATAAGGCCAGAGTCGGTCTCGCCGTGCCTCTCTTGGCTGGATTATGTTTTATATCATCCACACCGCTGGTGGAGAGTTTGACCCGCTGTAAGCAGAGATTCTATGGCAGGTCAGAGCCGCCTCCCGTGGCCAGTCAGACTTCGGCTCGGAGACGAGACAGGAGGTAGAAAGCCGCTCTAATTCACGGGTGGAAATTCACAAGGCATCCAGCGAGACTGGAAAACAGTCCCAGTATGAGACTTATTCCTGTAATAGATGACTAATGCATTTGCTTATCCTCACGCCACTGTCTGTTTGCACATGTTGGCAGGTTTCTCTTTGGTTTTAGCCCAAGTGCACGTGTGCATTAAATTCCTCCCTCTGGATTTATGAGCATCTTTGCACCCTGTGATGTAACCCCCACCTATAGGAAAATAACAGATCAGATCTCTTTAATCTCTCAGTTGTTTCTCCTAGTCTATGACAGGATTAATATGAAAATGAATGGAGACTCAATATATAACGTCATTTTAATGTTGACAATTGTAATTTTTATAACCAAGGATTTTTAGGAACAACTGAGAACTCAGTCGAGTTTCCAGGATTGTCTTCTCTAAAGATGCACAAATACTAACTGAGACATCGCATAGATGTCCACATTATCCCACTTTGCCTGTCGTATCTGAAGAGTCCAGGGATCAGGTGGCTGGGTGGTCTGGCCGGGGAAGCTGGGACTTTGGGACGGGCTAGACTGTCAGCTGGGTGGGCTCCCAGCATGAAGCCTCAGGGGCCACTCAAACAGTACACACACACACAAGCACACACACACACACACAGAATGTCCAAAGCACAGGACTTAATTCTCCCTTAGGAACAACATGTTTTAACAGCAAAGACAAACTCTATCCAAACATAAAGAGAGAGAAAATAAGAGCGACTGGAGGGAAGGAATACAAGTTTGAGAAAGTGTACAATAGAAATGTGCTGGCAAGTTACAGTCAGAGAACAGTTTATCTATTTATCTTGATCTCCCTTGCATTCATATTTCCAGATCCTGTCGGTTTCATTATTATCTCAATCTTTCATTTAATTTCTTATTTCCCAGCAGCTCTTGCCCTTGCCATCAGGCTGAATCTCACACGCTGCATATCATCATTGTTTTAATCAATGTCCAACCTGTTTATTTTCAACGTCTCTGTTTGTTTCCTTCGCCAGCCCCACCAAGAGCATTCGGTGCACATGGACTTGCCTCCTTACTTAGTGCTGAATGGTGTTAAGATTTCATAACATTAAATACTTATAAAATACAAATACCAATCTAAAATATGCCAAAAAATTACACGTTGACTTTTTATGCAGAACTGCCCCGAAGAAGACACGAAAAATTGAATTTAGACAAATTATCCCATTCAGATCCCTTGAATCTTAATCTAAAATGCGGCAACTCTTGAGCATTTTGTTACTTCTTTACAAACAAAAAATGAACGATCTCTTATTTTTAACTATAAAAACGGTATACAAACTTTTGCAAAATATTCTATATATAGAATGAGACATGTGACCTGTATGGAGACATGGTCATATGGAGACAAGGAATGATTTATACAACAAATTAAAAAATCATTTTAATCAAAGCAGAGGTCTATGAAGTAATATTTCATCATAGTTTCCCAGGCCTCCTTTCTCTGACCCTGAGCCACGTCATCACTCCAGAGGCCTTTCTGCAAGTCTGCATCCTCACAGAGGAACCAAAGATCCCACTGACAACTCACTGAGAAGTCATTCCTACCCTTGACTCACAAGACCTTCCCAAACTTTCCATTAAGCTGTAAAGAATAAAGCAGGTCAAAAGAATCTTGAGGGAGTCGCCTGAGGTTTAAACTCCTGACAAATCACCAGCCGTCAATATTTGCTCAAGCACCAAAAAATCCATGTCATAGCTTTCGAGCAGATGTAAAATCGCACAGTCGCTTCCAAAGACCCAAACATCAAGTTAATGAAAAACCCGCCGCCATCGTATCGAGAAGTAAACAGGACATGAGACGTCTTGAGACGTACCGAGAGAGTTTTGTCACACTAATGACCAATTCCCACCATTAACAATGTCCTAACATTTACACAACTTTGAAGAGCAAGCCAAATCAGTTTTGGACTGACAGCAAACATTTACATGCCCTGTGCCGGTATCAAGACCCCTGCTTTCTCAGGGCTGCCCTCCCACTCCTGTGAACGAGAAGATCCAGAGCAGTCCCGCAGACAGAAGACAGAGCCGACCGCGAATGCGTCTGCTCAAGCGCGGTCCTCCCCGGGGGAGAGCTCAGATTGAAAGCAGAGCTAAGAAGATAAGTCCACAGGCTGCGCCGGCCAAGGACTTTCCACCCCGTGGTGCAAGGCCTGGTGTTGGCGTTTATTCTGGGGGGGGGGTGAGGGATGATTCTTTTGAGGCTGGAGAAAGAAATATAGACAGGAAACGGGACAGAGGAAGAGTGAGGGAGGGTGAGAACAAAGAGAGAGGAAGGGGGAAAAGGTGACCTGTGGGCATAGATGACAAGGTGCAGGGACAGAGCATTGGTATCTGTGTGTTTGTGGCATTTAAATGTGAAAGTTATTAAAGCTTTTTTGTTTGAATGTATTTGTATGTACCAGTAAGTAAGAAAAAAACATTTATTAGATATTTTGTATCTTTTTGTTTCTCAAGGATGCCAATGGAATACAGTGCGAAAGTATCAAATGTTCTCACATGTATCTCCTCTAGAGTTTCAGAGGCGTTTTCAATGTCACAAACTGTGCTTAGAGACTGAGGTTCAAATTCAAACACATGATCTGAGCTATGCTATTTGTTTCTTTTTTTTTACTGTATGTCAACAATTGTCTGATTGATGGCTATTCATGTCTTAGCCTGACTTCCATGGACACAAAACCACATCAGACATTTCTCAAAATATGCTCTTCTGTGTTTCACAATTTAAAGGGTCATAAAGAGGATTTGAACAACAAAATGCATAATATTTTTTACAGAAAAAGTATTAAGTTGATACTTAAAAAAAACTGAATTTAAGAAGAAAAGTCTCCTTAAGCACAGAAAGAGCAAATACTGATCACGGATATGTTCCTGTGTTGGTGTTTGACAGCAGGTGTGTGTGGAAGCCGCACAGGTTAAACATATGCAGATGAAAAGGTCAATGTGTTTCTTCAGGTTTATCGAGATCAGTCGTCTTATCTTTCTCTCATCATTTTCTCTACCTAGGCCTAAAGGTGACCCCCCCCCATTTCTGCCAGTAAACCAGCCCAGAGATTCTTTCATGTCATTCCAGCCACTGGACTCTACCAGTCAGGGGGCGAAAAAGGGGTTTGGATGCTGGTAAAGCATTACCAGAGACACATGAATCTACCTCGCACTAAAGTTGAATTACGCCTTCCATCACACAGCCGCATTCATCCGTGACATACTGATGTCTGCTGGACATCTGGTGAAATAAAGCAGCAAGCCTTCACAGCTGGGAGGGGGTAAAATTAGGGAGCACTTCCTGTAATCTGTACGCTCGCAGCAAAGGTCATCTTCACAGGAGAGCGCGCACAGACGGAGACGTCATTTGACCCCGTGATGTCAGCGTTGGAGAGATGTCAGCCAATGGCTGCACAGCTGACTGGGTTCAAAGTTGGCAGCTGATCAGGTCAGAAAGATGTAGAAAAACTGAGCTACGACACCAGAAGGAAACGCAATGGCTCAGAGGTTGATCTTTAATAACTCAGTCAAAGACATAATAGAGTTCTCACTTATAATTCAATTAAGAATCAACCTTTTAATTAACTTTTTCATTTGCTCGTGTTCAACCTGCGTGGTTTCCACAGACACACCTGCTCTCAGACACGAAGCAAAAGAAAATTGTACCGTTTAGAGACTGCTCTTTTTTTGTTTATGAGTCAATTTGAAGATTGCATATAACATTGTGATGATTCTCCAAAAAATGCTCAGTGGAATTAAAACATGTTTTTGTTCATACTGAATTTCAAATATTTGATCACTACAATCTTCCAAATTGTACACACTTACAAATCTAAAACTCCATATAGTACTTGAAGGGTAAAATAAAACCATTCCACACAAAAAACTGAATCACAACGCTCCTGGAAGTCTCAATTTGCTCTCCATTTATTCTTACAGCTGTCTTGGAGAATCAGATGAGATATTAAAAAGATCTCATTTATCATTTTCCTTCCTACACGACTGACTGTTCAGACACCAGTCATTTAAAAGGAACAAAGTGGGAGTTTTGAGAAAAGACTCATATTGTGAAATGACTGGATTCGGTTAAATCACACCGTTCTGTGCCGTTCGAGCTATCTGAACTGATCGAAACCAATGAAAGTACATTCCCAGCCCACGCACACACGCAAGCACACTCACACCGTGTTTAGACATGATGGGGGCTGTACTCTGCATATTCGACCGCCGGCCGATCTGGAATCAATAAGTGCCAGCGTTGTATTGTCACAAATGCCAATTAACAGGGTCTCCACAAATGCTGACTTGTTCATACAACTCTCTCTCGCTATCTTAGCACACAGACATGCAACGCACACACGATACCTGCGCCGCATGCTTGCTAGATAAATAAATCAGTCGAAATAAAGTGGAAGGACTTGAGCTGGTTGCTGTAATGAAGAGAAAGCACTTTCATATTTCACAGGAAGAAAATCTCCTTTATAAAAAGTCAGTTGAGAGAACACAATAAAAATTGGCATGTGTCTTTATGAGCTTTCCCTCGTGAAACATGACCAATGCTGTGTGTGTGTGTGTGTGTGTGTGTTGCAGACAGTGTGTTGCTCTCAAATCAGCACCTTCCTCCAGAGTTCAACCTTTTAACAGGTTGAGCTCCGCAGCCACCCAGAGACTTGGCAGCATGCTGCGTGCCGGCAATGTGTGTGCTTGGAGTCAAAGCTTAGTCCCTGCGTTGAGATGTTATGACATCGAGCAACAACACAAGTGATGGGCATTTACACACACATGGGAAGCCTGATCTCATATGCTCATACACACACTTAAAGCAAACCGACTTGTTACCGCTGGACTGAATTCCCATTAACACCAACGAACCCCTCTGTTAAACATAATTAAGAACTTGTTCGCTGGAATCGAAACAAAAAAGTGTTGAAAGACATTAACCCAGAACAAACGACTATGAAGAAATATGTGACATAAAAACAACGTCCAAATATTGTCACTGCGACATCAAAAGCCTCACGCGGGGCTCTACAACGGTCTGAGTGCGATAAAAGGGCTGGTTCGGCTCCAGCGCGGTTCAGATCTGTGTAATGTTTGTTGTGTGAAGCTATTTTAAAGGATGAGCTGCGGTATCAGCACGCTGCAGGTTCGGAGCGTGTTGATCTGGCTCGGTTGGTTCTGGCCCGTCGCCCTGAATGCTCAGCTAGATCATTAACTCATATCTGCATGGGACAACGTGTGTTTTAGAAGCATGCTGTACTCACTATATGGACAAGTTAAACGCGGTACTTCCTCACACACACACACACACAAAAGATTCCTGTGTTAGGAATGTTTATTCAGGGCTGACCGTGTGCTGTGCTCTCTGATAAGGGAGCAGTTAAGTCAACAGCGGACAGCGGGTCTGCCGTGAGCGTGTTAGCCGCTGTTTGTACAACAATCTGTTTACAGTAAACACTTTGACCGCAAGTCTGACCCGCTCACACCTTGCAACCTACAGCGCCCTCTGGCAGAGTGTCGCCCCCTACTGATAACAGCCAGGCTTTGCACGCCGAAATGATGGGAAAATTTCATTTCCTAGAAACCTGTAATACACAAAAAGTCAACATTTTGGACGTTTCTTTTGATGTAATTTCACACGCTTAAATGGTTGAATTGACTTATTTAATGGATAAGCCAATCACTGGATAGAAAGAAAAGCATAAGATTATTGAAAAAACATATCAGGTGAATTACTCAAAAGTAGAAGAGAGAATAAAAAGTGCTACAGAGCTCCAATTGAGGAAAAGATTCGCTGTTTCGAAGAATCCAAAATGTTAAATTTGTTTGGACACTGCAAACTATGTTCCTCATTTTTGATTTACTCATTTATTACATACATTTATTCCGTAAAACAATATTAAAAAACTTTCATCCAAAATAATGAACAAAATGAGGATTCTGCACATAATATGAATTAATAATGTATATGTGTCCATATTTTTGTCTGGTCTGTATAACCATCTGGTCTGTATACCACTGCTAATACTAATATACTATTTTGCATTGCTAATGCATGAAATGAAAAAATAAATAAAAAACAAGGCAAGTTCAGTTTAAACGATCACTTATGTTTCTTGGTAAATGGTATGTTAGTGTCAAATTGACTTCAACTGTAACACGGAAAATGACCAAGTTTACAACACGTCATTGCTGTTTGTAAAGACACAACATGTTGACAGTACTCGCATTCAGGTTACTGGCTAGTGCTCACTACAAAGTCAAACAGGCGAGTGTGTGGAGTTGCTCGACAACGGCACACCTCTCAGGTAAAGGGACTTGAAGATCCGCGCAACGGAAATCATGCTCAAGATTACAGAGTAACAGAGGAAGACAGCGCCACAGCGAGAGAACGAGAGAGAGAAAGAAGCTCTACCCCTTAAATAATGTAAGGACAGAATGAAATGAGAGTCGCTAACAGGTCAGTCGCGCCTCAAGTAAATGCACTGCTTCATGTCACTACTGCGAGTGTTTACTGAAACACAGATGCCTTCGTCTTTCCATTTTTCTCACCCAGATTTTTCATTCTTTGCAGTCCCACATTTCCATTGTCACTGAGGAAATAAAATGTAGAGAAAGAAATAAGCGGCAGTGAGCAGCATAAAAGAAGGGAAAAGCTGAAAAAATTGAAAGGAGGAAACTGGATAAACCATCGCAAATGACAAGATTTCCTGTGTATCTACAAACACACACGATCAGCCGTGAAGCATAGAGACTCCATGGAATTAGATTTTGACCATCACTTTGAAAACACATAAACGCGAACACGCAGGCGGTTCCTGAAAGGGAGGGCATCCCAATGGGAACGCATTTGCCCCGGCACTGGGACGGGGGCTCATAAAATCAATCACTCCTAGAAACAGCATGAAGTTTCAAATCAGTCATCCGCCCTACCAGGGCCTCCATAAACAAGGGCCCTGCTCCCACGCTCAAATTAAACACACACACAGATACACTTAGCTCAGAGACCAGAAACAAGTTTTTAAAGCCACAGCAGATGCAAACCTGCCACCGACTGCATATTCTAATAAAAGGGAAAATTCCCTTAAAAAGAAGAAGTGCGTAATTTCTAAACCACAGGAATCAGCGGTGGAATGGAGAAACTTATTCACCCGTTCTTGATTGGTCAGTCAAACTGATGGCCCAACCCCAAACTCGCATCATTGGCTGAGCAAACATTGGGTATCGCGAGCAGCCTGACACAGCAAACAAATGCATGTTTTGATAGCACCACAATGTTTACACCTCTTGGGGATTGGCTCACTTTAAGTTTTTTTTTAAACAATCTTATTTTAACATTTAAACAACGATGCGCATCATGTCTAAAAACAAATATATGCACAATCGTGCACACATTTCGAATAACAGAAAGAGACAAGCTCGTCAAAATGTGATTCGAAATTGATGTGCAGTATGACACAGCTTCTAATATGCACTTTTTTTAACACAGTTCTGGAGAGCGTTTCCACTCTCCATTAGTTCTAAATCTCCATGGAGATTTGCACCGCACCAACATCTGTCAATCAAACGTTCCGGGCACCAGATTGGAGGCTGAGAAAGTTCACTGCAGGTATCCGCCCCTATACTCTCGCAGACAGGATTCACGCAGCAGTCCTTCGAGCGTTCATCTGTCTGCCTGTCAACAGACTGAAGACACCCCAGACTATAGAGCTGTGAATCCCCCAGAGGTAAGAATGACAGAAGAGACAAAGAGAGAGCGGGGAGAGAGAGACAGAGAGAGAGAGAGAGAGAGAGAGAGAGATGAGAGCAGAGAAAGGGAGGAGCTGAGGGTGGCTGAGTGCGTCTGGGGAACGCTCTCACATCATCAAGGGCAGAAGTGCACGCTGCATCTTTCTCACACACACCTAAAGGTGTCTGTGTGTCTAGAGGAGAACACACACCCATATATAGAAGCATCTCAATTTACACAATACAGAAATGCAAAGTTATGCACTTACAAAGGCATCAACATGCAGGAAAATGGGTACACAATGCACACGAAGTAGCATAATCTCCATAAAAAAAAGAACAAACATGATTCAAACCCTGTACACACACATGAGTACTCCCAGTGGCCATAAAGTGAGACCTGAGTAGATGATTGGCTGACGAGCCAGCTGGGTTTATGTTCTTCCTGTGATGGCGGAAGAAGGAAACCAATCAGAGGCAGCCGCGGGGGGCCAGGCACCAGGCTGATTGGATTGGGCGAAATGACAGTTAACACATGAAGGTAATCATAACTAGTCCATTTCCTATCAACGTGAATTCACATCAACACGCACCTGTTTTGCAGGTATGCACCGTAGGCTCACGGGAATATTGCATCAATACCATGCAACTGTTACACTTGTTTTTAAGCTTTTATTGTATTTATTGACAGGGCGGTTGGGGATAGGAAGTACCTTATAGTCGGAATAGCTGCGTATATGTGCTGCATGTCAGTCTAGTCACAAGGGGACGTCTCCGACAATGAGTCTAACTCAATTACGTCTGTTGCAGTTATTCACACAGATTTGTTTTTGATTTGTAATCAAGTGTCATACAAATTTATACCGTCTGGTTGTGTAGTGGTTACAGAAGTGTTTGCTATAGGATTAACCCATAAACCATTAGACAGGAGGCAGAAATCTATGAAGTGTCAATGTTAATTTTTCATAAACCACTTACAGTTTATACATTTACGTTTTGCCCCAAAATGTGAAAATATTGCCTCCGAAGTTAAGGAAATAAACAAAAATAATTCACCTAACTTTCAACAACTCAATTAATAATATATATGTATATTAAAAAGCAGTCCAAAAATGCACATTCGTCCATTATAAAAGTAGTTGAAATGACATCAATGGCATTAAAAAAAATCTACTGGAGCAAAACGAAAGATGTGTGTGTGAAGCAAACTAGGTTATTAAGTGAAACTGACACTGAAACAATCTAATATTTCAAGTTATACATTTAATTACTTTCAATCCTATCTGTTCTTGTGACAAGTCATGTGATATTTCGTCACAATACACGCAAGAACTTTTGGAGCTTGGACATGATGAGTCCCGTATGAGAAGATAAAATGACTGCATTTTAATATTAAATTATTCTCCAGTGTTCAACTGAAGGAAGAAAGAAAGTCTGATACGCATCTGGCACGGCATGAGGGCGAGTAAATCATGAGAGAATTTTCATGTTTGGGTGAACTATCCCTTTGAAGCTGTTTTTTGTATCAACACCGCTAACAACCTGCCAGGAGGAACAGTTACGAACTGTCATCATAGACGCTGGATATGAAGGTCCAGCCCCTCCTTCTGGTATAATCCAGCCGGTTTATTACACAGACTCGCCTGAACACGCCACCAGAATCACCTATCCGCATTTAAACGGCAGAAAACAGACACTGGCATCTATCACGGTGCAAATAGCCAGCAAAAAGCACAGCAAAAATCTGCCATGGTTTTGTATGTTTGATGGGAGTCATACAATGTAAACCCTGTGGAGATGTGTCTACAAACCATTAGTTTCCAGTGCTAGAGAAATGGCTGAAACAAATGGATCCGTGGGAGAAGTCGTATTCGGCATGTGTGTGCATGTGTGCGTGTTATGATAAGGCTCCGATGGTGCTGTAGGCGACCAGGGGTCAGACACCTCATTAGGCCAAGAGGAGGGGGAGGAGAAAGGGCAATTAGCCATGATGGGGGAGAGGAGAGCAAACACACTTCATTCACTCATACTCGCACACAAATATTCGCACACACACATACACTCGCAAGAAACCAAACAAAACAGGAGTGGCTGGATGGGCGCTGATCATTAATGAGTAATCACAGAGACAAATGACTTTTTCCGCTGCCCTAGGTATGCGTCCACTTACACACGCACGCATCCAGAGCTTGTGCAAACAGGCATGCGGAGACCTGCAGATGAATTACTCAGAGCTTGTCTTTTCTGAACTAATTCAGTCGCCTTCGGGTTGCTTTTACTGCTCTTTTTCCGTGCCTTTTTTAATCAAAAATAATTTGTAATTCTTCATCGTTTCAGTACATCTGTGTTTGTGTGCTTTGTGCTTGGCTTCCTCAATGATAAAAATATATTAATATTACGGCTGTCAAACGATTAGATGTTAAATGTTGTGTTTAGATTATCTATGTGTGTACTGTGCCTATTCATTTTGTATTTATGAACACATTAACATACATGTTTGCATATTTAGGGAATATTTAAATGTATTTCTTTATTTATATTGAAGAATAATTTAAGTAATATATATAAATGTTTCTTATTCTGTATATTTAATATTTTTCTAAATATATGCAGCACGTATGTGTATGATTTTATAAATTCAAATGAATACGCACATTACACAGACATTTATTATGTGGGCACAAAATTTTATTCTGTATGCGATTAATCTTGATTAATAGTTTGAGACCCCTAATTACAATACATATAGTCGCTGTCCTTCCGAAACCTTGGATGTCTAAATTCGCTATTATTTAGGTAATAATTTTAGAAACAATTTAATACTGTGTTGTCAAGTCGACAAACGCTTTCTAATAGTCTTTATTGGTTAGATATTTGTAAAACCAAGTGACATTAGCCTCGTAAAAACTGGTATGTCCCTATTTGGATACCCAAGTATAGATGTATGTAAAGTAAACATGCAAGATTCATTCGCTTTGGATAAAAGCGTGGAATAAATGCATGTAAACAAATGTAAATATATGTGTGCAGGTTTGGCTATATTCAGGAGGGTCATTTTTTAAAATGGCCATAAAAAACGGTAAAAACCGTCAAAAATAGACATTTAAAGTAGTCCTCGGGCACATAAATCCACCAAAACCTGTTTTGCTGCAAATCTAAAAAGGTTAGGGAATAATAAATATAAATACCATTGCCACTATAAGAGCGCCACAGTAATACAGCTTCTGTTTAAGTGTGTGCGTGGGTAAGAGAGAGACTGAGAGCACAACATCAGCACACTCTAAATGCTGAACAAAGATATTAAATTGCCGATCTTCTATCCATAAGCACAACTGAACAATGGCCGTAAAGCTCTGTAAACAATGGATTGGGGGGTGTTAAGAGAGAAGAAGGAATGAGAAACCACAGAGAAACGAGATCTGGAAGAGTTTAGAGAGACCAACAGCTTCCTGCTCTTTGACTCCTGCTGGTAACTGCTCACTACATCAGATACCCAAACATACATCCTTTGTGTCGCACAAAAATGCTCTTTATTTTTAAAATGACATTAACCCACACACCGGCACATGGCATTATAACGAAAAGTTTACCCAATAATGAAAATTCTCTCACAATTGATCTTACAGACAAACATTCCTTTCGCAATATCCGTGACATCCCATAGATGTCCAATGTGGTCATACCAACCTAATGATATTTTCTATCCTCTAACTCACACAGATCCGTAAATGACAAGTAATGAGCTAGGGAGGGTTTTCAAATGTTTTATCTATATTCATTAAAATAAATGTAGTAAATCCAGACCTCAACGCACACCAACACCCACACACACAAACTCAAGAACCCTTGTTTTAGCTATAGCCACACAGCTGGTTTCCTGTTAGAAAGTGGAAATAGCAGCACTTGTTGCAATGGGGTCTAGTCTGGTCTGGTCTAGCTCTGTTTTACAGCCCCACTGGAACAAGCCTCTATATTTGGCTACTGCGAGCAAGCATAACGTGTGCTTAAAACCCCAAAGCTGAGGTACGGCGGAACCCTCGCCCTCCCACATTCAAAAAGATGATAGGGAAGAGGAAAAGAGGAGCAGTTTTCTTTTGGGACTTTTGAAAGACTTGTAACCCAAAACCACATCTGCTTGTCGCGCATGGATAGGATACTAAAGTCAAACGCACGAAATGCACCGTTTGTCACCTGGCAAGTTTAAGTCATTGCGTCATTGACTTTTTTTTATCAAAAATCTTAAACTGTTTCAAGAAACCAACTGACATCTTAGATGCACTTTGAATTAGACAAAAAAAAAAGATGTGTCAGTCCAAATAATAATGAGGTCAGACACCTTGTTGCTGGTTTTGCCTTCCGTGTTCTTGAGACCTAGAGGAGATCTAAAATAAATGTCAACTTTAATAAAAATGAATTCAGACATGTTCACACTGAAGGCAAAAATCTGAATTATTTGAACATGTGATGGTGGCCTTGATCAGAATTAGAAAAGTTTGTTTTAAAATGATTTTCGGTGTTCAAATGGTCTGTGTCAGATCTGTGTCACATGTGAAGAAACCCAAACAACTCTAGAGTGTGAATGTAGAGAGTAAGAGAGATAGTGAGACGGAGAGAGAGAGAGAGATAGCCAGCAGTCTGTGGTGTGATTCACTTCTGATAATTCTGTCTATGCTTTCTTGAGGCTTTGTGTGAGTGTGTGTGTCTGTGTGTGTGTGTGTGTGTGTGTGTGTGTGTGTGTGTGTGTGTGTGTGTGTGCGTGTGGTTTGTTAAGGTCAGGATACAGTTGAGTGGTGTCGGTAAAAAGGTGAGAGTTTCTACTTTAGGCCACTACTTCCTCTGACAACCCAACACCATCCTTCTAAACTCACACACACAGGCATCCCAACATTTGACACTGTTCTCAAAGTCTAAAGCAACCGCTCTCTCACTTGGTTTCACAAAAACAGGTCTGTAAACATCTTAACGGTGTGTCTACAATACAAAAATGTGCATTACAGCCAAACAGACATGTGTTTACATCACCAAGTCTTTATATTAACACCCTACAGATGAGTATTTAGGTGTTGTGGCATCTAAAAACATGCTGTGCTAATTGGATTGAATGCTTTTAAAACATCACAACGTTCAAAGTCCAACAACAACAATATGCTAATACCACCTGATTTTTAATTTAGTAATTTGTTTTGGCATTTCGGGTCCGAGTGGTTAGAGGGAGATGACAACTTCTGTCGACAAGTCAGGGGCTTGTTGACGCAAGATGTCAGAGGGAGAAACGGCGCTCAACGCACTTTGAGGAAGAAGGTACACATAGGATGTGTACTTCATTTCAAAAGTACATAGACCACAAGTGTGGAAAACAGAACTTGGTTTATGAAGATGAAAACAATTTCACCTTTATTTCCATCTATACATTTTAAAGACGAAAAATGCAAATGCGCACACAACCACTTAGGTGGTAAATTTCCAGCTTGTTGAACTCTAACCAATTGCTAAAAAATAATTGACCAATAAATCATAAAAATAAGACTTTTGTCTTCACGCAGAGAATATAAACTTAAATATGGTATGCTTTGCAGTATTTAGAAAATAATTGTTTTGAAATAGCATTGTTCTTTCTTATTGTGACTTGCTTTTCATCAAAAACAAAAGTCAAATACTGTAACATATCGGGTTGGTGGATTATTTCAGTATTTTAAAGAAATGATGTGTGACCGCCCCTAATGCAGAGACAGGAAAACTGTGAATCTGCTCTCCTCTTCACCGTGTCACCATTTTCTCCACATTTCCTCCTTTCTTCCCCTTCATTCCTTCCTCTCTGTTTCTGTCCACTTCCATCTATCTGCCTTCTAAATCAATGTGTCTAATAAAGCCATCAGCTGCGCTGAAATATTGGGCAAACATGCACTCAATCAATGCATGCAAATGCCAGCCATCCATTCAGGACCCTTCTGAATATCGACGTCGCTGCACGGCCTCGCCACGCCGGGGGTTTGTGTATGCATGTGTTCAACAAATAAAAGCAGAAGGAAGGACAGATGAAGGGTTCAGAAAGAGGGAAACACAAGATAGATTTTTATTTTCTCCTCGTGTGCCTACAGAATGGAGAGAGTGTGCAGCAGGAAAGCAGACTTCCTCTCGATTCGACCTGGAGGCCACAGACATGCCCTATTCGAACTACTGTTGAAGCGGCTTCCTGTACAGCTATACACATCTTCCCTGTTGCATGAGGACGGGCAAGGTCGATCCCAGATGTGGGGTTACAAACTTCACGAGATCACCAGCAAAGTGCAGGTTTTTGCCGCGTGTTGACGCACTTCCTATTGAAACCTGGAAGTTTAGACAGGATGTATCCGAGTGCATGATGACTCATCAATATATTTGTTACATTTTCCAGGAAGTACATTTCATCATCTTGTAGAAGTATACTAGCCTAATAAACATACTCCAAAAAACTCCAATCATGATTTCTAACGTTCTGACCTTTTTTAAACCCAACAGAACACACACAAATAGTTAATGCAGATAAGATGAGGTTGTGTGTCCATGTGTGTGTGCGTGTAATTTCTCCCTTCGTTCAAATATAAACCCCCCTCCAAATGTGAGATCTGCAAGAGGAGATCTAAAAAACCTGAATGGTCCACCTGCAGATTCTCCCTTTAAACGCACTGAATTCCTAACAGCATCCGTCCTGCCATCATACACAAATCACACACACAAATAAAACACTAAATAACATGTCTGACTTACTGACCTCAATTCTAATCCTTGCATTCCTCTATTTAACATTAGAGCCGGTAGAAAGGACTCTGGGTTAAGCAACCCTATGAAAACCCAGTCAGAGGAAAAGCCAGTGTGAGAACTCTTTCTGGATCCCTGACCAACAGCTGAGAACTGTTCTTTCTCTCCAACAGCGTGTCTATGCTGAAATCCAGCTGTGTATTGCATGGCGACAAAATTAGATCACTCTCATTAAAATCATTAGAGTTGTCTCTACCTCAGGCGCTAAAAACAACCAAGCCACAGTTAAATGTTCAGTAAGAAATAAAATTTCAATTCAACTGTAATGTTGATGGAGTTTAGAGAATCTAAGATAATCTAATATCAAGCCAACATGTCCCAATGGCGAAGAACCCAAACTCCAATGACGAAATGGAGGAAAAACCTTGGAAGAAACCAGACTCAGCCGGAAGGGCCAGGTCTCCTCTGACGTGTTACAGCTGCACTCAGTAACTCTGAGTAAACGTTTAGTCAGGAGAGCATATTTTTGTGTAAAACGCTCATAAAATTAATTTTGTATTAAATACTTAAAATGTACATATGAATTCCAATGTTAGTATTCCAATTAAAGGTGCTTAGTGGGATAGTTCACCCTAAAATGGAAATTCTGTTATCATTTACACACCTGCTTGTCATTTTAAACCTGTGTGACTTTCTTTCTTTTGCAGAACACCTAAGATCATTTGAAGAATGTTGGTAACCGAACAACGGCAGTACCCATAGACTAGCATTGACTTGCAAAACCGAAAAGTATAAGCTGAAATAATGGCAGGAGGGAAGTGAATGTGTGACTATAAAGGAAATTGAATCACTTTTGTAAATTGTAGGTTAAGGATCAAGGCTGTAATAAAAAGGTGTGTTTGTGTCAGCACGTGTATTAGTATATGAGAGCGAGAGAGTGAGTATTAAAGGCAATTTTTTATGGACTCAATCTCACACACACACACACACGAACAATGTCCTTACTACCTGACAGATATTAGGTGTAAATAGGTGTCACACCTGTCTCCATAATAAAAAATTGGGAGTTTTTATGTGTATTTAGCCATTTAGAAACAGTCATCGCTTGTCAATCATTCAGCAAGTTTGTCTTTGGAGCCTGGCTTTTCTCACAGTGCAGTTAGCAAAATGTATTTATTAAAATGACAAATGTAAGTGAATGGAATTATGGATGAGAGAAAGAGGGAATAAATGTAAAAGGAGCGAACGAGTGTTTCCCTAGCCGAGTCGCAAGGAGAGTTGACTGGGAGCCAAAGGGAAGTGTGTGTATCAGCCAAAGTGTAATCATAGGCCGGTCTCTCGGCTATTAGGAGAATTAAAGGCTGATTGAACGGTTTTTACAGTGGAAACATAACATTGGGCTGCCTCACCGTGTTTGTCTACTCGCTGCAACAGCTGGCCGAAACACTCCTCTGCCCCACCGAGAGCAAACCAGAGGAGAGGAGCCAAGCTGGGAAGAGAGTTTAAATCATTAAAAAGACATGAATCACTAACTTTCCCCGGACTTGTACCAACCGACATTCGTTCTTGTATCCTGCCATACATTTGGACTGTCATTCCTCAAACATCTATCAAGGCGAAAGAGAAAACGCTCTTGGCACCCAAGTTGAGGAATCACTATAGCCTCACGTCTCTCGCTCTTTCTTCGGCCTGGACCGGCTCCACGTCCGTACCGCTCCGAGCGCATTGGTGTATGTGTGGAAATGATAGTGGAGGACTGTGGGACTCTGACTGCCTCTGTGTTGTCTCCACAGCTGTGTGTAAGGCTCCTGACCTCCAAACAAAGCCTAGCATAGAGGAGCCACTATCTGGCAGGCATGATAGAGGACAGGCCTGCCAAGACAGACGTGCTGAGGGGCCGACCGTAAAGCCGGAGAGACAACACAGCACCCGCAAGGCCTTTGATAACCACTGCTGACTAAAGCCAGCAAGAACACACTGAGACTCACCGCCGTTTTTACAGACAGACAGAAACAATAAACATCTTTGAAACAAACACATTCATACACATGCTGATGGAGAGACTTATTTTTACAAGCACATATGTGCGATGGATCTTAAATAACTGTTATGGAGAACAACCAAAGTTTCAAGACCTAACCGAGAGATGCTTTCTGAATTTATATCGCCTGTGCATGTCATCGGTTGTCTCATTTATGTCTATTTTATTGAGACCATACACTCTTAAAAAGAAAGGTGCTTCACGATGCCATAGAAGAACCTTTTTTGTCGAAGTGGTTCCATAAAGAACCTTTAACATCCGAAGAACCTTTCTGTTTCACAAAAGGTTCTTTGTGGCGAAAAGGCTTCAACAGATTACAAAAAGGTAAAAAAGAGATGGTTCTTTAAAGAACCTTTGACTGAATGGTTCTTTTTGGAACCAAAAATGGCTCTTCAATGGCAGTGAAGAACCTTTTAAGCCCCTTTTATTTTCAAGACTGCAACTGAGATGTGAAGGAATTTGAGATCATAGACGAAACTATGGATAAAACAAGGTATGCAGCTGGTTATTGTCCTTGTAGTCGTGAACGTCAAGATCATCTGAACGCGCATTTCTCCTCCTGAACTTTCATTTCAAGGCACAAACCCTACAACACACACATTCACTAAACTGCGGACAAACGATTTATACGCCTATTGTATTATCATCTGTTTTCCATCAAATCGCTGAGTACTGTCTATCTCCTTCATAATCATATACAGGATGTTTATTTGAAGGAAAAAACAGGAATACAAAAATTATAATAACAAAACAGGCCTGATGAATGCCATAAAGCCGTATGAAGAGAGTTTTCACTGCAGTAAATGTCGCATTTCATAAAATTACAACATCTAACGTAAAAACATATCACTAATGAAACCAATATAAAGACAGTGAGCACAATAAAGAGGGAATTAGGTAAGCTCTTCACGTTATTAAGCATGCTCTGTTGATGATGTCATTATTTTTTATATTGTTCCCCTATCATTCATTCATGTTTTGTCTGTACCTCATCCACTTCCTACTTCATTGTCTGTCTGTCTTTGTGACCATATAGTCTTCTTTCATTTACATGTTTCTCGGTACCCCATCCCTCTGTCTCTCAGCATTCTCTCGCTCTCTCTCTCCGCAATGTTTAATGTGCCGGCAGCGTTTACACCCCAGACAGCGGGTGCAGCACTTTAATCTTGGTAGTGTCTATATGACATCAGCACTCTCGCTGGAGCATAAACTATAGACAAGGGAAAACACACGCACACACATTTCCTCACATGTACACTTGCACATATATAAGTACACCGCTTTTTCCTTCCACCTTCTTTCCTATACCTTTCTTCCTTCATTCCTTCCTATGCGTTCTTTTTTCTTCCTTGACTTATTTCTTTCTCTACATTCATTCATCCATCCATTCTTCCTTCTTTCCATTTTCACCTTTTTGTTCCCTTCCTTCATTTGCTTCGTTTTCTCTCTTTCCTAAACCATTTCTCGTCATTCATTCCTCCCATCGCCGATACTACCTCCCTCTCTTTCCATACACATTTATTTCCTTATTTCTATTCCTCCATTCGTCCTTCTTTCGTGCTTCCCTCTCCTCTCACCCACATCCACCTTCCTTTCTGGGGTCTACTGAATGCTGAAGTCTAATCCTCACTAACAGTCCAGTATCAGTGTGAGACGGCAGCTCAGAGACCCGGAGCCCAGAGAGGGATTACCAGCCGCCCCGAGTCTCACTCTGCTTCCCAGCAAATTCAGACTCACAAGAGACTTACATGCAGCATGTGCCAACCCCCGTTACCTGCATAGTCATTTTTACTGTATTAAACAAAGCATCTTGGTGTATAATCGGTTATACGTCATAGAAACAACACTCTTCACATCTCTTTAATTACAAAGAAAATCCCATTTAATGCAACCCGGATGAACTGCCCTGCCTAAAGGGTACGGGCACCTGTTCGCATAACCAGAGCTATAATCTCCAGGCTACAAACACCCACATGTGGGTGTGCGAGTGTGGAGTTGTTAGCTAATTCATTTCAACTGCTAGATGTCTGTTTATAAGTAAAGAGTGATAATAAGGGCAGGTTTGTATAGACTGCAACACATTCCCTTGTCAACAGCCCTTGTATGTAGTCATCCATTCTTCTTTAATCCAAATCGCAGTCATTATGTTGCCATGCGGATCGCTGCTGTGCATGTTTGTGTCCTAATTGGGAGGACTGTGACCGCAGAGGTGTCCTGACTAGCGCTGCATCAATAGTACACCTGATCATAGATCGGCTGCATAGGCTGGAATAGATCAAAAAAAGCCGCCAACAAAGCCTCATTGCATTTGTCTATGTAGTCTGGTATTAAATCGGTGCGTTTTGGGGCAGAGGGAGAACTCTTTCAGATTATTGGTATGAAACCCGCATGTTTTGACAAGTCGCAGAATTTGACTCGTGGGAGGAACCCGTCTGAGAATTTGTGTGGTCAAATAAGGCTTCGTTTTTCTGCCTTTTCCGAGTAAAAACAGCGAGGCCAGAGTCCAGAAATAGAACGGAGGCTATTATGGGATGCATGGAAGGCTGGCTCTGTGTTCAGGCATGACTGTGTGGTCACGGCGGTCACGGCAACTGTCTTTCCCCACAGCTAACCAACCTCCTGCCGAGTCTGAGAAACACTAATCAGAACCAGAGAGAGAGAGAGATAGACGGAGACTGAGGGAGCAAGACAAAAAACAAGCAAGTTCCTGCCTAGAAAAAAATCAGGAAGACGATTAGGGATGGATGAAAGTGAGCAAGGAAATCTCAACAAGCAATCAAAGCACGGGCCAAAGACAAAGGAGATGCGTCAACCGTAGTTTTGTTTTAATCGGGGAACATGAAAATATTCAGACGTGCGACTCGTAAGCAACAAGTCCCTCTCGAATTAAAGCCACCGCTATAACGAGAGAGACGAGAAGAGTGGCTAGAAGAGAGATAGCGTCTGTCCCTTGAGACTGATTAATATTGAATTCCTGATGCTAATCTTTGTTTTGTGCCTTTTTTCTTTACTGGTGTGGAAGCCGAAGCATCTTTAAAAAGCATGCGCTATGTATATTTAATGAAGGCTCGGCATACATTCGGAGCGCTAGTCTTGCTGTGTGGCATCTTACCCAGATCACATGCTCCAAACATTGCAATATCTGGCACGGCCTTTTTAACAATCGTACGTATTGTGAGATCAAATTTGTTTGACGATATCTTTAAGATGTATAAAAAACTCGGATAACACCGATTCTCACTGATCTCTGACTGAGAACTTATTCCTGCGTGGGTTTGGGTGGGTGTACACTCAGTATATACAGGTGTAAAATGCAAACGCAGCAAGAAACTTTTGATGATATCATGTGATGATATCTGTATCTGAGGGTGATGAGCTCAGCATAATGGTAAACCTAAGGGTGCCAATGAGGGACATCTGACCCTGTGAAGGACACGTAGCTTGATTGATTATTGATCGCAGGATGCACACAAACACACGCATGCACTAATATAAACAATGTTACAATACTGCAGATGTAAAAATCATTTTGAACACAAAGACACAAACGCATTTCAAAACAAGCAAGTTCCGTTTCTTCTAGTATTCACAGTGAGGATCATGCAGTGTACCACGGGCTGAGTGGGTCTGTTTTTTCAGCCTATTTAAAATGTAATTTCTCTCCCACTATCAGACATCAAAGCCAATGCGGTGAGCTTTTATTTTCTAAGCCAAATCCCAAAATTGTTTCTGATTTAAAAAAGCTGGCTGCAGGCCGAGTCAAAGTTTGGACTCAATAATGACGGACGGCGGTGCAAGAGATGCTGCGAGCCAGAGAGAGAGAGAGAGAGAGAGAGAGAGAGAGAGAGAGAGAGAGAGAGAGAGAGTCCCCACATGGTTCAAATATGTTGTTGTGGCTGAGCCCATCAGTTGAGGTGTCACAGTGAAAAGAAGTCGGCTAAAAGAAGTGGTTCTCAAACTTTTTTGTTGTAAGGCGCCGTTTGTGTAGAGTGCATTGCTTTGCAGCCCCCTAAAAAAAAACGTAGAATCTTTAACTTATATTTTTAATTAAACCAAAATCTATTTCTGTTTTACAATTCTGGAACATCAATACTTTTGGTTATTTTGATCAGTTTCTATATTTCATATAATGCCACAAAAACTGTGCCCCCCCTGGATCCATCTTGGGGCACCCATTTTAAAACCACTGGCTTAAAAGATGTATCCAAAAAAACAAGGCCAGCATACACACACGCTATGAAAAGTACACTCTGCATAACTTTATACAGTGTATATTGTAAAAAATGTTTAATTCAAATTTAGATAGAACTAATCACACAACTGTTCAACAATACAATTTCGTTGAAAATAAAACAAGAACCTACGGAGCACTTTAAATCTGACAGCATAAACCAATTTTCACGTCTAAATTTGAACCTTTACTCATTCCAGAAAATAAACAATCAAGCAACTAAAGAAAACCTGTCAGGATGAGTAAGAGCAAAAATGAAGACACTCACAAAAAACTATTAAAATATGAAAGAGAAAAAACTGCTGGGTGTTAAACTGATGAAATCCAAATGGTAATGTTGACAAGTCAGGAGGCTATTTTCTTGTGAACATGTTAGCCAGTAGGAAACAGAGAAGAAAGAAGAGGAGGAGATTGAGAAATGGAGGGGGATAGAGAGAGAAAGAGAGAGGGAGGGAGAGAGAGAGAGAGAGAGAGAGAGAGGGGGGGGGTCTGACAGCAGTATAAATGAGCTCTGTAGCTCATGGCGCCCCAGAGTACTGCCTCATTGTTGTGCTGATCCAATGCACAGCAGATGAACTCAGGGTTTAAAAGTTGAACTGCGTGTATGTGTGCAAATGTCTGTGTCTGACCCGTGTTTTCTTGCATCCTTTATGAAGAAGGTTAGCTTCAGTTTGCTTGTGTGCAAATGTGTGTGTGTATACTTTGGAGATGGAACGGTCAGTACATTAAAACGTAAAAATACATAATATATTTTTTTAAATATGAAACATACAATTTATAAATAAAATGCATTAAAAGCATTTTTGAGGCAGGGGGTCCGTGTGCTCATGCATGATTACATCTGTGTCTGCCTGTCGAGGAAGTGTGTTATATACTCTCGCTTCCTCATCCAAACCCTCCTGTTTTGCATTAAATCTTTAGTAAACTGTTTTTGTTTGCCAATGTCTTGTGCGCTTGTCAGCATAAAACAAGCAGATTAATTAAACAGTATAAACATAGATTTAAAAAACAATGCATCCCATGCTTTGAGAAGAATGCAGGTAGACGTATGTTCAACGTCTTTGGAAAGCACCGCGCGGCCCCTCGTGAGGGATCTTATGACGCTGTGCCTTTGGGAGACGCAGGCCTGATCAATAGTCACAGGATAGAAAGTGATGATATTCTGCTAGCCACTGCGGGTGATACATATTTTATAGAACCACATAAGAAGGTGTACGTATCAAATATTAATAAATGATTTTCTGCCGGCATTAATGACGTGTAGATGTATTGTTTGGGGGCGACCGTGATGGGTGCAGCCGGGCCGAGCCGCTTGGACTCTCTCAGTCTACTGAGGCACATCAAACAGTGAAAGAAGAGACTGTGGGGTGTAGGGGGGGGGGGAATTATGCCACTACTGCCAACGAGGCTATGCTGAATCACACACACACATAGCGTCGTACACTCGCACACAGCACTCAGCTGGCAGGCATAGTGAGTGGCGATGGAACACGCCAGGCTCTGTGCTACCAAGCAGAGGTAATTGGGCCAGATTACCAACCAGGTGGAAACATTCAGCGGCCCCTTTTCCTCTTCATTCCTCTTCTCTCTCTCTTTTAGTGACTTTTTTCTGTACATATTTTCGCCTATTTTGGAGCAGCAAAACACGTGCCATTTAGGGACAGGTCCGAGATCAGCTGCTCTATAACCAGTTACTGAATCAGTAACTCCAACAGAAAAACTTTTTATGATGGACTTTATCAATTCAGCATTTATGAAGACAAGCAATGCACTAGATGTCAGTGCTGATATAAGAGAGAGAGAAAAAGTAAAAGAGAGGAAGAAAGATAGATAGATAGATAAACGCTAACTAGACTCAAGCAAGTGTACCGCACTAATTTGAACTACAAGCCCTATCAAAGGCGAATGGCCCGAGGGCAGCAGCACCTCTTTGCTGAGCTGAGCTACACCACAGATGAACAAGAGGACGAGTGGACGGGGAGGGTGAGACAGGTTTGAATCAACAGTGGCGCAAACACAGCATTGTTAAATCAGGACTCAAGGCACATAGAGGAGAGAGAGAGGAAATAGTGATATGAAAGAAAGCCGACCAAGTCTTGACAGGGCAGACCACTGCCTTCTCAGAAACATGATTGTTACAGCACAAACATTGTGAAGGGAACAAATAACTCTCTGTAACGCTGAAGTTGGGGCCAAACGGCCACATGATGTCTGTGACGGACAGTTTCCCACCTAATGCACTGTAACTGAAAACATCCTTTTTTAATCTCTCGCTTTATAGATCTATATGTATTTTTTCGACTCAAATAGCAGTACTGGTTCCAAGAGTATACGCAGAATGAATTTCTTATTGATTTACACACACATTCAGGGCCTTTTAAACATTCTTCTCACCCTGCATGTCTCCACTTTAGGGATATTTGACTCAATGTTTGAGTGAGTCTGTGTTGGTGTGTGTTTGGGGCAATAGGTTTGTGGCAAAAGTGTGAAAGCAGGTGTGGGTGTGTGATCGCTATAAAAGTATGACATGTTTAAATATAATTTTTTTCTCAAAAAGGCCAAAAGAAGAAAAGCTTCCTTTCCTTGCGTGTTTCTGGTGACAGGTCACGATCATTTAATTTGTTCATATTTTACCTTTAATCAAATTGGATTATTTATTTCAATTTCTTTAGTTTTACTTCATGTAGTAGGACAACATATTTTAGATTAGGATATATCAGGCCATTTTAAAAAAGGTCAACACAGTACTTATGTTATTTGGTTTAGCATTTTAAAATTAACAAACATATATATAATATTTACCATTGCAAAATGTGAAGAGAAATAAAATATTGCAGAATAAAAAGGAAATATATCTAATTTAAAATCTTAGTATATGATGTAAAATAATACACGGTATATCAGCTCACAGTACCTGGTCTGTATGAGCAGATCAGACACCTGTGTTGATTAAAAAAACCACAGCGGAAGAACTAGAAATTGATACGCGCGCACACACATACTGCCTCTCTCTATCACACACACGCATATACACAAATAATGATGCACCTGTATGGCAAGAGCTGGCGTCCGCCTTCAGGCATACGTTACAGACATCTGCTGAGGATATGGAAGAAAGAAAAGAGTGTGTGGGGGAAAGAAAAAAGAAGAGAAGAGAAGAAAAGAAAAGAAAGGGAGATCCTACTGTACGCATCATCACCGCGCGCTGCCGGAGCCGCATTTGATGTGCACGCGAGACCGGAGCAGCACTACCGGCGGTGCCGCTCAAATTCAGCTCAACAACAGTCGTCGAAGAGAAAGACGAGATTCAATACATTAGTGATGAAAAATACTGATGAGACGATGAACATTTGACCGAAAGCATATATAAAACAATAACTTGTCTGTTTTTATCGACACGACTTTGTTATTAGTCCTTACGGTTTTGTGTGAGTTTATTTGACGTGGTTATTTAATTAATTAAATATACTTTAGGAAGATTGTGTAAGTGAAGCTAAAGAGGCGTCAAACCAGAAAGACAGTCGCCGACGACCACATCAAGTACATTCAGCGCGCGCCGAGCACAATCGGGGTATGCGCTCTGAAAGATATCCCTCCTGCAAAATATTTTAGTATTAAATCCAGCGGATGTCAAACTTCAATTTAAGATCAACTATACTTTGAATAAAGCAAAAAATGTAGTTTAAGAAGAATGTCAACTGATTAAGATGAATGGTATGTGACAACAAAATTATTGGAATTGACCTCAAATAAATATTTAGTAACGTGAACGTAAAATCAGCACTTTCAGTATGAATGGACTTATAAAGTCTACATATAAAAGTGCAAGCAAATTGTATAAAAGAAGAGGAAAAAAAACATTTTAAATGCTTACATTTGAAACAACGACGAGGAAAACATGTTAATTTATTGTTTAGAACTACTGACATATCCTATATAACTTGCTGAGAACATCGCCTATAAAGCAACACGTCAGCCAAAAAAGTGTCTATCTGAACCTTTTGAAACGTTTAGAGAATTACAACAATGCTCACTCGTGTATAAATAATGACGTTTTAACGCACAAAAAAATACATAGAAAATAACACGATCCATACATTTCTGCATGAAAGCGAGAACGTTTAGCATGCCGAGCCTGACGCATTCATGGGAATTCTGAAGTGCACATATACGATCTTATATCCCATTAAGAACCAAAATGTAATGTGTACCTCTATCCTAAAGGTATTTTGAATGCAGGCGACACTTGTTAAATCGAATGCATGCCCTGTCAACTCATTCGCACCCCGTCACATCTACGCTCAATATAGAAACTGGATTTTCTGGTATTACATACGCATCTTTTAGCAAATACACATACGCAGACACACACAAACAGAGCAACTGACCCTTATCTTGGACATTTCTCAGAGAAGCGCGCCGCAGACCCACACACCAAACCTTGCGTTATTAACTTAAAGTAGTTGTGGCAGCAAAACACTCAAATATGCCCCATAATAATTAACAGATAAACGCAAGTCATTATTCTGCAAAAGACACTACAAAACAGGTTTTTTTAAGTAAAGCTAACCTACACATTTAAACGAGTGCGAAACAAAGAACGTACCCATCCATAAAGTAGGCTAACGCGCAGGCGTCCTCACCTCAATAGTTTATAAATAACACGTGTACGTAAATCATCACAACAAATCCATTTAAAGACGTTAATTTAAAGTGACCTTCTATCTACCCTGTAAAAGTTTTAAAATCATATTCTTGCTTCGCTTTCATAAGAAACGAGTTGCTCTAAACAAGACGACAATCCCCCCCTGCAGCTCGTGTTACAACACAGTTAAATACACGTTAGAATTAATAATATAAAATCCGTTTAAATAGCTTGTTTTCAGAAAATTAACTGTACAATAAAGGCGCATGGGCATGCTTGCAAATCTAGTTGTGAAGTTGAGACTTCAAAGGAACATTCATTTGATTCTTGCTTAAAGTATGTTTTAACGCGTAATTTAACCACCGGACAGCACATAACATAGCACTTACCTGAATGTGGAGGCATCGGTATGTGCGAGGTGTAATATTTCCCAGGCTGGAAGTGACCGGGATGCTGCACTGTCGTATGCCCGGTAGGAGTGATCCTCGAGGCGGCTCTGTGAACCAGCGCGCCTCGCTCTGCCAGAAGGTGCGGCGGAGGGGCGAAATCCCGGCCTTCCATCCTGATAAAAAACGATAAATCCGAAATCCAGAGCGGGAAAACAAGAGCACCGAACGCCGCCCAGATGTTATAATCCCGTTAAGAGTTTCTCCTACGTCTTGCATTCAGCACAGTTTTGGCGTTGACAGCCAAAAAAGTATGTCCGAGTCATTTTTTCTGCAACACACAAAAAAATTAGTTGTAGTTTCAATTACAAACCAGTAACGCAAGTGTGGTGCAAATCCAAAAGATCGTATCATCTTAGTATCCTTTAGATGTGCAATGGTAATCCTTCATTGAAAACACCAACACGGTGTTATAGTCCATTGCTGCGCCTGCGAATGCTGCCTAAACAAATTCTGCGCTCTTTTCTCCCATCTCACCACAATTGAGCGAGCATGCAGCACACCTCCACATTTACACACAAGACTCACTCACTGCAGGCTGTAGACCATTCACACAGAGATGCCAGGATCAATACAATTTTACCGTATCTTTACGCCTACATGGAAAACCAAGGACGTTTTGAACGAAAATAAAATAGAGGGAGCTAAATCAGTAGTTCTGTATTTCATTAACAGGGATGCAAAACACCAGATAATCTATAGCCTAGTTTACGTGTAGCACTGCTGCTTTTATCAGAAACACAATTTTCTACATGTTATTTTATATGATGTGGTGCACTTTGACATTGATTAACATTTAACTGCTACGTTCATCGCAACTCTGTAGTGTTTGAATATGAGGGTGACAGCATAAAGATGATGGAGTCTTAGTCTATATAACCAAATTTGGCCTCGAGTCCTTATGTTTTCCGAATCACGAACAAGCGAAATATAGTATCATCATATGATGGTGGAAATGCAAAATCTTGTCATGGTAAAGTGGTGCATGTTGAATATATTACTTTTATGTATTAGATGCTCTTTTTCAAAAACGTCAAATAAACAGGCCTACGTGTAATACTTTTCGTTACTCACTGCAAATCCAATCCAATCAGAAACTAAAAAAAATTTAAGCACTTGATCGATTTGTTAAGAGTACATTATCACAATATATCACAGATAAGAAAACAAAGACATTTCGAACGAGTTTGAATCTCCAGCTGTGCTTTACATTTATTCTTACTTACATACTAAATTAACGACATAAAAGTCATATATTATGACATTTAACGTTTAAAACTAAGGAAATCTCTATGTTAAAAAAGCACTGGTGAACGAGCACTTAAAACACTGGAAGTTCCTAATTTGGAGTGTGATGATGATAGCAGTGCCAAAATCCTGTCGCTCTTCTGCTTACACTAAACAAAAAAAAGAGAATATCAAATATTTAGCTAAATTACATGTCAATAATTTGTAATTGATCTCCCTAAAATGTAAATAAATTGCTAAAATAAAAAGGACAAGCTCTCTGAAGCAAACAATTAAATGTAGTGCACCATTTTTGCGCTGACAAAGGACGTTTTCACTGAACGTGTATCATTTTCGTGACATCATGTGAAGAAATTGACCAGAAATATGAATGCTTTTAATATTTGAACGCAACAACCTCCCACTATTAACCAAAACCGAACTTTTAACATTTATGGGAATCTGAAACCTATTAATTTTGGCTCGGAGGACTGATGGGGGTGAGGTGGAGCGCATGACAGAACAGGTTCCATTAATAATCATTTTAGTCGTAGGAAATGTCCATAAAAGCTCCGATAAAAACAGTTAAATGTATAACTCACAATTTTATTACAACGCATTTTGAATGTTTCTTTAAAAAAATGAAATGTGGTTAACAACCCAGTAGGCAGTAATGATTCAATAAAAATTACCAATATCAATTCTACATGTAAATTGTTGATATGTTTAGTACGTATCTACCTTTGTCATCACATAGTATAGCATGTCGTTGACAATGCATGTCGAATTTAGTCCTTCAAAGATTTTTTCCGTCACACATGTATTTTATCATCTAGCCTATTAATCAATTAGTCATTAAGGTCTTCGCTGTAAATAAAATTGTTAGCAATCCTCTTTTATTGTAATTAATAAAATATTTCAGCAGTAATTTATCAGTACGCAAATCTCTTCACTAGGTATTTTTATTATTGTTATTGGTCCATAGAACAATAGAGACGAACGCAAATAAATTGATCTTTCTTTTTCACTCCGCCTCAGTAATTTTGTATAACGCCAGATGCTCTTAAAAAAAGGTAAGAACAGCTCTTGAAGTTGTTTATTATTGCACCCAAATACATGTATACAATATAAGCGAATTACTTACTGGTAAGTTATTCCTTTGCAAAATAATAAATGGTTTAAAAAACACAATATAAAAACAGGTAAAAGAGATCAGAAGCAAAATAAAAACATGTGGAAATGGTTACATCCTAGCGTCTGCTGATAGCAGTGCGTGTGCAGTGCAGAAGTTCGGAGATGCACCGTAGTAGTAAGAGCTTCTGCTGAATCGAGCCCTGTACAAGGAGTCACAGGCTCTTTCCTAAATCTGCTAGTGCCACTCAATGAGAAGAGGGGGCGGTGACAGGGGGAGCAGTCGCGCTCATTGGTCTAATACCTACATGTCAATAAGCTCGTGCAGAGCGCCCCAGGATAAACAGTGGCTCCGATTGGATAGCGCTCTGAGCCAATGGCGCGTTAGCTGGATCAACTAAACAAAACGGCGGGCGCTTTATTCGAGCTTTCCTGTCTCGCGACGATCATGACCACATGGTTACTTATGCAGCCTGGCGTGCATTTACTTTGATGACATAAAACAAATAGGGAAACGCCTTTTCCAACATTTGAGTTTTCAAACCGACATTAAAGGACAAGCTGTATATGCTGACATAGGCTAATGAATGATTAAAATAAACCACTTTTAACACGTAAATTCTCTGTACTCTTTACTGTATTTTATTATCAAATAAACTGTAGTAAAATGGCGACACGTCTTAACGGTTTAAAAACTCAAGTGAACAAAAAAATGAATTGAATGGATGTCTTACCAGCCTCAAACTCAAAACCATTGCGAGTTATGAAATCATTGTGGTTTTATATATAATATATAAATATATATATTCTAGATGCACGTTGAATTTATCAAGCACCGATTAAATAAACGTTTTATGCCATTACACATAGGAGAGTAATGAACGATCACTTGCAACCGAAACTAAAGTTCATTGGCTAATACAGGGTTAAAAGCTTGGGCCTCGTTCTAAACGCGGTTTGATTGGTTGGCTTGTTGCCAGAGTGTTGTCAATCATAAAATGTAAACAAGGCTCTGATTGGCTGCTGTCCAGTCCGCACTGGGCTGCCTGAAAAAAGCAATTACTGGCCTTGCGGTCTCAAGGCGGCCCAGAGCTGGATGATGAAAGGAGATAAGGAGGGGCGGTTTCAAGGCCTCCCCTAGGCGAACCTCGTTGGCCCCAAAGCTAAAGGAGAGTCAAGAGTGACTTAATCAAAGGGAATGCGTTAAAAAGGGGGGAAATTACATGTTGTATTAAATTTAAAGTATAGATTCGCGGATTAATATCGCCTAATTCAACAGTAACATGATAATTCGCATACACGGAATCAAATACACCAACGCAGAAGGATACAATTGAAGGGAAAACCTACCAAAGAGTACGTATTGAGATTTTTCACGGTAAAGTTTAGAAACTTTACGGTTTTGATTGCCGTTCCTTGAGACCATTTTTTCTGTGTGTTTTTATAGGTGGTCAACGCTCGCAAAACTAATAAATTTAAAGAAATATCTAGCGGCGATTCATTTCACGATTCAAACGCAAATCAGGAAATCGGGTGAATGACATGGAAATTATTTTGAAATTATAAAAAAAAATATTACATTTGTATTTTTGTATAATGTTGTTTTGTTATGTTTGTACTTGTGAAATGTAATATTTGTATAGGCTTATTAAAGTAATTAATACAAATAAAGTTCACAAATAAAAATTATGGTCATATCTTTACTTACTTGTTGTTGTTGTTTACTATGTAATTGTTTTATTTAAAGTTCATTTTCCTATCTTTGTTATCTCTGTAACTTTAATCAACGAACCTTCACCCACCAGCAAAACCTTCTGCACCATCATATTACAACCTTAAGGGCAACCTCAGTTAGGCCATTGGAAGACCTGTAATCTCACAAACGTGCTCTGCATCGTGTATTGTTTCCATTGTTTATTTTGACAATACATATTGTCTTGTATCTACTCAATAGAAAAATAACTACATACATTTATTAAATGTATGTATATAAATAAATAACAAAATAAATAAATACATGCATGAATGTAGTAGGATACTACAAACTGTTTTTAAAACATAAACAATTATTTTTATAAAAATGTAATTTGTGTAGACTTTAAACTAAATTATATTATAAAAGGTTCAGCAAAGTTATGAATCTGTTATTAAATTTAAGAAAAAAAATATTAAATTCTTATAACTTGTGATTACGATGTACAAGTAGGCTATGACCTGTCCAGACAGAAATAAAAACACAAACTGAGAGAACGCGTAAAAGGGCCAGTCCTGCAAAAATGTATCAATGAAGAGACTCAAAAGAAAAAAGAAATCTCAGCCTCAGAAGTGTGAAATTTGCAAACGACCCATAAGCAGAAGCCCTTAATATGACTAAGTACCCAGTTGTTGTTTTAACCAACTCTGCAGTACATAGGGTGCGATATGCCCTACCACCGACCCTCTTGTCCAAAAAAATGCTGCCTGGAAAAAAGCAATAACATTGCGGCAATAAAAAAATCTCTTCTGCAATATACAAAGAGGTGCAGCGCTTTAAGCAGATATCGGCACTTAATTTATTTAGTGTCAAGAAAGACTCTTTTATTGTTGGGTTTTTATTGGTTCCTTTTCGCAACTTGAAAGGTGGGGGTGGGGTACATTTTTAGTGGTGTACGGATAACACACACACAAGCAGCTAATGCAAACACGCATTTAACACACAAGCATAGGCCGTTTCGTTCACTCTCTTTTAACCATAAATACAACCTTGCATATACATAAACACTTAGGCCTATACTTCAATACAAACACTGGGTCTCTACCTAGGCCTATCTGTCACACACACAACATACACGCGCAATCTCCTTCGCTCCCCACGCGCTCACTTCCATTCTTTTTTCTTTCTTTCTTTCTCTCACACACACACACGCACGCACAAACAGACACACACTGTCCATGTGCCAGCGCGAGCTGCCCCACTGTGGGACGCGGGGATAATTAATGCGGAGTGACTGATTGCTCTCGAAACAGACCAGTCCCGTGAACGGCATTGTCCGTGATCAATGAAGCGTCTCTGATTGACACTTTCCCTCCATCTTCCAGCCACATTCAAACTACCGGAACGGGGCGTTTGTCACCAGCGTATAGGCCAAGGGTGCGCCGAGACCCAGTTATTGTCAGGCCGAAGTTGCACACCAGCAAGACAGTGCGAGGTCCCTCTGGTCTGCGTTTGGCAAAGAATAATACATACACTGTACGGCTGAATTCAAAGGGCGCACTGATACGAATGTATAAACTGTGCTTTGCCTCTACATGTCTATGTAGGTTTGGGGTATTTTATGTAAGCGTCCGTTGGGCGAATCAGTGCGACAATGCTCTTAAACGCAGGCGATGATGAAGAAGCGTGTTCAGTCAAGACGTGCACTTTTCTCACAATCTAATAATAAGGACTTATTCACTCAGGAGCAGCCGGGCAAAGAGATCGAAAATGATTTTAAAAAATCATCTATTGTTTGAATTTTAAAAAAATATAATATTCAATACACTGACGGTACATTATTGCGTCAATTGACAAGCACGTTCACAGAAACGCCTTTAAAATGTCTTCCACGTGTAAAGAAGTCAATACATATGTAATGGGTTGCATTTTGTTGCATTTAAAGCGAACAATTTTGACTATAAAAAATGTAATGGGACAATTTGAGTATAAAAAGTATTTTACTCTCGTACGTTGATTTAGTGACCTCTCCTCTCATTTTGATGGAACCTTGTTCCATATACAAAAGACTGTTGGAACCATGATTAGACCCCCTTGGAAAAATATTACAAACACCACAATTGCAAAACTTTATTAGACCCTTTTGTGAAATGATGTGGGCCTCTGTTAACTGTTGGGCAAGTTGTATGTTAGTTGTCTCACAGCCCGTCTCAACGTCTAGTGGGTTTCAGTCAAAAGCGGGACGTGTAGTACACACCAACACAGCCAGCACTATATAATCTGGTCTAACGTGTTATATCCATACACTGAACCTAAAATATGATCTTGCATTTTACTTGTGTGTGTAAGTGCGGGTTCGTTGGCAAACGATGCGTTATTTTTATCGATGCCCACATTTCGCAACAAGGAACTTGCTTTATGAAATGACGAACTGATAAGACTAAAATTAATATTGTAAACTCCCCATATGGGACAGTTGATTGTCATCTCTTGTACACGACGGGTTAATAATATAGGCACAGCTGTGGCTTGCATCCTCATAAACGAGAGTTGTTGACTTTTAACTGAAACGACGAGGATACGCTGGAAAATGTAAATGTAGCCATATGATGAAAAAGTGTCGATCAAACTTACAGTTTAAGGCGGGAGGGCCCGAGGAAAGTTGTGAATGACAAAAACACATCTCCAACCAGCTGCTCTTTATAAATTCCAGGGAATGGCGTTATCGATAGAAAAAGCCCATCTGTGTCTAATTAAGAGAAGTACTGCTTCACCCCCATAAATGGCACAAACCTACCTCATTACGACCTGTTTTATTGTAAAAGCTAGAAGTCAAACTAGAGAGGTAAATAAGTGTAACAAAAAACTTAAACTACGTGGATGCTATTAATAAACAATTAAAAACTTTTTGCAATTATACCTTGCAAACATTTTAAGAATACAGATAATATGGAAACTGCGATAATTGTTATTTAAGTTGGTGCCATGACAATAGCGGCACTGAAAATATTGGGATGTTTTATCCATATTTGACTTTTGTCTTGAAACAACACACAATTTTTCCTAGTGGGTTTATTCTATGCTGTGTTGGATTTATTATATACACCGACTCTTGACATTTTCAATTATGATAAATAAGAAACTTATAGCTGGCCCCACAGTGCTTCATTAATGAGTCTTAAAATGCCTCCCTGTATATTCTTTTATATTCATAAAATTGTCTTTTGTGAAGCTTTATCTCCCAAACATGAACGTGAGTAAAGAAATGGAAAATTAATCGGATGAGTGGACTAATTACACGTTACCAACATGTCACTAGAAAATTAGTGACTAATATTGTTAATACCTTTTGCAAATCGTTGCATTTTATCGTCGTTCAAGTCGTCAAGAGAACTGTTACTCGTGATCAGAGATGACCATAAGCTAATGCTCACAACTATCATTAATCTATGACAAAACGTAAAAGAAATAAAACTTGAAATTTTGCAAAAGGCAGTCATTTCTACTCCACTTCATTATTCTTAGATTAGGACCCTGTATATGAAGATTCCAATAAATCCTTAAGGGGTTGCGTCTAAATGCTTTTAAATGATTGTCAGTGTCTTTTCAGTTTTGACAAGGCACACAGTGCTGTCTTGAATATGGCCTACGTGCTTGTATCACAGCATTGTGTGTGTCAGATCCTTACACAGGTATGCAGTAAATGTGTTAGACGTAGTTATCAATCAGCCACACAAGTAAATCTAAGTTTCGGTATCCGTCCGTTAAAGCTTAGGCCCATCCGTGTTGACGTAAGAAAAGCACAAAAAATTGGTTGTATAATTAAACGTATGGTATTACATTTCGTCAATGGTTCAATCCAAACAAACTGCGAAAATAACTGTATATAAACTAGCATTACTACATGTTTCGTAGGACGGCAATAATGTTTTGACCTTACGACCTAGTAGCCGTGTTGAGCAAAGCAATAATACAAAATACTTACCTGAACCTAATTACTTACTGAATTATTAAACGACGAAAAAAGATTTGCAAATTCCGACTATCAAACTAGAAATAGCACATGCTTGTTTAAACTCATGGTCCTGAAATGTTAATAAAACTACTACGACTTTGCATATGTACGCAAACTTTTTATTGAGTTCAACTCATCAATCGTATCGTTATGTTTTCTATTTTCTGCGAATTAGAAAACTTGAATTTGTTGTGAAGAAAAATATTTGAGAGTCTGAGGCAAACAATGATAAAAGTAAGCACAATGAAATATTCAGTCAAAAGGTAACAGGCTGTTTTTATATGTGGTGTACCTCAAAACCTTAAAGATATGATAAAATCTTTGAGCTATAATAAAGTAATGTCCATGCATAATTCCGGTATGAAATGTATAAAAATGCATGTAGCCTAGATATAATTTTGAAACACTAAATTGAAAGCCAAAGCAAAACGAGTTTGTCTGGATTTGGGAAAAAATAGCTATAAAAGTCACCGTTTCACTGACCGAGCGATGTAAATCGGACATAAACGTGTATTTTGATGTCAAGAACAACCTTGCGTTAGGCCGCTATTAATTTCTGACAACCCATATATCTTGTGCATAAAGGACACAAACAAACGAGTAAACATGTCGAGCCTGTCCTTAGTAGCCTACTTCTGCAGAAGTCTTGCTGGATGTGATAAATCAAAAACAGATTAGCAGAAAACACATACCTATAAAAAGGATAGTCCATCCGGACGGCAAATATTTTTGAACGAGGACTGTGTATCGATTTATGCAAAAACGGGCAAAATGTCTCAGTGAAAACGCATTCTGTCGTGTAGTCTTCAATTCTCAAAAAAAAATCCTAAAGCTGTAAAAAACAGTAATTATTAAATTTACCACACTTGCGATTTATTCCGCTAAGAAAAGAAAACTCTCTAAAGCCTTTCGCCTAAATACTCAAAGATGACTTGCTGTTTGGCTCTCGTTGGATATCTATCTGAAGGTACGAAGCAAATCCATCCGAATAGAGCCAACTGCTTCCTCGAGCCTCTATAATCACAAATTTATGGCTGGATGACGCGTCCTCTTCTCCCACAATGGAGCTCAGTGACATTAAACAGAAAATTGATGGAGAGACGAATGAAATTTAATCTGCTTTCATATCCAGACCATCGCATTTTGCCTCATTTAATTAGGGGAGAGGGCACGTGTCTCGCGCCCAACTCTTTAACACACATTGCACAATTCTACTTTTTCGCATGTTTGGGATCATGGAAAACGACTCCATTCTCCGCGTCGTGGAGACATTGGATCTTCTTGATCAGGACGTGTGCACCATACTGGACTTTCCCACGTGGTTTTATAAAGAATCTCCGCAAGTAAACTAAATTCAACCCGTTTTATTTTGCATCGTAACGTTTTTGAAATGTTTTCTTGCAGACCAGAGGATCGCGATCGCTGCGACTGCACGTTTCAAAACACGATAAGCTATTGTAACGCTTCTGTTTCTTAACGTAAATTTGTGTTGTAAAGCGATACATGGGTTCCTCAATGTTGACACAATGTTACGATGGCAGTTCCCTATCGCGGTGCAATGCATTTGTTCAGTTCAAGTCTACGAACAGAGAACATGTAGAAGTGGTAAGATCGGTTGCAGAAACAACACAAACACACATTCGCTTCGATAGATTGTTTACTTAAAGAACTACAAATTTACCTTGAAGAAACGGGCAATCCATAACACAAAACACATGCTGTCCTGAAAGAAAAGCAATGCGCTACTTTTACAAACAAGTTAGAGCATAATATGCATGTTTTTTTTACATCCAAAACAGGCTATTTGCTTAAACGCGAGGCGTATTTCCAACTCATCCCTGGAGCAAAAATGCGCCCCCACCTCTACCTTTAAGGTCACGCCCCGGGAGCCGTGACGTCACGCGATTAACGCTTTCGTTCCCGTGAGCATCGCTTGAAAGGATGTTTTTGGTAATGTAGTCAAGGCTTTAGGTGTAAGTATTAGCATTTGATATAATGCCACTTTGCCATGCACTTACAAGTTATATAGGGAAACATTAAAATGGGTAACAAATTTGACTCTACACAGCTCAGCACTTTTAAGGTTTACAGTAAAGCATAAACCTTGCATTATTAGCCATCTGTAAAAAAAAGATTTGTGATGAATCTTTTGTACATTTTGTGCACTTAGGAAGAGGAAAATGTGTTTATAAAAAACATTAATCACTAAAACAAAGGCAAACTTACTCATGTATTTATTAAGTGCATGAAAAGTACAAAAAGGTACTGTACCTAATAGTTTTACTCATCACAGCTGTCACAACTGATTCATCATACACAAAGACACACGCATGCACACACAATTTTCCAGAAAAGCTTACTGCACATCCATTATTAACAGTCAAACTGGTGTCTAAGTTTATTTAGACAGACGTGACAACAGACACAACTACCCATTCTCAGATATGTCTTATGTAGATGCTCACGTACATATATGAATATAACTTCAAAAGGAACCAATCAAGAGGGACAGGAAAAGTCAGTTGCTTAGTTCTGTTTCATAGACACCGACCCGTTACCCCCAAATGACCCTGACTGTATCATTAAAAATAGTGTAACTGGGCTGGCCTGCCTTCAATGACAGATATTATAATCACTTTTTCCTGTTTCGTTGCTGAGTATTCTTATCGAGTTTGTTTTGGATACTACCTTGTTTGTGGCCTAAAGATAGTTTTGTGAAAAGGGTTTGGAAATAGTTCTATCTATTGTCTGCCCTAAGGACTTCAGGGCAGCAAAGACAAGATTAAAGTGACATACCCCAACCACTCCATATTCATGAATGACAGTATTCTGGTACAAACTCTTGGCCTTCTTTTAAAGTCTTATAGTATGATATCTGCGTTAATTAAAATTATAGTATGACATAAGACTTACATGCTTCATATTTTTTCTGTGGAGTCCTGTGGGAATATCTGTGCCAAGTGTCAGATGATGCAAATATGTGGTTTGTCTTAGAAAGCTTAAATGCACATGCGCATCTATTTCTATTGGAATGTAATCTAAGCGGTCCCTCAATACAAAGATTTTTCTTCTCCTCCCCCTAAAAATTATATATTTGATTGAAATCAAATGTTTAAATCTTTTTCAAATGTCATTTAATGTAGTAATTTCGTAGGAAAATAAATTCGCATTCCCATAATTTCACTGGTCCATCACTAAAAAAATGAGATTAACAGAGTATTAAGCACGGTAAAAAAGGCAAATATTACAAAATATTTTGGTAGTTGTAAAAATTAGCCATGGACTCTTCAGTAGAATAAATATGGAGTAAAATAAACTTAAATATGATACATTATGTTTGTGGGTTCGAATCCCTGGGAAGACCTATTGATGTGAAAATGTACAGCTTGAATTCATGGTAAATCGCTTTGGATAAAAGATTCTGCCAAATGGTGTATATGCATACGGGTCAATGCCGTAGTTCTGCTAGAATCTCAGCCAGGCTGTTACATCCACCATAGGGAACAATTGCATTTCGCTTCTTGATGCATATAGGATTACGATCAACAACATGAGTCTAATTATTCAATCACTTCACCATATGTCGACAAACAAAAAGGAGAAGCATTTCAAGCTATCCGTTTCAAGGTACATCAACAAATAGGAAAAAAACAAAGTGAACTTTTGCACTTACTAGAGGCATGATCACAGAGGCACTTAACAATGCTCAACCGTAGTGCTATCGGTTGGCCGAAATTTGAAAGTTTTTTACTATACCCATCGTTATGACTTGGTGAAAAATCCCCTTAGTGCTATGAGAGTAGAAGTGACCTAGCTGGCAGAGATTTTAGCAGAAGTATGTCACCGTCCCGTGTGCATACCCCATTAATAAATGTATAATAATAAAGTAATTCAGTGGCATGTGAGGTCATTTGGAATCCGGGAAAAAAACTTCAAAAGAAATCAAAGCAAACTAAAAAACAATCTGAATAAAACATATAGGTACAATGCACATTCCTTCTTCTGGAACACAATTTGCCTTTGGACAACTTGTCATGTGTTAAGCCCGTATCTTCTTCCCGACTGGAGGAATCACAGTAAACCGGTCTTTGCCTGGTCTAATATAATCACGGGTATAACACTTCAGAAAATAAGTGCCCACCCCGTTTTCAATATGAAACTGTTGACAAACCAACGAATGGAAAACCTTTTAAAAGAGCCATGATGTCTAAAACACAGTCTTTAAATATCACAGCTACACACTGAGTGAGAACTTGATTGAGATAAACCCATGCATTCAAAATGAAAAATCCAAAAGCACCCTGCTGACATTTGCCTAGAGAAGAAAAGTACAGCAATTGTCAAAATCTCATGCACAATCCACAACAGTATAGATTGGGCAGAGGCTGATAGAAATGAGCCACGAGCAGTGCCCATTCTTTCATCTTGAGATCAGAGCTAGAGGTCCGATTTAAACTGTTACATACATATGCATGAAGCATTAGATGTTGTAGAGAGAACAGCAATAGAGAATTGTCTTAAAACATCTAAGGCCTACAAATTCTTCTTTTTTCCGGTTTTTAAAATAAGCTCTTCATTGCAGCTGTTACATACAGCAGCTGGGACGGAAGTACAAGGACAGTATTGTGACCCCCGCTTTGTATGTGACGCATTTGCTTTTTGCCCTGGTTGTTGAAGAAGTGTTCTCCCCACATCTGTAGCGCCATCACGTGGTAGGGCAGGCAGCTCCTGTGACCCCCCAAAGGCCAGGGCTGTTGTCAGGAAGAAGAAAGACAGTTTGTGCGGGCATCAGAACCCAGCTGCAGGGTTGAGGAGTGCCACAGTCATCAAGTGATGGGACTGACCACCCAACAATGAACCATCTCTTTTCCTCTCTCTCCCCACTGTCCCTTGTTCCTACAGTTTTCACATTCTACTGCCTTTTATCAGTTTCTATCTTCAGGCCTTGGGCATCACTTTCTTTTAAAAGATGAGCAGAAAGAACTAAACGACCCTGTGTTCACCCTCTGATATACGCCAAGGTCCCAAGACCACTGCTGATTTGTTTTTATGAGAAGGATGAATAACCGAGTCTATCAGCCACAAAATGGATGTGAAAACTGCTAAGGAAGACTATGAGGGAAGCAGGGAGTGAGAGAACAGAGAGCTTACAAACAATGCTTTGCAACTGAATACCGAAATGTCTGATATTCCTGTGAAGGTCACTTAAAGAGCCAGTTACTTGTATTTCCTAAAATCATCTTTATTACAGTGTGTAACGTAGCTGTCCTTCAATGTTAAAGTCCTGCAAAGTTTTTAATCATAAAAGTCCATGATAAAAACAAAGGTAATGCATCTCAAGATAAAGTCGAATCAGAATCACCAGAACGAGTCTTTATTTTTTCGAAGCTCAGGCCTGTAATTTTCAGACGTCATGATTTAATACATTTGCATAAACCCCTCCTGCCTGCGAAACTCGAACACTCTGACCCGCCCAAAAACACTTCCAGTTTGCGTATTTGCATCCTGTAGAGAAGACGCTGTGTTCTGTTCTGCAAAATCAAGCATGTAGTTGTTTTTACTTCCAGATCTGAAAGATGATGATGTAAAGAACAAGAGGATAAAAATATTTTCCCTACGAATACGAAGTATAATCAAACCTTTTCTCATTGTTTTAACAACTTTTTCTCCAACCTTGGTGAGTATGGGACTTGCTTAATGCTTGTCCATGAAAGATGGGTCTGCACGACTTTATTTGGGCCAATAAACATCTCTGAATCACAACCTGTACATCTGATTAAAAGACGTGGAAGTTATATCTTCTATTGAATGTTCAAAATAGCAAATTTTGTGTATTATATGGTGTACACTTACAGCAGCTAATTCTGTCATATTGAAATAGTTCTGATAATCAGGTGTGAACCAACTTTTGTCATGGATTCATGACAAAGGATGTGGATGGATTTCGTTTGTATGCTGTAATGTTTCTTAACTCAGTCACATTTGCATTGCTACTAACACATTAACGTTACTTTACTGTGCTGGGTTTACTGTTTAGCTGTGGGTCCCTGTGGGATAATTGCTTATATGTAACTTTAAAAACCACAAAGTTTACCTTTAAGCACCAAAATGGATTTTGCATTCATACATTGTACTACGCACTTGTTTTTATTATACACAGACAGAAGAACTTGCTGTGCAATACTGAACTCTGTACAGTTAAAAATATGATTTCTACATCACTTATCCTCTGCAACAGGTGCCCTATTCTGTAGATCCCATTGGCTCTTTTATCACTGGCGGGAACATGAGTGATATTTCATAAAAAAGACTTAAAGGGTGCTCAGACATTGAGTTTTACAAGCTACATCAGCAAACGCCCCCCTTGGCAAAAGCCAATGATGCCGTTACACACATATGCCTGAACACTCCGTATCCTGACTATGTTAGCAGGAAATAAAATTTTAGTACCCCTGGTAGTAATGTACAAGTCATGCAAAGGACCAGGAGACAGTTCTACACACACATATACACAGCAACCACAATCTCACACCTGCACTAACAGAGGTTTCTGCATTTCAGAACAGGCCTAAAAGTCTCAAAAAACGTGCATTCAAAACAGATCTACTGTCTGATTCTAAAACTTCAAATCAAATCCAAAATGCCTCCCCATGCCCCTCTCTGCACGCGCTGCTGTATTCTTTATAGCTTTTAAATGGGTCTCCTTACAGACCACCACAGGGGGTCTGCAGCTTGCTCTGGGGTAAATGACGGCCATGTTGTGTTTATCAGAGTTAAAGCAAGAAAATGAATCCAAAATTCCAAACCTTATTGGCTATTTATTGTACTCTAAAGCTAACATGCAGAAATATGTTTAATACACTGCCTACATGTTTATGAAATCTAAATGGAAATCTAGGCATTGTAAAGATTATTTTGGGGTTTAACACTGTGGTTACCTCAGTTGACACACTCAGGGTGTGAAAACATTATTCAGAAACTGATTTATTGATAAATTAATTTAATTTTAAAGACAAGGCATTGCAACTAATGCATATTTTTAGCTTCGTTCTTTTTAGGATTGAGTAAGCAACCCAAAGGTTGTGGGGTCGGTTCCCAAATGAACATACATAAAAAGCATACCTTAAATCTACTAAGACACCTTAAAGCATCTCTGAAAGGCATAAAAGGGTTAATACATTGAATTATTTTACTAATGGCTGGTTCCTAAATTAATGCATTAGGAAACTGCATTTGATTTAACTCCGCTGTCTGTGGCTGGTAGTAATTCTCACATTCAGGGGGTGCACCAAATGTGCATCAAATGATCAATTGTCATGTAGCTGGTGACAGACGGACTACGAGAAAGGATCAACCCGAAAGTCGAATAATCGCCCCACTACGGAGTTATCCATTAATTCAGGGTTAAAGTCTATTTGCATTTAGACAAAGAGAGATCGTCCATCCATCACCGAGTCGAGGGTACGAAGGAGGGGTAAAATAGTTCTCTTGCAAATAAATCTGTTGCCCTCCGGGGTGCGTTTACATAGGTGTGAACTGCGACTGTTGGAAAGCCTAGAGTAATTCATTTGAAATGCGAAACCTCAACTCCCACAATACTTTTCAAAAAGCCACGGCTCTGCCTTTCGGTAACATTACATAATAACTTACTTTAGTATAATTAGCGATCATTTTCACATTCCACAATAATTAAACAGATACGAAAAAACTGTAGTTTATCTGTACTTTATTCATTTATGTTCCAACCTGAACGTTGACCACATAACTACAGGTTTCTTGGCTGTTAAGCATTAACCAACATATATTTTATTAATGACTTATCATTAAGGTCTAATGCTTTGCGCTATTCAACGTTTATTGCAAAGCAATCATCTAAAAATGGTCTTGGCTTTCCAAAAAGTGACCAAGCAGAACATCAGACCAAGACATAAACTACCACCACGAGCTCTCTCCATTTAAAGGAGTCTGTCCTCATGTTTTAAGGTGGACAGGGTATAAGCTTCAAAGCAGTTCGAGTTGCATTTGACACGAAAAAGATACGTGTCAGGTATATATTCTGCTGCCAAATTTCAGTCTGTTATTGGAGATGCGCGCCCTGATTATTTGTGGACAGGACATGGTATATTGTATAACCGAATTATATTGCTACACGACTCCCTTCTTCCTTCATCTCACAACAACCTCTTGCAACTATGTTCCGACATTATGTTTCATTAGGTCCGAGTAAAATTATGGCACGGTTGGAATGCACAAATACGCCGCAGTTGTTTGCGTCGATCGCGTCTGCTGATCCCCCTTAAATCTACGCTAGTTTGGTGGGAATTCCATGTAACGATTTTTGCGAGGCTGGCCAAGGGCTCCCTCCCGTAGATCTAGCGGGGTTCCCCTCCCCCTCTCCACCTCAGCTGCTGGGTTGGGGAGGGGAGATCCCCTTGCACCACTCTTTCCCAACCCTGCTACCTAAAGGCGCCCGTGAATTTGTGTTAAGAAGAATGGCGCGCCTCCGGTGCTCTTGCGCGCTGTTGAAATGGATGATGCCAGAGTCACAGTGGAAGATATGCATCTGGGGATATGCAGCATGTAATGTCATGAGTTTCTTTGATGCTTTAAGGTCGTTGTTGTGGAATACAGCACTAAGGAAGAGGACTACATCGTGCGTGTGGAACAGAGGAAGGGCTACATAGCATATTGCACAGTCTAGCCCATTTTTTTGAGCTTTCTAAGGCAATACATTGCAAACGGTGCAGCAAAAACGAACGCTTTAAACCGCGTAGAAAACTCGTGGCATAACGGTTTGGACCCGATTGTCAAGCATCGTGCTCACGGATGTCGACTATTTGTAAATGCTTCCAAACTGCACTATGTGACCAGCTCGAGCCACAGCACTGGTTCGTCATAATGACAAACAAGAGGGTGACGAAATTGGCGCGAGTTTCGAAAGTCGCTCTTCCTTGTTTTCTTTACTAGAGATCTCAGAGTCATAATAGTAAAGATAATCGCGCCAAGTCAAAGAGATTTGAACATTCGACATTTTTTGCTTTCAACCAAATGCGTAATTTTTACGCTGAGGACATACAGCGAATTTCACAGAGGTTGCATTGCCATTAAGGTGGGCTATATATTTTTTATTATTTATTTGACTATAAATACAATTAAAGTTTATAGTCAGAAGAAAATAGATAAATGAATTGAAATTGAAATTGTTCAAATATTTTGTAGTTTATATAGGCTACCCAAGCTGTAAGGTGGTTTTATTGCTTTAAACAACCCATTTACAGCAAGGCAACATTTAAATTTACAGTGATATGCAGAATAAATCTAGACGAATTATCTGTTATTTTATAAAGATATAAGTCGAATAAATATAACGACTACATTTTTACCTTTTAAATCCACTCGTTACTCGATAACATTAAAAACATTATGATTGTGTTTAGCATTTTATATCATGCCTGATTTACAGTATGATTAACCTATATTTGTTTTTAAACTGTAAAAAATGTTGCCTTAAATATAAGTATAATCAAATCGACAGGACAAGTCAATTCAAGCCACTATCTATTTTAAGAACTGTGATGAAATGCTTTAACTTATTATATTGATAAATTATATTTTGGATTTAAAGTAAAAACATTTTGCATTTGATCACATAAATTTTACATTGTATACTTTTTAATGAAGAAACGACAATGCGAATTTACATTGTTTGAAACTTGTTCTTTTATTTATTTATTTCTATTTTTTACCAAAATCCCCTAAATGTACTTTATTTAACTGCGTTATGTCTTTCATAATTTCATTATATGTACTAATAAATAGTTTTAAAATAACTTTTGTTGTTGGAGTTCTTAATAGCCTAATCCAAAGCATGTTTGTATACTGGAACATTTACATTTGCTTATGTGGTTGACAAATCGCTAACCCAAGAAGTTTCCTCATGTGTGTGTTATTTATCAAGTTGGAACACATTTTTTATGTTAGGCTCCATTTATTGACCTCAGACAAACACAAGGGAAAATCTCTTCACATTATTATTTAATGTGAATAGAAGGCATTTAAATACTGTCGTAGATATGAATCACACTTTTTACCTCTTTTTTCGTCCCAATAAAAGAAAATTCCTTTAATACTAGCTGGATTTTTTTTTACACATTACCTATTTATTCAAACATTCTATATTTTTAGAGTACATATTTTATGGAATGCAGATGCTATTTATCTGATGGTCACTTTACGCGAATTCAGAAGGCTTTGGTGTTTGATTAGGCCTATGTTTACGCATTCATTTTGTGCAATTTTGTTCTTTCTAATTCTTTAAATTATCGTTACATGTGTTGCCTTATTCCCATGTGCGTTATTTATAACACGGTTTACCTTTAGCACAAATAACAAACAACATACACGAAATACTTATATCTTATGTGTGTATATATTTTTATATCATTTCTTTTTTAAAGTCTCGCCGCAAGCTAGTGACGTGCTTAGTCAAGATAATTCACACTGACTTGATCAGAAGATGTTTTTTATGAATATGATGGCGGAGAAAGCCGGATAAAATTCTGTAAACTAAATCAAAACAGTATTTTTTTTTGGTGTTATTACATTTAATGGTACACTGTTATTCCCAATTACTCAATCTTTCTAATCGCCATTCCAACAATCCTCTGACAACAATGACTATAGTATTGAGATAAAATAACCAGTTTTTCTTAATTATCCCAAATTTCCGAAAGCACTTCTTCGTTGTGCACATTTTTGTTTAGTTTGACGTGGGTACTTGATGTATAAAATGCTTATTAATTTATTCAGGCTAATGGCCAGTGGGGCCCCTCATATAGTTCGTGCAATAGGTCTTTTCCCTTAATTGACAATACATAGCACTGCCAACTGTAATTTGGGGTATTTAAAATGCAAAACACGTTTTATTTTCATAACTCAAAAAAATATATTGGGTTAAGGAGATGTTTTTTTGTTAAAATATGAAAGACCACTTTCAGACCTGCCATGGTCACAATACAATATTTTTGTTTGGTTATTTCTATTCTTCTATTCTGTTGGCCGTTAACCCGTGTATGAAATAGTAGAGGATTTAATGTGTATTTCATATAGACCAATTCATTTTACAAGTCGGTTATGTAAGCGGAAGATTTAGCGTTTCCACACGCATTCCCAACGACGTTACAAACGTAAATATCTGATATAAAATTGCATTTAACTGTTATATAAATAATACTTATAAATTATAAATAATTATATATAAAGCAATGTTTAATATAAATTATATTTAGTATTTTAACTTAATGGTTTACTTTTTTGATGGTTACAAAATTTAATATATATTTTTCTTCTAATAAAGTTCATTAAATTTGTAATTTGACAACTTTAAAAGGCAATTAATTCGCTTACTTTTCAAAATATGATTAATTCATTTAAAACATGAAATCTCGTCAATTTCACAGCTACAATCATCATCTGCATTTATGTAGTTTAACCTATATTGGTCATTTAAACTACTCTAATAAATACCATTGATAAAAATAACAATATTTTTGCGCCTACATAATGAACAATTGCCTATGTGGTAATTTACATTCAAATAAAGCTTGCATGAACTGCTTATTTATACATTACTTTGTCATTAAAACTCCAAAATGAATGTGTTTTATTGTATGTTTGCCTCTCATGTATTATTTAAGGTTATTTGGAGGTTTTTTTAAGTTTTATCAATATGATTTACAATTATTTAATTGGGCCAAGCAAACTGTAAAACGAAGTGCATCGTCAAGTACCCAGAGAACACAGAACTTTCACAGGAGACTCTCTCGCCCCCCTGAGGCAGCTTCATACCTTCGCCTTTGTGTCTGGGATGCCCAGCTGAGAACTGTATGCAATATATATGATAAATAAAAAAATAAAAAAGAATTCTAAAATGTATCATACATTTTTAAGAAATACTGTTTGCCAACCTGCAGAAATTTGACAAAACCTATAGCTTAAAATTGTCCTGCCTGAAACCAAATATGTTCATGGAATATCAAACCAATTTGTTAACAAAAAGGATATAACGTTTAGGTAATTTCAGCAAATTTATGGCATGTCAGCAATAGAAAACAATTGAAAAAAACTTTTTTTTAAAGCAATACATACTATATATATATATATATATATATATATATATATATATATATATATATATATATACATACATACATATACATTAACCAAATAACTATGAAACTATAATGAACTCCCCCCAATTATAAATGTTAATAAATAAAAAATAATCAGGCATTGTGATTAAATATAAAATAAACATATGCATGCAGGTATGGTGTGTTTGTATTATTTGTAAAGAAAGTCCAAGAAACAAGAGTTTAAAACCTTTCTTTCATTCTTCAAGCACATAACGTTTTGATGCTTAAATGTAGGCCTAAACAGGAATGCCCTATATCACTTTCAGCCATAAGTCAACACAATCTTGCATTGTAAAACACAAAAGAGCCTGTTAAACAAGTCCAAAGCCGCCATGCTCATTTAGCCGGCTATTTAAAATGAACCCTTTATGGAAACATGTTTCTTTCCTTTGATTTTTTTGGCTATGCATTTCAAACACCTTTGAAGCAACATGATTGGACATTTTAATAGCAGGAAAAAAGCATAATTAAAATTCAGTGTGCATTCAGTATTTCTGAAGTAAGGTGTGACTTCAGATTAAAAGCAAATAAAAAATGGTCAACACACATTCAAAACATTTAGCTATAATAATTAAATAATATTTGAATTATTCTCAGTATATTCTTTTAACAAATATATCAAACCAAAATCTGTTTCAATCAATTTTTGTCCCAGTATTAAATAACAATGCATGGTTTTGAATTCAAGCTTTTAAGTCAATTTAGCTTTTATTTTCTAATAGTTCTTACTGTAAAAGAACAGCAGCAGTTTTATGACACAGTCAAAAGTGAATCCGACTGAGATGCACACTGTTCCTGAACATGTTTTGTCTTGCGAGTGTGTGCGTCTTCTCTCTTCATAGTATTTAGTTTCCCGTGGCTGTCTGAGCTCTGTACGTAATGACCAATGAGAATCTGAAAAGACTAACGGCAGGGATTCGAACTGTGCAGTGGCTATGATAAATGAAGACTCACAAGTCCTAAATTCTTTCACAGTATTGATACAGACTATTGACTGATCATCAGAAGCTGATGTGGGGATTATTACATGAAGTGATATATATTTTAATCAACCGTCTCCTTTCTTTTCCATGTTTATCTTTTTAAACACCCTAAAAAGTGCTATAATTAATCAGGATGTGGATGAGTAATAAAATACATTTTTGTTTTAGACATTATATTAAGATGGAGTAAACAGTAAAAAGTATGTATAATTATTTTACATTATGAACATTTCTTTCTGTGCTCTGTCATGTCTATCATATCAAAAATCAAGGGCTGGGCTCCATTGTTTTCTCCAGCTTTACAGGTGTCCAGCAGATGACATGGGTCCCCACCAAACTTACCCCACAGGCCTGCAGGGACTTGCATAGCCCCCCCCCAGACTTGTAGGGTACTGAACATATCCACAGACTCGATGCCCTTACTCTGCTCTTTGGTCTGGTATCTCTACCTTCAAGGCCTATGGCTATGACTGACAGACAGTGATGACAATAGAGATTTCTCTTTCTCTCCGTCTCTCACTCTCTTTCTCTATCTGAGTGAGGAATGAGTGTTGAATAGGAGGTGCAGGGGGTCCTGGAGAGAGGAGTGGGTGGGGGTAGGGTGGAGCTGGATTGGTGCTTATTTAATTGGCTGTCAGACCTCCTAGAGTTTCAGTATTTCCACAAAATGGGATGAGCCTCCCTCTCAACAACCCCCACCCCTAAACACACAAGCATACACACCCCTGACATCCATTCAAACTAATGTAATTATGATTCCTGGGGATGTATTACGATATATTGACTCAACATGCATGCACAGAACTGAGAGCAATACAACGAATAAGCAAACCGAGTTTGACCCTCAATGTGATCTCACATACTATCCAAAGAATCTCAGAGAATGATTCCTGAGTCATCATCTCACCTAAACATTACATTTCTGAAGGCTACGATTTAATGACAAAATATATATAATATTAAAGAATGTTATATTATATAAATGCTCGTCTTTCAACATCAAAATTATGTTTAGAATGATGATTTATTTCCTCTGTCAATGTAAACATGGTTAATCGAACTATGAAAACATACTGTAACTTTAATTTATTGACCATGCCGCAAAAATACTTTTCTAACATCACATTTCTGATGTCAGTAGTCAGTAACCCAATTCGTAAACGTACTATTTTTATATAAAAATTTCAGAAAAACAAGTCACATGACGTAAACAGCAAATAAACGACAAAATCGAAATGCATGATGTCATCCAACGTTTATTTTACTTAAATGGTTTAAGTTTTTTTTATTAAGCACTAGCAGTACATTTGAACTAACCTTTTACTGCAGCCTCGTGTCTTTTCCTTTTTGTGGCACCTGTGGCTCAGTGTATCCTTTCGAAACATGCTAATGTTTGAAAAAGCGGCCTAACTTTACGTTTTTTAACCGAGTGACCGCGTCTGGTCTCAATAGTTTGAGCGCGATTATTCGGTGGATCTGTCATTAATGTCACTATGGTCTTAACAAAATGCCGCCGTTAAAGAACGGACAGCAAAGTTTATTGAACATGACATGCAGTGTGCAGCAACCATAAGGTGAGTTCGATCCGCGCAGACCAAACGGCGTGTGACACCAAGTATCGCGAGAGCAATTACGAACGCAACGCTCACGTTGTTCTTTGATGTCATACGTCGATCGATCTGCGCAAAGTCTCGTGACGTCCATCACACCAACAGGAAAGCGATGTTTTTTTTCACGGAAGTACTTTCACGTAAAAGTTACATTTAAAAAAAATAAACGTATGTTTACGGCATTTTGTGGACCAGGCCCATTTTTATGTAAAATTAAATTATGACAATTCTAGCGTAATTTTACGAGCGTTAATGCGAATGATAATTTTGAAAAATAGTCCTCACGTGGCATGCGCAAAATGTGACACTCACTGAACTCATACAGCTCTTAAAGCCCAAGTAAAATAAAAAATGACAATTTATTAGTTTTTCACGAAATATTGCAGCGTTTATAGTAAATAGCTTAACAACGTGTGTCATTCTCTTTTTAGACTTCATGTGCCCTCAAAATCTTCAGTTAAAATCTGAAAATGCACTTCCGTCCTGAAATGACTATCCATCTCAAATGACGTAAATTAAACGGCTTGGCCGGAGCATCCGTTAACTCCTCCCCCTCAACTATCAGTCTGCTGACAGTTTCATTTCAAAGTCAATGCAACAGCTGTTTCTACACATCCAATAAATTCGCAGTGAAAAACGCAAGCCACGCCCACATATTATCTCCTTTGAATATCCTGTTCACTCGGAAATGTGTCAGAATACGGAAGTGAAAACGATCGCAACTTCCAGTTCACGGGGACTTTAAGGATGTTTGCTTCTATTTTAATTTATTCCTTTGAATTAACATTTTGTATTTAACAATATAATTTCTATTGTCGTTGTATTTCTTTAACTTAGCATTTTAAGTGAAAAGCAGGAGGAAAAATCCATTTACTTTTGCGAAAGCAACACTATTATCCAAAGTTACCTAGGGTGCATTTGGTACAGTATTTATTGCATATTATGTGGACCCCTAGGTCGAACCCATGACCTTCTCATTGAAAAAACGCAACATTCCGTTGACTTACAGGACCCTGTGTAAAAATGAATAAACAAATTAATATTGTAAATGACTTTAAAAATGCATGTCAATCATGCGTTATCCAACATTTAATGGTGATATAATGTTTAGGTGAAGAAAACATAAACATTTCTTTAGACGTAAAGAAAACAAAGCACCTTAATTGTACTCTTAGAGCGACAGTTCACCCAAAATTTAAAATTCTGTCTTCATTTACTCGCGTATACTTCATGTATATGTAACAGAGTCAAGCCAGTGAAGTTACATATACATATATTTTTTTCTGATGAACAAAGAGAAAGATATTTGGAAAAATGTCAGTAACCAAACAGATCTCATTTACTGTTATAGTAGGGAAAATAAATACTATGGGAGTCCATAAGATCTGCTTGGTTACTCGCATATTTCCAAATTTCTTCTTTTGTGTTTAGCAGAACAAAGACGTTTATACAGATTTGGAACAATCTGAGGGTGAGTTAATGATGACATAAATTACATTTTTGGTTGAACTATCCCTTTAATTATAATAATCGATGATATTTATGTGACAGAATTATGCCTTATTGAGATCATTGTTCCATAGCACAAACTGCAGTGGTTTGTGGTGTTTTCAGTCTGAGAAACATGCCGTGTGATTGCTTACGACAAGATGGCTGAAAATGAACCTCACGTTGTCTTTTGAGACAACAGTTAGTTGATGTTTTTATTATTCATAATGACAGCAAAATGCTCCCATTTCACGTAATCATTACAATACACTGCACTCTTGCGGAAAAAAAATATAATGACAAAATCCAGCATGTCAAGATTGTTTCTACCTAACAGTAATACCAATGCAAAGTGATATATCGTAATATGCTTTAAACCCTCAAATATAAATTGTATTTACAGTAAGACCCCGTTTTGGTCATAAACTCATAAGGTAGCAATATATTTCTAGATTCTGTTTCTAACAAGGCTCTGGCTCAGATGCTTTTAATAAAAACCTGAAAAACTCTGGCCTGTAAACCATTGTGACATGTCAGGAGGACAGGTGTGTCTTGCCTGTTGGGAGGAAGGATTTTCTAGAAGAGTGGGGTCCTTCGGGGTTGGGGGTGGTGGGTGGGGTGAGCGAGGCCTGGTTGGAGGTTGAGGTTCTGCTCGACTGTCGTTTCCGTAGTGGAGTAGCTCATACATCATTTTCACGTCTTGGGTTTACTTTACCAATCACAGCGAAAGCAGAGGGCATGATGTGGCTGATACGATTAATGGGCGGAGGGCAAGAGGTGGCGCACAAGTGCGTACGTGTTGTAGCGTAAGTGTGTGCATGTGGGTTTAGTTGAGTGTATGTGTGTGTGTGTGAGGCAGAAGATTGGGATAACCAAACCAGATGTTAAGGCAGAGTAAGAGAGAGGGTCTGAGGAAGGTCATGTGTGCTGTGTCCTATGAGTCTCAAGTTCGATCTCAGCCTCTCACAAATGCAGAGACCTGCCATGTGGAAGACCCCAAAGGACTGGTGTGGTATGTGTGTGGTGTCCAGGTTTACTTAACTGTGAACGTACATGGAGCGAGGAAAAATAGGGATAAGGTAGTGCATGTGTGTTTAAATGAGTGTGTACACGTGTGCGTGAATCTCGAGGCAAATCTGTCAGCGGGGGTAACCTGTGACTGATGAGATCTGGACGGGTAAGTTTCAGTAAGAGAGATGTTCTAGGAGAGACCACAGGGGAATTGTATAATGAGTCGAACGGTGTGGCCTGCAACATTCCGTCCCTCTTCTTACAATTCACGATCATATAACACTCAACCCTTTATCCAATAGAAAAGAAGAAGCCCCAGAAAGAGTAATTATACCTCCTGCAAATATGTGCATATGCATTGAAAAGTAAAACATTGTGTATGTACGTTTATTATTTGCAGGAATCCTATGAAGACATTCAAATGTCAACACATAATGGGCTTCACATCCAATTTTTCTTCTTTATTCAGACATATTTCCAAGTGAAACAGCATGCAACAAAATGTAGGGTTGGACTTCATTTTATCGATTGGGAATTGGTTTAGTTGCGAAAAGTTGTCTCTTTACGATCGGTGGTTGGAGAGGGGGGAAATAAGATGAATTTTGATGTGTATTTTGTTGTTGTATATTTTACACTGGAATGTGTTTAGTAAAAGGGGTAATTTCTGATTTCATGTAAACTTTAATAGAAAAAATGCTCAACACTCAAGGCTAAATACATATCACCAGATGAGAATGTGCAGTACGGTTGGAACTACAGTGGATCTGTAGAGTAATGAAGACATTACAGGACCTTTAAAGCCCCCCCCCCCACCTCACATAAAATCACATTGCACAATTATACAACGCAGATGTCCAGTTACATCCAATATTTTTAATCCAAAGCAAATGACAATGTACAAATTTTAAATCTGTTTTCTGGGAATTGAAGCAATGATTTTGGTTTTGCAATTCTGCCAGCTACAGGAAACAACAAGTTGTTCCAAACCTGAATACGTTACTTCGTTCTGTTGATCACAAGAAAAATGTTAGTGCGTGACATTTCTGGGACATCAATGACTACCATAGTAGGAAAGATTTAAATGGTAGTCAAAAGTGCCCTAGAACTGCTTGCTTTCCTAAATTCTTCAAACTATCTTTTGTTTTCAGCAGAACAAAAAAATTATACAATAATTTTCCTAGTCATCGCAAATGTCAGTTGCTTTGTGTTCATCAGATCAAAGATATTTATTCAAGTTTGGATCAATTTGAGGGTGATTAAATGAAAGACATCTCTTATGAAAGACACCTCACTTAAGGTGTAGGAATATCGAATTAGGTCAATTTAACAACAATAACAAAATATGAATCCTATAAACAATATTTTTAGAATGTAATTCTCATTTGATCATTATTTCTCTTTACTTTGTTCGACACACTTCATCAGTTTTTTTCTGCGAGGGATGGGTTTAAAGTGAGAGGCGCCTCTCTTGTCCGTGCCTGAACAGAACTGAGATGATATTGCCACGCCTATGATGTATAACCCAGGCTCAAGGCTTAGTGGTAAATAGTAACACCTGCTGTATGTATAATTCATACAAGACTCTCTCTCTCTCTCTCTCTCTCTCTCTCAAACACACACAAACGTATAAAGCCTGTGTGTGGATTGCAGCAAAAACATCTGCAAGGGATTTGTAAAGTGAATTGATACCTAATCATAAATAACATGAACATTTGAAACTCATTTGGAAGGTTGACTGTGACCTAAGAGGAGTTGAAGAGAGCAGAGTATTTGTCTATGGCAAAGTTAAGGGCAGGGGAAAGAGATTGAGTATGGAGTTAAGTGACTCTAAATGAGATCGGAGATGAGCGGTACATGGCTGCTGATTGGTGGGGGATGCCAGCAGAGAAAAGCCCCGCCTTACGTTGATTAAAGAACCACTGGATCCAGTGGAATACGCAGTCGGACCTGGATGTAACGCAACCCCCCTTGTGCCCTTCAATTAAATTCAGATCAGTTCGGGATTACACAGATTGTAGGCAGAATTTTTTTTAGCTAGACATTCCTGTTTAAAAATAACTAAATGAGACATTTTGTGATATGCGAGGATAAAGATTTTACTCCACTTGTTTTGTGTTCGTCTCTGTGTTCAATAAGCCTGTCTCAGAAAGATAAATCAAGAATGGAAGTATTTGCAGCCCTAAAGAACGTTGTGTGTCTTTGTGTAGATTGCACTTTCTGTGACAGACTTGAAAAAACTGTGCATTTCAATTACCAAAAAGCTTCCAAGAAATGTTCAAATCTGTCTTGAGAAGGGTCGCTTGTTCATCAGACCGGCTGTTAGTTGAAACCGGCATGAATGAAACTTGTCGGCAAAAGCAGGATTCCCCATCAAAAGACTATTTATGTAAAAAAAAAAAATACTTAAGCGTGACACAGATGATAACTGTTTGTACGTCTGTTATACACAACAGGATGTTCCTTGTATGAAAACAACAGTGCACGCTATGTCTGGACAGGCTGTAAGTGAACATTAGAAACACCAGTGACCTTTAAACAGCGAGGGTTCAAAGGGAAAAAAGATTTGAGTTATAATAGCAAGATCGTAGGAAAATCTCTATACTTGTCTATAAAAATGCAGTGCATGGTTTGCGCACATCAAGGTCATTGTATAACATACAGTCTTTTTTAAATGGTTTGGCTGATGAAAATCGGTCGCATTTCTTCTGTGGGCTTTACAGTTCTTTGTCCCTATAAAACAGTTTTCATCACTTGCTTCTGTTGCTGGATCAAATGATATTTTTTGTCGAGCATCTAGGCAGGTATCTCAGAGGGCACAGGTCTTGTTTCTGTTGAAATCGGTTCAGCCCAGGTTGGGTGGGTTTAAATATTTTGACACTGGGCTTTTAATTTGAATCGGCTTGTTTATGTTCGCGCCTCCGCAGAGGGAATCATACAAGAGGAGTGTCTTTGTCCGAATTGCATGTGTTTCTTATCAAGGCAGCCAGGCACAGGCATATTTCCAAACTGCACACAAGGATCTTGTGTGGCCAGAGAAAACCCATACCCTACTGCGCCCCCTACCTGTGATTGATGGACTTGGCATGAAATTAAATTTGACCATTCATACTTACCTAATGCATGGTCATGGTCTTATTGGGAAAAATTTAGCAGTGCTTTTTTAACATTCTCTAGTATATGTATCTATACTAGGATTTATAGGGTTAGTTAATGAGAAATAATAGTATAATGTAGCTTGCTTAGCTTTTTTGTTGTTGAGTATATTAAGTCCCTCCCAACATTTTGTCACTTTAACGATATTGTTTTACTTAAAAATGCATCATGCTATAGATATAAAATGGGTTGGAAACATGATTTCACATTGGCTTTCAAATTAATTATTTTTGGCACTCTCTCATCAACACAACTTACTATATTTCTCTCTCTCTCTCTCTCTCTCTCTCTCTCAATGTCTAACTTCCTCTTGTCAGTGTGATTTGCTGTGTTTCTGTCAGTAGCTGACTCAAGGCAGGTGGAGGGGTCTCCATGTGCTTTCCATTTGCCCTGGACTGAAACGGCCGCAATTAAAACCAAATGTGCAACCTGTGGCTCGCGCATGCAGCGGCAGTCTGACACACAGACGCACACACTTGTTGCGAATAGTAGGCTGAACAATAACAATTCAGATTTATTGCCTAGATCTAGCCGATTGGCTGAACTCTAAAGGACTAAGGAGAAGGCTTGGTAGGAGAGAACTACAAAATGAAAAGTTTTTGCTCCGGTGCTAAACAAGCAGAGGCCAGGGTGAACAGGAGGCCAGGCCGAGGTCACCGGCAAGATTGGTTAAAAAAAGCAGAAAATTATGTGGGCAGCTGAAGTTTCTCGACCGCAGCCAGAATGTCTGCTGACCACACCATGTAGCTTGAGGACATGAAGGCTATGATTAGAGAAGTATTGGTAGGCAGGGCTGGGGTGACTCTGGTCAGGTCGTATATAAGTACACCCACATGTTGTAGAAGTCCAGGCCCATATACCCCGTAGGCATACAAACCCCACCCCTCACACCTCAAGGCCCTTCTTCTCTTCACAGTGACCTCACCAAGTTGATAATCATAGTTATTGACAGATAGGACCCCAACTGCTCTAAACTGTCCCTGTATGGACAAACTGAAGCATGATTTTTTTATTTTGCCTGAATAAAGACCATGTGGTTGTGTTCAACATTGCTTTAATGTTGAATCAATTTTGGGATGTTTGAGGCACAATATTCACACATATATAACACATTTTGCTATTGCTCTAGCTCATAGGGTTAAAGATTTGAACAAGTAGTTTAGTATTTAGTCTTGTTTTTTTTGGAAAATCTTTTCACACATTCTCAAACATGACTACTTGAATAGAATAAATAATTCTTAATAATAAAATAATTTTTATAAGAAAGCTTACACAATGTGGTAAGGTTTATGCTCTATTTCCAAAGTGATTAAGAGAAATACAGTATTACATTACACAATGTAACCAAAAAATGTAAGTTGTGTTTTGCTTAAATTTTTACTGTTTCTTTATGAAGTTTAACATGATGAATGCGAAAATACCATACAAAAATGTCCATCCACGGTACTCACAAAAAACAAAAAAATATTTTCACATTTATATACTATTACTCGTAGACAGAAACATAAAGGTACTGAGATGACACTGAGCTCAAAAAACAGTTTGAAAAACTGTAACTAAAAATGAGTCGTACAAAACGTCAGAGGTGTACATTTTGTCTTTTATGACAATATACAGTACTGCCCTCATGAATCACGTTATAGATGTAGTCACCCATTATCACTTCATCCCATCTTCCCTGTGCTACAGAAATTTCTAGAATTTTCTTAGTGACTATTGGAAAATTATTTTTAAAATAAGTGAAAATATTTACAGTTTTTGTTTATTTGCATTATAAATTGCAAAAATGTGTTGCACTGTTTTGTGCCAAATTTAACTTCCGGTAGACCTCCACAAAGAATCTATAACTGTTGATAGTTTTAATTTAATAGAATTAATATTCAATAAAATAATAATATAAATTAATAATAATATAAATTAAACATCAAATACGTTTTTATATTAAAACTAAACACAGACCGGAAGATAACTTCGGGGCAGCAAGTGTGTCCGATGAAACAATATTTGCAGGAAGGAGTGAAGCCATAGCTAGGGATCATTGTGTCACAGAGATCTGGGTTGTGCTTTTGTGATTTTATCTTGTGTCCAGAGGCGGTGTTGTGCCGAATTTTGACTCCCCGCCAGATTATGACTCCTCTCATTGATTTTGATGGGGGATTAGCTAATCCTAACCACTCCTCCACACCTAATCCTAACACCTAATGTTAGTGGGGAGTGGGCGAGTCATAATTTGAAAGGAGTCATTTTTCGGCACAACACTAGCCCTCCCTATAAGCGAACTAATAGGGCCTCACCACCACTAAGGGCCCCCCAGAGCACACAACATTATTGTATTGAACATCCCAAACACAACTACAATTTATATAATTGTTGGATTTAAAGGGTGCGTGCAAATAATCAAACATTGACAATAATCGATTGTATTTGGGTACCCCCAAATAATATTCTGCTTGGGGCCCTGAAAAGGCTTGTGCTGGCCCTGCTTGTTTTAGTAACCAACCACTCAAAAAACTTTACCAACTCCCTAACACAAGATTGACAACGCCCTGGCAACACTCAAACAACACCCTATAGCATTGTGGCATCAGCACTCATATTCATAACCTTAGAAACTGTACAAATCTTTTGTACATTACTGCCTGACCAGACCACCCGCAGGATCCTCAGAAACAGACAAATGAACAGAACATTGTCACCACAATGAGACACAAAAAAGCTTTTGTGCAGCACATTTATTACCCCTGTGGTCTTCTAATTTCATAAGAGCTAATTAAGCAGTGAAGGAGAGGTGGGTAAAGGGTTAGTCCCTGCGCTAGAACACTGAGCGGTTGATTTTTATCTCACTGTGTCCAAGGGCACTTCCACTACTCTCGTGAACACAAAGTGCCACCCACTATGTGTTCCGTGCCCAAATATTTACACTTGCTTTAGGAATGACCCCCGCCCCTCCTCTCCTTTAATGTGGTTTAAAGAGCTCAAAACATATTGGAAAATGTGGTTTTGGCACCAACTCAATTACTCACGGCAAATAAGCATCACTATTATTAAAATAAAGAGCAGGGCTTTTGTTTCATGACACTTGAAAAGGAAAAAACCGACAAAGGGAAGATGCAGCTTTATTCCCCAAACACTTTATTGCCACAGCACCTTGTCCCCCTGCAAACGGGCAAACAGATCAATCACGCGGTCCTTTTTTTTCATTTACCTGGAAAAAGGCGAGTATTATGGAGCTTAATTTCAGAGGGAAGGAAGAAAGCCAGAAGGAGAAGACATGGAAGAGAAATATCCCCTTAAGTGTGCATACAGACGGGGCACAGGGAGCTCACAAAGACTGCCCTTGATCAGACCAGCGTAAGAACAAAGGCTAGATTGTGGGGACACTGAAGGCTTTTATGTGGATAGCCCACTGTCTGTGTGCAGGGTACGCAGTCGTGTGCAGACAAGCACAAATCCAGTGCAATTCACAAGACACAAGTGCCGAGGAAAAGTACACACGCAAACAGTGGCCCTAAAAAAAGGTTTGGACATTTAGGTCACACTTGAAATATATGTCATTGCAGCAGATCCCAGAATTCTTTATTTTGAAATAAAACATGATAACTCTTATAAAATAGTTAGCTAGGAAGAATACATTTTACATACGTGGCGGACACAGAAACAGTTCCTTGGGGAACAGACCTGTGACTTCTGCACTGCTATAGTGCCCTACATCAAATATAATTTTGTTAACCAGAACCTTTGTGATGGAATATATAAATGTTTGTGAGGTGCTACTATGCATACATACAGCTGTGAAAAAAAGAGACCATTTCACGGATCATTTTTCGTTTTTCTGAATTTACTATGTGATAAGTTAAATGTGACCCTGCATCACAAAACAAGTCTTAAGGAGCACAGGAACATTTTGAGTAATAGTAATAGCCATACATTGTATGGGTCAAAATTATCAATTTTTATTTGATCCCAAAAATCATTATGTTCATTGAAGATATTTTGTGAATTTCATACTGTAAATATATAAAAACTTAATTTTTGTGAGTGGATGGCCTTCAGCGCCTCTTCTTCACAACTTCACAACTTCAAAGGCAATCTTCTCAATACTTTGTTTTTTTTTATTTGCACCCTCAGGTTCCAGAGTTTTAAACGATTGTATCTCCACCAGATATTAGCCTATACTAACACGCCATAAATCAACAGAAAGCTATCAGATGATGTAAAAATCTCAATTTAAAAAAATGTACTCATAAGACTGCTTTTGTTGTTAAGGGTCACAAATGATTACGTTTGTTTTATTCTGTGAACTACTAACAAATTTCTCCCACATTTCATACAAAAAGTGTGTTTATGTTTGTATTAATTGGTAGAAAATGAAACTGGAGAAACCGGTCAAAGTAACACAAAAGATGCTCTGTATTTTTTTAAATATCAAATACTGCAAAGTTTGAATTCATATTCACTATAAAGCAATACAACAGTAATATTTGTATTGTCATGCTGTCATTCTTTCACATTGCAGCCTGTCAAGTGACTTTATGTCACTCCTGAGGTTTGATTTTGTTGAAATTCAAAAGACACTGGACTGGAATGGACACAGTTCATCTAGAAATGCAGATGAAATGATAATTAGGAATTTTTCTGTGCATACAAAACAAGAACATACTGATCATACTGTACATGCAAAAAACAACGTCCTAACAGCATCTCCAGGTCACAAATGTTCTCTGTGCTATGTTGACATATAAAAGACTGACTGTGAGCTAATAACTGTTTGGATTTATGTGCGATTATGTTTACATACGCTGGGTTTTGACATGAAATAAAAAATTGTGTTTCCAGGGCCCAACTGCGCAATGAAGTCTTTACTTATGGCTATTTAAGAAGACATTTCCTGTTTAGAACAGGATAATGTGTTTCTCTTTGGCCCAGACCTGCAGCTCCTGCCAGCAGCTGCTCTATAGCGATCCTCACGCCACGAAACGGGACGGAGGAGGAAACGGGGTAATAAAAAGTGAGAGTGTACATGAGGGGGGTTCGAGATTCCAGAGGACCTGCAGCAAGTGTGAGACACTTTACTGTGTGTGTGTACCTGCTTGTGTGTTTACATTTTTGCAAGTATGTGTGTGTTGAGCATGAGAGAGAGAGAGTGAGAGTGTGTGCGCGCAAGCACATGTTCACGTAGGTTGAGTTAGAAACAGATGCAGAGATAATGGATGGATGTTGATTCTACACTGTCACCACTGTATGGCCATTTGGAGCCATTTGAAATCCCCAATGTCTCTTTGATTTCTGCTCACTTCAGCTGCTGCGCTCCTTCTGAATTGTGTGTGTACGTGCCTATTAGGTCTGAGCAAAGGACTACAGAATGACAAAAAAGAACGTATAGGAGTGGATCGAATAAATGAACCATACTGAAGTTTTAGGGTATGATGAAAGCGATTAAAAGGATGTGATGTAAGCAGGGATGGGCACTTGGATTTTTGCTCTGTCGGTTGTCAAAACGATTTTGAATATAAAAGACAAATATGCACATCCTGATCTTCTAAGGCCGACCAGTATAAGCTGCAGAGGTGAATCCTAAAGTGAGCGACATAGGTTACCCTGGGCGTGATGTTGTTCCTGAGGGCTGCACATTTATCTTCCTGTGTGATGGATGTTATATTAAAAACACTTTACAGTACAGGTTTTGTTAATTTAGTCAGGAAAATTGCATAGTAAACATAATACAAATCAAAGTTCTTTTTTTAAGGTGTAACACTTCAGTGTAAAAATTGCCTCAAACTTGACTGGTTACATCTAAATATTTAAATTGACACAATTGCAAATTATCATATGTGGCAACAGCCTTTTCCTTACATGTACAAAACTTTATCTGATCAAATAAAAAAATATGTGTAACGTTTAAAATTTTTCGGGCTAATTTTCTCCCTGGAAATTAAAAAAAAAGTATTTCAGTAAACATAAGTGACAGAAGGATTATTAATTTATAATCAATTTAATTTATTTTAACTTTATTATTTTATTTCTTGTAAATTTGTTACTATTTTAACTATTGCCTTAGAAGTGCTATTTATTCTACAGTTAACATGTGTTGAATTTATACCGTTCAGTGTTTTAATTTAAATTAGGCCACTGTCATTGTGTGCGCAAACATTACAGAATATGCTGAATAATGCATTTAAGTTATCCCAGCTAAAACTATTGCACTTTAGCTCTTTAATGGACGTCAAGAAATTCGTATGACTCAAAACTCTGTATCGTGCATGCACAGTTTGCATTCATTTTGTTACGACATCAGCTAAGCACTTCCTCTGAGAGGCATCTAAAATATGCAACACAAATTCACTTTTCTAAAAAGACAAGAGGCTTGGAAAAGCTTCTCTGTTGATGGAAAAGAGAGAGATTAGGGGGTCACAGTCCAGAAAGTTGGGGGGTTATATGGTTATTTAATGAAGGGACATAAAGAATGAAAAAAGGAGAAGAGCGGGGAGTATCCCATACCCCATCTGTTACCCTCCGTCAATATGAAGGAAATACGTGGCAAGCGACGGGGTCAGTTAGAGGGCAGGGGCTGGGTAGCCCACTTGCTGCATGTAAAGCCATGAAAGTCATTGTAAGGGATTCATTATTAATGTTAGGGGAACATTGGTTGTACCCCACTTACTCCACGGCAGCTGTAAGCCATGCATCTGCTCTCAGCAATGTGATTGGCAGTGTTTCAGTGGGTGGGGCCTCAAGTGGGAGGGGACACTGAAATGATGAGTGATCCGTGCTTTTCTCTTTAAAGCCACTTTCAAAGCATGAACGTTATAATTAGTGAACGGTTGAGAAATGGCCGACGCAGTTTCACAAAGAATTATTGAGAGGCGGAAAGATTTCCAGTGGCATGCGGTAGCTGTTGCTTATGTAAACTGAGGCCCAATCAAAGCTTTTATGGCATAATATGTTATATTTAGCTTTCACTTTCATCAAGTAAGTCCTTTAGTTTTACAGAAAGCCACAAGCTCCAATCACGGCCCTCCACCAAAAGGCATGAGAAGCCTTCTTTCTATCCCGTCCCACCAGGACTGTATATCAAAAAATCAGTCAAGTGTCGGCATTCACACATAACCAAAATGTCTCAAAAAAAGATTTTAATTGGTGAAACGCGGCGGGAGCCGACACAGGGGCCCTTTCTGTGCTTGTTTCACGTAACAGGCCCCATCATTGATTGGACCCTCCATCCCCGGTGGCTGATATACGGTGGGCTTGTAACTTAAAGGAGAGGCCGCATTGATCAACCCATCAGCGCAACTCTTGTCACCCTCCTGTTTTATGAGTCTGAGGGTTTTTCCCCCCGTTAAGATTTATGATGAGTTTTTGCTGCTATTTCATGGATGTTTAAGCGGGGTTAGTTAAGCCCAATTCAACACGAAGACCTGATTGAGATGTGCTCACAGAAGCTCCTCTTCTTCAGAGTCGCGGAGGGAGGGATGGATCGGGTACAGAAAAGGACGGAAGGAATATTTCAGACCTGTGAAAAGCCGACTGTCAGACGGAGACGCTTGCAATGTTTGGGTGGAGAACGCTTTTAATGGGGAAAGACAATTTTGAGCTCTTTCTGAAAGACTCACTTTCAGAGCGCACACATGTGGTCAGGCAACTGATAAATGGACAGGACAACTAATCTGAAAGGAAAACATTCTTGCTTTAATTACCACCTATCTTTAAGCTGTGTGAAAACCAAAATTATAGCTGTCAGACCAAGTAAATACTGAATGCACATTTTTCCCTCTTCACAATTACCATCTTGTGAGTTTGAGTGTGTGTGAGATCTTTGCCCAGTGCTGTATAGCAGTATCGTTGATGTCGGGAGATTGAGTTGTTTTAATGGTGTAAATGTCATTCTGACATTTTTACTGTGCACATGTACATGCCAGGGACCTGCGCTCTGCCTGTGCATGCATTACTGCGGGAAAAATTCCTAACAATCTTTTGACCCCCACACAATAATATCTCAATGTCTCTCAGATTTGTTCTGTTTATTTAACAAGAAATACCCATGAACAGTGAACTCTGTTTTCATCCAACCTTAACTTAGCTTCTATCAAGTGACTGATGAATTCAAGATATTTAAACACACAGCAACTTACAGTGCATTCAACAAAGTGATCCAACAGAAATTTGAAAGACTGACAGCATGACAAGACACATAAAAATATATATTTGAACTTTTACTAAATATATTTACAAATAGTACTGATGTATTGCTTAAAAGTGAATACGAATGTGTTTTTTTGTTGGAAATTTGGGAGAAATATTGTTGGTAGTTCAAAGAATAAATCAAAATCAACAATTGTAGCTGAATATACCCATAAATAGGAAATTCAGAAAACCTAAATCTTATTTTTTCCAATGGCTGTATGTCATTATTAATATTTACATCGAAATGATGTGCTTCATTTGCTTAATTATATTAGTTTTTATTTTATTTGTAATTATCTTTATTTTATTTTATGTTTTTATTTATTTGAGAATAATGTAATATGTATTAAAATATTATATTTGTATTTATTTTATTCATTGTTAATTATTTACATTACAACAATCTAACATTGTTTTTCACTATTGTGCATCGAACTACTGTATTAGGCCATACACTTAAAATACTTCTTTTTTGCTAACAAGATTTTCTTATTTCCGTCACTAGTGCCAAAGCCAAGCCTGTTGCATTGAAACACCTCTACAAATCTAAAACCAGTTCAGCGACATTACAGTAAATTTGAAACTTATGGTCTGTCCATAAACATATTATTCGATGTAATGCATTTTATTGAAAACAGGTGACGCTGCGGGGAACAAAACTTTTTCTATTACTTAGTAAACCATTGATTAGTGACTACGGCATACTGAACGGGCGTTGACAGATTATTGGCAGAGGATCAGATATGTGTTTCTTTTATTGAATCTGACCCGTAGCTGCAACCGGGATACCATTATAAATAGGTCCGACCTTTGGTTGAACGGTTGATTGAGGCACACCATTCTCATTGCACAAAAAACATCTTTTGTTACTTTTATTCACAATTATCAACATAATGGGTATTATCTGGAGCCTTTAGCGATGCTGATGGTTAATAGAGAGGGCTTTAATAGATTTTAGGAGGACAAAGGTAGGCAATGTTTAGCTGGACATGTCAGTCTTTTTGTGCGTAGGGAGGGTCTGCATTAAAAACCTCATTCACAGGGCTGGTTGATGTGTAATTAAATGTGATTACTGCGGCAGTCTGTGTGTGTCCTTTCCGAGGTCACTCACTCACACACACACAGGCACTACCCCGAGAGCCACGACCCGTCGTCGCCAGGTTTCATCCCCCTTCCTTGGCTTCCTTAGGAGCCTGTGACTTTGGTGGCTGATGGGAAATTTTGTGCATGCCTGAGCTGACAAAGAGGCTCTTTCAGCCGCATGCATGCTTGACCTCTCGCAGTTCATCGCTTTGCTTTGTGCTCCTGTGACCTCACGCTGACCAGGGGTTTCCCCTGGAGGTCAGCGGTTCAATCGGGTGCCTGTGTCTAATTTCTTACTAGCTACAGAATCCCCAACCCCCCACCCTCGTCCCATCAAATCTGCCCAGCAATCTGCCCACCGTTTCTCCTTCTGCTGCCCGGGCCTAATTCCAACCTTTAGGGATTAGGTGTGGAGTGACAAGACCCTCCGGCCAATGGTCTGACTTGTCGGTTTGCTTCGAAGGCCAGTGGTACACAATAGCCAGACTTTTCCTGTCCCCCACCTAAAACCAGCCCCCCTAAAACAACATGCTAAAATCCTCTCCCAGGAGAACACATGCCTTGATAGGGGATGCTGGTCCCAACCTCTCCTCCAAACACACCAGTAACATAACAGAAGCCTGTAATGCCCGGATTCCACAGGGCTCCTGTTGCAGATCAACATCCCTTGCAGATCAACTTCCTGTTTCCCTTTCCTGCTCAAATCTCTGTCCAAATGAAACAACACCGTGTTTCGTCTCCGTAGAGACTGTTGACAGGCAGAGCTATTGATATGATCTGTGCATGCATAAATCATGAAAGGAAAGCATTGCGAGAAAAAATATTGTAGGTGTTAGTTACTCTGAAAACAAAACGAACAAACCGTCAACGTAAAATTTCAGGTATATTTATCAAAGGTAAATGAAGTTCAGCAGCTCTGGCACAGCGGAGGGAATGTGTAATTCTCCTCCTGTCCACTAGGGGAAGCATGTGGCACTACATCTCTCTGACAGCGCCATCCTGGAAGCGTTGTACTTACTTCCTGGTTTCACTTTTGGGGAGCAAGCAAATTTGTCATATTTCGCTAAAATTAGTTCCAAATATTTTAAATATTTCATTGGAACTTTGCACAGACCTAATACATATCAACCGGAGCATGTTTATAATCGCTTGAAAACAGTAATGTGACGAAGGTGAGTTAGAAATGAATGACTGTTAGGAAAAGTGAGGACGTGGTAAGTTATGTACACAAACTTTATATGTATTTTTTCTCATTTCTTTTTTCTTTTGTGTTCATGTAAGGTTTGTTTAACACATCCATAGACCAAAAATTACTAAATGTGTGCAATTTGTTTTAAATTATGTCTTTTTGCTCATCGAGTATGTAGGGGTTTTAAGTAGTGAGAGAGATTGTATAGTTACTGTATGGTTTACTTGGTATAAGTTTGAGTTTATAGAGATTGAAGTATTAGAGTATTAGAGAAATTGAGTATAGAGATAATAGAGATTTTATGGTTACTGTATAGTTTACTCCTGTGCTGATACATGTTGATTTGCATGACAAGACACAACAACAACAACAGCAAAATGCAATGAATAAATATGGTATATATAAATAATATTATATATTTGTATACACACACAAACACACACACATATATAAATATTTATATATATGTATATATACATATATATATTTATATATATATATATATATATATATATATATATATATATATATATATATATATATATATATACACACGTATTTATGTATACATGCATACATTCACTCATATATAAAATATATATATATATATATATATATATATATATATATATATATATATATATATATACATGTATGTATGTATACATACATACATACATACATACATACACATATATAGAAAATATATCGCATATGATAAAATCAAAGAGAGGAGAGGTTCAAAGAGAGAATTGTACAGAATCGGTATGTTTAGCGTATATATCTGTTTACACATGCAGATGTGAGGTGATAATATGTACAATAAATGTTCTCCCTCTCAACAGAGTGCCCCGTCACATGATTGCTACCAGGTGAAGGACAGCTGCATCAAACCCCCTTATCTCACTTTAACATTACACCAGTGTACAAACACCACATACACCTCTCTTATACATTAGACATTTGATCTGGCAAAATGACTCCGGAATCAAACTGGGGTCTGATCATGAATGTCGTGAACAGCATCGTGGGTGTTAGTGTCTTGACGATGCCCTTCTGCTTCAAACAGGTAAACATTGAGTTCAAGGAGGTCATGAGAAAGTGTGCAGAGTTGTGTGTGCTTATAGGATATTTAGGTCTACCAGGTCCACTCAGTGATGTTTACTCACAACTTTCCTGGTTAATAATCGTCAAAAAGTCAGAGTTTTAGTATGTTCACACTTTTTCTTTCAGAAAAGTTAGTATAATTATGTGACTTCGGTTTTAAATGTTAAATACTATCTATATATGCAGCCATGTAATGTTAATGCAGTTCATTTGTACTCTTTGCAGTGTGGAATTGTGTTGGGCACCTTATTATTGTTCTTTTGTTCGTGGATGACCCACAAGTCCTGCATGTTCCTGGTCCATTCGGCTAGTAATACAAAACGCAGGACATACGCTGGACTGGGTGAGAGTGATCATAAGCAGTAGACACACCACTGGTTGCCAGATTGTGTTTCATTAGTTTTATAGTGTAGTTTAGTTAACCAACCTGTTTGTTGTCTTCCAGCATTTCATGCTTATGGAAAACCAGGCAAGGCACTTGTGGAATTAAGGTGAGATTTACATACCTTTCTATGAGTTGAGTCAAAGTAATATTTTCAACATGTCAATCTTATTTTCTCTCATTCTCTTTATTCCTTTTTTTTCCTCTTAAGCATGATTGGCCTGATGCTTGGGACGTGTATTGCTTTCTATGTCGTCATTGCCGGTCTTGGATCCAATTTTTTTGCCCAGTTGCTTGGCCTACAGGTAAGAAATATCCTTACCTGTTGCCAACATACACTAGACAAAATACTTTTTATTCTTAACTGACACTTAATTTTAGGCCTTGGCTAAAATTTTAATAAAATTGTTTTCCCTTCGGCCCCCCACAGGTCACATTTACCGTTCGCGTTGTGCTCCTGATCGCGGTGTCGCTGTTCATCGTTCTCCCCCTCAGCCTCCAGAGGAACATGATGTCATCCATCCAATCCTTCTCAGCCATGGCTCTCATGTTCTACACCCTCTTCATGTTCACGGTGAGCCCTTCCACGCATAGATGACATCACCATATTACGTCACTGTTTATGTTCTTACTGTATTTATAAGAGGAAGTAACAGAGACATATAATAGTTGAGTCTTAATGGGATACTCCACCCAAAATTTAAATTCTGCAATGAATCCCAAGTTGTTCCCAACCTATATATATTTCAATGTTCTAATCAACATAAAGATACTTGGAAAAATGTTAGCAGCTGACATTTCTGGGACATCGTTGACTACCATAGTGGAAAAAAAGTAATTTGTCGTAAAAGATGCCCCTCAACTGTTTGCTTTCTTAAAGTATTTTTTCCTACTATGGTACATTTACATTTAGTAATTTAGCAGACGCTTTATCCAAAGCGACTTACAGAGAGTTCATGGAGCAAAAAAGCGATATGTCATACAGGACCAATAATACAATAGGTGCCAATACCGAGTTACTAGTTTTAACAAAAGTCAGAACAATACCTGTTGAGAGAAAGACAGAGGGTAATTTTTTTATTTATTTTACCATTGTAGAATATAATAGCATAGAATAGAGGCTTTTTTACCAGAGAGTTAAGACATTTGTATTACAATGTATGAGAACGTAAACACTATTACAGCTTTTTACAGTTAGACATTAATAATCATGTCATTGTTTAAAAGTCTCCTGCATTGTGTTGTAATCACCTGCATAGTTTTCTTCAGGTGGTTTCTTCTGCATTTTATTCTCCCATCCATTTCTTTAGCTTAGCATTTAACCCTCTAATCTTAATGTATCTTCCCTATGCCCCATCTGAACCGCTGCCCTGCCCCCACCCCTGATGCTGACCTCTGACCATCTGACGCTTTGACTCACCGGCAAATAGATAGTGTTGTCTTCTCTGCGTTACGGAATTATCAGTGGCTCCTGGATGGAGCAGGTACACCTGTGGCGCTTCAAGGGCGTCATACAGTGTCTTCCAATAATCGCCACCACCTTCTGCTGCCACCCGTAAGTAATCCACCCTGGAGAGCGGGCCGTACGAATGCAATGGATTCAACTACATTACCCAGAATCCCCTTCCTCCTCTATCCACCTTCATCCAATCCAATCCTCTGTTTGTCGGTGCCTTCTGGTGCAGGGTATGTGTGCATGTGAGTGTGAGTGTACTGCATAGGCGGCAGAATGCTAACGCGTTGTGTGTCATCAGGAGTTGCCTTGTTTGGTAATGCCTAGTGTCCCCTGACACGCACCTGCAGGAATTAAACTCTTCAAGAAATCTAGAGGCTAGGCCTAGAGCGCTGGAAATTAAGACGCTTTAAATTCAAACCAAACAAACTACAGGGCTGACAACGCCGTGTCTGTTTTATCAATGCATCGCCCCTGCATTCCCAGTCCCTCTCTTTCTCATTCCTCGTCTTTATGGGAAACTCTGTAACCTTCCTGCTCTCCCCTCCACCACAGATTGTGCTGTCCTCCTTCAAACATGGCCTCCTCACTGGCCAGTGGCTGAACAGGGTCATTTACGTTCGCTGGGACGGCGTCTTTCGCTGCATCCCTATCTGTGCCATGGCCTTTGCCTGTCAGTCGTAAGTACTCCCAAATCCTGCACCGTCTCTCCCTTTTTTGCCTTTATTAGGCCAGTTAGGCTATTGATGTTGGGATACATTTTCATGGTGCAAAAGGATAGCATGCAGGACCGCTACAAGATTTCTTAAAATTGGAATTCTGGAAGGGTAGCAGTTAGTATTTCTGAGTGAATATGGTCTGAAGTTTTGTGGAGCCACTTCTTTTGTACCTGTATTCTCCATCTTATGATAGACAGACAGATAGACAGACAGACAGGGAAATTATTTTGCGGTACAGCCAGACATAAAAGAATAGTACACAACCGCACAATTACAACAAGTGTAAAACAATACATTATAATAATAAGGACTAATAAATGCTGAAAAATTTAATTGTTCACCGTTTTTTTATGTTAGCTAATGCATTTACTAATGTTTACAAATAGCACCTTATTGTAGAGTGTTACCAAATTATTTAATCATTTACTGACCCTCATGTTATATCAAACCTGTATGACTTTCTTTATTCTGCAGAACAAAAAAGAATATATTTTGAGAAATGTTGTTAACCAAACAACATTGATCTCCCCATTGTATGAACACAAAGCCACAGAGACATTTCTCAACCGAAAAAAATATATATTTGCGTAAACTTTCCCTTTAATTAGTTGTCTTTTGTCCGCTGGCAGTATGTCTGAGGCAGCAAACGGTTCATTTATTCATTTATTTAGACAGGCCCCTAAGTAATGATGCAATTCATAAACATTAAATTACACGTTTTTACAGCTTATCATAGTTATTCCATAAAAGGCCCACCCTAATCTTATCTTCCCCTGTTAAATCGAACCGCTGTGCATTGACACAGTCTTTGGTTGTTTGCACATCATGTTGAAACTCAGATAAGTTCAGCTTTTATGGTGCCAGGAGTGTCATACACTAACACTGACATCATAGTTAACATTGTTAGAGGTGAGAGCCGTCGACGTTTGTCCACTTTGATAAGAACTCGCCTTCTTTTTTTGCATGTTGACCCGATCCATTCTTTTTTTTCGTTTTTGATAGCTTGCTAGCGGACAATGGGGTTTTTAAACGTTGTGTTTACCTGGTCAGGTTAACTCCACATAACAAGGAGTGTTGTGTACTCCCCGTCTTCTGCTTAGTTTTTCTTTTCCCTTGAGCTCTGTTAATATTATGCTGTATGTGTGTGTCTGGAGGTGAATAAAAAGGGGCGTTTGAGTCTGGGGGATGCCAGCGCAAGTGTGTGAGGGTGTTGGGGTGGAGGAGGTGTCAGGGTGTTAGTTTTGGATTCTGGTGTGGATGATGTCATTTGGCTTTTGAGGTTGAATGTGACCCCAACACACATTCACACACTCTGTCTCTTTTTCTGATGGGTGATGAGTGATATTTGGCTGTGGCTTTTGACAAGCATCACAACGACACTCGCATCCGTCGAGACACAAAACTTCCGATCCAACCTCATGGTTCCTGTCATCGGCCAGATTTTTACCCATCTGTTAACATTTATTAATGAAGTACATTTCCAATTTTTTATTGCATTTTTAGATATCCAGCCAAAGGCAAGTTGGTCCACTCTTTGCAGATTTTTTTACTGTAAAGTGACCCAAAGGTTGTTGTGGCTAAGCTAAATGGCAGCATTCTGGCATCTTAAGTGACTCCTAATAAATGTGTAAATGCCGTGTAATGTGTAAACAGCATAATGGTGTTATTCCTGTCGTAAAATTGTCATGTCAGCTTACATGGCATCAAGTCTCAGATTCACAGCATTAGGTGTTATGACCGGATCAGTTTAGCAGTATTACAAAGTAATTACTGTGTCAACACTTCGTCGAGGTGTGTAATAAGTGCAATGGAAAGCATCACGCGTAATGCTCTCTGTCACACTTACTGTAATTTCTTTATTGATGGCTGTTCTCTGCATCTTATGAGAAGATTTGGACACTTAATTCTATCGCTATATAATTCTATAGTCGTATATCTGAAATCTATTACGCCTAGGAATCGTGGCTGTAAAAGTTAGCGGTTAGCGGGTGCCACTCAGCCAAAGCTCATTATCATCTATGTACCCTTTTATTTCTGTCTCTCTCTTTTGCTCTCTCACTCTCTTTCCATTCAGATGTGTTTTATAGGCTTGATTGACTGTCAGAAAGCATTTTCAAGGACTTCAAAGAATAGAACCTGAACAGAGGACAGGAAGAATAAAACTAGATTTGCCTTTCCTGAAGGAAAAACTAGTGCATTGAAGGCAGCAAATGGGTATAGTGTTAAAGTTCTGTGCTTGAATTTTCCATAGCTTAACTTGTAGAGAGCTTGCAATGCCAAGCTCATTTACATTTAGTCATTTAGTAGACTCTTTTATCGACTTACAGAGAGTTCTGGGAGCAATTAGCGATGTGTCTTACAGGAGCAATAATACAATTGGTGCTAATACAAAGTTACTAGTTTCAACTAGTTACTAGTTCCTTTTTTTTCATTTGTCAAGTGTTCACAGAAGAGATGGGTTTTAAGTAGTTTTTTAAATGAGTGATGTGGTTGACAGGACCGAGTTAGGAAGAATGTTCCACCGGGAAGGAGTTGTGAGGAGAATGAGCGGGAAAGCGATTTACTGCACTTATGAGAAGGCAATACAAAATGCCGCTCGTTTACTGAACGCAGGGATCTCGATGGGGTGTAGGAATGTAGGAGGGTGTGAAAGTATGCCGGTACGGGCTTCAACCGGTAGCCAGTGGAGAGAGATGATGGAGAGCTAAAGGGTTCGATTCCCATAAGCGCAAGAACCGATCAAAGGTAAAGCTGTAATGCACCTTAAGTTTATTGTACCTCTGCCAAATTCTTTAATGTAAATGAAATGCTCAATCACAGCATCTTTGGCTTTTCAATGATAGCTAGTCAGTGCCTGTGTGCATCTTTGTTGGCACCATAAGAGAATTAACACATATCCCTCGTGTCCTGTAAAGCTGCCAGTATAGTTAAATAGATGCAAGAAACGGCAGTTATTATTTATTTTCCAAATAGATCTATCAAAGACAAATAAGAATTTAGTATGCACATAACATGACACATGCCCTGTGTGAACACAAGGTTAACATTTTTCATTTTTAAGTTACTCTAGTTTCAGTTTTATTGTAGTTTTATAGATCTTTTAGTCAATATATATATTTTTATATTTAGTCATTTAAATTACTTTTTAGTTTTTATGTTAATTTAAGTTTACATTTGAGCAATTTTGTCATGTTCTTTTGTCATTTGATTATTTGTTTATTGTTGTATAACATTGGTTTAATTTTTATATAAGGTTTAATTTTGTTTTTATTTATAGCTTTGGCATAATTGTAGTCAACACTACATTACACACTACACTTTTTATTGCAAAAGGCATCATTTCTTATTTTAATTTTAATCAACACACTCCAAGGTCTGCACGATAAATGTTATTAAATTGTTCTAAAATGTTCTAAAATTTAAGGAATATTTTTTTTTAATTCTAACAAATAATCAAATCAAATATTAAATCAAATAATATTAAGGCCGATTTCAATTAACAGAAATGTTTTAATGTATAAGATTTAATAACCTATAAAAAGCTTGTGTGTAAAGAAACATTTACATCAAGGGTGGTACCTATAAGAATAACGCTTAAATAATCGCTCTGCATTTAAGAGTTTAGCAGAATATACTATATACATCACAACTATAACAAAAACTGAGGGACGATATTGTTGGGACACTTTAAGAGAATTGTTTCCAGCTGGTGAATGTTAAAACTTTGACAGCCAAATCAAATCTATTTAAATGTAAAAAGCTTGCTTGTTTAAAATATGTGGACACTATAGTTTTTGTATAGTAACTATATATAGTGATTATTCTTGGTGTGAACGGGTCATAAATTAGGAGAATTTTAGATTTTAACCATTTGCTTAAAGTATACATTAACTGTCTCGAGTTTAATCATTTTCTGAAGTTTAATACTTTGGGGTTTAGAAGAAACTTTTACCCGGCATGTTAGAGGAATATACAGACAGGGCCGCCTTGCAAACATCGTAATGAGAATGAGAAAATAAATAAAACTTGAAATGTACAAGTCTACTTCTCTCTGCTCTGGTTTTTATTGCGAGTGGGTTCCAGCTAGGAGACAGGCTGGTCTTTGGTGTGAGATCAGGCATTTGGCTAAACAGCCCAGAATGCGGTACTGTATATCCCAATAAAAGCAGGAATGGGCTTCAAGTGCGTCTACGAGAACTGTGAGTGGGCGAGAGCATGACAGCCCCGAACAAAAGGCGATACTGCCAAGAAATTTTATAACATGCTAAAGTCTGACTAGCACTTGTCGCTAATATATAGCGGCTGTAAATTCCCCATTTAATGTTTTGCTGGCGTCTGGTTTTATTGGTTGTCCTGATGACAGACATAGATTTTCTTTCTGCTCCTTTTGTGGCGTTTTTTGTTTCGGGATGATACAGAGTCCTTTATCAGTGTTGGTTTCATCCAGTTCAGCTCTCCCTGCTTCCCACTCTTCCTCCATTTTGTCGTATGTTTGTCTGAAATGAGTGATGGTCTCTCTATATTAAATTCCTGCTTCCTTTGCACTTGCATGTTTATGTCTCTCTGGTGCCCAAGCTCACGATTCAAGATGTTTTTATGCTAAATAATGATTATACTTGACGGGTCAGTTTGAGTTAAATCGTAAATCAGCATTTATGGGATTTCACGTATTATATTTGTGTTTTATTTTGTTGTAGTGTTATAATAATTCTAGTCATGCTCAAATTGTGCTATTAAAAGCATATTCTCTTTTGTATTGTGAAATTTTTAAGGAATCTTCTGGGCATAGTTCATGTAAGCTGTCATTTGGACAACTTCAACATAACATGTTTTGCGTTGAATAATAATGAATAATTATTATTAATATTCAGATTTTACACTAAAGCATTTAAACAATGGTTTAAATTTGATTGCTTTTACAACATGAGGTTTAAAATTATTTGTTAGGTTCAGCTTCTCTTGTATTAAATCCAGAATGATCATCTTGGGCCTGATGTGTATAAAAAGTTCTCTTTTCCATAGGCAAGTGTTACCCACTTATGACAGCCTGGATGAGCCCTCAGTGAAGAGGATGAGTACAATATTCACCTCCTCACTTAATGTGGTCACGACCTTCTACATTACAGTAAGTTACACTTTTATAGTCGCTTATAGGTCCAATGTGTATTTTTTTCTGCTGACAGATTCAATTGCAATTCAATATACATAAATATGTCTTCAGAGATGTATGAAGACCTTTTATAATGAAGTTTTATGTTTTTATTACCTTAGAATGAGCTATTTCTATCTACGTACGGGTCCCTTGCATGGAGTTTGCCATGTTGTTTCTACAGTAGCCCTTACTCCACAAACTGCTCCTTTTTTTGAACCTGGCGACATCGTAGTGCTTTGAAAAGGAGTGCGCCATTGGTTGCAATTCTTAACCTCACTGCTAGATGCCACTAAATTCCATACAACCTTTAAATGACAGTAAAACGCTGCTTAAACACTGGTGGGAAACTGTATATGATTACATGAATGTTTCAGATTACATCATTTAAAAACTGTTAATAAATACCAGTTTTGTCATTTTTAGCCACTAAACATAAAAAAATTGTAATGGCACGTTTTATGCATCATCTGCTGCATGCATTTGTCCTCATTGGCTCCTGGGGTTGGATGAATGTCCTCGCGATTCCTCTTCGGAGCTCGTCGGTACAGAGAGAACTTTTCCCAAAAGTAACGCTCCATCGACATCAAATGCCACGTCTTTTTTATCCCTTCATAAATATTTTCAGGGCCACTTTGTGTAGAACGTGCCTTAAGACAGCGCCAGAATGTTCCTGCTCCCTTTTCTTCTCTCTCTCTCTCAAAGCTCCAGTATAAACGTTACCTTGAGAGATAATATTGCTCGGGATTTTTTCAGCATTCTTTGTATTCCACTTTTATATTTCATAGTCTTTCGCTTTTTTTCTCCCCAAACAAAAGCCGAATTGATTCAGGGGAGGGTTTGTAGAGTAGAATAGAGAGGGTTTTGTGGTGGGCTCAAGGACTTCTGCCTGGTGTTGCTACTGAAGGGAAGCTTTTCCTCTGTGGATAGATCAAGGCTAAAGAGGTCGGAGAAGGAAGGCTCTGCTTTGTTTCTCTTTAGAGTGGGCCTTCGGGGGGCCGATAGGCTTTAAAACCTTTGAAAATCTGTTGACGTTCTCTGTTTTTAAAAACAATATCATTGCGCCTTCAGAAGGGGCGATGAGGTCATCAGAGAGACAAGGAAAGAGACATGGATTTCTATTGGGATGATTCTTTATAATTCCATAAGAAGGATTGGTGCCAATCACTTCGAATTGGAATCCTTATGAAATAATGCGTTTAGAGGAATGTTTCGGGGAACGTGTGGTGAAAAGTTAAAGGAGTAGTTCACCTCAAAAGAAAGCCTCCATTGACCTTCCATAGTAGGAATAAAAATTACTATGGAAAGTCAATGGGTGCTTATTTTGAGGTGAACTACTCCTTTAACTTTGTACCTTGACCTAAAGTGGGAAAATCAATAGCAAAGCTTCAGCTCTGGCTTGCATACAAACAATCAAATCTTACTTTTTGTAATATATTCCGTGTTATGTTAATACGTAGTGAATGAGTGAGTGTGTGTGCCCTGCGATGGGTTGGCACTCCATCCAGGGTGTATCCTGCCTTGATGCCCGATGACTCCTGAGATAGGCGCAGGCTCCCCGTGACCCGAGGTAGTTCGGATAAGCGGTAGAAAATGGAATGGAATGGAATGGAATGTTAATACGTTACCTCCTTCAGCAAAGAAGCGAGAACGTGACGATATCTTAGTTCTGTGTCAGCCTCCATAGGGGTTTGAAAGGGAGGGGTGGAGTGAGCCTTTGGCTGCAATTCGCAACCTCACCACTAGATGCCGCTAAAATTCATACACATGACCTTTAATAAATGTGTCTGGTATTATAATTCATCTGTTATTCTAAATGAAAGAGTTTTTATATTTCATCATTTAAACCTCATAACTTTTTCTGAGGTAACCAAGGCCACGAGTTCAGGAATAAAAAATATTAACCAATAAGGTCATAACGTTTAAACAAAGTTACGCCATACATTATGGATCATTTTATAAACATTCATGAAAACCTATACCTGATCTGGAAGATCACTCAAAAACTGAACTGTACCCTTTACTGTACTCTTCCAGGTGGGCTTCTTTGGTTATGTGAGCTTCACAGAAGTCATAGAGGGGAATGTGCTGATGAACTTCCCATCCAACCTGGTGACGGAGATAATCCGTGTGGGCTTCATGATGTCTGTTGCCGTGGGCTTTCCCATGATGATTTTACCCTGCAGGCAGGCCATCAACACTATGCTATTCGAGCAGCAGGTAACACTCTTTTCTTAGACATTGTAACTAGTTTTGCACCGTCCTAATCAGACATGACTGTCATTAGCCTAGTGCTATGGAGCATTTTATTACATTTATCTTGTGCTAAATCCCATTGGTCAAAAGTCTTGTCCAGATTTTGACCATGAATTTTCTACAGATTGGCTTTGATTGTGTAAAAGTGTACAGCACTTTGTATTAGTGAGTCTAAAAAAACATTTTGTCAATAATTCAATAATGAAGCCTGTACGATCGCTGGGGAGTGTATTGAGCACTGAAATACTACGTAATACGCCCCCCAAGTTGACCATGTTAAGCATGAGAAGGCAGCACATTTAACATTGTAAAGAAGTCAGAATGCATGATACATCATTGCAGCGCTCCTTTAAAGGTTTGAAATGACGTGAGGGTGAGTAAATGATGATGGAATTATCTATAGCTTCAATCACTTTAACCACAATCTCCCACTTATATCGTGCAGACTCCGCCCACAATATGAACCCTTTAAGTGAAATGCTTATTTAGTATTGACAGCTGGGTATTGTCAAACTCAGATGTCTCGACCTTCCTGATGTCCATGAACTGCACCAGCTGGAAAACTCTTCGGCTAAATTTTATAGACTCCATAAAGACCTCATTGAATCTTACAGATTTACACAATACTGATGTCAGACCCCAGAGTCTGGCCTTCGTCAGACCATCCCCTGAGATCCAGCTGCCACGCAGACACCAGTGATCGGGTCTCCGCTGACCGCATCCGAAAGGCCGATCTGCAGTGATAAAACCCACAAGGTTCAGGAGAAAATAAAAGGGGCTGGATTGATGCGAAAGAGTAAAGCAATCCTTCAAAAAAAGGATTGGCTCACGGTCTCCATGCTGGTGCAGCGCTGAATCAGTTCGAATCGTGCCGAACAGACGCGGCTGGGTATGCAGACGGTGGAAGGGTTTTACGCTGTCATTAAATCTGGCATTTTGACAACAGGACTGAGGGGGGGTTTATGAACCTTGCATGCCAAAGCTAATATCACTGCATGCATTTCACTTGTTAACCACAACAGCGGCCTGTGTGTGTTCTGGAATCTTGTAGCAGGTCGTCAAATCCAAAAGGTTTGCGAACGCTGTTGTTAACTGTGTCTCTGTGTTGACTTCTCAGCAGAAAGATGGCACCTTTGCGGCAGGAGGCTACATGCCACCCCTCCGGTTCAAGTGCATCACTCTCTCCATCGTCTTTGGCACCATGATGGTCGGTATCCTCATTCCTAATGGTAAGACAAAATTCATGATTCATCACTGTTAGCATAGTGAACATGTCTAATTCTTAAGGGGACAGTTCACCCCCCCCAAAATAAATTCAGTCATACTCACACTATGACGATATTTGGAAGAATGCTTGTGACCAAACAGTTCTTGGCCACAATGACCACCATTCCAGGAAAGATGACAATTGTAGTCATAAGTGCCCTAGAGCTGTTGGCTGTTTTGTTTTCAAAGGGACAAAGAAATGTATAAAGCATTTTTTTCCTACTATGGTAGTCAATGGTGGCCAATAACTCTTCGATTACAAGCATTCTTCCAAATAACTTCCTCTATTAGAACAAAGAAAATGAAGACAGATTTTTTATGGGGGTGAACTGTTCCTTTAACTCGTATAGTTAAGTGTAAAACAGTGTGAAACATGAAACAAGAAAACCTAGTATTACATTTATCCTTCCGAGTTTACAATTTAGGTTTGAAAGCCTAAAACTGCTGTGATGTCACGTCACATCCAACGTCATCCCCATTAAAATATCTCCCCCATCAGACTCTCCATCACCCCCATCCTTCTTCGCGGTACCATCCATTCATTCTCAACTGAACAGGATGATAAAGATGTATGTTTTTAGGTGATGCCGGGGTGGGCCATGTTTTATTCATTCTTCATAGAGATCGGCTGTCTTTGGCGCCGGCTCCGCTTGGCTCAGCGGGCCCAATTAAACTAATAGAGAGGGGAAGGTGAGACTAGCGGAGACGATTGAATGGAGGGAGGTAAGTCTCCGGCCTCCATGATGGCTTCGATGGCCGACGGTTTCCTCACGGCCACAAATCCAACCATAGGGAAGTAGACACTGCGGGCATAAATTTGAGTAAAACAATATGGCCGCTCTCAGGATGATAAACACCCCCTGGGCCCAGTGCCCAGCCTTCACTGCACAATGGCTGTGTTGAGAGAGGATGGTACGATCGCTGCCAGATAGACGGATGAGGGTGGTGCGTGTGATGGAGGGGTCTGTGGAGAAAGACGAATGGAGGATGGATTGAGGATATGAGATGATGGTGGAGATTGCTTTTGCTGTTCTTTCCCGAATGAATAGATGCCTCGTGTTGGGTCTGAATGCAGTGTAGGCTGGGATGCTTTTGTGTTTTCACTTGCTGTTGTATTTAAGTGAAAATTTACCCAAAAATGAAAATGATGTCGTCATTTACTCACTCTCTTGTCATTTCAAACCTGTATGACTTTCTTCTGCAGAAGAATGTTGGTAACCGAACAGTGCTGGCCCCCATTCACTTCTATTGTAAAGACACAAAACCAATGGAAGTCAATGGGTACCAGTTTATAACATTCTTCAAAATATCTTCTTTTGTGATCTGCAAAAGAAAGAAAAGTCATACAGGTTTGAAATGACGAGAGGGTGATTAAATGAGTAAAAAAATTTTTGGGGTGAACGTAAAGGTATATAAATCCATTAGCACCTTGCAATGTCATAGCAACATGCTAAAACACTCAGAACAGTTTATCAACCAAAAAGCAACATCCTAGCCAATGCCACATCATCATTCAGATCGTTCAGAAAGTGTCAATGTTCACAAAAGCTGAAACGTGTGTTTGTGTGTGCCATAGTGGAAACCATCTTGGGTCTGACCGGAGCGACCATGGGCAGTCTGATCTGCTTCATCTGTCCAGCTCTCATCTACAAGAAGATCATGAAGAATGCCTGGACTGCACAGGTGACGCATGTCTCCGATTTTATTCAGTTTAGTGGACGTGATATAAATACCGAAGGAGTTATAACGGTGATGGGTACGTGAAGGATTGAAGTCACTTTTATGTCCAGATGCTTTTTAATGGAATAACAAAACATTATGACTTCACATAATAGTAGACATAAACAGTCTTATTTTTTACCCAGTAAAAGTCGATCGGCTTTTTTTGACAAATGTAGCTCATTGAATGCAAACAAGAGCAGAATTTAAAAAGACTGTGTTAAATGGATTGTGATATGGGATCTTACAATGGTCTTAAATGGCAAAATCATAAGCATGCATTGACATGTAAGAGAGAGAGGGCCATCTGCTCTCCTCTTTGTAATAGATTTTATCATTAATTTTGATATCCTGCGTGTGCATTGACTTGCTGTGTGGAGATGTTCTCACAACGTGTCTGCTGTGCCTCGGGGCTCTGCCCCCCTCCATCTCCTACCCTGTCTCTTTTGACATTAGATTTGGTTTACTTCTATGCATTTGGCAAACCCCTTTATCTAAAGCAACCCGCTGTGCATTCAAGGTATACTTTTTATCAGTCTACATTATTCCCTGTGAATCAAACCCATGACCTCAGCAAAACCATGCTCTAAGCAGCTGAGGCCTTGTGTGATGTGTAACCACAACGCTGTTTCTTAGACGAACTTGTGCCAGTCGTCCATATGCCACACTTTGGTTCCCACGAGACTTAGTCACCAGGAATGCTCAGGGTCACTTCCCAAACACTGAAGTCTGCCCAATGGGGTGTTTGTTCCTAATATTGGGGCATGGTCCAGTCCAAAAGTGATTTTTGTCATAAAGATCGCAGCAGATGTTTGCGTTGGCATCTGCCTATAGTGCCACTCTGCCACGTCTGGTGCCAGGCTGCCGGACGCTTCCAGGTCCGTCACTGCACAAAGAATACACACAGATCAGAGCGAGGGAAACAGGAGGGGTCTGCTATAATAGATTTCATCAGCGTTTTGGGCATGTTAATGACGGTAGGGTCGTCATTGTAGAGCGAATGCCAGCGAGACCCCTGCCAGCTTTGGGTTTGAATTTTTGAGGGCTAAAATTAAATCTGCAATCTATTGGAATTTAAACTGTTTTGGGGTCAATGACAAATAAGAAAAATAATGTGAAGGTTTTTTGTGAATACAAGTTACACCACTAAAATCATGTTCATATGTTTAAAATAAACTTTAATTTGTAATGCAGATATTGAAAACATGGTTTGTAAATGTATTTGTCATTTATAAAAGTAACTCATTAGTGTTTTTTAAATAGATCTAATGAGCATGAAATCATTGCAATTTTTTATATTTAGATAACCTTACACACTAATTTGCTTTACTAAAGCCTGTTTTTCCTCTCTCTGTTTCAGCTGGTTCTGTGGGTCGGCCTTGGCATCCTCCTCATCAGCACCTTCACCACACTCTCCATTTCCTCCAATGAGCCGCAAAAATCGAAAGGCCCTATGGTTAGCCCACCCAAGGAGGAACAACTCTCCATCCTTGTCCCTCCTGAGCTGCCTGGTATTCCTACTGCTTCCTATTTATGTCAAGCAAGTTATCAGTTGAAAAAGTCGAAACAGACAGGAAATTCAGAGAGAAAAAGTTAAAACGAGAAAGAGAGCGAGTAGAAAAAAGGACAGTAAGAGAGCACAAATGATTAGCTCCTGTAGTGGGCCTCTCCTCTTTGAATCGCTGACCCGAATGGTGCCCTTCAAACCTGAGCGCTCTGCATCCCAGAGCGATGATGAGGTGGCCGGTGGCGCTTTCCCGTTACGGCTCCGGTCAGGACAGGAAAATGAGAGGGTGTCCAAATCTGGAAGAGGGCAGAGGAAATGCGTGTCTTCTACAGAGCGATATTAAAGAGGACGGAGGATCATTTAAAAGCATAGGGACATCCCAACAACTTCATCCACCATTACCTCTAGTTTTCTGTTCTACCGCTCCTCCTTCCTCTCCCCTCTCGCTCCGTCTTGTCGGCTGACACTGGCATTTATCACCAGGCGGACACCCGCTTCCACACCTGTTTCCTGTTTACGACGTGCGGGTGTGGGCAGCTGTGTGAAAACGGTGCTTGACAAGAGATCGAGAGGAACTAGGGCCCGCGGGCATGTCGAGGTGTTTGTTTGCAGCTGTGTGAAGACGCGTGCGCATTTCTTTTTTAGAATAGTAGTTAGCCACAGTGCTTCTGTACTGTACTTGAGAGCAGAACTTTTCTTGTTGAGAATATAAATAAAAAATTCACTTACTTACCTTATGTCATTCCAAATTTGTATTATTTTCTCCTGCCGAAAACAAGATGTTTTAAGAAATGTTGGTAACCAACCAAAATGGGCCTCCTTGACTTCTATTGTGGACACATATCATCAGAACATTTCTCAAAATATCTTATTTAGTGTTTTGAATGACATGAGGTTTAAAAAAAATGATAGGTTTTTTTACCTCATTTCCTAATAAATAGTGTGAGGAACCCAGGGGAACGTCAGCAGGTTTTTTAAGGGGAAATTTTGCCTTGTTTGAAATTGAACCAAAGAAATATTAGTCATGTCAAAAGGTTAAAATAATTGGTTAAAATAAACACATTGTAGACCCGGTGCTATGAAGGGGGATTTCACTGGAAGGCCTGTGACCCCTGGGGGGCCTGCGGGTGTACTGCTGGGGGTCTGTCCATTAACTGTTAGAGAGCTAGAAAAGCAACACTCATTTTTTACAAATTGTAACAGGTGCTGCTCCATCTCTTTGTCCACCAAAGGGTCCTTGGCCTGAAAAAGATTAAAGGCCCCTGTTTGCGAGTACTCTCTACCCCTCCCTCTTTCTCGTAGATAACATTTGTCAAGGCTGCTATTGTTTCTCATTTTCAACATTTAACGTATTTCTGGATATGTATATATGCTGTCTCACGGTAGATTATCTATTACAAGTCCGGTACAGGCTTGGGTTAAAGAAACGTGAGGACGTTGTAAATATTCAAAGGCTGTTTTGCACAGGGCGAATGGCAAGGTTATATGGAAAGCGGCAAGCGTCCATCCCGTAACTCTGTTGGAAAACTCTGATTCTGATGTGGTTTTGCATACTCTACCGCCCCCTACTGGTCTTTGTGACATACTGTGTCTTATGCAAAAGAATGGTCTACTACAGGCATCATGCCATAACCCTGTTTAAAATGAATGTTGTATTTGGCAGTTGTACTCGATGTTCAGGAGCTCATTGAAAGCCAAACGTTATTCTGAACATTGGGAGTTTTGTGTCTTTCAGTAGGAGAAAAGAATCTTGAACTCGATGCGATGGAGAAGCCAGGCCTGCTCAAGCCCCCAATAGAGGTTGAGGAACCGAAAGAGAAAGTACCAGCAGAACCCCCTCAAATTAAAGTTCCTTTGAAAGAAGATGAGCTGAAGATAAAGGAAGAGGTTCAACTGGACCGTCCTGGAGCAGGTAACATATCAACTGTGTAATTCCTGTCATGTATGACAATTTGAGAAGTTACGCATGTTCCACTTTTACAGGTGTTGCTGTCCCAGATGGAGAAGCCCACCGTCACGAGCCGCCCATCCCACACGACAGAGTTAAGGTAGATGCGAGCAAAAACCAAGAGGAGCTGAACGAAGAGAAGAAACAACCTGTTATTGATGGAGCAGAGGAAGAGCTTCTTGCTGAACAGGGGGCAGGACAAGCGCAAGAGGCGGAGCAAGAATCTATTAAAGAGGAGGAGCCAAAGAAACAAGAAGTTGCAAAGAAGGTTGTTGATGAGGACCAGCATGCAGTCAATGAGGTTTTGGACAAGCCCGAGAAACCAGAGGATCAAAAAAATGTTGACCCGGTGGTGGTGGTCCGTAAAGAAGCAGAGAACCTGCCTGTTGTTAAAGAACACAGAGAGAACGAAGCTCCCGCAGAGAAGAAACCAGAAGAACCTGAACCTCAACCTGAGAAATGTAAGTCTTTCTTGATACTTCACAAAAATGTAGCTTTGTAAATAGCTGGTGAACAGAATTTGGTTTGAATCTATATTTTATGAGAAGCTTCATCATGTTGCATTGTTCTTATTCATTCACTGACTGTGCAAATCCTCTGGCTTTGGTTCCTGTAGCGAAAGAGCATGTTGCTGTGCAAGAGCACAAAGATGAGAAGGTTCCAGATGGAAAAGATGAAGGGGCGAAGGATGGAGATGGAGATAATATGGAAGGTGAGTAGTTGAAAATGGTCCAGAAGCACTTTCATGAGGTGGACTTAAATTCCTATAAACTTGACAGAAACTCTGATCAAAGGGCAAAACACTTTATTTTTCCACATTTTAAGGTAATAATTTGCTCATCAAAACTATGGAATAGGACAAAGGAAACTGAAAATTAGGTTCGGACTAAATAAACCCACACAAAAGAATAAAGCTTGTTATATTTGATCATCTTCAGAGTTGATTAGAAATGTTCAAGCAGCTTCTTGGGTTTCTACCTTGAGATACTTTTCCCATCTATTATGTGCTGGAATTGTAATGAAAAAGTTTATATTTACAGATTTAAATTTCTATCTACAAAACTAATTTCAGGTATTAAAGTATACACCACCCTCAGGTCAAAACATTGCACTGTGTTTTTTTGCAGTTTGACTTAAACAGCTCATGTCACTTTACATCAGTTGAGGGCCAGACTATAGTTCTTACAATATGACTTCATAATTTTATTGAAACATTATGAATTTAATGGGACAGTTCACCCAAAACTGGAAAATATACTCCCTCAAGTTGTTCCAAATCTGTATAAATTTCTTTGTTCTGATGAAAAGTGAAAGATATTTGGAAGAATGTCTTTTTTTTAGGGTGAACTGTCCCTTTAAGCTCATAAAGCTAAATTCATTCTCATGTGCCGAGTTCAACCCCGTTTCCTTTTTTATGACTGACTGACTTGCCTCAAAATGATTTCCCTGACTTTTGCAAAACTTTTTCTTACACTTCTTTTTCTTTTCTCAGTGATGTCATTGATAGTTGTATTTCTTCAGCGGACGGGCTGGCGAATGTCACGTTGCTCTGCCCTCCTCAGATATAATGCAGAGACACGCAGAATCTTAAATCTCTGCTGCTTTCTCTTGGCTTGGTTTTTCATTAAGGCACTTTGCAGTCTTTCTCTGTCTTACGCTCTTTTTCTCTTGATTTCTTATCTCCCTCCGTCCTTCTGTGCCGTGGACTCCTGCCTCCTTGCAGTGATTAAAAAGATTGTCGCAGGTATGAGATGGTCTGTCTTATGTCTGCTGTTCTCACCGTCCTCTGTCGTCCCATTTAGAACAGTTGTTTTCTCTCACACTTTAACCGTAGTTCATAGCTGTGTATAACCAATACTGTGTGACACGTCATTTAGCATCCATCATCTGTTTAGTTCAGATGTGTGTGAAGTGCACTAGAACTTCAGTTATGATTTCAAATGAAAGTCAAACGTGATTCTGGTGTGCTATTATTAAAATGGATGAATGTGTAATGTAATCCCTAACATGCCTGTAAGGAAGTTTTAAAGCACTTAGTAATGTGTCTTTAAAATGAATAATACTTTAAATAAATGTGTAAAATTATGTACGCACACACAAGATGATAGATTTAGTCGAATCAGTAGCCAAATGAAGATGAGCCGTCTCATTTATATTACTTTATATGCACTTTCTATTGGTTCATGACATAAAAAGTACTTGAAAAATACTGAGTGTACTTTTAATATTTATTTTTTGGATGTTTCATGTAGCATTTCATGTAAGCAGTCATAGCTTGTTTGGACACAATAAACTCTTCATAGGCAGGATCTTAAAATATACTGAATAGGTTTTACCTTATTTAAAAGTTTAAAATGTTCTGTTTTAAGTTTCTTAATTGCAGTATATTGCAATTATACATGTACTGTATATAAGTGTATTGAAGTATGTCTCATTGTTCCCTCTCTTTATCGTTCTTTATTTGCTGGTCCACAGAAGGTCAGCTGGACCATGCCGTTCTGCTCCAGGTTATTAAAGAGCAGCAAAAACAGCAGAAGAGACTTCTGGACCAGCAGGAAAAACTCCTAGCTGTGATAGAAGAACAACACAAGGAGATCCACCAAATCAAAGATGGAGAAGAAGAACCTAATGCAGAACAGCAGAAAAGGCACGTGGGCCAGGAGGAGAATGACGCAGCTGTGGTTGAGGAGCACATGGAGGTCAATCCGATAAAGGAGGAGGTTGAACTAAAAGCAGCAGCAGGTAAAAGTGTGCACTCTTACTGTTACATAAATCTACTTCTGCATGTTTGTATTAATTGCGCTAATCAAACATACCATGTCTTATGTTAAGGGGAGGGTGCGGGTGAGGTTGTGCAGAATCAGCCGGATGTATTGGAGGAGATGGCAAAGCCCAAAGATGCTGTCATTGCTCCAGACCAAATGCAAGCCCAGGGAGAGCCGGTGCACGATGCCGCAGCTGAGGCAGTGGATCCGGTCGTTGGCCTTTCCCAAAACGGCATTGAGTCAGTGCAAGAGGGTGGTGGTTTAGCTTCTAAGCAGGAGGAGCTTCCACCGAAACACGATGCAGCTCCAGTGGATAGGGAACTTGGTGCCCGCGGCGTCCCGCTACGCCAGCGTGATCCAGACCAACCCAGAGTCAACCCTGACGCTTTAGCAGAAGAAGAGGAGAGAGTGCAACAGAAGTTAGTCCAGCTTGAAGCAGAAAAGGAGAGGATTGAGAAAGAAAGACTGGAGCAGGGGAGGATTGAGAAGGAGGTGCAGGCTCGTGTCGATAGAGAACGCAAGGAGAGGGAGAGACGGGAGCAGCTGGCACGAGAGCAGGAGCTTGAACTTGTGCGGCAGGAAAAGGAACGGCTGGAGAGGGAAAGGCTTGAAGCTGAGAGGCAAAAACAAGAGAGGGAGAAGACCGAAAAGGAGATAATGGAGCGAGCCGAAAAGGAAAAACGGGTACTCGAGCATCAGGAACGGTTAGACCAGCTACAGCAGGTCATTGATGCAAAAAAAGCAGCGGAGAAGAACGACGCCTCTAAAGAGGAACATCCACCTGAGCCAAAGAAAAACGGAGGCAGGGACTTGAAGGAGAATGTAGTCCCACAGGCGGAAGATAAGGTTAAAGTAGAGAAGAGGAGCAGAGAGGATGGAGGGATGGATCTTAGGAGGAGGCGCAGGGAAGTGAACTCTCAGGGTGGTGGATTGGACCCTCTGCTGGATTTGGGAGGTTCAGACTTGCATGCTGCCCTGGAGGGACGGCTGATGGCTGGGGTTCAGGTGCACACGCGCCAACTCAAACAGACGTTTCAGAGTCAGGAGGATGAAGACTAGAATTCCATATTGAAGATCTTGCAGGTGTGTCCTGCACAGTTTTATGGGTGACCGGGTACCTGGTCTGACCTGGCCCTTCTGATGTACATTCAGTTAGGTAGGAAGTTTCTGTGAGAACATCTGATACCTTGCCTTTTATTTTAAAACTAGATGCCTTTATCTGAGTCACAACATTCCTTTCTGAATTATGGCTCATGGTGAAAGAGAGCGTTGTGCTTTGATCCGCCAGTGTTCCGCAGGGAATGATGAATTAAGAGGACTTTGTGGGCTTCTGTTATTGTATTGTATGGTTTTGCTGATTCTGGTGCAATAAACTGAATGTCTGGTTTAATAAACTGAGCGAAATAACAGTAAAACGTTTTAAAAATGAGCCTGATGAGCACACAGGGCATTTTACATATTGTGTTTTGGACCCTTGCAAATTATGACAAAAATGTCAAGCGCATCCTCTAGTGGGTGATTAGGTTATTGCAGTTTTCTGTGTCAACCTAAAAATAGAGGTTCAATTAATAGAAGATATAATTCTGGTAGTTTGGTACTTTAAATGTCAAATTTTGTCAGATACTTAACTATTCTGTACAATGAACATGGGGTGAAAATGTTACCTTCTGTTTTATATGGCAACATCTTAAGGATGTGAAAAAATCGCTCAACTTGGAAGTGTACTTTTGCTTTAAAGTATTAAAGAATCTTTAGAGACAACTATTAAAAAATATGTTCATGTGGAGAAAATAGTCATTAAATGTGTAATATTATTTTCTGTTTATTGATATTACATTGTGTTGGATACTATTTCTTATTCAACCAAAGCCCTTTTGTAAAAATTATATAAATGTCTAATTTAAATATAAATCTAATTTGAGTGTATGCGTTCTCTCTTCTAAATGAGTCCTTAGTTGTAGGAAATTGTCCGTTTTCCCTCGAAATCAGTTGTTCAACCAGTTGTGATTGAGCGTCAAAGAATTTCTGATGCTAAATGTTTCATTTTGTTTATGGAAGCTGTGTTTGTTGTTAGCTGGGTGAATTTACTTTTGTGTTTAGTTTATATGTGTATATAAAGTATTTCTAAGTCTCTTTACATTTTAAAATTGGACCCATTTTGTATATTCATTGTTTAATGCTGAACATATCAAGAATCCTTATTTTCGGTGTACAGGACTATGCTGTTCTACATTCCATGTTTTCTTATGAATATTTCATTCTGTTCAGGAGTTTTGTGTTTTTTAATGCTGCAGTAATGAGTATGTGAGGTCTGTTACACCCACTCTGTGTGTTGGTATGTCTTTCTTTTTCCGAACTATTATATCTTTTCAATATTCAAGAGTTTTATGATTTTTGAGGGGATCATTTGTATTTAAAAATTAAAAATATGGTATGAGGTCATAAGGGGTTCATACAACACGAGTTTTGGTTGGTAATAGGGTTTATTGAAAAGCATTTGTCGAAAAGTTGTATTCAAGTTTAACTGTATTCGATCAGATTGCAGAGAATAACCAAAATCTTAAAGAATTGTTTTGTCTAAACATGCCTATTTTTCTCAGTTTAAAATTCAAATTTTGATATTTTAATTTGGTTAAATTAATAAAGTTATTTATATGAACGTTCGTTGTGAAATCTTTATTGTGTTTTAGCACTTGAATGCATAACAAATATGTCTCATGTTTATTGGTGAAAGGCTAGTAGACAAATATGTTTAGGTGAAATGTGTTTTTGATTTACATATTCACCGTTACACTGACATAATCCTGCCATAGATTTAGAAAAATTAAAACCGGTTTCTTAAAGGTCCAGTGTATGAGATATAGCAGCATCTAGTGCTGACGGATCACTCCTCACTCCCGAAGCACTACGGAGACTGAATTCTGCCACGTTTTCACTTCTTTGTCCAGTGGAAGAAAACGTATTTACAAAACACACTCTGTAGAGTAATTTGTCCATTCCTGTATATACAACCTGGCGATTCCTGGGAAGGGGACCGGCGGTGTATGCAGATAGAAATAGCTCATTCTAAGGTAATACAAAGATGAAGATTCATTATTAAAGGTCTTTATACACCACTGAAGACATGATTATGTATGTTAAATTTCATTTTTTGTAGATCCTCCAGACAACCAGAACCACAAGGCACTTATTTAATGCCCAATGTGGGCAGAGACTGACTGTCTGCGTCAGAATTTTTCAATGTCAGCAATGCAAGGCAAAACCGCTCTAAACCTAAAGGTTTTATAGCCAATTTGGACCAAACACAACCATTTCCACAAGACCCTGTAGTGTTCAGAAAACGTGTGAACGAATCCCATATGATAGAAGGCCTGTAACATTGATCATGACTTAGCTAAAGCATAACCTGTAGCATGTGTTCTCGTATAGATATTTGAGTCACCGCTTTGCTAGCACACTTTTATTTATATACCAAAGCTGTTCACCCTTCTAATTGGCTGGTTGAATTGTTTGTAGATCCCAAGTTATTAGTGGCTGCCTTTATAATCCCTTCTATCAATTAACATCTGGTTAATGAGGGTGCAGGAAGGGTGTATTTAACAGAGGCACGGCTTTATGTTCCATACGGGACGAATAAGAGCCCGTAATCTTTTGTGGTGCCAGGGACATGCACCCCATGGATACACATTAATCAGCTGGTCTTTCATGTTCCGCCTTACTTTTGTCTGATTGGAAACAAAACCCCTAAAACCGCCATCTTCGGTTTCAAGTCCAAATTTAAAGCCTGACTCAATGCTGATTTGCAATCATTGGAAAATGCATGATAATGACCACCCATCATATGACACCTCATAACGTATAACTCATTCCGACTCCCCCTCATCAAAGACCCCAAACATGAAATGTCTGGTTAGCATTAGTCTGGCTCTTTAACCTACATGGCGATATATTCAGATGTGAAAACAGCTATATAATGATTCACGAGTTGATGATCTAACGTTTGTGTGTAGTGTATTGTATTGTCTTCATATGTATTGTCTTCTCAAAACATTCCTAAGCATTTGTACTGTTTGTATGTGTACAAACCGCAAATATAAACTTATAGTCAATCCAGATGGCAATTCAAAATACTATTGTGTTATTTTGTGCTATTACCTTTTAACTGATGACTTAATTTATTTCCTTAGAAATAACATTTATTATGCTTTGTGTGGAAGACAATTATGGATTTCGAACACTACATATATTTACAGAGAGAAGGAAATAAAGAAGTACATATTATGACAGATCATTTTTCTTTAGTTTGCCATTAATATCCCAAACACTGTGATGTTCTTCACTTCACCGCCTTTTTCATCTGCAAACAAAACAAAATTAGTTAGGAAAGATCAACAAAATATTAAGTCAAATAAATAAGTACTTTACACAATGAATAATTATAAGAATGCATTGGAAACAAGGCCATAAGCAATGCATTGGAAACCTATTTGTATTGTTATTTGGATGGATAGACTGATAGACTCACAGCAGATTGAAAGCAGCTCTTTAATGCTTCAAATTCTTTAGCACACATGTTTTTGGTCAGCTCCTGTTTGCCAGTGGTTGTGGCGGCCACACATTTACCATAGAAAGCTGCCTAATAATTCAAAATCATTGACATGATAAACTAGGCATCATACATTAACTATATAAAATGCTTCCATAATTAACATCATGTTTTAGACAGTACACATACACACTGTCTGATATTATATTATTAAGAATAGAGAATGAATACTGTACCTCTGCTGAGCATTGAGAAAACATCTCTGGGAAGAGTCTCATTCTCGCTCTGCTGCGAGTCCACACATTTGAACCGGGCATATTTTTATAGCAATAATATTAATTCGGTGCGATTAGCGTATTTTTACCCAAAAATTTCCTGCCGGTTCATAGCGATTTATTAAACTCGGAGCCCTAACAGTATTTATTCAACATGGACAGCGCCATGCTGGTGACCTCTGCGTTGTGTACACTCCCCATTGACGAGAGACTGGCCAATCGGTGCGTTCATCGGTGACTCAGAAAATTGCGTTACGCTTTGTGATTCGTCGTATGACCACACACGTAAGGAAAGAGCCAATCAAACAACGATCAAAGATATTTTCAGGAGCGCTAAGCGTGCCCTCATGAATTTCGCTTCGGTCGTTAGTCACGTGGGGGGGGGACAGCGTCTGATTGGCTAAAGACAACATTGACTCCAAACGCGTGGTATTCTTTAATAATTTAATATAATGAAATCAACGATACGTTAAAATTCAAAACGTGGCTGTATAGAGTTTTTAACTCTTGCGTAAATTTGACTCTGAACTTAAAAATAAAACCAGCCCAAAAATAAAACCGTCAGGCATCGAGCGCGAGTGGGCGCACTATGCAGAGGCTCGCGTGTAAATAATCTTGGTCATCCGCCCTGTGAGAAATGAAACACAGACCGGGGAATAAACATAATACTACACATCATGGCTACATTACTGGAACGACTGGGCTTCTTACAAAAAGTACGTATATATAAAAGTAAAATACGAAATATGACGTTAGTTGAACTGTCTTTCATAACAGTTAATTTCCCATGTTGTTTAGATAGCTTAAACTAGCACAGAATGAAATATCAACTAACAGCCACCGATGGTAACGATAGTACTTTAATACTCTTGTTTTAACAACCCGTATGTTGGCAATAACAACGTTTTCATACACGTACTAAAGCAGTATTATGTGTAACTTAGAAATGCCTTTGAGTCTTTTAAAGTCATTGTACTGTACATTAACATAGTCATCTTTCTTTCAGTGATGTCATTGACGTCTGATACCTTGGTACCACCACAGTACTTTCAAATATTTTAATATCAGTGTGTGTGGTTTCTATAATAAAATACACGGGACATATTGCTGTAATAAATGTACATAAAGGTGTCAAAAAGGCTCTTCTTTTCTTTTTCTCAGGTGCCCACGCTCATGAGAGCTACAGCAGATGACGAATCGCCATGTCCAGGTTATCTTTTTGAGGAGATCAGTAGTATCCTTTGCAAGTCTAGCTTAAGACAAAATAATACACTTTCTGACATGAGGACCTTAATGATTGAACTCTAAGAAATTTCACATGAGTCTGTGGGGTGCTGCCAGTGTCTTTTGGAGTACCTCTTGGAGAGACTGCAGGTGGAGTCCTGCCATGTCAAACTCAAGGTGAGAGGTTTAAACCATGTAGGGGTGATTTAAGGAGTAGTTCACTCAAAAATAAAAATTCTGTCATCAATTTTCCAACTTTGTATGGTTCAAAACCTGTATATGACTCTTTCTTCTGTTGAAAAAAAAAGGAGATATTTTGAGAAATGTAATAGTGCTTTTGTGTCAGTACAATGGATGTCAAAGAGGTCAGGGTTGTTTGGTCTCCAACGTTCTTCAAAATATATTTTTGGGGTTTCTACAGAAGAAAGTCATTCAGGTTCGGAATGACATGAGGATGAGTAAACGATGACAGAATTTTTATTTTTGGGTGCATTTCCCCTTTAAGGTCTGTGTAATTGTTTAAAAAAAACAATGTACCTCTTTACTTTTTTTAAGGTCCTGAAGATTCTCTTACATTTATATAGCCACGGACCACCACACTTCCTCACAGAGCTTCGACGGAATGCTACGTTTATACAGGAAGTGATTGGTAAGAAGGTCTCAACAGTTGATGCTATACTGATTGATTGAGTAAAACGTTCATCTTTTATATCACGTTGACATTTTTTGTGACAAATCTTGTGATAGTGTTGTGTCTCTGTGTACAGTGTACAGTGGCCCTCTGGACCCCATCCATGGGAATGCCCCCTTTCAGAAAGTCAGAAGCTCTGCTCAGGTAAAATGATTCTTTAATACTCCTCTGATTGAACCTATGCATATATCTGTCTTATGTCATATTGAGAGACCAGCATTTGTGTTAATACAGGAGTTGGCCAGTCTTCTCTTTAACGATACCATGTCTCTGGATTCTGGAGTCGCTCCGTGTAAGAAAGTGACAACATCCATGGGTAAGTGATTCTTGCATATTCTGTTTGTATCTGACAAAATATTTGCGTTTTTAAATTATATAGGTTTTGATGTTGCAATGATGTTTATAAACCTGCTGCAAGACAATGCATCTGTGTTTATAGCAACATTTGGATGTAGGTTAATGATCTATCAACCACAGAATAGTCATTTTTAAGCAGTCCCTTTATCTCTATAAACTCTTTATTTTTCTAGGAATGGGCTCTGAGTCCCTCAGGTCTGGCATGCAGGGGTTTGGATACAGCCCAGGAAAGACAGAGTCCAGTAAGAATCAGCCAATTCATGTCATTCATCCAAGTCCAGTGCCAACCACCATGACTTGTCTCGTTTTCATTTGCAAGTCATCCTGACGCGTTTCCTCTTATGGTTTTCCGCTCCTGTTTAGGTGGAACGACTCTATTGGACAAGATTCAGAGAGCTGCGGAAGTGGTCGCCAGCGCCGTCCTTCCTCCAGCAGAGCATCCTGGAATTCGTCTCCTTGATAACCACTACCACGCCGTGGTGGCTCCTTCTGCTACAGTGGAGATGGCCGTGCCAGCATGTGCCTACAACATCCCATCCCACAGCCACAGAGGTGAGCTGGGCACAATCTCCAGTCAGGAATGCATGTTAATGAATTTAAAGCCCTAATGTCTCTCCGTCTCACAGCATCTCACAGATGTCCAGGGCAGGTTGGTGGAGGCTGGGAGGAAACGGACAGTAGCAGCTCCTCCCACAATTCCTCCCAAGAGAATGTGCCAGTCACCCAGACCTCAGTGGGCAGGAGCAGTAAGTCGGGTGGCTCGGGCAGCCACTCAGGGGCAAGTCGGGAGAGTGGTGACCTAGCAGAGCGGTAAGAGATCCTAAATTAGGCTTTTATTAAGCTTTTCTTCTTTCTTTCTTCTGATCATGAGGTGAAATTTAAGCCAGTTGTGTTCATGGCAGATTTGCTTGGTTGTTGTGATGCATTTGAGTTTATTGGTTTCAGTGTGGAAGCTATGCAGCTGGGAGACTGTGCTCAGGAGATGGCACTTATCAGCAGTCTGACCAGCGGTTCTAAAGTCTTCCTGTCCAGAGAGGAGAGCCAACACTTCATCAAAGAGTAAATCATTCATGATTCCACAAGTTCAGCTAATGTTGATTTTGGCATCAGTTTGGGTAGTCAAACTGAATAATAATTCACAAAAATTCATGCATTGTAATGGGCGTACCAATTCACCATATTTCACACGAAAGTTGTTTAATTTATTTAATTGACAATTTCAAGGTCATAAATAGAATAAGAATTATTTGTTTGTTCTCTGTATCTGGTTTTAGATGTTCAACTCTCAATTGTGAGGTGGTAGTTGAACTTTTGTCACGCAAACTCCAGGACCACTCCCAAACTGCCCAAATGGTAAGCTCATTTGAGTTCATAACATCATTTTAACTAAATGGGTAATTGTTGACAGTTCAATGTACATTTTTTTCTAATCACCTGCAGAGGGCGCTATGTTCTCTGGCCTGCCTGATGTCATCAGACTTCCTCTCCCTAGACCATATTTTCAATATCACACACAAACGACTTGCACAGCTTAGTGAAGGAACAGCAGGCCCTGTCGCCAACAAGGCAACCAAGGTACTGTGAGCCAAACAACTGTGACTTCTTGGGAAGAAGCTGGTTCTTCACTAGCTCATAGTTTCTATTAAGCACGATTACAAAAGTACTGTTTAACATTCACTTGATATTATATAAATATATTACAAATATTTTGTTTCTCCAGCTCTTAAGGCAGTTTGAAGCTTTGCTCGGCTGCGTCACACATCCCAGGTGTGACACTGCTGGACGTTCAGTCTCCTCCAGCTCTTCACTTTCAGAGCAGCCCAACAAAACTTTCACCAACCCGCGCCTATCAGGACAACTAGGAGAAACAGCAACTTCTGTTATTTCTTCAGAGGAGCCGCCATCTAGACAACGCCCACAAGCTAACATCACCACATCTGAGTCTCATATCGAAAGAGAACAGGAAGAGGAGAAAAACAGCTGCAAGATACAAGAACCATCCAGACTGTCGCTCTTCAGTGGGATGGAGCTAGTGAACAGAAGCAAACCTGTGTGTTTGGTGGAGCCCGTTCCTGTCGAGACCGGCGTGGAGGCCACAACAGACACAGACTGTGCGAGTGAGAAAAGCTGTGAGAGAACTATAGAGTCACCTGCTTCGAGTATACCCGAGCAAGTCAAAGAGCAAATGTCTGCCTTCACTTTCCTCAATCTCTGATGCCAACTTTCATCATCAATCGTCATTCAGACAGTTGTGCTGATGTGGGGAATACTTCACTGTTCAATAAATTCAGCCTGTGTGGTTTTTATTTTAAATGAAAGCATAACCAGAAACATTATATAGTTGCGTTTCATGACCATGTTTATATGCACATGAATACTTCCAAGTAATGCAAGAATTTGGTATCAATGGCGATCCAGCATTCTTAAAACTCTTGAAAAATAGATGTACAGCATGATTCTGACTTCAGTTTACTCTATGCACCGTGTACCTGTGGAAATGCTGCTATTCATTGGATTCATTGAGTCTGTGATCAGTAATGGTACAATTCATTGAGATATGATTAGGAAACAACTCTACAAATGAGTTGTTTTCATCTTTTAACAGTTTAACATGTAGAGACAAGTAATCTGTTCATAGATTGATTTTTCTGAAAAGTTTGAACAAAATATTGCTCAGTGAGCAGTTTAACCAGCCACCTGTTTGACTGAGCTGCTGTTTTAGGGGGATAAAACGTATCTTATTGTCATTATTATTGAAGTTTCTTTTAATGATAGTAATGGTATAGAAATAACACACTTCACCTGTAACGTCAGTTTTCCAAAATTGCCGATATTTGGAATTTGCACTACAACCTTGCTTCTTCCTAAAAGCACTTACTTACCTGTACTTACCGGTTTCACAGACCAGGCATGAGGCTAAAAGGAATTTGTGACCTGTCTTAACTGAATATAGCTTGCACAGAAATATCTTAAAATATATCAGTGCCATTGTTTTGTCTCAAGATCCACGATAGTAACGTCATTTTCATAAAAGCAACACAAATATCTTAATTCAACTAAGGCATAGTCCTGGCTTAAGCGAAGCCGTGTCTGTGAAACCGTGCCAAAGTCTTCCAGTTTGTATAGTCCAAGAACAAACATTGACACTCACAAAGAACAGTGTTATCTTGCCAAAACTTTAACTGTCTAAATTATGTACAAACATGTGCATAATACTGCTGTCTTGTGTGTGAGGTAAAGTGTTATAGTATTTAATGCTGATGAATGAGAAAAAGCTGATTTCAGTGTCTTAATGTTCTCGTATGTGATCAGACACTCAAATATACTTATATTTAAGAAAAACTTTATTTTTATTTACATTAGAGCAACATTTCATAAAATAACAATGATTTCAAAACCTGTAAATTTGCTAGCTATGTATTATGTACAGTCCTACATATAAAACAGAATGTTGATCGCAGGGATGATTCTCATCATCAAAAGCTAATAGACGTTCACACAGTGCCTGGGCTTAAACAATTAAACCTGTTTGAGAGGTTCCTCAGACAAGATGTAAAACGTCTAAACAGGAGTAAAGCCGACTGCGAAGGTTCTGTGCATTTTCATTTTGTAAGACCACTGCGTCATACTTGTTTACAATGCCTTTCTGAAATAATATGAGCCATTGTATATGTTGTTCGAACAATGGATACAAAAGCAAAATGGGTTGTGTTAATGAGTAATGATAGGACTTTGGAGCACTGTAGAGGGCTGAGTTGGGTGTAGGCTTACTTTAGGTCTTTTTTTATGGCGTGCCCATAGAAGACAAGTCCTCACGTTACACCAGAACCCAGGGACTGACAAAACTATTTCAAGCCCTTTTCCTGTATAAGTGTTTGACTTGTTCGTATGAATTTAATTCATATACATTAGATTAAGATATCAAACCAAGCAGCTGCAATAATGCATCTACTGTAGATGTCAAAACAAACTCTGCATTTTCATTTAACCTCAACCTAAACCAATGGAGACACAAGTGTCATAGATTTTAAACAGTAAATTTCATGATCTCGCTTTACAATCTGACAAATGTGTTTTACTTCAAAAGGAATTCTTGTCCTATCTTTACAACAAATAACTTGATCTAATGCATTGATATTCATACTGTTCTTTATACGTGTCCAAATATTTTTTAGTTCCACTTTCAGTTTGCACCTAAAAAACCCGTCTTAAACCTTCCTTCTCAGACAAAGAGCTAGATATCGTCGACAGACCATAGTCTAACATGCAATCATGAAATTTTAGCCCAATAGTCCAAAAGCCTCTCCTAAGGAACAGGAACAACCACTTCATGGCACACGGAGAATCCCCTAGACCTGAGTTTTAGATATTCAGATATTCCGTAGACACACAATTCTTCCAGGAATGACCAATTCACATTCAAAGCATGGCTGCGAACATAATCAAATGGTTTAGTTTTCATTTTAATATTTTTAAGGTCTTAAAATAATTATTTAAGTTGCAAAAAAGTGCAAGAGTGGTACAATGTATGTTCTAAGACAAAAAAAGAAAAACAAACAAGATCCATCCTCTGAACAGCACCATGCGGCCTAGTAGAATAAACGGGACAGAGCTCATATAGTCTTGTTAGAACTTGCAATATTTTTAAGATGGACTCAATGTTGATATTACTTTTATATAGCACCTATGTGACATTCATGGTCAACACGTCAAGTAGAGCCCCACACAACCACTATGAACATGAAAAAAGTGCTGCAAAAAGATAAACACATTTAGAGGGCTTCCGTTTGTGCCAGGCCTTAAACTGGCCCCTAATGTCCCTCTCACAGGTCCCCTGTACATTATGCCAAAGGCTGTCAGAAGAATCGCTGGCAATCACGTCGGCCCCTGCTGACTACGAGTCTGCAGGCTATTAAAGTGTGCCTCTCTCAAGATGCGGTTGATGTGGTCGTACAAGACGTTGTCTTGGCTCAAGGAGATGGCCGGATCTTCTGTGAGGGTGGGGGTAAGGGGGCTGCAGGGAGCCTGGGAAACATGGAGTTGTCTTTGGTCACTGCTCTGAATGCTGGAGTTGGCCGCAGTCATCTGCTCTGGACTGCTAATCCCACTGCTGTCACTGCTGGAAGACTGTTGGGAAGAAAAGAATGTATTGAATTGAGAGAAAGCTGATATTACTTGCAGTTTATTCAACACAAGAGTTGAATTCAATAAACAGTTTATTGTGACTGTTAGCAGTTTTCCACAATTTTATGTGATACAATTGTATCATGCTATGTCATGCATTCTGACTTCTTTACACTGTTAAACGTGCTGGCATCTCATGCTTAACATGGTCAACTTGCTCAAAAACGAGTTGGACGTAGTATTTCTGAACTCGATTCACTCCCCCAGCATTCCAACTTGTTCTCTGGATCCCGAAATATTCCATTAATGGGCCATTCTCCTGGAAATGCACGGCAAGGCGAAAGAAAGGGCCGACGGGCGACACCCGCTTACCATCAAGGTTATCTGAGCTGCGTCAAAATAGATGGCTGCAGCTTGTTACTCTTGCGATTGTGAAGTTTAGGTGTGTCTATTTGTTTAGGGCATTTCAGTGATGGATGTTATATAAACGTGGATATAACGCTGGATTTGGAGATCGTTGAAACTGATAGACAGCGCGGACCCAGTGCTGAAAGATGCCGGACATGAACTGCACACTGAAAGTCAAGTCATACGTTTGTGTTTTGTTGGCAATCGAAGTGTACGTGCGTAATGTACAAAACACGAAGGGAATAATGTGATGATGTGTTGCTTGCTCGTGCTGTAGTTCCATCCCACTCTCTCCACTAGTCCCACCTCTAGCAGCTCGTGTTTTTCTAGAAATAATCGTACCGCTGTATCTCTCTTTTATAACTGGGATCATATTAAATACTTTTTGAAGATACGTCTTATGTGATACTACTGTATAGGCACTCAAGATTGGAACGAGATTGGCAGAAACTGCCTGTGATACGCGATCTTTAAAGTGAGCAATTCAAATTGTGAATCCTCATAACATATTCACATAATTGTTTACATACAACACAATTGTAAACAAACCATGATGTATATATCTTTTTAAGCAAGCTAATATATTTTATATATATAAATTACATGGCACCAGTTGCATAAAAAAATTGTTGCTAGTTCTAGTTCGATGAATGAGAAAAAGGGCAATGTTTAATACAGCCACAATAGCAAAGGAGGACTTTTTAGCCCAATCTGAATAAAGGAAACAAAAATAAGTCCAGGTTTAATTGTTGGACAGAAATATATGTAAGCTTGGCCAGTGATTAGATGGGACGGACTTGGTCTTTTAGGACTAATTCTAATTGCACTTCTGGTTAGTGCTAAACTACATTTCGTTACGCTGTACTTATATATGTGTAATGACAATAAAGTTGAATCTAATCTAATCTAATCTAAAATACCTGCCTAGAGACGTTGCAAATATGGCCACCAAAAATGGTGGCTTAGCTTGAAGAGATTTCGGAAATGTCAAGTCAAATTGTGTTCATCTAACATATACTGTATGAAAATGTAGAATATGTGCATAAAGAGTACAGTATACATACTATATACAGAAAATATAAAGAAAGGAATACTACTACGATACTTATTATAAGTATAAGAATGAACTTGAAGTGTCAACGAGTTGTCTTGTTCAACGTAGCCTACCTCAGAGTCCCAGACATCACGGCCAACCTCAGGAAGAAAGGAGTAACCTCCGGACCTTTTCGCCTGTGGCAAAACCTGAGACTCCTCCTCCCCATCACAGCTGCGTCTGCGTTTCCTGTTGACAGAGATCATCACCATAAAGTTTCCTTCACCGCTCCATTAGCACAAGGTTTATTTAACATGCATGGAGTAATTCACATCAGCATCGCACAACCAAGCCCGTTTGAGGTGTTTCAGACTATTACAGACTATTGCAGAATCTGCAGCAAGGGCCTTTTAATACTGCCAACAGCTGCTGCGAAACATTTCTCCAGCGCTGGACCATTGCACATTTGAGTGAACCATTAGTCATCAATATGCCCACTGCATGATTATGACTCAGAATTAAGATTATTTCATTATAAAAAACGTCACCAACACAAGAGCTGTCTTGATGCTCAGATTCACCACCGAATCATTTAACAGATATAGCATCTAGTCAAGAGGATCAGACTTCTGAAAGAACATCTAAAAATAACCACCAGACATCAAGCAGCACAGCAGATCTGCATACACTGGTAACAGCAGAAGCCTTCGTGGTAACTCATGCAAGACCAGTGCACGTTGCAACAAAAAGCATGAACAATTCCAAGCTATCAGAAGATATGAAGGTCGTTACCTGTTTTCTGTCAACATTGTGTATCTGTGCATTGGACAGCCAAATAAGGGCAGATCGCCGTCTTCCCCTGCAGCAGTTTGAGGGAATCTGCGGATTTTCCACCCTAACAATGAGCAAAATAGTGTTTGTTGTGAAGATCACGTATGAAATGAGTAGTACTGGTGATATTAAAACAACCTGCAATGAAATGTACATTGCAGGTGTACAAACACAACATCTAATTGATCTCACAATGTCAGATATAACAATCATAATGGATCGTGTTGATGAATTATGTTTTTGTACATATAACGCAATGATCAGTTCATGTTATAAAACATCATCTGCATACGAGTAACAAAGGACGAAAGCCGCAAGACAGCTCCACCTATGTCTGTCGTTTTCTTATTAAGATCAGGCATCATTTGAAATCTTATAGATTTATTTGTTTCGATAGATGCACAACTCATATTAACATCGACACGCAAAAATAGCGATAGTGTCAAACAGGCAAACAGAGAGACACAATGCGTAGTTGGCTGTACTTCCTCATCGCGATCTACGGTTCACACTACAAAACAATCGAAGTACATTTAGATGAATAAAACTGTACATGAATACAGATGAATGTCGTGTTGGAGTACCTTTCTTTCTAACGACTGGCACCCGCTGTCTGTTTGTTCTTGAGTTCGGCCATTATTTGAAGTTACAATGTATCACTGTCGCCGGATCGCTCACTCTGGTTCACTCTCCCATCTGTTGCTGTCGCGATGACGTAACACGCACGTCGTTACGTTGTTGTGAAGTAACACGCAATGTTGTAAAATCGTTAGGTTCTGATGCGTTTACCTTTCAATTATATTGTTGAAGATTTACTTTGGCTTTTTGTTGTAATCTCAATGTGTATATAATTTAAATAAGAGAGTCGAAATGCACCAAAACAAAATACGCTTTTTAAATTAATGTAGCAGGTTCGGATCGTCTGGCACGTAACGCAATTCGCAAGTAGGCTAGACAATTGGGTTCATGGGAGTTGATGTGTTCACGAGAGTAATGCAAAAACGCGACATTTGCATACAGGCATCGCCGCAGGCATCTAGCGGGGTCTGTGTGACGTAACGGAGATGAACACAGCATGGCCTCCTCCTGCTGTCCTCTGCATGCTTCAGGGGTTTAAATTGGGTTTGCTAAAGCCTTAGGGTGACGGACTGAAACTTTAAAACAAATTATTTAGTTATAATGTCCTTAATATTTAAGTTAGTTGCTTTAACTTATTTCTTTATGCGTTAATGCAAAAGTTATTAACTCAGAGATGGAGTTCAGTAGGACAAGATTTAACCTTTCATAGAAAAGCGCAGTGAAGTTTTCAAATATGAGTTTAGGTAAGTGGTAAGTTCTGATATTTAATAGCACCTTTGTTGCAAGATTTTACTTGCCTGTATACATTAAAATCGTTTCATTAACATTGTGAGGTGTGTGGTTTTTAGTCCATGTATATTAACTTTGAGGTCATCTATAATGCTAAATGTTGGGAATGATAGGCTTCTATTGAAAAATGTATGTAAGAAGATAATAACTAAAACTAAAATCCTCTATAAAACAAGATTGTTAATGTTGTTGTTGCCCACAGTATAATTCATGCAACCTTATTGGTTTGGTCATTCTACATCATTGTTATAATTTTTATTCCCATTCAGAACAATGTCCTTACTGTGGAAAGCCCTTCAAAAGGCTGAAATCTCACCTTCCTCATTGCAAAATGGCACCATTTGCTCAAGCAATGAAAAGCACCCAAACACCCCAAGATCTTCCCGAGAAGAATGCAATCTCTTCTAAACAGAAGTTCAATAAAAAGATATTAACAGAGAAGAATCATTTAATCTTTGATGACAGGCAGACTTCCATCGACAGGAGGAAAGAGGAGTTGATTGTAAATAAAAAGTCTGTTCACAATGCAGAAAACTCTATAGCAACTACTGAAGTCACATCATTTGTGAATACAGAGAGGCCTCAGAGCAAATGGTCTGCTAAAAGACGTAAGGAACATGAGAGATTGGAGCAGTTGGCAGTCTTACAGAAGTCAATCAACTATACCTCAGTATCAGATCATGAAAGAGATAAAAGCTTTCATCAGATGTCTAATGGACAAGAAAAGGGAGCATCTCAAACTAATGGAACGCCTACTAAAGCCAAAAAGAAGATAAAAATGGCACCGTTATCAGAGCCTTTTTCCATCGCTAGAGTACAACCACCATGCCAGCCATTTTAAAATCCCCAAACCTTTCATCCGAGTGGAGTTTGTGCGGCGAGAATCCAAAGTTTACAGTCATGGCGGAAATTGAACCAAACACACAGAGCATTGATCTCAATCTGGTATCAAGAGTAGAAGAACTCAAAGCTCTGACTTTCTTTACATCCAAGACTTCAGTGTGGGATCACATCAAAGGCAGCTTGTATTATAAGAGGTCTTGTAATCTATCATTGCCTTGTCCCGTTTTGGGAATACACAAAGCTTCTGATTTTGACACCAAATCTATTTCTGTGACCACGCAACTATCAAAGAAGCTTGACAACACAAAGCCAATTAAACCCTCAGTTAATTTCTCTAAAACATCCATTCAGCGACCTATGGAAGACGTGCATAGTTCAAGATTGCCATGTGTCAGAAGTTTGGGATGGAATCCAGAGATAATGACATCCTTTAGGGTCCTGTTCTCCACTGAACCTTTCAGAAACTCCTCTAATGATAATATGTGGACGAAGCGTCTGTTTTCTGAGCCAACATCCCATAGTGAAGGTGATGCTTGATTTTCAAAGTATGTGATGAGTTTAGCTAACAAACAATGCCTTGGGAAAAAACAAGAATCAATTTAACAATTTGGAGTCTTGCAGTCTTCGAATGTCTACTACATTTTTTAATATGCAAACTAGTGTTTGCCATTTTGAAAAGTAAATCACTATCCTACAAAACATTTTAAGTGAGATTATTAGACTGTTAATTAAATATGAACCACATTCCATTACCTTAGATTTACATTTGGCTACCATGAAACTAAAATGCACAGTCCTCAGGCTGATAGTGAAAGAGCTACACTTACATCAGCTTGGCTGGACAAGGGCCATTGGTCCATTAGAGGTAAGGAATGATATGTGTAACCATTCATCACCTCTCTTACCATCTTTTCATCATTCTTTCATGATTTGTTCCCCATTGTGGTTGTTCAAAGCAGTTCTCATTACATGTCTAAAAATCTAGATTGCAATCTACATGAAAGTAAAACCAGATATAATTTTAAATTGTGTTTATGCTCATATAGTGCCCCTAATACAGCGAAAGTTTGCAGATGTGAGATTAAAAGAACTTGGTATCTGGCTTGGAGACCAAAGTCCAAAATCACCCAGAGAGTTTGGGACTGTGCTGAAGCAAGGTTTGTGCCTTAACGTTCATAAAATCCTTAAAGCTTATATTTGAAAATAATGAATATTATGTTAATTATGTTATATTAATTATATATATAATTATAATATATAATGTGGTGTGAAAACATATTTGCCCCTTCTGGATTTGTTTTTTTGTTATATTTTTCATGCTTAAATTATTCAGATCATGGTTTTATTTATTAACCCTATAATCCAAACATTTCTGACCCTATGTGAAAAAGTAATTACCCCCTTTGGTAAATCATGAATTAACTGTGATGAATTGAATAACTGAGGTAAATTTCACTAGCCTTATTACTGCCAGACCTGTTGAATCAAGAAATCACTTAAGTAGAACCTGTCTGACAAACTGAAGTAGTCTTAAAGATCGCAAATATCAACACATCATGCAAATATTCTGTATACTGATGAGACAAAGGTTGAACTTTTTGATGGGTGTGCGTCCCGTTACATCTGGTGTAAATCTAGCAGAGTATTCATAAAAAGAACATCATTCCAACAGTCAAACATGGTGGGGGTAGTGTGATAGTCTAGGGCTGCTTTGCAGCTTCAGGACCTGCAAGACTGGCCATAATTGATGGAACAATGAATTCTGCGCTCTACCAGAAAATCCTAAAAGAGAATGTCCGACCATCGGTTTGTAACCTCACGTTTAGACGCACTTGGGTTATGCACCAGGACAATGATCCAAAACACACCAGTAATCCCACCTCTGAATGGCTTATGGCTATAGTTTTGGAGTGGCCTAGTCAAGTCCGGCTGTTCATTCTCGAAGACCCTCCAATGTGTCTGAATAAAAAAACTATTCAAAATCAATGCCAAGGGCCAAAATTTCCTCCACAGTTATGTCAAAGACTCATTGAGAGCTATCGCAAACACTTCATTGCAGTTGTTGTTGCCAAGAGTGGCACAACAAGTTATTAGGTTTAGGGGGCAATTACTTTTTCACATGGGGTCAGAAATGTTTGTTTTTTCCCTTAATAAATAAAAACAAAATTTAAAAACTGCAATTTGTATTTACTCTGGTTTTCTTTGTGTGATATAAAAATTTGTTTGATGATCTGGATCATTTAAGCATGACAAATATGCAAAAAACCAAAAAAATCAGGAAGGGGGAAATACTTTTTATATATATATGTATATATATATATATATATATATATATATATATATATTATTTGGCATGTTTTAGTTTTAACATTTATGTGTTGACTTGGATATGTCTTCAGGTTGGCAGTGGTACTACACAAAGTACATTGATATTCGTAGAGGAGGAATTGGTGGCATATCTCTACTTTTAGCTGGCTACTGTGTCCTGTGTTACATATGGAGATACCCAGATCTCAGTAAGTCAAATTATAAATAGAAAGAATAAGATGTTTATCAGAACAATGTCTTATTCATTTAACGTGTTTGTGTTTTTGCAGAGAAAGAACGTTGGAGAAAATACCATTAGGAATATTTGGTGTTTGTAGAATGTAGAGTCCTTTAGAAATTAGGGTTTAGTTTCTGCTTCACTCCGAATTTGAAGTTTGCAGCCTTTTTATTAGACACGTGCAAGAACGTACTGTGACTAAAAATACTTCTACTATGAATTATTAAGGTTGATGAGAAAAAAAACCTATCTGAAAGTATTTTTTATGCTCATTTATATGGAAGGAATTCATGCAATAAACCTAAATGAAAATTTGTAGAATTGTTTATTTTGTAATTGTGTCACTAAAAGCATAACAAGGACTATTATTTTGCATGTTTAAGAACGCTGTTAAATGATTTCTTGTGGTGAACATGACCATTCTTTATTTTCCTGTTTAGTAGTACCTAATAATTTAAAAAGCAGACATTACAAAGTATTGGCTGTAGTCAAAATGTATTTAATATTGATTTTTTTATCTTTGCTGCTGTAATGAACACTCACAAAAACACTAATAAAGAACTGACCACATACAGTATGATATGAGCACATACCTAACATAATAAAAATAACTTTTTTAACATTTTTCTTTACAAAAAGTATAAATATTTTATGTTTCGTGTTTTTATTTTGTAATACAAACATTATAAATCAAGTTTTGAGTGATGCAGAAAGAAAATGTTCAAAGCTATGATTACCACGTGGTGTTACGATAATTCAAGGCCACACTCGCACAATAAAACACAGTAAAAACAAATGATACTACTTGTTTCACTCGCTCTGTCCTAAGGCAAAGAAGCTCTTCCAAAAGAAGGTCTTCAGAGGAGTCTCCCTTACACTGGCTGATGGAGCTCAGATCAGGGAGGATATTTTACTTGCGAAACACCAACAATAAGATTCAAGTCCTTAACATTATTTAATGCATTAGGTATCATGAACAATAAAAATGATTTTACAGCATTTTTAATCTAGGATGATTTTACGTTATAAATATACCACCGACCATTGTTTATTAATTTTCATAATGTTAATACATTACAAGGTAGTATAAGCCAAGATTAACAAATGCTGTAAAAGTCTTGTTTGTTATGTCATGCTATTCCATTAACTAACATGAACATACTGAATCTTATTGTAAAGTGTTACAACTTATTTTCTATTCGTCATTTTTGGTTGAATTGCTGGGAAAGACAGTGGAGTTTAGTGTTCATGATGCAAAAACAATGCGATGCAACCTTCCTTTAAACTATTAAATGGATGTTAATGGAAAAGTCTGCATACTTTCTCTGCTCTAGTCTGGTCAGTCTTTGTCATCATCTTTGTGGTCACACTGCCATTGCTACAGCTGTCAGACTCTGTAATGGCATATGTGGAAAACACATTCTTATATAAATCAAGACTGAATGCCAATTCTCTTCCATGATGATTTAGTACTTTAAAAAATAAACTGGTGCAGTTGTGTAGCAAACCATCACGCAGTCTTGACATCCTTCAACTACACTTCACAAAGCTGTGATCTTCTAATACAACCAAGTACCCTTAAATGTTGATGTGCGGTGAAGGCACCAATTCGGTCTACACCGGTTTAAAAACATTTGACTAGAAGAGATATACAGGCGCAATCTAAGAGCTATTAGGATGGGGTTTTGTGAAATTACAAAGTCATTTCCATATGTGCAAAAATAAACTGCCACTAGGGGCAGAAACTGCAAACTGACCCCCAGGACAAGACTGGAGCCTGACCAGCAGGGGACACACTGCTCAAGGGAAAATCAAGTTATTGTAGGAAAATTTCCCTAAGCCTGTCTAGAAACAGCTGCAGTTAAATTTCATCCAAAAGAAAAGATTAAACATAAAAACTAACTGAATCAATCGCATTGTGACATTATTTCATGACAATTACGCAAGAAATAAAATATTAAAATTATTGCAATAATGCAAACCATGCAATATTTGCAAATGTATTATACAATTTGTTTGAATTGTACTATCTTTAATTGATGCTAATTAAAATTCAATAAAAAATTTGTGTACTGCATGAAATCACTGTCTAGGGCAGTGTCATGACAATAATGTCATAATGATCCTTCATTTTCGTGTTTTAACAACATCCATCTCTTTCGACTTACACTGAAATGTTACCTGGACATTTTTGTTACTTTTTGAGAAACTAACAGGTGCGCAACAGCACATATTATTCAGGGAGCAGCACAGATTTGACAAAAAACTTACAATGCCTCATTAAAAATGAATACAAGCAAAAAAGATAAAACAATGTAACATTGTACCCTCAATCTGAGGACTTAACTTCCCCTGCACAAAACCACACGGGTTTCGTCTCTGTGGAGATCACATACCTGTAAGGTACAAAACTAAAACGAAAGTAAAAAAACCGAGCACAGCTAATGCTCGAAAACAACGAAACGGTGCGTTTGTGTGCCTCGCTTGGTCAAAATCACATACTGAGAGACGACCTTATGACCTTAAGTGCGAACAGACTATGAGACTAAGTGTATTTGAAACTGAATGATACGCTACAGATACCAATGTCTACCTATGACATTCCAAACATCACACTAAACGTACTGCATGATTGTGTATGTGTAATATATTGATGTGTGTGCGCGTTTGATTGCAAGTGCATCCTGTGATGCAATGTCAAAGGCTTTCTCGTGTAAACTGCTCTAGAACAACAGGCACAGTATTTTCACCATCATAAGTCCTCGACACTTCCACAACTCGCTGTGTGCATTCTTATACTTCTATAATGCCAACTAAAAAAATGTATGGCATGAAATGGCTCGCGGCTAACATGAAACTGTCTAAAGTAAATATGGCACGGTCTAACATTCTAGAATGCTATTCACGGCAGCTTCCAGCACAGAGTCCGTATCAGCCAACAAGGTTTCACTGTGATCCGAGGAAAGCTGCTGTTCTTGACTCCGCCCCCTGCCTGACGGGTTGCTTTGGGCAGGGCTGTGCTGTGATTGGCTGGGAGATGCAGGATAATGGGCATGTTGACTGCTGCTGATGAGGTTGGATTTGATTTTTTTTATGTTCAGGATGCACTTGATAGGGCTTCTTCTGTGTTCCTGTGTTTCTTTTTCTGGTTGGGAGTCTGTCCTATAAGCAGGTTCTCTGTGGCTGTTCTCTCTCTGCCCGTCTCTTCCTGTGTGACTCATTGGAAGCCTCGTTGATGTCCCCATTCCACTTGGGTTTTCCTCATGGCTGACTTCAGGACTTGGTATCCTCTTCTTAGAGCCACAGCAGAAGTCTTCAAAGAAGCCATCTGAGGAGGCCCAAAAACATAACAATCATATCCTAAGTCTCTTACACATCTTAGAAAACTGTGTGAGCAGTACAAAACTATTTCAAAACCATTGTTCACTTACCTGGATCCACCAATACCATTCGCTTGTCTTGGGTCAGGTTGCTCCGCTCCTCTTGGTTAAACGTCCTGTCAATCATCACCATTTCTGATGAGGGGCTAGATCTCTGAAAGCACATTTCCAATTTTAGACGTTGATTTTAGGGTGTGAATTTACAAAAAAAAAGTGTCACAGATCTAAAATGCCTTCACTTAAAGGAAAACCCACCTCCGCCTCCACCATAAGCAGACGCCTGTATTTGTTTACCATAACCTGTGTCCGTTCCAATACTCGAGTGGCAACTGCCTCAAACTCCTCGTCGACTATACAGTTACAAACACAGAATCAATGGTACAGTCAATCTATCTGTGCTTACAGAGCAATAATGCTGTATCTAGAGCAAAGTGTTGAAGACACACCTTTGGTAAATTCTTCATCTCGTGGTGGTGAGCCTTGGAAAACGTGATAGGGCAGTAATTTATCAATGACATCAGTGACCGAAGAGAAGGGTGGGTGCTCTGGAGACATGACTCCACTGTGATCTCTTCTGAGCTGCTGGAGGACCCTGTAAAAAATGGTAGCGTTTAAGAAAACAGGCCCAGGGTCACTCTGTTTTTTTATCCGTCGAGTCTGGTATCCATTTGTGGTTTTATTAATTTAATTATTAGAGATATGAGGCACTTACATTCCTCCTCGAGTAAGCTGCTGAGTTGCAGGTCGCTTCGGGGTGAGAGGGGATTCCTGACTGCCAGGAGTTAGTGTTTTCACAGCTAAGATATGAAAAGATTGTATTGTTATTAAATGTTTAATTAAATATAATTTAATTTTTCATATAACTTTTTTGAAATAATGTACTTATTACTTACATCATATTTGATTACAAAACATTTAAAAATTAAAACTTATTGTTGATGAGTTAATAGGTTTCAAATACATAAACGCACAATCAACCAATGTTACATTACAGATAATCTACATTGTATAAATGGTTTCATTGGACGCACGCATCCGGCCCCAAGTTAAATTCCGATCTGTGTTTGTTATAATATAACATATTTCTATTAATTTCTCGTAATATTTTGTTCTTTATTATCGTATTCAATTCTATTAAAACTACTCAACATTTATTGACTCTGCGGAGGTCTACTGGAAGTTAAGTTTTTTTATGTAGTTGTTGCTGAAACCTTCAATAGACCTCGTCGATCGACGTAAACCCTGGTCCAGACGACCTTTCTGTTTCAGTTACACAAACGTTTGAACCAAATACAAACAAAAAAATATTTATAATTGATTGAAAATTCTTACCTTTGGTACCAAGGAGATTAAGTAATTGTGTCTGTCCTGTCTGAGCTCCTGCCGTGTCCTACAGAATGGACATACATTTAAATTTATTAAAGATAGCGTTTTTTGCACGAGGGAGAACATAATTTCATGCAGACCATGTTTTACCTGGTTTAGAGTGACTTGCTGAAACTCCTGAAATCCAGAAGAAACTGGGCTGCTCTGAGCTACAGGCATGAGGAGATGCTGTCCTGGGTTAACCGATAATTGCTGACAAACTTGTGGTCCTTGGACAGAATTGACCACTGTAAGGTGACTTGAACTCTGTGATGTTGGTACAGGGTTGGGGCACGGTGACACACTGGCGGTCCAAACCTTAGCGGTGGCACCAGGTCTCTGCGACACCTGCACAACAGGGGTCGGAGAAGCATGGCCTATCTGACTTGCACCACCTAAACCTTGATTTACAATCAACTGTCCACCAGCTGAAAAGTTCTGGCCAGGAATAAGCTGCACTGCTGAGTTCTGATTGGTCAGGATTGAGTATGTGGTAGTGCACATTGGTTCACCCCCTTGACTGTTTGTTTGTATCACCTGCCCATTCACAGCCTGGAATCCATGAACAGTGGTACCAGTGGTGAGGGATATAGAACTCGGTACCAAAAACTGCCCCTGGGACAGATTGGATTGGGTTAGTGCCTGTTGCCCCAGCGGTGAATGCATTACAATGCTGCTGGTTTGATTTACCATTTTAACTTGTTGAGCAGTCTGGGAAGATCCGCTGGTCGTGTACTGGGTACTGACTAGATTTGCAGTAGCTGTGGTGCTGGGCTGAAGCCCGATGTTGCTGATATTGTATACAGTTTGTGACCCTGTCTGTAGGGGCTTCGGCTGAATGGGTCGAACCAAGGTCTGTTGTGCAGGGCCTCGTTGAATGATAATATTCTGAACTGGAATTGTACCTTTATTGAAAGACATTGACATTTGATTTGGTGCGGAAGGTGCGAACATGCCACCCTGCCCACTATTGTTTCCCATCACATTTCCACTTGGTCTCAAAAGGATCTGAGGCTGTTCCAAACTGTTGATAGTCATCATAGAGGACGCACTGCCGTTAAAAGACCCCACAACCTGGATATGTCCCGTAGGGCCATTTGGCAAGGGTAGCTGGGGAACCTGCTGGATAAAAGACGGTGGCTGCACCCCAGCATTGGGTGAAGGTGCCGCCCCGCCAGAACCTCCGAACCCTCCAGAGACCAGCTGCTGAGGGAAGGTGGTAGCTGTGGGAATGAGAGATGGTTGGGAGTCCAAAAGGGCTTCTTGAGCCAGTGTCTGCTCTGTGATATCTGCTTCCAGCAATGACTTCTGGAGGATGTCAAAGGGTTGGTCTTCACCCCCAAGATCAACGTCACCAGGTGAAGGTCCATCGTCGAGCTCATCGTCGATGAATGAAAGATTGCCTGAGAGCTGAAGCTCAGCTGCGCCAGCCTCCCCAAACTCCCCCAAATGATTGTGGTCATCTTTGAGTCCATCATTGGAGCTGCCCTGAATAATAAACCAAAACAAGTGCAGTGTGAAACATGTAGATTTATTTTATTTCATGTATCCACCATTGCGTGCAGAATTACTTACAGTGTCACCAGTAAAGAACGAGCTGGCAGACCCATATGCCGCATTTGTCACATCATCCTCCCCGATCTGTTTTCAAGTCAGAGGCAGGTGTTAATATTGTTTTAGAAAACACAAATTTTATACTGTTGAGATACTTACAGATTTACTGTTGGAACCATGAAGATACTCATTTAATGCTTGCACATCTCTGTTAAAAAGTAGGTAAAGAAAACATGTTTATGTATGATTTCAAAAAACTAGGAAAAGCCTTTAAAGCATTTGGAATGGTTTAAATTGTTACAATTAAAGTCAAAAGTTGCCCACCCTATAAAATCCAGAAGACGTTGATCGTCTTCATCATCCATGACACCTGTCACACAGCAGAGACACATTTTGAGACTCAAAAAATTCATTCAGGCCTGATAATGTTTGGCTACACTGAGATATAAATGTGCTCCCGAAAATCCGTACAAATAATGTGCAGAAAGTATTTTGCATACATGCCAAACCACTTATTTTTATTAGTGTTATAGTCTGTAAATTCATCTAAAGCATGAAATGACTACCAAATGTAGTCGAGGCAAAAATGTGTGTTCTGTGAAATTATACGCTTAGTATGACAGATTTTGGCCAGGTCTCTAGGTCAGATAACCAAATGTTTGTGACACTTTATGACAGTCATCTCAATGTAAAGTGTCCAAATGTACCTAAATACATCCTACACTCAGAACCAAAAGGTTAGGAAGTATTTATATTATGATGTGGCAATGTCATTTGCCATTCTTGTGTCCTGCATTTTTTCCACTTGAGTCCAAACAAACTACAATCCTAGTTAAACGATATTCACTTGCAATAGAAAGTAAGAAATTGTTTCACTTGAGCACCAAATGCACATCTATTCAACCAGGAAATGTACACAAATGGCATTTTGAATGCACATTCATAAAGTATAATTGTATGCTATGCATAGCACTGTGTTTAAAAAAACATGAGTATTACATCTAAGAGATAAAGACATTTCTGTTACAGAAAGTAGGCTTTGACTGTTTCATATACTGTGATGCGAAAGCCACAGCTGCGGATACAAGTATCCTATATAGACTTCAAAATGGCGACTGGTGCTTTTAAACTGCGACACACATACATTAAGTCGACATACAAAGGGCATTTTAACAACCACACCGTTTCTGTGTTCTACAAATGCATAGCCTATCATTTCTGCTAATGTTTTTTCAAAACACCCATAGAAACATAAGCGTGCACTCGAAAATGCGTTTGTGTAAACGTGTGCAACAAAGGCGTGTGGGGGATGGGTGGAACTTGTTTGGCAGGTTTGGTTGTTTACTCTCATGTAAAGCTTTTTAATATGTTTTAACGAAGTTTATGTTTGACACAAAGTGCAGGAAGACTCCCAAAGTGACAAATGTAACGTTACAAAGCTTTATATTTCATTCATACTGGTAAAAAAGACATGTAACGGCTAGCGTTGGTACAATACTGCTTTAATGAATTCAAAAGAAGTTATAGAAATCCAACATAAGCATTATTACACTTTCTTTAAGAAACTAAGTTAAACAAGTCGCAGACCATCTGGAAAAGAATGGGGCAAATGAGGCAAACACGCGGCTGTGCACATTTGCCAATGCAAATAACATTTGTTATCAAACAGTCAACGAAATGATAGTATATATACTATTTAATGTTTACATTTTCCAAAGAGATTATGCTGCCTGTATCTGTGTAGTTAATGCTTTGCTAACTGCATGTCCGGCCTTAATACATCTCCATGATTAACACCCTTAAAAGGGTAACAAATCATTCATTTAAACGCTCGTTTTTATTAAATAAACGTTGTATTGATCACATCGAACATATCACGCTTATATTCGTTTAGGCTTTGATCAAAGAGACAACTTAGGAAGCCAAATGAGGGAGGAGATGATTATTTTTTTTCTTCCTCTCTACAAAAAAAACCTATCAATCCTCTTGCACGTTAAGTCAAAGGGGCGGAAAACAGACGCGTAGAAAACCAGCAACCCTTCCAAAATACAGAATAAAAAACCCCGTTCGGCAGAGACGACGGATTTTTACTGATTCACTACTCGTGTTGTCGACTCGTCAAACAGGGCGGTTTGGGAGAACTGAAGGCTCTCCGCGGCGCAAGGGCAGGACGCGCAAAACCCGCCTTAATCTCTCTGAAACTAACAGCTAGAAACAGACAGGGACTTTGTCCATAAATAGACGGAATCGAGAGGCGACGACTGGACTTTATCTCACCACTCGAAAAAGCTCTACAAAAACAGCGTTTGCGCACATATGCGCATTGCTACTCTGCGGAAGCCGTGGAGCGCAGCGGGACGGGTGACTCAACGAAACGCGAATTCGTTCTCGTAACGCCGTTTAATATTGGTCTGAGCTCTTCGATTTTGCGACGCGTGTAAAATCGGACCGGCAGGCGAATCTTAAGAAGCCTTTTCTTGCCCCGAGGTGTCGATGGCCTTCGCGGAAAACCTCGGCGACGTGGACGTTTCCCGCAGCTATTTAGAAACGGGCTCAATTCGTCGAGCAAAAAGCGAACGGAGAACAAATCGGTGGCGAAGCATAAATATTTATTTCGATTTGCATGACATAAAGACGACTTGAAAAGAGGCAAACCCTTACTCCTGTCTCACTCCTCTTGAAACCCAATATCTCCATTTGGCAACTTTTAATTTGCTCCCCCTCCTCCTTCTTCTTTCTCCCTCTCCCACTCATATATTTTTCCCTCACTGTCCTTGCTGCTCAGTCTCAGATAGACTTTTCTCTCTCCACGCTTGCTCTTCCCTCCCCGAAGGAAGGGGAGGAAGGAGGTTGTGTGTGTTTTTTCCTTGAAATTTTTATCACAAAATTATAATACACTCAAAGGGGAAACTCACCGTCATGAAAAAGCAGTCCCGTGTCCACGGGGTTTCCTCGCCATCTCTGCACGGGCCGGTGGAGCAGTGCGGCTCCAGCAGAAGGCAGCATCACTATCTAGTGCACTACACACCAGAGGACTATATACTTCTAAGAAAACTCTTAAACGATTTAGTTTTTAAATAAATTGTGTTGTGTTCTAAAAGCGAAAATGCACAATATACCCTCAGTTTACATGAATTATTCCTAATACCTGACATGCATATTTGAATAAAGAATTGTTGGCTACAAGAGGTAGGGGGCGGGGTATCCACTTCGACCACACCTTTAATGTCATGAGATCACGCATTAGTCAAACGTGTAAAACTCTTTGGCGTATGCAGGCATTGATTTAATAAAGCATTAAAAAAAGATCTTTGGCGTATGCAAATTTAGCAAAGGAAACTTATCATTGTTTTCTTTTTTGATTACTGGGAAAAGGTGTGTTAAGATTTATTATAATTGTTTCATGTGCCTTTATGATTCTAGATTATCAAGTAATATAGAAATATTGCGTATGAAAACTAAATTCTTGTATCTATTTATTTATTTATATTTATGTGTTTGCAAACCCCTAGTTTTAAGCGACAGCAGCCCTCCCCAAAGATATAGATGAATAGAAAATGAATACGAATAAAAACAATAGGTGTGTATTATAATAGAACAAAATAAAACGTTTTAGATGCACTTGCAGCTTTTATTTTGTATACAGTTTAATAGTCCATTTGGACCATCAAGGCACATGTCCAAAACAATGTAATACACAATAGTCTTCCGTGTGAAAAAAAGTCGTCGGTTTATAATGAACGTACATTATCCACTTGTTTATTTACACAAGAACGCACAATATCCGATTGATACACCAATGCAACTTTGCGTAAGTATAGGTCCTGATTCGTCTGTCCAATCAGCGATGAGTTCACTCAATCTAGTCGTCACATGGTAAGCGTCAGCTCACCACGCCTGTTTTGCGGAATCACTTCCGGCCGTAGCTATATCCCTTCTAGCCCTGTTGTGCGTAGAAACATGGAGGCAATCGGAGTGAAAGTTAGTGCGGAGTCCGATGATAGGGAGACGAATGCCGCCGTCAAAGTTCCCGAAAGAGTCTTACGCAGAGATCAAGCGAGGCTTGAAGAGGTCGAGCGCCGTAGAAACGTCAAGGAGAGCCAAACCGTGACGGAGGAAAAGAGCGACTTCTTCACGTCCACCTTTAATGCTGAGAAGGCTGCTGTGGAAGAAATCATCTCCAGCTGTAACTATGGCGACAGCGACCAAGCGTCAAAAACGTTGGAGGAGGCCAGTGTCAAAATCCAACAGCTCCAGAAATTTCTTAACGACAGCGTCATGTTTCTGACGCAATATGAAATAAGACAGGCCCAGGCATCCTTGCAGACAATGCAGACCTCTCTGGCTGAGAAAAGGGACGAGGCACTGCCTAAAAAGAAGTTCGCCTTCAGATCCAGGAACACAGGGACTGGTAAGCAGCCTGCACCAAAACAAGAAGCATCAGAAAAGTCTGCCTCCGTTGTGGATGGTCCTGCGGCACTGGATGCTGCGATTTACGTAAATCAGTGTGGGTTCTCCAATGTCGACAGTCAAGTCTTGATCATGCATGCAGAGGAAATCCAGCAACGGGATGTGCTGTTATCTAATCTGACAAACTGTAAAGTCAGACTTTATGGATGTCCCAGCACCGTGCACATCAAAGTAATCCGTAACTGTGAGATCCTCTGCGGGCCTGTTTCCAGCTCTGTTTTTGTCGATCAATGCACTGACAGCACTTTAGCTGCTCCCTGTCAGCAGCTGCGCACCCACAATACTTCTGCTACTCAGATATACCTCCATGTCACCAGCCGGGCAATTATAGAGGACTGCCATGGGGTCAGTGTTGCCCCATTCACGTGGACTTATCCAGGCATTCACGAACATTTTAAAATATCTGGACTTGACCCAAAGCGGAATAACTGGGAACAGGTTGATGATTTCAACTGGCTTGCCACTGGTACCCCCTCTCCCAACTGGACCATCATTCCTGAGTCTGAGAGAATATCTAGTTGGGAATCCGTACAACCAGCTACCTAGTCTTAGTGTGTTTACAGTAAAACAAGGGAAGCTTTGTTCTACAGATATGACTCTAACATGATACCATAAATGTAACATTTTCTAGTATATACTTCTTGCAGCACTTATAAATAAACGAAATGCTTATAAAAAATGATCAAGTTGAGCATTGATGTCATCTTATAAGGTTTGTGCTTAAATGTGGTTTAGTCGCCAAGCCTGTTTATTCATATAACCAAAATCACTGGATGTTTTGTCTTATATTAAAATATAAAGTGCATTCACATCTGTGAGAGATGTTAAATTGAACTTAATAACAAGTTTGATCTGCGATCAAATTTCTGACAGAAAAGTCACTGAAATAGTTGCAGGACAAAATCGGCTAACAAGTTGGTCCAAATCTGTATTTTACTGTACAATAAAAATGAAAAGAAAAAGTAAACTGACGCTTGATATTCTTTCAGGTAAACACATGAAGATATAAAATAAAGTGTTTTTAATTTCATTTTTAACATTTTAATATAGTTAACAATATTAATTGATCAAATTTCAACAGATAGGCAAACATGACCTGTTACTCTTAAAAATAGTATTTTCATTGTCTACAGATATTATACGCAGTTTTTGTATTATATTGCTATTAAATACATTACATTTCTATAGACTAAATCATTAACTGTTAATATTATTATAAGCATGCTTGCCCCATAATTACTTGAACTGTCTATAAGAAATCTTAAAGAAATGCTGGTGTGCTTAGTCGACAATGGGCTCCAAGACCCTTAAAGCGGAAGTGGGATGGTATTGCGTGTTCGTCTCCTGGTTTATGGTGTCCCACTAATGATGTCGGTTAAGACATGTGACAGGTCAAGCCAATCACACGCCATGGCACCAGCTTACAAATCGGCTCTTCTGTCGGTCAGGGATTTCTGTAAATGGGATGATGGTGATTAGCTGGGTTTACGATGACGTACGGTATCTTTGTGTTTAATCATTCGGATCTTTGGCAGGTAGTGAAACATCACAATTCGCTTCGGTACCTGTAAATACTGTTGATTTTATTTATTATAAATGAAAATCCATTTTGAATGAAGACGATGCGTTACACTTACGTTTACTTATAGACCGACCTGATCTTTGTTTAAGTATGGGTGCGAAGACAGTCATGAAAATATCGAACAAGTGCTTGCTTTACAGGAATGGATTAAACATCACGCCTTGAACTTACTTTGAGTGTTAAACTTTCCTTAACTGCATTGTTTGTGGAGATCACCGGACTCAATTTTTTTTTCTTATCTAGACTTTTTAAATAGTCATCCAACATGGCTCTTATGAAGGTGAAATTTGACCTGAAGAAACGGGTGAAGCTGGCCCAGATGCTATGGCTCCTGTACTGGATCTCAGTCATGGCCGGTGTGCTTGTCTTCAGCATGGGCCTTTTCTTTAAAATTGAACTGCGCAAGAGAAGTGAACTCATGGACAACAATGAAAGTCATTTTGTTCCCAACCTGCTAATTGGTGTGGGCCTGTTGGCGTGCGGTCTCAATGCCTTTGGGGGCAAGATCTGCTATGATTCACTCGATTCCATCAAGTTCGCAAAATGGAAGTCCATTTTGAAGCCCTTTCTCATCTGTTGTTTGTTCTTCAACGTTCTACTTGTCCTCACGGCGGTTATGTGTTTTACCATGCGCATACCTCTACAGTTCACCCTCGCCGAGGGTCTGAAAAATGGAATGAAGTACTACAAGGATTCGGACACACCTGGTCGTTGCTACATGAAGAGAACTCTGGATCTCATGCAGATGGAGTTCCGTTGCTGTGGCAACAATAACTACAAAGATTGGTTTGAGATCCAGTGGGTGAGCAACCGTTACCTGGACTTCAGCTCCAAGGAAGTCAAAGAGTTAAGTTTCTATTTCATTTTTGGCAGAAAAAAATAATGCATAGTTTTGTTGTTTACGTTCAGATCCTTTCAAATAATTTAGGTCAGATATAGTTTCTTATAGTTTTAAACAGTGGGTGAGAAGAGATTTTATTCAATATGTTCACTATTTAGTTGACCAATACAATACAAACCAGCATCATGATCTGTGATGTTCTTGTGATTTAGGTTGTGATAGACGGGGGTGATTTGTGGGGGGTAAATTTGCCGTGTAAGTGGTATCAGTCACTTTGGAATTAGTCGATAATCTTCTTGGATCACATTTTCTTGTCCTCAGAGCTTAGTGTCCTTCTCAATCATTTGAAGGCCTGATAGACAGGCTTGAAATAGATCATAAAGTTGCTAATAGTTTCACAAGATAGATGTTCATAGTTTAATGCTTATACCACAGTATTAATATTGAGTTATGAAAAGTGCCTTGGATTTTTTGGGAAAATCTTTTTACGCCAGAAATAATAATAATGCCATAATGTAGAATTTAGTATTTTGATGGCTTGCAACACATATTTATAAGTATATACAACATTCATTTGAATATAAAATAACATCAATTTATGTACAAAAATTACATTTATTCGCTCAACAACTTGTTTTTCTTCTTCAGTCGATTCAGCAGTAATGTGGACGGAAAATATCTAATGGATGGAGTTCCCTTCAGCTGCTGCAACCCCAGCTCACCCAGACCCTGCATCCAGCAGCAAATAACCAACAACACGGCTCACTACAGCTATGACCATCACACAGAAGAGCTTAACATCTGGAAACGTGGTTGCCGGGATGCCCTCGTCTCTTACTACGGTGGAATGATGAACACTATCGGGATACTTGTGCTGCTGGTTACCGCTCTGGAAGTAAGATGTTTCGCTTTGAAATGTACTGAATGTGCTGATCCAGGATCAGAGCTTAACCGCTTGCATTACCTACCTGTAATCTTAATGGAATACGCTATAAAGGTCAAACTGATCTCTGATCAGTACTTATTGTGCTTAAGGTACCTTGTCCAATCCAGATACTTAATCCTATAAACTGCAGTTACAAGGTGTTCTTTGGTTTCTGACACCATAAAATAAATTATAATTATTCAAATTAATTTATAAATAAAGAATTGCTCACTTGACTATAGATTTGAGGGGAAATCTCAACTTTCTACATTTTATGACACAGATTCAGAATCTTTGGATGATGTCATAGCATGATCATGCTGGCATGTTATTCATTCGCTCAGCTTTGTGACTTAGAGGGAATTTAACAAACTGGCTTTGTTAATAATATATGTGCTACATTTGGAAATCTTGGGACTACAGAAATATAATTTGGCCTGGTGAGATATTTTAAAAAGTAAATACTGACATTTGTTAAGGTTTCAGAAAACTTTCAGAAAACTTTCAGAAAACTTACCCCGAATCATTTAAAAATTACATTTGTAATGGAGCCATTACAAAAACAAATCTTAAACTAATTGAATGACTAGTAACATCTACGTTTTTCAATTGGCTTATTGGTAACAGTCTGTTAAACATTTACAAAACTTGCAAAACTTTAATTGAACTAGGTGAGAAGACTGTATATTTTTTGCTGATTCAACTTTATTATATCATATTTTTACTTAAGTAGAACCACTTTGTTTAAAAGTCTTTTAAAACTGACAAAAACAGTACAGCGTTACAATGTCTGTATCTAAAATGGAATTTGTAAACAGGTGGCAATCTTAAGAGGTCATTGAGCTAGAGGTGGTTGAGATTTATACTGTGAGATGATGCGCTCACATTTAAGATTGAGAGGGATCAAAAGTTCTAATCTGTTGGCTGGAGTTTGGCATTGAGTTCTTGGAAAAGGTGATCATGAGTTCTTAGGGTAAATTTTAGAACGCTATATTCGTTTGAACGATCAAGTAAAATTCAGTTTGATTCGAGCAGAGTTAGTGAATAATACTAACTCTTGTATGCTTTGCTTTAGGTTGCTGTAATGATTGGCCTTCAGTACGTGAACACCTCTCTGTCCACACTGGTGAATCCTGAAGACCCTGAGAGTGAGAGCGAGGGCTGGATCCTGGAAAAAACTGTCAAAGAAACCTTCACGGACATCATGGCTAAGATGAAGGGCATGGGCAAAGGCAATCAAGTGGATGAGGGGGCACAGGAAGGGGGTGTGGCCACTGTGAGCTGAACAAGCCTCACCCATCAGAACTTTGGTCACGCCCATCCGAGTTAGAGTGCTTTGGGAAATATATCATTCACTCTACACAAAGTGAAGACAAACCCAGTAAACTTGTTGAGAAAATAAAATGTGAATACACACTCATAATAAATTATAGTTTAATTGGTGTAATAGAAAATCAATATTATGTTGAAATCCATATATAAATTTAATGCATCGAAGGCATTTTTTATTTAATGCATCAAATGCATACAATTTGATTTGTACTGAATTGTCAAATGTAAAGGTTACATTTTTTATTTATTTCTTGTTTGAGTTAACATTCACCCCAAGGCTGGCAAGTCAAGGCTTTATGAAAAGATAAAGAAAACATCCCTCACCCCGACCACAATACAGTTAGTCCTTTTATAATTTATTTAATGATATTCCCTTATTGTCATGTTTGAAAAGTGTGACAAAGAAAAAAAAGTCAATTTATAACAAACAAAAGACGCTAGAGAGACCTTGTTCAGCGTTTTGGCTAGAGCTGGATGGAATGAACACAAATATATATATTTGAATTTATGAAAAAGTTGTGATTCTTTATAAAATGCAGTAAAAGGGTAAAAATTAATATTCAAGATATAATTTTGTGGCCTACCTGATGTATCCTCTGTTAGACGATTTGCCATAGTCTGAGTCGACTAGAAAAATCAAAAATGATTAAAGTTCAACACCTGGTACCAAAATATTTGATCAGAGGCTGACTTTGCAGGTTTAGGAGACTAGCAACGTTTTAAGCCCCAAAATGTGCTATGGTACAGAGGAATAACCAGGTACAGGGTGGGTGGCGGGGGTGCTTGAGAAGGCCCCTGAAGCTCAGAAGAAAGCTTAAGTTTGGCAGCTAAACCCTGACCTGTGACTTCTGGAATCTCCTGTGTTTTTACACCTGCACGTTTACTCCATTTACTGTCCCAGGCCAAAGTCTGAAACTCACACGAACTTGTAATTATTTGTAATTATTATATTCAAACAAAACTATTCCAATTATGTGGCTATGTAAAAAGTGTAGAATTTTGAAAAATATATTTTTCTTTTTGTAAAAATACGATACGATTTATATTGCTTGTAAGTAGAGTTGACCTTACTGTAGAAGAGTGTTTGGTGCTTAGTCATTGTTATTATGAATAAAATGTGCTAAATCGAAAACAAGCAGCTTCTTCAGTCAATTGAGAGATCAAAGAGCACGGAATGCTGGGAGCTTTTCCTTATCTTATCTAATAGGATCAGAGAGTAAGGATTTGATTAATTCACATGGTGTTTGGCACAGTAAATTTGAATTGTAGATCAGATAAACTGTCACCATATGGTGTATAAGTCTGTATATTGTAAATATTTTTGCTTTCTTTAAAAAAGATATGTAATCTCACCATAGTGACCTTTGCAATGATTATAGCTTTAAAAAAGGCCTAGATAAAACAAATGTTGTTTAAGACATTTTGAAAACGTTACAAATGATCCACGTTTACAATTTAATGTTTTTCTTAAAGAAACGCTGCATTATAATTGGAAACGGGAAGGATGACTTTCTGTGTGTATTTCGGTTTGCTGTCAAGCAAATAAACAGGAGCTGATCTGATAAGCTACTTTTGAATGTGCTCAGCTTAACTTCTTGGCAGGTGACCTGAACTCCAGCTGCACATTTGGCAAGTGTGGGACACAGAACGTCATTGTTCAGGTATGTCTTCAGGCCTTTTTTGAATTGCATATATTAATGTCATGATTTACCATGTATTTCTTGGTCTTGTGGCAAAATCAGACAGGATCCCTTGATTTATGTGGGGGGAGACATTTTGAACCTTTTGGCTTGCCTTATGCTCTCTCCAGGTCCCGTCATTGTTCCTGCCCTCCTGTAAATTAATTAGTTTATCCCCTGCACCTGTCCTCTCTGGATTTAATTCCCTTTATATTGACCTCGTGTTTCTTGTCTTGTGCTGGTTCATTGTCACTCGTTGTTTATGTCATTGTGGTGAGTCCCTGTTGAGTCTGGTCTGGTCTGGTTGTTATTGTCCCCTGTTTTGTTATGTTGCCCCCTTGAGTTTTTTTTGGTTTTGTCTTTATTATTTATTAAAATCTGTTAACCCCTTACCCGCTGTCTGCACCTGGGTCCTCTGTCCATGTCCTCACCACACCCGAGAATCATGACATATTAATGCTAACTTTTTACAGTTTATCTTTAGCAGCAGTAATACCCCTTTCTCTAAAATGAAGGTGTATTAACTTAACGGATTTCCCCTCTGACCTCTCTTTTAATCCTCTGACTACAACAGTAAGTATCGATGACAGAAGTATGGCAGTGAGAAACTCTAAGCCTCCATATAAACATCCTTCAACCTAAATTGTCAATTTAACTGTCAGTTGAACACTACCATCTGTTGGTTAGAAAATACTGGTAACGCACACCTAGAAATTCCTCAAATTATGTATATATCTATAACCTTTTCTTTTTGTGTTCCCCCTTTTATTATGTATAACCGCTTTAAATTTGTTCTAAACGAATAAGCATTATTTATCATTATTGAGTAAATATATAAAAGTTGTAAAGGGAAGTACATTATTGCAATGCAGGTAATGATGTAGTTCAAAGATTAATTTATTTCTCAGACTGAATTAAGTCTCTACACCAACACTCTCACTCTGATGTCATTGTGGAGACAAGGTTCCCGTTTGACTCGGTTGTGATGGAGTGTCTGTTCTCTCTCCAGGGATTTTAGATTCCCTTTTCCTCTCAGCTGGAAAATTGCTCCATATCTCCATCTATCTCTCGGCAAGATCTACAGGCAAAGCTGAGCTGCACGCACGCAGTGTTCCTTTAAGACACTTTTCTCTATGGCAGGTGAACCGTGATGGCAGATGCCATCTTTCTCACGTTCATAAAGTCACTCTGTCTGACTGACAGTTCATGAGATTCACATGGTGCTCTGTGTCTTCAGCTCTTCACAGCTTCATCAGTAATATCTTTGTGAAAGATCTCTGATGGCTGAAGACAGCCCACACACTCAGCTAAATGAGATCATGATCTCTGTCGGTTGAATGATGCTGGTATATGTGTGTGTAGGCCTATAGTGTTCTATACTTCTCAAAGAGTTATGTAGGCTACACCATCAGCTCATTTCCTATTATTATTTTATATTATTTTTATAAAAATGTATAACTTACGCACTTTCATGTCATTCAAGATCGGTGTGACTTTCTTTTGGAGAACACAAGATATTTTGAAAAATGTTGTCAACCAAACAACATTGCCCCCCCCCACTGACTTCCAATGCATCGATACTAAACCATTGAGACATTTCTCAAAATATCTTCATCTGTATTTCACATGGGAAAGAGTCATATATAGGATTTGAGAGTGTGAGTTTTTATTTTTGGGCGACCTGTCTCTTAACTAATGTAGTTTTTATCTAAACTAGAGGGTCACCACTGAGAGAAAATCTTTAGTAAGCAAAAACAGATGAAGTTTTTTAAATGATGAATTGCACTTAATCGTTTTCTTATCGTCAATTTAATTTGTAAGATAATAAAGATGTATGGCATTTCACTTTTCGCCAGCAGAGGACGTTTTTCTGCGTTATCCTCTTTTACGAATGAGAACGTACCACTTGACACGAATTTGACACCTCGCTTATACGAACTGTCGTGTGATTTAACTCAAATTGACTTTATCCTTAAAAATAATCACAGTAATAAATTATACAATTTCTTTAACACAGCTCTGTCATACCTCATAACGTGCTCAGATGCTGTGGAAATTATTTTATATTGCCTGTATTGTTCAGTTCCAGAAAACATTTTTTTGTTATTTTGCTTGGTCTCCGTTTACCTAAAACAAAGGCTCACATATTACAAATAATTGACATATAAGTGAAATGTATACATGTTTAAACATGTTGAGGTGCCTCCAGAAATTTTGGAAGGGTGCAGATTAATTAAATAAATATTTTAGTCTCATTTGAGAATGTATAGCTGCATTGGACAGAAGCTAGGATCATGTTTTAATTCTTAATTCATCATCTTTCCGAGTTGTTGAAGACTTTCAATGTTAATGTTTTATTACTGAAATTAGTTTCACTAACATCATCTTCCTCATGGGGGCAGCATCCACTTATGCGACACATTGACAGACGACAAACGTCATTATACAGATAGTTCCACTCATGTGATTCCTGTGCAACCTCCAATAATTTCTCAACACAGATGTCTCTGAAATTGAAATTTCTCTCCAATTTCAACAAAACACAGTTGAAAATAAAAATATCATAATTATCTCAAACTCACATCATGACCCCAGACGTTTTTCTTACCCTCTGCTCTTAGAGCCTGGCCCGGGTCCAGGGTTTCTCTCATTCTACATGACCCGGAGAGAAATGCCTACAAGGACACTGCAAATGATAAAAGCACGCTGGGGATGTAGAAAGAAAGAAAAATGGATTTGCTGGAGCGAGGAGAGAAAAGTTCTTTGCAGGTATAGCTTCATATTTGCTGTGTAGGGTGAAGTGTCTTTTGTATTTTATTGGACTGCTTCTCTGAAATCAGGAATAAAAAGCTTTTTAATAGACCATTCATTTATTATAATTTATACGTTAGGGGTTAACCCAAAAATAAAAATGCTGGCATCATTTATTCACCCATGTTTTTCAAATCCTGTATATGACTCTTTCATCTGTGCATCACAAAACAAGATATTTTGAGAAATGTCTAAGTGGCTTTTGGTTCATGTCAGTGTTGTGTTAAGAATCTTCTGTTGTGTTGAGTGAATAAAAGATCATAGAGGTTTGGAATGACACGAGCGAGTAATTTACTAAATCATTTTCTTTCTGTTTTTTTGGTGGGATCGATCAGGACTCCGGAGGCTGTAGGATCACTTGTGAGTTATAGGATGGATGGGTGTTTTTACTTTCCACTGATGGAGTCTCATTATTTTTCTCTCTGTCAGACCGGCCATGCAGCGCAGGTAAGCAGTTCTTACGGGGTTGGGTCGTCTTTATTCAGCCTAGAAGTCATTAGCGTGTCATGCTGAAGTAAGGCTTCATCGTGAGGTTGATGTTGGGTCTTTTTGTTCTCAGCACTGCAGTGGCTGTTGGCAGCAGAGCTTAAAGGTGTAATTAGGTTTTGATAATGGTAATCTATATTCAAGGTAGGCTGACATAGACGTTCACAATTGCTTTCAAAGCCCACATCACAATTCACTTTGCTCTTCAAGTCCTTCATTAAAGGTGATGTAAGTGTTTTTTTTGGCATATCACACAAAAACGTCCTATAGTACTACTTGACCAACATGAATGTGATAGATGCCCTGAGAAATTACATTGGTCTCACTGCCTTAAGCTAGTTAAACAGTGAAGAAGAGATCCAACTTCTGCACATTTAGATTTGCAGACATAGAGGGCGGGGTTTTGGAGAATGGGGCGTAGCATTCTGTTTTGTACCCCCTATGTAATACACATATACTACATCAAAAACACAAACTGTACTATATAAACATAGAATTCACTTTACAGTATTATAAATAGAGATCATAGAGGACCCGGGATACTTTCATGATTTTTTCACATAGTTTTGAATGTTATTTTAGTCTTACCCCCTTCGTGACTTCGCGTACCCCCGTCTGGTCTAATTAGTCCTTTAAGCAGTGGCACTGCATGTTCTACATATGTAGGAGCGAGAAGTCAAAATTACTTTCTGTGAAAAGTCAACAGCATGCCACAGATCTGTTGACAGGGCTTGAGTTCTATAAAAGGGATAGTTTACCCAAAAATAAAAATTGTGTCATCATTTACTCACCTTCTTGTCATTTCAAACCTGTATGACAAAAACTACATGTTTACATTACATACAATCTGTTTATACAGTGTTTGCTTACATGTTTACACACACGTACACTTCTCATATTTATACATCCAGTGTCTTCTGTACATTTATATGGATTGCATTAGGAGGACCCCCAGGGTGCCTCCGGAAGGTTCGGAGGGGTCTCCCAAAATTGTTTGCCACATGGATACTTTCATGAAAATTGCAGTACAAATACAAATTAATTGGAATTTAAAATATTTCTCTTCATGTTATACATCCAACATTAGGTAAAAAAATAGATGGATATGTAGGCTGTTATAGGGGTCCTGACCGAAGATTTATCTGATTTCGAAACCCTCCTGCCCAAGCACTTTGTAAATTTGTATGGTGTACTTTTGTGGTATTGTCATTTTTTATGTATCGTTTTTATTTATTTATTTTTATGTCTTAGGCAACAAGAGGATTCCCATTGTGTTAACTGTATATATGACAACAAACTCTTGAATCTATAGTCCTCCTAGGGCCACACAGAAAATGAAAATATTGTTTAAATCTGTCTCGTCGATCTATTCTGATATATCAGGAGATAAAGAAACATAAGAATTTTTTTTATCTCTGATGCCAAAACTAGATTACCTGAGAGAAAACCTGACAGCAAGCACATTCTGTGAGCATACCACTGGAATTCATAAACAGTTTTTTGGATCTCAAAGGAAAGAAAGGCTTTAATGTACTTCACATAGGCACATAAACACACTCAACAGCTATTGGCTTATTCTCAATGCACTATCAATCAATCAGTCAATCTGACAAGCATTTTGTCCCACTCCTCCACACATATCACTTATGAGATTGCCAAGAAAACAATTTATTTTTGTGTTAAATGGATCGAGAAAGAAAGGAGCGTTAGAAGAAAGGTGAAACACAAGAGCTTTTAAGAAAGAATCCGAATGCTAGAATGAAAACTTGGTACTGTAATTCAGCTTGGCTGATGAAAAATTTGATGACTATATGCACACGGAGCGATGACGTCCTTCTGCTAAAATCTCTGCCAGCTCTGTAACATCCAGCGCCATAGGAAACAATGGCGTTTCGCTCTAATCATTCAATCACTTCGCCATGCGTCGACAACCAAAAGGAAGACACACTTCAGACTATCCGTTTCAAGGTACATCAACAAATATGAAAAAAAGAATATCGAACCTTTACACTAACTAGAGGCATGATCACAGAGGCGCTTAACAATGATCATCCATAGTCCTGTCAGTTCACAGAAATTTGAACGTTTTCTTACTAAACACATCGTTATCACTTGGTAAAAATCCCATTTGTGCTATGAGAGCGGAAGTGACCTAGTTGGCAGCGATTTGGGCAGAATTACGTCATCGTTCCATGTACATATACCCCATTATCAATCTATAGTTGTCTTACTGTCCATAAAGGGGCAGTTCACCCAAAAATGAAAATTCTGTCATCATTTAATCACCCTCTTGTCATTTTAAACACAAAGGACATTCTGATGAATGCTGGTAACCAAACAACAATGGGACCCATTCACTTCTATTGAACAGACACAAAACCAATTCAAGTCAACGGGTACCACCATTGTTTTTGTTACCAACATTCTTTAATATCATTTGTGTTCTGCAGATGAAAGAAAGTCACACAGTCTTCTTGTGTGATGATTGACAGGTCAAAACAGTCAGGCCAGATCTCTTTGTAAAGCCTGATGTAGATGTGGGATGTGAGTGTGTGTGTGTGGGGGGGGGGGGGGGTATGTGTGTTACTGTACAACAGAGTTCAATGACAGGCTATTTCTGCTCAATCGCACTCATCTTTGAAGGACAATCTCATGCAGCGAAAACACAACATTATCTAAAAATCAATTTTCTCAAGTTTGCTTTTGATCGTTCTAAAAGAGGGGAGAGCTGATGTGTACGGGTAAAAATAAGAGGCCTTGAGCCAGGGAGCAGAGAGCATTAATAGGAAATATCTGATCTGAATGTTCTTTGGCCTGTTCAGCACACGCTACACTGTCTGATGTGAACTGTATCTTTTATATATCTATATATATCTGACAATTCAGAAGTGCAGTACTTCTGCAATAATTACACTTTTGACTTCCTTATATTTTAAAACATTATGTTATCAAGTTACCCTCATTGTTGCAATGCCGGTCATTCATTTATACATATTAAACTAGACAGATCATTAAAAAATTAAAATTCTGTCGTCATTTACTCACCTTCATGTCATGGCAAACCTGCATGACTTACTTTTGCAGAAACACAAAAGAAAATATTTTGAAGAACGTTGGTAACCAAACAACATTAGCCCCCATTGATTTCAATAATTTCTCAAATATCTTTTTTTGTGTTCCATGGAAGAAAGAGACGGGTTTTAAACAATATAAGCGTGAATAGATACAAAAAATAACAAACATACAGTAGTGAAAATGTACAAAGCCCATTGAGGTCAGTGATTCTCTATCACATTTCTACGGCTATGTAACTGCCATGGAGGAACGTTGTCCCTCAAAGCCAGCGTGGATCTCTGAAATGTGCAATTGTCCTGCTGGTTCAGAAAACAATGGGTCGTCTTCGCCCTCACATGCCCACCATACCAGCTGGTGATGACAAACCGCGTCGCCACACTAACCCTCCTTGTACATCCAAACGCCCATCCGGCACATAAGACTACTGTTGTCCGTGACTGGTCAATGGACACTTGATTGTTTGTGAACCAGCGCTATGCGCCGGGTTGCCTGGATTGGGGGTGGAGGGCGACCAGGACGGGCATTCACGATGCTACATATTTGTCTTGGAGACCACAAAAGAAGTACACATTGACTGTCAATGAGATACATTGAGGTAGGCTGGACAATGGGGGCACATTGGACGGACATGCTCATGTAAAATCATGAGCACATGTAGCCTATGTTAGCACAACATTAGCGTTTCATTTGTGGAGAATGTGTAACTGCTATGGTATGCATACGATTAAAACTTAAAGAATAGCGTGTTATATATCATGGCCTGTAGTCTCTTTAGCTTAACTGCACTGGTCACAATTGTACGGATTGTGATACATGGGAACATCAATCACGAAATATGTCTGCATGAACTGTGTGAGTGTTCACAGTATCCAGTAACAGCTGGAATGAGGGGTTCTCAATATAACAGACTGAAATGATCAGAACATCCTGTAGCATATAAGAGCCAAGTCTGAATTACAGTGTGGTTTGACATTTGCTCTGTGGAAGATTCTGGATTTTTATGACTCATAGTGTAACACTGGTAGGGCATTGTGTGTTTGTGTGACACAAAGGTCATGGATTTGATTCCCAGGAACACACATACTGATTTAAAAAATATGTAAAGGTGTCAGTTAATATTTCTCTTCATTTTCTCCAGTGAATGAAATTTAGCGGCATCTAGCGATGAGGTTGCGAATTGCAACCAACGGCTCACTCCACCCCTCTCCGCTCCCTTTCGAAGCACTACTGTGGCTGACTAAGAAACAAGATGTCAGCACGTTTTTTCGCTTCTTTGCCAAAGGAGATAAAGTATTTGCGTACGAAAAGCATAACGCTTCATTATATAAAGTCTTTATACACATCTGAACACATAGTTATGTATATTATATTGCATTTCTGTCAAAACTCCTCCAAACAATGTCACATTGGATCTTTAAAGAGTCCTATACTGTACGCATCACTGACCCCTGGCAAGGATCTTCAAAACAAACGCAAGCATCTCTCTGTGTAATAATTCTTATTAAAACCACACTTACGGCTCTTCAAGAACCGTTTCCGTCACAGTGAATCAAACATTATGACCTCTGGGATGTGTGTCACAGAGGCAGAGAGCGCTCTTAAATCTTTCAATAAAACCAGCTCTCAGAAGTAAAGCGAATTCAGATGGACTATCAGTCTTTTAAATCCCGTGAGTTCCATCATGCTTTATTCACGATCTACAGACAGTTCCCAATCCTTCCACTTCCTCTCATATGTGTGAGCACTTCCTTTATAAAACATTGTCAAAATATAATATCAGTATATTAGGTGTCAATGCCTATTGTATCATGAGGTGCTATTTATAATTAGTCATTAATTTGCTTATTTTGCTATATCAGTACATGCAATATCATACTGTGTAAAATAAACAGTTTTGTTTAGAAGACACGGTTTATTGCAATCAAAAACATACATCGCACTTCCCCACCCAGCATTTATGATGCTGCAAAACTGACTGTTACTTTCTCAAAACAGGAACTTATACTCTTTACTTTTAGCTCTATGATCCTCTGAAGTAAAACCCAGACACGAAGTACAACAAATTGATTGGGGTGAATTGTAACATATGCAACCAACTCATGGAACTACAGAGGGTGGGTGTGTTAAATCTACATACACTGTGTTGTTTTTTGCACTGACAGTGAATGTATTTCCAGTGAGATCAGAGTGTTGAGAATCTGACTTCAGCAGATGGCCATGACGTAGTGGAACCTGGAGATATTCCCTTCAACATGTGTGTGTAATGTGTAACACCCCAATCCTGAAAGATAGAGGAGGCTATATGCCAAGAATGTGTTGAGCACAAGCTAGTATGTTTAAATCTTTTGATTTTTAAACAGAACAACTTTGAAGACATCTTCAGACGTGTAATGTTGCACAGAATACATTTCCACGTTAAAGGCATGTCAGCTTTACTTTTTTTGCTTCAATGTGTGATGGGTTGGTAGCAAACCAGTTGGAACATCCAATTTTGAACTTGTGCAGGTCAGCAGAGAAGCACACTATCTTTGAATGTAGCTATAAATTGCATCTTTTATTTTTCTGTCGTTCTTTGCTTTTAAGGTCGCTGGAGCAGAGAGACTAAACTGGATCAGTTTCAAAAGTCTGATTTTATGATCCCGAGAGTAAGTTGCTTCACACTGAGAAATTTCGCTGTAGCCCACTCGTCTCACAACTTCCCTTAGAGGCATTTACACACACCACATGACATTTAAGTCATATAAAGCTTGTGCCGTTGACTTAAATTCAGAAGCGAAGATCTTGCAGCCTTTAAATTTATTTAAATTTATTAAGTTAGAGCAGAATTTGGCCACACCCCCCAAGAAGCTGAATTTGTATTTTAATTGAGGATTCCTATAGCCTTACTAGAGCATGATGATAGTAATTCCATGTTTTGGGTTTGTATTGAACAAATTTAGCAGATTTGTAATCATGTCCTAACTACATCATTACTTTAGCTTAAATTTACGGCTATTAAACGTATAGTTAAGATTAATCGCATCCAGAATACAAGTTTGTGTTCACATATGCCTGTGTATCTTAATTTTGTATTTATAAGAACATACACATACAGGTTTATATTAAAGAAAAATATGAAAATTTATAAATATTTATATATACTGTAATTTAAATTATATTTAAATATTTACATGCCAGTATTTCCTAAATACAAACATGTATATGTAAATGTATGTGTTTATAAATGCAAAATAAATATGAACAGTCCACAGACATATATTAATTTTAACACTGTTAAGACAATTACCATGTTATACAGAATTACAGCTGCTTATTTATTCTTTTTAAACTGTTTTTTATTTGATTATTTTGTATTAGTATTCTATTCTTTATGGAAATGGGTATTAAACTTATTGCATTTATTGAATTTCCAGGTATATTATTTTTAATGTCTTTAATTGTTGGTGGGTCACTTTTGGTCCACTTCTATAGTAGAAAATAAATTGATTTATCTTTCAAACCTCTGTTTTATAAAATATGATGCTATTTTTTATATTTTTTTCCACTTCAGTCTTTCAAAATATTTCATCATTGTTCTCTGGCACATATGATTTTGAGATCTTATTGATGCTAGTGTTGGGTACAGCATGGTGAAATGAAACATCAACTCCTATGCTGCTGGTATGATGTCATCACATAAGACTTCTAGCTTCAATGAAAATCACTTTTGACGTAAAATAAATACACCACATCATTCATTTCTCCTCCCAAACCCAAAGATTGACATTTTGGAATCGAACTAACTTCAGAAACAGATCTATTGCCTAGTCATATCGATTGATCTTGATGGGGATGGTGTGCAACTACATCACCGTGAAAGACAGCAGACGTGCTCTCTGGACTCTTCCTTCATCCGTGATGGCTTTCTGATGAGTCTATGAATGACTCTATCTTTCCCTGAATCAGTGTTGTGTCTGTTTGGATCAAGCTGTGGAAAAAGCAAGCCATGTATCTGTGTAATCAAGCCCTGCCTCTGACAGATATGTCATGTCACGCCCTACCGATCCCCCGACTCACCATTGATAGCCATCTGTCTCTCATTTGGGTTTGCGACAAGGGCACCAGGACCTTGGGGCATGTGCGAAACGCGGCAGAGCTAGGTGATGATGTGAAGGGCTTTACAAAGAACTAAGTATAGACCACAATGTCCCCCACCCCACTGCCAAGCGCCCAGGGTGTCAACTTGAACATATTGGTGCCCCTCTGTTAGCCATAAATCAAGAGTAATTGTTATGATCCCAGCAACACATTGTTGAATGTGTGTGAAGTCTATTAAGGTTCATGTAAATTAACCATTAAAGGTAACATGATGTGAGTCATTCAAACACTAGATTTTTTTGAAAGCTTGGATGTGACCTCAGAAAATAATATAAAGATTTTTTTGGGGGGGTTTTTCTAATCTGAATCAGCCCACAGCTTCACCCCAGTATGGCCATTTCCATACAGCTTGGCATCTTAGAATGTAGCGGCTACATGGGGCTTTAAAAGTCACCTTAGGCTTTCTGTTGCCTTAAGCAAACGTTCATTTTATGGGCACAAAAGTGTTTCCACTAAAGAGGAAACGTGGTGGTACAGTTGGTGTCCATCTACTTGCAGGGCGGCATGTTATGATGCCCCTGGCTTCCCTCGTTCTCCTTGTTCTTCAGTCTAATGTTCAGCGCACTTAAACCCTCTCGCTCCTCCCGCTGTGAGCCAGCGCGTCAGATTTGTTACATTACCCACTATGCATAATGGATTAGCAATAAATCTATTTCTGTAACGGGGCTACGACTCCCGCATTATGTCTCCGAGGTCTTTATTAGTGAATACCAATGAGAGAGAAAGCAGGGGCAATGAGGGAGAAAGAAATTTCAGGGAGATGTTCTGAGTTTCCTGCCACTGCATTTCATGTAGTTTTATCATTTATATATCCGAAAAATGCAGGAAAAGGTTGCATGCAATTGGGTGTTTGCAAACTGCTGTTGTTCGGTTTGACTTATTTCTTTATGTGTTTTTTGTTAAATATTTCTTAAACATGTTGATTATGTTGTAAGGGCAGTCAAACAAGTAGTTGCGATGAAGCATCTCCTGAATAAAAGTTTGTCGTTACGTATTATGTGTTTGTGTACTGTGCATATTAATTTTGTGTTTATAAACACATACACATATATTAGAGAAAAATATTCAATAAAAAAAACTATAAATATTTATATGTAATTAAAATGATTACAATATATAAAATACATAGGCCTATAAATATTTCCAAAAACTAAAATAAATACAAACATATGTTATGTAAACACAAACTTTTATTCTGGTTGTGATTAATCACGATTAATCGTTTGAGCCCCAAAAAATCTGCAGATTGCATCTAGACTTGAGCACTTTATTTTGTATTAAGGAAGACTCATCAAAATTCACAAAAGCAGACATTTATTTAGCTGTTCCTTGAATGTTCTAGCAGATTAATGTTGGAGAGAAGACAATTCATCTTCTCCATTCGTCGTGACCTCACACTCTGAGATAATATTTTTTTGGAGCCACAGGTGTGCACCCTTTCTGAGAGGTCAATATAAGAGACGCTTTCTTTGGTAATGAAAAACACGACTTTCTGAAAAAGTCTTCATCTCAGCTGGCTGACTAAAACCTGTTCTTCAAACAGATCAAATTGCAGGAACAACAAATTGTATCTCCCGTAGTGTGGACCGCCAACTGTTTTTATTTTTGAAGTTACTGGTGACGGACAGCTGAATCTACAGCTAAGGTGGGTCATCTAACTGAAGGTGGTCTTAAAGAAATCTACCGAAATCCTAGAGGTAGACGTAATCGCAATGTTGCAGAAATGATTTCGATGATATGAAAAGATTTCTGGGGGAAATTTGAAATATAACACTTTTGGAGACTCAAATACATATCAGAGAGGCAAGACGCAGCTCGCCGCATGCGTTCGCTGTTGTCTTCGCCCCTGTGAAATGAGTTCTCGGTGAAACTCAGGATCTAAATTAAGATACAAATATTTTTCAATATTCAGTGTTACGTACGTGGGCAGATTTTCTCTTTCACAGGATGCTTCTCACATACAGAATATATTTAAATATCAATTTTTGGCAAATGTTTTCTTGGCAAATCCAAAGAAAGTGCCTACATTATTAAGCCTGAGCAATAGGTGCAATTACATGAGCAAGCGGACCTTAACAAATCTTTTTTTTTATTTTAAAAACATTTTTATGGAATACTTGCTCAGATGGCCTTGATGCCCGATGACTCCTGAGATAGGCACAGGCTCCCCGTGACCCGAGGTAGTTCGGATAAGCGGAAGAAAATGGATGGATGGACTTCCTCAGATGCTGCATTTAAAGTATAGAATATTTTGTATGATTAACATTAAGTTGTTTTAGAATGAAATTTTGTACATTTCACAAAAACATTATGTCTGTCGTATCCCTCTGCAGTCTATTTCTTCTATAATAATTCAGATCAAAATGTCATGTCCATTTTTTATTTATGACACAATATGGAATATATGGAATAATGTGCCTTTAAGAATTCGCTATTTCAAAATAAACCACTGATCAAGAACAATACTGATCATCCGGTCAGGGTTTATTACATAAATATTGACAGTGTTATACACAGTGTTCATGTGCCACATTCATGTATATTTTACAGCTCTCCTGTTTTTGCCAAGTACTTGATATCCTTAGGAGAACATCATGTTGACCATGGGACAACATTTAAATCAACCAATCAGATTTCAGAAATAAGTCTACAGTTCATTTTAAGTTTAATCTTCCAACCAGGATAAGGTGCTTGCGACACTTGTGTCAATAAACTAAAACCAAACTACAGAAGATGATTGCATGATGCCTGACCTTTTAGCTGACCCAGGCCCCATGCTGAATGTAAAACTTGTTTGGCTTGATGACAAAACTGCACACATGCACGAAGCAAACATAAACACATGTGCCCACTGAACTTGTATCAGTTTGGTTTTGGTATGTATGGCATGAAGCGGGAGAGAAACTTCATAGTCTTCATGTGCAGGCATGTCCATTCTCTCTTTCTCATTAATGTACACACTGTGGACCACAGAGTCTTGACAGGTTACAAGCCAACCTCTGTTAGTACACAAAGGCCGGGTTTCAATTTCAGTCTGGACGCTCGCCCTCAGACCGCCTACAGTCGGTCACGGCTAACTGATGTTACACATTTGAGAGTAAGGCACACAGATTTTGAATGTACTGTAATGTAGAGGTCATACATATTTTGCTATGTGTTTTCATGGCCCACATACAGTCATACAATATACATACTGTATTCTACACACATTACAGTTGTACATACATATTGATGCTTATGTGTACGCATGAGCACTCAAACCCACACACATGCAAATATACACAAATCCTTCACAATCAAACTGTGAGAAATCATTTGTTTAACACAATCACACATTTGGGACGACACATTCTCAACACCCCATCACAAATAGATGACAGCCAACCTCAAATAAAAGCTAAACAGGTGCAGAAAATCCTGAGATGTGTTTGTGATTGTCTGTTTGAGGACCTCTTCCACTGCTTATATGTGGATAGGTTTTTATAAAAATACATTTTTATCAAGTTGATAAGACGAATGCAGCGATCCATACTGAAGTGATTCATAAGATCACGTCAGCAACGGATTTTAACATGAGATGTGGAAGCGTGTATGTGAATACTCGTCCTGTCTGTCACTGTTTACTTAAAGGTGCTTTGTGTAATTTGTTGAAGGATTGATTGACAGAAATGCGATATATAATAAACATGTCTTCAGAGATTTATATAATGAAGCGCTATGTTTTGACTACCTTAGAACTAACTATTTCTATCTACACACACCGCAGGTCCACTTACAAGGAATTCACCATGTTGTTTCTACAGTAGCCCTAAACGAACAAACTAGCCCTTAGCGATCATAAATACGTTATCTCCTTCGGCAAAGAAACATATATGCGACAAGCTCTTCCATCAACTTCCGAGCGTTTTTAACAAATTGAAGCCATCAATAATATGTCATATTATGTAAGTCATCTTTTTTATTTTCACAAAGACATGAAACACTCTCTTTCTCTTTGTTTTATTCCCACAATAATCCGAGGTGTCAGTCAAATGACCGTTGTTTGCTGAGATTTGCACATTTTCTTTTGTCAATACATCTCACTGGCTTTGTTTAACGAACTGTTTTCTCTCTCCGTCAGAAAAAGCAGCAGTAATGAAACAGCCTGTTCTCTCACCAGTCTGTTAATTACTTCTCTATTTATTTAGCGCTTGTGCTTTGGTGATGGGAGGCCCTAGGGATTGTCTGACTCCCATGCTAAATAGCCTGCATTCCAATCCCTTGATGCTCGGGCTAATACCATTCACTACTTTCATCTCCACGGCCTGCCAAATTAGCACCCATCATACTCTTCGAATTGAAAAATAAGGAGAAAGCACAGCAACCAGGAGAAACTTCCGTTCAAAGTAAATGGTTCAGCCCCAAACCCCCCAATAAACACACAGGTGCGCCTTTTCTTAAATGGTGGGAGAATACATCTAAACTCTTTCATGTTTTGTTTCGTTCCGTTAAGCCACCATCAAACAATATTGAAACATTTAAACATATATTTACTTGAGAAGCAACGATTTGTTTGATAAAAAGAAAATGTGGCATTGTTTATTCAACACTTTGAGCATGTTTCCAGAGCTCTTTCTCTACTGTTCTTGAATCCATGCTTTCCCTGGTTTTCACATAGCTGTGTAAAACAGTACATGGCACAAATCTGATTTTAGGTCAGCTTTTCATCGCCAAACTCTCCCTACTGGAGGGGCCTCTCTTTTCGGTCTTTAGCTGTTGTGAGAGCAATAGCTAAAGCCTGTGTCCATCTGCATAAGAATGCTGCCCACTTCATGGAGGAAGGAGGAGGGCCGGACGAATGGATGAAAACTTTTCCTGTTCCCCACAAACTCTTTCATTCCCTCTCCCCTGTATATCAAATCTCTGCTGGGTTGTTTCACAGACCGGAGTATATTCTATTCGTGCCAGTTTCTGAAATGGATCCTGCATATAAAAGTTGGGTTTTATTCATATTTTTGTTTACACGCATATGCTTTTTACATGATAACCTTATCTGTTAAACAGTGTCTATACTTAAATAGTTGTTATTGCAGAGGAATAAAAAAAAAACCTAGGTAATTTCTTGTTTCCTCATATCAATAGTTGTACTTGTTTGTCAAAGCTTACACAAATTTCCTATTAAAGGGATCATATGGCGCGAATACGTGTTTTTATGTGTCTTTGGTTTGTTATAAGTTGCCTATGCATGTATAGACACGTAAAATTGCACAAAATGATGAAACAAAAGATACATTGTATCTAAAAGCGAATGCTCACTCAGACATGCCTGAAATGCTTCTTGTAACCACACCCTCACAAATCTACATCAGTTTGTGGCATGATTTGGCTAAAAGTAAAGACAAGTAAGGTGGGCGTACCTGTCAGTACAATTGCTTTTGAACCTGATGTTCCAAATATCGATGAAGCTTTATTTTTCCGTCACACGCTTGAGTATTCGACCAATCACTATGCAACTGGCCAATCATAGCACACCTCGGTTTTCAGAGCGATGAGCTTTGTAAAAATCCAGCGTAACCTTAAATCGTGTATACACATCTAAAACGACAATAATATTTGTTTTTGCCCCTTCATATTACACCTTTTAACAGTTTGAGTCACAAGAAAGTGGATAGGGTAGAAAGGGCCATAGTTGCATGAATACTCACGACACTATCTGTAAATATTAGGTTTAAGATTGTGTTTAAGATGTAGTGCACTCAAACAAATTAGCCTACTGTTTCTTATCTTTGGACATTTGTACGTTTTTATTCCTTAATATCTGGACACGTCACATTGCATTCAAAGAAACAGCATGTTTGTATAGGATGTCAGCAGAAATGTGCAAGCTTTTGGTAGACTTTTTTACTTTGAAATGTGCACTGGAGTAAAAAGTTTGCAAAGTCTCCCCATATTCAAATGTGTTATATTATACATACATCATCCCTTGTGGATTTGTTTTTTACTATAGTAAAATAAGCAAGCACCTGGCCCAAAGTTAACTTCCGGTCTGTGTTATCAGTCTGGCTAGTGGCAATATAACAATTATTTTATATTTAATTCATACTGACATTTTATTACATGTAATTCTATCAAACTTATCAATGGTTACTACAGTAAAAGGTCAATATTTTAAAGAGATGGTCCGTCCAAAATGACCAAAAAACAATAAGCGAAAGGCATACAATATGTATCCAGATTGTGTGTGTGTTGTATCAAGAGAAAGACAGATTGTACAAGTTTCTCCTCCCATTGGCGACTTCGCACGATGGCAATGTTGAGCAATGTAGCGTTGATCGAGATCATGTGACAGACAGACACTCAACATCACCGATCACAGGAACGTCAAGAGTTTCCCGTGCGCACTGAACATTGCGCTTCTGTGAACCGTTATTCAACTTCTGTCTGAACGGTGGCTCGGTAAAAGTGCCGGAGTGAAACCACACTGAACAGTCTGGATCTAAAAAACGATTGTGGGGCGATAAAAACACCCGAAAGCTGAAGTGAGCGAGTGAGAGAGACGAATCTCAGCGGGCATGCGGGAGCTTTTGGAGTTATTTGACGGCAAACATTTCGGAAACGTTTAAGAACTGTCGGGAAGGTTTTTGTGTTTTTGCTTCAAGTTGAAACAAAAACTAAACTGTCAGCTCATGGTTGTGGGTGGTCTGCGACGCTGTGTTTGAAAAAGTAGCAGCACCAAGGGAAGGCAAGACTTCCTTTACTGGAGTAACGTTAAATAAAACGGGGGAAACCGATTAAACTCCTCCGTCCTGCGTTTTTGTGGGGACAGTCGTGTATTTTTCCGTAGCTCGTGTATTTTTTGAAGGTGTTTCAGACATGGTTGGGGAAATGGAAACGAAGGAGAAGCCCAAGCCGACTCCCGATTATCTGATGCAGCTCATGAACGACAAGAAACTGATGAGCAGCCTGCCAAACTTCTGCGGCATCTTCAACCATCTCGAGCGACTCTTGGATGAAGGTGAGAGGATTTTATTTCTTAGTTTTTTTTAAACATGTGTTTTAATGGTATACGCAAATAGGCTTAGTCAAAAGGCAGTGATGGACTTAAACAAAAATATGTCCTTGTTGTGGTTTGTTTTTCTTTGACATCTGAATGCACTTCTTATCATGACAGAAAAGTAGTGTATAATCTTTGTTTGTGAAATTATATATTTTTGTTTTTTACATCCCATAGCATAGCAAACCCAACGTTGATAGGTCTCCCACATTTGGGAAATTAATCATGGTTTTATTAAAGTAGCCAAAAAGTGTAGACAGTCTGATAACCATTTGTATTACCATAGATTTACTACAAATATCAGTGTTAAGTTATGGTTACTGTAAACCATGATTCATCTTTGTAATGGCAGGCGACTCGTATAGTTAGTCATATAAAAATATATAAAAGTAATCATGTGGTCATTATTTAAGATTATACAATATTGTACAGGAAAAATTGCCCTTAGAGAGGACCATTTTTTTAGGTGACTTTCGACGGGCGTAAAATGCCAGTCCTGGGTCACACACATGTGAGTGTAGCTGTCTTAATCCAAACCCAGAAAGTTCTGTTGTATGGGTGTCTGATGTCACCAGGGGGCGCTCTCCAGTTCATCTGTGGGGCGTGGAGCCTCAAATCACCCCTAAACATGGATACCAGTTCCTATGTGCTTTATTCCTCCAAAGTTTGGGGCATGGAAAGTGGTGGCACACTTTTATTCTCAGATTGGGTCTTTTGACAAATCACTTATTGTCAGCTCAAAATGAGTGGATGAATTTGTGACCATAAGAAAAGTACAGGTTTGACATTTTTTATTTTGCTTGGATGAATAACAGACCTACATGACCCTGATGTTCATACCTCTGTAAGTGTATCGCATGTTCAAAAGGACAAAAACAGATTATCTGTCTGGACCCTTCAGACATTCCTGATATAGTGAAACGGGTATTTTTGGATGCAAAGTCAAATTTCAGTTCCTCTTTGACATATTTCAGGTGAACACATCTAGAATTAAAAACAGAAATCTTGCTTATGTGCTCGCTCTCTGTTATTTTAATCACGGAGCACGTCTTATTTCACTCTCCGTTTATTGCCGATAATCCAGTGTAATAATATAAAGGTTAATGCTGCAGTACTTCTACAGATAGTAGGGTGATCTGATTTATTTCCATAGAATTTTGTCATTCATAGTAAAGTGAAGTCCGTCTGGTTCACTGTTACATTGAATCTCTGCACATTCAACATAGCTCGTGGCATGCTGAAGTATATGTGTGTCATAAATAACTTTCCTAAATTTAGGGTTTTCAATTCCTCTTTAGAGCTTATTAAGTGAACTGCAAACTGATTCGAGTATATGAACTGAAATGACGATCAGCATAAAATAGGTGGAAGTTTAGTTTCTTTAAAGATTTTGGGATAGCTGTCCCACCAATGACACATGGGTTTGCAATGACCCATGCATGTTTTTCGCTGTAGATTTATATTTGACTTCTATGTTAGCATTATTTTTAGGGTGTCTTTGTATAAGCTTGTTATTTCCTTTCACATTTGCAGGACATTTTTTTAATTACCCACCATATCTTTTTATGCCAGAAAGAGAACCTTTTGGTGAGAGTTTGCAGTTTAGTGTTTATGTTTTTCAATGTTCTTCTTAATCTGTATTCCTATACAGTATATAGTGTTTACCATAAACTATATGAACTCTCTGGACGTTCTTCGTTAATACCTGACATTGCATGTTAAGTTTAACAACTCATATTTCGTTTTCTGCCATTTTGAGTTCATTGCTCTGGGTGGTGTGAAGATCCTGTGTGTTATCAGAGCATTGCTTGGTTTCTTCACACTTGTTTGTGTTTCCTCAGAGGAGCAGAGATTCGGCTGATATGCTGCTAATTGAATTATTGACTTATTAAGCCATCATAGAAGAGAATTTCTGGGAGAGGATCCAGAAACAATGTTAAAGCTCTCTTTGGACACATTGGCTTAACCGTATATCATTAGATATACAGAAGGACTGAGGGACCCAAATGGGACCATCTAGTGATTCAGAGTTTGTATTTTTGTTCTGCAACAAATTGTGTATAGATAAATCCCCCACTTGTCTTTTAATTATTGCATAGGGTTAATCATAATATTAGGTCTGCTTTAAAGTAATCACTTAAAAGGTTTTTTTTTTCAAACCTGTGTGACTTTCTTTCTTGTGTAGAACACAAAAGATATTTTGAAGAATTTTGGCAACCAAACATTGGCAGTTACAGAGGTCTGTATTTTTTCTTATAGATTTGCGTGAGGTAAATCGTACAAAAACAAATCATTATTAGAAAACAGTAAAAATGAAGCCATAATGCTAAACAAAGGTGATTCAGAATTCTGCTGCCATAACCCAGACTCCATCTATACAACAACACATGACCCCATCTCTTCAACAGCTTCATTGGCTTCCTATCATATCTCGCATTGAATAAAGCACAGAAGACCCACATACAATATGCACACGTACTAACAAACATAGACACGGACGCGCAGACACACGGACGCGCACGCACACACAGACGCGCACGCACAGTGAAAGCACACATTTATGATAAAGGAGAGAGAAACACAGGTCAAATATTAATCAGGCTATAAATTCCTATATGCAGTATTAATTATGTAAAACTTTAAGATTCAAATTCAGCCCTACGTTCATTCTCGAACTCTCCATTCTTCACTGGGTCTCCTTCATTCACCAACAGCTTGTTTAACCACCATGGGTCATAGAGCCTTTAGCCGGGCTGCTCCTCTCCCTTGGAATTTTCTCTCAGCTAATAATAATAAAAACATAAAGCTTCATCGTGTAAGGTTTTTATACACCACTTAAGATATAGTTAAGTTATTTTGCACTGTCAATAGATCCTACAAAAAATTACACACATCACCTTTAAAGAGGTCATATGACACGGCTAAAACAAATACTTTTGTTTGTTTTAGATGTCATGTCAAGATGTAAGGTTAAAAACGCAGTATTTTCCACATACCGTGCATGTTTGTATTTTCCTCTTTGAAATGCGCAGATTTTTTACAACGCTCATCGCTCTGAATAGTGAGGTGTGCCACGATTGGCCAGTTAACCAGTGTGTAGAGATTGGTCGAATACTGCAAACGCGTGACGAAATGTAACGGCCCTTACCATATTTGGAAATTAAGCTTCTAGTGTTGTTACGATATACCACACTTCGGTACCAGTCGGTACTAAATTTGCTGATACTTGTATTTCCCGCTATCATTTTGAGCGCTGTTGAACAGATTACGAAAGACCTCTGATTGGCCAGTGTGTTTCCAAGCTCATCGGATATGTCTTTGAATGTAAGGAGCCATTCGGTAAGAGCTTTTCAAAGACATATCCGATGAGCCTGGAAACACTTTGTGAACACACTATCAGGTTCCAAAGCAATTGTACTGACAGGTACGCCCACCTTACTTGCGTATACATTTGGGGGTCTTAGTCAAATCACAACACGAAATGACGTAAATTTGTGGGGGTATGGTTAGATGAGGCGTTTCAGGCAGGTCTGGGTGAGCATTCGCTTTTAGATAGATTGCATCCTTTGTTTCTGACACTTTATTTTTTGCATTCTTAGGTGTCTAATACATGCATGGTTAACAAACCAAAGACACATAAAAACACATATTCGCGCCATATGACCCCTTTAATACTAACTAGCTACCTCGCAAATATTTTTTGCCGTGAGATTGTGTTTAATGTTTTGTTTTTTGGCATCTTGATTCAGTTGTAAATCTATTACTTAAATTGGCAAATCTGGTGCTTTGTGCAATTTCTGAAGGGGAGATAATTGCTTCAGACAAAAATGTTGGGAAATGTTGAGTTCTTGACCTCCGATTGTCTTTGCAAAACATTCTTCACAGTTAAGGTCTGAAACGTTGTTTTCTGTTCATCCCTTTCATACATATTCTGTCACAGCGATTATTAGACGTCACCCTTTGACCTATATGCATCATATGACAAGGACACACAGAGGCATTCTCAAAGGGCAATGGAGGAAGGATCACATGATGAACCACAAATCTTCTACCATTTCACGATTATTAGAGATGTTGGATGTGAAGAGAAGAGAAGTCTGTGTGTTTCAGTTTTTCACTTTACATGTCTCACTGTGTACCTATTAGTTACCATTTGCAAAGGCATCCGAGGGCAAGCGTGCTCTCCAAAAATGTCTTTCATCATTAATGCGTGTGTGAGCAAATGTGGTTAGTGTGTAGCTCTTTGTGTGTGTTTAACTCTGAGTAACCTTTTCATCTCAGAATACATGTGACATGCATGGTCTTTGATTTTGGACTGTATTAAGCCATTACCCCATCAGCCTCATCCCGTGACATAGACAGAACAAGACGCGGCGATACTCGAGGGAACCAGCTTGTGGATTGAGGGCAGACAGAGTAGACAGCCTGTCTAAAGCTCCAGGAACTCCAAATATTACAAAATGAATATAAGTTAAAACTTCTAGAAACATTTTTTGCTTCCAGAGTGTGGTGAAGCGAGAATTGGGTTACAGTCCACAACATCACCACTAGATGCTGCTGAATTTCATACACTGGACCTTATAGTCAGTCCTTCAATAGTTCTCTGTGAAATATTTTTCTTGAAAGGTGCCTGTGCCGTCATTCTGTAAAATAAATGCCACTCGGAGTGGTTTGATGTTATTTGTTGTCTGTTGAAAGAGTAAGTGTGTCAGTTCATTCTCGGGTCAAATCGTTGCTTTGTGTCAAACCGCTTCTCTCGTTTGTTTGTGAAGATGTCTTTCAGATTGACTTCACACGTCTCTTCCTCTTTGTCTCCCTTTGGCAGTTTTTTGTAGGATAAAAGTGTTGATTATTGGATGTTTTCTCTGATCTCATCATCTTCTGCTCTTTTCTCAGACAGCTCTGTTTCCTCTGTTAAGACCCAATGCTTATCTCCCCTTTAACTGCCAGTTTTCCTAATTGTAGTCTTTTCTCTTTCAGAGCCTAAAATCAGTCTGCATGGTTCTAACACTGCAGCATGACATCATGATGATGTCATAGTTTGCCAAATTTCATTTTGTTTTCATTTATGTGCAATAAGCACACTGACAAAAAACGCAGTTATGTCATAATTGATCTACTCTCATGTTGTTTCAAATGCGCATGCTGTTTCTCATTTGGAACAACTTGAAGGTTAGCATGTAAATTTCATTAGTCATTTTGTTTGGATGTATTGAGTGTCAACTGGTAGCAGAGAAAGAGATTCTGTCAATTGACATTCCAGGATGTTTTATGCGTGTTGTATCTAAGTCACAAGTTCCCTGTTAAAATGGCAGCGGTTGAAATGGCAGGAATGTTCTCTGAGGCTGAACACAGCAGTCAGTTTAAAGATATATTAGTAAATGAGAATATTGTTATCGTAAGTGCACATTTGTTTCTACGCTAGCGCTAACAGTTTGACAATTGCGGTAACTGTAGAGTCTGTTCTCTTCTCCATTTTCTGGCAGTGTGCGAGTATCCAGATGGTTTCTCTGTTTGAGGTCTACTCTTTCATCCCTCTTGCAACCTTTTCTGTCTTTTTTGCCTTTCTTTATCATGCTTGCTCTGTTCGTCTCAGCGTCTCTCATCTCTCCCACATTGCCGCAGATGGCCGACACTAGTGTCTGTTTATGCGAGACTGAAATGTTCTGTTCCACAGCGTGCTGCACTTTACCATAGACTAAAAATGTATAAGACTCATCGCCAACTTATAATTAGTTGCACAAAATATATTTGTGTATATAATTAGCATTTTCCCATATTGGTCCATTTGTTTTTCTGTTGATTTACTTAAACAGATCAATTAAAGGGACAATTCACACCAAGATAAAAATTCTGTCATTATTAACTCACCCTCTAGGTTGTTCAAATCTGTATACATTTTTTTGTTCCACCATTGACTACCATAGTAGGAATAATTATAATGGTTGTCAAATGTGCCCCAGAACTGTTCTTTTGTGTTCAACAGAACAAAGAAATTTAGCAAGTGATTTTTCAAATTTTAAAATTGTTCCCCTGACTTGTGTGTAGATCTGGTTCTCGCCATAAATGGGCTCTATGCATCCGTGACCTCCGGTTGGGAGACTTAAAGCAGAGAGAAATGGAAAAATTTGAAAATAGTTACATTTAGTAGATGCTGTACACTTGGCACACAGCAGAGGTTTATAGAATTGGTGTTCTACCATATTTGAAAGTTATAACGAAATGTTAACTAATGAAAGTATCATTTGAAATACTGTAGATCACCACTTCTATATACCACTGCTGTGTGCCTGCAATGTACAGCATCTGCTCAATTTTACAATTTTCACATATTTCTATTTCTCTCTTCTTTAAGTCTCCCCGACTGGAAACTGCCTATTGTTCTTCCTGTGAAAAAGCGGAAATCACACATGCATATAGCCCATTTTGCCTGAGATGCTGGAATGGTGTTAAGAATGAATAAAACAAACAAACAAACCATTTTTCCTACAATGGTAGTCAATGGTGGCCAATAACTGTTTGGTTACAAGCATTCTCCAAATATCTTCAGAACACAGACAGGTTTGGAACAACTTGAGGGTGAGTAAATGAAAACAGAATTTTCTTCTTTCACTTTTTTGGTGAACTGTTCCTTTAACCAGAATGCCCATTCCTATCATGAATTGTTCGTCCGCACACTCTTGGTTTCTCCACTTTTTCTGTTGTTTTTGTGAATCTGATTATATGCGAGACAACATCTCAAAGTCTTATGTAACGGCACACACTGTGAAGTAGTGTTTGGTTGAGTAACCACTTTGTCTTCATGTAGCGTCCTGCGTGTTCTAAAGACAGCCAATTCTCGCAGGCAACACCACTTTTGTTCGCTAAATGACAGGAATGTGTCTCACACCTCACATCAGAAGTGCCGTTCAGCCAGCACAAATCTTGGATTTCTCTTTTTTGTCAACTTCCATGTAAAATATGTAAAGTGCTCTAATTCAGATTTCAGTCTTGAAATAAGCTTGAGGTGTCTGTTAGAATGAAGTCATAGCAGTGCTGGGCGATATACCGGTTCATACCGAATACTGGTGTGTATTTTTGTTACAATATGAATTTTTTTATATACCGCATTCCCGGTGTATGTCGCTTAAACTTGTGGAACGCCGCATAGCTGTAACACTGTTACAGTGGGGTCCATTTTCACTGTTGCACTGTGACCAGCCATTCACACAGAATGCGTCTTTGTTTGCAGCGGCACTACTTTATCATAATTTTTCTATATAAATGCCCTAAATGGAGACATTTGGATGATTGCGTGCGTCTCGAGCATGAGCGGTAACGTTAAATATTGATTTCCCGTCGCAATGGGAGCACGCACCTCGCGTGTTTCCCTCATATCTGCTCAATATAAGCATATAATATGATGTGTTTTTAGTTTGTGCTGTTTCTATATATGCTATGATGAGAAATAAGGGTCAGTAAGAATGATTGACAGCGTGATGCTAATTTAATCCTTTGTTTTATGATTAAAAAATATGATTTCAGGAAATCATGAAGCCATTGTAACTGTGTAAAACCCAACAGACATCACGTGCATGATTTAATGGTACAATTGTTACTATTCTGCTCTTCTGAAATAAAGCTCTTCTGATTTTGTTTTCAACCATTCAACTATTAATTTCTGGGTGGAAAGCTCCTAACTCTTGAAGTTGGGAGCACCCGTGCTTCAACGGAAAAAGTTAATTTCGAGCCATTTTCTCTATTTATTTGCTTGAATATTATTTATGCAAGTTACCTTCGCATGCTATTCAGTTGTTAAGAAGTCTAAACTTTGCAGTTATGATAGGGGATACTGTCACCATGACTGTGTAAAATGGCATTTTAAGCCAATCAAAAAGCATTATTTCCTCTCTCAATGAGTAGAAAATGTGGTTAAAAAATACCGGCATGTACCAGGAAACAGGTATAAATCTGGAAAACACGGTTATATACATTTTTGGTCATACCGCCCAGCCCTAATAGCAGACGCATGACAGTGTGCTATTAGTAAATAACAGTGACAGTATAGGTTATCTGTGGCTCTGCCTGTTTAAAGGGCAGGAGATCTGTTGGCATTACAGGGGTGATATTTATGTCTCGGTGATGTAGTCGTGGTGCACTTCCATACCAGACCAAGTTTATCATACTGTAGTATCGAGACCTAGACACCAATGACAGTAAACAAACACAAACTGTAATCAAAGACGTCTTGCTCTCTCTCTCTCTCTCTCTCTCTCTCTCTCTCTCTCTATCACACACACACACACAGACTGAAATCGCATATATATATATATATAAATAATGGTCTTCAGCAGCAGTAGGAGGACTCTCTCACTCTTTGTGTCTGTAGTGGCTTTGGTGTTTTGACCAGTTGCATGTAATGGTTGTTTTTCGCGCATTTGATGGTTGTTCTAATAACAGCCAAACTGAAGGTGGAAATTATATGTCACCTTATATATCGTCTCAGCTGTTCTGCGGGGAAGAATATCCGTGATGAGAACAGTCAGTAGTACATGTGTATTTATATCACATCTCTTGCTGGAAGATATATCTAAAAATATTATTACCTTTGTAGAATTAGATTACATTACTTTTGCTCTTATTACACTAAGTAGTCCTTCTAACTGCTGCTGAAGACCATTATTTATATATTTATGCGATTTGAGTCTGTGTGTGTGTGTGTGTGAGAGAGACTAATTTGACTAACCAATAACTCTGTCTGTCTATCTGTCAAAAAAAAGCTTGTTCTTTCTCTCCTTTGCTTACTCCAGCTTTAATCCTCCTAGTAGCATGGCCTTGTAAACTAACGGTACTGTTGAGCGTGTTGACAAAATGTTTCTATGCTCTCCTACTTGTAAGTCGCTTTGGATAAAAGTGTTTGCCAAATAACTAAATCTAAGAAGTCTACACACGCACCTGAGTAAACCCCAGACAAAATGTTGCTTTTTATATCGCCAGCAAGATCATGTCGGTTTTACACAAAAACAAACTTAAACTTCTGGCAAGTTGTTTAATCACCTTTCAATATTTAGAACAACGTGACCAATGATTTCACATTCATGTCAACCTAAAAGGGCAAAACGTGTAACTCAATCAGCCTACGCTAAAGCTTTTAAAAGCCTTATTGTGGCATTTAGATTTGTTTCGTGTTGATCCTTGCTGATTTCATATTGCGTCGGTTTTCGTCAGCTTTGATAACCAATGATGACGTGTTACCAGGCAGGCAGTGAATTATTATAGACATCACAGATCAAAGAACCATGTGTTAGGGAATTCTCTCAGATGGTGTCATGCCAAAAGCATGTGTTGATTGAGTGTACAGTAAGTGTGCATGTGTTCAGTTAATTCAGACACATGCTTGTTGAAACGGCCCTCATTCTTTGGACGGTTGTGGGTGTGGCTTTAAAGAAAGCGTGCCAAGTACTGATGGGTTATTGCATTTCAGATCTTGCAGTTTTTTTTTTAGGTATATTGGGAAGGTCTGATGGGATGCTGTAGGAAGCTCAGCTCTGGGTTATATTGAGGTCATATTAATCTACAGACTTTGATGTTGTCGTTTTGAGCCATATTGTACATCAGTGAAAATCCATTCTAATAAACTTCTTCTGCTTCCCAATATCCTCCAGAGAGCTTTTGTTAAATAATAATTACGGCCGAAGTCTTTTATGCGAGTCTCTTTGGAATTTCATGGCCTGGACCAGAGAGCATTCAGTGGGCCGGTGTCTGATTCACTTTTTGCGAATGCACATCACGGTGCATCTCACCATGGCTGGCTGGGCTCTTTTGCCCTTTAGGGGCATTAGTTGCATGAGCTCATTAAGAGTTTTCCAAGTTGCTTGAAACAGAAAGTTGTTTGTAATAAAAAAGATGCAACTTTAGTGCTTCATTTATCAGCCATGTTTTATATGCGAGAAGAACTTTAATAATTACTGCAAAGCAAAAAGTGTGGTGATGTTATTTTCCTTTAGCTTTCTCATGTTTTATTTTAAAGGAATAGTTCACGTTTTTACCGTGGCGGAAGGTGGCCTTTGGGAAAAAGAGTGTCTAAGATATTCAATCAGAAATTAACCTTTTGTGTTCCTCCAAAAAAAAATTTTTCTGGTTTTGAACATGAGGCTGAATAAACATTAACAGAATTTTCAATTCGGATGAACTTATTTTTCTTTACAGCCTTTAAATGTTTTGTCCATATTTCGTTCTCACGCCTTCCGGAACGTATTTCCCAGAGCTCCTTTGTATAATTTAGTTTTTTTTGTCTGTGTTTGGCAGAGATCGGTCGGGTACGGAAGGACATGTACAATGACACGATGAACGGCAGCACAGACAAAAGGACGTCTGAACTCCCGGACGCTGTGGGGCCCATCGCACAACTCCAAGAGAAACTCTATGTGCCCGTCAAAGAGTACCCAGACGTAAGTATATGCACCCAGCGGTCACGGTGTTAACCTATAAATAACTGTGCCTGCACAAAGTAGGATGGGAAAAGTATTGTAACAAAAAATGACAAATTTGATATGCAAGTATGCGTCTGTGTTTCAAAGCAAAGCAAACGTGATATGAAAGGTACATGCAGGGTACATCAAGTGAATCGTGATCATTAAAGCTGTTTTATAGCTGAAGAGTATCTTGATTTAAGTTATCATCACATTTATGGTTTTGGAATTGGAATATACATGCACTTAAAAGAGCCTTTTGTTTAATCTAGACTTTAAATGTATTCACAAGCCGATCCGTACTTGTAAATAAAACAAATATGGTGTATTTATAATCACTAACATAGACTTTTGTAGGTAATTTAAATAACTGGAATCTGGAATTCTGTCTATGAAAATACGGTGTCAATAAATTATGTCAAGAAGTCTATCATCACAGGTGTGTCCTAGGGGACGAGCGTTTTCTTGTTTGTGCTATGATTGTCTCACTTCAGCTGTTGACTCAGGGGAGCAGGAGATGCCTGCAGTAGACCACAACCAATTAACTCCTCCCTACCAAGACGGCAATAATCAAAAGACAATAATTAGCGTGGTAAAAATTGCTTAATGCTGTGAGTCTGTCCACTGTTTGGTGACGCACAGCCTGTTATTTATACATCGCAGCTTTTCAAATCTTTTCTAGTCATAGTTCACCCACAAAACTCACAGAGAAAGATATTTGGAAGAATGCTTGAAACCAAACAGTTCTTGGCCACCAGCTACAAACATATTAGTAAAATTGCTTTATAAATTTCTTTGTTCGGTTGAACACAAAAGAAGATATTTTGTAGAATGTATGAAAGCAAACAATTCTGGGGCACTTTTGACTACCATGGTCATTTTTCTTACCATGGTTTTTAAAGGTGGCCAGGAACTGTTTGGTTACAAGCATTCTTCCAAATATCTTTCTCTGTGTTCATCAGACCAAATGAATGTTAACAGATTTGGAACACCTCAAGAGTGAGTAAATGATGACAGGATTTTTATTTTTGGGTTAACTGTCACTTTAACTAACTACTGCTATTGTTTTCGAAAAAAAGAATTGGAAATTGGAAATTTTAAACAAAGTATTAGGACATCTCGTTCTAATGTTGCAAAAGTGGTTTTTGTGTCAATTAAATACATTTTGAAGAAAGAAAAGCTTTTGAATAGATAAGTCTGATGGATGACAACACAGAGGTGCGTTTGATTTCATGCCGGGTGTCTGGTGTATTAAATGTGATACATTTGACAACCTGCTAAGAATTTCCTATTGCTGAGTGACTTATTGAGGTCGCAAACTTCATAAAGCAACAGAGTCATTGGGAACAACACAGCGCCATCCCAAGTTGGCCGTGTTCGTGTGCGATATTTGACAATTATTATTTTTAGTCTGGCTCAACCATTAGTTTTATTCTCGAGCACAAAGAGAATGGGTGTTTGGGAAACACTGATATTTCAATCTTTTGCTGTTGTTTTTGCTATAGCTCAATATTTTACAGTATTTTTACACTATTTTAAACTTCATAAACACTTAAAATGGTCTCATTAAAGCCATTATGGCCTTTTTGTCCTATCACTTTTTTTGTTTTTACGCTTTGCCTGTCATTGTCTTTTATAGATCTGTTAGAGACATAACAGATCCTCACCTTATCTCCTCCATCAATCATCAAAATTGTTTTGAGAGCGGCTTTTCTCTCTTTTAATAGAACTAGAGAACTGATAATCCTTCTGAACCGTATCAGAGCTACTGACACTCTTGCCCCAGTGTCAAGTGTGTGTGTGAGAGAGACATGCACTCTGTCCTTCACAGCCTGATTCCTTTGGAGAGAATGATCTAGAACATTATCCCTGTCACTGTGGTCCATGTGAAAACAAATGCGAAATTGATGGGAAGGTGGGAGGGGTGGTGGTTTGGTGATTTATTTTACTGTGCTGCATGCTCGCGGTGTCTCTTAATAGAGATCCTTCGGAGAGACTCTTTAGATGATGTAAAGATTTAATTAGATTTTTGTTCAAATTCTTTTGCATTTTTGATCATTGTAAATTCTTTCATTATTTACACACCCTCATGTCATTCCAAACCTGAATGACTTTCTTTCTTCTAAATAACACAAAGGAAGATCATTTGAAGAATGTTGGTAACCAAACAACATTTACACTATAGACTTCCACTGTATGGACAAAAATCCACTCAAAATATCTATTTTATGTTTCACAGAAGAATGAGTAACATACATGTTTTGAACAACACGAGAGTGAATAAATAATGAAATAATAAAAATGTGGGGGCAACTGTCCCTTTAAATAGCTTCTTTTCAGAATTCAGCATTTGTAAGTAGTTCTCAACAGGGGGCCAGTGGCACACAAGGGGGCCCAGCTGACTTTCAAGGGGGCCCCAGGATGACTAATTTAAAATTAGACAAAATGAGCATTGAAATACCAAGATATTTCTTATTATTTTTCCATTTCTATATTAAAAGAAAAAAAATCCAGTTATTATCAAGCTCTGGAATATTTTTTACTGGGTAGAAATTCTCAGTTTTTGTGGGCGGAAGAGGGGAACTTTTAATATTATTGAATACTGTCAGGGGCCCCTGTTTTAGAGGGCATTTTATTGAGAAAGAAAAGTATGAGTCATCAATATTTTCTGTCCCATGTATTTTAAGCATTCAAAGACCGTATATAAATTGAATTGCTGTTTTAGCTTTAAGGAACATCCCCTTCATATATGGACGTAGGCATTAACCTTTTTTCTGTTGGTTCTATTCAGTTTTAATTATTGTCCTTCAATAGCAACCTCTTGGCACTGTTAGTCACTTTGAATGAAAACATCAGTCAAGTGCATAAACGTCAATGTTAAGCCTTATTACGCATCATGATTCAGCAAAAACCATTCTGACATCACTATTACGCTGCTTGGCAATCACTACCCACATAAACATTGCACAAAAACACAAATTACTATTGTACAAGGACTCAAGGATGCTGTCAGACAGCCAGCCATCCAAACAGTAGCCTGATGCGCTCAGTTCTAAATATACAGCACAGAGGCATCACGGTCCATAGCAGCTGCGGACGTCCTGAGAGGACTTCAGCTTTAAAAGGAAGAGAATGCATTGTGACCCTGAGAGAGAGGCAGCTGCCTGGCTTATCACTCAGCCCTTGTGACAGATAAGGTTAAATGCTGAAAGAGCCAGACCGCAAACGCCAAAACCCGCTTGTCCTGGCCCTGTGTCTGTTAAAGGGCCTGACCGATAAATCACGCCAGGGGTCGAATCAAAGCCGGCCAGTCATTCACATCGCTTGACAGTTGACTTCTCAAACCCAGAGTTTTATATTTCCTTTAGCGGGAAAGTATTGCATGGTTTTGACAAATGCTTTTCAGATGTAACATTTTTACAAGGCTTGAGCAGTGGAATTTTTTGTCCCTGTTATCTAATGGGAGGTGTAGAAATGGCTCCAATGAGGGGAGAACGTTGAAATGTTTCACAGCTCGGTAGTAATATCCGGAGAGACTGCTCGACTCTACTGCCCTGATGTCATTTTCTCAGAGAGTTGAGGAATGTCACAAACCGATGATGCAAAGAAGTCACAACATTTGACAGGATCAATACACACGACTGTGAACTCCCTTTCCATAATACTTATATAGTTATTTCAGTGTTGTCTGATCTCTTTGTTAACATTTTGTTTGTTTCATCCGATTCACGTCAGGAGTAATGTGATGGTTTCCCAGTTGCAAATGGTACATTCCAAAACCGCATTTGGTCTTTAGATGTTCCCCGCTCATAAAAGGGGATTAGACATTCCACACATTCTGCCAGGGTTAACTAAATCCCCCCTTGATTGAATTGTACAACTTTGTTACCATCCAGCACTTTACATTCTAGATCAACTTAAAGCTTCAATATGGGAGAATCATCAGATGAGGATGATGGTCCGTGTTTTTAGCCCTTGGGATGTCACCATCGTTCTCTCTCTCTCAGTCTTAACCTTTGTTTTGAAACCATTGGCACACTGATTAAAACCAGTCATTTTGTTATCATTTGTGTTGTACTAGTGTTAACAGGTTTATATTTATTTGATAACATGTTTGTTGTAGAACTTAACAGATCTTTAGCGCTCAGATGGTTGGAAATGCATATTTTATGACATAATGAAGTCCCTTGTTTTCTCTACCTTTTTGATGTCTCTCCACAGTTTAATTTCGTGGGAAGAATCCTGGGGCCCCGCGGCCTGACTGCCAAACAACTGGAGGCCGAGACGGGCTGCAAGATTATGGTGCGGGGAAAATGCTCCATGAGAGACAAGAAGAAGGTGAGCCATTCGTTCATTCGTCCTTTCCTTCTCCTTTCTTTCTTTCTTTTTCAATTCCACTTTAATGGAATTCCTGACTGTGACCGCATGGCCTTATCCAGCGTAGGACGGAGGCAGATGCTCCGCTTGCCTCCAAGGCTGCCTGACACAGAGGAAAAATGACTCGCATTAAAATGAAAATGAGTGCCATTACAGAAAGTAAAATGCTATTTTTCAAGCTCAGAGTACACTGTTTCACTTTTTTTGCAGTGTGTTCACCATTCGGTTTTTAACAATAGCAAGAATAGTACACAAAGTGCTACTAAAGGCTGTTATGCTGTAAGCTTTAATGGTATCTACATCTGAGATGTTTGATCTCAGTCTGTCTGCTTTTTCGAAGAGCAAACAGGTACAGGCTACTCTTGAAAATAAACAACAATGTGGGGTTCATACTAAGGGTAGTCTGTTTCATTCGTCCTGTTTCACACAACAACAACTGTTGTTGTGGTCCATCTTTCCCCAAACACAAGCAAAACATGTCGTCTCGCATAAAAAAAAATGTTTAAGCTTTCCTGTAGCTCAGTGGTAAGACCATTGCGTTAACAACGCAATGTTGTGGGTTCGATCCCAGGGGATTGCAAATACCTATGTGAAATGTATAGGATAAAGCAATGGAAGTCGGTTTGGATAAAAGCGTCTGCCAATTGCCTAAATGCAAATGTAAATTTATTACTCTTCATTACACAACTCTCACTGCCTACACAATCGTACACATGAAATACTAGGAGCATACACAAAAATGGCGGTTTCCAGGCATCGAAGAGATTCTTCGTCGCTAATTCAGACTGATGGGGAATTAATGGAACACAATGAAGTGAGATGCCTCAGGCCAAGGGCCATTCTCTCACTGTTATTACACAACCCACGTTTATCGCACCAGCCCTCCGCAGAGATGCTTATGGAGGCTGTTTCATCAGTCAGGACAGACACGCAGACTTAGCGGCTCAGCATTCTTAGCCAGACGGGCTGCCCGGACGTCTAGGAAGCGCAGAACAGACAATTACGATGAAAGTTAAAACTTCAGCTGTTTCCTCAAGTTTGACACGGTTGTTTTGTGACAGCACACGCTAGGGGCCTGTTTTAAAAAGGCTGTTTCATAATATAGCTTGTCAGAATAAAATCTGTGAAGAGGGTTTTGGAATATTGTCTTAGATTCGATGTTGAAACCGTCGTGACCTAGTAGTGAAAACTTTATTTCTGTGCTACGGACAGAGATTTAGATATCAATACTCTGAAAATAATGGTTTAGAAAGAAGGAGAGGAAACAGGGAAGTTACAGCCACGGACAAAAAAGTCAAGCAACACATGCATCTGTTTTCTCTGCTTAAATTAGATTTACTGTCACATGTTCTGTGTAGTCTGTGTGATAGACACAGGGAAGGTTTAGCATTAGGGGTTCACCAAAAGGGTTTAGTACTGAGGCTGAGCTGCTCTTTTTACAAGAATATGAGTGGATGGAGACCAGGGACTGTCAAATAAAAATGAAGGAAGCATATAAGTGTGTACATTTTTATTTGTTCAAAAGCTACCTTAAAAATACTTTAATCACATTAGCTTTACTATTAACTTGAACTCATACTGTATTAAATTGACTTTAAAATCTTTTTAAAGTCAAGCAGCTTTTCAACTGAAGTTTTTGAGGTTAATTTTTTACTATTTAATATATTATAAGTTTTCTTAAGCCATAGTAAGAAGAAAGAAAGAAGTAGCAACAAACCCTAAGTTGTTCTGTGGAAATCATGTTTGACATCCGTGGTCAACATTTACTTTTGTACGGGAAGGAGCAGAATAGACATTCCCCTTTTGTTCCACCGATAAAAGTTAGTCATAGGGGTTTAGAAAGCCGTCAGTAAATGACGAGAAAATATTTATTTTTAGGTGAACCGTTTCTTTAGATGCTCTGTATTTTGTAAGACCTCAAATACTGCATGGAAAACAAGTTCGTATTCACCTTTAAGCAATACAACAGTAATATTTGTATTTAGGAAAAGGAAAAAAAGTATTATTGCTGTTGAATGAATTTGTCACTCCTGAGGTTTGATTTTGTTGAAGTTCAACCGAAACTGGATTGGAATGGCCACAATACTAATACTAATAATACTAATATTAAATATAAATTTGAAATGGTCTTAATTTGTTTCTGCGGGTGTATGTTGGGTTCACAAGTTTGTTGGTTGCAAATGAATTATAATTTTTGACTGTTTGACTGGAAGTCTGTATTTGAATATAACTCTAAAATAGACCAAGGTGCACAGTGTTAAGGGCTTGAGAGGTTTTTCTTAAATCATAGTGATATGAACTTTATGTGATTTATAGTTTGTTTTGGATTGGCCTTTAACGTTGATCTAAAGGCATAGTTGTAGATCTATAATTAAGCGCATCATACTGGCATCTTCCTTTTTGGGATTTGCTGTGTTGTGCACAAAACGGCACACCCTCAAAAGTAGGCCGAAGAAGACCGCTATGCATTGTGCAGTTGCTTTGATTCCGCGCTTTGAAAAAGTCACAGTTATTATTAGCTTGTAGTCAACTGTGCATAGGATGTAATGTTCCCTTATTGAACGCATATATTTGATCACATAATTATTCTCTTCCAAGGAGGTGGCAGCCAATTATTAAGAAATTCATTGCCCCCTACTGCGATCTGAGACCGGTGGCGAGGATGTGACTGCTCCATGTCATTGTTTTTCTCGTTCAAACTTTACCCTTGAGTCCCAGGTGATTTCTAAGATCTCTTGAAGTTGGGCCCTGAGTCGAAGGAGAGCGAGTTCACAGTTATTGATTGTTCTGTAGGTCCGAGCTCCGTGTCGTAAACATAAGCCCTGCTGTGATGAAAAACCCAGCTGGAGACAATGCATTCAATAAAGACTCGGCACTTGGGCCCGAACGCCTGTTGCTATGGCAACCGGCGTGTCACTCCCGTTACAGGCCAGAACGTTGAGATAGACAGTCACTTGATTCCAAGCTCACCGTTGCTATGGCAAAGGCACTCTGTCTGTTGATGTTTGGTCCGTGTGTCGGCTGAACAGTTGAACAGCTGAACAGAGTCCATGAAAAAGCTTCCATGGAAACTGGTTACCGCAAGTCATAGGAAGCGGTCTGTGCTCTTATATGCGGTAGATGTTGAAAACTGCTCTGGAAAAACATTATAAAGACATCGATGTGGCCCGGCGCACAAGCTTTGACATGTTGAAGGGTGGTGCTTATGCGGACGATCCGGGCTCAAGTAATTTCCCAATCCGGTCCCTGTTTCTTTTCTTTAGTATTTACTATAATAAAGACTAATATAATTTTGTGTGTATTTATGTATATAGAATATGTATGTGTACGTGTCTGTATATGTGTATGTACTGGATTTTCTTTACTTTTCTTTTACTTTCATTTCATTCTTTTTAGAGCTATATCTTTATTGTTTGTTTTTCCCCCTGTATAGCTGCTTTAATACAATGCAAATTGTAAAGAGCGGTATAAAAATAACTATAGTAAGTTTTAAAGCATGCTACTGTATTTACTACAGTCGATCAATTCACTCAAAGGAAAGGAATAATTCACATCAAAATGATAAAAAAATATATATTTTGCAAAATATATTTTGAAGAATGTTGGAAACCAAACAACATTGAACTCCATGAACTTCCATTGTATGGACACTAAACATCATCTTTTGTGTTCAACATGACCTGAGGGTAAATACATGACATAATTTTTATATTTTGGTGAACTATCCCTTTAATACTACAGAATACTATAGTATAAATTAAAAAAGTGTAGCAAGTACGAGATTATACATTTTTTCCTTTTATAGTTTATTATAGTAAATACTAAAGTATATTGAAAAAACTTTTTTATAATCAACTTGTCGCAAGTTTACAAAGTATAATTTCTTATGTTGAAAACAGCTGAATGGAGCACAAAATAGAGCAGAATGTAGACAAGCCTACACAGACCAATGTTTTGAACCACACTGCAGACTGAATCTAAAAGTTGCACAAAACATCCAAAAGCCGCACAAAACTAATCATAGCCCACACCTACAGAAGCCTTATAATGATCATTGTTCACAGCAGGCTATTTCAAGTCAGACAGCAATTGTCCCAACATGTATTGTTTAAGACGGGGATTTTTTTACACAGATGGTGCGTTTGATGACTGTAGCGACGGTGCCTTCAAAGGGGATACATTTAGAAACACAACTTCTTAGACGGAGTTTACCGTGTTCACAGTATTTACAAAACACAAATCGCGTATAGACTCATAAACAAGTAGGTTTTATTAACAGTAGACCAACCTTTATTTTTCCATGTGGGATGTCGCAATTCTGCAGTAGAACACTTGTGTTATCATATGAGCTCTGTGATAAGAGTTATCTTCTTTTTTTTTCACGGGCAGGAAGAGCAGAACAGGGGGAAACCGAACTGGGAACATCTGAACGAAGACCTCCACGTCCTCATCACTGTGGAAGATTCTCAGAACCGCGCTGAGATCAAACTCAAGAGAGCCGTGGAGGAAGTCACGAAGCTGCTGGTCCCTGCGGTGAGTAATGTCTGTTTTCTCAACTTTCGATAAATGTGTGGCGTGACAAAACGCATTGATAGGTCTCTGCGAACAAGACCCGCGGGGTGAGTTTAAAAAATGGTGTTTAGATCATGGTAAATGTATTTGCACTTAGCCGGTCTTTCATTTTCCTGCTGGTTAATCAGCGTCCTCAGGTGAGCGTGTAGAGAGGAGTTTTTTTCTCCATGAGAATTAAGTAGAACTAGTCGGCACACATGACTCCAGATGTGCAAAGGTGAGCGCAATAGGCCGTTTTTATAGGCTTAAATACCTTTGCTTATAAATTAATCAGGAGCGCCAAGACTGAAGGGTCAAGGCTCAAAAGAGTCCCACAGGGGATTGAAGCACCTTTGTGCTACTCTGAGCTGAATGGAAATTTAACTTTGTGTCTGAAGGAAGTGACATAAGTGTGGTTTACAAGGAGTATCTGTTAGATAAAGACATTCAGCAATTAAGGGATAGGTCATCCCAAAAAAACTGGCCATCATTTACGCATCCATCCTCATGTCATTTCATACCTGTATAACTTTCTTTTTTCTAAAATTTTAAATAATGTTGGTAACCAAACGACATCGGCTCCCATTGATGTCCATTATATATTTTCTCAAAATATCTTCTTTTGTGTTACACAAGAGTCAAATACAGGTTTTAAATTGACGTGAAGGTTAATAAATGATGACAGATTTGTTTTTGGTGGACTGTCCCTTTAAGATGCATACTCTATTTTCACCATCAGTAAAACCAAGCAACATAATACAAATGTTAATTCATCAAATTTTTTCCATTTCATTTCACTGCAGTTTTACTCAGAAATGCATCCCATTAAGAAAGGAGAAATAACATGTGATGTCGACTTGGGACCAAGTATATTTTTTGTACATCATTTTTAAAGTAGTTTGTCACTGGATTGTGATCCCTCCGCTCTCAGAGAGAGAGGGTTTTTGGAGTCCCTGTGGTGTTACCGTGGTAACCCTCAAGGAGATGCACTGATGCATGATTGACAGCTCTGCCCTTTCTCTGCAATTGAATCGTGAATGGAGAATAAGCTCTTTATAAAGTTTACCGCTGTTTACTTCGGAAACGCTCGGCTCAAATGTAAACCCACTACTTTGTTTATTTTCATCAAACTATCTAGTGATATGATGTAGAAGACTATCTTCCTAATGCTTTGGGCCTTGAACTAGAAAACATCTCCCTAGAGAGTAGAATGTGGTTTTTCATCTGATTGGAATGAGACGATTCTGTAATTATATACTGAGACATAGAAGTGTCCCCATAGCAACGCATCAATCTCTAGGCAAATGTGTCTAATCTGTTTCTTTCCTGAATTGAATGGTGACTAAACTAAAGCGTTGGCACCCAGCATGTTTTTTCCCACTTCAATGTTCAGTTCTTTAATTTGTAATTTAAACCAATCATCTTGTTGTAATGCCATCAACGCATTCATTTTAGTCTTGTAATGGGTTTTTATTCTCCCAACCACCGAGACGGATTATTTTCAGGTTCTTGATTTTAACATGTTTTAGTTAGATACACTCTTAAATATAGAGGTACTCAAAAGGTTCTTCACAGCGATGCCATAGAATAACCATGTCAAAGGTTGTCAAAGGTTCTTTATGGAACCAAAAGGTTCTTCAATGGCATCAAAGAACCTTTTAAGGCCCGATTCACTTTTCACATTATCATCTCTAATTCATTGTATGACTGATGATATTCTCTTTAGCGTTTAGTTGGCAGATCTTTCCAAAGCAAGCAGGGAGAAGAGAGATCTATGCACATACACACGTTGATCGTGCTTCGTAAAGCTCTTTGGTTTTCTGCTTGCTGACATAGTTTATATCCTTCTGTGGACTGTCACTGAGCCCCTCCCTGACCTGCTTTGATGTCAGACTTCACCGTCCAGAAGCTACAAACTTGCTGATCTTTCTCCTTGTTTGTGCTTCTCATAGTTGGGATTTTTAATGCCGTTGGAGTCGATGTATCTCTGCTCTTCCAGGTGTTTCACGGTGATATGAATCATGTTGTGATACAGTAGCTATATGCCATAGATACATGTAAACACAGAGGAGAACTAGGTTTTTTGATTAAGTTGATGTATCAGTTATTACAATAAGCTTAGACTTATTCACCAGAGGTGAAATGTATTGTAATGTATGCGTTGTCTGTGGACAGACGGAGAGTATGGGCGTTGAGCCCGGTCGACATTGTTGAGGGTAACGCGATCTGTTGCTTTAACCTCTTTGGCTTGTTTGAACAGTGGCAGAGTAAATCATCCGTTAGCTGTTAGCAAGCGTGAAACTTCAGACCCCCGGCGCCCCGCCTGTGGGCACACATCAGGCCAGCAACTTCCAAATTCTGATCCGAGGCGGTTTTAGCTAGTTCTGTTTGGGTTGTATTTTTCTACAAAGCTGACCCCGAACAGAAACAGTTTCAACCCACTCACATTTCTGAACAGGGTGTGTCTGCTTTGTGGTTAAAAAGTACAAAATGGTTTTCATAGCGTGATGGGAATTTTTTGAATATGAAAAAAATAAGAGTTTCATTTAAAAATGACATCATTTGTGTGTGCGCAGGCGGAAGGTGAGGACAGCCTGAAGAAAATGCAGTTGATGGAGCTGGCCATACTCAACGGCACATACAGAGATGCCAATGTCAAGTCACGTAAGAATGACATCATCAACCCTCGACCAAAAAAAGCAAACACAAATTTTGACTTCCTTTTTCTTAGAGATGCACGGATATATCGGCCGATAATCGGTATCGGATGATTAAAGGAATTTTTCACGCTATCGGCCGATGATCAAGGCTGATAAATCCTGTCAATCAATACAAAATATTAAGCAACGGCACCAGTTTGGTGTTCAATATTAATAGTCATATTAAGAAATAATAATTAAATCTTCAGTATCAGCAGATATCACTCCCAATAATCGGAAAGGAGAAATTTTGTATCTATGCATCTCTTTTTATTGTCTTTTGCTTTTCTTTTGGCTACTTATTTACAATATTTGCAAGGGCTCACTTTATTGATATTCTGGTTAGGACTTTAATCTCCAATGTCCATCACATCTTTATCTGTTGCTCTTGTATGTCTCATTCTGTTCAGAAGCATTAGCCTTCTCCCTGGCCGCTTCCGCACAAGCTCCCCGTATCATCACAGGCCCCTCACCGGGCATGCCCCACGGGGCCCTGCGTTCCCCCGCGCCCTCTGCCCCCACCCTCATGCCCCTCATCCGACAGATCCATGCCTCCGCCCTCATGCCCACGGGCTCGCCCCACCACGCCACCCTCATACCCCAGAACCCGGAATCGGGCATCATCTATGCACCCTACGATTACCCCTACACCTTGGGACCTGCAACCTCCATCCTTGAATACCCCATTGACTCCAGTGGTGTTTTAGGTAAGCGATGTTTCAGTGTTTTTTGTCTTCATTGTCTACGGATTGTTAATTTAGCGCTGGGGTTGGTCGGTATGACACTGTGTAGAGTGATTGATAGAAATGTGTAAATTCATATTTTGCAATGCCAAGTTTTATAACCAATAACATTTGTGCAGGACTGCTTTATATCAATTACACAAGATTCATTGAAAATTATACAGAATTTAGTTATGTATGGTTGGATATATATATATATATATATATATATATATATACGTGTCCAAAAAATCGAGTGCATTATTTAATCATAATAATCGCGATGCACACCATTATAATGATCAAAGATTTTAGTCATGCCGCCCACCCCATTTGGAATGAGTTTTTTTCCTCATTTGCTCAGAGCTCCAGCATTAGAGACTAACTTCAGCATTCTGTTTTATTCTTGTAGGTATGGCTTTCCCAACAAAAGGCTAAAAACGCCGAGAGGTGTAACAGTCTTCAACCTATACGAGTGTTAAAATGCTTTGCTTTACAGCTGCCTTGGAACAAAAACAGAGAAAAGTGCAAATGAAAAAACTGTTCCATTGTTTTTTAATAAGAAACAAAAGACTAAAGATCATCACGGCTCATGTTTACACTGGTCTTAACTGTTTTGTTGACAGATCTTAATCAGATTTTTCAGATAGATACTGATAATTAGGCCTTTTATTACATTCCTCTGTTTGAAACGTAATGTAATCTATATTTGTTTAGCTTGTAATATGCGCGTTACTTGTTTTTCCTGTAACTGCTTTCTAGACTTATAAAGTGATCAGTATTATTGCTAAAGTTACATACTTGTGAAAAACATACTACATTAAATAACCTGTAGTGAAATTATTTCTGAGGCATCTAGGTGGAAATCAGGGCTCTATTATCATGGTATCAATCACTTTAAGCGTTAAAAGCGACACCAGTTTTTTTTTGTAGGATGTGAATTTTGCCATGACGGGGCCCTTATGAAAAGAGATGTTCACTAGTGCCTTGTACTTTGCTTTTACAAGCCTTGTTTAACACTTTTAGTGATGATTGAAGTGTAGTGTTCATTTGTTTTGATGAATAATCTGATTGTAACTCTTGTTTTGTTGGCAATGTTGCGCTCTGAGCAGGTGCCGTGACTACTAAAGTACGAAGGCAGGATATGCGCGTCCATCCTTACCAAAGGGTAGTGACCGCAGAACGAGGTTAGTTTAGCTCCAGTGTTAAAGCTGTGCTGTGTGTGTGTCTGTGTACAGATGTTTCAAGTATGCTGATCGCACTGTTCATTGCATATGCCTTAATGCAAATAAGTAATCTTATAGTCATTTATAACCTGCCAAACATTAAGATGAGCTCGGCATCATTTGAAAGTGGTGATGCTGTTGTCGGTATAATACATTCCAGTCCATCCGCACAAATCTGCCAACCTGAATGCATTGAAACTGTGGGTGTTATCAGCTTACTTGTATTATTTGAGCATGTTCAAAATACAAAAACGATGCGAGGTTACATTAAAAAATATCATTGATTATCGTAATAGGCTATGACAGTTTATGACAAAATTCCAGATTTAGTTTGACATGATAAATCTAGCACTTATGGTTTAAGTATTGAAAAAAGCATGATTTAAGACTCCGTGGCTAGGGTAGATAGATATTTGGACACTTAAGTCACATAAAAATGCTAAAACGTCTTTGCGTAATATAGAAATCATCTAACCATGTGGTTATTTAGTATGAAATATATAATTAAGAATGCACAAGCACATTTTAAGTACAACATTTAAACATGTTATGTTTTAAACGTCTAGAAAATAAATGTATCGTTCAAAATTAGTTCAAAAACCTGGATTCATAGTTTAAGTGATCAGAAACTGAAAAAATGTCAAAGTATGTACTTGGAAAAGCTGTAGCATCATTTGTTTACAGATGCCACTCGATAATTTGTTGTCTCATGTAATGAAACTTATTTTGAGTTTGATTCAAAGGGGCAGTTCACCCAAAAATAAAAATGGAAAGTCATTATTTACTCACCCTTAAGTTATTCCAAATCTCTTTTAATGTCTAACACAGATATTTGGTAGAATACTTGAAACCAAACAGTTCTTGGTCACATTAAACTGGCACAGTAGGACAATTTACAATGGCATTCAAAAGTGCCCCAGAACTGTTTGCTTCCTACATTCTTCAAAATATCTTTCTGTTTGTTCAACAGAACAAAGATACTTTCACAGATTTGTAAAAACATGAGGTTGAGTAAATAGAGACAGAATTTTCACTTTTGGGTGAACTGTTCCTTTAAGTGTCCAAATACTTTCTTGAATCTCTCTAGACCTTAATACAGCTAGTTCAATACATACAAAGGTTCTACAGAACATTTATGGAGCGAAACTGCCCGTTCGGTGAGCTCTGTTACTCTGATGATGTAGTGAGAGCCTTAAGGCTCATGGTCAATGAAGTGTGATGGAGCTCACCTGTTTCATCTCTTTTTTCTTCATTTGTCATTTCTTCGATATCATTCTCTCAGCATATTTTAAGGAAGTTGTTTGTTGCCTAGTATTCTAGTAATTCTTAATTGCATTTAATCGAAACGTTTTGTCAGCCCTCAACAAAACTAATTAATTTGAGGAGTAACATAAAATTGTAGTTTTTTTATAACAAGCATAAATTTATCACGGTCGAGCCTGGTCAGACCATCATGAATTAAAGTTATGAAGGAAATTCAATGCCATTTTCCTTGATTTATGAAACGGATGCTTAACCATATTTATTGAGAAAATTCAGTATTCCATATTTCAATTATAAGCTGTTTTGTTTTTCCTCATTTTTACCCATCGTGTGATTTGTAATGCATTTTTTTCATTATAGTGCGTACACTGTTTGAAACCTTTTTTTTTATTATTTATGCATTTTTATTACAGTTCTTATTTGTATAGATTGACAGATTTTTGCTTAGGATAAACTATGAAGTCTCTGGCCAGAATCATTGAGCACATTCATGACAAACTCTTAAAATGCCTTGCATGGAAATAAACTGGATCTAAGGGAACTACACGATCAGCTTTTAGAGACAGCTGTAATGAAACTGATATTTAAAAAAACACATCGTCGTGCCAAAACTGTACGTTAAATAACTAGGAATCCTGAGAGAAACTGTAAACGTGAGAATCTACTGATCAATTTAAGTCAATTTCATACCTGTAAGAACTTAACATGTAATAGTCCAATACAACTGACCAATTTAATGCATAACAATTGTGAAATTGCACAATAAGTCAAATCTATCTTGTGAGGTTTACTGCCCACAGCCTTAGAAAGAGCTCCAGGTGTTGTTCTGTATATTGCAGTATATTATGTCGAAGGTTGTGTGGATGAGAAATTCTCATTGTACCAGGTTTGGGTATTACATCGCATAAGATAGACTAGACAGATGAAGGTTAGAACTTTTTTGAGGAGTTAAATCATCATATGTGCTGCCTGAACATTTACGGTGATTTTTCATTCAAATAGAGCCGCTTTTGCTCATAAATGGCAAAATGTGAAGGAGTGCGTATGATTGCTTTAAACTCCCCATCCAAGAACTTCCTCATGGAACAAATATGGCACAAATAGTTTGCACTGAAGATTTTATATCACCAGCTCTTCGTCTCGGACAGAGCTAGTGAAACGAGAAAATACAAAACGGCAAAACCTCAGTTCAGATGTTTATTAAGAGCAGGACGGTCTGTTAGCACAAGAACAACAGACGAAATATTCCAGTTTTTTTTCTCTCTGTTGTTTTGCAGTACATTTCTTTTTGAATTTTGTCATATGTATGGAAACAAACCAAGTTATCGTGTGTGTGATCTTTTTTAAATACGTTTATGAAAGCAATATGTTTAACTATAAAGCAAGAACATTTATGAAATTTTATTGTGTTTGTAAATGAATAGGAAAGTTATGCTAGTGAACATGTAGGCGGAGAGAACAATGCCATGTTATTAAAGGGGGTACGTTTTTAAGATGTCGTACCAATGGTGGTCTTATAAGCTGTAGGCTAAGAGTTTATCGGCTTGCGGAACAAGTAGATTTGTCTTTCTAATGGTTTTCTTGTGCTGTAGCCCTAAATTTCAGCCAATATGCTTTAGATTCAATGTGTTTGAGTAGCATTCTGTATTTTTTTGTAAATAGTCCAATTTTAAAGGCAATAAAGTTGAGTTTTAAAAAGTATTTTGTAGCAATCTCTCTGGTTTAAATTGTCACTACGGATTACTTCTCTCGATTTTCTCAGTCACATCTCTATAACTACTCATGAATTCACATCATTATCACTAGCAGCTTTGAACCAGCACTTTTAATGCTTAATAGCAGTCGGAGGATTCTTCATCTATTCATGCGCATCTCTTAATCCAGGATAGATCACTTTCACATTTTACGTCAGTTTCTCCAGATATCCAAACTCTATTGACTGCTACTAACCATTAAGTGCTGTTAGTTTCATTTGTAATGAATCTTAAAATCGCCTCTTTGCTTCTTTAACCATTTTCACCTGGGATTTGGGTTCTGGAGTGAAATCATGAAGGACTTCATGATTCTACTGTGTTAATATAGATGTGGAGCGGTTTTCTCTTACAGTAGCTGTAATTTAGTAATGTCAGATTGTCATCCACTAGCGGAAACTAATCTCCTTCTCTGTCTTTTTTCTTTTGTGTCCTTTTGTCTCTTTATTTTTTGTTTTCCCTCTGTCTGTCCATTTTTTTCTCTAACCACCCAGCCGCCACCGGCAACTAACCAATGACCTTTGAGCTCTCAACTCTTCACCCAATGACGACCTGACCATTGCCTGCCTGCTGATCAGCTCTCTGGCTCTCGTCCTTCACTTCTATGTTTTGGTGGAGCCCGGAAGCTGCTTTAATTCGCTTAACGCAGCCAAGCGGCCGCGACGGCCCCACGCCACCACCCGCAGAACAGAATCGGGCCCCTTCTCAAACCGAGGACCTCTGTGGTCAGGTGACCTGGGCTACCCTGCCTGCACTGAAATGTCAAAGCAATAACGCTGTCTGGGCAACACACAAATCTCACTATTAGCCTTTCACACAAGCACACATACACACGCAAACAGAATAAACACTTGTGTTTATTAATTTCCTAAAAATCGAGCATTATTTAACTGTGGTTACATAATCCTGCAGACACTATTCAGAAGAGAGAGAATTAAACACATACGTGGAGGAAGCAGTTTACTTGTCCAAATGTCCATAGGGGATGTAAAAGCCATGCTTGCCTACCAGCATTGAAATGCATCCAGAAACGTGAACAAATGTACAAACACTAAACATCTTTTGATATGAGAGTGCTGCACAGGAAAACGAATATATACATATATATATATTTTTCACAGGTGATCCTTTTGTATTCAAAAACAGTATTGTCAGAGTGTGATGAACAAACGTTTATTTCTTTACAACCACAAATTTTAGAGACCAAAACAGTGTCTTTTTTAAATAAAAAAAGAAGTGCCTTATTTTAAACAGTATCATTAAATACAAACAAACATGAATGTCCATCAATGTGTCATATCAGGTATCAATGTGTCAACAGGTTAATTCCCTTTTCTCTGATCATAATAACAATACGTCACAGCATGTTACACTCGGAACTACAGTTTGTACAGTTTGTTATTTGTCCTTTAATAATAATAAGTACATGGGTCCCTTTATGTTCACTGTCTGTTTAAATTTGATATACACGTACAGACTCTAATGTTTATATATTTTCAATTTGTTACACCACAGTGAAGCCCTGGTAAAGCTTTATCAATCTGTTACTCAACCATTATGATGTGTTGGTTATAGTTTGGCCTTTAATTGATCATTTCTTTTAACATATAGCTCAAAGAGCATGTTTTACACGGATGTTTCTCTATGCCTTTCTATGCAACTGCTTTTTTTGGTCTTCCAGTTAATAATTCTCACCCTTTCAGAGCAGATGAACAATTTGTCTGTTTAACAAACTAAAATGTATAAATAACAAACTACGATAAGACTTTGGTCATGATAACTGGATTTTTGGATATCATCTCCTTTTTAATAGTATTGGTTTATGCAGAACAAATGCAATAATCTTTAGCCGTTTGAAGTTGTGCTGCAGTATTGCATGTACTTTTTAATCAACCTGGATATTGAAAGGAAATATCTTGAAAATACATAAATGGATGAAATTTACAAGCGTTTATAGACATAACTGTTTGGTTATGTGCGTTTCGTGTTTGCCTTCCATGCAGTATTATTACAGACAGATTGTGTTTGTGTGCGAGTGGGTGAATGTTTGTGTGAATGTTTGGTGTCACACGTTTATTGTAAATGCCAATGAACTGCAATTCTCCATTCAAGCTTTTGATTATTGTTGTAACTTTTTTGAAAACCCAAGCAGATCCCTGCATTGGTAAATATATGGTCCTATTTATAACCATTGTAACATTTTATAATGTATTTTTTTATCATATTTTGTATGTGAGAAATAACATTAAATCACATTTCCAGATATGAACGTATGCCTTATTACACCTGTTGACATTGGAGAGAAACACAGTGTATTTTTTCCAGAATTAAATACTTCCACAAGTGATGGAAAATCGTGATCTGAGCATGATTTGATTTGATTTGAACAATATTATTTGGTTCCAATCTGGTATTATTTACCATGGTGTTTGGTTTGTTATTGTTGCTTTGCCTCTGTGCCTTCTTATGTAAATTGGAAGCTATTAACCATTTCAATTATATAATTTGATTAATCTTTTCTTGCCAATTGTACTAACAGTTGATGATTTCTATACATTAACCCATCAATAATTTTCTTTGTCTGCTTTGAATCTTTAGAACGGGATTCGTGTGGAATTAAGTTTGTTTTACTGACTTTGAATTATGCTGGACTAAACTCTGTACTGAGAAGCAATAGCGGAATATTAAAATCATAGTTTTAAAAAGAAACTAACTTGGTCGCTCTTTCTCTTGTGCTTTTAAATGTGCCAGATCACTATGCCTACTAATCCAATTCAGATCAACGAGAAGATCTCTGTCCAAACTCTTCCTTACTCTTTAATTCACTATCAACAAAGCTTTGTTTAATCTGAAAGATACAGAATAAAGTTTAATCAAAATTAATATGAATGGAAGTTGTAAGAACACTGCACCCCACCCCTGTTTTACACAGTCTTTTTAATTCTATCTTTCTCAAATGTCTCCATTGTGTGTGCTTGTGTTTTGTGCCATGTATTACGCAATTATGGACAGGGAGTCATAGATATAAAGGAGTGTCCATAGTTTACACCGGTAATTGTCCTTCAGAAAAATTTCAAGTTGAAATGTTTTTATGTACTTGCCAAAATGAAAGAACAGAGGTCAGTTTAAAGCCACGTCCACTGACTTGAATAAATTATGTATATAAGTACTCCCTACTCAATTGGCAAGGCTCTGATAACTTCCACATTGAACATCATGAATGAAAAAATGTCTGTATTGTGTTCGGGGATTCAAGGCCTAAGAACTTACAAAACAAGTATAACTCTGAATAACCTTCTAAAAAACAGTTTTATTTTCATTTTGGTAAACATTCACACATTCTTTTAATGAGTCGCTGTTGTTTGTGTGATGGTCTGTGCTTGGCTGATAAAGCTAATCAGACTCCTGGTTCCCACAAGACCCCTTCACTGCGCCCAAGAGCCCCGCTGAGTCCTTTTCAATCTCCAGACATAGTCGTAAAACAAATGCGCTTATATCCAAAGGAAGAAGCCACATTGCTGGGTCTGTCACCGTCACGGTCGAGGTACAGTTCTGTTTAATAGCGCAAAATCATGAAAAATGTTCAGCAGAGAGAGTGAAATGGATGGAAAGAGGCATATTAATTTACTCCCACAGAAAGCAAGCTGCTTATTAAACACCACACATTTCGTGTTAAATGGTTCCTGTCTGTCCCAAATTACTAGCTGCTATGTAAGGAAATCATTCCCTCTTTCCATTTTTGGCCTGTTCTGTCTCCATCTTCAACCTGCAATTAAAACCTCAATTTCCTGTCTCGTTCATTGTCCGATGCCCCCTCCCACATCTGAACTCCAGTGCAACTTACCTTATGAAAAACACGTACTACCCCGGGTAATGGAGGGTAGTGTAATGAGCAGAATGGACTTTAGCTGAGGGCTGAAGATGAAAGATGAACTGGGTTAGTCCTGCACTGAGCCCAGAGAGAGAGAGACACAGTATCCTCTGTTGACTCACTCACACTATGACTTCCCCTCAGAGGCAGCAGTGACCTTTACAACCTCATTGCCCACAAACAAATTCGAACATGTACTTTCTTACTCGATGAAAATAGAAGCTTTTGCTTCCTTCCTTCCTTCCCTTCCTGTCAATCTACTGATCCTATTAGGTGATGATGCCATGCCATGCCAGAGGAAGAGACAGACCACTTGTGGAAAAATGAATGGAGACTAGCGGTCAATTTGACCATCATTATAAAGGAAGTTGATGCATTCAGATAAAGATATATTTTTAGGTCACTTATTTTTGGAATTTGTGTTCTGATAGGGTTGTTTTATTTATTGTGTTGGAAAAAATACAAAGGACACCCATGTGTTATTGCACCCTGATCTTAAGAATTCGTAATTATACTTTACAAAGTGTCTCAATCATGAATTTGTAGGAATATTAAGTAATAATGAACAATAATGAACAATAATATGTATACTTCAATGTCATTTTATTAAGGATGCTTTAGGAAAATTTAAGTATATATACATATTTTTTAAGTATACTTTATGTTATAAGCATACTGATATCAATGTGTATATTACACATGTGAATAGTATTCGCGTATGTATACTACTTCAATACTACTACGGACCCTAAATTGGCCCACTTTTTCATTCATAAAAGTATTTTTAGTAGACAGTACTATACGTGTTTTAAGATTTTTTCATTTGTACTGCAACTAGCCTATGACACAAGTAACCTACAAGTGCACTAGATAGTTTCCTACATTTACATTGACTCATTTGGCTGACGCTTTTATCCAAAGGGACTTTGCATTATGCTATACATTTGTTTCTAAGTATGTGCAATCCCTGGGATATTACCCATGACCTTGGCATTGCTAACACCATGGTCTCACCACTGAGTTACAGGATAGCTATTAGTTTAATATGCTACTTGTAGCACACTTTTAGCTAATAAAGTACACTTTGAAGTATGCTACTGTGTTCCTATAAAGGTGTTAATTTTAATACTTGAAATAAACTTTTTACTGTAATTCAAGTAAATTTAAAACAAATAAAAACTTCAGCTCCAAATATTTCATTTACTCTAAGCTTCATCTAAAGCTGATTTGTTGTTATAAACATAAACATCAACAATATATGTAAAACTATGTGAACAAAATTTGTATAGGCTACCCAAGCAAATATTCTTGGAATAATTCATTATCCTTAAAGTATCTATCGAAAACATTAAGTGTAAGAATAAATCAGTTATACCTACAATAAATATAGTATATACTTAAATATAGTTTTAAGTATATTTCTAAAAAGTACATAAAAAGTGGATTAGAGTTTACTTTCTCACATTTAGTTTTAAAGAACAAACTTTTTTGCAAGGAAAGCCTCACCCATAATCCTAACTGTCACTGGTGCAAAAGCAGATCACACAAAAAATATACAAATTAGCCACTTTTAAAAATATTTATGAATTCCCATTCTGGTTATTGTTACCAATACCGAATACAGTTATAATCTTTGAATTATCTTGAATAATTTTGAAGGCCCTATTTAACTGAAATGTTCATAATTCTGTTCGTTATATTATCTCCTTTCTTCCACTTTGTCAATGTTTATAAACATTATATATATTTGCACCCACACATAGCTTTACACCATTGTATTGCAATGTCTGAAACAATAATAAAGAGTTGTGTTGAACCTGGGGAGTGTTAGCTCTTGTGCAGGGTCTTCTAGGAAACCAACCACGCTTAAACAATGACCACAAAGAAGACGCGTCCAGCGTGAGGATATGGAGAGGGTGGGGAATGTCCTCCCAGAGGGCTCCGACAGAACAAATCTCCAGGAATCCTTCTTCTCTGCTCTATTAACGACTCGTTTCCACAGACACATCCATCCGTATTTATGTAAGAGAGGAAGTCATCACTGTTTTCCTAGCTTGTATAATTGTTCCTATTCATAGCCAAAGATCTGAGAAATATCAGTGGGAGATGGTGATGGCGGGGTGGACTTAAAGAACACGGGGAGCTAAACAGGATGACACAACAGATGTCACGCCACACCAAAGCCACGCAGTGGGGCTTCGCCTCGCTTCAGTAACGTCTGATAGGTCGTGTAAGTAAAGATGTACAGAATCCTGTCTGGCTAGTTTTCAGTCATTATATTTCCTTGAAGTTTAATTAAGGACACTAGAGAATGATTTCACTTTTAGTGTTAAAATCAAGGCCACACTCTTTTGGACACCCTTCCTTTCTTTCTCTGGGGTCTCCCACCCTTCCTGACTGCCCTCGAGGGCTGGGGTCCGGGTCTGGCTCAATCTTGGCCCCCCACGCTGTCTCCTCCAGTCAGGACACTGGCCAAACTGGTGGGAGATGACAAGAGAATTTGGCAGGCCATAGTGGAGAACATTGAAAGGCAAGCCAAAATCTTCAAGCTCTGCCAGGACGGGGAGGGACGGGAGCCTAGCCAAGAGATAACTTTGGCCCGTGGATTTTACTTTGTATGTGGGATAATATAAGGTTTATGTAGATCTGTTATGAATGTCTGCTGGGCTTTAATGAAACAAATCTACATGCTGTTAAGTCTGGGTGGATTTTACATTTCCAAGATTAGTTCGTTCTGTTGAACGCTTGGTTTCTGTAGCTCTGGAAAGTATCTGTTTATCATAACATCACGACACAGTGGTGATTTCTTTGTACTGCTTGTGCCTTAAATATAAATGTGACCCTGTTTTAAAATGTCACTCATGCGTGCCAATCGGTCATAAACTGTTGAGACATCTAATAATATACCTGTTGAAATAAGTCACAAACACCAACAGTGGGTTCTACGCTTGTACAAAAACGTGATGGCTTTAAAGTCTTCATCTGAAAGGTTTCAGAGCCCCCGTTTGAACCCCCACCCTTCCCTCTCATCTCCTCAAAAGTAGTGTAAAGAACAGAGGCTCCACGAAGCTTTCACATCTCCATGGTTACGCACCCCCTCAGGGGTCCTCCTGGAGTTTTTTGTGTCTACTCAGCATTGTTTTGCTTGAGTTTTGGCACACCAAGTCTCAAAAATAAGAGTCCAACAGAAATCGTGGCGATAAAATGCAAGTGTGATGAAAAGATATTTGGAGAGATTCATTCATTATCATCATGACATCATACAGTCATTTCCCAGCGTTCCTTGGGGTGCCGGTCTCTATTCTGCAGCTTCTGCAGCGCTGTGGGCTGTCTATAGGAGCCCTCGCACTGACTGTGAATGGTCTTTTTGTTGGGGAACAGTGAGCCATTTCTGCTCCCACAGAAAGCGCCGGGTAATTTAGTGAGGATGCCAGGAAGTCTGAGCTCACAGAATGACAACAATGGCAAACGTTATTGCTCCACCTCAAGGGGTGGAAGAGAAAGAGAAAGGGGGAAAAAATTAGCTATGGTGATAGAATTCTGGTTCAACCGCCTCCTACACAATGAATTCCTCTTAAATCTTGCATGAGGATAAGGCAATCTTTATAATGTTAAACAACCATTTGTGCTTTCAAGCATGCATCATAGGACATGGTTTATAGTGGCACATGGTTCAGTGTGAAGTGGTTCTTAACAACATTAACAAAAATGGACAAAAAGTTTTAGAAAGGGGAACTTTCTCTCAAACTTTTGTTCTAGGCTGTCATCTAGTGGACAAGCATTATTACCACAAGCATCTGCCTTTTTATCACATATTCATAACTATAGATCACAGTTCGGCACAAGTTGTAATCATGCCTAAATAAGCAACTTTTTGTTGATAAACAGTAGACTAAACAGCAAAGCAAGTTGAAAGAACATTGCAAGATACATTTGAAAACGCAACAATTTCAATAGGAAATTTTATACATTTGTTTCATTTCAATAGGAAGTTGTTTCTGCTATATATGTAATTTCATATTTGAATACAATAGAAGATTAATAAAATTAGATTTTTTTTGGTGATCTATTTTATTTTGGGTAGTTAACAAATGTTGTGATAGATTATGTGTCATTTGGTCTCACATAACATGAAATTTAGAAAGCAAACTTATCTATATAATATTTTATACAACCAATATTTATATTTATAATATAAAATAGTACTCAAGAGATTTATTTGTTTTCCCATTTTGTTTGCTGTCACACCTTAACACGATGCAAAATAAACGCTATATTTATGGTATATTTGTCAACTACCCATTTATTGTTTCTTTTTCTTTACTTATCATTTCCATGAATTTTTTTGTGCTTTTGTATACTCTGATTTTTTTTTAAATAAGAAAAAATGCACCATACAAAATTAACTATGAAAATAAATAAAATAATAATAGTAAAATAAACAAAATCCGTGTATCATTCGTTCTTTTCATATTCAATTGAGATTCCAAAATCTGAAAATTAAAAAACGGTTTGTTATTTCGTTATTCGTTTATAAATGTGATACCAAAAAACAAATAACGGGTCATTTTTCGTACTTTTGATTTAATGCTCAGATCAAAAATGGGAAATGAAACAAAGGGGACACGACAGATTTTGATTTTGAGATTGAATTTGTTCGATTTGGGTAAGCCGGAAGTTATCTTCGTGTGTGTATGTGTTGCAGTTAAAAGAAGCCTGAAAACCCTCAATCTTGCAGTGATTGACTAAGTAATTTTTTTTGTAATTTCGTATCGACACCCTGGCCGCACTGGAATCATATGCTGATTTAATTAAAGACTTATTTGAAACTGTCAGGACACATAAAGAGATGTCAACTACGCTGCAGAAGATGGGTATCCAGCGAAGTTCTGAAATGAGACGAGGCTGAATCCAGCTTCTTATTCGCAGTTTCTTATTCACGCTTAGCTTCTTAGGGACCATCTCGCGTTTCTCTTCTTTTACGTTTTTAAAATAAAAACTTTTTTGTGTGTGTGTTTCTGTGTGCGCGCGCGTGTGTGTGTGTCTGTTGGCGTGTGTCTGTGCCTGCCTGCGTGCGTGTGTGAGAGAGAGTGCACAGAGGATGGGCTGCTGCTCGCTGTCTAAGTCATGACCTGCTGAATGCCCCTTGAGATGACCGTGAACTTCACGTGGAACCTCCATCACCCACTCCCCTTAACATTCTCTATATTACTTTGATCGAACAGTTTTTTTAGGCAGCCTATGTCCACCATGAATATTAATCGAATCCAAAAGTACCTACATGTTTGAAAGTGCAATATTCTGGTGCAGAACATGCAGTACGGTTTATGCATGAGTAATTTACGTGTATATTTGTAAAAAAAACATAGTATACACCGTTTTGTTATACTTTGCATATATATAATTAACTGTTTTTATTCTATATATTTATTTTTTCTATTTCCTTTGTTTGTCTATACTGTATTTTTTCATTCTGAGCTCCTGAAACCACAACACGTTGCTTGTCTTTGTGTGCACAATTTGAAAATAAAGCTTATTCTAATTTTTTACTGATCCATTGTTCTTATACAATTTATTATACTCTTGTTGGTCTTAGCCAGTGCATTATACACACATTATATTACTGCTATGTAGTTACATGTATATATATTTAAGTAAACTTTGACACAGAACTGTGTTTTTGTACAAGTATGTCTTTGATGGTGCGTTAAAAGTTCCACAGCTAGGTTACACCTTGTCTTGATGTCTACCGTCATGCAAGAAAACAGTTTTACTGTAGCATTTTTGGGTTATTGGACAATTTGGGGTGCCATATCTCGAGTTCTTTGAGGGTGCGTTAGACGTTCTACATTGGAGTTATACCCAGTATTCATGACTAACATCTAGCCAAAAAGCAGATATTTTTATTGTAGCATTTTGTAGCAGAACTTCGCTGGATACCCATCTTCTGCAGCGTAGTTGACATCTCTTTATGTGTCTTGACAGTTTCAAATAAGTCTTTAATTAAATCAGCATATGATTCCAGTGCGGCCATGGTGTCGATACGAAATTACAAAAACAATTACTTAGTCAATCACTGCAAGATTGAGGATTTTCAGGCTTCTTTTAACTTTTTGCAAATGCGGCAAACTTCCAAGTGCAACACATACACACGAAGATAACTTCCGGTTTACCCAAATCGAACAAATTAAATCTCAAAATCAAAATCTGTCGTGTCCCCTTTATTTCATTTCCTATTTTTGATCTGAGCATTAAATCAAAAGTACGAAAAATGACCCGTTATTTGTTTTTTGGTATCACATTTATAAACGAATAACGAAATAACAAACCGTTTTTTAATTTTCCGATTTTGGAATCTCAATTGAATATGAAAAGAACGAATGATACACGGATTAAATCACAACCATTTTGTTTTTAAGCATGGTTAGGACTCTTACCAAAATCTTGCGCAACCAAACTCACGCGGTCGCAAACTGTCGTAAACACCACCAGCTTAGCCAATTTAGCAGTTTTCTTCTTACATAAATAGCTTTGTAGTTTTTATATCTCGATATCCTTACAAATATGCCCCACCTGCTCACTTTATCATGCGAACATTTATTAAATCTTAGTTGAGAAATTGTCCGCAATCGCACTACAAATTTTACAGCAGGATTACGTCATCGGTGTCCTTTTGCTTTACGGCAGAGCGGCATGTGGAGGTCAAAGATGGCAGCAACGACAAGAAACTGAGAAGCTTTTCTGATCAGATATAAACGTCTCATGACAGTGATATCTACGAGGGCCTGGATTAAGACAGATCACTATCGATAAAGAAAATCGCTCAGTCTACGTCGTGGCGATCGGTTTTGGTTAAGCTAACACAGCGAGGCATCTGGTCATATAACGTTAGGCGTTTTTCCTGTATCAGATTATATCATAGATCATAGTTATGGATAATAATGCACCCGGAGCAGGAGGATCTAAAGGTGGATTGGGAAGCCTCTTCGGTGGAGGAGCCCCTGACTATTCAAACACCGAGCTCTCCGGAGTACCATGTAAGTATTTGGTCTGATCTGTTCAGATATTTAAAACGTAACGTTAACGTCACATTTTGGGGTCAGTCAGTTTAAGTTGGAGTATCCACACATCTCTATCTATGTAATCTATTTATTTGATCTTAGTGACCGGTATGAGCCCTCTATCGCCGTACCTCAATGTTGATCCACGTTACCTTTTACAGGTGAGTCTCTTTATATGACATTTCTGACACTTTTAGGTTGTAGAAACATATACATTTACATATAAAATATTCACATACACTTGGAGGATCAGTGAACTTGTTAATATTCTAAAGACTTTTGAATGACTTTTAACGTGTAAAACCATTTTGAAGGACAAAACCTTTGATCAGCAAAACACATGTGACAACTTGCCCCTCTTTGCTGAGATTCGTCTGTTTTATACTGTGTGAGTGCTTTAGGTCAGTATACTAAACTGTCTTTATGTGCTTATCTTACTTTCCAAGGACTCAGATGAGTTCATCTTGCCAACTGGGGCAAATAAAACCCGAGGCCGCTTTGAGCTGGCCTTTTTTACCATCGGGGGATGCTGTATAACAGGTGAGGCCTGACTATATGCTGCTTGTCTTAAATCTCATGTCTTTAAAAGCCTTAATTTAGCTTTTTATCTTTTAAAGGTGCTGCTTTCGGCACTGTAAACGGGCTCCGTATGGGGCTGACGGAAACAAGAGACATGGCATGGTCAAAACCCAGAAATGTACAGTAAGTGTGTCTTCATTTATGTATTATTGGATTTGCGAGACATTTAAAGTGAAGAAAAAATAGAAGATTATAACTAACCGTGCTTTAACGAACATTATTTCTATTCCATCAGGATTTTGAACATGGTCACACGACAAGGGGCGTCTTGGGCCAACACACTAGGATCTGTGGGTAAGAAATTTGTTGCACTTCGTCGTCTCGCATTGCAAACAATATCGCAACCTGTTGTGTCATTCAACAAGTACATACTTGTGTTGATATTTTGCTTTCTCATCTCGACAGCTCTTTTATATAGTGTGTTTGGTGTGGCCATTGAGAAGGCTAGAGGTGCCGAAGATGACCTCAACACAGTGGCGGCAGGAACTTTGACCGGGTTGCTTTTTAAATCCACAAGTGAGTCCAAGTCACACTGATCAGTTATATGACTACCAGTGCATGATTTTTATTGATGGAGTAGAACATGATATTTATTGTATTTATTGTGTCAAGGTGGACTCAAAGGAGCGGCCAGAGGAGGTCTTGTCGGTTTGGCCTTGTCAGGACTGTATGCGCTCTATAACAACTGGAATCATTTGAAGGGGACATCGCCTTCACATTACTGAGAGCTCAGATCATGGACTTATTTTAACTCTGAGCTCATCCTTAGACCATATCACAAGTTTTATTCCCATGTAAACTTTTGGGGAAGCACCAGTTTCCTCTTGAGGTAACTCATGGAGAACCAGATGTGTACAGTCTTCTTCGAGGGATTATTAAGTATAATATTTAAAATGCGGAGTCATGCATTGCTGCAAATCTGTTCTGTTGGTAATGCATCATTTGCAGTTGATGCTCGTCTAAGACGGTCGATAAACACCGTGTTCTTTGATTATGAAATTGTGCTCTGTTGCTAAAAAGGAATTTTGTCAGTGCTGACTGGTTTGAAGTTTTGTAATTTGTTTGTCCCATGGCCACATCCGCTCTGCCGCAATCTGAAATAAAATGCAACTGTTTGACAGTCTTCATTTAGTGGAGCCGGAAGCAGTGTTTGCTGTGTTTTTTCAATGATCAGTGTTTTATGCAAAATAATAATTTCCACCAGAACTAAGTTCTAATGAACATTAGGTCTCATTCACTAATAAATTCATAGATCTTTCGTTTTATACGCACATTTGAATTTCTCACTATAACCTAGAAAGTTGCAGAATGGGAGTGATTGTGTGTCGACTTTTTGAAGCTCCAAAAAAGCATCCGTCTATCAAAGAGCTGCTGGACACGGCCCCGTGGGTGCAATAATGGTCTTCTGAAGCAAATCGATGCGTTTTTTAATAGAAATATCCATATTGACAGCGCTATTAATGTTTGTCTAGCTTCTTTCCCTCTGATGCTTGTAGTCATACGTTATATTATAGCTTCAACTGCATTATTCTTCAAGAAGAAAGTCATTCAGTAAGGATGCCTTGAGGGTGAGTAAAACATAGACAAGTTTGTTTTTCCTCTGAAATATCCCTTTAAGTCAAAGGTACTGCAGGCACTCCCACGGTCACAGCCAGGCGATTCTACAGATGCGCTCTCTCAAGAAATTCCAAGTGCGCAGCCCTCAAAAGCTATTCATACACAATAAAACACCTTTTAGACACACAGTTTACATAGTTCTTCATAGCCGGCTGTAAAAGCGCTGCTATTCAGAGAAAAACTTGCATCTCGAGCTATGGTCTTAACGCAGAATATATATATTATTTAAAGTATATGAACTATTATCTTAAGATGAAACATACGTCTAAGTGACCTTCACTCATGTCATTAAAAAGCCCAGAAACACCAAGAGATGAGCAGAAAAATGAATCCTCTCTGTCAGCTGCTCAAGAGCTTCTGTGCTGATGTTCTACTGATACTCTTTAACCACAACAATATCTAAGAAAATCTTTTTTCTTTATCTAGAATATATTTAGTAAGAAAGATTTTGAAAACGTTCGTACACAGGTTTCATGCATAAATTTGTGCGTACGCATGCTTGATTTGTTAATGAGATCCAATGTTTCAACAGTATTGACTATGTGAAAAACATTTATTGACAGGGGTCTTGTTTTATGGGCTTATTTGAAAGCAACGTTTCCTTTTGTTGCCTTTCTATATTGTATGCTGTACACACGCAGAATGAAATTCTAACACAGATATTGTGTGTTTCTCAACCAGAACAACTATAGGCAATTCAATATCCAATTACTCTTGTATAGGCTAACTGACCCAAATATTCTCTGTAGTTTCATAGATTGACTTTGATACATCATGCATTCATTAAATACAAAGTATTTTTTATTTTCCCAAGATATATTTTTTTAGAATTTAAATGGGGGATCCATTAGAAATTATTTGCACACATCTTTCTGTTCAGTGAAAAGAATAGCTGTTGTAACATACAGTATGAGCTATTTCCTATACCTGATGCTGACCATCAAAGCACCTTATGGACTAAACAATGTTCATGCCAGTCCTTACAGAAAAAATTGCTGAGGAGTGTCACTCACAATACCCAGAATTTGTGCTTTGCTGAACACAATGTGATTGTGTGATTTAGCGAAAAGCAGTTGATATACTACAGAGATGCCCAGAAGAATCTCTCATGCACAACTTGCAAAGCAGTGAAACTACCCTAACTTTGGTGGCTGCCAGGGCACATCCACAGCAGTATGACCGGATCCAGACCGGGACATGCCACTAAAGCTGTTATCACGTATTCTCGTGCAGTTGTGGGCAGGGAATTCTGGGAGGTGACGAATCAGTGCATGAAGAAGTCCCTGATGCGTGTGGCCTCTATCCATGGGACGTATGCCGCGGTGCGTGTGAAGACACTGGGCTTGTTCTCCACCGTGCAGCCGATGGGGCCGAAGCTTACAACGCCGTGGACTTCCCAGTGGTCTCTTCCCACCTGACACATCAGAGGACCACCAGAATCACCCTGGAGGAAAAACAACCGGATAGTAAAGTTAAAATGTAAGATCGAATATGGTGTTGAAGATGAGCTGTGTTTTTTACCTGGCAGGCGGCTGGAGTGCCTTCTGTATCCCGGAAGCCGGCACAGATCATGGAGTCTCTCACACGGTCACCCCAGAATTTCTTCTGTTTGCAGGTCTTGTAGTCGATGATGGGGAGTCGAGCTTGATTCAGTGCCTCAGCTAGTGACACATTTTCTTTTCCACCTAAGATTTATTGAGGAAAAACGTTGAGTCAGTGGATCACATTTTATAAATGTATTTCTGGTGATGTTAAATTAGAACAAAGCACCTTTAATAAAGCCGGTGAAATCTGAACTTTTTTACTAAATATTACTAACTATATTTTTACTAAATAATTTTTTGCAATATATTTTACCTCGTGTGTCTCCCCAGCCAGTTACCCAGCAGTAGTGTCCTGGTTTGAGGTTGGTCTGCTTGCGCGGCAGGCAGGCGTAGCGGATGAAGTCAGTGGTCTGGATATCCTTGGCAGCTTTGACCAATGCGATGTCATAATCCAGCTCACTGTTAGCCGGATAACGGAAGTGCTCGTGTCTGTAGATCCTCTTCACAGGGAAAATTCGCTCAGCCGACTCTGATCTCTTCAACTGGTGCTTACCCAAAACAATACGCCAGCTGTTAGCGTCCTCTGCTTTTCCCCTGGGCAACAAAACACAGAAAAACACTTTAAACACATTCTACACATTTTCAGTTTTCTTATCGACCTGACTCTTTATGTGTTTTCTGTATTTATGAGGTCTTACTTTTGAAAGCAGTGTGCTGCAGTAAGAACCCAGTTCTTGTGGATCAGGGTCCCTCCGCACACATGGACGTAATGTTTACTTCCCCTGGGACGGACCTATGAAAAAAGATACAAACATAAATAGTTGCACTTGATGAATTCTATCTGAGAGTCATTCGGGAGTCATTTACCTGCAGTGAAACTTGCCATGGCCAGGAGTGAGGTCTGGCCTCATTGCCGGACACGATACGCTCGACTGTGTTTGACTTGAAATGAGACTGGCCACAGTCTTTCGGCCAGTCTAAAGACAAAACAACAGTTAAAAGTCTGTTAAAATAAAATGAAACAAAAAAAATCTAAACCTAAAACAAGACACATTTATCGAGTCAATTTTGTATAGTCTATCTATATAGGCTATATAATGTATTTAATTTACTTATAATTTTACGTATAATTTTAAGTATATTTACTGCAAAATTTGCAACGAAAGTAAGTGGAAGCACATTAAGACCCGGTTTCACAGACAAGGCTTGGCTCAAGCGTTGACTAGACTTTAGTTAAATTGGGATATTTGAGGCACTTTTATCAAAATACCTTAGAAAAAAACATTACTGGTTTGCATCTTGAGATAAAAAAATTGCACTGGCGTATTTCAAGATATGGTAAGTAATTTAACGGGACTAGTCTTAACCATTGCATGTGCAACCGGCAATAAATGTTTCTCACCAAAAATGCAATGAAATTCATACATCTCTTTGAGAAACACAGAATTAAGTGTAAAATCGTTCTTTTCCACTCCAAAACCTGACTTTCATTTTTTCTCACCAAGATGAAGGACTTTGTGCTGTTGAAGGCGACTGGGGTTGAATGCGTGAATGGAGGCCTTGTCCAGCGCCAGGCCCAGCTGTATTAACAGTAGCAGAAAAAATTTACTCCTTACCGCCATGATCATACAGTAACTGTGTGTTACGCTTTGGAGATTATGTATTTATACCGTGCCCAGTACAGGGGCCATTCTTTGTCTACCCACGCCCCTGTCACTGGGACAAAGCATTTTGACAATGCCCCTCCCTGTCCTGGATTTTTCTGGTGGGGTAGCCGAGGGTTTTCAGAACAAGCTGGCCCCAGAGGATCATGGGAGTCCTATCAGCATTTTCAGTCACTTGCCAGTGTGCAAAACAACTCACCCTGAATGGATCACAAGTAGCCTTCTTATGGTCACGCCATGTTAACATCCAAACAGTTGTTAGCCGGCATTCACATGACCTCCAGCTGTACAGGGGCACATAAACCCTGATAAATAATTTATATGATCTTAGTTAATATAGTATATCTATTTCATCAAATAGTAGCAGGATCTGTTTCTAGTAAGCAGTCGGTTAGCAGATTGATTTACAGTAACCCACATTCATTAACAACTATTTCCAGCAAGTTGAGTTTCTTGCTTGCAGTTGCAAGCTGGACTTTTAATCACAAAAAAATAAACCAAAATGCTAACATACCTCAACTTAACATGTTGACATACCTCAACTTTAATACACAAAACACACAGAACATATTTTTGTAGCTAGATCTGTCTTCCTAAGAACTTTTTGCTAACATTCCGGTTAAGTTGTGAAAACGTTATTTCTGAATGTTTTAAACGTTCCACAAACCATGTTATAATGTTTTATACAAACTTTTTACAACATTAGAAAGGTGTATTAGGGACATATAATACATAGGAAGAATTCATGCAAACGTCCCAGCTAGCACAGGTACATCTCTAAGACGTCTGACATCTGAGATGTCTTCCAGATCTAGACGTATAAGAGACGTATGCCAGATGTTTGTGTGCTATCAGGGAAATTTTATTTGAAAACATCAGAGCCTGATAAAAATAATCGTTTTAATAGAAAAAATGTTACACGGCACTTAGAGGTTTTGCAACTCTTCATGTCACTGCAAGAACGTCTTTGATGACTTTGAGAGTTAATTGCAAAGTAAGTTTATACAGCAGGCCTGCAGTAGTTGTGGGTTTGGTAAGGCACAAAAGACCCATACAAATACCTTGAAGTATACCGTCAATGCAAAATGCAAAAAAAAGTGATTTGATATTAGAACTAACATACAGTAGCATATCATTACCAGCAGAGGACACAATGGAGAAATCCAGGCGATAGGACATTTTCTGTTTTTTAAACAACATACCTGTAAGTATGGTAGAGCTATTTCTGTTTATTATTTTTCATTTTATTTATTTTCTATTTGAGTTTTATGTTGTACTGAAATATCTTGATGTTGATAGAAAATTACGATGAACGTTTATATCGTAAATGTAATGTAATATACTAAAAATAATTCTTCTATAAGTATGTTAGAGCCATTTTCAAAGACACACTATACTTGATTCATTCATTTGCATCTACATGTGGCCATATACTGTAGATGCTAAATAGTTTTGCTGTGTTTTGTTTGTGGTTAAGTGTTACTCACTTGTTGTGTATAATCAAAATGTTGGAGACTGGAGATGAGGAGCTTGGGAACGGTTAATAACAGAGAATGTGCCAGCTCAAACAAATACTCAACGTAACAATGAAAGAGACATGGAAATGTCCAGGGCAATCTACCTGAGGACAGTTCACTAAGTGTACAGTAGCTGGATTTTTTTTTCCATTCTCATGTTTTCCTTTTCTCTATTACTACTCTTCAAAAACAAAGAGAACAAAGACCTCTGCGTTTCCCTTGTCATAAGATCAATGGCTCTATCAGAAACATGGCTCGCACACTGTTTTTCAGTACCAGACATAGTACCAGAGTTGTCAACCTCTTTATTGTATGTTTCAAGACATTCAGTATTTGCAATATTAAAACACATTAGTATAGTTTTTGCTGTAGAAAGCCTATAAAAAGCTTTTTCATCTTACTGTGTTGATCCAGTAATGTCTCTCTGATGTTAAATCACAATGTTCTGGTCCAAAAGAAAATCTGATGCTTTGGCAAAGAAAATCAAATGAAAGTTATGCAGCACATAATGTTAATTTGGTCAGAAATGTAATTACATAACAACAATTTTTTCAGGCTATTAATGAACATAACGAACAAATGGACAGACGCTTGGATTACGACCTTTTACCAAAAAAATTGATACTGTATATGATATAGTTCTGATATAGCACACAGCATATGTTATCCTAAATAAAGTGAAAATCTTACACAGATATGAGGCATTTTAATAACTGTATCATGAACGCTGTAATATTACATTACAAAAATATGGTTGAACACGAAAATGTAGCTTTACAAATATGTATATTTAAAAGTGGACAAAATAATGTTTGCCTATACAACGCTTCTGAACAATTCAATTCTCAAATTGAATTTGAGTTTCTGTCAGATTTTGCAACCAAAACCCAAGTGTGTATCTATGTTTTTGCGTGTTTTCATTTTTAATTGAGATTGTCCCTGAGCATCGGACTAGCACTGGGGATTAGCTAGTTTATATTGTAGCACAGAAGAACAGAAACACTGACCTTGAGTCTATATTTGTTGATGATGATCGAACAGGTCTGATAAGAACCCAGCTTTTCACACCCACAAACCTCTCCAGCATTCATATTTTTAGCTATGTCTATTGATTCTGGCTCTGAGCCCACACTGACCCACCGGCAAAATCATTGCCTAACCAATCCGGCAGAGGGTAAGACTTTTAGATCTATTTTTTACATCAGCAACAACCAAAAAAACCTGATAGTTATTAAATTAATATATATGCTAATATAGAAGCATCTGCACAAAGAATTTCTTATACGGTAGTAGTGTATTATAGTAGTGTATTGAAGATCAAAATCTGTTTGTTTAGTCAGACGTCACACATGGCTTCCAGGTCCATGCACTCTATCAAAAGCCATGGGCAAACAACAAAAACGCTAATATACACTTCTGGTCTAAAACTACCTAACCTTTAGCTCTATAATGAAACCCCAGATGGTCAGACAGCGATTCATTTTCTATGAATTATTAAAATATTCCTAGCCTGGAGACTTTGGAGTTAATAAAGGTTTTGATTAAAGGTGTGATATGAATATATAGTCTTACTATCTAAATGGTGGCTACAGTAGTAGACCCACTTGAAATGATTAGAGGCTTCGACCCAGAAAAGGTATTTCCTACGTCACAACCCTCCAAGTGGATTGACTTACTAACTCTCAGATATTGCTCCAGGGAGCTTTTCGGGCTCTCATTAAATTGGGGTAGACCTGCAATATGATCCTCATTGGGATTTATTTTGGCCAACCGCTTAGCAGGAGGAGACTATTTGACAAACATGTGAAGTGACAAGCAAAGCAAAACAAACTGATTATTCAATTCAGTACCTGATTATTTCAGGCATAATGCAGAATATACAAGTTTTAGAGATCCAGTTTACTTGCTAATGAATGAGACACACCAATCTCTGTCAACCTTAGAAAGAATTTCCAGTACAGCCATTGACATCGGCCATCTCTGACCATTTTTGTGTGCAATATTTCCCAAGTTTCGTAAAATCATACGTCCGGTAATGCAGTGGCTCAGGCGACCTATAATGTTTCTTGGGTAAAGTTTAGTAATCTGCTGTTAGCAGAACATTTCTGTGAATCTAACAAGCAGAATCCAAACATTCTTCGCCTGTTAATTAAAGAAGGCTAACATTCAGCATTCATCAAATAGGTATATTTTGCACAAAAAAGGGATCTAATAGGAGGTCAGGACAAGAACAAGGCCATATTGGAAGGTACATTAAGTACACACCACAATCTGTAAACTTTAAATGGTAGCTTTACGCTCCGCTAGCTTGCAACACGGCTTTGAACATCACCAGCCCAGCCTCAGTCTCCTACAGTATTAGGGTTAGAGCAACAAACCGAACTGCGCAAAGAACTTATAATCCCTTCACTCTTCTTGCGTCGCCTCTCCTGGAGCGCCAGGCTGCTGACAGTATCTGTGGAGTCTTCCCTTTGAGCAGCCGCGGCAGCTGCCGTCTCTTTGATCTGAAGCTCCAAATGCCTCTGGATCGCCAGACCAAGTTCTTCAGGGTCCACAGACGCACCATATACCTCCCATGTCATACCCTCAGCGTCCCATTCCACCTCCTTCACGGGGGTCCTCTGACACGTGTGCTCCGTGGTCTGATACACGTCCGAGGTAGGATCTGCCCTTAAACTGATTTCAGGGAACACGTGGGAAAGCGAGGTAACAAAGGACAAGGTCTGCACGCCAATGTCTTTGAGTTCATGGTTTGACGTCATGGTGGTGGCATCTTTCACCACCCTATTAAGACTAGTCTGCAGGTCTGTCCGGTCGATTCTGAGGCAGGATGCGTTCTGTCCTCTTAATTCAGATCTGCAGCAGTGCCCGGAGATCCGGCTGTCCAGTCTGGTCTCGCTGACTGAGGATACAAGAGGTTGAAATCCGAGCAAGCCGGAATGGAGCAGTGACCTTTGACCTGGACATGGACTTCCCGTGCAAGCTGGCTGTGCAATCAAATGTCCAGGACAGGGAACAATGTTGCAAGCGTTCCTCAGACAGCCAGGGTTCATCGCCTGTCCGGCACAGGCACACCTGGGGCATGCACTTAGATGTTGGATTTCACAGTTCCTCTGAGCTTGGCCCAGTGTATTCGCTACCTGTTGCGTGAAGCTATTGCTGATAGACGAAGAACCCAACCGACAAGTCATTCTGCAGCAACTGCATCCTGTCAAGTTCTCAGGAGGTCCACAACATCCCTCCCTGGTCGCCAGACCCTTCACCCTGTTTGTGGAAGGTGAGCACGGCACTCTCGGATCTTGGAGCAGACATTGAGATGACGTCCTTCTAGGTGAGCCCTCCGTGATGCTCCAGGGTCTTGCAGTTCCTCCATGCCAGATAACAGTCTCTGTGGTGCTGTTTCTACTGCACATGCTTCCCTGTTCGTAGTCACACAAGGTCATAGGGACCATCGGCCCACCCAGGCTAGCTGGTCTAACATTGCAGTCTGTGTTGCTGACACTTTTCCCTAAATGCTGTCGGCACCATGGCACCTCCATGCGTTGAGCAGATTCGTGCACCATTTCTGTGGAGCTTTTGGATAAAGAAATGATGGGCAGTTCATGGTCGTCCAGCGTTTCAGCATCTACAGATCCAAGGCTGATGCTTGGAGGGTAGATTTCAGATGTTGGGCGTTTTCCTTCCTCCATTGTGAAGTTACTACCAAGGAAGACAAACAGAAATTATTATAAAAGTATGCACATTAATTTTTATATTATAATTAATGCAAGACCTTTCACTTTCAACACTTTTAAAACATCTCATACTATCAAGTTCATCAATTAATACTGTACTTGCATGACCCTTAAAAATGTTGTGCCTAATGTAAAGCTGGATTTTCTCGTCATTAATGGTTTTCTCGTCATTAAGGCCAGCACCACAGAGATTTTCCAGTGTAACTTAAAACCACAAAAATCTGTATGAGTCAGATGAGCTCTTTACATCTCTTCCCCGGCCAACAAAAATATGTTTTAAGAAAGTTTTGTTAAAGGCGGGATTTCCGATATCTCCTAGCCATTGTTGATGTTCAAATCACCAAAACAGACACACCCCTACCCCCATCTTTCGCTTCCGTCATCGCTTGGCTCGACAAATGTCCATCCCGTGCACTGTGCACCTTACTTCTGATTGGCTACAAGGTTGTTTTGGTCCCTTTAGAGAACATAAGCCAAAGGTCTGTGTACGGTATGTTCTATGTTAGCTGGTCCCAAAAAGAGGCATACTTTATTGGAAAAAATTGTCCTAAATAATTAGAGGTCGATTAGATTGTAAATGATTATTTCCTGATTTCAAGAATTAAAGTTTCCTATATTAAAAGGAATGGATTTAAAGCAGGATTCAGATAGAAAATGATTCTAGCGTTAGTCTTTTATTTTAAAGCACCCCGGAGAGCATTGAGCGAATGTGCGGCAGGCCTGTTCATGTTTACAACTCACTTCAGACATCCCAGCAGATTTTTTGGGAGACATTTTTGGGACTACTGCTTGTCTGTTACTCCCTACTGTCAGCACACACATGGTGACTACACATAACTACACACTCACCGTAGTGGACTCTCTGCTCTCATCTGTTACATTCGTTCTAGTCACACATTAATACTGCACTATGCAAACCTAACATAACACCATTTAGCTGTTCCACCATAGCTGCAATCCTCTAACTCTTCGCAGTCACTATGTGTTATCAGCTCAGATCTGTGATCCTTATGCTATGTCTGTGAATGTCTCTCTGTGGTGACTTAAAGTACATTTACTTTACAGTATATATTTGAGGTTTTAGGGTGAATATGCTACAAAAACTATAGATATAAGCATTCAAAACATACAATCTCTCTCGTCTACCAGTATGAAAAAAAAACATTTGTTTTTAAATTGCATTTAATCTGCACTTCTGATCAAATTCCAGGCTGTGGAGTAAACTAAATATTATTTTAAAAGGGGGAGGAGCCACTCCTTATATCCCGCTATAACTTCCTGTTTCAGTGGAAATTAAGTCAATGCATTGAAGAAAGCTGTGGAATTCACTGGGTCTTTAGATCGCATCATATAAAACTCATTTTTTAAAACAGGAATGCCTAGAAATCTGTGTCTGCGAAACTATGTAGAATTAAAACACCCTACATTTACATTTAGTCATTTAGCAGATGCTCTTATCCAAAGGGACTTACAAATGAGGTCAACAATAGAAGCAAATGGAACAACATAGGACAACAAAAAGTCTGTTGGGTGCCCATGTAACCTAATGAAGAGAGAGGAGTGACGTGTGGATATTATACATTAACAAAGTTTTAAATATCCCTTGTTCAGGCCTGCTCCAAGTTTGCATGAGATGATGAAATATCTATATTTTAGAAAGTTATACATCCAGCTCATGCACCTGAATCATTCACACAAACATATATTCATAACATAATACACTGTCACATATTAATATCCATTAATGAATATTATATAGAATACTGGGAATTTTAAAAACTCCATTTAGAAAATACGAGAGCAAGAAATGGACAGGTCACCTAAAAATGGCTGTTCATGTTACTCCAAACCAGAATGACTTGTGTTTCTTCTGCAGAGCACAAAGATACTTTGAAGAATGTTTGTAACCAAACAACATTGTCCCTCATTGACTTCCAATGTATGGGACGCAAAACCACCGAGACATTTCTCAAAATACTATGAAGGTGAATAAATGATAAAAAACATTATTCTAGAGTAAAGAAATCCTTTAAACTCTTTAAAAACGTAGCCTAAAACCTCAGAAAAACCAGGTAGAGAAGTTATGCACTAAACCCAATGTGTGATATTGAAAAAAACCTTTGCTAATTGAAACTCCGGCAGCAGACACAATAACAGATGTTGTCTCCACACAGCCATCATGGGAAAACATGACACTACCCACTGTATCTAAAAATAACAGACAAGGTCCACCGGTAACCCATTTCAACCCACATCCTAACCCCACCTCTACAGTACACCTGCGCTAAACACTTTCACACACACACATAAGCGCTCGTGGAAACATGCACAATTCAATAGACATCTCATGAAATAATAATACATCACCTTCTGCTCTTGTTAGCAATCATACATGGTCCAATTAGGCCTTTCCCTGTTTGACGTTCTCACTAAACAACCCAGTATTCCACGCAGCTCTTGTTTTACACAGACACAGCTGCGGCTTGCCTTAAGACCACAGGTAAGTCAACAAGCCCTTCTCCCATCCACACACATATATGCACACGACGTACATACCTCCCACTTCCTCCTCTCGCCTCCTTCCCCACAGCCCAGCCAGCTTCTCTCCTCTCCTCTCTCTCTCTTTGGTCCATGTGAACAGGACCGAGTGGGAGTGCCGTTGGATTATCAGCTGCTGCCATCTGATTACACACCACAGGCTCGGATTCAGAGTAAAATCCACAGTAGAAGGGGGAGGAGGCGTGAAGAGACACAGACTGAAATGGTGCGATGGCAAGGAGGGCTGCGTCCCCGTCAGGGGGTGTGTGGGGGATACAATGTGTGTGAGGTGTTTAGAGAAACAGAAATCAGAAGTGAAAAACCAGACATCCTTCAACATGCACTATCAGTTACTCGGTCTCTTTTCATACACACACACACACTAGTAGCCCATGTCTCTTACTCATCCCATCTCAACCAGTCCGACTTCCCGTTGCTATGGAAACAGCCATGCTCAATGGGAGCACGTTGAATTTTCATTTGTCTTCTTTTAAGTTGTCATGGGAACAATTTAAACAGCCTCTTTGAGATTTTGTGGATGCTGGGAAACCATCATGATATATGTCTTTGATTGTCAGAGCCATCTTTCTGATTCATCTGACACAAATGATTGCAATACATGCAATAATAAACAACAGTAAAATCAAGAGTGTTTTTATGTTGAATTAGCCTTGAATAAACCTTTTGTCTCTTTATGGAAATGTTTGTAACCTGTTGCAGTAACAAGGTCTTGTTGATATAACAACACAGAAACTGTTTGTTGTTACTTTAAATCAGATGTGTCAGGTGTATGTGCATTTCCCCTTGCATTATAACGTGTTTTGTCAAACAGGCTCGGCCTCTTAACTTAATTTTATACCAAGTAGGACGCTTGTGCTGCGTTCAGGACACCACAGAATTGATATTTCCCACCACAAACCAAGAATTAACGACTGGATTTAGTAAAAGTAATTAGTAGCATTAAAACATTACATTACATTACATTATTAAATACATTAAATTATTATTATTTCCGAAATATCCTAAATCCGAGATGTCTTAAGTATTAATCTTAAGCATGTAGATTTTGTAACTAAAAGTAAATAAAATGGGAGCCTAAATTTCTGTTTTATAAATGATTGCAATTCATGCAAATGTATAAAGATGTCGTATATACGTTTTGGTATTTTTACATCTATCATTGTATATTTTATTGTTACTGATTTAATGGAGTAGGCTACCCAGAAGACCCAGCGATAACATGCAAACTTACATTATACTTATTATACTCCATTATATCACATATGGCATTGGATTTTATTGTATTATAACATTATATATATATACTCACTTAAAGGAGCAATATGGTGCTTTTAGAGACTTCTAGTGGTGAGGTTGGGAATTGCAACCAACGGCTCACTCCACCCCTCCATTTCAAACCACCACGGTGGCTGACACAGGACTAAGATGTCATCATATTTCCGCTTCTTTGCCGATAGAGATAACGTATTTACGAAACACGCTCTGTAGACCAGTTGTCCGTTTAGGGATACTATAAACAACACGCTTCATACGAAGCAAATGGACCTGCTGTTTATGTAGATAGAAATAACTAATAAAACCGTAACGTTTCATTATGTAACGTCTTTATACACCTCCGAAGATTTATTATATTGCATTCTGTCAATAGATCCTCCAAAAAACCACACACAGCACCTTTAACATGTGACTGCTTTTAAAGGTATTGTGGGAACAGCAGATGTGTTACCTGATTACAGCACCTGCTAAACTTCCCCTCTTGTCTTCAGGTTATTCATTAACCCTTTGTGAAGGCTGCATCTTAACTAAACTAAGTTGGAAACCATAGATGGGATTTCATTTTAAAGACAGAATCCAACTCGGACAAATACACCTGCTGAATAGGGGTTTCTTTTAAGTGTAAGGTTCTTATGGTTATGTAGTCGGAAGAACCTTTAAAGAAAATTTAGAACTAAAAAAGGATTAACTGTTTACAGCTCAACAGTAGCTGTATTATAAGACTATGCTGTTTGTACCAAGATCATGGGTTAGATTTCCAGGGTATGCATGTACAAATAAAATATGAAGCCTGAATGCACTGTTAGTGGATAAAACCGACCCGCAAAATGCGTAAATGTGTAAAATGTTTTTTATTGCTGCCTGTGCTTAATTCAACAAATTGGTTTAATCGGAAGTTCATTTAACTTGCGAACTGCTTGTGAATCTTTCTGTGCCCTCTGCATGCCCAGACTTGGTGTTTGTTTGGTAATGAATTCTGCATCTGGCTGAGCACATATCGGGTTTTTTACATGGTGTTGATTAACTAACCTGGGAAGCCTTCGGGGACGTACAGTGACCCACACTGAATCCAAATCCTACTCTCAATGGGAGATCAGAGAACCAGTGAGACGACCACCGGGCATACTGGCAAAATGGGACACCAATGATAAACTAAAAAGAGAAAAATCAGTTAGGATTAAGACAGTTGTCTATGGCTGGTGAGTAAAATATCATTACAAATCTAAACTAACCATGTCCTTGCTATCCTATTTTATGCATCACGTTTTGTTTGTTTGTCCAGATGCAAATATTTGAACAGCGTTCGTTCATCTCATGCAACTTAAATTGTGTCAGAAACAATATCCAAGTATTGTAAGACATAGGGAAAAGTGATAATTCTTTAAACGGATGTGATATGCGTGTGCCATAAAACATAATACTGAGCAGATGGATAAACCAGTTAACTAATGCTCGGTTTGAGAATGACAGATTCTGATGAGAGAATTCTAGACGAAACGTATACAAATCACCCTTTTTTTAGCTAAGAGATAATTGCTTCATTATTATCTGTTAACTTTTATAACAATTACTTTTATGAAAATTCTGTCATCATTTACCATTACCATTTCAAAGCTTCTTACCTTTCATCCTTCCGCAGAACACAAAAGACAATATTTTGAAGAAACTGGTTAACTGCCCCCTTTCACTTGCATTGGTTTTGTGTCCATACAGTAGAAGTGAATGGGGGCCAGATCTGTTCGGTTACCAACTTTTGTTTAAATATCTTTTTTGTGTTCTGCGGAAGAAAGAAGGTCATAATGGTTTAAAATGACAAGAGGTGCGTAAATGAAGACAGCATTTTCATTTTGGGTGAACTATCACTTTAAGTAATTTGTTTACAGATTTTTTACATGTACATTGTAACCTGCATTGCTATGCTATGACAATATGTGAAAAGTTCAATATAAATTTTAGTTAAAACTATTTTAATAAACTAATAAATAAATGACAGACCTTTTTTAAATTTGCTTCAAACACCTTCAGCTTCCTCCATCTGGTTACTGTAAGTTCTCTACAGAAACAATTAAAATGTTGAGCTGAGGGAACAAACTCCGGTGGTTTTAGAAATACATGCAGTGTTACTTCAGTACCCACAACATGCCCCACCTCTCGCATGAGCCATTAAAGTGTGTTGACACAAGACATTTGACATGTCTATTTGAAAAGAATGAATGAAAGAGATCGTCCTTTAATGTGACACAGTAAGTCTTGAAACCATGTCTGAGAAGGCTGGAGAAATAAAACAAGAGTTTATTTTGTGCTTTTGCTATTAGATCTATTACTTGTGGCATTGGCTTGTGGACTATCTGCAGCATTTCTCTTGCTTCTGCTGGCTGGGTTGTCGGTGTATCTGCTGTGGAGGAAGAGGCAGGCCCAAATACTTTACCGGGGACTGACACCAACCACCCCTTCAATCCACGATGCACCACTCCAGTGCTCCAGACATTACAGAACGGCAGCTATGGGTAAATAACAGCTGTTGCTTGTCTTCCAGTGCCAGTGACAACTTTTGACTACATTGTGTTTTGCTAAAAACACACTAAATAAGAGAATTATTTTCTTTTTGAGCAATAATGGTGGAAATATTCAATAGTTGCCATGTGTTGGTGTAAAAAAAGAGCATTTCAAATGTAAACTTCACCTGAGAAAATATTCCCCTCGCGCAAGAACTATTGGTCACCTCATTACATTTTCTGTAGGCTTATATGTGAAACGAACTGCTTTCAGGTTTATAATCTTAATGTTTTTAACAGCTCAGGTGATGTTCCTTTTATTGTGCCTCCTCGATTCAAGAGAGCATCTCAAAAGAAGGAGAAGAGGGATGGAAGAGAGGACGCGGAGGAATGGGAACACCACCCCGACCTGCACACCCAGCGAGGCTCTTTAACAGTAGGGAGTATGTCAGGATTGGAAAATAAAGCACAAAATGATCAGGAGAATTCATTCACGTCTTTCATTCTGTCTTCTCTCTGTCGTTCTTGAGGTTGGTTTCCTCTTGGTAGATTAAGACCCGACCTATATCAGCTTCCGGAGGAGCCCGGTGAGTGGGCCTTACCGAACGGCACGGTTGTGCGACTGTGGTTCGCTTTACGGTACCAGGATGAGCGAGAGCAGCTGGTCGTGTCTCTGCTCCGCGCCGCTAACCTGCCCTCGTGGTGTCAGGGTAACATCACGCTGGTCAAACTCCAACTGTTGCCGTCAGAGGAACGACGTCATCGGCAGGCCAAGGCGAAGCGAAAGGGACGTCATCCGACGTTCAACGACAGCTTTGTGTTTCAGGTTGTGGAACAAATGTTTGTTAGTTTTAAGGTTCAGATAAAGTTTTAGATCTCCCACCATAGGAGAGGTTTAACTGTTAGGTTTGTGAATTCATTTTTAAATTCACTTACTTTGCAAAAAAGGTTTGGTGATAGCTTGAAATTACAAATCTGTAGCTGATGTCGCCATCTACTGCTCATTTCATTAAAGTTCATTAAACGTAGTTCACATGTTGTAAACAATCACAGATAGTCATTTTAAAAAGCGTTTTTATTTGAAACAAGTATTAAAAATTGGCATTGCTTATTGCTTACGTTTTTAAGCACAATCGAAATCATCTTATAAGTCATTTCAACACACTATTTCAGTTTCTTTCATTGCCTTTAAAACAAATGAAAATTGAAGCAATTTCAACTGAATGTTATAGGTTCCATCTCTTATCATTTACATTTAGGCATTTGGCAGACACTTTTATCCAAAGCGACTTACATTACATTATCCTATACATTTATACATAGGTATGTGCAATCCGCTGGGTTCAAACCCACAACCATGCATTGTTAACGCAATGCTCTTACCACTGAGCTACAGGAATACAAAATCAAAATTATCAAATTAAATAGTGCGTTGAAATTTAATTGTACTTCAAACTTAGGTCCTACAAGGTTATTTTACCTAAAAAGGAACATTTCTGTCATCATTTATTCACCATCTTGTCATTTTAAACCTGTATGACTTTCTTCCGCAGAACATAAGATGAATTTTGAGGAACGTTGGTAACTGAACCGTGGCAGTTGTTTGGTCACAGACATTCTTGTGTTCTTTCTTTCTTCCCCAGAACAAAAATATGTTCATTTGTGTTCTGCGTAAGAAAGAAAATCATACAGGTTTGAATTGACCGGAGGGTGACTACGATGACAGAATATTCATTTTTTGGCTGAACTATCCCTCTTAGGCGCCAAAAATGTTTTAAAGTGCACTGACCTTGCATTGCAAACACAATGAGATCAATATAAATTATTCATATTATGATAAATATTGTGTATTACACCACACAAACCCGTCTTCTGTCTAACAGGTATCCAACAACTGTGTGGACCAGTGCTCTGTGCACATGAGTTTGTTCACTGTTGAGCAGAGGAAGCATCATCTCATTGGGCATATTTTGATACCCTTGAGACATACAGAACTAAAGGAGGCAGCAGGCAAAGTTCAGTGGCGGGATCTGGACAACGAGAGTGATCAAGTATAGTACAAAAATACAATATTCTACAATATACTGATTCCAGAATTGCTTGAGAGCAGGTGCATTGCCCTAATGTTTATTACTGCTGATCTAGCCTTTATCAAAGAATGGTGACATCCAGGTGTCTTTGAATTACAATCCGTCTTTGCATCGCCTCACTGTGGTTGTTCTGAGAGCACGAGGTCTGCAGTGCGACAGTAATGCTGGTGAGATTATTTCGCTACGGCAAAAAAGTCTAAGGCCAGTGTTTTATGGACTCGATTGTATAATGGGTGGGTCAGGTGTGTGTGTCCAGGTCTCCTTGAAGATACACACTCAGGTGGTGAGAAACAAGTGGACTACCGTGGCTAAAGGCATCAATCCGTCTTTTAACGAAAGGCTTACCTTCAGACTTTTACCCATGCAGCTGGACACAGGCTGCCTGTCTCTTGAACTCCAGCAGCCAATCACAGAGGAGCCAGGTACATTTCTGTCAATCATTTTTATGCTCAGTCTTGTAGGGCGTCTCACATTGTGGAGAACCTTGTAAAAATGCAAAACACATCAAGCATACAGTATGCCTTGTAATATCAGTAAACATGCAAATAAATACATGATCAACCTGCATAAAAAATGCTGCTAATACAAAAGGTAAATTATTGCAATGAATAAAATGGAATCATATATACTAATAGTAAATTACATTATAATGGCCAACATCCATCCATCCATCCATTTTCTACCGCTTATCCGAACTACCTCGGGTCACTGGGAGCCTGCGCCTATCTCAGGAGTCATCGGGCATCAAGGCAGGATACACCCTGGATGGAGTGCCAACCCATCGCAGGGCACACACACTATAATGGCCAACATGTAAAAATAAAATGTTGATGTATTTTGCAGTGTCGTTGGGGGTGGTGGTCATCGGACCGTTCATGTATGCCAGAGGCCGAGAGCTGGACCACTGGAACGACATGGTCAGCAAACCTCAGGAGCTGGTCAGGGAATGGCACGCGCTGGGAACGGCTTCATCACTGACAATCATGCATCAAGTTTAAATCTAGCCGTCCTCTTTCAGAAGAAAGCTAGAGGGAAGTGTTATTTTACTTTCACCACTGATGTCCGAAAATGAAATGGAATTGTACAAAAAGAAAGGAGAACTGTTTATTGATATGTTTATTTGCTTGTAATTGCAAACTTTTGAATGAGAAAGGATGTTACACAAAGTCACAGTAGAACAACAGTGTGCAAAAATACACTTTAGTTTACAAACACAAGGTTCCCACACCAGGAAATTTCCATTACTTTACCAAAAAGTGTTGCGTTTCCTGTATACAAATTTTACTGAATGATTTAGATTTAAACTAATTAATTGTAAACCTCAAGCTTCCTTCACACCACCAACTGACAAGAGACGAATGAAGGTAATATATTAACAAGATGTGCCACTGCCGTTACAATGAATGGGAAGGAATGCAAGGCTCAATGTGACCGCTGGAAAAGGTGATTTTAGCGCAATTTAAAGGACCAGTGTGTCATTTTTTTGAGGATCTATTTACAGAAATGCAATACAATATACATAACTATGTCTTCAGAGGTGTATAAAGACCTTATATAATGAAGACTGTTTTAGTACCTTAGAATGAGCTATTTCGATCTACATACACCGCGGGTCACCTTACATGGAATTCTCCACTGTTTCTACAGCAGCCATAAACGGACAAACTGCTCTACAGAGTGTGTTTCGTAAATACATTATCTCATTCTGCAAAGAAGCGAAAACATGACAACATCGAAGTGCTGTGTCAGCCGCAGTAGTGCTTCTAAGGGAGGGGTGGAGAGAGCCATGAATGCAATTCGCAACCTCACTGCTAGATGCCGCCAAATTTCATATATTGGACCTTGAAGCTTATCAAACCAAAGTAACAATACAGTTCATTTAATTATTGATGGATATCCCATTCAATTCAGATTTTTTTGCCACCGATTTCAGAAATATCTGCCGGTTGTCATGATATTGACGTCAATAGCTGCCCAGCTTTAGTCCCATCGGTAGACGCTCCCAAAAGTAGCTCATCATTTGCATAAAGTTTCTCAACTTTGTCGCATCGCTAGACACGCTTCCTTTTTTCGGAAGTCACTAAGCTACAATTGGAACGAAGGGGTTTACGTAACTTTGCCGCTGCCAGTCACTGACAGTGTGAACAGGGCGTTTATATGTTATTTTCGGATTTCCAAAGAGAAGAACTTGCCTTGAAGCAATTAAGTACTGAACATATTAGAGCATTTCATCATTCAACCAGACACAATATAACAACCCCAATATCTCCAACATTTTTTCATGCATTACTGTGGGAACCCTGTGCGACTCAAAACATGAGGAGTGTAAACATAAGGCCCAGTTTTTATTTGTAATCTGTAAATGCTGTTATTATCTTGGTGTGTTTTGCAACACAGTTGCATGTTGACTTGGGTGACTGAAGCTGCACTGACCCTGAACACTGGGTCTACGTAATCCACTACTGTAAGGCCTCTTATGGACTAATCACACAGTTCAGAAAGGCTAGCAGATTGCAGCTTGGCGTCATGCACCTGTTCCTGTATTCTTTGCGCAGCAGAACTTAAACTTCCTGGACAAAACATCTCGTGACTTGACTCGCTATGTTGACCCTTGGGTGTTACCCGTCAAATATGAGGAACAGGACACTGAATTCAGATACGTCCTATATTTGTTATCGCTTTAAAAGCATATAAGGTTTCTCTCTCTACTACAAAAGGCTGAAATGAGCTCCTTATATTTTGGGATGTGGTTTACACCAGATCACCATTTAGGCCACCTCGCATGTTCAAAAGCACTTGAACATTCAGCCTCACAAGAGGCTGTGAAACACTGTCGCCCTCAGACTTCGGTATCTCGGAATGTTCTTCACCGAGCATTTGATGACTTTATACAATTTAGGACAGCTTCCCAGGTGGGTTAAGTTCAGTAACCGGTGCCCAGCCTGGCGCCCGTTGTTGGCGCCCCACAGCAGCGTGGAGCATCGCTGAAGAACTTCTACAGTCACCGAGTAATGGCCGTTAGTCTGTTTCAGCCTGACCACCGTCACGGCCGAAGAGAAACCGAACGAGTATCTTGAGGTGCCACGGAACACGCGCTCCCCCTCGCTGAAATGTGCCCCCTCGTCCCACGCCAGCATGGAGCCGTCCTCCTCACCCATGTTGGCCAGATTACAGAGGGCCAGCAGGCAGGAGCTCCGCAGTGCTTCATTCCCGCTGTGCAGGAGAAGAACCGATGCCAGACGGGGAACAGCTCCGAGCCTCAGGAATCTCTCCTGCTGCAGGTCTGAGGAATAAAAGGATCTTTAATGCTTTATACTGAGACCAACAGTGGCATATTTACAGTAATATTAATGCATGTGGTACAATGTAATATAGAAAATGGAACAAACAGTTGTTGATACTAAATAAATTATAGATTTTAAGAATGCATCTAGCATTTAGACATCATTGATATTTCCATTGGATCTCAGTGACAGGACAAAAGTTGAAGTTCACTCACTGCTGTCATAGCAGATCCTGGCAATGGCTTGGCTCACATGCAGGAGAAGGTCCTGGTCTTGGTTGAGCAGTAAGGTCACGAGGGCAGACACAATGCCTGTATCAAAGCACTGCTCTTTCACGGGAGCTGAAGGCAGACAGAACCGACAGAAATGACATAATCATACACAATACAGTGATATAAGTGTTACTGGTTCAAAATCCATTCTTATAAAATTTCAGTAGCTGTTTAATGGTACAGTGATATCAGATATCAAAATGATACTGTGATATAGTATATCATGGGTATTGAAAGATGAATATTCCTTGAAAATAAACTCTTAAAAAATTCCTTTAAAAAAAGAACGAACCCAACCCATTGGGTTGTAAATGAACCTATGCTGGGTTGATTCAACCCAAAATGCTTGGTTGTTTTAACACATGATTTGGGTCAAATGTATGCCATTTTTAGGTTAATTTAACTCAGCAGCTGGGTTGACAAAATTTTTTGGGTGAAGTTTTTATTTACTTCCTACTCAATGGAACTTTGAAGAAAATCATGAGCGTGTCAACCAAATCATTATATTTTTGGACCTTGCTAGTTGGAGTTAAATTGACATTTCATTTTTGACTGCAAATATTAAGTAATTTAAATGAACAGAATGTCAATGAACAGAATGTCAGAGCACTTGTCTATTTACATTTCTGCATTTGGCATTAAACCAATAACCAATAGACATGAGCAAACGCTACCATTATTAGCAAACTTCCTTAAAGCAAAGAAACTATAAATGTCACTAGAGCGAATTGAAGTGAAAGGGGTCATATGGGGCGAATACATGTTTTTCTGTGTCTTTGGTATGTTATAAGTTGCACATGCATGTATAAAACACGTAAAATTGCAAAAAATAAAGTGTCGGAACAAAAGATGCATTCTTTCTATAAGCGAATGCTCACCCAGACCTGCCTGAAACGCCTCGTGTAACCACACCCTCACAAATCTACGTCGGTTTATGGTATGATTTGACCAAGGCGCCCAAATGTAAGTAAGGTGGGCGTACCTGTCACCACAATTGTTTTTGAACCTGATGTTCCAAATATGGTAAGAGGCGTAACATTTCCCTCACACGCTTGCTGTATTCGACCAATCACTATGCACTGCCTAACTGGCCAATCATAGAGTTTACCTCGCTTTTCAGAGCGAAGAGCTTTGTAAAAAAACACACGTTTAAAAAAAGCAGGACAAAGGGGATCTACAAACATGCACGGCATCGGGAAAATACAGCATTTTTTAACCTTAGATCGTGAATATCCATTGCATTATATCTAAAACAAATGATACTATTCGTTTTAGCCGTGTCATTTAACCCCTTTAAGTGTTTTTCTTGTGACACACTGGTGACAGTTCATGAATCACTTCTTGCAATATTCCTACCTACAACCTTTTGGTTACCAGAAAAAGTTTTTAACCACAAAATGACATGCTCAATTAAAACAGGTTGTCCTTACGATATCTGGCAAGTTCAGCCACCAGTCGGACTGTGGGCGTGGTTAGTTTACTCTGTCTTCTTAAAATCTGCGCCAGCACAGGCAAAATCCCACTGTCTGCCACCTGCTCAGCGATGCCTTTCTCTAGAGAAGAAAACATTCAAAACAATCAAGAAATATACATCAAAAGTACAAAAAAAAAAAACATGTTGGACTATTCCTATCCACTTATGTCTAGTCACCTGACCATGTTTTCAAGTACACAATCTGACTAATCATTCCGGTCACCCAGTGGGTTTAAGAGAGACAAATACGGATTAGATAGTCCACAGGGCTCACATATTCTTAATTTAAACATCTTCTTCAAACACATTAAATAAAGTCACCTGTGCTCTGACAATCCATGCCTTATCTATGCCATTGACTAATACGATTTATTTTACCAAGGAATTATCTGCTCAGTGGGTATTTATTAGGTGTATGTGTGCAGTGACTCACTTCTTTCAATGGCGACAGTCAGCACTGTGTCCAGATATGGCTTAAGTTCCTCCTCGACGAGTTCTGTACTCACACTGAGTGCCTCTATTGCGGCACGTACTGAAGGTGAGACAATAAAATCAGCTTTCTCTTAATAAACATTTTGAATCAGTTCATAAAAGTTTAAAGTAAGGTTTTTATATTTTGTTAAATACCCGTATGTGTGCTGGGCGACAGACGACTGACTCCCATCCTGTCCATATGTTACTACGCGAGGTCGTGGTGACCTGTTTACTTTCTCAGCTTTGCTTGCATCCCGGATTACGACTGTGTTTGTGTTCTAAAATATCACACAACTCCATCTCTCCCTTTCTTTCCTTCAGTTGTCCGTGTAACTCAAGTGTCCTTCTGTTTTAAGACGCGCCTATTTGTTTGTGATGGGTGCCCTCACTCCCTCCCTCGCTCATTTTCTCCCCTGGTTTAGATTCAGTCTTACAATAATGCCCTTCAAATCCTCTCACTGAGGTTTTGTGCAGGACAGGGCCAACTGAAGGTCCTACTGTGAACTGCAGCACTAGTCGAATGTCTCTCGCAACAAACAGACAAACAAAATCATGGGCTAAGCAACAAATCTGTCTACATGTGGTGGATTTTCTCTGCAAGCTCAAATGATTTGTAGAATAGATTACAAATGCTGTTCAATGGAGTGGTGTTGAACTAATTGGAGCTAATTACACAAATAATTGATAAAAAATCCTTAAAACTGGCCAGGGTTGTCTTCATTTCTTAAAGAAAAAAGCGCAAAGTGTGTGGGATGAGCAAAATCAAAATTCTGTTATTATTCAATTCACCCTCATATTCAAAACCTGTATGTAAATGTATTTTTGTGTCCATATAACTGAAATCGATATGAGCCAATGTTTTCTTAAATATCCTTTGTGTTCTGCTGAAGAAAGAACGTCATACAGGTTTGATATAACAAGAGGGCGAGTAAATGATGAACACGTTTTAATGTCTTGTTGAACTCAACCCTTTTGCTTTCCTTGAAAAAGAATATACAAATAGTTTACAAAAGTTAATGCTTTAATACAAGCTTATGATGAGCGATCTGCAAATTTACTGAGTACAAATGTTCAAATACACTACAAAACAGACATAAAATGGAAATAAATAGTCTGAAAACTAACAAAAAAGTCCAATAGAGAAGATATGTTATTATTTAAACTAAACTGGTCTTTGATTGTAAAATTAGGTACAACAGAATAAAACATTATTTTAATGAAATTAACTGTTATTACGCTTAAATTTAACATAAAACATAGTGCTCCGTTTGCATGCTACTTTAAAAGCATACACTGTCTGTGTACGTTTGCTCTTTATAAAATTTAAGTTCAATGAATGATTGATACAGTTTAACTCAAAACATCACGTTAAGAAAAATGATGTTCCACACTGAACAACATCTCACGTTACTTCGTGATTGAACAAACCGAAGGAGAAAAGTATTCAATCTTGAGCCTAACATTATAAAACTAAACTTTTCAGTGAAAAATGTTTGCACTCAGAATTCACAGTGTTTTGTTGTGCCCCTCCGGCACGTGATATCAAGCAAGACCTGTATTGGTGGTGTTGAGTCCGCTTGAAATAGTTTCGTATCCCACAGAGACCAACGTTAAGACGTTGCTCTCCATATCTGTGGACTGTTGAACCTCTGGAACGGCGGAATCCAGACGCATCTGTTTTCCTTTCTTTCGACCTCGTTTACTTTTGTCTTTAGGTTTTCCGTCTTCCGTGGCAGCTTTGGGCTTACGGTTGCGTTTCCTGATCCTTCTCGATGGAGGTTCGGGTTTGGGGTCTGTGTTCCCTGAGAGGATTCGGATTTGTCTGTCGATGACGGTGTCGATGATGTCAAGTGCCACGTCCATCATTCCGTTACCGAGGCCGTGCGTAACGTTGGAGAACAGGTGGCTGTTCGCGGGTTCATTGAACATTTTACGCATCCCCTCAAGATAGTTCCTGTTTGATGGTAAGATGCGACCAAAACAAAGAGTTTGAATCAAACCACGACCATTCTGCATTCGATTATTTGGTTTAGAGACTTTTTTCATTAAAAAAACATCATTTTGTTTAAAAGCGTGAAGTATTATATATCACTACAATGTTTTACCTTGTTTCAATGATTTTTGACCAATGTTGCACCTGGTTTGTTTCAGGAAGCAACTGTTTAGCCATGTTTTCATAATCTACATACTGCAGCGCAAAGTCCTTCATGTCTTTGCAAAGTGCCGCCGTGTCACCTGAAAGAAATCACACGATTAACCAGGAAATCTGTGTAAAAAGATTTTGCTAAACACCAGAGTTTGCATTTTCAAGGCTTACCTTCGGTTAGTTTAGAAAATGAGCTGGACACAGCCGTGTTGGTGCTCGGTGACAGTCCAAAAACGTTGAGGGACTCCAGTAGGGTCTTCTTACTAGCCGGACCTCGGCTAACTCTCGTGTAGGCGGCCAGAGACCGGAGCGACATCTTCTCGGGTGCTTCCAATCTCCTTTTGACCTCCTCGTAATTGATGTGGTACTTACGTGCCTTTGAACTTTTCATGTTAGGGTCCAGCAGAGAGGCTACTTCCGCAAAAGGGACCTGCACCGAGTTCACTGCACAGTCCTGAGATGTTTGTGCACTATGGCCTTCTGATGGATCCTGTGTTGTCATATGGCCTTGCGTTGAAATATGGCCTTGAGGTTGCTGAGGCTGTAGATGTGTCACTTGGTGGAGGTGAGACTGAGTCTGGATGTGTGACGGCGCTTGGATGTGGGATGGAATAGCGTGTTGTAGGGCCTGACAGGAGACTTCTTGAGGTACCACGTGCTGCGTGATGATCTGGGTGATGTTTGGAGGTTGCGGTTGAGGCTGATACATGGATATCATGGGGTTACTGACAGTGACATGGACGAGATCGGCGTTCTGGGGAACAGACGACATGTGCATACCCGTAGTCGGATCCATTTTTCCTTTCCACAGGTACAATAAGGATCAGCTTTTTAAAGTAACTTTATATCTAGGAAATAAGACACAATTTTAAAATACAGTTATGTTTATACAATGTGTGGGTGTGTATTATGTACTGGATACATTTTAGATCATATAAAACATTAATATGAAATAATATAAAACATATCAAATTTTACTTTTAAAATGTGACATTTCCAGCTGAGGCAGGATATTCAGTAATAAAAAATAAAACACTCTCATGACCTAATCAATCATAACACGTCTGAACATGAAAAGTGGGCGTTCCATACCATAAAAGAGGCTGATGGGGAAGGCCATCGAAAATCAAGGTTTGATGTCTTCAGCCGAAATAGTTTAATTAAGTTAGTTATTCGTTTATAAACGAATCCCTAAACTGTGATGCTGGCATCTTTAACATTACATACATTGCATATAATAAATGCGAGGTCTCGTGACGTCACGGTCTGGCGCGCATCACGGACAGCGGCTGAACTTCAGAGCGCGTGCGTGTGTCGCTTCCACACATTAAAACCAAGTATAGACAATAAACAGGATTTGAGAATATGCAAAAAAATGATAAAATGTGAGTATGTGACATATTGCTGCGTTTATTGCATGTATAGAGAAACCTATAACACAGAAACCCGACTCCACAAGTCAGTGTTGACTTTGGGAGGAGATAATCTTGTTTTGATGTTTAGTAGGGAAGGCCAAAGCCACCGTAATGTTTGAAACCGTTTCATGTGCACAAAACCGTCCAAACGTCAGTTTCATTCGAACTCTTCTGGCTACAAAAGCTAACCTCGATTCAGACACAAGTTGCTGACAGTATTCTTACTTACCGCTCTACAGTTAGTCGTTTTTAAACCTCACTGATCCTAGAACAGTCCATGGCGAACAGATCGAAGGTCCCCTTCTTCACCGATCCCGTTTCAGCGGGTTGCGAATCAGCAGACGAGGCACAGACGCCATAGTTGCAGGAGCTCGTAAGTTCATTGGCCAATGTTGCTGTCAATCATGCTTCTGGACGGCTCTCATTCGACGAGGCCTGTGTCAATCGTGGAACGTCGGCGTAAACAGGCGGAATATCCGGAGCTATAATGGTTCTGCGTGAACAAAGATAAATCGCGCTTGTTGAACAGTTTATGATGTCTCAGTGTTATACCTTCCACGTAATGTTTTGAATAAAAGTTGTGCGGTAAATTAATTTGGGTTTGTTGTATTTAAAGTATCCAAGATATGCACGCGTATTTATATTTTGCTTCATTTGTCACGTTATACATGAAAAATGGCAATATTAAAATATTAGGTCGCCTCTCTGAATCGTTTTTGGAACAATATTTATTGTTATCTGTTCCAAAAACGTAAAAGCTGGGCTTTTAACCAGTTAATTACTGCATTTGGCCACTAGATGGCAGCGCTTCCCTTAAAAGTCATTACGTCAAGTGGTCTCATTATCATCACAGTGGTGCTTTCCAACCCAAAGCTATAATGTTCCTAGTTGAACAAGTTGTCTTGACAACAACCTTGTCAGTAGAAGTGATAGTTTAAAGAAAGCATCTAGTTATTAATGTGAGCCATTCTTTATGGACGTTTCTATGGGGAAGGAGGCGGCTGCTGTTCTTTGTTCTTGTCTCCTGACACATAAAATTCATATTTCTGCCCATTATCTATGGGTCAGGAAAGAAGTGTCTGCACATGAGACTCGAGGGGACTCTAGTGGAGAGTCAAATGTAATTTGTGCTAGAAAAGCATAAATATTTCCTTCTTCAGCAACCTTCAAATCAGACTTGTCAGGTCAGATTGACAGAAAACCCCAAGCTCTGCTAGGATTCTGTTCAAATTTCCCGAGTCAGATGTCTTACTCATTTCACATGAATCAAATTAAAGCCTTTGCAATTTTGAAAGAATAAGGGGGTTTGCATTTTTTCAGGTCATTGTTTGATCTGCAGACATGGAGCTTGAGTGAATGAACGCAGAGAATAGATTCTAAGTGCGCTGCAAGAATAACAGCGCAGCAGAATATCTGTTCCTTATTCCAATTGAATAAAGGACGATTATACCCCATCCGAGGCATTTAGCCTGTATAGGTTTAAAGCCCCAGAGAAGCAAATTCGTTTAGTTTTTATTTATCAAATTCTGTACTGCAGAACAAGATTGACGTCTGGTACATTCTAATGTTGTTGATGAGAACCTCCATTAACATAAAAATGACTCTTGATGAGGCTGTGCGTGTCTTCGACAGCATGCTCCACTTCAAACGCTATCTTACACCAGCATCCAGAGTGCCCGTGGCAGCCGATGCTAAACGCTCTGCTGTTGTCCCGTTGCCAAGCTCCGGGAGAGATACAGATAGAGGAAGGTCTCAAAGTCTCAATCATTAACAGTTGGAAATGCAATTTATAATTTAGGTCACCTGCAATACGCTTATACAATATGATAGCCCATTATGTATGTGTGACAGTTCAATTGACATGCTAACTGTGATAGACGCTCAATATAGGTTGTTTATAGACTATTTCCAAAAATAGCTCCAGAACAGACGATTGGCAAGCCGTATTTTTTATGTGTCTAACACTCATCCTCTGCGTGGCCTCCATACACATCACCTTTAATGACGGCTATTCTTTAATATCCGTTAACGGCATGTGCAGTGGAAGAAAGAGGCTTGATCTTTTCTTCGTTCTTATCTGTTTCCATACCAACTGTCTTGGGTGGGGATAGGCTGCAGCCAAGTGATGCCTGTAGGTAAAGACAGTTGTGATAGACAGTGCCTTCAGATCTGTGTGTGTTAAGATAAAACATCTTTAAGCCTGCAAAACCGACGACTTTTGGGACTCACTTTTCTGTTATCTGCTGAGATAAAACACACTTTTAATATCGCTTTTTACTGTCATTTCTAGAAACGCTTTCGGGTTATCGCCCCCTCCCACCTCCATCCCCCTTTAATGACCTAATTTTATAGAGAGCACAAAGACAATTGACTCTTAAAAATCCTTAAATGTGCTTTGAGAGTTGGTGGTACTGCTGGCAGTTTAACCATTGTGTTGCCATGACAACGCTGCATCCATCAAAGCAGCGCACTAGTAAAATTCTTGTTTCTCCCATTAAAACCGCAGTTCATCATGAAGCGGCGCAGAGGCATAACGCGACCGTAAAACACATCGGTGCCGGTGATCAGGTCATGAATGTAGTGGGAGTTGTAGAGATGAGAGAGGCTAATATATGCATGCTTGTGTGGGTGAGATGTCTCTGTGGGTGACTTTCCATGGCATCAACAGAAGGTCACTCATACTGGGCTCCCCAGCTGTAGCTTTATTATTATGAGCCTACGTGCGTGCACCAGCTGAACCTGTTATGCTCTGCTCAGTTTGTTTTTATCGAAAGTAATTGAACTCACTTATATTGTCCCGTAAACATTATGTTGTTTCGTAAAAAATACTGTGTAAATGCCTTAGCGAAGCTCAATAACTTCTGATTTTTGGATCTAGTTTCTCAGTATTTTAAGTTTGAGATTAGATGTTGTTGTGAGAATACGGTATTTTAACAGTTATTTTGGGGGGAAATATTTTTGCAAAAAAAATTGTGTTCTTTAAAATACTTTGTGTGCAAAAGATTTTCTTGTTTCTGTGAGAATCTCTTTTCCCCTCTAAACTCTTCTAGGAGTTTGTAGTGTTGATTTTTCTCACCATCCCTCCAGGTCTTTTAGGATAACAGAGATCTCACATTTACCTCTCTACACTCTTAAAACAAACCTTTCTAAAATGTTCTTTGTCTGCCTGAACGGTTCCATAAAGAAACATGACAGATTATAAAAAGGTGAAAAATAAATGGTTCTGTCTATAAAACGAACCCTTTATTTTTAAGAGTGTACTGTTGTGTTCTTAACAAATATGGATTAAGAGCAGTCACGCTTGTAATTTAAAAAGCACTGAGACAATAGAAAAAACTCATTATTTTTATATGAAATACTCATAAAAATCTCATTAAGTGATTCAATAATGTGACTGGAGGTTCTTAATTAAAATAAATTAAAATTTAATATCACCAAACTCAGTTCAGCTTTATTTATATAGGACTTTAAATGGTCTCAGAATATTGAGGACTAATACATTAGTCAGATGTAACCATGCATTAGTTATTATTAGTTATATTGTGTACTTAGCATATACATTTTGCATATATGTAAGAAAAAAATATAAAGTATGAAAATGAATGAATGAACGTTTATATATAATTTTCAATTATTGGTAAATATAAATAATAAATGCATCAAAATATTTAATTAGTATGTATGTACTGTATGTGTATGTTTTTGTTTTTATAAATACAAAATTAATATGTACAGTAGACATATATTATGTAAACACAAAACTTTTATACGATCACGATTAATTCACTGCCCTTATGCGTATGATGAAGAATAGTTATCAACTTTGCAGAGAAGATGTTCTTAGAAATCCCATCTGTCTCCTTATTAGGCCTAGACTCTTTAAACAGCATTAAAGAGTCAGAGTCCAGCATTATTTTTAAATAACCCGAAATCCCAGACGATCTGATAAAACACTCCGCTTTCCCACAAAATGAACTGTTCCCCTATCCTTTAATACCAGCCTGCAAAACATGCATTGCATCAGCTGAAATGAAGCTGGTGATATTTAAACTAACTACGCTAAAAATAAACTCCTAACATCTCATTATTTTTTTGAATAATAAAGAATGACTGTTGCTTTGAGTCTAGGAGATTTGTATAAATTTACCTCAAGACTCATATAGGTCTTCTACTGTTTGTTATCTGGTAACATGATGTGTCTTATCATCCAATAGGCTCCTTTGAATGGTCATGTGCTCCTGCATTCACCAGTAAGACATCACAAAGCTGCATTTTTTCAATTTAGCATGTAAAAAATTAAAATCTGTAAATAATTCCAGAACACTCCACACATTGAAGAAAATTTCAGTAAAGATAACTATTAAATATTTACATTTTAAATAACCGTACTCTGATGGTGATATGTGTTTCCTGTGTATGATGGTACTTTTTAAGTATTGACATTGATTAAAATAAACCTCCCATTTAATCTTCTGTATTATGGTGTTTAGCTATACATTGCATGGTACGTTAGTATTATATAAAGTAAAGAAATTTTGAGGCACTAACAAAGGCACATCAAACACAAAACAACCACTGAGCTTCTTTTTTTAACCTAAACACAACACTTCTATTGCATCTTACGTATTTATATTAAAGGCTATATATTATACACACACACACACATTATATCTACACAGATATATATATATATATATGTACGTAGGCCTATGTATATTAAGACGCCTAATATACTACGTTCTCCTTATTGTTGCACTAAGGCAGCAGTGACGCCCAGTCTGTTGGCTGGTGGTACACGAGCGCGCGAACGCTTGGAGACGCGCGTGGGTCTCTTCTAGGGGTGTGTGCATCACATCACATCACATCATACACTACAACACAGATCAGACATCACACATCATCCCACGGCAGGTCACGGAGGAGCAGTACATCACTCGCCTTTAAAACCGACGCGTTAAAGCAACATTCTCACGATCGCGCCATTCAAAGCGTTCAACGGCGCGTTCGTCCCCAAACACAAGCCCGCAGTCCTGCATGACAGAAGTGGGTTTTAACACCGGACAATGACAGTGAGCCAGAGCAGGAGATAGGGATGGATGCGAGAGTGTGCAGGATGCTCGTCCTGGTCGGTGTGTTCGCGCTGTGGCTGCCGGTGACCGCGGAGGTAAGACGCGCCTTTGGGGCAAACACACGCGCCCTTCTCCCGTGAGAAAATAGGTGTATGATGTTCACAAAGGACATTGCATTGCGTTATATTATTTCGATGCTTTGAATAGGTAAGAAATCCCGCATGATTGTAAAGTGTGCTTTTTCAGGTATAGTGTTAGTGCAGTATCTTAGCAATACAGTATATATGTCATTGTACAATAAAACGCTCACAGTTAAGTGGATTCAGGCAAAGCCACCTCCCTCTATTAGAGGATGTTACATGCCCTGCTGTGCAAAGGAAATGTCGTTAAAATGATACAAATGTGAAACTGCATTCATACAAGCAGACTCATTTCTGTTATTAGTTATATTAGGGTGTACATTCAATTATGATATTCATTTTTATTGTTACCGTTTTCTAATCGAATCCAAATGCACGAATAACAGAACCTGCACACCATTTACAAAAGAATAAGATGTTGACCCATATTTGCTGAAATGATTTTGCTAGAACAACACTGAAGGAATCTTTCAAATGTTGTAAAAAAATGTAAATTGTAGAAATTGAAATCTTCAAAAAATGTATAGGACTGCTTGAATGAGCATATGAAGAGTTTGGTTACAAAAAGAGATGTCTCCTTTTCTTATGTTTCAAAAATCTTGTTTTTATTGTGCATTCAATCAAACTGCAGTTGGTTTGTTTTGATTTAAGCCATAATAACTCAAAAATGACAGCTAACTAACACAATGAAACATGATAACATAATGAAACACATGATTTGAAAAAAATATATATAATCTTCTATTGGAACCAAACTCTTCATATATAGCCTACAGTGTGCTAAGAAGTAAGTAACAATAAACACAGTTCAAGGAAAACAAAGATAGTTTCAACTGAAATGCGTAGAGTTTTGTAATAATGTGAACTTAACAGCTACCACATGGCTCAGATTTGTTCAAACGTAATGAAATAAAGGAAATAGACATCAGCGTTATTCAACAGATAATTGTACCGTCATCTTAGTTCACATCCACTTCTGATCTGGAGTACTTTAACATCTGTTAGGGCGGCGAAACAGCAGCATTATGGGACAATATTAATTTGTAGTGTGCCCACTGTGCTCCATTCCCAATTTTATGCTTCTCATCATAACAGAATTGTATCATTTTATAGCACCGACAAATGTGTTGATGTGTTCAGCTCTTGATTGATTTGATCAATTCATTTTAAAATGTACATAGATTCAGAGGTACAGAGTGGCGGTAAGCCATCACAACACCCTGTGCGTTTAATCCGGAGCCACAGGCTCTAGACATCTCCAGGTTGTTGGGCGCTGTCTTCTGTTTGTAGCTGCCAGTAAGACCCACCTGGTCATATGTTCGCTCATCTGTGCTATACAAGAGAGAGCAACTTCATTACCAGTTTGTTCTTTGTACAGAATTAAAAATGTATCATCACAGATGATAATGGAAAGCCAACGAAAAAGTATTTTGCTTGAAAGTTTCTATTTTGCTATTTCACAGTGTCAGTCCGTCCTCATCTAGCACTCTGGAATGAGAGTGACAGATGCAATTATGGCTTTAACTGACCGGTGTGTGTTGATATTAGCACAAATATTAGAGTGAATAACTGGGGCTTGTTATCTGTAATGTGGTTAACCTGGAGGTGCTTTGCTTGTGGTGCTGTTCCCAGAGCAGTTTGTTGATTGTCAAATTATAAAGTCAGTGCTGTGGGATGTTTACATCATGTAGTACAATGTTTAAAAATGAAGACCCAGCTTTATGTTCATGGTCAACTGTAAGGTATTTGTAGGTTTAGTTTCCCATCAAATATAAATTCTTGATAATCATACATTGTTTGGTTTGACTGAGTGTCTCAATAAGCCATAAGTTTGAGGCAAATATATGGTAATGCTCAACAGAATTTTTCTTTTTTATTAAAGGTGCTGTGTGTAATCTTTTGGAGGATCTATTGACAGAAATGCATTATAATATCCATAGCTATACCTTCAGAGGTGTATGAAGACCTTACGTAATGAAGCATTATGTTTTTACTATCTTAGAATTTCTATCTACATCCACTTACATGGAATTCGGCATGTTGTTTCAACAGTAGCCCTAAACCAGGGGTGTCCAAAGTCAGTCCTGGAGGGCCGGTGTCCTGCAAAGTTTAGCTTCAACCCTAATCAAACACACCTGAACAGCTAATCAAGGTCTCACAAAGCAGACTAGAAACTTCCAAACAGGTGTGTTAAGCCAAGTTGGAGCTAAACTCTGCAGGAATGTGGCCCTCCAGGACCGACATTGGACACCCCTGGGCTAAACGGACAAACTGCTCTGCCGAGAACGCTTCGTAAATACTTTATCTCCTTCGGTAAAGAAGAGAAAACATCTCTACAGAGAGGGGGAGCGGTGGAGTAAGCCATTGGTTGCAATTCGCAACTTTACCACTAGATGCCGCTAAAATTCACACACTGAACATTTAATGTTAGTATTACAAATGCTTTTGTTTGATTTTGTTCATGTTGATTAATTTTACATTACCTAAAATTCTCTGGTGTCTTTCTGATACCTCATATCTCCATAAATGTAATTTTTCTTTTTTTCCATAAATCATTATTATTACTAAATATTATTAACTCTTTATTTCTCACTATGTTTCAAATATCTCACCAACAAAAAGTATTAAAATGTACTTTTCAATTTCCTGAAAAACAGCCAATTCGGAAGGATACATAAAACTGTATATATATAATAATTTTCTTTACTTGTTCATGCTAATTAATAGCCATAAAATGAAACAAGTACTGAATATTTGTCACACTTTATAAAATGCTGGGTTATTTTTCAAGCCAGATTTGGGACAAACAGGGACGAATCTAACCTTTGGGTTGAGCTATGACGGATCGTTTCAACCCAAAATGCCTGTTTTTTACCCATTGCTGGGCAAATATATACCATTTTCTGGGCTCATTTCATCCCTTTTTGACCTAACGCTGGGTTACAATAACCCGGCATCTTTTAGAGTGCCGAGATACCAATAAGTAAAATGTTTCAAATGTCAGATGCATCAGTGATGAATGCCCAGTTAAATAGTTTGAATTACATGCCTCACGGTTTTACCGAGATGCGCTGCGAGAAAGTACTAAATCACTTGGGAGAGTCCGATTGCTTCTGGAAAACTCAAACCTGAGTTACAGCAGCAGTCCTGCCTTCTAAAAGGCTCTCTTTGCATTTCGAATCACAGGAACAGATTTCCTCTTATTCCTGACACAATAAAGCTTTATCAGCAACCTTCACATTTCTAAGGTGCGCTCGACCATGACAGCAGCCAAAATGTCGCCTCACTGCTTAAAAATCTGATTCGGTCAATTTTCTATAAGCTTGATTTTCAGCTAAACGGCTCGCGCTATTAGGAATCTGAGCTTAGAACCTTGGAAATTACAGTAGCAAAAGCGTTTGCTGAGTCATCTGGAGTCATGCTTTTCAGTCAAATGACCTTTAGTAGAATTATTCTTTTGCCCATTTGTTTTCCTTTTTTATCTCCTCCACAGACAGCTACTCTGAAAGATTTACGTATTAAACTCATCCGCTAATTGCCCTTCAGTCGCAGTGCAGTGAAAGTAAGCATGTGAATAAATCGTCTGATGGTAAAAAGTTGAAAGATATTATCTCTGTTCGGTGTAGCGTTGTCAGGAATGACTCTCACAGTTTCCTCCGAGCCAGGAAGAAGCGCAGGCAGAAGCAGAGCGTTTCGCTGTTAAAATGTGTGTCATGTCTAAGACGATAAAACTTTTCCATAAAAAACAGACACTTTATTGCGCTGAACAAATCATTTCATAATTCTGTCAGCTTCTTACATTTGTACTCCGTTTTCTTTTGTCTCTGCAGGTGAATGGAGATGACAGCTACCTGAATGCTGTGCAGAATACAGGTGAGTCAAAAAGTGTCCTTTCGCTGTGAAAATGAAAAGGTACCTGAGGGACCATTCTGGGTTCCTCAGATTTCCTGAATTATAAGACCCTTCGGAGAAACTCAAGGTGAAGAAATACACTATTTGAGGCAGTTTTCATCCATCCATCCATCCATTTTCTACCGCTTATCCGAACTACCTCGGGTCACGGGGAGCAGGCAGTTTTCAACCATACCTAAATGTTCTCCAAAGGGTTCTTAAGGGATTCTTCACCCAAAAAGGAAAATTTTGTCATCATTTACTCCAAATATGTATAAATGTCCTTGTTATGTTTATCACAAAGAAAGATATTTGGAAAATTGTTAGCAACTGACATTTCTGAGACATTGTTGACTACCATAGTAATAAAACTACACAAATTTGATCTTTTGAATTATTTAGGAAAGCATGTTTATATTTTTCCAAAATGATGTTCCAGAAATCGCACATTTTATAAATATATTTATTTGTGTTCTACAGAACAAAGAAATTTGTTTGGAACAACTTGCACATAAAAAACACATAATGGAAGTGATTCATGACAGAATAACATTTTTTGGGTGAATTATCCTGTTAGGAGACACTGCATCACATTCATCTTCCTTGCATTTAAAAAGGTGCCTTTGAAAATAAAAAAAAAATGTTTATTTTGTTACATCCCACTATATCTCATTCAGCTCAGGCAGTGTTATCAATGAGCCGTGGAAAGATGGATTCCTGATGGCTTGTTTACATAAATCATTCATCAATTTTTCCCAGAGCTCTAAAATATGACATTTACTCTACAATCGCTGCTGTGCGCCGCTCGCTCGATACCGCCAGTGTTGCTGGTTAATAAGGCCACACGCCCTGTGATGATGTCCCGTCATTTTGCGGTCTGTCAGATTTTCTTCTCATCTCTCTTTCATACACTGCGACAGAGTGAAATTTTCCAGTACCAATCTCAGAGTGCTAATGACTCGGAGTTCTTTGATGTCGCTGCATCAGGACAGATAAACAGCCCAGCACGACCCAGCCAATCGGATGGCTTTATGGGGCCAAGATTGGAATGAGTCTAGATTGAGAGATTTGTGTCTTGGTTTTCTCATCTCTGTGAGAATATGAGCTTTGCCAGTAGCATCCCTCGTACATCAAAAGAAATGGGTCAAAGATTTCATAGTTGACTAGTTATTATGTGCTTTTGATGTGATGTATAGATCTTAGTAACATCGGTTGTTTAAGATGCATTTTCTTAAAGGGATAGTTTACCTAGAAATGGAAAGTCTGTCATCATTTACTCTACCCTCTGGTCATTTCAAACCAGTATGACTTCCCTTCTTCTGCAGGAACTCAAAAGAAGATATTTTGAAGAATGTTTCTTCTATTTTCTAATAAATATCTTCTTTTTGTTTCTGTGAAAGATAGAAAGTCATACAGGTTTGAAATGACAAGAGGGTGAGGAAATGAGGACAGAATTTTCATTTTTGGGTGAACCATCACTTTAAAAAGAAATTTAAGGATTGCTTGAACAAAAAGGTATTGTGATACATTTGCTCTGGCATTGTGAGCTCATACCCAGGTCATACCCATGATATTCTGCTCCATAAATTAGGTCTTGGTCTCATCTCCAACATACCGTTCAATACGTCTAAACGAGTTTTTTGCTATTTCATCATCTGCCAGACGAGAGAAAGCAGCCCGTCACAGAAAGGTAATAGAACCTCTTTGCAGCAAGCTCCTCTATGTGATATATCATTCATGTCCGGAGTGCAAATGGTGCATGACAAGATCCTCACTAATCTCCAGATTTTAGGTTTTAAAATGTGCTTAGTTCATGTAGGTATATGAACAGTAGTTATAAAGATTGAAGCATACACAACTCCCTGTAGATTTTGTGGTGAAGCTTTGTGCATTGCAAACACTACAATAGATTGACCTCAATTATTTTTATTTGTTTAAACTCCCATGGCAATATGAACGGCCTAATGCGATCATGTCTCCTCCTGTCACCTATTGGTGCCACACGGCGCATCTGCTCTCGCACTCGCTTAACACGTCACACCACGTTGTGTGAACCGTATCAAATATTCATTGTGCTGGTGAAATGGATTATACCGTGAGGGAGAATAAGCTCTCCGCAGAGCTGAGAGCGCGTGTGTCCAAGAACGGCATACGGGCGTTTTGCGTAAATGACTTGATTTCCTCTTCCATTAGCTTGGATCAGCACAGAGGGTGCCAGAGGCTGAAGATGAATGAATCCAAAGAGCTATAAAACAGGCTAGGATAAATTCTGTTTTAATTTCTATTTTACTGTCATACAGTCTAAAAGATGTTGGGTTATATTTAAAGGTCCAGTGTATGAAATTTAGCGGCATCTAGTGGTGAGGTTGCAAATTCCACCCTTTCTTTCAAAGTCCGGCTGACGTAGGACTAAGATGTTGTCACGTTTTCACTTCTTTCCCGAAGGAGATGACATATTTATGAAACGTGCTCTGTGGAGCAGTTTGTCCATTTATGGCTATACTGTTGAATTTCATGTAAAGGGTCAAAAATGCAAAGACACCTAAAGCCTGGTTCATGAGTTTGCCTATGCAGACAAAGGTGTAGGTTTGAGGGTAAGTGTATGTGGCATGCTGTAGGAGAGAGGGTTCTGAGCTCGTTCCTTCTTCTGAGCGAACCCTGTCCGTGGTGATGGCACCGAATCCGGCATTAGCCTGAACCCAGAACACTCCCCCGTATTTTATTGTGTCCCGCTGGAGACAAGGGGCTCCCGGTTAGGAGCCGGAATGGTGGTTCGATGCTTGAGACTGAAGAGAGAGTGAAGGTTAGACGTCTTGACTATTTATAGAGGCTTACTCTCTCTTAAACATATAGGTTGGGTGCTGTGAATGCTGATAGCCGACAAGCCGAGTTAATTTACTGCTCCTTCTCCTCCCGAACTTAGTTGAAAAAACATAATTTTGATTGACTAATGTGAGTGGTCTTCACTTACCGGCCCCCTGGCCTGGTTGGAAGAGGTGGGCTTGAGCGCGGTTTGGTTTGGAAAGGGGGCAGTATGAGCACAAATCGCGCCGGAGCGCGGAACTGAAAGCATGACGTACATTATGCGACTGTTTCAATTCGGCACTGAGATTTAGCTGTCACCGTAGAACACAAATACACGGCGCACTTACACATGCAGCCATGTGTCACCGCGGCCAAAACTACTCTAGATATTTTCAAACATATTGCAAGGCTGTGTGTAACGATCAGATTTTTAACAATTAAGTATAAAAGCATAATAAGTCGCTCTCGTATGACAATTATATCATAGGGAGATTGGTCTGTGCAATGCGCACATGAAGTTAAACACACCTAAGCCACAAACTAAACATGACGATAGATTCCGTTGTGCATAGAGGGATCGCTTTGTTTATGTTTATAATGATGAAAGTGTGTTAGGGTGCGGATGGTGAAGTACAATGTGACCAGCCGGGGAGGGGGTCAATCGTGCTCGGGCACAGCTGAGAGGTTAAAATGTGAGTACGCCCTTAGAAAATGTCTTTATTTAACCCAACCATGTCTTAAAATAGCCAAGTATTTTGGGATGAAACAACCTAGCACAGGTTAATGTAAAGCCCGGTTTACAAACCAATGGTTGGGTTTTTCCCAACCATGTGTTGAAAATATACACGTATGTATTGTGTGGAAGTTCTATTCAGATGTAGTTTTGTAGCGCTTTTCAGAATTCGACATTGTTGCGAAGCAGCCTTAATGTAAATACATTAGGACAGTCAGTATAAATATCAGTATAGAAATATAGAAAGGCAACAAAGAAGTAATTGAAAATATTGATGTTTGATATTATAGAATAAGTGACGTTTTTCTTCTCTTTTTTTAATACAAATTATACAAAGGGAATCTCAGGACACCTGCGTTCTGTGTCAAAGTGTTCAGTTTTGTATAGCTGTTGAACGCAGAAGCACGCCCTGTTCTGATGGCTCCTTTCCTATTCTCTGCTTCCTTCACTTGGTAACTGTTGTCTGGTAAGACCCATTTTGTGAATAGTATCATGTGTGTCAGGGGTCCGATTAAATGCTGTGATTTTCTATAGCTTACCACCCTTCCCCCTGCCGTGTCTTCCAGTCATTAACACCTGAGCATCAGCCGTTTTTCTTGCATCGTAATGGAATGGGATCGAAATCTCTCAAAAATGCTGAGTAAGCACGGCTGACTCCCGGTGCAGGTCCTAATGCCCTGATGCTTCTGTTTTACATCCTTTTATTACCTGACCTTCTTTTCAGCTTCTCTGTGCTTATTTCTTTCTCCAGATTTTCAGTCGCACATGTTTTGTCTCTCATTTTGTAAACCAGAATTTGAATATTATTCATATGAGATTTTAAAATCACTGTGCGCTGTTTTGCTGCCACTGGTGGTATAATGGAAATCAACAGATAAATCACAAAAATGTCATTATATTGTTTTGTAGAACAATGTGGCTTCAGACTTGTTTTCCTTCTCTACTGCTAACAATTCCTTACATACAAAAGTATTTGTATACTAAAAGGGACAGTTCACTCAAATGCAAAAATTCTGTCATCAATTAATCGCCCTTGAGTTTTTTCAAATCTTTGTCAATTTCTTTGTTTTGATGAACACAGAGAAAGATATTTTGAAGAATGCTCGTAACCAAACTGTAAATGAAGACAGAGTTTTCCATTTTGGTTGAACTGTTCCTTTATGAATTTCTCGGTCACATGATATTGATGCACCAGGTTGATTCTGATATCGATATACACGTACCATATAGTGCCAAACAATGCCCCTTTAGCTTTTCTTGGAGCTTATTGCACCACAATATTTTTTCAATTGATCAATGACATACTGTTTCTACATATATGATTTTGTTTGGAAGTATTTATAATTTTTACCTTGAGTTGAACTATGGAACAGACATTATACAACTTAGTGCCTTGTTGCAATTCATAAATACTCAATGAAAAGTTACTTAAATTGATCACAAATGTTCCGTTACGTTGATGCATATTTTATTTATAACTCTTAAAAACGCTTGGTCAAGTTGTGTTATTAAGGTCTGTGGTTAACAAAACCAGGAAATATTTTCACATTTTATAACATAAAACAACCCAGTTATAACTCACTCGTTATATTTTAAGGCTTTTTGTCTTTTAACTCATTCGCCGCCAGCCTCTTTAAAAAAAAGTTGCCAGCCTACGACAGGTTTTTTTTTAACATTTTCAACCAAATTTAATGGCTCACAGTAAATTTTCTGTAAAGAATATATGAACAATCAATATGTCAAATGAAAGAACAGAGTCTCAGCTTTCAAACAAAAGAAACCGTTTTCTTCTACCTACATCTGTTCGTTTTTTATCACTCCCTAGATATGGGTAGGTTTCTTCAAAAATGCATAATTTTGAATAAACAGCTGAGATAATTGACATTTTTTGTCAAAGATTCCACCCAGATTCCACTCAGAACAATCATTAAAACCCGCTAAAACATATACGTTCTAGGTTATGGGATTCTGTTCTTTTTCCCAAAGGTTTGTAATAGCGCCACCTGCTGTAAAACAGTACTAACACTGATTGCCGTAAAAACTCGTCTTTGGCGGGGAACCATTTTTTTTTATGACGAGATAACTCGTCAATGACTGTGAAAGAGATAAAAGCGGTGGTTGCTAACAAGTTGCCAAAAGTGACTACTTGGCAGGGACGTTAGACGTCAACGCACACATAAATCTTACAAATAATGCAACAAAAACCTGGTTGGGGATTCATTCACACTCACCAGGAAACACGTTTTTAATAAAGTTTGAAAAAATTGTCGGAGGCTTGGTGGTGGTGACGGTGATATTGAGCAACCACAGTTTAGTCTGTTTATAACATCATGTTAGCTTTTCCTTTTGCCGATTGTGTTTCAGCTTCAAAAGTAACAAATGTTGTGTTAATTTGTAGAGATTATTTTATATAGACAAAACCTGTAAACGTCATAAACATTGGTAATCACAGAGCTTACTTTTCTCCATTTCACAAAAGTCTAATGGGAAAACGCACAGGCTTTCGGTCAAGGGAACCACTGCAGCGCTAACTTCCGGATTGGCTTACAAAAATGCGTCATCTCTGCGGCTATTTGTTAAGTGAATTGATTTTGAAAGATTAATTGCTCGTCAAAACTAGTAATCTGAGCTAACAAAGTAAATCGTCAATTCTGATTTCATGTGGACTTTAAAACACCCTTCTTTTTCAAAGAAGTCAAACTTTTTTATCTATACTTGACTTACTTGACGTAAACCCACAAAAATATATGTTTAAAATGAAGAACTTTATTCACTTTCGTTCTCAAGTGAAAAATATTTATGTTTTGTTCCAGACACTTCATCGACAGCATTGATGCCGTTTCCCACCCACACATCATCATGCATCCAATTAAAGAGAAACGCTCTGAACGATTTCCCTGAGGTTGGCACAACTCTCTCTGAGAAAACTCTCAGTCATTCTGTTTAATAAGTCTAATTCAGCTCTGCCCTCATTGCAGTGAGTCTGTTTAAGCCTGGAGATGGAGACATTAATCTCTTCTGCCTCTCTGTACACACACACACACTGTTCCTCCTCAATATATATTTTTCTGAAATCACTTGAATGCAGACGGCCTGGCCCAGAAATTGCACCAGCATGTGTATGCAGACAAAGACAACTGCAGACGACATGATTAACAGTCTGCTCTTCCAACCGTCTGTGATGTATTTTCAAATGGAAGGACACTTGATTTCCACCGTGCGTTTAGTAACAAGCTGCGTGAATGACTTCTCGCTTAGTCAAGTATAGTTGTGGATTCTGGGATTGAGGGTTAGCGGAGGATTAGTGGAGGTGGAAGATCACAGTCTTCTCATCCATCACAAACTGTCTTGTCTGCCTGCCTCAACTCCAAATAAAGTCCCTCGGAAATTGCAGACAGACATGGAAAATGTGCTGACATCTTTTGGAGACTTCTGGAAGGCTTTTTGTGCAGTGCCTGCAGTCTTTCACAGTCCATATGGACCTCACCATCTCAAGTCTTCGTTAGGGCTTTTCAACAGTCGTACTTTCCATAGTTCTGCTCGCACCCCTGCAGTGTGTGCAGTCATCCGACGGGAGACGCATTTGTTTCCTGATTAGCACAGCACTAAACTCAAGTGCTAGAAGCCCCTGAGCAAAATAAAGTTATGTTCGAACTTTAGAACGGCACTACTGATAATCTATTGAAGCCATTATCTAGCCATACATGCGCTCTGTTCCAATGTGATAAATGCAATTTGATTCTGGTTGTCGCAGGTCCGCAAAGCCAAATTTGAGTTAACGTAATTGAGTGTAGGTTCTGGAGAAGGACCAGCCATTATTATCGATCTGTCTAGTTTACCCAAATGGCTCCTTTGACAAAATGTTAAATGCTCTCTCATTTGTAAGATGCTTTGGACAAAAGCATCTGCTGAATAAAAATAATCCTTATTTATTTTATATTTCAGTTTAGTCTTTGCATCATTTTGTTCCTATCATATGCAGTAAGAATTGCTTGCTGTTTCTTTCAAGTCTGAGTTTCGCCTTAAAGAGATAGTTCTCCCAAAATCTCTATTTCATTTCAAACCTGTATGAATTTTTCATTGAAGAATGTCGGTTATCGAACAATGGTGGTACCCATTGACTTGCATTGGTTTTGTGTCCATACAATAGAAGTGAATGGGTTCGCCGTTGTACGGTATCCCTTTAAGTACCCATTGACATCTTGTGTCAGTTCTATATTTCTCTTCTGTTTTCTCATAGATTTAATAACAAGATGCGGCATTAGCGTCTGTTTCTATAGGCAGCTGTGCGTAGGTCATTCACCATATAGCAGGGGTGTCCAATGTCGGTCCTGAAGGGCCACTGTCCATCAGAGTTTAGCTCCAACTTTGTTTAACACACCTGTTTTGAAGTTTCTAGTCTGCTTTGTGAGACCTTGATTAGCTGTTCAGGTGTGTTTGATTAGGGTTGAAGCTGAACTTCGCAGGACACAGGCTCTCCAGGACTGACTTTGGACACCCCTGCCATATAGGAACGGTGCGAGCCAGTTGGTGTTGTCAAGTTTACGGCTTTCCCCTGAATTGGGCTACTATTTAACTGTTTTTTTAACCGCAGGTTAGAAGTGGAAGGATTTTCTTATTTAGCTGTCAATCTTATTTTTTACTTTTTTAAGTTTTTGGACTTGGTTTTTGGAATTGGGACGTTAAGCTCATTATGGATGATTTTGTTTCACAGATCTGGCAACCCTGCCAAGACGGTTCGTTAACACTCAAGAGCAAGCTGACTGTCCGTTTGCAACTATAGTTATTAGCGTGTTAGATTATGAAAACTGTTGTGTAAACTCAAACATTATATTTGCTACACTAACACAACAACAACTAAAGGGTATTACATTTTTCAGATATTTAAATCATTGTGGTTTCCCCCGCCATGGTTGAGCAGTGTTGTGACAAAACCGTGAGTGATGTCAGTGGACTGTTCCAAGATGGCGGACACGTCTACATGACTGTAGCGTTTGAATGAGGCATTTCCAGTGTGGGTTTGGCAACCCAGTGTGAGGCAAGAAAACACACACACATATGTATGTCTCACACTGGGTTGCCAAACCCACACTGAAATCTTATTGTTCCAAAATCCAGATCCACATAACTGCATATTAAACAACAAAAACTTTTTTTTAGCTTTTGCCTGTGATTGTAATACAACTTTTTTAGTGAAGGATGACATTATTCTTTTTTCAATAGAAACTTTATAAATAGGACACGGTGTGAAACACAATTGCCAGCCATATATGATGTCAATTAATGAATAAAGCCATGATCTTTTCAATTTCACTATGGTCTACTTTGTTGTGTTGGTTATTGTTGTCAGATTTATGGACTTGTGTTGGCCACTAGTGGCCGCTATTGAGACCTATGTTTTGTTTTCTCCTGGCAGGATTATAGGTGTTGGCCACTAGAGGCCACATTGAGTATTTGTTCCTTTTTTTTCTGCCTTTGTGATTAGTTATTGTTTTCACCTGTGCCTTGTTTTCTTCACGTGTACTTAAGTGGCTTGGTTTCTCTATTCTTTGCTCAGTGTTTGCAAGATCATTCCTCTGTGTGCTGCTAAGTTTTCTACCTGGAGGATTATCATCTTTGTAAGAGTTTTCTTTTTCTATGAATCCTTCAGAAGTTGTTTTTTGGATTTTTGCTTCGTACTGCCCTTTTTTCCACTCTTCTGTGACATTTTGAGTGGGGACAACTTTGAGCAACTATTGTTTTTGAAGATGCTTGCCTTTCCTTTCCTTTTTGTTGACCAATTGCTTACTTTTGTGGATATTCATTTGACTCATTAAAGTTACTTTTGCCTTCAACTCGTTTCTGCCTTTGGATCCCTTAACTCTCTGTCCAGCCCCATCACTGTTGTTGACAGTTGTTGGTTATACTTAGATTTAGGATAACACGCTTAAAAGAAAGCTGCTTAAGGGATAGTTCATCCCCCCCCCACCCCAAAAAATGTGTTCATTTACTCTGATGACTTTCTTTCTTCTCCTGAACATAGGAGATATTTTGAAGAATGTTGGTAACCAAACCACATCTCCCCATTGACTTCCATTTTATTTCTTAAAATGCAGTCTTTTCAGATTCCACAGAATAAAGTCATGTACAGGTTTTGAAGATCATGACAGAATTTTTATTTTTGGGTTAACATTGGTTTAACATGATACGAGTATACCACACTTCTGTCTTTCAATCCTGAAAAGGGTGTTGTAGCTCTTTCTTGTCAGATTCAAGTAGGGCAGGTCAGCGAGAGTTCAGCTCCCTGCTGCCTTACTGGCTGCTCAACTTGGCTTTTCGTCACCTGCTTGGAAAAAGGCATATCAGACCCCTCATCCTTTGTGCTGGGAAATAAGGTTGGATAAGGGATCCAGATGTCCAACTTTGCCCTCTTTACAGTTTCCAGTGCAGGGGCTGAGAAATCAGTGCCCTGCTCACAGCTTAGAGATATATGGGCCAAGGTGGGTGTTCCTGGGAGATAAACAAAAGGGCTGCTGTTGGACTCACATGATGCAGGCATGAAAGGCTCTTTTGAAAACCACATCCGCAGAGTAATACAGATTGGCATGTCATAAAACAAGATTATTATTTTGGACTCAACAATTATGGGAGATAGTGGGCTCTCTTGGAAGAAGTCCTGAAAAATAATCATCAGGAAAGGTTTTTTTTTCTGCCGAGCAAAATAGTTTTATCTTCGAGCCTTGGTGTCAGCCTAACTCATTGTCAAACACCATTGTCAGCCAATCAGAAAATGAGTATATCAGAAACGCTTTTGCTGTGGCCAATTTTCTTATTGGCTAAAAAGATAATTATAACCCACATCCCTGACACAAAAGATATTTTGAAGAATGTTGTAAACCAAACTACGCACAATGACTTCTTTGGTTGGACAGAAAACCACCGAGACATTTCTCCAAATATCTTTTTTAGTGTTCCACAGAAGAAAGAAAACTGTCTTGAACAACATGAATAAATGGAGACACAATTGTTATTTTTGGGCGAACTATTTATGCATTAGAAAACATTTAAAAAATACGTTCTGTTGATGTCACGTGTGTCATGCATTTGAGTTTCACATCGACAATAACATTTTCCTCCTTCATCTCTGTTCTTCAGTTCCTCTGTCCTGCTCGGAGGGATTTACTGAGTTGGGTTACTACAATGGCACCGTATCTCAGACCGACTCCGGTTCGCCGTGTTTAAAGTGGACCGAGTTTCCGGATTACGTGCAGCAGTATCCGGGCAGGGGTCTTGGAGAGCACAATTTTTGTCGAAATCCTGACCGTGAGTCCAACCCATGGTGCTTTTTCAGACAGAGCTCAGGGGCCATCGGATGGGCCTACTGCGACTGCCACCAGGGTGAGTGCTTACACACTTCATTAAATCTTATACAGTTCCCTACTTTCTGCCTAAGAGGATAAGATGAATGCCAAACATAATGTGAACAAACATTAAATGTAGTTTTTTCAATTTTTTGGGAATGACCTTCTTCTATATCAAGTACAAACAGCACAGCGGGCATACACAGATATAGAGTTTAGTTCTTTTTAATCCTGAGAATTAATGCTGTTTTCTGTTTGGGTTTAGTTTCTGTTCCTCACTCACACTTTGTTTCTCTCTCACTTGCTCAGGAGCGGTCAGGTTAGCGGGGGGCTCGTCCACTAAGAGCGGCCGTCTAGAGGTCTACCTGAATGGCCAGTGGGGGTCTGTTTGTGACACACACTGGACGGACCGCGATGCCACCGTGGTTTGCCGACAGCTTGGACTGGGGTAAACATGCTTTGCTTTGTGTTTTAAATTTGCTTCCGGTGTGGTTAGCCTCTGTGTATGCAAAAGTTTTCCAGAAGTCCAAAATTGACATTCACAGAGCCAAATGGGAGTACAAATTGACAGTAAATTTAACATGAGGATATTCTAGTAGTTTTCTATTGCTCATCTAGCATATTTCACTTCAGTAAAATTTGGCAATTGCACCAAAAGTTAAATTTGGACCCTGCTTATCGATCTCTCCATGTCAGAGAGCTGAGAGTGGGTGGATAGGCTCACATCCCCATATATCTTCTGAACCTGGTGTTTCTTTCTCTCTCTCTCTCTTTCTGTCCGTAGTGAGATTGGCACAGCTCTCCAGCACTCATATTTTGGCCCCGGCTCCGGGCTCTTTCACTACGCCCGCCTTGGCTGCCGAGGCGATGAGAAATCCCTGCTGGACTGCCGGAGTAGGAAATTTGTCACTAGCGACTGTAACCATGGAAACGAGGCTGGAGTGGTGTGCGAACCACCTGAAGGTCAGGGTTCTTTTTGAGGGAATAAAACCGATGACCTTTTGATTGACTAGTGACATAAATACTCCCACGTCCAGGAGACCTTAGACATGTGAAGAGAAATCAAAAGAAAGCTGTCTAAAACTTCATAAGGATGATCATGTTATCTTTCAAATTCCTCTTATTGCAGCTTCTTTGTTCATCCATTTTTACTTATTAAAATGCCATTTACGGAGATCGGAAATTTAAATGGAGCGTTTTGGAGGGGGTTAGTTTCCTTTGTGGCATTAAAATGGCTGTGAATTCCTTATAAAAAGGAACAAAGGGAAAAAGGAGAAAAGAGGATAGGATGCAAAATCAGTGGTGTCTGAATTTATGATTGCCTGCTGTGAGCTTTATTGAAGCCACAAGCGCAGACAGATAGACACAGAAAACAAATTCTATATTTTTATAATGGATATTTTATGTTTATTAGTAAACTTATCAAAACTATGAAATTACACAAATATGACTATGACAATTACCGAATGTTGTGACAAGAAAATCCAGTAAAATACACGGTTTAGTTCTTCTGAATTATTTCTGAAAGGGATCGTTCACCCAAAAATCATCTTTTTGTCATTGTAAACCTGTATGACTTTCTTTCTTCTGCAGAACACAAAAGAAAATATTTTGAAGAATGTTGGTAACTGAACAAAAACGGTACCGATTGACTTGCATTAGTTTTGTGTCTGTACAATAGAAGTGAATGGGTAATGTTGTTGTTTGGTAACCAACATTCTTTCTCAACATTCAACATTAATTTTGTGTTTTGCTAAAGAACGAAAGTCATACAGGTTTGAAATGATGAGAGGGTAACTAAACAATGACAGAATTTTCATTTTTGGGTGAACTATTAGACTTTCTGTCTGTTCTGAGCTGTTATTGGCCATGACCATGTTTTTCCCATTATTAAGTCATTTATTTTAGCACATATAGTACTGTGCAAAATTCTGTGCAGTACATTACAATATTATAGACATTATTCAATTTGTACTGAGTGTCTATATTTCTACAAATATGGATTAATTTGTGGTTTTGGGTCATGACTCTTTGGTTTGCTTGCGCAGGCAATGGACCATCGCTGCGGTTGGTAGGAGGAGAGGAAGACTTTGAGGGTCGTGTGGAGGTCTTCCATGAGGGACGCTGGGGTACCGTCTGCGATGATCAATGGGACGACATGGATGCCGAGGTGGTCTGCAGGCAGCTCGGACTGGGGTAAGGTTTCACTACACTTATAACATGAATAAAGTGATAAAATAAATGCTCAAATATACTCAGCAGATGGTGAAAGAGATTACTTTGTGCTTCTAGCTGCAATCATTTCTAAATGCCTTTTGCATTTTTTTTGCATTTGGTAGCAGGCTTCATGAAAACATTCAAGATTTTTCTTATCCCAGAGGGTAGAAGAGTTTCTCATCTCTATGAGAAGAAGTTTCACTTATTTATTTTGCATCCTTGTAATTTTTGCTCTGTTACACCATCTCCATCATAATATGAGTTACAGAGAATGAAAACAGTGAGATGGCACTCAAGTGTAGACTTACACTGCAGAGATGATGCGCACGGGTTCACTTACTGCTACATTAAAGATGTCGGATAAAGTGTTGGTGTGATGGTAAAAAATATCTTATGTAAGAGTCATTTTGAAGAAGTGCATTAGTTTTCGGTTTGTTTTGTTACGTTTATTAACATAGTAGAAAGCAAAGTTAACAGACTCATGAATATATTGCTGTAAATGACATTGTCTGACTGCTAAAAAAAGCATGCACTTATGCAAGAGCTCAACTTCTTCTTTTTTTCATTTCATGCAACTTCTCTGTTTCATTGAAGAGGAAACTGTGTTTTTAAACAAGGGTGTTGCATAATTAAACATGTAGTAATAAACCAACACCAGTTCACAAAAACGTTGTAGACTCCGAGTAAAATAGTAGAAAGTGGTGGAAATGTTGACGATTCTGAATTGCAAAATTTCATACACTCTGCCTTGGACAAAGATATGTGTTTTTATTCTATGTATGTCTTTGTGTTCAGTGGCATTCCCAAGGCCTGGTCATGGGCTCATTTTGGGCAGGGCAGTGGGCCGATCCAGTTGGACGCAGTGCAGTGCACAGGCAATGAGCTTTCACTGGATGAGTGCCGTCACAGTGGATGGGAACAACACAACTGTGATCATATGGAAGATGCCGGGGTGTCATGCAACCCCTACACAGGTATTTACTTGATGCATAGACTTGCATAAAATTGCATGAAAACTAAAGGTATAGTATGCTGCTTTGGATGAAATCATTTGCTGAATGCATGTACATGTACATGTATGGTATTGTGCAATTATACAAGTAGTATACTTTGTGATATTTACTGTGTGTTTGCACATGTGTCTATGTATTATGTATTCAGATGGGGTGGTGAGACTGGTAGATGGTGATAACCCATGGGAGGGTCGTCTGGAGGTCTATCACTCCGGGGACTGGGGCACAGTGTGTGATGACAGCTGGAATGAGCAGCACGCACAGGTGGTCTGTAGACAGCTTGGATTCAGGTGAAACTCTTTCATCATGACTGTATTATGTTATGCATCACCTCAGTGTGTTATTTGAGTAGACAGTGGGATCTAACAGTCTGTGACCACTTGGAAAATCTGGTTTTATTAGATTGATTTCAGCAAAAAAATGAATACAGTTTTGAGATGTTGAAAAGGTTACAAAACAAACAAATAATTCATGGTATTTTTCCTATTAAACTTTTCACAGAAAATGTTGATAACACACTGTTGGTTTCAGATAGTTGTTCAGATTATTGCTTAATTTATTTTTCTTTATTTAACCCTTTTAATGTAAGTATTTCATTTCAGCTTAACCAAACACAATTATATGGCAATTTGTAACTATTTTACAAGTCTCATTTGTACGTTTTAGTGCAATATGCTTCTGCGCCAGTGTCAGTTAGGGTGGTGTTATATTATAGCTTCATACAAATTAATAATTTCATAGAGTTCAGGCTGGTAAACCTTAAAACTCAAGAATGAATTTTATGAAATTAATTTGAAAACTATCTTGAAGTTAGTTTTATAGTAGTTTTTTTTTTAAATGTTGCTTTCTTATAGTATATATGGTAAGTAACCTACACTAACCTTCACAAGATTTGAAACATTAAAAATAAAATAAAAGTAAACTATGATGCTTTGACTAAAACCATCCAGAAGAAATCAAAACTCTTATATTCTAGCATCTTCAAACTCTTTGAATATACATTGCGAGTCATACTTGGCATTACATCAGCCAGTTTCTTGGGGACTCAACCTGGGAAGCATTTAAAATATAAAATATTTCCTTCTTTTGTGGGCTCTTATCGACAGTTTTTTCTTCATTATCAATGCCAAGTGGTCCAAGTGGTCCAATAATTAAATATATAAATTAATAATGTATTTAATAATTCATTTAATAATTAAACAATACATCTATTTTAAAACAAAAATAAAAAATAATGAAAGAAATTACTGTTTTCCACACTTATATTTTTGTCTACAAGTAATTTCCAACCTTTAAACATACACCTTCAGATTAAAAGATTTTTTAAGATGTGAGCAACATTTAAGTCAAGTGTTTCAAATGTTTTGAACATTTGTGTACGTAGGTGTTTAGTCTTTTAATGTTTTGTATTACAATATGATTTTATTTCAAGTATGTGATTGTTTCTACTTTATATTAAGTTTATGCCCTGAGCGCATGTGTGTGTTTGTGTGTGTATAGGGGCAGTGCAGAGGTTGTGCCAACTGGAGTGTTTGGAGAAGGAACGGGACTGATTCTGTTGGATGATGTGGAGTGTGAGGGTAGCGAAGCCTCTTTGCTGGAGTGTAAACATGGCGTTTGGGGTCGGCATGACTGCTCACACAATGAAGATGTTGGAATACGCTGCCACAGGGCAGAAAACAATGAGGTCCCACTAGCTCCAGAAACTACTGGTACGTTATTTTTGCACATACAAAGATAAACAATGTTTGCGTGTACGGGTTTGAGTGAGGTCGAGATACGTTTTGCTGATAGACTTTTCTGCATTGCGTTGACCCTCTGTGATATTCAGAAGGGATTTAAATGTCACCTGTTGACAGTGGTTTAGAATAAATAAGGTCAGCTATTGTCGCTTTCAAAGCGCTGGCTTTTATTGATCAAAACTTCCATTTGAATTTCAATAGAATCTTGTGTAGACCACCTCGCTGGATTTGACATTTTACGATGTAACATTACACAACAGGATTTTTTCCCCACCGGAAATATTGTTTCAATCTAAAGTCTATTATCAAAAGAGATTGAACATTTTAGGTGTCAGTGACATTTAAGGTGACAAATTCCACTTTTAAAGGGACAGTTCACCTAAAAAAAAAAAAATGTCATCTTAAAATTACATTTTAATGGCTTTTCGTCTATGCATATTACCTAGGTCTAAAAATGTTATTGTATATGCTATTATAAAATATGTATTATATGTATTATATGTATTATGTATATATATTTTACACATTATTTACTTTATCAATGAAGAACAGATTTTCTGTTTTTAGTTAAAGCATTGGTAAGTTTTATATGTGAGCTAGCGTTCTGTATATTGTGTCAGATATTGATTGGATGGCTTGGGTGATATATAAATCAATTTCTATCGGATGAGGTGTTGCTCCAACACAAACTGCTCCATCTCCGTAAACCATCCCACAATGAAGCAAGTGCAATACGCAGCTCACGGCAACGCAGTGTGTAAAGCAGCGGATTTATGCCAGAGTTCACCAAACACAGCAGACTGCAGAAAGCAAACGCCCTTCGGTGCAATTTCGAAATCCTTCCTGAAACCACATCTAGCATCATGAAAGAAAGAACAGGGAGCCAACAAACCAACAGAGTCAGTACAATAAAGCTAAAAGTCTTCGCCAAATGAATATCCACACGCATACGTGCTTTTCCTTGATGTTCCATGTCCATGTTTGCATCGTGTTTGTGGGCTTTCCAGACTATGACCCCATAGGCAGCCAAAATAAGCACAAGCACCGCCAGAACCAGAACGGCCCAAAATGCCAGGTAGTACCGATCGACGTAAGGAAACAGTTTGGAACATGATTGACAGGTCACACATTTCCAACCCATCAGAGGAAGGAAGGCAACAAAAATCGACACAACCCATAATGCCAGCGTCCCTACCAGAGCTTTTCTTCGTTTCACCTGGACTTTATAGTTGAAAGGCTTGTAGATGATGTGATAGCGGTCTACTGCCATCAGAAGCAGACTCCCCACGGAGGTCGTGAACGCCACCGTCACGCCTCCCAGTTGGAAGAGGTAACGGTACGAGGAGGTGTCCGGACTACGGAGGTGGAAACTCAGGAAGATAGTGGTAAAAACACAGCAAGCGATTGTGTCAGCCAGTGCCAAGTTGCCCATAAACAGGTATGATGGATGTTGCCGCAGGTTCGATGAACAAACTATCCCCACCAGAACGAGAATATTTGCTAGGAGGATGAAGGGTGCAGAGAGGATACAGATTGTGCCTATGGCCACTTTCTCGGCTTCGTTCAGCACCATGTAGTCGCTCAGGTTACAGCTACGGTTTGTCATTTCCAGTGGGTTCTCAAGTTTGTGTATCTGGAGAAAAAAACAACATCCTTTATCTTAGATTTTGAAAGTTTACTGATATTGCTTAACGCATAGACTAGACGAAAAACCGCCACAGTTTGTTGTTGTAATATATTATGTAATATTTAACCGACCTGTTCAAGTGGTGAATTGCACATCCTCCTTAAAGTTCCTCTGTCGTTTGGTCTGTTTAAACTTTGTGGCACTCAAACTCTGAGTCATTTCCTTTGAGTGTGAGACCAGGCATCTGCGGTGTGCACTTTTAACTAACTGATTAACCTAAAATCGACGTGACTCATCTTTGTGTCTGTTTTTCTCTTTAGTGGTGCCCATTCCGTCATCTTTACTAATTCTTTGATGCATGGATATATGTGCATCCAACAGCCTATAGAGTCTTCTGGAGTGGAAACATATCACGCACTTCCACATTCATTACAGCTTACGAATGCTCTTGCGATATCTGTTCATCTTCTGTGAAATTGCAATTACCAAGGGGTGGATTTTAAATCGATTTTTGGCTATTCAATGCTTTGCTTGACATTTGCAACCATAATTCACGTTTTCTTTTTCACATAGTTGATGGATTTTGTTTTGTGGTAAGAAAACTGTGGTAAGTGTGGTGGCTCATGCAGAAAACTTTACAGGGTGAAAAGTGGTGTGTGTGACATATATTTGTTTGACTGTTCATTTTTGTTACCCTGTGCAAGAATGCTCAGTTCTGATGAATTTAAGCCATGTTTGTGGTTTTAGGGCCACTGGTACGATTGGCAGGCGGCGACAACAGGAAGGAGGGCAGGGTGGAGGTGTTTCTCAACGGCGAGTGGGGCGGAGTCTGCGAACGTGGCTGGAATGATGTCAATGCTGCCATCGTCTGCAGACAGCTTGGATTCACGTATGTGTCCATGTCTTAACTTCAAATACAAAGAATGTTTGCAATTATGTCTAGCATGCTGAACAATGATAAGCTGCCTAATAGAGAAAAAGTTTTAAAAAAAAATCTTTATGACAGCGGGGTGGCCAAAGCCCGCCCGATGGGTTATTTCGGAGCAGGGAAGGGGACCATCCAACTAACCAATGTGAGGTGCACAGGGAAGGAGTCGTTTCTCGGAGAGTGCCCTGCTAAAGGACAAGAAAGCCACGTGTGTAAGAACGGGCAGGATGCAGGTGTAATGTGCGATTATCTGCCCGAGCCGGAAGCTGATATAGCTGTGGTGGGCACACTCACCTGTGGTTTGAGGGCTGGCGCTGAGAGACGCAGCAAGAGGATTGTGGGAGGATATAAATCGGTCAGGTATGCAGTCATGAAAATGTTACAGCGGTTGAGTCCTTTTCATTTGTTTTTGCATACTTCCCCAATTTTATTTTTTAATATTAAATAATTTTGAAAGCGCCTGATTTAAGGGATAGTTGATCCAAAAATAAAAATTTCGCCATCGTGTCAAAACCTGTATGTGACCTGTAAATGTCTCAATGGTTTTGTGTTGAGTCAACGGAAGGGCCAATGCTGATGTTTTTTAGTTAGTTTCAAGATACAAAGTGTTTATTGTCATATGTACAATGAGGAAATAAGTTTACCTGTACAGTGAAATTCCTACTTTGCTATCCACAGTGAATGCCAGAACAAGTGCCACACACACAAACATAAATAAAATCAAACTGAGGATATGCTGCAGAAGTGAATAAAACTATGCTGCATTGGGTTGGAACATAAACTATGAAATATACACTATGTACATCTATAATGCAAATGTAGTGGTTAGCAATGCTCTTCAATAGGATTTATAAAAAGTCTCATACAGGTTTGGAATAACGTGAGAGTGAGTAAATTACAGTATGTTTATCTTTTTTATCCCTTTAATATGCTCTCAAAGAACAAGGTTTGATTTTTTGTCATAGTCTTATTTAGAAAAATGATTCTACAAATATAGCTTCGTTTCTTTTGCATATTTAGCTGGTATATGCGAAAGTATTTTGATATCAAAATTATATTTTAATGGCTTTTCGTCTATGCATATTACCTAGGTCTAAAAATACTGATGACTCACACCAAGTGCTTTCTAAAAAGGGAATGTACAGTATTCACTTCTCAATCTTTATCCTCACTGTTTGTGTTTTCATGTGAATGTTTGTGTGTATGTGTGCACATATGTGTACCCCACAGGGGTGACTGGCCCTGGCAGGCGTCTCTATGGCTCAAATCTCAGTCGAAAGGGAATCATCCTCTATGTGGAGCTACTCTGATAAACTCCTGCTGGCTGCTCACAGCAGCTCACTGCTTTAAACGGTAAGAGAGACACCTGCTGGTGTCTCAGCAGTATCTAATTTGAAACGCATACATTTAAAGACTCTTTATAAAAATGATAATTATACAAATTGCAAACTATTCACAAATATATTTAAACATATGTTTATAATTGAAAATTAATGTTAAATATTCTTACAAACGTTTTATGATGCTGACAGAATTCCATTCAATCAATTATACATATACTTGTAAACATGACTTGGTAAACAACGCTTAGTGTTGGCAATTATTATAAAATGATAAATGCTTCCTCGTTTGGACATCGCTTTGGATAGATAGAAGAGCATGTAATATGTGACCCTAGATTACAAAACCAGTCTTTAGTAGCACGAGAACATTTTAAGTAAAAGACAAAAATACATTGTATGCGTCAAAATTATCGATTTTTCTTTTATGCCAAATATCATTAGGATATTAAGTAAAGATCACGTTCCATGAAGATATTTAGTAAATTTCCTAATTTAAATATATAAAAACTTTATTTTTGTAAATGGATCGCATGCCACAGTGCCTCTGATTAACTTCAAAAGCAATTTTCTCAATATTTTGATTTTTCAGCACTCTCAGAATCCAGAGTTACAACTCATACATCAGTAGAAAGCGTATTTATTCAGCTTTCAGATTATGTAAAGATCTCAATTTCAAAAAATGTATGCATAAGACCCATATGAAATAATAAATGTAAATATACGTGTATATATATTATATGACTTACTTTACATGGATATAATGAACACATGTGTATGTATGTACATCTATATAATTTAAACATACAAGTAAATATTATATTTACAGTATTATAAATATTTCTGTGCATGAGTGATTAGCCTTGAATAAACATTTGCTGTATATTATGTGCATTAACTACTGCATAGACGGTTTCAAAGCAACAACGTCAAGCTTTTGTGGTCCAAATTTAACTTCCTGTACACATCCGCAAAGAAGAGAGTCCCTGTAGGTTATTTTTGATAATAATCTAAATAAACAATAAGTAAATTACATTAGCTAGCAAGTTTAAAGTATGCCTAGCCCGTATTATTTTGGGTTGCCAGTAGAAGAACTGTTACTTGGCTAAACTCAAATACGATAGATTTACACAAACCATTCAACTGTTAATTGAAAATAAATTATTAACAATTAACAATAAAATTGAACAAAATGTTTATTTAATACAATTATTATACAATAAAATAAAAATGAATATAAATAAAATAAAATATAAATAGTTATATTATTAGCCACTAGCCAGCCCGAAAAACAAACAAAGACCGGAAGTTAACTTTGGGGCATGTCTCCAAAGAAAACCTTCTATATATGACTATTTATAATGTATATACTGTAAATTGAAAGTATACTAAAGAAATGCACCACATTTTTTCTTATCTCAGTTTTGGAAGTGACACCTCTCGGTACTTGGTGAAGCTCGGCGATTACCATACGCAGGAGCAGGACGACTTTGAGCGTGTGCTTTCTCCAGAGCGCATCCAGGTGCACAAGAAGTATCGAACAGAGAGCTGGGAGCATGACGTGGCTCTGATCCGGCTGAAGGGGACGGAGGGAAAGTGCGTGGCCTTTAATCCCCACACGAACGCTGCCTGCCTACCCGCACCTGGCAGCAAGTGGGGCAAGAGACCTGGGTCGTGTGTCATCACCGGCTGGGGAGTGACTGGTAACTGCTCTTATTGTGCATTCATTTCAAAATATACTTTAACATATTTAATAAAAAATCTTAGATCCTTTAGTTGTGCTGCATACAACAGTATAAAAACGTCTTCCCATGTTATGATGACAATGATGTTTTTTCTTTTTTCCAGACACAGACCATCCTAACACTCTCCTCCAAGCCTGGGTCCCTCTTTTGCCCCCGTGGCAATGCAAGAAGCGCTACGGTGAGCGTTTCACCAGCCACGACATGCTGTGTGCTGGCACCATGACCTCTGACCTCCGAAAGCATGGCGACAGCTGCCAAGGTGACAGCGGGGGTCCGTTAGTGTGTCAGGGTGAGGCAGGGCGCTGGGTACTCACAGGGGTCATTTCCTGGGGTCACGGCTGCGGTGACCCCTCGTACCCAGGTGTATATTCACGGGTCAGCCGTTACCTGCCGTGGATCGAACAGGTCACGCACAGCACCGCTCCTCTCCAGCACTAAATCTTCCTGAAACCGTCCGCGCGTGACACTTCTGAGCAACAGGACTCTTTGATGGAGAAACAGGAGTTTGAAAATGTTCGACATCATTCTGCTCTACGCTTCGACCTCCCTGCCCTCTGCGAAAGCCCTGAATCTAATCCCAATCTGTACAGTTCAACTGTAGGTAGTCTTTAGCATTTAGAGATTAGAATCTTTTTCTCGCTCTCAGAAAGACATGTAGTGTCTGTGAAAGGTTTCGTACATCTATGACAATGTAGATAGAACGACCAGTGTGATGTTAAAGGAACAGTTCACCAAAAATCGAATGTTCAGTCATCATTTACTCTTTCTTTAATGGAGCACAACATGTGAAGGAATGTGCTGGCCATCATACATTTTTTTCAGATTTTTATATACTTATTCATTCAACTAAAACACATCAGCTGTGACCAATTGTCATTGATGATTTTGTCTGAGGTTACAAATGATGGCATGCACAGTTTGAATATATATGAATGAAATATGAAAAGAGAATAAAGGTGAACACGTAGGTTAGCAAATGATGACAGACTTCTCATTTTTGGTTGAACTGTACCTTCAAAAGAATTGGCCGATTTATATTGTGCATTTAAATCGTAGTGCTGTCCAGAGGCTGCAGTGCATGTTTATGTATGTATCGTATTCAAAAGCCATTCAGTGCAGCTGCCCAAGCCTTCTGCATGGTAGAGAAAGGTAGCATAAGCTCTGCACAAGCAGGTTCAGTTCTTATCTTGTGGTTTTGCCGCAGAAGAAAACTGAATGGATTCCTCTGGGGGTTCTGCGTCTTTTATTTAACAGAATGCTCAGACTCGGTGTTGTGAATTAGACATTTAGAAACAGTCCCCATAAATCGCACAGGAATTTTTTTTACTTGCCTTTAAAGCCATAAGTCTTCTATACATGTAGTGTGAAAGTGCAACATTATTTTGAAGCCTTGTTTTTATATCATGACATTAATATTAAGCTCTTCACATTCATTTACGTGCTACGCTCAAAAATCAAAGACTCTGTAAATGTTGATTTTAATCTCAGTAGACGTTTAGGGCTTAGGTGGCATTTTAGAATCATAATAGCGAATAGCCTAACGTGACTTTTGTCTTTTGATCAGTTTGGTTTAGTCTGTAATGGTGTTTTAATGCAATGTACATGCATTATTGCGATTAATAATTGCAATTTCGCCTCTCCCAGGGGTGAAATCTAGAGCGAGTGATGTATAACATGATCAATAATGAAGTGCAAATTGCCTAACGTGACTTTTATTTTATGGGCTATTTGAATCAGTTTGTAATGGTGATTTGATACGATGTGTCATTATGTAAATGAAGTATGATAATTGATAATGATGGTTTCACAAGGGTGTAGATCAAGAGGGTTTCTCATTTCTAATATAGGACAGTGTCTACAACTTAAATGTTAAATGTCTGTGTTCTTATATTTTGTAGCATCTGTCTCTGTTCTTTTGTTGTGAACGGTGTGTTTTTATCCAGTGGGTGGCGATATTGTGTTTTTTTACTTAAAAGGAGATCCATTCTGTTTTGTACTGTATAGAGAAAATGCTCTTCAATCTGTTTCTCAATAGAATTCCTGATAATTCATTTGTCCAGAAATTACTTCAGAATTGTTTTACGATGTAAAGATTTTACATTCTTGTGTCACAGAGAAAATGTAAGTGACAAGGGCTGATCAACATTGGACATAGTGACAGTAGGCAAATAGGAAGTGACATCACAATTGATGAAACATGGCTAAGAAAATAATCCTAAATAAAATTAGTGGAAATGGTGAAAATTTGACTAGATGCACATCTGTGTTGTTATCTCACTGCAAAATATGACTTAAAAAAAAGACTGTTTTTTTTGTATGGCCAGTATCCTCCATTTTTATGTTCCTTAACATGTAAACTATTCACTGTCACAACAAACATCTGCACACCATGAAACACAGGCAAGGTTTACTGTAAGATTCACTTCTAAAAGCAAGCTCTTACTGTAACATTAAAAACTTATGTTCTGCCTGCTTTATTATTAATGCATAATGTCATACAAATTATTTTAATAATCTGCCTGCTGAATTAGTTAACAGCCATATATTATTTATATGCTCTTAATGTAAGTGGAGCCATGCCTTCTGATAGGCCTGCAATATATTTGATTGCCATAAGAACCAGCAGGCCTATACATTCAATGATGGATTTTGAGGAAGAGCTCATATTTCAAAGTACTTCTTTTTTACTTCCGTGGGACTAGTAGGAGTGGAGATGTATTATATGGAAACGGGACTGTCTTTCGAACTCCTTCCTTCTAAAGTTTAATTTCTCTTTGTGTTTTTTGCCTGATCTTCAAAAGCCATCCTAAAATGTAAAGTACACTGGCCTCCCGTGAGACCGTATAAAGTGGCCAGTGACAGCATCTGAGCTTAGGGACTCTTTGTCGTGGGTCTCTCTATACATTGGGAGTGTGAAGGGGTTTATGTCTGTTGCATGTCATGCAAGCATCTATTTGTGTGTTTATGATGTTTTCAGTCATTACCAAGTCATATTTTCTGTAAAAATGCTTTGAATATTTTCATGTGTGACAAGTGCCAAAATAAAGTGACCTCTTCTTGTGTCATTCAAATGTTTTACAGTAAGACACAAGACCTTATTGCACACCGAAGCAAGTTGAACCACTGCAAGAAGTGCTTTGGATGTCTCCATTTGTTATTTCATTTAGTTAGGAAGACAGTGTGCAAATTAACATTAAAAAACAGAATATTAGCCACAAACTAAAATATAAATTTAAATATTTATACTTTCAGCAGATGTAATCCATGGTGCTTCAAAATTTCCCTCATAAAGATTTACTACTGCATGTAACCACAAAAATACTATATATAGAGTATTCATTACTTTTGCTATTTTAGAACCTGGTATATAATACCAAATAACCACTGTTTTATTATGTTGACAAGTTCTTCAAAAAATTACAATGGACATTTCTTTGCTTTATTGCACGTGAATCGAAACTGAGTTAATGATAATAGATCAAATTCCTGCATAAACACGCGTTTTGGCCAAAAGCTATTGCATTTAAGATAGATAGTTTTGTAACACAAAACAATTAAAGAAATGGCCAAGACGCAAAAGGTATTGCACATATTTTAAAGGCGATTTTTGTAACAAAGAGAAATTGTAATTAGGATATTGTTTGTGTGACAAATGTTTGTGATACAGTGTTCGAAATCAACATTAATTATATAGTTTTAAATAAACTATGATGACTGTTGTAAACCCGTTGTCATTTGTAGCACACACAACTTCAAGATGTTCCCGAACAATCCTCCCCGCGCGCCCAAGAGCTCCGAGCGCGCGCCTATCAGCTGCTCGCGCTCATTCAGCTCTAGCTGAAGATGGCGGAAAGACGCGAGCGGCACGGGATGCGCTCGCCCGATATCGGCGCAAAGTTCTTTCTATAATGTGCGAATGATTTGGATCCACGTATGGGCCAACCCCTCTTAAAGTGGACATTTGAAGGGGTACGTATATGCGCGACTTATCGTGTGTTGTGCGTAATGCGCGTGTCTGTTTGCGTTAGAAACGTACACATAAACATATGGCATTGACTTCAGTGCGATGTGGCAGTGCGATAGATGCAGAAACATCGCGCCTGATGCCTTGAGCAAAGCACGGAGACGAGATGGACAGGTTTGCTCAGCTGGATTAACTATGTACTGGGCAATTGTTTCTGTTGATAGACTGTAAATGCAGAAGTGACAGTACTATTGTTCGCGAAGTTGTGTGTTTACAGTTTTCTCGAGACCTTTAAAATCCCAGTCATTGCAATAGGCTTTTAAAAATGTTCATATGTCTTTTGAAATGATTTTGTTCTTTCAGTTTTAGTTTGTGTCAAGCCATTGTAACTATTGAAAATTGAGGAGGCTGTTGCACCTTTTGTCCTATGGACACATATGATGCATTGAGTCCCATGTGACTTCAACCTGTTGTGTTTAAACTCGTTTGCTTTTGTCTTTTGTATTGTCAACATGTGGTTGGTGATATTATGCCAAGATGTTTGTGGGATGAATTCCTTGTGTGTTTTTAATCTAGTCTGTTCCCATCAGAAGTGTTTTTCAAAGAGTAAATATTTGCAGATTTTGTGTTGAAGCTGGCTTTCTATCATAAGAATGACATATTTCAATACCAAGCACCTTTATATTTTCAATGTGCTCTGATTTTTTTTTTGGGGGGGGGGCAATTTAACTTTATTTAGGAAATCACCTGTTTCTCGTTCTGCTGATGCTTGTGGTTGTACAGTTTCACTGCTTTAGTTTTTGTGATTTTTGCCACATGTCTTACAAGACTTGGGTTGAACAAAATGATGCCTCATTGGTATTATTGATAAGATGTCAGTTCTTCAAAAATAGATGCGGTCGACTCCAGGGCGAGAAACAAAAGCCTGCACTGAAGTTTCGAAAGAAATAACTACTGTTGCTGGCGAAGCGATGGCACATTTGTAGTGAAATTGGGAAAGTCATTTTTTTTTCTCGACGTTTCAACTTCGACTCTGTAATTACAGTCGGCTATTGAAGCAGAATAAGGAAATGAAAGACCTTCCGCTTCCTTTGAAATGAACCTATTAATGCCTCTCATTGGGGTGAGAAATCCAATGAGTGCTGGTCAGAGAGCTGAAGATAAACTCCAGACATCGAGTACCTCATTCATGTCCTTGATGAGTCAGATATAATTAAACATTGTTGCCCATGGGCTTCGTTCTCCAGGCTGCAATTTGTTTCATGAAGAGCTTAATCAGTGTTCAATAAAAGTGTCTGCGTACACGTTTACGTGCTTCTGGCTTAAGTAGGCATATCTTGTCTGCCCTGGACAGCCACAACCTCCAAGCTGTCATACACATGATGCATGTTAAGCGCAGTCAAACGCACGCCTGCATAAATTAGATATTACTATTTCTGTGATGCATAGTCTAGCCCAGAAATAGCATTCTTTCCTGTATTGCTATTGTGTTCGTGGAATATGTTTTTTTTCTTACAATGACAATTCCTCATGACCATGGTTTCCAAAATAGTCCTTCAACGTTATAATTACTGTATATTTAATACATAGTAAACTATAATCTAATATGGACTACACCTTTTAGTTCATGTTCTTTATTGGAGCATGACAAGTGCAGTCATTATGAACTGTTTAAGATACCACCCCAGGATTCGTGGTCAAAAACACAATGTACCAAATTAAGTGGATTGAATGAAGTCTGTTTGTACTGTACAGTTTGTGACTTGGCTTGTTTAATGAACTCAAATTCAATGTAACACCCATGTTCTGGTAATATTATTTTTTAGTGAGTCATTGTCTTTTAAACTGGCAACATGGTTGAGGCTTCAGGCAATGCTTTTTCAAGTAATTACAGCTTGCTTTATAAGGGGTGGTTGGCGTGGTAGCGGTCTCTTTGTGGTTTAGAATGCTGAAAGTTCGCTGAAGTCCTTACCAATTTCTATGAAACTTGCTTCAGTTCATGAGTCACTGAATTCTCAAAACACTTGTTTACACTTTATTTTGCTATTAGTATTAGATTTGATCTATTAGATAAATTAGAGTTGCTCTTTGCTTAATGGCCTCATAGTCACTTTAATTCAGTATAGCAATAACTAAACTCTGTCTCTGATTTCAAATCTCTGATTTCAAAACATTTTTTTGGCATCAAATTGGCCATCACCGGGCAAATGCCTCTAGGAGACCTTTTGGGGCAAATTTAAAGACAATTTTAGAGAAATGTCTATTATCAATAGCATACACCTACAACAGGGATGTTAAGCGATAAGTCCCAACTAATAAATGCAAAATAAATTTCTTGTTTACATTATATATGTGTGTACCATATACAAAAATTATTGAATAATTATGTGTATACACACGTGTATATGTAGTTGTAGAAGAAGTATATATGAGTATATACATTTTTTATATATGTTACATAAATGTAAAATTCGAATACATAAATATCAAATTTTCATTAAGATAATACTTGCATCTGTACCACAGTACACACACACACATACACACACATACAGTTGAAAGAAAAAGTATGTGAACCCTTTGGGCTTACTTGGATTTCTTCATAAATTGGTCATAAAATGTGTTCTGATCTTCATCTAAGTCACAACAATAGAGAAACACTGTCTGCTTAAACTAATACCGCACAAACATTATACGTTTTCACGTTTTTATTGAACACAACATGTAAACATTCATAGTGCAGGGTGGAAAAAGTATGTGAACCTTTGGGTTTAATAACTGGTTGACCCTCCTTTGGCAGCAATAACCTCAACCAAACGTTTCCTATAGTTGCAGATCAGACCTGCACAACGGTCAGGAGAAATTTTGGACCATTCCTCTTTACAAAAGTGTTTCAGTTCAGCAATATTCTTGGGATGTCTGGTGTGAATCGCTCTCTTGAGGTCATGCCACAGCATCTCAGTCGGGTTGAGGTCAGGACTCTGACTGGGCCACTCCAGAAGGCGTATTTTCTTCTGTTGAAGCCATTCTGTTGTTGATTTACTTCTATGCTTTGGATCGTTGTCCTGTTGCATCGTCCATCCTCTGTTAAGCTTCAGTTGGCGGACAGATGGTCTTAAGTTTTCCTGCAAAATGTCTTGATAAACTTTGGAATTCATTTTTCCATCGATGACAGTAATCCGTCCAGGGCCTGAGGCAGCAAAGCATCCCCAAACCATGATGCCCCCTCCACCATATTTCACAGTTGGGATGAGGTTTTCATGTTGGTGTGCTGTGCCTTTTGTTCTCCACACATAGCGTTGTGTGTTCTTTCCAAACAACTCAATTTTGGTTTCATCTGTCCACAGAATGTTTTGCCAGTAGTGCTGTGGAACATCCAGGTGCTCTTTTGCAAACTTCAAACGTGCTGCAATGTTTTTTTTGGACAGCAGTGGCTTCCTCCGTGGTGTCCTCCCATGAAGTCCATTCTTGTTTAATGTTTTCCTTATTGTAGATTTGTCAACAAAAATGTTAGCATGTGCCAGAGATTTCTGTAAGTGTTTAGCTGACACTCTAGGATTTTTCTTCACCTCATTGAGCATTCTGCGCTGTGCTCTTTACAGGACGACCACGCCTAGGGAGTGTAGCAATAGTGCTGAACTTTCTCCATTTGTAGACAATCTGTCTTACCGTGGACACATGGACATCAAGGCTTTTAGATATACTTTTGTAGCCCTTTCCAGCTTTATGTAAGTCAACAATTCTTGATCGTAGGTCTTCTGAGAGCTCTTTTGTGCGAGGCATGGTTCACATCAGACAACGCTTCTTCAGAAGAGCAAACTCAAAACTGGTGTGTGTTTTTTATTGGACATGCCAGCTTTAATCAACACATCCAATCTCATCACATTGATTGGTCCCCAGGTTGGCTGCGCCGCAAGTAGGTCTATCACGTCTTTGCATTGACTTAACGTGTAAATCACTCGCGCTTGACGCGCATTCGCGTTTGGTCTGAACACAACATAACGTAACTGTAAAATTACCACATCAAACGTGACGTGCTAACATGCATGCAGCTTTGAAGCCGCCGGGTTGCTTCAGGGAAAATTTCTTTTTAAGAAGCTTTCCAATGGAAACATCGACAAGACTATGGTTGTTTGCACCTTGTGCAATGCGGAATTGGTTTAAAAAAAAACTTTCTCTCAACAGGTAGGCTAGTGGTCTAGCTTTAGTTGAAACCAGTAAATTTGTATTGGCATCTAATGTATTATGGCTCCTGTAGGACATATCGCCTGTTGCTTCCTAACTCTTTGTAAGTTGCTTTGGATAAAAGCGTCTGCTAAATGACTAAATGTAAATGTACTGTAGGAGCTCTTCCAGTCTCAAGTACCACCTAAACGGAAATCATCCCTTAGCTAATGCGGAAGTAAACACAAGTACATCTTAACGAACATAATTTATTTTCATCACCAATTATCATAGTAGAACAGCTTTCTCAAGCAGTTTGTGATGCATTTTGGAAACAGGAGATGAGCCCCTGGTCTAATGCGCCACCTGGCTTGAGACACCCATTCTCAAAGACTTACTTTTAGTCATTATTTGGGTAGCAGACATATTCTGAATGCCTTCAGCAGAATTCAAATGAGCCATTTTAATCTAGATTAATCTAGGTTAATCTAGATTAAAAAAAAAAATCTATGCCAACCACTAATATAAATAAATATATATATATATATATTATATAATAAAACAAAAACATATTATTATTCATGCAATATGTCGCGACTCATTGTTTTACAGCCTTAATGTAATGCCCAAGTATTGATCAAAACAGATAAGTCCATTTAGAAATTTACCAATATTTGTGTTTGCAGATTTTTGGGGTAATCTCGTAGAAGATCGGCTGCAGGATTTACAGTAGCTGTGTGTTTCTCATATTGAACGTTTAGTGATGAACTTGTCTTAGTCTTTGAATAAAAGTTTGTTCTTTTCAATATAACAACCTCTCTTAATTGATGAATTAGGTCAACTCTTCACTTTTTCTTATTGTTTAAAGGTCATGACTGGTATACCTTCTAAATAGAAGGAATCAAGAGCCACATATAAAGTATAATGGAGCCATCATGAAGAGTTCAGTAAGAAAATATATAAACCACCAGGTGAGGTTTCAGTTTAAAGTGAAGATCAACATGCATTGCTCACAATACAATACATGGGGACAGTGGTAGGGTCACTTCTAGATGAAAGTATTCTGTCCCCAGGCGATAGCCTCCAAGCCGAGAATTCCAGCTTTCTTCATGAGTGAAGTTAAGAATGGATGGTAGCAATGTTAAAAACTCCGGCAGGGGGGATGGTGGCAGGCAGCTCCACGGGGAGCCAAGAGCTGTCTGGTCAGGGATCAAATTCTCGCGCTGTTGGCTACCCCGCATCCATAATTCATGTGATTTTTTTTACTAGCAGTGGAAAATGTGCAGCGCTTTTTCCTTCAACGCTCTCTCTTTCTGTCTTGTATTTGCTTGTGTCCTTTTATTTTTACAAACCGGTGCAGAGTTTCTCTTGACATGAAAGGGTCTGCTTGACAGCAGGCATTATTTACTGGGAAATCCATAGATTTTGGGTTGGCCTAATATGGTGTCGACACTCATTCCTGTGGCTCTCTACCGATTTCTTATTTTCCTCCGTTTGCACACTAACATACTTTCATACAGATGTTGGTTTACATACAGATGAATCCAGCTTATAGTTATAGTTTTATAGTTTTTTTCTGTTGCATTGGGCTTTTTGATTTTAAGGATGATGTATTTTGCATCATATAGGAAAATTCACTTTGTCAAATATAGGATGTAGAGAGTAGAGACTATATCAAGCCAAGTACGGGCTGTATTTTTCACTCAGGTAAAATCCATTTTCATTCACGTTGGCGGAGAAATTGTTCTTCCTTGGCTTTAATCTGATTTTACGTCATTCCGGACAGAAAAACTCACATGTCCATGTATTCATATCGCTTTTGTAAGGTTAACACTTACACCCACATAAACACAATATGTTTCATTGCCGTTTCTATGAGTGGTACAAACCCCACGTGGTTCCCCAACAGTGCTTCATAAGCTGAGATCAGGCTTTGTTTTGATTACTAATGGATGCCGGGTGTTATTTACCCAAAATGTTTATCGCACAGTTTAAGGAAAACAAAATGATCCTCCCTTTATTGGCCCTGTAGACTAATCTGGATTGATCTAGTGTAGTCACATAATTTGGGTTTCCACTAATAAAAATAAAATTATTGATCCAACCTCAGGCAACCTGAAAACATTCAGCATTCAATACTCCTAAATTGAAGGTGGTGATACGTGTTTCTGTGTGCAGGTAGAGCAGTTTTATTTGTCACAAAAGCAAAACTTTGGTTTAGAGAATTTAATTGAACAGATACATCATTACAGCCAATAAAAATAAGCACTAAGTAACCCTGGTAAATTGATAAAGACAGCATATCATGTAAATATTTGTCATATTTATTTGTTTTCAATTTTTACTAAAAAGAGAAAATATATGAAAACATGTTTATCTTGGATAAATATATTTAGTTCCCCATTAGATCTTTCTGTTGTTATTTTATGCTTGAGTATCACATCTTTTGTCTTAAATTCCCATAAGTAAGTCCCATTTACTCGTGCTTTTCAGTTGTGTAGATGCTTTCTGCATTCATCACGAGATGGCTCCGCCATCGCCATAATAACTGTTGTTCGAAGCTAATGTTTCTGGTTATCAGTTTATTTGTTTAGTGTGCGTGTGTGTAAGAGATTCGTCTTTGCTCTCTTAAAATGTCTGGAATATAAATGACTGGAGGTTTTCCTCACGCTGGGCTGCTTTCGCATCAGATCTCTGTTACGGTATGTGCTTTGGACTGAAGAAGCTTCAAAGCCTGTCATGTTACTGCTATCATTGGAAATGCCTCATTATGGCCTTTGATATTTCTTGGCTATCTTTACTCACACTTGGTTTCCTGTCTGAGGAATCTGTCTGTATAATTCAATATGTTAAGCAGTGTATTACGCAATGTCTTTTTTTCACAGTGAAGCAAATATGCTTTTGTAAACTAAAATAGATGTACCCAACCTCATGGTATGCAGTATTTCAGTGCTGGTCTCATTTGCTATCTTTATGTTTTGTATTACTGCAATATGGTTTGTAATACTTGATCTTTGATATAGTTTCTGTCATTTGGACAGCCACTTGAACCGAAAAGTTTTTAAATGTTAAGACAGTGCAGTCTCGTAATGTTCTGATGTAACCTTTCTCAATCTGTACCTCAACAATTTTAGTTCTGGAGAACCATCCTATCTGTTAGGGTCATTTAGTTGGGCCAGGGTAACCAAGCCAAATCCCTGCATTCCTTGTTCCCAGAGCGCCAACCACTGTGACTGGATGATGTCATCGTCTGAAGTATCACGATTCACCTCTCCGCATTAATTCTTATTCCCTCTTTGTGTCTTTATTTGATGACTTAATGGATCTGTTTCATTCGAGCAAACAGATGAGATTTGCTCTCGCCTTTATCCTGATTGTGTATCTATGGGACTGACCTCTGTACAGAGAGCAAACGAAGGATTGTGTTACACAATGCCGCTTTTACTCGACGTAAAGCAGTACTAGTCATTAATTATGAAGATGGAGTGTACGAGGAGCATACATTTGCATATATTTGCATTGTAAGTGTACGCTTTTTTAACTTAATTTGATTAAATGTTAAGCGGGCAAGCAGACCTAGATTTTGCACAAAATTCATTGTACAGCGGTTCTGCAGATTTACATTTATCAGGGCTTTAAAAACATGAGTGCATTTAATTTATTAAAATAGGTTTGACAACAGTTTTTTTAACAAAGTTACGCGTTTGTCATATTATTTTAACATAATTGCAGTGTAACACAGTTGTTTGTAAAACAGCAGCAAAAGCTTTTCAAATATTATGTCTGTGTTAATTTTTATTTTGAATTCTTACAGTTTGCAAAATAGTATTTTTGCATTTCTTGTGTGTTTTGATGCAGTGACTGTAGATTTATACCACTGCATAAACATTTCCTCAGCCTTCCGCAAAGATCTTGTGTTTTAGAGTTCTGCCCGTCTCAGATCATCTCACAGATCATTTGAACTGAAAAAATGTCCTCCGTTCCAGATTCGGAGGCGGAAAAGAAAATAGAAGAGAAGCCTCACTCCATTTTCTCATTCAGAGGCTTATGCGCTTGTAATGGGATACTCTACTTCTCCTAGTGTCTCTGAATCCACAATGAGGGTCCTCTCTCTCTCGCACTGCCTTTTGAGTACCGGCTTTAGCCCAAGGCCTTGTCGCTGTTGGATTGTGTGGAATATTTACTTTGAATTAGAAGCAGGTGATTTCGTTTCCTAATAACATGTAGAATGATATATGAATTGAGGTCAACAGTGAGGTCAAAGGTTGTGGACGTAGATGATTGTTTATCGTTGCTGTATATTATTTTAATTCACCCATCGTAAAGCTTCCCTTATCATAATGGTTATATTTCTGTGCTTTGAAAGGCTGCAGCTGCCAGGCGTCCCACGGGGCTTCTAAATCCCCCAGCCTGTACTTACGGAGCTGAGCATCTCCCCGAATACCCCTAATGCTCTGCCCGTCTCCTGGGACGCAATCAACTCCACACGTTCCATAATCTCATAAAGAAAGAGAGTGCTTCATTCCAAGTGGCACATAATGAAAATTCTCACCTGTGACACTTTGGCAAAGAGTCTTGCAGCAACGTCATGCATCTGTGTGTCAGTGGATGCTTGCTTTTAGCATCCTGAGATCAGCAGGTCCACTAAATAATTGTTATTCTATAGTTTCGAACATCCTCTGAGCATCCTCTGAACATCCTGACAGTTTTTGAGAAACGCATTGGCTTGATCGTGTACTCCAAAACATTAAAGATCATAGATGTCATCTAGGTGCTGTAGGTTTGTTCAGATTTTGACCCATCTGTTAGAGTTCTCAGTCTTTAGCTGCGTTCGCATGCTCCCTACCATAGTAATTACTCTTGCAGGAGCTGTAGTCACTGTCGGTGGCAGGATGGAACGCCTGCCAGCTTCAACCTCAGGCCTGGGTTACAGGAGGTCGGCCAAAAGACGTTTACTATGGCTTGTTTCCATTGGACCTCCTCTGCGACACTGATTAAAACCTGAGGTGATCGTCTGCAGTTTAAGATACTGCGCACATGGTTTGAAAAGGGAGTTTATCGTAAGGTTTAATGAACTTCTTCAAGACACATGGATTATTTCCTTTGTTCTCTGGAATGTGATCTGTGCTTGTTTGATGCCTAATAGAAGCATTGGTTTTCATTTTACAAAGATTAGTGTATAGCCAAATAGTAGAGCTGTGTGCATTCATACATACAAAGAAATTTTTGTTGAACACAAGAGAAGATATTTTAAAGAATGTAGGAAAGCAAACCGTTCTGAGGCACTTTTGACTACTATTGTTATTGTTCCTACTATGGTAGTCAATGGTGGCCAAGAACTGTTTGGTTTCAAGCATTGTAACCAAGAGTAAGTGACAAAATCGATGTTTTCGGGTGAATTGTACCTTTACCATTCAGTATTAGCCAAAACAATTTCCATGTTGTACATCATGCCTTAAGTTGGTTAACTGGTGTTCCAAAATGGATTCACAAGTGTATGGGGTCTTGTAATTGTTGTTTTTACTTGACATTGCATGTTCACCTGAACGCGTTTCATTTACACCAAAACTCTAGTAGCAAACTAATTATAAAAATTAATTGGTTGTAATTCTCAAAGCCCAAATGTCTACATGTAGCTGCAGTTTTTCAAGGAGTGTCTACCCAGCATCCCTGAGGTTCCCTCCTCTCTAAAATGACTTTTTGTCTAATTAAAGAAATGTACATTATAGTGTTGTAATGCCAAAAAACTAATGACTTTTTTTTGGTGTGTTATTGCATTAATTTTTTTTTGGTGTGTTATTGCATAAATTATTGCATTTTTTGTTCAATTTGGTTAGTAGTGATGACAAGAACAAAGTTTGTTATTTGGCAAAATTTCTATGTTTTTGGTCGCTATTTATTGTAATAGAGTTATCGTGGATTATTAAAGATAAAAAGCATGCTAGCTATGTATGACTTTCACAATCGTAGAGACTGGGTCTTTGTCCTCCCTCCAGCTGTATTTCTGAAGGAAAGCCAATTGCAAAAAAATTCTTCATATTTCTAGGAGGGAATGTTTGAATATTTATTAAATATGGTTCACCGATCTTATGATTGACCTGGTTAATCCATTAAATTCTTTGATAAAAGAACCTCTTATTGAGATTGCCCTTCAGTTGCCACAATCATTTGTGTCTCTTCACATTGTAACAAATGTATCACCAGCATTATTTAATCTAAACACTTCCTTGCTTAGGTCTCTAGTGTGGATTATGCATCTTTTTCTTTCGTGCACCAGAATGTTAAAGGCCAAGGTTTTGCTGTGGTGTGTCCTAGAGGATTTCCTCTAGGCCGGTTGACCCTATTTAGGGTTTGTTTCTAATGCCTAACCTCACAAGGGAACAATAGACACATTGATGCAAGCAGCGTGCATTGACTTAATGTCTCTGAGACTTCAGAGATTAACCTCTTGGTCCAACACGCCCATGATGGAGGTCTCATCTGAACCGTGAGAAATCTGGAAGCCATTGTTAGCTTCTCTTTAGTGATGCTTTGCCTGTGGTTAAATGTCTTTTTACATCCTTTATTTTTCTGCACATGGCTCTGCCGCTGTAAAAAACTGTCATATGCAGGACTGCAATGTGCATTTCATTTATCAAATGTGAAGTTTCTCCAGATTCACAGTGAATTATTAAAGGTCTGATGAACTGAGCTTGTTTATTATTTTATACTGTTAGATGAGGTCTACTTCTGACATTCACATGGTTTTTATGTCCAATAACATCAAAATCAATAAGTAATATGCCATTTTCTACCCAGGGTTTGAGGCCAGGTCTGCAAACACTCGGTTTTAATGGGCGTGCCGCATTGAAGACACTTGATAGTAAACGCCCACCGCTTTGATTGGAAAGCAGTTTGCGTAGTTGAAGCCTTCTGTGAATTTGGTTAAAGACAAAATGTTAGGCCATACATTAGTACCATTCACAGTTTCAGCAGGGCATTAGTATTGTCTGGAGACCTCCTGTGATTTTTAATTCAACTCCCCACAACTGTGTTTTATGTGGTGCATTCGCACGGGATGATTTTACAACCCCTGCAATTAATACCAATGACTAGAGGTCCCCATGTAATACTAATCTTGTGCGAATAGTGCTAAGGGCACATCGAGCGATCTCTAACAAAGCAATAGTGACGCATAGTACAATTTTTTTTACTCTCACTGCTTTTTAATTTTAAACTCTCCACGGAGAAATGAAACGAAGAAACTCTCAATGTTTTTCCCACATGAGTTGGAACGTCTTTGAAATGTAAACTTTAACCCCGCATTCCTAATATCGGAATGTGAAGGAAGGTTATGCAGCGACTGTATTCTTCCACAACCAGGGGTGGCGCAATATTTAACTATCTTTAACGGCATGTTTGCTTATTGCTCACTCGCTTTACTGGTTCCGCGCCACTGGTTCTGTCATGCGCGAGTTTGCTGGGCATGGTGTCAATGATGTAATTTCAGCAACAAGGGCGATTACAGTTCTGACACTTACATGATGTTTGCGTGGATACAATTCCCTCTTATATAACAAAAGCTTGGGTTAAAATTGCGATTTTAATTCATGCCTCCTTTAAATCATAGAGTCTGTTGTCTTGAGATTGGGCTGATTTGAGACCTGGGTTATATGCTTGCTTCTACTAAAACATTTAATGTTAAGCTCTCTGCTTTAATTGAAATGAAGTTCATACACATAGTTGTTAAAAGTGTGATTTAACCCAATGAAAGTTGTTTACGGTGTGATTTAACCCAATGTGTAGAATATTTTCTAGACCAAAACAGAGATACATTTTATACAGATACTGTATCTGTCATGCAGTACCATTTAAAAGGAAACATTGCACTTTTTTGAGTCCTTATTTAAGAGAAAAGTTGCCTAAATCTACAACAGTACTAATGATCTTCCATCACATTGTTGGATAGGAATTTAAGAATAATTTTGCATTTTTATTTTTTCAAGAACAATACCTTGTGATTATTGCGAGTAATATCACAGAAAATGTGACCCAGCCATTGTATTATTGCACTACTGTAGTGCAATGTGATTTTTTTGCCATTCATTTTTTCATAGTAGCCTACTTTCTCTGTATCTTTATAGTTCCACTGCTAAAAAACGACTGAATTGAGAATTGATGAGAGATGGTGTTTATGCACTTTTCATTATCAGAGGAATGTGTGTTTGAGTGATGAGAAGTAGACATGCTCTATACTGCCATGTATGGTCAGTGACACTAGCTCATTAATAATGGGTAGAAAAAACACACTTCTGGGTTTGAATTTGAATCTTGTATAAGATATGTCATTCATCATGTGTGTTGCTAGACACTATTAGACCCCACTGTTTTGAATCTCATCCGCCAAAACCATATGTAAAAATCACTCCTAAGCAGTGAAACAAGGCACATTTTTGGAACGTAGACATTGATTACAGTAACTTAATGTACATTAATACAATCAAGTCATAATAATAATATATGCATATGGTAATTGAAATTCTATCTGTGTGGTGTCTGCTATACAAATGAAAGTCAAGCTATTGAAAAAATGTTTTGAGTAAGGACGAAACAAAATGAGCATAAATCAATATACAGACAGATGAAAGCACCACTAGACTCATGACCGACTTTTTGCAAATTATTGTCTGTTGCCGTCAAGGACATGAATGAGAATGAATGAGTAAAGACGAGTTTAAATAAATGGTCTTTGTTTATTAGGAATATTCCTATAGAAATATTTCTCTTTTTAGTCGGAAGGACATGAAATATTAAGAAAATGTTGTGCATGTAAATGTGGTCATTGTGTGGTCACCAGACGCCTTTCTCTTAAATTAATAGTTTTCCCCAAAAATATTTTATCCCCTTATGTCATTGAAAAGGAGTATGACTTTCTTCTTCAGAACACAAATAAGACTTTGTAAACTGTAGGTGACCAAACAGTTCGGGACTTCTTTGACTTCAATAGTATTGACACAAAACCACTGAGACATTTCTTAAAATATGTTTTTTGGCATGTTCTTAAGAAGAATGTAACTCACTGTATTTGTGATGTATCTCACTTTTCAACCTCGTTTTTTATAAGTCATCTAATCATTGTCGCTTATTAGTTTTAAAGACTTTAGAGTTGAGCAGTAGACATATTCTTGCTCTATACTGCCATAGCCATTATAGTCTTTTTGATGTTGTGTTTTCTGTTGTCATTGCATGTCTTCCACTTCTTTACGAATGGCAGGACATCTGGAACTAAAATGTATCTTGCCAGCTGGCAAACTCTTAAATGCCCCCCGGGTCCAGACAGCTGCCTTTAACCCGAAGACTCTGCTGATGGCCTACCTCTTAAGCTCAAAGACTGTCTCTGTAATACCATATGAAACGCACTAGAGTAGAGTATTATTAAATTTAAAGACTTCATCCGATGAAAATCCACTTTAGTCTGAGCACTTTTGAATTGGGGAATATGTTTCCTGGAAAATATTATGTGGATTTTTACATTGACCTCAGCAGTCTGTCATCCCATTTAAAAAAAAATACCATGATGTTGCATTTCTACTATTCCAGACTTTGAGAGTGTGTTTTCTGAAGCCCATTTAGAAAAACTGTCTGGCATCCGGCTGAAAAAGTTGTGTTGCTGTGCCCTCAGCCTGGTCAAAATTGTGTATTTGGCTATCTTCGCTGGTGAGCCACTTGACAAAGGCCTCAAACACAGCAAAGAAGATCAAACTAGAAGGCCAGCTGAACTCTGGTTTAGGCTTATTTCCATTTTCATCAGGGGTGTAGAAGCACAAAGCATGTTCTTATATATAGCAGCTTTTATTCCATTGACCCATCATCTCCCAGAGTTCACAACAGTCAACATTATTTGTCGTATTTCTGTACATTAAAATGAAGTGTCATGTGGTAAGATCTCAGACAAGATAGCTTTGGAGTTCTTTTTTGTGGAATTTGGAATGATGGATGATGTAAACTGGGCTTTGGGCCATCAGGGAGATGAGAAAGTTGTCAATAGAAGCTCTTCCCCGCTGTGGACCCGTCAGCGTGTTGACACTTTATTACAATATTCAGACATCTCGCAATACAACCGTCTCCGTTCCGCTGCTGTCAATGGATTTGTTTTGCATGTCGACCCACATAAATAATATCATACTTTGTAGTTTCCATGGTGGTTGAAGTTTTTATTTACTCAAGAGTTGAGCTCTGGATATATGGCTTGGGACGGGTGGAGTATGCTTGGAAGTGTGCGTAGGGTGATTTTATTGCTGTATTAATTGCACAATATTTGACTTTCTTGCAAAGTGTCTGTCTTAAATTTGTGATAGTGTGAAAGTGCAGTCTGACAGAAACTTTCTGAAAGGAACAGAAAAGTGACATGTGATAGCCCGTCTTCCTACTTTACTGTTTTCGGCAGTTTCATGAAAACAAAATCAATATTTTAACTACTTTGATTAGCATGAAACGATTCCCATTCATTCTTGGTATGCTCCTCCAAAAAAAATGCCAGCTTTATAGAGAATTCCATCACGGATTGGCATTACTGGTGTCTGAAACTATTTCAAGTCTTTAGTGGCTCCATAACAGTCAACTGTATCATGTTAATATGAAATCCAGTCTTTCTCTGTCTGTCTTCCTCCAGTGTGTCTTCTTCGTCCAGCTGTTGAGTTAATTGGTTTTCCCTTCAGCCTATGAAGGAAAATAATGAGACTGCGGTGGGTAAGACGGGACCCTCCGGCAGCAATCTGCTGGGAAAAAACTTAATTTTTCAGCGCTGTTCCATCTCATCCCTCAGCTCACCGATTCCATCAAAAACCCAATTTGCACTGTTTCCCGTCCCCTCCCAACCTCATTACTCTCCCCTCTTCGCCCGCCGTGTATTTTCGCATTTTGCGGAGACTTTTTCCTTTGTTGCTTCCGTTAGCAATCAGCACTGGGCTTTAATTAGAAATACACAGTGTCTGATACTTGAACACGCATGAAAGTGTTCGCAGAGCTGTAATAATGACAGCTTGCCAGCACCTACAACAGATGTTATCAACCCCTCCACCGGAGGTTTTCTCTTAAGTGTGAACTTAAAAGGAAACAAATGTAGATGAGCAGCTCTTATCCCGGCAGAGCACCTCGGGGTCTTGTTCCACAGCCAGTTATTTACCCAACCCTCGCTCGGTTGACTGCGTCGGGGCATGCTGACGAAGTGAACGTCCCTCCCTAGGAAGTGAACAGGATTTACATGCCCGCCGGTGTCGACAGGTCTCACATCAGTGGTAAACCGTTTCATAATGAGACGCTAATTACATCCAGATAAAGTCAAAGCTACAAGGTTTGTTCGTAATTAGCGGAATATTCAACGTTGCAGTTGTACGTATAGTTGAAGATAAATGAGAATTTTAATATGGGCATTGGAGGGTATGATTTGTTCAAGGTGAGATCAGCCTTTGAGAGGACCAGCATACAAAATCGTTCTGTAGTGAAATGTTCCGGTCTCATTTAGAACAACAGCTGTTGTCAAGATGACAAATTGGGTTCTTAAATTGTCGGCTTTGCTTTAATAAACTGTTTTGGGAGTCGTAAATCAGTATAATGTCCTTAAAATGTTCCTCTTTCACAATATGTACTAACATTGTGTGAATGATAATGCACACTGTTTTGTGTCCAGGACAACAAGAGAACTTTGTGCAGTTGCCATTACACAATGATTAAGTGTGTTGGTTTTAAAATAAAGTTTTTAAAGTCTGACATTTAAATGGTGCTGTAAAGAAATGCTAACTATTGAGGTTATGTGACAGATAAGGCCAGGATGGCATCTGTTTACAATTGTACTGAATGTAGATGAAGCCCCACTTTGACCCCTGCTGGTTGGTCAATAAAGTTGATGTTGCAGTTGATGGCAATGAATCTACTTTGCTCTTTGAGTAAAACTTTACTCTGGCTCTCAGTGTGACTGTGGCCTTCATTTATTACACTTTCACCTTATTTTTAACCAAAAGAGAGGGGCCATTTCAACCTACTATTCTTAAACATGAAATCAGTAATACTAGAAATATTGTGTAAGTTGTTTGATATTGAAGGAGCAATGTGGGATTTTTAGGAGGATCTATTGACAGAAATTCCATATTCGTAAAATATGTCTTCAGAGGTGTATAAAGACCTTACATAATGAACCGTTATGTTTGTATTACCTTAGAATGAGCTATTTCTGTCTACATTCAAGAGTGGGGCTACATTAAATTGAATTCGCCGCCATGTTTTGTACAGAAGCCCTAAACGGACCAACAGCTCTACAAAGCGCGTTCCCTCTTCCTCTACCCTGCGTTACATAGTCTGGTTGTCCCTGACTTTACAAAGGGGGAAAAATGTCTACTAAATTACTGCTGTCTTGCTGTCAGATCAAACGCCTTTAACAGCGTTTCTATTTACTTTTAGCTAGCTCTGCCCTCAAGCGTGCTGTGCAATGCAAGCATGAAATGCTTAGCTTTATCATAGCTTATACCAAACAAATAATAATGCAAATTAATAAAATAAGCGAAGACGATCCAAGTATATACAAGCCGCACACTGAACCAGATAAACAATGACACTCAAAACTTCTCCGTTTCACAACTAAAAGAGTCGTAAACAAATTTCGCAATGCACTATTTTTGTTTGTGTGCAGGTAAGGCTGGGCAATATATATTGAGATTCATGCTAAATATACATGTCTGAAATCGTTTCGATGTTTTATGCACAGCTTTTCTGTGGCTCTTTGATCAGTAGGAAGTACTGCTCGATCTATAAGCACTACGAGAGTCACTGGAGTCGTTTATTATTTACAATTGAAATATCAACACTTACAAACATCATCACTACAAATGTACTTTATTATCATGAAAATTCATGAAAAGGTTTGAAGAACAGCGATACAATATGACCACTAGCATTTCCTGGATCTACTTGTTCTTCTTCTGTTTCCCATATTCTGAGTTTCTGCACAAGAGCCCTGTGGCTTTGGGATGTGGCTTCATTTAACAGTAAGTCATTGAGGGCATAAACAATCGCACAATATATCGCCCAGCACTATGTGCAGGCTATGTATTTAGAAAGTCTATAATACCATTGTTTGGCTATGCTCTTGTTCGCAGATCTCACAGCTGCTGACCAGCACTTTCAATGCAAAACTGAGTAAATGCGACATCTACATAAAAGTACATAAACATGTTTTATTCTGCATTCTTAAGTCTGTGGTGTATTTGCCTGATACTGCCTGAAATCACGATGCATCCTGAATGTTTTACATTGCATTCCATCTTCAAAGCGTTCACAGACAAGGTAACATCTCATTTTCTTTGGTCTGCACACTGCTGGAAAATGTCATGCTGCTGAGCATCTCACCACCCTCCCACCTTCTCTTTCTCAGTTCCCCACCATCCCTCTTTTCCTGTCGGCTTAATGCGTTAAAAAGTGAGACACTTTAGCACCCTTTGACAGGTCGACAAGTAAAATACTTTCAGTCTGGTAGATAAAAGGAGTTTGGTGTCCAGCGAATTAGGTGGAGTTGCAGATGAGCTCCATCTTGCATTCATGATGGGATAGAAAAGGAGCGACATAGAGCTTCTTGTGTTGAGTTTATTGCCAAGCTTGGGAGGGTACCACCGTCTCTGGCATAACTTAATAATTTTCGCACCATTGTCATGCTTTGTCAAGTCATGCTACTTTTTTCAAGATTTGAAGTAAAACGAGAAGGAAATTTAATTATTCCAAATGGCCCGTTTCAAGAGCAGATAGCAGCCTGTCCTGTTTATGGATCTCTCTGGGATATGCCAGTTTAACCTTCAGTAAAGTGAATGGTCTAATGGCCTGTGAAGGACACTGGTCTAAAATGGGGATGCAGGAAAGTGTGAAACCGGCTGGACAGCACATTCATCAAAAGCCCTAAACCTTGACTCTAAACGTAGCTTATAGAGCGCTTAAAGTTACCATGAATTCAAACAGGAAAATGATATGTGTTTAACACAGTGTTGCAGTGATTATTATAAATGATTTATCCTTGGACACCATATTTTTTTTATGAATTTGCTGATATATTCTTTACCAAAAACATTAAGCTCCAACCCTCCTATTCAGGCCCAACTTACAACCAAACCAATAAAAAAGGAAAGGACAAAATAAAGCCCGCCCTTAGGGGTGCTCCGATCAGGATTTTTGGTGCCGATCACCGATCCTTGATCCCTGAAATCTGTATGGACTTATACCGATCCACAATTACAGGAGCTATTTGAAGCTTTCTCAGTAGCATTATTTATAAAACCCAAAATTCAAGAGAGAAATTTTCATAAATTGACAATTGAAAAAAATTTCAGAAAATCTTGGTCTTTCACAATATGATGAAAGAAAATGAATTTCATCATTTTTTCTGATATTTCCTCGAGTGTCTGCTGACCACATGCGCGTTTTCCAAAACTGACCAGGCAGGCATTAGAGAGTAGGCTAATGAACAGGAAACAGACGTCCCTTGGTGATAGCCTTCCTCCTGTTGCTCACACTCACGTTCAGTCCATTCACGATCACGTTCTGATGACACATAATGATAAAATGGGGAATTACAAATAACTTTATTGTAATCCATCAAAATTACGGATTGCTTTCAGATTTTCCATCACTGATAAAACAAATCACGAAGAACTTTTGGTTAACGACATCTCTGGCACTAAAGCTGCTGAACTGTCCCGCTCACTAATAGCGCTAGCTAACATTAAAAACCACTCGCACTCCTTTATGTGACTAACCTTCAAATGTCTGATGAGGTTGGTGGTGTGAAAATGAAAATGAAGCCATTTTCGTAGCTCGTAAAAAAAGGTCTCGCGAATTTTGCGTCATCTGATCGACTTTTCTGTATTGGCCTTTATAGAGACCGATCAGTCGAAGCTCCTCATTGCCACGAAATGAAAAAGAAGTCAATCATAACTTCTGTTTCATGGTGATTTTAAGCCCCGAGGCCACGGCTTCTGCCATAACTGCCTGCAAAAGATGAATTGGGAAGATCAACCTGATCTGTGAAATAGAAAAATATATTGGGTTATATATTGAAGGTTTTTGTCAACTGTTATTTGATGTTTAAGTTGATGGCTTTGTATGAAAAAACTGTTTTGTAAACCACCCTATTTAGAGCATTCAAAATATGAATATCACTGTAAGATTATTTACAATTAAATTTTTGCTAGTACAGCCACAGAATAAATTAAGAAAAAATTCAAAATTTTAATTTAATCAGCATTTCTAGACTATTTCGGTCAGTTCAGTCCAGTGTCTGTTGAATTTCAACAAAATCTAAACTCAGAAGTGCCAAAGTCATCCAACAGCGATGTGAAAGATTGACAGCATGACACGACGCAAGAAAACTGTGATAAAATCAAGGTTATCACATAAAAAATTATTTGGGCTTTTCCCTTAATAAATGTACACATATTACTGCTGTATTGCTTAAAAGTAAATATGAAAAATATGAACAGAGCATCTTTTCTGTTATTTTGACCTGTTTCTCCAGTTTTCATTTTCAAATAGAAAAACAAAACCTTTTTTTAAGGGAAATTGGGAGAAATTTATAATTTAACTCAAACACATAGATATAAATAGCAAATTCAGAAAAACTGAAAATAATTTTGAAATGGTTCCTCATTTTATCTGCGTCTGTACGTTCAGCCTAATCATTGTAGTTTTGCACATTTCACAATTTTCTTTTGGTGTGTTTGTTAACCACTCTGAGGATTTTTTCTGTATAACAATCTTAGTTTGAAACAAAATTGCAGGGTACTTTTCCTGCTAATTTTAAATGTTATCAAACTAAAATTTCCTGTGAAATCAAACCCGACAGCTCATACTATGAATTATCATAAGCTTACAGTTGTGACTCAGGTCACTGTAAGGAAAGTGTTTTATCTCTTTAATCTATAAGTGATAGATTGCAGAATTTTTTTGCAAATAAATTTATTTGTTTCTATAATTTACGTGGTGCAGGCTTGTTGTGCATGTAGAGCACTTTGCCTTCTAAAGGGTCTCCATTTTTACATTCACGTGCGTAGAGAATATAAAGCTCTTATTCATGCAGTATTCAAAAGCAAACCGAGCGCTCTGTGAAAATAATTGCACATTAAATTATTTAAAGGTCTCTGGAAAGCTTATTCGTGTCTGTGGGAGAACGGAGCCCTCTCTTTGTTCATCTCCATTATAAGAATAGGTCTCATCAGCGATCATCAAAGCCCGCCGCAGTTCAACATAATAAGACTGGTGATATTTGTGTTTTTTTCTTAAGACCAATTTATTTGAGAGTTGATTGAAATGCATAGAGCGAGACAGATGAAGCCACTTTACCCAATTAAAAATAAAATCTGGTTTTGGGTGTCAAAGATGAGATCTGTCTCCATATGGAAGCAACGTTTTGAAATCATTTTAGTCTTAGCATCCATGAAGCAATATTACGTTTATGCCAATTTTATCGGTTGGCATGACAACCATCTGAGAACGAATTTGATCATATTTTTTCCTCACAGTTTCAGTCTGCGTGTACTTTAATGTTGCTTTAGAAATGTGATTTGTCCAAACACCGTAATAGCTAGTTACGCTTTCGACAAGTGCTCCTCAATCCCATGATGTGACACGGGCTGCACTTTTCGCTCTTACAACCGACCTTTGATTTCATTTAAGAGGCTACATCCATGCTCGTAGTGTAGCCACAGGCTGGTAAAAAGAAAATAAAAAGATTGGTGTGGTTGCACACACATCGGACTAGCGCTCTGTAATAAGGGCTCCATTCAGACGCCCCATGTCGATGTGCCTCTCTGCTCTCATTAAGCGACCTGTCAGTCACCACGCCGCTGGAACTCCACACGCCGGCGTGGGATCCCGCTCTCGCCCCTCCGTCGCCGGGACGTAACGACACTCAACATCATGAAGTGGGAAGCGGAATAAATGAATCGCAAACGTCTTTGAATTATAATGTTTAAAGGGGGGTGGCCCTAGTAATGAATCTCATGCTTCTGTGCAGGCAAGTAATTGAACATCCCCTGGTCTTATTACCTGAGGTCACATGAATATAAGATCATGAATATGGATCATATTGAAGAAATGTTTGCATCGTGCACCCTTCTGAGTGACAGGCGGAACGGGCGTCTCGTGATGCCGCCCTTGACCTGAGTTTGTGCTCTATTTCGACGGAGCGTTTGAGCGCTTTTGATTTCCGTCCGTACTGCGATGATTGATGAGTGATTGATGATGATGAGCGAAATTGCTGAGTTGGTCGTTACGAATGACCTCATTAATGAATTTTGCTCTTACAAAGCCGTTGGACAGCAAAGCATATCTGAAATTGATTTCATTTCTAGGCAGTTAGTCAACAATAAATCCAGAAAAGGACCATTTTGAATGAGACTCATTCATTAGCAGCCAAAGTGCTTTCTTGTTTTTGGGGCATCAGCAACTGCTAGGACATATTTAGCGATTAAAACCATAAAACCTTGAAAGAAGACATACGGCTTTTTTTAAAAGTCTAATTTCCAACTTTTCAGTAGAATAACAAGATAAGCATTAAAGTTTGATTTCAATCTTTTTTGTCATCACCTTACTCAGTCAGTATTAAAGATATCAAGGTTATGTTTTCACAAAATGCTCTTTACATTATCTTGCATTACGAAGCATTATTTAGGGCTACTGTAGAAACAACGTGGCGAATTCCATGTAAGGGAAAGAAATAGCTCATTCTAAGGTTATACAAACAACACTTCATTACGTAAGGTCTTTATTCAACATGGTTATGGGATCTGTAAAGGCTGGTGGCAAATGTGCCTCAAACAAAAGATGCAATACTGTTAAGATCTCTCCAAGGAGAGAATGTAACAATAGACATGGGGAACTAGAAAATAAGCTGATTTCTTTGCTTTTGTTGTCTCTTTGGCTAACACCCTTGTTTTGTCATATGCTCTGCTGGCGTCAGTGTGTTGGAATCAGTGTGTGTTTCTCATCAGTGAAGCTGAGAGATTCTCTAGGTCGTTCTCAAGGTGAATCTGCTGGAGATACTCATTGAGCAGAGGCGTCTGACTGACGTGATTTATAATATGTGCATGAGATTTCGCTTAAGAGATCTGAAATATTCCTTGGTGCATTTATTTCGCCTTCGTGTTATTTTTCTAAGGATCAGGCATGGATTTGTCCTTCATGACTGCACATTTTACCGATAATGGAAGCTTTCTCTAGAGTAGAGATATCACAGAAGATAGAGCCGTCATCTGATAGAAATGTAATTAATTCCCAGTATTAAGTGCCACTTGGGCTGAGTGTTTGCAAATAGTTATGCTAATGGTAGGTTTATGAATGCGGTATGGATATTACTGGATGAATCCAATGAGCGTGAGGATTAACCTGTCACCCATATGTTTCTCTTGCATCAGTTTCAGGCTTTCTGTTGTGGTCAAATTCTGTTTTTATATGGGCTTGCAGTTAATAGAAAACATATTTTTGCTTTATGAGAGCCTTATGTTTGAAGTAAAGTTACTTAATGAATAAATATATTCACCGTCATATGGTTTTATTTTAAGTTTTAATAGGCATCATGTTAATTTGAACAGTAAGAACTGCATCAGTACTGAGTGAATTCTGTGTATAAATAATAATTTCATGACGATTTTCCTTCACCTAAGCAATAGAACAGGTTTGAGCTCTAACAGGTTAAAAATAACTCTGTGCAAACATGCTTTTAGAAAGAGCATATTCTCTGCCACCAGGAGACATGGCTAATGGAACACATGCTTAAACCATCATGTTGGCATATTGGCGATAATGGACCCTGCGTGTTCTGTTTCCTTTGTTTTCAGAGTTCCATACTCTTTCATGACATTCAGGGAATCCACCTTCAACAAATCATTAAAGGCCACCTGTGCCGATTTGTTTGGTCAAGTTTCATCTTTATCTGATCACAATGTTTAGAGCACACAGCACATGGTGTACTCTGCCTTCACATTTTGTGTTTTTGTCTTTTCAAGGTGTTTTAATACAGTCAGGAAAAGACTTTAAAGCCCCATTAAAGCGCTTGATGTATGCCGGAAGGATGTTGTCATTATAGAGAGCATTTGATTGGACTAAAGTGTGTTGAGTAGGATGAATGTGACTCAAGGATGCACAAAATTGTTTACCGTAATGCATTTCTTTTTCAAAAAATTTTTTTGGATTGAGCATATGTTGTGCCTTTAAAGATTTGGTGTTGGAGATTTAAGATCTTGTCCATGTGATGGCATTGTTCACGCGTGCTGTGTAGGTGTGTGTGTTTTCCTGTATTTTTTTGCCTCTGATTGTATGGTGCTGAATGGACTGGAGTCATTATCTTCATTACACATTGCACTACCATTTGTAAATTTGTTAGTAAGATTTGCAGAATATGTTTTTATGCCATATTGAGGTTGCACAATCTTGGTTGTTAAGAATACGCCTCTGTAAAGGTTTTTTGCAAGATCTCGGTCAAAGAGAAAAGATATGTCGGCACAGAGAGAAACCGTGAGATTGATGGAGGAATATGAAATGACTTAGAAATAGTACAAAAAGTTTGATAGTGCTCTCAGACATTTTTACGGTATGAACACGTATTCAAGTAAATTATTAAAGAATGTTTATTTTGTGGTGTAATATTCCTTTGACAGGACAATCAAACTCTGTACTTTATGAGTCTGTGTGTCTGAAGTTCTAAATTTAGATTAGATGTGTTCAGCTCCTTTCGCGCCGGCGTCACGCTTACGTCACGGCATTAGCTGGAGGCAAAACAAAGAGAAACTGGAGGTGGACTAAACAAACCAGCACAGATTTGGAAACATAAGGAGTTTAAAATATCATCTTGTTGTGTTGTTTAGTGCCACAATCGAGAGAATACAGTCTCCAAATTAATATTTTAACAAATACCTACTGCCATTGCCAAACAAAAACACTGACGACAGCTGTAGTTAAACACAATGAAAACACGACCTTAGGAGAAATGGTCATCAAAAATGCTTGCGTTTCCCTTGATAACACTTAAGATAAAAAACTATTTTTTTTGTTGGTGTGGATCATGTTTTGGGTTGTGTGTGTCTAAAAATATCTGACAAATTTCCATAAAGTTCCATTTTTCTTTTAGAGGAAATAAAACGGGGTTTTCTTCCAATTTTTTTATCTGTTTCTATGAAAATTTGCTAACAAAAGGATCAAATAAATCATATAAATACGATTGCTAGTATGATAAATTATTTGATGATTCTCCAAAACACCAAAAAGTATGTTTCCAAAATAAAACAAAATCTCTATATCAACATTCTTAATAATGGAATGATGAACATTTTCACAAAAGTGGTAGTACCGGTATAAATGAACAACAGTTTTTAGGCAATTATTCAAAAAGTGGAATTCGTATCTATACCTTTTTTAAATTTCGAAAGGAAATGTTTTGTGGGGTAGATTCTATGAATGGGTTTAAATGATACTTCCTCAATTTTGTTTGTGATTAAATATTGATTGCGAAGTAGCCAAACCTTTTTTCATACTATAGAATATGTGAACCGGTTCCTTAATGAATGAACATAGGGCAAAGATACAATGTTTCTTTTATATAAATTTCTCATACATCTATTTTTAGAGTTAGAAGACCAACAGTTCCCACCTACATAGGTATTCATAACATTAGGTTGGGACCAATGTTAAGTGTTAATTCTTTGTTGGTGTCTAAATAAAGTGATTTTTTTATCAATGTCATAATTACATCAAAGGAAAAACTGAATGCCACCAAAGATGCCTCCCAGAAAATATGGGAGGGAATAAATTCAAATTCCAAATGGAGTTAGGATTTCTGATCACCTGTCTAAGCCAATTATCTTTCCAATTATTAATCCAAAAAATTGAGGCCACCATTTTCGTTGGAATTTTTAATAACCCTTTTCTTTATATAATATGTTTTGTTTTTCCAAATAAAGTTATACAATCTCTGTCTGGTAGCTGTAGATGTCAGGCAATTTAACTGGAGGTTATCATGTCAGTTGACCCTGGATCCATTGAGTGAGTGCGTGCAGGTCGGCCTGGTTCCTTGCCTTAAAGTGAACTGTATCCAAAACAATCGTACAGTGAGTGACCTTACATGTTAAAATTTAATCTGATTTTTTTTGTCAAAAAACAAGCAAACAAAACGTGCTACCTAGCATTAGTAATGCGGTCAGGGTGATCTTTCTGCCTCCACCTAAGCTCCGCCCACAGAAACGTGTCACAATGTTTATGCACATAAAAGGTGTCTATAGAGACAGCAGAGAGATACAGATACAGGGCAGGGAGGATGTTGTTTAGTTTAAGTCCTGTTTTATGTCTTATTCAGGCTGACAAGCCGGTATATGTTTTTTATCCTCTCTGTCACAATGTCTATTGTGTATAAGAACATACACACAAAAAGCATACATGCTGACTGTGATTTTTCTTTATTGCTGTGGTTTGTCTTTGCTTTTAATATATTGCACATCTAAGCACAGTTCCAATGTCTTGTGCACTGCCTCCTGTCCACTGCCCAAATAGATATTTGTCTTCTTTAGTGAAGTGAGTGATTTGAATATATGTGACACTGGACCACAAAACCATTGGATAACTGAGATTTATACTTCATCTAAAAGGTTTGGTCGAATAGGACAATATTTGGTCAAGACAACTATTTGAAAATCTGAGGGCGCAAAAATATTGAGAATTTCGCCATTAAAGTCGTCCAACTGGACGCTGTAGTAGGGCGTAGCTAAATAGAAACAAGTTTGTTTTAAACGTTCTCTATTGTTGTACCGTCCGCTGTAATGATGTTGTGGCGAGTAGATGAACCTGAAAGTGGAAATTCTAAGCTTTGCATACATACCAAACGTGAGTGTAATTACAATCTAGTAACGCTGAGAAATATTAGGAATCCAGTTATCCACTACTTATTCAAACATATATATGGTTCACTCTACTCTGCTGTATAGAAATTCAAACTGTCTGAATATGCCATAATGGACTTCATAATCAGATTCAGCCTGAGCTTTTCCCCAGATTCTGTTACCATAAGTCTACCATTACTAATACATTGTTTCCGACTGTATGTCCCTCAGGAAGCGTGCTCTCTATCCAAACTCTATATAACCTGGATTGGAAAAAGACTGTCACATCCGTCAATCTTATGCTCTGACAGTCCCTCCTGTGACAGACTGAAGCTGTGCTCTTTTCCTCTTGGAGCATTTGCCCTAATTTGTAATACTTCTATCATTTAATATTTTTCCTAAAATGCAGAGTGTGTGATCTATATACATGTTTTCTCTGCAAAATGAATTATACATGCTTGTTGGTCTCCTGGAGTGTTTTGGGTTTAGAGCTAAAAGCAAGACTCTTTTTCTGTAGCTGAACTCTGTAGCTCTTTAGTCTAAAATAGGAACAGATACTTTGGATTTAAAAGACGAGCGGGGAATGCGTTACTTATGAGACTGAGACTTAAAGGCAGCATTTTTGCATCAGTTGGCACAGTTGTTTACCAGCCACCTACTTTATAAAAAAATGCTTTTGCTACAGTTAGAGAGTGAATTTTAAGAAATAACATCCTCTTGGGGCTTTTGGAAAGCCATATGTTCTCCTTCACTTGACACAGAGAGCTCAGTTTGTGGTCCTCCACTCTCCTCATCTAACTGAGATGCTGTATAGCTGATGGGATACAATAAAGATTTGTCCTGAAACTCTTTTAAGTGCATTGCTATGCGGTTCTAAGAGGCTCCGTGTCATTTGGTTTTTATAATGATTGTATTGATATAAATCTTCTGTAAAAATGTTGGTTACATTACGTCTATCTTTGCGTTGATCTTTACATAAAAAAATATTGATATTATGTTATGTATAATATGTTATGTACAGTATTATGTCGCCTTCTATTTCAAATGTATACTTTTGGAGAAGAATACACTCTATAGGTCAACTTAGAATTATCATTATTAAAATGTGAACATTGTTTCATTCCCAATATTTTTTCATCTCATCCTTGAGTAATTTCATAAATGACTTCAGTAAGGCTCTGTAATAGTCTTTAAAACTCACACTATTTCGTCTCACGTTCATGTTGACATTGAGCTGAATATAAGGCCCTTGTGCCACTCTGTTATTTGTTCCATGTTTACAGATTTCAGAGGGCCATTAGATGTTTAAAGTTGTTAGTATAACTCAAAACCATTCACCTCAGCTAACATCACCACCCTGCTTACAAAGTCTGAGGTAAACCTGCGGCCGAGCCCACAGCACTGTTTACATCACCCTGTGGTCTACAGGCTAAACTTAGCCTCCATAATCCATTGATTTCACCTGCAAATGCTTTCCAAACATTAGTGCGACTATCACTGGCGTTTTATAGAAACTGAGATGAGTGAAGACTGAAGAGCTGGTCTCATCTATGTAAAAGCTGTTTATAACTTCTGTATTTTTTACAATGTTTCTTTACGGTATAAGTTTGGTCATCTTGGTGGCCTTGAACTTTTTCATGTTTCCTAAAGTTGGCTTTTAATAAGCCACAGGTATGTGCCATTGGCGGTACAGATGTGTTTTGGGTTGTTTGGTGGGTTTTTGCAACAACCGGGTCTGTGTTGAATGTTCTTTTGAGTTAGAATTACAAGGATATTTACTTTTGATTGGTTTGAGACACGAAAGGTCATTTGTTGCTACAGTAACAGTCCCTTCCTAAAGTAACACTAATGGCTCTTGATCTCAAAACATGATGTGTACAGAGGCCAATTGCTGGTGTTATAAAACACTTTTCCTACAACCACGCTGACCAATTTATTTGTATTCTCAATAACTGACAGTAATTGTGGTGCCTCCTTTCACTCGACCTCCACTTGAAAAACAGTAGGATCTAGCGAATTTTTATTTGACGTAAGACACGAGAGGGAAAGGAATGACAGTTTATTTTGAGCAGATTTTCAAAAGCACCAGATAAAGTAGATCTGTCTCTTAAACAAACACCTCAAAGAATGTGAGCAGACTGCAAAGATAATGTCCATGATGTAGGGGGAAAAAAAAGACAATGAGATTTTACTGTTTTCCTTGAAGATTCTTCATGGACTTGATTGTTGTATTATCATGCTGAAATCCCTGCCTCTACAGTAGTGCATTTTCATTTGAAAACTGAATTTTCATTTTCAAAACGCTGCCCATCCACACTGAAACCGTTTACATCCATGTACTGCACATGAGTAGATCATAAAACACGTCAGCATGTGTCATTTCTGTCAGGTGTTTATCTACTTTGTGCTTTATTATGTCGCTAATGAAATCTTAAGTATCCATGAACTGACATTAATGCTATCAAACATGAGAGCAGCTGAAACAACTGCGTCATGAAGTTAAAAACGTGTCATCGTTTTAAACCCCTCCATTTTCGTCATCCACACTACAATGCGAAAACGGCGTCTTCAAATGTTTCCACTTTCGAGTACGTTTTCGAAAAGCTCTCTTTCCATTGACAAAGATGCTGTCTCAGGTTGGCAGAAAGGCCCAAACGGAGAGAAAAAGATGCATTTTCAAACGAAAACCCATCAGTGTGGACAGGGTCTTAAAGGAGTAGTTCCCCGGGATGAGTATTCTCACAGTTACTTATCTTTGTCATTCTTAACAAATGTCTTTCCTTCACAAAACACAAAATCATTTATTTTGTAGAATTGCATAGCTGTTTTTATATACAGTAAAAGCCCATGTTGACTAGGACCTCAGCCTCCAAAAACGGACCGACAAGTGACTTTTAAAGTAATCTACACAACATCAGGATCAGGTTTAGGGTTCACTTTTATTGTAAAGGAATTGTACCCAAAAATGAACCCCATTAACTTGACCATAATTACTTTTATTCCTACTATGGAAAGTCCATGGGGACCATTTTTGGGGGCTGAACTATTCCTTTAAAGCTGCTCAGTTACATACTGTAAATGGAAAGTTAAACTAATGGATAGTTGAACCAAAAATAAAAGTAATTATTTGACTCTCGGATCTCTAAAATTTAATATGACACTTTTTGAAAAAGAAAATGTCCTCATGATGGAATCAGTGTGTACTATTGTTATTTGATAACAAACATCCTTCAAAATATCTTCTTTTGTGTTCTACAGAAGATAGAAATTCATACAGGTTTGGAATGACGTGAGAGTGAAAAAAATATGAAAAAAATGTTTTCCTTTTAATGCATGTTCATAAACTTCATAATGAAAAAAGGCAGGTCAACAGCTGCCTGAGTGCAAGTCATGCATGACAAATTACATTATATCTGTCACAGAAGATGGTTAAATCCCTCCTGCCAATGCATATAATATAAGAATGAAAGCTTGCACTATAGATCAGAGTAAACTGGTGTGCTAGCTGCACCAGCTCGCTGTAGGTATTCCCGCTGTGAATATGGAGATGCCTCACAGCCTTGGACGCTCCTCATTTACACACGTCCCGTAAAAAATCATCTCACGGGAGAACTGGGCCTGTTTGATCTGATCCAACAAGGCACAGCAGGCAGGGGGTATAATCAACCAGCTCTGCTATCCCTCCGTTTCCAACGTCTCCCTCATATTCTCCTTTCATCGCTCATCCCTTGTCAGTGCGCAGTGATGGGTCGGGTGCTCGCGTTTTTGGTTTTTCGATTAAGACTCGAAAGTGCCGAAGATACAGTACATCAACCACAGAGAGATGTAATGTGGGATGATGCCAATGTAATTAAATCAGGAGCCTAAAATCGTGTGGTATGGGTAAATAAAATGTTTGCATGCTTGAGGTGTCTATCCTTCAGGTCCTACACATGATGAGGATTATGGAAATGGGGTTACATCAACACTGAGATGACAGAAAGAGCAAAGGTGACGACAATATGCTGACATTTTGCACACGATATCGATGCATAATGCAACGTTTTATTTTTGTCTAATTACTTGTTATTGTTGGGTCAAAAAACATGATTTAAACAATTAAATGCAATCAAATATTGGTTACCAGGCACCTTAACATGAAAGCAAATAAAATAATATGAAAAATCTATTGTTATTTTTCGTCTTGTTCATGACACTTTTATCACAGATGATATTGCAGCTACCATTGCCTGTAACCTGTGAAATTTATAGCTTCCAGTTAAATATTTACTGATGCCTTTAAACAAGAAACCAGCCATTTTCAGGTCCATTTGCTCTCTCTGTAATAGCCGCTAATGTTCTGTCAGCGGGTGAAAGCCCGGCTAAACTACTGAATGCATCAAGTCTATCAGCCTGTCATGAATATTTCAGCGTTTCATCCAATTGGACAAACTTTCTAGCATGGCCTAATAGCGTTCAGGGGAGCAGTTTTCCGCTGCCCGCCATCCGAATTATAAAGTCAATGAATATGGAAAGGACTGGTTACAGAAGGTGTTTTTTGGAAGAAAGTCAGTAGAAGTCAAACAAGTCATTGTGAAAGAAAGTTTTTTAATAGAAGGATTATTTTGGGGTTTCTGTGTCATACGGTATATTTTCACCCTAAATTGCTGTGAAAGTTCTCAGTTAAAAACGTATGTTAATATGTAACTGGTTCCTGTGCCAACTGTGTTATTCAGACAATTTGGCTTTTGAATATCCCTTTTGGATGTTTTTTTAAGGATGTGATGGTGTGAATTCCAATGAAAATGACGAAATTCCAATGAAGAGCATTGAGGATGAAATAGCATTTTCTTAGTGCATTCCAGATGGGTCAAGCTGAAACGGCATCACTTTCCATGGAGCAAAATGTCTGATTTGGCCTTATAGACATTGAATTCATTGAGCTGTGGCGCTCAAGTGCTATTTTCTGTGTTGTCATGGCGACAGACTTAACACTTGTTCCAATTCCTACAGTAATGTGTTAGTAATCCAGCAAACCCCCACAGATGAATGAAAATATAGATACCAAATTCCAAAAATCTATAATTTTCATTTGCAAGAAGCGTTCAAGCGTGCAGTAATTGTATGGCGTTATATTGACCCGTGTATTTGACATCATGTTTGTAGCATGCAAGTTTGTTACTAAAGCTTGGCAAAGCACGGCAAGGTCGTGGGTTTTATTCCCAAGGTACACATATTCTGATCAAAGATGTTATTTGAGATGAAGGAATAAGAATCTTGTTTTATGGCCTTAATTTGTTAAAAAAAAAAATTAAATGTTAAATGATATGAGTCAACATGGATCATAATGGATGAGTCATTACATTTGTACAATTTTAGGGAAGACAGTGTTAGGGAGTTGTGGGTGGTTGCCCAGGTGTTGATGATTATAATGATTATTTTACTTATGATTTTAATGTTTCATTATTACTAGTCCAGGTTCAAAGTGTGTTTGGATAGTAACCAGACAGCATGGAGGAGAGATTTATGAGGTGTTTACATTTACATTTGGCAGACGCTTTTATCCAAAGCGACTTACATTGCTTTATCCTATACATTTTACATAGGTATTTGCATTCCCCTGGGATCGAACCCACAACCTTGTGTTGTTAACGCAATGCTCTTACCACTGAGCTACAGGAATGAACACAGGACTCTGTCTTGGTCAACTGTTTACTCAGTTGATACCTAACATGCTGCCGCTTACCAGATATACACTAGCCCACTCACTTTCAAATGCTTTTACGTGATGCTTGTGGGCGGGGCCCTGTTTTGTGGTTCTCCCTTCGAGATGCCACCGTCTGTTGTTCTTTCAACAATACTACTGTATATCTCATGTTGAAGTCTGAGAATAGAACGGAGACTTTTTTGTAGATCTCGCAGAAGAAATCAGCCTCTGAATCTTTTGCTGTCCACCTTCTTTACAGGAATCTGTTGTGAGTGACCGCAGTGCAGTCTCATCTGATTCAACATGACAGCAGTGGAAAGCGTCGGCTCTTTGTCCTGCTTCAAGACCTCGCCTGTGTCTTTTTGTCATCTAGCGCTCTGATGTGAGTATACAGAAGTGTTGAGGCTGACATTTGTCAGAGGAATCATGTGAAAATGAAAGTGGTCACATGGTGTCTCACAGGAAGTGCAGGTGTCAGTGAAAGGGGGTCTGAAATCAGAGTCTTACAGCGCTTGCAAGGCAGTGTGATTGAAATTGATCTGCAAGTTCTGTGTTTTCTGTGATGTTCATTTTTTTTGTGGTTTGTCTGTTTTTTGTTAATTCAGCCTAAACCGTTTAGCCTGACGACTATAGATGGTTTCAAAAAATAAACCACAAAGAATAGAGTCCCTGGTTTTTAGATTATTTCTGAAAACAACTAGAAGAAATTACAAGTAAATGCCTTAAAGTCGCAAGTCAAAAGTATGTCTAGTATTAAACTTAAACATTAAACTTTAAAAATAAAAAATAAACGTTTTTGAAAATCCCCCTCTTGATTATATCACATTCAATATTGATTTACATTACCATTTTTCAAAACATGCATTATTGTGCATATACTGTGACTTTGTTTGAAATGAATTTTAATAAGGACATAATTATGACTTTAACACAGATACGTTTTCCCAGCATTTTATACTTTTTATCAAGTCAAGGTTAGCTGTCATAAATGTGTTCCTGTGTAGCTCAGTTGGTAGATCGTTCCACTAAGGTTGTGGGTTTCGATCCCAGGGAACACACAATGATAAAAAAGCCTTTTATAGACTTAATGCACTATAAGTCGCTTTGGATAAAAATGCATAAATGTAAATGTGGTCAAAAATTGTCTCGGTTTGCAGGTAGATGCTATCGAGCAGATCTTTCTGGGAGAGTCCGCTATTGAAAAATACCCTAAGACAGGCACTGAAGTTCCCCGATGTTCCTTTGAGTATTCGTCAATTGCATATAGATCAGGCTGTCAAATTCCACACGAGTTTCGCTGTTGGAAATCAACATTGTATAATGGAGCAGTCTGTTTGGGTAACAGCACGACACTTGAAACTCTTTCCGTTCACCTTGGAACATGTCGGCAGGAGTGATGTGTTAATCTAGTTGGTGGGTTGACTAATCAGTGTTGAGGAACCTTGAACTGGTTAAGGATGAGACATGTTTCTTTATGTAAAAGAAATGTTGTTTTGTTCAGATCAGTTACAGTGATCAAAGCATAACATAATCTGCCATTTATTTTCTATTTTTCAGGATATACTTTTATTAAAACTAATGGACTAGTCTACAACTGTGACCCTTTTATAAATCATTCTTATTGTTACAGCTCCTTGATCCTCATGAAACTTTTAAAGTTTGCTGAATGATATACACTTGCAAGTTTTCTTACTCAAAATTCTTATAGTCAGTTGTCTAAACTTCAGATTTCAGCATCTATGTGGTCCAAGTAGTCGGTTCAGTGCTCTTACAGTGGGCATGTAGAGAAAAAAAGCTTAGTTTTTCTGTCACATTTTCTTTAAAGAAATAAATTAATCCAGACAAGGACCTTGATATTTGTAAGAAAAGCAAAAAAAACGACAATGCCTGCACAATCTTCACATGAAATCCTGTCAACGTAGGGAAAAAGGTGGGTTTTTTTAAACTCCAAAATCAATATTTCCTCTCATGCCTTTGGTGGTTCTTTGCTACTTTTTGCTTCTTTTTTATAGCCTTTTCCTATCTTGTGTGCATTTAAAGTGACAAAAAGATTAGTATTACCACCCCTAAAGGTTTAATCAAAGATAACATCTGAATTGCAATGGCTGGTAGAAAGATATTATTTTTCCTACAGAGGTGCATCCTTTAACTTTGGTCTGTTAGAGGTGCTTCAGGGGTTTTCAAGGCTCTGAAAGTAGTCGAGGCTCTGAAGAATTACGGTTTGATCGCGCCAATGCCTTTGTGCTCAAGACGTCGCACATTGCCACTAACGCTTGACATTTTCAATGTTAACTGCGACACTTCACATGCAACCAGAATAAATGATCGGCCTCTCCAAATGCTTGTGTGGAGCTTCGCGCAGTGTCACAGACGCAGATGTTGCCATAAACTGTCACTGTAGTGTGGTAGCAATTTATTTAAAAAAAAATGGGTTGATTAAATAGATTCTGTTGTTGTGGTGATTCAGGGGGGATTTTTTTATTTTAGGGATGGCATTATGTGTGGTGCAAGATATGACACATTTTTTTTCTGTTCATTTGTCAAATACATCACCAAATTGATGGCTTTAAAGCTAATGTACAAGGGGGGTTTGGAAGGGTTTAAACTTTAATCATTACAGTCAGCCTTCCTTTAAACCCCCCCATAATTTACTTAAAGAAATAGCTGTAAGTCTTGGATTTTCAATGCAAATTCACCAGCGGTGTATACTTTATCTTTCCTAATAAGCACAAAAATATATGAACCGTGTACTTGAGTTTTACATTTTCTTTTCATCACAACGTCCAATTGGTTTTGTCCCTCGGCATAGTATTCATGGCATTTCACCACAGAGAATTACTTTTGTGTGAGCGTTTGTTCTCATTGTGACAAAATCTGAGTGTTCAGTGTGTGACAAACACAAAGACGCCTGTTCTGACATCATTCAGGACAAAAGCTGAGGATCTTGTTGATCTCCGCGAAGAAAAGAAAGAGACCTTGTTACTTGAAACAAACTCTCACATTGGTTTCCTATTTAATGTTTGGATATTATTTGGAATTTTTTAGATGACTAAGCTTAATATTTTGTAATTTTAGTGAAGGGCTGTTTAACGTATAAACACGATCAATCACTGCCATAATAAAAGATTGTGTATAAGATATGTCTATGTACTGTGCATATTAATTTCGTATTTATTTAAAAAAATATACATATAAAATATACAAATGTATGAATAATTATCTACGAATAATCGCGATTAATCGCGTCCAGAATAAAAGGTTGTGTTTAGATAATATATCTCTGTGTACTGTGCATTTTAATTTTGTATTAGATTAAAAAATATAAAAATGAATAAATATTTATATATCATTCTAATCTATAAATATAAACATGCAAATGTTTCCTAAATATATACATATCTGTGTCCGTGTATGTTTTTATAAATACAAAATAAATCTGAACATTTCACAGACATATGTTGTGTAAACACAAACTTTTATTATGAATGCGATTAATTGCGATTAATTGTTTAACGGCCCTTTTTTGTGTAATCGTTCTTTTTCATATGGTCTTTTTTTTAAGTTTAGTGAGGTGCTTCTAGCTGTTTACTACATAGAACTAACGTACAAGTCAATAAACCTTGAAAGAATATGTCTAGTTAGGCTGCTCACTAGTTTTTAAAACAGAGCCAATGCTCTTCTTTGTTCTTCTTTTCCTCTGCTTACATCATTTCTATCCTCTCTCTCCCTCTCTAAATCATTAAGTCTGATTACATTGAGCTGATGGCTTGTGTAGGATTGGCTGTCAATTTCTAACAGTTCAACCCCTGTGAAGTGGGCAAACCACGCTATAAATAAAAAACATCGAGCCATTCTGGCTAATAGAATGTCCCAATTCAAAACCAGGATATAAAGAGATTACCATTCTACAGCGTATCTCCACGTCCACTTCCAAGCCTCTCCTGGCAGCCGGTTAGCATCCTACCTAGGCTAAATCTTAATACAATATCCCAGAGATGGAGGGCGGATGGATTGATTCATCACCATGGAGATTTTGTTATGGCGGAAGGGAAGCTAAAAGGAAGGAGATTGAAATTGATTTTGGTTCCTAATCCTGTTTGGCTGTTGATTTATATTCTTGTGATGGAATTATTACCTGCTATGCTTGTCTTTTGTTTGTCGGAATAAATGCGTTTATGAGGGACTGTTGGGAAGAGAGGAGAGATGCTGTCAGTTTCTGTCTTTGTGAATAAAAGCTGACAGTCCAAATAGCTGTTTATATTTTTGCGTCTGTCTGAAGGAGTGTTCTCCAAATGGATTTGACAGCTGTTCGGGGTGTTTGTTTGTTTGTAACAGATAACCGTCGGTCCCCATTGACTTGCATTGGTTGTATGTCCATACAATAGAAGTCAATGGGGACCAACGTTTTTTGGTTGTCTTCTTTCGTGTTTTGCAGAAGAAAGAAAATCACACAGATTTAAAATGACCGTAAAATGATGACAGAATTTTCATTTTGAAGGTGAACTATTCCTTTAAGGTTGTTTTGGTTGTGTCTGTTTCGTTTTATGAAGTGTCCTCAAAAGCCTGTCAAATGACCGCAGGGTTATCTGACAACATTCCTCTCTTATGTTTGAAGAACCGAGAACACAGCTTGAACAAACCAGCTTTGATAGTTCCCTGTGCTAACATGCTGACACATGTTCTTTCCTAAAAACCTAAACACTCACCAACGTCTCCCCCCACATCCACTCCATCATATACATCTGTCTCTTGGCTTTCTTCAGCTTCTCATTTGAAAAGAAGCCCTTCATCATGTGTAGAGTGTGTGTATGGCAGACCCAGATGAAAAGACCCTTTTGACAGGAGATTGTTGAGTATCTGCTCTTGAGGTGCCGTGATATTTTACGTAACGGTCAGATTACTGTGTGTGTGCATGAAGAAAATCTGGATTACTTCTGTTTAAAATAGGCTGCAGCCAACATGAAACGCATTCACACGAGACGTGTCTTATAGTGAAACAAGATATTCGGCGGGAAAGAAATGTGGGAATGGGACTTAATTTAATCCATGGGGAGATGACTGGTTTGTGAAGAGTTGCTAGAACTCTTTAAACCCGGATGAGAATTAGCATTTTTAAACCGTGTGTTCCCACTGGAATGTTGCTTGTCTTGAGGACTCAAGTGAGGATTTTTGTTGAGGTTTTCACAGTCACAACTCTAAAATAAGATTTTTTTAGGAGGCCTACAGCTGTCATACGGGTGTAAATTTGTATGAAGACTCGGTCAACCTGAAGTTTTACTGTAACACGTTAGCAATCATTTTTAATAGAAAACTTTGAGACCCTATTTAATTAATGTTATCCACATACCTTATTTTACCAAAAAAACTCAATAAACTTAAAACTCATTAGAACGGCAATATTAAAAATGCTTGTTATGACTGAACATCCTTGAACTTCTCCAGCATTAACTGCAGATTGAAAGCTGAAATGGAAGTTTCATGCACTGTTGCACACTTGCTGCTTTTCAGGAATCTGTTGACCTGAGGGGTTCCGCTCTATCCCATAAACACTTCAAAGCTGTCCAACTCCCTTGCCTCGCTCATCTCCGGGTTTCTCGTCTTAGAACAGCCAAATTAAAGTTTAACTTCCTCTCTTTCACTGTAAAATCTTCTTTGCTACTAAATCTTCTCTCTCACTTTTTAAGGCGTTTGATAAATATCCTGGCTAATGGAGAACAATTTAACTTTAATCTTTCACTGTTAAATATTCATCATTGGGAAATGAGAACGATAATCTCTGTGTGGCTTTGCTTTTTCGATGGAGAGATGGAGTTACATGACGTCTGCCATCTTTTCTCTCTCTCTCTCTCTCTCTCTCTCTCTCTCTCTCTCTCTCACTCTATCTTCTTCACTTTCACTTTATACACATTCCATAAAAAGTATTTATGATGTAGGTAGATTGGAGCTGTTCTTTACTTGTATGCCTGTTTGATAGAAACATATTGGCTCTTCTGAAACAATAATAATAATATATATGAGTTGTATCAAATATATGAATATTAACAAGATGCGCCACTGCCGTTACAATGAATGGTGAAGATTCAACGCTCAATATGGCCGCTCTACTGAACGAAGTCCCGACTTCAAGTAAAACGAGCCAATCAATAAAGACTGCGATTCCCCGGGGCGGGGCTCTCGTGGGGCGCTTGCGCAGTAGATGAGGCGACATTGAAAAAAGTTTTTTTTTACCGCAATTTAAGCTTAGCAAACCAAGTTACCATAAAGTTCATGTCATGGTTTATTATTGATCGGAAATATGCTAGCAAAAATATGCTAATTTTGCCAGCGATTTAAGAAATATCTGCCTTCCCCCATTAAAGAAGATGGGACTGTGGTGTTGCTATGACGTAAATAGCTTCCCAGAGGTGTGGGAAACATGGCCGTAGAGTGACACGACTTCCGTAAATGGTCTCAATTCACCACATCCCTCTCTTTTTCCTTTTTTAAGATTAACTTGCCTGAAATTTAAATGAATGACTTTCTCTGAAAAAATGACTCATCCTATTAATACTCAGCCGCTAATCCTTCAGCACAATTGCTTGTCCTCATTTTACCTGTGGATCAAGTTTTAACCAGAATGCACCACATACGATCAGTCTTTATATGCAGAGGAGACATCCCACAGAGCTGGTGGCTTCCAGAATTTACAAAGAACAGTCCCAAAGAGCCTTTCTCCTCTTAGCTAGACATACAATCCTGGCAGAACTTAACCCTCCCGGGTGGGATAATAACTTGAAAGAACAATGCACCAAAATCAAACGAAATACGTGTGCGGAATCGTTCTTTTCTGAGTGCCGTGGGAAGAAACCGTCCTTGTGTGTCATGATGCCTTCACCCTTGAGGCACCTTCGGGCAGAACTGGTTCTGCCCTTCTGCGTTATTCTCTGCGGAGCTGCGCTATAAAGCTCTGAGGTTACAGGCTGCACTGTTTACGTTCAAATCGAGTGATCTCAAAAAATCTAACCATGTGCTCGAGCAAAGACTCATATGAGAGAGAAAAGATACGAGATGAAAACAGATGAGAACATTTTGCTGCTCAGTTATTCTTGGCAACGGGTACTATCCATTTATAAAGTGTAATGTAATATAAAACGGCTAAGTCAGCTTATATTTTATCTCTAAAATTCCTAACGCTTTCGGAGATTAATCATTGAAATGTGCCACATTAATGGAACTGTGGAGCAGAAAGGTTTCACATCTAGTGCTTGTTCTGCACTTTCTGACTAATACAGGCAGGGAGGGAATTTTAAGCCATTACTTAATAAAAGCCTAATGCAGTGTGTCATACTTAATTATTTTTCCCCGTGCCTTTTGAATACAGACGGCCTGAAATTATGTTTGTGTTCTTGGCTTGTGTGAATGAACCGAATGACTGCTGGTGAAGATTAACATTGTAGTGGAAAAGGAAAATCTTTCATTCACTTACTGTTAATTCAATGGCTGCACTTTTACAGCTGCTGAAAAAATTAAGAGGCCATTTTAAAATTATATTTGTTTTTTTCCTAATGTACTATTTATAGTGATGTGTTTAGGTAAAATTATACTCTTCACTTTTACGCAATACAACAATGATATTTGTGCATGGTTTTATGTAAAGTAAAAAAAAATGTTATGTGATAACCTGGATTTTACTACAGTTTTCATGTGTCTTGTCATGCTGTCCGTCTTTCACATTGCTGTTGGATGACTTTGGAACTCCTGAGCAGACACTGGCCTCCAATGGACACAATCCATTTAGAAATGTTGACTAAATGGTCATTTGGAAGAGTCTCTTTATTTTTTTCTGTGGCTTAATGTTGTCATCAGCAACAACACAAGAAAGAACCAATGAGATTCAGTGTTATCTATGTGTCGTACGTGCTGGTCTGTATTTTTTCATTGATACACAACTTATCGACCATCAAATAAGCTCAATATATGAATCAATGTTATCTTCACAAACGAGCCATTGGATGGCATGAGGGTGAAATAATTATCAGGGAATTTTTAATTTTGGTAAACTATGCCTTCAAAGTTGAACATGACAGAGCCAGAGGAACGTGTATTTCTTTGCTTGGCCTACTTACCTTGAACTCTCACGGCGTCAGATTTCTCTGCTGTATCTACATCCCATCCATTGGCCCTATTAAACCTTTCTGCAGCTTTCAAAGTATCCAAACATGACACGTCACATTGACAACTTCATAGAACTGACCTCATGACCAGCACACTGACGTGTTCGCACACATGGCATTTGTGCACGCGCACACATTTTCCAGTCACACCTGAAAGCTTATATCAGTGAAGCGTGACTGAGAGATGGATTGGGGCGGAGATATTTTGGGATCCTTTGGAAAAGGTCTCGTATGGATGGTAAGGGTGATTTGATGATGGGTGGATTGAGTGTTAATGAGACAGGGGTGTGTGTTTTTGTGAGTGTGTGTGTGCATGTGTGCGAGTGATTGAGTATGTGTTAATGCCTCTCATCAAATGGAGAAATCAGCTGATGGCTTTCATTACTCTGGAGACATGGAGTGGAGGGCTTTTGAGATTTTTTTTAAACTCTTTGACCTGGAGTTTATTGAGAGTGTAGTATTTTTTATTAGCTTTTTGATTAATTTTCTAATATTTTTATTTATTTTGAGTATGTTTGATTGTCATTATTTATTATTATTATTACTGATGTATCGTGATTTATATGATGTGTTATGGTTAATAATGTTTTTTACTTATTATTTTTTATTTTTTTATTTGTGTATTAACCAGCATGAGATTTTTATATATTTTTTATTGTTGTTTAATCTTATTATTATTATTATTACCTTTGTATTTCTAAATATTTTATTTTTGGAAAATATTGTTGTTGTTATTATTTTTATTTGTTTATTTTTATTTTTATTATGGTTTATATAAAGTATTATGATTTATTATATCAAAAAATATATATTTTATCTCTTTGTGTGACTCAGTCTTTGATTATTTTTGTTAAAGCTTTTTTGAACTCGTTTAATCGTCTAAATAAATGATCGTTTACTTTAAGTGTAGTAAATGAAATGTTATATTCCGAAAATGCCACTATTATGGTATTGGTCATAAATGCAGTTTCTAGAACTACTATTCACATTATTTAAGTTTTTTTTTTTGTTTTTATTAAGAACAAGTGGTAAAGGCATGTTATCAATAGTTAACAAATGTGATGTATGATGTGTTATGGTCTACTTGGTGCAGAACAAGTAATTTGACGTTTACTCATGCAAATTCCTAATTTGTGAGTTAGGCAAATGTTCTGTTCATGCCGAGTGCACAAACATAGCTTGAGCTTTATCCAGAGTCCAGACGTTGTTAAATGTGTTTTCTTAATGTAAGGCTTAGTTCTTATCTTTCTAATCTTTCCTCTTATGTTTGTTTTTCTCTTTCAGAATGAACAGCTGCTAGAAAACTTTTCCCACACATCCTCTGCTCAACCAAATTTATGAAGCACAGAAAGGTTCAACACCAAAGGAGCACCGTTCAAGCACACAAGCCATCTTTTTCCGTGATGTCCTAAGAGGCTTATGTGTAGGGATATTTTATGGACGTGCGGAACAAGATACGCAACAGGACGAGCGGCGAAACCGTCGCTGGCTATGGGGACCATGGTGACCTAGAATTAGCTGTCGTTTTCTAGCAGGGCGACGTTATTCCTGAGGGCACTGCCCTCTCATTCCCTACCACCAGCTTGGCCATGGCTGGAGTTAGAAAGTTGACACGAGCCCTCAGGCATCAGGGTCTTCACCGCCTGATCGTAGCGCTCATTCTTTTCTGCCTGCTCTCCATGGCCTACCTAGCTTACCATGTCAGCGCTGGACCCAAAATCAAGGAAGCTCCCCTGCCACTCCCATTAGGGGACTGTGTTGCCACGTCAGTCATCGGACAAAGAGCTGCTCTGTTTGCACCATCCCAGGTCAGGCACTTGGGTAAGATTGCAGAGAGCTCACGGACCGACCCAGTGGTCCTGCTGTTTGTCGAGAGCATCTATTCCCAACTTGGACAGGAGATCGTCGCCATATTAGAGTCGAGCCGCTTTCACTACCGCACCGAAATCGCACCCGGAAAGGGTGACATGCCTCCCCTGACGTGGCGAGGCCGGGGACGATTCACTCTCATCGTCTACGAGAATCTTCTCAAGTACGTCAACTTGGATTCTTGGAACCGTCAGTTGCTGGATAAGTACTGCCAGGACTATGGAGTGGGAATCATTGGGTTTTACCGTGCAAATGAAAACTCGCCATCCAGCGCTCAACTAAGAGGCTTTCCTCTATTCCTGCGTTCAAACCTGCCACTTTGGGACTACAGAGTCAACCCCGCCGCGCCGCTGCTCTACATCACCAAACCCAATGAGCTAGAACCGGGCCCTTTGCCTGCAGATAACTGGACTATTTTCTTATCTAACCACAGCACCTATGAGCCGGTTTTGTTAGCAAGCCCCAGACCAACAGAACTGAATCAACTTCCAACACATTCTCACCAACAGAGGGCGCTGCTGGCTACGGTCATACAGGACCTGGGCCTTCATGATGGGATACAACGGGTGTTCTTTGGTGGAAGCTTGTCTTTCTGGCTGCACAAGCTGCTGTTTGTGGATGCTGTTGGGTATTTAACCGGCAGGCGGCTGAGTTTGTCATTGGACAGATTTTTGCTGGTGGACGTGGATGATATCTTTGTTGGGAAGGAGGGGACGCGCATGAAAGTGCCAGATGTGGAGGTAATTATATTAAGTCCTGAAAGAGCTATGTGAGAACATCACAAGTGTGAGGCTAATTATACAGATGTTTCCATGTGGAAACATCACCGAAACCTAGAAAAAAAACAATAATTAGCGGTTTTGGATAATTGCTATTGCTCAAACAGGGACTTTCATTATTGCGGCAAATTTGAATAAAGCTGCATATTAAAAATTAGCAGAAATCTCATTACACACGGTTCTTATGAAATGAATCCCAAAGTTGGGTGAAGTGAAAGGAATCCAAGAAACAAAAAAGATGGGAAGGACACCTAGCAACCACATAGCAACACTCTAAAAGTGGCGACAGGTTTGATATCAATAGCATCTTAGCATCCTAGTTCAGCCAAAAATGAAAATTCTGTCTTCATATACTCCCCCTCTTCTCATTACAAACCTGTGTGACTTGCTTTATTTAACACAGCACAAAAGAAGATATTTTGAAGAATGTTGGTAACCGAACAATGGGGGTACCCATTCACCTCGTATTGTATGGACAGAAAACCAAATGAAGTCAAGGGGTACCGGCGTTGTTTGGTTACCAACATTCTTCAAAATATCTTCTTTTGTGTTCTACAGAAGAAAGAAAGATGATGACAGAATTGTCGTTCTTTGAGTGAACTTTCATTTTAAAGCTTACTACAAACACCATGGTCAAGCTATGATTCCTGCGGTAAAATTATGGTCAGTTTGTGGTTACTGTGCTTTTACTTCAAATACCACGGTTGAACTATGGTTGCTGTAGTAAAACCATGGTTAATTTTCATAAGCGATGACTGCAGAGGCCTTTACTTCAACCACTTGTATGTGCAAACCAGTGATTTACAGTTGTTTTATTGGTTGGGAATCAGACCAGACCCAGTTCTTCCGTCATCTAATTATTCTGCTGTTGTTCACGTCTTTTGTGTTTTAATAATCCGAGCTCAGTGCAGCTCTCTGACCTGCGTCACTGTCCCAGCGCTTCTCCATGACTCAAATGAAGCTAATGAATTAACAGGCTTAATACGGATAAGAGATGTTTTCTCTCCGCTGTTGTTTGTAGAGAGCTGTGATTATTGTGTGTGAAAGAGAGAGAACTTATTTGTAATGCAGCTGAGCGTGATTCTCTCTCTCTCTCTCTCTTTTCTTTGGAGCAAAAGAAGGCTCTGGCTGTAGGCTAGCATGGGGCTAATTAGACTGGCTCACTTTTTAATTTGAGCTGATAAGTTCTCATAGGGGGTTCTGTGTGGCCCACCACACCAAAAGCAAAGACACGCCTGAGGTTTTCACTTTTCTTTCTCATTTTCTCTCTTTCTCTTGCTTTTTTCCTGGTAAGAACTGTCCTCATTTTTCATCCACTTTACCGTGATGTTAAAATGTATACTTACCTTGTTGTTTTACAAGAACTGACCTTATCTTTTTCTCCACCTGTTTAAAGGGATAGTTTACCCAAAAATGAACATTCTGTCATCATTTACTCCCCCACTTGTCATTTCAAAGCTGAATGGCTTTCTTCCACAGAACACAATAGGAGATAGCGATATCAAACATCACCGGCACCCGTTCACTTTTATTGTATGGTCACAAAACCAATAAAAGTGAATGGGTGCCTTTGCTGTTTCGTCACCAACATTCTTCAAAATATCTTCTTTAGAAATGAGGAGAGGGTGAGTAAATGTTGACAGACATTTCATTTTTGGGCTTACTGTCACTTTAACCTGCATCCCTTGTGTGATATCTAAATAAAATAGTTCATGTCACCAGGGTTTTCTGATATGATGGTGTATCGGTACCGAGTTGAATTTAATTCAGAGAAAGTTTAATTCCGAGAACTCGAGAAAGATATTTGGAAGAATGTTCTTGAAGTACAAGTTCAAGAAAGTTCTTGACAACCATTGACTACCATAGTAGGAAACATTTCTTTGTAAACTTCTCTGTGTGAATGTAGGAAAACAAACAGTTCTGTGGCACTTTTGACGACCTATGGTAGTCAATGGTGGCCAAGAACTGTTTGGTTAGAAGCATTCGCCCAAATATCTTTCTCTTTGTTCATCAGAACAAAGACATGTATCTGGAACAACTTGAAATGAAGACGGAACTTTTATTTTTGTGTGAACTGTCCCTTTAAATCCTATAAAATCTTAATGTTTACCCTAAAAAAGTTATCCCATGTACTCTTGTTATTTGTTTTTCTCTCTTCTTCCCGCCAGGAGCTACTTCACACACAGAACAAACTCCGTTCTCTGGTTCCCAATTTCACCTTCAACCTGGGATTCTCCGGAAAGTTTTTCCACACAGGTACTATCTGATGCTCTATTCAAGTGATGCGAGTCATAAAATTAACGCCACAGACGTTGATTCTTCGTTTGCTTCTCAGGTACCGATGAGGAAGACGAAGGAGACGACACTCTGCTCAGACACAGGCAGGACTTCTGGTGGTTTCCTCACATGTGGAGTCACATGCAGCCTCACCTCTTCCACAACGTCAGCGTGCTGGCAGAACAGATGAGACTCAACAAACAGTTTGCACATGTCAGAATATGTCCCCCTTTCACTAGATAACACTCCTTTGATCCTCGGTTGGACTATTTAATCTGATTGGTTGTTGCACATGCTCGTTGCCGCTGGGAAATAATGATGAAAGCTTCTAGATTAACCCTGCAACCTTTCAATTAATAACTCTGATATTAAAAATGATGTTGTTCCACACCGACCTCGGTTTTCTCTGTGTGTTGTAGGAACATGGGATCCCCACCGACATGGGTTACGCTGTAGCCCCCCATCACTCGGGTGTTTATCCTGTTCATAGTCAGCTATATGAGGCTTGGAAGAGCGTGTGGGGCATCAGGGTGACCAGCACCGAAGAATATCCTCATCTCAGACCCGCTCGCTACCGCAGAGGCTTCATACACAATGACATACAGGTAAAACCTTGTCCCGTTGCTCAGCATTCAAAAAGTAAAGCAAACATAGCATGTGTAATGGTGTGTGCATTTGCGTGTCAGGTTCTTCCTCGGCAGACGTGTGGGCTGTTCACGCACACCATCTTCTATAAAGATTACCCAGGAGGCCCTCAGGAGCTGGACAAAAGCATCCGGGGTGGAGAGCTGTTTCTTACTGTGCTTCTTAATCCGGTTAGAAACACAGACACTCGCGGTCCTAATTGTAAAGTTGCACACTTGGGTTAAGAGGTCAAACTCGTTTTTCTTTAGTGAGGTGGTTAAGCGGTGGTTGCTGTTCAATTTCAGCCAAAGAAAAAGCAAGAACAGACGGCGTGTTGTAATGAAACGTCAAGCTGTGATTTCATCAGTCAGGAGAAGGTTGAACGTGAAATGACCTCATTAATAGAAAATATTTACTTGGGAAACATTTTTATTTTCTTATATATTATGTAATGCAATCTTCATCAAATAAACGTTCAGTTACACTTGGTGGTCCCATGCAACACAGATTCTTGTTTTAATCTGACTCATCCTCTTTCTCCCATGGGCAGGTCAGCATATTCATGACTCACCTGTCAAACTACGGCAATGACCGGCTGGGCCTGTACACCTTTGAGTCGTTGGTGAGGTTTGTGCAATGCTGGACTCACCTGCGCCTGCAGACGCTGCCGCCCGTCCGACTCGCTCAAAAATACTTCCAGATTTTCCCTGACGAGAGAGACCCCTTGTGGCAGGTTGGTTCTATTACATACAGTAATTCTTATTCAGCTTCAGGAGCTTCTGCTTGAATTGATTTCACCTCATTACATTAATTACATGAATATTTAAATAATGAGCAGGAGAACCTGGATGATACTGATGATTTGTAATATTCACAGTTCAATTTATGCTTGCTCTACTTGGAAATATTCCCCTGTAATAAACAGAATCCATGTCATGACAAGAGACACAAAGACATTTGGTCCAAGGAGAAGACCTGTGACAGACTGCCAAAGTTTTTAGTGATTGGCCCTCAGAAGACAGGTAAACATAAAATAATCTTAAATGTAGACTACTAAAATATAAAATTTTAAGTAGTATATAATAAAAGAGAATTATTTTTAGTGTTCTTGTAGTTTTATTAATATTTTGAATTAGCTTATATTTTAAAATGTTATTTTCATGTTAATTTTAGTTTACGTTTTATGTGCGTTAGTTTAATATTTGTATTATTATTATTGCTGTACAGGTTTAATTTATTTGATTTCAAAGGTTTAGTTTAGTTTTTATTTCCACATAAACTTATCTGAGTTTATTGCTATAGGCAACATATATGCATATTTTCTATTTGTCATATTTGAAGCTACATTTAATTTAATTTAAATTAACAAAAAAGTTGTAATAGTTTTTGAATCTTTTTAATAAACGGTAATAAAAACCAGGAAATAATATTAAATGTAGCAATACATAGTTACAAAATTATGCAATACAATAAAAGACAATATATGAAGGCAATTACACAATAAGAAACAATTAATATAAAAAACACTATTACGGTATAAAAATTAGGTTGCAGTGTAGCTAGTGAGAAAGTGACGAATAGTGAAGTGTCACTAATTTAGACACAAAATCATGTTTGTCAGTCTTTAACTTGTTAATAACAAAACATTATTGAATAAGAAGAAATATGAGTAATATTTGATTAAAACAGTTTGATGATTCTTTATTCTGATGTCATACAGGAAGTACTGCACTCCACTCCTTTCTCACCCTCCACCCTGCCATTACCAGCAGTTTTCCCAGCACGGTTACCTTTGAAGAGGTGCAGTTCTTCAGCGGACCAAACTACCAGCGTGGCATTGACTGGTAACCATGGAAACGCCGGCCATGCTTCATTTTCTTTGTTTCCAAATCAGCAAGCCATTTTGCACATTACACACATACAAAAAATGTAAGGTGATGCTTCATATTTAAAAAAATGTACTTGTGCTTGCTTTTCCCAATTATTATTGAACATACTTTGGGTTAGTGTTTAAATAAACCACCCCCGTTCATCCCCATTATCCCAGAATTCTTGTGACTCTGGTGCCAAAATATCCCGATACATGCAGAACACTTTCACTCTTAGTGAATTTTCTCTTTATCCTCTAGATTTGTCTTTTGTTCTCGCTGTGATTCTGTCTCTTATCTGTATTACAGGTATATGGATTTTTTCCCCGTCCCCTCTAATGCCAGTACAGACTTCCTGTTTGAGAAAAGCGCAAATTACTTTGACACCGAGACTGTACCTAAGAGAGCAGCCGCCCTGTTGCCAAGAGCCAAAATCATCACTATACTCATAAACCCCGCTGACCGGGCACACTCATGGTACCAGGTGTGTACAGATATGGGCCTCACACCTGTTATTAACATCATCGGGTGGACATCACAAAATTATATGTGATGTGATCATCAAAACCACATTAGGAAACAAGGGATTATAACTCGAAATAAAAAGGAAATAACAAATACATTTAGAGAAAGTAGATGCTCAACTCAAATACCAGGTACAAGCAGTGATTTATGTGAGCAACTGTGATCAGATCACCAGAGACGGATGTTAATATGAGGTGTAAACAAGACCATAGAGACACATGAAAGGGAACAGTTTAATGTTTGATTTCACTACTCTCTCTCTCTCTCTCTCTCTCTCTCTCTCTCTCTCTGTAGCATCAGAGGGCTCATCAGGACCCTGTGACTCTAAACTATACATTTCATGAGGTGATCACTGCAGGTCCCTCATCACCCGCCGCTCTACTGTCGCTGCATCGCCGCTGTCTGCAGCCCGGGGCTTACAGCAGCCATCTGGAGCGCTGGCTACACCATTACCAGCCCAGTCAGGTGCAGACACTTATACAAACACAAACACCATGTAGCTTTAAGCCCACGGCAGACTTAGTTACACTAATGTTAACCTCCACAATAATGCACGTACACAAATGAGATGGTAATTATTTTTTATTTCATGGACACGTAGTAGCGTGCTGTCGGTTACCACAGGGAATAATTCTGTTTAAACAAATGGCAGAGGCGTTTTTAATAACAGGGAAATGTATAAACAAGCTCATTTTAAATGCGTAACTATCACAGCAAGGTTCTTAGAAATGTATACAGACTCTATGGTGAGTAATGATGACAGAAAAATCATTTTTATGTTCTGATGAACACAGAGAAAGATATTTGGAAGAATGCTTATAACCAAACAGATCTTGCCCCCCATAGTAAGAACATTATTATATAATTTTTTTGTTCTGTTGAAAACAAAAGAAGACATTTTGAAGAATGTAGGACAGCAAACAGTTCTGGGGCACTTTTGACTACCATTTAATCATTTCCTTATATGATAGTCAATGGGGGGTACAAATCTGTCTGGTTATACGTATTCTTACAAATATCTTTCTCTGTGTTCGTCAGAACAAAGAAATGTATTCAGATCTCGAAGGTGAGTATTCGTAGTCAGAATTCATGGGTGAAGTATCCCTTTAAACAACTTTTCGTCATATTTGTTGGTCGACTTCCCAGTGCTCTTTCAGAAATTGCTCAGTTAATTGCAGTTTTCCCAAACAAATGGAGAGGAGTCAATTGTTGTATATTTGGCAACCGTCATTATGAATCAAATATTACATATTGCACATACAGTAGAACATCTGTCATTATTAACATGTTACCCATTCATTTTTAATGCACTGTCGGAGAAGATGAAATTGTTTATTATATCAACAGAACTCCACAGATGCCATTCAAAGTCAATAAAGGTGCTTTGTATCATTCTTTTGGAGGATCTATTGACAGAAATGCAATTTAATATACTAAACTATGTTTTCAGAGGTGTATAAAGACCTTACATGACGAAGCATTATGTTTTTAATAACTAAGAATGAGCTATTTCTATCTTCATACACCACGGGTCCCCTTAATGAACATGTTGTTTCTACAGCAGCCCTAAACGGACAAACTTCTCTACAGAGTGTTTCGTAAATACGTTATCTCCTTCGATAAAGAAGCGAAACATGATGACATCTTAGTCTTGTGTCAGCTATCATAGTGCTTCTAAAGGGAGGGGTGAGAGGTGGAGTGAGCCATTGATTGCAATTCACAACCTCACCACTAGATGCGTTTCAATTGAAAATAACCTAGCAAAGGATTTTTCTGTAGGACGAGTCCTGTATGAGTGTGTGAGATTTATGTTTTCTCCTGTGAGCAGCTGCTGATGGTGGACGGCGTGCAGTTACGCTCCAGTCCTGCTCATGTCATGGATGGGATCCAGAAGTTCCTGGGAGTCACGCCGTATTACAACTACACTCAAGCTCTGATGTACGACTTCAAATTATTTCACATTCTTGGTTGGCGGCCAAGAGAACTTTTATAACTGTGAACAGTCTATTTACAGAATTACAGTATTGTTAAAAAGAGTTCAGCCAAAAGTGATCTACAGTACTTAATCTCAGAACTGTGTTGACAAGCACTTTTTAATACTTTTTATAGTTAGATATTTGCAAAACCCAGTTAAAACAAAGGGTGACTAATAATAATGATTTATGGCGAATAAAAAACTCACATAATATGGAAATACAAGGTTTCAGAAGGACAGCAGTGATGTGCAGTATGTACCATTTGTTTATATACATAGCCACTGAAAAAGTAGAGACCATTCAAATTGTATTTAACCTGCATTTCTAAATATATTGTGGCCATTCCAGTCCAGTGTCTGTTGAATTTCAAAATCAAACCTCAGGAGTGAAATAAACTCATCCAACAGCAATGTGAAAGATTGACAGCATATTAAAAGATGCATGGAAACTGTGATAAAATCAAGGATATCACATACAGATAATGTTTGACTTCCTTAATACATGTAGAAATATTCCTGTTGTATTGTATAAAGGTAAATATGAACTTGTTTTCTTTGCAGTATTTGAGGTCTGAAAAAATACAGAGCATCTTTTCTGAAAAAATTCTAGTTCATAGAATGAAACATTAACATTAATACCTATAAAAAGTATATCTTAAACTGGTTCTGAAATGATCTCTTCATTTTTTTCCACTGCTATTTGTGTGTGTTTGTAGGTTTGATGAGAGTAAAGGTTTCTGGTGTCAGAAAGTGGAGGCGGGCCGCTCTCGCTGTCTGGGAAAAAGTAAAGGAAGAAAATATCCAGAAATGAACCCCGAGGTGAAACTCATTTCTCAACATCAGAGCTTTTCATGAAGGATATGTAGATTAAAACTGAAGAAGAATGCACTTCTCATTTAAATCACACAAACTAGAGGTTTATTCAGTCTTCACAGAAGTTTCTCGATCAGTATATTTGAAGAGTTTGGTTCCAATTACTCGGTTTTTAAACATTTTCAAAAATCATGTTTTATTGTGTTAGCTGTATTATTTAAGATATTATGGCTTAAATCAAAACAAACCGACTGTGGTTTGATTGATATTAATTGGATTGGAAAAGATTTTTTAAGTTTTCTCATTTTGGAACCAATCTCTTCAATTGCTAATATGTGTGATTTGACCTTGCGTGTTTTTTCTTTACGCTAGTCGAGGTTGTTTCTGTCCGAGTATTACCGCGAGCACAACGTGGAGTTGCTCAGACTGTTGAAACGTCTCGGGCAGCCGCTGCCCGTCTGGCTCAGAGACGAGCTGCACAATGCGAGCTGGAGCTGATGAGAACCTACAAGAGGAGAAGTACGCTGGAACCCAGCTCCACGCTGGAGAACTTGAGGCCTGTGATTGCGGCAAGAGCGAGAACAGAATAACTGAACCTCTCGCCCTAAATACGCCGCACCGGCTCGGAAATACGGGCCAATCACGCTCAGTCCACAGAAGATCAAACCAAGCCCTCGGTGATGAGGTCGACCTCTTGTAGTGGACATTCGTGGAATCATGGAAGTAAATGGGGTCTGTTTTAAAACACAAATAGTCCTCTGAGACATGGCACAAACCTCCAGGACATTATGAACATTCAGTGGACATGTCTATGAAAGAGAGTCTGGCAGAGATTTATTTAAATTTTATTCTTAAAAGTGTTGAATTCTGCCAAGCAGAAGTATTTAAATGTGTCTTACCATTTTTGCTGCCTTTATCTTTAAGAACTGTGCTGTTTAAATTATTTCTGTTTGAAATGTCAACATTGTACAGGCCAAGAATCACATGTAAAATTTTATTTTTAATGAATTAAGCAAATGTTTTTCTTTTAAAGAAATGTCTAATTTATTTAAGCGCTGACCAAATTTAGTGATACAACCATGCAAAGACTGGTAAGCACTATCATCGGTATCTTTACACAAACATGTGGTCATAAATTAGAGCAACGTCACAAAAGCTATCCCAGAATTCATTTTGATTAGCATCCTGTCTAGAAGGTAACTCACTATCTTTTGAAACAGAACTAATATTTGTGCAGTCTGAAAAATTTGTTTATCTGTGCCAAACCAAATTGCACATAATAATCGAATCCAATGTTTCGATCAAAATCGCCATATGCCGCAGACTTAAATTGCCAATGAGTGAATGTGCTTTGTGTGTGTGTAACAGTTTGTTTAAAAGAAGTCTCAACTTGATTTCACAATAATGTGATCTCAAATATGGACTGGAGTTCATCTTGCTAAATAAAGGCACAAAATGAAGAACTGAATTTGCGGTTCCTTATTTTAAAGTTTAAAGGAAGGTGAACTGGAATCTTATCTCCTCCTGCAAAATGTTTTATCAGATGAAAAGACGAGTAGAACATTGGGAGAGACCGAAAGAGAGAGAGAGAGAGAGAGAGATGGAGAGAGTTTGATTAATCATCACACTGAAACAAGAGACTCGGCCTCATTTCCAGAGCTCTGAGGGACCTGCCGGTCAGCTTCACGAAACAAAGCTCTTAAGACTCGCTGAGGTCCACTGGGAGCCACTACAGTACATTCTGTGCTTAAGGGAAGAGGGGCAAGAATAAAAATGATATCCGCAGTCAGACGCATACAGTATTCACATTAAAGAAAATGCAGTTTATTATATAAACTAGGGGATCAGTATTAGCTCGTTTTCTTCACATTGTAGTAATAAAGGCTGTCTACATTTTAATAAAGGCACAAAGTTTCCTGTTTAACATATGTTTTAAAACGTGTTGATTTTTTTTAAACAAATGTGTTGATTTCTTAACATATGTGTTGTTTTTTATTATGTGTTATCCTCTTTAACTCATTTAGTGTTGAGTTTTTAACACATTTTATGTTGATTTTATGTATAGACTTTTTTTAACACATATTGTGTTGTTAACACAGTCCTACTTCAAAAAAATATTTTTAAACATTCACACTAATGATTCAAGCACAAAAATCTATGCTTTGTAATTCTATAATCATTTATGCCCAAACACAGAGGATGCCTACCAGAGAAACCTCAGACTTCCTTTATTCATATTCTTGACTGCTTCCTTCTGCATAAGGCGCGGGAATTGTCCTATTGGGCAATTGTGAAATTGTGGGATTATAACACCTAGTCCTATTAAGCATATCTGCATAAAGCTGACTAAAGAAAACAAAGAACCAGCAGCATAAATGCTCATTTTATTAAATTCTTTTCAGATCAAGTTTCAATAATAACAAAGCTATGATGAAGACCTACTAACATTCAGACAAACACTTGATAGTTGTCATTTCATGGTTTTATTAAATGTATGATCATGCAAAATCCAGCATCCATGTTTAAACTCCGAGTATATACGAAGCCCAATAGTATACCATTACAATGCAATAGAGTTACTTAGAATGAGGGGAGCATACCAAGCAGAGGCTTTTCTTTTATATATATATATATATTTTTATCACTATTTTCTAATTTTTATCGTTTTAAATATGGTATGTCGCATAATTCCCAATGGATTTGTTTTCATGTCGAGATGCAAATACTATGACATATTTTCTCTTTTTTGATCAAGTAAACACGCAACAGTGGAAAAAAAGATTTACCAAGAAAAGTAGACATGCACATCCGCCGGTGTGTTTGATTTCTCCTGTGTCTGGACGGGTGGGCCAGAAGAATCTTTATCCATTCTGACCCAATATGTATACCAAGATTTCAAGGGGTGGACGTCTATTTCTCTAATTCTAGTGTCTTCTCGTTGCCATCATTCATTTTCGCTTTCATGGAGTTGAAGATGTCGACCATGTAAAGAAAGGTATGGATTAACAAAAACTAGTAAAGAGAGTGTAGTTGTAGTTTTGCCAGGCAAGGCAGCATTCCCCCATATAACAAAAACGAGGAAATAAAATAAAAAAATACAAGAAATAGAGCAAAAGACGTAATCAAAGCGTCACAATCTGACGACATCACTACGTTAAAGGACGCTGTCGTAAAGGTAACAAACGCGCGCGCGCACACTTACACACGTGCAGATATACAGATCTGATATGTCGCGAAGCCCAGCACACGATGAGGGGTGTGTGAACACTACATATATTTACAGACCGGAAACGTTGTCGATACAAAAGACCAATGTGTGCTCCGAGGGGGTAAAGTCGTCTTTTGTTTTCACAATAAACTGCCTCTGAAACTAAAATCTAGCATCTAAAGACAAAAACAATGCATCTAGGAACATTCCTGCAACTACAAACGCTTCAAATGCATCACTCACAAAACTCAAACCCTCACTTCTAACAGTTAAGTAACAGTTATATTAAAACGCTGTTTAAATAGTCAGTGCCGTAAAACGTAACATAGTTTGTGATGAAAACCAACAGACAGATTTCTGTGAATCAGAATCGTACAAACATTAAAATGGTGATTTTTAAACAACGTAACTATGGCAAAGTGTTTCCAGAGCTCCCGCTCCTCGTGTATTTACAGCTTTGACACCCGTCACCAACATGAAGCACGACGACATTGAGGACAGGGTGGTTCAGACACATCAAACGTTACTAAAACAACCACACACTTTTACGATAACAACTGTGTGTGTGTGTGTGATGGTACTGTACGTCAAGAAGATTCAAAACACCGCTCAAAGCCCCATTCTCAACAACTAACATCAGCTATTTTTATTTATAACGTAGTTTGTAAAATGACGTGTTCTCTTTAAAATCAGATGGGCCGTTGAAGATCAGATCTGATCTATTTAGAGACAGTGGACGACTCTACTGTGACCGTTTAAAACCGTAGGTCCGAATATTTTGGTCTGTATTTGGAATTGTGCTGTAAACCAGTTGGTCTGTTTCTGAGGGCTTTCATACTTTCTTCATATGCACTTGAAGCAGGAGTAAACTTATTAAACCTATATAAGATTACATTTCTATTACCTTCCATCTCACGCACACATACATCGCGCGGTCGGAAACTACATCTTACCCTTAACCTCGATGGCGAGTCTTTAATCTCCTTTAAATATATCAGGATATCTTTAGAGATCTATTATTAAGGTTAACTTAAAAAATACAAGTTTTAAAAATTCAAACCGAACACAGAAATACTTTGTTACATGGAAGAAAAATCAAGGAAAATAGAGAGTTCCACATGAACGCAGGAAAATACTAACACCGGAGCCGTACAAACCGTCTCAGGCCCCGGTTACGTAAAGAAAACCAACACCAAACAGAAACGGTCCTTAAAAAGACTAAAAACTACACTTTGGTTCTTTTCCTTTTTGATATGAAGAACTTCCGAATGATTTATCTGTCACTCAGCGGACTCATTCTCGTCTTACGATTTTGGATGCAAAACCTGCAAAGTGTACAAGATGAGGTGTACGAGACCTTGTAAACTTGAGCAGTGTTTCCATTTTGTGACTTTCGAATCCCCCCGCGACACGCCCCCTCCCAACATGTTTTACTTACATAAATGCTTTTCGAACTTGATTGTAGCTTCTGTTTCAGCTAGTGATTTTTTACAATATACAGTATATTCATGAATTCATAGATCAGTACGTACAACACCTTCTGAACATCTTTAACGGGCAAAAAAAGATGGTTCCATGGGAAAAGGACAAAACAGCACCCCCATGTGGGCGTCAGATACATGCACCGTCCCTCGGGCGCGGCCGCGGCCAGCTCCCGTTGGTCAAAGATTGGACAGGATAGGTGGTGTTGACAGTTGAACTGGATGTTGTTAAGAGTTCCTCACTGGTGTGTCTGTAACTTTAAGAGCTGTCATCCAGCTGGCCTTCATGTGCCCGTCCGGCCACAAAGAAGAAACGTTCCCATTGTCTTGAGAATCCAGGCAAGCTGAAGAGATACAAACCAAATGAACTAAAATCAAGGTACGAAATGAAAGCTTGTGGACAGGTGTGTTTTTACCTGCGTCCCATGCGGTTCACTGTAATGGGGCGGCAGGTGCCCCCGAGCAATGGAAGTGGACGTTAAGCCACTTGCTCTCGCGGCGGTGCCAGACGCGGGTCTCCTCCGACTGGCAGCTGCTCGGGCGCCCCTGGCTGTCGATGTACTGCGTCAGCCGGATGTACGCGATGCAGGCGGCGTCTTCACCGATTAGGTGAACGTGAGGGTTCAGGATAGTGGTGTGCACGGGTTTGTTGTTCTTACTTAACACTGGAACCATCAAACACATTAGATCTCAATACAGGTTATAAAGCCACAAAGAGGTTGAAATAAACGTCACTCACAGTGCTCGAAATAAAACTTGTGGAAGTCCATCCCCTCCACTAGGTTCCCAAGAGCTTCAGGCTCGAAGGAGGTCAGACCAGGATCACAGATTCTTCTAAAGGAGACACGTAAGAAGAGGAATATAGTGAAGCTCCAGTAAAAAAATATCTACAACTCAACCAAAAATTTATTTACTCGTTCTAAAAATAAATAATCGGAATTACAACGTCATACATTTCGCGTTTGATAAGTGTCATAGTGTGTACTCACGTGTACGCTTCAAAGTCTCCATTGTTGACGGCTTCGATCAACTGCTCGGTGATCTTTATAATCTCTTGCTTACGAGCTATTAAAACCAGGACAGAAAGGAAGAATGAAGGAGAATAAGAAGAGGAGGAAAAGGGAAGAATAAAAAGGCAGTTATTATGACGCACATTTATGACTACATTTCTACAGCTACAGTAAATATCTGAGAACTGCGTTATGACTATTTACACCAATTATAATGCAAACATTTGCACCAATAAACACTTTACATCGAGCATAATGTGAGTTCATGTGACAAAATACATGTTTTTGTATAGTGTAATAAAAAAACTTAGAATTTAAATATATAATGTATTATATTCTATAATACAACGCATTTAACAATTATGATTATATATATAACTTAAATTTTTTGTTTATTCTGTGAACTGCTAACATTTGTCACAAATTTCTAAAAAAAAAAATATTTCTATTTGCATTGATTTGCAGAAAATGAAAACAGGAGAAACAGGTCAAAATAACAGAAAAGATGCTCTGTATTTTTTCAGACTTCAAATACTGTTAAGAAAACAAGTTCATATTCACTTTTACGCAATTCAACAGTAATATTTGTACATGTATTTAGGAAATATTCAAAGGTATTTTTAATGGGATGTCTCAATTTTTATCACAGTTTTCATGCGTCTTGTCATGCTGTCAGTCTTTCACATTGCTGTTGGATGACTTCATGTCATTTCTGAGGTTTGATTTTGTTGAAATTCAACAGACACTGGACTTGAATTACCACAATACATCTAGAAATGCCGATGTAATAACATTTGGAATGGTCTCTTCATTAATTCTCTGTCTGTATATTTTTCTGTTCGGCTGCTTTGCAAAAGAAAAATCGCCTTAAAAATGTTGCACTTGGTTTTAATGTGAAGTGACCATTCACATAACATTGTGCTCGATGCAAGTACAGGTAGGTGTAAATATGTATTTAAATGAATATTCGCTCCTACAAAGCTACTAAAAATCAACTTAACCCTTAACTAACACAGTTCCTGTAAGCTTCCTAATATGACCTGTGATATGAGGTCATTACCGAACTCACTAACTTGTTTTATAATTGTGTGTGTGTATCCTGGTCAATCCCACACACTTCCACTAACCTGCGGCCCCATTGGCTGTTGGGATACCGCTGACCCCATGACCTCCAGCACAGGGGCTGGACTGTGTGCGCTCTAACTCTGAACATGAGGCATGTCCTGAACTGTTCCATGCCAAGCGTTTACAGTCATGCACGGGGACGGCTGTAAGACACGCAGAGTTACCAGCGGAAATGATGAAACATGCAGAAAAGAGTGAGGAGCCATGAACACACTGATATGAAGCACAACGGCTTTAAAGAGGCTTTATTTGCAGTTTAATGCAGTCATTCATCATCTTGCTCTAATCCTGTTTTAACATTTGTTTGTGTGATAAGGATATAATAAGTTATATGCAATGTGTATATAGCTGCTTTCCAAACTATAGAAATTCCTATAGAAGTTCCTATAGCTCAATTGAATTAATGGTTATGGGAAACGTTTCCTAGGGATACAATTTATAATCAAAATAAGTAGCAAAACTAATTATTTGTGCAGTATTTACAGGTTCCCACTTGTATTGGTTTGTGAGGTTTAAACAGAGACACAGCCATATTAAACTTAGACATATTAAACAAAGATAGTTATTTTAAGACGTCTTTGTAGACGTATTGCTATTTTTATGTTGTACTTCATAAACAGTGTTACTTTGCGCAGGAAGAGATGAGTTAAAAAGAATGGAAAAGAAGAAACTGAAACAATGAAAATTTGAGATTCAATGCAAAACAATGAAAACAGTGAATCCGTCAATGACAAAGGGAGCAGGGAAAGATGGGAGGAGGATGGAAACTGTACTGAGGATGTTGACTGATGTTGGATGACACGGCCACATGTTGCAAACTGCAGTTGTGTTGTATATCATTTGTTTCCATAAAACAACCTGCTTAAAACTGCAATGCCATCGTTTGCCTCTCTATCGCCATCTCTGTTTGAAACATAAAACTGCGTGTTTCATCCTTATCTTCGCATGCGAGTTGAACTAAAAAAGTAAATCTTTTTTTTTTAAGTGTACCAATGTGAATGCAACACTTTTAATCTAATTTCTCAGTGTTCTTTAATTTGAACAAAAGAGGTTATTTGTCGCATCCAGAATAAAAGTGTGTGTTTAAATGTCTGTGCACGGTTCATATTCTTTTGTATTTATAAAAACGCACACACATGCATATAGTAAAGAAAAATATAAACATTTACAATATCTATGATTTAAATACAGGTAAACACATGAAAGCATTTCCTAAATGTATATACAATTATATAAATAAAATAATAATACAAAATTAATATGCACAGATGTTTATTATATAAGCACAAACTTTTATTCTAGATGCGATCAATCGTTTGACGGTCTTAAATAAATCTTGGTCGACAAAATATACATTAAATTCAATACTTTAGGTTACATCAACAAGCAGAAAAACTACAAATACGATACAGAACTTGAGAAAAACGTGATGTTTGTGTGCAAAAAGCTCCAGATCCAGAAAACCTCTGAAAGCTGGAAAACAGGTGTACGTGTGGTCACAGGTTGTGGAGGGGGATGAACTGTAGGGAAACCAGGAGGCTACAAAGAGGCTGTTTTAAAACACAACACAGATCTGTGCATGCAAAAAGGCGTCTCAGTGTGTGAGCGGTAGACAGAAGTTCAAAAACTGTGATGTGCGGTCCTACACGAGACACAGGTGAGTCTAAATGACAGTACACTAGAGGGCAGAGTCGGGAGGGGACGAGAAGGTCTCGACTTGGGGGTTAAAGGTGCCCGGGTGGTACGAGAGAATCTTGACTTACTGGCTGGAGAACCCTGCGGTGAAGCCACCAGAACGGGCGGCTCGTCCCCGGCACTGCACTGACTCATCACGGCACTGTCACAGCTCGCCCCCTGCACGCTCTCGGCTGGCACAGCCCCAAAACCACACGCCACCAGAAGAAAAACACACACATCTCTCATGTCCTTCACTAAGACAAACACCACACCAACTTTGGCAGCATTTCATCTTACTAGATCACTTTAGGACGGAGACGCTAGATGAGATGTTTGGATGAACTGGTGGATTCACTTCGCACTAACACACGTGAAAGGAGTTTAGAGGAACAGAACGACACACTTTCCGGTTGGGTTATGGGTAATGACGTGACGCATGTCTGTATCTAAGAGTCCAGCCCGAGTTTGTTGTGTTTGGACAACAGCGAGCTGTGAGATTGTTTCTCGAGGCGCCAACCAATTTCCTGTCCTCGTCTCCTAACCTCACATTTGACCACGGAGGTAATGACCAGACTCTTTAAGCTGCATTGTCTGCCCAGGCTGGAGTGAATAAGGAGAGGAAATTAATTTGAGTCGTGACCGAAAACGGCATCAGCGAGGGTCCCTCGGGAAAAACAGTCCCGTTCACAACATGCTAATGACTTTACAAGACACGACACAGCAACAAACATCCAAGTAAGTGGGGTGAAAACACAGGACACACAAGTACGCACAAAATCTACAAGGGGTCCTAGAAACACGTTGACACCGACATCATGAAAGTTTAAGTGTAATTCAATTATATTTATGAGAATGGAGCTGGAATGTGTTTCTTAAAGGGACAGTTCACCTAAAAATTCTTTTAGTCACCCCCATGTCATTCAAAATCTTCAGCGGGAACACAAAATAAATATTTAAAGAAATGTCTTAGTGGCTGTGTGTCCATACAATGGAAGTCAATGGGGGCCAATGTTTTTGGTTACCAACGTTCAAAATACCTTCCTTTGAAAAAAGAAAGTCAAAGGTTTTGAGCAACACAAGGGTGAGCGATCGATTAAATAAATGTATTTGAGTGAACTAGTGTTAAGCTTTAAAGCTATATATAAATAATGTTATGATTATATATTCGCTCCTAACTGAATGGATTTGGTGATCTATGTACCCTCTACCCACAAACCTCCAGGCGTCCCCGCAAACCCGTTTTTGATTTCTCAAAAGAATGTCGGCTGTTGTGAGATCTTTACTGGTTTATCAAAAGCTTTCTGTTGCATTTTGACAGTTTTATGTTTGAGAAGTGGCAGAAGCGAGGAGAAGGACCACAGATGTGAGAGTTGGAATGTCACAGTGCTGCAAGCATGCAAAACAGAGAGAAGGTTTGTGTACCTCTCCTACCTTTCATATCTTCTTCCTCAGTGGTGTTGCAGCTCTCTGTGGAGCCCTGGAGACAGAGAAAAACACAGCCAAACCAATGAATAGTGGGAGAAAGTAAATGCAGAGGTCATGACAGCTGAAATTAGGTTCTGGTATAAACGTAGGAGGTTTTCATTCCCTTAATCTGATTCACAACAATTCTCAATCTTGTTTTTACCAAAAGCGCATTTGCATGACTTTAATTCGATAAAGGAAGCTTAACTAATATATAAATACATAAAGCAGTAAAATCTGGGTTCTGGGTTAATGAAATGCATTACATAGAATGTGTTTTAAATGTATAAAAAATAATGTGTTTTAACACTTTTTTCCGCATGCATAATGATTTAGGATTGAGTTTATGTTAATGTCTCTAAAGATGCTCACCTTGGGTCCATCTGCAGGGTTGTGCACAACTGTAGTTTGTGGCTCCTGTAAATGTAACAAGATTTTACATCGAGATTAAAAAGACAGTAACCCCACCACAAAAAAATATGATCAAACGACTTTCCACTGGGAATGCACACAAAACAATTTACACGCACAAGCTATGACGTCAAGATCAAATATAGAACAATGATCTATGAGAATCTACCTTATCTGGAAATTAACACACTATAATATACTGTAAAAATTTATGCCGTAAAATTACAAAAAGAATTGTACATTTGCATACTTTTCTGTGATCTGACTGTTTTGGTATATGAAAAATCTCCTGTAAAATTAAATATGTTTGTACATTATATATGAAAACTCTGTAAAGAGCAGAAATATTCTGAAAAATAACCGTATTTTTAAATCTGTAAAATAATAACTGTAAAATTCTGTAAAATTGCAGTTTTCTGGACGTTATATATGTGAAAAATCTGTAAGGACAGTAAAATTTTGTACAATTACAGTTTTTTTGACATAAAACCTGAAAAGTTCTGTAAAAAACCCTGTAATTTCACAGAATTATACGGTGTTGAAAAGCAATCAATAAACATTTGCAATTCAAATAAAACCATTCGTCATGAGGATATAAAGATGAAGTTTCTTGAATTCAGCAAAAGCAATGAATGTTTCATCATGCGAGCCCACTACATGAATGCTGCATCATTAATCATTAAGTCACGGCACTTACAATCCATCAGTTTTACTCTAGTAATTGCTTGATTTACATTTTTTGTTTGATAATCGTCCCTAAATGTAACATAAATGTGTTTTTTTGCCATTTTATGGTAATTATTAGTACACTGATTTTTGGAGAGGACAGTTAGCGAAGTTGATGAGAGAGAGGGGGTGGGGTCGGGACAGGACCACGAGCCGGGATTCGAACTGGGGTCGCCCGGGATGCACCGGCGTCATATGCACGAACCACTTAACCACCGTCTCCGACATAAATGTTGTTTTTAATTGAATACTCAAACACATTTGAATCAACTACACATTGTTCTGTTCCTTGTATAGTATGCTTTTGAAAGAGCACAACTGAAGTCATCCGTCTATCAGCACTGTGGAGACATTCAGAGGCCTCGGGAGAGGTCAGGGGTTGACTTGTGCTCTTAATGGATTGTTTTGGAGATCCCAGGGTGCTCTTTGTTCTGCTATTTGGGCAGCCAAACAAGCAAGACCCATCAGAAGTGTCAATCCACTTTGTCTCCTACTATCCACAGGGAACACTTCAACTTCAGTTTCCTATGTAGCCAATCAGCTGCCAGCTTTCTGAGTGCGTTTAGATTGGTCTATGAAGTCAGACTTAAACCTTCTTCAAAATGCATTTATGCAGACAAACAGAATGTTTTTTGCTGTTTTGTCATATATCGTTTTACGCTTATATAGCTATTGCTGTTTTGTCAAATAGTTGAATCTGCTTTATTTGGATTGACTGTGTTATTACACAACACTGTAAATAAACAAAACATGAATTTGTTCAACGCCACAGACAGATGAAAAATATATACTAAGTTTGTACTATAAGAGTGGTTGTGTGTGCGTGCAGAGGCAAATGGCGTCATAATCTTGCATCTTACAAAACACCACAAATACATAAACCAGACATGCTTCAAAGGACACAAGACCCGAATAAAACACACGAGGATGGACTTACTAATGACAACCAATGCACAGCAAACTACATGTCAGGTTTATTCATTAAAGAACACATGCAAACCGCGCTGAAAAATCATTTGGGATGCTCTGGCTGATCTCACAAAACCTATAAAACCAGCAAACAAAGTTTTGAAGACCAGGTTCAAGTGATTTTTCAGCACGGAAACTGCTCGTGGCGAAAAATGTTTGCATGCGGCGATCACTTAAAAACACTTTAACATGTAATATGGAATTTAGTCAAATGAACAGACGGGCTACAAGAAATGTTGAATGTAAATGAGGTACCATTGGTGCAGAGGCGGCTGTGTTGCTTTCTTTCATGGCGTTCACTACAGCGCTCACTACACTGTTTTTAGTGTTGTTTGTCTGGGGCTGAAATAGAGAGGGCAGATACAATTTCCTTTTTAGAGAGATGACATCAATGGGGAAGTGACTGGCATTTGGCACAGCAAATCATCCTTCGAATGGTTGAAAGTCAGTCAAGATTAATTTAAAGACAAAAAACTAATTCACAGGGCAAAGTAGAAAACACACACATGTGCCACAAAGATGACGTTACAGTCGTCCATCATCTATACAGTACAGAGGCAAATTGAATATTTCCTTGAAAGCATCTGTTCCTAGAGCCCCAAACGCCAAGAGACCCTGATCGCTAATGGAAATCTTATAGTACCTCAAACGTTCCATCTGGAGTGCAGTTGGCCAAATAATTTTAATACGGTTTGAGATTCAGACGATCGCAAAGGGAAACACAGGGTTTCTTATTTGATTCTGTGAAATAACATCATTCTATAAAACATGTGGCAATATATAAGGCACTTTATTTGAGTCATTTTATTTGAAAACTGAGAAATAAATCGCAGGTCAGAGACAACAGCTGCGCAGGAGAAAAAGACTTCGGTAAAAGCTGAACATTTAAACATTGGGAAATAATAGTCGTACAAGGCAACCAGGAAACCATCTGTAATGATGTCTCAAGGCTTACCTTGACTCCGTCTGCCTTTTTCAGTAAACTTTTGCATGCTGTGGGGAACAGAACGACATTGAATTAGTATCTGGTGAGTGAATGACAAAACCAATAGAAGGCTAAAATAAACTACCACATAAAACCATTTCTTAATTGCCGCCTTGCCATTCCATCATTCATTACGATACAGGGATCGGGAGAAAATGCTGTCTAGCATTTTTTTTGGACCACAAAAGAAATTATTTATAGATTTTATTATCCATTTAATCCAAATAAATGATAAAGCTTTGAGAGATGAATGTAAAGGATCTTCAGAATAACTTGAGGATACATTTTGCGACGCTATGTGATCGGCCAAAGATCACGATAAGAATTTCTGTGAGATTTATTTTAAAGAGGTCACATCACGAAGAAAACAAGTTGTCCTTGACTATTTAAAGGTAGGGTAGGCAATATTTTTTATGGACCGTTTCATCAAACGTGCTCGCCAGGTATGCAGTTAACTTCCTGTCAGTTATGGGTTATTTGTCTGGGTAATTAACTATTTATATATTATTTAATTTATGCTAATACTAAGTTGTTCTAAGACTTTTTTGTATAAAAATGTTATTAAATAAAAGATTTGTTGAATTTTGTTGCATATTCATTTTATTTCATAAATAATTTGTTGAATGGGTCCTTTACTTCTGTCGCATTTAAAGAAACCGTATGGGACATTGACATCTAGCAGTTGAGCTTGGTATCACAGTCTTTATTCAAAATATTGGAGAGGCAAGTTTAGTTTCTTTTGCTTGTTATCAGAACTAATCTACAGCTACTCTTTTATTTGCAAATGTGACCTGGAAGTTAAGGGCAGTCAACGAACACGTGCATGCACAGTAACGTTTGCTTATGCTGTTGCTTTGAAACCGTCGATAATTATTTGTTGTTATACTGGTTTCAAATATCTTTACATCATGTAAGTTAAATTCTGTAAATATAGAAGAAAAACAATGACAATATTACTCGCCACTCAACCTAAGTTTGAGTGGCACATCAGCACAAAACGCTGCAATATGACCCCTTTAAAATGAATGAACTGCTTTAAAATAAACCGCACATTGTTGACCAACCCAAGAGCAGACAGAGAGAGAACAATTGTTCTCCATTTGCCACTGCAGGCGTAACGAGGGAAAATCATGGCTAATGTATGCAATTGATTTTCTTTTAAATGCAAGCCTTATTTCCCAGAGGCTGTGTTTTAGAGGTCTTGAATTAGTGTAGGGGAAGTGGCCTACACTTCAGAAAACCTCTGAGAATAACTCTTTGGGCGAGACCAAAACAGATCTATAAGATGGTACCCTGTATAAAAACAGAACTCAAGATTCACATTCGGTCCTCCACCTTACCTTCCGGAAACAAACAAAGACAAAAGGATAAAAAAAATCAAATTTGGCAACAAAGAGGAGTTGGAACATGGCAGGCCTGCTATCATGCGTCTCTATTCATGAGGTGCCGATGGTGGATGCAATTCACCATACAGTCAGCCATGCAGTGCCAACGAGTTTAAACCACAAATCCCATAATGCAATGCACCGTTAAAGCAGGAGTCCTAAAGGTAGACCTCGACTCATTACCATTGGAGCGTCTTGCATATCTAACTGTCTCGGGAGATTTACAGAGAGTTGGGGAACGCTGAGGCAGCAGTCTCCTGCGATACTGCAGAACTAACTGACGGATACTGGACCCCGGGGCAGCCATGCTGAATCACACTGCTATAAATTCTGAATAAAAGTGGAAGAAACTCATCATGAAATAAGTGCAGAACACTGTAAGCTTTTTTTAAAGATCATTAGGATCTATCAGTCGATGGGTTTTATGTACAAAAGCAAAAGGGTGGGTTGTCATGTGTAGTATAAAAACAGTTTATAGGAAGTCACACAAAAATGAAAATTCTGACATCATTTACTCACTTTCAAGTTGTTCCAAACCTGCTTAAATTTCTTTGTTATATTAAACGCAAAGTAAGATATTTGGAAGAATGTCAGTAACCAAACCAATCTTATCCCCCATTGACTTGCATAGTATTTATTTCCCCTACTATGGTATACGGCGATGAGATCTGTTTGGTTAGTGACGTTCTTCCAAATATCTTCCTTTGTGTTCACAAGAACAAAGACATTTATACAGATTTTGGAACAATCTGAGGGTTTTTTAATGATGACAGAATTTTTATTTTTGGGTTAACAGTTTCTTTAATAGTCCTTACATGAATTAACATTCTGAAGGTTAAGAAATATTCATTGAATTTTCAGAATCGGTATCAGCAGATATCACTCTGAATACGGCTATCGGTATCGGTGAAGACATTTAGTTTCGGTGCATCTCTACTTTGCAGTATCTGTATGTGTATCAGCATATTGTTTTAAATTATTCATTTAAAAAAAATTATTGTGCGCAAATCTGATGATAAATCAAATTGTTTAGTGAACCAAATAATCACAATCTTGTAAAAGTCAGAATATACTACATTAAACAAAGCTTTAAGTCCTAAATATGGGGACAAAAGGAAGGTTTTAAAATAATAGTAATAATAGAACCGTGCAAGCAACAAATGATATATTACAGATATATTAACATGCCTTATCATAATAAGAGATGAAATATTACAATTGGCATCTTAAATAACGGCAGGGTTTGTACAATGAGAATGTAAAGAGAAATATGCACTTACTATGTATAGCCAAGAACTGACCGAGAGCATTAATTGGATATATTAATTGGATAAAAGAACACTGCAAAGAATTCTGGGTTAAAAACAACCTATGATTCAGTTAACAGCATTCATGTCCTGCTGTTGAGTAGCAATGGAAACAATCACGAAAAGGCATATACAGCAAAGTAGGTTTCAGGAGGCTCTATCAAAAAAGATCTTAAAGGGATACTTCATTCAAAAATGAAATTTCTGTCATCATTTACTCTCCTTCGAGTTGTTACAAATCTGTATCAATTTCTTTGTTGCGATAAACACAAGATATTCGGAAGAATGCTTATCACCAAACTTTTTTCTTGCCCCCATTGACTACCAAAGTAGAACAAAATACAATGTTAGCCAAAAACACCCCAGAACTGTTTGATGTCCAACAAATCTTAAAATGTCTTCTTTTGTGTTCAACGGAACGTAATTAGTAAGTAGAAGTCATTTTTCCTAATATGGGAGTCAATGGGATCACTTTGGTTTTACGCATTCTTCCAAATATCTTTCTCTGTGTTCATCCGAACAAAGAAATGTATACATATTTGGAACAACTCGAAGGTGAGTAAATGATGACAGAATTGTAATTTTTGGGTCAAGTATCACTTTAACCTCCAAACATTTCAAACAAATAATCAGAAAAATTTTATAATGTATATACACACTGTATGCAACAGAAAAAGCATCAGTAGTATGGTATCTTATTTCTAACTCAGCTTACAACTCCTAAAAAACATTCAAATTGATTTATTATAAGAGAAAGAAAAACTTCTGGATTGTTGCCGTAATCCTGAGGGATCCGAGCAGATGTTACACCTTCACTCAATTATTCTCCTTTGACCACTATGAAGATAATAAAGCACTAACAGACACAACGGCAGCTGGCTGATGTTTTCCCGTTCTGCCATGACTGACAGCTGCCACTGTGCTTGATAACAGCAGGACAGAACATTTGATCAACGTTAAACCTACATCTACACCACATCTAGACCCTCGTGGGGTCACCATCGCACCTCTTCATTTCTCCTGACTCATGGACGCTGTCAACAGCGTCCTCCATCTGCCCTCAAGGGGGCCTAATTCCCCGCAGACCACCTGGCGACCTCTGGACCGGCGTGCCAGTTTTGTCGGGTCTGACGACTGGCAGCAAGCCAACCCTGCTCCTGCCGGTCCATGTTGTTAAATCCCTGCGCTTCCAGCGACAGGGAAAGGAAAGTTGAAAGGAGAGTGGTAGGGCAATGGTAGCTTGGCTGGGCCGCACAGGTCTGCTTTAGTTAATGATAAAGAACCAAGAAGCATCAGTCTACGTCCCCAACAAACTGCATTACTAAACCGGAGAACAGTAAAGTGTGCTGAGGACGGACATGTGACCAGGGTCCTATCTCTTGAGCTAAAGCAGACGTCTCTGTTCTTTAACCCGATGGCAAATAACTCCCGTGAGCTGATCAGCAGGGAAGGAGGAAGCCAAAAAAGGGCAGAAGCAATTTAATCGAGAGGGAAAAAGCGAGAGAGAAATAAAGAAATAAGTCTAATCGAAGGAGGGTGACATTTGCATTTGTCTACTCCATGCATGCCGGCTGATGGAGGGTCTCGCCATGAATGTAATGTGGCAGCATTGATCCAAATGTTTCAACTAGAGCCTCTGTGTGTAAACTGAAGACATCAGTTGTTGTCGCATATGAAAGGCATCTATCCCATAATAATACAACATTTCACTACAATAATACCGGCATTAACATTTGTGCCGATTAGGGGCTAAACCTGCGTGTACGGTTAAAAGATGGACGTTAAAAGTTACATGGCGGCGTAAAAGCACAGCAACTATAAAAACATAAACGCGTGCCGTTCCATAACCTCTTACAGACACATCGTTTGAATGCGTGACGTATATGCGAGAGATGGAAACGCAGCAGGCCACGATTCTTATTTACGTGAGAACGTATTCTCCGAGACGATATACTTGATGAAAGTGAATACAGAGGGTAAATAAAAATCATTTATGCAAGTGATGGCAAAACAGGCAGGCTTCCCATTGGCTGCATGCTGATTGGACAGAGCAGAGGAAGAGGGCGGGGTTTGGAGGCTAGGTGAATGGGGCTCGCTGGGTCCCCTGGTGGTGAGGAGATGCACTCTCACGTACCTTCCTGTGCAAGAGCGGCAGTGCTTGTGGTGGGAGCAGCAGGGCTGGTATGCTGCCGACCCACTATTGGACAGAGAGGCGTTGAGTTGGGAGAAGTTGTGCAATTGCTTTCAAACCCTACTTCTATTCTTTAAAGGGACAGTTCACACAAAAATGAAAATGCTGTCATGAATTACTCAGCCTCAAGTCCAAATCTGGATGAATGTCTTTTTTCTGTTGAACACAGAGAGGTATCTAGAAGAACGTTAGCATCTGAGGTTTTGGGGCACCATTGACCACCATTAAAATGGTCAATCACCATCAACGATGTCCTGGAACTGTTTGTTTTCCTAAATTCTTCAAAATATTTCTTTTTTTGTATTATATCAGTATTAAGTATTTTATCATTATTTCTACTATGGTAGTCAATGGTTCCCCAGAAATCTTTGTTGCTATCATAATTATTCAGGTTTGGAACAACTTGAGGTTGAGTAATTTGACAGACTTTTCAACTTGGGTGAACTATCCCTTTAATACAGCGATGTCAAATCCTGCTTCTGGAAAGCGACTGTCCTGGAAAGTTTAGCTCCAAACTTACTTTTAAAACAATCTTGAAGTTGATAAACAGTATTTTCAAGAGTTAAACACTCTAAAACGTAGCTGTCCAGAAACAGGGTTGCCTACTTCTGGATTAGAAGATCTAACCTAACAAGCTATCTCTTAAACCTGTTTAATCAAACATAAAATAGGTACAAAAACACATACATATGACTATTTTCATACAGTTTATATTGTTCAGGCAGTGCAAACTGGCCCAACTGCTCAAGAACATTATTAATATTCCTTTGCTGTTACCTCAAACGTAGTAAACCGTGGAGGAGCAAATAAATCTCAAGACAGAGACTCAAATACTTAGCAGGAAGTCCATAAATTTATATACTCTATTCTGTAATCCAAAGTTTTTCATCCAAAATGGATTTTGGCTCGACTTAATTAAAGATTCAGCCTTACAGACATCATTTATATACTGTTATAAAAACTGGAGCAGAACTGCAAAAGACGGGCCAGGTTCGTCCATGACTTTGCACTTTCCTAGGCAATTTACCTGAGAAGTTCCTAGAAACCAGCATAGTGGTCAAAATGGCTCCCTGCAAAAACAGAGAGAAAAACTAAATTCTTAGTCCATGGCAAATAAAACATTAGGCAACATTTACTCAAGAGAGAAAGAGTAAATACATTTCAAACCCATTCTGTACCTTGAGTTTTCTGCGGGCGTTGAACTTGCGCAAGCACTCCACTGTCTCCTGACGGTGCATCATGGATGCCACTGTGGACCGTTGCTAAAAATATAACCATTACAGAGGATTATTGCTCATATAAAAGCATTCAAAGTCATTAAGCATGGACGACAATGGGCTACAATGGCAGTTAATAAAGTATAATTATTTTAAAGGGACAGTAATTGTGGCCCAAACCTAACTTCCGGTAGACCTTCACAAAGAATCAATACCTGTTTAGTAGCTTTAATTTTATTTATTACGATTAATATAAAATAAACTATGAATTAAAATTAATATAAACTAAATATAAACTAAATTGTTTTATTACAACCAAACACTGAACGGAAGTTAACCGGGCCAAGCACGTGCATCCGATGAAATCATCTATAGGTTATAGTAACATTTTTGGGGTCTCTTTCCAAATAAGAAGATTCCCAATGGATTGGATTCATCAGCACAGATAACTTACGCAGACCCATGGGTGCTTAAGGGCCTGCTCCGAGGTGATCCTCTTGGCAGGGTTGATGGTCAACATTTGGTTAATGAGGTTCTTGGCCTCGGGGGTAACGGTATCCCACTCCGGGGATGGAAACTGTATGGGGCAACAAAAGAAAACAGAGTAAAATAACCATTCTACATGCACAAGAAAGTCTAGGGTGCTTTCCCAAGCCGAGATGTACTGGCACACATACAGATTAGTCTGGGCCGCAGCCTAATGAAATTAAACGTATCACAAGGCAGCGTACAGCATTCAATGAGTCACGGCAGAGGATCTGTCCCGCTCTCGGCTTATTCGTACCACGCGTGTCGCTTCCACATTTCACACCTCGCGGCTTCATCGCAGCCCATAACTGGAGAAGATTGCGGCTGTAATTAGCCAATAAAAAGTTGTGTCTGTATCCATGTTGGATCCGTGTCGCACCACCTCTTTCATACCGGGAGATCTTAAACGTGGCCGTGGCAAATTGTTTGTCTGTTCCAAGAAAATCCTGGAAAGGTTCCAGGAAGTATCATTTGTTTGTGCATCAAGCTGCGTTGCATCAGCTACAATGAGTGTGTGCATAGTACTTAGAAACACTGCAGGTGCTCATAAGCCCTTACATTGCACTCATTTAGATGTGCTTTCGGCCTAGGGCACTGTGAGTGCATGTTGAAGTCGGGCTAGGTTTGTACTGCTTCAGCAAAGGCGGACAATCACAATTTCCAAGGTATCAAATCATATTGTTATGTAACATTTTGGTTGTATCGCTAAGATGACTAAAGCGGCCATCCATCACTGCGTGCCCACCAAAACCCACTCCATTAAACAGCAAATAAGGAACTTTATTCAACTTTCACATGGCCATAGGAGTGACAAAATCTCTCCCCACGTCAATGTAACACAAAATCTAAATGGATTGGAAAGAGATTGTGGGATAGGGCAGTGGTTTCTTCTTCAGTGGTTCATCTCTCTGCAATGCGTCAGGGACAGCCTCACCTAATCAATACTACCAGCAGAACCTCTAAACCTGCCCTATTAGAAATGAAACAGACAGCCGGACCACAGTGAGCATCTCAGAAACACCATGCCATCTGTTGCACACTTTATCCAACTCTGTTCAACCTTCTACAATGACTTATTTATCTTATTCTCCTCTTGGCCTGTAACTGAATTCGATAAAATAAAATAAGCGTGTTTCCCTCCTGGCCTGCATTCTCTACGGACCAATTTCTTTTTATTTAAAACAAATAAAACGATATTTTTCATTTAACAGACATTAGTTAAAATAAAACACACAAAATAAAAATAGCAGTCAAATAAGAACTTGTGCACTACACTAACGGTCAAAGGTTTTTGAGATAGTATCTGACTAAACTTTGGCATTTTCAATGTAATAATTTTTCTGCCAACTTCTTGGTCAGTGTCATCCATTTCAAATTCCTTTTTGCTTAAATACAAATGTATTATTATATAATGAAAAAAGTTTATATTTGCAGAGAAAAACGAATTTCAGACATTTAAGTATTCACCTATGAAAACCTTTTTTTGACAATTTAAAAACACATTACATTCTTGCCTTCAAAAACTTTTGACCGGTAGTGTAGGTCCCAAAAACGAACCCTTAAAGCCCCCGTGAATTGGAAGTTGCAATCTTCCGTGTTATTGTGCCATCCGCATGATGCAATTTTCGTCATCAGAAGGGTCCATGGGCATCCACACAGCCCTTCCTTCCTTGTGCCGCGCACAACAGCGCATGCGCAAAAAAGTGCACTAGTCCTTTAGATGTCAATACACAGAAAGTTTCCTGCATCCCGTTGTCGAAGAAGAATGATACAAAATCAACACGCTAAAACCACGAACAGTAAGCCAAGAAGCATATACTTCTCCATACTGTTTAGATGTTATTCTTGTTGTCTTGCTGTTTGCTCAGATTGTTTGCAATGGCGAAAACACTTCCTCAATCTTTAATTTGCAGTGGGTCTGTGAATGACGTGACTCAGCGCTGCCCTCTGATGGTCTGGTAGAGCACACACACTCATTTGTATTGCGCAGGTGTTAAACTCGGACATCCCAGTTATCTGTGTTGAGTATGCGCAAAAAGCTGTGCAGAAGTCAAGTATAACCAGTCTTTAGTACCTAACCCGCCTCTGCTGGAAAGTCTTTGTAATATTAGCGCAGGTCCTAGCTCATGCCTGACTTTCATCTTTCTTTTTATATACATCACTCTTTCTACAGACTTTCTAATGCTCGCATGATCTTTTCCCTGCGTCAACCAGACAACACTTTTATTTTATCCTGTACTTCGTGTTTGGACTGAGCGATTCGTGGCAAATCTATAATACAATGCAAGTGGCCGCTGTAAATCCAAAACTGCGCGTTTAAGATGGCTAGTGATTGCAGGAAGGAAGGGCATTTTCAGACATTAACTGAAGATTATGAGGGCACACAAATTCTAAAAAGAAAATGACCCACATGATAAACTATTTACAAGAAAAGCTGCAATGTTTCATGAAAAAATAAGCATTGTAATTTTTTATTTCACTGGGACTTTAAGACTCCAACGTACAAAGCTCTAGTTTAGTAGATGCATTTTGGCACAACAATGATGTGTCGAATAAAATAAATGAATGTATTTGCTTTGTAAAATTGGAAGCATTTAGATTTTGCGACTTTTGAATGGAAATCCATTGAAAAGTGTTTTAAAAAATGTTCACTAGAAGCATTTTACAGTATCCTGCTGGGAAATTCCCCATCTTTTCTGAAAGGATGCAGAGACCTTGTAATGTGCAGCCTGAAATTAAACAAGTCTCACTAGACTGATTTATGAACCCGCTTGATGTGCTTAAAGAAACTGGAATAAAACATCTAAAAATATTTAAAAACAAAATAGCTTTTAAAAATAAAGCAATTTAAAAGGCTAATCACCCAAAGATGCACAGAAGAGCACTCCGATAAAAGAACGTTTTTTAGAGGGGTGGACTGAACTCAAGACATGGCCAGTGATAGACAGTTGTACTTACATCATAAGCTCCTGCCTTGATCTGCTGGTATAACTTATGTTGATCTTCATCCCAAAATGGAGGGTAACCCACTAGTAGAATATACAGGATTACACCTGTAGCAGAAACCAAGGAAAAAGAAGAGAGAAGTCTGTAACAAGTCTAGACATTTTGTTGTGACAACATGTAAACTTTAAAAGCCCCACATGAGGCCTGTTTCACACATCTTGGTTCTGCAGCATATTAGCGTTAGAATCTGAAGAGCTGCAGCGGTGTGTCGCATTTCCGAACAGCTTTTTGCAAAAATGACATTAGGTGCTTTACTAAATTATACAATTATTATTGCGTGTGGGCCATTAATAATTTAAGTTTCCTGGATAGTCTTGACATATAATATAAGGAGTGGTACCACATCTAGAATTAAACAATAAATCTGTACAAACCGAAAGTTTTAAAAAAAATTAAAATAAAATTAAAGTGCCCTTAAAATCTTCATAATCTTTAAATGGACTTTTGCCATCTAGTGACTATCCATCTTATATGACGTATATGCTGCCATTCCCATTTCAAAATGCCTGTTTTTATACATCCAATCAATTCGCAATGAAAAACGCATGCCATGCCCACTATTTGTCTCAGAATACGGAAGTCAAAGCAATCGCAAGTTCTTGTTCACAGGACTTTAAAGTCCCCTTGAACCGGAAGTCATGATTGTATTTACTTTCATATTTTGATGCATTTCCGAGTGAAATGGAATTTCTAATGAGAAAAATAGTGGGCGTGCCTTTCGTCTTTCTCTGCAATTTGATTGGATGTATAAAAACGGCGGTTGCAATTTGAAATGGAACTAGTAACAGACTGGATGTTGAAGGGGAGGAGTTAACGGATGCTCCACCCAAGGTGTCTTACATACGTCATTTAAGATAGATAGTCATTTATTTAAATATTAAAGAGGGAAACAAAATGTAAAAAAAAATTACCCACATTGATAAACCATTTACAATAAATGCTGCAGTATTTGATGAAAAAAAAAAAACAGTCATTTTTTATTTCACAGGGACTTTAAGTGAAATGTTGCTCATTATTAAAAAAAAAAGTTTGATCTGAAGGTGTATACTTAAATGTGTGAAATAAGTTTAGTAGACACAGATTTAAAATATTAACATACAAGTGTTTTCATAAGAATTTAACAATTAATTAATTTAATAAAAAATGGTTTTGAAATGGATGAATTTTACTTAATAATGAAGAAATTAAAGACAATAATAAAACCGAATATATGGGAACTCCGTTTATCAACCTGGGTCGTTCTATTTTTAATTCATGTGCCCTCATAATCTTCAGTTAAAATCTGAAAACCTCACTTTCAGTTCAGCATGCGACAAACAGCGAAAATTGCACTGGTCCTCTACAAACAGCTCTGCTTATACTAAACTTCCGTGAATATTGCAACATGTTAATGTTGAACACCAACATAAAAATGTGCAGCTCATGAAATGCCGATACGAGATGTGGTGAACAGGACTAAGGTCTGACAGACTCACCACAGGCCCAGATGTCCACAGGTTTCCCGTAGGGATCTTTTCTCAAGACCTCTGGAGACAGGTAGCCAGGTGTGCCTGCAAAACCTGTGACCATAGCAAACGGAAAGTTAGCAGTGTAATAAATTGGATGCAAAATTTAGAACCGTCTAAGCAACGTCTCTAATATAAAGTAGTAGTTTCAATAGTATCAGAAACTGCATGTCATTTTATTAACCTTACAAAAAATATTGTATGGTTGTGCATTATATTCAATTCGCATTCATTAGAAAAATGGTAAGATTCCAAGAGTATTTATAAGTTTCCATACGCCAGCGCCATCTAAAGCCAAAATGACAGCAGGGGGACATGGCTGCCTCTTTCCGATACAACACTGGCAACACTCGAGAGGTCTCCGTGCCGGAAATAGGCAGGTTGTAAACAGCTGCGGGGATTTGAGAGACCAACGTGGTAACATAAATCTGCACCGTCCATTCATGTACCACATACACTGTAATGATTTCACTTCTTTACTAATCTCCTTACGCAAAGCACAGGATACTTCAGTATATGGATAAAAGTCTGACACTAAAGCAGCAGTCAAGATTCACTTGAATGTCAGCAGAAATAACCGGCTGCCAGCAGGGGGCCACAGGGCTCTTGAGAATCCAGCGTGCGGCTCTCCCGAGTGAGTTTCATCCGGTTAAAGGGTCTTTCACGTACTGACAGGATAGATGTGTGAAGGCTAAACATGAAATGGGTTGCTATTGGCATTTAGCACGTCCAGCAAATAAGCCTTTGCAGTCATTTCAATCCATTTCAGAGCAGAGATAATGGAGCAGAAAATGTGGGAACATCAGTTTACGATAAACTGGAAGAACATTAAGGAAGGAAAGAGCACAGTTGTTTCTGAAATCGTGGGGGCAAATGCGAATAAAGTATCAAATTATACTTATCATGACTTTTTAATTTTTCTAAATGAAAAATCAAAGGAATAAACGGAGGCATCTAACAAACAGATTATTATAATAGAAAATGGGGTTTTATGATTTATACCGGTAAGCAACCCCACAGGAATTACCCACAATTCTCCAGCAAATGTCCAGAACACCCTAGCAACAAATATTGTTTGCATGTGTATGTATCAGATGAATTGAGTCATTTACCAAACCAGGCCTGTTGGTCACCCTGCACCTCGATGGCCAGCCCAAAATCAGCCAATTTCACTGCTGCACCCTTCATCTTGCTGGCCAACAGCAGGTTCTCAGGCTGTGGAGGAGAGCAGAGAAAACGTTAGCATCACATTTAAAAAATGACATAAAACATGTATGAACCGTGACCTCTGCCCTGTTTTTCTGTGATGCAGAAAAATGTCACAGTTCACTAGTGATGAAGTCTAATCTATATGACATAGAGAAGCAGTGACAAAGCATCTGGACTTCATATACTTTCAAGACCAGCTTGCTTCTTTTCAAAACAATGGGCTTGTCTGAACATACAACAAAGATGAGGAGCTTCGCTTCATGCAAATTAGTAGAGACGCAACGGGGTAACTACTAAGAAGAATAAAGACATTAAAGCACACAGTCATATTTCACCCTAACACATGATCATTTTATTAAAGACAATAAAGCACGCGTTTATGATCATTAGGGTTCTGTGTAACATTCAGTATTAGAACTATTCATTCTCATTAGAGGATAAAATGAATTACAGGGTGAGCACTACAGAATCATTTTTAACTAATCTGCATAATTTAAATAACATAAGATCTTTATACATAAAGAGAATAGGAAAATTAAAGCATGGATTTTTGTGAATTGGGAACGAATAAATGCAGAATTTACTTTTAATGCTGTTAAAAATAGGCCCAATTTTACATATGCAAAATATTGTTCTATTATAAGTTCTTCTTTATTTTGATTTCTGAGTGTTACAGCATATTATAAGAAGAACAATAAGCAAATTATAGATGAAATAATGGTCACTGTGATTAATGCATAGAGAACAGCTGTTGTATTCCTCCCTTATATAATATAAGGGAATTTACTGTCAAATGTAATGCAATATATTAAACCATACACTTTGTGCTTTAATTTTTCAATATAGGAAAACAGCAATTCCTTATGTATTATTCAATGTATAGTAATATATTATCAGTGTATTATACTATGGATTTTCAAATATATATTAAAATATTTAATATATTGAGTTATTATGAAGAGTTTGGTTCCGAAATGATAAATCAAGCTGCAGTTGGTTGGTTTTGATTCAAGCCATAATAAATAAATAAATACAGCTCAACCAACACAATAAAAAAACAATAAAACATAATAAAAAACATGATATAAAACAGAGTTATCTCATTTTGGATCCAAACTCTTCACATTTAGAAAAATATATTTTCTTTGTGCGATGACTTTAATTCGCTTTCACACAAAGTATTCATTTTGTTCATGTGATAATACATCTTGTGATAATACACATTCCACTAGAGAATATTATGCAGAAATGTTTGGTCAAAATAAAATGACATTGTATTTTTAACCACCAACACAAGCCACTGGTGGTTAAACCCATTGACCAATTGTCCAGTCCACCAATAACATAATGGCAACCAGCAGAACTACAACCAACAATACAGCCACATGACGGTCTCCAGCAATAAAATCCCTGTCAGTGTGAGCGACTGCTAAGGAAAAGCACTGTGAAAATGAACAAGTAGTCTCATTACACTAGCAAAACCTGTTCTGTGGAATAAGATTTTGTGGGTCAAAGATCTTTCTGTGAGTAATTGAGTTTTCACGTCAAATCACCGCAATACCATGTTTATGTTATGCAGATATAGTGTGAATTACTAATGGATGGGTAAGCTTGGACGACTTAATCCCTTTTTTTTGCTATTGCCCAGTAGTTAAATACATACAAAAACCGTCTGAAACAGAATTCAATATGCTTGATTTATTGCACATATTTTACCAAAGCTCAGAGTGCATCCCAAATTCAAGCATAAAATTAAACTGTATTCTGTTATGAATGCAGGGAAATGTATGCCCATAGGTGTGAATCTCTCATTCTTTCTCATTAAACGCACAGACTGCAAATGAAAGACACCGAGACATGTGTTGGCCCCTCCCAAATCCCCTCAGTCTCTCTGGCAATACCAGCAACAGTTGTCATATCACGTTCTTCGCTATGGCAACCAGCCTGGGCACATTTCAGCTGCTTAGCATTGGGCTCACATACACACGGGGGTGGGCAGTGCATGTGGCTAATACACAATCAGAGGACATGATAAATCTGTGTGCGTGTGTGTTTGTGTTATCACGGACATTGCTGTGACAACACATAAACACACACTTACGCTGCATAACACTACCTGTGTGTGAGTGCATTATGGCTGTGATATAGCGAATAAGATCAATATTTTTTATAAAGAATTTGACAGATAATATCTGATTATAATAATATCTTAATTTTGATAGTTTTGCAATTAAAGGTTAAAAAGTATTCTAGATATGCACGTATGCCTGCGAGTTTGTTTCGTGCAGGGCATCTACGTGGAAACCCTCGGAGGCAGTCTGGTTGCCGTGTGAGGGGTTGTCGTGGCGACAGGCTGTCTCTCACCTTAAGGTCTCTGTGCACAATGTCATGCTGGTGAATATGATTGACGCTCTCCAGGATCTGATTGATGCACTGGCTGAAAAAAGACAGAGAATATGAAATAAATTAAAGATTACATGAATCATTCAACTACGTCACCTCATCTACCCTACGACAGGAGTCAGTTCTCCTATATTTTTCCTCATCCAAAATGATAATTCTGTCAATATTTACTCAACCTCATGTCATTTAAAACTGGTGTGACATTCCTCTGTGCATATTTGTTTTGTAACGTCTTCCTTCGCATGCCAAACAAAAAAACACACAAGTCATGCAGGTTTAAAATGACATGAGAAAGAGTCAATATTGCCAGAATTTTCGATCTTGGCAAACTATGTATTTAATAATACTGTATGTTAAAAATTAAAGCTGTGACGTGTTAACAATGCCAGAGTGACCAGATACAATACCTTAATAATATATTTAATGTTTCTATATTCAAGAAGAAAACTTAATGTCTCCTTAAAACTTTTCCCATAAAGAAAGTAACGCAAAAATGGGTTTTTATAACCCTTCTTAAAGGAGTAGTTCACCTTCAAATCATTTACACAAAAGAAGATATTTTGAAGAATGTTGTTAACAGCCCCACATTCCCTTGCATTGGGTACAATAGAAGTGAATGGGGGCTGTGCTGTTCTGTTACCAAAAATTTTCTAAATATCTTCTTGTGTGTTAGGCAGAAGAAAGAAAGTCATTCATTATTGAAATCTACTTCTTTAAGGAAAATAAACAGCAAGCCTTTCAATTCAACCCCTAACCGAAAATAAACCCTTGAAATTAATTACAGTACAGTTCATCCAACAGCCAGGTGGACAATTCATTTAAACACTGTATGATTGATGTCATTAGAATCTCACTAGTGTTATTTAGGCAGACACAGCTGGGGTCACAGGATGTGTGTAAGGTGACATGACGTGAGCTGAGCTGAGCAAGGGATTCTGGGATAGCTGGGGAGAGCATCACTGATGTTAAAAGACCTCACTCACAGACACGCACGTTACCTCATCCCTCCAAATGCTTTAATCCTATAACAGAATGTTGAGAGGCCTAACCAGGACAGCTGAAGCAGAGAGAGGAAGAGAGAGTGTGTCGCACTGTCCTTTAGATACTCAAAATCGAATGGTTAAAGACTGTTTGGTGAAGTCACATGTGACTTTCTTAGTCTCCTAAATCGTTATTGAGTTTGTTCCTGGTAAATGTCACAGAATGTGGTTGTCGAATGATTGTGTACAATTAAAGTTCAACGTTGTGCAGCTGACAAGGCTTTTGGAAAACTGACAGATAACTTAATAATGGATGTATTGTAGATTCTATTAAATTGAAATGTGTGTATCTTTGTGAGCTTTTTAATGATATTTTTCTAGACTAAGTGAAAAGGATCGTAAAGTTTAAAACACTGCAGTCACTGTAACAATACAGCTTCATTAAAATTATTAGAAGAATGATAAAAGGCAATAGAAGCCAGAACACTGTGATCCATAAATTTGGATCGAATTGAACTATGACCATTTATGTGCGAATGAAGCTCTTGGCCGAAATGTGGAAAAAGTGGAGCAGTTTCGAGCTCAGATTAATGTTCATCTGTCAATTTCCTCGTGTCGCACATGATGAGAATTAACAATCAACAGTGTGACGCATTGTTTCTTGCAAACGTGATTTGTATCTGTGACAGACTTGCAAAAAAAATGAACAACGGCGTACCCATTGACTGCCGTCTTGGTTAACAAAACTCTTCAAAATATCTTCTGTGGTATGCGAAGGAGAGAGAAAGGAGATAAGAAACCAGAATAAAAAAAAGAATGTTGAAAAACGGTTACGAAAAGACCACAGAAGCTCTTTGCCCAAATTTGGTTAGATTTTAAGCACAGCATTCCATTATCTGGGCAAAATAAATCCCACTAGACACAAAAGACCTCTCTCTCTCTCTTTCTCTCTCTCTCTCTCTCTCTCTCTCTCTCTCTTTTTTGTCTCTCTCTCACACACACACAAACACAGACAGTTGATCTCTACCTAGAATTCCCCCTCGTCCTTCATGTTCCCACTCACCTTCTTCCTACATATACATACCCCAGTTTATCCAACTGTCTCTCTTTACCTCTGATAAGTTTGTCATGTCGGTTTAATAAATAAAATAATGGCTAATTTAAAGTTCTAGTTTATGAAATTTAGCGGCATCTAGCGGTGAGGTTGCAAATTGCATCCAATGGCTCACTCCACCCCTCCCTTTTGAAGCACTACGGTGGCTGACACAGAACTAATATGTCTTTACATTTTCACTTCTTTGCCGAAGGAGGTAACAAATTTACAATACGTGCTCTGTAGAGCAGTTTGTCTGTTTAGAGCTACTGTAGAAACAACATGCTGAATTCCATGTAAGGGGACCCGCGGTTTATGTAGATAGAAATAAATCTTTCTAAGGCAATAAAAACATAACGCTTCATTATGAAAGGTCTATATACACCTCTGAAGACATAGTCATGTATACTATATAGCATTTCTGCCAACGGTTCCTCCAACAATTGACACACTGGACCTTTATTGACTGTTTTCAAACAGGTTTTCCGTACACTTCCCACATCTTCCCTGAGACTTATTACCTGAACAATATTTGACAACATTGAATACTTCGAAACACTTAAAAAAAGCACAGAATTCAAACAAAGTAGGAATAGGGTTAGTGGAGAGATATGGTTACAGAGAAAGATAATGAAAGGCAGAGAGAGACAGAAAAAGAGAGAGCATGAAAGAAACGGAAAGATACAGAGAGATAAACAGAAATGGAGAGAGATAGAGAAACCCAGAAAGAGAGAGAACAAATGTTTTGTGTGGCACCTGTTGATTGCCAGTTCTACAAACTCCACCATCATTAAAGGTTTTTCCACAAAAAAGAGATCCACCATCCATCTCTGTGCTTTTGAACCAGTGTGTGTGTGTGTGTGTGTGTGTGTGTGTGACCTGCTCACTGCAGGCTGCAGCACAGTAACCACAGCAACAGTAAATTGGAGAGCCCACCTTGCGTCAGCTTCACTGTAATACTCTCTGGCGACGATATCCTCGAACAACTCCCCCCCAGTCACACTGCGGAAAGAGAGAGAGAAAAAAACAGCTAAAGGAGGGATGAGAGAGCAGAGACTGTGCTGGGTTCTGGGCTAATTTGGACAACAGTGGGAGGCAAAGCCGACATTTTACACTCGCTTAAACACGATCGCAAAAGTACAACATGCTGCAGTCAAACATGCACGGTTATGTCGGCAGAATTTACTGCAGTCGTGGCCAAATGGTTAGAGAGTCCGACTCGTGACTAGAAGGTTGCCGATTCGCTTCTCAGGGTCGGCGGGTAACGACTGAGGTCCCCTTGAGCAAGGCACCTTACCCCTCCCTAGTTGATCCCCGGGCACTGCAGTGATAGCTCCCCACTGCTCCGGGTGTACGTGTGTTCACTACTTGCTGTGCTTGTGACTACTCTCTGGATGGGTTAAACGCAGAGGTCACATTTCGGGTATGGGTCACCATACTTGACAAATAGGTCACTTTCACTTTTCACTTTATCAGAACGAAACTTGCATAACAAAATTTGCATTGGTTTACAAAATCATACAATTACTAGAAATTGTTCAAATTGTAAAAAAAAAAAAATGTGTGTACCATTCCACATTTGAACAGTTCTGTCCGACATTTTCTGGAAAAAAATTATTAACTCACATCATTGGTAATGTAGTCTTTTAGGCCTCTAATACTTAAAGTAATATCGTCATTGAAATGTTTATAAAAAACTGATAAAAGATCAAAGAATCGTGTTTTTATTGTAAGTTCCAAGTGATATCAAACAAACTGCAGTTGGGTTGTTTTGATTAATTATTAATAACTAATACAACTAAAAGGATGAAACAAGATAACACAATAAAAAAACATTTTCTGTTTTTGCAAAAAAAACTCTTCATATATAAGGGTGGTTTGGAGGTAGAATGAGATGCGTACGAGGTGCCTAAAAGATACATAACATTAATAACATTAATATTTATAATAAATTGAATTGACGACTGGAAAAATCAGACCGCAGTTCTTCTCGACACAATCACAAAAACAACAATCTTGACAGCACTAAATCGCATTTACAGCCACCCGGAAAGGTCTACTCATCAATTTTTCCCTGCCAGATCCCATCAAACTGAAGGATATATTTTTGACACCCGACACACCGAACGAGGTGTTCTTGTCTAACGCATTTGAGCTGCGTTTATCTGCCTGCAGGAACAGGCATCTGAAACGATTCATTGAAATTATATGTCTTGCGTTTTAAAACTTCTCCCGAAAAGCACAGACAAGCCCAGAGAGCAATTTTGCATTTCAAAACCACTGCAAGACACTTGCTCTGTGTCAAAACCTAGTGTGCTGCCTTTTTAGACAGCATGCTCATCTCCGTAATGCATAATTGTGAAATACGTTACTTACAAATTCTAAGGAAAAAGCATTGAAAAGCAAACCCACAATGCACTGCAGCAAGCTCAGTGAAAAAATTCACAGGGATCAAATGAGGTTTGATTTCGGATAGGATGCTGCTCATCTGGGCAGCAAACAGCATTCTTGCTCAATAGGTTTTGGAACACAGCCTACATCATTACAACGTCTAGTATTACAATGTCTACACGGTCACAACGGTACTGATCATGTGTGTGTGTGTGTCAGTCATACTCACAGGTCAAACACCAGGTAATGGAAACCCTCTTCTGAGATACTTTCATGGAGCCGAACTGAAGGTTGGAAAGACACAACAACAGGCGAATCAGCATTAAACAACGGCAACACTGAGATAACGTGTTATGAAAGCACATGTTTTTTAATGATGTAGAACGAAGGAAATCTTCGGAGCATTGCTCGCCCCATCACACAGCATTCATAACAACATCTGACGAAAACACACAGCATACGTCCAATTAAGCACCATTATTGTCATGTTGGGGTAGCGTTTACAATTACGGAGCAGATTTACAGAATTAAAATAACTATAATGAACCTATGTCTGTAATGATATAAAAAGTGCATCGATTTCAGAGAAAAAGAGAGTCGGAGAAAAAGTGGATAGAATAGATGACAAGTTCACTTATGTACACCAGCAGTGTGTCACGTACACAGTGACACACCGTGAATGGTGGGTTGATAGAGCGAGAGAGAGAAAGAGAGAGATAGAGAGAAAGAGAGAGAGCTGAGACCTAAAGCCAGTCCCATCTGCCAGCTGGCTCTGAAACTTCAGACCAGCACTACCGAACGAACCCAAATCAGAATAAACCAAATTATCAAAGAAAGTGAAAAGTCATATTTAGACCATTGCGAATAAGAAAGTAAAAACCAAACTAAACTACAATGTTATCAGACCCTAAACAGAATTTTCACTCTGGCAAATTATCTTTACACTGTTCGAGATGCAAAACAGAGATGGATCCTGACCAAATACAAGCTAAGTGATCACAGTCTGGCCATAGAGAAAGGCAGACAAAGACAAACAAACGAGTCTGTGCCCACTGTGACACTGGTGAGGTCGAGACGCAGACACACTTTCTCCTTCATTGTGATAAATTTAAAAAGGTGAGAGAGAAACACTTTCACAAAATGTCAAAGCTCCTGCCAGAGTTTCATAGCTCTTCAGAAACAGAGCAAATGCAGATGTTAGTGGGGGAGAAGAGACACACATCAGCTGCTGAGCATTCATCTATCAGCTGCACACCCTCAGAAACAAATTACTGCCTTAATCTCTTACAGTCAATGCACACATACACTGTTTATTTTTATTACATTCTCATGTTTCTGCCTGAAATGTACATTTGGTATATATATTCTTGGTTTTCTATATTTCATTTGTTTATTTACATGTACTTTATTTTATATTTTTCATCTCTTACTTACCACCTTATTTTAATTTTACTCTATTGTTTGTACTTATTGTAAGTCTTTCGTTATTTGTTCAATGCTTTTGCAATGTTGTACGAACACACAATCATGCCAAAAAAGTAACAAAGAAACAAATACAGACATTCAAGATAATCCGCCTCTGTTGAATATGTATATTAGTTCACAATGTAGTTATTAATTGACTACTATGGTAGTCAATGGTGGCCGAGAACTGTTTACTTACAGGTATTCTTCCAAATAACTTTCTCTGAGTTCAGAACAAAAGACGTTTATACAGATTTGGAACAACTTGAGAGTGAGTAAATGAAGACAGAATTTTCATTTCCTTTAATAATGTGACCGATCATTAAAGAAGCAATGCAAATGTCAAGGGTTTTATCCCAGGGTACCAAATATTACTAAAATGTACACTCTTGAGGTCACTTTGGATTAAACGTGTCTGCCAAATGAATTAATGCAAATATAATTTCAAATGACATCTTTATTAGAGTCAATAATCCTCAGAGTGACTGTTTGACAAGCTAGGCCCGCAATGTTGACAATGCAAACATCGGCCACAAATACACTAGTAATTACAGAAACTTGTGTTTGAATAAATTGTACACGTCCGGACTAAGATTAAGACAGTGAGAGATGCATTTACTTTATAAAGTGAGATATATTAAAGAGAAAAAATAAAATAATAATATACATGATAATTTTATCCTGTTGGATCTGATTAAATGGCTCTAAAGTTCCAGTGTTCCAACTGCTCACTCCACTGCTCCCTTTTACAGCACTACGGTGGCTCACAGAGAACTAATAGAGCGTTCCCGCCAAACGTAACTTGCATGAAAAAAATAGCGCAATTCATGTGTAGTTGAACGCTTGAACATTTTGAGTTTACGAGCTTCATTCTCGCGTGAAATTCACTTCACATGGGAGGGGCTTCTGCCAGGCGGCTCCAGTCTCGTATATGTATATTTATATATATACAATCACCGAAAGGATTATTAGGAACACCTGTTCAATTTCTCATTAATGCAATTATGGTGGTTGTGTAATGGTGTGGGGGATGTTTTCTTGGCAAACTTTCGGCCCCTTAGTGCCAATTGGGCATCGTTTAAATGCCACAGCCTACCTGAGCATTATTTCTGACCATGTCCATCCCTTTATGACCACCATGTACCCATCCTCTGATGGATACTTCCAGCAGGATAATGCACCATGTCACAAAGCTCGAATCATTTCAAATTGGTTTCTTGAACATGACAATGTGTTCACTATACTAAAATGGCCCCCACAGTGACCAGATCTCAACCCAATAGAGCATCTTTGGGATGTGGTGGAACGGGAGCTTCGTGCATCCCACAAATCTCCATCAACTGCAAGATGTTATACTATCAATATGGGCCAACATTTCTAAAGAATGCTTTCAGCACCTTGTCGAATCAATGCCACGTAGAATTAAGGCAGTTCTAAAGGCGAGAGGGGGTCAAACACAGTATTAGTATGGTGTTCCTAATAATTAAAGCGTTAATGACGATTAGTCGATGACGTCATTATTTAATTTAAATAAAGAGCTATGAAATGTTTTGCAACAAGATTTGATGGATGTGGGCAGTAAGACACTCATGTGTGCAGGCTGCGGGAAAAATTCCTTTGCAAAACATTCATTCCCTCGCAATTGTTTTATTTACTAATAACGTTATCGACTAGTCGACATCGATGTGACTTTTATCACATAATAGTCGACTTTAAAAAATCTGAGGTCGTTCAACCCCTAGTTCATTTTAAGGTAATAAAAACATAAACATAACACGGCATGATCTATGGTCTTTAATACGCCTCTGAAGACATGTATATTATATTGCATTTCTTTCAATAGATCCTCCAAAAAATTACACACAGCACCTTTAACCCATTGTTGGGACAAATATGAACATTTTCTTGGCTAATTTAACCCAGCGGATGGGTTTGTCCCTTTTTGAACCAGTGCTGGGTTGAAAAAAAAAACGGTTAATTTCCCCAATAAGTGTACACGTTGACTCTGCAGCGTTATCAAAACATTGCTCCACTCTTCCGAGCATCCATCAGAAAAGCGCCACACTAACTTAGCGTGTGCCGACTCTGCCAAAGGCAATGAGCACTCAGCCCTCTGTAACCTCTCAAACTCTCTCTTACTCCGTCTCATTGGCTCTATTGTTGAGCACTTATGTGCAGTCCAAGCAGAAAACATGACAAGCTGTCCACTTCAGGAGACACGACAGTAAGTAAAGCAAAGGAGAGAGAGAGAGACGGATACAGGTGACAATGAAGCGCCATCGCCTCAGGAGGGAACAGAGATGGGAATAAAAACAATAAGAAAACGACTAATGGAAAGATGCCGAGAGAGTAAAAGTAAGAGACGGAAAGGAGGAGAGATAGGGTGTGTGGGTGTGAAGCTGAGGTCAGGGTGGGACAGGAGTGAAAATGTGTGGAAGATAAGAGATATTGGAATAAATTGTCAGCAAAGGACGAAATCTGTAGCTTGTTAAATCAATGTCTGAAGGTTAACCAGGAGCTGATTTGAAAGCTATCTTAGTAATTATCGACCCACAAATACGAAAGTCATATAGGTAGTTTAAAGATCTGGATATAATGTTATTCTATAATATGCGACAAGATGTGAGGTTGGTTGCTAGGCAACCTCAAAGAACAAAGCTCTATTTTACGTTAAACATCTAAAACAACATCTCTCGTCTTGATTTGTCTATTTGACGCTCTCTCTCTCACCTTACAAATTACAATTCCTCCTCGCTCTCAAGTGTAAATAATATAAATCTGTACATACATAAACAGTAAAGATAAGTCTTCACAGCATCATCACAGCAACCAGCCCTAGCCTCAAGCACCCTTAAAGTGTCAATTTTTTGTGATTTTTAATATCGTTCTTGGTTTATGGACTGTCCCACAACAAGTTTACGTACATGCACGGTGTAAAAACACTTTTGTTTTATTAATAATGGGTGGTTGATATTACCTTATTCTTGACTGACTCTCAAATAAATAATCTGGCGATTCATCTGTCTAATCCCTGCGTTTCTGTCAGCCTACTCTGATCTGATTGGTCAGATGGTCTAGTCTACAATGATTGGTCTACCCAAGTCAATAACTTTGTTATTCGTTCAAATTTGGCTTTACAACTTGGCGGACTGCTTACATTCCCACACACCAAAATTACTCAATGCATGAAATGTAATTTTAAGGACATTGTAATAGTTACTCTTTAATCAATTTATGGTATGCCTTCCTTAACATTTTGTTGTGCTTTCTCAATCACGTTCCCTCAGATTCTTTCATTTGTCGTGCGATGGTTTGGAACGTTGCTACTGCCCACTAGCATCTCCCACCACAGTTATTTATAAAGCTTCTCTCTCTCTCTCTCTCTCTCTCTCTCTCTCTCTCTCTCACAAACACACATGTAGACACATTAGGTCTGGAACGATTCCTCGAGTAACTTGAATCATTCAAATACAAAAAAAACATTGAGGCAACCTCGTTTAATCCATTTAACTACAGGACAAATAGAGCACCGCGTTTCCCCAAGGACCATTTTTACTGACGCACAGCCTGCAAAACTGGACATGTTTAATAATTTCTGCTCTGACAACCGTGAGAATGTGACAAACACTGTGTGTGTGTTAGAATGGTGAAATGGTGAGAGAACATTGTGGTTGGTACGTTCCTTATCTTTAAACTGAACTTCATCCGGCAAAGTTTATCTTATTTGACCAGGGTACTGTTAACAGTATGTATAATCTCCAAAGGCTGAAAGAGGTCTTTGTGGCTGTTTAAACAAATGCACATACAGGGCTATACAGTGCAACATATAACTTTATGTATTTACAGAGCCGCCTGTTTGTGTGAAGTGTGTTTGTCGAGGCGCTTGTTTCTATGTGACGTTAATCAATGGCGCACCGCTATTTTAATTAGTTTTAAGTCTATTTTGCGAGTGAAACTTGTTTTCCGGCTCCATTGAGTCCATATAACTAGATTCGGACGTCAAATCCTGGTATTTAAGCATGCCATATGGCTATTCTGCGTGTCTGATTGAATGAACTGCACAGTTTACCGTCTGCGCTGTATGAGGACATGAACTTCATCTCCACAATTTCTCTGAGAGTTTATTTCAGAAAATTTTACTGAGTGATGCTATGTGAAGTGAAGCGGAGAAAACACACACACAAAATTAAGCGTCTTCCAACGACCTGCCAAAATAAAAGTCCAGTTAACTACGGTAGTTTTATGTGAACAATTATATTACTATTAAATAGTAAAAAAATTTAAAAGAACTTAACTAAAAATGCATCATGCATAACTGAAGTTAGTTGTCTACCTATGAAATTATTCTTTTTTTTATTTTGTATTATGTTTCATTTTTAATGTAATAAGGTAATGTAATGTACTAAATTGGTTTAGTTTTCACAGACATTAATTTATGCAGCTTCAGCAATAAATATTAAAAAAAATCTGAAAAGGAAACAAATTAGTTGCTTTTAAGATACCCGTCTTATTTTCTCTTGTCTATGAAGTATTGCACTTTAATAAAGAAAAAGTAATTATTATTCGAATACTCAATTAATCGATGGAATAATTGGTAGAATACTCGATTACTAAAATAATCAATAGCTACCGCCACACACACACACACACACACACACACACACACACACACACAGTCTGTCTAACACACAAGTCCTTGACTGTTTCGGTCACTTTCACATGCCAAACATTTGTGAGAATATACTCATTCATGGGATTTACATATACACACATACATAATCATAAGTAGACACAACACATACCGATATTGGGGTGCTTGAGTAGACGGCAGATTCGAGCTTCACGTTCCAGTTTCTGGTGATCTGCGGAAGAGAGAGAGAGATCGTACATTAGATATTGAAGGTGGCTGATAGCTTGTTCTCGCAGTTGTAAAACAGAGACACATCGGCTAATGTGTCGTAAAGTTTTCTTAAAGGCTAACTCCCTAGCAACACATTCAATTCATTTAGAACCCCGTTTCATCTAGTTTAGCATCTAGTTTATCTATAAAATATAAACTGCACAAATATAGCCCAGGCTTGAGAAACACCCTGTCTGGTATTGCAATGATAAAATACTTTAAAGTCTCCTTGTTTTTGGAGTGGGGGCGAGGTTGAAGCTAATCTTCAGCTTATTAATGTACATGTAATATGCTAGTGTGAGTTCAAAGGATGAATGTTGTGTAAATTTAAACAAACAAGACTGAGGGCTCATCTGCCCCTACACAACACACAAAGCATTGGGAGTTTTAAAAGGGCATACAGTTGTCTTCTCAATATAAAATAAAGTACCCAGCATGCACTGCTGGAAGCCAACAAATGACACTGCATATAAAGCAAAGAAAATAATTATTTTCCTCATCCACCAGTTTAGCAGTTTACGGTCAGGTAATTTACATTGGTGCACAATTTTATTTCTTATTTATTTATAACATACATTGTCATGCCAGTAGCCATATGGGGTGCACTTCAACATTGCGCAATAGCGCTTCAAGTGACCCCTTGTCTCAGCTTGTGGTCTTTCCCAACTTCTCTTTCTCTGCCCATGTGGGTTCATGTTGTTCTTTCACTTCTGATAAAGCTGTAAAGGCCAGAAAAACCTTAGAATAACAACACACGTCCATCATATCTTAGAACTGCTTTAAACATGGCTATGATGGCATTTCTATACAACAATTATAACCTGATAATAAATATCAGGGTCATCTCTGAGGTTACAGACAAGCTTTAAATTAACTTTCGATTAAATGATCTTGCCATTTTGCTTTGAAGTCCCCAAGCACATGAAACGCCATCACATTCAAATCTGCCACCATTATCAAAACTAAGATCAAAGGTTAAAATCATGTTTAGTTTAGTCTTAAAACACAGCGCACAATTTAGGCAGCAAAAACCAAGAAAGCTCTGTAGACTTCGTAGCAAAGCCAACAATCTATGCTTAACAAATTTAGAAGTGAAAAAAAATCTATTTCAATTGGTAGGTTTGTAAAAACATCCAAAAACAAATGTTCATCTTATGTGAAATGAAATTGTGATTCTCTTGTATGAAATCTTCTTTTTTAATAGCAAAAACACTTTCAACCACCTTAACAAGCACATCAAGCAGGTGCTAAATGCTCGTTTTGATTCGGCTGTTGTTTTGATTGAATGCGTTATTTGATTGTGCGTGTTCGTGCATGCACGCACGTACCCATTATAATTTTCTGCATATTGTCAAACCTCTTTCATTCTTTATTTCTTTCTTTCTTTTTTTTTCTGTCGTTTTCAATGGATTAGGTGTTAGCCTCCAACACGTTCACATATTTGCACATACACGTAGAATGCATGCTTCAAGCTAACCGGATTACATACTCTCCCATCTTGCCCCTCTGACCCAGTGAAGAATTAACCCTTAGCGTGGTGCTGGCAAGAGTTCCATCAGCCTTCACGGTCCTTTCACTGTCTGCCAACATGACCACACAACTAACAACAGCCGGAGATGAGTGCCAAGGAGGAGTCAAAACCCTGACTGTGGATCAGTGGAGAGCCAAAAAGCCCATTTGTGCATATAGTAAATTAGGATACAAAGCCAAAGGAACTATATATTATTGATTAGGAAGAGGAATGGACAAACAGCATGGTAGAGGAATGATAAACAGAGTACAAAAATAAGAGACTGTGATTTGCTAGTTACAGTGATAGTTCACAACAACAAAAATGATCTCATTATGTGCGCATTCTCATGTCACTCCAAACATGTATGACTCTCTTCTGCAGAAGACAAAAAAATATATTTTGAAGAATGCTGGTAACCAAACAACACTGGACCCTATTGACTTCCATTGCATGGATACAAAACCACCGAGACATTCTTAAAGTGATAGTTCACCCAAAATATAAAATATCTGACTCTCTGATCTTTTTTTTTTTACTTTCTGTCTTCCGCAGAACAAAAAAGAAGATATTTTGAAGAAAGTTGAGAACACTGAACAGCACTGGCCCTCATTCACTTCTATTGTATGGACGCAAAACCAATGCAAGTGAATGGCGGCCAGTTAACAGCATTTTTCAAAATATTTTCTGTCGTGTTCTACGGAAGGAAGAAAGTCATACAGGTTTGAATCGACAAGAGGGTGAGTAAATGATGACAGAATGTTTATTTTTGGGTGAACTATCACTTTAAAATGTGCTCTACAGAAGAAAGAGTAATTTTTGGGGTAAATATCGGTATATTGTTTATTTCTGCATAATATAATTCATTAAAATAGAAGTTTAATTTGAAGGTTTATTTTATAATGCCTGTGTTTTTAAGGTGAATAGAGACTATGTTTCCCTTTACATTTCGTCTCATCTTGTGGGATAAGTGTCTCGTAACACCCCTGCCCTGCCTATTCTACGTTTTTTTTAAGATGACAACAGACGTTTTATTCTTGTGCTACAACTGTCTGGCCTGTGCTACAAAATTTTAAACCTCTTTAAACCTGCCATGTTGACATCTTAACACAACCTATTCAATAGACTATACCTCAATGTCTCATAGCCTCGATTTCATTTGCACACAATTAAATATGCAGTCTAGTCTGACTAATATAAATTGTTACTCAACTGGGATGTAGCAAAAAGAAACGTGTCAGACAGTGAAATGAAATTCCCAAACACTACATCTCAGAAGTTTTACACACACAGTAATTTGAGAGGAAACCCCATACGGTAGGAAGAGACATCAGCGTGGTGCTATCACAAGTACTTCAGTTTCACTGCGGAAGATCACACACACTCATGCAGTAATTGTATTACAGACACACACACCTCTAATCTGATGCATAATTAAATGCAGGGTAGAGATAGGAAGAGCCCTCTGTCCTAACATTTTGTCCAAAGAGTAAATGAGAGCGGGACAGACAGCGAGACAATGGGGTGGGGTTACTGAAAGGGTACAGAGAGAGAGAGAGAGAGAGGGAACGAGCGAGTATCAGAAAGGGTCAACCAGTTGGGCATCAGGTTGAACGCGTCTTGAAAGTGTATAAGGTTATTTCAGGTTCATATCATATCATTTAGATTCATAATATGATTTTAACAAATATATTCAAAAATTCCACACAAACCATTTAAGCTGCAATCTGTAATATTTTTTGGATAAAATAGTGCAGAAGCATATTTTTTTTTAAATCTCCTTACTTTACCCTAATCTGTAATTTTAATCTCATAATAAGTAAGGGATAATGTGCAGGCAACCGGTTGTTTTCGCAGAAATAAGCTCGGACAGTGTGATACAGTCTTGTATCATGCTGAAGGGTCTTATTTCTCGATAACAACTGGATGCTTGTACATTATCCCGTTATTACACGACTACTTGCCACGTGAGAAAAAAACTGGATATGAAATGTGAATTTGAATTACTTTATTCGCTCATTTTTACTGAATGCAGGAAAAAGCAGTTTGGACGACGTTCAAGTGTCACGAACAGGCAATTTGGTTTAATCATTTGTAAATATAATGTGATTTATGTTATTAAAAGACATATTTTTATTTAATTTGTCAAAAAAACCCTGTCAAAATGATTTGTTGCATCTGGGATTACTGTGTTATAAATTTTGAGCGGTTGTTATCTGGGAATATCGAATCAGCAAATGTCGCGACTGGCCAATCAGAATCAAGCATTCTAACGAGCAATGTCCACAGGTTTGTGTGTGGGTTAGGTTAAAAAGGAATTATAGTTGGAATTTAAATTAAAAGTGAAACTGACATAGAAATTTATTCGCAAGTGGAATTGAAACACAGAAAGGGATCTAAATAACAAGAGATGCAGAAGCGCAACTAATCACAAGAGGTAAGTGTGTGTGCTTGTGTGCGTAAGAGATAAAGGATTACATGAGATATCCACTTGATGAAGCAAATCGCATCTCCCTTGTGCAAGTGTTCTGGGCTTTAATCCTGTGCATGTGTGAACGTGCACGTCATTTCATCAGCTCAGCTGGCACCGTGCTGTTATTCCTTTGTTTCTTTACTGATTCAATAACCCCTTCATTCCTCTTCTTTACTGTGTGAATACGAGTAATCCATGTACTGCAGAAATACTCCACGTCCTGTTGACATCATGAACCAACCTTCACAGCCTGTTTTGCTTCCGCAACGTGATGTATTTTTGTGTGAAACAGGATGGGCTGAAGGAGGGACATCAGACAAAAAGAAGACATTCCCGAGGCGGATGAATTTATATTTATAATGAATTTATATTAATAAATGGGGTCAAATTATTCCTTAAACCAATAAAAACTGTTTGCGGATCAGTTAGAAATTCGAAGATATATACCGGAATGTACCACAGCACTGACCAAATACTAGGTTTATTCTCATGAACCCAATTTCAAAGCAGTAATGAAGTGCTGTATTGTGAACACAACACTGGATAGATCAAATATCAAAGGTGAGCAAGTAGACCATAGTGTAAATAGTGTTACCATGGTAACTACAGAGATGTATCGGGGGCGTCTGAATAACCAGGAAGTAAGATTATTGCTGATTTTGCGGAGATTATTGCTTGGATGATCAGCCGTCCCTCCTTGCGTTGTACCGCACAGCATTTTCACCCCTTGTTCCGCACGGCGCATATTGAGAAAATGTCCCGCATTTGGATTGTTGGGTGGTGGTCACCTTAATTATTGGTAAATGCCCAAGATGTGCCTTTTTTTCCCACACACGATCAGGCTGCATGCCTAGACCTGTGCAGCTGTTCAATTAAAATGGAAAATATATAAGCTACATCAGTACCTTTTGCGAAGAGAGGAGTTTGGATACCAACAATCTACAAGTCCCCACACATAACTAAAGTAGCACAAATGCATTTCCTTCTGGTCCAGGGGACTAACAGTCTTACTCCTGTACAACATTTTTCCACCCACATGAAAATACTATAGAAGCTACTATATTATAGTATATTATAGAGTACATTTTTACCACAGTTTACTTTACTGTAGGGGTTGTACGAACTAGTCGACATTAATGCTCTGATGCAACATTTAAAGTTTGATGTCGACTAGTCGCGTGATTCTGACACTATACCTTAAAAGTGTTGACTGTTCCAAGAAACCTGCGAGCAGGACGGATGTCATTCCCACTCCCTTTAGTGGAGTTCTTTCATACTCCCAACAATAATATGTTATCTTGTCCTGCTTCCGCAAGCATTAGTAACAGTGTGTCCTGTTTTTGTCCGCAACATTCATGATTTGATCCGACTCCGCAAAAGCTTGCAGGTAAAGCCTAACGTTACATAGATTTCAGATTTGCAGATTTTATAGATATTATAGGTTATTTTTGTTCTCGTTCCCCGTTTAATAAGACCGGAACGAAAAGGTAAAAATACAAATTATATAAAAATGTTTCTCATATTGGCTACTATGTCATTGAGGTGCAGCATTTGTAAGTCCGCTATGATAAAGCGTCTGCTGCATTTGGCTTATAAATATAATGACGTTGTTCTAAAGTCATAGCCGTCACAAACAAACTCTACAAATTTTTCAAACTTGACCCTTTCAGTTGGCTTGTAAATGCAAGGCATGTCCACCTGCTGATCTTTTACTGCATAGTCCCGCTACCACCGACCTCACGCTTTAAAATAGTTTTATATTTGTTATGTTCTTGTTGCTCTGTGCAATAGATTAACAACAGTTTATTTGTAATTATACTATATATTTAGAGGCTATTTTGTGGGAGTACCGCAATTCTCCCGCAGCCCATCAAATCTTGTTGCAAAACATTCCCTTACTCTTATTTTCATTATTTGTAACGTCATCGTCTAGTCAACATCGACGAGACTTTTTCACATAATAGTCAACTTCGATTTCTAGCAGTACTGTTAAAAATGTAAAGGGCTATTGCCCTTTAAAGCACCATAGAATTAACATTACATATAGCAATGTTCAGCAATAAGGGAAATGGGCTGGCCGAATAAATTTTACAGAACATGGTGTGTGACCAGCGCAGAGAGAGAGAGCGAGACATAAATAATGCAGCAAGCGTGTCAGCGGTATGTGGAGCATTTTTAAGTGTCAGACAAAGAATTTCTGAATGAAAACATCTTTACTGGTTGGTAACTTGTGTACTTTAGACGGGCGGTCTGACAGTAGCCTATAGGCTTTAATCCAGTTCCCTGTACTAAACAACTTGTCAAAGTATGTTCTGTGCATCCCGGCCAGGAGTGCACCTTCTGAGAGAACCGTCAGCTTTTGTGGGCGGAGTTTGGAGGACAGACGTAAACTGAAATCAAAGAATATTGAATACCAAGAGGCAAAACTCAAGAGATCGTTTTATTTGCAACACCAGCGCCCTGCAATTTAGGGGTGAAAGTGACTCGGCTTTTTAAAAGTGACAACTGCTTTGTTAAGAAATTAAAAAAAATCAGTATATATTCAGTTCATGCAATATTAAAAAAATATATAAAAAAATAAAAGAAATACGAAAACCCATGTTCAATGCAATAAATAAAGCACACGAAACCGTCGGTTTATTTTTGCATTTTATGCTTAACAAACAGCAAAATTTCTAACCTCAGCACCAGAGTGGCAAACTAAGTGACCTTTATATTACCCGACCCGAAACGCTCTCGCTCCGGCCCTGGGGCAGCAGACCATTCTTATTGTTTAGCTCTGCACAGAAACACACTCATCTCAAACGCCCTAATGTGATAACACCCTCCATGCCATCAATCCCAATACAAGAACAAATGAAAAAGTAACAAGCGGCATTCTGTCTTCGTTTCGGCTGGCATGCGTCTCAACCCGCAAACAAAGTGATAAAACCCAAATTACAGCAGTCATGGTCTGAAACTTGTTGAGATAATGCCTTCATTAGGATGCCAGAGGGAAAAAGGAGGTGCCGGGAGGCAATCGACTACAGAGAGACTGGTAAGGTAACCCATCCCTGAAAGATAAAGCTCAAATCAAAACACGCATTCGACGAACGCCGCAACCTTTAATTGTTCCATCACCCGCGCCACTTACAGAAAGAGGGAGTGTGTGAGACATAATGTTGGTGTCAGTGTTTTGCTTTATTGTGCTGAGGCTCAGAGATCCGTGTGCTCAATTACTACCCCGGTGAGAGGCACTCCAGCGTTTGTCGCAATCAACAAAACTGCATCGGACGACAGAAAAGAGCAGGCGCAGAGAGGCACAAGACCCTGAGGGACACGGGTCTGGACCCGGAGGCAAATCAGTGTGCGCCTGGACAATTAATAGCCTGTCAATATCTGCTGGAGGCAGCTGGCCGATACAGCTCTTCCATTTCCAAATGATGAAATGACAACATTTTTTTCCATTGACTGATGTTACATATGACAAACCGTCATTATGTTGAAGAAGCAGCAAATATGGTGAGGCCCTCTAGAATTACAGGAAACATGCTGCATTACAATATTGATTATGTGGTTTTCAAAGTAAGCAAAGCTTGTTATAAAATTTAGATCCGAGCACGATCGGTAGGCTACTAAAGATTAGAAATAGTGGTAGTTTTCATCAGCAGATGTTAGCTATTTTAAAGGTCCACTGTATGAAATTTAGCGGCAAATAGTGGTGAGATTGCGAATTGAACGGGTCACTCCACCCCTCCCTTTAAAAGCAATATGGCTGCTGACACAGGACTAAGATGTCGTCACATTTTCACTTCTTTGGCGAAGGAGATAACGAACGTATTTATGAAACATGTATTAGAGCAGTTTGTCCGTGTAGGGCTACTGTAGAAAAAACATGGTGAAGGAGACCCGCGGCGTATAGATAGAAACAGCCCATTCAAAGGTAATAAAGGCATAACGCTTCATTATGTAAGGTCTTTATACACCTCTGAAGACATAGTTATGTATTTTATATTGTATTTTTGTCAATTGTTTCTCCAAAAACATACACACAAAACCCTTAAAGTCTACATGAAATTAAAAGTGACCCTATTTACTTGTTAGTACCCATTACCTGGGTTTGTCGTTGTAATCTTTTATCAAAATGTAATTTTATTTTCATTTACAGACCACGCCCCGCTGGTGCATTGCATTATTGCAAAATAAGTCATTAAATAGCCTGGTTCATTTGAAAAAAGCAATGTAAAACAGAATTTCAGAATGCAACTTCAGGCTTCTTTCATTTATTGACGACCATTGATTACAATACCCAAAAGCAATTAGTTGATGTGACGGTAAAAGAGCAAAAAAGGGGTGTGGAAAAAAGGATTCGTCAATCAATTGATGTTTATGAACAGTTTCTCTCAACACTCTTAAAATAAACGTGCTTAAAGGTTCTTCACAGTAATGCCATCTCCAAAGAACCGTTCAGTCCGTCAAAGGTTCTTCTTCAAAGGATATATTTCTTACTTTTTTATAATTTGAAGAACCTTTTTTTGAAACAGAAAAGTTCTTCAGATGTTAAAGGTTCTTTATGGAACCAAAAGGTTCTTCTATGGCATCATAGAATCTTTTGAAGCACCTTTTTTTTGTTAAGAGTGTTTCTGTGCTCTGGGAAACACTTTCTTCGGCGTTAAAAGGTGAAGCTGAGGTCAGACAGGTTTACTTAAAAAAAAATCCAGGCCAAATCCATGCTGGGCACGCTGCCAGTCTCACAACGCTCACCATACCAACCACAACCATGCGGGCACACATGCCAAGTCCCCAGACTGTGTGAGTAAGTGCCATATGACAGAGAAAAAAACACACTAAAGACGTTACGTGATGCGAGTGTATCAGATCGTATGAATAGGATGTATACAACCAGATTTTTGGAACACAAGTGAGAAAACACATCTCAAAAAAGGAAAATAAGGCAGATGATGACATCATTTTTTATAGACTGACTTACAGGCTTAAATAAAGACAGAAAAATGTAATTTGTGATGCTGTCCTTACAAACAAACCAAAGCAGTCCAGCCATGGATCGGCAGCAGGTTATCAGAATATATCTGGTCCAGACAGCGCCGTCCGTCCCCAGGCACCGGCCGGCAGGGCCACTCCGTCTGCATTTTAGAGCTCTATTACATCTTCCTCCTCTGTCTGCTCCCTGTTCTGTTTCACAATGTCACTTTTCCACTGTTCTGAACAGATATTTTCTACAGAAATTCCCTCAGCTATGTTTTTCTGCTGTGCCCGGGACAACAACCCTTGATATCATTGCTGATGAAAACATACAAGTGAATGGGGTGTTTTGAAAAGAAGCTTTCCGTGAGAAGACATGTTGGCAGTTATTTTATGGGAAAGAGCAGGACACACAAATGCATACCAAAATAATCAAATCATAGAAGAATTTGGATTTGCAAGATAGTATTCATGTATATTTGCTATTTTAGTACTCTACGTGGGCTGTGAGAATGTTTAAAGTTGACTAAAATACTATCGAATAGTTTCTGTTCATTTCAATTAAATAAAGTGTCTGTCTTAATATTATTTGAAAATTTTAAACTAAATGAAAATTAGAATCTTGCCACAGCAATAAAGCTAAAACACTAAAATTATCACCTGAAATAAACAAAAATAAAATAAAATGTTTTAGCAATTTAAATAAGCACAACAAAATTGCTAAAAATAAAACTAAATTAAAATAATAAAAAAAATGAACAAAAAATTAAATAACAAAACTTTAATAAATGAGCATTAAAGGTACTCCATCACACAGCTCGAGTAAATAATTGAGGTTTATACTGATTTATATCACTTATTACAAAAAAGCCAACATTCATAAAAAAGATATTTGTTAAAATGATTAAAATAAAATAAAGAGTTTAACATGATTATTTGATCCTCAAGAACTGATTCTGGAGGCTGAAACCTGTGGTGCTACTTTTTCATAAAACGACAAGATTGCTGCAATCCCTTGCGATTCCTTCATAAAAGTCCTAGACAAATAAAAATGGCAGGTTACAAAGGCTATCTTGACCTACTCCCAGTTACTCAAACTGTATTAACCTCACAGTATAATTGCTATGGGAATACGAATGACTGCAGCGTCGGTAAGCCAGCGATGATACGCTAAGCATAGACCACTGAAAATGTTCAGCCCTGTTGCAAAGACCATTATCACACAGTACAGTGTTTTGGATTCTGGTCACAGACTTGCTCAAACTTTTTAACTGTAAGACCTGCTCTTTTCTGCATGGTGTATGTATGTAGATACCACATTCAACCGCTCTAGAGTAGTCAACATGTCGGCCATCTTGAAACAGTCAAAATATAATGTTAACTTATATGACTTATGTGACTTGATGTCACAATACTGCAGTCTCTGGATGGTAAAAATCTATTAAAAAAATAGGGAATAATGTAGTATATTAATAATATTAATATGAAAGAATTTTCTATATAGATGTTTTTTGTATTGTTTCTTGTATTTTCAATTTTGCACTGCATTCTTTAGGGTTAACAGAAATGTCCATAAGATTAATGTAATGTATAATGTAATATACCCAAAGAAAATCATTTTTTTTTTCTTCTTTTATACTGTAAAACATACAATGAAAAAGTCACTAAACAGCCAGTTTCAAAGGTGATTCAACTGTTAGCGGAAAGGATACTAAAGTGTTACCAGTGTTACAACAATGATCCTCAAAGAATTACACCATACACATACACAACAGGAATGAATCTTCAGATAACAGCACCATTCAAACTTTCCACAGGGGCTGGCCAAATAATCAGACAAGGGGATTCTGGGTAATGCTGTACTGAGCAGAGCTCCAAGCTTACTGCACCTGTGGCGCAAAACGACGGTAACCAAGTGGCTGGATGAGCAGACGCAAACAATTCATTCTCAACATACAGCCCCACCATGGCCTGAGGGGGCAATTTACAGCAGATTATTCCCTGCAGACCAAGAAGTGGTGGAAACAAAGCTATGCCTCATCAGAAAGAGCCTCTCCAGAAATATTGTGATTTACTTCATTTGATAGCTTTTAGCTGCGTATCTCTCTCCCAATGATCTTCTCCATACCCGGTCTTCAACAACCATCCAGTCTTTCTATTTTCAAACATCCTTTTTATACAGTCAGGATGGAATTATATAATCACGCACTCGGCATGATTCCAATCAAAAAACCAGACAGAAAAGATCAACCTGATCAAGCATTCCTAAATTCAAAATATCAACTGGTAATGTGATAAAAAACACTTAGTATTACATCAGTATATGCACATACACTTTTACTCATTCTTATGTCGTATCCAAACCTGTATGAAATTCCTGCAGAACACAAAATTACATATTTGAAAGAGATAGATCACCCAAAAAATTTTATTCTGTCATCCTTTACTCACCCTCTTGTCATTTTAATCTTTAACTTACCTTTAACTTACATTGTATGGACAGAAAACCATAGGGAGAAGTATTCCTATAAATAATGTTTGAAGACCATCAACATGCCAGTGCCTTGCGAGCGCTTTAATGACCTTGATAGAATGTTTAATAAAACATTCCCGAGGGAACATGCAAATTCACATATGTGCATCATATATAGTCCATTTAATGCATCCCCTGTCTCATCCTTCCCCAAACAATCAAAAACAAACAGCAATCCAATGAGCATGTTCCCAAATGCAGCTTTCATCATTCCGTCTTGCTGGTATTATTGTACAATCCTTTATTTCTGTCAGAGATGTGTCTTTAACTAAAATTTGCTTATTTTATCAGCATTCTAACTGAACCAGGGAAGCACGTACCTCTTGTAATACCTGAAAGCCTTGTTATGACTGTGTGGCCATGAAATAGATGCAGAACAAGTTTGTTTATGTTAAAGTATAAAGGCTAAAAGCCAGTCACTCTTTTTTCCTCAGAAAACGAAAGGCGATTCTTTAATGCAACAAGACTGAATTATTCACATCTAGCCCTCTTGAGAAATAAATAGAGGAGAAAGAACTGAGAAATAGGACATGGAGAAAGTGGGGCACACAGGAAAGAATGGGAGTGTCAAAGTGAGATAAAGCACAGGAAGAGGCAGCGTGGAGGCAGGGACTTTCAAGGTGAGACGAAAGTCATTGCTCCACGTTTTAAATATGGTTATGGTACTCTGTTATTGCGTTGTCATCACAATTCAACTTTTAACAACAACAACACAACAAAACCATTACAGTCAAAGATACTCAAAAGACTCAAACTTGTAACACCCGAGTACGGCTACAAAAATTACTAAATTACTAAATTAATACGCAAAATATTACTACATAAGAGGATCTAAAAATTAGGTCAGTGCAATTAAAATTAATCGTAATCGTAAATTTTGGCCTTCAACAATTACAAAAACTAATAATAATGATAATTACTAAAATAATAGAGGTAAAACAATTATTGTGCCGCGTTCCATTTGCATGGATCCTCTCGGTCCTTGTGGTATAAATCCACCGAATTTTATATATATATATATATTTATACAACCGTATATAAAGCACACCCCTTTCCTTTACAGTAGTGGTTCAGCTGTGCTATTTCTTTACATTTCTTTTTCAGTTGAATTCACAGTTTAAAAAATAAGATTTTTAATTTTCTATGTTGTTTTAAAATATAATGAGTAATTGTGTTATATAATCTTGATCTCAATATAGGCCAAAATAATCGTGATTAGGATTTTTGTCTTAATCGAGCAGCCCAAATGTACAACAAATATTGATAACTAATAAAACCGTCAATTTGTGTCTTGTGAGCATTTAGTTTTTCCATACATTTTATAGTACATTAGAATAAAACCCATTTATTTTTTATCATTGATAAACTGATAAGGCACCAAAAGCGAATATGGTACAAACACGCCCTCCTGACATCACTGTCACCATTACCGTATCAGCTAGCCTGCCTTGATCTTTGGCATTTTGACATCACAGGCATTAGCTCATAACATTTGGCTGTTTGCCACGCTTATATTTTTACACGTCACACTAAGTGCACATTACGAGACTGAAGCTTGTTGCCAGGCGCACATTTAAAGACTCGCCGTTCTTTGTTTCATGTTGTTTTGGCACACTTTACACATCTAATTGCTAACTAGGTGCGTCAATTAAAACGTCATTCCACTCCCCCGCAAACTCTTCCACATAGCAACGTATGAGAGCGTGCATCCGAATAACAAATGGAGGAGAAAGAAAAGGAGAATAAAGGCAAAATACAAGTAAAACTGTGGTTAAGGAGTCATGGGAGACTGTTTGTTTTTTTATCTTTGGTTTCCAAAACATCTTGTCCTTCTCTATTGCTTGTTGGGACACATCGGATTTTAAACAACTTAAGATGGTCTCACAAGAGTTGACTATGGTATGCCTGGTTTGCCAGCCTAATCTCACGGAATTCGTAACTATTTTACAAGGTGGCTAACTTCCGCTAATTACTGCACATTTCTTTGTAAAATAAAAATATATTTGATGTCAATTTTAAAAACATATTCTAAATTCTAAAACAAATACAAATAAATAATTCAAAAGTCTTATTAATATAAACAAAGCCTTTTTCTGTGCTTTTCATTACTTTTATTTTTTAAGAAATATCAAACTGCTGTTCAAAACATGTATCACGATTCATTTAATATCTCAACTCACTTAAATCGTCACATATTATAGTCGATTTTCAACCAGCTCACGGTAAATCGCTTCATACCCATCCCTTAACATAACGTCAGTGACTTAAAACACACTAAAACATGAATGAATGAGATCATACGAAATGATATAAATTAGCCAACTCGTAAAATAGGAACGAATCCCAAATGTGTTGGATGTGCACCTGACCTTATATTGATTATTAACTAAAAATCTTATATGTGGACGAATTATGCTACAAAGCAATTGGTGCAGTATGATTGAATTTTAAAGTGAAAGTTCAACACCCAAATAATTCTGTCATCATGTACTTACCCTCTTTACATTTCAAACCTGTATCACTTTCTACTGCAGAACACAAAAGAAGATATTTTGAAGAAAGTTGATAACCGAACACGGCCGGCACCCTTTCACTTCTATCGCATAAGTGAATGGGTGCCAGTGGAACACGTTTTTCAAAATAGCATCTTTTGTGTTCTGCGGATTAAAGAAAGTCAAACAAGTTTGAAATTACAAGTGAGAAAATGATGACAGAATTCCGATTTCTGGGTGAACTATCACATTGAGTAATACATGCACGGCATACATGTCTCTTGAAAAATTATAAAGCTTGACCATTACATTGTTGTAGGGGTACTAGCCGGGTAAAGCTCCATTAGAGTGTATGCCTGACATTTCTACGATGGAATAAACCCACTATATAATCTGCGCGAGAGAGAGAGAGAGAGAGGGCCTAAGAATAGCCCAGGGAAAGGTGTGTGTCCAGTCAGACACGAGCGCAGATATATTTGGAGACGTGAGGCCCTGTGGGAGTGACCTAAAGCACAAACATAGACAAACACACACGCAAACTGTTAAGTCCAGCAAAACTCCCCTCCTACGTGGTCATTCATACCTGCACCAGCCTTCCCTGCATGCGAAAAAAAATGCTCGCAGCATATGGACTTTATGATCTTCAGCAAATGAGATGTTCCACCAGGAGCCGGTGCACAGCTGTTCACAGTAACCAAAAGAGTCATATTTGAAGAATCATGAGGAAAAGATTGCCTTGCGTTTAATGAGCCGGCACAACGACAGCAACCCACACCAAAGGAGAGCGTTTCGAATGCTGCGCTTTAAGGGGAGGCCGTTAAATTTGAGGGATTATGTAATGTAAACCCAAGAACAACATTTGTTCTCTTTAAAGTAGAGCTCCCATGATGCTTTGTGGCAGTTTAGGAAACTTCCAAGAAGGCGTATTTAATGAATAGTAAGGGTGTGTGGGGAATTGGGGAGGGAAGGAGAAATCGATTCGCTGCGATGCAGCCTCAAGATCGATCCACAAAAACGCATAATTGGAATTGCAAGTTAATTATTAATAATCCTATTTAATTCAACAAGAGGCAGAGAAATTCACATCGAGCAATTCACGCGTGACATGCTATTCGGAAAGTTTACAATTTTCATGCCAATTTACAGAAAACAAGACTCTGGAAAGTACAAAACCTGCGCTTCGCTGCTTGCTAGATATAGTATTTTACTATCTGCTCTTTGTCTGTCATTTTTCCACTTTATAAATGCTAAAAAGAGATCTAAACTCAATTTTTTACTTTTCATATCTTAAGGGAGTACAAAAAAACGATTTACATTTACATTTAGACATATAGCAGACGCTTTTATCCAAAGCGACTTAAAAAGAGTTTATGAGCAATAAGCGATAGTTCATACAGGAGCCATAATACATTAGGTGCCAATACAAAGTTACTGGTTTCAACAAAAGCTAGACCACTACCTGTTGAGAGAAAGGGTTGGTGTATTTTTTTTTTTTCTCATTTGTTTGTCAAGTATTCACAGAAGAGATGGGTTTTAAGTAGTTTTTTAAATGTTGTGAGAGATGTGGTTGAACGGACAGAGATCCGATGCTGAAAATTACAGCAGGAGTTCATAAACACCAACCCCTGCTGAGAGCTCGTTTGACAAACTTTACCCACACTTTGGTCTGACAAATAAGCACACACGCGAGATAAGATCAACAGTAAGAGACCTGTCAAAACACAAACGCGCATAAGGCGTGAGAGCAAACACACAGTGAAAATAAGCGTTTCTTATCTGGGTAAAGAGGAAGCCCTTTGTTTAACATGTGATCGATAATGACTCGTGCTAAAATGACGTTTAGATCATCCGGCTTTGAAGGTCCGGCCCCGATATCACTGTGAACGAGAAACTGCACAAACAACATTTCAACCCTATACAGTCCTGAAGACCCACTCCTCAGATAAACACACACCACTTAACAACCTAGGAGCAAACATTTCTCTTCAAGTCGAATCGAGAAAAAAAGAAGAGAGCCGAACACTTTAGCGCTACGTCTTTTTCTGGTCCCTTCAAGTATTTACATACAGATGAGAAAGATAGTGTTGCAAAAGAAATTCACATGAATGATTGAGACAGATACCATGAAGACACCCGACAGGAAACAATTCTCTCCACTCTCCCCTGCTCACATTCCTTGGAAGGCAGAAGCTGAGATGTCCACAGATACGTCTCATTTAAATGTACAATGACAGGTGTTTTTCTCTCGTACCTGATGGCACGGACTTGCGTTTACAATTTAGAGAGTTTTTTGTAACCCTAACACAGAACACGACCGGAGGGTCTTGTATTTGACAAGTTACTTGTCCGACAGGCTGACCGACTCAAAAACATGATTTTTGCTGCTTGTCCAGTTTACTTAACTAACTTAAGTTAAATCAACACAACGTTTGGAAAATTTGGTCACAACATGATGTTTTATGAGTAGTCATATTACTTAATCCATTCCTCTTGGAACAACGTAAAGGAGTTATGTTAACATAAAATTGTTACAATTGGGCAGAGGACTTCCCAGTTTGCTTTGCGTATAAGTGCATTTTGAGTTCTTGTCTTAAATTAGTGTTATTTTATGATTTGTTTTCTAAAAAAAAACCTTGTTAGTGTTTAATGTTTATTTATCCTCAAGGTTTTGAAGAGTTTCTTATATTTTTTTATATTTGTGGCTACCATTATTCAGAAAAGCATTGCCTTTGATTAGGTAATGGGAAATTACATTTTAAACTTTGAATTTATGTCGAGTTCTCTTAACTAAATATCCTCTTAGTGAAAACAAAATAAAATAAATCTGATTATTAATAAAAATGTATAAAATTAAGAAATGTTCTCAGGTGACTTCATTGAATAAACTAATTCGGAAATTTATTTGTATATATTGGTTTAATGTAAAATAAACATTTAAGCATTATTGAAATACACCACGTATCTTTTATTATACCATGCTCTAGATGCCCAGTTTTGCATGCGAGGAGAAAAATGCTGTTTTGGTGTGTGTCTTTTTAAATGCAAATGCGCTGCTATTCTCCGTGCCCTTTTCACAAAACGCAGCCAGGGCTGTGAGCCTGTGCTTCCAACGACAAAATAAGAAAGAAGGGTCACATAAAGAGAATGAGAAATGCTGTGTCTCATCTTTAAACACACATTGTTTTTTCTATAAGCGAACAGACTCCTAACAAAGCCGTCACGCTTTCTATATGCGAAAGTACACATGACGAACTGGTCGCGTATTTACAAACCATACACAGTGCTTTCTATAAGTGAAAGTACCCTAACAGTTACCCAAGAAAGAAGGGTCACATAAAGCGAATAAGAATTACTGCGTCTCATCTTTGAACACCAAACACATTGTTTTCTATAACAGGGCTCAAGACTAAATTTTTGGACTAGGAGCCTTGTAGCCCCAGACTGTAAATTTTAGGAGCGCAAGGGAAAAATTTAGGTGCATACATCAGCATGCAAAATTTTAATAGAGTATAGACAAAAGCTTTGTTATCGATTGGTGCTAAATAGAGAGACGTTAATCTGAATTCATTTGAACAAACAGAAATTGTGCTTGTCAAAAAGTATAGTAATTGTATAGTGTTATGCAATAAAGCGAAATGAAAGGACCCGTGTTATGTTCCTATGATGATTTTATTGTGTTTTTATTGTGTATTAAGGAAACTTTTCCTAATGTTCACACAACACATGTAAATATGACTTAAAATAAAACAGAGCATTTGCCTGTCGGTCGTTCTAGCTGTGAACGGATTGATCCAGCGCTGTCTCAAGTAATCCACAGATAAATGACGTTTCCTCGGCGGGTGGTTTAGTTTTAAACGTCTCATATATCAAATCGTTCATCCTCGGGCTCAAGAAATACGTCACAGCAAACAGCGACATGTTGAGTCTCATCAACAAAGATACTGGGTAGTAATTTTTCACCTTTTCTGAGTTGGTAGATGCACCAGATACCCGATTATAGATATTTATGCATAATATAAAATATATTTTATATAATATGTTGCGTTGCGCCGCATCCAACAGGTAGAAGACGTCTCAACACTGAATATGTCAAATCAACAGTTTAAAATCGCACTTTTAATGTTTAAAGGCCGTTACACGAATAACAGCATGATTTTATAATGTGTCGCTAGAAAAGGATGACAAAATAAACGGATGCTGCATTAATTTCGTTAATCTGAAAAAAAAATATTGCATGCGCTAATGCATTAATATAAACTCATGTCTGTGTGTACGTTTATATTTAATTTAATTATTATATAATATACTTACAATATAAACCTAAACATTTATTTTGAAATTGATTAATCGTGATTAAAGGATTTGACAGCCCTTACATTTGACATTTATTCATATATCAGACGCTTTTATCCAAAGTGACTCACAAATGAGAGAGCTTTTGTTACAATGTAACATCTTTAAAACATATATAATATATATATAATAAACAGTACTCAACTGTCTTAATCTTAAATAAAAGAGAGAAATGCTGACATTCTCTTAAAAATTTCTAATAATACTGGCCATACTGGATTCATGCGAGACACTCATATGCACCATTCAGTTTGGTTTGGCAGAGGTTGAGAAACGACAGAGCATTCAATAACTGCGGCAGGGCACCCCCACCCTCCTTATATAGCATGCAAAGAGTATACGAAGCCTCTCGCTGTAAAGCGGGAACGGGTCTGAAACAACCGTCAGCACCACGCTACACAAATGAAGCTATTAAACTGCTCTCCTGTATAGAATCAATGAAGACTTCGGCTTATCAATCAGTGAAAGACTATGAATAGCAAGCTGTGCTAAAATTCTCTGGGCTGTAAGAGCTGTGCGAGAAAAGCCTGCGTTCTGGATGCTAGAGGCAGGATGAATATTAGGCTCTGCGACGTGTGAACTGTGATGGACTTAAAGATATGAAGGGACAGATAGAGGGCAGCTCCACGGGACATTTGAAACGAGAGTGAGAAATGTGTGCGTGTTCTAGGTCAGCGGTTCATCTAGAGAAAGAAGAACACACTCAATGACACTGCATGTTTCTGAACGATGTGTGTGTTTGTGTGTGTGTGTGTGTGTGTGCGTGTGTGGGTGCATTACAGAATCACGGGAGCTTTCAACACGGTCCTATAACCAAACACAACAGCAAAACAGTAACTCAATTCTGTAGCTCACCTTGGCAAAGTCAGTGTTATGAGTTTGACTTCCAAGTATTGATAAAATATACTGTATATGTTTTAAATGCATTTTTACATAAGCAACATAAATGTATTGATTTAAATAAGGGCATAGTCCTGGCTTCACCCAAAAATGAAAATTTGCTCATCATTTCCTCACAGTCATTTCAAACCTTCTACAGAAAACAAAAGAAGATACTTTGAAGAACAACAGCGGAACCCATTGACTTAAATTGGTTTTGGGTCAGTACGATAGAACGATTCTTCAGCAAAATAAAGTCATACAGGTTTGAAATGACGAGAGGGTGAGTAAATGATGACTGAATTTTCATTGTTGGATGAACTTTCCCTTTAAGCTAAACCTTGTATGTGACACCAGGCCACAAACGTCAAGAGAATAACAACACGTTTTATTAACAGAACTAAGACTAAAGAAAATGCAGAAACATGCAAAACAAGAACGGAAATGCGAAAAAGAGAAAAAGAAAAAACACAGAAAAAGTACAAAAAAGAGGTTCAAAACCCGTGCCATATAAGCTATCTAACAATGACAAACATCAGAACACACAGTGAAAAGTAAGAGCCTACTACAAATGCAAGAGAGCAGTAGGCAAATATTTATATACAGGAGGCTGGAGTGTCGGAGGAGTATGTGAGGATTACATGACAAATACTTGAGAGAGAAATGAAGCTAGCATTCGCATAACACAATCCGGCTTCATTTCGGAATCCCAGAAGGCAGGAGGCACTGAATCACAATGAATTAAAAGACGGATTTGCAGACTCCCTCAGCGTCACTATTGTATTTCAACTTTTTTTGCGCAGCTAAAAGGTGTCCCAAGTTATTCTCTATCTCGGCTAGTTCTTGTTCTTTATCTGTGCTGAACTAGCAGGCTGACTAATTAAGCATTTCCATTGCGTCTGAGCGTGTAGGCAGAGCTCTCCGACAAGGCGTGCAAAGGCCTGTGCGGATCTCAGAGGACTTAACTCGGCCGTGGTGTACGAGATGATCAATGACTCAATGCCACCCAGAGCGCCAACTCACTAGCAACAGTTTATCTGGATAACCAGAAAGAAAGCCAGGGGCCAAAACACGACGTCAGCACATTGTGAAACAATGATATCCCAGCCTCGGCTTTGATTAAGTATTGTCTCAAACAGTGGGGTCAGAAAGTCTGAGCCACATTCTCATTCAGGGAATAAAAATGAAGATCATACCAGGAAATAAACGGTAAGGAAAGGCCTAAAGGTGCTCTGTGTACTTTTTAGGAGGATCTATTGACAGAAATGCATTATAATATGTCTTCAGAGGTGTATAAAGACCTGACATAATGAAGCGTTATGTATACAGTTTCTTAGAAAAAAAAGTGAAGAGATCTCAAGATATGATGTATTTAGCTTAGCTTTGGTTCACTTTACTATTCCCACCACTTTTAGGACAGGAAGAAACTTTCTCAGTTTAGGTTCCTCATTTTTGGTCATCCGTTAATTGTGAAAGTCGGCCACTTCTCATTACAGAAGAACCGTATCACACTTAGCGCCAATCGTATGTAATCAGCCGGGCAGCTACACTGTCCATTTGCGTTTTATTACACCCCACATCTTACCTGATTAGAAAAAAAGCTATTTGAATGATGGTCTACATTTCAATAGATAAATCGACTCAAGTTTCCTGAGTCACTCCATCAAGTCTCACTCACTGTCATAACAACCTGTCAAAGGTTTTGCCTGTAATCTCTCTTTTTCTCAGCTCCCACCGCTGTTCAGATCTCTCTCTCTCAGAACGTTTTCTGATGGCAGCAGCCAGGTAGCAGAGAGAGCTATTCTCACATCCTTTTGCTCAACAGGTGAGTAATCCCATTTTCCCTTCTCCCAAACCTCTATCTTCAGCCCAAACCCAATTTATTTTAAAACTCCCTTTATCATAAACGCAGTGCGTGGAAAATTGAACGGGACCCATTTTGTCAAGAAAATTAGATTTCTTTCACAATATCTTGATTTTTAAAGGAACAGTTCACCCGAGATGTACCATTGTTACATCGTTCACTTCATATAAAACACTTTTTCTATGAAAGATAATAAGTGATTTAATCAATGCAAAAATTGGTGGATTCGGTACATAATGGACTCGCTTAAACGCTCAATAAAGCAAAATAAACAATAAGTATTCATAATATTCTTTAAAAATTCTTCACAAAAACACTGTTCGAAAATTATAATGTTATCATGAAACTACTATGGGCTGTCAGTTTAATAAGGCTGACAAAGCAGAAGAAAACAAAAGGGAAGCATAGCAAAACAAAATGGCAAAGAAAGCAGGAGGGATGGGAATGGATGGAAGGTTCTGCTTAAAGGAGCAGCACGTACCCCAACAAAGAGTGCAAAATGAGTGCAGACGGACTGCGCGTAGCCCCCCTTAAAAGAGACAGACAGAAAAGAAGAGCCGAACACAATGCTATGATATTCCCTGTAGTGAGGACGTGCTTCTATCAGTCTTTCTCTATCAGTCCTTCTACCATCACACGATGGAGTTCAGAATGAAGCGGATTTGGGCTGTACGATGCATGTTCCATGTACTGGGAAAATTGAATTTGAACACTCCATCCAATTCATTCTGTCGTGCACAACACTTGTCAATTGTGGAATATCCTCAGCGTTTTCTAACATGTGTATGTATCTGATTTAATAAAGCTTATTTTTAAATATTTAGTTGAATGAAATATGAAATTGGCTATTATGTATTGAGAAGGCTGTCGACTGGTAGTGGACACAACAAGAACCCAAGGAAACTTTGGTTAACGGATTGAAAAAAAATCAATAGCCAAATATTGCCCAGTCAATCCATCATTCATTAGCTGGTACTTCACCCGGATAACAAGAAAAGAATCTGAGAGATACCGTCTGACAGAGACTTTATTTGTTATGCAATATAATATGATTTCATAGTCCTCCTCTTCCAGGGGAACCTGCGGTACCGCAGAAATGTGCAGCTGGAAAGCTGGAAATGACTACACAGATGAAACATTGGGCAGTGAGCAGTCACACTATGATGCATGCAGGATAAGTGACAGTGATGAAAATATCCCACGACATCAAAATGCGCTAAAACACTTCTGGTCAGATCAGTCAGAATGAGAGCATGATGTTTTGGGGCAAGCATTAAGTTCACTTAGAAGAGGACACGTCTTCTATCCTGACTGTTTGATTACCCCTGCAAGGGTCACACCCTTTTATGTCATTTCAAAGAAAATATGCATGTGTACACGCAAAATATAAGAATTGTGCATGCGCTTACACTAAAGTCACGGTCACACTTGACTTTGCCCTCCATTGACTTCCAATCAAACGCATGCGAACGACAGACCGTAAACGCAAGCCCGTCCGAAGATATTTATCATTTCGCCACATAGAAAAGGTGAAGTTTAGAACTGCGAATTTGCGCCACGTTAGACCAATAGAAGATCGAAACGTCACAGCGAGGCCTCTCGGTACAAGAAATGTAAAAGAGGGAGGAATTGCTCCCGCCCATTTTCGCCACGCCGTCCGAATGAATTTCGCATGCTCAAAGTCTTATCTGACCACGGCGCAAAACAGGTAAGCGCGCGTTTAGCCTTTTGGATCACTGCCAGAGAACTCTGACGTTATAATCGAACAGTAGCACAAAATGCAGAGACAATTCTGATCCTATGCTGGTTTTCTTTAAATATAACATGCAACTAGACATTTAGGTAACCGGAGCTCAAATCAGCCTAAGGGAGGTTAAGTGTTCTCAACAACGGCTTAATCTGAATCCACTGGATTAATTCAGATATTTCAGTCCCTCGGGCTGTATTCAAACATACCCACTGAATTTAAAACAATGTAATTCTGCAAGGACAAAGAAACAGGACCAAAGAGCCAAAAAATTACGTGAAGAGATGGTTTTGGCACCCATCCCCCCAGATCTGAGCCAATGGAATACAATTGAATAAATGGATTAACCTAAATACAAAGCAATCCTCCATGCAAGGTAAGAGAGTAAAACAAACACATAAATGAGAAAGCCAAAAACACACATACAGTCTTCTCTGGATAATAATGAAAGCTGCAATAATGTTAAAAAATCCTGGCCACAGCCCATCAAAAAACATATTTAGGTCCCTAATCCCTACAGGGACAAAAAGGACAGATTCTTGGCACTCCTAAAAGTAAATAAACAGGCATATTAAAAAGTGCACTATGACGGCACTTCTTTATAGAAAATTAGTCAACAAAGACCCTTTGGAGATCTATAGCAACCCCAGGAAGGACACACACACGTGTCTAGTAGACCTATGCTCCTGCAGTGACTCACAGAAATGAAGCCGAGCTAACTGCTTTAAGTATTCAGCTGATTTCATGAAGGCATACGTCATCCTCGTCACAGAGAAACCCCGCCCATCCACTAATGAGGTCATCATGTGACCTGGCCAGTGCGCTAATCACAAAAATATTTATACGGCGAGGCCCCCAAGGCCGTGTGTCTCGCAAAGAACCACTCAACCAAAATTAAGTTTTCGGTAAGCTGTTTGACACAAGTAGGCGGAAGGTTTGCATCATGAAACTACTACTCTAAGCTTCAGTCATGCTCACGTGCGGCTACTCTGCAAACATGTGGCACACGTCAGGGCACAGAGGGATTATGGGAGATTTTTTCCTCCTGCATTCATCCTCAACCGAGACCGTCAACACAAGTCTGGAGCTCCTCGTTTGAGGCAGCCAATCAAACACACCTCAAGCGAAAGCGTTGCCTAGCTACAGCAACAAGCGCTTGGTCGAAACCCCCACAACCGTCGGATTCTGCACAACTCCTTTTGCTCCTGCTTACTGTTCAAATTAAGTCTGAATAAAAGGGATGTAAAAGACAAAATGGATTCGATTTACTCTTGGTATTAACACGGTACCACATCTGGGCATCAAGAAAGTTCGATAGTAATTCGAATTTAGTTGGCAAGTGCGCTCATCACATCTCTACAATACAATAAATCCAACATGAGTTAAGACATGAAAAACACTTTGGGTAGGGCTTATTGATCCATTCAAATTGAACTATATCAACCAAAAATTAAATGCATGCACATCGGAGTCGAGGGGATCATTAAACCAACCATCCAGACACAGATGAATTGATATAGACCAACACCAGGGCAGGCTAACAAGAACCACACCGTTCCGCTTCCAACTTCCAGAATCTTCATATTAGCGGTTAAAGGGTTTCCGTCATGCCTCTCTTCCTCGGCTAACAGGACGTATGCAGTACGCTCGAGTCCTGAAGCCCTTAATTGGCCGGTCTGCTGGAGACAAGCACTCAACAAAGAAAATGGCTGGGCCATAAACAAGACCCTCGCTGTCCATAATCCCTGCTTAATTTCACATTAACTGATAATCGGCAAATCGAGAGTGGAAGAAAGACATAGCGCATAAGATACCTCGCTGGCTAACCTCCTGCCATTATGACAAATGAGCACCTCCGACCTGCTGAGGCAGGAACAATTAGTTATAAAACAGCAAACCAAAAGTCAACAAGCTAAAGCGGAGCTGAAGCTCATTTCATTAAAAAAATGGAAATAATTGAGCCTTGTTCGCCTAAAAGTGGTCTGAACGATTTTCAGGCAATCGATGGGTTGGAACTGACGGCGACGCTGTCATCTTTTAACATGGCAATAAAAGGTGTACTATAGTCTCAAATTACCCAGAATCCTCCTCCGCATATGACTCAGATTGTAGGCCTTTCTGTCATTTACGCTGTACCGCTACTTTCCTAGGAATCAGGAAAGCAACTGCGAGAAATTAACATATGGCATTTAGAAAAATCCTGCCACAGTATCCACCGGAGGGCCTTTACACATCTTGGGCCTTAAGTGCCTGTTCCTGGAAAAAATCCATCCTTCATTCTTCAGTCTTTACCTGAAATAACGAAAAAAAATCGGTCTTTTTTCCTCTAATCAAAAGCAGCTTTTCAGAAGCATGCGGGTCTGCGACACCACACGGTACTGATAAATACGCGCTTGGGCGAAAAGGTTTAAGAAATTATTGCAAAGCTGCAGGTGGGACTATTTGCCAGATCTTTGCTGCAGGGCAGAGAACAAACATTCTTGTGTCTCCCACTTCAAGTTCTAAGAAATCAGGCCTGAAAACAGGCAGAAAGAGACGTTTCTTAGCTCTCGTTTCACTACGCAAGACTACTGCGTGCCTTTTCCCCTAGAAACAAGGCTGTCTGAGAACATATGAACACATTGGGACCTATTTGAACAATAGCGGCCATCCCAGCGGGCCAAGTTGCAAAGCACAGATCCTGAACTAAACATGTAGGTACAGAACAGCCCTCAAAGGGAATTCTGGCTCCATCCAGCTTTCTGTTAAATAGCATATCGTTTGAATGATCTAGTGACAAGACTGGAAGATTTGTACCTTTTACAGACACAAATGTTACAGGAACATTTCGAGTCCTTGTGACTCGATTGGTAGAAATAGCTTTCCTGTAGCTCAGTGGTAAGAGCATTTGCGTTAACAACGCAAGGTTGTGGGTTCGATCCCAGGGGATTGCAAATACCTATGTAAAATGTATAGGATAATGCAATGTAAGTCGCTTTTAAGCGTCTGCCAAATGCATGTAAATGTAGAGCACTGTGTTAGCCAAGCAAAGGTTGTGGAAACACACATACAGATTTTAAATATACATATTTGGGATAAAATTGTCTGCAAAACGCATAAAGGTAAATAAGGAAGCGCATTGACAAAAGCCACAAAACTATGACTTCACGGGTCCTCAAAAACTTGATAGCTCAGTCAGGGAAAAAACACAAACTGCACTGTATGTACCAATGGAACTGCTGAATCCAATGTCTTACCTCTTGCTGACAGTTTCTTTGTGTTAATAATTTTAGCAGCATATTCCTGGCCAGTGGATTTCTTCACACATCTCCGCACCACGGAGAACGCGCCCCTGTGAATGAAGAACACACACTTTGATTTCCCTCGAAAGTCAAATATGATGTACCTGACGCTCGCGTACGCGGAAAGAGCTGCCAATCGCCGGTGACGTAACAGCAGCGTCATTATAAATGCCCGCATCGGTCATGATTTCGAAAGGTGTGAATCACTTAATACTGTCTGCAAGATATAAAAACAGACTTACCATAAAAACTTAATATAAGCTACAAACAAATAGGAGAAATGGACGGCAAGCAAGGAGGTTCACATGTGATTGTCAGAAAAACAGCTGTAATTATTTGCCCAAAAGTGAATTCTCAGAAAACGCGTCATTGTTCATTGATCGATTGATTAAATCCCTCTTTATCCCTCCTAAGATATTAAAGTGTGAAGAACTGTGTGTGCGACACACTCAATGTTTCATTTTAATGTCACGTTAACGCCGAGATATCCTTTAGTGCACTACATAGTGCACTTGTAATTTCAAAGAGCTGCCCAACACAACCATTTCGCCCGTGGATACGAGCACAAAACAATATACAATACAGAGAAACGTCGTTAAATGTCAGGCAAAGTGCCAACAAAATACCCAAAGTAACAAAAAAGCTATACGTCCAACTCCAAGCCCTTAAAATAAAACAAGGTGTGGACATTCAACATTGCATACACACTATGTCAAACGTTCTATGCTACACGTACCCAAAGCCACTACGGACCGGCAGAGGAGCTGAAATTAATCATCTTTAAACCTCCGTCAGTCACGCAGAGGGGGCTTGATCGGATCAAGTCCAGAACCGACACAGTCCCAGACCTGAACCGACGAAGACCCCGATCTGTGGCTGTCGGAAAGGTTTACGAGTCTCTTTGCAAGTCATAGCCGCTGTCAACATCCAAGTACGCAAACGGAACGAAACAAATAAGAGTAACTTGCGCCGATTACGTCACAATGGCACAATGTTGCGCGCACTTACTTTCCCAGCTCTTCGTAAAGCTGATACTCGTCCGTAAACCTGGTCGAGGTTACGATTGTAGCCATGTTGTGTGCGCGTGTGGGGAGGGGGGTCGGTGCCTCTGCTGCTGCGGTTCAGGTTTCGGGAGGAGAATCTCATGTGTTCCAGTGAGAGAAAGAAGGCAGAGATACAGACGGAAAGAGCCGAGGGGAGGGGCCGCGCGGTGGGGGTGGAGAGAAAACAACGCGGGACAACGCGAGACTTCCTCGCAATCGGCAAAGTCACGGGTAGAGTGACAGGCTGACTGAAGTATGCGAGCCGAAATAGATGGGTGTGTGCGGTGTCCCCTACATACAAAAATAGACAAAATTGTGATCACAGTATTATGAAGTTTAAATGCAAGTACAATATTCAGTGAACAAGTATTTATCATTTGGAATTTTGGGTTAAAATGTCCCTTATTGGTTATTTTGTGCAGTGCATTGTTCACTGTTTTGTATTTGTTTACCTCTGTTATTAATGTTACACATTTGAAGATGCCAATATTAATGTACTATACTGCAATGTCATGTAGATTGTTAGATGTAATACTGTATTGATGAAAATCCTCAGACATTTATATCAACTACGGATTTAGACTGAAATCATCAATACTACCTGTATGACATTATTATGAAATAACATATTTTACAAACGTTTTATTTTTCAGCATGCTTCTTTCCTGCATTTAACATCATGATACCTAATGCACTTTCCTTTTCGCCGGCTGGCCATAATGGTCCTATAAATCTCCATTGTATGCTCAAAACTTTTTAAAAAGGCTTCGCTTGTCAGGTTGTCTCACCTTGTAAGTGCTTCTATTACTTTGCTCAAGGGACGGCTTGTTCTCTCACTGTCGTGCCAGATTGCAAAGATGAAAGTCTGTTCTCCATTTAAAGTGTTAGGCGTTAGAGTTTGTATCATGAAAACAAACCGAGAGAGGACAATTACATCAACGTAATAACATTTGTTATGTGCTCTGAAGATCCGTTCCTGTGATTGATTTCTGGGAAATCGTAGTAAAAGATATTGCAGTGATGCATGCAACATTATTCAGCCCATGTCATGACTCCCATTCATGTTCTTAGTCGGTTTAATTTCTTTAATCCACAAACACAGCTGTATTAATGAGATGTGGTGTGTTTTGCAAATAAGATAGTGTTTTATTGATATTCCTTAGTAAACTCTCTAATTATTAATCCCAAGAAATCGATAAATACGAGCAAACATTCATAATTGATGCAGTTTTACTATTCATCTTAAATATTCAGCACTTTCCTCCATTAGTCCATGAACATAAATCCGCTTTGCCCATCTGATCTCTCTTTCAAAAAGCTAATATTCAAAAGTAACTATGGTCTGATTCTATGGTCACATTCTTTCGGGTTGGCTTTGACTTTTCGTTTCTATGTTGGCATATTTGCATATTTAACACATATTGTTTCATCGCTGTCAGCTATTGTAGCTTGGCACCTGCTTACACGCATTCATTTCTGCACAGTTATCACATGTCGAGACCATCCAAATGCTTTACATGAACATGAACAGCTGACGGAACATGCAAAACTCATATCATCATGCATGCATATCAGAATATGTGGGTATGCCTTCTGACATCACTGCGGACATTTAGCAGATGACATCATTATCATCACAGTCAGCTCTCAAAACAAATGAATGAACACATGGAAATAAGATGAGGCTCACTCCATCTCCAAATACAGTAGCTATCCAATGCACCCACATGCTGCCAGTTTACAGTCGCTCATTTACTTGTCAAACTACCGAAGTGATTCAAACAATACTGTTTGCAGCTTCGAATCCACCGCAGTTGTTCTGCTTATTTAGACTTTACACTGGCAGCCAAATTAAGTAAACTCTGGACAACTCATGCTGCAAGACGTAGCACTCTGTTCAGAGGCCCATAAATTAGTCATCAATCAATATAGATCAATGGGCTTATTTTCACCAGGCAGGAATTAGGAGCACAGGGTTCAGCCCCTGTCTGGAAGATGGAGAGAGAGATTTAAACACATGGACAGACAGGTAAGGTTTCACTGTATTTATAAAGAATACTAGATAAACAGTTCGTGGCAGCTCAATGAAACACGCAAAAATGCAAAGCACGGTGGCAGACACAGAACTAAGATATCGTCACATTTTCTCTTTTTGGCCAAAGGAGATAAGGTATTTACGAAACGCGCTCTGTGTAGCAGTTTCGTTTAGGGCTTCTGTAAAAACAACATGGTGAATTCCATGTAAAGGGACCTGTGGTATGTAGATAGAAATATCTCTTTGTAAGGTAATAAAGACTTAATGCTTTATTACACAAGGTCTTTACACACCTCTGAAGACATAGTTATATTGCATTTCTGTCAATAGATCCTCCAAAAACGTGCACATTGGACCTTTAAAGGGCTAGTCATGTTATATTACAAACATGCACATATTTTCAATACGTAATTCTCAAGAATATCGACTAGTTATTTTTTCGCCATTGCAGGTAAGAGAGTGTGAAAGAGATTGAAAGTGACGGAAAGAACACAAAAAACACATGACAGAGCTTTTTCAAACTCTTAATGTCACTGGCCCTTATTTTCTGACTTGTCATTGGGGAGGACGCGGCTGATGTCATCAGTCATTCTTAATGTGATGCTGCCAGCGTCTCCACATGGTGCCTGCAGGAACACTTTCACTCCTGCACGTACACTTGCGAGTGCAGGGCACACCTGTAGCATGAAGCGCAGTCTGTTTGTTATACGCTCAGTGTCACAGGATCCTCGCTGTTGTGACTGATCTTGCATCAGTGGCTATCAGTGACGGACGGATGTGTCGGCCAGGCTGATTAATTGGCCGATATCTGTCCGTTTTAAGCCTCGTCTGATAACTGCGTCTGGTGGATTAACAGATGTGATAGATTTCACAAGAGTTTTGAAGTTGCATGGTGTGTTTATTAGATAATGCAATTTTTTTTTTTTAGATTGAATTTTTGAGGAAGTATCAAAAATATCATCTACTGTCCACACACAAGAGGACACAGAATATATAGAAACAGCTTATTCTAAGGAAATAAAATATAACGCTTCATTATGTAAGATCTTGATACACCTCTGACGACAATTATTGATTATATTCTCCAAAAATTGCACAGAGCGCCTTTAAAAATGTAGTACAGCTATAACCATTTATTGTCCAATCAGCATACGGAACCACCCATTTAATAATGTTAATAAAATCAATCAATTATGCACCATTTTGTAATTTGCTCCTCTTGGTATATTTCATAACGCACTCATTCTCAGCATAACTTCATATGCAATAAATAAACTGTACCTCAGAGAGCTTTGTGTATATACTTATCGATTAAAGCATTTTGTAACCTAATACATCCGGAGCCATTTAATATAGATCAAAAATGCCCTTAAATACACCCACAATGACTCGAAGTGTTCTTTAAGTGGTGTTTTTATCATATTATTGACCAGAGCCCTTAAGTGACAGCGGTTGTGTACATCAGAGGAATTCAGGGGGCCGTGTGTATGAGGACAAGGCATCGCAGTATAGAGTTAGCTTCAGCGTTAGCGAGCACAGGCCTGTGGGAAGTTGTCCAGAGGTTCTCCCACAGTGTTTATGTAACAGAGCACACTTCAGTTTGTGTTAGCATCTTCCCCCTCAACGCTCCCAACTGACCTGCTTTACACAGTACACCAATAAGAGACGAGCAGAGAGGTGAAATAAAACCAGCAGCAAAAGCTACGAGGGAAAGATTGCGATTTATACTGAGGACAGCAGTGATAAGAATGAAAGCTTGAAAATGAGACAGAGAGAGAGAGAGAGAGAGGAGGTGAGGGAAGAGAGCAATAAAGAGAGATATTGCTGATGTGATGACAGAGCAACTGGATTATGAAGTCTAGTGTGGTGGATTTTGTGAGTGTGTGACTAGTTTACTTTTGATACTGTGAAGTATAAACTGTATACTATCTACTTTTTAAGAAAGTGCGATTTCAAACACTTTTGTGGAAAATATCCTTACTGCCTAACAAAATCAGATTTATTGCAATGTTGAGATTTTAGCAGCATCTAGTGGTGATCTTGGGAATTGCAACCAACGGCTCACTCCACCTCTCCCTTTCAAAGCACTACGATGGCTGAGACAGGACAAACACGTCGTCACCTTTTCGCTTCTTTACAGAAGGAGATAACGTGTTTACGAAGCGTGTTCTGTAGAGCATTTTGTCTGTTTAGAGCTGCTGTAAAAACAACATGGCAAATTCCATGTACGGGGACCCGCGGTGTGTTGATAGAAAAAGTTAATTTAAAGGTAATAAAAACATAACGCTTCATGTTTTAAGGTCTTTATACACATCTTAAGACATAGTTACGTATTTTCTATTGCATTTCTGTCAATAGATCCTTCCAAAAATTACACATTGGATCTATATATTTCATTCCAACAGATCCATTCATTCCACATACACATACTGCACATCAAAGAAATATCACAAGTAATACGGCGGTATATAATAGATAATGCCTCTGTGTGTTCCAAGATCAGCTCAATAAGTGGCGACAGGCCGGACTGTTTCGCGAACAGAAGAGCCACTGAAGGTTTGACCACTGTAACCGTACCACACACACACCTCTTCTGCTCTGAATTATTAAAGAGAGAAATGGAAAGAGTCTTCCTGGACAGAACGAAATGTGTGGAGAGATGAAGGGAGAAAGAAAGAGAATATGATGGAGAGCAGTGCACGTTAGATGCTGAAATGAAAGGCATAACGGAGACAAACGCAGAAAGGGTGAATCGAATGCAATTTTTGTCTGCTCTCCGGAGAGACGCCCTCGTTCACAGGGCACATTGCTCTGTGATTCCCGCATTCTTATTCTACCGTCTGTGGCTGTTGTGATGAGATGTGACTTGATCTCTGTATAGCCTCTAGACAATAAATGTAGGCTATTTCTTTATTTGTTAATAAGAGCACAGGGTCCTGAAATGTATGGCAGTGTCAGGAAAGTCATTATTTGGATTTACATTGGTTTGCGCAAGGGGTGTGTGCTTGCTTGAGGGAATAAAGCTCAAAAGCCCTTTATATTTAAACCTGTGTAGTTGTTGTAAGTGTGTGTGTTGTAATGTGAGGGTTAAGTGTCACAGAGTTTACCATGTTTTACTGTAATGTATTTCTTAAGGTGTTATCATCGTGTTTATTTAACGTAAGCTGGGTGTGTGAGCATTTACTCGTTTATCTTCTGTGAAAAGACAAACTTTCATTTGAATATTCAGTGGGAAGTTGCGTGAGGTGGTATTTGATTGGTTAATATTGATTTTATAGGTAGCCTAATTGGTAAATACATTTTCCTGACACGATAAACCTGGAATGTTGTGAAGAACATAATTGGTAAGTTATTTTTTGTTCATATTGACTTTGAGGGTTCATCGGTATTTTGTGTACAAATTATTTCGTTTTTCGGACACATTCAAAAACGTTCAATTTGAAATTGGAAAACGTGTGTAAATGGACGGAAATGTAAGGGACTAAAATCATGTTTGTGGATTGGATGTTTTGACCAATATGTGAATAATGCATGAAGATACGAACACTTAACTGCAATATAACTGCACAGCTTATGTCATGCTGTGTGCTTTTTGTGTGAGTGTGGACAAAGGGAAATCATAAGAGTCTGTTTTGATATCTGTTGGGTGTTTTTGTGTACATGATCTGCGTGGGTCGATGTATTGCTATGAGATGGGCTGCAGTTCTGATGGTACATGACAGTTCAAATACCTTTCGTACACCCACAGAGAATGCAAAGAGGCATCTTTCATCTTTGAGTACATATTTATTAAAGATTACAATATATAACACATGAATCAAGAAATAGTAGTATTTCATGAATAGTGCGTGTTGTCTTAGTGGAGCAAAGGTCATGGGTTCAGAAATGCGTATCAATTGCAATTGCGTGAATATATATTTGTTTTATAATTTGTACATTGCAATTCAGGTAAAGCAAAGGCCTGAAAATTATATATGAGATAGTTGCTGTCTCTCTCTCTTTTTCTTCTGCAGAACACAAATGAAGATATTTAGAAGAAAGTCTGTAATTAACAACGGCGGTACCCATTCATTTCTATTATATGGACACTAAACCAATGCAAGAACACTTCTTGTGTTCTGCAGAAGAAGAAAAGCTATACAGGTTTAAAAGAGAGGGTGAGTAAATGATGACAGGATTGTTTATTTTGGGGTGCACTATCCCTTTAAATACACAATATTCACTGGATGACTGCAGCACACAATGTTATCTCACTTCAGATCTTCTATATCATAATTCTGTGCTCTAATTCAGACTCTGGAGTGGTTTGTAGATCCGACACAGTCAGCACTTCTTCACATGTCCTCTCACTGCTTCAGAGTTTCTCTAGAAAATCCAATGGGTTGAACATCAGACAAACTGAGCTGCATTTATCAGAGATGTATTGCTCACTTGAGATATTAAAAGGGTCGAATCATAATCATTTTGATTACTTTCTCCCTGTAGTATAACGTTAACATCAGCAAGATTCTTCTTTTGTTTCACATAAAAGAAACTCATAAAGTAAGGGTATAGATTAAAATTAGAAATAAATTTGTACGTAGCCTATTTTATTTTGGCTAACAAAGACAAATATCAAAGCAGGTTTTTCGCTCTGAAGAGAACATATTACACAATGCACACTATTATTTCAGAAGGTGAAGAAAAATGTGATTTCTCACAACATGAGCCACTTTAGAGGACAGATTGAAGTAAACAGTGTTCGAAGGGCAGGCTGAAGTGTTATTGGTCTAAATAAATGCTCCATTTTCCATCACTTTGAAATAATGATCAACTATCAACTGGAAATTCAAGAGGCGCTAAAGACAACATAAGATCGGAAATCGAGCCTATTTGCTTTCTTAACAAATCTCCCTGGTCTATTATTGTGCACAATTCATCAGTAACATGAAATGTTGGGGCCATCAAATGTAGAAATTAAGTAGCTTTATCTAAGCCACTGACTGGAAAAAACATTAATTCATCAATAAATATATAAACAAGGTCATTTAAAGGTTGCCAATTCAAATGCATTCAATCAGTTTACATATAAAAAACTATCTAAAGCAACTTGCAGTGCAATGAAAAAAGCAAGTATAGTTGGATTTGCTTATTTTTTGTGTTAAAGGGCTGGTTCATTCATCATTTACTCACCCTCAGGTTGTTTCATACCTAAATAAATTTCTTTGTTCTGTTAAACACAAAGAAAGAAATTTGTGTGAATGTTAGCAATTTTCAGTTTTGTGACATCCTACACATACCATAGTATGAAAAATTATATTGCTGCTTTTTTTGTCTGTTGAACACAAAATGAAATATTTTGAAGAATTTCGGAAAACAAAAAGTTCTGGGGCACCTTTGACTACCATTTAATTGTTCCTACTATGGCAGTTATGGGCAGTGTTGGGTGTATCTAGTTACTAATTAGTTACTGTAATTACATTACTTTTCCCTTGAAAATGTAAAGTAAGGGATTACTTTTAATTTTTCTGTAATTTAATTACAGTTACTTCTGATGAAATTTAACTAAATACTTTCTTTAATATATGTGTGTGCAATAGTTTAATTGACATCAAAATTCAAAATCTAACTTTAAAATATGTGCTTTAATATATCATTCTCACGTTTGTAATACTTTGGTCAGTTAATAATACTACTTTATGTAGTTTTATATTATTTATTTGAATAAATTAAGAGCTGTTTCATATCTATGTTTGAATCACTTAACTAATCAAGGTTGATGTAGGACATTGAAAGTAATTAGTAATAAGTAATTAAATTATTTTTTGGAGATAGCAATTTGTACAGTAATCTAATTGCACTATTGAATATGTAATTAGTAACTAGTAATTAATTACTTTTTGTTTGTAACTTGCCCAATACTGGTTATGGGTGAACTATTACTTTAATTTACTTAAGGGTCGAGTAAAATTTTGCAGCATCTAGCGGCGAGGTTGCGAATTGCAACAACCATCCTTCTCACCCTCCCTTTCGAAGCTACGGTGACTGACACAGAACTAAGATGTCGTCACGTTTCGCTTCTTTGCCGAAAGAAATTTCGCACACAGTTTAAAAAAATTGTTAAAAACTATGTGAGAAAGTACATTTTTTACATTTCCTTCAGTTTCATAAAATTATTTTACTGTTGTCTATGGCTGCTTGCTGAAGAGAAAGCATACTAATAAATAGTGTTGAAACAACAGGTCCTGTCTCACTGTTGTTGAAACAACAAAGATTTAGTCAAAACCAACAAGCCACGCCCACGGATCTGACTCGAAACACCAAGGATTTAGTGAGAGCCCAAGAGTGGTAAAACTAAGGCAAAATGGCTGCATTCAATAGGAGGAACAAAAAAACAGGACTAAAACACGCAATTATTTGCTTAAACTACAAGGAGCTGGACTCGACGGTTATCCTTAAGACTTACAAAGGAGTCAGGTGTTGGACACTCAAATGTTGCGCGGAATTGAGTTTCCTGGTATTGTAACCATTCATTTCCCACAGTGTTTTACCACTCAAGCAGACGGGTTCACGTGGGAAAGTGACGACACGTGCATACCCTAGCGCGCACACGCTGAACCTGACACAAATCATTCAGATCACACGATCTTCAATTTACCATCATGGAACTGAATAAAGTGTGGCTGATGAGTTCGGTTCATTCAAGTCAGGTGTTTGATCGCCGCTTTGCTCAGCGGCCTTCTATGGAACAGCCCTCATGTGAGTTATAGGACTAATACAAACACTTCATTCAGCCATTCATTTCATGGTCGTTTTTTGGACCTTTCGAATGATTCTTTAAAAAAGATAAATTTCTCATGTTGTATTTAAATTTCCAAACGTCAAAACACCCTGCCAGGTTATGGAGAGTGCACTTTAAAGTGTGCGTCTCTGAGCCGTAAGCTGTTTGGTGCCCTTGACAGATAACCACTGAGAGCAAAGCCAGCATCCGGAGCGTGAGCACAAACGGGCTAATGACAATATGGGTCAAGCCCAAGCACGCCTGCTCCGGGGTAAAGAAGCCCCTTTAGAGGCTGACTCCGGATTAGTTCATGTTTCGCTTCCACTCTGTGGTTAATCGCGCACAGTGCATCAGAACTGATCTCAGGTCAGGCAGGGATGACGCTGGGAGCTGCACTCCTGGGTTCTCCTTGACAAGTCCTCGGCGGCGCTGAACGCGGTGATAGACGAGTCAGGGGACCGAGGGAGTGCGGAGGAGAGGGGAGGAGTGCAGCAGTCTCTCTCTCTCTCTCTCTCTCTCTCTCTCTCCAGTGTTGTTTGCAAAAACTCTTTCTATCTATAGCGCACCTCTCTGACCTCATTGGATGACAATGCACACACCTGCAATGCCTCAGCAGTAGTTGGTTTCATAAAACTTTATCAGCGTTTGTTTATCATGTACACACGAAGTACGCGAAACAAGCAGGTAAAGTTTGTAATTTCTGTGACATTATAGGTTTTTAAACACTCCACATCACCCCTAAACATTTTTATGCATTATAATTAATGATTACATTGTTAGGATGCAATGAAATGCCTTTAAATGAGCAATTGTAAGAGCCAATAAAACAGGACATTAGGGCGGGGCATACTTTGTGGCCACTCCTCCTTTTCAAATAGAGTAGTTTACCTCACAGCTTGGATTTTGATAATGTTTTTTTTCTAGATCATAAATAATACTAACAAACTGAATATTAGGGCCAGGGCTAAGTTCAGCCCCGACAAAATGTTGCAAAATGTTTTTTGAACGGAAATGGTGGTGTGATGACGCAACTATTGAATACTATATTTTTGTGTTCTTTTTGAAGATTTTTCGAATAATAAATACTTATTACATGGCTCGTTTAAATGCTTGATTCTGATTGGCCAGTCGCGACAAACTAATAACCAGTGTTGGGTGTAACTAGTTACTAAGTAATTCGTTACTGTAATTTAATTACTTTTGCCTTGAAAAAGTAAAGTAAGGGATTACTCATATGTTTTCTGTAATTTAATTACGGTTACTTTTGATGGAATTAAACTAAATACTTTGTTAAATATATGTGTGTGCAATAGTGTAATTGACATCAAAATTCAAAGTCTTACTTAAAATTTGTGCATTAATGTATAATTCTCACATTTCTAATACTTTGGTCAGTTAATAATATTATTTATTTGAATGAATTAAATAAGCCCTTTCATGTCTATCCTTGAATCACTTAACTAATCAAGGTCGATGTAGGATATAGAAAGTAATTAGTAATGAGTAACTAAATACTTTTTGGACAGAGTAATTTGGACAGTAATCTAATTACACTATTGAATATGTAATGAGTAACTAGTAATTAATTACTTTTTCAGAGTAACTTACACTGCTAATCACACCATGTAACCCGAATGTGGCAAATCATTTCATTCAAAAATGAATAAAAAATATGTCTTTCAATAACATTTATGACATTATATTTACAAAGGATTAAACCAATTTGCCTGTTCGTGCGTTTGAACTTCGTTTCTTACTTTAACACCTAATCGAAACGGCTTTTCCTCGCAGAAGGCCTGCAGTTGGTAAAAACAAGCTAATACAATATTTCACATTTTATGTCTAGTTTTTTTTCTAATGTGGCAAGTAGCCGTGTAATAAACGGTATAATGTACAAGGAGCCGGCTGTTATGGCGAAATAAGCCCCTTCAGTGTGAAACAAGCCCTTCCGCTTCACGGTCCGAATCACACTGTCGGGGCTTATTTCTGCAATAACAACCAGCTGCCTGTACATTATCCCTTACATGTTTAATACTGCAAAATACACGTCTGCTATTATTTAAATTATTGAGTATACATTACTTGGACCCATTGAGTGAGCAGTCTCTTAATACCGCGTGGGTTTTATACACGTTGCTGCCGATTGGACAGACATTCTTGACACACCCATTAAACAAGAGAAACCGTATCCACCGTTTCCAGGGAATCGTACCTTGAACGTGCCCCAGGTTTGTAAAAACCGTGATAACCGTGAAACAAAAGCGGTCAGCGTGTCACATGATATTTACAGCGAATGTGATTGGACGCAAAAATCATCAATTAAAGATCACAAATTACAGGCCCTCTGTGTCAACACGTGCCACTTGATGAAGGTCGCTGACAGAGAGAACTTGAGAACAACTTTCATTCCTCAGCTGGATAAAGATAGATGTGAAAGAATATGTTCCTGCTTACTTTCCAACAGGGTTTGCTCTCACACACTTAAACAATCAATCGTATGTTTATGCGCAGCTGTGACCCATATAGCTGACAAGTGATGATGCCCGGGAAGGCAGGTGGGCATCCTGGTGGGTGGGGAAATCTGTCCTTACGCAGATGGTGCAAGGACTGTGACTTCATTTCGTCCTGTGCGAACTAACTAGTTGACGAGATCTGAAATGAGGACAGGAGGATGTGACGCTTATGTGTGAATACTCCGTTATTTGGATGTATTATTGACGGAAAGAGGCTGAGAGGACAGAGGACACAAGAGGAGCGACACCTGCTGGACAAACAGTGTAGTAGCTTTCATGAATCTGTTCAGACTGAACAGAAAAAGGCCAAAACTGTTGCAAGCAAAATTATTAATACTTGTCAAATTTTATTGTATGTTAGCATAGATATTTTGTTTGAATGGAATTACTGGAATAGACGAACGTGTTTTTTAGAAGGATGCGTCGCAATACATTTCATTCACTTTTTCTGCCATGCAGCTATGAAATTTGGCAATGCATCCTACAATTTTGAAGGTTTGGATTAATATAATTTTTTACAACCCCAACATGTCATCCTGTAACAACCATTCATTTCAACTTCGTCATTCAAGATTTTGTCATTGACACGGTTGTGTATATACAAGCTGTAGTGACATGTTATTCTCTCACTCTTTATATACAATATATATCAAATAAGGTGAATATAAAATGAACAAAAGATTAAACACTAAAGATTGAACATGTGCATGTTGCAGCAGAGGAAAATAAGTCAACTTTCAAGACGGTCATAAGATGACCTTACATTTTTTTAAATAATATGCTAAGAATCAAGATATTTCTTATTAATTGGTAATTTTATAATGAACATCCTTTCATACTTTCTACTTACATTGCGGGTGTGGTGTGTGATTCATATGTCTAAACAAATGTGACAAATCACATGCCACAGTACTACAGTAGGATATGCGTTATACAGATGTATTTGTTGATTTGATTCAGCAGGATCAGTAAGCAGACGGCCGAGATAATACACCAGTCACACACAGCTCTTTCAGCAGGAGAGCTGAACAAATCCACAGGGAGAGACTTTAATCAGCAGTGGACTTAGAGAAGCAGAATGTAGGGAGTGAGTGAATGAGTGAGAGAGATAGGGTGAGGGCGGCAGGGGCCTTGTTAAAGCTAAATGTCTGATGTGGTTGCAACTGATCTCACAGCAGGTGTCAAAGGGCTGATTTGCTCCACACAAACAGGGAAGTCTCCATGAGCCACGGTCTCCACGGACTGACTCTCCATTACATCACATATCCAGCAGAGATCTAATTGGACAACATGTACAAGCTACAACCTATGAGCTTTTTAACTGTGTACATATTTAAGCTGAGGGTGGAAAAAGGGGGAATATAGAGCAAATATATTCATGTGATGGGATATCAATACAATATCCATTGTATGGACAAAATCCCGTAGAATAGCCAAAAGCGACTCCCCCCCCCCCCATTAATTCTTTATGATATTTGTGTCCCTAGATACACATAGGGACTCTTTTCAAGAGTTACGAGTGGTTTAATCACCCCGTTTCTCTGAAAAGTTATAGCTTAAGCCAAAAAATTGGATATACTTTTCACATCCATAGCACAATTGAAGTTTAATATTTAGAGGTTTAATATCCGTAAATCCCCAAACTCTCCAATGCTTGCCTTAGATGCTACTCAAAACAGCACATGCAGTGAATGCTACATCTGACTTAATAAACACACCTTTAATACAACCAATACATCCCCTGAAGTACAGATCATTCAGTTACATAATGCAGCTTAAGGTTATTTTGAGCCAGTCTGATGCTGCGACAGGGCATGTGCTGCGACATCGAGTTTAGAGATCGCAAACGTTTCAACTCATGGAAAACAAATCAAATCCATTTCAATTAGGCCAGGATGTTAAACTTAAAGTGTTATTTGAAAGCTGAATGTGTGTTCACGGAGCACGCCTCTCACGGACAGTTCTGGAACGGTTAACCAACACAGATGTTCAGTCAAATACAATTTGTGGTGCTCATTCATGTGCTTATTAGAGGGACAGATCACCCAAAATGTTTTTATTTGTTTATGCACTCTCATGTCTTTCCAAACTTGTGACTTTTTATTCTGCGGAGTACAAAAGATGTTCCTGCGGCTCAATGGAAGAGCATTGCGCTAACAGCGCTAAAGGTTGTGGATTTGATACCCATAAGATACAAAAAGAAAAAATGTTTTAAGAATATATAAAAAATTAAGATATATCTCGTTATATTAAAGTCGGTTTGGATAAATAGTTTGCTAAATGCATAAATGCAAGATATTTTGAAGAATGTTGGTAACCGAACAACGGCAGTACTCATTGACTTGCATTGTTTTTTGTCTTAACAATAGACGTGAATGGGTACCACAGTTGTTCAGTTACCAGCAGTCTTCAAAATATCTTCTTTTGTGTTCTGCAGAAGAAAGAAAGTCATCCAAGTTTGAAATGATAATAGGGTAAGATGACAGAATATGTATTTTTGGGTGAACTATCACTTTAAACTGACTTTGTAGGAGGGCAAGAGTCAACAGTAAGTTATATAGGTATTTATTTGCAGTCAGGTGGCATGGAACATGAAGACAACTCTGAGGACATGGGTTAGATTTCAAACACAAAAATAAAATTCAAGACACAAACTCAAATTCTGATCCCTCCGTTCCAAAGGGAACTTCACTAGGATATGCCGTTAAATACACAAGCAGACCCCTTTATATAAAAGAGCTTAGATATATATATATATATATATATATATATTTCATAATCCCTTTCGATGACTAAAATGAGGTTATAAAAGAATCACTCAAAGTTTTAAAGAAAAGGAGGTCGTTCAAAAGAACCGTTCTTCATCCCACACAAACACGTGCATTCCTGTTCATGTAAAAGATTCAAAGCACACTAACAGTAGTCATTTTTAAAATGTGATTTTTAATTCTGTACATGTAATAAATGTGATGACAAGGAATTCAGTGTTGATTGCTTTTAAGGTCACAACTCTGCATGTGTTTGAAAACGTTCGCTTTGGAAAACTGTTAGAAATGGTCTGTTTCCCAGAGTCCCACACTCGAGTCTTAGCACAAGGCTTCAATTGCACGAGGATTAATACCCTACAAACCCCGAGCAGGAGATCTCAGCCGCGAGACACCACCTAGCGCAGGATTACAAACCTTCCAAACAGATTTAAACATAACATTAAATCATAAAAGATACATGATCGAGCACATTTGTAGAACAGGTTACTAGCAGGAAAAGAAGAAAAAAATTGAAAAGGGAACCGAATGAATGCCTGAAGAATTCGTCAGTGCTTCTATAATATATGCCCAATTAATGAACCATCCGTGGAGGAATCTCCACCATTCTCCTAACAAGCTCATCTGAAATTCATCTCCCTGTTAGAGCGGCATCTGAAGGTGATCCGTACCCTCTCCGAGATGGGAAAATTCAGGATGTAGAAGTGACACTATAACACTTATCATGGAGGCAGATGGCGACGCTAAGCATTAAAGAAAAGTACAAATAAATTCGGCTCCCGTTTCATTTAGTCGGCAGGCTTGTATACTGCCTTCGCTATTTTCGAGGATAAGCTGATGCATAGACTTTTATTTTGAAAGAGTAAAAGACACCACACTTCAAAATCCCACAGAGTCTATTAGGCAAGGGTATTTGCACACATTTACAAAATGAATAATGGTGACAACAAAAGAAAAAAATTTGACATGATAAACAGAATTATGGATGAGAAAAGGAAAAACTGCATCGGTAAGGCCAAGGTTTAGAGATAATTTATCAAAGACAAGCTGAACGAGAATCGGATAAAGAAATCAAATTGATTCTAAAATGTATATATACTGGAATTTCAATTTATTGTATTGAGAAGGTCTAGATTCATTTCTAACAAGCTTAATTTTTCTGTCCTCCTGTACCTAGAGACCATGAATCAGTGCTAGCGTTTCTTACAGAACACCCAGTACAATCAACATCGACGTTCACAGTCAACCATCATGCGCACATGCGCTCTAAAACCCAGTAGAGGACTAATTGAGGCTTCACAAACTGATCCCAAATCAGATGTGGACTGGAAGGGTGGGCAACGAAACACCACTTCTCCCTTCCGACCACATGCTCACAGATGCACAGTTTCAGACAGAGAGAAGATCTGGCCAAAACTCCCATCACTAAAACCAAAAGAACACCATAATCTGATGGAGCATTATATCCTGTAAGGATATAAGCCTTCCTCCTTATGAGTCACGGTGGGTGGGCGAGATTATATTTGAGGAAGAGGAGATGATGGGCAAAGGTGTCTATTAGGTAAAATAAAAAGATAAAGCGCTTCTCAGAAGAGAGCCAGGGAAGGAGGACGACTAGTGGTCCTAGCTCAGGAGCTGCCGAATCTCCTTGTGCATGTGACACAGGAAGTCCACATAAGAGGCCCCGCCGTTGTTGCTCTTATCTTCCACCAGGAAGTGCTTGAAGATCAGCTCCAGTTTGTCTTCCTGTTTCACCACAATGAGCTGAAAAATATAAATTGACAAATAGGTTTTATCAAATGTCTGATATTGTGAAAGGGTCAACACCAGGATCATTGGTTAACTTCAATATTCTTAATACCACATTCCAGTTTGTAACTTGTATTGTATAAAAGGTGAAGCTTTCAGATCTAACAAACAATTTTGCTTGACTAAACAACAAGCACCATGAAAAGCATAACGTGGAGCTCTGTGACGCATTCACCTTCATGTATCGTGAGCGCTGTGTCCTGATGGTCTCGATAATCTCCCTCAGTCTCTTTGAAAAAGGATTATCCAAAGCCGGCAGAGACGTCTAAACCAGCAAAACACACACAAAAAAAAACCACACACACACCAATATTTAGAAAGTGTTCCCACATTTATAAAATAGAAACATAGCTCATGCCTCTAGTAAAGAAAGAACTCAAGTTTCATGTGCAATGCATAATCTGCAGATTATGTCAGTATGAGCTACAAAACAATTTTATAAGAACTGTACGAGTACACTCTTAGTTAAATAACCAAGTTAAATGCATTATCCCTTCAAATCAGCTCTGAAATGTTGAAAAAGTCAGTTTCCATCCAAGCCTATATAACACAAACTGCTGAACAATAACTCTGAATCCTGCTGTGCATTTAACAAAGATCATACCATGCTGGGGTCTATATGGTTAAATGAAGGCGTTCCGAAGATATTCTGAAGCAGCTCTTGTTGGGCATTCGCCCCGACCCAAAGGAAAAGGTTCATTCCGTTCTCTAACAGGTACACTCCTCCTCTAGATAGTCTCTCCTCTGAGTCTCTCACGGCTACAGGCAGAGTCGTGCTCTCAACATCCAGCTTTTGCTGTAGAAAAACAGATAAAAAACTGTAACCATTACAGTTGAATTCATATATCAATATAAAGTGGGTTGTCGGCATGCTTGTCTCTCACCAGTGGAAGAAGTCGAGGGTAGAAGAACACGTGACTCTCGGCTACATCCATGCTGCTGATCAGCTGTCTCAGATAGGCACGATCGTCAAGAGAGACGTCTGCCCCCGGCTGGAGAACATCACTCTTCAGCATGCAGTTCAGATACACGGGCAGCAGCTTCATGCACTCAGGCAGAATCAACTGTGCACAGGTAGATAAACAGTTTGTATTAAAATATATTTCAACTACACAGAGAATCATTTCATTAGAGCACTGTGTTGTCATAGGTTATGTCTGTGTGATTTCCTGTACTTACCTGTCCCGCTGAAGATGGACTTGCGCAGTGCTTGCGGTAGCAGGCCAAGATCTGTGCACACTGATTCACCAGGCTGTCACGTACATTCTTGGTGGGACTGCTGAGTACACTGCGATATGCTGTAAACACATACAACTCAAATCAAACTTGCCAAAACACTTGGCACAGATACATAAATATATTTATTGCACAATGTCAGATTGATATAACATAAGCAGCCTCACAATCCCAGCACAGGATACCACAAGCGTCCGCTATGAGAGGATGTGTGTGGTTTTACTCACCATATTTGGCAAAGAAGTTGATGATGGTGTCTGTCTCGCAGTTCCTGTACAGATCTGCCAGCTGAGAGCAGCAGTTTACTGCCATGTTATGGATGAGAAGGCGTCGCTGGCCGCTGCAGCTTGTGTACAGAACCGCACACTGACGAGAGAGAATGCACATAAAGTCATAAAACGTTGAAATCGATGATTTCAGTGTAGCTGACGTTTCATACGAGTGTGCGTGACTTAACCCACCTGCATTAGAGCTCCGGTCTCCTCGCTGAGCTTGTCGTCGTGTCTGAACTCCACGGTAACGGTCTTGTCGCAGTCTAGTCCTGCCAGCTCTACATCTGTGGTGTTGCTCATGTAAAAGGAACCGAAGAAGTCTGTCGCTCGGATACCTGGGGCAGAGTCACACTCAGTTTAAACTCAACCATTTTTTATTAGACTGACGTCTCTCATCAGCATTTCGCCATCAATATCAAAGTGTGTATAAGCTTTAAAACATACAAAAAAAACGTTCTTTACAAAAAAAATGTGCTTAATTTCCACGCAAGTAGAATTAAGTGTAAAATATGACAGACATTTCTCCAGGAAGAGCTCATTATTTTGAACGTCTGTTTTGCAAGTCCCTCATCTCACCTGTGCTGGTGCGGACCCTCAATACAGCATCGAAGCCCATCGGTTTCTGGACATCTCTTCTCAAGTCATTGAGGAAACGCTCCTGGTCAGTTGGGGCCTAAATCAAAGTCCATAGGTGTTAATGTATTTTTGTAAACCAAGGCAACTTTGATATGAGTCAAATGACCGATAACCACGACAACAGTGTTTCCCTCACCTGGAAGTAGGTGTATTTGTAGATGGAGCCACCCGTTGAAGTGGGCACTACCCCTAACGTTGCTACATCAACATACTGGTTAGGAAAGAGGAAGAGGTCCACACAGCAACCCTGGGCCACGCATTCCTTTGCCAGAGTGTTGTAAAAACCAACCTGTGGCTGGAAAAGTGACTGAAACAGACAGGAAGACAGCAACTCATCATGATATATCAAACTCTCCTTACAGCCCAAAAACGACCAAAACAAAAAACTCTTGCATTTAAATAACTGCAGACTCTATAATACATACTATCAGTAGAGTAAAAAACCAACAGGTCAAGGTACCTTCTCTTTATCAGTGCCCACTAGTTTCTTATCCTCCCGGTTCTTCAGTTTGCCTGGGGCCTCTGCGATCGGCAGAGATGAGTGGAAAATAAAGAGCTTTCCAGCACAGTCTGCAGCCTGGATGACAAATCACAAGTGTCATTATTACTGTACAACTCCACTTGATAATTAAACCCAAATACAGATGAGACTTCAGCCATGAATAATCCACTACACAGATGTTCTACTGAACTTGTTTACTGTCAGCAAGACAACAATACATCTCAATTACAGACAACTGTTAATCACAATATTCTCAATCCCAGTATATGGTTTGTATAAAAAAACCCACAAACACACACACCTTTAGTGCCTCCAGCCCCGCCTGAATGACAGGCCCAAACACAGTTTCTGTTTCCCGCGTGTCTGCGAACATCTCCGGGATCTGATCCAACAAACTGGAACACGCATGTTCATAATCAATACACTTTGATTCTCATTGTATTGGAGTTTTAAATGGATTTACGTTAAGGCAAAACAAACGAGAAACCAAAACGTACCTCTCAATAACCACCCTTGACTCCTGGACATTGACCAGAAAACCATCTAACAGTGGAACAAACATATCGGACACATCCGATACAACCATCATCTGCGGCTGGGCGAGCGAGGCCTTCACATTATAGAAATGAAGCACTTTATTGTAGGTGACAAACCCGACTCGAATGTTTGACTCCATGTCAGGGTTCTCTCTGAAAGTACAAGTCAACATGGGACAACGTTACAAGACTGGCAAAATTCACAACAGTAGGGTCCAACAAAGAATAAATAGCTATAGCTTTAGGCCAGGTGATGTCAGCAAAAAAAGTATGGTTGCTTTACAGGTAATCAATACAAAAGTGTTCTTCTGATTTTGTTTAGTTGTTCTGTCCTATGTTAAAATTTTCACCTGGGCAAGTAATCCAAGAGTGTCTTCAGCTCCTGGCAAACAATTCCCACCATGCCGCTCTTCACGGCGTTGTAGGACACATCGATCAGGAAGATGAAGGATGGTGGCTGAGGAAACTTATTGTTCTATAAACAGATAGTAAATAATTATATTACACTTCAACATTTCATTACAGAGTGAAAAAACAAATACCTTGCAGTGGTATGACGGGGACATATAATATACTAAAACACTGTACCTTACAGTAGTCCACAGTAGCCAGAAACTCATAACTTCCCATTGAGAGCTCTGGTCGCTCATAGCAGTCCACTCTCTTCCCAGTGTGATCCAGATGCTGGAAGTAATGGGGAGGCACTGGGAGAGGGAAATAAACATGTCCAACTTTAGATAATGTAGATTGGATGGATTCAATATAAACATCTTAACGGTGCACGCCTTTGACTCACCCTCGGTGACGCAGCTGCAGAAGCCGCACTGGAAACGGCGTCCGCCTTCGATAAACTGCATGTACGGACACATGTAAGCTTTACAGCGATTACAGCGGATGGGACCGCTTTCTCCATGATCCACGAGATATGGTGCTGTCTGTGGAACAAGAACTTGCTTAAAATCCCAATATTCAACATTGCCATTACCCATAAGCCCTTTCCTTGTGATATTCAAGAAAGGTAATGTGGTCTTTTACCTCATCTGGGGGAAGAGTGGCCAGGGGTTTAATGACAGCAGCCAGGGGGACCTGTGACTGCTTGGCCATGTCGGCATTACAGGGCACGTTGTAGGCTGTGCAACGTATGTAGCGTGGACTTGAATTCCCTTTGAAGATAAATCACAATACAGTTCAGTTCAATACAAACTATACAAAGTATTGTTTATTGGAACTTGTTAAGATTTCTGTACAAAACAACAAAATGCTTTGACGTGTATCCCGCTCACTAAATTAAACACGTGACATGACGTCATGTAACAACGTAGCATGTTACTGTTTTAAACACTTATCATTGAATAGTGTTTCACCTACTCAGTCTACAGTGTACACTGCAGAGCTTTTAAATAGTAGATTAGCAATCTGATAGGAATAAAGCCTAATAAATACCTTGATCTTTAACCTGGAAGTTGGTGGTGACCAGAGGTGGGGCTTGACCTCTGACGCCTGTAGTAAAAGGTTCACTTCCCTTGTTTGCTTTGTCATCCTCAATAACCTGAATCTGTGGAAACAAAGAGCAGTCTAAAAAAGGAATGACACGCCTTCATTCTTGAACAAACACACACCCTGACATTTCACCCAATATACATCCTCCTACTTCAATAGAACCAGTCCAAGTAAATTTGAATATTAGCACTACATCTCACCATCCTAACCAGTTTAAAGGAATATTTACAACTGAATACAATCAAGATTTAACAAGAGATGCTATGCCATGGTTTATCACAGGAAATAATTCTAAGTCCTTCGATTTGTGGAAAACAACATAATATACATACAACATATATACAATGCATTTACAATGGAAGCCTATTGTGTGAGCGCACAACACCAAAAACAAACCTGAAGTGCGCAACTGTGTTTAAAAAACTAAAAGGAAATTCTCTTGCTTATGTAAATAAGATCTGAGTTTAAATCAGTTTAAAATCAATAAACGTTGAATAAATATCTAATGTAAATGCTATCAATAAGCTTCCCTTTTTTTAACAAAGGTGCATCACTCCATAGATAAAATTTGTTTTAAGACACTGAGGAACCAGGATGCAATTATGTTAATATTACTGCTTACAATGCTAAGAGTTATTCCTTCACATCTAAAACAACAGTCATGCAAAGACATGAAGCATGCAGGAGTGTGTGTAAGTTTTGGGTAGGAACCAAAGCAAAACTTAAAATCTGCCCAAACGATTCCCAGGATTGTCTTATGGAGATGTATATGACAACGAATAATATAAAAGTGTTCATAACAGTAAATCAAACATAACTCGTGAAAAAACGACAAGAAATGTCTAGGTTATGCTTTATCCCAAAATCAAAAGAAATACATTTTGGGATTTATAGTAAAAAGTATTTTGTTTAAGTGATACTTCACCCAAAAATAAAAATTCTCTCATCATTTACTCACCAAAGAGTTGTAAATCTGTATAAATGTCTTTGTTCTGATGAACACAGAGAAGGATATTAGGAAGAATGCTTATAACCAAACAGATCTTGCCCCCCCATTGACTCCCACAGTCAGAAAAAATATTCTATCCTTTTTTGTTCTGTTGAACACAAAAGAAGACATTTTAAAGAATGTAGGACCGCAAAGAGTTCTGGGGCACTTTTAACTACCAATTGTTACTTCCTACTATGGGAATCATAAGGGGGCAAAATATGTCTGGTTATACGAAAGCATTCTTCCAAATATCTTTCTCTGTGTTCATCAGAATAAATAAATGTATACAGATTTGGAACAAGTCGAAGGTGAGTTAATGACAGAATTTTTGTGTGAAGTATCACTTTAAGTGCAATCCTGACGGGCCAAATTTAGATATTCACTTCTATGTTCTATTTGATGTTATGGTAAAACATAACCCCGAAGACATTTCTGTGAGATTCAAAATGTATTAATAAAATAATCTACTGAATGTTTATCTAAACGGAGTCATTCCTCTAAAAGAGAAACAATGAGTAGGTAAATGAACACAGAACAGCATAGAGACACGGCAGAGGCACTTACTGGACTGGGGATTGCGTCTGGGTCTATTCTATGTCTTGTTTTCTGCACAGGCGGTATGTCAGAGGCTTGCTTTACATTTAACAATTTAGTCAGCAAATTATAAAAGAGAAAAAGAGAGGAGCCAAAACAAAAGAAAAGGAGAGAAAGAGCAGACAAGATAAACAGAAGAGTAACAACTGTTACAGTTCCTCTGTTTTTGTCAAACCTAGAATTACTGATCATTAATCACACTTTAGCAGGCAGCATAAGAGACAAAGATGTAGTTATTGCAAAGTGGCGTGTGCAGAATTTCCAAGCCTTGAAAAATCTCTGAATCTTGTAATCGTTACTTATGAAACAGGATCTGTGCTAAGCCGCCAAAGTGCATGCACATCAGACACAGGAGACTCCAGAGCGAAGCTTTTCGTAACACATACACATCACACGACCATAAACATCATTTATTACAGATGGTGTATGCCTGTGTTTATGCAAGTGTGTTAGTACTGAAGATGATGGATAAATACATTAAAAACACACTCAAAAAATCAACACAGTAGATGTATGAGACACTGGTATGGTGAATGTGTGTGTGTGACTGTTAAAAGGTTTGGACCGTTCATACCGGGCCTGGGATTGAATCTGGATCGAGCCTCTTTGGGGCGGATGGTGCTGGAGCAGGAGCAGCAGAAGGTGCGCCATAGTTCTGCTGCCCAGCATATGGCCCTGCATAGCCAGGCTGAGGACCTCTGTGCTGCCCAAAAGCACCTGATAGAGAAATACAAAGTTTGTTTACAAAAAAATTGGCTTTTTTTAAGGCTTACAGAGACGTGATGAGGATTTTTAAGAGGAAGATAATGATTCATTAATGCTAAGTCCGTACTCACCATTTTGCTGAGGAGGATAGCCCTGCATTCCTGGCTGTTGTGGCGGCCCTGACATACTAGCGTTGGGAGGAGCAGGCAGCATGCCAGGTTGTGAAGGGGGTACATGGTTCGCCTGTACCATTGTAGGACCTTGAGAAGTCATATGAGGGGGAGCTTGCATTCCAGAAAGGTGAGGCCTCTGTGGAGGACCCCCTTGTGGTGGAAACCCAGCTGCGGTAGGGGGAGGTCCTGAGTGGTAAGACGAAGGTTGAGAACCTGGCGGCTGGGGTGGACTGACCCCCGGTATCTGAGAAGGTGCAGAGGTAGGTGGTGGACCTCCAGGGAACGCAGAGGGGTGGGAGGTGGGACCCCCTGGGAACGCAGAGGGCTGGGAGGTGGGTCCCCCTGGGAACGCAGAAGGCTGGGAGGTGGGTCCCCCTGGGAACGCAGAGGGCTGGGAGGTGGGTCCCCCTGGGAACGCAGAGGGCTGGGAGGTGGGAAGTGGAGGTCTTTGGAAAGATGTCTGTGCTCCAGGAGGTGGGCCACCGTACGAATGGGTTCTGGGTCCTGGAATGGGACCTGGAGGTGGGGCTGTTGAAAAAGAAGGCTGAGAGACAGGTGGAGATTGAGGGAAGGATTGCTGGGAGACAGGGGGCGGGGCTTGGGGGTGGGTGGGGCCAGCAGAGGAGAAAGCAGGAGCGGCGTTTGGGAACGGCTGCTGTGCAGAAGGTGGCGCTCCGTAGTAGGATTGAGGGGGAGGCTGAGCCACACCTTCAGTAGGAGGAGGATGTGTGGGACCAGCAGATGTGGGTGAAAAAGTGTGAGGAGCTGCAGGTGTGTAGGCAGCAGAGACAGGAGCCTGGGATACAGAGGGAGGAGCTAGAAAAACAAAAACAAATGTCACAACACTACTCTATGTATATGTGATATTTAGGGAATAGTTTGATCCCTAAGTGTCAAAGACAGTTTTACCATAGCCTGGGCCAGCAGGAGAGGGAGCCGTTGGTCCAACCTGCATAATGGACATTTGATTGGTCATCTGTTGCATGCTGTTGGGTGGCGCTCCGTACTGTTGGTTGTATGGGGGCTGAGGACCGGACAGGTTTACTGCTCCTGGAGTGTATGGCTGAGACACTGAAGGCCTAAATGACCAATAAAATCAGCAACAAAGTAAAATAATTACAATTTACAACCTCTTAAAGTTCCAACAACAAATCAAAAGTTAAATATGAAATAATTTGTAAAAGGTAGTAATATAACTTAAATAAGGGAGCTGACCTCTGTGGTGGAGCACCCATCGGAGGTGGGCCGTTCTGAGAGTCTCCAAACTGAGAATAGTCCTGGACAGGTGTCACAGGTGGTGCTCCTGAGGTTGGGGGTCCTCTCATACCTGTAGGAGCACAGGAAGTGGTTTAGATTTATAATATTCATCAATTTAAATACTTATCACTATCATCACAATGATAGCATCGACAATAACACGCTCTATTTGTACCCAGCTACCTGCTGAAATCTTTTTCACAACACAATAGAGGTCTGCATTCCTGCGGGATTCCTGCAGAGCCTGATTAGATTAGATTTTTTGCGGCTTGGAATTAAATTTCTGATTTGTAGACGGTAGCAAACAGTACTCCTGAGCATTGGTGGTGGAACAGGCAGTCTAAGAGCAGCTGTTGTAAATGCATATGTGAAACAGATCAGTTCTGTGTGATGTTGAGAAACCGGTCACATAAATGATTTGAAAATGGAATAGAAGTCATTTGGATCACAATCATTATTCTTTATTCCAACAGGGCAAGTTGTGTCAGTTGCCTTGAAACTCCTACACATGAGCCATCTCTATTTCAAAGCCCAACAATCGGTGTATTAAACGATTTCAAATAGAATACATTCTAAAAAAAAAAAATCTCACATATGAGAACAGCAAATAAGGCACATGTTTCTATAAGTATAGCTGCTATACAACAACCTTTATGATCCCAGGTTGTACATTAACATTTTTTGCAAGTAGCACCGGTGCTACAGAGCTAATGTTAAAGCACAGGCCAAATAGTTGTAGCAGAAGTATAAAAAGAGCATGTTCATTACATAATAGGTAGGTATATGACATTAATGTTACTTACATACAGAGGGATAAATTAGGGCCATATCATTTTTTTTCCCGAATTCGTCATTCGTTTCTTTCTTTTTTATTGTTATATTAAGAGTTCTGTGAGCCATTAAAATTTTGTGAAAACGTTAAAAAAATGGTGGCGTAGGCTGGCAACTTTTTTTTCAAAGGCAGGCGGGGAAAGAGTTACAGTATGCAGCTCATTCACTCGTACACACGCAGAACAAGTAGAGGACATATTTGAATAGAAGAATTCCGCTTACAGGATAACTTTGACATTTTCCCACATTGCGCCGCGCAGGGCTCTAGATAAATGGACTCAATGCAGTTATTTGGCTTGTAGACAGTATTTCTTTTATCCTTTCTGATTTTAGGTCTACAGTTTTACCACTATTTTCTAAACAAGTATTTTTTTTATATTATTTTTAGAAATTTTACTAGCACATTTATTTCAAGTTACTAAAGTAAGTAAATTACTCCGTGGCCGAATTATGAAAAACAATGTTATAACTTGTTCCCAAATAAAGGACTTTTATTTTGACGGGTTGCCGCAAACGGGTGTTTGACGAAGAAGGTGTCAGCATATTTTTGTGTAACCTGCTGTTTGGAGGCACTCTACAGTCAATAACAAAGCACAAGGAAGGAGGAATAGACAGGCCGCTAGGCAGAATTGAATGAGTTACCTAGATCAAGAGGAGAGGAGGAGGACAGGTCAGAGACTAAGTTTGCTGCGACAGTCTTAGAAGGAAAGCTTGCATAAGGAGAATATCCTGCAATACAAGAGAGAAAAAGCTGTAAAATACCACAAGAAAATGAAATGTAAGGAAATGATGGATAAACAGAGGAGGTTGGGATGGAGGAATCTGACTGTTGCTTTCTTCTTCAAATTTTTTTTTCAAAACCAGTAGGACCTGAACAAATACAGCTAACATTAATATCTTATGATTTGAGTAATCAGTTCATTTTCAAGTCAAGTCAACTTTATTTATCAGCGCTTTTTACAATTCTCATTGATACAAAGCAGCTGTACATGAAACATATTGACTATAATCAACACATTTAAAGTTATATAGGTAAAAACAAAAAAGGTGAAAACTAGAGATCCACCGATTGCAATTTTCTTTGCCGAGTGAAACCTGCCGATTCTGTTTTTTTTTAAGTATCATTACATAAATTATCGAACATTACAATTTCCCTAAATACAGTTCTACAGCCAGCATTAAATTACAGAATCTTCAATTGCCCAAATAACTCTTAAATTGAAGAACTCTGTTATAGAAAATAATTATAAATAATAAAATATAAAATATAATTAAACTTACTTCATCAACCTTTTTCATTTTTGTACTCTCACAAAAGTCTAAGATAACAATAAAATAATTCAACTTTACTCTTGTCCGTTTCTGTTTATGAAACTATCATCCTTTATTTATTTATTTCTGAAATGTAAAATAACTTTTCTTTATCTTGGGGCTGTAGTACTAAAAGAAGTGAGTTGATTTTAGCTGCCACTTCAATAGAAATGTAAAAATCTTATGAGTAAATTCTACTCTAAATATTTATATGTATTTTTTGTGTTAATTAAGAACTCTATATATAATATATATATTTTACAAATATTGGTTGATTTATTCATTTTTTATATGAGTGGTTGTTAAATGTCATTTTACCTCAGTGAATTTACCATAGTTTTAACGTAAGACAATTAATCGGGTGAATAGAATTTACATTTGTTTTACACATAGTGAACGACTTCGAGTGTCAGAGTTTAGCGCAGTTTTGTCGGAGATTCGCACAGTTCGGTGGAACCACGCAGTCACGAGCGTAAATGAGCCTTGAAAGACAGCAGTCTTGAACGGACGTATACTTGGGTATTTGACATTATTGCCCGCTGGCAACATACGATCGGCTTCGAATCGGCAAGACATGAGACTGACCAGCCGGTCACCGGTCACGGCCGATCATGCAAAAACCTGTCGATTCCGGTTTCTGACCGGTCAATCGGTGCACCTCTTGTGAAACAGACACACGCATGCACACACGCGGCACCGCACGCACATCAATTCAAACAACCCACACACAATATCCAACACGCACACAATATGCACACGCTCTAACACGCAAAATTCGAATTCTAAATTTTTTCATTGCCAATTAAGTATTAAATTCTATGAACAACAAATTATGACTATTCATAGAGAACCATTTCTGCGTTCCTGCTTACCTTGTGGTTGACCTTGTTGGTGAGCTGCGCCTGGACCATTATAAGGAGCGTACTGGGCGGGAATGCCCGCGGGCACGTGTCCACCCCCATAGCCAGGCTGGGGATAGCCCTGATATCCAGGCTGAGGCTGCCCATAAGGAGAGGCCATGTGAGGTTGCTGGTTAACATTCATTCTCAGTTCATCCCTAATTCTGCAGAAAATAAGAAAAAAGGAGCAAGTGAGTGAATAAATCTATATTTATGAAGTACTTTAAGAAGTGCTTAAGGGGTCTTGCTAGAGCTTTCAGGGTATAAATACATTTGCTGCTGGACTACTAGCACAGCAAAACTCCAAGCTTAGCTTAGACCAGTGCAGCAAATGTTGGCATAGAATTGAAATTTGCACAGAAAAAACGGCTGCCTCTAAAACTGGCCTGCACAAGCAGGAAAAAGTACTCAAAGAAAACAATAAAGGTAGTTGACATGAAAAAACACATGAAGTGAGAAAAAAATATCATTACAAGAAAAAAAGTAAGAGACCCTAAAATGTTTGTACCGTAATGTAAATCGATTTAAGTGTGATAAGAATAAACATAATTCATCAATGTTTGCAATTTCTCAGCCAGCCCTGATGTCATCATAGAGTAAAAGTCAATATTGATTCACTCAGCAGCACTACAGAATTACTGCATATTAATACTACCCAATTATATACAAATCTTAATATAGTAATATCTAACATGTTTATAGTAACAAAACAACAACCAACATAGTTTTCACAACTTATTTATACCTTTGTGACAAACAATAGTAAAAAAATAAACAAGACAGCAGGCGTGACATGATTTGATCCATTCTGGATGGAACAGGTCTGGTCATGAGAAGTGGGCATTTCGTACCAGAATTTCATGCCAGACCTGAATGATAGTTTGAGCTGCACTGCAAATGACTACCCAACCTAAAAAACAGCCAGCACCACCCATTTTTTTGTCCAGACCTTAGGTCAAGTTCTTATGACCCAGTCTCATTATTTGCTATTACAGTAACATACAGTTTTTAATTACTGTACTGCCAAGTTAACAAAAAAGTGGTGCAATGCTAATTACAGTGGATTAAGATAATGTCTAGACAACATCAAATGAAAATGAAAGTAATTTCAGAGGGAAAGCAGGAGGATATTACAATTAAACTTTGCTGAAAGGCTAATACCAACTTTTTAAAACCTGAAATATGTACTTATCTAAAGCATCAACTATATATATATTGAACAAACTCTATATAATAACTTTTCTAGAACAAACACTACAGACAGAACAGCTGTCCACACCCACAAAAAGCATCTAGGACAGTAGCTCACGAGTCCATGATCAAATAGTTCACCCGAACAACTACTGAAATGGATTACACATGGTATTTAATAGTCCCACCCATCTCTCAATTTCACAAACATCAATGAAACACAAGCAGAGGAGACTCATATTACACAATTACAGCAAGCATTCTTGCTTCTTAATAGCAAGATGTTATGGACCACAGAACAAACATAGAAAGTAGATTTTAAACTTATTACCAAACTTCCAGAGCCTCATTTAGACTTCAAAGCGTGGTCTGCTGCAAAACATACAACTCCTCGGGTTTCTAGTAGAATGTAACAGCTGAGAAACTTTAGCACAACAAAGCCTTGAATAATGCTGAATAATTGAAGGATAGGGACACCGTAATAGTATACAGTATCCCATGTGTGAGGACTTCAGATATAAACATGCTAATTTTCCACCTGTCTGAAATAAATGAGACCTGTTGCATGACCTAGACCTGCCTCAGAGAAATTCCTTTGCATTGCGCACACAACAAAAATGACAACAGCAACAGCAACAGAAACCACCAGTCTCAACCTAATACTTGCATAGACAGCAATGCTTAAGAAGATGAGTAAAGGGACTCAGAGGCCCTTAAGCACTTAAAACGATTTCAAATACACTAAACCAATAAAAGACGTATAAGAAATGTCAAACAGAACATTCAAAAACACAACACACTTGCCAGGCAGATACATTACAAGACCAACACATGTACCAATGAAAACTAAATAACATGCTTCCAAGAAATACGTTCACGTTGAATTAAAATGTAATTTGCGTTTGTTCCTTGTATCGCTAACTTATTGAGCATATGAGGACATTAAATCCCCTCGCTAAGCTAATTTGGGATGTTTTACGTAGTTGGTGTTAAAACACCTCCGTAAAATGTCCCATTATGGGTGACAACATTTATTTCACACCACTAAACTCTTATTTCATATCAGTTTAAGCGAAAAACGTCAATTCATGGAATAAAAGTAATTCAAACTCGTAAATGACTCGACGTTGCGGCTCGCGCTAGCTGTGCTAAGCTAAGCTACGAGCCACTAAAAAATAAACAAACAAAAGCTGAACAAATATCGAGCGCCGTCTGACAACTGACCTCAATAAAAGCTCGTGTGGTTAACGAACGAGTCGTCAAGACGCCGTTCCGGTTGTTAACGCCGGTAAAGTCGACGGGTCTGCAGTTCTTTCACGGAAAGACAGCAGCTCGAGACGGACGTTTAATCCGTTCCTCACGCACACCGGAAGAACTGTCACTGAGTGCCACGTCCACATCCGTTATTGACGATGACTCTGATCATAAATAACTGTACTTTAAAATAAATAAATAAATGCAGAGTTTATTTCTATTTCAATAACTTCGTTTAAAAAAAGGCAGAAAATATTTTTTATTGTGCATTTCAATTTATATCAATCAAACTGCAGTTGGTTTGTTTGGCCATAATTGACGTTACATGTACGCATTTGGCAGAAGCTTTCATTATCCTATACATGTATACATAGGTATGTGCAATCCCCTGGGATCGAACCCACAACCTTACGTTGTTAACGTAATGCTCTCTTACCACTGAGTTACAGGAAAGCTAATAACAAATAACTAAACACATATTTTTTCAAGAAGATTTTTGAATTTTTTAAACGGAGTACAGTTATCTCCTTTTGGAAACAAACTCTTCATATACTTATTACACATGAAGACCTATTAAAAGCAAGACTTTTACAGAACTGTCAGCAATAGTTGTCCGTAAGCACGAGCTAGGTGTGTTCCATAATTGATCCATTTAATTTAGTGCTGACAGGATTTCTAAATGTATGATTATAATTGTAAAATTTCAACTATTAAATGTATTGTTGAACCAGTACAAATTTGCATGTACATCTATGTTAATTAAATACTTTTTTATTAATTAGTATGTTAGTTTTATTTAAAAAAAGCGAGAAGAGATTTCTATGAAACGTGCTTTTATTTTGAAAAACATTGTTTCCGGTCGGACTCGGCAGGCTGGCTTAGTTCTCGCCGGGTCTGTGATGGATTGAAAGGAACGAGGCCTGAGGAATTACAATTTGTGTTTTACATTTTAAAAACACCATCCCTGTCTGGATAGATAGTGGTGGGGATGCGGCATCGAAATGGGAAATCTTTTCGGGAAAAAGAAAGTAACTCGGGTAACCGAGCACGACAGAGCTGTTCTGGTAAGTTATACAGTGGCTAACTAGCTAACGTAAAGTTAATCATTTAGATTAAGAAGTTGACAGTTTATATTCTATTTATAAACCCTTATAAACACAAATCTTTAGTATATTATACCCAGGTTGTGCGTAAATGTTATGTCTGTTGGCTTGGTTTGTGGTGGGTCCCCCAGCTAATTTAATACGTGGAAGGTGTACTCCGATTTCTTGATGTTTACAAAACATTACACAAGTTAAAAATAGGTTGCTAAAGGATGTAGTCTGTTCGAACTATTAGTATAGAATCGTAGCTTTTTTTGTTGTTTTAGAAAGGAATGCAGCCTGTAGCACCCAAAGTTGACTCAACAGCTTGACTGCAATTGAGACACTGAGATTTTTAAGCCTCTTTTATTGTGGATCCTATCCGCCCAGCTCAGGGATCAGCTCGGCCATTGGCAGCATTTCTGTACATATTCTTTAATTTCTTTACTTTATTATTATTTGTGAATGAACAGCAACTGAAGCAACAGAGAGATAAACTGAGACAGTATCAAAAGAAGATCACTCTACATATGGAAAAAGAGAGACAGCTGGCCAAACAGTTGGTAAAAGATGGAAAGAAAGAGTAAGTGTGTATGACTGATCATGTCTTATTCTGCTCTATTTTTCTTTTGCATGCACTCCTTCATAACACGATCTTTCATGTTCATTTAGGAAAGCACTCCTGCTCCTGAAAAAGAAACGCTACCAGGACCAGTTGCTGGACAAGACAGAAAATCAAATAAGCAACTTGGAGCGGATGGTAAATACACACATTTTACTACGGGCATATCAAATAGAAACATCTGATATAACAAAGTTTTAAACTATTTTATTACGGTTTAAGAACATAATTATAAAAAAAGGCACTGTAAGACTCTTTGGTTAAAAGTGTTTGCATAATGTAGAAATGTAAAATTTTTGGGAAGATAACGTAAATATTTGTTTTCATTTTCAAATCAACTTTGTGTTATGCCTAAGGGCATGGTGTTTTTATCGGCCATTCTTTATGCAAATCACATCCAGATTCACTTTTGTTTTACAGGTCCAAGATATTGAATTTGCACAAATAGAGATGAAAGTCATTGAAGGACTGAAAGTTGGCAACGATTGCCTGAAGAAAATGCATGAGGTAACAATATGAAGGAAAACACTACTAGTTGCCATTACCAGTAAACATTATTTATGTTGTGAATTGCTAAACACTACAGTAGGATATAGAAATAAGATATAACATCTCTGTCTGTGTATTTCTTCTCTTTTCTAACCAGGTGCTGTCTATAGAAGAGGTAGAGAGGATAATGGATGAAACACATGATTCCATTGAGTATCAGAAGGTAATTTATACACACAGGACACTTTTCATTCGGACATAAGAATCTCTGATTTGTGAGATATATATATATATATATATATATATATATAAATGTTTGAGTGTTTGTTCTCATTACTTTTTGCCTCTGTTTACAGCAAATTGATGAGATTCTGTCAGGATCTCTGACCCAGGAGGATGAAGACGCTGTGCTCGCAGAGCTGGAGGCCATTACTCAGGTGTGTGTGACATGGGAGGTTTGAGTGATATTAACACAGCATTACAGCCGTTGTAAATTATGTTGTGTCTGCCACTGTGTCAGAACAGGGCTGTTTTCATCTTTCTTGTTTTTTATGTGTGTTCTCAGGGAGAAGCTGACCTTGAACTTCCTGAGGTACCTGGAGAAGAACTGCCAGATGTTCCAGAGCAAGAACCAGGTGTGTGTTCTCTTGATCTGTATGACACATGCATATATGTTACTTGTTACTGCTATACTATTTGACAATTTATAATGTATATCAGCATGTAGTCTATACTCTGCGGAGGTAATTAATTTATGGAATACAAGAAGAGCAAATTTCAAACAAATTTAAATGCAATCGTTTTTGCATCTTTCCTGTTTCAGTGCGGGAGAAGGAACGGGTGAAGAAGGCAGAGCGAGAGATGCAGGCAGTGTAAATGCAGATCCTCCTGCCATCTGTCACATCTGCCGTGTCTTTTCTATAGCCGTTTCACTGGAGACCTCAAGGGCTCATCCCAAACCAAGACACTGGGGCGATCCGAAGACCTAAGTTGTTAAAGCCTACAAACATGGCATTTTTTTTAAATTGTACATACAAAACATACTGTATGCTGTTTAGTTTATGAAGATGATTATTAATAGTGCCTGGTCTTTCTAATCACCCTACAGTTTTGTCTTTCTTTCAATTAAATCGCGAAGGCTTGTTGTGGTTAGCCTGTCACTTTTTTAATGCATGCATTGCTTTTACAATGACCAGTGACATTATGCCCAAGCTTTAGTGTCTCGTACCTAGATTCAGGTTTAAATGTTGACGTTCATAAAACAAAGCCTGTCAAGAATAAGCCAATATAAATACAGTTTCAGAATAAAAACAAATGCTTGACTTATTGTTGAGAAGACATGTCTTCAAGAGTAAATACAGATCTAACACATGTAGTGTAGTCAAACCGGGCATCACAAATCTGCAAACCTGTGTGTAATACAAATTGGAAATAATGTTAATACATTGAAACCCTGTAAAGACTCCTTTGTGCGCAATGCTCTTCGTTTGTCTATTCCTCAAAAAAATCATCCAGTGCAGTTTCAAATGATAACAGTATGATTCATAGAGACTTAGTTTTTTCTGAACTATGTATGTACAAAGGATTTGATGTTTGCGAGCAAAGCTAATGACATCTGCTTTGTAAACAGTGTTTTTCTGTCCAGTTTTGACTCACAGAATTGGTTATTCTTCAAGCTTATCTTTTATTACACTTATCACTGTACTGCGTTTTTATTCTTTAGTAAGACAATTGGCTTATGATCGGGTGTCCTCTTTTCATGTTGTTTATCTGCACCAATAAATTTTATTTTTATCATTTTTAATCCTTTAATCCATTTTTAAGTTGTTGAATGGGTGAGCAAGTATACCAAGTGGCCACAAGAGAGCAGTGTAGTCCAAGGTGCCACTGGAACCAGTTGTGGATTGGGAGTCATCATGTGGTCTGATTTTACTGAAGGTAGTTGTAATACATTTTCCCAAATGGAAACTATATGTTGTTTAAGCCTTCTAATTGATTTAGAAAGCTTTGATGGGGTCTCAGATTTTAACTTGAGAAAAAGAGAACAGTTACCTCAAATATGTTTCTGATAGAGTTTCATAAAGATCTCAATAATGCAGAGGATTTAAGTTAAAGGTGTAGTTTGTAAAAAGCACCGCTAAGCGCTGCAGGACGAAAACAACAACATCAATGCCATAGCTTGATGACGCTCTGAAGAAGCGTGGAATTATGGGATCTGTTGTCTTGGCTAATGGCAATCAATCAGACGGCAACGAGAATCATGTTAGCGATGAGATTAAGTTTGATACATTTTGCGAATAATTGTGGTCCATATATAAGTGACTGCTTGCTAGACGCTAGACACTACTTCCGGATTTGTCCACGACACTGTTGTCATGCGGTTTCTACAAAGGCGGTAACAAAGCAGATATGACTCCATTGACAGGCGATTACCCAGCCCCGTGTCACTGTTTAGAATGATTTTACGATTTTATCACGATTTACAAGTAGTTAACCAGCCTATCTGTTTTTTGGGATATTTTACTGCAAAATTGTTCCAAACTGCACCTTTAAGAGAATAGTATAAGTTTGCCTGTCAAGTGTGTTATTGGTTAGCACTATTGAGAGACCCATGTTTCATTAGCATGCCCTTTTATTTGTGCACATTGATCATTGTTTGAAAAGCAGTGGCCCAAAATAAGTACCTGTATTGCTTTGAAAGTCCATTGCCTTTAAGCAGGCAGCTGGAGCTGTGTGTGGTGCAGTAGTGCTCTCGATCAATTGTGATTCAGTTTCATACTGTTACTTATATTGTCAGACAATAGACATTGATCAATGAACAAGAGAGGTGTGAAGGGCATGCGGTAAACCTGAAACCATGCTTCGTCAAAAACTATAAAAAACACTATGTGTTGAATGCTTTGGTGACCCATGTTCATGTGTGGCACTTCTTTTATTTTATCTTTGTTTCCCCTCCTGTCTGTTGGTTTTTACTTTAAAGTCAATGGATTTCCTCTTCAGGTCAGATACAACTGTTCTTAAGAGATGCAGGTTTAAGACGTCTGTATTGATCTAGGTTCTGCTTGATAGATCAACTAGGTAAGACTTATAACGTGATGTGAAATCAATTGATGTGTGGCCTCTGGATGTTACACGCAATTGCCGGGAACCTTCATGTGTTTTCAGTGTGGGTTGTATTAGCAGGTGGCCAAAAAACAAAACAGAGGAAATTGCCTATTGTATTAGATTTAGTTTCTTGACCCTTGCAATCAAGGAGTGCACATAGTTAAAGGCACCCTACTCTCTCATTTGACCTTTTAAACAGGGAAACTCGTGAACTGGAGATCAGATTCGGCTTTAATTGTAATCAAATGGACATCGTCTATGATCGTGGGGTTTATGTGAAATTTATAAGCAGGTGTTTATACTCTTAAATTGATGCCTCTTTTTTTTCTTCCAGTAGAGCTGTAAATTGTGTTTTGTGTCAGGGTTGTAAGCTCCTTCAGTTTGAGGGGAACACATCGGCCAAATAAACGGTCCAACAATTTAGCTTTTTCAGTAGGAGTCTTAAAGGTGGAGTGGTCTATTTGGAAAGGTGTAAACTACTGCTAGCAATGAAATTATCTCACCCTATATACAATTCGCCATCCAAAGCCAAGCCTCCTCCAAACACATGAATGTATTCCGTAAACAACATTACAAACCAACTGTATTAAATTCTTATCGAAGAGTGTTCAACTTCATACTTGTCAAAAAGAAAGAAAGCAATGGAATGTTCTTTCAGACACTTTGCCTGCCGGAGCTGTTTCCATCGTGTAAAAGAGTTTTTCCTCTATCATGATCCAGATGTTTTTAGACACTGCTTTTTCAAAAACACATGATCAGTCACAGGGTTCGCCCAGAACGTTTTGACTGGACGAACGTCTTTGGTCCTACGCCTTTAACGGACAATATATAATTATAAATATGTTATATGACCACTATACTGCTTGATTGCTATCAGGGTGTAAAGAGATTCCAACTAGCATGAAAAAAAAATCCGGACAGGATCACCTATCCTGCCTTTAATAAACCGGTCTCCGCAATCCTGATGAATATGTGGATACTTTGTTGGATGTATAGGCTAGTATTTGTGTTTTGTGTAGAGGGGAGAGCAGCAGTGTTGTGTGTTGGTGGTGTGGGTAGGATCTGTTGAGGGATGAGTAGCATAAAGGAATCCCTGCCTACATCACACGCGCAGTCCCACGCGCGCAATGCGCAGTGCCCACTGCTGTGCCCGTATGATCTAACCTGATCCCCCTCCACCTCTGCGTGATGTTCCTTTAACACAGATGTTGTGATGAATCAGGGTTAATTATTAAAGTAAAATCAGGGATAGAATTAAAGCAAATGTTACAAAGACAGCACGCGAAATCATCTCTCAAATCTATAGGTGAATTTTCCTATTATTACGCAAACGAGATAATTGAAACCATGTCTGATATCCCGTAGGAACTTTAATCCTTTACTTGGAGTAAAGCTATTTTGTATGTCGTGGTGTCGTTTTACCATAACGTCTTGGTTACATTTCAGTTTTTATAGCGCGTTTACAAAGGACACTTTGCTTCATTAACACCAAGCATTACGCAGGCTATCAATAACGCCACATTAGAGAATTAAACATTCTTTTGGATGATGTTGCGTAAAAATAATCGACATGAATGGATTTTATTACAGCGGTGATTCTCCCGATGCTTATTTGCTGCCAGAAACGCGACACGTTTTAACGCTCCCCTTAAGCCAAGCGTTCTCTGCAAGCGCGCAATGCGATGTTGTAATAGTGAAGTTTCATTACATCCACCATTGAAGCGGTCTACGAGCAAGACTAGTTCCGTGACCGTCGGGACGGTTCAGCGGAGCCCGAACGAGAGGCGGAGTCCGTTTCTACATCCAGCGCAGTTCCAGTGACGCCGAGAAACGCGCACGGTGGATCCCCGCCACTCCGGCTGCGGCGCGTGGGCAACAGTGGGCGCAGAGAGAGAGTTCCGTATAAAAGCTCCCGCATCATCCTCTGCCTCCGACACTCTCTGGTTGAGTGATACAGTGTCGTACTCCGCCTCCTCATCTCGTTCTTCTCTAGTGTTTTCTCGGAAACCTTTTCCCGCAGTAGTGATTCAAGTCCCCGTCTATGGTTTTGACCCAAGCTTCCAATATGTCCCGGACCGAAGAGGTGCACCGTATAACGGAGAATGTGTATAAGGTAAGTTTACGTTTTGAGTTGTTCTGACTAGTCTTTCGTGGTCCTGTTTTTTGTAATTATCGTTAAAGAATATATTTGATATATTTATATTTTATATAGGCCTATTTGTTTGGTAATATGTTTATTAATATCGTAAGCTTATCAAACGGCAAATGAACACTTTTGCTCGTCTCTGTAAACTTTTAAAGTGTTCTGACTGTAGGCTTGTCTTATAAAGCTATTAATAAGGGACATCACTGAGGCAAATTTCAATGTTAAACCAGTTTAGCTAAGAACTTGAATCTTTTTTCTCACCTGTAACTTGGAAGACAGGTGAGTTTCGGGTGTCTGTTGTAATTACATCACTTAGCCAATATTGTGAGGAAACACTCATAAAGTGTTGATTTCAAAACTTCCACATGGCTAGTAGTTCAACATTTCAATTCTTTGACATGACTTTGTGAATGAACATCAACGGTGTTTGCATAAAATGGATGTCATTTGATTAACATGTAAGCTATACGTTTAGGATCATTATAAATCTATTTGGCTTTTTTTGGGTGGGTGCGTATTAGTAACTTTGGATTTGTTTTCCTAAAGTGACCTCTGGATTGATAATGTGGTATGAAACTGATTGTGTAAAGCAGATGGATAGAGAATGTCCCATCAGAAATGGCTAATGCCTCTTCCATGGATCCTCATCCTCCTCCTCTCCCACATGCATGCACACTTTCTTCTTCTGCCAGAAGAAGGTTGCAGAGGCTGAATGAGTGAAGTGTGTTAGTTCAGTCTTTCAGACATCTGTTAAGGGACTTAATGTTTAGGCTGTTAATTCCAACCCATGGAGTTAATGTCCTTGGTTACTGAAGGAAGGAACAGAGTATTAATCAGCTGGCGGAATACTTTGCGTGAAAAAAACAGATTGAAAAGAATAATAAAGTCCAAAAGCGGAGCAAATCCAAACTTTGCATACTTTATACCAACCTATAGGCTGATCTGCGAATGGTCATGTGATGTTGAGGTCACCATGAGGTCATGTGTCCTGAAGCCCTTGAACTGTCAGCGTAACTTCAGCGTGGATTTATTATTGAGCCGAAAAAACTTGTGTAATAAGCCGTGGAAAGCTTCGGTTTTATAACTGGACCTTTCTTAACCTTATAATCCTCCTTTAGGATTATTTTCAATGTATCAGATATATATTTATCTCGATGCCAAACGTTGTTGTGAGTTGCATTGAAACCTCCTGTTTAACCATTATTCATGACACCATTGGCATTTTTTCTGCCTCGGCACTGGTAGTTCCACGATTAGATAGTCATGGAGTTTATATATTACTGAAGATTAAGCCTTTCGATTTAATGGATAGGATGCTTTTAAGCAAGAGAAGGAGGAGAACTGACTGCTTGGTGTTTTTACTGCAGTGAATATTTCAAAACCCGGAGTATAAGCCTCTTTAAGAAGTAATCAGTGGTAGCCCGCTCAAAGAATAATAGATTTCGCTGTGAGGGATTAAGATGTCCAGTGGAGTACGTTGTGCTGAGTGAGGTGCACTATGAGCACTGGAAAGTGAGAACTCAAGTAGCATTGATGGTTAGCTTTGGCCTTTAAGATTCTAAATTGGAGGATGTTTCTTCTTCATTGGGTCTCTTGACTTTTTTAGACTTTGTAACCGTATAATTACAGGTATTGTGAGGCAGTGGGGTTAATCAGAAATAAGAAATGAGGAGAGAGAATGCAAAGTGGCGGTAAACTGCGCTTAAGGCGGATACAAGAACAAAGTTGTCCATTTTAGGCTTCAAGGCTTACTGAAAGACATTTTATAGATTCCTTTAACTGCGTCTTCTAAAATTATTAGCTTTTCTTTTATCCAACTTTATATCACAAAATATAGGGCCTGGGAGACTACACAATTTCATTTTATACGTGAGTTTGTAAATGTATGTGTATGTTTATGTCTGCGCGCATGCGCACCTGCTAGCTGCTTAGTAATCTCACAGGTCCTTGGTTGGGAGCCCAAATCCGCCCGTCTGCACTCACGAGTGACTCAGTCTGCATCTGCCAGTGAACGTAGGCAGTGTCTCACGGCCCATAGAGTATGTGTGTCAGTACATGCATGTGCCTCTGTCTGCGTGCATGTGGGTAGTGTCTCGCAGACCTAACGGTTCGTGTGAGAGAATGTGCCTCTGCCAAAGCGTAGGGGTTGTAAATGTGTGAGAGTTCAGCTTTGTGTATGCCCACGGTGAGTAGGAAAGTCAGGGCTCGTGAAGGACACTGTCATCTGTTGGAGGATGTTTCTTTTATACGACATTCATTGTACTGCCCACACCCTGTCCATGTGTCGACACTTCAGCTGGCCTCGTTTTGGGATATAGAGGAAATTTTTCGCCATATGAACTTAGCTAGCTCACCTGAAATTGAAAAGTTATGTCATCATTTACTTAATTTCTTGTGACTGTCTCTTGAATAATGTTAGAGCAAACTTGTGTCCCCAATTGAAAGTGAATAGGAACAGATTCTCAAAAAATGTAATGGCTAATAGTCCACTCATGACTCGTACAATAAAGTGTTTGGAAACCAAATAGTTGTTTTTTTGTTGGGGACCAACTGACATTTAAAGGAATAGTTCACTCAAAAATAAAAAAACATATTTTTGAAGAGAGTTGGTAACCAAATAACAATAGACCCCATTGACTTTCCATAATATGAGGAAAAACCACTGAACTAAATGGAGTCCAATTTTGTTTGGTTACCGACATTTTTCAAAATATCTTCTTTTGTGTTTTGCAAAAGAAAGAAAATCATGTATGTTTGGAATGACACAAGGGTGAGTAAATATTGAGATAATTTTCATTTAAATGGTTCAGTCACTCAAGTCCGAAATTCGCATCAGAATTTTCCGCAGTTAAAAAATCAATACAACCTCACATTTTATCAATCACAACTCCGATATTTTCCTCCGTCATAAAAAAATTCGGACTGGGTTCGATTTTGTGCGTTTTTCGCATCCGTCAAGTATTTTGAGTGGCCTTTTTATCAATTCCGAGACATCGTACAAGCAAGAGCCAAATACGAAAAACGCATACGAAAATTTCGGACTGTATATGCAAAGACCTTTACACTAGAAATATTTAAGTTGGGACATAACATTCATTTTAATGAACAACAACTTGCATTTTGGACTCCATTCACTATCATTGAGGAGAGAAAGATGAACTCCTCATTAATATTTTGTCTTAATGTGCATCTTACATCATTGTAAACAGCCTGCGAAGATGAGTAATGCCAAAATTTTGGGGCAAACTGTTCCTTTAGGGTCATTTGATTAATGAGATATTACATCATTTTGTGGTGCTTGGACACACATAGCATGCTGTTAAGTAAAGAGATTTACCATAAAGTATCAAATCAAATAGTTATTTGAAAACACAATTGCCCCAACAAGATTTTTGTTGACTGGATGTATCAACTGTTGCCAAATCAACAACATCTGTGTGTTTGTTTTGTGTTCAGGTGTGGGTTCGGATTGAGTGTGTTCTTTTAGATTTGAATACCTGTATAAGATGTTAAAGTATTGTTTTGATTTCTGGGTGAGGTATTTAAGCCGTTTTCCATAATGTGTTTGGATTTTTCTGTTTATATGCACACCAATTAGCACAGTATGTAGTCCCGTGTGCCCTGGTTTTACCATTACATAAGAAGCCCTACTTTCCACTTTTCCTCTCATCTCGGTTCAAGCAGTCTGGAGAACCCAGAATATAGGTGTCATTAAAAATCTGTTCTAAATTCATTTTTATGTTTGTTTTTGCGCTGTAAGCGGGCAGATGGTAGCTTAACAGCATGTTGGAAGACGACTGTCGTATGTTGGACTGCATGTGTCCGTCTGTGTTTTTATGATCATGAAACCTCTAAAGGAACTGTACTGCTTTCTTGAGTAAAGTAGAATACAAAAACTTGAGATCTAAATCAAAGGCTAAGCTTTGTTTATGCAGAAACTTGTTATATACAGATGGTACATTGTAAGCGTGCCGCCTCCCTTCATTATGGTATTTGTTTATTTAAGAATCTGTCGTTTCTTACTTTCTGGTCTCTTGGCTGAGTAGCACAACCTGTTGTGACCCTTTTATTTTCTACCAAAACATGCTTGCATTCACTGAGAGTTTAACATGGCTTTTTAAAAAAATGCGTCCACATCAATATGTCCACTTTGAGTCCAGCTTGATTGACACAAGTACTGTCAGTGTCCTGAGGGTCCAGCTCAAGATTTGACACACATGCCTGTCATTTGGCAGATATTCGTATTTACATTAAAACCCCCGTGAACCGGAAGTTGCAATCGTTTTTACTTCAGTATTTCAATTCCATTTGAAATGGAATTTAGAATGAGAGAAATAGTGGGCATGGCTTTCGATTAATTGGACGTATAAAAACAGCCGTGGCATTTTGAAACAGAACAGGCAGGAATTAACGGATGCTCCGCCTAAGCCGTCTAACATACGTCATTTAAGATGGATAGTCATTACAGGACGAGAGTGCATTTTCAGATTTTAACTGAAGATAATGAGGGCACACAAATTTTAAAACGAGAATGACCCAGATTGATAAACTATTTACAATAAACACAATATATCATGATTTTTTTTTCTTTTTTCACTGGGACTTTAAGTCCACTTCATTGAGTTTGCTGATGTCAGATTATTGTGTTCTCACAAGCACAAAATGTTCTGTTACTTTCATATAAAATCATAGCTACAGTATTTTGCTTTAGTACAGAATGTTCTGGTACTTTTATTTAAAATCATAGCCACAGTTTGCTAAACAGAGACAGCTGCATGTTCATAGAAGCTTTTAAACTTTAATGGCCATGAATAAATGTCAATAACAAAGAACACGGGAACTCAGAGAAACATCTGTTTCATATTAACATTTGATAAAACTCAGTCATTTCATTTCAATTCAACTAAATATAATATGCAAAAATGTATATCAAAAAAATATTTCTGAATCATACTCTTTAGTCACATATCTGTTTTGTCTTTGACAAACGTAAATGGGGTCTGGCTAATGTGGCAATATTTTGGCCCAGTCTGACTCATTTTTCTATGTGTTCTAATGTGGTCCTTTGGCAGCCATGATGGATATAATGTGATTGAAGTGGAGTCTGTTTCTGTCATGTCTGTTATGCCTAGACACTGGCAGGAACAAACATACGACTGATTGGCATGCATGCCAGCAGGCATGGTGGTTTAAGTGGGTACCAGGGTTAGAACGGTAGGATGAAAAGAAACCGATTGGCAAAAATGAAATTAGAGCAGTCCTTTGATAAGCAAACGTATGAAGCGTTGAGTATCCTGTAATTGCAATCTTGAACTGCCAATGATGAGGCACCACGAGGGCAGAGGGAACCTTGTGAAAACTTACAAGAAAAAGCGGTACTTCGCCAATTATCAAAAGAACAAATTAACAAAAATAGGAGATTATACTTTGTGTAGAAGAACTGAAATGGTTTTCATGACAATTTGTTATTTCAGCAATAAAATGAAATAAGATTTATATACACTCACCTAAAGGATTATTAGGAACACCATACTAATACTGTGTTTGACCCCCTTTCGCCTTCAGAACTGCCTTTATTCTATGTGGCATTGATTCGACAAGGTCCTGAAAGCATTCTTTAGAAATGTTGGCCCATATTGATAGTATAACATCTTGCAGTTGATGGAGATTTGTGGGATGCACGAAGCTCCCGTTCCACCACATCCCAAAGATGCTCTATTGGGTTGAGATCTGGTGACTGTGGAGCAGTGTTGGGTGTAACTAGTTACTAAGTAATTAGTTACTGTAATTAAATTACTTTTCCCTTGAAAAGGTAAAGTAAGGGATTACTCGTATGTTTTCTGTAATTTAATTACAGTTACTTTTGATGTAATTAAACTAAATACTTTGTGCAATATATTGGTTTGCAATAGTGTAATGGACATCAAAATTCAAAGTCTTACTTTAAAATCTGTGCTTTCATGTATAATTATCACATTTGTAATACTTTAGTCAGTTAATAATATTTATTGGAATGAATTCAATAAGCCGTTTCATGTCTATCCTTGAATCACTTAACTAATCAAGGTTGATGTAGGATATAGAAAGTAATTAGTAATGAGTAACTAAATACTTTTTGGACAGAGTAATTTGGACAGTAATCTAATTACACTATTGAATATGTAATGAGTAACTAGTAATTAATTACTTTTTCAGAGTAACTTACCCAACACTGCTGTGGAGGCCATTTTAGTATAGTGAACACATTGTCATGTTCAAGAAATCAATTTGAAATGATTCGAGCTTTGTGACATGGTGCATTATCCTGCTGGAAGTATCCATCAGAGGATGGGTACATGGTGGTCATAAAGGGATGGACATGGTCAGAAATAATGCTCAGGTAGGCCTGGGCATTTAAACGATGCCCAATTGGCACTAAGGGGCCTAAAGTGTGCCAGGAAAACATCCCCCACACCATTACACAACCACCATAATTGCATTAATGAGAAATTGAACAGGTGTTCTTAATAATCCTTTAGGCGAGTGTATATATTTTTTCACTAGTAATGGCATTCTTACACATAGAACTAAGAATTTAAAATTAAGTGTGTTTAGTTGTCTTGAAAATTATGTTCCAAAATGAAATAAAGGTAATACAATGGTTTACTTCTTTAATGAAGTTGACTTTGGGTGAAATGTGGCCTGCACGTTTCCTCACATTCGCACAGCAAATCTTCTAAATAAAGAGAGGGAAAGAAAAGCAGCAGAGATTTAACAGAAACAGTCTGAGAGACAAAGAAGGTGAGACAATACAGAAGTTGTGAGTGGGAGAGGAGAGACAATTGGGAAATTCTTCCCTCTGGAATCTATGCCATGACATTATGTCCGTGATCTCACCGGCAGAAGGACGAAACCGCGTTTGTGCAGAATAATTATTCATTTTATACAGTCACACAGCATTCATCATTGTCTCATTGCACTGAAATTGAAAAAACGATTCACTCGTTTCTCTTCTCCTTTTCTGTGAATGGATTAAGCTGTTGGGATGGAGGAGTACACAATGTTCCGTTGGTCGATGAGCACTAGCTGCACATTAAACCTCCCTCCCCAACCGTGATCAGGTGGTACAATCTGAACGTGCGGGGAATGGGAATGCACTTTAGCAGAGTGTAATGCGGGGGAATTCCGACAGGGCCATATATGGGCAAGGAAGTCCTTCTCCATCTCACCTCTCTTAGCTCCATCTGAAGTGGGATGCACACGCAGTGCTGATGTTCCCGTCGCACTCGCATATACACCCCCGCAGACACACACTTACATAGACGGGCTCATCTGTAATGTAAATTGGTGAGATGAGGACTAGGGCGGCTCGTAGGAGTGTCACAGCTGTAACTGAATGACTTGCAGCATCCGCAGTGGACATGGAAGCTCCTGGTGCATGTGGAAAGCTGAAGGCGGCCTCTGCAGCATATTAGCGCATTGACTGATGCTAGATCAGGTGTAAAATTGAGTTTTTTTTTGTAACACGTGCACAATGAGCTATCTGTAATTTAAAGAGTTTTTTTACATGAAGCCATACATTAACGCAATCCTGTCAGGATTCATTGTAACGACTGAATGATTTCACAATTGCCTCTTATTGTATTTACAACACTAGAGAATATTTTTTTATGACTAATGTAATGTGAAAATATGAAAATCATTTCATATTTGATCCGAGTTGTTCTGAATCTGTAATAGTTTCATTGTTCTGATGAACACAGGAAAGATATTTGGAAGAATGCTTATAACCGACGAGATCTTGCCCCCCATTGACTCCCATAGTAGGAAAAATAACTTTATCATTTTTTTGTTCTGTTGAGCACAAAAGAAGATATTTTGAAGAATGTAGGAGAGCAAACAGTTCTGGAGCTTTTTAGACTACCATTGTGTTTTTTTCTACTATGGTAGTCTATGGGGGGGCAAAATCTGTCTGGTTTCTTACAAGCATTCTTCCAAATATCTTTCTCTGTGTTCATCAGAACAAAGAAATGTAGACAGATTTGGAACAACTCGAAGGTGACTAAATGATGACCGAACTTTCATTTTTGGGTGAAGGTTCCCTTTAAGGTTAAAAAACCTACTCCGACATAATGATTTATACCCATCATCATCCGTTACCCAACTCGATTTTCCTGGTGCCGCAGGGCTCAAGAGTATTACATAACAGTAAACAACAAGTTCCTACCGTAATTCACATCAATAGACTGCTGACAACAATATTTTCTTGTGTATGTTGAACACACAATGGTGGGGACAGGAGCTTTTATGCCACAGGTGACATTGAAGCAAAGCTTGACATTGGACTGACACGCACACACACAAAAGTTAATTACACCCATCAATCTTTTTCAAGCTGTTTTATACCGTGAGACCCCAACTGCATTAGTTTTGCATCACAGGTTATATACCAGGTTTATGGGTGTTGATGTATGAGGGTGTGTTTGTGGTAAATGAGGCGTGTTTATGACCCTGTTAGATGAACAAACACTAACAGCTCCCCCATTGTCAACCTGTTACCAAGAGATCTGCATTTTGGGACCTCATCAGAACCAGAGCCATCATATTCTCTCCATCTCTTCATATTTTAAACTCCATCTCACAGCTGTAAGGATTGATAAAAATCAAGTACTTTATTTGCCCTTGTAACTGGTAATAATGGTACATTTTCTTCAGTTGACAAGCTACTTCTTATCCAATCTTTTATATCTAGCCCCACACCTGCTACTGTAATCGATACGATCGAAGAAGGAAGTCTCAATTTCCCATGGCTGTTTCTCAGCCAGCGCGTCTGCTGATTGAATATGAATCGATATTAAATCTTGCTTGTTAGGGCTATTAATTATTTCTTAATGAACATGCCTGTTATGAAGTGCTATAATTTACATGGTCATGTATGATAAGTGTCTGGCATAGGCATGCTTAGAAGAAAATGACTTTGAATCGAGGGATTGGGTGCTCTCGTTCATGCTTGTTTTACATGGATTGATTGCTTTGGGACTAATCAAGGAAAGAAAGGTTTCCCAGTGGAGTGTTTTAAATCCGTGTAATGAGGCGATGTTGGATGGACATCAGCTTGGCGTTTGTTCATGTATTATGTGGGTTTATTTTTGATCTGTTATGTGGTTAATAAAGTGTTATAAAGGCGAATGTGTCAGTGTTTAGGATCTCAGATATGCAGAGGCAACTGTAAGGGAGGCATTTGTGTGCTGAATTTTCTAAATAAATGCTAAATGTAGATCATGTGATTTGATGCTATCAAAACATTGCTCTGATGTTTAAACAGCAACATTAGCTCAACATATGACTTTGGAGCATTGGGTCAACCCATGATAGGAGTTTGAAACACTGGCATGAGTTAGAAGTTTGGAACGTTGGCTTAACCAATGACATGAGTTGAAAACATGGTCTTAACCAATGGAAAACGTTTGGGGGCGTCATCGATATTGAAGTCTTTTGGTATTTTAAAAACTGTCTTTAGGAGATGCACCCATATATCGGCCAATAATCTGCATAAATTGATAAAAGCATCATCAGTTTGATATTCAATATTAATAGTCATTATATGAATTAATCACATTCAGAAAGTTAAGAAATATGAATGTGATCTTCAGAATCTGGATCAGTATCAGCAGATATCGTGTACTATCTCAAATCTTTAGCTTAGCACATGTTTGCTCTAAAGAAATCAAAAATTTCCCTTTTGAAGTTTTACCAAACCGTGACATGCAAAGTGCACCCTGGCAACCCAAACCGTTGCATGAAGGTCAGGCATGTCGCCTCAAGCATGCAGTCAGGAATGTGGTATAGTGACTTCTGTCACACTATGATTGTGTAATTTATTTTTTCTTTGATGAAAGAGTTGCAGCTGTGCTTGTACACGGCTTCTTCTCATGTCTTCCTTCTTAGCTGCTTTTGTGTCTGTATTTCCTTCTCATCTCCTCTGTTTGTGTATGTTGGTTTGTGGTCTCCATTTCGTTATACAGATTTTATGAGGAAGATCAGCGCAGCTGGCCGGACTCAACTCTGTGATTATAAGCAGCAGATGATGAATTACATAAGAAATGATTGTGAACTAAGATGCTGAAATGTAATAAACAATACAAATAGACATAGATATATAGAGCATGAGGATTAATGTCCGGACCAATATATACAGATATAAATGTATGATCATGCAAATTTTCCTAAATATTATTGTTATTTTATCATAACTTATTTGAAATGGGCATAAAAGATATAATTGGGATAACGCCTAAACATAAAATTCACAATTGCTGAATTCTATTTGGGGCTGCTTGTGGTGCTAAAATCATGCTTACACATATCGAAACAGGCTTTGTTCTTATACTGGATACCTGCTTTCATGAAGCAAACCTAAAGTGGAATCTTTGTTATGGACATTTTTACAACTTCAGTACGTCTCCATAGCTGCTGCAGTATTTTTATTGCACAATGCTTTGTTGATCGTGGCTCCATTCATTCATCCTTTGTCTTTGGAGCGTTCCAGCATCGTATCCCGGTTTACTTTCCTCCCACCCTGACGTTCCCTTCCTCTGTCCTCTATTCATGCCATGCTGCATTATATTCCAAGCTGTGGAAACGAGAACAGTGTGACTCTGGGGGGAGAGGATCTTAGAACAAATTCATCAAGTTGAGAGCGAGCGACCGAGCGAGAGTGAGAGATTGGAGTTGTAATGGAACGCCGGAGCTCCGTTGAGAAGAGATGGAGGTCTCAATAAGGGGGAATTGAGTATAACGTAAAGGGCATCTCTTAATGTTGAATTATAGATGAGTCAGACTGTGGGTAGGTTGTCATAAACTCCCACAGTCTGTGCCCACCAGCAACAACAGAATGGCAAATCCCAGCTGGCATGGTGCCCTGCAAGTCCAGCTAATGAGAGTTTTCTGAATAGTGGGGTTGTTGAAGCTCTGTCTTTCTTCTGTCTCTTTTTTCATCTTTGTATCTGCACATCTCATCTCATGTAGATTCTTTAGGACCCCCTCACCACTTTTTCTGTACCTCATTTATGTTCTTTGTGTAGTGACGAATAGGCTGACTAAACTTGTGCTATTTGTGTTGCAGTCCATCATGGAGCAGTTCAACCCTTGCTTGAGGAACTTTGTCGCCATGGGAAAGACCTACGAGAAGGCTCTGTCGAGTGAGTACCCCACCGTCGTCTTCCTTAGCACTCTATCAATCAGTGAGGCGGCTATTCAAGCTCTCATTTCATTGGTTTGCACTTTAAACTAATGTACAATAGAAAAATATTCACGTTTATGCGGAGCACCGCTCCTTAATTTCTTTAAAATCTATTCAAATGTTGTTTAAATGTGTGTTGAATGTTTGTTACAATTTTTTTTGTTTGTGGGCCGGAAGACTTCCTGTTCCTCCTGTAGTGATGATGTCATAGCGTGTTAAATGTGAACTTCATCCACACCCGAATCCCCTGACATCCCTCATGCATGTTGCATCTGCAGATCCGTCTGATACACTGATGCTCGATGATGTGTTTCTGTTATGTGTGCGGAGTTTGCATGTGTTGAACAAGTCGTCTGGGCAAGGACAAAGATGTAGGTATTTCTGAGCACCGGAAGGAAGGGAGAACGAAATAGAACGGAGGACGGGCGTAAAATAGGCCAGAGAGATCTCTGGGAGAAGACAGTCCCGTAGAGAGAGCGCGAAAGGAGAGCAGATGAGATGTGTATTCAGGACAAGTGTGGGTCTATAGAAGCAACACTTAAACTTCTTTTTTTGGATCGCTTCTTTCGTTATTCTTTATTCTAACAACCTTCCTAACATTCTCTAATAATTTAATCTGATTCTCATGTAATGACGCTACAACATTGTTGATCAAAAATAGTGTCTGTGTGTGTAGATCAGCATCAAGAACAGAGTAGAATCTGTGCACCATCCCTGTTGAGTTTGATCACCATACCAAGTATTGCAGAGAACCCTTCCACTCATCATTCCACATCTAATATTTTATGAGGCAGAAAACACAAGCGAAAGACCAAACCCCCGGAGGCTTGTCCACAATAATGTGTGTGCATGTGCGTGAGAGTGTCGCAGGCTGATTGATATTTGTAAAAAACGAGCCGAACGGAGGGAGATTTGCACTCCACCCTTGCAGATCAGCATTGGCTGCAGCTTAGGTGGTACACGGAATCCATCATGGGGATTTGCCGGAGTTGTAAATTTGCCAGTTCTTGCAGGCAGCAGAGCGGAAACCCTCCACAGTACCCACTAATGACTAGTGCAGATGCAGCCACTTGGGCATTCACAAACTTTGGACCATTTTTGGGTTGTTTTAAGCGGTGTTATGTGAATAATAGATTGTTTTGTGAAAATAAATGTCAAACAAGAAAGGAGAACGGTTTTTGGAGGCATTTGCAAGCTTTTAATGTTGTAGGTGATAAGAAGAAAAGGTCTTGGTTTAAGTTGCACAGAGAAACCCATTTTTGGGAGGTGTTGGGAATTATATTTTGAGTCTTCGAAGACTCCATTGAACAAGGATTGGAAAGGAGGTAGAACTTGATTGAATTATTGGATATAAACCATATTTTAGTCAGGACTTTTCTCTTTATAAAATTGGATCGCATATTAACTTGAAATTTGAAAGCAGGTTCTTAGCTGTTCTGGAGGTAACATTTTGGATTGTCTTTTGAAGCTGCATTTCCCCAGAGAGGGTTGGAGAGACTTCTCTGTCCCTGTTGCTGGCCTTATATTTCAGACCTCTGTAATCCTCTTTTCTTCTGCTCTCTGCCTCGTTCCTTTACTCATCAATGATCGTCCCATCTCCCCCATAATGCTGGAGCACCTAAGCCCCCAGCTTTCCCCCTCTAATCCGCCACAACCAGGACACACCTTGTCTTGAGCCAGGGATTTGCACGGACAGTATAACATAACACCATACATTCAAATGTGACTGTACAAATGGGACTATACTGCAGATGTGTAACATTGAGACACTACATTTTGATCAGTATGTCATACTGTGTATCAAGAGGCATAATATGGATATACTGTATAAGGAACTTATGAAATATGAAAATTTATCCACACAAATTGATTTCTTTACCGAAATTACTTCATTTTCAATGCACGGAGTAGTTAAAGGGATAGTTCACTCCAAAATTTAAATTCATCATTTATTCATCGCTCAAAACCTGCGTATCTGACTTTCTTCTGTGGAACACAAAAGAAGATATTTTGAGAAATGTCTTGGTGATCTTATAAGGTTTTGCGTCCTTACAATGGAAGTCAATAGAGGCCGATGTTGTTTGATTACCAACATCTTTTAAATATCTTTTGTGTTCTGAAAGTCATGCAGGTCTGGAATTATGTGGAATTACATGGCCGAGTCAATGATAAATTTTCATTTTTGGGTGAACTGTCCCTTTAAAACGAATCTCTACCGCTGCACATGACCTTCACTATCCTCTTGTTCTGATACGTATTAAACTTAGAAATGTTGCTATGTTCCAAGACACTTTGTGCTTCTTGGCATGCTGTCGGACCGCTAAACTGCTGTGATCCTCCAGTTTAGAGAGCCTGATTCTGAACCCGTTTCTGCCATAGGGATGTAGTAGAAGCAGCGCTGCCCCTGAGGTGAGACCTCACACAGAATGAGTGATTGCTCTCAGTAATGCGCTTTCTGATGTGAATGTGAAGCTTTTTTTAAATAGTATCTCTGCCTCTCATTGCTCACCAATCACAAGCTTCTCCCCCACCCCCTCAGTTCTCTGGCAGAGCCATCCCAGAACATATAGTTTAAGACTTTCCCATCCACCACTCCTGTATCCATAGACGCAACACCTGTGGGTTAAGGGAAGCTTCGGGTGTGAAAGAGAGACATTAGAACACTCTCGATTCTTATGTCCCAAATGCTTCCATGTTTCCAGGTGTGACATTTGCAGCAAAAGGCTACTTCGACGCACTGGTGCGGATGGGAGAGCTGGCCAGCGAAAGTCACGGCTCTAAGGATCTTGGTGAGTTATAGACTGAGGCTGCGGTGCCCCCTGTGGTTGGAAGGGGTATTGCAAAATAGAATCATTTGAGGTGTGAATGGTCGGATGCCTGAGCACATAACACATATGTACAATCGTGTACATTCACAAACTCTGCCCTGCGGGTTCACTCGTAGCTCATTGGGGATTGGATTGTGCTCATTCTTCCCTTTTCAGATTTTCAAAAACAAGTAATGGGTTGTTTTGTATTAAAGGTCCAGTGTGTAATTTTTGGAGGATCTATTGAGAGAAATGCAATATGATATACATAGCTATGCCTTCAGAGGTGTATAAAGAATTTACACAGTGAAGCGTTATGTTTTTATTACCTGAGAACGAGCTTCATACACTGCGGGTCCCCTTGGATGTAATTCGCCATGTTCTGTCAGCCGTCGCAGTGTTTCGAAAAGGAGGGCATGAGAGAACGGTTGGTTGCAATTCGCAACCTTGCGGCTAGATTTCACTGACTGGACCTTTAAAACATGCATTTGTTCATTTTAATTATTCATTAATTAGAATTAATCTATGTGGCATAAATGCAAAACTGTTTGATAAAGTATCACAATGTATCTATGCGTTTTCTTTCCGACCTAGTAAATTACTTCTTTGAAATGATTGACATGCCATGAAATGACATGCCCGTGAGAAATGTAATACGCAAATTCATCTCATTCATGATGTGCGATTCAGAAAATCGTTCTGAAGTTAAATAAGAAACATGTTTCCTTTCACTGGACTTTCTGGCTATTTATTATTTATAAGTGACTATATTTATAAGGTCGTGCCATAGCACGCAGTTAATAAATTGAACAGTCAACACTATAGCAACTGTTGGGTAATGGAAGCACCAGATACCTAAAATAATTTAAGGACATTTCGCTTCCCAGGATGTATGGATCTGTAGCAAGAGAGGCTCACCTCTAAAGACTATCTAATTTATAGCCGGAGAGATTGTCTGGCATTATTGATGCCCATAGGGAATTTATTGACCAGAGAGTGGGTTTGTTTTGTGATATGCTTCAATGATCAACCTTAAACAAGCAGGTCTAGTTGTCTGGTCATAGATCCCGTGTATCACTCCAGATGGAGGGTGAGACCGTAGAAAGTGATTTTTTTTGGAAAGTGTGATATACTGTAGAGCCTCCTCTATAACCTTTCACCCTTCAGAATGTCACTAAAAGCCCATCAAAGTTTAATCTAAGAAGATGACAGGAGGGTGGTGGCCTAGTGAGTAAGATCATGAAAACAGGTTATACTTTCATTATTAATCTCAGAAACATTTTCCTCCTTTGCTTTTGAGCATTCATCAGTCGGTGTGCCATTGACTGCTCATTGAATGGAGTTCACCATCCCAGCTCTCATTTGAACAGTAAAAGGCTATTATTGAATGAATTCAACCTCATCTCATCCTGAGATTGTATTAACCGATTTCCAACTTTTCAATATCACAACAATATACCCTGGCGGCAGTGGAGGCCTTATGAGATTGTTTTTTGGGCTGTAAGAGATCCATTTCTAGTCTGCTGCTAGCTCAGCATTGTTAAAAAGCAGCAATATCTGTGTGTGAAGAAGTAGTTTAATGAGAAAAGTTTCATGAGACTGAGGCAAAATACAGCAAGTCTGTGTTTGTTTTGTGCGTCTGCTTAAATCAACTTGCATTTGTGCATCACTTCCTCTGTAGTATGCTTGCTGATAATGCATATATTTGCATAGTCGCTTTGCATAAAAGCGTCTGTCAAATGAATAAATGTCAATGTAAATATGTCATTCTTTAAATCTTGTTTAGAGTATTTAAAATTTATTTGCATGTTAATGTTTTTTTTTACTATGAATGACAAGCAAGATTGTTTCTGCATGTCAACATTATCATGAAGATTTCATAACTATTAATTAACAGTGATCGGCATTGTGCATGTTTGTTTTGTCTCGTTTCTCATCATATTTCTTGACGCTTGACATTCTTTCTGTTCACACGGGCCAAGAACATTCCTGATGTGTCTCATAGCCAAATACCTGCACTTTGTTTGTTTGGATGTGTACTGAGGTTGTTTTTTGTATGGGAAAGAAGTGTTTGTCTTGGAGTTTGTTTTGACAGGCTTTGAAGGAAATGTGTACAACACACTCTTAAAGTCCATTGTATAAGATTTAGCGGCATCTAGCAGTGAGGTTGTGAATTGCAACCAAAGGCTCACTCAACCCCTCCCTTTCGAAGCACTACGACAGCTTACACAGCACAAAGGTGGCGTCTCATTTTAGTTTATTTGACGAAGGAGATAACGTAAATGAAATATGGTCTGTAGAGCAGTTTGTCCGTTTAGGGCTACTGTAGAAACAACATGTAGATTGAAATGGCTAATTCTAAGGGAATACAAATATTATGTAAGGTCTTTATACACTCCTGAAGACATAGTTATGTGTATTATATTGCATTTCTGTCAAAAGATCCCCCAAAAATGACACATTGGACCTTTAAAAATAACGGTTCTAAAAGAGTTTCAGTGATTCCATAGAAGAACGTTTTTTAATTATCAAAGAACCTTTTAAGTCAAAGGTTCTAAAAAAAGAACCATTTCTATCTTGTGTTTTTATAGTCATCAGAACATTTGATCACTATAAAGAACCTTTTGTTTACGATTGTGTTAACGGCCAAAGACGGTTTTTAAATGGCATCACTAAACACCTTTTTTGTGTGAATATGACACTTCTGTAGATTATTCACCTAACAATGAAAATGTCCCAGGTAATGCAAAACTGAAAAAAATGCAAAAATTATCATTAATGATACATTATATTAATCAATATCAGTGGAATTTAGGTGCTCCAATGTGCACAAGCTTTAACAAAAACAGTGTTGTGATCCAGAAACTTCGGATCAACTCGGCCACAGGCAAAATGTGTTTCCAGTTAGACCTTCACATGTGTTTGAGCATGTGAGACCTAATCTCCTCACATTTGATGTACGCTTCAGTAATCCTTTAAATGAGATCCTAATACAGCGTTAATAATTAATGCAGATAATTTTTTGCCTTTAGCACTGTGTCTCTTTAGATAAAATGATCCAGAGTACTGGATGCGGGGAGAGGTGCTTCATTTGCACTGTGAAGAACTTTCTGTTTTCATGGTCTTGTTAGAACATCATAGATGGACTGTTTTTAAAAAGGATGGATGTTGTGCAAAGAGCCTCAGGTGTGCATTAATAATGTAAGGTTTGAAGAACGGACCACATGGGCAGCACTGCTCACATGCTCAAGATGTGTGTGTGTGTTTCTTACTACTTGTGTTGTAATATTGCTCATTCCTTTATCAGAAAATTTAGTGGGAAAATCAGGACAGAAAGGGTTTATTTGAATGTTCTTATTGTGTCTTAAGTCGCTCAAGTTCATGTAGATAGAGAATCATTAACCTTTTACTAAATGACACTGATAGATTATATCAATTCTAGGTCATGATAAATCATGGGCTGAATCATGGGGTTTAAGCATGTCTGCTTTATATTGCATCACCCAAGATGTATGTTAGTACCCGATTAAATCAGGAGCTTGAACTAATCTATTTCAAAGTCAGTCTTAAATCTCACCTGGCCATTTTAATCTTATTTTAAAATCAAATGAACAGGAGTTGATACAAATTATGAAATTCCTGTACATCATTGCAAAAGCATCACTCTCGGTGTAGTGGATAGTGGTGTGATCTCTTTAAGTACCGCCCTCTGCCTCCTCACGGCATCCTCAAATCTTAGTAAATCTCAATCTCTCGCTGTGAAGAGAGATGTGCGGTGATTCTTTAATGCAGCACTTGTGCGTATCGCATCACCCGCCGCCTGCAGTCAGCCCACGCACTGATGCAGGAACGCAGCCGGCCAGGGAGAGAGAGAGAGCAACGAGCTAAAAATAGATTAAATACTGGCCTTAACAGGAGAAGTTCCGCTAGAGAGAGAAAGACAGAGCAAAGAAAGGAGGATGCGGCTCGTGCCTCTCTGGTGATGTCAGCGTAGCCAAAAACAGCCTCACTTGTCTGCTTCCTCCAATACTGCAGGACTGTGCTGCATATTAAACAGCTTCCTGTTTCCTCTGTCCAAATATGGGTTTCAGTTGTCATACCTGTGAGGTACCAGCAGGTTGTCGTCTTTTCACATTTGTAGTTCTGTCTTTAGGAGTTTTCAATGGTTTTGGCTTGAAGGGATACAGCTATCTCCACTGGGCATGCACACTTCAATACCGCATCATTTTGTCATGCTGACAAAATGTAATTACAATTTTTTATTAATGTAAGGTTAGGTTTAGGGATCGGGTAGGTTTAGGCATTAGGTTATGTAATTTATTGTCATTTTATGGCGAGACTTTGCATCACTTCCGCCCGTAGCTATATTCCTTCTAGCCACAACCAATTTCTATAGTGTTTACGCTGATAATTAGTCTAAATCCTGGATATTCTCAAGCTAGTACAGATATTTGTTGAGGTCTAAACTCGATTAACTCTTGAGGCTTGCTAAAGTTGTAAAATTACTCTGGGGTGTTTGAATTGTTAATGTTGGGCAATATTATACTGATAGGCAACTTATGCAGACTCATTCTTGTTAAGATATAAAAATCAATCCCTCACAAAGAGATCAGAATTTCAATTCAGACATCAAGAATTCAAAGGATGTTATGGTACAAAATCGTAGTAGAAGTTATTGTGTGCAGAATGGCTGCAGGACCAAATCATCCGTCAAATGAGTTTAGAATGAAAGAAATAAAGAAACGTTCACGCAACTATTAGCTCTTGCTGAACACGCTGAATAATGACTGTTTTAGCTGAGAGGATGAAATAAGAAAGCTTGGTTTTTAACAGATGGAAGTAAGGGCTTCTATTTACTTCAATAGTAATCTATAAGACATTAAGTTGTGCTTCTTTATAAAACATATACAGTGTAAAGAGGATAGAAAATGATAGTGGGAATAGAATAGAATGAAAAGACCAATATAACCAATCAAATATATCATTTATAATATTTCTTTTTTTTCTTGCTTTCTTTGTAATAGAATAATAATAACAATAAAACAACAACAATTATGATTCATAATTTAATACTATTATTATATATATATATATTATATATGATCTATATATCTATAAATTATATAGAATTATAGATGACAAATAAATTATAATGGTAACACTTTCCTTGAAGCATGTATGTATAATGCATTATAATGCTTCATAATGTGTGTTGTGATGCATAATATGTAGTTGTAAAGAATTATAACCAATTTAAAATGTGTAGTGTAACAATGTATTGCTAAGTGTTATAATGTATTAACTGTAAATACATTTATTATTTATTTATAAGACATTACAATGCTTTAAAGCTACTTTTATAATGTTTATACAAAGATGCTTCAAGGAAAGTGTTACCATTATAATGTTTAATAATAATAATGATGATGATGATGATGATAATATTAATTATTATTAATCAATATTATAAACAAACAAGCAAATAATTGTAATAATAATAATCTAATAATATATATATATATTTTTAGAATTATTAATAGTATCATTGGCGTTGGTTACTTACAATAATAATAATAAGACATTAGAGTAAGGTGAACAGTATGGGAATTCAACAAATGTTATCTTTCTTTCTCTCTTCATTTCTCTCACTAGCTCTCTCTCTCTCTCAGTTCTCAAACCCTCTACTGCAGCTTTTGCAGGTTTAAATTATGTTTCAGACTCTATCCTGATGTTAGACGTACAGCTGCAGGTCAACACGGTTTCATTTTCACTCCGAGCAAGCGGAATCTGTAATGTTATGTACACGATTTCAGTATTTCCTTATTGTCTCACCTTTGGGATTCTGCCAAACACAAACAAAACAAAAGACAATTATCTCAAACACCTCTGAGGAATGAGTCACAGAACTGATAATTGCTGCTATTGGTGGCGTTATCGACATAAGCTCAATGAAGTGAAGAGATGCCGGGAAATAGATCCACCACGGTGCCTTATATCACAACACAAAGAAGCAGATTTGGATTATTGTTGTGGAATTAATGAGCTGTGTTGAAGTAAATGCATAGCTCATGAATATTAATGCACTGATTTGTGTTAAAACTTTTGGTATTCATGAGCCTTGACTAGCATTTGTAAAAAAAAATTTGGAAGAGAAGTCAATTCCACATCCAATAATTAAAAGGGATAGTCACTGTAGTATGACACAATTTTACCACCTTTAGGATCCAATATTATGGATAGAGATGAATAATAACAATCATATTTCTTTTTTCTGACAGTCTTATGGATCTGGCTACCCAACAGATCGAAACCTTCAGCCAGATATTATTTCTACTGCAGTTATGTGTCTCCATTATGACCATCAGCTGCTCTATAATAGCCATTAATACTGACTTTTGTCACATAATGACTACAAGGAAGTATTCAAGCCTCTGGGGTTTGAGTTCAACGAGGCATCACTACATTTGGTTTTGGGTCAGTGAGTAAACAGTTTCAGACTTTGAGCATTCTGAAGGATGTATGATTTCTTACAGCTGATTTAGTTTTTTCTCTATAGATTTAGTTAGTGCACATATGTCTTATCTGTCGAAGTGCAAAGAAATTGGTTTATGTCAAGTATATGGATGAAGTGTCACAGCAAGCATCTGTCAGAATGTGCTTTTGTTTAGAAGCGTTCAGTGGAGAAGAGTTCAGTCATGAAGTGCTGAAATTTATCACAGCCATCTGTGCGCAGTTTAATTCCCAACAATATTGATGTGTACTACCTCTACCAAGGTCACAGAAGAGTTAAATATATTTTGTAGAACATTATTGTTCGTGAACCAGCCAGCTAGACCAACATTAACCATCATAAACTAACATAGGAACTCTGATTTATGCTTTCTTTATCCTTAAAAAATCTTTAACGTTATATTTAGTAGTGATGGATGCTCTCAAAGTCAAGCCAAAACGTTTCGGTGCTCTGAATAAAGCCATTCTTGGCTAAATTGTGCATCTTTGCAGTGTTTATCTTTGAATGCAGTCAGTCTTGGGTAACGGATCATCTTTTATTGTAAACAGGATCTAAATCTACATTCCTCCTATATAGTGCTGCGGGGTAAAGAGTCTTTGCAGACTATACTTTAATTGATTTGGATCTTTAGGAGTGCACAACAATACGCTTAAATCTTTCAAAGCTGCAGATGTTGTGATCCCCGCTGATTACCGGTAAGCAGATTAGAGCCCTGCCGAGCATGGCTGAATTACAGCAGGCGGAGATGAAGGGTGAGGGGCTTGGTATTAGACCATAGTGCTGACTTGGACAGGAAATGAGTGTATGTTGACCTAGAGACAAGATCTGGGTTCCAAGTTCAGGTAAGGCCAAGTTCTACAACCCAGAGAGGGATCTAGAGTACCTACAACATACTGATTTTTTTTGTGCTTTAGAAGATTTTTTTAAATTAAATTATTAAAATATACTTTATGCAATTATGTTCCTGATTTTAACAAAAACAGAGATAAAATAACGTAATAATCTTGGGAATAATTTTGGTTGTTAAGATTTTAATTATTTTTTTTGATTCATTTTAATTGAACAAATCATTAAGTAAATCCAACTCAATTGTATTATGTTATACCCATTGTAATTGGTCAAATTAAGTTTACTTATTTCTTTTTTGTTGAGACTACAGATCATTTTTGTAGATATAACTTAACATCTTGGCATTTGATCTGTAGTTCCCATCATACTTTGTATCTGACTGCAATAGGAGATTAATTTTCAAGATCAACAGTCATTTTAAGTGTTTTTCAGTAAAAAAGAAAGACTTGTTTTATCTTTGAGATTTAGGAGAGTTTTAGTTTGGGTTTTTGAGTCATTACCGTTGTTCAGAAGAGTGTTGCTTGTGCCTAGTCTGAGGAAGTCACGATAAGAGTCATGAAGTGTGTTATTTCTCTTTTTTGAGCAGTAACTGTGCTAATGCCAGAACACAGACCACTAGTCTCTTCTAACTTGACCATCTATGTTGTAAACAAAATAGTATATCTCAATATGTACGTAAGTGATCCTTGAAGTTTGAGTTAGACACATGTTTTTGTTCAGCGTATTTTTTTGTTGTGTAAGTAACATTTACTTGATATTTTAACAAAAACTAAACGCATTAAATAAGTTGAATTTACCTTATTCTGGTTAGTAAATTGTACTTGAATTATAGCAGCAAATTTTACTTAAAAAATGTTCCTGCAAATTGTTACGAGGATTTTATTAAGGAAATTCCACAAGTTCTTTTTTCCGTATTGCTTAGCTTTTATGTGAATCTGTAAGATGGCCCTTTTGATAGATGCATGTCAATATCTGACTTGCTTCTTGTAGACAGTAATGAGACAGAATGAAGACTTTTTCTGAATTGTTCTGCTTGTGCCTGTTAATCTGAAGTGTAAATTATTTGGGATATCCCATCGATTCATTTGGAGGATCTATTGACAGAAATGCAATTTAATAAACCTAACTATGTCTTGAGAAGTGTTTAATGGCCTTACATAATGAAGCATAATGTTTTTATTACCTTAGAATGAGATATTTCTATCTAAACACACCACGTGTCCCCTTACATGGAATTTGCCATGTTGTTTCTACAGTAACCCTTTACGGACAAACTGCTCTACAGAGTGCTTTTCGTAAATACTACTTTATCTCTTTCTGGAAAGAAACAAAAATGTGGCGACATCGTAGTGCTGTGTCAGCTGCCGTAGTGCTACGAAAGGAAGGGGGAGAAGTGGAGTTAGCCGTTGGTTGCATTTCTCAACCTCACCACTAGATGCCGCTAAATTTCATACACTGAACCTTTCATTGGGAAACGATGGGATTGGGCAACGACAATTAGAGATTAAATGTTTTAGCATGTCTCTTCCCTCGTCCTGGTACAATAGTTACTCTTTCCGTTAACATTGAGTTTGTCATTGTTTGGCATATGTGTAACTTCTGTGTGGATCCACCCTCTTATTAATTTCCCTTTTTGATGTACATTACTTATGGGACGGCTTCTGTTGACCTTGATCTGAAAATGTTTCATAAAACAGACCGTTCCACTGTTTGTAAGAGCTTAAGAGGGCGGCTTGATTGGATATGTACTGCAGGCTGGTGCAGTTTTCCCGGGTCAGGCATGACGGATTCAGAGACTGGCAGGGTCACGCTTGCGAAACATGTTGTGTAGCTCAGCAGTTCAAATTTATGAGGGAAGTACATATTTTACACAATATGAAAAGCTTTGTGTTAAAGGTATGAGATAAAGCTGACGAGTTTTACTTTAAGTTTAAAATTCTGTATGAGAAACTAATAAGGTTGATGCTTGATTTACCAACACCGTTAATATATTTTTAGATTAATAGAAGTATTATAAAATAGCTAGTGTATAGAAACTAGCACATATATTTAAATTTTTACACGCTCAGGAGGTAGAGAGACCTCATGCCCATTGGATGTCATGCGAGTTCATGTGTGTGACTGTCAAACTGTAGTTTCTTGACTACAGAAGAATTCTGTCTGTAAGAACCTTGTCTAAAAATTCCCAGTGTGTTTGTGGCTAATGCTGCCCTCTGCGTCACATGCTGTGTGCGTTTTTTGTTATTTCATTATTTTATTAAGCCAGTTAAAATCTGGTTTATGCAAAGTCAGACAAGAATTTGATGGATGGACGGAAGATATCTCGGCATGCTACATCCGTCCCTGTGGGACTTCAGAAGAGTGTGTCTTGACTTGTAATGTAATGAAATGTTTGTTTTAGGGCTGCTTTGATCACTCTACAAGAAAAACACTACATTATTACAAGGCTGAGCTTTTAACCTTTAAACGCATTACAAAAGGAAATGTGTGCTTTGCCGACCCATGCACCAGAAAAAAGCAATATATTTCCGAAAAAAAAAAAAATTTGCACTTATACCCTAAACACAATAAACAAAATACCAAACAAAATATTTGTTTTGTTGTTGAAAACAACATTATGAGAAAACCCCTCTGTTCTCTGTTGTATAGTATGCAAAAATGTCTAATACTTTCCCTCTCGTTGGCTTTAACTCTTTCTCTCTTGACACTGTCTTAAGGTCTTCTGTACTTTATTCCTGCTCAAACTAGGTCTTTTGTTCCTTTTCTTTACAATGCATTGCCTACTCAGAAGAGGCAGCATGTAGGTACCAAAACACAGCACACATGCCTTAACATGGCTGCATGATTCACTTGTTCTCTTTCTTTCTTTCTTCTCTTCTCTTTTTCTCTCGATTTGATTTTTCTTTCACAGAGTATTCATCTGACATGAGAAATTATGTGCTAACATTTTTGTGTAATCTTTTTCACAATTCTGCTCATGTTTATTTATTTGTGTATTGAACGTGCACTTGCAGTATGCTTTTCTTGTCAGTGTTATCATTAATATATATTTTTTCCTTTAATGGAATAACCAACCATTTTGCTGATATTTCTACTGATTATTCTTCTGTTAGTCTCTTACATTAAGCCATACTGTACAATTTGATATTTTTCATTTCTCCATATTTGTCTGACATTTTCTTTCACCGCACTGTTGGACCGTCTTGTTCATCTATTGTTTTATTTTCTCTCTCTACTTCCTCTGTTTCTCTCACTTGCGCCTTTGTGTCGCTGCATGGTGTTTTTTTTATCACAGGTGCAAACATTGTAATGAGAATATAATCTCTACCTTTCTCTCTCTCCCTCTCTCTCTACCTGTATCTTTGTATGTCTCTCTTCCTCAAGGGGATGTGCTTTTTCAGATGGCCGAGGTTCACAGACAGATCCAAATGCAGCTTGAGGATATGGTGGGTAATACGCTGATTGTACCAAACTTTTGTTTTCTCATTACGTTTTCTTACAAACTCATTTTCCTACTCATGTTGCGTCAGAGGAAATGGAAGGGTGTGACATAAAAAATGTCAATTGCTTCCATGTATACAATGAGAACAATAGTTTACGGTCACATGTGTAAACAGTCATAGCATAGACCTTCCTGTACTCATGGCTATAGATGCTAAAACAAGTTATATCGCTGCAGTCTTTCTGAAACCTTGTATCTCCATATTTTGTGATTGTAATTTTGCCATAAATCATTATTATTATAATCACCCTTTATGTTTGTCATTTGGTTTTGCAAATATCTAACCAACAAAGTGTTCAAAAGTTCTTGTCAACTTTTTGAAAACACTGTATTTATTCATTTACAAAGTACAGTGTTATTTCTACTTCCGGAAAAAGCAAATTCGGACATTCCAAGGTTTCAGAAGGACAACAAGGACATTTGAGTCTCTCACCATGAATATCTGTAATTGGGTAAATGATGATAATTGGTGTGTTTTTATATTAAAATAAATTATTTTTGTACAGCTGAAATCATTCCACAATGAATTACTCACTGAACTGGAGAAAAAAGTCGAATTGGATGTGCGCTACCTGAATGTAAGTGTAAACGCAAATACAAATACACAAAGGTTCACCAACATAGCTTGCATGAGAAAAAAAACATTCAGAAGCTAAATGATATGACATCCGAATTACAGTTTACAAGATCAACGCTCAATCTGAGATGGCATCTTAGTAGGGATTCTAACAGGGTTGTTTGCAAATGCATAAGATTGACTCTCAAGCTTTGTAGGTTCACGTACGGCTCTGCAACTTGGCGAGGAATCAAAGCCGAATTTATCCTGTGACTCATTACCAGCGTTGACAGAAACAATTAACCACGCGCCCGTGGTTCTCAGGGAGAAAAAATGGAAAAATAAACGGTGTTAGGATCAGTCAAACGTAGCAGAAGGTTTTGGCAGCGGTGAGGATCTGAAACACAAAGAATCTGTGAAGCAAAGAATTCTGAGAAGACACTAAGTTTGAGGACAATGAAGTTACTGATTGGGCTGACTCAGCCAAATTCCCATTAGCATAGAAAACAAGACGAACTCTCGGTTCTTTGGAGTCTGTGTTCTGGGCAGTTAAGCTTTAAGAAACAATTGACTCTCAATAGCTGCGCTAAACATTCCTTCTGGGAGTTTTCATAGCTCAGGGTGTGAGGAGAATGAGTTGTCAAGGATACTTTAAGAGAGCCTCAGCTCATATTGGTTGGCCTTTATCTACCCCAGGTCTTTGTGGAACAGATGCATGCCAAAAATATCCAAGATACAACCATTAAAATCCCTCATTTTGGATGTTCTAGTTAGTTCTTGTTTGCAATAAGAGCTGTGTTATTGTGTCGACAGGCCGCTCTGAAGAAATATCAGATGGAACACAAGAGTAAAGGAGAGAGTCTGGAGAAGTGCCAGGCCGAGCTGAAGAAGCTGCGAAGGAAGAGTCAGGGCAGCAAGAACCCATCCAAGTACGGAGACAAGGAGATGCAGGTGAGTTAGCGCTGCTCTTTAGATTTCAATGGAAAAGAGGTTTATTTCTACTACTTGAAATATAAAGAACACTTGGGTTAGTTCACCCAAATAGGAAAATCCTGTCATCATTTACTCACCCACATATCGTTCCAGAATTTTCTGTTTGGGCGAACTGTTCTCGAAATGGCAGTAGTTGCAGGCATTTGATATGTGTTGCAGTATATAAAAGCGTGACTCTAAATGAGACTTCCCGCTGGGTTGTAATATCATGGGATTGTAAAGTTGTATAAATCCCACTCGTTCTCTTCACAATTTAAATATACACCTTCAAAGACACTTGAGAGAATATGACAAAATGAAACAAGATGGAACATGTTAAAATGTACCAAAATGTGTGATCTCACACTTGCAGGCTACATTGATGATGTCATTCATCAGATTGTCATAGTTTTATTAGTGGCGCATGCAAAGTCAAGCATCACGATTAGTGTAGCTTATAATTATGGTTACAGGCCAACCGTACCCTAGTGCCCACAGTGCCCTAGCAACTACTAGATTGCAATTTTTTTATGAATTATTTATTTTAATTATTTATATGGACTCCATACGAATAAGCAGTGAATAATTAAAATTCAGTTCATAAAAATGTGCTGTAGAAAGTTATACAGCTGCGGAAAAAATTAAGAATTCAAATTTTAGATGTACAGTAGTATTGTGGCCGTTCCAGTCAAGTGTCTGTTGATTTTCAACAAAATCAAACCTCAGGAGTGACATAAAGTCATCCAACAGCAAAGTGAAAGACTGACAGCATGACAAGACACATGACAACTATGACATAACTATGATAAAAATTAAAAACTTTTTTTTTACTTTTCCTAAATACATGTACAAATATAGTACATGTAGTTCATTGAATGAAACCAAAAGGAAAATCATCTAAACACATACTAATAAATAATAAAATTAAAAAAAAGAGATTGGTCTCAAGATTAATAAAAAAATATTGGAAATTTTTCCCATGGCTACATATTGATATATATAATAATAGTGCAGCCAGAATATCTTAACAGCAGCATAGCAAAGATAATGGCGAGTTTCACATGGGCAAGCAACACATTTCTCACATTACGGACCTGTATTTCAAATAAAGGTATATATGTGTTTTTGCATAGCACTCAGACAACAAAGTCTTCCGGGTTAAGTCTGGCTGAAGCCCTTTTCCACAATATTGTGCTTGTTTTGTATGGGCTTCATTATTCTCACTGTCCTTGCGCTTTCGTTCACCGAGACCTTGTTTCACGGGGGTTGAATTGTCGGAGGCCGTTTGTTTTGAACGTACGCCTCTCACTACCATCGTCACCAGGTGTGAGGTCGGAGGGAAGTGGGAGTATTTTGCTTCAGGCTGACATAAGGTCAGTTCACAATATGAGCAGTAGGTGCGCTCCTCGTAATGGCGTGGGAACTGTTGTGGGCTCTGTTTGCTTCGTGGACGCACTCCACAGGTGTACTTCAGAAGAAGAGAAGTTGAGTGGCTTGTTAAAGTACATGGAACATAATAACAGAATGATGCGAATGCTATTCTGTTCATTCTCTTTTATTCTTTCTGCTTTTAGTTCAGACTTTTAACCGGACGTAACACACACAGTTTCTGCCAATCTCTTTCCATGTTCGAAAAAAACGTGCCAGAACCTATACGAACGCTGGGGGAGTATATCGAGCGCAGAAATACTATCTCATACGTCCATAGGTTATACAAAACTATGTATTCAGAGGTGAATAAAGACCTTATATGATGAAGTGTTATGTTTTTTTACCATATACCGTGTCTACACCGGATGCGGCACGACGCGACGAGACAATATAACGATTTAGAACCGATTGTAAGAAAACAATTTGTCAACACCAGACCCGGCGCGATGCGTCTGGTGTAGACATGGTGTTAGAATGAGCTATTTCTATCTACATACACCGTGTGTTCCCTAACATGGAATTCACCATGTTGTTTCTACAGTAGCCCTAAATGGACAAACTTCTCTACAAGAACGCGTTTCGTAAATACGTTTTCTACTTCGGCAAAGAAGTTAAAATGTGTTGAGATCTTAGTCCTGTGTCAGTTACGGTAGTGCTTCAAAAGGGAAGGGGAGTGAGCCGTTGGTTGCAATTCACAAACCCGACTGCTAGATGCCGCTAAATTTCATACACCCCGCCTTTAAAGGCTCCTTTTGAATGTTTCTCTTCCACTTGGGGCAGCATTTCAGAACCGAGACATGCTTAAGCATTTCGTTTTTTTATTGAACTTTTGTCTATCTCGTGCACATTTTCACATTATAGTTTGTAGTTTTTATGTTGCTAATATAAGAATGTGCAGTATTGTTTTTGTTAGTGGTGGAGCCCGTGGAAATGTTGATTGTCTATTGAAAATTCAATTTACTCTCCTTATTGGGTCACCGAAAGAAATCCTTATTGTTGAGCTGGTTGATTTATGAACTAGGGCAATTGTTTAAAACCGAAGTACATTTTTAAATCAAAAGGAAATCGCAGGTTCATTATAAGTCTTGCTTGTGACACACAGCTCTATGTGGCGCAGGGATTTGGAAAGGTTTCCAAAACTCGATATTCTGAGCTGCAAGCAGTTTCATCTCACGCTCCCCAAGGATTCTTTGCAGTTTACTAGGTGTGAAAGCTATGGTTTACCTTAGAGAAATCACATGGTGACATTTTGTGTGTGTGTGTGCGTGTCTGTGTGTGCATCTAAAACCCTTCTCAGCCTCTCATAGACTGTTTTATACCCTGTCCTTTGTCACCTGCCCCTCTTCAACGAAAGCTATTTTTCAATTCTAGGTTTTGTCAATTATTCATAGGTGTGTGTGTCTCTGTGTGTTTACATGTATGTTAATGCCATTTAGCAGCTCAGTACGAGCCGTGGATGAATTTTACATGTGGGTCCCATGGTCCCACCCCTGCGTCATGCTGAGGCGGGCTTTTTTTCAGAGAATACATGAGCAGAATGCTGTTTGTGTCCTTATATATATATATATATATATATATATAAGCAAGAAATATATCAAATCAATTAGATTTTATTTCTGCAGCGCTTTTCACAATGTTGCAAAACAGCTGTTAAGAAGACATTTAGTACAAAACAGATACAGAAAAAAAGGATTAAACATAATACACTGTTCCAATACATCTCTATGATTACTAAGAAATACACGTCTGTTCCAGCTCCCTGCAGGATGTATGCCAGTATTAATACCGTGACAAATGTAATGCAGTCGATTTCCCTTCTTTCCTAGAGGAGTTGTAATGCATAGAAATGATGCTGAACTGCAATCCTATCCTGCATTCATAATTCAACTCATGCTCAAATGAGGGCACGCACGGGGTAGGCAGATTGATTTGGACCGGACCGTCATTTATAATTTTTTGTGTGTAGTAGCGTCGGGACTCATGTTACATCATCTTTGTGTGCGTGCATGTGTGTGTGTAGGTATTTCCCTCGTGTACTTTCAACGAAGGGACATTGTGCAAAAGATTTGATCTGAATTTGATATCTAATCCCATTCAGCCTATACGTGATCTGGGAGTCATAAAGCTACATACATACTGTACCCAGCATACAAAGACATCCAATCTAGTGGCACCAATAGATGTTTACCAGCTGTGTAAATCAGTAGTTTACAGTTTTTGAAAGATGGTGTTTATGTGTTGTTTGCTTGTGTAGGATCATTTCAACCACTTTGACCAAATGTGGTACTTAACATCATATAAACAGCCTATCATTACCTGATACACCGATCATTAATACACATTTTTGCTAGTTGATTTTGCGTGTGTGGTGCAAAATTGCCTCTGTGATGTTAATAATAATAATAATAATTAGTTACATTTATATCGTTACAAATATATGTATTTTTATATATTTTTGGACACTCAAAGCGCTTTTACATGGAAGGGGTGAATCTCCTCAACCACCACCAATGTGCAGCATCCACCTGGGTGTTAAATAAAGCCCAGTACACCATTATCTGACAGAAGTGATATTGACTTTCGTATATGATGTTTGAAATAAATAGTTGGAAAACAAATAGTTAACATTCATTCAGCGGCATCTGTCACCTTGTTTAAGCTTAGACCAACCAGCTAAACCAATCGAAGACCATATTAAACCGTCTTAGACCATTTTTGCTTTTATATTCAGCACTTTTTCTAGGTTTGCAGTTGTATAAGAACACTCATTGGACGTTTTTATCTTAATGCATGACTGTACATGTAACTGTCCTCAATGACTCACACGCTGAAGGAATATTTAATGTGAGCAGAAAAGTGGTCTTGACCCCAGGTCATTAATTACAAAGCGCATACGGCTGTCATTAACCAGAGAAAGGGGATTCTTTCATCCATTAGCCCATAAAAACTGCAGTGTACACTCAGATACATAACTACAAATTTAAACTTAAATGTCGCCGAAAAATGCTGTTGTTTTCAACCCACAATCCTAGGTTTGCTTCCATTTTAACCGTCTGGGTTTGACCATATTTTACCCAAACTTGGGTTGAAACAACCCTGCATTTTTTCAGATTTGTATATTCATACATCACTATCGGAGCCATGGAGAGAGAGAGAGAGTGGCGTCTTCTCCGTTGACTCCAATGGAACAGTTTTCTCACAGTTTCAATAGTTCCCGGAAGTAGTAGCACATGGAGCTGTGACTAAACAGACCAACTGAGGTAAATTTCTATCCCAGTTTAAGACAAGAACCATTTAATGAATAAAAAAATGAATGAAATAAAGCATTTAAAGAGAAAAAATAACTTCCAGGAACTATTTGAAGGCTCCATGAATCACGTGACGCTCCAGCGTTTTGGACTTCCATTGGCAGAACTCTCTCTCTCAAAGGCTCTGATCACTATGAGCCCATGACACCTTTTACATAATAAGATGACCTTTTCTAACCTTAGGCTAAAAATATACTCGCTAACAGTGATCACGGTTTTGTTCATTTGCACTTGGTTGGAAGGTACCAAAAGAACGCACTGTGATATGAGCACAGGTTGTGTAAACATTGTGTTTGTGTTTTGTTGGATCACACCTCGTCCTGGCAAGGTATATGTTCATGTTTAAAGATGTTTTGGCAGGAGTTTGGTCTCTATTGAGGCAGTATCCTGGGCAATGTCAAAAACATCAAATTGTTTACCTGAAAAAGTAGAAAAGCATCGTTCAATGCTACTTCTATCCGACTTTTGTGCTTTTATTTTAATGAATCTCTGGTTTGAGACTTGGGTTTTCAAATCAAACCAAACAGGCGTGTTGAGTTTCTGAGCTTTGCGTGGACCACTGCATGAATCATTTAGCTTCATTTGCCATCATACAATTCGACAGCAAGCTTATGTGTTTGCCATCCAAAAGTGCGGTTTCTTTAAGCATGGCCTCCTGACTGGTGCATGGTTTGTTGTTTTCTGTGTCTGCTTCACGCCACCTTCCTGTCCCCAGTACGTCGAGACCATCAGCAGCAAACAAAATGAGCTGGAAAACTACATCGCAGAGAACTACAAGACTGTCATGTCTGAGGAAAGAAGGAGGTATTGCTTCCTCGTTGCCCGTCAGTGCGCCGTGGCCAAAAGTAGCAGCTCTTACCACACCAAGGTAAGAGTCCAAGTCATGTGTCGAAAAACATCTGGGTTCCAGAAACACTGAAATGTAAAGTTAAACATTGAAGGTATACATTTAAATGTGGACAACATGAAATCTAATGTCTAAAATGTGACAATTCTTGCTGAAATGTTTATATCTGTGAATTTTGATTGGATCATTTGGTCAGTGGAATAGATCAAATCATTCAGCCCATCATTGGTTATGTCAGAATTTGCTAATGTTATTGACCTTTTATCAAAGAATTTGGCTTTCATGTTGTCTTTATAGTCATGTAGTCTAAACATGAAACAGATCATATATACGATATTCCAATAATACATAATATTCATTTGACTCATATTTTGCCAATCAAATGACACACCTGGACAAATCCAGATTTTGTGCTCAGTTGTTTCTGCCCCAAATTCCATTTTTTCATACGTTCATGTCATTTTACCGCCATCACGTTGATCTTTCATCACGCTTGCTATTGAATGTGCTGCATCTGGAAATGCTGTTTTATGGGTGAAAACAGTTATTGTTCAAACTCCAAATTTTGTTTTGTTCTGTAACATGATTTATAATGAAACATTCACATCAATTTTGAGGTTTGTGCTGCACAGATATTATACAGCAGAGAATATTTATTAATCTGCAATGAGGAAATAAAGCAGAGATTCACCAGTGATGTTCGGTGGATTCACCAGCACGTCAAAGAACACCAGTCATTCCCAAGTAGGCGAGTTTGTGTTCTGTGACGCCCACGCTTAAGAGCTGGTGATAGACGGAGCGTTGGCAAGAGAAGGGAGGGCCGGGCAGGCAGAGAGTGGCCCACTTTTACAGGAACAGACTGTTCAGACCATAATCGCTGTTTGCGTGGATGCGTGTAGGAAGACCTTGAAGAAATTTCTCAGCGCACGAGTGGAAACACTTTTGGATGTCGAAAGAGGAATTTCTTCACCGTGTAAATTGCATTAGATAACAACATTTTCACCTACGTTAGGCTCTTATCATGTGATCACGCCGCTTGCCTTATGAGAACAAAATAATGTGAAATAAACAGACCATCTGCCAGAGTTTGTCATGGCGGGATGTTCACACAACCTCCCATGCAAGTCACGCAAATCAACAGTTCATCTAACTTACAAGTGAGGTTGGAAGGAACAAAGAGAACATAAAGACATTCTCTAACACATTCAAATAGAGATGTGAGAATGTAGGATCGGGAAAAAAGACCTCAATGTTAACCTTATACTGTAAATGTATAAGGGGCGTTTTATGGGTTTGCTGATATAATGGGAATTCTTTAGTACAGCGTCTAGATTGCAATTATGTGAAAAGACAGCAAGTAGTCATTTAGATGCTTTTATCCTAAATGAAAGTACCCTTATTACAGGAGCTATTCCCCTGCGAAAGCCAGGTGTTAAGCATCATGCTCTAGGGCACAATGGTGATGGCTCATGTCTCGCTCTATATGGAGATTAAACCAGTAGGTCTGATGTTCTGGGTAATAGTCCTCCAGAACATGGTGATCAATCATTGAAGTAACATTTCTTAAAACATAAGAATGAAAAATGTTAATCCTTACTCCAATGTCACTCAAAACCATTACACTGTATCTACACCGGACGTGACAGACGCAACACAATCCAGTGTGGACAAAAAGTATAATGGGTTCTAATCATTTCTAATGTCTTTTGTCGTGTTGGGCAGGTCGTGTGCGGGGTAGACACGGTGTTAGAGTTCGTAGAACGCAAAAAAGTTGACAGAATGTTTTACGGGAATAACAAATACATTTTACTGGATACTGCCATTATTTCATTTAAAGGTACAATGCGTGATATTTTGGAGGAGCTATTTACAAGAATGCAATATCCATAACTATGTCTTCAGAGGTGTATAAATACCTTACATATTGAAGCGTTATGTTTTTATTATCTTAGAATGAGCTATTTCCTTTGGTTACTGAAATTTTACTCAATCACAAGTAAAAGTACTGGTGTTAAAAAAGTAATTGAGTAAAAGCAAAAATAACTCTTCTCAAAAACTACTCCGAGTACTAGTTACTCGTCACTTTTTTGGCAGTGTTATTTAATGAATAAAGAATAATTATTAATAATCAAATTTGGAGATTAATATAGAAAATAGCTACTTATAACAAAACACATCTTAACCATACTGATAAAGCTTATAACTGGATACAACTAAGACAAAATAACCATTCAATGTGCTGTTCTGTCTGTCTATCATGAGCTCAGTTTTCCAGTTAAAACCATTTATGCACTTCCAACATTGTTCAATCATGTGTAGTGGGCCCCACAATGCAGATATTAATGAATAAGAGCCCATAAAAAACATTTGTAACCTAAATTGCATTGGATTAGCATTAACAGTCATATCTGTAGGATATGTAGGATTTGAGGAGCTGGCTGATCAATTAATCAACCTCATGCCATCCAAGATGTATGTGACATTATTTCTTAGGTAGAACAATAAAGATTTTTACCTGGAGTTGTCGTCCATGGTTTTTCATATAAAAGTTCAAAATACAGCCCTGCGGCTTATTTCGATGTTATGATGTGTTATTTAAGCGAATCGATCGAACTGTGCAATAAACTGAACATTAATTTCAACATTATAACTGGTAATGCACAGTTTGCGAAACTGCTTCACATGCGTCCAATCGCATATGTCCCCTTCTCTTTAAAAAAGGGCAGAGCACTTGATGTAGAGACTTTGGAAAGAGATGGACAATTTTATGTAATGATATAGCCGGATGAAACTTGGCAAACGGAGTGATACAGGAACTCAATATTTCTCCATATCTCAGACGACCCTTCTATTGTGTACCTTTCTCGCATTGACTTTCAGGTGTCCAAACCCACCGTTTGATACGCGTCCTGCCTGCTGCTCACGTTAGTCCTCCTCCATGATTAAACTAAATTGGCGGCAGATGTATTTTAATCTATGTGATGCAAGTTTTCTACGTGCGATTGGAGTGGACGGGGTATAAGTACCCATACAGCACAACAAAAATTAAAACTGTGACGACATCTTAGTCCTGTGTGAGCCACCGTAGTGCTTCGAAAATGAGGGGAGAGCTGTGGAGTGAGCTGTTGTTTGCAATTCGTAAACTCACCTCTAGAGCCCACTAAATTTCACACTCTGGACCTTTAAAAATATGCCAATAGATATGCATATATCGCACTGTTATTGTGATTTCTGTCGGCTATGATATAGAGAAATCTGATATTGTGATGTTTTGTACACATACAGACTGTTATAGCATTCTGTATATCTATACATTTTTAGAACGCAATCAAAACACCGGTAGTGTTTTTGCCTCTGTGAACCCAATGAGGTCGTGATGGAGTCTGCAGGTGTTCGGACTGGCAACCGGGTGATAATTGCTTTCGCTTGGTGGTGTGTGGTCGTGACTTAGAAGAAGACTATGGGGGTCTGTACTGAGCCGTGCTGGCTGGTACAAACAGAGACTGTGGCGGTATTATGACTAAAGAAGGGGAGAAGATGGAAAGCAGATATTAAAGCTAAGATGGTCAGACTGTTCAGTGTCCACAAAAGCTGGATTCCAAGTATATGACATCTGGAAAAATCTAGAATAGTACACAATAAAATGTCGTAATTTAGTCATTTCAAGCTCTTTTGCAGTTTTGTGGAGTACAAAAAGATAAAAGACACAGCTGTCTTGTAATTGTACAGAATTTTACTGTTATCTATTTTTGCAGGTTTTTCATGTATGAAGTCCAAAAATGGTAATTTCACAATAAGTTTTTATTCACAGACTTTTCACATATTTTTGAAATACGGTCAAAACCCGTTAAAGTAAAAGAAAAAGACCACAAATTTAGAAGAAAAAACGGGGAAAATTGTAAAATAAATTTTGGACTGGATTTTTTTACAGTGAGGAAAAATGTGAATCTATTGGAAACAATTGAGCAATAAATTTTATCAATGCATGTTATTACTGAATTTGAGTTACACTTATAAAGAGAACTGTAAACATCCGTAAACTGCTAAACAGAGGATTAAAAATCCAGAAACCAAAAATAGTCACACATCATGTGCTCTACATTCTGTGGTCTCTAGGCGTCCTCATCTCTCTATAACAGCTGCTGGTTGTAGAGTTAAGCCGAGCTCACTGTCTGTGCACAGGGCAAAGTAATGAGGCTATTTCAAGCTTCAGGATACAGGGAATGGAGGTTGTCATGATGGAAGGGGACGTTTTAGAGCTTCAGGGGACCAGATGGTGAGAGGCCATCATTTTACTGTATAACACTTAATTGCGCTTCCTCTGTCTGTCAGTCCATCATTGAAAAGCTTAAACCCTGAAATCCCAGGAACTGAAGTTTTTCAAACAGATAGAGTCTGTATTTGTTATTATCCCCAATAGCCTACATGGAGTTGCTGTTCCAGGCGCGTAATGTTCGGGTCATCCATACTGGGCCCTAAAACTAGTCTGTTTGTTTGTTTTTAGGGCAGAGATCTGCTAACACAAAAAATACCTTTGTGGCAACAAGCGTGCGCTGACCCAAATAAACTCCCGGAGCGGGCGATGCTGCTGGCCCAGCGGATGGGATCTGGAGCAATGGGAGCCAGCTCTCACCACACCTACAAATCTACCCTGTCAATCTCAGACCCCATCCCCGGGGCCAAGCCACTTCCCGTGCCACCTGAACTCGCCGCTCTCATGGGGAACCAACATACGGTGAGTTGCACCTCTTTTGATAAGAATCTCCCTGTTAGCGAAGCTTCCGATAAGTGTCCAGTTTGACTCGAAAAGAAGTTGCAGAATGTAACGAATTGTTGAGCAATAGTGAGCTTGAAATGTAATAGTTTCAGCTAGAAGATTTGTAAATAGTAACATTAATGAAGTGTGTAATTAAGTCTTGAGGCTGTTTGTGTGTGTGTGTGTGTTTGTGGGGGGGGCAAGCTCAGTATAAATGGGTATTGTCATTAAATCGAGTTTACTAATGACCACATTGTGAAATATTCGGAAACCTGTAGGCATTCACACTTACAACTCCCTTTAATTTATTTCTACGAAAGTAAAATTACAACTAGGAGTTTTTAAAAACATAAAAATGATTCTTCCAGAGGATGATGGGAGCAGAAGGTGTCCCCATAAAAAACGGCACAGCAGGGGTACATGGGGGAGACGACTACCAACGTTGGATGGAAACTAGAGCCTCACAAGAGAAACCGTCACCGGCGACCCACAGACACGGCGCTGAGACCTTCTCCAACACCCTGCCTGTCCGCAAGGTTGCTCCCGTAAAGCCCAAGAACACGCTGGGTAAGACATATAATAGCAACTCGCTTCAAAACCTTCATGCAAGAGGCAAATATTTCTGTGATCCTGTTAAGATGAATGCCATCGAATTCAGTTCATTTATTTCTAGTCTATATATTTCTATACATTTATTTCTATAGTGCTTTCCACAATTTCATAATGTATATTTTAAAATAAAATGTCCATAAGACCAAGAACAGTTGTTGACAAATACATAAAATTGAAACCTTTCTAAGAAATGGTCAGGCATCAGAAAAACCACTGTCATTTCTTCTTAATTTACTGTTTTTACTGTACATCAATATTTTCTGAAAAGTATTTAAAAAAGATGTATCAAAGACATTAATATTGAGACTTTAAGACATCAAATGTCAGATTCAGAGGTGTTATGTGTTTCAAAACTCAGGAAGTCTCCACAACTCTAATACAAGACTTTAAAAGGCTCATCCTCGCATGCAAAGGTTATTTGAAGCTGTCGTCTGTATTCATAAATGTGTCAGTGTCTGTGCACCCGTGTGCCCATCTGTCTCCCTCTCTATCTCCTTCAAAGAGAAGCGAGTATTCTTCACTGCCTGGACAATAACAGGCCAAACGCTGCTGAAATGAAAACAGGCCAGGGCGGATGGGAATAGAGAGGACAGCTTTAAAAATGGATGAAAAATAGGTGAAGGGTATAGTTCTCTCTTTAAGGGAAGTCGAGAATTCAAGCTGATTTCAGTGTCATACTTCGCCAGGTTTTGATGGACTTTTAAAGCCGTTCCAAAACCTAGTGACCTAAGGCAGCATCCTAACTAAACCGAAACCCAATACGCGAATGATTTATAACACAGCCAGCCATATAAATAATAACACACCCTGAATAACACACACTTACCTCAAAATAGGTCCCAGCAGAGTTGAACCTTAAACTAACAACGTTATTTTCTAATAAGCTCAAAACACACAATTTGAATGGCCTCGTGCTCAGTACTAACCTCAGATCTTTGACTCTGGACCCCAGCGGAGACACAGACCCTGCCCAGGTCCAGCTCAATGGCTGCTGGTCTAGAGAGAAACGGCCGGACGCGTGTTCAGGCCCTCTTCTCCCACGCCGCGGGAGACAACAGCACCCTCCTCAGTTTCACAGAAGGAGACATCATCACGTTGCTGGTACCTGAAGCCCGAGACGGCTGGCACTACGGCGAGAATGAGAAAAACAGAATGTAAGTACTCAAGGTTTCAATATAATCAACGCACTTTTAAATGATTTTGCTCTTTTGTCAGTAAGCATTCACCGAAAACATCACCAGAACAGTTTAGAAACCAACATACTAGCAACAACCTGCCATTGTGGTGGACACTTTTGCTTCTCAAAGCCATTTTATTTTGAACATGTAAAGTCTCCGTCTTAGCGTTTAAGTGGCGTTTGCACAGAAATGCACAATTTTTGATGGATGGATGGATGATGGTTTCGAAAGAGAATTCATGGCACAGTTTTCATTGTGTAACATCTGTTCTGTCAGGCGAGGCTGGTTCCCGTTCTCCTACACCCGCGTGATACCCGAACCAGACACTAATAAACTCCACGTCAGGTGAGTCTGAAAATCAACGAGTTTACAAAAGCCATTTTAGAGCCTTAATGACATTTAGTTTATCATATGAAGTGTAGTTTAAGAAGAACATGTGTGTTTGTAGTTTGCAGCAAAGTCGGAGCAGCAGCACAGGAAATCTCCTGGAGAGAGAGATGGCTTTACCCACACCTGACTACGGCATGCCCACCCGCTTCCTCACACAGCCACAGAACACACAACAAAGCCGACAGAGACCCTACAGCGTGACAATGCCCGGATTCTCACAGGTAAACTATGCGCAGAACAAATACCCGGACAAATGTATGCAGATAAGTCGAGATTTACCAAAGTGTTTTACTCCGCTTTCGTATCTGGGCGCAGGCTGAAATATAGCCCGACGACAGTTCGATTAGAGAAGCCTGAGCTCAAGCTACAGAAAGCATTTCAGGACATTCTGAATTAGGATCGGTCCTTCAGTGTGTGTGTGCTATTTTAGCTGGCACTGCCGAGATTAAAAAAGATCTTTCCTGTTTGATTAAACTTCCTTATAAGAGGCCATTCTGAGACACCAATTAGAGGAGGAATCGAGAGACGAAACTAAAATGATGTTAGGTTTATTTTGTGATTTAACGCAGTGACATTTAAATATATACGTTTAAATAGAAGTGTCACTGTATAGATATCAAAATATCATGCAGGTGGAAACACACTGGCATAGATTTAAAAGGTAGGGAGTCAATAATACACGCAACTCTCATCAAAACTTCTTGACCCCCTTCCAAGTGCTTTAAAAATGAATCATTGAAAATGTAGACTGTTGTGTTTGTCTCAGGTTAAGATTTCATTGGCTTATCATAGCTCTTGTTTGGTGTGCACTCAATGACCCCCTTTTACACATTTGTTAGTGTTCTCTTACTGTCATCTGCTGGCCATAGGAAGAAAAGTCGATCGCTAAAAGATTTTCTCTCTTTCTTGACAGCAAGGGTTAGAAAACTACGAATCCCGATTCCAAACAAGGTAAGACTTGATTTATGTATGAATTTTATTCCCCCTGAACAGTGACACAATGTGGAGGAAAAAAACACGTGTTTATAATTTCTCTTATGTTGTTTTGTTTGAATTATTCCTCTCTGGTTTTGTTTACATTTAAAATGCCACATCAATATCTGAATCATGGCGATTTTGGCAAGCAAAAGTCTCCTTTGCTTGACCCGCAGATGGATCAGACGAACATAGCAGATGTTTCTGAAGGTCTAGCCCGAACGTAAGGTGGGCGGGTGACCACACAGGGCACCTAAACCCATGTTGAACAAAACCTCTCAGATTGTTTAAATGGGTTTCATAAACCTCGCAAATAATTGAATCGACTATCCTGGTCATTTCCCATAGAGAGACATTTTGTGAACTTTATTGATATAATCAGTTTTCTGTCTCCGATCAGATTGTAGAACGTGCAAGATCACTATAATTAAAACAAAAAGTGAACAAATCTCTTTAGGTCATCTATGGGAAAATTTCCTAGCATCACATCTTACTCCAAATTTCCTAGCATCACAAAAATTGAAAGTAACAGAGAAACCATGAGTTTCCATTTCGTTCTTGCTTTGGCTGTCCATTTGTTTGTGTAAGTCTTTAAGTCTCTACCGTGTCCTATTTTAGTCACAGCCCAATGCTAAATGTGTCCCTTAGCATCCCAATTAAAATCTATACTGTATATCCACACCATTTAGATTTGACTTCCATGAGGTATTTCAAGTAGTGGGCTTCATTTTCACAATACAAGTGTATTATACCTCTTTTTTTTATATGCGATATTATCGACATTCTTCATAAAATTACCATAACATTACATTGCTTAACCTCACACTTGTCTTGCAGAGACTGAAGCCCGTCATGGATTTTTAAGTGCAGAGAGAGAATTTAATATTAGCCGTAACAGAAAAGAAACAGTTCACCCAAAAATACAAATTTGCTCATAAACCTCATGACGTTCCGAACCCATATGTCTGTTTTTGTTGACTGGAAATCAAAAAGATGCGATTTAAAACAAAAACTGTGATCTTTCATTTAAAATTATACTTCAAATGGTAAGAAACCAAGCACCCGGCATCAAAAATTGTGTTCCACAAAAGTCATCTGGGTTTGCAGTGACATGACTTTCATTTTTGGCCGAACTGTTTCTTTCACATTAGGGCTTTGTGCTCCCTGTGCTTCAATGTGTCTGTGTCCAAACCCAACCTGGCAGCTTCTCCCTCTCTTTGTTCCACAGTACGGAGGGCAAATTGATATCTACAGTGTGAGAGGACAGACAGACACACAGACAGCATCTTCCCCTTCCGAACACTCACACCACCCTGTCTTGCTTTGTATCTCAACAATTCACCTACCGTTCACTCCACCCACACAGGAAGAGGATACAGTCTATCCACCCCTCCCTCCTTCTCCATAACCTTATTTTATCCCAGCTGGAAGCGGCCGGGTGATCATGAAAGAGACTAACTTCAATATTCCATGTTGACCTTCCTCGGTATCCTCGCTCCTATCATGAGCTCTCGGAGGAATTGTCCTGCTTGTCTTTCATGCATGTACAGAACATGTCAGCTGTGTACAATCCGAATGCATCACTTCTGCCTATCCAGATGATATTGACATCTGTTGTTGTAACATTATCCGGGGGTTTAAATGTGTTAATAGCTCAAACCCACTTGAGAAAGATTTGTTCTATATTTTGGGTGATTAAAATGTTGTCGAATTATTATACTTTTTACTGAATTTGATGTCATTATATGCACTTTTAAATGTAAATTTATTGAGGTAAATTGCGCGCCATGATCTCATTATGTATCATTTTGGAGCGCTTTCAATAAAGGAGTTTGTTTTGAATGTGTCAAGTCTTGCCGGGATGCTGTCAGCCATGGGAATACAGATGTACCGTAAATATTTGACCTTCACTGTGTCTCAAGTGAAGACTGTTATACTAAAGCAAACCCTTTTGGATTGCATATAAAAAGGATTTTCCCGAAGTGATGAAGGGGCATGTTTCATGCATGAAAGAAAAGAGAACTCCTACATGTCCATGTCACGCCATTTCCTGCAGTGATTTAACTAAAGGTGACACGCCTCACAAATAAATATATAAATTCTGCCAACTTTAGGCTAGTTTATGGTTGCTAAGCAATGCCATTGATTAGCTATATTTATTTAGATCGCAAGGTGGGTCTCAATTCGCTAGTTGCCCAAGATGGCACCAGTGATCTTTTGGGACACAAGGGTTGGCAGACTAGTTTCCGGTCGTACACTGTATGGGTAAAGGTGGATTTGGGGAATGCAAATATGGGTGTTTTTTAGATAAAAAAAGAAGAAAGTAGGCCTAATATATCAGCAATATTATAGATCATCTTCACATTGCTGCAATTCGTTAAGCCAAAACAACTCGGAAAGAAGTCTGCCGAAAGCTCACCGGTGCAATCTTGTGCAACTAACCCATTCGAAGAAGGCTGCGTCCTCCGGAGGTCGCATTTGTCGAGCGTTTTGTCGTCATCAAGGATTTCAGGTTTTATTTTAAATAAGCATTTCAAGGTAAGATCTACAATGATAACGTATTAAGATAAGTAAGCATTGTAAATACATACATAATACTGAAATGAGACAAAATTGATGACGTTTGCAGGCGACCTCCGGAGGACGCAGCCTTCGAATTGAGACGCAACTTTCGTTGTTTACAGGTTTACTGATATGAACTTTCCCGACACTGATATTTCCGTCCAGGTGTGAGTTACTAAAGCATAGCTAGTACAATTATATCTATATTAATACAACTTTAAAAACTCGTGAGCCAGTGCCTTGTACATAGCAAATGTTATTTTTACTGTATCACTGTTAAATTATAATCAAGCAGGTTTCTTACTGATGGCCTAGCTTTTTTGCTTTCGACACAATCTCTGTAAAAACAGTTACTAAATGTATGTATGTTATGTAAATACTTGCAGGTATCACGTCGGATAACACATTTTTTAAACAACACACATCTTCTGCACACACACAGCACTTGTGTGGGCACTTTTCTGCCAGGAGGGAGAGATGAAATCTTGTAATGAAACGGAACAAATTAAAGACTTTGAATTTGCCTCTTAATAAACACAAAATGCTCATAATTATAAGGGGAAGATGTTTCTCTGGTGTGATATAAATACTGCTTTGCTTGTCTCTAGTCAGTCACTTAACAGAAAATAATTGATTTTCTCTGTATTGTATACATGAAAAGATGTATCATCATGAAAATGAAGCACAATTAAAATACAACATTAGTGTGTTTTTATACTTTTCCTCATTTTTGTTTAAACAGATGTGGTTATTTATTTGAAAGGTTTCAAGTGCAATCTTCAATAGCCTATATTGTTCTTTAAAAACCGAACCTGCCGGGTGCATCGTGTCTGTATCTTCTCCGCCGGGTTTATTCATTTGCCTTCCGTTTGTCTTTGTGTGTAACTAAACCAACGTCTTGCTGTAGCTCTGCCAACAATCTCCATCTCTGTTTTGACGAATTTAGAGACAAAAGCAGTAAGATGTCAAGGACTGGAAGCCATTGCCAGTGTTTCTTCTTTCTGCACTAGAGTAAAGCCGCGGTACGGCTCCCACGCTCACTGAACCCTGGGTAGAAATCTCCACCTGTCTGTTTTTATTGTCATTTTCTTCTGGAATGTAAAGAGGAGAATGTACAACATACAGAAAACTATATAATCCAATATGCATGTGTTTTGAGGGACACCTAAACGGTGTAATGTTCCGTAATGGCCATGTATGGTGACTTTCGACTCTTGAAAAGATGAATAAAATTTTGTTTCTTTGAAAAAAAGACGTAAGCGTCTCATTATTTTTTTATTTGTAATTTCCTTATCATAATGTGCATTGTAAAGCAATATGATCGATACTGTAAGAAAATTTAAGTTTTTATTAATTTGTCTCTAAATTGATTTGAATAGTTGTCTTCTAACCATTTTAATGTACTGTTTTAGTGGTTGTCAGAATTATTTGAGTCATTATCACTGTAAAACACTTCACTTACATCACTAATACTTCATCTTTTACAACTTTTCAACTAAAAGGGATAGTTCACCCAAAAATAAAATTCTGACATCATTTATTCACCCTCACATAGGTTCAAAATCTGTAGCTCTTTCCGCTGTGGAACACAAAATAAGATATTTTGAGAAATGTCTCTGTGGTTTTGAGACAATGGGGGGGGGTCAATGTTGTTCGGTGACCAACATTGTTCAAAACATCATATTTTGTAGATAAAAAAGCAATTTCCAAGAACATCAGTTGATTTATCATTTAAAAAATATAATAGATCATTTTTCGAGATTGCAAATTTGTATAAATTTGTACACTTATTAGAAAAAGCAATAATGGGGTCTCACTCTAAACATCCTTCAAAGAAGATGTACTATATGAACGTGATCATATGAATTCTATTCCATTTTGAACTTACAGGTATCTTAAACAAACGCCTGACTGCATTATATACCTGCACATTTTCTAACAACCTTCAAATTGAAATGCATGTGTTTGTAGGCTGCATTTCTGAGTATAATAAACCCATTTCATTCCCTGCAGAACTTTATTTTACTTTTATGTTAAAGTGCGTTTGCTAGCTAGGGGTGTTGTTTGTGTCATTTTGTTTTGCCTAGTAAGCTGCTTTGATCTGTCTTGTATATTTCCTGCATGTCTGTATTTTTGTTAATAATATAGAACAACAAATAACTTTACATTTTTCGACACATTTATTTGTTTAAACAACTTTATTCTAAATACTGGTAAAGCAATATAAATATAAAATCAAATCCTTGATCTTTTACAGAACATGCATAAGAAAAAGCATATGGTGCTTTTTATTGTATTGTGTAGAAAATGTTAAGTATATCTGACAGTAGTGATAGCAATTTAAGACAAATATTCAATTTCCAGTCTGTTTTGACTCTTTCAGTAAGGTTCCTGAATTTGAACGCTTTTGAGTGAGTAAACCATTTACTCTTATCTCCCCATTATTTTTTTCATCTATTTTGTTTGTTACTCCTTATTTATATCCGAAAGGGATTATACAGCATGTATACATACATGTATGTACATGCATTTATACTGTTTGTGGTCAGTACAGGTCATTATAGGAATTTATTTTTTGGACAACAACATTTTTTAAAACAGAATTTCAGCATTGAGGACGATCATCAGGCAACATTGCATGCTATTGAGACCATTTGATATTTAATCATTAGTAATCTGTACATTATATGGAGGCCCCAAAGAAATTTTGGATATGAACAGATATAGACGCTTTCTAGATGTCAAACAACTGTGAACCTGTGTTGACATCATACAGTATGTTTTCTTGAAATTACTTTGGGATCAGTTGGTTAGAAAAGAGAAGCTATAGCATCATTTGGTTGCAGTCATTCAGTGTGATATTTTGTTATCAAATCCAACACTTTTATAAACTGTACATTAAGTGTCCAAATATTTTTTTGGGACCTCTGTATGTTACTGAGAATATAAAGTTATGGGGTTGACATCTCAGTCCACAGCATGCTAAAATTGTGACCATGTGATTATTGCAATGATGACTGATATGTTACTATTTGACTTTAGCATTCTGCATGTAACAGAATTGAAATTATTTAAATCATTTAAATTATTGAATATATTTAAATCACTGTATCTAATTTGTATCAAAGTATCAAAGTTTAGTTATGACATGCATAATTGTTTTTTAATTTTATAATTTGAAAAATTAACTTTTTTGCATGTTTTTTTTTTTAAACCATGGTACGTGTTTTGATTATCAGGAGATTTAAGACTTGCTCAGATTACAGGATACTCGGACAGATTTTACCCTGTTTTCCCCCTCCCTGTAATCATAAAGATCCGTATCCATGGCCTTGATCGGGTCTGATGTTGGGTAGAGATTATCATGTAATTTATGGCACAGATCAAATCTTACACCTCCCGACCTGCTCTGCTCTGATCGGAGCTGCCCCGATATCAAACATTTTTTTGCATTTTTTTGCATTTTTAGGATTTTAAATCGGGATGATGATGTTGGTACTTTTACAACATCCAATGAGAGACACGACTGCAAGATGTCAGAGTGACTGACAGAGCAGTAAACATTTTAACGCAGTGCGTTGGAATGCGGAGATGTACAGATTTTAACATCTAGTTGGAATGTGGCAGCATAACATATACCTCTATAATGCATCCTTAAAGTTGCACTTCACAATGCCCATTGTGTTCTGTATTTTACAAAGTGAACGCGAGCTGTTGCTTCCAAACACAACTTTATTTAACTTCTACCAGAAACAAAACATCTCTGCATGACCACCAGTAGACATAACGTCATACTACCACTATGTGTCCTTTAACATCCATGTCATTCAATCATTTACATTATTTTCTGGTGAAATCAAGTGATGGGCGTCATCTGGTACGATAATCTTGAAATTATCTTGTAGTGTGTGATGCGTCAGAAATGTCAAATATTTTGGTTTGAGTATGGTTAAGATTTTAATGTTTTATTTAATGTTAAGATTTATGTTTGTGCTGCAACCAAATTGTATAACTGGTCAGTATATTAAAACTCTTGTAGTGTGAGCCAGCCTTTAGAAAACCTCATGTGATGGTCTTTCTTATACGATGAAGAATCAGTGTTATGGTTTGTGTTTTAAAGGAAAGGACCCTCCTCTTTTCACCAAGTTTGCACTCGCATCTCACCAAAGACGCAGCAGTTCCACCTGTGAGCAGAAACAAACTCATCATTACCGAAGACCTCAGCTCTCCACTCCTTCATTAGGACCCCCTAAAGTTCTGCCGTGAACACATGGACTTGTGTCTTGCAAGCAAATGCCCCAATATTCAAGATTCAGAGTGACATTTCTTATTCTCATATAATTTGTTTTGTTATAGCTATTTCATGAAGATTATCATTATTGCCGTGGACTGGGAGAAACCATCAGAACTTAAACCCTCTTAATATAATATATATTTTTTGTGTGTACAAAAACATTATGTAAATACATTTAGTATGTGTTTATTTAGAAGACCAAGAAGTAAATATCTTGTATAAATACATAAAAGATATCTATCAAATTAAGAGGGTTTAAGTTCTGAAGGTTTCTCCCAGTCTATGGCAATAAAAATAATCTTCATGAAATAGCTATAACAAAACAAATAGCCTATCTGGTACAGTTTAAATATAGTTTTTCTATGATGTGTCATAATTTTGTTGTAGGCTTCACTTTAAAACAATGTTTTAATGCCTGTTTTGGTCAGAAAGTGAGGCCTCTTTGTTTGGATTTGATATTATAACTGAAATGTATGTAATACATTTGACTACAAGCAATTAAGAAATACTATTTATTTAAATGTACGAAAACCTACTTTTTCCACATAGTCAGTCCGACAAAGATCACATAATTGTCATTCTGGTGTTTATTGATATAAAGCGTTTCTTAAGTTGCATGAATTTGAATAGAACCTTTTGTGGATGATCAACTTTGGGTCTATAAGTTTGTGTCTGTGTTGTAAAAAGTAAAAATCCTAAAAATCAGCTACCCTTAAAGAGTTTGTGACTTTCAAAGGAGACGATGCTTAAGATGATGAAACTGAGATGAAGTCCTGTATTCAAATTGAGTAAAGAACACTTTTCAACCTGTTATGATCTCTTTAAAAATAATAATATGTACCGCAGACTAAACACCTTTTGGGGTAAAGGATTAGTTATGTAGTCGCAAAGTAAATCCGCTGTATATGTGTGTGCGCCTGTATGTAAAAAATTTAAATATGAAGTGAGAGAAGGCAATGTCCAATTTTGATCATCTTTGCATGCATGGTCCAGTCAGTAGTTTATTTTAAAATAAAAAATAACATAAGTTAAAAATGAAATACCACTTACATGCAAAATACTATAATCACTTCAATAAAACTATTACATCAAGGTGAATGTGTTTATTGTATTTATCCTGCTGAACACGATATATTACACCGCCATGTACTTAAATCTTTTTAACCATGAAGAAATATAAAGTAGTTGTAATGGAATTTGTATATTAAAATAACTGAAAGAGAGAAGCCTGTTAAACAAGAGTAAACTGTTTAACAGAATTGTTTAATTTTTCTCACTAAGGTTGTGACACATTTGACTTACAATCACACTCGCTTATTATACTGCATCCAAAACCATCATATGGCCGGATTTCACCAGCTATACCCAGGAAGAATCAGTGACTCTCTGCCTCGGACAGATACGAGATTTTATGCCACATTACACAATACATATCTTTGGCAGACAACACATTTTCCCTCCTGAGTATCCATTTGATCGTTCAGTGGTTTAGAATGGTTTGATCCAATACAAAAATAGTACAGACTGTTGTCTAGTTCAATCTAAGATAGACAATTACGTATAATAAAGCCTTAAAAGGCAAACAAACATGGAACATATTCAAGAGTATTTCATGAAGATTTCTGCTTGGCCCTCCGGCTACACGGCCTAGGTTCAAACGCACAGAAAAGTGCAGGTCGCTTCGAGTTCCTCAGTTCTGTACACTGTTGTCCATTACATCTGTGAGTCCATAAAGATGTGGTGATGTTTTTCCCAATGTCAATAGTATGGCAATACAGGTCCATTTCGTTCAAAAGTTTTAATTGTTCCTATTGAGTCCAACGCGTAGGCCAGCGTTGATTAAGCATTGCAGTGTACAATGATAAAGAGCATTAATTGTTCTTTAACATTCAAGAAAATATAAAAAGTGTTGTGAATAAATAACACTCTTAAAACAAGACGTGTTTAACACCCTGATCAAAACACAAGTCTGCTCCAACTCTCAAAAGACAGCAGGCATGTACAGCATCAATTTTTGACAAGTACATCATCATAAATACGAACCATAAACTGCCCCATAATAATGCAAATACATCTTCTCAATTACATGATGTTTGATAAAAGATATTTAAGTATTAAGAGTATAATGTTGATTTTATGATTGCATGTTAAAACTTCCCTTCTTTTAAAAGGTCATTTCTTTTTTAGTCTATGGGTTTAGCTGCTGACTTTTGTAACATTTAAAACGTTTCAATGTTTAAATTTGGGCTCCAAACTGGAATTCTACAATCAAATAGTCTGGCTTAAATTAATAACAAATAAATACAGAAAATCGCTAAAAACATACACAATTCAATATTCAAAAGAAAACTAATTGAAATCTTCTGTAATAAACTCAAAACTGGTTTCAGATTGCCACATCACCATAACACTGTGCTACTCTAGGTAGGTGACAAACACAAGGCCATGTGTGATAAACTTATTTTTAGTCATAGAAACACACAGTTAAATACCATCTTTTTTCAAAATCCTTCATTCGTCTAGAATGAAACTACTGCATTGCTACTTCACAGTAAAAATCAGTTTTGTTGCATTTTGTTCATCTTCTTGTCGGTTTGTGATGCAGCCATGCTTTAGTATCTTCTGAACACGTTCCAAAGCAACAGTATCTGATTTTTTGTGTTGTAAACAGTCACAGTTGATTTCCAGTTACTCCACCAGATCCATCCAAACTTCGATTGAAAATGCTTCATCTTAAGAAAGATTGTGTGTTTGATCCGTCTTTGTTCGGGTGGTTTTTCTAAAGAGATTGATGATGTGTAGAGGCACAGTCTTTGAGGGAATCCAAATACTGTAGGAGATCCAACCTTTACACTTTGTTCTCCTCATTCTTAAAAGCAAAAGTAAATGAAGGGGTCTGTGAGTGCAGCTCTCTGATGGCAGTAGAATGATGATCTACTCCTTTTCCCCATCTTCACTGCTTCCTTTAATAGACAAAGCACAACAAATTTTACCCAATGAATAAATAAGAACACACAACAAACTAAAAGTTGTTATGCTTCTGACCTCCAGCAGAATCCATATCTGAATCTGAAACATGCGTGATGGAGAAACGTTACACATTGGATGGAGAGACGGTGAAACGGGAGACCTGAGCCACAGGTTTACTGCTACTGGATGGTAGGCTCGGCTTTGTTGTTACATCTGGCGGAGACCCCTTGGAAGATGTGGGGAGGGGTAACAGGGAGAAATCATCTTCCCATTCAAACCCTGCACCTGAAATCAAAGACAATAGATGGCAGAAAGGTAAATAGGTGTATTATAGAAACAAGCAAAACAAAAAGCAAACTCTCTAGCCCAAAAAAGGAAATGTACGAGGCTCTTACTCTCTTCTGAAATGTTTCCATCAGAAGAATCATCAGAGACATTGACCCGTTCCTGCAGGTTTGGTACTTTGCTCTTTACACTCTCTTTGCCTGACTCTCCACCAAGAGGAAAGCTGGCATCGGCAAGCTCTCTGGTAGGACTTTCCTAGAGAGATTTAAACAAAAATATTTTTGTTTCATAGTTACAATATAATAAAATGATTTAATGAAAACACTTACTATTCATTTTTACCTGGTCAAACAGATAAACTGTGACATCATCAAAGAAGGACACCACCTTCTTTTTGGTCTCCATTTCATCGCACAGTGAATCGCTGCCCAGTGTTGGCATCTTCAGCAAGCTTCTGAGATTGTGTGCATCGCTGCAATCGCTCACAATAATAGGTACAGGCAAAATCTCGTCCTCACTTTCTTCGTTTTGCTCCTGAATGCTGTACGTGCGCAGCTCCTCATCTGATTCATCACTGTCCTCCGAGTCGCCATCTTCCTCATCTGCCTCCTCTCCATCTGTGGGAGATGCCCGTCCTTCTAATGGAGGGGGAGGAGAGCAAGAACGTGAGGAGTTTCTTTTACGTCCACCATCTTCAGAATTTTCATTCTTGGATTCTAGCGGCTCATGTGTAATTGAATCGGATACACGTTGGCTTTCTTCAAATACCACTACCTCCTTTTCGGTTTCCTTCGCTGGGCTCACTGGTTCTTCTTGGGACATGATGTCACAGCTCACATCATTGACTGCGTCATTCTCTTCAGCAATGAGAACTTCCGGAATGGGCTCGTTGACGCAAACATTGGTGTTTGCAATATCTTCTTCAGGGGTTTGTGGGTCAAGAGGATTTTCCTCATTCCCTACGTGTTTACAAGGTTCCTCTTCCATTGCACTGGGACTAAAGGAGGTATCTGAATCAAATATTTGAAATTCTGGTTGTTCAAGTTGAGGAGAATGATCTGATTCTATCCCAAGATCTTCAGCATCAACGTGATCTTTTATCATTGAAACTTCATTCTCAAAAGACGGGAGAGACATGACCGCAGGGTCATCAGCAGAAGAACTTTCATCTACTTGTGTGGAGGTTACATCTTCAGTCTTTTCAAGCGTTTTTTCATTCTCCTTTGTAGCTGGAAAAAGAGTTTCATCTACATTGGTCTTCTCTTGAGGAAGCGACTCCTCTGTATTTATAATTTCTTCTGATTCATCTCTCTGATCCACAAGTTCATTGAAATCCTCTTCGCTTTCTTTATCTTTGCCCGCATCATAATCAGAGAAGTAGGCTGAATCTCTGTATGGAGTATTATCACTCAGTGCTTTCAGCTCCCCATCGCTGCTCTCAGATGTAGTCAAAGGAATTTCAATATCAAGCTCTATCTGCTCCGCCTCTGCACTTACAATCTCTTGTTCTTTGCTGACAGATGTAGTCCCAAGGGTTAGATTTACCAAGGGCTGGATTAAGGCTTTGGAATCTTGTGGTTCATGGGGTTCCTTTAAGACAAACTCTGGAGATTCATTGTTTTCTGTGTCATAGCCACTGTCGACAGTTTTAGGAGAGCTTGACGGATGAATCGAGGCAGGACTGAGCGTCTCATTGGAACATGCTGTAGATGGTATGTCAATAGAGTCCATTGAGTCTGGGGTACCGACCTGCTTTTGTAAAGACTTGAATGTTGGATTGGTGTAGTCAACGGTTTCCACTTCTACTGTGAAGTCACCAAAAATCCCTGAGGTTACGTCGGTGATGTCATCATCGCTACAGTCATCAATCTCCACAAGACTGATACTTGAGTGTCCACGATCCAAACCACTGTCCGCAGTTTTGCTAAACTCTGATTCTGCTTCCAAATTTGGTAATTCAGCTGGGGTTTTCTCCAGCTGTGGTGTGATGGTAACCGCTTCAGTTTTAGGGTCTGCCGGAACTGTATCTTGATGCAAAGCTTTTTCATGTTTGGGGATTGTGCCCACCACTGCAATATCCACATACTGTTCCAAGACATCAAATTGTTTTACACCGTCCCTTGATGACTCGATTTTGGAGACTATATGTCCAGCAGATAAAGGTGCTTGACCTAGATGTTGGTCTTTTTGGGTCAACCCAATGATTTTCCCTGGAACACAGTCGATCATAAAACAGTTTCTCACAAGTGCCCCTGTTAGAGGGTCCACAAAATGTGAACTGCTCAAAGCCTGACAGCATGGCACGGGATATACTTCAGCCTCTCTGGGTTCATGGCACATATGTAGATATGAGCTACACTCCGGTGAAGGGTTTGAAGGTACATGTCTTCCGTGAACCAAACATGTGTTACTCTTAACTGTCGCCTCTAAGTAGTCAACTGGTTTTGCCATATGGTATGCCAAGCTTTCCTCTTCTGGCCAAGTATCTTCAACATCTGTCATTGGCATTGTGTAGTGGAAGTCTGCATAAGATTCTTGCCCACAAGACCCTTGCCTCTGATACAGCCTTGTGTTATTTGCCGGTTTGCTGTCGGACCAGCTCCTTCCTCGCCTCTCTACAAATATATCCTCTTCTTCTGATTCACTGTCACCTCGACCTACAAACTTAGCTCCACCTGATGCCATGTCAATACAAACTGAGTGGTTGCCTGGCATGGTATTCCTTAATGAGCCCATCATATCATAATATCCTCCTGTAACATTCTTTCCTATTATAGCACCTTGAACGTTCTCCAAGTAAGGATCAGCATAGTCTTGCGGAGGACTGCCAACTGATGGTGAGACACCTAAAGGGTCCTCTAGTTCTCCAAGAGCTTTCCTTAGGCTTCGAGACCCCCAGCTCTCTTGTGGAGGTTCAACTGAGTCTCCTATCAGGTAGGGGTTCATTCTCTTGGGCGGTGATGGTTCGTAATAGTAACCTCCATCTCTGTCTTTGTACGAGACGTAGTGACCTGACTCCCATGGCCTGGGAGGGCTACCGTGGCTTAAAAGAGGCTCCATAGTTAGAGACATAGCAGGACTGTTGTCTGAATCATAGGCACTGCATTTATGAAGATCTTCTGACCAATACATGTCTGGCTTAGTTTCAATGGGGCAGTTGATACACTCCCCCGAGTCTCCACTACCTGTTAAAAAGCTCCCATTGCTGCCTCCAAATTCTGGACTGTAAGCACACATGGTGAAATTCATATCAATATTGCTTTGTACTGGTTCCTCAATGCGGATGTAGTACTCATTACTCACTGATGGGCTGTGAGCACTTAGGACGGGTACCACAACAGGGGTCTGCAGTTGCTTGGGGTCGTAGTAAGAAACCCCTAAGGCCAGTCCTTCAACTGCACAGCCCCCCACTATTCCGCCAGGAGGGTAGAAGACCTCCTGACAATGAGGATTGCCTTGACCCAAAGTGCCAGTTGTGGATGAAGAATGATAGTGCAGTTCAGCTCTAGCCTGTTCCCACTTGTACTCAAAGTTGAGGCCATGACTGGTTTCAGTAACTGTAAGGATGTCATCTCCAGATTCAGAGTGGTACCCATCTCGGTAGGGAACTGCTCCAGTAGTGGGAAAGAGGAATTGGTGGATGACATGGGCATGTCAATGGCAAGTGCACCTGATCCGTGTAAATTAGCATGGCTTGTGTTTGGTCTCATTGAGTTCCAGCGTCTTTCGAAATCCTCCTCTGCCTCGCTGGCACCTTTGGCACATAGATAGCTAAGTAGCAGATGAACTTCTTCCGCAGTGGGCCTCTGGTCAGGCTGAAGCCAACAGAATTGCATGACTTCATACCTGAAAAAAATTAAGTTGTGTTAAGGAATGGCACCAATTGGATGGGGGGGAAATTCAAGCCTCTCATAAGTTTGCAGAGCAATATATAATTTATTAGACACCCACCAGCGGTCAGCAAGAGGGTACTTAAGGAGAGGTTTGGGCAGCTTTAATTGCTGGTCCTTTACAGCATAGCTCAGAACCTGTCTGTCTGAATAATGGCGGTATGGCTGATTGCCCAATTCAAAGAGCTCCCAGATGGTTACTCCAAGAGACCTTAAAGAAAAAAGAAAAAAGGTATTCTTTAGTTGTAAACTAAACCATAACGTTGGAAATTAATCGAGCATATTTTCAACATCCATGCAACATCCATCTCTCTAGATGTATAACATACTATAATCATCACAGATGTTTAAGAGGTGGATTATTCTTCTTCTATACAACCTAACTGCCAAAGGCCTAAATTTGTAGTCTGATACTGTATTACAATATATTGTTTTAATTACAATGAGTATTATGCAGCTGCTGTCACTTTACTGACCAGACGTTGCTTTCCTTTGTTTGGTCCACAACTAGCAGATTACCATGAACCTCATCCACCAGTTCTGGAGCAATCCAGCGTAAAGGAATCCAGGTCTGGTCTGATGTCACAAAGTAGTCATCCTGGGAAAAAAATGATTTGTATAATATATTTGTGTTCACATACATTTACAGTAAAAATCAAATAGACTGGATTGAGATTCATATTAATATTATATCCTTTATATGCTCTAATATGATAAAGATAAACAGTTTAAAGGGTACATACTTTGTACTTGTTGTGCGATAGTCCATAGTCTCCGATCTTGACATTTATGTCTGATGTTAGAAGGCAATTTCTTAAAGCCAAATCACTGTAGAAAAATATAGGTACCATGAATAAACATTTCCTAAGCACATTCTAGAAACAGCACATGGTGTAAATGATATCATTTCACAAGTTTGCCCGCCCATTTAGTCTTGCTAGATAATGGTAGACAAACTTGCTGTCTTCGAAGAGGGCTCGAACCCGAGGCTTGGCTCGAGCTCCGAGCTTAAGGCCTTCAGGAAGATGACGTACTTGGAGTTGTGAGTGGTGACCCCCGGCAACAAAATCACTGATGCTGGAGTGAAGTATGCACACTCAGGCAGCATCAGGAGATTGTTGCAGGAGAAAACCATGAGACCAAACAGTCTGGAATGGCAAATTCTATACTGTTTCCCTAAAGGCTAGCTGAGCGATTGAGTTATAAAGTACGTCTTCAGTTACAAATTTGCATCTGGAGAGCATTTATGGAATCAAAAAAAGTGTAGTAAAGTATTTTTTTAAACGTTATTATGTTATTCCTTTCATAATTTTAAGATTAATCATGACATTCCATACCGACTTTCCGAAGTGATTTGTGCATACAGTATAAAGAGCATATTTCAGCCATATACAGTACTTAAGACAAACAGTATATGATACATATAATTTTATATTTGTACTATTAATATAATTACAATTATTTTTTATACAATTATTTTTAAAGTTAGTAGTGCAAATGTACACCTTATTAAAAATTTGCAATAATACCTTAGTACCTTAATTTGAATAATTTTACTGTAGATTGCTTATTTCCATTAATTTTTTCTTTTGTATCCATTGCTAAAATGTGTTTTCTGTAAAGCGGCTATGAAACAATGTTGAATTATGACATGCACTATAGAAAAAAATCTGACTATAATATACAGTAGACATAAGAGGTTGGCACACCTGTGGATGAAGTTGTTTTTGTGAAGGTGCAGTAGGCCTGAGGTGATCTCACACGCCATTCTCTGAAGCAGTAAGGGGTCAGGTAGTGTGCAACTGCGCAGGTAGCCTTTAACATCACCCTGTTGCCATGGATAAAAAAAACATTCAGCATCCGCAGATCACAGCCTGATTTTTCTCCACCAACCACAAGGGGGAGATGTATGACAAACTATCTTCAAGGAGTTCTGGGTGAAAAGATTCCACCTTCAAGTCTCTATGACAAAAAACAGCGATGACTGCCTTGGCAAATGCAGCTAAACATGATAGACTATGATATTCCTCTTGACAAAGGCTCATTAAAAATGATCTCCGGTTCTTCTTGCAGTTGCACATATATAAAATACACAAATTCTTTGGACTAACCAGAGGGCAAAACTCCATGACCAATAAATAGGGCGTGACTTCGGTACACTGGGTGAGGCATTGCACTAGAGCCGGGTGCTGTAAAGACCTGGAAAGAATATTTCAGCATCACTACAATTCATTTATACTAATATTACATTCTCATTAAAGCGAAAGCACATAATTTCGGCAGCACCAGCATCAATAAAAGATAAAGAAATTGGTTTCCCACCCTCAGTCCATCGACAAAACAGATCACTCCCCCAAAAGCTCACTTTATTGGCTGAGATAAGCAAACAAACGGAAAAATCGAACTATAAATGGTTTATTTGTCTTTGTATGTTAAGCAGGAAAAAGAAGCAGCATTTTTAACTTGTGCACATAACAGGTTTATTGTCTCACATTATTTTTGGATAATCACATCATTTAGCATACTTCTATCCAAACTATCCTATAGTTCATTTAGTTGTAATAGGGTAACTTTAGGTTGATCTACAGTCCCAGAGCTTGATCTGTAACCACCAGACTCCAAACACCACATCAAAGCAAAATGGGAATATATACTGTAGTATTTATTTACCGGTAAGGTCGCGCTTCTTCCAGAAAGTGCATCTGATCTTGAACACTCGCGCTGACTTTCAGTTCCTTAACAACCACCTGGGTACTGCTGAGACCCAAGTGGACCTCCCCCAACAATATCTGTAAAGGACAACAGGCCGACATACACGCACATGTACACAATGCACATACATACACAGACGCACAGAGGAAAGACAACACATAAAGGTATAAAGAGTGGGAAAGTGGACAACACACACAGTTACGGGTGACGGACAGATATAAATAGATGCAGACAGGAAGGAAATGGGCAAACAGGAAGGCAATGGAGTACAGATAGTCAACACAAACAAAACCCAAAAAAGGATTTAAATCAAGTCCAGGAATCGTGCAAAAAGACGCTCGAAAGGAAACAGATGCACACGAAACCAAACCACATGAGGATTGATTAAACATGCAGCCAGAGACAGACAGACCGATGGACATACCCATTGAATGGAAAGTTGGGGTAATTGGGGTTGTGTGAGTGAGTGAGTGTATGTGTGTGTTACAAAAAGACAAAGCAGAGAGAAAGAGAAAATGAGAAAGAAAGAGGCAATTGTTCTTATTAACTACTGACGTGAACGGCTTCTGGACTTTACAGCTTAACAGAACTATCAAAGTCCCAACATCCAAGGTTGAGGATGAGCGCAATATTAGTAAGGTAATGTAGCGTGACAACATTTTTACATCCTCAGGGAAAGAGCTAAACTAAACGTTTGATCTGTACAAGCGCATGCGTAGGACATTTGTCTGTGAGGTATAAACAAATAAACAGGATTTACCTTGCCGAACCAACCATGTCCAATCTCCTTTATGTAAAGTAAGCTGTGGCGACCAAGATCATTGGACCTCAGCAGCTGGACTAAAGCAAGAAGACAAAGAAAGTTTAAAGCAAACTGGTCTGACATATGGATAGCTCAAAAAATAAATGTGTCCTATTGTGTGACAGCGAAAATGTATAACCAAAAAACTAACAATGAAGATAAATCTCTTTAATGCTACTTGATATTATTGGATAAATATAAATATTAATAATATAAAATAAAGTTTTAACAATTTTTTGTACAAATTAAGACAAAATGTATTTGTCAACTACCCATGTACATTAGAATCCAAAAGTTAGAAACTACATTTTAGTGAAAATATTGTGAGTCAAAGGCAATTTGAGTGAAGGGTTATAAACTACAGGCCCATAATCTCAGATCACGCTTATTTTTCTTAAACATCAATGAGATTGGAGAGCAAATAGAAACTTTAGAGATTTATCTTGAGAAAAGGAAATCTTGCAAAAAATCTAATCACATTTTTGGGTGAGAAAGCTTAGATTTATAATCATTTAAATATTTTTTTTTAATATGATATAGTATAAAAATAAATCTCACAAATGTTTCCTTAGAGTTTTAGAAGAGATCTCAATGTCAAAGGTGAGCTCAAGTACCAAGTTTGCAAACAAGTCAATATTATTTAAGATATCAATACCAACATTTCTCATCAAATTCATCCAAATCCAAATTCGTTAATTAATTTAACAGCTCCAAATTAATATATTTTATCTTATTTGTTTTGAAAGTTAAGATGATACTTAAATTAAACTCATCTGAGAAATCTTGAGATATGAAAGAGCAACATGAACACGAGGAACAACATTTCCACTGGAAAATTGGAAATATGTGACCCTGGACAACAAAATCAGTCTTAACGGTAGATTTTTCGAAATTGAGATGTTACATCATCTGAAAGCTGAAGAAATTTCTATTGATATAAGTTTTTTAAGGATAGGACACTATCTGGCGGAACAACAACTGTTTACAAAGCTGGAATTTGTGGGTGTAAAAAAGCAAAATATTGAGAAAGTCGCCTTTGAAGTTGTTAATCTGAGGCACTGTAGCAGACCATCCACTCACAAAAAGAAAGTTTTTATACATTTAAGGTAGGAAATATCTTCATGGAAGATGATCTTGACTTAATATCCTACTGATATTTGACAAAAAGAAAAATCTTACATTTTCATCCCTACAATGTATTTTTGACGATTATTAAAAATGTGCTACTTAAGACTGGTTTTGTTGTCCAAGGTCACATAAAAACATTTGAAATATAATTTCTAAGCAAGACTTAGGGACAGTATACATTACTGTACTTTGTAGAGTACACACATAGGCTAGATCCACTGAATGAAAAAACAAGCAAATCTACTGAAGAACAAAACGAAAAACAGCAAGAATCTTTACAAATTAGCATTGTTGCCTCAACTTCAGCATTTCTTCAATATACAGTAACACACCCTTAGTGTACGCAACATCTGAAGAACATTTAGTGAAGACCCTTCAAAATTCTCCAAGAGAATCATCCTCCCAATATCCTCTCCAGAAGGTTAAGAGTGAAAATCTCCTTCGTACAAGTGATGTTAAACGGCAGAGAAGCAAAGACAAAAGTAAATCTGCACAGTTGGTTGAAAATCATTTTTCTAAAATCCAAAAAACGAAGAGACTAAATAGAGAGACACGGTGGCTTCGGCTGTACTAAAGTGATTTTCTGTACCATTCATGCCCTTGTGTATCTCTATCATCTCAAAAAACCATCACAGTCCCTTTCTGTCTCTCTCTTATCTCATCATGGAGACAAACAGACAGTTCATTGTAAGTGATTATGACATAGTGTCTCATTCTCATCCCCTTTTTATGCAACGGCCATATTTTACGCCCATGTGGCGATACAGAGGCCGTTCAGGCTCTACCCCCTCACAGAAAGCCTTCGTTGGGGAGAATCGGACTCTTTGTCACCGCTGGTGCTGCCTGGTACCTCAGAGTGTATAGAAACACTGACGCCATTATTCCTGAGGTCTCTAGTCTGACAGCAGAAAGTAAGTTGGCAGTACAAATCAGAAATGTTTGATGTGGGTGAGAGATAGGAGAACAAAGAAGATGCATAGAAAAATATACAAATTTAACCAAAATGGGACACTTGTTTGGAAGAGATCCAATGTTTTTTTGCTATAAAATTCTTAAACTTAAATTCGATTCAATTACTCAAAAAAGCTATTTGGCTCAATGTGTGCAGTAAATGATCAAGAATAATAAAATACTGCCAACCAGAAAAGTTTAGAAGCAACACCCTTAATGCTGAAAAGCATATCAAGCAGTCTTGGCACTCAAAAAATAATTCATATAATCATAAAAATAATGCGGCATAGCAAATAGCACAAAAACAGTTGTATTTAATTTTTTTAAATAATTAAGATTTTTTCAATGGTACACCAACATTTTTTTATGAAAACTAAAATGTACATATATTTAATGAACATATGTCATGAATATTTCTAATAGAAATAGTTTGACTTTTTTGTACTTTTACACAGTTTAAACAGTAAATTTCATTGATTTCACAGCTACAATAATACAAATGTTTTTAGTGTAAATTTTTTCGACGTAAAATGACCGTAAAATAAGAAATAATATAATGACAATATATCAACAAAAAGTATCAAAACATATCCGAATATTCAATCTTTTGGGTGTCTCTGCGTATAAATAAGCGTCAACTTGTCACTTTTACTGTCTGTCAAATCTATTATCATGGAATGCAAATGAATCTGAATAATAGTTTTGTGAAGTTGTTAATGATGTGATTAATATCTGTGCGAGTAAAAACAGGCTGCGTGCATTTATAAAATGACGTAACCCTCAGAGTATTTGCATGCTCAGAGCTGGATGTATGCGTGAATAAGGGTGTGTTTATGACCACAGCTGTGTTAGGGTGGATACTGCACACCAGAGTGCAATGCAGGAACTGTTTGGCTCAAACTTGTTGAATCAGATGAAAAATGTAATTAACTTTGTCTGCTCTTTGTCCCACTACTCCTCATAAGATAAAGACATGACTGACTACAGACAAACGCTACAAACGCCAAGGACACCTATGACCTAGCCTACTCATTGACTGTGCACAGTGACGGAGGCAAACATGCTTGGTCCAGCACTGTAAATGACAAGCTGGTAGATTATAGATCTTAATTCGTCCTCATTGGCAAGAAGGGACGTCATTTCAGCTATACTTTTAAAAATACTATGATCAAGATGGGATATTTTTTTATAATAAACATACAGCAACGTGTCAGAGCCTTGGTGTAGCACTTAACACATATGCGTTTCTTGTTATGTTTGCACAAAAATTAGGAATTGGTCCCTTTACAATTCATAATTAAGAAGTGTTCAGTGGCCACGCCTCACGTCATGCTGAGTTAGAATGACAGAAAGAGGAATTTACAGAATTGCAAACAGATGGTTTTCAATATTCTGAAAGTAGTTTTAAAACAAAACCAATAATGACATCATTTGCTTTGACTCATAACGCATATGGCTATCAGGTTGAAGACAAATTAGACTAATATCTATGCATGTATGACGACATTTAATTCATTCTGAAAAATGAAATGTTTTCTAAACCTACAAAAATAAATGTATTCAAATCACATCGCTTCACGTTTGGCATATCAGATCATATTGAGGAAATGAACTGCATTTAAATCATTTGTGAGCCAATCCCACCCCTCCAACACAAAAACCCAATGACTTCCTCCCAATGACTTCCTCCCAATGACCAATCAATTACAAAAACCGTCATATATTTAAAAAAGTGTTAAATAAAGACCATTCCAAATTTCAAAGATGTATTGAGGTCATTCCAGTCCTGTGTCTGTTGAATTTCAACAAAATCAAACCTCAGTAGTGACAAAGTCATGCAACACCAATGTGAAAGACTGACAGCGTGACAAGACGCATGAAAACTGTGATTGAAAAATTGTGGTTAGCACATTAAAAAACTTTTCCTGAATACATGTACAAACATTATTGAGACAAACATTATTCCTTGCAGTATTTGGAGTCTTAAAAAAATAGAGACTTTTTGTGTCTCTAGTTTTCATTTTCTGCAAACAGAAACAATATTCTTATTTGAAAATTGGAAAAAACCTAAACCATTTTACCCAAACAAATACCTATAAATAGTCAATTGAAAACTATTTTAAAATGTTCTCAATTTTTTCAGAGGCTGTAAATATAAATAACGGCATGACGACCGCTTGATATCCACTGGATATATATTCATTTATATGCATCTTGTCTCCGCGTTGAGAGATGAACTGATGCATTAACACAAATGTCTGTGAGGTGGCAGAACACTACATGCGCTATTCTCTCATCACGTAAATGAAATGGGACAGTGAAGTGTTGTGTGAGAACAGAATCTGGCCAACCGCAAACTCTTGACTTCTGACCTGTACTAATCTAAGCGCATTAGCTGGCAGCATCACTGTCGGCCTCTCATGAAGTGAGCTGTTGTTATGTGAAACACAGTAAAAAGAGAGCGAGAGAGAATCTCTGCGGATCTGACTGCACACATCCCCTCACGGATTCCTCAGATTCCAGGGAATATTTCTGTAGGCTGGCTGAGGCAGAATTATGCAACAGGCAGATGTTTGTTCGGATGAAGCAAGCGAGAGGAAGTGGAAAACGGAGACAGAGAAATGCAATTTGACTGAAAAGAAATTCTGTTATAAATCCAATAAAAAAGTGTTTAAACAACACAACGATTATTTAATTTCTTCTTAAAGAGATTTAGTTTACTCTTCCTTGCCGTCCAAGTGAATTCGTCTCTGAGCCATTTCTTTCTCTTTTCATCCCACTTGCTCCTTGTTGTCTCAGGAAACCCATAGATTATATTCCAGAGAGACAAAAGTGAATAGCAACACAGAAAAATAAGGAAAATGGTGGAATGATCTGGACCTAAAAACATGTAAAGAACCAAAGCGCCCATGTCTAATCAACACGGAACAGCTGCATTTGGTTGTAAAGGTCCAGAGCATTCAGGGCTGTGGGAGACTGTTCACCCCAGGAGGGGACAGTCGAGGCTGGGCCAGAGCAGCAGGGCGTTGGTCCTTTCTGGATTTTACACTGGAGAGCTTGTGGGTTGGAAGCAACACATTAACAATGTCCCCTGGAAAAAAATAAAAACTCCGTCCAGAGAATGTGGAACCCGTGTGGGAGTTGCGCAAGTAGAGTCAGAAAGGATATTGGACTGGGAAGAAAATGCTCGACAGCACGTTGAGCGATATCACATCTGGTCCTAGTCACATGGCATGCTTAAGTCGAGTCTTTGTCATTTAAATACATGCGCAATATCTTTGGACAGGGTGTGTGATGACCCACCTGATCGGCCGGGTTGCTTGGCGACGGGTAGCGAAACTTCGGTGAGAGGAAGGATGTAGACGTCAGGCCCAGTGTGAGATGCAGGCGACGGCGGAGTGGACATGTCCGCTGGGTAATCCTCTCCCTCTGCATTCTCAAACTCCTATGATTGAAATGAAAAAAATCAGAGGTCAATGTACAGTGACATGGATGCATAAGTCTTGATAGTAGTGCTGGGCAAAAAAATCGAAAAAAGCTGTGAATCTTTTTTTTTTTACACAACATGAGAGCATGAAAATTCAATTTCATGAAGTCTGCAATGTTGCCGTGTTTGAAAGTAAGAACTCTGTTATTCAATCACCTTTGGATTTACAATTTGGCAAAGTTATTTGCTTGGAAAAAAGGGAGTTGACTCTGAATCACGCAAAGGAGTCGTCCCTAGTCCGATCGTGAACCGCCGCGGATTTACGTCACTAGATATAGTCCCGCCTACGTTTGGCTAAGACTGCCCACAAAAACTTCACTCTTCTTCCCCAAACACTGTAGCTTGTGAGCCTCATTCGCGGTAGACCAATCACAGCAGACTAAACCATCTGACCAATCACAACAGACAAGAAGTAAGGTTAGAATTACTACATATTATTACGAATTAATAGTGTTTGTACTCCTTCTATGTACATAAATCTGTTGTTGGACACTCCATAAAACAAAGTAGGACCTTAAAAATCCCTAGTTATGTACTCTTTAAAGTGAATGTTATTGCTACTACTATCCACTAGATAACAATTTTCTTTTTTCAACGGGTGGATATAATTGCAGCCTCTCTTTACAGCTAATTTTATGAAATTGTGTTTGTTATATCGTTTCTTAAATGTAAAATAACCCTTTTCTGTTTCAACATACCCTATAAGTGTGTTTAATATTCAGGTTTGTGGCTCAACATTTCATTTTTATATTCACCATTGTATTGTGATATTTACCAATCTTTTTTAGAAATATCAATTGGATTTGTATTAAATCTATAATCATTGACGCGAATCGAGAGCTTGTGAATCGGAACATCAGAATCAATACTCAGCCTTACTTGATGGATTCATTTCTTAAAAGCAAATGACATTCTGACTTGAGGGTACAGACATGTTGTGATGTATTTAGTTTCTTATTTCCTTATACTTTTTTCTTTTATTTTGAAATACATTTACTTTATTAGTTATAGGATATATTCATTTCTTTCTTCCTAGTTATTTTCTACATTCTGTTGGATATGACTGGATATACACAAAGAAATATCCATCGGATTTTCCACCAAAAAACCCGAAAATACTTCATTAGAAAAATTATATAAATATATTTTTAGGTGCAATAAGATTTTTATCTGTCTGGACACAACTTTTGAAATGTTAACAGCATAAATGTAATGCAGTAAGACAAATATTTAGTTGCAATGATGTTTAATTATTTTCAACAATTTATTTCCCTTATAGCAATGAAAAATGTGGGGATAGTTGTCAGAATTCTTATTTTTGGATAAAGTACTGACCTTATATTTATGCAAATGTGATTTCTTGATTTTCTTTTGATTTTGTGGAGAAAATGGCAAGTTGAACATCTTGACAGATTTTAAAGAGTCCCTGTCCAAAAACCCCACATGACTGAGAGCTCTTTAAACCAACAGCCTCTCATGTATGAATAATAAAACCATCCTTTGTGTTTTTCAGACAAGTCATACTAAAGTAAACAAGCAAAATACATCTTTGAATTGAAAAGAAACAACCGCCGATCTAAACAGCGAATCGTTTTGAACCCCACTAGTTTCCTTGTGAATTAAAGACTTCTTGCAATTTATTAAACAGTGCGTTAAAGCATGTGTCACCATAATAAGATCAAATGAAGACTAATCTTAAGAGCTTTCAACTTGTACGTCTACATTCCAATGTGCTTTTCACCCCCACAAGGACGAACTACAAAGAGGGATGAGACGGTCTAAGAAAGCACTTGGCAGCATCTGCAAATCGGAAATGATGGTCCAGAAGCTGCGAAGAGGCATTTTCTTTGAACGAGGCTTTGGAGATACAAGGCTTCAAGAAATGGAAAACAGTGACCTGAAGAGGTCACACACACTTACACTTACAAAGCACATGATAACAGACATAAACGCGTCCTCTCACACACAAAAACACTTACAGTAAAGCATTCATAAACCCCAAGAGGCCACACTGTACACATTCACACGCCCCACACGACTCTAATGTGACCCAGAGCCGTAGACACTATATCATAAAATGGACATTATATTCTGTATATTTTTTACATTGTTTTAAGTATACTTATTGTATATAGTTACCTACAGTTGTAACGGCTGACTGCTGAAACTGAAGAACTTTATTACATTTTTGCTTGAAACCACACAGCCGTGTCCCAGTCACAGGATAAACGTTCCCGCCAACAGTATTCTGATTACTTGGCCATCTCTGATCTGCAATATTTTATTTGCTGATGTAAAAATCACGTACTATATTATTCTGCATATATTGAATCTTAGGATATCATTTTTTTGGAACAAGCAGCATGTCCATATAAAAACAAATACTGCATAATATCTTTTAAGCAAAACTGTTGTTTATTTATTTACTTTTAACGCCATATCAGCACTATAAGGCCATTTATGGCACTAATCTTACTAATGATACAATCAAACTTTACAAGCAAAGGTACTTATATACAAGAACTATACTTAAAACAATGTTATAAAAAATTATATACAGTGAAAGATAAATAGTATTCCAAAAAGTTCTTCTCATTTTAATACTTGATTAAAAAAACAAGATGACAAAACTGTGTTATATAAAACATTGTGGCATTTGCGGCAAATTAACATTAAATCAAAATATTCTAAAATATAATAATGACTAACGCTTCAATTTCTTCCCATTACAAATGACAGCATCAGCATTAGGCATTTCCATCTTTCGCTTTTTACACTTTCATGCAATGTGGTCTCAAACTTTTGGACACTGTATAAAAATCACATTTTGAATAGTGTTCTACATACGCCAACATTAGAGAGTTGTACAGAATTCCTGCAGCATTTTGGAGAAACATTTTCAGATTACCAAATAGCAGTTAAATCCACAGGCAATACTGCAAAGATCTAAAGAATTTGAGAATATGAGTTTCTCATCTCACCTGTCCTTAAAGCACATGTGTTTGATCTATTTGAATCCTGAATAACACTCCCCACCACCGCTGGCCTCTCCATCGAGCACCTGAAGGTGCCCACATGACCCCATACAGGTAGTTCACTGGATGAAACATTTGTTCTCCAGAACACATCTCAATTTTCCAAAAACATACAAATAAGAAGCAAATTGATGAGCATGTAAAGAAGGGCCATTTCACTGTTCCTTCTCAGACAGTGTGGAGGACTAAGAATAGTGGAGACGCTCCCACAAAAATGTGTGGCTGAAAAACGCTAACAGGGAAAGAGGGTAAGGCCTTTTACATACTGTGCTTATGACATCACTTCTTTTTTTCCTCCTTAATTCCTCGAGCACATTCTATTGCACATGTGCACGACAGGCGCTTTCTTTAGCTATCAGCACACATGACCGTACACGCACAAAGCTCTTTCTATCTATGTGGACCTATTGTGAAGATCAGATTTTGCATGTATGCATAGTGTTTAAGCAATCCATCTTTGAGAAATGTGCAGTTCATGTACAAATACAACTGTTTCGCTAAATTTAGAAGTGAATTATCGAACTGACCTGAATTAAAATCAGCATCTAGAGCTAAAATAGACAAGTTTACAAATTAACCTGGAGACCCATGCTGCATTTGTAGCCATTTTACACATGGTCCAAAAATATACTTTGCCTATGGTCACTGAATTATAAAAAACAGATAAATAAACAAATACATATTTGTTTACTGTGATTCATGCACAAGCATTTGCAAGTTATTAATAACTGTATGTACCCTATATATAATTCTGATAACACATTTGTTTCCACGCAGTTGTAGAGGAAGCACAGTTTGTGCCAGATGTTTCCAAAGCAAATTTACTACATTCATACAGCACATGTTCATTTCTGACCGTGAATATACAACAGGGTACTTTAAACCTAACACCTCTGTGTTGTTTTATCTATGTAACGATACAATCTGTGTGTCCAGAAGAGATATTAGAAACATTTAAAACACTAGAAACAATAGAAACAGAAACTGTTTTGGGTACTAGATGGAGAGGACGAGAGGGAAATAAAAAGGTACTGCGGGTCCCTTTACGACAGATGCTGTTTAAGCAGTGAGCTGTAGTTCCACTGAGGGATTGTAATTACAAATACTTGGCCTTTACTGGAGACCAGGTGCTGAGAAGCATGAAAGAGTCTCTCTCTCTCTTTCTCTCATGACCACAGATCTTTCTCTTGTGTCTTGACCCACTTTGAAAGTTCTGCTGAAAAATGCACAATGTGCTCTGAGATCTTTACACATGTGCTTCACTTTTAAAAACAGGTCTATAGAGACATGCTTGCAGTCTCTCTTTAACCTTAAGAGACCACCTAAAGTGATGCACTGCAGAAATGACATTTCTCTGAAACCCTTGGCTTCTGTAACCTCGCAATGGCAAAATGACATACAAATGCATTTCTCTGTGTTTAAGCAAAGCATTCCAACAAAGCTGAAACAGATTTGTTTTATTTAAAACTGACACAGATTCAAGAATGTACCCTTTACAACTATTTCATTAATAAATACAGGACAGCATCAGGCCAAGGTCTTAGATTAAGGTTTTTTGTATATAGCAAATGCTATAGCCAGATTTATTTGATCAGTATTTTAGTTTTGTTATCAGCAATCTCGTTTTCAGAATAAAATATTTAAATATCATTGATACATTTGTAAAATCTGAATGGACAAATTTATGCAGAACTCAGACAAATTTAAATAATATATATATTTTATTATTATTATACTTTGCTTTTATTCCATGTGTGTTATCTTTGAGGACACGCATGTTGTGTTAAGTCCTGATAAGTTTCTCTCTTGCTCTATTGGTGTTTTCTGTTTGCTTACATTGCAACAAGTGATAAAAAAATGCATTTCAACTTGAAAACAGCAATAAAGATTCAAATTGAAAATCAGATTTGTGTTTTGCACTGTGATAACTTTACAGATCTGAATAGAAAATGAATGTTAACATTTTCTTATTACGTGAGTATTTATTCATGTAGGCCTCATCCAGATGTTGGGCGTGTAAAACCATGAACGTTTGCTCCATTCTAGGACAGCAAACTCACTAATGATTAAAAAAGAATGTGAAATAAGAGTAGGTCCCACCTTAAAACCAATGTCTCCACGTTTGCAGCACAGGCAAGCCAGCATGAGGAAGATAAAAGTAAAGAGGCCAGAGAAAGAGACAGCCACCACAGCCAGAGATGATGACCAGGACAGCTCACTCAGAGGAGCGCCATCTGCAAGACAGGTGTAGTATCATTAGACATTCTGCTATCATAGCAGTTAATCAGAGTAACTTTCAATTCAATTTTATTTTTAGAACACTTTCAAAATGTAGCATTTTTGCATTGCATGTTTTCAAAGAAAAAAATATTTTAGCACAAACAGTAGAGACGTGAGCAAAACAGAACAGAGAAAAGCATCAAATTAAAGAAACACATAATTTACACATTTAAACTAAAGAAACACAGGTTTGTCAATAAAGTCACAACCTTTGGGCTTTAAAAAAAGTCTAGAAGAAAATACGATTGGTTGGACCTCTTGACTGAACACACCCTTCACCCATTCACTTCACTAGCCTTCTTGCTGTTTTGAATCCATTTTAAACATGGATCTGAAGGCCTAAACAAGCCCTTTTATTTGTGAACAAAATCAACACGTCAAGACATATTGACACTGTATAGAAACACAATATTTCTGTATGGATTAGACGGCTATGTTTAGTCTTACATTCAAGACTCACTCTTTGTCTCCATCTACTGATGAAAGGATTTACTCAAAATAAATGGTCGATGCCAAAGCCAAAAAAACTCTGTTCAGTTCAAATTGTAGATGTTTCAAACTACGTTTCTTAGATTAGTTTAGTAAATATCTTAATAAACTTCATCAGAAAAAAAGTGGTACAAACCACTTTTTGTGGTTTGTACTTGGAGTAGGGTCTTTATTTTTTAAATACTGGTTGAGAAACACAATTATTATTCTGTTAAATTTTGTCGATTATTAAATTGAACTGACAAGTAGCCTAGATGGTGTTGCCTGCCTGTCTAGCAACAATTGTGCTTGAATGAACGTTTGGCTTTCAAAAGTCCTGTCGCATTTAATGAAGTTCATTGAGTTGGTTCCAGCCATTTCGGTTAAATCTCTTTAAAACCTGTCACTCGATTTCCGGTAAGGGTACGGGAGTGTCGAAAAAATTGCAAAAACAAGGGAGCATTGTCGGGATTTTTCAGGGAATTAACTTTTCAGTGCACTGGAGGGATTTTGCGAATGAGATAGCCCTTAAAATGTCCGACTCCCTGGTCAATGCCCTGACTGATGAACAAGGGAGCTGATTGAGATAATGAAAAAACAGTAACAGTGTGTATCTGTCTTCTTTGTCCATGTGGGGATCAACTCACAAATCATTCAAAATGTAAAAATGATCATGTGAGGGGTAGGTTTTAGTGTGTGTTTGTGTGTGTGTTATGAGGTCTCATTCATCAATATTTCACTACACCTGGAGCTTGGAGAGTTTCTAGGTGCAAAACTGCTCAATGCAGCTGAATTACAATCAGATTATCAAACCTCATATTTAAAACAGCCACTACTTAAACCCATCTTTAATGAAAAGTGGATTACACCGACAAGCTTCAAAAAGCCGGTTATTAAGACCGTATTGAAGCTAGACCTCCTTCGTTCTCCACATGAGCGTATCTGGTTATCTTAAAGAATAGGTCACAGCATAAATGCCAAAATTTGAGCTGAAATAAAGGTTTGCATATTTATGAATGGGATCTCATGCAGTGAAGAGACACAGAGAGGGATCTGATATAAAACAAGCTGCTTTAATGAACAAAGAATGGTTGGAAGAAAAAGTACAGTAACCCTCCTGTGCCAGGGCATGCACGCACACACGCACACACACACACACACCTACACACACACACACACAACATTGTGAGATCAGTGTTATTGAGTCATGTCTTAATGAAGCCATTAAGAGGGGCTGAAGAGCAAAAGGCCTCTTCACTGTTAATGAGTATTTGTAGTATTAGAAAAAAAGACACATCAACCATTTTAAGCAACAAGACTTCTATACACTCCTACAAACATCCATGAATACTTCTGTTCATTATCTGATGCCTTATTCACATTGTTCTTTACTTAATAAACTTTAATATAGTGCCATTAGTTAGAGAAGCAGATAGTCCCGCCTTAAACTCAAATGATTGGTTGAGCCTCATGTTACATTGCAAGATTTTGATATGGCCACAGTGTTTACACTTAAGCGATGTTTAAAATGCATTGTCTTCATATGGGAAACTGAATTTATTTAATGTCTAATCTGGATTCTGCATTCCTTCTTCTGTGATGATAATATCTTCATGCCTTAAAATGACTCGAATGTAATGTGTACACCTTGCTTCCTTTCGTATACACAGACTGATCAATATGCAAATTAAACCCCGCAGGTTTAAAGAGAAAATACTCTGCATTGGTTTAAAACGATATTTGTGCATTTTTTTCTAAAACTATAAAACACCACATATACACATAAACAAGATTAAAAACTTCAATTTCACCACAGGGGGACATTAAAGGGGTCGTATGACACGGCTAAAACGAATATTATCGTTTGTTTTAGAAGAATGCAATGTGTAAACACGATTTAAGGTTAAAAAAACGCTGTATTTTCCACATGCCGTGCATGTTTGTATCTCCTCTTTGCCCCGCCTCTCTGAAACGCGCAGATTTTTTACAAAGCTCATCGCTCTGAAAAGCGAGGTGTGCTATGATTGGTCATTTAACCAGTGCGGAGTGATTGGTCCAAAACTGCAAGCATGTGACGGAAATGTAACGCTTCTTACCATATTTGGAACATCAGGTTCCAAAACATTTGTAGTGACACCTTACTTGCGTTTACATTTGGGCGGTCTTAGTCAAATCATGCCACGAACTGACGTTGATTTGTGGGGGTTTGGTTACACGAGGCGTTTCAGGCAGGTCTGGGTGAGCATTCGCTATAAGGATTTTTTATTCCAACACTTTTAACTTTTGCAATTTTTACGTGTCTAATACATGCAAAATTGTTAGGTTTTATATTATGAATTACCAACACTGGTGGTCAACATATACTGAAACTTGAAAAAGTTAAACATTCTGCAAAGAAAAAGTTAGGGCCAAGTACACATATTAAGGTAAATTTAAGCCACAATATATACTAAATAAACAACAATAACTGTACATTAATAACTCTTTTACGCACTACAGAGTACTAACTAATGCATCAAAGACCATCACTTCATATATTGCCATGTGAGACATAAAATACCCCACAAACTCAATTACGTGTTAATTTCTCCATTATGAGCAATGTTTCAAATTAAATCGCTCTACAGGCAATTGTGTTTAAATTTAACAGAATTATCATGTAATAGGAAACATAATTAGTCAAAGCACTGATCTATTTTAATAGCTAATGCAAAGTATAATCTAAAGCCTATCATTACAACCAATTGCTCTGCTTCTTCCTGCCTCACTGAGAAATCATAATGATTAGATATGCGATGCTTATCTACTGCACAATATGTGCATCCATAAGTATGTTTTTAATACAGCTTTTACATAAATATAGTCATATTAGTCATGCATCTTGAGCTTTTTCTAAGATGGGGATCTTCATTGCAACGCATTCCCTGAAAGACTTTGTCAGGTACCTCTGAGCTTTTATTTTAAGTCATGTGACTCATCCCAGTCTGACTGAGCCATTACAAAGCTTTTAGATTTCAGGTGCACACAGGTTTTATTGCCCTCGAGGTTTCTTTTGATTCAATCAAACCTTCGATTTGCAGACAAACTATAGTCCAGTGTTTGGTGGAACTGACGCATAGAGAATTCTCATCGTCAAATTCTGCTCACAATAAACTGCAAGGACAGAGGAGAATAACTGGACATTTCAAGACAATTGGGACTATGAGAAATGTAGATTTTTTATGTTTTTAATGTAATAGCGTCACCTAGTGTCCAATTGCTACAACATTGTGCATGCTAGTTTAAAGTGAAACCTCTAGTTTTCTACCTAGTGTTCTATCATTTCTTCATATTGAGAATTTAGACAGTATTTCACAACATAGAGTAGCTCTCTCTCTCCTTCAGAGGAGCTCAGGGGTTGGTACCCGTCTCAGGCGGTGAGCAGAAGCGCCTCTAATGACTAAATGATGAGAGCGGGGGCACACAGAGGAGAGCCACGAGGTCTGGAGGAAACGTGTACTCTCTTCCCCGTGGGAAGCCACTTGAGCTGAGCAAAAGAACTCGAGCAGAAAGCTTCATTTACAGCAGCCTGGCTTCCTCTGTCAAGCTGTGTCGAAAACAACAGCATTCAGCTATTCAGATACACCAAAAATAAGTTTGTGGAATAGCATATACTAAACACAAGCTCTCTCTGTTCACTTAACCAGCAAAAATGCAGGACTGTTGCAAATACATTTTACGGGACCAAGATATATAATTCATAAGCGGTTCCCCGGATTACCTAAGTGGGTCCGAGACAACATTCCTGGATGAAGGAGCCATCCGTTACCATGGAGATGAGTGACAGGTGATTTATTTTCACGGGTCATGCACTTTCACTGAAAACTAAACTGTCAGAGGAGCAAATCAGGGTCTCTATGCAAATCACCACATACCAACAAACACCTGCGGAGGAGCATACAGGGTTTGATGATTGACAGCAATACCAAAATCAGACGGCACGAAGTGACACACAAATCACTGCATCTTCAGCAACCGCTTTACATTTGCACACACCGTATGGGACGTCAAGACATTTTTATAATTTTTTCCCTTTTAACTCATAGTCTTCTCAACTGCAGTTTTTTTGGTTTATGTAACAAATACAATTTATGTTATGTGCCAACTGTCCCTACTCTCTCAAACATGTCAGAAAGCAAAATCAGCTTATTGTACCCTTCTGCTGCCCATCTGGCAAGAGTCCTTAAGCTACAAAACCGCCAAAAACAGATCACTATGCCAAAGTGTGTTAACGAATGTATGGGATGAAGTGCTATTGTTAGCTGTAGGTCTTGTCTAGTGCTGATGTAGTCTGAGAGTATACAACCACAAACCCACTGAACTCAGAAGATCGGCTTTAACACGCACACACACACAAACTCTAACACTGGTAGTTTTAAAGGTCCAGTGTATGAAACTTCGTGGAATCTAGGGGTGAGGTTGCGAATTGCAACCAACAGCTCACTCCACCCCTCCCTTTCAAAGCACTATGGTGGCTCAAGACAAAAATGTCATGTTTCAGCTTCTTTGCCGAAGAAGACAATGTTTTGACAAAGTTTATCCGTTTTGGGCTACTGTAGAAACAACATGCTGAATTCTATGCAAGTGATTCAAGCTCATATACTCATACTCGTAATGACACACCGATAACAAAGACCGATACCTCATGTGACATACATAGAGCCCTGGATTTTCGCAATATGGAAAATGCGGACAGAATCGAGGAATCCAGGCATAAAAACTGAATTTGCTGTACAACACGGAATGGCACGTAATCTGGCAAATGTATTATATCCTAAAAAGAAATTAGCACTGAACAGTTTACGAAATATTCAGATACTGTTTAAATATGTATTCTGCTTGTTTTGCGTGACTGTGTGTGAAAGAGTAGTGCGGTTGCGTGTACTAAAAGCATTGTGCTTATGGAGCTTTCAGCACCAGCATTTCACTGCACTAGGACACGAACACATAAACAAACACCATTTGCGGCGATCAGAGTATATTGTTTACTTTAGTAAACTGAAGTAAATGTGCTAGTAAAATTGTGCTACTTAATTCAAAAATATTACTTAAATTTAAGTAGACCTAAACAAAAGAAAAAAAGAAAATGTACCACTAAGATACTGGTTTATTAACAGAATTATACATTATGCAGGCATCGGTTATAGGTATCGGCGAGTAGAAAATATTCATACTCCGTCTTAAAAAATTTTTATCAGTGCATCCCTAGTATGTAGATAGAAAATGTTCATTCTAAGGTAATTGAAACACATCGCATCATTATGTAAGGTCTGTATACACATGTGCAGATGTTTCTGACAGCTTTGCCAAGTCAGACATAAAGAAAGACAAAACGATAGAGATAAAATATATACAATTATACAACAGTTCTTGCTTGTTCCCATTCTAAATCTTGTAGTCGTGTGATACCCGTCCCCCAACAAAATATTCTCATCATTACCCTTTTTCTTATTTTACACAAGTAATGGCTTATTTTTGGCTTGTTTTGTCAGACCAGGTTGCTTTTCTAGTGATATCTGGCAACACCAGAGAGAGACAGAGAGACAGTCTGTGTAAACATGATAGGAAGATTAATCTAATAAACTGAAGCCTAATATTGATGAGCAGACAGAATGGATGAGCAGAAGGCGTATAAGGGAACGGGTGGAGGAGGGAAAGGTGGAGCTGGACTGCAGCCCATAGCAGACGGGCTGGAAACGGCCAGAGACATGAGATGCATATGGTTATCGAACAGCTCTCGCTGTCAGACTGACCCCAAATACAGCATGAGAAACCAAAACCCTGAAGAAGCAGAGCACAGAAAACGGCTTCATCTGGGACAGGGCATCAGATATGCCCCAAATTACTCTATGTTTTGAACATTAGCTGTATATGTTCAGCTATTTAATGGCGGATCACCTTGCATGCATATATATAAATATGCAGTATATTTATCACAGTATATATATCATTGTTATAAGATACTTTCTCCTAACTTTCTAATTCGGTTCAAATTTCAGCTACAGTATAAAAACCATTACCATGCTTTTTATAGTAATCTCTCTTGCTGCATTATTTTAAGGGGTAACGATATTTTCAGGCCCAGCGAGGGTTGGTGCGTACCATCTGTTTTCACCATTAATAACATGCTGGGTTACAATAGCTAGTCTCCATGGCGACTTTCAAAAAAGCATTTCTGTCTCTCATTATTTTGACTCCTCTCAAATGCACTCACGGGAAGTAAATAGGAAGCATGCACACACACACAACCTTGTAATGGAGGAGCTAATCAGTCTTTACAGATCTCTAAAGCAATGACAAATTAAAAGTGTGAAGCAGTCACGTTGGGATGCTCCTGCTTGACAGATTTTTAAAAGTCTCAAATGTTTCTCCTGTGAGATGAGTGAAAATACATGAAGAGCAAACCGAATCTCTTTCCAAGAAATATTTTGTTCGTCTGCATTATCCAGAATGCACATCCTTGTATATATTTGTACATATTGTTTATAGCATTTTACTTTCTTCTTGGTATAGTTTTAGCTTTAAACAAAAGCCATAGACTGTACTGCGTGAGTTTTGAAGAATTCTTCTAGAATAATGAAATCAAATAGATATTTATAATGTCGTGTACAGTAGGAACTTTGACCATGCATATTAAATTTTCAAGCAAATGAAATGCCTCAACATTAGTAAATATGCAGTATCAGTATCAGTAAATCCACCACGCCACCAGTTTATATACAAAAACATTTTGTATGCATCCTCTCACAAACATAGTGAGAGACAAAAAACCCAAGGTGACTAGTTTGTTTGCAGTATTGTACACCCTATCTTCACATAGTTTGCTAGTCAAGTCTAACACAAAGATATTCATCCCACTTTTTACAAACGCTGTCCAGAAAGCAGGCCGTTAGTATTTGGGTCAGTCAACATCACTAAATGTGTCATATTTTGCACGAGGGACACTTGGATTGGATTACTTCAACAGTGCAGAAAAGTCTAACACAAACATTTGTGTGTGTGTCAGTGGTACCTCAGAGTTCGCTGGTAGCTTATTACTTGACCCGTCTGTCTTTCTGATTCTCCTGATACCTCAAACTTACGGCAAAAACACTTCATTTAATTTTGTAGGTTGTCACCTTTTATTTAACAATCCATTTTCCCACTGTGTCCTTTAAGCTGGAATCGGTAAACTACACTTCCTCTTTAATCTCATTTTCTTAAAGGTGCTGTGAGTAATTTTGTAGAGGATCTATTGACAGAAATGCAATATAATATACATAACAATGTCTTCAGAAGTTTATGAAGAACTAATGTCACCAAGCGTTATGTTTATATAACCTTAGAATGAGCCATTTCCATCTACATAGTACACCGTGGGTCCCCTCACATGGAATTCGCCGTGTTGTTTCTACAGTAGCCCTAAACGGCCAAACTGCTCTACAGAGCACATTTCGTAAATACGTTATCTCCATCCACAAAGAAGCGGAAAAGTGATGACATCTTAGCCCTGTGTCAGCCATCGTAGTGCAGGAGCTGTTGGTTTGGTCAGGTCTCCTCATCACACTTGCTGAAATAAATATCTCTTTAAGACAACACTGATTCATGAAACAAGGGCATCCCATAGCATCATATCTTTATTCCTTACTACATGGGTCGAATATTGAGCATATTTTAAACATGCACCCTGTTGTCTAAGTTATTTGCTGGAAAGCCCAATGAGACAAAAATGTACATGCCTGTGTGTATATATATCAATTAAGTTAGCCATGAACGGAGGGTTGGATATGCAGTGGACAGGAATGTGCCAACTGGGACATGCCAGGATACACACCACACATACTGCTGGGCTTCTCTGCACAGTAAGAAGCCTTTTGAATCCAAACCCCCCTCAATTCAAATTGTGAGTTCTCTAAGTCCACCTGTCGTGAGAACCCGTCATTGCGCCCTCAAAGACCAAGTGATGGATACAGAAATACAAAGTCGATAGAAAGAAAAGCCCACAAATGGTTCACCTGCCATCCTTCATCTATATCCTGCCTCTGTTTCAAAACCTAGTATGCTATGTTGTTGTCTTTTATGGGAGCACCCTTAGAAGACAAAAAACAAAGAACTCTCTAAAAGCCTGTGTTATAATAATACACTTTAAAGTCTTCTCAGTCTTCAAAGTGGAAACCAGCCAAAGGAATCCAAATCGCATAATATTCCATATTTGATCTTGGTAGACACTTACTACATCATCTCCTCTCAGAAATGCAGATCTCGGCATGGTTTTGTGCAACTTACATAACCAAGTTATGTAACCTCTACTAAAAATAAACAGAGGCATCCTTTTAAAGTCTTCAAACGCATTCCTGTCTGCTTTGGGTCAGGATATGCAGCGAGGTTCCTTGTGCTTCTCGTTCCTTGTACGAGAACATGACATTAAATTTTAATCGTGCACATATAAGTGAAGCAGTGGATAATGGGACATTGTAACAAAGTTCTTAAGAGCTCCTACGACGCAGAGCAGTTTTATAAAAGAATTATGAAGAAGTGAAAAGGAAGACAATGTACTATAGAATTAAACGATGCCAAATATTCAGATATATTCTGCGATAGAGATCAATTTAGCATTTTTCCCCGGTTCTCTTAATATCAGAAGCTGGAAAGCATGCAAATGTCCCATCATTTCTCTATGCCTCGGGGCATATTTCTTATTAAAATATTTTCCTTTGAAACTCACCAGGAGTTACTTCATTGCTAATCATATTTCACTGCAGCTGAATTGTAATGCGAGTTCTTTTTTCGTGTTGAAAAGACAGCTTTAACCAGCCTAGGTTGGTTTGCTGGTTCTTATTTGATGGTCTTTTTTGCTAATTTGAAAAGGGTTTGGAGTACTTACAAGATAAAGAGATAAGGTAGACCAGACTAAACAAGCTCAGGATGGTTTAATATGTAAAATAACAACAACCGACCATCCAAAAAATAGCCTGGACTTCATGTCCAAGAGCTGCCTTCCATCTGTTCCGTCCGTCCCCCAATTGCGTTCTTGCCCGATCGCGCAAGTATTTTGCATTCCAGGGGTCCCCTCCATTCAATTTTAGATGCTAGCCCCTGGGAAAAGTCTCTATACGCCACATGGTTATTCTACCCCTGCTGACAATTTACCAAAAATAAGCTACAGAAACATGTTTTCTCTAACCTTAGGCAACTCATTAAAGCATGACAAAAACACCTATCCAAAAAACAAAATGGTAGAAAATGGTAAATAGAAATATGCACTGAAACATGAATTGTTTTTTAGACTGCAAGGACTAAGCAAACATAGAGTAATAAAACATTAGCTGCTATAGCCCATTTTAAATGTGAATTTTAGGAGATATTCTCCAATTAAGGAGAATTCTCCAATGATTTAAAGTTCCCATTCACGTCTGGTTTGAATTTCCTAATAACTGCCCTACCTGCCCGGAAGCATGTTGCAAAGATGTGACGACTTCCCTTAACGGACTTTGCTCACACATACAGTACTGTATATTCACCAAGAATACATGGGTATGCCAAATTTGGCAGATTATTTATCAGATTTGTAGAGAATAACAACCAGGACAAGAAGTGGATTTTGGTTCGTCTTTGAATGATGGATCTACAAGACCTCAATTTTTGGCAGTGCCTCTAATTCCCTTAAAACCTGAATCATTGGTCCTGCTGTTGCTGTGGTTATAGATGGCAACAGCGTGATTACGCTTTGAGAATGGAAAGCTTAAGTGTGCTCACACTGTGCCATGGATGCCTAACAGCTGTTGCCATGGAGACAGGGAGGCTACATATGTTTCATTAATTTCGATGCATATAACATGATGTGGGCTTTGAAGGTCAGGACTGGATAACAGTTCAATTACTGTATATAAAAATAGCGCAGCCTGATCTCTTGAATTTGGGTTCGGACAGAAAGAATGAAGACTGTAACCGCTGATTATGATTATTCTGGTCAACTTTGATAAAATCAAGTGATTTGTTTAGCCGCAGAAACCCTCATATTATCATTGCATCATAATTTCAATCCCATTTAAACACAATGTTGTTTTCAGACTAACAAATAAGACCTGAACGCAAAGGCTAATCAATCACAACAGGCCATTTAAATACAGACGTCTTCAAGGCACAGCAGCAAAAACAGACTGTTTCTCATTAAGAATATGAAAAACAGTCATATAGTTAAATTACAGTGAAATTGCAGGAAAACATACAAAATGACGTCTTTCAATAATTACACCAACTAGCACCTACGTGCGTCTTCATATGCCCTGCCATTAACTCGTCATATATAACTCTGGTTGTTCAGGGTGATTCAGCATCATGTGAATGAAGTCTTCAGGCTATACTAATCAGGGTTTGATTAATGAGACCGAAATGATGGGATGGTGTGACATCTGTGTCGCCTCTTGCTATGGATACATAGAGGCAAGCATCTGCTGTGTAAACTCAACACTTCTGTCTCACACTTCTTGATCACACACACAGTCAAACCTGCATGCAAATATTAACGGGGGTTTCCCACAACTTTAAAGGGATAGTTCACCCAAAAAGGACAATTCTGTCATCGTTTACTCACCCTCAAGTTGTTTCAAGCATGTACAAATTTTGTTGTTCTGCTGAGCAAACAAAAATAAATTTGTAAGAATGTTTTTAACCAAACAGTTCTGGGGCACTGTTGACTACCATAGTAGGAACAAATCTATTACAGTAGTCAATGGTGTCCCAGAACGGTTTAGTTTCCCATATTCTTCAGAATATCTTTTTTTGTGTTGTACATGACAAATAAATGTATACACGTGTGCAACAACTTGGGATTGAGTAAATTATCAGAGAATTTTCATTTTTGGGTGAACTATTCCTTCAACTTATAAATAAGTGAACACATACACTTTTATGTTTCTCTCACGTTTATATTGACCCTTAACTCGCTGCCTAGCTTTCTACAATCTGAAACAAATGTGCAGATATGATATTGTATTCAACATTGTGTTCATATCATAATATTACACAGGCCTTCATGATGTTAGAAACACGAAACAGAGATATAACATCAAGCCAAAGAAGAAATCCCACACTCTTCAAATCACCTCTGTTGAATTAAATTTCTAGACGCTATAAAACGACATCCATGAAAATCTGTTCTCAATCAGCATTCTTGCACTTTGTTCGATAGTCTGTATTGTGCATTTGCCTTGGAATTATGAATAACAAGTGAGAGGGAAAGAGAAGAAGAAAGGGAGAGCGAGAGAATGAGAGAGTAAGAGAGAATGTACCAAATGGATTTCATATTGAGCTTGACTCTTTGCCTTGCCGTCCATCAACATGCTAAATATATACTGTAGACAAGAAGAGAGCGATGTAATCCCCTCCGGTTATATGTTTCCTCAGAGCTCTCTGTGATGCTTAGGCCGAAGTAAAAGTGCAATAAAATATATACCGTTTAAACTGCAGGCAACCATATGTATATGCAACGCATCATACAATCTCAAACCACTAGATCTAAACATCTAACCCATTCTGACTTTCGGGTGCAAACCACATTAGTCATTCCTACAGTCAAACTTCTTGTCTGTACAGTGTACCCTTCCAGCATTTTTGTTCTAACACAAGTGATTTTGCTGTGTAATCCATCTGTATTTTCTGGGTCACTGCAGTCTGGAATGCCAGCAACTTTTCTTCAGCAGATGCTTAACTGCTGCATTTTTTACCCTCGATGTCTAAAGGGGGGTTCTGACCTATCTGTAGGGATTCATTTATTATGTTTGCAAACCTGCTGCCTGTTCTAGATGAATCAACAAAGTGGATAAGTGAATTTTAACATCTGTTTTGAACAGAAATAATCCTATAAATAAATACTTTAGCTTTGAAGAGGCTTGAAAATGTTGAAATTGAGGAATCAAGGAACTATATGCCATTCAATGCTGCTCAATGTACAGCTGTAATAGTGAAAAATGAGAATAAGGCTATACAGAAATATTTTTGTAAAATTGCTCACATTTGGGGTTTCTTTTTAAGTGTGTGTGTATTTGTGTTTATTTGGTATTTAGTGCTTTATATGAATGTAAGGTTAACACTAAAGACCACTATAGCTCTTGTGCTACTCAAATATTTTACATGTGTTTTTGGCCTCAGGAAAAAAGAGCATAAGAGTATACAGCTTAACACTGAGCATAAAAGCAATACGAGTACCTCATTTCTGTTCTAGGTCACCATTTTTCTATTTTCTCGCACTAAATATCCTGCATGCAATCAGCCATGTTTTTCAGACTCAAAAAATAATGTTTACAAGCAAAGCACAGGCTTTCAAATGCTTTTTTATCAATACTCAAAGAATGTGCACAGATAACAAACTCTTTTGTCTTTTTTCAACAAACTTTCATGCATTTTAGCAAATAAATGTCTTATGTTCAATTAAATTCTTATTTATAATACACGGTTGTGCTAGACTTGTATATCTTTCAAGCTTTGTTTGTAAAAGCAAAGACTACTGAGCTATGTTTTGTATATCCATTCGGATGGTTCTTTATCAAGAAAGAAACCAATACAAAGAGTAATGAAAAGAGATATAAAATAGCATGCAGTCTTTATGAAAGGAAACAGTGTGCAAATTATACAGCGACTTTTGGGAGTTCATGTTTTTTACAAGGTTTACTTAATAGGTAATTTTTGTTTGGGGAAGGTTACCCTACCTCTGTACTAACGTTAGGAAAACGTTTTTTGTTTGCTGGGTATAACCAAATGTCAACTATATACGAGCTTATAAAAAATTTGGGTAAATAAAAATGTTATCACAATATTCCTAGATATTTCTAAAACACTGCATATCAGAAAACGCTCAATCTGCTGTTGCTATGGTTACCTCCACAGGCAAACTTGCTTTTTAGAAAATATGTGCTCGGTATTATTATCAAATATTTGTGAAGACTCAAACATTCAGTGTCCTTGTTTAAACGTATAAGTCCTAAACTTACAGCAAACAAAACAATTATGGATTTTCATCCATTTTGCACCCTATGGGGAATCTGAAAAAGACTGAAGGAAAGATGATGCTCTAGAGTTTTCTATCTCCTCGATTCCTCTCCTAATCAGGATCGATTATCCTCCACCATTTTCTGAGCACTCCCACAAACTCACTTTCCCTCTTTACACAAACACACACACTTGCACAGTAGTTCTGCAGAAACGGGGCCATTAGTAAAAGCCCTCTTATAATCAAAGCGACTTGTTAGATCCTGGAAAGCATACTCTCTGATAAAGTAGATAGAATGGTGTAAAATGATAAAGCTCGGAGGAAAATGTGGCTGTGGAGAGCTTTGCTTGCTGTAGAACAGAAGTGCAGAGAGCTAATCCTGAAAGTAACAAAGTCTGCCGAGGCACATACTACAGGGTCAAGTAAGTCTTTACATACCACTGTGCCAAGTTCTTAAAGCTCGAATGATAGAACATTGAGCTTTTAACATCAAGTAAATGGGTTTGACTCCAATACAAAAGCGATCTTAACCTGAACTGCATTGTAAATGTCAATGCAAAGGGAATTGAACTAGAACAGAACAAACATGGTTGGAAACAGCCAAACTTATTATAAATTCAGTGGTACTAATTCTTTTAAATCAGCCAAGCTTAGATAAATCATAGCGGCACTGAACTCATACTGACCAATTCCAGATTGTTTACATCCGATTGCCATATAACTGCCCTTCAGCCGGCATCCTGTAAGAGCTACGTCCTTCAAAAACAATATCTCAGCACCTTTATGTCTCGTACCAGACATGCTCTGCGCAAACTCGCTCACTCAATTTCATTAAATCAAATGTCGCATTTTCATTCAAATTGTCTACGATTTATAAGCATTCATCTGGTTATTTGGTGAAAAATGTTCCTACCGATGTGTTGTTTTGGGTCAGCTCTTGCGCACTCACAAGCAGGAAGCAAAACAGCAAGAGGTCTTTCAGGAAGAGTCAAATGCTGAAGGCGAGTCTGATCGTCGGGCGGTCAAGAAACTTGAGCTCTGAAGGCTGGCATGGGAGCGCTGCCAACTCTACCACAAATTACCCAACAAACACTGCTTCCAGACAGGTGATGTCATCACCACCATACCAGACCTCCCAGTCCCATGCTGTTCCGGTTCGTACATTACAGACAATTTAAAAAAACAAATAGGAGCTGCTGACCAAAAGGTTATGTTGTTTTAAACAAAACAAAAAATGTCTCATGTCTTTTATAGTTACTTATATTAAAATTCATTAAGAGGATTCTGCTGGAATGATGCTCAGGGTTATATCACAATGATTCACAAAGATGTCTTACATTCTAAACTATCGAAATGATACATCTCATGAATTCAGAGAATAACTCTGAGTCATCTTCAAGCACAAAACAACACAATACATGCGAGTAAATTGAAAATTATGTAGTACTGAATACAATTCAAGACCTCCTAATAACCAAGTGCACGGTGAAACCGACAGCATTTTTAACAACTACCATTAACTACCATGTTGAAGGGATTGAGAAAGAGAGATGGGCAACCTAACAAATATACAGGGAAAATTACTAAAGCAATTTGAATCAGGCTTCAGCATCATAGTCTGAAACAGACACAAAATGACATATTCTGTCTTTTATCTCCTTTTAATCGTTCCCAGACCTTCATGATGTTCTCTCCTTCCATTTATCACCTTGACAGAAACACTAGGTTGTCCGGTTGATCACTGCTGACAGACGTGATTAGAGTCAAGGATGGGACATGATCTGCTAGTAGAAATAAAAATGCAAAATGGCAGAATGTTCAATATGAAATTCCAATGTGAATGCGAATTTGTGTAACCCACACAGAAAACATTACAATGAAATGAATCAATATCCTAACGGGTAATGCAAAAAAAACCCGGAAACTGAACAGCTTCTTAGGGGGTTCCAAATCTGAGGCTGTGGACCCTCTTAGTAACCATGACAACCATATTAGGAGGCTACAAACACATCGGAGAGGTAGGGGAATACCATTCACTGTTAGCAACCGCCCACCCACAAGATGGCTCATTTTAACACCATGGGGAGATTGTTCGCCCAAAAAATAAAAATAGTTTTATTACATATTCACCATAATGCTGTTTCAAGCCGGATATACGATAAGATACTCATATAAAACAAACCTGCAGGAACATGTTAATAAATAAATAAATATTAATTTTAGGATGAACTGCTCCCTAAAATGTAGCTAAAATCTAACCAAAACACAACTCAAATATCAACAAAAAATGGAATATAACCATAATTAGATGTTTAATACTGTACACGGTGAACCATTTTTTTTCACATTTTGAGTAGACTAAATATGTGTTATATAGTATATGTGTGTTGAGTTTAAACGACTCAAAACTTCTATTAATTGACCTTGTAGTTGATCCAAGTTGGATTCTTCCTCTTTTACCAGTCATTATATGCCTAATGAACTCCTTACTACACACAAACCTCCCAGGAGGGTGATAGTGCCCAGTTTATCCAATCAGAATCGGCTACTTGTGCGTATCTCTGCCAATCTCACACCTCCACCTCTCACCTTTGGCATGTGATTCAGTGAACATGTGGATAGGCAAATTGAGTCATTTTGCTTACAGTACCTTAACAAGTCAACACGGCTTGAAGCATTGAATTAGGCATACAATCATAAATTAATTTGATATCAAAATTTTGGTTGAGGAGAAGAACAGAAATGAAACGAACTTAATGACACTTTCAATTAAAAACGCATAATTTTGAAGATCTTCTTTTAAACCCCATTAACCATTTGATGCTGGGATGACGATCTCTACCGAAACCTCTTTACTTGATGAATTCGTGCACGTGCACAACGGTTTAAACGGCCCAAAATATCCATGCATATACATGCATTTATGAAAAATATCAGTGGCATATCGAAACAACCTACCTGAGTCAAAATGAGAGCTCAGTGCAAAACTCGGGTTGAAAAACGACGCAGACATGATCAGCATTACTAGAGAGGCTGGCATGCTGAAGATAAGATGAAGTCAGGCATTAAAACGGCTTTGATATTAAATAAAATACTTTAATATCAGTCCAAACGTGTCATTCTCTCGTTTTAAACACAGCTTTCGTTGGTTCTGTGCTCTCTCTCCCCATGTTATAGAAAGACTGCCGAACAGACGGATAAATCCACGGATCAAGTTGAATATTTCAGTCCATTTCATAGATGTCTGTCATCGCGAGCCATTGATGTTTTCCTCTGGTTCTTCTTTGGTCATTCAATTTGAGAAGGTCTCTACGGAGGCACCATTGAGGGTCTTCTGTGGTCTCTGCACCAAACGACGCGCACGTCCTGTGGAGCACTGACAGAATGTCAAGATTACGATGAAAAGCAAAATCAGCAATTCATTTGAATGGCTTTGTGTTCCGCTTTATTAAATCTCAAATCAAGCAGGTTTGGACGGCGCTTTAATAAGTCTAATGGGAGCTGTCCAGTGCTGAAAGACACAGCGCCATCTTACACATTACGATTGCTCCGCAGAATCACACTTCTGCTGGAATCCGTTTAAGGGGAGGGGATTGCGCCAGAACCGCAGCTGGGATTGACGCTTTTGCTTTCTTATACAACGAATAGTTTCCGCTTTCAGCTCTGATTGCACGAGCCACTATTGAGACAGAAGCAAAAAGCCAATCAACACTTATTGGTGACCGCACGATAACGGAATTCTAAATAAATGAGCCAAACTGCGAACTAGAGTCCAAAATCTAGCTTTACGCGAATTTATTATACTACATATAGGTTAAAATTATGACTAGGCTATTTATAACAAATTGGCGTTTATTGTATTGCTGCTGTCATTTTATTTATTAGTTATTTAAAATCACCCCAGGCTAAGCAATTCAGTGTTTTACCCACAGATGAATGAGTTCAGATATACAACTTACAAAGGCGAAATCAACTTGTTTGTTGGAGCTTTCCCATTTTGACAAAAACGCTATAGACCACTTCGAAACGCATTCACAACTCTGGTCTAGAAGAACTTCCGGTTTTTGTTTTGTTATTACTGCACAAACGTTTGAACAGAACAACAAAATCAAAATGTTAAACGAATATCTTTAAGATTTAATTATTTATGTGATATAGATGTCTGGACAAGTGTTTACATCTTCCGAAGAGTATGAAACTAGTAAAATTCGAAGATACTAGTTATACTTAAGTAATTATAGTGTAATATAATTAACTACTTTTTATGATGGTAAGAACTACAGTCATTTTTAGAGCCCTTATTGCTTTCTTTGAACGGATATTCCATACCTGGCATGGCTAAAAAAAGGAACAAAAAATAACAAAACGTATGGCTACAAATATTGATAAAACAAATATTAATCTTCCGCTAAGCAATGTAGTTCTTCAGAAACAATTCGACAAAGTGGTTGCTAGGCAACACAGACAAGTGGCATGGAGATACAATGACTTTGAACATGGGTTCACTCATAATAATGAAACACCAGAACAACTCATTTTATAATTTGTCATTCAGTTATTCTGCACCACACAAATAAAGAATATTACAAGCACTTTGTTTATATGAAACAAGGGTCAACGATACAGATTTTACTGCAATGCAAAGTTTCAAAAGTAATCTAAAGCAATAAAAAACCTATAAACCGGAAAGCAGAAAAGGAATGGAAATGACATTTTATTTTGATGTTGATTGAATCGGTATGATCTCCCTGTTTAATATCAATGTAACGGAAGGACTCGAGTGTCTTATTGCTTTAATTGTCCAGATTAAGGAAATGAACAGAGACTGTATGTTTTCAGGACATTGTAGCTAAAGACGTTATTAAGTTTAATTTTGATGAGAACTCAGCGGAATTATTGCATTCTGTAATGGCTTATTGTCTAGGCCATAATGGGCAATAAAGCCTCGATTTGAGTAACTGTTATTTGTTTATTTCTCGTCTAAAAAGCACCTGAAATCTGTTGTCTGGTAAAGAATTATTAAACCATTTAACTGGGTCTGTTGAGTATGGCAGGAGCTCATGAATATTTTTCTCTCATAACCTTCAGTGTTTCTTATATAAAATTCACAACTCGGATCATATGGCAGAGTAAATTAAAAAGCAGTTTATCAAATCTATAAAAGGGCAGATGCATGTGTCTTTAACTGGATAAAAGATTTTTAGCATGTAAATTCAATAGCGTACCCAAGAAGCACAATACATGTTATCAAAAACTGAGCATGTAACCATCATTCTTTTTTGATGCCCTTAGAGCCTAACAGGACATGTAGTTCAGGGACTTGAGTCACAATGTCAAGCATTCAATTTGTCTGAAAAAGCATATGTCACTCTGTCATGGTTGCCATGGAAACACTATACTCATATAGTGTTGAGATTAATTTTTAAAGCACTTTTCTCTCATCTCTCTCGCACATCCTTCTTACTTGCATGCACAAGCACGTACACGCTGCTGGATCCTGCCTGCGTCCACATGCCTGCAGGTGGAAAACAAAATTCATGAGCAGCTTTTCTATGTAGAGGACAGCAGAAAAGAAATTGCAAACTAAAAAGAGAAGGGATGAGATTAGGACATGGAACAGGACAAATTTAAAGGGATCGTATGGCGCGGATACATGTTTTTCTGTATCTTTGGTGACTTATAAGTTGCCCATGCATGTATTAAAGACGTAAAATTTCAAAAATGTAAGTATTGAAAAAAAGATGCATTCTATCTAAAAGCGAATGCTCACCCAGAAATGTCTTGTGTGACCACACCCCCAAATATCTTCGTCAGTTCGTGATTATTTAAAAATTTAAATGAAAATGAATGGACATTTGAACAAATATATAGCACAAATAGAAGTATTATTAGTTATTTCAAGGAAAGATATTGTACCAAATATTCAATGTCAAGGGGTTTTCATCAACAACTATTCTGAAAACTTGAGACATCCATCCTTCAATGTCTAAGATAGTTACAGATTACTGTCTATATGAGTGCATTGGAGTTCAAAGACAACCCCTTAAATCGGCCCTCAGCGAGGAGACTTTCCTTTCAAAATCAAATTACTCACAGCTTCTCACATCAAGTGAGAAATTGAGAGTGTGATAGTGTGTCAGTGTAGCAGTTGAGCCGGATTGTGTGTGCATGATATCCTCCTTTGGATCTACTGATCTTGTAACATTTGCTAAAAGAAGGTGTTAGATGTTTTTAATCTGTTTTTGATCATTTGCTTTTAACTAGTAGATACCTATGATCACAAATGCAGTACAGACTATACAGATTTAGGGGGAATGCAGTTATCATTACCTAAACTCAGGTATAGAATAAAATTGTCATTCCCTTAAATAAAATATAAATAAAATAAGTGTACTGTACAGTACAGAATGAAATTTAGCATTCAGAGGACAAGTGTCAACTGTGTTTAGCTGCATGCATTCTGTCCTATTAGAGGAAAAGTTCACCTGAAAATACAAACTTGTTTAAATGTCTTTGTTCTGCTTAACACAAAGGAAGATATTTGTAAGTATGTCAGTAACCAAACAGTTATCATACCCCATTCACTGCCATAGTAGCGAAAATAAATACTATTAGAGTCTATGGGGAATGAGATCTGTTTGGTTACTGCCATTCTTACAAATATCTTCCTTTGTGTATAGCAGAACAAATGAATTTATACAGGTTTGGAACAATGTGAGGGAGAGTTATAGATGACAGAATTCTCGTTTTTGGGTGAACTATCCCTTTAACCATACACAACTTAAAGTCATCAGGTATCTCTTAAAATACATTTGTTAAAAAGCATTAGACTACATAAAGTTAACTTAACGGTGAACAAGAGACTTCATAGTTTAGCTCTACTTAATTAGCAAAACCTCACTAAAATTACATATGAAAAGTGAAACAAACTAAAGATTTGATATTATAGCTGTGCTCAAATCAACATCTCTCTGATTCAAGATGTTAAAAACCATGTCACAAACAATACAGTTGGAAGGACTCATGTGACCACAGCTCACAGCACGAGATAAATGACCTGAAACACACATGGTTTTATTTATGAAAGAGAATGAAATATGTAAACAGTGTCATACTGGGAGGCTGTAACATGATTTTCAATTGATCTGGGAGTACAGGGTCTTTTTTTAATATAATGAGTAGATTAAACTACCTCAACATAGCTCTGTTATATGACTTCAGAAACTAGGTCTCCAGCAGGGAGCCATAATCCCAAAATAAAACTAATAGCGAACGAGTCAAGAGCAAACAATTAAACACAACAAACAGATTTGTGTGGTCAACATTACCCCGCGCTTTAAATAATACATAGGCCTTTATATTTTCTCTTGTGTTCTGCGGAAGAAAGAAAGACATAAAGGTTTGCAATGACAAAGCTTAAAAACAGCGTGTTTGGACATCTGAGGTTTCAAAAGAACAGCGATGATATTCTTATTTGTTTTCAACAACTCAACTACAGAGTGCAAATAAAAGTGTTTGGTTTTTTTCCTAGATGGAGAAATTTCCTCCGTTAAATGTCGTGCCGCCTCAGACTCTCGCCAAAAGTCTGTAGGGTGTCTTCACAAGAAATTCTGCGTGCATTTAACTGTGACAGCTTCCGAAATCACCTAAATCCATACTATATAGTAGGCGAAAATGAGTATTTTGAGTATATACGTGAATTGTATGTCCGAAACCTCATTCAAAAAATTATCAAAAGTAAGCGAGAGATACCCGGATGGTCTACTACTTCAGCCTAGATTGTTGATCGGATGGACACTTCTCTACCCCATGATGCCACCTGAGCTGAGCAACGGTCAAATTTCAAAAGTAAATAAAAAAATATGGCAGAATATTTAAGGGCAGACGTCCGTCTTCAATGTAAGTGCCATTGAATGAATTTCTCACATCTAGGTTGTTGTTAATACGTCATAGGTCAAAGAGCATACTGGTCACATGACCGTAAAACATGGCGGACGCAGTATGTCCAATGTATTCATACTACCCCCTCACATACTATATAGAAAGTGTTTTAAAGGCCGATAGGTAGGTACTTATTCAAATTCAGTACGTGAGATTTCGGACGCACCCAGACTTTCATTTGTAGCAGCACACTGAGGCGCGAAAAACAGTTACAGAACAAGAGCCAGATGTGTTTCACGGCGGTTTGTTTTGCATCCAATTACGATTAATTTCTTGAAATTTCATAAATTAACATGACGTCCATATGTCTTTAGCGGTGAAGTTGGATCGTTGAATCAGCTTATACTGTACAGTACACAGCAAGGTCACCAGCATGAACGCACATTGCGTTCAGAACAACTTGCACACAAATGACTCCGTTGAACCAATTCATATAAATTATTGAACTTTACAGTCACTATGGCGATAGTAGCGAATATAAGAGTTCATTGAATCATTTAAAGTGAACCACAGAGACTGCAAGATGTGAATGAGCTTTGCTCATTTAGTAAGACTGGTTAATTCATGGCTATTGTGGGATGAAAACATACTTATTTGAAAATGATAAATAACTTTATTTGATTAAAAATAAATGTCTGATCGGTTGAATCAAAAGCAATGTTTTAAATCACTTAATAATTTTCATTTTCATCTAATTTTATTAGAACTTTTAATATTTCAAAATCACTTAAAAGGTAAGGTAGCCCATGTGTCTGTACAAGGTCAGGATGGCACCCCCTGTGCCTCATTATGAGCCAGGAAAACCCCTGTTGATATGCAGATAATTACAACTGTGGTGTATTCAAATAAAAACGTATTCCACCCACAGACCGAAATATCAATACTTGAACAAAAAGATACAATTTTAGGAGTTTTTAGGAGCCTGCAATGAAATGATTTTTTTCATATGCTGCTTTGAAAGCAAAATGATTGATTTTCAAAGTGTGAGACTACATTGATTGCAGGACAACTGCCTGTTAATAATTGACTCTTACAATCATCTATGCAATCATCTGTCCATTTGGCTTGACAAATGCATTATATGACATTTTTAAAGGTATTGTGGTTTAGAATTGTGCGATTATACTGCCAGTTGTGACAAATGACAAACTGTCTTTTCACTATGGGACACAAAAAAAATCCTGATTCCATTAAGCTTTTATAAAGGTTGCTCCTTCAGGTGCGAGTCCCACAGCTTGAGTCATAAAGTGCAATGTCTTACGATGACTAATTTACCCAAAGCCCCTTTGGTGTTTTTCCCGTTTGTCATTTCTCTTCTGTTTTGATCCAGTCAGCTGCGCGACAAACAGCCATTTAACACGATTACACGCCGCTTTCAAAATTAAATGCATCAGCCAACCAAAATCTGGACACACAGTAAAGTGATTATACTCAAGAGCATCTAACTCAATGTGCATTTCTCAGTGCGAAGAGCAAACAAAGTTGTCATCTGTGACGGGTATAAACCCCTAAGGCCAAAAGAATGACATCTGTGTGGAGACAATAAAAAGCAAAATCACCCACTACATAGAATATATAATATTTTTTAGGGTGCCATGTAAATGAAAAACAAAGAGAAGCTTAAGGTGTAAAAAAGAGCCAAACAGATATGATTCATCTAAAGCTTATGCGCATTACAGCTTAATTTGGATCGTATTATGTAACTTTCATTGCATAACACAAAAGCTGCCAATTCACACGTTTCTTACTTCACATTGCCTAAAATGAATCAGTGGATTAATTATTTGAGAAATGCTTCCATAGAAGTAAAAACCGCCGTCATACTGTGGAAAAAACAGTGGTGCTGATGATGTGTGCAGTTTTACAGACACCAGTGGGGAACCCTAAGAAAATCCCCATATTCCCTATAGAAACTGCAATGAGAAGGAACAGATGGAGGTAGATGGGTGAACTGAACAGGCACACGTCAATTTATAGGACCACCCTATTCCATACCAGTAGAGACAAAGCAAACAGGACAGATGGCCACTTCGAAGGGCCCTTCGGAATGAAGGATTGCGAGGGTACAACTGATGAACCCTCTGGATGAGACAGAGGACCATTTTCAAGAAAAAGTTGTTCGATCACATCCTTCAACCCTTTGAAGCTCTCACACCGGAGGGTAATCCCTATGAAGGGTGTAGGGATGATCCCTTCGAAATGGAATGCAGGGCGTGTCTATCTATAATTTGACCAAGGTCGCCCAAATGTGTACGCATGAAAAGTGGGCGTACCTCTCTGTACAATTGCTTTTGAACCTGATGTTCCAAATATGGTAAGAGGCGTTACATTTCCGACACGCTTGCCGTATTCGACCAACCACAACACACTGGTGAACTGGCCAATCATAGCACACCTCGCACTTCTAATCTAAAAAAATTCGTGCGTTTCAGCGAGGAGAGGCAAAGAGGAGATACAAACATCCACGGTATGAGAAAACACTTCGTGCTTACACATTGCATTACATCTAAAACAAACCATAATATTTACTTTACCTGTGTCCTATGCAACTTCATTATCATTCACAGCTCACCGGTAGCATTCAACTTTCTTCACTTTTTGAACCTCATCCAGGTGTGTCGTGTTGTCTCGAGCTGAGTGCCCCGGGTCCCTTTTCGGGTATTTCAATCAAAGGTAAACAAACTACACGTGGTACTCATATCCTATTATTTAATAATTAATATAGAGACAACATGTTAAATCTGTGAAACTTTAATGAAACACCACTGCAATTGAAACTTTCACCACTAGATGGCGGTAGAGTGGTTCTTTCAACCTCAAACTTTCAACTTTAGAATGCGCACTGTAACAACTGTAACAACTTTGACAATTAAACGACTACTTCACACAACAGGGTTTTATAACAGATTACCGCAACTATGCATTCATCGCACCCAAAACGGTTTTGTTCGTTTTAATCACGTTACACCCATACAAAAGACATAATTAAAGGTAAAATATTTTCTTAAAGGTCCTTTAAATTTAACAGCATCTAGAGGTGAGGTGGCAAATTGCAACCAAACGGATCACTCCACCCTACTAATCACTTTCGAAGAACTGCTGTTGCTGACACAGAACTAAAATGTTGTCATGTTTCCGCTTCTTTCCGGATTGAGAAAACATATATAGGGAATTGCTCTGTAGAGTTAGTCCGTTTAGGCCGCTGTTGAAACAACATGGCGAATTCCATGTAAGGGGACCTGCGTGTATGTTGATAGAAATAGTTCATTCTAAAGTAATAAAGATCACTATGTGAGGTCTTTATACTGCTCTGAAGACATAGTTATGTATATTATATTGCATTTCTGTCAATAGATCGTCCAAAAAAATGACACATTGGACCTTTAATTTATCTCCAATAATAGACTATTTGGAAAATCTTTTTTCTTTCTTTTCTTTCTTTTTTTCCTGTAGGAAGTCAGTCGGTAATGGAAAGAAAATATTTCCTCTATATGCAAGTTGTCTATGACTGTAAAAGCCACAAAACGGGCACAAAATAAAACTGGCACAAGACAGGTACGAACCTTAAAATCAAAACACAGTTTTAAAAGATTTATTCTCATCCCAAAATAAACCAAATTCATTTAGGATCATCTTTCCATTGTCTGGTCAATTGGGACTTTGTGACCAAAAAATCTTTAAAAAAATGTCTTTGAAACTGATTGAAGTGGTTTGTCAACAAAACCTGTGGAGCAAACCAGAAATAATAATTAAAAAACATTTGACGGTTCAAATCACAGTAAAATAGAAAAATATCATGTGGTTACTAAACACACCTTTGCCAAATATTCACATTTCAGTTCAAACAGCCTGTGAACTGAACATAAACTATTACACTTTAAAGCTTCCAGGTAAAGTGAAGCGGTGAAGTCCTCCTAAAAACATAAAACCCTTTCTAGATCTCCATGTGAGGCATCTGGACAAGTGCATTTAGGTTTCATCTACACACTTTTACATTCAAATAGGAATATAATTAAGAATAATTTGGTTGATTGGGTGTGACCAACATTATATAGCCTAGAATGACACTTTCCCAGCCTGACACCATCTGGAGTGAACAAACATATGCCAAAAAGGCAAAGTGTGTTAATACCTCTGAATATATTACTGTGTTTTTAAGGCCTCTCACTGTGATGCAAGAGTTAAATGTATGTCACCAACGTCCTTTGTAGATTCTGTACATAGTCACCCGTAAACAAAAAACCTTTTGGTTCCATTAAGAACCTTTAACATCTGAAGAACCTTTCCATTATACAAACGGTTCTTTGCCTTGAAAAAATGTTCTTCAGATTATAAGAAGTAGGACAGATGGGGTTCTTTAAAGAACCTTTGACTGAATGGTTCTTTGTGGAACCAGAAATGTTTTTTCTATGGTATCGCTATGAAGAATCTTAAAGGCACCTTTATTTTTAAGAGTGTAGCTGCAATAAATGAATCACACCATATTATTAAATCAGGCACACCTGATCACATGTATGAATAGTATAGCCAGGAGCATAACTGCTCCTTTGCACAGGCAATTCTTCTGGCTCCTGTGGTGTGAATGTAGAAACCTCAATGAACAAAAGAAAATATTTTAACTTGGAAAACTGGCTGCTGTCATACACACAGTACTAGCAAACCAAAAAAATACGAGACAAACAACTTTTAAACTGTCAGTGAATGTCAGTAACCGCCTCGTAGCCCTCCCCACGATAGTTATTCATGGAGTTTCTTATGGTGTTTGTTGAGAATGTTTGAAACGACGTTCTGGATCCTACGTCCTCCTAAAAAGTCTTTCAGAACCGCACACCATTCAACCTTAAAGTACAAAAGAGAAACATTACACATTATACAATTCACATGACTTTACGGTTAGGTCTAAATTATTGTATAGACGGTTTCATCTTAACAACATAAGCAAAGGTTGTTGCGCATGCGCACTTTTGTGTGGTATTTTGTTCAAATGTTAAATGACTTTTATATCATTTCACTTTGAATATAAGTTACACATTGTTACTTTAAACCCCATCAGTAGGGACCAAAGTAACACACAGGTCGGTCAAAAGTAACACACCAATATAAGATGGATTATCTTCTTTATTCATTTAACTGACTATGACTTTGTTCATATGTAACTACAAACACCTTATGTCTTTAATCTAATTAAATTATCTAAATATTAAATTACATTTCATTTTAAATTTCAGTTTTATCACACGTTTGAAAAATAACCCGATAGTACAAACTTGAATTTTTTCTGATTGGCAGTGTCAATTCATTTTATAAAACGGTTTATCATTATGAACAAGTACCAGTCAATGTACCATACCAGTTTATTTAAATGCGACCGTACTACATGATCCAATTGTTTATTTAATAAAATGAACATACAACAAAAATCAGCAAATAGTGGATTTAATACAATTTATTATACAGTAAAATACTTTTTTTTAACATAAATAGTTATATTATTAGACAATAGCCAAACAAAAACCGGAAGTTAACTGGGGGTCAGGTGCATGCGCGTCCGATAAAATGGTCTATAGTCTACAGCATTCAAGTAAGCTACATTTAAGGCCTGTTCACAAGTATGATGAGAAAAATCTAAAATCAAGTAATTATTAAACAAACGTTAATGTAAATCAAGTAAATAACACCATTTATATTTAATATGATTATATATTGTAAATCTCAATACTTACAAAATATTTGTAAACTAAACGTATATACTATAAAATAAAGCCAAAATATAGCCCATGTGATTTGTGTTTTGTGAATTGTCTAAATAAGCCATAATAAAGTTTTGTATGAGGAACAGATCAAAATGTAAATTGTCTGTCTGTCACTGGTCGTAATCCATCGCATACAAATCTCTTTTTTTTTCTTGTTGTTGATCAGACATGCAATAATGTCTTTTTCAGATACTAGAAGAACACCAATATCATTCATGTAATTCACAAGCTTGGGATTTACTTTTCAGCGCAAAGTAAAATTTACAAATTTATTAATATATTGTCTTTATGGGTGACAAGATTTCTCTCCCACCTGAACATGTATTCATGTTTGTTGATTTCCTTGCCTTTTTTTCGATAAGATGTTTGGACGTCTTATAATACTACATATTATAGAACCTTAAAATATATTGCACTTTACTATAGTTCACTGTAGTACCACTACAACACATAGGCTAAGGAATACATGAACTTCATTAGTATAGAGTACCAGACTTAAACCGTCTGACTGAAATGGTTTATGCTTTGTCTACATTAATACGTCTGAACACGCTTACATACTTTACATTACATACTGAGTATGCGTAAAACGAAAGACACTTCAACCTGCGTCATTTGTGTCAGGTGTTTATTTAATTTCTGCCTTATTATATCACACAAAGATTTTTTTTTAAATAGACGGACAATGAGAGAGGGATGTGTCTGCCGATAACACAAGACTATAAAGTTGCAAAATCAATCAGACTTTAGTCCAATATTCCCAAGACACATACCATCGATGGAGAGCAAAACCTCTCCTGATGCACCTTAGTCGCTCATACTCTGTCAGGAATTTCAACAGAGAACCCATGCGGAGATAGCCGTTTGAAAACCAAATACTTTATTTAAATAAAGAAACCCACGATGGGGCAAAACAGGTAAATATACACAACAAAGGGTGGACAACAAACTCTCAAACAAACACTTCCAACGAGGGGGAAAAATGTCAAACAAAAATGGCAAAAAACAAGTTTACTACTATAAAGGGCAAGGCAGGAACATGACAGACTACGACACTAGGTAGACGTCAAAACGAACCAGCACAGGACTGAAGACAAGAGGGATTATTACTAATCCTAACAAGGGATTATTACACTGGGCCGGCGAGGGGAATGATACGCTATAGGGAAGATACAGGGAAACAAGGGTGCGGGGCTAAGACACGCAACAGGAGAGAACATGGCTTAAAGTGACAACAATGGCCATGTACATCCACACAAAACACAACAAGCACAAAAGACATGGTACTGTCATGACCCTGTCCACAGAACTAGATAACTCCTGACAAGGAGGACAGGATCATGACATACTTATCTGGAGTTAAATACTTTTCCCACTGCATGACTGGAACGGTGTGTGGAAACTTCTCAGAGAAGTTGGTCTAAGGCACATTTTTTACATTTTTACAGTCCATCCATCCATCCATTTTCTACCGCTTATCCGAACTACCTCGGGTCACGGGGAGCCTGCGCCTATCTCAGGAGTCATCGGGCATCAAGGCAGGATACACCCTGGATGGAGTGCCAACCCATCGCAGGGCACACACACTCACTCATTCACTCACGCACTCACACCCTACGGACAATTTTTCCAGAGATGCCAATCAACCTACCATGCATGTCTTTGGACCAGGGGAGGAAACCGGAGTACCCGGAGGAAACCCCCGAGGCACGGGGAGAACATGCAAACTCCACACACACAAGTCGGAAGCGGGAATCGAACCCCCAACCTTGGAGGTGTGAGGCGAACGTGCTAACCACTAAGCCACCGTGCCCCCCATTTTTACAGTCCTGCTGTAAAAATATTTTCTCACATTTAATGAAATTCCTACAGCATATTTCAGAACATATTAATTTTGACATATAAAATCCCAGTGAAATTAAAAACGACAATGCCTATTTTTCACGAAATATTGCAGTGTTTTTGTAAATAGTTTAGCAATGTGGGTCATTCTCTGTTTAACATTCGTGCTCCCTCATAATCCTTAGTTCAAATCTGAAAATGCACTTCCTGTAATACCTATGACTATCCATCTTAAATGATGTAAGTGAGACGATTTGGGCGGAACATCCGTTTACTCCTCTCCTTCAACAGCGAGTCTGCTACTAGTCCCATTTAAAAATGCTACGGCTCTTATTATACAACTAATCAAATCGTAGAGAAAGACGAAAGCCACACCCACTATTTTTCTCATTAGAAATTCCTTTGTTGGATGGATTCAAATGAACTAATCTCTACATGCAGGAAGTCACTAAACCAGTGCTATTTTCAAACTTGCAGAACTTGTTTTACATGAAGATTGAAAGATTGCTTACAGAGATTATGCCACATTTATCATCAGCCATTGTGTGCCTAAGCAACCTTTGGCTACAGTCAAAGATGACTTTTAAACAATTCTTAATTCATAACAAACTGACATTCCTTCATCTGTCATTGATAATATATAGATAGCTCTGGCACAAATAAAAAAAAGGTTTCAAATACAAGCTTCTCACTTAACCCATAATAAGACTACACCAAAAACACTGACACTTACAGATTGTGAATAAAATTCATCAACAAAATACTGGTCATATTCTATGGGTTTTTCTGGTTTGAATGTTTTTGTCTTTTTTTTGGTTCTGTCCTTTGGAGTGTTTTGGTGTTTTGAGTGGCAGTTAGTGTGTTTTCTGTGTGTACTGATTCTCCGATTAATTTACAGTTTCCACAATAGACGATTTGCTCAAGATAGATCTGATTCTACTACTTAAAGAACAGCAGACAGGAGACGAAATGATGTTATAATAAATTCCGACTTGGTCTGACTAGCAACACATTGAGCAGGTGTTATTATACCAAGACAGTGGAAAATTACTGTTTTACAACATTATCGTGGCGTTATTATTAACCTTGAAAATGTGACTACTGCAAACTCATATCTACTTGTGAAGAGAATACAAATGCAGCATCCAAAGAATGTATATAGCATTAAGAAAAGTAATATAGAATATAGAGACAGTAGAAAAATTACTATAATTTATAACTAATAAAATATAGGGAAAATAGTAAAGAATTATAATAAAGAATAAGAACGACAAGGAGATAAGAAATGAAATACAACACAAAATGTAGGTCTTTACTCTCAAGTCATAATTTCATCATCTTTTGAAAATACACACACAAACAGGTTGCTTTTAAGAAATTCTATGATCTATCACTCAAGACACAAATGCATAGTCCATCAAAATTGTATGTGAACTTGTTAATTCAGTCAGAAGTTTTATTTTTGTCCTTACTTTGCAAGTGTTTACGGAAGTGTTTTTTTTATTAAAGGATCAAAAAGTAATAGAACAATGTTATACGTTTCTCTTACCAGTAGTGTTTAATGCTAAATCTTTGGAAAGTTATTGCCATGGCACTTAAAAATGCAAAGCCAAGCCCCTAACCCCGCCCCTTATCATAATGTCACAAGGGAAAAGTCAAATCATGACAAAACATACCGATAAGATCGTAAGAAATAGGAATTCACACAAATCAGCCATCTTGTAAAATAGGTATGAATTACCATCAGATTGTGTTGATATATATTTGAAAGTCGTGCTGGGTGACACTAATAAAGGGGGAAATTCGTGTCAGTATGACATGTCACGAATTCCCATGAGACTGTTTTGTCTAGTGAGGCAACTGACATTTCTTTCTGATGCTATGTTTTGTACATATGTAGAGTTTCTTTTGGTCATTCAATAGTTTTTCATGAAATGTTTCAGAATATTTCATATTATTCTTTACACAAAACAATAAACATTTTATTGTGGGTTTGTTTGGTGTACAGTATGGGCTCCGTGCAATGCTTGGAAATGTGAAGTGTGACCAAGGGTTTGTTATAATAATGGATTAATAATAGCCTTGACAATCATCACACGTAGCCTGAAGAAATATCACACGTAAAATTCTTATCACACAAAAGACAAAGGTGAAATAAAGTCTTAATTTACCTCCAACAAGTAAACTCTCTGATATCTTGCAACATCGATTTTTCTTTGCTTTGCTTTAGTGAGTCAGCCAATTATGGAAACAAAACATTTTAGATCCTGTATGCAAGTTCTAAAAGCCTCAGCAGGACAAACATGCATTATGGCAAAACAGATACAAAACACAGTTTTGAAAGATTTATTCTCATCACAAAATAAACCAAATAGTCATTATTAGGATCATTTTCCATTGTCTGGTCATTTGTGACAATGGTCATGTATACAATTTGTTTTAAAAATGATAAAACCGAATACCTAACCTTTTGACCAAAGCAGATATAATAATTTAAAAACCATTTGACTGTTACAATCATAGTAACCTTAGAAAAATGAATAAAAATATTTACACTTCACTTCAAACAGCCTGTGCACTGAACATAAAAGTTAGCACTTTAGAGCTTCCAGTTTTAAGCTGTAAACATAAATTATAAAAAGTCCTCTTAAAAACAGAAAACCATTTTTAAATCATGTGATGCATCACTACAAGTGCATTATGGATTAACCATATTTAAATGTTTACATTCATACAAGGAATATAATTAAGAATAAAAAAATCACATTAAAATCATATCTTTGGTGGATTGGGTGTGACTCTCACAGAGATCCTATGGCACATGGAGATTACAGTTAAAGCAAAGAATGACACTATACCAGCCTACCACCATATGGAATGAACAAAGACATGCCAAAAATATAGAGTGTGTTTGTTACTCTAATATATTACTGTGTTTTTAAGTCCTCACACTGTGATGCAAGAGTTCAAAGTATGTCACCGAAGACACTCCTTTGTAGATTCTTTGCACAGTTCCCAGTAAACAATGAAAACAACCTATCATCTTCATTTTCAAAGCAGAATTGTCAAATACCATGAACCAAAGAATGACCGGGTTTTCACACGGCTGATTTCCACCCTCTTTCTGGTAAAAAAAACCCCACCTTATACAAAGACCAGCAATCCTTCTTTTGTGCTCACTGGCGCATGAAGAGATTCATCAGTCCCGCCTGATGCAACTCCTGCCACAACCTCATCTCCATACGCATGTCATGATTGGCAAAGAAACGCACTGTTTTATAATATTTGTCATAGTAGTGGTCCGAGTATAACTTCCAGTCTGGAGTCATGAACCCGTAAGCATCGACCTGGTAACAACAAAACAATAAATCACTTTTCTTGGAAGTTAGCCAAAGTACATTTTACTGGCATCATGATTTATTGGAATTAATTGACCGCAAGATATCCAGTCAGGTGAGTTCTCTGGGCATTGTTTTCTTCACAGTTCATAAAAACCAGCTAACCTTTTGTCATTTTGTTTGTAAATAGAGGTAAACTTTAAGAAAGGTGTCATATTCTAAATTTGCACAATAAGTGAGGCAACATCGTTGAATTATCAATCAAATAGACTCATCTCACACAACAATAAAAACAAACAAACCTGATCACACGTATGAATAGCAGCCAGGAGCATGACTGCTCCTGTGGACGGTCTGTAAAATCTTTTGGCACCTGTTCTCAGAAGGCCTGAATGCAGAAACCTTGATGAACAAAAGAAAATAATTAAACCTAGATAACTGACTGCTGTAAAAACAAAGCGAAATAAAAGCTAAATGAAAGAGAACGTTTTTGCATGAAACGCAGTCATAAAGTCTAAACCAATCTGACATTATAACTACTACATGGCGCAGCTGATTGGTTCCTTCCTATATCAGCAGCCAATGAGCATGCTCCTCTACGTATAAAACTTGGCTAGTGATTCGGAAACCCTCCTCCTTCCCCAGCTCCATATGTATAGAGCTACAAGGTGATCATGCAAGCTATTTATTCAAATATGTTATATGGGCAGCAGCACACAGTCATAAAAAGTCATACACAAAAATCTTACCTGTTTCTAAGGTAACGAGTAAAATCTGGATGGTAAATTTTGAACTTTTCCACTGTTACATCTTCACCAAAGTATTTAGGGGGACTAAAAGAACATAAAAAATAATTGAATTCAGGCTACATGGTACAACACATCCAACACAATTCACATTAATGATTACGGATAAAAGCAGGACAAAAACCAATGAGCTGTGGGCAAATTATCTGTGGGTCTCAGAAAAAAGGTTTAATAATAATTACTTTTTGCTGCGCTCAGGGCCTTTTTCAATGACGGTATGTGTGGCAGCTGCTGTCATAAGAATGTAATCTCGGTTGTGATCTGGCAGAAAATATATCTTGTCTCCTGTTCGGAGAAAGAGTCAGTGAGACAGAATTAGGAACAAACAACCTCACCACTAAATAAACATTCTGTTGGAGAATTTGGGAAAACGTTTACTGTCTAACTGCTTACCTCAGATATTGGTGGTCCTCTGTAGCCCACTCCACGATAGCTTCGCATGGAGTTTCGCATGGTGTTTGTCGAGAATGTGTAAAAGGACGTTCTGGATCCCACGTCCTCCTCGAAGCCCTTCAGAACCGCACCATTCACCCTAAAAGTAAAACAGAGAAACGTTACACATTATACAATGCACATGACTTCACATTTGATCAATTTAGGTACGAGTCTAGATTATTATATAGACTACTAGAGTAGTCAAGTAAACTACATACGCCCTCTGTTGTCAAGTAAACTACAAAAACATTTGAAAAAATATCAATTTAAATAATTATTAAATGAACGCAAATGTAAATCAACTAAATGACACAATTTAAATGAAATATTTTTATTTGTAAATCTCAATGAATAATAAAATAAATTAAAATAAGTACCTCTTACGATTTATGTTCTCTATTTTAAATTTTCTAAATCCATAATACAGTACAAGAAGCCATAATACTTCCGCCACAGGTTATCATCTATCGAATATCTCTTTTCAACCTTTAGTAATAGTTTATCAGAATTGCAATTAAGTCTTTTTCAGATACTAGAACACCAATATCATTAATGTAAATTTAGCATTTTTTTTGTGGGTTACAAGATATCTCCCTACCTGAACACGTAGTCATGTTCGTCGATCTCCTTTCCTTTTTTCGATCCATTCAGTATTCCCCCATTTCCCACTGCCGCACAGCGGATACACGCTGATCTGTTTATTCTTTTCTCCCAGTCGTCAAACATTAACCGATTTGCTGTCGTGTTCATAATTCCTAGTGAGCTCTTCAACTCTGAGAATAACAATGGACACACAGATCAACTAAAACCCTCAGTTTCCAAATAACTGGACATCTTCTTATAGAACTAATGTTAAATATGTTGCATGTTACTGCAGTTCACTGTAGTACCACCAAAACACTTAAGAAGTACATGAACTTCATTAGTAGATAAATGGACTAAAAGGGATAGTTCACCCAAAATGTAAATTCTGTCCTCATTTATTTCCCCTCTGTTTATTCCTCTGTGGAACACGAAAGAAGATATTTTGAAAAATGTCTCGGTGGTTGTGTTCGCAGAGTGGAAGTCAATGGGGGTTCTATATTTGATTACCAACATTCTTTAAAATATCTTTTGGTTCTACAAAAAGTTTGGAATGACATTTACATTTATGTATTTGGCTGATGCTTTTATCCAAAGCGACTTGCATTTCATTATACTATACATTTGTTTCTGAGCATGTGCAATCCCTGGGATCGAACCCATGAACTTGGTGTTGCAAGCACAGGATGCCACACTGTTAAGAAGTTCTGTAGATATTACAGTATTACTGGCAGCAGTTTGCCAGTAATTTACGGTAGATTTACATTTATGTTATTTACTGGCAACAGTTTGTTCAAAGATAAATGATCATCAAATATTAACAAGTCTTTATCCTTACAGAAAATAACTATAAAATAAAACCCTTATGCAAAGCATTCTGGGAACCAAAACAAGAAAAAAAGCTGAAAAAGGTTTATGTGGATTTCTGGTTCCCAGAATGCTTTGCATAAGGGTTTTATTTTATAGTTTTTTTCATTTATCTTTGAACAAACGGTTGCCAGTAAATTAGATCAAAATAAATCTACAGTAAGCTACCGGCAACTAGCTGCATAACTACAGCAAAAATGTTTACAGTGCACGAATAACACGAGAATGAGTAAATTATTTTTAGTTCAACTTTGGGTGAACTATCATTCTAAAGTAAATTAAGTCAATAACTCAATGAACATAAATTATTGAATATTTGGCTCTTATTTGTTAAGTGTTGACTGAACTATTTATGTAAAGTGAACACTGAAGTATGATGTCAACCAAAAGCTTTTCTAAAACAAATTAGAACAAACACTCTTGGTTTTTCCATCGAAGTTCAGTCGAAAATTCCCACAACACATACCATCGAGTGTAACGCCTCCCCAGCCATGTGCTCCACCATAGCGACTCAGTCGTTCATACTCGTCTGGAGTTAAATGCTTAGCCCACTGCAGGACTGGAATGGTGTGTAGAAACATCTCAGAGAACTTGGTCTGAGGCACATGCTTTCTGATGTTGTTTGGACAGTCCTGCAATAAAATCAGACAATACAGTTTCTCATTTAATGAGGTTCATGCAGCATATTTCAGAAGAACTGAATATTGATATTGGAACATAAAATTGCTGATGGTGTGAAAGAAGAAACTAATCTCAACGTGCAGGTAAAGCAAATGCTATCAAACTTACACAACTCGTATAACTGGAAGGTTAAGAGATGTAATCACTACTCATTACATAAGCAATGCCATTTTTGCCAAAAATGTTTTTAACTAATAAAAGCCTGTGTAAGGCCATAATAAAACTACACCAGAAAACAATGAGACTTACTGTTTGTGAAGGAAATTCATCCACAAAATACTGCTCACCAAAGTCAAACTGTGGTGTCATTTTTGGTTTTAATATTTTAGTCTCATTTTTTGGTTCTGTCCTTTGTAATGTGTTGGTGTTTTGATCTGGAGTGACAGGCTTTGTTTTTTCTGTGTCTTCAGATTCATCTTGGTGATCAAGCTCCTGCTCTGCACTCTGATCCGGTTCTTTATTAATGTCCAGTTCATTCTCAGCAGATAGTTGATACTCCGAAGAGATGTTGGTGTCATTTCTGAGATTATAAAACCTTTGGGCAAAAGTGGCAGAACATAATAGAGGGTGACTAGCATGACACAGCAATATTATTTCAATTTATGACAGAAGTTTGGTTCAGTGCTGATAGATTGTAGGATTTGAATTTCTTAAAAGCAACCTGTTTGTGTGTGTTATTTTCATAGATGATGAAATTATGACTTGAGAGTACAGACCTACATTTTGTATTGTATTTAATTTCTTATTTCATTATCCTTTTATTCTTTATCATTATTTTGCTACATATTAATACATATTATAAGTTATATTATATTCTACAATCTGCTTGTATTGTCTTCACAAGTAGATATGAGTTTGCAGTAGTCTCACATAAGAAATACATGAACGTAATTTGTTGAATATTGGACTTCACCCAAAATTGAAATTTATTTCTCCTCATGTGGTTCAAAACCTGTTTATGACTATTTTATCTGTGGAAAACGAAAGAAGATATTTTGACAATGGTTGTGTTCATAGAGTGGGAGTCAATGGCGAAGATATCAAGTAGATATGAGTTGGTGGTAGTCTTGGTCTCAAGGTTCATAATAACGTCACAAGATAATGTTGCGAAACAGTTATTTTCCACTGTCTTGGTATAAAAAACACCTGCTCGATGTGTTGCTAGTCAGTCCGAGTTAAAAAATTTAGACAGAGATAGAAAAAACTCTTGACAGAGTTCTAGGCAGAGTGAGAATGGGCATCTGAACGAAACTATGATTTTCTCTCTCTAATAAACTTTGCTCATTGTATTATAACATCACTTTGTCTCCCACCTGCTGTTCATCCCCTCTGACATCCAAGTGTGCAGAATAGTTAGATCTATCGGTTTTGACGTATGAACAAGATGGAACGACACTACAGTATCAAAAATTGTATGATAATTTATAAGATCTTTCAATGCTATGAGGTTTTTACTGCACTTCTGAGCAGAACTGACACAATTCCTCTTTAGTCATGAACACCTCAGATGACAAAACATATTAATAACATGAGAGCTTCTGAATTTTATGTCAATATTCCATTGTGTGCCATATAACACTATAACAGAACTTTTATTGGCCATCCTGCTATATTAATACGTCAGCAAACATCATCAAAAAGACTACTGGAAGTTAATGTTTGTCTACAAATTCACAGTTTTCACAATAGACTTATTGCTCGAGACACAAAAGCATTTTTCAATCAATCTGAATAAAGATGTTAATAAAGTAGGCCTAAGTTTTTTAGTGACACTAATAAATAAAATGAATCATTCGGTTAAACAGTATTTTTGAATATATGTAAGGGATAATGTACAGGCAGACGGTTGTTATCGCAAGAATACAGTTTATTTCGCGATGACAGATCCAACTATGGATATGGCTTGCAGATCTTATTGTTCCAAAATTAGAGTCCCCGTCAGGAACTTATTACATCTGAAAATATCATCTCTGTTGTGAGTTAATACTTCAAAACAACCACGGGTAGATACAGAGATGAAGGAAAGAACAGAAGACAGGAGACGAAATGATGTTGAATTAAATGAAAGATGGTTTATTGAATAATCTCAGTTGTGCTTCAATGCTCAGGCTAGCTCTGTCCAACTTCATCTGACTAGACACAGATTCAATGGGTATTTTTAGCCACGCAAGTATCAAAACATTGTCTCGTGACGTTGTTATGAACCTTGAGATGGAGACCATCGGAGACTCATATCGGCATAGAAGACCATACAGCACCCCACAGAAGATAAAGCAGTGTGAAAAATAAGGACAAATGTAACAAATAATAAGAATAAATGTAAATAATAAAATGATCAAATAAATGAATGAATATATATGATTAATGAACTATATTAAATGCATAAAACTTAAATAATGTGATAAATTAAGTAAATGAAATAGAATAATACAATTAAATTAAAAACAAATGTATGTTACCTATCTACATGATAACAGACAGCTGTCTGTACATTTTGCTGCTTATTACAAAAACAATAACACTTGGTAAGCTGGATGTTGTAAATCATTTTGACACCCATAGTTAAATATTACACACAAATTTTATTTCATTTTGTAATATTTTTGACAGGTGCAGTATAATAGTATAATAAGTAAATCACTAAATGTGCCTATATATATAAACTTGCCACAAGGCTAAACTTATTTGAGCTAAAAATATTGTATTTAAATATTTATGTGTGTGCGTGTGTATATATATATATATATATATATATATATATATATATATATATCGGCAAATCTATTTATTTTTATTATACACACACACACACACGTATATATATATATACATAAATATTTAAATACAATATTTTTTGCTCAAATAAACTTGCCTTGTCGCAAGTAACCTGGTAGTACGAAGGATAATGTACATCCAGACGGTTGTTAAACCAGGTGTCATTTATTCTCATTTCCATGTCATTTCCTACGTTTCCGAAGTACATTATTCCAACATTTGAATGCATTTAAAGAACTGATCTGTAAAACATCATGTACTGACCATAATTATAATTCATGAAATGTTACCAAACACAAGATTTTTATAGCGTTATTACGACAAAACCTTAATTAAAGTAAGCGTTAGGTTATTACAAATAAAAATGTTATGCCGAATGTGTACCTTTTCCTGACCAGCAGGCTTTTCCATGCACGTCTGTGTTAAAATTAGAGCTTTGCCCTTTAAAAGCATCTGGGCTACATTTCGCATAACAGACTCCACTTTGAGCCCAATGATTCTGCACTTCTACAAGAGCTCACCCGTATCACTAATGCACTTTATTGGACTAAAGCCAAACCAGACTGATTCTATGCTTGCCCGAACTAAAAACACTAGAAGCAAAGCCATGAACGCTGAATCCTGTGACGTTTACAGTTTTTAATACTAGGTTAACATTACAAACAATAGAAAACTTGCCAGCCTGAGGAAGTTGGAAGTTAATGGTTAATCTCATTATGTACCAAAGGCTGTATTTCTTGCCTTTCCTACTAACGCACTACAATTTCAACGCTTCAAAACAATTTTGTGTAAATGAAAATATGAATGGTTAGGAATCAAAATTCAAATAAGAACTTTTTTTAACAAATCATCGGTCTGTCACTAGGTAAACATTAACAAAAAAATATCACAAATCATTTTCTAAGCGCATGACAAATGGCTGCATACTACAATGATTATCAGAGAATCTGCTCTCTAGAGACACCATGCAGAATATGCGCTTTCATAATGACAACGTAAGCAAAAACCGCCAACATTAGTCAAAAGAAAAACCTAAAGTTCTAGAAAACATTTAAGAGTGTTTTCACTCCTCATATATTTAATACGGTTGAAGCGCACGAGAGTTCGTTTTTCTTCTTGGTGCGGCTCGTTTGGGCAGGTGTGAATGCATCAATCGCATTTGAGTGCACAGCAAAAGCAGACCAAATAAGCATACCGAGGCCTCCTTAAAAAGTTGATCTCTGTATGCTTCAAACGAATCCTGGAGCGGTTTATTAGTGGTGTGAACGTGATCCTACCCCGAACAATCCCAAGTACCAAACCTTTTTGGACTAAACCAGCTGCTGTAGTCAGCTGCGCTGTTCATTATGGAATGATGAAAGTGTTGAAAGTGTTTGTCGATAATTTGCATGACAGCTCGCGGACAAACAAGCAGTTGTGCGGCGGTGCGGAGCCTCGTAGAAATTTGACCATATTACATCCCAACTTTTGACAACTCACAAGAACAGCGCAATATTTTTATTGTTTAGTAAACAACTCAGCGGAGTTTAATAGATCTGTGGAACAAAGCTGGGTTCAAGGTAAAGCAGTATATCCAGTTGTGTGATGTACAAGTTCCCCTGTTACGATGACCTCGATAATATACTTGGGACAAAACCGGACGTTGACCTGGTGGATGTTGTTGAGATCGTCGCTGCGATTCCCTTCTGTTCTACATTTCTTTGCCAGATCGCTGTACGCTAAATGTGTGTGTTTACCCTGTGTATGTTACAGCTGTTCTCCTAACTACCTAGTATTTTATATCTAGTCGCGGTTTTTAGCTTCAGTATAGCCATTGTTATTTTTTGCAGTTCTTCCCTAGCCTTAGCTAAGTCTAGCTTCCCCATGGTACCCTTCTTAGTTAGTTTTTGGCCACACTCTCCTCAGTACCCGTTGGTGTCACAGACTCGCTCACTCATCACCTCCAGACTTCACCCTCCAGACACATTATTTCCCCAGACGGGGTTGGACTTTTGATATTTGCACAGCGTGTGTTACCGGGTCGAGCGTTCTCCACTCCAGGACCTCTGTGTTTTGAGCTCTATCCTGTACGAAGGTGTCTGCTATTCGTCGGGTCAAGTCTCTCCCTGCAGATCTCTGGGCTACTGGCGGTGTCACTATTGACTGTCTTGTCTATCTACCGTGTTAATACATTTCTGTTTCTCCCTGCAATTGAGTCTGTTGTCTGGTATATCACGACTCATTTTGGTTCCTTTTAACTGGTTCGGCCCAAAGCAATCAGTGTGAAAAGGAACCAACACCACTGAAAAATGCTACAATGTATGCATTGGTCCAGAGCAATCCAAACTAAAGGGGATTCATAGTTCACACAAAGAAAATTCTTTCATCATATACACCCATATGTCATTCCAAACATGCACGACCTACTGTTGCCTACACAACATAAAGAAGAGAACACTGGCAACCAAACAACATTGCCATAACTTGACTTCCATTGTATAACAAATCCACTGCTTTGTTTTTTATATCATCTTTTGTGTCGTGTTCCACAGAAAGCGTCATATTCAATTTTGAATAATATGATCTGGTCCTTAAATTTGTGAATGTTTATTAATGTAAAAAAAAATATTGGAAGTTGGATAAAAATGTTGCATCTTACCTGATGTGTTTAAGGCTTGGGAAAGAAACTGTTTGCCATGGAGTTTGAATCTGCAAAGCGAAGCACACCATAAATATTGCCAACAATCCGATGCCCAGCAATGCAATGAACCACACCAGCAGTCTTCGAGGAAGTCGGGATTTCATTGTAACACTTTGCTTAGTCCCAAATTGCTGAGAATGGCCAAGAACACCCCGTCACCGTGTAAGGACATGGGAGTTCTTCTGGGAAACTGTTCGAGCACCGTTTCGATAATACTAAAAGTCCTTCTTAAATGGAAGAGGCAGGCAGAAGCTGTGAAGTACGTTTGTTTAAGCTCTGGTGTTCACTTCCCTAAAGGGTGAAGAAAAATTAATAATGGTTAGCAACTTTCCCCTGAGGAGTTTTGCTAGGTAACCAACATAATCCCCCCCAAGGAAAATATCCCCTGACCAAATCTCACATGCTGAAGAGTCCAAATACAACATTATTATGGTTTTTATACGAATAGATCTGTTTAGAATGTACTATTTAAAAATGTAAAGGCTTTAAAATTGTCTAGAGGCCGGGAAAGATTGTTTAGATGTATATTTACTTGATTCTGAAAAGTGTTCATGTGAAAACAATAAATAGATTGATAAAAATGTCTAAAGGCAAGGACTGACAGTCAGGCTTCTTGAATTGAGTAAAACTATCAATATAAAGGGAGCAAGTTAACAACTTGATGGATCGCATAGACGGCTACTCAGGAAGAACCTGAATAACAACATTTCGTAAGCCTACAGCTCTTAGAATGCTCTGACACATTTATAAGCAAAACGGTAATAACATGAATATCAACTAAAATGTTGACACAAATTCCCTCTTTCTGTCTGGCAAACAAAGCTTTCTTTATATGCACATTCCTGCTATTGTACCGTTGAATTTGCAACGACGAGAATAGCATTTGCTTGAATAAGTTCTTTCTAAGCTCAGGGCTTTTCAGAAACTTTTACTACACTTTCTGGAACTCAGAATAGACCATGAGTAATTTCTGAAGACAACTGAACAGTAAACCAAAGTCCTTTTTCTTTAAAAAAGCACTTGGACTGCTTAGTTTAAACTCCTAAAAAAAGTCTAAGGAAATAAAACAAACCAAAAAAGTATAACAAAAAGAAACACAAAAAGTCATAAAACAAAGTAACAACTGTTCAAGAACAACTTTGTCCCTAAACTCAATGAAAACTCCCACAATAGACGAACAGAAACAAAAAACATGTAAAGATGAACAAATATTTCTCGTACCTGAAGGGAAACTTCTGACAAGCGTTCGGAGTTGGATTTGAGCAACAGCGAGCTCATCTTAACACCTAAACTCTAACAGCTCCCTGAACACAGGAACTTGAGAGACCGCCCTATTGTAAGATGAATAACAGCTGCTAGAAATCGTCACTGCCCCTGTCCCCTCCCCCAAAGAAATAAAAGAGGAAGACAGAGAGAGGGAGAGAGACAGAGAGAAAGAGGAGAGAGGGAGAGAGAGAGAGAGAGAGAGAGAGAGAGAGAGAGAGAGAGAGAGAGAAAGAGAGGGATGGCCAAGTATCACTCCAAACAGTACATAAACATAGATCAGATCAACTGCACAGATAAAAACAACACAATCTGGTGACAAAGACACCAAAACAACCAGATGAATACACAAACTCCATAAAAAATTTGAAGTATAGAATAATGTTTGGAAAAATAAGATGGGCTGTCCTTTGGAACACACACCAGGTTTAAAAAGTTAATAACAGAAGTTATAGCTGTTCATTTCCATACAATGTTGTTAACTCCTCTTATCTCTCTCTCACACAAGCCCCTCCTCTGTCTTCTCACGTTGAAAGGGGACATAATGGTCACATGGGTTCTTGAACAATTTGAAAGCTTGCTTGAAACTTCTGCAGTGGAACATTCTACTTAATGGCAAGCAAATGGCTCACTCACAAGCAAAGGAAATAAGCGTGGCAAAGGAAGCGACGTAATATCTTCATTATCTTCAGCCGGCATGTTCCGTGATGCTTTCTATCGGAGTGCATTGGGAGATAAACTTTCACAAGTAACTTTTATTTGAAGTGTTTTTCAGTAAAAAGAAAGACATGCAGTATTTCCTGATAAAAAAACTAAACCGCTCTCCTATTCTCAACAGGTATTGTTCTGCCTTTTGTTGAAACTAGTAACTTTGCATATGCACCTATTGTATTATTGCTCATGTATGACATTTGCTTATGGATGCCTGAACTTTGGATAAAAGCGTCTGCTAAATGACTAAATGTACAGTAAATGTGTTCTGCAGAAGAAAGAAAGTCATACAGCTTTGAAATAACAAGAGGGCGTCTAAATGATGACAGAATTTTAAATGTGTTGGTGAACTACTATGTTTACACTGAACACCCTTGAAAAACATTAAAAAACATCTACAACATGTATTTTCTACGGGAAATGAAAATGTCTAAAAATGGGGTTGAGCAATTATGCAACTGCTAGTAATGCAAGCGCAGAAAATAAATAAACAAGTCAACAAGTTCATTTAATGGTTTATTTTCTTAATGACAATCGAAGATTCTTTTCTTCACTGCGGGAAAACAAAGCTATTAATCCTGACGAACAAAATACAGGAAGTGGGTAAAAAAGGTCACATTAAGAGCTACGTTTAAGAGCATATTTAACTTAAAAGCAACAGCACATGCGAAAACAAACAAACCACAAAAACTTGTAAGAGTCACCTCAGGGAGAACAGTTCCCCAACGAATTGAATATAAGATAATAACAATAGTGTTTTCGGTTCAAAGTTACGAAACACCAGAATAAAATGGCGACCGGCGCTTGGCTCTTAAACACCACACACACACATACACACACACATTAAAGAAGGGTTCATTGGCACAAGTGGGACTGGCACGCACCAGCCATGCCAACCGACGGGGGGAAAAGACAGCCAAGGACCTGCATCTGCTGCCAAAATTCACTTCTAACCTTTACGTAACGTATTGGAAACATTCTCAGAATGTCTTTAACATAAAACCTCACATTAAGGTTCTAATAAAATGGCTCGGATGCTGATATATGCAAAAGAGTCATTAAAAATGCTGCTTGTTTGTGTGCCTGGGCCACGTGACAGCACGCTGTAGTCAAATTGGTCTCTTGCGGCATTTTAAACAGCAAGCTTATCGAGAGTTCACAGGCTTGACAACACTTAAATGACACACTTGATCTGTTTGTCCCTAGGAAACACTCATAAGCCAACAACAACGAGGCACTTTGTCCTCACACCTCTGTGGTGTGGATCCGTTCACCAAACAAAACACGTCAGGAAAATCTGACATATAAAATCCTTCAAACAATGGGAGGGAAGTCAGCTATGGTCTGCTCACATAGTTCAACTTTCAAGTAAACAACAGATTCCCACATATGTTTGGTGCTGCTAGTGTCCTCCATTTCATGTCTGCAGTTTGTTGCACTGCACTTTGTTTCGTTTTGCTGATGTACATCCTTATTAAAACAATGTCATTTTACAAAAAATGAAAACAAGGACAAAGAAGACCAGTGAGAGTTGTGAAGTCCCTCCCTCCCTTCCTTCCTCCCCTACTGTTTTAAACTCCTGCTGTACTGCATTTGTCCCGGCGGCTTCTCTCTTGGGCAGGACGCTTGGTACAGATTGTAGAAGGAGAGAGAGTATCAATTATGCTACGTCTCCGCAAGGTCACCAAACATGCATGCTTTGTTTTTTGTTAGGAATCCTGCTCCTGTTTGTTTAAGGAAACAAAGTAATTAATGTGTTTCAGTAGTTGGCAGGAATAGGGGAATCGGTGTAAATGTTGAGTTAAAACACAAAAACTTAATTCAAAACCAAACCCTTAGCTTAACCATTGTTCTACCAACAAGGATGTTGATCAAGGTACGGTCAAGTCCAGCCATCACCAAACACTGTCAATATTTTCTTCTTTGAATCGTCTCATTTTCAATCTCTTTCCAACTTTCTATATCCATCTCAACTTAACCTCAATCACAACTCATCGCAAAACAGCAGCATGCCATGTACGAGAGCTTTTCATTCAAATGCCTTTAAATCTACAAAAAAAAACACTTCATACTTTTCTTCTCTCTTGTCAAGAAACACTCTAAAACCTCTGTGCTGCCATCTGATGTTTGACGAAAAGTTGGGCTTCACTAAGGGCTGTGTGCGAGCATGTTTGGTGGCCTGGGGGCTTTGGGACGAAAGGCATCTGTATGCAGCGGAAATTAGGGGAAGGGGAGTGTGGACGTGGAGTTTTGTGCTGATAGTGGTGGCGGGGGTTTACTTTAATGTTGAGGGTTACGATTTTGTCTACTCCAAACTCTGACATTTCCCAAACTGGAGAGGGGGGGACCCGGAAAATAATTGTAGTGAATGCCACCGTGAGCAGCCAAAGGGTTTTTTACTTCTGGGTTGGATCTCACAAAAACAAGTGCTAAAATATTTCACCCTAAAAGTCAAAGAAAAAAAATATTTTTTAAGCCCATTTAGGATTTTTCAGTGTGAGAACTTTATAAAGGTTCAACCCTTTGAATATTTTTAAGATGATCACAGGATTATCATTACTGTAATACAGTAAATTTCTAGTGTACAACAGTAACAAGTTAAAATCAAGTTTTTAAAAATTAAAACCAGTGCACCAGCACTAGCAAGGCATATAAATAGTTAAAAAAAATAAAAAAAATAGAAAGATATATTCTTAATATTTAGGAAAATATTCCCTGTAAAAATGTAATTCCTATTTTGTTCTTTTGATTTTGAGGTGAAATATAAAGCGAACATGTTCTTCAGGCTTAGTGACATCATCCGCTAGGATTTGCCAATTTATCTGTGCATGATGCCAGGGGTTGGGTGGAGTCTGCAATTCGGTTAAATCCGTGCAAGAGAGACGCACAAAAACAAGGCAACATAAAAATTGATTTTGTCTCTTATTTTTTGTCCTGCTCCCATGGGAATTTCATGTCATGGATGGTTTGACATGAAATGAGATTTGGGTGGAACAAAACTGTTCTTTCATTCCTCAGTTTACCCACACAAAAGAAACCAGACAAAACAATAGAGGAAAAATATTTTGTTGTGCAGGGGATGGTATCACACAAGGGATGGGGTGGTGGGAGGGCCCAATGCCCTGACTTGTCAATCATTTCCCCAAGAGCTGTTTTCTTTGCTGTTCCAACAAAGCTTCAAGATGATCTGCTCTCTTCAACGCAGCCTGAAAGATCAAAGGTGTAAGCAAAAACGATTTAAAACACATTTTTTAAAACACAACTCACAAACACTGTTTACACATATAGTACTGTGTGTCTTTTGATGTTTCGAAACATGACTTATTTTCCTGTACACGCATTCACAAAATCAGAGAACCTCCACTTGACACATACAGTATTAACTGTTAAAATGACATTTTATACCTCATGCTGTTTCCTCAGGTTATTCACAGTCTCTTCTTTCTTCAGAATAGCCGACTTCACTCTATTTTAATGAGGAGATCAGAAACTCATCAGATATAGAATAAACACATCACGTTTGACCATTTCTTTCATAATCATCATGAAATCATAGAATAATTTTGTCCATCATTAGCCATTTTCTCTTACCTTTGATGCACTTCAGCAAGCTCCTCCTCTTTCTCTCGACTAACTCGTTCCACCTCTAACCGGAGTCGTGCCTTGGCCTCCGACACCTCGATTTTAATCCTCTTGTTCTCTTCTTCTGTCTCTACCAACCGTTCAGCAAATTCCTGCCTGATCACTTCAGCCAGGCTGCGGCGCTCCTCTGACAGCTTGTCACGTGACTGTGATCCACATCACGGAAGGAGACACAAAACATTCAAAATGCATCTTGATTTTAAGGCCTAAGAATAGACATTAACATTTAGGAGCTTTTCATCCAAAGCCGAAAAAAAAATCCTTCATCTATTCCCGACAATACTAGATCCTTCTGTATAGAACGTCAGCTTTAGTTTATTTGTTTCTTAATAGTAATCTCTAAACCCAACACAATGCAAGCAGCCGACAGGTGTAAAGCTAGCAAAAAAGGTCAAAAGTCACCTAGTTTATTGCACCTGTGAATTTGAATAGCTTCTGACATAGAAAACGCTGTTTCATCGTCTGACTTGCACAACACTATGTAATCATAAGAGAATCGATTACGGATTTCTGTTGAAATTTACATAAGCTACTGTTTGCTATACACGAGTGCTGGTATGAATTCAATTAAGAACCGTTTCCAGGAAAAACAACAAAAACATATTGGAATTTAATCCTTACTGTGTCTTACATAAAGGTCAGAAGAGTTCTTGACTTAAAATGTTCTCATTAAATTCGGCTAAAAACGTGTTAAGTGTAATGAAGACTCATGAGACTAATTACTGACTTATAACAACACGTCATTAAAAATCTGCAAAAAGAAAACAACAGTCTTTATATTGCAGTCATTTTCCAAATAGAGAAATCTTACGTAAAAATAGCATTGCAATATGCATTATATAGTAAGAACCATTATTATTAATGAAAATAAAATATTTTTTTTTTATTAAGAATCTTTAAGAATTCAATTTTGGATTCTCATCCTTAAACACTGCTCTTATGGTGATATTTCACCCGAAAATGAAAATTCGGTCATTACGAAAAAATATATTTTGAAAAATGTTAACCGAACGGCAACCGAAGAGCTGTTGGATACCAACTTTCTTCAAAATATCTTCTTTTGTGTTCGGCTGGAGAAAAAAAGTCCTACAGGTTTAAAACGACAGGAGGTCGAGTAACTGATGAAAGAATCTTCATTTTTGGGTGAACTATCCCTTTAAACTACTGAACAGGTGCTTTATGACTCCTGATCATCTGTTTAACTGTATAGTAAAATGCGTAAGGTAAAATGTAAAGACTCCAAGGCTTTATGAGGCATCTCTGCACTTTTATTGACAAAAGACAAACAGGATAGTGCCTCGTGATGGCAGTTACCTGGGAGAGGTCACTAATATCCTGTTCTTTCTGTCTTAAGAGGGACTGCAGACGTAGAAGCTCGGCCTCCATCTCGCTATGTTTCTCTCGCGTCTCCTGTTGTTTCTGCAGTGCCGCCCGCTCCGAACGCTCCAGATCTCTGAGCTCGGCTTCGTATTTCTCCCTCACGCGCTTTATCCTGCGAGAACACCCCCGCCCCATATTATTACACATTTCTTAAAACGGAAAGTTCAACCAAAAATTATTTTGTGATCATTTATTCACCCTCATGTAGTATGATTATTTTTGTGGAACCCTTTAAACGTTCCGTGTCCTGCAGAAGACAGAAAGACCTACTGACATGAAGGTGAGTAAATAATGAAAGATTTTCATGTCAGTGATGTACAAATGAGGACGAGTCACACTGTGACACCCTGTTTTCTCTTTTCTCCTGTTTTCTCAAACAGGAAGTGGAAACACACCGGTTGTCAGACGCTCTCTCGCACTCCTCTCTCGCCACTCTGGTTTCCTCCTCCAATCTTTGGATGGCCAGCTCGATCTCTTTGTCTCTCCCTCGGCGCACTTCTTCTTTCAGCTCCCTCTCTCTGCTCAACAGCCAAGCTTCCTGTGAGAGGAAACACCATGTTTGATACGACCACACAGACATTTCAGTTCACACACATACAGCTACATGAGAAAAACTTGTTCTGTTTGCCATTGGGTGGGTAAATAAAGCATCCGTGAGATACACGAGGTATCAGCTTGTATGTTTGCTGACTTAGATGGAAGGGTAGATTATTATCAAAGCTAACTAGTCTATATATCATAGATCTAGCGGGAGACGGTCAGAAACATGTTTGCTACATAAACCACCCTGAGAAATATCAGGAGTTTTCAATGCAGAAAGATGCTTCATCTTTAACTGATGCATATCAAATCATTACACAAAGCGTATACTAGAATACTAAATGCACAACAAGGTAAAAAATAATTGGTTGCTTTACATTTTTAGGTATAATCACTTTCTTTTCAATTTTATTTAATTATAATTCATCATAATATGTTGCCGGACTTTTTGATCACATTTTCTTATTGCAGTTAACAGGCCTGGAAACCCAAGATATTAAATGTGTGCAGACTACTGATCTTCAGTCTTATACAGTTGGTACACTTTGAAAAAACTTCATTTTCTTCGTCAAACAGTGGTTTCCAAACAATAGATTTAAGGCGATATTGACATTTTGTGTGCACACATTTGCTTCTGGCAAACACTCTCTCTATGCAAACCTTAATACTAACAACATTTATCATTCAACACGTGGAACAAAATTAAATGGAAGTATATTAGTTTAGTATAAAATATCATTCAACAGAAAAACTATTTTTTACACCAACCTCTTTCTTCATGTAATTTTCTTCCCATGTCTGTTTCTCAATCTCAAGTCTTTCCTTCAAGGCTTTTATTTCGACCTTAACAATACAAACACAAGAACCGACATGTCAATATTTTAATAGACAGGTTTCTGTGTATCATCAAACTGGATATTTGAGTTCCGGTTCCAAAGGATCAGGTCACATTCACACATGCGGTTGAATTGTTTAGAGAAGAAACTGATATTACAACGCTATTCAACCAACTATTCAATGCAAAAATAAATGTATAAATAATAAACACACAGACACACATATAAACAAACACAGAAGGGGCAAAGAAAGCATGTGATTGGCTGCAGCATTACTTAAATGCTACAATTACAGAGTTTGTCAAATCTAGCGTTGAAGATTCCTAAAAGTTTGCTTGAATGCTACCTGGTGTCGTCTTTCCTGTTCTTCTCGGCTCTTCTCCAGCTCTTCTCTGAGTGCTTTTCCTGTCAGAGAACTGTTGTCTTCCAGCTGCTTCCTTAAGTCCTCGAGTTCAGCACGCTGCCTGTTGGGCAAAGACACAAAGTCAGTAAAAAAAAAAAACAGGCCTAATGGTGGTGATGTCCACATTGCTACCAATTTACTTGTAAATACAACCTTGCGTTGTTAACGCAATGCTCTTACCACTGAGCTACAGGAAAGCATGTTAAGTTAAGTTTGGGTCAGACAAACTTTTTGATGTTGCCGATGAAACCGTCTATAAGAAAGTTAATAGCTGCACTATGAAATGACCGTTGAACCAGACCTGGCTGCCAGCTGTGCAAGTCGTTCTTTCTCCTCTGAAACCTCCTTGTAGAGACGTCTCCTCTGCTGCTGCAAAACGTTCTCTTCCTCCTGCAGCTGCTTCTCAAACCTGAGACATGTATGCACGCAATTACTCAACTGTACATAGAAATTAAATGTTTTGTAAACAAACATCAGAAGGTGGTATTTACAAAATGACTACACAACATTGTGCAAAGACTGCAATTAAAAGGTAATTTGAAGTGTGTTTGTGTAGCTTGTCTAGCCAGTTTCCTTTTTGAAGTCCAATTCCACACACATATCTCTCTTTGCGTTAGATTGTGTGTGTCAATATCTACCCACATCTTCTTGACCTCCCGTCTAACAGATGGGCAATTCGAGCCTTACGGATGTGACATCAGTCAAAACCAGTCAAGAAATGTGACGTTTGACCAATATACTGAACCATCTGTTTATATTTGACTAAATCCCTGATAGAGTCCAGACATCAGAAAAATAGTAGTCTATGCATAAGTTTTTTATTTTAAGAGAAAAACTAAAGCGTTATGGATGTGACAAAAAGGATGCATGTTTTTGGAGACTACATACTTTGTAGGATTTCTGTGTCACAGATATTTGAACAACCAATTTTTCCTACTATTAAAATCAATGGTGACCAAGAATTGTTTGGTTGTACAGTTAACAATTGTTTGATTGTACAGTTAACATTTGCATGAGTGTGTGAACTGAATACATGAGCGTGTAAGATGGAAATACCTCTGCTTGGACATTTCTCTCTCTCTCTGACACTGTTCATCTCTCTCTCGCTCCAGCTGCTGTCGCAGTTCCTCAGTCTGCCTGACGTAGCGTTGAGCGGCCCTCTCGTCCGCCTGGAGCAGGTCAGCCTCATGAAGAGCTTTAAGTTTTTTCAGCTCCTGTTTGTGTTTAGAGATCAGCTTTTGGATTTCTGGCTCCAGACCTGAGAGCACAGAGGAGATACCTGAGCTGACAAATCCTGTGGGGACGGATTCACGAAACTGTTTGCTAGAATTTGGATTCTTAGCAAGGCGTCCCAATAGGTAAAATTCCCATCAGCTGTGTTTAGAGAGAAAGCTGTTGGAAGGACCGATAATAAACGCTCAACACATGTGTTTGGGCGTCAACAAGCTTCTAGCCAAGAAGTGGAGTTTAAACATAGCCAATCAAAATTGTATCTGAGTTTATTCTGGCATGTAGGGAAAACTCAAGAAAAGAAGTAATGTTTCAGGTTTGATGGGCTCATAGAAATTGATCCTGTTGAAGGGTCTGACAGATGGGGCGCTAGTGTGGACAGATGTGTTTTCTCAATCTGGGCTGACCTTTAACTGTAATCTCCTTGATCTTTTTGGTCTTCTCATCGATCCATTTCTCCCTGCGGATCTTTTCCGTGGCACTCATTAACTCTTTCAGCTTCTTAATCTCCTGCATGGAGAGAAAGAAAGAAAATAGAAACCAAACTGTTAAGAGATGGACGGGCAAGCAAAAAAAAACTAGGTTCATGTGAACGTTCAGGGATCTAAACGAGTGGATTGATTTAGTAGTTGAACAAATCGAGTGTACACTGAAGTACATGTTTATTTTGGCATGTACACCAACAGGTTTACCAGGCAAATCCTTGAGCAGACTCAGTTCTTTGTGTCTTAATACACAATACGAGTTGAATATATTAAACAAAGTATTATATTAAAGGGGTGATATGACACGGCTGAAACAAATATTGTTGTTTGTTTTAGATGTAATGTGTAAACACGATTTAAGATTCAAAAAAGCTATATTTCCACATACCGTCCATGTTTGTATCTCCTCGTTGCCATGCCTCTGTGAAACCTGCAGATTCTTTACAAAGCTCATTGCTGTGAAAAGCGAGGTGTGCTATGATTGGCCAGTTAACCAGTGCGGAGTGATTGGTCGAATACTGCAAGCGTGTGACGGAAATGTAACGCCTCTTACCATATTTGGAACATCAAGCAACTTACTTGTGTATACATTTGGGCGGTCTTAGTCAAATCAGATAGAATGCATTTTTTGTTCCGACACTTTAAATTTTGTAATTTACTTAAAACACACCAAAGACACAGAAAAACACGTATTCGCGACATATGACCCCTTTAAGCATTTAAGACTAATGGCATTAATGACATCCCTTAAAAAGAACAGACAGACTTTGTGGCAACTGACAGACTTAGTAGCAACAGGAGAGATGAATAAGAGGTTGTGAAAATGATAGAGCATCACAGTGATGAATAAAAGGTTGCATAGGAAACAAGAGTTACCTCACACATGGGAGCCAGAATTTGCCACACCTACAGGCAGACGGAAGGACAGATACAGACAGAAAAGCACAAAAACAGCAGAAAGAGGAAACAGAAATAATAGTTAGCAGTGGCAAAAGCAGCGCGACAAACACACAAGCTCAGGTTTTAGACAGATGTGAGAATTGCCTAATCAGAGAAAGAACCACAGTGAAAACAAACTCACAAACTACAGCCGACACTTAAAGGGATAGTTCGCTCAAAAAAATAACATTTTGTCATCATTTACACACACCCTAAAGTTCAATTTCACTGCTGTGCTGAACACAAAGATATAAAAAAAAATGTAAACCAAACCGTTCTGGGGTACTATTGACTACCATGGTAAAGGTTAAAACTACTACAGGCGTCAATAGAGCCGCAGATCTGTTTGGTTTCCCACATTCTTCAAAATATCCTCTTTAGTGTTTAACAGAACAAAGACATGTATTTAGGTTTGGAACAACTTGTTGATAAATGAAGAATTATAATTTAGGAGGAGCTATCCCCAAGGATTCTTTAGGAAAAGTTACAGAAAAATTCTGTCTCCTGAGATGCAAAGGACAGACTGCAATTTAGAATTATTTTGCAGTGATATAATCGGTTACACTACAGCCAATAAAATTGTTTAAATGAAAATAATCTGCTAAATCGATCAATGTAAAATGTTTTCCTTTTTGAATGTTCACTACATTAAAGTGCATTCAATGCATGGAAGAGATTTTCTCAAAATGATCTCCTTTTGTGTCCCACTCCAGGCCCAGGATCAGGTCTTGGCCACCTAAGACAAAATTTTAACTGAACTCACCAGTTCATGTTGTTCCTCCATCTGAGCTATCTTCTTAGTGTACTTCTGATCCACCAGCTTGAGTTCTCCAACCACCTCCTCACAGCGTTCAGTCAGGGCCTTTTTATCATCAATCAGCTGAGAAGAAAAGAGAGAAAGACCGTCCGTGATTCCTTGTTACTTCATTTAACAGTCAAGTGTTACCACCATATTCTTGACAATAAAACCCGCTGTATAAAATGTTATGGTTGTTTTGTATAACAGGTGTGCAGAGGTAATCACCTGGTCTATAAAGGTCAGGTGTCTTTGTATCGTTGCTTCATACTGCTGTTTGTGTTGCTGAAAGTTATGATTGAGCTCTTTTTCTGTTTCCTTTATGTGACGGATCGTCAGCTCCCTCTGCTGAGCCTAAACAAAAACACATCCACACGTTCATCAGTCTCAATGTCAACATCCCCATAGACCGTTTTCGTACACTGCACACAAAATAAGGTGCGTGTTTGTCATACCAGCGCCGTCTGTAGCATATTTATGGTGCGCTTCTTTTCTTCCAGCTCCAGTTTTTGTCTCATCATGGATCCGGTAACCTCAGCGGCTGTGGCTGATGCTTGTTCTACAACTGCTTGGTCCTCCTCTGACAAAACCACCTGCAATCACAGAAAAAACATGTCAACATCTGCACTGAGACAAAAATGAATTTCATAAGCTCAGCTCATCTGTCTTTACCTCTCGGTGTGATCCGGAGGTGACTGAGCGTGGTCTCTCCTGCTCAGATTTCTCCATCTCATCCAGGAAGCTCATAATGCTTTGCAGTTTGGCTTCAGACAGCAGGGCGCCCCCATCTGGTAGGACAGGAGCCTGACTCAACTGTCTGTGTCGTTCAACGTTATCGGTCGTCAGTGAGTTGGAGTCTCCATCCTGAGGAGAAAACAGGTCATCCCGTGATTGGCATGGCCGGTCAGGACAGAAATAATTGACTTATACATGTTTTAAAGCAGGCAAGTATTTTGACATGTTCGCATGCCTCATATTTTGACATGTTGAGCCACACACATGACATGCCAAACACATATTTTGCATTCTTGTGCCTCCGGAGGAAGAGTAACCGACTGCCACTGGTAGAAACTGTCAACTCACCTCATCAATCCAAGAGTACTTGTCCTTTCTGCAGCTTTTAGGCTCGGACAGTCTCTCCGGCTCCTCTTCTAAGAGTTTCAGTGTGTCCAGCAAATCATTTAGGGTGGTTTTTGACTGAGTCCTACTCGATGGCGCCCCCTGGCGCTGATCCTCCATGCTTACAGACCTCTGCAGTATCTCCTGGGGGAATTATGTCATTTTAGAAACAAACTGAACTCTTATGTTTACAGACAAGGAAATTAAGAGCGGTTTGGGGACGAGGGATTACCTGGGAACACGGAGAACTTCTGCACAGAGAACCAACAGGTGACACGCCTCTCGGATTTGTCACATCTTCCATATCAGAAACCACGTTCACATTAGAATCTATAAAAAGCAGTCAAGCCAGGCCAAACTTTAAAGTGAAGAAAGTTGCTAACCGAAAAGCACTGGACCCCATTAAATTCTATTGTATGGACACAAATCCAATGAAAGAGAATGGGGTCCAGTTAAAAATATTTTTTCTCAATCTCCTTTTGTGTTCTGCGGATTAAAGAAAGTCATATAGGTTTGAAATGACAAGAGGGTTAGTAAATGTCTAAATGATGAAGAATGTTTATTTCTGGGTGAGCTATCGCATTAAGACTCATATGAATTATGTCAACGTTTTTATTCTACATTAAAAACTTTCCAAACCATGCAAAGTGGAAGTGCAGTACAAACCTGTGTTTCTAGCTTTAATATCAATGGGAGAAGTTGGTGAACTCTTGGAAAGTTTTTTACGGCCTGTTTTTCCTTGTCTTCGTGCCTCCAGCTCCTCCTCTGCTATCTGGTGGACCTCTGCGGCCCGTTGAGCTCTTTTCTGCTGAAGCTCCTGTTTTGGAGACAATTTAAAAACATGGAAAAACAACCAGAAACACAACAATGCATGCGTTAACACAAATTATGACAGCAGTACTATACACTTTATATTAAGAACATTAAAAAGTAGAACAGGATTATAACAGGAAAGTCATTATTTTATATAACATATCATCCAATAATTAAAATACTGTCTTCATTTACTCATCCTCAAATTGTTCCAAATCTGTAAAATTTCTGTTCTGTTGACCCCAAAAGAAGATGTTTTATAGAATGTTGTTCTGTGGCACTTTTGACTGACTGATTTTTTCCTACTATGGTTGTCAATGGTGGCCAAGAACTGTTTGGTTGAAGCTCTCTTCCAAATATATTTCTCGTTGTTCATTGGAACAAAGACATTTTACAGATTTGGAAAAACTCTAGAGTGAGTAAATGCTGATAGAATTGTTAATTTTTGGGTGAACTGCCCCTTTAAGTGTTGCTTAACACTGTTATATACCTGTATTGCAGTAAGTCGTGCCAGACGGGCTTTCTCCTCTCTGATGCGTTTTCTATCATCTTCTTTCTTCTTTATTGATTCAGAGGTTTTCTCATCTGCTCTCTTTCCCCTCTCCTGGAAGAATTGAGGAAAAGCATTCTTTTTTTTTTATTCCACGAAATCATGTACTGATATCAAGAGCTTGGGTACAGTAGTTTGTTCATTAATACCAACTGCTGGCCAATATTTGCATTCATTCATTGCAAACAATAGTCAAAGACATTACCTTCTTTTTGGATGCTAGAACTTGCTTGAGAGCATTTTCATTGGCTCTCTTTCTATTGGTATGGCGACGAAACCAACGCTGGATAGTAACAGCTGCAAGATTTACCTGCTGAATAAATCTAGAAATAGAGTAATTATGATTTTAAAACAAACCAAATAGAGAAATGAATATGAACAAAGTACAACCAAATCGCAAATTTAAACTGCATTCAATAAATAGTTTTATTAATCTATAATCACAGATATGATGGGATGCTTCATACCTCTCTGCCTCTTCCTCGGTCACCTCTCGTCTACGGGGTTGACCTGTGCTTCGGGGGCTGTTGTTGTTGGAGCCTGAGGATGCCGAGGAGAAGTTCTTCTGAGACTTAGTGAGAGAACCGGCTACATCTGCAGACACATCGTCATTCACTGTGGCTTTGATGATGTTACTGTTAAAGCAGAGGGGGGAAAGAAAATTAATTTGGAAACAGTATAAAGGAATAGTTCACAAAAAACTGAAATCGCTGTGATAAATTACACTCAAATTTCTATGTTCTGTTGAACACAAAAAAAGATATTTGGAAGAATTTTGGCAATTTTTAGTTCTGGGACATCATTGAATACCAAAGTAGGAAACATTAAATGCTAGTCCAAGATGCTTCAGAACAGTTTGCTTCATTCTTCAAAATATCTCACTTTGTCATGCCGAAGACAAGGACTTCCGAAAAACAGCTGGGCAATCACACACCACAGGCATATTAAACCTACTTAAAAGATGGTTTCTGATTGGAGCTCTTGGGAGTGAGGGGCTTCTCTGAGTGGTTGTTATGGAGAATTGTGGTCATGGAGTTCCCCACAGCGGCTTTATTGCTCCTGAATGCACAAATTGAAATACAATACAGAAAAGTTGCAGCAATAAAACAAAACAAAAACAAACTGATCTTCACCCAAATTTTTTAATTCTGTTATCATTTACTCACCTTTGAGTTGTTCCAAATCTGTATAAATCTGTTCTGATGAACACAGAGAAAGATATTTGAAAAAATGCTTATAACCAAACAGATCTTGCCCCCAATAGTAGGAAAAATGACTTTATCATTTTTAGTTTTGTTCTGTTGAACAGAAAAGACGACATTTTGAACAATGTAGGACAGCAAAAAGTTCTGGGGCACTTTTGACTACCATTTTATTTTTCCTATTATGGTAGTCAATGGGGAGCAAAATCTGTCTGGTTATTAGCATTGTTCCAAATATATTTCTCTGTGTTCATCAGAACAAAGAAATGTATACAGATTTTGGATAACCCGAAGGTGAGTAAATTATGACAGAATTTTTATTTTTGGGTGAAGTATCCCTTTAAAACCTGGTCTCTATCTTAGCCACTGGTATATTTAAAATCTACGTGTTACAGCACAGTGTGTAAGTGCTGAGAGAAAAAATCTTCCCACCTGTTGTTGGCAGTGAAGTTGGCCGCCAGAAAGACTCCAGCCTCCCTCTTCTTCGGTCCAGTAGGAGAATCCATGCTGCAGGTACTGTGAGAGCTGCTTGGTACAGGAAACGCCCTCGGCTGTTCATCCTAAAAACATTACACACAGAAATGCCATGTAACACCCAGATGGTGTAAGTTTACCATAGTTTAGGGCTTCCTGAGTTCAAACATGTTCAGTTCTCCTGGGCGTGCATCTTATCATTATGCAATCATCAGCATTATGAAAACATATTTGATTGAATCTTTAACAACTTTATTAATGTTCTATAAATGTTTTTGAATGATTTATAAACAGTGTATTGATGTGCAGTTGCTTGGGTGTTAAGACGCTGGGGTTTTAAACACGCTTGCATATGGTTGAGGTGAGTTACTAAAACTACGGTACAAATAATCAAAACAAAATGTGAATCAAGATTTCTGCATAAATAACTCTAATGGGTAGAGCAGTACCAGGATGTTCCAGGTAGTTTGGTCTTTGGACGTCTTGGAAAGACTGGCCAGTTTCCTGCGTCCATCAGTGCTGCTGTTGAACAGAGCCAGGAAGTCTTCTGTGTGCCCATCGCTGCAACCAAACATGAAGGAAAAAGAGAAAGAAAATGTCACAAATACTGGACAGTAAGACGCTGGGGGTAAGCATACACAGGACCAGAAGCCTACAAATAATAATGTTTTAGCTGAAGTTGGAAAAACTACATTTTTATCATTTTTGAATAAACATGCTGCATTTCCAATGCAAACATATTTATTTTTTTAGCAAGTTTCTATGTGTTACTAGGGTGTTCTGGGTGGTTGCTAAGTGGTTGGTTTCTAGTCCAAGTCAAATGCCAAGCACCAAACATGTACTACATTTCAAGAACTATTGGTATATACATTCGAGTGGTGTTGTAAGGTGAGCATCTATTAAAAATAAATATTATAAATGAGAATATTTTTTTCCATAAAATAGGAACAAATCCGAACCAGTAAAATCAACTAAACATATCAGAACATATTCGGAAAAAAGGACCGATTGGGCCGGCAGCGGCAGCATTTAAAGGGCCAGATGTCCACAGGCATATGGCAATCGCTTTTTCTACATTCAAATTCCACCAAACCTTCAACACGGTTTTCCCCCATACAGCTGACCTGACCCATCGGCATCTGTGCCAGGAACTTCAGTATGCATATGTGTGTGTTTTGGGGTGTCTGGGGCCCAGTGTCAGCTGTTCCAATGAAAAGCAATTCAAACCCGATTCAAGAACCACATTCCTCTACGTGTCTCCTTTTCAAGCTATTCAGAGACAAGAGAGGTCATGGAATGACAATTATTAAACACCAGAAGAAAGGGGGAAGGGGGTTTGGGGTCGTTCTTCATTTAAAACCCCTTTGGCATCCCAGGATGCAATGGGACGGGAAGGGCTGGCAGCTGCCGGACAAAAGAATTCAGCATGCACACACTTCTGCTTTCACTACGGTCTAATCTGAATGAAACCGGAGACGTGAGTTCTTCTCTTGACAAAGCTGAACACCACCCCCCCCCCTCTTTCTTGCCTTGTGCTGCAAGCGTTGAGGCCACAATAGCTATTGTCAGAGGAACACCAGAATCACTCAACCCACAGCTGTTGCTAGTTTAAGGGTAAAAACCACCAAAATTTCCCCCAAAAGTCATGCAGTTGATCGATCAAGCATGCTGTAACATGGGGGATGAGAGTGAATGTGCACTACACCTGAGCATGCATGAACATGCAAATACGGCACAGATATCATACTGTACATGTGGGACAAGCTGTCAACCAACCAGTTTAGGGGCAGAAAAAAAATAAGTTTTTGCTTTGAGGCATGTCTACTTTCAGAGTCTTAGCAAGCAAAGAACAATTTACACTGTAGCATGAGTAAATCCAACAAAGCATGTTGGGGTTTTATTGAATCCAAATTCAAAAGAAAAAAAATGAAATTGTATTTCGTATTACGACAATTTGGTTTATTGTCAGAATCAAGTATACATCAGTATAATCTAAAACAGTATTTCTAAACATCTACTCGCCAAAAGTTTTACAAAAATAACCATGTTATAAAACCATGCACGTGGTTTGTTGAGATTTTGTCATTAACATGTCATTACCAGCCCCAACAGGAGAGTCAATCTTTCCAATGTCTTAAAAGGTAATGACAGATGGTTCTGTACCTTAGGCTTGTGTTGGCCTGCTGGTTCACCTGTGTGGTGCTGTTGGACCGGCGCAGGTTCTTAATTCCTCGTGAACTCCCCAATCCACCATCAGTCTGTCAACAACAGAGAGCGATAAACAGTCGAAACGATTTTTTAAATGGATCAACTCCAGTTTATACGAGAAAGGGCTGTATTGAAACAAAACCAGGCACCCTTATGAACTATAATTTCACACACCCATACTGGATTCCATTATGGTGATTGACAGTCCAATTGTATGCATTTCGGAACATATTAACATAACTGTCTCCACAGTGACAATAGGTCTGAGAGCATGCACTTCATGTTAACTAGTAGGCTATATAATATAACCCGCTAGTTCTTATCACTCTGAAGTCCTACAGTAAACACAGCATTTTAATCGCTGCCATTGTGTTGATAGACAACTCTTCAGACAGATGATAACACAAAACAGCATGAGATAACATAATAATTTGCCAGACTTACCAAAGTGTTTCGTTTCCCCCGGCCGTCACTGGCCACGGATACAGATATGGACCGGGAAAAGTGCTTTCCTGGAGAAGCACTGCTGGGTCTGCGGCCCATCGTGAGCTGAGAACCGGTCAAACTGAGGTCCAAAAGGTCCCCAACCGTTCCTGCCTGGATGGACGCGGACGGACTGCGAGTTGTATGCATCTTAACTTGAATGGATATGAGAGAGAAAGTGGTTGTGAGAACCTCACAGCAATGTCATTCAAATACATAGGTGGTGATGGATATCATTCATTCTATAGATCAGATGCAGGTGGTATAGGCTATAATAACAACTCATTATTGTATGCACAGACTACCAAAGAAAGATCCTTTTGGAAAAAATGATGTTTTTATCATCCAGTCTGTCGTCATATTTGAACAGATATCATGAGAACTCGGTAATGTTTAAGTAAAGAAACCGTTAATGTGAGGCAATATATCAGATATGGCCAATGCTCATTGTGCAATGTAACTGTATTTAACAGTCTTATTATGTTAAGACTAAATCAATAAAGATGTTAGAAGAGATTAGTCCTCACTAAAATATGACATGTACATATATAAACATATATAAACAAACCCCAATATGACAGTCTAGAGAAAAACAAAGACATTCAAAGTAAAGGCCTGTTCCAGCACAGGTTAAAATAAGATGAGTGATAACACACAACATGTGCTTGATATAAACACTCAAATCATAAACAATGAGCTTAAATAAATCGTGTTTGGATATAACAATGAAACTAACGTTAATGCGACTCTGTTTCAGATATGTGGAAACTGTCTTTCTTGCACCACTTCTTGCTAGCACATAACGAGCGCGACAAAATTGGCAAGGTTAAATTGGCCAGTCAACGCTTACCTTCTTTAAACTGTCCACATGAGATTAAGAAATAGTCGTTATTTAAATAAAATGATGTTTATTCCCGTTTAGAGCGCCTGACAGAGATTTCTCGTTTGTATCCAACTCCACACAGCGCAACATCTTCTCATTGGCAACCAGAAAACACACGGAAGCCCCTCCCATTTGGGTTTGGATTGGTGGAGATTGGTTTACGTGATTGGCTCGGCTGACGTCTCTCTCGGCGTGATGGTTGAAAGGGGCGTGGCGCGAGGCAAGATCGGTTGGCGTGTAGCACAGGCGGCAGATGTGGCGTCAATGAGCCAGTATGATGAATGATTTATGATGATGACTTGACTTGTTGAAAGAAACTTTTTAAAAGTCAGTTAAATGTATACGATTTCACAAACTATTGCAGTGTAATTATTTTTATTACATGTAATGTTGTTAAACATGTATAATGTGCTCTCTGCATCCTCCAATCAAATGAGTTACTCTGAGACAAACGCTGTAGATTTATGTTTATTAATTTATCAAACATTGAACAAACAGTATACAAATGACTGATGCTATAACATACATTATAATTGTTCCCCTGAGGTTTATACTGAGGCTACAGGTCCACCAACATTAAAGTACTAAACTTTAAAGGTACAGTAGGCTGTTTTAAAAAGACAGAAGCGTAAACAGATTAGTTGTATTAATAATAAAGCAAATTAATAGTGTTGGAATGATTCATAATCTGTAGTTCACTACGTAAATAAAGACGACAATGTTTAACAAAATTATTAATGGATACCAGATCAGCTCACATTGATAAATCACATTTGCATAGATTTACATTTACGGATTTGATAGATTATTTTATTCATAGAGTCTTAGTCGCATTCAAGTTACATTTGTATCAGTATGTGTGTGTTCTCTAGGAATTGAACCCATGAAACTTGCGGTTGTAAGGGAATGTTTTTTCATCATTTAGATTTGGCTCATTCAGAAGTTTCAGTGTTTGAACTCCACTGCGAGTTTCCAGACTTCTGCCGCTTTGGCTAGAGTGATTTCCTCCGAAAGACTTTCTAGACCAGGTAAAGAGTTGATGTTCTTCTCCTCCAAACGGGATTCCATAGTGGAACTGATGCTATGTGATGAGACACAAAAATAGAGAGGGGGAGGGTGTTTAGCTTTTGGTGGAGTTTAGGATCAACAGTTTGTGCTGCCGTCTATTGTTCGCAGCACACGCATTCCTTTTCTTTACGACCAGCTGCCTGCTCAGTAGGTGACCAGAGCAGGGCAGTCTGACAGATGGAAGCCTGAGGGGGTCAAAGTGTGCCTCTCTGGGGCCTGAAGCCCATGGGTCCCCAGAGGACTACTAGGTTTGGGGGACTGCATTGTTGTGATTGAAAGTAGTCATTCTTTAAGGACCCTTATGTCTATTTGTGTTGTAGGACGTGGTGCTAAACGCTATAGGAGGCTTTAAGGTGTATTTGTTTAGGAAGAAAAAACATTTCCTGATGCTTTATTTTGTTAAAAATTATCCAGGACAATGACATTTAAATGTATTCCTTCACTTACAAGTGAAAAATAGACCATAATGGAATACTTGTATATTTTATGTTACAATAAGTGCTAAACTATAACTGATAACATGTGCTATTTTTGAAACCCTCTTAAAATTTCATCTCTAAAAAAATGATATTATAATAAAATATAATTTTATATTCATATATTTTGTAATATTTAAATTTGAATTATTTGTATTACTTACATTTGACTATCTTTACATGAAATAACTATCACGTTAGGTGCTGCTTAAACTTTGACATTTCTTTTTCAACTCATGATCGACTGACCCTACATCAGTTCTATCAAAGTTTACTTTTGAATCAGTGCCTGGTATCTCAGAAAAAATTCCAGGGCAATATTTTTGTTGTCTGTTAGTTTAAACAAAACATAAAAAAACTTCGTACAAATGGCTCTAAATAGAGAAGTCAGGTTCATAAGTAAATAAAAAATGAGGATTAGTTCTTACTCCCAGTGTGGTGAAAAGCTCTCCTCCCCTGTGTTATTGGCCTTCAGTTGAAGGATCTCATGTAGTTCCAGTAAGAAAATATCGATGTCTGTGATGCCGAGGAAAACCTTCACCTGGTTTCTCTCCTCTGAAGTCAGCTTATCTCGGAAAACTTCGGGCAGTCGCTGAAACGGATCCTGTTTTGAAAATTGCAAGAAACCCTTTAATATTAATTCTATTCAACACCGCAACCTCACAAATCTCCAGTGTTTTATCAGTGGTTAATAGCTTCAGACACTGGGTCAAAAAGTCTTTGAACTGTTGGCTTTGGCACACTCTCAATTGTTAAAGACTGGCACAGTCCCAACACTTTTACCACTTGATTTACAGCTCTCAAATGTCCACTCCCTTCACCCTGTGTCAGGGCAGTAGGAGGTCAGCAGAGGTTAGTGATAATGAGGTCAGATTAGCGACAGGCTAAATAGCCGAGCAGAAGGGAGCTTTTCATTGGACCCTTTTGTGTAATGGCAGTAGGAATGAGCTTCCTGTGCAATGCAATGTGTTTTATTTTGATTGACGGCATGCGTGCATAGCATACTAGAAACATATACTGTATGACCTGTTCCTACCTAATTTGAATCATCCTTCCTATTAGCTAATTTTGAGGTTCAATGTTAAAATAAATCTGAGGATGACATCACAGAATGAATGTGGGTTTACCTGTCCTCTTCTCATGATCTGTTCACTCCTCCAGCAGGTAAGAAGCTGCCAGGTGGCCGTACACTGACTCAGCTGGTTGTCCTTTAAAGCCTGAAACACAGAAAGATGGATTTAAGTTCCATAAGAAGTTAGATGTTAACCATAAAAACAGCTAAATAACTGCAAAGTCAAGCAACAAAAAACAACATTTAAGACAGAATTTTTAAGTTTACAGGTCTGATTTTTAATTTTTCGGAGGATCTATTGACAAAAATACAATATCATATACATAACTACGTCTTCGTAAATGTCTTCCGCAAAGAAGCGAATACGTGACGACATCTTAGTCCTGTGAGAGCCTCCAAAGAGCTTGTTGCCGCTAAATTTCATATTCTTTCATAAAGCAGAAGCTTCCAACACACTTCTCTGTTTGTGTTTCATACCTCAGCTACGCTGCTAGAAATTTGTCTATCCATTTTCAATGAGTCTGTCAGATAGCTCAACAGCAGAGCCTGTGGATCTCCTCCGGTTTTGCTGAGGAAGCGAAGCCCGATCTCAACAGAAAAAACTGCATCGCAGACGTCTGTGAATGAGCGCAGCATTGATCTCATGGAGCTGAGCACAGAACTCCTCAGTGGTTCCTGAAATACAGAGAGGTGAAGAACTGAGGCTTGCTTTTCCAGACTCAAAAAACAAGGACACAAAGGCCTTTCAAAAACGCTGAAGAAAATTACCTGAGGTATTTTGGCTCTAACTTCAGTAAGGACCTCTGAAAAATCCTGGTGTTGTCTTCTCAGATACTTCTCAGTGTCCTGCAAGAAAGATTAATAATAACCAGTAAAACAATGTTCTCATCCAAATAAAAACAGCTTTGATACTATAACTTAAATTGTGTTAGACTTACAGACTGAATGCGTGGTTTGCCTGCGAAAAATCGTCTTCCGAGTTCTCTCTCAATAGCCTGATAATCATAGGAACTCACTGTCTGCTGGCCCTTCTCTAATGTGTAATGGCAGTTTGCCAACACTAGAGGGAGAAACTGCCTCTCCGGGTGACAAAGGGCAAGCTGACTCTCACACAGCGACACTAAAGACACTTTATAATCACTGTAAGATAAAATGTGGATAATACAATTAAACGTATAACCATAACTAGTATGGAAATATGTTAAAGGAAGGATATTATCAGACATTCTCAAACACACACCTGTCTTCTCGGTGACAGAGTTTCCTGGCTTCTGCCACAAGACTGTTGTGCGTTTTAGACAGGAGATCTATGATCGCACGGAGACATGTCCCTGGACCCTGCCGACTTATGGAGAGAAACTGTCCAGAACTTTCTTTAGTCATGTCTGTTTCACACAGTTTAGGATCCAAACCAACTGAAGCTGAAATGAGAGAACAATTAAAGAATTAACATTATTTTCTTACTAACTTTCTGCAAACATTAAGTTTGTATTCAGCATACCATCATTGGCTATTTCCGTTCGGAGATGGTTCCACACCTTCATAAAGACGTCGACTCTTTCTGACAATAATTTCTTTTGATAACCTGTTTAAATGACACATATCATATGTCACATATCTTCATAAAATGAATAAATCAATCATTTATCTTCACCGGTGAGCAGTGTCACTTGTATGTATAAGTATGACAGACCTGCAGAAATGCTGTGCAAAAGTGAGGCGATGGTGTAAGTGTGGGTCTCAGAGCTTGGAGGAAGCAGTTTCATTAGATCAGACATCAGGGCAGCAAGAGTGGGCAGATGAATCAGCTGTCTTATACAATGCACCTGATGAATACATCAAATAAACACATGTTGTGGCATGTTATGCCATTTGGCAGGACTGTATTTGCAGAAAAAAAAGAGGGAATTTTATTATTTTTCGACAATACCTTATTGAAAAATAGGGTGAGCAGGGGTGCTTGACTTTGGTGTATTTGCTGGGCGAAGCTCTCCACTGTTAGGAGAGGTGAAAGACTCCAGAAGGCCGACTGGTGGGTGGGGCAGTTAGAGGGGAGTTGAAGGATGTCTTTAGGGTCTCTCTTCAGAACCTTCATAAGGGGACTGTTAGAGAGTCTGTTATCAGATGCAATCACATCCTGTGCGCTGTTCAACATCCTGTTCAAATCCTGAAAACAAATACATTTTATTTTAAAAGTGAGCATCTTGTTTCTTTGTGTTTTAACACAAATTCAATTTATAACAACGTGCAGTAAACTAATAACAACTTATACAAACAAAAATAAAAAAATAACATTTTGCAAGTAAAATCTTTCTAGTCCACAAGTGCCTAAGAAAAATCAAGGGTTCCAAAATCCAAGGAGTACTTCATGTGAGAAATCATGTGACCAATACCTGGTCTCAGAATGAACCCTAAATAATCACATAATCATAAATGTCAAAAATTAGGAGAGAATTCTATTAAAATGTCACATCAGTTTTGTTTGGACCCTACAAGCCTCCTTTTCATGATGCCCTTTAAAATAGCAAAAATGTCATTTAGCATTTCAAACTAAATGCATGCTTCATTTCTACAGTGGAATGTTTGGAAAGAAAAACTATACAGATTAAAGAAATAAAAACCTTTATACTATAAAACACAGGTTAAGCACCAACTATACGGGTACTGTAAAAAATATACTAACCCGTAAAATAGGATTAATAACTGAATTACAGACTGTGCTCTCCCACTCTTCTCTGGACCTACGTGATGTCAGACCCTGGTCACCACCTGTCAATGACAAAATGGGATTTGGTTCACATACAGTATTTTAAACACAAGAAAACATACACATAAAGCACATGAGAAATGTTTAGACAGGAGTCATCAATGTATAAATATTTTAGGTTACGTATTTAAATAAACCTTTTTTCGAGTCACATATAATCCTAATTTATTTGCATGTGGGTTATGGTCAGCAAGAATGGTAAGTGGAGAACAGTTTTCACACCTGTGTTGGTCTCTGAAAACTTGTTGAGGATTAGATGAACTACAATGGCAGTGTCATCCATGTTGAGATTTAAAGTCTTTCCAAGAACCGTCATGTCCTTCTCAAGATGTTGCCACAGGAACTCAAAGACATTTTGAACAACCGGAAAGATCATATTTACGATGCCCTGTGGGATGTGATAAACCGATAGTTACAGACTTGTTTTGATTTGGCATAAGCAAGTGATAAAATGAGAGTCATATCATTTAATTTGATAAAAATGTAAACTAATTGTTTTCTACTCTATAATTGTACTAGTCTAGAAGCCAACTTTCACAATTGCAGCACTGAAGATGGCATCCATTATACCTGCTGGTGGTGAATGGCCCCTTGCAACATGGCCAAATGAAGACACAGACGAAGAACACAGGACTGTGCTAGAGACATATTCCTGTTTGGGGCTTCAGACCGGGTTTTAGAATTTCCCAATATATGCCCCGTTCGTGTCATATCTGTGACTCCACTGACTGGAGTAAAACCTGGCACTGGAATATGATTCTGGCCTCCAATACGAACTCCACATGTAGCACAGTTTGACAGTTCCATTGGTCTACCACACTAAATAAATAGAGAAAAAGACCTAAATAAACAACTTCTAGACCACAGAATTAATTCATTTTAGTGTAAATTATTTAAAAATGCATATCTTACATTTGCCACAAAGGTTGGGTGACTGTTAATACAATCTAAAAGTTAGCAAAGATAAATATTTTCATTAGAAAGAGTAAAAAAAGATAGCATACTGAGAGTAAAATATTTTATTTGAAACACACTCACAGTATGTTGTAAGCTTCTCATTGAGCCACTGTTGGGCATCACTGGTGTGGTCATCCAGCATTGTGGGCAGAAACGCTCCCTGAAGCAGAGCATACAATCATTGTGAAAGGTTCACAAAACCACTGAAACGACAAGTGAAATACTCCAAAGATATTCCATAAATGTGAATAAATCCTTACTGTCACATTCTGAGGTTGAGAGGAAATGCTGTGAAGTGGCCTGAGCAGTCCGTTCCCACTGTAAAACACAGCACTGGCGTGCACCAGGAGCTCCAGTAGAGGGCGACGTTGAGCAGGTACACCTGCACTTAGACTCAGGGGAGATCCTGGCCCTCCAATCTGATTGGATAACAGAGCGGTACAGAGCTCACGGATATGTCCAGACGCATTCTCTCTAATAATATCCTTCAAGAATGTTATTTCCTGTTGAGAGAAAACCGATAGTCATTTTTTGTATAGAAGCGTTCATATCGAAACAATTTACCAAAACCTATATCATATAATTGTTCATGAAGAATAGAACAATAACCAGGTTTTACCTGTCCTTGAGGATCTATTGCTCTTTTAGGTGACATGAGATGACAGGTAACCTGCCTGAATACAGCAAGAGTCAGCATGATGTTTTTCAAAGGGCCTGAAGCATCCATTGCCTGAAAAAAATATGTCATTATAAAAAACTAGCATTTTATCAGCGTTGGGTTATTAACTTTGGATCTGTATTTCATTCGTTCTTTAGTAATATTACAACTTCAACTGAGAATCAGACTATAACTTTCAAATGTTATGCATGTTTCATCATATTTCAGTAGCAGGAACCATATCTCTTAAAAGTATTTATTGACTGTTAAGTCCAAATAAGCCTAATTGTGTATTTAATGTAGCACTTGACAAAGACCTGGAGGGCTTTTCTGAGTCCATCTGTTTCGCAGTCATGGATGACTTGTCCCACCCCATCTCTGATAGTCCTATATGACTGACCACAACACAAAAACCGATCCACTTCAGCAGGAATCAGCCTCTGTAAAAACTGACAAGACACAATCTATTTCATTTTTCATTATTATTAATCCATTCGTTTTTCTACGGCTTAATAATGGATAAATTGTTAATAAAAAATAACAGAACATCATCTGAACATGAGTCATACATGAAGGTGTAGAATTTCCGCAGGGAAGATCCATTTGTATTCTGTGCTGTTGATCAGCATTTGTAGACAATCCTTACCGGCCAGTCTGTCAAGTGCTCTGAGCAGATAAATTCTGTACCAGTCATTGTCACAGTATTCACACACAGCCTTCACCTGCTCCAACAGCTTCAGTTCCACATCCTCACAATCACCTGCAAGACCAATATTCCTATTACAATAACAGACAAGACAGCTTTGGAAAACCTGCTATTTGGTACCTAATGATTAAATAAAAATGGTCTCTATATTTATATAAAAACAAAAACCCTAATATAAATCAGATAAATTATTAATCTAATTTAATTAACTATCAGATACTGCCATGAATCAGTCTCATATCAAGCACCTGTTCCTTGTCCGACAGCTTTGGGCAAAACACATGCAGCAGACTCCAGACATATTCTTAGGTGAGCCATAGACAGCAAAAACTCGGCCGGGTCGTCCAGTCTAGAAGGCGTCTGTCTACGAGCCAGTCGACTAAGGAAGCTCACGGCTTCATGTAGAAGACTTTTATTCGCTTTCACCTCAACAGCTCCATTTAAGCCAGAAGAGAGAAGGGAATCCTGCAAACATACATATGCATTACTATATACAAAACAATAATAAATAATTCCTAAAACTGTTATTGAGCAGCATTATATGATGCATCCGTTAATATATGGAGAAGGACACATACTTGGAAGCAGTTAACAAATAGCCGGAAGAGTTCAGTTCTGTCCTCTTTATCCAGAATCTTGTTTTCCAGGTCTTCCAAGTAGCTTTGAATGTGCTTCTTCACCTTTTTAAAACTGGAGAGAGTCGTTTTTAAAATGTGTCCTCGTGAGAAACCTGAGTATATACTATTACATAAGGCCAATAGTCCATCTTTTAGGCCAGAATGTCAGGGTGTGTATACAACATGTGTGTCTAAAATTGCAGTAGGCACCTGTATTGCAGAAGTAGTTTGAGCAGGACAGAGCGCACAACAGGGCTCTGGTCGACACATTCCAGGAATGGGGTGAGCTCTCTTGTCTTATAGACGTCTCCTGTATGCGTGCACATAACACACCGTTATTTTTTAATTAAGCAACTTACCGTGATAGGATTTTTAGGTCGCATTAAAATCAACTCACCTTGTGCTGAGATGAGGAGGGAGAAAAGCAGTTCCACCAGGTCTTCTGAGGGGTCTTCTTCATCGGTCAGACAGAAGCGTGAGACCACCTCCAGGAAAAAGCCGTTACAACATTTCCTTGTCTCATTATGCTGAATCAAGGCTGAGCTGCAACAGAAATCAATCGCACAGAATATTGCAGTTCACTATAACTTCGCCATACACTTCTATCCCATATAAAGATTAGAACACAACTGTATGCCGAGACATGTAAAAGTAAAATGTTGGGTTTTAATCTCACTCTATGTTTCTAGAGACAGTGGGCCGGTAGTTGTCTGGCAAAGGTCTCCTGCACACGGGACATTTTTGCGCTCCTCCAGCTATGGCTTTTTCCACGCAGACCAAACAGAAGACATGGTCACAGGGAAGAGCAGTGGGGTTTGATAGATCTTCCAAACATACTGAACATTTTACACCGAACCTGTGAAGAAAGAGCGCACAGATGCAAAAGCAATTATGCGATACGTTCTTACTGCTGTGTAGTTAATTTTATTGGTATGAAATAAAGAACATTGTTTGGAATAAAAACTATAAGAATCTCTGTGTGTACTGTTATTTGTTGATTTTCTGTGATTATGAATAAAAAACATATAGTAACATGTAGTCCAGATACACTGTATATGACGCTTCACTAGTGTTGCACTCACCTTATCCAGAAACAAATATTTAATGTATATAAAATGTGCGATATAAAAGGTTGGATTACCGCAGCTCTCTACTGATGGACTCGTTGTGGTAATCATGGAGAATGCGGATGATTTGCTGAAGATTGTCTTTGCTCCTCAAATTGGGAGATCCTTCCATCAGCTGTGCAAGCCAAAATACAAGCAGCATATCTGTTAGATATCCTCCAAAATATCGTTTTATTACCCTTGGACGTGAAAATAGAGCAGAGGGCGTCAAACAGTACGTCTAGACTCACCCCATGTAACTGAGCGCAGTGTTTCAGAGTCACTGCCTCTATCCTTTCATCTATCATTTTCATCTTGACAACAACCTGTCCGATAAAGGCGCAGACCAACAGCATCCCCTGCCACACTGACCTAAAGAAAAAGGCATAAAAAAAAATTATTTCTATAAAATATCTCTTTATTTAGCCTCGAATGTAAAATAATGACTCAAAAAAATGTTTTTAAATTTTTTATAACTTACTTTATAGAGTCCAGCTGTTTAAGACAGCACGGGCTGCAGAGGGCTCTGAAGCTTGCACTGACCACTTGCTCTAAACAGGGCTGAAGCTGCTCAACTCCTTGCAAAAAGGACCGACATTCACAAACTGATGATAGAGGCAAAAGCTTTGTTTCCTCAACGCAGATACCAACGGCAAGAATATCCTCACACTGAAAATAAAATACACAATTGAGATCAATTCTAAGAAAATAAATCACTGTCAATGAATTTCTTTCTGTCTCTATGAATGGACGAATACCTCTGCAATAGACATATGCCCGGTTAAGTGAAAATATATATCATGTGATTTTTGGACAACTTGTGAGTGAAGTACGGTAAAATGCGGCTGCATCCAAAAGCCAGAGGGCGCTCTTGTGAAGAAACTCCAAATACGCACTGCAGAAGAAAACCATAACACACGTAGTTCTAGGAAATGCCATATGTACATTTTTTATCACAAATCCTCAAGCCTCCTCAGGTATTTTCACGATAATAAAGTATATCTATAATGATAATGTTTTTTTTTTTAAATGCACGTTATAAGCGACTCAAACTCGCACTGCTTTTAGATCGAGCAGCATTTCCTACTGATCACAGAGGCGTGCTTCTTGGACAAGCAACACATCAATAAAATAATCTAAACCTTGCATTATCGAAGGGAGCTCGGTTTCAGCAGGATTTAGTGGTAACCCCAGTTAACCAGGCACATGTCTATTCTGTAATGAACTGAAAAGCAGCTGGATGGTATGGTGGTTTTTCTAAGTATATATATTACTGAGTTTTCTTTTTACTACTGAGTTTCTTATATAAAAGACTACATTTAAGATAGTTATAGAAGTTCATGTTCTTCTCTGATTTTAACAAAGGCTATTGGCCTCATAGAATGGGCATCAAGCAGATATGGACCTCACATTTGCTTAGCATCACACACACACACTTTTGAAGATACTAGTTGGTACTAGTCACAGATGAACACAGTATACACTATTATATTGATTTAAGCACATGTTTCCCTTGAAATACATTAAACACTAAGCCAGGTGTAGTAAATAACAACGTGACATATAGCTGCATTTTAAGATGGATGTATGTGCATTTCGTTTTTAAGCTTTTATAAGGTTTTGCCACAGTTAAATACTTATATATCGAGCTTGACATTTAACTGTGGAAGGACAGAAAAGGATGGACTAACAAAAATAGGTGATGTCATGTGAAACCTGATTGGTTTAAACTGTGATAACAACGTGAGAACAATGTATAAGAGATGGAGTCAGATGTGTATTGGTCAGACATATTCAGATGAACTCTGTATGGCTCTCTTTGACTTGTTCAAACAAATTAAAGATTGAAACCCTTGAAGCTTGGCTTCTTGGTCTTCGTGATTTCTCTCAACATTTGATGATCGATTTCACTACAACAATGTTTCCCAGCTAGCACATGTATGTCTGTAAAATGTCTGCCAACGATCTGGAGATAGGTATAACATCTACTGTGCATAGACATCTGATAAATATCTTAGAAAGAGAAGTTTTACACCCATTCTAAATCATAAACATCTATATGACATCTGACAGCAGATGTGATTGCTTTTGCATTTTAGTTCATGGATCTCTCCTATCCAAACTGAAAATTTCCGATCCAGCTGCAAGCTCAGATTCTGTACTTAAAAGCGACCACCCCCCGTTCTCACCATGTCAGGGCTTGTTTTTTGTGGTATCCTGTCCTTAATGATCCCCACAACTTGAGGGTTGAGCTGAAGGGCATGTGATAATGTGTCCAGGCGTGGTGCATATATTTCTGCAGCTGCAAGGATCCACGTCGGCGAGAGATCAGTGGTTACTGACATCTCCATCTGCAGCGCAGACACACAGCTCACCAATGCCGCAGAGATGATCTGTGTCAAAACGGCCACAAACACACAATCGCATCAGAACACGAAGCAAACGATTTTCTTTCTGACAAATAAAATATGTATCTAACCTCCAGCTCTTCTACAGAATGGACTTTAAAGGCCAGAAGTACATAGTCAGTCAGGAAACTGTGACCCATTTCTACTTTTTCTCTCTCTGAAAGTTTTTTGAAATAGCTCCCCAGTCTACTGCCTGAAACAGCACTGACAAACTGTTGAATTCTTGCTTGGTTGGCTTGATCAGTGCCTGAAAAAAAACGACAATACTATAAACCATTAGCTATTAAGTGCATGTGCAATTTACATATCCCTGTTGAACAAAACCAACATATGCTGGTTTGGTAGGTTAAGAAGCATGGTAAACCAGCATATGACCAGCTTAAACCTGCGCAAACCAGCAACCATGCTTTAAAACCTACATAACCCTATGCTACCATGCCACAATGGTATCTTGTTGGCTAAGTGGCCAAAACAAATAAATCGACAAAAATTACAAGACAAACAGAGGCCTCACCTCTCACAAACTCTGATTCCTCCCATAAACTCTGGCAGTATGTTTTTATCAGCCAGCTAAAGGAGCAGCGCAAGGCCGTTCCACTTCTCCAACAAACAGGTGACACTGAACATTAATCTCCTGCTCTGGAACACTAAAGGAGGAAAAGAAGTCAATCTTAAAAGTGTGTATTACCCCTAACAAAACTCAGGTATAGTGGAACAGAACTAGTTTAACGGAAGTTGTAGTCGTCTTGAAGCATTTCTTCCACATCATATCAAAACATAACTTAGAAAGCGATATAACAGTTTTTATTATTGTTTTTTTTCCAAATATACCTTGCAGTCTGTGTGAAGAGTAGGTCTAGGAGCTGTTGATCTTGAAAGATGTCTAACCAGAACTGCACCAGACCATCACTGAGCTTATACAGTAGATGCAAGTTACAGTCTCGGTCCAACACTTCTAAAACTCTGGCAAGTAGTGGGCTTAAAATTCCCTGCAGGTGACGCCACAAAGTGTGCCTGAACAACAGCACAAAGAAAAAAGTTAGAACGCTACACTGTATTTATCTAGCCAGACAAATAGACAGACACCCAAACATCCAGACAGATGGGATAGTTTAACCCCAAAGTGACATACCGGAGTGTTCCACCTTCTTGTAGAGCTTCACGGTTCTTTGCTGCTCTATAAACCCAGTCTGTTGGATTTAGACTCAGCTCTTCCTTCTGCTTTAGGGCAGTCATCAGCCTTTCTAACAATACTTTCTGGAACCGTTCTGAAAAAAATTAACACTCATATCCAAACTTAAATTCTTACCATTTCTATTTTCATTCAAACTTTAATATGACACACATTAAATTTGTGTGGAAAGAAGACATATAACCAAACCAACCCACCTCCTGTTGGCGCAGGGTCATCACCCAAAAGGACAAGCAATATGTTCATGCGCTCCATGCTCCTGAAGGTGTTTTTGCCTGTATCTCTAGCAATGAAACAGCTTTCTGGGTGCAGGATCTTATTAGTGACAAACTGTTTAGATGCACTGAACTTTCCTGAAAACAAATCATTTTTATTAGAATTTTTCACCCAGGGTGAAATTAATGTTCTGTATGTACTATATGTCCATTATAAACTTCAAACAAATTTACCTTTTGACTTTCAGGTTCATTTGTATCCATTTCTTCTGAATCGTTGACATCTGTAAACAAAATTTTATTGCATCTCATAACTTGCTGGGATGAGTTATGACGGACTGTTATGATGTTGCTATGTGGTTGCTAAGGTGTTTTGAGTTGTTGCATACTGGCACTTGTCAAAATGTGAACACAGTCCCTCCTTCACTCTAAATATATTGCACTGGTAGCGTACCTGACTTCATTGTGCTGGAGATGAGTTCACTCACAGATATTCCACAAAAAGCTTTAAGATCTAAGCTCATGTCTTCAGAATCTCTAAGATCATCGATATGCACAGATAACCAAACTCCTTAAGCAAAAAAATATATAATGATTATCTGAATATATCTAAAAACACTCAGTTATGCTGCCAATGTAGTGTAGTTCCACTCACCTCCTTGAAAGCCAATGTATTTGTTGCCACTTGTTTTACATTGCTCCCCAATTCTGGAGAGCTTTGTTATGAACACAGTATAAAAGTTGCTTGCATCTGATTTGAAGGACAAGATTTCATTCATGGTACAGTATCTGGGGAGAGGACAGGTAATGTAAAAAAAGATCAATTTCAGTTTTTGACATCTGATCTACCAAGTGTAACATAAATAATCATAATAAGTGGCAAACTATAACATCCTTTGAAATGTTGTTGCTGTTGTTGTTGCTGCAAGCACCAAAGACTTACTTTGCTGAAGCAATAAGTTCATTTTTGCACAACGATTGTTCCATGTCCATCTGAACCAGAAGAATGCGTAGTGAAACCCCAGAATCCCTCAGATAAGACCTGGAAAAATGTATATACATTGTATTGTACTGTATAATTGTCCAAGTTACTACAAATAAACATAAACTACAATAACTTAAAAAACAAACACTACTTTAACATAAATGATGTGTAGCACACGTTAAACTTGAATTTTTACCGTATTTTACTGGAAAATGAGGCTTCTGTGTCAAACTGGTGTAAGAAGAGCAGATGAACCTGCTCAATAGACAAACCCAAGGCTGGTGCAAGATTTCTCAAATCAGCTCCAGTGAGAAGACTGGAGAATGTGGTTACCTAGCAGGTTCATAACAAATGGAAAGCATAAGAAACTTTCCCAATGTTTGAAACTTTTCTGCAAACCTCTATAAAAGGGATCAAAACTGTACCTCTAAGAATCGGGTTTTGTCTTGATCGGTCTTTTTAAAATGGCTTTCTATGAGGTCCCTGAGTGATTTGTGGCTTTGCTGATGGAAATAAATCTTCTGAAGTTTGTCTTTCTCCTGATTTCCGAACTCTTCTGAATATTTCAGTCTGAGGACACCGTCAGGTGTTGCACAGTTTAAGAGAAAACGTTTGGCAGTTTCAAAAGCTTCTTCTTCCTCATCCAGGATTTCATTTGACTCCATACTGTCTGTTGCCTCAGGGTCCTTAGAATCCTCATCCATTTTCACAAGATGAAGAGCATCTCCAAAAGTCTCAAACTTGTCTGCATCCTCTACCTTGCTGTCAACTTCCAAAGAGGCGCCGTCTTGTTCCTCATCATAGATTTCATTTATTTCCTCGTGTGAATCTGTTCCAATCATCAAAACTTCTTCATTGATTGGTTGATGTGTCTCATTGTCCTCACTCTTCAAGTGCATGTCCTTGGCCTTATTTGTATTTTCTCTATCATTAGCCTGCTTTTGGATTTTCTCTAAAGCCTGGAGTAGTGCACTGGCACAAGCATCGCCATGGAAACCAACAAAAGCATCTGACGAGCTAAAGTTTACTTCAGTAGATGTCTGATCCCTTGGGAAGTCTTCAGTCCATTTTCGGAGTTTTTCTAAAACTCTGTGCTGCCAAGGCATCATATCTGTACTCCTATCAACTTTGTGCTTTTCAAGTCTGTTTTTTAGGGGAACAGGAAACCTTTTGTAGACCTTTTCCTGGTCCTCCACCACAATCAGCCTGAAGTTTTTGTGAACTCTACACTTTACTCTGTGTGAACCGAGTCCCAGGTCAACATACTGCTGTTCACCGAGGTACATATAGTATTGATTCAAGGCATCATACAGGCTTTCATAAAGATTGAGGAGATTCAATAAAATGACAGTTCGACCTGTCTCCATACATGCCTTTATTCGACTCACATTACGACATATCTGGGCATATTCCTGGTCTTTTGGAAATCCTGAACCAAATACAATTTCGGGAGATGTGTTGTTCTCCTTTGAGAAAATATGGTGTTGGACTATGTACAAAGCAGCACTGTTAGTTGTGAGCAAAAGAAGGTAGCGACACTCTTCATCTACATGATGGTCCAGATTTTGTTCAATCATTTTTAGTGTACTTGGACTTCGGACTTCTGAAATATTCAGGAAGAGGTCCTGGAAGGAATGATGTGGGTCAAAACCATCTCTTTGTCCACTGAAATTTCTCAATACAGCCTCTGCCAACTCACTGTCAGATGGTTCTTTGTCTGTCTTTTTGGCTATTGCAAAAATCATTTTTACCAAACTGTAATAATCTCTGAGACCAAAGAACTGTTCGCTGTCATCTTTACAGATGTTAAGAAATCCCTTTGCCAACTTTGGCAGGAGGTGCTTGATTTTGAGAAAAACCGTTTTGGACGATGAGCAGATGCCTTCGGCTGTCTCTATTAAGTCTTTCTCACTTGGATCCCAACGGGACACAAAAATCCCTCTATTCATTTTTGCTGGGTCAAGAGCCCAGTTTGAGATTCCAACAAATCCAACCTTCATGTGTGGTAGAGATTTTTCACTGTCTATGCATCCATCTTCTAGAAGTGGATGCAATGTTTTCAGTGGCATCCGAGGAGAGTCCTCTGCAAGACCTATTTCATCCAGTACAACAACTGAAACATACTCATCTAATTTCTTATCCTTTTGGAAACTTGCACAGTTCCAAAAGGTTCCAATGATTCCTTCAGGGCTTGAGTGGGGGCTGCATTGAAAAGACACCATGTGAACGTACTTGAGTTTCTTGAAAAATTCACAGTGAGATGCCTGACGCTGCATGGCATCTGCCACAACAGTCTTAGCAAGGGATTTTGAACTCCCAGGCTTGCCAACAAGAAAAAGTGGAATCCTCAACTCAATGCAGACCACCATGAGGAAAACATTCTCTTTCAAAGCCAGATTTTTGGCAATAGTTTTTCTTGTTTCAATGTTATTGAGAAAAAAGTCTTGGCATGATGATATCTCCTGCTCTAGTGTCTTTGTAGAGTTGAACGGATGAGGAAAGTATTCACTGACAGCTGCAAGGTAAAGTTCTTTATGTTCAAGTGACGGGTAATAGCAAACACCCACGGCAAGCACCAAGCATTTCAATATCATCTGTTCCATTTCAAACTGTTGGTCATCTTGAAAAAGATAATCCCTGTGTTTGAAAAACCAAACCAGGACACACATTGATCTCTCGACATCCCTAAGACTTACAAAGCTGCATTCATCTGCTTGGCTCCGCATGTGTCTTTGAGAAGCAGCCAGAACTTCTGTGATCACTTTGTGGTTGGCAAGGGGCAAATTATGAACCCATATTTGTTTTTGAACGATCTGACGAATATAAGAGTGCTCAGATGAATCACTTAACTGTCCAAAATCCCATACCAGAGGCACCATACTTGGGGGTAAAGGATGCACTCTGTACACAAGCTGTCTCATGGGAACTTTACCAAGGCGATCCTCAGTTTCCTCAGCTTTCACTCTGTATCCCAGCCCTGCTCGTTCTAAGCGTTCAATCATTTTCGTGGTGTGTCTTCTGTAGGGATTACATGCAGCAATAATTTTCAGGCCTGAATTTTTCTTCAAAGGGTATCCTTGTACAGTTTTATCGCATAACACTTCCTTGATTGCAAATATTGCTTCGGTTGTGTTGGCTTCATCAAAAAACAAGACCGTATCAACTTCATATTTTTGCCAATTGTTCTGAGCCATTTCTTCTGCCTCTCTCACCTTCTTATAGATAGTCTCAGAATTAGTACCTCCATGGACTTTGACAAGTTTCATGTTTTCAACATCTCTGCCTTCCTTTTGCAGATCACAGAGAAAGCGCACAAGCCGTGTCTTGCCACAGCCAGTTTCTCCCATGATGATTACTGGAATGTCACATCTAAATCTCATATGAATAGCCAAGATCTTCATGACATTGTCAGCAGTAAGCTCATATGTCGGGTCTGGATCAAACTTGCCCTTTTCCCAACCTTTTTTAGCGCCAACAACAAAGGAAATTCTTTGAATTTTGTCTTCTCTGGAGAGGTCGTCAAAGTCTTCACAGAGGTTAATTCTTTGTCGTTCAAGGCCTGAAAAAAGCTCCTGCGACATTACATTTCCCATTAACACTTTGCCACTTCGTGGATCGACTGCATTGAGAATCCTTCCAGTTGTCTTTACATGAAATCCCAAGAAAGACATGCTGAGATGATCTGCATTGAAAAAGATGTAGGGGTGAGATTCATTTTCCCATCTCTTCCGAATAGTCAGTTTAGACAAGATATCCTCCTCATCTTCGTTCTGAGAGAAAAAGGAAGGGCTTTGGTCGGAGATGTCGATGGAAGGAGAGGCAAAATCTCGAGCCATGTGAATCATGAATTTCACTATGAAGTCCTTAAATCCGCTTAAATTGTCAGCAAGGAAGTCTGGATCACAGAACAGGGAATTCTCACAGTCTTTGAGCTGAAGGTTAAGAAACCAAGTGAAGTGCTTTAATTCTGCCCATGATGGGTCCTTCAAGCCACAGTTTGACAAAAGATGATGGAGACAGTCCACATGATCTCCTTCTACAGAATGAGTTTGATATGTGAAACGATCCAAGTTCTCATTCCTGTTAAACCTCTGTAAGTATTGGTAAGGTCTTTGAATGTCTTCACTCCTAAATTCTCCTTTGTCCATCAGGGGATCTAAATATGCTTGTCTCTCTTTTTTTCTCTTGATCTCCAAATCTTTGACTTCTTTAGGAGGTCTGCAGAAAATAGTAGGTAGTATATGCAAAAACCCATGGTTTGTCTGTGAAGCAGAGATGAAAGGTAAGTCAGATTAATTCCTAACTATGATTCAAAGGAGAAAATGTCTTCTTTACCATTTGGGTTTGACTGTTGGGCCTGAGACCTCGTTGAAGTGCTTCAATTGCCACAAAATGAGCTGTGTTTCTCTTCCATATATTTCCCTTGCTGTCACTGAGACATCCTAGAATAAGTAATTTGAACAGGAACTCCTCCAAGCCACAGCGTACCTGTAAAAAATATCTGTAAATTTGTAGGCAGATACTGAAATATTATCAGTCACCTACACTTAGCAAGATATATCAAAATGAATTTGTTGCAAAACATACTGCTGCCGTATCAATGTGCAATAGTACAGGGTCTTGTTCTTTCAGTGGAGACAACCTCTGGGACAGAGTTTGTACAAATCCGTCGATGTTTACGCAGGGTTCAATGAGTCTCATTTGTATACAGGTTGCTTCTGGAAACTCTGTTTGGAACTGCTCAAATAGACGCTTGACATACAGGGACTTTCCTGCACAGAGAGTAGATGTCACAAATAAAGAAGAGCTCCTGCATAAATTAACTTGTCTGCTACCAAAACCATCAGAGATTATTTAAAAAAAAATTAAGATACCACAACACAATACATACCAACAGCTGGACGTTCTGATGCAATCATCCAAACGGAGAGATTTCCTGGGTAGACGCTTGAGTGATTGTAAAGCTTGGCTGGAATACGGAAGTGATTTTTAAGGTACTCTTCACTTCTTTCTTCGGACACAAACAGACCTGTTTGCACTTTATAGTTGCTAAAGAAGGAAGGAACATATCTATCCTGGTTTACGGGGCAGACCAACACTAGACGATAATGAGGCTCTGCACTTTTTTCTAGTCTCTCAAAGCATTCCACCAGGGCCACACCTACATCATAGGTCAGAGATCCTGGATTAACCAAAGTGTAAATCTTATTATGTTTGTATGCAGTGCCCTGAAATCCTAAACATCGGCGAAGGAAGATCTCCACTTCCTCTGTGGTTGTTTCTTCTTGGCACATTAATATTTCATCAGTTGTGGGTAGAGGTTGCTCTGGACTCTCTGTGTAAAAGGACAACGTGGTACTAATCACATCAGCAATAGGGCAATGGATAAGATTTGGCCTTCCGTCACATAGAATCTGAGGAATGTTACGTCTGATATGCATTTGATTCATGGAAGACAAAACAGATAGAATCTTCCCAAGTGTTTCAACATCCACATGGTCATTGAAGAATCTGGACATGTTCTCTTTAAATTGTTTCCACAGGTTGTCCAAACTTTCCATGGTAATATCACTGTCTTGTTCTGGCTCCTCTGCAACATCTCCTTGATCCATCGGTTCATTTGCGTCAGCTGCCGTTTCAAAGGCTTCCTTGATGTCATTTATGCTACAGTCTGGTTTTACATGGCTCAATAAAGTCCACATTTGTTGTGGCACAGGTTTCCTTTTGTTGCTAACATTGTTGACCCATTTGCAAAGATAGGCCATTTGCTCTGATGTGTAATAATTCAGAGCATAGTACTGAGAGCGCATCTTAGATAAGTGAGAACACCAGTCTTTATGGACGTCTTCCAGAAAGCGACACAGCTTCTGAAGCTCCTCTAGCACTTCACCCTTATATTCAACACACTTCTTTAACTGGGAAAAGCTGATGTTAATGCAGTGTTGCATTGTGCCGTTGCATGTTATCTGAGCTTCCAAGTCTCGGAGAAGCACATTGCCTGAGGTACGCAACTGCAGGAGGATGCGACCCATCCTTTGGACTCCATCAAAAACCTACAACATAGAAACAAACATAACTACAAAACTAACCGTTATTGTCTTAAAAAAAGTGATGTAAATATAGAGTTGCATGCGAAATGGTGGAATTTGGTCTATTCTTGAGAAACACGTTAGTTAAATGCTCATCACTAAAGGTTTTGGATAAAGGACCCACTTGAGTAAACTTGTTGACTTGCTCTTTCCCATGCTCTCCCTTAGATGACATTAGCATGAGTTTATTCTGAAGCTCGAGGAGATCATCAAGACTGTATGTCCTTGTTTGTCCATTCTTCATCACCTTCACATTAAAGACATTTTCCAAACACGTCTGCAAACACACATTTCATGTTCATAAACTGTACCTATACAATGCTATAACATATTTTTTTAGTTTTGGAGACATTATAAGTGACATCTAGCATTTAATGCTTCACCGAAGCATGTGTCCTTAAAGTGATAGTTCACTCAAAACACTTGGTTACTAACTTTTTTCAAAAGAAAGAAAGTCATAATGGTTGAAATGGCAAGAGGATGAGTAAATGATGACAGCATTTTCATGATTGGGAAACTTTCAGGCATCACTTTCAGGCATTACATTTTTTTAAATCAGTGCCTACTCACTTTTCCATTGAAATCCACTGGCCATCCCACATGATACACGCCATCAGTATTGATAGCTGAGGCCTGAGAAAGTGACGATTGCTCAACAGACCCAAAAGTCTCTCTCAAACCTTTAAGCCAATCCAGCCATCGACAAGAGTCCGTCTGCATACAAAATTATAAATAAAAATAAAATTTAGTATATATTTTTCTGAGGTCCTTAACAGTGGGAACCCTGTCATTTCAGGTAAATTTGCATGGAAATTAATTATACAGTATAGTTCTTCGCGGAGCATATTTACAAACTATTAAATAATAGTATGCAACGTTAGACACTGTGGAATATTAAAACAGTACAATAAACAATGATTATTTTTCAGAAGATTTCTTTAACTGTACAAAATTTGATATAAAATGATGCTGAAAACTAACCAGTTTATATACAAGTTTCTCATCTTTGTCAAGGGCGTCCCACACTTGCTGAGCACATTTGATGAAATCTTCAAATCCTGCATGAGTCTGTAGTGAGTAAAGCAAAGGACTGTAGCCCATAACAGCGCTCTCAAAATTAACTATTCGATCAGTGTCTACATCATTCTCTCCAGCAGGAATTGTGGCCAGATCCATAAAGGATTTAAGGTCCTTCAGACCTTGAAGAAGAAAAGGGTAAATTGCCATATTATTAAAGATTAAACCATCATATATGACAATAATAGATCTCAAATGAACATTCTAACTCAGGAATATCTTACTTTCAATTTGGGTTTTGACCCATTTGTTCAGAGGATCACTGTCCAAGAATGCCTTTAGACAGGCTATGTGCTGTGGTTTGACATTTTCCAACTTCTGCTTGGCTTTGACAAGATCATCGCTCAACGAACCCAGAGTGTTTTGTTTGAATGAGTCGTCTCTCTATATACAACATGAAAAATAGAATATAACTGAACAGATCAAATGAAATAAAAAAAAAACACATACATATGTATAAAGATCTCATACCACTTGAGTCAGGACATATATTGCACTAAAGTCTCCTTGTAATTCCAATTTATCTTTTATTTTCAGTATGACTTCAGCAGATTCAGCAGCATGGTGAAGGCTTCTATATTCCTGGATTTGTTTGAACCGAAGTTCCTTCCAGTTTTTATCCGGAATCTCATTAACTAGCAAAGAGGCCAATAAAGCAAGTTCTTTCTTTAGCCGATCTCCTTCACCCCAATCCTCACACCAATCTAAAGCCTGGTCCACCTTTTTAAAACAAGCTGTTCCATTTGCAATTTGAACACCAAGGTTGATGAATTCACTGAGACAAGGCATCCAGATCTCATTACGGACATCTGTAAGGTTCCGTGTTAATGGCTGAGAAACCAGCTTTACATATTCTGTTGCTTTTTCTTGCCATAAATGTAGCAGAAGGCTGCTTGTCCTCACTTCATGCATCTCCCTTGCCATGTCTTGCACTTCTAAGTTATCTATGTAGCAAAGCACGTTTCTTGTGCTCTTTTTGTTTAGATCCTCTTTGGAGAAATATGGCTGAACCTCAACCAGTTCATCCAGGGATACTGCCTGTTGGTCACTTTTGACCTCCTCTTCGAGGGAAGAAAGCTCGGGTACTGTTGAAACATGTCAAGTATGAAAAACAATGTTTTTTTTCCCTATGATGTAGTAAAAGTAATTTAAAGCCTTTTTTTAGGTTTTCAGATCAGACATATTCAACAAATCTTAAGGTACTTACCATGTACAGTATCCGAAATCTTCCCTAACATATTAACAAGGACGGTCACATGCTCTCTTTGTTCTTCAAAGGCTTTCATGTCACTTTCTCTTTGACTGAGTAGCTCTTTCACATTGATCGAGATATTATTTTCCTTGTTGTTCTTCATATCTAGAGACAATAGAAATAATAATAGTTATTAAGCTGGGGGCCTAATGATGTCTAGCATAACAGACATGGATATGGAGTGAGTAACACTTACATTGATTGTAAAGCTTCTCAAATCGACTCTTATGTTTTTGGATGGTCTTAAAGTGGCCCAGGGTTACATCTCCTCGGCAAAGGCTCTGAATTAGAGAATCCAAGTCTGACTGATTATCTGCTATTAACCTACTTGCCTCTTCATTCAACTTCCATTGATTCCAGTTGTCTGTGGGAATGAAATAAAAGACTTGAAATTAAATTAAAGCTTCTGCATTTAAATACCATACTCATGTGAATCTAAAAATAGGGCAGGTGTTCCATCTTGACTATTTATATGTTGCTGTGGATATTTTATATTTATATATATATTTTTAAGTTCAAATGAATTGGCTTTACAAGTCAATTTAACTTTCACTTTTAAAATCAATTAAGTTCAAATGAATTTTAGAGCCCATTAAGAAACCTTAAGAAAATGTAGGCAGCAAAAATATTTTTACAGTGTGGAAAGAAGGTTACATGTATCAGATCAAGTCACCGTACATTGAGACAAAAAAAAGCTGATGGCTGATTGGGGGTCCAGCAAACGTCCTTCTCGATCCTCTTTAAAGCGAGCAGCTGACTCAACAACAATGTAGGACAAGATGGACCATTTCATGTGCTTGTTAAAGAGACGATCTAAAAGATCTCCCTCCTTTTTTGTCTGTAATAAATAAATAAAGACAAGACATACTCTTTATATTCTATAGTAATGTATGTAATATTATTGTTATAAATTTGCAAAAATGAAAAATATATATATTTTCGTAAAGATTGACAGAAGTGTAATTGGGGAACACTGAGAATAATCAACACAATTCTTTTGTCTTTACATTACCTGACATTTGTTTTTAACAGCTAACTGACAATGCTCTTGAAAACAAGACTGAATGTTGGCATGACTGTTCTCAATCTCCTTGGCTGACATCTCCAAACAGCAAATCAGAATCTTGTCAAAGTCAGAGATCTGAATGGCACAAGGAGTATGGACAAATAACATGTTTTATGTAGCTCTTCAACCAATGTACAAGTTTCTGAAATTATAACAGAGCTTTATCTTACCTGTGACACTCTCCGTTTCAAGTCTTTATCTAATAAGGACTTCCAGTCTTGAGAAAAGTCAGTTATTGCACTCTCAATCCCATACAAACCATTCCACAGCTACAAAAATATATACAAAACAAAGAATCACTATTTATTTTGAATTGGACATCTGTGTGATTTTTTTAAATATAAATATGTGGATTAGGAGCTACACCAAAGATCTTATTTTTGTCTGTGAATGCAGTTCACACATAGAAACATCAGGAAAAGTTGAGATCTTTGTAAACAGCAAGCAAGTGAAGATAATAATTATTTCTTAGTGAGTGGTTTAATCTAACTACTCATTTAATTTGAGGTATTTTACAGTATATCACCTGTATTTCTTGGGGGTAACACAGCATGGAGTTTTGCATCAAAGGCTGTTGGAGCAGACTCTCTCTCCATTTACTGAAATCAACTTGAATATCTTTGAGCAGTGATGAAAGCTGATTTCTCTGCTGGACTATTTCCTCTCCATCCTGAAAGATGGAATGATTTGTTTAGAGACGTCTTACAACCTCTAATTGTGACTGACAAGCAAACCTCAAAGGCACAATACCATTGAAAGCACAGCATGTTTCAATTGGACCACTTTAAGAAGAAGTTGGAAGGTGAGCAGCGGGACATTGTAGTGTTGGACAAGTCGAGCAATCTTGCAGGCGCTTTTGTGTACATTTTGACAACACTTAAGGATAGGGCCTAAAGATTCAGATTCCATTATTCTGACAATTAAAGAAATTGTGCATTAATATCAGTCCTATATCACAGCTTTAACAACCATACCAGAAAGTGCTAAGATTCTCAGAAGCAATGAACAAAATTGAGAACAATACTGTACCTTTCTTTATCCTCCTCAACCCTTTTGAGCAAATAGTGCAAGATATTTTTAATTGTCTGCAATAAAAAAAAACATTGGTTGATACATAGTAATAGCTTTGATTAATGAAAAGACCAACATTTAAGTAATGATTCACTAAAAACCTTCTCAAATCAAAGGTGGCACAAGTTGAATGTTAGTAACATCAAATATTATTTGTCTTGAGTGTCTTGTAACCAAGCAGCACAGTAGTACCAAAGCAGTACCAAACCTGAACCAAATTTGCTCTCCATCTGTGGCAAAGGTGAAGCTTTGTTTTACACACCAAGCCTTTTTAATTTGCATATTAACTTCTTTATCAGTGCTCTATTTGAACTTCCCTGTAGCAGTATACTGTACATTATCAATGTAGAGGAAACTCTATGTGCACATTCTTTTAAAAATGTTTTTTTTTAATCGGGGTGAGATAATATTGACTAAACAATTTCTATATCTGATACCTCAAGGTTTCTTGTGTGTATGTGGTCAGTATTATGCGCAGACTGCCCAATCGCCTCCATTCTGTACATTAGGCTCTGAAGCACATGCTCAGGATCGATTTTTGATAACTTAGCAAACTCTGACAAATCCTCAAAAGCCACTAGTGTAAGCCAGCTAGTCAACAATGGCTTGTTTTTGGTCAATGACAAGTGTTCTTTGAGCATGCGAAGTACCATCCTACAGGTATAAGAAGAAAACAAGTACAGTAATATCTTCCCTGCTCTCTTATTTTAATCTAGAAATTTGCAACCAAAATGAAAATGAAATGTCAACTCCCAAAAATACCTCTTTTTGTCAGGGGTAATCTCTCATTCTCTCTCTAAACATTTGATACTCGATGTTTTCAAGTCCCGCCCATCTCTGTTCATTCACATCTGAGCCTGGATCTGACTTTCCCTCTGGCTTTCTTAATATATGATAGAAAGGAACGAGTAGCACTAGCTCTGAGATCAATCTCTCTGCACAATGGTTCATCAGTCCTATGACAGTGCTGTAAAGGAACAAAATTATACATGTTATTATTCTGTTTTTATAATTTTGATTAATATATTTGACATGACCTAACTCAGTCAATTTTCACAGAATGTTCTTTTTACATTATGTAAGGTGATTTTATGTAGAGCTTTAGCCGGGTTTTCCCAGGCAGGCTCACATATATTTACATAAGTTATAATATATGTGTATATTTATATTCAAAATAAAATCATGTAAGCCTAAATATTCGTTATTTTTGTTAGTTAAGTTAACGTAAACATCCTTAGTAATTAAATCTATTATAGATTATGCTGAATTAGCTTTCTCTGGGGACCTTCTCAACTGAATATTATAGATATTCATACTTCATTTTTTCTCTGTAATCTGTAAGATTTTCTGTTATATTTCTGTATAAAGTGAGGTGTATTTAAAAACATATTTTCATAATTTTTCCCCCTAATTTACTGTATAAATCATTCAACACGCAAAAAATAAAATGTTTCTATTCTATGCACATCTGGATTAAAAAGGTGCAAAGGGTTTGTACAATATACACTCACAAATCGATGTAAGGTAAGGATGTTTGCATGTCTTCAAGAGAAACAATGTTTTTGGCGACAATAAGGCAGAGCTTGCCCAAGTTCTTTTCGTCGAGATCCACTGGACAGTAACAGCACACCTGAAACACAAAAAGTGCAGCTTCCAAAGACTTTTTCACAGCTGAGCTCTGGGAAGTTTTTCTTTCTGATTCTTCATTCAAAATCTTAATCAGCCTGGAATGAATCAGCTCTGTTACCTAAAACAAAGTAAATAAAGTATAAAAGAATGCGATGTATGTCGCTTTGTATAAAACCGTCTGCCAAATGCATAAATCGTTTTTGTAAAGGAAGAAAATAACCGACATAAACACTTACATTTATTGAAAGTGGGTCAAGATCCCCTGGGAATTCCAACCACTGATCATCACTTGATTGAAAACCTTTCATGTATTGGTTTATGTGCATTATAAATGTCTTTTTGCTTTCATGGTTAGATGGATCCCATTTCTGGAATACTCTGTCCAGCAGCACATGAGCAGACGTCTCCCAGCCTCCACAAATGTCTTTTTTTGCAGACTGAAACCAGCTTTTGATCCTATCTTGAAAAGATACTGGCCTTGAACAACTTACAAAGCCTTCATAAAGGTGCAGTTCTGGAAGTTGTAACAAAATAAGACATTATCATCACACAATGTACAAATAATATATGTATACAAAAAACACACAAACATATAACATATTTTAGTACCTTTAACATTATTGTCAGGAGGAATATAAACATATCTTATTGCCATTTCCTCAATCTGCTGTTCCTGCTGCACTGCATACTTGTACCAGATTACATCACCCCTTGGCATTGTGCTTTCTTCAACTGAAAATGTTGCCTCAATCAAACAGCTCCCCTGTTGTACACCTCTAAGCAACAAGAAGTCATGGTTCGGTGTAACAATAGACAAAACATAAGAATTCATGAGTTTAATCAGGTATCACGTACTTTGGCAATGAATATTACCTATGCAGCATGTAGGTAAAATGATATATAGATTGAATAAAAAATACTTTTTCAAAACAGAAAGGGCTTACTTAATATGTTTAATTTGAAGTTTAATCCACTCGTTCCCATAGAGGAGCAAAAGAGAGCAATACAGTTTGTTAAATTTGAATCTTTTGTCGAGAACTGCATATACGTAGAAGGTGAACATTGGCCGATTGGTCCTTAAGAAACAAAATAATTATGGAATGAATCAGAGGTCATTCATCTATTTGGGTGTAACATTTGACATGATAAACACAATGTTGCAAACCTCATTGTGCTGTCCTGATTTGCTGCTGTCTTTGCTGACACTGCCGCTTCTGAACTTGGTTTTCCACCTTCAGTTCCTGATTTGAGGTCAGTGTCGTTCTGTGAATCTTTACTGGAATGTTTTTCCTTGGTATCTGTGTCTTTCTGTTCATCTCCAGCTTGCTTATCTCCGCAACCATCTGCCAGTTTGGTCCTCTTTTCTTCTGCTTCTATTGACTCACTGCCTTTCCTTTTATTATTCTTTATACAATCTCTGTCTTCTCCATCACCTTCATTTCCTTGATTCCTCTGAGTCTCCACATCCATCTTATCCTCCTCTGGACTCTGTTCTATTGACTCTGTGGTCTCTTTGTTTTCATTTAACTCTGTTTGTGTCTGCTGTGTTGCCAGTTTAACAGGTTTGGTCTGAGTCCATTTTTCCATCGTACTGGAGCCTTTTTGAGTATGTGGCTCAGACTCTGTGCTTGGCTCAACATGGCCTTCGGGTCTTTTGCTCTGTGAATGCACTTTGGCTGAAGAGGTGCTAGCATCTCTTTTTTGGGGCCCTTTCTTCTGTGCCTTACCTTTCTCCCTTTTCTTCTTTGGCATTTTCTTAGTTCTAACTGCTTGCACCTTTCTTTATTCCGTTTTTTTTAGGGTTCACAAGGCAAAGAAAAAATATAAATTACATTTATCCATTATCCAAATTATTTTTTTTAATGTGTGATTCAAATGAACTGTTAACACACAACAATCATACTTAAGCTAAAGAAACAGTACAATGAAACAATAACACAACATCATCTTGATGAAAACAAATTGGCAATACTTGTATTTGTTTTACTAATACAAAAATTAATATGGTCCTTGTAATAATGTAACACTTGACGGATGAAGAATCGATATAGTCGTTGACAAATAAATGTGTAAATGTGTCTATTGTATCACAGCAACATTTTTGAAAAAACGAACAATGAAGATAAATCTCTCGCTGTTTTAATTATAAATATAAATATTAATAGCCTCAAATAAAATATCATAACAGTTTGTTTTCTTGCTGTCACACGACACATGTATCATACGGTTGCTATTTTAGTCAACTACCCATATGCAAATGCAGCTAGCATAGTTTCCAAATAAAAGTAGGACATTTTCGGCGAATGCAACCGATTGTTTATACAGTTGAAGACAGGTTTTATTTAACTGAGTTAAAGAATTTTAAGAAATCAGAGAAGACTAAATCTCCACAGTGACTAAATCACAATCTTTAAGTACTCAAATACAAACAGACTTGACACTTTTTCGTAAGTAATCACGTTTTATCAATAACAATTCAAACCAATATGTTTTAAAATAGAAAAAAATATTATTATAACAATCAGCTTTTGTTTTTCGAGTAGACTACGTTCATACCGTTCATACACATAAACACAGAGAAATGTACAGAAGCGAATCCCGAAGCTACGTCATTTTTAAGTAGCTTTACTTCAATATGCGATGATAGTGTCCAAAATATAAAGTAAATAATGCCAAAATATTACAAAATAAATGGTGTCATACCTGCGTTAATCTTTTACAGTGTCAGAAACATGACAGCATCGTGTAAAAGTGAGTCACTCTCTATGAACAGTCACCAGTAAACATTGACTAAACTCGACACTAAACTTTCACTTTCGTTTCTCCAGCTGGTTTTGAATGAATCCAAGACGATCGTTTCCTCATTTGAAAACCAAACTCATGCATGTATGCCTACTCCTGACGTAACTACAGTACATTTCATCGACAGTTAAAAAATACAAAGTTGCTTCTCATGCTTAATATAAAATTTCATCATCATATTTGCAGATATCTTGAAGCAGTTGATACATTTAGCTACAGGCTTAGCACCGTCAAAGAGCCAGTATGATGAAAGATCTGTGATGATGCAACTTTTAAAAGTCAGTTAAATAATGTTCACAATGTCACAAACTATTGCAGTTTTATTACTTTTATTACATTTTTTCACCTTAATGTTATTAAACGTATAACTGACTGTGCTCTCTGCATCCTCAAAACAAATGAGTTACTCTGAGACAAATGCTGTAGATCTATGTTTATTCATTTATCAAAAAACAAACATTAAAAAACAGTATACAGATGACAAATGCTATAACGAAACTTTATAATCGTTCCCTGAGGTTTATACTAAGGCTACAGGTCCACAAACATTAAAGCGCTAAACTATAAAGGTACAGTAGGACATATTAAAAAGACCACAGAGTAAACAGATTAGTTGTATTAATAATAAAGCTAAACCAAAGAATTAATAGTATTGGAATAATTCATAATCTTATAGTTCACTACGGAAATAAAGAACGACAATGTTTAACAATAATATTAACGGATACCAGATCAGCTCACATTGATAAATCACTTGTTCGCATAGATTTACATTTACGGATATGACAGATGCTTTTATTCATAGAGTCTTACAATGCGTTCAAGTTACATTTGTATCAGTATGTGTGTGTTCTCTGGGAATTGAACCCATGAAACTTGCGGTTACAAGGGAATGTTTTTTCATCATTTAGATTTGGCTCATTCAGAAGTTTCAGTGTTTGAACTCCACTGCGAGTTTCCAGACTTCTGCCGCTTTGGCTAGAGTGATTTCCTCTGAAAGACTTTCTAGACCAGGTAAAGAGTTGATGTTCTTCTCCTCCAAACGGGATTCCATAGTGGAACTGATGCTATGTGATGAGACACAAAAATAGAGAGGGGGAGGGTGTTTAGCTTTTGGTGGGGTTTAGGATCAACAGTTTGTGCTGGCGTCTATTGTTGGAATGCCGTCTACTGGAATTCTTGAGTATTTTATGTTACAATAATTGCTAAACTATTAGTGATTTCCTACATGTGCTATTTTTATAACCCACATAAAACTCCATCTCGTCTAAAAATAAGATATTACCTAAAAATATAATTTTATTATATTATAAAGCTTACTTTTGAATCAATGCCTGCCCATCTCTGAAAAAATTCCAGAGCATAAATGAGCTTTTGTTGTCTTTTAGTTTAAACAAAACATAAAAAAACTGCGTACAAATGGCTCTAAATAGAGAAGTCAGGTTCATAAGTAAATAAAAAATGAGGATTAGTTCTTACTCCCAGTGTGGTGAAAAGCTCTCCTCCCCTGTGTTATTGGCCTTCAGTTGAAGGATCTCATGTAGTTCCAGTAAGAAAATATCGATGTCTGTGACGCCGAGGAAAACCTTCACCTGGTTTCTCTCCTCTGAAGTCAGCTTATCTCTGAACTGTTCGGGCAGTCGCTGAAACGGATCCTGTTTTAAAAATTGCAAGAAACACTTTAATGTTAATACAATTCAACACCGCAACCTCACAAATCTCCAGTGTTTTATCAGTGGTTAATAGCTTCAGACACTGGGTCAAAAAGTCTTTGAACTGTTGGCTTTGGCACACTCTCAATTGTTAAAGACTGGCACAGTCCCAACACTTTCACTTGGATTTACAGCTCTCAAATGTCCACTCCCTTCACCCTGTGTCAGGGCAGTAGGAGGTCAGCAGAGGTTAGTGATAATGAGGTCAGATTAGCGACAGGCTAAATAGCCGAGAAGAAGGGAGCTTTTCATTAGACCCTTTTGTGTAAAGGCAGTAGGAATGAGCTTCCTGTGCAATGCAATGTGTTTTATTTTGACTGAAGGCATGCGTGCATAGCATACATAACACTTTATAAGCAACAGACATAAATTTCATATTCCTGACCTATACCTACTTTGAATCATCCTTCCTATTAGCTAATTTTGAGGTTCAATGTTAAAATAAATCTAAGGATGACATCACAGAATGAATGTGGGTTTACCTGTCCTCTTCTCATGATCTGTTCACTCCTCCAGCAGGTAAGAAGCTGCCAGGTGGCCGTACACTGACTCAGCCGGTTGTCCTTTAAAGCCTGAAACACAGAAAGATGGATTTAAGTTCCATAAGAAGGTAGATGTTAACCATAAAACAGCTAAAAAACTGATTTGTTAACGTTGCAAAGTCAACCGACAAAAAACAACATTAAGACAGAATTTTTAAGTTTACAGGTCTAATGTGTAATTTTTTGGAGGATATATTGACAAAAATACAGTATAATATACATAACTACATCCCCGTAAATGTCTTCAGAAAAGAAGCGAATACGTGACGACATTTTAGTCCTGTGAGAGCCTCCAAAGTGCTTTTAAAGGGAGGGGAGAGTGATCCACGTGTTACAATTCGCAACCTCACCACTTGTTGCCGCTAAATTTCATATACTTTAATAAAGCAGAAGCTTCAGATACACTGGCTTCTCTGTTTGTGTTTCTTACCTCAGCTACGCTGCTGGAAATTTGTCGATTCATTTTCAATGAGTCTGTTAGATAGCTCAACAGCAGAGCCTGTGCATCTCCTCCGGTTTTGCCGAGGAAGCGAAGCCCGATCTCAACAGCAAAAACTGCATCGCAAACGTCTGTGAATGAGCGCAGCATTGATCTCATGGAGCTGAGCACAGAACTCCTCAGTGGTTCCTGAAATACACAGAGGTGAAGAACTGAGGCTTGCTTTTCCAGACTCAAAAAACAAGGACACAAAGGCCTTTCAAAAACGCTGAAGAAAATTACCTGAGGTATTTTGGCTCTAACTTCAGTAAGGACCTCTGAAAAATCCTGGAGTTGTCTTCTCAGATACTTCTCAGTGTCCTGCAAGAAAGATTAATAATAACCAGTAAAACTGGTGAATGTTCTCATTCAAATAAAAACAGCTTTGATACTATAACATAAATTGTGTTAGACTTACAGACTGAATGCGTGGTTTGCCTGCGAAAAATCGTCTGCCGAGTTCTCTCTCAATAGCCTGATAATCATAGGAACTCACTGTCTGCTGGCCCTTCTCTAATGTGTAATGGCAGTTTGCCAACACTAGGGGTAGAAACTGCCTCTCCGGGTGACAAAGGGCAAGCTGACTCTCGCACAGCGACACTAAAGACACTTTATAATCACTGTAAGATAAAATGTGGATAATACAATTAAACGTATAACCATAACTAGTATGGAAATATGTTAAAGGAAGGATATTATCAGACATTCTCAAACACACACCTGTCTTCTCTTTGACAGAGTTTCCTGGCTTCTGCCACAAGACTGTTGTGCGTTTTAGACAGGAGATCTATGATCGCACGGAGACATGTCCCTGGACCCTGCCGACTTATGGAGAGAAACTGTCCAGAACTATCTTTAGTCATGTCTGTTTCACACAGTTTAGGATCCAAACCCACTGAAGCTGAAATGAGAGAACAATTAAAGAATTAACATTATTTTCTTACTAACTTTCTGCAAACATTAAGTTTGTATTCAGCATACCATCATTGGCTATTTCCGTTCGGAGATGGTTCCACACCTTCATAAAGACGTCGACTCTTTCTGACAATAATTTCTTTTGATAACCTGTTTAAATGACACATATCATCTGTCATATATCTTCATAAAATGAATAAATCAATCATTTATCTTCACCGGTGAGCAGTGTCACTTGTATGTATAAGTATGACAGACCTGCAGAAATGCTGTGCAAAAGTGAGGCGATGGTGTAAGTGTGGGTCTCAGAGCCTGGAGGAAGCAGTTTCATTAGATCAGACATCAGGGCAGCAAGAGTGGGCAGATGAATCAGCTGTCTTATACAATGCACCTGATGAATACATCAAATAAACACATGTTGTGGCATGTTATGTAGGGTGACCATATGAGCCATTTCTCGAATCCTGGCAAGGAATCGGACGCGTCTTCCGGGAGTCGCATTTGTCAACCGCATACGTCATCGAGGTTTATTATTTCAGGTTTTATTTTATAAAGGTAGCCGTTATATTTCAAGGTAAGAATGACTACAATGAACTTCAATGATTATACATCCTAAGTGATGTTAAATGTTAATTTTACAATGCTTCTTTTTACAGAAATGTGAGAACCTCGATGACGAATGCTGTTGACAAATGCGTCTGGGAGAAATGGCTCATATGGTCACCCTAATGTAATGGCATGTTATGGCATGTGGCAGGACTGTGTTTGCGAAAAAGAAAGAGGGAATTTTATTATTTTGGATGTTTTGACAATACCTTATTGAAAAATAGGGTGAGCAGAGGTGCTTGACTTTGGTGTATTTGCTGGGCGAAGCTCTCCACTGTTAGGAGAGGTGAAAGACTCCAGAAGGCCGACTGGTGGGTGGGGCAGTTAGAGGGGAGCTGAAGGATGTCTTTAGGGTCTCTCTTCAGAACCTTCATAAGGGGACTGTTAGAGAGTCTGTTATCAGATGCAATCACATCCTGTGCGCTGTTCAACATCCTGTTCAAATCCTGAAAACAAATACATTTTATTTTAAAAGTGAGCATCTTGTTTCCTTGTGTTTTTACAAAAATTACATTTACTACAACTCGCAAGCAAATTAATAACAACTAATACAAGAAAGAACAAAACAATACAATTTTGCAAAAAAAGTCCGGACGTGGCTAAGAAAAATCAAGGGTTCAAAATCCAAGGTAGGATTTTAATTTATTTTCCAATGGCAAACAATCATCTGTGATCAATCTACTTGGATTAAAAAATAGTTTTGTTTGGGCCCTATACAAATAGTGTCTCCTTCCCATGATGCCCACAGGCAAAAAAGTCATTAAGTCTGCCAAAGTAAATGCATTCTTCAGTTCACAATGAAATGTAAGGTTTGGAAATGAAAACTGTTCATAAATAAGGTCAATGTACTATAGAAAACAGGTTAATCGCCGCTCACTATTTTGATACTGTAGTAAAACTATTGACCTGTAAAACAGGAGTAATGATGGAATTACAGACTGTGACCTCCCACTCTTCCCTGGACCTGCGTGTTGATAAATCCTGGTGACCAACTGTCAACGACAAAAAGTTATTCGGTTCACATACTTTTTTACAAACAGAGAAAACATACACATAAAACAGAAATGTTTAGCAAAGACTCCAAGTTATCATTGTACATATATTTGAGATGAAATATTTTAATAAAAGTTTTGTCAAAAGTAATATAAAATCTCAATTTGTTGGCATGTGGGTGATGGTAAGAAATACTGAAGAACAGTTTTCACACCTGTGTTGGTTTCTAGAAACCTGTTGAGGATTAGATGAACTACAATGGCAGTGTCATCCATGTTGAGATTTAAAGTCTTCCCAAGAACCGTCATGTCCTTCTCAAGATGCTGCCACAGGAACTCAAAGACATTATGAACAGCTGGCTGGATCCTATTTTTAATGCCCTGTGGGATGTGATGTCTACAGTTACCGACTTTGCATAAGCGAGTGAGAAATGTTCTATAATACAATTTGTTCAAAATATGAAGTAATATTTTTCCACTTTATTGATTTTCTTAGAACTGTACCTGCTGGTGGTGAATGGCCCCTTGCAACATGGCCAAATGAAGAAACAGACGAAGAACACAGGACTGTGCTAGAGACATATTCCTGTTTGGGGCTTCAGACCGTTTTTTCGCATTTCCCAATATATGACCTGGTTGTGTGGTATCTTTAATTCCATAGACTCGATGAAAACCTGCCACTGCAGTATGTCTATGGCCTCCAATAGGCACACCACATGTGTCACACTTTGAAGATTCCATTGGTTTACCACACTAATTTAAAATTAGTAAATAGAAGAGGTAAAAATAATTCCATATTATTAATCACTGTAATAATCTTTTTGGTGAAAAGTATAAAAAATGTTTTTTTAGATCTACTACCTTTCCCACAACGCATAGGTGGCCGTTAACACAATCTAAAAAGTAACAAAAATAAATAGTTTCAGTCAACATTGAATAAACGTTTAATACATTTAAATAAAGATCTACTCACAGTATGGCGTAACTTTCTCATTGAGCGACTGTAGGACATCACTTGTGTGGTCATCTGGCATAGTGGGCAGAAACACTCCCTGAAGAAGAGCAGAAAATGAGTGATCAGAAACTTTAACTCTCTTCTCATTTTAATTAAATACAAAAAATCATAAAAGCTCAAATATATAATGAATATATACAGTATACATATACTGTATATATATACACGACTAAACTAAACCATGTCCATAGTGCGACTTTTAGAGTGAATAAATCCTTACTGTCACATTCTGAGGCTGAGAGGAAATGCTGTGAAGTGGCCTGAGCATTCTGTTCCCACTGTAAAACACAGCACTGGCGTGCACCAGGAGCTCCAGTAGAAGGCGACGTTGAGCCGGTACACCTGCATTGAGACTCAATGGAGATCCTGGCCCTCCAATCTGATTGGATAACAGAGCGGTACAGAGCTCGCCCATATGTCCTGAGGCATTCTCTCTTATAATATCCTTCAAAACATTTAGATCCTGTTGAGAATAAAACAGCACTTTATTTTTATAGAAGCACATCATATGCATATAAGGAGTAGCAAACCTATTCACAAATCATTTTAGGATTAATTAAAAAATTATTAGTGTTTTTTTACTCTCAAAGACTTGTATAACCAAATGTGATACTATTTCAGGTTGCAATTTGCAAGTTGGAATATCACATACAATAAGAGTTTATTTATATAACACTAAGCAGGTTTTACCTGTCCTTGAGGATCTATTGCTCTTTCAGGTGACACGAGATGACAGGTAACCTGCCTGAACATAGCAAGAGTCAGCATGACGTTCTTCAAAGGACCTGAACAATTCTTTGCCTGAAATGAAAAGCACATGTAAAACAAATGCAGGCTTGTCCTCTGCATTTCCCGTTTTCTAAAGCAATATGATAACTTTAACTCAGAAATTAAAACATAAATAATGAATTATTCAATTATTCAAGTTTCCTCATATCATCCCTTACACAGCAGGAGGAGCAAATAAGCATTAATTGTTTGATCCCTAATTGTTTTGTATATGTGTTGTTAATAATATAGCCATAGACCTGTAAGGCTTCTCTGAGGCTATTTGTTTTGCCATCATGCATCACTTGTCCCACCCCATCTCTGATGGTCCGATATGAATGACCACAACACAAAAACCGATCCACTTCAGCAGGAGTCAACCTCTGTAAAAATAATAATATTCCTTTCATTATCCTGGAGATTTTTTTTTAACCCATGAGTTGGTAAATACCTTGAAGGTCCAGTGTATGAAATCTAGCGGCATCTAGAGGTGAGGTTGCAAATTGCAACCAAAGGCTCACTCAACCACTCCCTTTCAAAGCACTACGGCAGCTGACACGGAACTAAGATGTTTTGACGTTTTCACTTCTTTGGGGAACGAGATAACGTATTTACGAAACACACTCTATCGAGCAGTTTGTCTGTTTAGGGCTACTGTAGAACAATATGGAAAATGGGACCTGCAGTGTATGTAGATAGAAATAGCTCATTCTATTGTAATAAAAACATAAAACATCATTATGTAAGGTCTTAATACAACTCTGAACATAGTTATGCATAATATATTGCATTCCGGTCAATAGATCCTCCAAAAAATTATACACTGGACCTTTAAAACTAGAATAATGGTTAATCAAAAATAACAACTGAATGGTCGTACGTGAAGGCGTAGAATCTCTGCAGGGAAGATCCATGCGTAATCTGTGCTGTTGATCAGCATTTGTAGACAATCCATGCCGGCCAGTCTATCAAGTGCTCGGAGCAGATAAATTCTGTACCAGTCATTGTCACAATACCCACACACAGCCTTTACCTGCTCCAACAGCTTCAGTTCCACATCCTCACAATTTCCTGCAAGATGCCAAACATGTGACCAATGTATAATTTACAGTATTTTAAGACAAGACATATTTGAAATCCCTGCTCTTTAATCAATTTAATTAGAATTTTCTCCCTGAAAATGTGCTTACAACAAAAAGTACACAACTTTATATATTTGCCAGATGCTCACCACAAGACATCACATCATCTAATTTAATTTTATATCGGAAACTGCCATGAATTGGTCTCATATCAAGCATCTTCACCTTCTCTTTGGCCGACAGTTTTGGGCAGGATACGGGCAGCAGACTCCAGACACATTCTGAGGCGAGCCATAGACAGCAGAAACTCAGCTGGGTCATCCTGTCTAGAAGGCGTCTGTTTACGAGCGATTCGGCTTAGAAAGCTCACGCTCTCCTGTAGACAACTTTTCTTCTCTTTGACCTCAACAGCTCCATTCAATCCAGAAGAGAGAAGGGAATCCTGCAAACATGCATCTGATTTTAGACACAACTATACAATGCAATAACTGAACTGACAAAAAACTGATGTTTTTTTCCCATAACGCAAACAGTGTGGACACGCTATGCAATGAAGTTATCATACTTAAAAGTATAACTGAGCAACAGTGATAGTGTTGCATGTGTTAATATATGGTGAAGGACAAATACTTGGAAGCATTTCACAAATAGTAGATAGAGTTCAGTTCTGTCCTCTTTATCCAGAAGCTTGTTTTCCAGGTCTTCCAAGTAGCTTTGAATGTGCTTCTTCACCTGTTTAAAACTGGAGAGAGTTGCTTTTAAACATCTTGGTGAGCAACTTATGACTATTATACAGTGCATCTTTTAGGCCAGAATGTCAGGGTGTGTATACAACATGTGTGTCTAAAATTGCAGTAGGCACCTGTATTGCAGAAGTAGTTTGAGCAGCACAGAGCGCACAACAGGGCTCTGGTCGACACATTCCAGGAATGGGGTGAGCTCTCTTGTCTTATAGACGTCTCCTGTATGCGTGCACATAACACACCGTTATTTTTTAAATAAGCAACTTACCATGATAGACTTTTTAGGTCGCATTTAAATCAACTCACCTTGTGCTGAGATGAGGAGGGAGAAAAGCAGTTCCACCAGGTCATCTGAGGGGTCTTCTTCATCGGTCAGACAGAAGCGTGAGACCACCTCCAGGAAAAAGCCGTTACAACATTTCCTTGTCTCATTATGCTGAATCAAGGCTGAGCTGCAACAGAAATCAATCGCACAGAATATTGCAGTTCACTATTACTTCGCCATACACTTCTATCCCATATAAAGATTAGAACACAACTGTATGCCGAGACATGTAAAAGTAAAATGTTGGGTTTTAATCTCACTCTATGTTTCTAGAGACAGTGGGCCGGTAGTTGTCTGGCAAAGGTCTCCTGCACACGGGACATTTTTGCGCTCCTCCAGCTATGGCTTTTTCCACGCAGGCCAAACAGAAGACATGGTCACAGGGAAGAGCAGTGGGGTTTGATAGATCTTCCAAACATACTGAACATTTTACACCGAACCTGTGAAGAAAGAGCGCACAGATGCAAAAGCAATTATGAGATACGTTCTTACTGCTGTGTAGTTAATTAAATTGGTATGAAATAAAGAACATTGTTTGGAATAAAAACTAAACGAATCTCTGTGTGTACTGTTATTTGTTGATTTTCTGTGATTATGAGTAAAAAACATATAGTTACATATAGTCCAGATATACTGTATATGACGCTTCACTAGTGTTGCACTCAAATTATCCTGAAACAAATATTTAATGTATATAAAATGTCCGATATTAAAGGTTGGTTTACCGCAGCTCTCTACTGATGGACTCGTTTTGGTAATCATTGAGTATGCGGATGATTTGCTGAAGATTGTCTTTGCCCCTTAAATTGGGAGATCCTTCCATCAGCTGTGCAAGCCAAAACACAAGCAGCATATCTGTTAGATATCCTCCAAAATATCGTTTTATTACACTTGGACGTGAAAATAGAGCTGGGGACGTCAAACAGTACGTCTAGACTCACCCCATGTAACTGAGCGCAGTGTTTCAGAGTCACTGCCTCTATCCTTTCATCTATCATTTTCATCTTGACAACAACCTGTCCGATAAAAGCGCAGACCAACAGCATCCCCTGCCACACTGACCTAAAGAAAAAGGCATAAAAACATTACATTTCTATAAAATATCTCTTTATTTAACCTAGAATGTAAAATTATGCCTCTAAAATATTTGTTACTTACTTTATAGAGTCCAGCTGTTTGAGACAACATGGGCTGCAGAGGGCTCTGAATCTTGGACTGAGCGCTTGCTCTAAACAGGGCTGAAGCTGCTCAACTCCTTGCAAAAAGGTCTGGCATTCACAAAATGATGATAGAGGCAAAAGCTTTGTTTCCTCAACGCAGATACCAACAGCAAGAATATCCTCACACTGAAAATAAAATACAGAGCAGTTTTACACCCATTCTAAATCATTAACATCCATATGACATCTGACAGTAGACGTCTCCGAGACGTATTGCAGATGTAAATGCAGACATCCAACAGACATCTGCCAGATGTTTGTGTGCTATGAGATTACTTTTGCACTTTAGTTCATGGATCTCTCCTACCCAAACTGAAAATTTCCAATCCAGCTGCAAATTCTCTACTTAAAAGCGAACACCCCTCGTTCTCACCATGTCAGGGCTTGTTTTTTGTGGTATCCTGTCCTTAATGATCCCCACAACTTGAGGGTTGAGCTGAAGGGCATGTGACAATGTGTCCAGGCGTGGTGCATATATTTCTGCGGCTGCTAGGATCCACGTCGGCGAGAGATCAGTGGCTACTGACATCTCCATCTGCAGCGAAGACACACAGCCCAGCAATGCCGCAGTGAAGATCTGTGTGAAAACGGCCACAAACACATAAGCGCATCAGAACACGAAGCAAACGTATTACTGACAAATAAAATATGTATCTTACCTCCAGCTCTTCTACAGAATGGACTTTAAAGGCCAGAAGTACATAGTCAGTCAGGTAACGGTGACCCATTTCTACTTTTTCTCTCTCTGAAAGTTTTTCGATATAGCTCCCCAGTCTACTGCCTGAAACAGCACTGACAAACTGTTGAATTCTTGCTTTGTTGCCTTGATCAGTGCCTGAAAAAAATGACAACACTATTAACCATTAGCTATTAAGTGCATGTGCAATTTACATATCCCTGTTGAACAAACACAACATATGCTGGTTTGGTAGGTTAAGAAGCATGGTAAACCAGCATATGACCAGCTTAAACCAGCACAAACCAGCTACCATGCTTTAAAACCTACCTAACCTGCATATGCTGTTTTTTTTCAACAGGGATGTGTCACGATGGTATCTTGTTAGCTTAGTGGCCAAAACAAATAAATTGAATAAAATTACAAGACAAATTGAGGCCTTACCTCTCACAAACTCTGATTCCTCCCATAAACTCTGGCAGTATGTTTTTATCAGCCAGCTAAAAGGAGCAGCGCAGGGCCGTTCCACTTCTCCAACAAACAGGTGACACTGAACATTAATCTCCTGCTCTGGAACACTAAAGGAGGAAAAGAAGTCAATCTTAAAAGTGTGTAATACCTCTAACAAAACTCAGGTATAGTGGAACAGAACTAGTTTAACGGAAGTTGTAGTCGTCTTGAAGCATTTCTACCACATCATATCAAAACATAACTTAGAAAGCGATATCACAGTTTTTATTATTGTTTTTTTCCAAATATACCTTGCAGTCTGTGTGAAGAGTAGGTCTAGGAGCTGTTGATCTTGAAAGATGTCTAACCAGAACTGCACCAGACCATCACTGAGCCCATACAGTAGACCCAAGTTACAGTCTCGGTCCAACACTTCTAAAACTCTGGCAAGTAATGGGCTTAAAATTCCCTGCAGGTGACGCCACAAAGTGTGCCTGAACAACAGCACAAAGAAAAAAGTTAGAACGCTATACTGTATTTATCTAGCCAGACAAATAGACAGACACCCAAACATCCAGACAGATGGGATAGTTTAACCCCAGAGTGACATACCGGAGTGTTCCACCTTCTTGTAGAGCTTCACGGTTCTTTGCTGCTCTATAAACCCAATCTGTTGGATTTAGAATCAGCACTTCCTTCTGCTTTAGGGCAGTCATCAGCCTTCCTAACAACACTTTCTGGAACCGTTCTGCAAAACATTAACACTCATATCCAACTTAAATTCTTACCATTTCTATTTTCATTCAAACTTTAATATGACACATATTAAATTTGTGTGGAAAGAAGACATAGAACCAAACCAACCCACCTCCTGTTGGCGCAGGGTCATCATCCAAAAGGACAAGCAATATGTTCATGCGCTCTATGCTCCTGGAGGTTTTTTTGCCTGTATCTCTTAGCAATGAAACAGCTTTCTGGGTGCAGGATCTTATTAGGGACAAACTGTTTAGATGCACTGAACTTTCCTGAAAACAAATAATTTTTCTTAGAAGTTGTGAAATGGATGTTCTGTATGTACTATATGTCCATTATAAACTTTAAACAAATTTACCTTTTGACTTTCAGGTTCATTTGTATCCATTTCTTCTAAATCGTTGACATCTGTAAACAAATTGTATTGCATCTCATAACTTGCTGGGTTGAGTTATGACAGACTGTTATGATGTTGCTATGTGGTTGCTAAGGTGTTTTGAGTTGTTGCGTACTGGCACATGTCAAAAATGTCCACTCAGTCCCTCCTTCACTCTAAATATATTGCATTGGTAGCGTACCTGACTTCATTGTGCTGGAGATGAGTTCACTCATAGAAATTCCACAAAAAGCTTTAAGATCTAAGCTCATGTCTTCAGAATCTCTAAGATCATCGATATGCGCAGATAACCAAACACCTTAAGCAAAAATATATATAATTATCTGAATACACCCTTTAAAACACTTGATGCTGCCAATGTAGTGTAGTTCCACTCACCTCCTTGAAAGCCAATGTATTTGTCGCCACTTGTTTTACATTGCTCCCCAATTCTGGAGAGCTTTGTTATGAACACAGTATAAAAGTTGCTTGCATCTGATTTGAAGGATAAGATTTCATTCATGGTACAGTATCTGGGGACAGGACAGGTAAGGTAGAAAAAGATCAATTTCAGTTTTTGACATCTGATCTACCAAGTGTTACAAAAATAATCATAATAAGTGGCAAACTATTACATCCTTAGAATGTTGTTACTGTTGTTGTTGTTGCTGCTAGCACCAAAGACTTACTTTGCTGAAGCAATAAGTGCATTTTTGCACAATGACTCTTCCATATCAATCTGAACCAGAAGAATGCGTAGTGAAAGCACAGAATCCCTCAGATAAGACCTGGAAAAATGTATATACAATTGTTCAAGTTACTACAAATAAACCTAAACTACAATAACTTCAAAAACAAACATTACAATAGCATAAATGATGTGTAACAGACTTCAAAGTAAAATTTTTACCGTATTTTACTGGAAAATGAGGCTTCTGTGTCAAACTGGTGTAAGAAGAGCAGATGAACCTGCTCAGCAGATAAACCCAAGGCTGGTGCAAGATTTCTCAAATCAGCTCCAGTGAGAAGACTAGAGAATGTGGTTACCTAGCAGGTTCATAACAAATGGAAAGCATAAGAAACTTTCCCAACGTTTGAAACTTTTCTGCAAACCTATATAAAAGGGAACAATACTGTACCTCTAAGAATCGGGTTTTGTCTTGATCAGGCTTTTTTAAATGGCTTTCTATGAGGTCCCTGAGTGATTTGTGGCTTTGCTGATGGAAATAAATCTTCTGAAGTTTGTCTTTCTCCTGATTTCCGAACTCTTCTGAATATTTCAGTCTGAGGACTGCGTCAGGTGTTGCACAGTTTAAGAGAAAACTTTTTGCAGTTTCAAATGCTTCCTCTTCCTCATCCATGATTTCATTTGACTCCATACTCTCTGTTGCCTCAGGGTCCTTAGAATCCTCATCCATTTTCACAAGATGAAGAGCCTCTCCAAGAGTCTCAATGTTTTCCGCATCCTCTACCTTGCTGTCAACTTCCAAAGAGGCGCCGTCTTGTTCCTCATCAGGGATTTCATTTATTTCCTCACGTAAATCTGTTTCAATCATCAAAATTTCTTCATTGATTGGTTGATGTGTCTCATTGTCCTCACTCTTCAATTGCATGTCCTTGGCCTTCTTTGTATCTTCTTTATCATTAGCCTGCTTTTGGATTTTATCTAAAGCCTGGAGTAGTGCACTGGCACAAGCATCGCCATGGAAACCAACAAAAACATCTGACGAGCTGAAGTTTACTTCAGTAGATGTCTGATCCCTTGGAAAGTCTTCAGCCCATTTTCTGAGTTTATCCAAAACTCTGTGCTGCCAAGGCATCATATCTGTACTCCTATCAACTTTGTGCTTTTCAAGTCTGTTTTTTAGGGGAACAGGAAACCTTTTGTAGACCTTTTCCTGGTCCTCCACCACAATCAGCCTGAAGTTTTTGTGAACTCTACACTTTACTCTGTGTGAACCGAGTCCCAGGTCAACATACTGCTGTTTACCGAGGTAGATATAGTATTGATTCAAGGCATCATACAGGCTCTCATAAAGATTGAGGAGATTCAATAAAATGACGGTTCGGCCTGTCTCCATGCATGCCTTTATTCGACTCACATTACGACATATCTGGGCATATTCCTGGTCTTTTGGAAATCCTGAACCAAATACAATTTCAGGAGGTGTGTTGTTCCCCTTTGAGAAAATATGGTGTTGGACTATGTACAAAGCAGCACTGTTAGTTGTGAGCAAAAGAAGGTAGCGACACTCTTCATCTACATGATGGTCCAGATTTTGTTCAATCATTTTTAGTGTACTTGGGCTTTGGACTCCTGAAATATTCAGGAAGAGGTCCTGGAAGGAATGAAGTGGGTCAAAACCATCTCTTTGTCCACTGAAATTTCTCAATACAGCGTCTGCCAACTCAATGTCAGATGGATCTTTGTCTGTCTTTTTGACTGTTGCAAAAATCATTTTTACCAAACTGTAATAATCTCTGAGACCAAAGAACTGTTCGCTGTCATCTTTACAGATGTTAAGAAATCCCTTTGCCAACTTTGGCAGGAGGTGCTTGATTTTGAGAAAAACAGTTTCGGATGATGAGCAGATGCCTTTGGCTGTGTCTATTAAGTCTTTCTCACTTGGATCCCAACGGGACACAAATATCCCTCTATTCATTTTTGCTGGGTCAAGAGCCCAGTTTGAGATTCCAACAAATCCAACCTTCATGTGTGGGAGAGATCTTTCACTGTCTATGCATCCATCCTCTAGAAGTGGATGCAATGTTTTCAGTGGCATCCGAGGAGAGTCCTCTGCAAGACCTATTTCATCCAGTACAACTACTGAAACATACTCATCTAATTTCTTATCCTTTTGGAAACGTGCACAGTTCCAAAAGGTTCCAATGATTCCTTCAGGGCTTGAGTGGGGGCTGCATTGAAAAGACACCATGTGAACTTCCTTGAGTTTCTTAAAAAATTCACAGTGAGAGGCCTGACGCTGCATGGCATCTGCTACAACAGTCTTAGCAAGGGATTTTGAACTCCCGGGCTTGCCAACAAGAAAAAGTGGAATTCTCAACTCAATGCAGACCACCATGAGGAAAACATTCTCTTTCAAAGCCAGATTTTTGGCAATTGTGTTTCTTGTTTCAATGTTACTAAGAAAAAAGTCTTGGCATGATGATATCTCCTGCTCCAGTGTCTTTGTAGAGTTGAACGGATGAGGAAAGTATTCGCTGACAGCTGCCAGGTACAGTTCTTTACCTTCAAGTGATGGGTAATAGCAAACACCCACGGCAACCACCAAGCATTTCAATATCATATGTTCTTTTTCAAACTGTTGGTCATCTGGAAAAAGATAATCCCTGTGGTTGAAAAACCAAACCAGGACACACATTGATCTCTCGACATCCCTAAGACTTACAAAGCTGCATTCATCCGCTTGGCTTCGCATGTGTCTTTGAGAAGCAGCCAGAACTTCTGTGATCACTTTGTGGTAGGGAAGGGGCAAACCATGAACCCTTATTTGTTTTTGAACGATCTGACGAATATAAGAGTGCTCAGATGAATCACTTAACTGTCCAAAATCCCATACCAGAGGCACCATACTTGAGGGTAAAGGATGCACTCGGTACACAAGCTGTCTCATGGGAACTTTACCAAGGCGATCCTCTGTTTCCTCAGCTTTCACTCTGTATCCCAGCCCTGCTCGTTCCAAGCGTTCAATCATTTTCGTGGTGTGTCTTCTGTAGGGATTACATGCAGCAATAATTTTCAGACCTGAATTTTTCTTCAAAGGGTATCCTTGTGCAGTTTTATCGCATAACACTTCCTTGATGGCAAATATTGCGTCGGTTGTGTTGGCTTCATCAAAAAACAAGACTGTATCAACTTCAAATTTTTGCCGATTGTTCTGAGCCATTTCTTCTGCCTCTCTCACCTTCTTATAGATAGTCTCAGAATTAGTACCTCCATGGACTTTGACAAGTTTCATGTTTTCAACATCTCTGCCTTCCTTTTGCAGATCACAGAGAAAGCGCACAAGCCGTGTCTTGCCACAGCCAGTTTCTCCCATGATGATTACTGGAATGTCACATCTGAATCTCATATGAATAGCCAACATCTTCATGACATTGTCAGCAGTAAGCTCATACGTCGGGTCTGGATCAAACTTGCCCTTTTCCCAACCTTTTTTGGCACCAACCACAAAGGAAATTCTTTGTATTTTGTCTTCTCTGGAGAGGTTGTCAAAGTCTTCACAGAGGTTAATTCTTTGTCGTTCAAGGCCTGAAAAAAGCTCCTGCGACATTACATTTCCCATTAACACTTTGCCACTTTGTGGATCGACTGCATTGAGAATCCTTCCATTTGTCTTTACATGAAATCCCAAGAAAGACATGCTGAGATGATCTGCATTGAAAAAGATGTAGGGGTGAGATTCATTTTCCCATCTCTTCCGAATAGTCAGTTTAGACAAGATATCCTCCTCATCTTCGTTCTGAGACAAAAAGGAAGGGCTTTGGTCGGAGATGTCGATGGAAGGAGAGGCAAAATCTCGAGCCATGTGAATCATGAATTTTACTATGAAGTCCTTAAATCCGCTTAAATTGTCAGCAAGGAAGTCTGGATCACAGAACAGGGAATTCTCACAGTCTTTGAGCTGAAGGTTAAGAAACCAAGTGAAGTGCTTTAATTCTGCCCATGATGGGTCCTTTAAGCCACAGTTTGACAAAAGATGATGGAGACAGTTCACATGATCTCCTTCTACGGAATTAATTTGATATGTGAAACGATCCAAGTTCTCATTCCTGTTAAACCTCCGTAAGTATTGGTAAGGTCTTTGAATGTCTTCACTCCTAAATTCTCCTTTGTCCATCAGGGGATCTAAATATGCTTGTCTCTCTTTTTTTCTCTTGATCTCCAAATCTTTGACTTCTTTAGGAGGTCTGCAGAAAATAGTAGGTAGTATATGCAAAAACCCATGGTTTGTCTGTGAAGCATAGAAGAAAGGTAAGTCAGATTAATTCCTAACTATGATTCAAAGGAGAAAATGTCTTCTTTACCTTTTGGGTTTGACTGTTAGGCCCAAGACCTCTTTGAAGTGCTTCAATTGCCACAAAATGAGCTGTGTTTCTCTTCCATATATTTCCTTTGCTGTCACTGAGGCATCCAAGAACAAGTAATTTGAACAGGAACTCCTCCAAACCACAGCGTACCTGTAAAAAAAAATTGTGGATTTGTAGGCAGATTCTGGAATATTATCAGTCACCTACACTTAGCAAGATATATCAAAATGAATTTGTTGTAAAACATACTGCTGCCGTATCAATGTGCAATAGTACAGGGTCTTGTTCTTTCAGTGGAGCCAACCGCTGGGACAGAGTTTGTACAAATCCATCGATGTTTACGCAGGGTTCAATGAGTCTCATTTGTATACAGGTTGCTTCTGGAAACTCTGTTTGGAACTGCTCAAATAGACGCTTGACATACAGTGACTTTCCTGCACAGAGAGTAGTTGTAACAAATGAAGAAGAGTTCCTGCATTAAATAACTGTCTGTTACTAAAACCATGAGAGAATATTTTACTACTTTTAAGATATCACAACACAATACATACCAACAGATGGACGTCTTGATGCAATCATCCAAACGGAGAGATTTCCTGGGTAGACGCGTGAGTGATTGTAAAGCTTGGCTGGAATACGGAAGTGATTTTTGAGGTACTCTTCGCTTTTTTCTTTGGACACACACAGACCTGTTTGCACTTTATAGTTGCTAAAGAAGGAAGGAACATATCTATCCTGGTTTACGGGGCAGACCATCACTAGACGATAATGAGGCTCTGCACTTTTTTCTAGTCTCTCAAAGCATTCCACCAGGGCCACACCTACATCATAGGTCAGAGATCCTGGATTAACCAAAGTGTAAATCTTATTATGTTTGTATGCAGTGCCCTGAAATCCTAAACATCGGCGAAGGAAGATCTCCACTTCCTCTGTGGTTGTTTCCTCTTGGCACATTAATATTTCATCAGTTGTGGGAAGAGGTTGTTCTGGGCACTCTATGTAAAAGGACAACGTAGTACTAATCACATCCTTAATTGGGCACTGTATAAGGTTTGGCCTTCCGTCACATAGAATCTGAGGAATGTTACGTATGATGTGCATTTGATTCATGGAAGACAGAACAGAGAGAATCTTCCCAAGTGTTTCAACATCCACATGGTCATTGAGGAATCTGGACATGTTCTCTTTAAATTGTTTCCACAGGTTGTCCAAACTGTCCATGGTAATATCACTGTCTTGTTCTGGCTCCTCTGCAACATCTCCTTGATCCATAGGTTCAGTTGGGTCAGCTGCCGTTTCAAAGGCTTCCCTGATGTCATTTATGCTACAGTCTGGTTTTACATGGCTCAAAAAATTCCACATTTGCTGTGGCACAGGTTTCCTTTTGTTGCTAACATTGTTGACCCATTTGCAAAGATAGGCCATTTGCTCTGATGTGTAATAATTCAGAGCATAGTACTGAGAGCGCATCTTAGATAAGTGAGTACACCAGTCATTATGGACGTCTTCCAGAAAGCGACACAGCTTCTGAAGCTCCTCTAGCACATCACCCTTATATTCAACACACTTCTTTAACTGGGAAAACCTGATGTTAATGCAGTGTTCTATTGTGCCGTTGCATGTTATCTGAGCTTCCAAGTCTCGGAGAAGCACATTGCCTGAGGTACGCAACTGCAGGAGGATGCGACCCATCCTTTGGACTCCTTCAAAAACCTACAAGATAGAAACAAACATAACTACAAAAATAATCCCTTATTGTCTTAAAAAAGAGATGCAAATATAGAGTTGCATGCGAAATGGTGGAATTGGGTCTTTTCTTGAGAAACATGTTAGTTAAATTCTCATCACTAAAGGTTTTGGATAAAGGACCCACTTGAGTAAACTTGTTGACTTGCTCTTTCCCATGCTCCCCCTTAGAGGACATTAGCATGAGTTTATTCTGAAGCTCGAGGAGATCATCAAGACTGTATGTCCTTGTTTGTCTATTCTTCGTCACCTTCACATTAAAGACATTGTCCAAACACGTCTGCAAACATATAATATCAATACAATGTTATATTTGTAATTTCATATTCATAAACTGTACCTATACAATTCTATAAAATATATTTTTAGTTTTGGAGACATGATAAGTGACATCTAGTATGTAATGCTTCACCAAAGCATGTGTCCTTAAAGTGATAGTTCACCCAAAAACAAAAATTCTCTCATCATTTAGTCTTTTGTAATGTCAAATGTTTGACTTTCTTTCTTCCGCAGAACACAACATAAGTTATTTAGATTTCTTTTGTTAACTGGAACCTATTCACTTGCACTGGTTTGGTGTCCATACACTAGAAGTGAATGGGGTCCAGTGTTGTTCGGTTACTAACTTTTTTCAAAAGAAAGAAAGTCATAAAGGTTTGAAATGACAAGAGCATGATTAAATGATGAAAGAATTGTCATTTTTGGGAAACTATCACTTTCAGGGATTACATTTTGTTTAAACCACTGTCTACTAACTTTTCCACTGAAATCCACTGGCCATCCCACATGATACACGCCATCAGTATTGATAGCTGAGGCCTGAGAAAGTGATGATTGCTCAACAGACCCAAAAGTCTCTCTCAAACCTTTAAGCCAATCCAGCCATCGACAAGAGTCCGTCTGAATATATAATGATAAATAAAAATAAAATATATTATATATATTACTGAGTTCATTAACAGTGGGAACCCTGTAATTTCAGGTAAATTTGCATGAAAATGAATTGTACAGAATAGTTCTTCGCTAAATAATAGTATGCAACCTTAGACACTGTGGAATAATAAAACAGTACATTAAACGATGATTATTTTACAGGAGATTTCTTTAACTGTACAACATTTGATATAAAATGATGCTGAAAACTAACCAGTTTATCCACAAGTTTCTCATCTTTGTCAAGGGCGTCCCACACTTGCTGTGCATGTTTGATGAAATCTTCAAATCCTGCATGATTCTGAAGTGAGTAAAGCAAAGGACTGTAGCCCATTACAGCGCTCTCAAAATTAGCTATTCGATCAGTGTCTACATCATTCTCTCCAGCAGGAATTGTGGCCAGATCCATAAAGGTTTTTAGGTCCTTCAGACCTTGAAGAAGGAAAGCGTAAATGTACATATTATTAAAGATTAAACTATCATATATGACAATTACAGATCTCAAATAAATATTATAACTCAGGAATATCTTACTTTCAATTTGGGTTTTGACCCATTTGTTCAGAGGTTCACTGTGCAAGAATGCCTTTAGACAGGCTATGTGCTGTGGTTTGACATTTTCCAACTTCTGCTTGGCTTTGACAAGATTATCGCTCAACGAACCCAGAGTGTTTCGTTTGAATGAGTCATCTCTCTATATACAACATGAAATCAAATATCAAATGAAATTAAACAAAAACACATACATATATATGAAGATCTCATACCACTTGAGTCAGGACATCTATTGCACTAAAGTCTCCTTGTAATTCCAATTTATCTTTTATTTCCATTATGACTTCAGCAGATTCAGCAGCATGGTGAAGGCTTCTATATTCCTGGATCTGTTTGAACCGAAGTTCCTTCCAGTTTTTATCCGGGATCTCATTATCTAGCATAGAGGCCAATAAAGCAAGTTCTTTCTTTAGCCGGTCTCCTTCACCCCCATCCTCGCACCAATCTAAAGCCTGGTCCACCTTTTTAAAACAAACTGTTCCATTTGCAATTTGTACACCCAGGTTGAAGAATTCACTGTGACAAGGCATCCAGATTTCATTACGGACATCTGTAAGGTTCAGTATTAACAGCTGAGAAACCAGCATTACATATTCTGTTGCCTTTTCTTGCCATAGATGTAGAAGAAGGCTGCTTGTCCCCACTTCATGCATCTCCCTTGCCATGTCTTGCACTTCAAAGTTATCTATGTAGCACAGCACGTTTCTTTTGCTCTTTTTGTTTAGATCCTCTTTGGAGAAATAAGGCTGCACCTCAACCAGTTCATTCAGGGATACTGCCTGCTGGTCATTTTTGACCTCCTTTTCGAGGGAAGAAAGCTCGGGTACTGTTGAAACATGTCAAGTATGAAATATAATGTTTTTTTCCCCTATAATGTAGTAAAAATTATTTAAAGCTTTTTTTAGGTTTTCAGATCAGACATATTCAACAAATCTTAAGGTACTTACCATGTACAGTATCCAAAATCTTCCCTAGCATATTAACAAGGACGGTCATGTGCCCCCTTTGTTCTTCAAAGGCTTTCATGTCACTTTCTCTTTGACTGAGTAGCTCTGTCACATCGATCGAGATATTCTTTTCTTTGTTGTTCTTCATATCTAAAGACAATAGTAATAACTATAGTTATTAAGCTGGGGGCCTAATGATGTCTAGTATAACAGACATGGATATGGAGTAAGTAACACTTACATTGATTGTAAAGCTTCTCAAATCGACTCTTGTACTTTTGGATGGTCTTAAAGTGGCCCAGGGTTACATCTCCTCGGCAAAGGCTCTGAATTAGAGAATCCAAGTCTGACTGACTATCTCTTATTAACCTACTTGCCTCTTCATTCAACTTCCATCGATTCCAGTTGTCTGTGGGAATGAAATAAAAGACTTGAAATTAAATTAAAGCTTCTGCATTTACATACCATACACATGTGAATCTAAGAATAGGGCAACTGTTCCATCTTGACTCTTTATATGTTGCTGTGGATAAATAGTGTGCTGTAAATTATTTTTTAATTTTAAGTTCAAATGAATTGGCTTTACAAAAAATGTTAACTTTCGCTATTAAAATCGGACCATTAAAAACAATTAAATAGTAAGTTGAAATGACTTTTAGAGCCTGTTTAATAAACGTTAGAAATTTTAGGCCAAAAACTATTTTTACGGTGGGGAAAAAAAGGTTACATGTATCAGATCGAATCACTGTACCTTGGGTCAAAAAAAAGCTGATGGCTGATTGGGGATCCAGCAGCCTTCCTTCTCGATCCTCTTTAAAGCGAGCAGCCGACTCAATAACAATGTAGGACAAGACGGACCATTTCATGTGTTTATTATAGAGATAGCCTAAAAGTTCTCCTTCCTTCTTTGCCTGCTTTTAATAAATAAATTAAGACAAGACATACTGTAATTATTCAATTTTATTATTATAAATTCGAAAAAATCTATTTTCTGTGATTATTGACAGAAGTGTAATTGGGCAACACTGAGAATAATTAAGACAATTATTTTGCAATAAAAAAGTCTTTACATTACCTGACATTTGTTTTTAACAGCTAACTGACAATGCTCTTGAAAACAAGACTGAATGTTGGCATGACTGTTCTCGATCTCCTTGGATGACATCTCCAAACAGCAAATCAGAATCTTGTCAAAGTCAGGCATCTGAAAGCAAAAGGAGTTTGGTCAAACAACATGTCTTCCCTACAACCCATTAATCATTTCTGTACAACTCATTAGTCAATGTACATGTTTATAAAATTATAACATTGTATTAAGCCTACCTGTGACACTCTCCGTTTCAAGTCTCCATCTAATAAACATTTCCATTTTTGAGAGAAGTCAGGTATTGCACTTTCAATCCCATACAAACCATTCCAAAGCTACAAAGAATATACAAAACAAAGACTATTTATATTAAATTGGATGTGTATGTGTACTTGCTTTTAAGACCCTATTAAATGTGATTTTTTTTTTTAATGTCGGGATCATTGTAAACAGCAATTTTTAGTGAGTGGATTAATCTAACTAATATTTTAATTTAAGGTGTTATACAGTACTACACCTGTATTTCTTTGTGGTAACACAGCTTGGAGTCTTTCATCACAGGCTGTTGGAACAGACCATCTCTCCATTTACTGAAATCATTCTGCATGTCATTGAGCTGTGACAAAAGCAGATTTTTCTGTTGGTCCATTTCCTCTCCACCCTGGAAGATGGAAAGATTCGTTTAGAGTCACCATACAAACCCTAAACGTGACTGACAACCAGACGTCAAAGACACAGTACCTTAGAAAGCACAGCATGTTTATTTTCAACCACTTTAAGCAGAAGTTGGAAGGTGAGCAATGGGAGACTGTAGAAGTGGACACGCTGAGCAATCTTGCAAGCGCTTTTGTGAACATTTTTGCAACACTCAAGGATTGAGTCTAATGACTCCATAATTCTGCCAATTAAAAAACTGCATTAATATCAATCCTGTTTCACAGCTTAAACAACAATACCAATGAGTGTAAAGATCCTTTGAGGTAATAAACAATACTGAGAGCAATACTGCACCTTTCTTTTTCCTCCTCAACCATCTTCAAAAAGTAGCACAGGACATTTTCAATCGCCTGCCAATTAAAAACCAAACAATTTATACAAAATGTATTTATTCAACCTCATGTGTGTTTTAACCCTGTATTGCCAATATTAATGTAGAAACGTAAAGAGTTTTACACCGCTTTTTAAAACACTGACAGTTCCAGGTGACTGTCAGCCTCAATAAAGTGATAGTAAGTGTGTAACTACTGTACAGTATGAATGCATACATACAGTATGGATTAATTCTTACAGAATTATCATTTTTGGGTGAACAATGCCAATAATCGAATTATTCTAATACCTCAATGTTATATTTTGTGCGGTCGTATTCAGTGTTTTGCACAGATTTCTCAAATTCCTCCATCCTGTACATCAAGCTCTGGATCAGGTATTCAGGACCAGTTCCTGTCGACTCTGCAAACTCAGGGATGTCCTCAAAGGCTACCAGGGATAGCCAGCTGGTCAATAAGTAAGGCTTATCTTTGCTCAATGGCAAGTGATCCTTTATCATCTGAAGAATCATCCTACAGTTTTAAGAAGAAATGCTATTTTAGTTAAGATCATTTTTGAGATTTCAAAAATGAAAGTGAAGCTCTAAAATTAGACTAACCTTCTTTTATCAGACAATCCTCTTATTCTTTCTCTAAATGTTGTGAACTTGATGCTTTCAAGATGTGCCCATCTCTCCTCATTCACAGCCGAGCCTGGATCTGACTTTGCCTCTGGCTTTCTTAGTGAATGAAGAGCAGGAACAAGCAGCACCAGTTCTGAGATCAACTTCTGTCCACATTGGTTTATAAGTCCTATCACAGAGCTGCAAAAATACAAATAAATCTATTATTATGTGGTTGCATTCTACAAACTAATATGATCTTTTCATTCATACTGAAATTTTGAAAATCAATTGTCACAAGGAAATACATAATTCACCAGTATAAACATCTTTATAAATACGGTCCCCATATCTACTTCTTGAAATTAACACTTTGTTCCAATAGGCTTGTCCTATACACTTTTATACTCACTGGTCAATGACAGGTAATTGTGTTTGCAAGTCTCCAAGAGAAGCAGCGTTTTTAAAGACAATTTGGCAAAGCTGGGCCCAATCTTTTATGCCGAGATCCACTCCACAGCCACGGCACACCTTAAACACTGAGAATGCAACTTCCAAAGACTTAATTCCAGCTGAGCTCTGTGAAGTTTTCTTTTCTGCATTCAAAATCTCAACCAGTCTTGCAGAAATCAGCTCTGAGACCTAAACCAACAACTACAGTGATTCTAATGTACAAGACCATTTTTGAAAAAGCAAATATGTAAAAAATAACATTTACATTTATACGAGATGGAGTGAGATTCCCTGGGAATTCCAACCTTCGTTCATGGTTAAATTGGAAAGCTTTTTTGTAATGGTTTAGGTGTTGTATAAATGTCTTGATGGTCTCATGGTTAGATGGCTCCCATTTGTGGAACACTTGGTCCAACAGTACACGAGCAGAAGTCTTCCAGCCTTCAAAAATGTTTTTGTCTGCAGACCCAAAAAGACTTTCTCCAAAACCTTTCAACCGATCCGGAAAAGATCCTGAGCTTGAATAACTTACGTAGCCTTCATAAAGGTGCAGCTCTGGAAAGTCCAACAACAAAATAAGGCATTATCACACAAAACAATAAAAAGAAATCAAATAACAATTTAAAAATGAAAAGTACCTTTTATTGTAGTATCGGTAGGTATACAAACATATCTCAGAGCTATTTCCTGAATCAGCTTGTGCCTCTGCTGAACTGCATACTTGTATTGTATTGTATTACCCCTCATCAGTGTGCTTTCCTCAATCGAAAATATTGCTTCAATCAAACAGCCATTTTGATGTAGATCCCTACGTGACAAGAAATCACAACATAGTAAAACAATATAGTAAAACAATAGACAAAGTACATTGTAATTGCCAATAATCTATTCTACACAAGAAAGTATGCACTTACACGAATTGTGTAATTTGTAGTAATATCTTTTCATTATCAAACAGGAGATTTAGAAAGTTAATCTCCTCATTAAATCTGAATCTTTTGTCCAGAACTGCATATATGTAGAAAGTAAACATCGGTGGCTTTTCTGGAGCTCTCACTGGGGAAGGTTTTCTGTGAAATAAGTTGTGAAAACATCTATAAATGAATGCCCAAAGGTCATGCATTAATTAAGGTCAAAAATTTGATATGATGAACACAAGTATGCAAACCTTTGCTGTCTATGCTGAGTTTCGCTGTTCGTTGTCTGGTGCTGATTTGCTGCTGTTTGGTTCTTTTGCTCCTTTGAGCCTTTAGTCTGGTTTCCAGCTGCTGCTTCAGCATATGATTTTTGTCCTTCAGTTCCTGATCTGAGGTCAGTGTCTTTCTGGGAATCATCTCTGTGGAGTTTTTCCTTGATTTCTGTGTCTTTCTGTTCATCTCCATCTTGCTTATCTCTGCAACCAGACTCGCTGACGTTCCCTTCTTTCTTCTCTACACAATTCTCATCCCTCCTATCAATTTCATTTCCTTGGTTCCTCTGCAACTGAGTCTGCACCTCCACCTCCATCTTATCTTTCTCTGGACTCTGTACTATTGCCTCATTGGACTCGTTGTTGTCACTGAACTCCTTAGAGCCTTTAGTCTGGTTTCCAGCAGCTTCTGAATTTGATTTTCCTCCTTCAGTTCCTGATTTGAGGTCAGTGTCGTTCTGTGAATCTTTACTGGAATGTTTTTCCTTGGTCTCTGTGTCTTTCTGTTCATCTCCAGCTTGCTTATCTCTGCAACCATTTGACGGTTTGGTCCTCTTTTCTTCTGCGTCAATTGACTCACTGACTTTTCTTTTTTTATTCTTTATGCAATCCTCATCTTCTCCATCGCATTTATTTCCTTGATTCCTCTGAGTCTCCACATCCATCTTATCCTCCTCTGGACTCTGTTCTATTGACTCTGTGGTCTCTTTGTTTTCATTTAACTCTGTTTGTGTCTGCTGTGTTGCCAGTTTAACAGGTTTGGTCTGAGTCCATTTTTCCACCGTACTGGAGCTTTTTTGAGTATGTGGCTCAGACTCTGTTCTTGGCTCAACATGGCCTTCGGGTCTTTTGTTCTGTGAATGCACTTTGGCTGAAGAGGTGCTAGCATCTCTTTTTTTGTTCCCTTTCTTCTGTGCCCTACCTTTCTCCCCATTTCTTTTCTTTTTTGGCATTTTCGCCAAAAGTTCTCCCTGCTTGCGGCTTTCTTTATGTGTTTTTCTTAGGGTTCACAAGGCAAAGAAAAAATAGAAATTACATTTATGCGTTATCCAAAGCAACTTTTTTAATGTGTGATTCCAATGAACTGTTAAACACAGCACTACCACTTTAGAAACGTTAAGTAGTACATAATAGTATGTCAGCAACATTTTTGAAAAAAACAAAGATAAATCTCTCTATTTTAATTATTAATATGTATATAAATAGCCTAATATAAACTATGATAACAGTTTGTTTTCAATATTTGTTGTCACACCGAACACGTGGCTATTTTTGTCAACAACGAACTAACGTGACCCATATAAATAACAAATGCAGCAAGTATAGTTTTCAAATGAAATTAGGACATTTAATGCAACCGTTTGTTTATGCAGTTAAAAACAGGTTTTATGCTTGAACTGAGGTAAAGATTTGTAAGGAATCAGAAAAGACTGAATCTTCTCAGTGACTAAATTGCAATCGCAATACTCAAAGACAAACAGTCTGAACGCTTTAAGGAAGTAGCCTAATCACGTATAGTCAAATCCAATATGTTTTAAACTAGTAAACAACTTTATTATAACTACCAGCTTTTGTTTTTCCAGTAGATTATGTTCTTACACATAAATACAGAGGAATGTACAGTAAGTGTCTGAATAAGCGAATCCTAAAGCCCCATCATCGTAAAGTAGCTATAGCCTACTTCATATGCGATAATATTGTCCAAAATATTACAAAGTAAGTGATGTCATACCTGCGATGATCCTTTACAGTGTCAGTAACATGAGAGCATCGTGTGACTGTGTCTCACGTCTCTCTCTATGAACAGTCCTCACTAAACTACACCTCTGGACTATTTCGTTTGAAATGCGTCACTTAACTTTCACTTTCGTTTCTCCAGCTGGTTTCGAGTGAATCAAAGACGATTGTTTCCTCATTGAAAACCAAACTCATACTCCTGACCGAACTACATTTCCTGGATACAAAGTTGCTTCTCATGCTTAATATAGAATTGCATCCTCATATTTGCAAACATCTTAAAGCAGTTGTTACAGCATATGCAGTATTAAATAATCAGTAATTAATTTAAATAAATCGTTTAAAATAATTATCATCATTTTTGTTTTTAGTTATAATAATTAAAATGTAAAAATAATTGTATGATTTTAATTGCAATGTTAGCAACACGCACCCCTGTCAGATTATGCACCCCCCCCCCCCCCCCCCGCAATGGTTAGGGTGAGGATTAGGGAGGGGTTAGGATTAGCCAATCGGACAGCGTGTTATTGAAGGATGTGCATGATCTGGCATTTCTCGGCTTTATTTTTGTAAATTATAGTCTACACTTTCTTGTTATGATTTGTATAGAACTTTTAATACATAGCCTATTACAGCAATGTTCAATAAATGTTTACATGTAACCTGTAGTAATACATCTGTCACATTGCTCCTTTAAAACCACACCAGGATCCAGACTAGTAATCAAATATGTCATGTATGTTAAAGGGATAGTTAAGACAAAAACTCCAATTTGCCGTTTACTCACCTTCAGGCCCACCGAGATGTAGGTGACATTTTTTCTGGAGTAGAACCATAAAGAAGATTGTTTGGTAAATCCTCCCAGCCCTCTCTGCTTCATATAAGGGGAGTCTATGGGGTCCACCTGTTTTAAGAGTTCCTAAAGCACATAATTCCGAAAAGCGGCTCCTGGCGACATGTTGACGTTTCGTGAAGCGAATCGTTTGATATTTTCATAAAACTGAATTTCATTTTTAATAATATTAGCCATAATGTGCAGCCTCGGCACACAGTCGCAATCTTCTTCTTGTAGTATTTGGTGGCGGATGGCATACCAGCATCTGGTACGTTTAGCACCACCTGCAGAAAGGGAGTGTTGAGGCTAATATTATTAAATGACGTTCAAATTTATGAAAATATCGAGCGACTCGCTTCACGAAATGTCAACATGTCGCCAGGAGTCGCTTTTTGGAATCATGTTAAGGAACTCTTAGAACGGCGGACCACGTAGCCTCCCATTATATGAAGCAGAGAGGGCTGCGGATTTACCAAACAATCTTCTTTATGGTTCTACTCAAGGAGCAATGTAACCCACATCTTGAATGGCCTAAGGGTGTGAAAGTAAACGACAAATTGGAGTTTTTGGCTGAACTATCCCTTTAATTAGATCATGATAACGTCTGTCAAGCAAACTTATCCAACATTCTTAATAACAGGCCTATAGCCTCAGCATATTGTAAAACCCCACGGACAGTTTTGGGAAATAAAAAGTTTATTGGCCATTCTGTGATTACAACGATAATGTATTCACAATTTAAACTCACAGAACAGGAAAAAGAAAATAACAGAAAATATAAATACAAAACACATGTGTGATGTGAAATGATAAAGAAGTGAGAAGAAAAGAGAGAGAATCTCAACCATAATTGTACAGAAAAGACAAACAATTATACATTTTCATATCTGGTTACAACATGGGATATCTTGTGGGTTGAGATACATAAATTATTCCTAAACTTGTGGATTATCAGGTTTTTTAACTCTTCGTACAACCACCTTGTTCTTGCGTCCCTGTCGGGCAGACTCTACATCCCTACGCGGTGAGCCTCGGGCTTCCTCCACGAACATCTCTATGCCCTCAAACTTAGTGGTCAGCTCTCCCAGTCTTTCTTTCAGGGAGTTAAATTCGCTGTACAGATCATTCAGAGCCTCTGATAATGGTTTGATTCTGGAAAGACAAAATTCTCATCATGTCAGAACGTTGGCCGCAAAGGGGAAAAAATAGGTAATCCGCATGGATCACTTCTTCTTAAATGTTCACTTTTTAACAAACATTTAATATCCAACCTTTCATAGTCTGGTAGCACGGTGTTATGATCATTCAGGAGGAGATCTTTGACTTGCGTCATTATGGCATATTTCCAGTTATCCAAAACCAAGGTGAGATTGGCGCATCCTCGCAGGTTTACCTTTTCAGCTGAAGAATCAAGAAACTATTTATTTAGACCAGTGCTCGAATTGAAGGGGGGCTGGGGGGCTCGGGACCGCCCATAAGGCGTGAGGGACCCCCCTTAAGTAAAAAATTGACTTTTGGGGGTCCCTCACATATTTGTATTTGAGTTAAAATTATAATGACAAATGTGATTAAATTCATGCAATTGATGTGGTAAATTTTGTGAATTAATTATTTACAATAATTTATATTAAGTTTGTTTATGGGCTAGTTGTCATGTCTTAATTTGAACCACGTTTAAAGACCCCTAAGCGCTGGACAGTGAAAGAAGCCTTTTCTTCTATTTAAGCCTGTTTTAAACATAATAGTTAATAGTTATGCATATTATAATCAAATATATTGTGTATTTTGTATCAATTGTATATTGCGAGACTAGACCCCACCAAAAAAAAGTCTTATGAGGGGGACAACCCATAAGCCTTGGTTCAATTCGAGCACTGTATCAAACCCATGTGTATTTTTTCAAAGTGTTAGCGCAATTATCTGCTATAAAACTATAAATTGCAATACTAATTATTTAAAACCACTCAGAAACAATTATTTGGCTATTGGCTATTACTGGAAAGTTTAGTTTCTCTCACCTTCAGCTTTGTAGTCCCACTCTATATTGTGTGAACTGCTTCTCTGAGCGGCTCCCAGAGAGAGCACAAAAAGTAACCACAGGAGACAATTCATGCCTTATTAAAAACAAATCAATTCATATGTTATGACTTTTGGGATGCTTTCATGAGTGATGCACAACTCCAAAAAAATGTAAACAACAAGCGTTATGAATTCAAATACATTCTGCTTCTCATAAGTATTATGCTGCCTTTTACCATGAATTGTCACACATAAAACACCCTGTGATTCAATATTTCAATGTTTAAAAATGCTTACCTAGATGGGTCAGATAATGCCTCAAAGTGGAATGGAATCCAAAAACTGTGAAATACAAAATTAACCACATATGTGCCTTGCTGGCTCTTATATATTATCATCATCTAATCCCACCCATAAGTGAGGGAGAGGAGTTAACTTTCAGTACATTGATGTACTACCTTTATATGAGAAATTGGCGCACATAACCTGTTCTCAAACTGGATTATGATTAGTAACGTGTATAAAATAATCAAATTGAATTGCTTTTGAACTACTGCAGTACGATGATAAGCATGTATAGGGGTCTATAGCATGATGTGGATACGTTCACATCAGATAGGAAGGTCAAATCTTGACATTGACGAAACATCCCAATCAACAAGTAATCTCTCGTAGGTTTGTCATCACATTCACTGGTGAAAGGTCATTACTTGTATTATTGGGAGAGTTAATAGAGAACATAAGATTCAGATGTCAAAGGTTACAGATTCTGAGAGGTTTAGGTATAGATGTGTTTGATGTCGAGAGCTCGCTCCACCTCTGCATTCCACTGAATCATCTGCCACACACATGGCTGAATTCAGGTGCTTTTCTTTAACCATGTAGAAATGTCATTAAACTCATAGAATGAAAATAATACAGTAAAAAAATATGAAGATCTACAAGGTCAAAAGTAAAGTTTAAGGCTAAAATACCCTACAAGACTTTTGCTCAGATTTGTTGCAGAAAGTCTGTGCCAGTCTGCAGATTTGATCAGTTAGTGTTTCTATCTGAAACTTTCAAGAAGTCTGCAAGTGTATGTCTAGTTTTTAAAAATCTGTTCAGATTTTAAAAAGTCTTGTAGTGTATTCCAGCCATTAGATAATGATACACAAAAATAAATGCATAATGATGTGATTGACTAGAATCTCGCATGTTTAGCTTTTCTAAAAAAGTATCCACAAGTAACAATAAATACCCAAATTATGAAAACACTGTTCAGATACTTAACTGCTACTAATGTGTTGCTCTAGACAGCTAATAACACTTTAAGGTTCTAAGAAGGAATGAACTTCAAACAGAACCAGATTATCAATGAAGTATGAGGTGCGTAGATTGTCAGATTTAGGCATTACAATGAACAGTCATCTCCATAAAGCAGAACACAAATACCTGCATAATAACGCAATAAGCCCTGCAAAGCAATGGGTTAAAGTGCATTTATCATAGCTAAGGGCGTTGTGGCATGACGCAAATTGCCCAAAACCCCCTTAGCTGTTATAAAATGCACTACAACAAACTGCTTCGCGGGGCTTATTGCTTTTCTAAAACGGTTATTACATATGTGTAGCAAGGTTTCATAAAATAAAGTAAATAAAATGATATTAGGGTTACGTAATGCAGTCAGCCGTTATAAATCAGGGTGTTTTATAACTGCTTAAGACTTGGCTCAGCCAATCAGAATCAAGGACCAGAACAAACCGTTTTATAAACAGCATTTAACCACATGCTTTCTGCCAAAAAGGGATGAGTTCAATGTCCCACTTAACGCATGAGATACAGTACGTGTATTGTCCACGAAGAATGTCTGCATCCATAAATCAAACAGGGCACCATCTGGTTTATCCTTCTGGAAGCTTTCTTCACTATCCAGAATGTTGTCACATCTGTGTTAAATAATACACGCATACATACAGACACAAAATTAAAACAAGACACCTTGATTCCAAAGAAAAACATTTTATTGTTGAACTATTCTCTCTCTGCATTTAAAACTCCAAAACCTGTTGATAGAACACAACTCAGGGCATCTCGTGTGAGAATGGGGTGCAAGCGGCTGCCGCTCGAAGAGGAGCTGACCATGAAGAGCCTCAAACTAACATGCTAACATTCTCGGAGCGAAAACATCCTGTGAACATTGATCAACATGTCCCCCCCTGCATTGAGGTGAACTAACAGAGTGCATTTTTTTAGAAAGTGTCATATGTGAGTTTTAAGAATCGAGTCGATCTGCGTACTTAATAGGAAAAGCTAAAAAATACAAATGCGATAAAAATGCTGCTTGAAAAAAAAATCTTGATCAATTATTCCAAAGGGTCCCAATTGTATTGAATGCATATTCATGTTATATAACATCTTTGGACTGATTTTTAAAACTGAGGAAGTGTTTTCTTAAACAAATGATCAGGTGGAAAAAGTAATGAAATGTGATCATCAACTGAAACTCAACTATTGAACTCCACCATCCAATACTCACCACACAAAACCAATACTCTAATTTTACAGTATTCTTCAGAAAGAAATTCTGATGTGACACCAAAAGAAAATAAAACCCGAAAGCAAAGATGTCAATCAGGCAGACTGACTCTAGAGCTTTGCTTCTGTAGTTCTTTTCAGAGTGAGATGCATTGTACTGATGGGTGGGGAGTAGAAGAAGCATGTGGGCCATGACAGAATAAAGCCACTATACAGGATCCTTAGCGGCTGAAGACTGGAAAATATCTGAACTTGCCAGTGATGTGAAAGGGGATATGCATAAGGTGCAGAAATTGGTACCAGCACCAAAATTGAGCGGCGTCAGTTTTTCCAAAGCAAACGAAAACCAATCCACATTTAAAGCATAGCTTTTGTAGCCTTCTGAGGTTAAAGGTCAAATTAGAACTTTGTGGAAAAGTAACTGTTCTTCTAGTTCTGCACTCAAATCCAACATTCAGAGATCGATCTCATCACCAAGCACTTCAAGCCAACACTTCAAGCAATTGATCATCCGAAAAAAGTGAAGAATTAAAGTAAAAGAAAACTGAATGCGAGGCTGAACACCTCAGTTGAGCATCAAAGATTTTTTCCCAACATATAACCAGGATTAAAAGACATTTGAAATTAAATAGCAGTATTTCTCCTTTTTCTTTATTATTTACACAAAATCCTTAGTGAGTTGGGGAAAACTTTGACAACACAAAAACTGATCTTGTTTCTCCAATGTCCTAAGAGTGTTGCTGAGAAGTTTTATTGGACCGTAATAACGATTTGAGTGAAATGATCTTTTGCCCAAGTACTAAACTAAATCCCCAGAATGCACTGGGTTTACACAGAGAGTGATACTTGGGAGCATCCCATCGTCTTCAACCAATCAAAGTAATGCAGCACACAGCGTTGGACTGGGCTCATATTTCGAGCACAAGGCTGGCGTCGGCGTTAAGATCCGACACAGTCAGTGAGGGAGGGGAGGAGTTAGGGATTAGGCATACTAAAACGGCAGGAATACAGGGAAGCACGCCCGCTCTCGCTGTTATTCCCCATGGGATGTATGGCGCAGCCTGGATTTTTCTAGGTTTTTAGCTGCGGGGCAAACTACACATCTCGCAGTGCTCGGTGCCAGGCTGGTTCATGAAGGTGCAGTGGAGACAAGACCACACAGATGAAGAGGATTGTGGTTGAGTTGGGCCGCCCATGGCGTAATCCAGGGGTCCAGGTGGCTGCATTCCCACTGTGCCTGTGATATGGAGATAAAAAAGACTGATTTGCACACAGAAAAACCAACGAATTTAAAACAAATTGCATGACATCTTACTGCAAAGCTGCTCGATGGTGGCCCACTGCTCAGATTTCTTCCAGGTCTGAGCCAGTTCTTCATTGGACGTCTTCACAGCATCAAGAAGAAGCCCAATGCTGTCCTGTAAACACGGCAGAGAAGAGATTGATGTGGTCAAGTGAAATACACGACTATCTACAAGACAGGCATAGATAGACTTCCAAAATAATCCAAAACATGGAAGGATCAACTTGATTTCAAACTAAAAGAAGACAGAAATATGCCTATGGTTTCAGAAAATGTTAAATATAGTACACAATTCATATGGATCTCAATGAATGTGGTCATATGGAAAGAGGCATTACATAGTATATAAATAATCTCACCTGTAGGGGCATGACCTCATTGGTGACGAGAAAGAGAAGCAGGTGGAAGTCTGAGACGATGTTCAGGAAGGAGGAGGAGGAAGAAGACTGGGAAAGATATGTTGCTAAACTGTGGAAATCCTGGACACACATTAAATAAATCTTCAATGAAAACAGTAAGTCGACTAAGAATGTACGTTTTATGGCATCTTTGATAGTTTTACAAACAAAATAAAATTCAGTCATCAGTAGATATAAGACAGACATGAAAGATACTCTTCTGTGAACCTAAATATGTACCTGAGTCTCCCCCAGAGCCTCTCTGTTTTCGATAGAGAAGCGGAGTGTGGAGGAGAAGGTGAACACTGGGTCTTTTGGGAAAGTCGTGGTGATCTGGAAAATAAAAGCTTGCAATGACCCTTAAAAACTTTGATATCTAAGGTGACTTATGGTGCACTCACAAGGACCATGTTTGAAGGGATAGTATGAATGTTTTTCTTTCACAGAACACAAAAAAGCAGAATGTTGGTAACTGAACAATGGCGTTACATATTCACTTCTCTTGTATGGACAAAAATGGACACCAATGAGTAGCACCTGTGTTCGGTTACCAACATTCTTTAATATATGTTCTTACAGTCACAAAAAGGTTGAAATGGTGACAGATTTTTTATTTTTGGGTGAACTATCCCAATATAAAAGTCTATATGAAACCGCATTCGCAGGCCATTTTACATTGGTGTATTTCCAAGTGATGTACACTGTGTCAACTGTCATTTCATTTTGACATGCTTTAGGTATAAATGTGATGGATCGCCCCTTGCAGGATTCAAACTTTACTTAACATCAGCCAAACCTTCACTTATCACACACACATGGTGTCAACTAGAATTCAATTTAAGCAAATACGTGTAAGAGTACCAAGACAACAAATACTCACGTCAATGATCAAGTACTCGACCGGTAGCGGCCGGGCTAAATATGTGATGTCATTGCCAAATTTGTCTTTATCCTGAAAGTAAAAAAAAAAAAGGTATGATGATCATCATCTTGTCCTACTAAAATCTCTGATGAGATGGCTTATGTCCAAAGCAAGATATATATATATTAGCTTAGGAATGAGTTAATTTCTGATGTTCTATGACGAATGACAGATTCAGGTAAATAGACGCTCAAACGAAACATCATCAATCAAACCCTGTGAATGTTATGATTAGAGTTACAGTCATTAACCACATGAACACATCAAACCTGTTGGAACAGCACAGAAAATGGAATAGTGTGAATTACTTTTAAATTTGTATGATTTAAACAAAAAAAGTTGTTATTACACCCGTGCAAAAGAGTAATGAGATTAGATGACAAGGGACATCAATTTTTCTCTATTGCAATTCACATTATATCGCAAACACAGTTGATAAGGCTTAACTTTAAGCTCTGAACTGAGAACAACCAGACACATCACTGTTAGTGTTCAATATTTAAAAATGTGCCAGTTGTCTACCTTATAGAACACATCCGGGACATACTGCTCTGTGCTGGACTCTTTGGCATAACCAAGTTCTGGAGTGTCTTTACAGGGCAGAAGACACTCATCCCTCACCAGTGCCATGCACTGGTTGGACACCTGATACCCCTCAAAGTGTACCTGGTTATCAGGACCCCCTGTCAACACATAGGGAATGCATTAAAACAATATGAATTTGACACATATGAACAACAACAGGAAATCACACGTATAGGGTGAAGCCTGTACCTGTTGCTACCACTGTAAAAAACTTGGATCCAAAATGGCTGTCTGGGGAAAGCCGACACGGATTAGGCTGCTGGTTCTGGAAGTGTCCTGCAGTGATGCACTCCTCTGCGCTCAAGAAGTATGTGTCCTAGACAGGTAAAATATGTCAATCCATCAATCGTGACGATGAGATGTAGCTAGTCAATTGGGTTAAATGGCTTGTCATTAATGTCTGTTTGTATTATGTTTAAGATGTTTGACAGGTTACCTTGTTTCTGCTGTAGCGGACGGTCCCTATCCTGGTGTCCTCTGAAAGCAGATCTGTGAAAATCCACCCCACCTGAATGTAAAACAGCCAGTATTAATAATTAGCTTTACAGGAAAAAAGCTTGTCCAGATGCATGCATGCAAAAACAAACAAAAAAACACAGGTCACAATGGTGCAGGTCACCTCTCCATTATTCACATGAAAGCAACATATGGAAACCAAACCATTTACATGTGAACTTCGGGATTCCATGCTGAAGAGTCTCATGGGATGTATGGATACTTAAGGAAGCCTACACTAAGAATCAATCCTCCCACATTCCTAAATGTTTGTTTTGTGATTAAATTTATATTTCCTTATCCCAGATGAGCCTCCAATCAACGTTATTTTAGTTTTTATAAAATTAAAACTTTGAAACGTTCCTGTTTATTGAAATCAAATAAAATATTGACTGATTTTAGAGAGAAACTTAACTCAAGGAACAATTAAAATGTTGCCTCAAAAATAAACTGAAGTAAATTTAATGCAGTAAAATTATAGTAATAAACAAAAACTAAAATAAAAAAATGTATGTAGCAAAGTTGAAAATAAAGGCTAATTAAGGGAATTAATAAAACTAAATTAAAAAAAAATTAAACTATAATAACTCTGCCCGCACTTTTGTGAGGTATAGAAAATGTCTCCTACCTTACGTAGACCCAATTTGGCAGCAATTTCCTCAACAGCCTCTGCTTTGGGATCTTCAATCAGCTCTAGACTGTTTTGGGTTGCAATCTGAGTCACAGCACACATGTGGAAACAAAAAAAACATGAATCAGCAGAACAGTATTAAACCAAAATAGTCTCATACATTAACATGTAAGTATTAACAGTATATTTTCATCTTTCGGTAGACATGGTCAGTGGGGCCTTTCTAGTATTGGAGAGTTCAAACCTCATTGGTTTATGGTTTACAAACACCAGATGCATCATAATCTTGGCCTCTTATTTCTCATCTTGGCCTCTTATTTCTCAGAGAAGGCCAAACCTTTCTAACCCACCTCTGCAAAGTTCTATCGCCCCCTAGTGTGGAGCTTACGAATTTCACAACAACACATTTTGTATTTGCTGTAAGAAAACCAACGAATTTGACTATCTCACCTGAGGAGGTTCATAAATGGCAGCCACCTCCGCACGGATCCCAAGAGGGATGTCTTTGTGCTCAGTGTAGCGTCCGTACAGGTAGCCCATACGCTGGTTCCCCGTCTTCCTCCAGAAGTCGAGGAAACGGTCAGCAATGGTGTGGTTCTCAAACATGATGTTGTCCACGTGTCGATATTTCTGAAACACAAGATTATTCAGTTTCAACAGAAAAAGGTGAATGCCTGGACAGAAACGCAATACAGTCCCTCAGGGAGCTCTCATTTACTCTCCCCAGCAGGAACTGGAGAGCTCGTATCAGCGCAACAAATCGATTCATTCAGAGTTTGTCTGTATGTAATGTAAGAGCTGGGTGAAAGTGAGGAGGTGAGTACCTGTCTGTTGAGAGTAATGGCACTGGGTTGGCATTTGGTACAGATGCCCTCTGGCCAGGGCGGATGCCCCTCACAGCCGGACTTAATTTTACAACTGATGTTCTCAAGCGCCACAAACTTCCCCCTGAGAGACAAGGAAACTGAATTCATCACACGGTTCCTCTGAACTCATTTAGAAACTTTATCAAGTGGAGTTCACCGAAAAACTCACTTGTCAGCGCCCCCAGTGAGTTTGCGGATGTAAGCGTGAAAGGACATGTGCTTGACCGGCGGGTCAAGATGGTTTAGGTAGTCTTCATCGAAAGGCTTTAAACACAAATAGTTACCACAGTTAGAACACTAGAGATGAGATGGTGACCTCTAGTTGAAGAGACGGTCGCTCTTACCTCTAAAGGTACGCAGTGCACACATTTCCCCATAGCACCGTGCCGGCACCTGTACAACAAACAATCTCTTTAAACAAACATAACACAATCTTTTAAGCTCCCCAAATAGTACTCCTCATACTGTGATAGATAATTCATTGAGTTGGGTAACAGCACCAATAACTAGCACAGTATGAGTACATCTTCCACTGGTCGTGAGAGCACTTTATATACAATACAGCCAGAGAGATATAGAGAGAGCAATGTACAGACTCACAGTTGGGGATCTTTGTTCCTGTAGATTTTTCCCTCCTGTTTGGAAAGGTATTGGTCAATATCGTCCTCTCTGAGCTGTGGTGCAGAGTGTGAGCGGGATAAGGAAGTTGAGGATGATGACGATGAAGGAAAGGAGGAGGACGTGTGAGGCTGAGCTGTGTCCATGTTCTCGCTGGAGGGTCCGGCAGAGGAGGGGTAGAAGAAAAGCATGTCGCCGTGTCTAAATGACGAAGAATAAAAGATTAACATGTGAGATGCAAGCATGCTCCTACAGAATACACCCACACTCTCTAGGCCTCTTACTTGATTTTCAGCAGGCTGAGGGCCTTGTTCTGTGACATTATCTCTCCGGTCTTGTTCCGGTTCAGGTAGACAGAGAAACCATTCGAACTGCAGCCAAATTCTTTGGCAACCTGGCAGGGAGACAAACGTACGTTCTGGGGTGAGACTAGCTCGGCTTGTCTGAAGAGAACGCAGTTACTTTGATTAGAGCCCTTTCATGATTTAAACATAGGACTGTACTTGAGAAAGTCTAAGAATCTATATTGAATGATTGTCCATCAGACCTAACTCAACACCCATAAGGTAATGAAACACCCCAGTAGAAACTCAAAATCACTGCTAATCCAATCAACAAGGCTTTTACTTGCTACTCAGGGTGTCCCGTATCTATCCATTAGTATAAGTTACTACACTGGTGAGAACATTTTGAAGATGAGTGCTATTTTAAAAATGCAGTGTGAACTCCAAGAACCAAAACAGGTCCACTTATGTCATTCTATACCTATTCGACTTAATAAACAGAAGAGTGACACTGCTGCTTTTACGTACAATGAAGCGACTGGTGCATGAGTCTCTCCGTCTCCGTATAAAGGGGGTGAACAACATGATGACTGAAGGACATAGAAAGGGCAGTAAATGAAGACTACATTTTTAATTAGGAAAGAACTATCCCTTTTTTACACTTTTCGACTGTCCATGTTTTCTTAGATGTCTAATGCTGAAATCAAACAGGGAGACGGCCAGCATTGATCACCAGCTCACCCTCCGCCCTCCTGCAGAGACGCATGAATCTTTAATAGGTCCTGCGGTGTCTACCAGGCAAACACAAACTCACTGCTCCAAACAGCCTGCAGCACTTTAAACTACGTGACCGTAATATAAAAAAACTCTTTATGACCCCTACATTAATAAAAAACTTCATCGAAATCACACCTGGTCAAATAATGACACCAGATGCAAACCCTGGAAACAAACATTGTGCTGTAGGTGTAAAATGTATAACGTAATATTGTATATATCGTAAAAAAAATGTATAATTACTACGTAAATATTGACTTTTATGTAACTGCTGCAAATGCACATACAATGACAATGAATATAATGTCATAAATGGGATCAAATACTCCTTATAGTGGATGGTGTGAATAAACTGTCCAATAGAGCTGGGCATGACACTGTTTATTGATGAGATTTCTAATATTGATTTAAATATAAAATTGAGTAACATAGTGAATATACTGTCATGATCCTAATGTGCATTTGTCTTTATGAGCATCTCGAAATATCAAATATCTAATTTATTAAAGTTTTTAATACCCTAATAAGGACAAAATAGGATCATTTTAATAATTCAGTTATACAGACAGAAATTAAAGGCAGAATATTACAGGTACAAGACGAAAGCTAATGTAGTCTGAAGGACACCAAGAGTACCGTTTATACCTTTTTAAGGAAAGCTGCAGCGGTCTCTCGCTTCGTAGAGGGGATTTTTTTCATACCATCTGGAGACTGAACACGAATAATCTGTCAATGAATAAACAACAGGGAAACAACGTTAAGGCTGTTCGTTGTCCAATCAGACACAACCATTTCACTGGACCACCAATATTAGTTGTGTTATTTTCCATTTGTATTTGTGACAATTAACATTTTTTAACAGAGAGTGCATCAATCCATATTCTTTCATTAATTCAGTAGCATTTTAAATAAAAGTCAGGGAAAGAAAGACAGGATGTGGCTGGAGGGTAGAAGGACATCTGACACTTAAACTGACACAGAGAGCCACACGTCACAGGACTCCCATTTAAACACATATCACTGAATGACAGAGCTACTGTGCCTAGTTACACTTTATGACAAAAACATCTCTACTTAACTAATGTGAAAATGACTGTCTTTCATACTGATATGACGATCTCTAAAACATCCACTTATCTTCTTGAACACATTTTGCTGTCTCATAATCAAAACATATTTAATAAATATAGCCGAAAGGAATACGATACTCCATAATGTGGCATTTGCTGTGCAAAACAGCCCAAACAATCCTAAAATCTCATATTCACTTAACGTAATATCGTAATATTTCAATAAGATACTTTTCTCGAACTTAATATGAGGAGGATATTAACTTATATTGACTTAAATGGTCTTCATCAACCACTGCCAAGAAACACAGACAATTTCCACAGATTATTAAACACTAGCAGTAAATCATGAGAAGAATTATTCAGATTAATGAAAGGTGTAAGTAAGGGCAGAATATAATTTTAGTGTTTAATGCGTTTCTGGAGGATTTTGGCATTAGCATCATGCTAACATTTCTGCTGCCTCATCACTGGATGACACAATTCCCTTAAACTTCATTTAGACACGCATTAACAGACACTTACCATGTTTTCTGCCATGTTGACTGTGTGAACTGTCCCTTCTGGTGTCACGGAAAGGAGACCTCGAGTTTTTTTTTATGTCGCTGTTTGTGAGATCTGTTGGGATCTGTGCAGCGATACAAAACTCACAGAGCCGGTGCTACATCTGAACGAGTCCGGCGGCGGCGAGATATGATGACGGGATTCGGCTTAAAGTGTCCGGGTAGAAACAAGTCTCTTCAGTTCCGAAACGACTGTGTTTTGTTTTATAGTACATTACATAGCATGTGTTGATGTAATACATAGTACATTTAATATACTAAACAAAGCCTATTTTTTATCAAATGTATTTAGGTGTAAATTTGACATTTTTATTGCTTGTATTTATGTGGAATTGAACATCCAGGACATTGACATGCATATCATTCTTTCAAAATACAATGTTTGTTTCTTGAAAACATTCATAAAACTAAGAAAATCTCATTTATATTCATAATATTTCACTTAGTAAAATATTTAGATTTTCGGTCTGTCATAGACAGTGTTGGGTGTAACTAGTTACTAAGTAATTAGTTACTGTAATTTAATTACTTTTCCCTTGAAAAAGTAAAGTAAGGGATTACTCATATGTTTTCTGTAATTTAAATACAGTTACTTTTGATGTAATTAAACTAAATACTTTGTTAAATATATGTGTGTGCAATAGCGTAATTGACTTCAAAATTCAAAGTCTTACTTTAAAATCTGTGCTTTAATGTATAATTCTCACATTTGTAATACTTTGGTCAGTTAATAATATTATTTGAATGAATTCAATAAGCCGTTTCATGTCTATCCTTGAATCACTTAACTAATAAAGGTTGATGTAGGATATAGAAAGTAATTAGTAATGAGTAACTAAATACTTTTTGGACAGAGTCATTTGGACAGTAATCTAATTACACTATTGAATATGTAATGAGTAACTAGTAGTTAATTACTTTTTCAGAGTAACTTACCCAACACTGGTCATAGATTTATCAATTTAAAACCTCTCTGAAGTTTATCATTATCATCGTTTATAATTTTTGTCTCTATTTCGTGCTGTTTGTTAGTGCACTAACCACATATCATGCTAGATTAATTAAAATTGAAGTTTATATCTTTCATTCATCCCACAAATGATATCTACAGAACAATGACGTGACCTTAGTAAACAAAACACAAAGAACCTTTCTGACTTTTTTCAAAATTTATTTTGATCTCACCCTGTAGAGAGTAAACGTGATGTTGTCCATTAAATGTGGTACACATGGTGTGAGTCTAAATCCCCTTGCTACAAAATACAGGCAAAAATGTTAACTCAAAATTAAGATTTTTAAAGAACACACAAATGATGCAAAGTGTCTATGTGAAAATGAACATGCTTGCGCAAAATATTTTTTATTCTCTGATTTATATGATTTATTTGGGTTGTGGAGCTGACTGTGGTGAAAATGGCCGACTAGAACGCTACAATTCAATAAAATAGATGAAATTCTAACTATGACTAAACTGATGGATGGATGGATGGATGAAAAAGGAACAAAAAAGATCAAAGTGCCTTAAACCATAAATGGTGTACTATAAAGCATGCATAAAACGCAAGCAAATATCAACAAACAAAAGAGAAAAGGATAGAACCAGTAATAGAAAAGAAAGATTTTTTGAATAAAATTGTCGGTGCTACAGTATAATAAATACGTCAAATCAAAATAAGTTGAAACATACAATAAAACATAAAATTGTAAATGAAATTATAACACTATATGACTCTAATTAAGTACTAAAGTGGGACACAATAATAACATGATGAATGATGATGATGATGATGAAGGATGAAATAACTATAACACAAAATGATCACAGATGAAAGAAACACAAGAGATGACAGCCCAACACAACTACCCTACAGTCATAACTGTAGAGAGATAATTTACTTAATCCAAGAGTTTTTGCCTCAGATCAAAGTGTCCTTGCCTCTTGTACATGAATATAAACTCTCCACTGTTCAAAGAGATTTGTGGATCATTATAAATGCAGAATCTCTGCCAAAATGACATCCAGCAGAATGTCTCATCTCTACAGGACTTTGATCTTTTCTTAAGAACTCGGTGATGCTGGTCAGTGGTGACACCGAGGCACGTGAAATGAGAAGCAGGGCATTTCACGGGCACGGGGCTTGTATAACTCAGAGGCTGTCTGGCATGTTTTTATGTTTCGCAAGAAAGAGGAGGGACACGTGATGGAAAAAGAGAAGATGAGATAGAAGTGTGACTATGAAAACACAAACAGGTTTTCTAGAGGCCAGAAAGGAAAGAAACCAAGAGGGCAACTTTTAAGATTACACTTTTCATTGTTTTTCCATTTTTGTAAATGTTGCTCTTCGTTTTGTTATGAAAATAGGAACGGTCCTTTTGGAGCCATTGACCACGGTGAAGACATGCAGTCTGGAGCAAATGACAGGAAAGGTCTAAATTTGTACAGAGGATGATGGGAAGGTGGAGGACTCAGATGATACCATACTGAGCCAACTCGTGAAGCTCCAGATGGTTAAAGGCCTCCCAGGGACAAATGACAGTGATGTCTGTAGGCAGAAGGACACCAGCATGAGTTCAGTAAATGGATATCAAGCATTCATCTATGAAAGGGTTAATCTAAGTAGCTTGAAGACCAGATAAAATTCAGGTCTGTTTGTGTTGTCGTATATGTCGGACGTTGGATGACGGATATAGTGTGAGAGGCTTGACAGCATTATTCTGATCAGACTAATTCTTTCAGACAAGGGCAGCTTAGAATAGATGGTAGATGATGCTGACAAAATTGATAAACAAACGAACGGAGAAAAATACAGATTATGCTTACCAGTGCCTAACCCTTCCATACCAGGGATGTCATCTCCAAAACTGAAAAAAATAATAACAATATATTTGAATATAAATGCATTCGGCCAGCATGTTTGATACACAGAGGATTCAATGTTAATGTTTTATAAAGCTTTTGATAAACAAAAGTTGTTCATCTTACCCTTGTATACCCTTCTTTGGTGGCTTGCTCTTGAACTGACGCGTCTGCCTCTGCTTGAACTTTGGTGGTCCTTTGCGGGGTGTCGCAGGGCCCCCGGTGACACGTGTGGCTGACTTGATCTCCAGTTTGGGTGGCTCAAGATTCATAGCTGTGGGTCACTTGTAGTTTTTTAGTTTATGTAAAGATGGCCTGGAAAATGTTAGAAGGACTGGAGTAAGTTTGTGGTTCACACGTATCATTTTTCTAATTACACAAGCTGCTTAAGAAGCATAGGGCCATCACAGGTTTTCATCTTTTCCAGCTACATCAGACTGAAATAACTCATAAATCCACTTACAGATGAATAGTACACAAATCCAAAATTATATGAATCCCTTATTGTAATGTATGTCTACTATCTCCAATGTGTCTTGGGTAGGATGACCCGTTTTGTGTAATCCAGAGCTTGGATTATTAAATGTGCCCCGTCTCAGGCAATCTGCACTTTGGTTAATCTTATTAGAGCCAGGATAACACCAAACTTGCTTAACAGGCAGAAAAGATAGAGTCAATATATGACCTTCAGCTGTATTGCCTTAAGACATACAGTATTTAAATATTGCCTGTGTAATTTTAATGGCAACTGTTACTGTTTGCTTTTTATGTGATTTTTAATCACCTTTTTTCAGAAATTATAATTATAATAATTGGGAAAAAGTGCAACTGAATATTTAAACATATATTTAAATATATTTAAACATACATTTGTATTAAATTTCATTTTTTTCATAAAAAAATTAAAGGCAAAGATGACTACTTTTAAAATGCATGAAATAAGACTATAGCATAAAATATATAATATCCAAACGTCTTAAAGGGATACTTCCCCCCAAAATGAAAAGTATGTCATTATTTACTCGCCTTTGAATTGTTCCACATCTGTAAAAATGTCTGTTTTGATGAACATAGAGAAACACATTGAAAAAAAAGATTAAGTATTTTTTCCTACTATGGGAGTCAATGGGGGGCAAGATCTGTTTGGTTATTAGCGTTCTTCCAAATATTATTCTCTTTGTTCTTCAGAACAAAAAAAATTGATACAGATTTGGAACAACTCGAATGGTGAGTAAATAATGACAGAACTTTCAATTTTGGGAGAAGTATCACTTTAAGTCTTAAACAAGCACACTTTGATCGGCAAATCTATAAACAAACAAATAAACAAATATTATGTAAATAATATCATGAAACAGAAATATCTCCATAGATTGTTTTTAATAAATAACCATACAAATTCACATACCTTAATTGCATTCTTGATTCTTATTGGTCAATTGCACAATTATAAAAACAATTAATTTCATATTGAATGCTTTTACTCACTGGATTATTAATTGAAAAACTGATGACTGGGTCCTCCTCTGTGGCTGAGTGGATGTCCACACTGGTCTTCCCGTGGGAGCAGTGGAGGGGTAATGAGTCTTTTATATGCCCTCTCAGAAGATTAGGAGCAACACTCCCTCCCTCGATCACCCTCAACTACAATCAATATTTTTACGTTTGTTGAACATAAGGTAATATGCTTGTAACAATTTGCTTATGTCATATGGATACAAAAATAGCAGTATATATATGTACCTTTATGCATATGTTCAAAACCAAAACTAATCCTCTTCTGGGAGGTTTGTTATCAGGGTTAGGTCTCATAAGCAAAGCTGCTTATAAGTACAGACAGATATAATGTTTCTGTCCCACGCTTACATAGAATCAATGCATAGAATTAATATGAATATTTTAAAAGAACTGAATTTTACTTTACATGATTTAATTTCAAATCTCTTTGCAAGAAAATTTGTCTGCACTTCACGAATCTTGTGCTTTCAAGCAACCATTTTACTTTACAGAACACTTCAAGGATGTAACCAAAACAAGTATTGATCCAAAACAAAATAAAGACAAACAGAAATGCATCTAGAATGTGAATAGGATAATTCTGCTATAGAGGATTTGCTGATTGAATAAAACGAGATATCATAATGGAAACATCCAGAAACTGACTCCGTTCTATGGTTTTATCAATAAGACTTCTAAATCTTGTTTGTTCTCTTACTTTCTATTATTGCTACATAACATATTATGAAGGATACAGACCAGTCTATCAGAGATGAGCTTCAGCAGTGGCAGACATATTGCACTTTGGATGGCACAAAAACAACCACCCACTTACAACCAGGTTTAAGGTTTAATGTTAAAGTTGATTATGTGGTCTAGTACTGTGATAAGGATTACATGAATTCCTTATGGTATCTGGCCATCTGTATCGCTCTGGTGATAATGAGATTCTTTGTTATTGACATGTGCTGTCAGTTCATCACAATCTGTTATCAGGATTAATCAACATCCAGAGAGTCCATCGTTCAACATTATTATGGGTGATTAATCTTGGCAATTTTCATTAACAGAGCATATTTGAATAACTTATTGTATGAACATATAATAATGTGAGTCACATTTCATTTAAATCCAGAAATTAAAATGCCAAAATTATTTTGTAAACCTACTGTATATATTGATTGGTTTACATACGGTAATGCATTAAAGGGATACTTCACCCAAAAATTAAAATTCTGCCATCATTTACTCACCTTCAAGTTGTTCCAAATCTGTATAAATGTATTTGTTCTGATGAACACAGAGAGTGCTTATGACCAGACAGATTTTGCCCCACACTGAAATACCGAAAATACAATGGTATTCAAAAGTGTCCCAGAACGGTTTGCTGTCCTACTTTCTTAAAACAAAACAAATTATAAAGTATTTTTTCCTACTATGGGAGTCAATAAGATCGGTTTGGTTATAATCATTCTTTCAAATATCTTTCTTCGTGTTCTTTTAATTTATACGGATTTGGAACGACTCGAAGGTGAGTAAATGATTACAGAATTTTAATTTTTGGGTAAAGTATCATGAACCGACATTTTAAACTATTTAACAAGCAACGTCATCCTTTATTATTCAAAGATCTTTTGTAAATGTTAAACCAATAGTTTGTTCATATTTTACTCAACCATGGGTTCAAACAATCCAACATCTTTGAATCAGAAAGGTCATGTTACTTATTAAAAATGGGATTTAGGGGTCATTGGGTTGCCATAATTCTAATTCTGAGGGTCAGAATTGGTAAGGTCATGGGGTGAAACGTGCCCCTCACGCTGTCTGTGGTTAATGAGACATGAAGCCTCAATGAAGACACAACAAAGGAACTCGATCAATCACACAAAGCTGCTGGGTTCCTGGCGTCCATGGGCTCTGATGTGAGATTACTGGGATGTCAGTATCAATGCCCAAACAATTAAAACTAGACTTTTATTAGTAGTTATTAGTCCCATTTAACCAGTCACGTAACTTTATTTGATGCATTACAAGAGCACTAAGATAAGATCACGGGACTACAATTTTTTGTTATATCAAAAGAATTATAGTTTTGGAAATGTTTATTTATTTTATTTGTGCAAAAATGTATTAAAAATCTAACACAGATCAACACTATCATTAATGACCCTTATGAGCATGCCCAAAGTGACGCACTCACCCGTGCTTCTCATACACAGAATATCTACAAGTCACGTCATTCGACGAAATCCCTCAAGCATCTGGATCATATCCCTGCAACATGGTCTCAGCGCGGCACGCACCATCAAGCCCTCATATGCTGACTCACAGGCACACAGATCAGGATGACTGTCGTCATAGAAACCAGTCATACAAGCGTCAGCTAATGGCAAGACCAAGCCAGATGATTATGAAGAGCCACATCATGTGAAATCTAATGCCACAAGAGCTGATCTGTCAGTTGTGACCCTACTCTGTTCACGTTAACATTTGAGTTAAGTCAAATCAGAATTGAACACAATATTTTGAACACATTTGGCAATTGAAAACGTTGATTTTTATTACATATTTGAACCACTCTGTAGGATGAATATGCCTGTATACAAATCCATCCTTGTAAAAATAATTTGTTATGCACTTTTTATTTAATAATTTATTTCAACAGCAAATAACGTCATAAATATAAATACTATAAATAAGCATTATTTTGCGCTCTCATCAAAGTGAAAACACTAAGGGGTGGTTTGCCGGACAGGGATTAGACTAGTACAAGTCTAAATGTTAGAGCTGTCCAAACTGAAACAGCTTGCACTGAAATATCTTAAAATACATCAGTGCCTCTGTGCTGTCTCAAAATGCACTTAAGTAATGTTTTTTGTAAGGCATGTTTGTTAAAACTACTTAAAAGTCCTAAATTAACTAAGGCCTAGTCCTGTTTTAAACTAATCCCAGTCTGGGAAACAGCCCCTATGTATCAATATTAAATATCACTTTTGAATTTTGATCTTCACATTTTATCAAAGAAAAATTATGCTTTTCTTGATAACAAGGCCTTATCATGGGCGCAGTCTGACATCTGAACATTCTGTAGACCATTGATACGAAACATTATGAAAATTCACAACAAACATTCTTACCAGCCTAAGTGTGAGGAGATGTTTTGAAAAGTGCTAGAAAACATTTCATATAACAATAAGAACAAACTTATTACTGGGAAAAAGCATGCGTAATTGTATTGTAAATAATACTTTGGTGTCTTGTCTCAGAACTGGCTCAGCTCTATTACTGAGCGTCCACTCCTATCAAGGCTTCTTCAGCAACCTGATCTCCATTTTAAGAAAAGCCTTCAGGTTGTCATCGTGAACGTTCTCCTCAATGGCCTGCAGAGCACTCTCTCCACCATCACTGTAATATTTCAGGAGCTTCTCAGCATGCTCGATCCATACGCAGTTATAACAGCCGCTCATACAGCAGCAGGTGGGGGGAGTCGGAGGACCCTCGTCTGCAGGTTCAGAGGTGGTCTGTGTCCCCTGAGCACTTCTGAGGGTGGAAGAAGACTCTGGGGCTGAACATTGAAGTCTGTGGGCTGAGTAGTGCAAAGCTCTGCTCTGAGACCCATGAGGGGGTTTTGTTTTAAAGAGGGCCGTGTAGTAAGTGCACATCTGTAGAGTAACAACACAAAATCTTTACGTTTGTTAATGTACAGAGAGAATCACTACGTCTGAAAGCAAGACGTTACCAGATTAGTAACATTAACATTAACATTAGTTAACTACCCGAGCAATCTGCTGCTTCACACCAACTGCACCTTTATCTCGTTTTTTTCGCTTTGATTCTTTTTATATACATTTTAAAATCCACTTTTTTCCTTTATATAACTAGTAATGATTCATCTTTAAAATCTCATGTTCATTACGTTAATTTTTTTCTTTCATCTATTTTTAATTGAATTCTATGCAAAGCCATATCCATAAAGCACATTTTATATATATAATATAAAATGCAGCTAAACATTAACATCTAAAAAACGTCTTTGTCAAACAGAAATCACTCATTAGTTTACTTGTTTTTTACAAAAGCAACAACAGTTGTAGCAGCCATGATATTTTGGTTAAAACTATATTTAATATGTTACACACACATATCAGACGTATTTAATTGAATGGTTTTGCGTTGAATTGCATTGTTTTTAATATAAATTACAGCTAATGGTCTCTTTAGAATGGTTTTAATGATAAACAGCTAATGCTTCATAGTGGTATCTGTAATGAAAATCATAACAATTTGTAAGGTTTTATTTAGAAAGGAAAACGAGAATTGATATAAATATCGATATGAACAGCGGTCTCGTGCACACTAGTGCATTAAACAGTTTTATATGACGTTCGTTTATAATTTCATACTTAATTATTTCTGAAATATATGAATCATATTTATCATTTCTAACCCACCCTTTGTAAACACGACACAGCTCTGAGTGAACATATTGCAGGAGTAGAAAGCATCTCACAAACAGGCTCACGTTGTTTCGGGAATCGTCATGTTATCCATATAAATCAAACTATATCTGTAACAAAATAAGAAAATAAAAACACAATTCAAATGCAGCTCACGGCATCCATGTTTGAATCATGTGTGACCTCTGCTGTATGTTACGGAAGTTCAATTGACCCAACCAATCCGAATGACCGAAAGATATCTCTTTGAGCCAATTAGAATTCGGGAGAGATGTCAGAGGGCGGGATTATTTTTTGGCTGCACTATCACATATGTCCAACAGATGCCAGTAATGGACTTCAATGTTTAACCTCTCGCGGAAAATTTCTAACGAAGAGAATATTACATTTTTCGTGACATTGTATAAAAAAATCCATATAAATTTAATGGACTTAATGAATGAATAGCTGTTTTACCGTTTGTAACACCAGAATACCATAAAGAAATGTATATTTTGAACAGCAAAAGAACTCACAACGAACAATGAAAATAACACGGTTAATTATAACAGCTATGTATTATTATTTATTTCATTTTGTTTATTCCCTGTTCCAAACTTTATTTGATTTTCTTCATCTGCGTCTGATTATAAATACAGTTGACTCTAGATTATCATGATTTTCATAACAACACCTGTTTTATGACAAACATTGCTTAGAAATAACAGATGCAGCAGTTTTGTGGTCTGTCAGGTTATGGAGATCATGTGATCCTCTAATCATTCCCACAGGAGTTTGTGTTTTAGAGGCACATCCATAGAAACAGAACACACGTCACCCCTGAGACCTACATTCGTCATGCAAAGACAACATTATTTGGAGCATGCAGTCCTACACACTTGTCTAAACCCTACTGTTATATCAGCATAATAGAAAATCTCAATATGTATCTCAACTAATTTATAGAGTAATTCTTAGTATCAAGTTTATACTGATGATTCACTTACAAATGTCACAGACACACCTGTTTTACTTAAAACAAGGCAGGGCTCCCGTTAAAGTCGTTTGAAATGATTAACTGGGAACACATTTTGCCGTTCTGTGAACAAGCTTGCTCATGTTGAGATGGGTGTGACATCAAACGGATTAATTGCAAAGGCATGACAACCTAACCTGAAAATTACGTAAATAAAATGATGTCATAGGCTGTAAATATTGGATGGTACCAAATTTCATCTTCACTGATATCATTATCATTATGGAGACAGTCATTGGGATCTTATCAATATCAGTGTAAGATTGGTGTGGCGGGGATCAAACTATTGGAAAAATAAACAGGTGTGTCTTCTAGTTGAGCTTAATATTGTTCATTATATTATATAGACATATAGACGTCAACACCATGATTTGCTGTTTTAGGTTAAGCCAGTGAGATAATCAGCTAGCTTGGAATCTGATATTTGATAGATTAGTGAAACACGAATGTTGCAAGGAACAGTTCACCAAAATGAAAATAGAGAAATGATCATCTAATCATTACAAAACCCTGTCATTTTCATTTGTGGATTTTGGTGATCTGTTCTTTCATCTTTCATTTGGTTCTGATGGTGAAGAACACCAAACGTTCTCAAGTTCAACACATAAACATTTGCGTATGACATTCATGGCTTGTTTATTATGAGCAATGAACATCACTGGAACAGGGAAATTAAGTATGTAAAACATGCTGATATTAAGCGTGCAAACATGCTTTGAATATGAATATGGATTGCTGCCTACACTGAACCATATTGAGACTGTGAATAAGTAACAACAGATATGTGTGGCGTGTGTCCTCAGTTTGAATACACACGCACACAAACAGACACACACACACACACACACACACTGATAATAATAGATCAGTATGTACATCCACGTGTTCAAGGGCACATACACCTGCAAATGCACAAACAGAGTGACTGGGAAACTGGGAGTAATGTGTAAACAAGTCACACGCATACAAACATTGGGGGTCCCATTTATTCAGCCCAGAATCAGACTTTGAGGAATGAGGCATTTTAAATACATTAATCCCCTCAACACAACAGCTCTCTGGAGCACAATAAGTCCTGGTCAGCTTTCTGAAACGCTCTCCACATTCCTGACCTGTTCATGCTTCCCTACTCTGCCACTGCACTGACTGTACTCGCTGGCCTGAAGAGAATGAAAATGATACATGCTTTCCCAATAATAAGGTGTATGAATCACTTCAAAGTGGAAAGATTGATACTCCGGAACTGTCACCGCACAATCTGTTCAGTGTACACCTGGAAACTGTGTAATTCTCAGAAATTGGAGCAGGTTGGGTGAGTAAATAAAGGCAGTGACACTCAGGAATGACCCATGACGTCTCGTCCCAATCTGATTATATTCAAAATATTATGCAGACCGAAACTGTACGTGCTTACCCGTGATCTTGATATTAAAACCACCCGTTACCTCCCATTGAGCTACAGGAAGAACAGAAAAGATAAAATGTACGTTTTTAATCTACTCGACCAAATTGGCAAATATTATGATTAAAAACAAATTTTTCAACTTTTTTACTTTTACACTCTGAAAAATGTTATTTTCAATGTTGGGTCCAAAAGGGACAAAACCCAGCTGTTGACTTGTTTTAGATTGTAAGTTTTAAATGTAGTTTGCATTACACATTTTTCAAACAACAAGACTGAGTTCAACGTCTTGCATTGTGTAAGTAAGTCCCTGGCACGCATAACACAAAAACATCAATTTCCTAAAAATGTCCCCCTAAATATAGGATGATGTCATGAAAAGTAAACGTTGTAATTTTAGTCTCACCCCCACATCTAATTTAAATTTGTTTACATGGTAAGAAGAGTGTTCGACTCTTTCTGGATTAAAAGTTGAGACCTGTTACATCCCTCTGGAGTCTGCTTTCATGCGTATGTCATTCTGGTTCACTCATAAGTCATTACACCCTTCCTGCCACCCACCCACAGTTTTCCATGTGTCAACAATTCTTTAGTAGTTCTGTGAAGCTGACAATTGTCTTCTATGTGTTAACTTTGTTTATAAACACTGATAAAAATCTGTAAAAATTGTATATTATTTGACCGTATTTCAAAAATAAACTGAAAAAAAAAGTTTTGGAAGTTTTCTGACAGCTGTTGCACCGGAAATTAAACGTTTTTTTCCCTGTAAAATAACATTTCCCATGTTTTTCTTGTAAATTTTACGGGTTTTGAATGTATTTTATATAATAATTTTATATGGAAAATCTTTAAAAATGTCAGGCTTTACAGTGTAGATGGCCACAGCCCACTTGAATGCACAGCATATGCATTCAAAGCATGCATGCCACATCTATTGAGTTGTGTTTAACATAAGTTGTCCCTGTATTTCCGGTTGTTTTAATAGTTTATATTTTTAAATCATCCATTCAATTGGTAAATGCATTATATAAATTTTGTTTAGCCTTCTAGTTTTGCAAACAGTGTAAGAGAGAACCAGCAGGATCCAGACGTGGGTCTGGATGGGCGTGTGATCGTCCTTCAGATGTCCTTGGCTTATGTTCTATTGAACCGTGGATGAACATTAACCTGGTTTCACACAGGTCCAGCTTTGTCCAGCTCACACAAAGCCACTACTGTTCGCCTTCCTTCCCAGCAGGCTGTCTGAGACGGTCACAGAATGACACCTTTGTGACAGGTTGAGCTTGTATCTTCTGATCCAAGAAGACAGCTGCTTAGATTTAATTTAAATAAGAATGTATATAGGCTCAAATGCAAACCCACACATCTGTGTGAATAGGACTAGATACATTAATACTGTATGTACCGTCAAATCTTGGATCTATTCACTGGAGTGTTCAAGCTATTTGTAAAGCATGTTTTAAAGTGTAAACCCCGCTCAGCTAATGAAGTCACAGCTAATAATAATTGCGCACTGGCTTCCTGTGTTGTGAGGCCGTTGTGTGTAATGAAAAGTCACAAGGTACAACAAAATAAATCCCAGCAGGAAAACTGCAAGGGCAACCAAGCAAACAAAGGTTTGGAGTCATGAGAACGGTCCAATTAAGATTAAATGAATAGCCAGTGAAGCCTTGTGGGAGATAAAAAACTTGGGATGGTTTTCTTTAAGATATAAGAGGATAATATAAGGATATAAGAAGGAAATATAATATAAGGAGGAAAAATCTACTGCACCTTCCAGAAATAGGATTCAAATTTAAGGATTTTTACTAAAATATTAATTTCAATAGGCTAAATAAGGGCAAGGTGCTTTTTGTCTTTTTGTTAACATCAGGTATTTCAATGAATCATTTACATTGATTTAATGGAAGGTTACAGCAGCTAGTTTGGTACCAAAACTTCCTTTGTAGTTATTGTTATGCATATTTTCATGAAAAACAGAAAATATTCATTGCTTGTTTTCTTATAGGAACACATGTGGCACACATTTGTGTTCCTAACAATGTTTTATATCAAGGCAGTTATTAAAAGAGATCAAGCCAAACTTATTTACCATTACAGCTGACTTTCTTTCTCTGCAGAATACAAAAGAAGATCATTTGAAAATGTTGGTAACAGAAAACCGCTGGTCCCCGCATTGACTTGCATTGGTTTTGTGTCCACACAACAGAAGTCAATGGGAAACTAACAGTGACAATGTTTAAATCCAACATATTGGTTTAGTCAGCTCATGTTGACCAAAGGCCAATCTAATATTAACTGTTGACATAAATATATCACTTAAAAATACAGTGTACCACGTTCTATTTATCCAAATCATTCTGCTCGAAACTACGCTTCATGAATAAGTCCCTGAGTGTTTAGTTGACAAACTGTGAGGTGAAATTGAGTTTACTGATGTATTTATTCCGGTTTACTGTTTGTACGTTCAACAGGCCCCAAAGAAACTCTGCAAACATGACATGGCCCAGTTACATTTTACACCCTCTTTGTTTCTTTGCTATGCAAATACATAGATATGTAACTTTGGGGTGACAACAAATGACAAAAGGTCATTGTCAATATTTTATGTCCCATGATGAATACTGTTTGCATAATATTGAATGATTCACAAGAAAGGAGCAGCTAATATAGGTGGGTCAACATGAATAAGCATTATAGACTTCAGAAACAAGATAACTGACCTCACTGGTTCTATTTAAAAGCATGTCCACACCTGTTTGAGAACAGGACGTTCATTGTGAGCATATAAATGCTGAAAGTGGTCAAATGCCTCATGTAATGGTTTTTAAAATCTGTTTGTAAACAAGAAATCAGTTTCAGCTAGGTCAAATTTAGTATAAAACATCCCGAAGCATAATGTCGGCCATTAATATTTAAAATGCTATTCTATGTTTGTGAATGAGGATTAGAAGAACATAAATGCTTAAAACTAATTGGATATTGTGAAGAGAGTTTCTTCAGTATTTCCAACTGAGAATAGAACTTGTAAATAACATAATGAATAAAATCACATTCTATAAGTAAACAGAACTGAACGTTTCAATACCTATGAATTTCAATAAACGCGTAACCAAAAAATGAGGTGAAAATGATGATGCTTCAATCTTCAAGCGTGCTATTAAATCAAGTATACTTTCAATCTACTTTTTAAGTGAAATAAACTTAAAACTACAATTAAAAAAAGGAGACGTGGCTTTTATTGACTCAAAGTATAATTGGTCAATATACAGAGCACATACTTCAAACCTTCTTAAAGTACAGTTAAAGGTTTATTTTAAGTATAGAATAATGCATACCTTAGTAGGAACATAGTATTTTAGCTAAAGTGCAAAGACAATAGAAATAGTAAACTCTAAGTATGATGTCAGTTCAATTAAACTAACGTGTACTAACAGTATAAAATCATTTTCTGAAAGCATACTTCAATGTAGTCTCAGACGTCACGCCCATGATCCGTTGTATGAAGTATGAAGGTCTGGCTACGTGTGTCCTTTCATATACAAAGAATGAGCTACAAGTATTGAATTTGTAAACTATCAATATACTTTTAAGTTCACTTGTAGTAGGCTATAGATGCAGTACATAAAGTATTAGTTGTGTACCCAATGTGTACTACTGCTACACTCACAGATATACTCAAACAATCACTTTTATAACCAAAAAATTTATAAAAATTTATAACCGCTTTATTTTATAAAAGCGAACTTTTAGCAGTAGTGCATATTGAGTATACTAATATCTTCGTAGTACTAGTAGGCCTACTAGTGACCGTCGAGATGTGCAGACGTATTCAAAATCATGTTACATGGCAAACAGCACACCTACTCTTAATACTATTGCTGGTTTCTTTCTTACATGTGTACTAACACAATTAGTATTAGTATGTGAACTTACGGATACTTAATACTATGAACTATGCGGTATGTATACTTTAAGTATACTTATAATACTAAAAATTATCAGATCAACTATCTTGGTTATAGAGTTAAAAATTGTTACATGTGCTCCATTCATACAGAACACCAGGTTTTAAGTCATTTTCATGTGTTGCATCATGTTATGTGGGCAAAAACACAAAAAAGCAATACGTCCTCTACAACATAGCATCAAACAGTCCCAACATTGAGTACAATCTTAATGAAGAAGACACTAGTGTCCTAAGGGGAAGTTATGCAAGAATCCTCCTTAAATACCCAGCACAAATCATCCTCAATGCGAGTACAAAATGCTTATCACATTACCTATAGATTCGGCTTTTACCGGCAGCTTTTAACATTTGATATGCTGTGCAGTCGGAACAAGCTGCAGGGAAGAGATTCCTGAAGGCAGACGATAGGGACCTTGACCAATGAAGGTCATCAGAGACCGTCGAGATGTGCAGACGTATTCAAAATCATGTTACATTGCAAACAGCACACCTACTCTTAATACTATTCGTGGTTTCTTTGTTAGGAGCTTTAGTGTATAAAACCCTGCAAGAACATTCTGTCAACTTGACGTGGGCTGTTGTTTGATGAAAGGATTCACCGGGATGGAGCGATACTGAATTGTTCAGCATTCTTTCCCAAGAGGCAACCTGATATTTACACATACCTGCTACAAAGTCTATAAAGGAATTGCACTTTTACTTCTGTAAAGTAAATCACAAGGAACTATAATGGTTCAATGAAACATGAATTTAATGGCCCAGAATCCCCATTTACTTGTACTTTTGGGCTTCATTTGAACAACTCATTTATATTTATGTTTGATTTATGAAATATCTGTAATAATCCATCTCCATAGCTTGTGATTTTTTTTGCCATAATTCAATATCATACAGTTAGTCACCCTTTATGTTTGACACTGGGTTTAGCAAATATCTAAGCAATAAAATTATTAAAAAGTGTTTGTAAACATAGTATTTTTACTATTTAAATACGACAGTTTTTTCATTTTCCTCAAAATATTTGACACCCGCAGTTTCAGAAAAACAAACATTGAGACATTTATTAATTTATCAGACGCGATAAATTTAAATATAATCTGTCTGTGAACAATGGCCCAGTCTGACATCATAGAGAATCTTATCAGTGATATATGAAAATCTCATTACTGGTTACGGGACAGAGAATTTTCCATCCATGTGACACTGTCAAAAGAAAAACACTCCCTCAGACTGAGAGTATATGCAATTTGCAAAATACCACTTTCCACACACAACCACATTGAGCGCTTTATTTTGATTTTATGAACAATGAACAAGACGAGTTCATAGAGCTCTTTCATGTTGAATTTCTCATTTTAACGATGAAATCTAACATATCTACTGTACAGAGAATAGAACCAAATTAATGTTTTACACTGAAAATAAATACAAAGTAGGAATGGACGATGAAATAATTTTTACATGAATGCTTTACCAAAGTCATTGTGATTGTACATTATCATTTTATATTTTCTAATTAAGGCTTATACATAAGGTGTCATGACACCTAACTTCAGTTTTTGCAATATACAAATGGCAAAAGCAGCATTTGGCCCATACAAGGTTATTTTAAAGTTCTTTTCTGGCCTGTGCTTTTTCCTCATTAAACACAGCCGGTAGCATTGCAGTAGTCTGTACAATCGGAAACCGTGCATTGTCACATCTCCAACGGTTCGTTTGGATCATCATGAGATAATCCGAACATGATGTCTTTCAACAGAGCAAAACGACAAATTGTTTCCCTATTCCGAGTTCACAGCTGTCAAGCACAGCGGTGGATAGAAATCAGGAAACATTAATTAGAAACACCAGAAAGGAAAAAAAACAAAAGCTGGCGTCAACCGATCACTGGGGTCTTCTATAGAAATTTCCCTACAGGGAAAAAAAGAAGACAGTTTATATTTCAATCAAATGGAAGGAAATACTGTTTAAAGATACAGTAGCTGACTTCATTGAATATTATAAAAATACATAAATGCATAACAAAAATGTGTAATTTTGTAAAAGTAACACATATAATGCAATCTTTGACAGAAAGAGGAAATAAGTAGAACTAAGTGGACACATGAGTGCCTCTTGTGAAAGTGATGTTAGACCAAACTGAAATTAAATGTGTGAAAGCCAGAAAACATACAGCTGAGATTTTTTAGTTCTGATTTCTTCTTCCACCAACTCATACCTTACAAAAAAGAGAAAATAATAAAAACCGATCACGATTAACAATCAAACAAAGGTCCCGAAGTGTCCATGAAAAGCTTTAAATTCCACGATCCCAGCGCTACAGCATCACTATGTGAATTCTAGGAATGAAAGCAGGAATGAAGGACAAGGCAAATATGTAGAAGAATGCGATGTAATGGAGAGAGGAGGCAAAATGAGAGAGACACCAGAAGGCCGGAGGTATTCCAGAAAAAAAGATGAAGGACAGGTGGCTACTCGTGATCACAATGCATGACATTTTAAAACCTTTAACTTGTAAAGTTATTTCATCCACATCAAGGCAAATGCCCAGGTCATATTAATACTTGGACTCTACACGTGTTCGTGACAGATCGTGTGGGCTGAGAAACTCGTTGAGAAAAAAACCTCTCTGTTTTTGGGGTCGGCGTCACTTGCTGTGATCACTTCACCTGGTTGCCACACAATAAAAACGGGCACATTGCAAAGACCCCCGACACCTGCATGGCAACTATGCAGTGCACCACAGACCAGCATGCATGAAAAAAAGGCAAGCAGACAAGACCCAAAGCAAACAAACATTGTATCGATGACGCTCTCAAACATACATTGGAGTATATTTGTCTCATATCATCAACATGTGCCGAGGGGCTGGTGGGACGGTTCTGGTCTTGCATGGGTGTGCCTGTAGACGCTCGTGGAATTTTGTCATATGACTCCATCTGTTGCTGGAGCCAAAAATGCAGGTGCAAAGAGATTAAGTTGAACACACAAAATCGAAAGGTTCACACCACAAAACAAGATTGTACACGTTTCCTTCTGTGGACCTTGAAAAACTGGTGGTACTGTGGAATTTTTGTTTGACTGTTCACAAGACTCGGTGTTTGTGCGCATATTCAAAACAGTAGTCAAATTTCCGCACTCACATTTCCTGGTCCTTTGGTCATGATGGCGAGCTCTGTCGGCTGGTACACACAACTTCGGAGTTGACCATTATAGCCACTGTATGGGGACACGGGCTTATTACCTAAACAAATTTTACAAAGACAAACAAATGTTAAAGACTTATAATAAAAATAAACAAATCAGAGCTTCTATCGAGGGACCTGATTTTTCAATGCAGAGTTCCAACAATGCTCAGTACATGATATAGTAAGTAAATATACGTCACACTTCACTGTCCCACTGTTCATCATCATTCACAAGGGCAAACTTTGCACTTAGGTTTACATATCAAAAAATTCTAATGGAAAGATGCTTAATTTGGTTTAAATATAGTGTTCATGGAATGGTGTGGAATCTTTGTGTACGTCCTTTCTGTGCTTCCTTTACAGTAAACAGATGCCATTAGAGAGACATACTTATCCTAATGGAATGCACAAATGAAATTGAATGGTATTACGGTGTTTGTTAGTTCTGATTTCTTCTTCCAACACATCATACCTTAGTAAAAAATATACATTAAATTGAAATTAATTCATCATCCACCCTCAACTAAATCCATAAGAGCATCTTCAAACTAGTGACTGTTTTCCTTGAATTCGTAAAAATATACTCTTGGCATTTTATCAACAACTTCATGACTTTCATTCTTGGATGCTTTAGAAACCGTATTAATAGGGTTAAACAGTATGATACTGGGCTCTTCATCATTCAGCTCAAGTCATGCATTTAAAAAATCTTTGTTTAAATAAAATTTGAGTTTTCTAAAAAAGACTTAGAAAGCAAATAATTGCACCAGTGTGCTTGAATGTCAAAATAATATTTTAGATGAAAAAATTACATTCTTTCATAATACAATTTTACAATTTATTAATAAAAAATGTTCGTAAATGGTTGACTTGGACTGTATAATGAAGTTGAGTTTTGATTTATTTTAGAATTTTAGTTACAACACAAAGCTCCATTTGTGTTTTTCCATACATTTCTATTATTAAAAAAGGGGAAATTTCCAATGTGCTTTATCATCATCTCTCAAAAAGCATCTTAAAGTCCCCGTGATAAGGAATATGCGGTCGTTTTTACTTACGTATTTTGACGCATTTCCAAGTGAAACAGAATTTTGCATGAGAATAATAGTGGGCGTGGCTTGCTTTTTTTCACAACTAATTGATTTGAAGTATAAAAAAGCTTTTGCATTTTGAAATGAAACAGGCAGCAGAGTGACAGCTGAAGGGGAGGAGTTAACGGATGCTCCGCCCAAGCCATCTAACTTGGGTCATGTGAGATAAATAGTCACTGGAGGGCAGAAGTGCATTTTCAGATTTTAACTGAAGATTATGAGTGCACATTGATTTTAAAATGAGAAAAAACAACACTGATAAACTATTTACAGGAAACGGTGAAATATTTAATAAAAAAATAAGAATTGTAATTTCTTAGGTCACTGGGACTTTAAGTTTAGAAACGGGTCTATAAAATGTGATGAGCTTTATCGTTTGTGCCTGATAAGGCTGGACTGATGCAGCGGGGCACAAATGTCCACTTGCTCTTTTACATACCACACGTTGATGCCACTATTGCCACACCTTGGTCTCCGTGGAGACCATCTAATGTAAACACATGCTCCAGGGTCTCTGCTGAGAGCTAGATAAGGATAATGTGTAATCGTATTTACTCATGTCAGGCTGAGAAAGATTGCCTTGCATTTGGCTCATGGTATTCATTGTCTAATGAGCTCTGCTTCCTTTAATCTCTTTAATCCACGTCATTTGCGATGAATAAAGCAGCCCAGCATTCAAAGCATTCCTTTTTCAAAAGAACAATAGCTAGGCAAATATTGATGAATGTGAAGAAACATTAAACATGGTACGATATTGAGAGGCGATTAGATAATTGTGAATTTTGATAGAATTTGCAAAAGGTTGAGTATGTATTGTTGGTTTACAATAGAAAGATTTTTGACCCCGTGGAAACAGCTCTGAATGAACAACATATGCATGGTGACTTGGCAACAATCACATCATTGCCTGTTTGGCTTAAGGCGACAGGTGCAAGCAGGTGCATGTACACAAAAACAGAGGCGTAAATAGACAAAAGAAGTGGAAATGGACTGAGGGGACGAGAGAACAGCGTGTTCAATGTGATACGATCAGATATTTGACTGCAGATTCAAACATCAGCATATCAAATTCACAAGTGCAAGCAGCTATTATAGGTGACATTCAGCACTGTTCTGACATGTTCTGCTGCTCAGTCTTCGATCAAAGTCACATGTGTTAAGACAAAACCGTTCAGAAATATTGTGTTTGAGACTATTTAACAACCAATACCTGTATGTATTTATATTTGCGGTTTCATTTCTACAATTTGTTGTTTAAAACTATATTTACAAAGATGCATACAGTAGCTGACCACACTAGAAACATTAAAGGGAATTTTATGGAAGACAACATTTGGGATATTTGAGTTCCCGTAGCTCACTTGGTAGAGGAAAGGTTGTGTTTGATTCCCAGGGAACACACATACTGATAAACATATAGCTTAAAATTCACTGTAAGTGACTTTGAACAAAGGTGTAAAAATTCACATAAATCCAAGGGGTTAAAATTTTATAGATTAGGGATGGGAACTTGAAACTTATTCATAACTGGTTCCAAAATGATGGGTGGTTCAATTGATGGTTGTGTTTCAACAACCTAGTGTAACCAAGAGGATAACCTGAAAGTTTGTTCATATTTTACCCAACCATGTGTTGAAAACAACCAGCATTTTATAGCTTGTAGAATTGTAAACAAGTGTGCATACTGCATACACATGCAAAACTCAAGAACGACTACGGTGATGTGGGTGGTTCCCAATGCATTCTGTGTTGCTGTGAAAAATGGTTTGCAGTGTGGTTCAACCACATTTCTATGGTTGTTAGTGTTCACATGGTTGCTTAAGCCGGCCCTCGAGTCTTACAGTATTCAGGTCTGGTCCTTCCTTCATTGTAAAAGGTAGATATTTTTAACCTGTTTAGTCTGACAACTGAAAGCTTGACTCTTTACAAAACAATAGAACAACTTTCCTAAGTATGAATTCATTAAGTGGGATCAGGATACAGATCAAGTCACGTTTCTATTCCTAGAATGTGGATACATGATCTGTTTCGATGGATTTGACGGATGCATTTCAAACAACGCATATTGTGAGATGCCAATAACTAAAGTACTCTTCATCCTGAAAAAAGCACTTTCAAAGATTCTATAGATATGACGAAAACACATACAAATTCAAAATCTTGCATTTACCTGTGTTGGGCTCATCCACAGAAAATGCCTTATTTTCCACATATATGCTCTGTACACTCTGTGCACTTTGTTCCTTCAGAATAGTTTCGTACCCTCTGCTAGGGTACAGATCTTCCTCAGCAGTTGTGTCATCGTCCTCACTCAGGCTACACGCCGCCGGCACAGTGTGAAGCAGCAGAAACACCCATGCGTTCGACACCAGCGCTATTGCCAAGGTGGGGTCATCCCACGTTGGCACACCATGCTTTGAGTTTCCATACACGTACATGACAATCCAAGCCACCCAGATGCCCACCGAGAACAGTCCCAGGACCAGTATGAGGGCTCCGTCCTTGAACCAGCGCTTGTGCTTACCTGCAAATATCGGTATGGATGCTACCACGACGGCTAACAGAAGATTTAGCACATATATAAGAGCCATGACAAAATCCTGGTTGGCAATGTTACAGGGAACCGCTGTCGCAGGAGTCAGGGGTCCGGTGGTGTTAGTAGGGTATCGTACAATCGTGATGATGAGCCATTCAGAATTGATGATAACTTCCACCAGCCAAAGACCGAGAGCACCCAAGCACCAAACCCACCCTCTGGGCCCCGAGTTCCGCCTGGCCAGGATGTTCAACCTCACGGCTTGCATGAGAAGGCAGGAGAAGCAGCCGGCGAACAGCACGCCGAACAGAAAACGGCGGGTCGCGCACGTGGCGAAGTTCTTCCCCACGATAAAGGCGAACGTGAGGGCAAACAGTCCGAACGTGAAGATGAGGAAAAACACATGAAGACCCAGTGCTCTACGCCACTTTCTGCTTTTCACAAAAGGAAGGCTGGCCAGCATCACGATCAGAAGGACCAGGGCGGACACCAAACCAGCGGCGGCGAATGACTCCACTACGATGCCCCAGGTGGCACTCAGGTCGCAGAGGTTGTAATACAGAGAGCTCACATCAGAGCCGCAGCCCTTGGGGGTCGAGGTCTGCGTCACTGCTCCGGGTAGGACGCAAACAATGAGAAGTAAAGGAAGGG